>NC_133326.1:287089631-289581101 GCF_042186555.1 Aquarana catesbeiana
CTAAAAAAAATTGAATAAGAAAATTGTATGGTGTATGGCCAGCTTTACACTGTGTCCTAACTATGGGGGATGGGCTGCCTGGAACACACAGATCCATCTTCCTGCATAGCAGAAAGACAGGATCCATGTGTCATCCCCTGACAGAACGGAGACCTGCCTTGTTTACTATGGCAGATCCCTGTTTTGTCACACTGGTGATCGCAAGCGGCCGGACCCGCTGATTGGCTCTCCCACTAGCCAATGGGCGCATGCCCACAAATCGCAGTGTAAGAACCCGAAGTACACCTACGGCGCAATTGGCGCAGCCTTGCCAACCTGCCGCAGTATGATGACTGCGGCTGGTCGGCAAGTGGTTAATTTGAACAGTTTTTTTTAATGGTAACAAAACCCATACCTGATAATGTTAGTTATATTACAGTAGCTTCATACCAAGTGCTGTAATGAACAGGTGTCTGAACATGTATTGGATATCTCACAATTGATCCATATCGGCTGTTTTAGGGTGTGAATAAATTGAGTAACCAAATTTTTATGAAAGTAAGCTCTATTGCTCTAATTAGATTAGTATTCTGACTGACTTTAGATTTGAGATCATGGTGACCACAGGTCGTTTAACTTGAATTCTGTATTGAGCGTTAGGCCTCATTCACACAATGTGCAGAGACGTGAGTTTTTCTGCACCGGTCCCTGCGGCCTCATTCACACGAGGCGGACTCCGTTTTCACGGAGCCCGCCTCGGTCCGCCGGCGATCTCTCCGTTGATCTCCGCTGAGCCAGCAGATGACAGGTCCCTCCCTGCTCACTGAGCGGGGAGTGGCTTGTCAGGCGCCACTGCTGCCTATGGAGGGATCGGATGAAAACGGACAGCATGTCCGTTTTTCATCAGATCTCATCCGATCCGCCAGCGACGGATCTGGACTTAGGGCCATCCATCTGCTTTTTGCGGATCGGACCGGGTCGGATGTCAGTGGACATGTCTCCGCTGACATCCGTCGCTCCACAGGCTAACATGGAGCGCCCGTTCAGGTCCGCCGTCAAAACTGACAGGCAGACCTGAACGGTCTGATCGTGTGAAAGGGGCCTACAAGGAAAACCATTGTTCTCTGTGCCCTGTTCACACCATAACAATGGTATTGCATGCAGATTTTTTTCTCTGCGGTGTATACAGTTTTCTGCGCAGAAAAAAATGGCGCAACTTCAACTCTATGGTGTGAACAGGGCACATATAGAGGTTTTGTGTGTGTGTGTGGTTTTTTTTTTTTGTTTTTTTTGTTTTTTTTTTCATATTTCTGTGCAGAAAAAAAAAACATGCCTAATTCCAGGGTTATAGTGTGAACAGGGTACATAGAGAACAATATGCGTCTCTGCATATGGCGTGAACAAGCCCCATGCAAGTCAAATCTGTGTGTTCCATCAGTTTTTCTGCATGTATGGTGCGAAGGAGGCTTTAAAATGAGTTCTAGTTTTTACATGTCTACGTAGATTTAGATATGAAGATCTTTTTTAAATATCTGGGAATGCTAATTGTATGATCATATTCTTATAAGACCATACCACCATGCTAATTTTAAACCTTTTAACATCAAAATCACAGGTTGGAATGTAATGCATATCAATTTGTCAGTTGGCTTTTTTGTTTTACAAACTATTTAAGTTGCTGCATATCCTCTTATGGTGAGAATATGGACCACCTATTATGTCAGATTGGTCCTCAAATGATGAATTTGAATGGCTAGTATAATAGCTTTTATTAAGTTGTATGTGAAAAGAGCTTATGATGGTGATTTAGTATTATGATTTGAAGGCACACTTTCACATCAAATATGGTGACTCTAAGACTGACCATACACTTAACAATCTGATTGTAGTAGTCATTTTCACACCTGTAAAATTGTTTTTTTTTCTCTTCCTAGACTTTTTTGGATGCAATTTCATAATATAATGCCGTTGTTTACCATGGAACAGTATTCAAGACATATCTGTGGAATTACCCTTCAGGCTTTTTGAATATCCCCTAAAATGCACGTGATATAGTGTTTGACAAGAGGCTTTGTGTTTTTTTTTTTTTTTTTTTTTTGCTGTGAAGACCCCTTCCCAGCTGGATTTCCTGACCTCTGCCTACTTGCCTGCCCAAAGGGATTGTGGCAGAAATGGCGAACAATTCGGTTGCATACAGTGGTGTAAAAAACTCTACAAACGAAACGAACCATGGTGGAGAATTTGGGATCACTGTTCAAGGGCTCCGGGACCTTATGGAATTAAGATCCACAGATGCATTACAGAAAATTCAAGAATGCTATGGAGATGTATTCGGCATATGTAGTAGATTGAAAACCTCACCGCATGATGGTAAGGAAACCTCTGACACATTTATTGTATAGCCTGTTAGGTTTTGAATTTCAGTGTTTTTTTTTTTTATCCAAAATGGTTTCATGTGGCTAAATGCAACAATTTTGAATGGGTCATCACTGCTCATCGGTGCATGAGAAAAAAAATAGGTCCTGCACAGGGTGGATTTGATTTAAATCAAGTCGATTTTAAATCATGATTTAAGTCGATAGTAAAAAGGCTTGATTTAAATCAACTCTATTTTAAATCCTCATTTTTAACCACGTCAATACCGGGCCTTTTCACCCCCTTCCTGCCCAGGCCAATTTTCAGCGCTGTAAAATTTTGAATGACAATTGCGCGGTCATGCAACACTTTACCCAAATGATCTTTATAATTTTTTTTTTCCCCACAAATAGAGCTTTCTTTTGGTGGTATTTGATCACCTCTGCTGGTTTTTATTTTTTTGCTATAAACAAAAAAGCGCAACAATTTTGAAAACACGTTTGTTTTTGCTATAAATTATATTTCAATTTTTAAAAGAAACTAAATTTTTCCTCAGTTTAGGCCAATCTGTATTCTTCTACATATTTTTGGTAAAAAAATTGCAGTAAGCATGTATTGATAGCGCCTACAAAATAGGTTATTGATTTATGGCATTTTTATTTTTATTTTTTTTTACTAGTAATGGTGGCGATTTCAACCCCCCCCATCGTGACTGTGACATTGCGGTGGACAGATTGGACACTTGATACTATTTTGGCACCAGTGACATTTATAGAGCAATCATTGCTATAAAAATGCACTGATTACTGTATAAATGTCACTGGCAGGGAAGGAGTTAACACTAGGGGGCAATCAAGGGGTTAAATGTTTGTCCTAGGGAGTGATTCTAACTGGGGAGGGATGGGACTGACTAGGGGAGGGGACAGATCAGTGTTCCTATATACAGTGGAACCTTGGTTTACAAGTAACGCGGTTAATGAGCGTTTTGAAAGACTAGCAACTTTTTTTAAAAAAATTCTGACTCGGTTTGCGACTGTCTCGCAAAACGAGCAAGATTCAAGCCAATGGGGTGTGCAGTACTGCATTTGGCCAGAGGTGCTGGGGAGCCGGTGACACTCGGAACAGTTCGGAGCCATCTGGAAATACTCAGTTCCCGAGTGTTTGAATACCGTGCTTTTACCAGACAGTAAAGCTGGCCATAGATTGTTCGATTCAGCAGGGATGTCGATCTAAGCTGCTCTTGAACTGGATTGTTGGAAATTTTTCACTCATGACTCCATGGTAGGGGATTCCCTGCTGTCAGATTTATTTATTTTTTTCTATCTATATCCATGACCAGCTTAGGCTCCGTTCACATCTCCAAGTTTTGAATCGCATAGATTCCGCCAGCGATTCAAAATTAAATTGTGGGAGGCCTGTGCGTTCAGTCACTTTCAATAGCACCTCAAACATGTCTCGATGTTGCCGTGATTCATCAGGCGACAATTGCGGTAAAATTGTGCATACAGAATCGCGGGATGCCTGTCGCCCAAAAGAAGTAGAGCTTCTTTTGGGCGACAGGCATCCCACAATTCTGTTTGTGCGATTTTACTGAGATTGTCGCCCCATACGCCAAGATGTGAACGGAGCCATGAAGTGGTTGTAAACAGTCATGAAATGTGCACAAAGCACATATATCTGCAGTGTTTACTTGTGTCTCTCCACAGCTCTAAGTGTCTTTCTCTCTGGAGTCGCTTCTTCTGAGAGGTTTTTCCAACACATGAGATGCAATTTGTGACAGGGAGAGAGCTCAGTGTGGAGTTTGTCTATTCAGAATACAGCTCTGCATGTTCCTTAGTGCCTATGTTGAGGGGGAGGGACCCTTTCCTCCCATCATCTCACACAGTGTATAAGAGCTATAACTGCAGCTCACTACCCCCTCCTCTGTACTCTTCATGGATGCAGAAGGATTTTTATCACAATTGTGCAGTTTTGACTGGCTGTAGACAAGAGAATGCAGATAAACAAGTAAAACCTATGTAGGAGGATTGGTTTAATCTTGATCACCTGAGGCTATTCCCTTCACTGTGTGTATATAAGAGGGTTTACAACCCATTATACGTGGAGGAGAATTTGCAACAGGTACAAAGACCTAAAAATCTGACAAGATGTCTTGCCTTTTTCAATTCTGTTTTAGTTCTTTCTGTTTGAATGTACAAAATGTACCTCGTCAGGAGGGACGTTTTGAAAAATTCTAATTGGTCAGCGCCGTCACATGGGCGGCGCAGACCAATCGGCAGCCGCAAAGACACATGGATGCAGAGGATTTCTAAGTCCAGGAATCTTGATGCAGATATACCGGGGCTCAAAACGAGGGATTGCTGTGGTCCAGGTCTGCGGGATCGGGGGGGCGGGGGGGGGGGGGCGCCTTGAGGCAGGAGGGAATCCTGTGTAAGTTCACCTTGCAGATTTTTCTGTAAAGGTGAACTTTAAGTTATACTAAAGGGAAATTTTTTTTTTTTTTACTTTTGGATTGAGTGGAGAGTGATTAGAACACCTCAGTATTGCTGTTTGTGCCCCCTTTAGGGAGATTGACCCTGTTTGTCCTGTTTACCATTCTCATTGAAAGTGAAAGTAAAATCCCAAATTTTGGGTTGTTGTCCCCAGAAAAGTAATAGAGTGGAAATCTTCCAATGGGGACACTAGTTCTGGTGACCTGGGGGGGGGGGGGAAATTTCCTCTCACTTCCTGTTTGGATATAGGACAAGAAGAGAGGGTCATTCTCCCCAATGGGACAAAGATGGCAAAATAAACCTTACACGGGTTATAGCCCTCTTGCTCTATCAAAAATGGGGGGGAAAAAAAAAAACGTTTTGCCTATACTGTAGCTTTACTTCTAACAGAACTGCCAAGTTGCTAATGCCACTGTATTTCTCCACACCTACAATTTTCCACAGGGAGTGTATATTATGGTGGTGCTAATGCTATAATTCATACTGAAGTCTCTTACAAAGCTGCTCAGATCACAGCCCTGGTCCAATTACATTCTATACTGGACTTGCCTTTATGGACTTTTCTAGATGTTGATAATTGTCCAATGCGTTCTAAACCCATACCTTGGTGATCTTGGATTCCATCAAATATGGCAGAACTTTGCAGAACAAAGTGCACTCCTGTGACCTACAGAAGTAGGGCCAAAAGCTTCTCCTTTAAACCACATTTGTTAGATTCATTCTTTGCTGTTTGGACAGATATGGAAAGTTGTTGTGTGTGTGTGTGTGTGTGTGTGTGTGTGTGTGTGTGTTTTTTTTTTTTTTTTTTTTTTTTTTTTTCTCTCCCTCTAGCTAAATGCTTTATTGCTGGTTTTTAAATTAATTTTGATTTGCCTTCTAAATATTCAGTCACCAATTTGGTCATCTCGAATGTCTAATTGTATTAAATGGTGACTGAGAAACTGTGTGCTGTTGTCTAGTAAAGGTGTTTTTTTTTGCCACTCTACTGGTGACGTGTGTCGATGAAATTGGACACAAATCGGGCTGCCCTTTTTAGTTCAATGCAACAAGTCGCAGAGATATTGGCTATTAACAGAAGCACAAGTGGTGGTCAGCGGCAGGTTTAATTGTTGCAGAGCTGATTTAGAGAACCTATGGGAGGAAGGTGTTGAATGAAGTTGCCTAGTTATCAAAAATCTATAATCTGACTCCTTATTCTTGTTTAGCCTTGCTTTGCTGTGCAGAATCTGTACATATCCCCCAATGTGTCTATCAAAGATTGTAACAGATTACTGCACTTTTTGAATGCCCGTATCCTAAAAAAGTGTCCTTGTGGATTAAAGCTGAACACCAGGGGAAAAAAAAAAAAAAAAAAAATATTTTCTTGCAGTGGGGCTCCCCCTGCACTGCAAGGGTTAAATGCTGGTTAATTCCTATTTATCTGCTGCTAGACACTATGAAAGTCAATATGGGCTATGAGGGAACTACGCAATATAGCTCTAACTTGACCTATGGAGAATTGTTGGTGGTTCTCCAACAGGTTTGGAACAACCTACCTGCAGAGTTCCTTCAAAAGCTAAGTGTACCTAGAAAAGCCGATGCTGGTTTGAAGCCAACGGGTAGTCACCCCAAATATTGATTTGATTTTAGATATTTCTTCTGTTCGCTCACTTTTGCATTTTGTAAATTGATAAAAATATGTATTTTTTTGAAAGCATTCCTACTTTACTGCATTTCTTCACACTTGCCTAAAACATTTGCACAGTGCTGTATATGTTCCCGCTATCAGATTGCTATTCCAGGCATGCAGACTCATTACTCAAAAATAAATATTCACTAACTTACAATGGAAGCGTGGACAAACCAGGTTAATTATCCTTTTAACTAGAGAAAAGTCAACATTTCAGCATATAAATTAACCCACTAACGTTAAAGAGGAACTGCAGTCTGTTCACATAATTTGTAATAATAACCTCTGCCATTCTGAAGCTTCCCTCCAACCACTTTGCATATTTTATATATACTGTGATTCTGTACTTGCCAAATATGCTGCAGAAATCTCCCTCCATTGAGTCTGGCTGCAAAAATTTTAACTGGGCAGCTGAAGCTGCTGCCTGCTCACTTCCTGGATTTAAAGGGGTTGTAAAGGTAATTTTTTTTTTTTTTTTTTTTTTTTTTAAATAACAAACATATCATACTTACCTTCACTGTGCAGCTCGTTCTGCACAGAGTGGCCCCGAACCTGGTCTTCTGGGGTCCCTCGGCGGCTGTTTCAGGTCCTCCCCGCAAGCATTTACCACCTTAATGCGAGCTCCCTCGCATGGTGGTGAGTGCTTGCGGGCGCGCTCCCGTGATACAGCCGGCGGCTATAGCCGCTCGCTGTATCACTCGGCCCCGCCCCCCGGCGCGCCGCGTCATCGGATGTGATTGACAGCAGCGCGAGCCAATGGCTGCGCTGCTTTCAATCCATCCACTGCAGCCAATCAGCGACCAGGCTGAGCTGCAATGAAGATGACGAGGACGAGCAGCGAACATTCGAGGCGTCAGGTAAGTAAAACGGGGGGCCTGGGGGCGGCGGTACTGTCAAAAGTTTTTTCACCTTAATGCATAGAATGCATTAAGGTGAAAAAATTTTTATCTTTACAACCCCTTTAAGGGCAGAGGATTTGATGGCAAGATGGAAAAAAAATGACTGAATTTCTGCTTTAAAAGAACTTGGATTATGTGGTTAGCAACACCAGGCCTAGTGCTGCCCTCCCTAGTACTAGATGGACTGCTTTCTTGTTAATGGGTTTGGAAACTTTACTGTCTGTACGGTTTAGGCAAGAGGTACTTATATTTTCCACCTATCTGCATAATTATTAGCAGTAAGTAAAGTAATCGCAGTAAGTTACTACAGTCCCTGACAAGTCTTGTCGCTTCTTTGTAGAAACTCCTGCTATTAACCTGACTTTTAATTAATCAATTGGTGTTAGAAATGGCTCATATGAAAAGCTAAAGCCATCCCAAATGATGTTTAATGCACTGAAATAAATTAGTTTCACTGAAAAAAGATTTATCATTTAATCAAGACACAGGTCAAATTTTGGCAAGACAAAAAAGTTTTGTTGCCTATACAGAAATTGAACAACTTTACTGAAAATCCAAAAATGTCAGCAAATTAAGTAGTGGTGCTGTGAGATCCAAATTTAATATCTTGCATGACTTTCATGAGCTTGAAGGACAGCATCCATGCGGTTTGGCAAGGATTCATACAATTTATTGATGAAAACATCAGGAATAGCAAAGAAAACAGTCTTGCATGCCTCCCAGAGTTCATCAATATTCTTTGGTTTAGTCTTCCATGCTTCATCTTTCATCCTTCATCCTACACCACATATGCTCAGTGATGTTCATGTCTGGAGACTGGGCTGGCCAATCCTGGAGCATCTTGATCTTCTTTTCCTTAAGGAACTTTGATGTGGAGATGGAAGTATGCGATGGAGCACCATCCTGCTGCAAAACTTGGCCTTTTTTATGGTTGGGAATATAAGAGGTAGCTAAGATTTCTTGGTATTTTAGACTATTGATGTTGCCTTCCACCCTGCAGATCCCTCGCACACCCCCATACTGGATGTAACACACCAGACCATGATTTTGCCTCCACCAAACTTCACTGTTTTCTGGGTAAATCTCGGCTCCATGTGGGTTCCAGTAGGTCTCCTGCAATATTTGCGGAGACTGTGGTGTAATTCAACAGAAGATTCATCTGAAAAATCCACCTTCTGCCACTTTTCCAGAGTCCATCCTTTTAGCAGGCTGTGGCCCTTGGCAAATGCCACACGTTTTTTCAATTCTTTTGTTTAGTGCTGGCTTATGGGCACTGATTCGACCATGGAGGCCATTTTGAGACAGAATCCAACAAACTGTTCTGGTTGACACAGGGACTTCAGGTGACCAGGTCTCGTGGAGCTCTGCTGCAGTGGAAAATGGGCTGGCCTTGGATTTTCGAGCCAACAAACGGTCCTCTCAAGCAGTTGTCTTGTGGGGTCGGCCTGACCTGGCCTTGTCCAAAATGTCTCCAGTCTCTTCAAATCTTCTTTTTTTTTTTTTTTATCCTCTGAACTTGACGCTGAGACACATTGAAGGTGTCTGCCACATCAGCAGTGGATCTGGTCTTCAGCCTCTTGATGATCAACACTTTAGTCTCCGGGTGAATCTTAGGCATGTTTGCAGAGGTCTAGTTGCAGTTGAGAAGGTCTAGTGTACTGGTGTTCTTTTTATACACACCTGAGACCTAATTGATCCATTATTAGTCACAGGTGAAGCTCATATAACAAGGCGACAACGCTTATGTCTTGGCAAAAATTGACTCAATGGGCTTTACCAAGCTGTGAGTATTAGAATACTTTTTTGTCAGTTTCTTTTTGCACTGAAACATTATTACAAAAGCTGTTGGGATTAAAATGACCCATTTCTTGTAACAAAATCTTGATTAGAAATATATATTTTAGCGGCACTTCAGGTCAATTTGTACACAAGCGAAAAGACTTTTTTCAGGGACTGTATGAGCAATGACTAGGCTTACACTTGTAGCGTAGTATAAAATATTTTATTGAATAATAGGTCAAGCAGTGAACGTTACTTTCCACATGTTTGTCATAGTACATCGGTTTTGATGTACATTGTAGGTATACTGAATTATTTGTCTGTCAAATACGCTTGTTTTGACGATTGGAGAAATATCTATTATATAAACTGCTTGGGGAGTAAGGGATTTGTGACTGGTTCCCTAGGAATAAATGAGCATTTTTTAACCAGATACATTTTTATTATTCATTTTTAGAACTTTTCAACTCTTCAAAAAAAAAAAAAAGAGTTAAAGTTCTAAAAATGAATAATAAAAATGAATTGGGTTAAAAAAATGCTCATTTATTCCTAGGGAACCAGTCACAAATCCCTTACTCCCCAAGCAGTTGGTGCTCACCTCTTCTCCCTTATGCTCTGGCTTGTGTGTTTTCCTTTCCTGCATTGTACTTGATGATTCCAGAGTGTCTGCAACAGCTGTAGCACCATAGAGTAGGCTGCAGAAGCAGGTCACATAGCACGGAGACAGCCTGCGGGCTTGAGGGACTAGGTAGAGAGAGATCCTAGTAGGAATTTTTAGCGACAGTGTCTGATATGGTTCTTTTTGGAGGCCATAGATAAAAAGGGATCACAAGTGAGTGCCTCAGTCTTCCCTCCTGGGTTGGATTCTGAATTTGCCTTGGCATCGGACACAGTGGCTGAGGAATTGGATCAGGATGAGTTGCCTTTGGCTTAAATTTCAGCAAAGCTTAGAGCAGGGATATGCAATTAGCGGACCTCCAGCTGTTGCAGAACTACAAGTTCCATGAAGCATAGCAAGACTCTGACAGCCACAAGTATGACACCCAGAGGCATGATGGGGCTTGTAGTTTTGCAACAGCTGGAGGTCCGCTAATTGCATATCCCTGGCTTAGAGGGTAACTCCACTTTCTTGGGGAAAAAATATAGCCAATAAAAAAAGTAGAATATATAATTGCGGCTCAAGCCATATTGCAATTTAATGCTAGTAAAAATAAGCTTTACTTACTATTTAGTACTGTACAATTGCATGCAATATGGCATCTTGGAAACCTTCTGTACAGTTGATGGATTGAAACACCCTAAAAATGTAATTTCCTGCTTGTTTGACTCACTGATTTTCCCAGAAGTCTGCACTGTGATGCAAGTCAGATTTTAGGCATCCTCTCCTAAAGAGTTAATCACTTCTGAGGAACGCAGAGCTTGCAGCTTTCCTCATTGGAACAGCAAGTGCATCAGCTGATTGATGAAAAGGTCACTGCAGTTCAGAATCGGTATCCAAAAGAGACAAATTGCTTTTTCTTCAGAGCAGAAACTGGTAGGAATCTGCAACAAAAAGCTTTTTTATTTGACCAACAAAAGTGTAGTTAACTGTTTAAACTGGCTATACCCTAGTATTTCGAACACAATTTGTTTTGCTTTTAACATTTGCTTTTGAAATGAATGCACTTTATACAATGAGAACTGCATACATACCCCATACATTTGAGAGAATTTCCTTCCTGCTCTTTTGTATTTTTCTCATCACTGCAGTCAAAAACAAATTTCTATTAGACCCCATGAATGATTAGAACAAATGAACAAATGTTTTTACAAGGTTTTTACAATGAAAATTGTTGTTTGAAATTCTTCTATTGTATACTCGGCTTTAGGCATACCATTGATATCCTTATTGATGCTGTCCACTCTTGTTTAGCAGTAGAGCAACCTGGGTCTGCTCACCCCAAGGTCTCCTGTATTGGGGTCCCTATAGTTGCGCAAGCCTGCTAAGACCTGTCAAGAACACGTACTATTAGAGCCTGTCCTGTACTGTGGTTTTTCACCCCAAAAAGCTATTTGATCTCCCTGTCAAGGAGAGCTTCATGCAACAACTAGTTGGTGCCTGTAGTGGGCCCGGTCATCTCTTGTCTTCAAAAGATTCTTTAAGTCCCTGAGAGGAACACTGTTGATAATAAGTTAGGTGCCCTCTTCAAGGCTTTTGTGACTTAGCCATGGAAGCATGGCAGGGCCTGCTATTTGCCGGACCCTTTCTGCCTCAACCAAGTGCATGACTTGAGACCCTAGCTGTCAGGTCTCTCACTTACCAGACCGGAGAGTCCACTTGGGCAGAGGGTAGGCTCCCTTACGTATCCGACTCGCGGCCCCTGGTAGAGCAGACAGGCGGCCCACTAGTGCGGAGTGGTATGAGAGCCTGTGCAGGAGTCCGTGATGCGGAGGCTAGCAGTTTTCAGACAGCAGATGATAGTCAGCGGTACAGGCAACAGATGCTGAGCAGAAGCTGGAGACAGGTTAATGCACAGGCTGGGTTTGGCAACAGGCGGGCAGCAGAGGTACAGAAGGAGCAGGCAGAAGCGAGGTCAAAAACAGGCCGGGGTCAAATGCAGGCGGAGGTCAGGAGAGTCCAGAAGGCAAGCCGGGTCGTCAACAGATCAGGAACACAGGAATCACAGGAACTAGGAACAGGAAACAGGAACTAGGCACGGAGCTGTTGATCAGGCAGCACTGATCAGAGGGAGAAGTAAGCCTAAATAGGCTGATTGGAGCCAAACGCCGCGTTCGTGCGTGCGCCGTTATGCACAGGCACCAGCACGCGCCCCAGGACAGCGGCACGCACACCAGCGCCACGAGGCGTACGCGCCCGGTCACCACAGCGTCCGCCACCAGTGCTCATAGAAGCAGGCGCCCGAGCACCCGCAGGAACGCGTGCACCAACGCCCAATCAGGTAAGCTCTCTGACACTAGCTCCATCTCAATGGTTTACTATGTTCACCAAAAACGAGTGCCTTTACCTGTAGCCTTGACCTACTGCGTTAAGGGCTTGACAGATGACACTCCCATCAAATCTCCAGGATGAGGCCTTCTCTCCATCCATGTGTAGGATTTTTTGGTTTGTATGCCGTCAGCCAAACTCGCATGCAAGAAATGCATACCGTCTGTCCTTTTGAAGACTAACCACTTTTTTGTTTCCTCTGATACATCAAAGATCACTAAGCGTAGGTGTACTTGCTCTCCCAAAGAAAGGAGGCCCATGCCTCTGCTGGTAGACCTTCTACTCCTATAACTAGGATCATTTTCTTTTGGCCCTTTCTGGCCTCCAGCACCAAGCAAAAGTCTGGAACAAACTTTTTTGTTGAAAGACCTGGTTCCATGCTCTATTCCCAATGAAGGTGAGTCTTCTTTTTTTTTCAGCGTAGCGGTACGTCTGTCAGCCTTTTCAGTTTTCTGATCCTAGGATATCTCAAATATCTGGGTCCAGAGTATCATTTCCAGGGGCTGCAAACTGGGGTTTCAGGCTTGGCATCCTCTGCTTCATGTTCTCATATTTGCAACTCTCCCCACGAGGAAGGATGGTTCTTACTGCTGTTCAGTAGCTCCTCTCACAAGGTGTTGCCCCTGTCCCAAGCAAGGAACACCTGTTCAGGGTTCCCAAACCAAATGGAGAAGATTGGTCTGTTCTGGATCTGAAAACTCACAACTTGTTAGTTTGGGTTCAGTGTTCATGGAATCAGCCAGGTCAGTCATTACCTCCCTCATTCTGGGTGACTTTCTGGCTTCAAGACATCCATGGTGTTTACATGCATATTGCCATCTACCCTCCACTATGCTATCTAAGTTTTGTGGTGGACAATCAACATTACCAAATTGTTGCCCTCCCTTTTGGCATACCCACAGCTCCCTGAATTTTCTCCAAGTTCCTTGCCCCAGTCTCCAGGCGATGCACGTTGTGGATTACCTGGATGATCTCCTATTAAAGGATCACTCCTCCCTATTCCTCTCTATCCCTCTACCTAGGTCCAGCAGACAGTGACTACAGAGCTTCAGTCGGGTTCTCAACCTCAACAGAGTCAGATTGGAGTACATAGGCCTGACCTTGCATCCAGGATCTTCCTGTCTCATAACAAATTTTGTGTCTCTCCGCTCTTGTCCTGGAAGCATGGCAGGGCCTGCCAAGTCACAAAATCCTTGAAGAGGGCACCTAACTTCTTATCCACAGGGTCCCTCTTTAGGCTTGCCTATAGGTAAAATTAAAAGATGGAAGTTTACTGCCTCTTTTAACAGTTATGGTAAACCCAATCCTCTTTGTAGGCTAGGAAGTTCACTTCTCAGTCTACTATTGCACATGGATGGTCTGGTATGGATTACCATCTGGCCTTGAGTAACCTTTAAAGAACAAATCTCAGCCTTGGCTGTTCTGTGTAAGAAACTGTTAAATGAGTTGTAAAGGCTGTTTTTTAATCTTAATGCATTCTATGCATTAAGATAAAAAGTCTTCTGTGCATAGCAGCACCCCCTAATAATTGCCTGAGCCCCATCTCTGTCCAGTGATGTCCACGGTTCCTTCAGGTGGCCAGGGCTTTCCCTCCTGATTGGCTATGACACAGCGGCGCCATTTGCGGCTGTCAGCCAGTCAGGAGGGAGAGGGGACGGGGCCAAATGGCAGCTCCGTGTCTGGACACGCGGAGCTGCAGCGCTGCTGGGGGGGGGGGGGGCGGGGCACCATAGCAAGCTGCTTGCTTTGGGGGCACTCAACAGGAGGGAGGGGCCAGGAGCATTTTTAAATGAGACTTTACAATCACTTTAATCTTTCGTTGATTATGTATGCAGGGTGTCGCACACTTCCCCTGTAGTGTAACTCCACGGGACCTGCATCTAGTTTTGTCCCCCTTTTTAAAAAAAAAAAAAAGCTGTTCCTCAAGCCTGTTAGGTTATTACCTTCTGTTACCTCACTGGCAAGTTGGCGTTCCTTTCTGCTATAACCTCTGCATTGAGGATCTCAAGTTGGCAACCTTATCCTGTAAAGAGCCTTTTCCTAACACTCCAAGGACAAGGTTTTCCTGGGGTCTAATGCACAATGCAACTAGCTTAAAAAAAGCTGCTCCTTTTTAAGGCTTTTTTTTTTTTTTTTTTTTCCCTCTTCTAGAAGCAACTATTCTCTTATGTGTCCATGCACACTTTTGTAGTCTGTGGGTGTGTTTTGTTCAGTTCCCCTTAAAATCCGTACCAGACTTGGCATTCTTTTGTTTAGTGAGCTGGAAATCCCGCTGACAGCTGATGAGTCATCGTTTAAGGATGTGGCGACCGCCTTGTGTCGGCTATTCACTGGTAGAAGCCAGCACACTAGCAGCTCCTAGTGTGTATGGAGCCTTAACCGCTTGCTGACCTCCTCACGCAGATATACTGCGGCAGAAGGGCTCGTACAGGCAGAATCGTGTACCTGTATGTTCCCCTTTAAGAGGCGGCCAGCGGGCGCGCGCGCTCCGGCAAGCTCCGTGAGTCGGGTCGTGCGGTCCCCACTTCGCGGGGATACCCGCGATCGCCTCACGGGGAGGAAGAACAGGGAGATGCTAATGTAAACAAGCATCTCCCCGGTCTGCCTAGTGACAGTGTCACTGATCTCTGCTCCCTGTCATCGGAGCAGGGATCAGTGACATGTCACACACAGCCATGCCCCTCACAGTTAGGAACACACCCCTAGGACACACTTAACCCCTACACTGCCACCTAGTGGTTAACCCCTTCACTGCCAGTGTCATTTACACAGGAATCCGTGCATCTGGTGCATTCACCAGAAATCAGGAATGATTTGAACACAGCAGAGCACTCTCAGCACTGGAATTGCTTTGAATACACAAGATTTCTTTTAATCAGATCACAGATTTATATATTTCAGTGCTATATTTATTCTCTACTTAATAAGACTCTTTTGTGCATTTGTCACCACAAAGCACGGCATACCATTTTTTGTTTTATTGCCCTATCTGCATGCTCAGTGTAGAGGTGGGGGGAAGAGCAGAGGACTGTGTGGATGCTGGTCGACAAGGATGGGAATTGGTCCGTTGTGACACTGGGCAGGGGAGCGCTATTGTAATTAGAGGTCGACCGATATGGGTTTTTCTCTGGCCGATGCCGATATTTAGAAATCGCGGTGGCCGATGTATGATGCCGATTTTTTTTTTTTTTTTTTTTTTTTTTTTTTTTTCCCCCTTCATCTCATAAAATCTAACAGTTAGACCCCCTTCACACTGGGGCATTTTTCTGGCGCTTTTGGGCTAAAAATAGTGCCTGTAAAACGGCTCCCCTGCAGTCTGTGTGAAAGCTCGAGTGCTTTCACACTGAGGCGATACGCTAGCAGGATGTTAAAAAAAAAAAAAAAAAAGTCCTGCAAGCAGCATCTTTGGAGCAGTGTATACCGCTCCTCCACCACTCCTGCCCATTGAAATGAATGCGCACCGCTGCCGAAGCGCCTGCAAAGCGTTTAGGCAGCAGCGCTTCAGGGGCGCATTTAACCCCTTCCTTGGCCGCTAGCTGGGTTATAAGCGCCCCGCTAGCAGCCAAATAGCACCGCTAAAATGCCGCTAAGACTAACAGCGTTTTACCATCAACGCATGCCCGCTCCAGTATGAGAGCAACCTTAAGTAATAAGTGATACAGAATTTTTTACATTTAAACATTTATTAAACAAAACAAACCTCCAATCAGTTCACTTGTATGTATAATTTAGATAGTTATTTTTTTTTTTCCTATCTTAAATATTAAATACACAAAAACAGGTAATCAAAAGTTTTGGACGAAAAAAAAATGGGCTAACTTTACTGCTTATTTATTTTTTATTTCATTAGTGTATTTTTTTAAAAAAAATTGCGTTTCAAAGACCGCTGCGCAAATACCGTGTGACATAAAATATTGCAACAACCACTATTTTATTCCCTAGGGTATCTGCTAAAAAAAATATAATGTTTGGGGGTTCCAAGTGATTTTCTAGCAGAAAATACAGGTTTTTTACTTGTGAGCAACAAGTGTCAGAAAAGATTCAGTCTTTAAATGGTTAAACTGAACTCCTCCACATGGAGTTTAGTCTATTGATAAAAGAACCTGAAGAGATGTAATGTATCTTCTTATCAGACTTGGCAGGCTGCCCAGGGAGGAGAAAAGAAAACTTCAGACAACTTGCATTGACTTCTATTACAGAAGTCATTTGCAAGTCCCGCTGAAGTTATAATCGGCTTTTTTTTATCAGCGCAATCGGCCGATGTCGATTAAGTAAAAAAAGCCAAATATCGGCCGGCTGATATATCGGTAGACCTCTAATTGTAATAGTATTATATGGTGACGGGGCGGGGTATTGATCATCTAGCATAGGACAGTCTGGCACCTCCCTTACCACGTCCAGCAGGTCTGCAGTCGCTGACCATCTCCTGTGCCATGTCTGCAGTCAGTCTGGAGCTCCTCTTCTACTATGTTTACTCCTTGCTACATGCAGGGAGTGTTGTGGTTTTTTTTTTTTTTTTTTTTTTTTTTTTTTTTTTTTACAGATGAAATTAAAAAAATGGAGTTCTTCTGACTACTTGAATTTTTTTGGATGAAAACCTTGCGCAGTAATCGTGATGTTTCGTGGAATCAAATCGTGGACCGGATAATCGTAATCAAATTGTGAGGCCAGTGAAGATGCGCACCCCTATAGCACTGATTGCTGTATAAATGACAATGGTCCCAAAAATGTGTCAATGTCCGACGTGTCTGCCATAATGTCGCAGTCACAATGAAAATCGCTGATCGCCGCCATTTAGAAAAAAATTTAATAAAAATGCCATAAAATTATCCCCTAATTTGTAAACGCTATAACTTTTGCAGAAACCGATCAATAATCGCTTATTGCTATTTTTTTTTTTTTTTTTTTTGTTTTTTTGTTTTTTTGCCAAAAATATGTAGAGTACGTATCGGCCTAAACTGAGGAAAAAAATAGTTTTTTTTTTTATATATTTTCGGGGGGATATTTATTATAGCAAAAAGTAAAAGTGTTTTTTCAAAATTGTCGTTTTTTTGTTTATAGCACAAAAAATAAAAAGCGCAGGGGTGATCAAATACCACCAAAAGAGAGCTCCATTTGTGAGAAAAAAAGGACGTCAATTTTGTTTGGGAGCCACGTCGCACGACCGCGCAATTGTCAGTTAACGCGACGCAGTGCCGAATCGCAAAAAGTGCTCTGGTCAGGAAGGGGGTAAATTCTTCTGGGGCTGAAGTGGTTAAAGTAGGAAGTGAGGAAATCCCTGCAAATTAAGGGAATTCCTTGTGAAGCCCCCAGGTCACCAGAATCTGTTGGAAGATTTCCTATCTCTTTTCTGGGGACACCCCAAAATTTGAGGATTTTCTTTTACTTTCAATGATGATGGTAAAGAGGACAATTTGGAGGGGTGAATCTTAACAGGGTGCAAACATCAATAAAAACTGATGGGTCCTAATCCCTCTCCACTCTACCCAAAACGAAAGAAGTTTGCCTTTAGTTGTATTTTTAACTGCTTTACGACGGCCCACCGCACATATATTGTGGCAGGGCGGCTGCTCTGCGCCGGATTACATACTAGGTATGGGCAGGATTAGCAAGCTGCAGCACCAACCAGTCAACGGCGGCCAGCCACTGATTGGTCGCCGGCACCTGCCTATCGGCTCCAGACATTACCAAAGAGACATGTGTAGGTGAACAGAGTTTTGTTCTGACAGCAGCAATGTGCTGCAAAGCAGGAAGTTAAAAATGGCACACAGTAGCACATGTTGGCCACACATTTAACCCCTTGATCACCCTAGATGTTAACCCCTTCCCTGCCAGTGTCAGTATAGTGACAGTGCATATTTTTAGCACCAATCACTGTATTGGTGTCACTGGGTTCCTAAAAAGTGTCAGGTGTCCGATTTTGTCCACTGCAACATCGTATTCCCACTCTTAAGTCGCTAATCGCTGCCATTACTAGTAAAAAAAAGTCCATAAATTATATCCCATAGCTTGTAGACGCTATAACCTTTGCGTTAACCAATCAATATACACTATTGGGAATTTTTTTTACCAAAACTATGTAGCAGAATACATTTTGGCCTAAATTTGTAGTTTGTGTTTTTTTTTTTTTTTTAATTGGATGCGTTTTCTAGCAGAAAGAAGAAGAAAAAAAAAATTTATAGAGATATATATATTTTATAGCGCAAAAATTAAAAACCAGAGGTGATCAAATACCACCAAAAAAAGCTCTAATATTGTGGGGAAAAAAAAGGACATACTTTTTTTTTTTTTTTTTTGTGTATAGTGTAAAACAACCGCGCAATTGTAAGTAAAAGTAACGCAGTGCCATATCGCAAAAATGGCCTGGTCATGAACTGGGGGGGGGGGAGCCGAAGTGGTTAAGCTTGGTTTTCTCTCAAAGGTGTTTTCCTCCTATTCAAAACAGGACATTGTTCTTTCCTTGCCCTTTTGTCCTGCTCTGAAATATCCCAAAGAACTGTCCCTTCCTTGTCTTGAAGTGATGCGCGCTGTGACGTCACGCACGTGCATGCGCGATGGAGCCGCCATTTATGGCACAGTATTCTTACGGAACGTACCGGGTGGCCATTCCTTCGTAGCGCTGATGACATCGACTGCATATATAGTAAATATCTCCTAAACGGTGCATGTTTAGGAGATTTTTACAGCAGGGTGGATTTGATTTAAATCACTAGTAAAAAAGGTGTGATTTAAATCCTAATTTTTAAAGAGCAACTGTCATCTGTCCCGCAGGGGCTCTTCCTCTGACCCGCTGTTGACTCACTGACAGTCCCATTCACTTTAATGGGACAGCTGGTGATGCTGCAGTGACGCAACAAGGTGAGGGATGTGGCGGCAGCAGGTGAGTGGATGCCTGCTAACAGGTGCTGCCATGATGGATCTGAAATGACAGGTGCTCTTTAAATGTAAGGACTTATTATTGCTGGTTGTTAGAATCTTTTAATATTTGCAAACAAAACAAACAACAAAATAAAGGTTTCCTATTTGGAACAAACAGCTGTCAGGTTAGTAAAACAGCGATATAAGAACCAATTCAATCATACAGTTTGAAGTGTACATAAATTTGCAAAACAGTGGGATAAAGGAATATTCCTAAACGCTTTTATCTCATGGCTACTGTGAAATTGTGTGAATGCATCAATGCAGTGCATGTTATCGCAGGTTGCAGAGCCTGGATTCATTGAATAAGTTTACTGTAAATATTGCAGAATTTACAGCCTCATGCTACGTAACTAAGCTCCATTTCATGCTGAATAAACTAAATTATTAATGTATCTTAAATAGAAAACTATATCTGTAGATTTTTTTTACTCCAAAGGCATTTTATAAAATTTGATAAAAAAAAAAAAATCTGATTTAGGCCTCTTTCAGACGAACGATCCGTTCAGGTCTGCCTGTCAGTTGTTTTAGGCGGACCCTCCATAGACCAGCGGATGTCAGCGGTGACATGTCCGCTGACATCCGACCCGCTCCGATCCGAAAAAGTGTAACGGAGGAAAAACCTACTTTTCCATCCGTTATCGGATCGGGTGACGACGGACTCTACAGTCTGTCGTCATCCGATCCCCCATAGGGGAGAGCTGTGCTCTGACAGGTGTGCAGCGACGGACCTGTCATCTGCCTGCTCAGCGGGGATCCACGGAGCGATCCCCGCTGAGCAAGCGGATGTTCACAGGGTGGATCATCTCAGATCCGTCCCGTGTGAAAGAGGCCTTAATTTTTTTTTTTTTATTCATCATTCTGATTTACAGTACCTATAGGTAAACCTTTATTATAGGCTTGCTTATAAGTACAAGTCAAAGATTGGAGTTTACAACCATTTTAATGGACTTTTAGCATCAGGCATTTGTTTTTCAGATTTGCAAGACTGCCACATGTTAACATGTTAAGTTTTACCAGAAGGATGTTCAAGCCTGTTGGCGTTTTTTGTTTTTGTAGTGTTGCCACCCCTCAGTTTTTTGATGTCCCAAGGTAGATTGTGTTCTGAACAACTAAAAAAAAATGGATTTTTGACCAACAGCCCCCTTTCGTCTGTTATGATATCCCTATGGCTTGCTACAAAACTGAGTCAAACTGGGAACGGGGTGGGTTATATTGGGGAAGTCCCTGCAGCTTTTATTTTTGCCAGTCACCTGAAGGTATCTGCATATAACCCAAGATTAAAAACTAAAGATCCTATTTCCTGTACATCATGGCAAGAAACTGATTTTTACAAGGAAGTCAAAAGGGCCTGGCACCCTAGGCATAAACAAGCATTTGACCCTGCTAACCCCCCCCCCCCCCCCCCGGTGTTCAGCTTTTAAAGTGTATGCAAAGTAATTTATGGATAAAGTGGGAAAGGGCTAGAACCTCTGCCAAGTTTATAGTTGTGTCTTTTCAGATGTATCGCTCTTTGTCCTGGTGACTCTAGTCCTTGACCTTGAGGGGAAATTTGTCTGGCTCAGTCTACAACTCTAAGCTGTTGCTCTGGTTTACAGCCTATAGAGCCTATGATTTGAAATCCTCTGCTTTATATTGATCAATACATTAATGTAGTGGCTTTGTTGTCTTATGGTCAGGACTATAAATATAATTGAGAAAAAAATGGTCTTTTTCCTATGCTCAGTTTCCTCTTACCAAAATTTTGTAAACGTTTTATTTTTTTTTTATTTTTTTTTACAATAGTGTAACCTAAATGAGTTAACTGGCATGAAACAACCCATCCATTTTGCAAGGTCTGCAGCATCTTTCAGACAGGGGAGTTGGAAAGGAGATGACCACTGCTTTGCTGTTTAACCCCTAGTGCTCTTGAATCCTTTGTCATGTATGCAGTGTATATTTGCATAGCAAAGAATGTGATGAATGTATATGCATGCAAGTGTGTATGTGTGTGTGTATATATACTTTCACTTATGACAGTATTTTAGTTACCAAACTGTTTGGTTTTTCATAATAATTTTGGCATGCTTAGATAAACATTGACAAAAAGATGGTGACCTAGGGGGAGATTTACTAAAACTGGTGCACACAGAATCTGGTGCAGCTGTGTCTAGTAACCAATCAGCTTCTAACTACAGCTTGTTCAATTAAGCTTTGTGACAATAAGGCTCGGTTCACACTGGGACAGTTTCAAAGTCGCCCCACACGACTTCTGCGCAGCTTGCAAATGACTTCTTTAAAGTCAATGCAAGCCGCTCCGATTAGACTGGTTCCATTGCACTGAATAGAGCGCGACTTGTCAGGCGACCCAAGTCGCCCCAGTGTGAACCGAGCCTTACGCCTCATGCACACTGGACGTTTTTACAGTTGCTGTTTTTGGCTTTAGGCATGGTCTTTTTTTTTTTTTTTTTTTTTTTTCCTGCAGCCAGTAAACTTCCCAGCATGTTCTATGTGTCCATGCACACATAGGCTTTTAGTGGGTTTTGAGAGGAGTTGATCAGCTGTAAAAAAACTCTAGCAGCTATTCTGTGTTTGAGCGTTTTTTTTTTTTTTGCTAAAACGCTGCAAAACTCATTCGACAGCTGGGGTTGGGGGCAGAAGGGCCTATTCCCGACAACCATGGGCGGTGTTTGTGGAGGTCTGTGGGCAGGGAGCTTATCAGAATCTGAAAGCTCCCTTTAACAGTGAAGCCCCCTGATCCTGGCCCACCCATGTGAAAAGAAGGCAGTATAGTGTAAACAAAAACTGGACGGTTTTGGACAAGTCCTTTATTAAAAATCTCCCTCTGGTCTTCCTCGCTGCTGTCTTCACCACCGCCAACCCAGTCGTCCTCTGACGCTGTCTCTCATCATTGTGCCAGATGCCTGCTCTGCCAGTCCTTATATAGTCATGGGGCGTGGCCATCCGGTGACGTCACCATGAGACCCCGCTCCTTGTGACATCACAAGGGGCATAGTCTCATGGAGACACTGGATGGCCATGCCCCATGGCTATAGGAGGTCTCTTGCACACTGCAACAGCTCAGTACAGCTTATTTTTTTTACTGGGCTAAAATACAGCCCATTAATTGTATGTGCCTATGCACACAGGCGCATAAACAAGCACCGTATATTCTTCATTAAAAAAGCGCACATTTGCGTGCTAATGTCCATTAACCTATTGTGAATGCGAGAAGTTGCACGCATGCGTACGAACATGCGTGCAAATGTGCGCAAATGCATACAAAAAAACTGCTGAAAAAATAGATGCTCAAAGAGGAGTATCATATGCAAGAGGCCTAAGAACCGGCAGAGAGCGGGAGCTGCTGGCACAATGATGGGATAAAGTTGGAGGACCGGATCGACGGCGGAGAAGACAGGTGGGAGGTTTTTAGTAAGACTTGTAAAAACCGTCTCTTGTTTTTATTTACATTACACTGCCTTTTTTGGGGTGACTGGGTAGGGGTACCCTCTACTCATTCACATAGGGAGGCAGGATCTGGGGGCCCCTTTGTTAAAGGGGGCTTCCTGATTCCGATAAGCCCCCTGCCTGCAGACCCCCACAACCACCACCCAGGGTTGTCGAGTAGAGGCCCTTGTCCCCATTAACAAGGGGAGGGGCGGGTTAGTGGGCTGTAACGCTGGTGTTCAAAACTCGCTGGCGTGTGCGTGTGTGTGTGTGTTTGTGTGTGTGTGTTTGTGTTTGTGTGTGTGTGTGTTTGTGTGTGTGTGTGTTTGTGTGTGTGTGTGTTTGTGTGTGTGTGTGTTTGTGTGTGTGTGTGTTTGTGTGTGTGTGTGTTTGTGTGTGTGTGTGTTTGTGTGTGTGTGTGTTTGTGTGTGTGTGTGTTTGTGTGTGTTTGTGTGTGTGTTTAGAATAACACGAGGCATTTTTAAGCTACGAAAAAAAGTCTGACGCTGGTAAAAGCAGCTGTAAAAACACCCTGTGTGCATGGGGACTAATGCAGCATACACACGAGCGGACTTTTTGACCGGACTGGTCCGACGGACAATCCGGTCATGTGTGGGCTTCATCGGACCTTCAGCTGACTTTTCCAGTTGAAAATCTGACGGACTTTAGATTTGGAACATGCTTCAAATCTTTACGTCGTAACTCCGCCGGACCCAGAAATCCGCTCGTTTGTATGCTAGTCCGACGGACAAAAAGACGACGCTAGGGCAGCTATTGGCTACTGGCTATTAACTTCCTTATTTTAGTCCGGTGTACGTCATCACGTACGAATCCGTTGTACTTTGGTGTGATCGTGTGTAGGCAAGTCCGTTGGTTAAAAAGTCCATCGAAAGTCCTCCGGAAAGTCTGTCGGACCAGTCCGGTCAAAGTCCGCCTGTGTGTACGCGGCATTAGTCTATCTTGATGTGTGGATAAGTATGTCCATCTCTGGAACTCTGTTAAATACTGTATACCAACCCTTAAGCGTTGGTGTACGCCTTTGTTTTCTTAATATTACGTATATAATAGAATGCACATTTGAGCAACAATAATAATGTGCATGGCTGATGACTTATGTATGAGCTTTGCATAACTGTTGAACTATGAAGTAGGTATTGAAGTGTAGAAAAATCTAGGAGGGGAGGCAGAATCTAAGAGCAACTAACTTCCGCCCTAAAGTGTTAACCCAAAAAAACCTGATCCTATTCCTTTAAAGCATGTTCTACAGCACAGTGCTTGTGCTGTCATTTGGCCCCCCTAAAAAACCTGGCTGATCCTGCCTGTCTATACCCTCCCCCCTGCAGACAGACCACAATAATCATGGCTGCTGAGCCTCTGACATTGTGGTCTATTTGCATGATTCCGTCATTCGCAGCTCTCCGTGTCCTCTGTCTTCCTCCCCCCTCCCCTCCCTGCTCGTAGCTGCACCTGCCTCTCCTGCTCCCCTCGTATCGCTACATAAATCTTATCTCCTCTGTAGTATTAGAACATCTGTCCCTGTGTAATGTAAAAACTCAGCTGACCTGTATAAATGGCTCCCACCTCTCAGCTGATTGTCTCCACTCCTCTCCTCCCCCGTCCTGCTTGGCGGGGCCGACCAGGATGGCTTGGCCCTGCCCACTTCAGCTCTGAGCTGGAGAAACAAGGGAGCTGACATGTCAGCTGAGCGCTCGGAGTGCAGCTTATACAGGTACAGATCAGCAGTTTTTTTACTTTAGACAAGGTGACAATTGTCGTATGATACAGAGGGGATGACTGTTAGTACAGTGGGTTAACAACCACTTTAACACTTATATATTTTCCTAATCAATTAGTTGGCTAATTGTTTTGATTAGGATAAAAACCTCAAAGGGTGTTGTATAACTTACAGGGATCATCCTGGTATCTCAACTGCTCTGACTTGTCCATCAAGATCAATAATACAACGATCAATCCCTCCCCTCATGCCAAGGTACTAGGTGTAATACTAGACTCTGACCTGTCTTTTCGGCCCCAAATCCAATCACTGTCCAAATCGTCCAGACTTCACCTCTGAAACATCTCCAAAATACGCCCCTTTCTAACCATTGAGACCACTAAGCAACTTATTCACTCCCTCGTTATCTCTCGCCTTGACTATTGTAACACCCTCCTCATTGGCCTACCTCTCCGCAAGCTATCCCCTCTTCAGTCTATCATGAATGCCACTGCCAGACTCCTCCACCTTATCAACTGTTCAGTGTCCGCCACTCCTCTCTGCCAATCCCTCCACTGGCTTCCCATTGCTCAACGAATAAAATTCAAAACACGAACAATAACATACAAAACCATTCAATTCTGTCCTGAGCTACAAAACCAGTCTTATCTCCAAATATCACCCAAACTGTCCTCTCCGTTCCTCCCAAGACCTTCTGCTCTCTAGCTCCCTTGTCTCCTCTTTCCATGCTCGTCTCTAGGACTTCTCCAGAGCCTCTTCCATCCTCTGGAACTCGCTACCTCTTTTTGTCCGGCTGTCTCCTACTCTGTCCACTTTTAGACGATCCCTGAAAACTCTCTTCAGGGTGGACTATCCTGTCTTCATTTAACAACCTAATCTTCGATTTCCCTCATTAGTTCATCCCCACTACCTTTTTGTTTAACCAGCTCCTCCCTATTAGATTGTAAGCTCGCAGGAGCAGGGCTCCTCTAACCCTCTTGTTTTGAATTGTACTGTTGGTGTGGTGGTAATGTAAAGGCTTTTAAAGCGTCGCCTGTGGAGATTTTTATGTCTTCTAGTTTGGCCCAATTCCACGGGCGTACACAAGTCTAAAGTGTGACATGTTTGGGATCCATTTACTTGGAGCAACATCATTTTTTTATTTTTTTTATCAAACAATTGGGTATTGTGTTTTTGTACTTTAAAACTCATTAAATTTTATTTTTCCCCCTAAAAAATTGAATTTGAAATACTACTGAAACATATCGTGTGGCATAAAAATTTTCAACATGCACAATTTTGTTCTCTAGGGCCTCTGCTTAAAAATATGTAATGTTTTGTGGTTCTACGTAGTCTTCTAGCAGATGATTTTTAAAGTTAAAAAAAATAAATGTATTCAATATCTATATGTAGTGGAAAAATATAAATAACCAGCTATATAGTATAGTTTGTGTAAATCTATATTTTAGATATTGTGTCCCCTCCCTATCAGAGGTTGCATCTGGTACATATTATCAGACTCCGAGATCAAAATGTTATTTTAAAAAGGACAAAAAAAGACCTATCACCGTTTCGCAGATTTTGAAAAAGGATTGCAATAAATTATGCATGACAGACTCCCTTGTATACACCGCTCCTGCCCATTGAAATCAATGGGACAACGAGGCTATACCGCTGGCAAAGCACCTCTGCAGAGGCGCTTTGCGGTGGTTTTTAAATCTTTCTCGGCTGTTAGCGGAGGTAAAACGCCCTGCTAGCGGCCAAATACCGACGGTAAAGCGCCGCTTAAAATAGCGGCGCTTTACCGCTGACCCCGCCCCAGTGTGAAAGGGGCCTAAGGAATACGTTTCTCCCTTGGAGTAATAAGGTGCTAATATCTCATGTAGCATTTTCTTTCTACACTTCTTTTTGGCTCAACAAAATTACTTTTTATAATGCCTTTCTTTGTCTCCCCCTTCTCATGCTGGCTAAAAACAGGTGTAGTCACTAACCACTTGAATAATTGGTGGTATCAGTTAAATATGTTAATTTTCTGTGAATATATATATATATATATAATTTTCTGTTTCAAGCTAGCTACGACTAAGGCTATTGCTGAGACGTGTCAGTTTGTTTTAATGTCACTCTGATGTACCAATAAATGAAACTTAAAGGATTAGTTTTACCGGCTCGTCTTACTACTGTTGCATTGGAGTGTGTTGAGACACATCAAGCCTCGGCACCTGTGAGTGGACCTGGTGTATGGATTGAGTTGTCCCTGCAGAGAGCACTGTTACCTTTCTTCTTTTCTCAGCACCGCAAAACAGGTGCTATTAACCCTTTCCTCGGCTGCTACTGGGGGTTAAAAGCGCTCCGCTAAAGCTAGCTGCGCTTTTCTGCTAACGGACCCGCCGCCCCTGTGTGAAAGGGGTTTAAAACATTTGGTAGCACGGGCACACTTTTTGTATCTGTCATGATGGGGTTAAACAAAATATAGCCATTTATAGTACAAAAACAGCAGATAATCACTACTATAAGGGCCAGTTCACACCATAGAAACGTAGTCTGGATGCGTTCCAAGTGCTTTTCTGCATGCGCGTTTTTGATGCAGTCCAGGGCTTTTTTTTTTTTTTCCCCTCCGCCGCCTATTTTTTGTATGTGTTGCAGTACATTTAGGTGCGTTCCGGTGCGTTTACAGCGTTCCGGTGCAGAAAAAAATGCAGCACGTTCTACTTTTTTTTTTTTTTTTTTTTTTTCCTTGAACTGAAATGCACTGGTGTGAACTATGCCATTGAAAACCATATAACCTACTTTCCATGCGTTTCTGATGCAGAAAAAAAACGCTGTGAATTGAGGGGTTAATTTATACTGTGAAACAGAAAAAGTTAAAAAAAAAAAAAAAAAAAAAAAAAAAAAAGTGTGTGCATGAAGAACACACTATATACAGGGTATTTTAACCCCTTTCCGCCGAGCATACGCAGATGTGCGGCCTTGGCTTTCGGCATCATCCCGGTACTCTTTTTTTTTTTTTAGAGCCAGCGATCGGCTTTCCAGGGATAACCGATGCGGCCAAAAGCCGCTCGGCTGTTATACCCCCCGCCGCTCTCAACGGGCCTCCCGATCCACCGGGAGACCCGATCAACAATCCGCTCAGGCGGCTAGGGACAAACTGGCATGAAGCCGGAAACGGCTTCCTTCCAGTCTCCTGAATGTGAACACGGAAGTGACGTCACTTCCCGTTTACTCGGCTGGCAATGGTGCCGTTTTTTAAAAAGTAAGGTATTCAGAATCGCCCAAAACGGTGATATGAATACTTTGAAGTGCAAAGGTAAAGAGTACCTGTCACCACCTATTACTGTCACAAGGGATGTTTACATTCCTTGTGACAGCAATAAAAGTGATCAAAAAAAATTTTTTTAAACACAATTTATTAATATAAAAATAAGGGGAAAAAAACATTTATTTATTTTTTTTTTTTTAAAGCGCCCCCGTCCCCGCGAGCCTGTGCAGCAAAGAAAACGCATACGGAAGTCATGCCCGCATATGTAAATGGTGTTCAAATCACACATGAGTAACCGTAAAAAAATGTAAAGCGTCGCCTATGGAGATTTTTAGGTACCATAGTTTGCCATTCCACGAGTGCATACAATTATAAAGCGTGACATGTTTGGTATCTATTTACTCGGTGTAACATCCTCTTTCACATTATCCAAAAAAAATAGGGCTAACTTTACTGTTTTTTTTTTTTTTTTTTTTTTTAAATTCATGAAAGTGTCCCTTTTCCCAAAAAGTTGCGTTTTAAAACACCGCTGCATAAATACTGTGTGACATAAAATATTGTAACAATCGCCATTTTATTCTCTAGATTATCGTGTGTGTGTGTATATATGTGTGTGTGTGTGTGTGTGTGTGTGTGTGTATATGTGTATATATATATATATATATATATATATATATATATATATATATATATATATATATATATATAGTTATTTTTGGGGGTTCTAAGTAACTTTCTAGCAAAAAATATGCTTTATTGCGATTTTTGTTAAAAAAAAAAAGAATACATATCGGCGTAAACTGAGCAAAACATTTTTTTTTGATAAATGTGGGATATTTCTTAAGCAAAAAGTACTAAATATTGTGTGGTGTTTTTTTTTTTTTTTTTTTTTTTTTTTTTTTTCCCCCCCAAAGATTGTCGCTCTTTTGTTTATAGTGCAAAAAGTAAAAACCGCAGAGGCAATCAAATACCACCAAAAGAAAGCTCTATTTGTGGTGAAAAAAGGACGTCCATTTTGTTTGGGTATAGCGTCGCACAACTGTGCAATTGTCAGTTAAAGCAACGCAGTGCTGTATCACAAAAGATGGCCTAGTCATTGAGCAGCCAAATTTGCAGGGCTGAAGTGGTTAAAGAACTATGGTCAAAATGAAAAAATCAATGATGCAAATCTGTAGTCTGTTAACCACTTCAGCCCCGGAAGGATTTACCCCCTTCCTGACTTTTTGCGATTCGGCACTGCGTCGCTTTAACTGACAATTTCGCGGTCGTGCGACGTGGCTCCCAAACAAAATTGACGTGTGTCCCCCCCCCCCCCCCCCACAAATAGAGCTTTCTTTTGGTGGTATTTGATCATCTCTGCGATTTTTTTATTTTTTGCGCCATAAACAAAATAAGAGCGACAATTTTGAGAAATGCATTATTTTTTACATTTTGCTATAATAATTATCCCCAAAAAATAAACATTTTTTTTCCCCTCAGTTTAGGCCGATCCGTATTCTACATATTTTTGGTAAAAAAAAATCGCAATAAGCGGTTATTGATTTGTCTGCGCAAAAGTTATAGCGTTTACAAAATAGGGGATAGTTTTATAGCATTTTTATTTATTTTTTTTACTAGTAATGGCGGTGATCAGCGATTTTTTTTTTTTTTTTTTTTTTTTTTTTTTTTTTTTTTATTATTATTATTATTGTGACTGCGATGTTATGGCAGACGTGTCGGACATTTTTGACACATTTTTGGGACCATTGTCATTTATCCAGCAATCAGTGCTATAAAAATGCATTGATTCCTGTATAAATTACACTGGCAGTGAAGGGGTAAACCACTAGGGGGCGGGGAGGGGGTTAAGTGTGTCCTAGGGGAGTGATTTCTAACTGTCGGGGGGATGGGCTGGTGTGTGACGTCACTGATCTCTGCTCCGATGACAGGGAGCAGAGATCGAGTGACACTTGTCACTAGGCAGAACGGGGAGATTTTTTTTTTTTTTAATTGCCAGTGGCGTGCAAACACCGCAAAAACTTCCACCCGGTGCACGCACATAAAGAGTGAAACACAAAAACGTGCAACGGGTGTACAGAGTCCTCCACTAGGGAAAGACCTTACCCTGATCCCCCGGGGCGTTAGGCTCCAGACAGGGACTGAGGTACTCAGACAATGGGTCCATCTTGCCGAAACCAGGCGGACCCCGTTTACTGGAAGGTCTGCCGAAACAGACAGTACAAGTGGGGCTCCCCTGAAGGGAGACCCCTCAAAGGAGAGGGCGAACCAAGCCAAAAGGCCTATGTCCACCCCCTCCCAAGACTTTCAGAGTAGGCCCGAGGACCCACACCCTACTCGCCACACAGTGACAAAACGTGTATACATTTACAAACAAAAAAATACAAAAAGTGACAAACAGGGGTAAATAAAAGAGTGGGGAAGATGGCGGGATGGGAGAGTGAAAGTGGCCATTGTGCAATACAATGGCCGGCCCTCCGGCCAGGCATAAAAATTTCCCCTGGTCCTGGCCAAAAGGTCCGGCCCAAGAGACAGGTGTGAAAAACGTGTGTAGTAGTGAAGTGACCATGGTGCCATAAAATCAAGTGTTTACACACAGTGACTGTACGGCACCCCTGAACTGCCACTTCAGGGGCACATTCACCACTGGCTTTTCAAAGCAACCCTGACCCACAGCCCAGACCACAGCAGCCCCCACCCCAACCAGGAAGGCCTGGAGTTCAGGAAACCCGGTGAGAGCCCTATGGTTTGACTCCACCATCGTTCCGTTCCTCCTGCCTAATTATATTCATCAGGAGATACTGACCGCTCCCCCCCCCCCGAAGGAGGAGCAAGCGAGGCAGAACGGGGAGATGCTGTTTACAACGGCATCTCCCCGTTCGTCCTCTCCGTGAGGCGATCGCGGGTATGCCCGCGGTGATCGAGTCCACGAAACCCGTGACCTGACTCACGGAGATCGCTGCAAATTCAAAGTAACGTACGTGTACGTTACTTTGCGCAGCCGTGCCATTCTGCTGACGTGTATCTACAGGAGCCGGTCGGGAACCTGTTAAATATCTCACTGGTTGTTTTTCGAATAACAGTAAGGATTTTCACCTTTTTCCCCTGCAGCTGAAAGCGCTCATGTTCATTTTTTGTAATCAAGAGACAATGCTGCTTCCTCTTTCTCTAAATGCCTCCGGTGTCCCCTTTTGCGTTTTTTATGCTGCTTTGTACAGACTACAACATGCCGTCATGACATCATTGGGAGGGTTGCTCTTTCATCCATGAAAAGCCCCGGCATCTCGATCTTAAGAGATGTCCCGCCAAGGCTTCGCCCAATCCAAATCATGATCGGCCTTTAATGTTCTGCATATTCTCTGCCTACTTTCACTTATGTCCCACCAAAGCTCCAACCACCCCTGCCTATCTCTCTATAGAGGCTGTCCTTGTATGCTTGGCTTTTGACACATGCCTCAGATTGTGCCAACTCTGTTTTACATAACACACACTCAGCTATTGATTGACAGATGGGTGTGTGTTATGTAAAATAGTGTGGTCATGATACAAGGCATAAGGAGTCATGGGAACTTTAGTTCCCTGTGGGAGATGCAGAAGCTAGCACAGTGAAAGGAAATGACGTGCTACCTCTGCTGAACTCCTCCCATCATCGCTAGCATTATCAAGCAGAGAATTAATGGTTGGGGGGATTAGAGACCATAGTTTCATCTCAATGGTAGGAAAATAATCTCATTTGTTCTATTTATTACCATATGTAACTTTTGTAACCATGTGTAATGTGAGGTGATTATATAAGGGTTTATTAAAATGAGCATGCTGCCTTTAGTTGTACTTTTAAGGTAATTGTAAACATTGGATATTTTATTTACTTTTTAATAAACATGTCATGCTTGCTCTGTGCAATGATTTTTGCACAGAGCAGTCCTGATCCTCCTCTTGTAGGGTCCCTTGTTGGCACTTCTGGCTCCTCCTGCCTTCAGAGTGCCCTTATAGCAAGCTGCGGAGTACAGTATAGTGCCCCTGTTGTAGCAAGGTATAAAAACGTCTGACTTTAGAATCTCTTCAAATCCCTCCCTCTCCTGCCCAGGACTACATATCCCATGAGACATTGCTCCTCTCACATTCACAAGTTCTCAGGCACTTTCTACAAATTCTGGCTGGACTCAGTGCACACTGATGCACCATTTCCAGCAAACTATGCAGTGAAAAACAGGGATATTTAGTTTGCATATATTGTACATGTTTAAGCTGACCAACTGCATCAAAGTAATTCCTCTTCTGGCCAGTCCTACACTGCCTTGCCACTGCAAATGCTACGGTGGACATCATGCCAACATGGGAAATAAAGACCCAAGGTGGGGGAGAGCGTCTACGTTCATATCTGGTCACAGAGAAAAGATATACCTGTGCTCAAATCTCAATAGCTTGTACATGTATTTAACCACTTCAATACAGGGCACTTATACACCTTCCTGCCCAGTTTTCAGCTTTCAGCACTGTCGCACTTTGAATGACAATTGTGCGGTCATACAACACTGTACCCAAACTACATTTTTATCATTTTGTTCCCACAAATAGTTTTCTTTGGGTGGTATTTGGTCACCTCTGGGATTTTTATTTTCTGCTAAACAAATAAAAAAAAAGGCAGAAAATTTTGAAAAAAAGTTATTTTATTTTTTTGTTTCGGTTATAAAACTTTATAAATAAGTACGTTTTCTCCTTCACTGATTAGGGGGCACTGATGGGCGGCATGGATTGGCACTGATAGGTGGCACTGATATACTGTAAAGTATGGTATTGATGGATGACAATCAGTGCCAAACAATGCCTGCCAATCAGTGATGTCCATTGTGGACACTGGCATCCCTGGTGGTCTAGGGTGGCATACCTGGTGATACCAAATGTGGAGCATTGATCCTGCTTCTTGAGAGCGACGCCAACAGTGCTCTGATTTTTGAAAGAGTGTGTTTAATTTTCTTCCATTCCCAAGGATTTCTGTGTATGTGGGGAAAGATATTCCAAATTGGAAGCGGATGAATTAATTTCAGTGGGCTACCCGAGAGAGAGAGAGATTTCTTATTATTTTTTTTATCCTGCAGCACTGAATCGCACCATGTAGTTAAGTTTGTGCGAAAATGCGCCATGGTTGCGCAAATCCCTGCAGGTCTGGAACATGCAGATATGTGAATCTAGCCTACATTTTCACCCAGCCCCATAGCTTTTAAAGCAGTGTTCCAGCCAAATTTTTTTTTTTAAATCGGCAGCTACAAACACTGTAGCAGCTGACTTTTAATAAGGACACTTACCTGTCCAGGGAGCCCGCGATGTCGGCCCCCCAAGGCCGATCTGTTCATCGGATCGGATGCAGGCGCCGCCATTCCAACTAAGGGAAACTGGCAGTGGAGCCTTGCGGCTTCACTGCCGGTTTCCGACTGCGCTGAATGGCCAGCTTGTCTTCTGGGACACACACAGGTCCCAGAAGACAACGGGTAGCTCGCCACAGAAGAGGATGTGACGTCCTTGGCCGCAGCCCGGTTGGATCTGAAGCACTTAATACTTCCAAAAGAGGTACAAGAGAAAGTAAAAAAAAAATTTAAAATATCCAAAAACGAGGGGTGGAGAGGTGGTTTTTCATTTAAGACCACCTATTAAAATTGGGTGGAACTCCACTTTAACTGTCCAATTCCTGGATTGGTTAAGATGATGTAACTATACCGACAATACTTTGCATAGGTGTAAAGTGCACAGATTGCAAATAGTTCATCTTGTGCATTGCTGTATTGTAAGTTACTGAAGACCATTCCTTGTTCTGTTGCCGGTGATGTAGGTGCTGTAAGAGAGAATATTCAGCAGTGTTGAAAGAAACTAAGGCCGGCAATACACTGTTCGAATCTACGCCGGTTCAGCAGGAACCAGCCTGAGATTCGAACCGTTAATGGGCAGGCTGAATGTACCAAGTTGATCAACTTGGGTACAACTAGCCTGCCAGATTCTCTGCTATAGCAGCTAGTGATTAATACCTGTCGACTTCTGGTGGGGACAGCCCCCCCCCCCCCAACCCAATGGCCCAGCAGGAAGGATTCCCCTGTCAGCACTGTCTGTATGATGGGGGAATCCTGTGAACTTCTTTCCTGCAACCACGGGGAAAATTTGCACCGTGTATGGCCTGCCTAAGTTGAAGTTGCAGTGTGCTAGGCTGTGATGTTTCTATTAATGCATGTATAAATGTTTTCGTTTGCACTGCCTACACTCCTCCTCCCCTCATTCCCTTCCTCCCCTCCCAACCTTATACTACTTGTGATTCACCTTGAAGCTGACATCTGGGCTATTACCAACTATTTACCCCTGCACTTGGACCTCCCTTTTTCCACTGCAAGGGTCAATTGTTGTTTTGCCCCTATTGCAAAGATTAACTGCTTGTTTTGCCTAAAGCGTGATGAATAAGGTGATTATACTTGCTGTATTCTCTGGCACTCTCCTATGCGGTCTGACTCTCTGGGCCATGGAAAGGCATGCAATGCAGGACTGCTGGGCCTACAATATTTGAGTTGATGTCAGAGCTTTAACTGGTCAGGCACTGAAAGGATGAGGCTTCTGGACACTGCATGAAGAGAAAGGGAATTAATTTCCCCTTAGAAGTAGAGAAGGGAATCCACTGCTAGAAGACAAGACGTGTATGTATTTAATTTATTTAATTGGAGTTCACTTGAAGATCAAGCTCATTTATAGTACCACACATTTAATTGCTTCCGGACTGCCCCACGTACATTTACTGCGGCAGGGTGGCCCGGGTGTGCAAAATCACATACCTGTATGTGATTTCGTGCATGCGGTTTAGGGGGCGCACACACCACCCCCGCTGTGATTGGACACAGTGAGAGCCAATCAGCGGGTCTAGCGGCTGCGATCCGCCGATCATTCTGTGGAGTGACGGATCAACCGTGCAAAGGCAAACTGTGGATTTGTCAGGAAGAGAAAGATCTTGTAATTCAGCTAAGCTGAATCCTGGATCTCTTTTCCTTCAGTGTGACACTGCCCCACACAGTATGCGCCTTCCTAGGGAACATTTAGCCCTTTGATCGCTCCTGGTTTTAACCCCTTCCCTGCCAGTGCCATTTATACAGTAATCAGTGCATTTTTATAACACTGATCACTGTATTAGTGTCACTCAGTGTTAGATTTGTCTGCCGCAATGTTGCAGTCCTGCTAAAAATCGTAGATCGCCGCCATTACCAATAAAAAAATAAGTCCCTAAAGCTATCCTGTAGTTTTGTAGATGCTATAACTTTTGCGCAAACCAATCAATATACGCTTGGGATTTTTTTTTTTAACAAACATATGTAGAAGATTAAATTTTGGCCTACATTGATTTAGTTTTTTAAAAAAAACTTGGGATATGTATTATAGCAGAAAGTAAATATTTTTTTTTTCCTTCAAAATTGTCTTTTTTTTTTTATGCCAAAAAAAAGTGCAGAGGCGATTAAATACCACCAAAAGAAAACGCTATTTGTGGGGTGAAAAAAGGACATAAATTTTATTTGGGTACAGCGTTGCAGGACCGCACAATTGTCAGTTAACGTGACACATTGCCGTATCGCAAAAAATGGCCTGTTCATGGAAGTGGGTAAATTTTTCCAGAGCTGAAGTGGTTAAAGAAGAAATTCGAGGCATTCCGCATTCAACTGTAAGCAAACAGAATGTGGACAAGATGGAAATGCTGTTTGAGCAGACTGTTTCCATAGAAACTGAGTACTTACTAAAAAGTGAGCTTTAGATGCAGGTTTTCTGTATATTGTTTATGCTTGTTAGTACATTTCCCCTTTCGATCTTAAAGTACACACAGATATTAGATGAACTCTAGAGTAAAGATCAGTGTGGAGCTTCCTTGGAGATCACTGGCTGACTCAATAGAGTAATGGTGATTGGACTGGTTTGAATGTAGGGCCAGATTATTTTTCTTAAAGGAGAAGTACCGCCAAAGCTCATTTGGCTGTACTTCTATGGATTACGGGAGTGCAGTTCGTTCTGCACTTCTGTGACCTGTTTTCAGCTAACAGCGGGCTGAAGCCTGCTGTTGACTGACAGTTTTTAGTTAAAAATAACAAGCATGTTATACTAGCCTCATCTGTGCAGTGGTTTTGCACAGAGAAGCCCAGATCCTCCTCTTCTCTGCACCCTCTTCGGTGCTCCTGGCCCCTCCCTCCTGTTGAGTGCCCCCATAGCAAGCAGCTTACCATAGGGGCACACAAGCCGAGCCACAGCTCCCGATGTACATTCAGACACAGAGCTGCGGCCCCTTCCCTTTCTCTCCTCATTGGCTGGCTGACTTTGACAGCAGCGGGAGTCAATGTTGCCACGCTGCTGTCTTAGCCAATGAGGAGGGAGTCCCGGGCAGCCGAGACACTCCTGTAACATCGCTGGATCTAGATGGGGCTCAGGTAAGAGGAGCTGCTGCACACAGAAGGGTTTTTATCTTGATGAATAGAATGCATTAAGATAAACCTGCCTTTACAACCACTTTTTACTACAGGTAAGCCTATAATAAGGCTTACCTGCAGCTATCCCGGATATCTCCTAAACCTGCACTGTTTAGGAGATCTCCCCTGTATCAGCATGTGCTGACGTCATGGGCACATGCTCACTGAAGCAATGGCCGTTGCTTCAGCTAGTGTGCTGTTACCGGTGGCTCCTGCGCGCATGTGCGGGAGTGATGTCATCGCGCCTCCGGCCAATCACAGTACCCGCGATATCTGGAAGTAACTCCGTGAGCGATGTCGCCGGCCAGACCAGTTTACGAGGACCGCTATGGGGGCTTCTATCTAAGGTTAGCATTTCATAATCGGCTAATATGCTAGCTGGTGTGTGTGTATATGATAGTGAGCTAGTATGCTAGCTGGTGTGTGTGTTAGTGAGCTTAGTATGCTAGCTGATGTGTGTTTGTCATGAGTTACCCGGGCCTACTAGAGGACACCACATCAAAGTATGCATACTAAATGCTGAGATGCTAGTATTCATAATGAGCTATGCATACTAGCTCATTATGCCTTTGTCTTGCAGGTTTTTTATTTTATTTTTTTGTAAGTGGGTTTACAACCACTCAATCCATGTTGCTGATTCACGATTTGTTTTAGTGGAACGTTATGACCATTTCATGCATTGTTTCTTGCCACTTTCTTGAAGTGGTACTGTATATGGTGCTCCCATTTATGATGTGTAATTCATTCTTTGTTGCACTACTTTCTGCAATTTGTTGTGATGCCAGCTCCTACGCTACATTTTAAAGGGCAGGAAATCATTTGCTTTATAGACAGCAGTCATCCAGCTGTAACTTCCTCTTATGTATGGCGCTATGTTATAAGGTTTTATTAAAAATGACAGAATTGAAGGTTTTTCCTGCCTGCCTTGGCAACATGGAGTTCAGGTCAGTCTGGTTCAGGTCAGTCTGGTTCAGGTCAGTCTGGTTCAGGTCAGTCTGGTTCAGGTCAGTCTGGTTCAGGTCAGTCTGGTTCAGGTCAGTCTGGTTCAGGTCAGTCTGGTTCAGGTCAGTCTGGTTCAGGTCAGTCTGGTTCAGGTCAGTCTGGTTCAGGTCAGTCTGGTTCAGGTCAGTCTGGTTCAGGTCAGTCTGGTTCAGGTCAGTCTGGTTCAGGTCAGTCTGGTTCAGGTCAGTCTGGTTCAGATGTTGTGTTTAGCTTGTGGCTGTATTCAGCTGGACTGTTCACCCTAGGACTCCCACTGTATTTAATTAGATTCCTTTTTCTCAAACACTAGTATACAATAATGAAACAGCTGCACATTGGAGTTGATCTTTTATCTTATTTATACCAAAGTATGGTGGAAACCTGACACTGGCTTCAGATTTCAACTATTTTTGGATCATGCGGGTGTAACCCTATTGGTCCCCTTTGTGTCCAGATATTGGAGTACATGCCAGACCTCATTTAGTTATCTTGACTAGAAATGATTTGCTCTGTTCTTCCCTTTTTTTTTTTTTTTACATTTTTTTTACTTTTTCTCCCCCTCCCCCCCCCCCCCCCCCAAAAAAAAAAAAAAAATAGTTGGTCCTATGATTCAAAGAAACCTTTTCTTTTGTATCTGTTACCCACCATCCATTAAAGGGAACATTTTTAAGTGTTCATACTTTTTTTTTTTTTCCTCTCAAATCGCTCCAAAACCTTATGAACCTTCAAACAGTTGGCCTAAATCCCAACCACAGTACTATCTGCCTGGAGTTCTCCCTTTTGGCTAGGTGGGTTTACTCCTTGTACTCCCAGCTTTCTCTCACACTCCAAAGACCTTGCTGGTAGATTAATTGACTTCATTATAGTTGGCCCTAATATGTGTATAGGAATGTGAGTTGGGGACCTTAGACTGTAAGCTCCTTGAGGGAATGGACTGATGTGAATGCACAATTTATATGTAGAAGAGCTGTGTACATTGTCAGCGCTATATAAATACTTGTAATAAATTAAATATATTTCCTTAATCAAAGGCCCTGGAGAATAAAATGGTGGCTGTTATTTTTTGTTACATATTAGCACAGCTGTTTTATCAAATCCATATTTTCAGGAACAATATGCTTAAATGAATTTTACTGCACAAAAACCCAATATTATAACCAATTTTTCCCTTTCCGTCATTTCAGGACAGCCACAATAGAGAGAGATAGTCTCCTCCCCTTCCTCTGGAAACACTGCGCCAGCCCATAAAATCTCTCCTCCCCTGCCAGACCTCAGTTATTAGTGTTTCCTCCGGTGGGGAGACACTGTGCAGAGGAACCAGGCCGGGTGCAGTCAGGGAGACTGTGGCCTCTTTCTAAGAAAATCATCCCTAGGGAAGCAGGGGCTTCCAGGATGAAGAGTGGCGGTACATACCGCAGCTGAAAGCCACCCCTTCCTTGCCAAGCGCGGCATCAGGTCGTGGGGGACCCCTATCGCGTCCACAGGGCCGCAGCAGGGAGACAGTCCGCTCTCCCCTGTATCCATACAGGCCGCAAAATTTGGAACCAGCGGGCCGGACGACGGGTGACGTCATTTCCGGCGGGGGGGCGGACGCTTTCCCTTTGAACCGCGACTTCCGGTTCCGGGTCGCGGGGCTGATAGGGGGCCGGGCTCAGGCTGGAGTGAGTCGCTTCACATGTACACAGTGTGAGACTCTACACAGGCAACCACCTGCAGTCATGTCTGAGGCAGATGCTGCAGCTCATTCGGACGCTGTCTCCAGCCTTCCAAAGGTAAGAGTTCCCTGGGGAGGGGTCCTCTCTATCTAAGGTTTGCTCTCCCTCTTGTATGGTTCCTTACTTAGAGGGAGGGCAGTCCCCCTGGGTGGTCGGGGGGGGGGGGGGGGGGGGGGTGAGCGCAGTTCCCTTAAGATGGATCTGGTACTCCCCCAGGGTTGTTTCCACTTAAACTTGCTGGAAGTAATATGGTTTTTTTGTATGTATTTTCAGAAATCTACAGAAAAAACAAAGTCCACTCATGTCTCTAAAAGGAAGTGTGCCTCTTGTAGAGACAGTTTAGGGGAAGCATGGACTAAAGTTTTATGTAAGGAGTGCATAGACTCCCTGGTTAAGGAAAGGGAATCTGAACAGCAGTCTGGGTTGGCAGCTTCTGTGAAAGAGCTGTCATCCACCTTTTCATCTTTAAAACCTTTTTTGAGACGTTCAAGCTTCCCTCTAAACCCATTCAGCAGGACACAACCCCGCCACATGCTCAGGGCTCTGCACCTGCCAGATCTACCAATTTAGTTATGGCAGAGGAGATGTCAGGCCCTTCCGGGGTGGAGCAGAGGCAACCGGACAGTGGCACGTCTGATTCCCATGAGGAATCAGAAGGGGAGGACCAGGACGGGGAGTCCAGGAAAATCTCCAGGTATAAATTGTCCCTGGATGAGGTGGAAGATCTCTTGGGGGCAATATATACAACCCTCGGGATACACGAGGATAAAAAACCCCTATCTCTCCATGACCTTATGTATAAGGGCTTGGGAGATCAAAAAAGAAAAGTTTTTCCAGTACATGAAGTGCTGGTGGAAACGATTAAGAAGGAGTGGCAGGATCCTGAGAGGAAACCCTTCTTTTCTAGCTCCCTTAAGAGAAGGTTTCCATTTTCAGAGGATCCAGCGTCCATTTGGAATAAAAATCCCAAGTTGGATGCCGCCTTCTCTCAGGTCTCTAGACACACAGACCTGGCATTCGAGGATATGGGGGCTTTGTCGGATGTCATGGACAAAAGGATAGACTCACTTCTAAAAAAGACGTGGGACTCAACTGTGGGTAACTTAAAGCCAGAAATGGCTGTTACGGTCGTAGCCCGCAATTTAGAGCACTGGCTTTTCCAGATTCAGGAGCACATTGAAGCTGGCACAGCCAAGGAGACTATCCTAGCCTCGTTCCCCACGATTCTGCGAGGAATCGCATACATTGCAGACGCCTCAGCAGAGTCAGTCCGTATGTCGGCCAGATCAGCGGCGCTGGCGAATTCGGCCAGAAGAGCGCTCTGGCTGAAAACTTGGCCGGGGGACACCGCCTCCAAGGTCAAATTGTGCGGGATACCCCTGACAGGTGATCTACTCTTTGGCCCTGGTTTAGAGACGGTCTTAGACCGTACAGCGGACAAAAAGAAGTCCTTTCCGCCTAAGAGGAAAGCCCCAGCTCAGACGAGAAAGGGGTTTCGTCCGAAAAAAGGCAAGGAATCTCCCAAGCAAGGGAAGAAAACTTGGGGCCAAAGAGGCAAGGGCAGAGGAGGGGCGATTTTTCGCCCTCCTGAGAAGGCCCGTAAAGATCAATGACTCTCTAGGGACGGTGGGAGGAAGACTGGGGGCCTTCCTTCCACATTGGGAGACCCTCTCACCCAATCGATTCATCCTGGGGGTCATAAGAAGGGGGTATCTCTTGGAATTCTCAAGACCACCCCCGCAAAGGTTCCTTGTTACGAAGCTTCCCAGCTGCACAGCAAGGGCCGAAGCTTTGGTGGACGCCCTGAAGGAACTGGAGATTCAGAACGTAGTTCACAGAGTACCAAGGGGGCAGGAAGGAGAGGGGTTCTATTCCCACGTATTTGTGGTGAAAAAGCCCTCGGGAAAATTCAGACTGATTCTGAATTTAAAACCCTTAAACAGGTCAATTTGCTACAAAAGGTTCCGCATGGAGTCAATCTTTACGGTCAGGGCCCTGCTACCACACAACTGTTATATGGTGTCTCTGGATCTCAGAGACGCATATTTACACGTCCCTATCGCAGAAACCTCCCAGAGGTTCCTCCGTTTAGCAGTAGACCTGCAGGGCACAATACTGCATCTGCAGTTTCAAGCGCTGCCCTTCGGGCTATCCTCCTCGCCCCGCATATTCACAAAGGTACTGGCAGAGGCGTTGGCCTTCCTGCGACTCCAGGGGGTATCAGTTATAGCCTATCTGGACGACCTGCTTCTTTTTGCAGTATCCCCAGAACAGTTGATCAGAGACCTCGATCTAACCAAGAGGGTTCTAACAGGTTTGGGGTGGCTGCTGAACTTAGAAAAGTCCAGTCTCATTCCCTCACAGCGCATTGTGTACCTGGGGTACCTGTTGGACACTACGCTCTCGAGAGTTTTTCTTCCAAGGGAAAAAATTCTAAAACTGGACAGAGCAGTTCTCTCCCTCCAGTGCAACCATCTGGTGTCCAAGAGGTCCATAATGTCAACATTAGGCCTTCTAACTTCTACTCTTCCAGCAGTGCAGTGGGCAGGATTACATTTTCGCCCCCTACAATCATATGTACTAAGAGTATGGGACCACAGTCAGAGGGATCTAGACACCTTAGTACAGGTTCCCCATCAAATAAAGAGATCTCTTTGGTGGTGGAGGAAGGAAGTGAACTTGTCACAGGGACGTCTGTGGCTCATCCCAGTCCCACAGATCCTAACCACGGATGCAAGTGGCAAGGGCTGGGGGGCACATCTGGGATCCCTTCTAGCGCAGGGCACATGGAAGGGCGACGAGCTGCAGAGGTCTTCCAATTGGAAAGAGCTGAGGGCAGTAGGCCTAGCCCTCAGATTCTTCAAAAAGGAACTCCAGGGCCACCATGTACAGGTACGGTCGGACAACTCATCCACCGTGGCCTATATAAACAAGCAGGGAGGCACCAGGAGCGGAAGTCTGCTGGCCCTAGCAGAAGACATTCTAAGCTGGGCCGAGTCCAACACTCTCTCACTCTCAGCGTTTTTTCTGAGAGGGGAGAGGAATATAATCGCAGATTTTCTCAGCCGGAGGAGTCTAAAGGAAGGAGATTGGGCCCTCAACCAGGAGGTTTTCAATCTCATATCCGAGAAATGGGGACCCCCGGAAGTGGATCTTTTCGCTTCAAAAGACAACGCGAAAACCCCCTGTTTTTTCTCCCTAAACGCAGGGGAAGGAGCACTGGGAGTGGACGCATTATCTCAGAGTTGGCATTTCAGGACATGTTATGCCTTCCCTCCTCCGGTACTATTACCGGCGGTTCTGAGGAAGTTTCAATCGGAGAGCACCTCTCTTATTCTGGTAGCTCCACATTGGCCGAAAAGGGCATGGTTTTCAATCCTCAGTCAGTTAGCAGCGGAACCTCCCCTTTTCCTTCCACCTCGAAAGGATCTTCTGTCGCAGGGTCCAGTCCTCTGCCCACAGGTGCAGCAGTGGAAATTAGCGGCCTGGCTACTGAGGAGGGTATATTAAGATCCAAGGGGTTTTCAGAGAGCTTGATCTCTACCCTCCTCAACAGTAGGAAAAAGGAGACCCATAAGATTTACAAAAAGGTCTGGCTCCTTTTCAACAAATGGTGCATAGAAAACTCCTTCTCGGTGCAGAGTCCCGTAGCTGTGTTGGAATTTCTGCAGTGTGGAGCAGACAAGGGTTTATCTGTAGCTACCCTTAAAAGTCAGGTTTCAGCACTCAGTGCTTACCTGGAGAAGTCTCTGGCTACCAATCCATGGGTGGTCAGATTCTTTAAGGCACTGTCAAGACAGAGACCTACCAGGGGTCCTCCCTTTCCCGGGTGGGACCTATCTCTGGTTTTACAGAGCCTTACGGGAAGTCCCTTTGAGCCATTGGGCAAGTGCCTGTTAAGGGAACTTACCCTAAAAACAGTATTTTTAGTTGCAGTGACAACTGCCAGGAGGGTCAGCGAAATTGAGGCGTTATCAATTAGACCTCCTTTTTGTGTTATTTTGCCAGACAGGATAGTCCTTAAGACTGATCCAGCTTTTTTGCCTAAGGTGGCGTCAGGCTTTCATAGAAGCCAGGAAGTAGTCCTACCCTCGTTTTGTCCCAATCCTTCAGGTGAAAGGGAACTAAAATTTCATTTTTTAGATGTAAGGAGGTGTATCCTACAATACCTAGAGATGACTAAAACAATAAGGAAGTCTGATTCTCTATTTATTTTATTTTCTGGGGCCAGAAAGGGTCTCAGAGCGTCCCGACGCACGATTGCCAGGTGGCTTAGATTAGCTATTGGGCAGGCATATTCTTTAGCAGGGAAGGAGGTCCCTAGAGGCATAAAGGCACACTCCATCAGAGCAGTGGCAACTTCCCAGGCAGAGAAGGCTGGAGCAACGCCAGAGCAAATATGCAAGGCAGCGACATGGTCCAGCTACTCCACTTTCGTTAGACATTACAGAGTGGACCTGGTGGCGGCAGGTGAGCAGGCTTTTGGGCGAAAAGTTCTGCAAGCTGTAGTCCCACCCTAATTGGTAAGTGCTCGATTATCCTCTCTATTGTGGCTGTCCTGAAATGACGGAAAGGGAAAATTAAAGTTACATACCGGTAACGTCTTTTCCTGTAGTCTTTCAGGACAGCCCTAGTTACCCACCCTAAGCTTGGGGGGGTCTTATTAAAGACCAGAACGCAATATGGTAATGATATTGATTGGTATGTTATTAATGTGTTCTTGTGTCTCCCCAGCTGGCCGGAGGTACTCTTGAAAGAACTGAGGTCTGGCAGGGGAGGAGAGATTTTATGGGCTGGCGCAGTGTTTCCAGAGGAAGGGGAGGAGACTATCTCTCTCTATTGTGGCTGTCCTGAAAGACTACAGGAAAAGACGTTACCGGTACGTAACTTTAATTTTTTTGTATATAAAATTTCCATCGCGTAAATGGATGCCAAACGTGTCAAGATTTAAAATTGCACATACCTGTGAAATGGTGACAAACTACGGTAACTAAAACTGTCCATAGGTGATGCTTTAAATATTTTTACAGGTTATCAGTTTAGAATTAAATATGAGCTATGGTGCTAGAACTATGCAGGTTTCAGGGGTGCCTTGGTGCAAAATGCCTAAAAAGTGCCCAAAAATTGTATAAAAGTTAGGGGTCTCCTAAAGCCTTCACAAAGCCAGTTTTTCATTGTGCAGCATTACAACCCTCTAGCAGCCGACAACGTAACAAACAATGATGTCATTGGTTGATGAGGAGGCCGTCAAGCACCTGCACGGCATCCTTGTTTGCCCTCCTCCATTGGCACCGGAATCACAATAGATGAATGAGGGATAAGAGAAACCTTGGAATTCAATATCAGTGTGTAAGAGCCCTTTCACACTGGGGCGGTTTGCAGGCGCTATTGCGCTAATAGCGCCTGCAAATCGACCCGAAAGTGCCGCTGCTTTCATTCCAGTGTGAAAGCCCCGAGGGCTTTCACACTGGAGCGATGCGCTGGCAGGACGGTAAAAGTCCAGCTAGCAGCATCTTCGGAGCAGTGAAGGAGCGGAGTCATTGAAATCAATGGGACGGCGCGGCTATACCGCCGGCAAAGCACCTCTGCAGATTTGCGGTGGTATTTAACCCTTTCTCGGCCGCTAGCGGGGGGTAAAACCGCCCCGCTAGCGGCCGAATACCGACGGTAAAACGCCGCTAATAATAGCAGCGTTTTACCGCCAACCCCGCCCCAGTGTGAAAGGGCTCTAAAGGTGCATTTACTTTGGAAGAGTAAATTGCCTTTTAATGTTGGGTGTCCTATGTGTGTGGATGTTTCTGCGTTATGTAAAACTTCAGTTTTTTTTTTTTTTTTACTTTTACAATGGAGTGCCTTTAAAGTGGATGTAAACCCAATGTCGTCCTTTCTAAACTACTGCCATAGGGGTTATCTATAAGGATATACATGCCTCCTGTATGTATCTTTACATGTCAAATGTCTCCTGTCTGTTATGAGACCCGAAAAACTGCAGATTCTGTGGGCGGGTCTGTTGTCTGGAGCTCGGTGGGTGGAGTCGTGATGTCAGACTCCCCGCCCACCTCTACACTCCCCTTGTCAATATGCATTTTCTCCTGTGTATTTCTTACACTGAACTTCTGCTATGATCTCTAACATCCAGTGAAAAGACAGGAAAGTAAACACATGACTTCAGCATGCCAAATCATGCTGTAGTGTGGAACAGCCAATCCTCGCAGAGCTGCTGAAGAAAGGAGTGGGGGAGGGAATTACAAAATAATGCCTGTGTCTTAGGCTAGTGCATGAGATATGTAAATCACCTGTCACTCACAGCAAGGGGGAGGATTTGACAAAGTTTTTCTGTTTAAGATTTATCTCACTGAACAATAAGAGGATTGCTCAGAGATGGATTAACTCTTTGTGGCAAGACTGGGCTCAAATGATAGGAAGTCTTATACTCTCCATGACATCAAAAAAAACAAAAAAATTTCGGGTTTACATCCACTTTAAGATTGTGCATTATTTGTGCAGTTTCTAAAAAGGTTCAGGGACTTATTTACAGTATTAATTTTTAGCCCCATGCACAAAGGTAGTTTGCCCATCTCTGCTAATGCTTTTCCTCCTGGCTGCCGCGTTTTGGCAAAAAAAATGGGTTAGGGCTGAAACAACTAATTGATCGCTTTATTAAAATTTTAGGTTTCAGATAATTGGGCGGCACAGTGGTGTAGTGGGTAGCACTCTCGCCTAGCAGTAAGAAGGGTCGCTGGTTCGTATCCCAACCACGATACTACCTGCCTGGAGTTTGCATGTTCTCCCTGTGCCTGCGTGGGTTTCCTCCCGCACTCCAAAGACATGCTGGTAGGTTAATTGGATCCTGTCTAAATTGTCCCTAGTATGTATGAATGTGAATTAGGGACCTTAGATTGTAAGCTCCTTGAGGGTAGGGACTGATGTGAATGTACAATGTATATGTAAAGCGCTGCGTAAATTGACGGCGCTATATAAGTACCTGAAATAAATAAATAAAAATAAATAAATAATTACAGTATTAAGCAGGCCCTGTACAATCTAAAGACTGCAAGTGGCCTCTGCAAGCCGAAACTATTTTTTTTTTTTTTCTGAGGTAAGTATTCAGCTTGCATTGGGTAAGTCGCATCTGGTGAACTGATCACATGGTAAATCCATTTTAGACGTGTGTGTGTGTGTGTGTGAGATGTCATGACATCAGAAGTGTACATCCGTGTGCATGAGGTGGTCATACCGCCATGTGGCGTTTGGTACCTGTGCCATCTTGTCCCATTTTAGATTGAGGGCAATCCACCCACTAGGCTTTGCTTTCATGGCATTGGAATGACCCTAGGAGTCTTCCTTAAGTACAAAAAGGCGGGGTTTGCAAGGGAGGTTCCCTTTTTAGATTGGGATACATGCCATCAGCATAAATCATCACTGAGGATGCTGTCAAGTAAGAATGCTTTCAAAAATACGTATTTTTATTTTGCATTTTGTAAATTAATAAAAACTCAGCGAACAGAAGAAAAATCTAAATTGGATGACTATGGGCTTCAAACCACTACACACTTGTACACAGTTTAAAAAAAAAAAGAAAGTTAAGCAAAAAAGTTACATCCAAGCACATAATCTCAAACCCCCCCCCCAAAAAAAATTTGAGGCTCCCCAGCCCCATATATATGCACGTACAAACATAAACTAGGGTTGTCCCGATACCACTTTTTTAGGACCGAGTACAAGTACCGATACTTTTTTTCAAGTACTCGCCGATTACCGATACTTCTTTTTTTTTTTTTTTTTTTTTTTTTTTTTTTTTTAATGTCACGTGACAGTTTTTTTTTTTTTTTCCTATTTTTTTTGGGGGGGGGGGGGTGGTGAACGGTGTGTGTGTGTGTGTGTGTGTGTTTGATGTGTTTGTTTAATCAGCCCTTTTGGGGGGCTTTGGTGAGATATCAGGGGTCTTAACAGACCTCTGATATCTCCCCCTTGAGACAGAGAAAGAGACGGAGGATAGAGATTTCCTAGTCCCTTTCTCTGCAGCGTCAGCTGCACTGAGAATGAATGGAGAGAAGACAGCTGCTCCTCTCCATTCATAAACTGACACATCGTAATCGCAGGAGATTACAATGTTTCAGTTATGTGAATGGACAGAGTCAGATGACTCTATCCATACACAAAGGAAGGAGGAGGGGGACGGAGGAACTGAGGGGGAGAACGGAGGGGGACAGATAAGGAGAGAGGAATGCAGGGGACAGCGGAGAGACACAGAGGAATGGAGGGGGCATGGAGGAGGATGCAGTGACAGTCAGCGGTGAGCGATCACCGCTGTATGTCACTAAAGCTGGTGAAAGCCGCTGGGGGAGAATCTTGTAACTCCCCCACGTGCCGATCACAGCTGTCTTCCAGGTATCGGGGGGGAAGCATCGGGAGCATTTGCCCGAGTACAAGTACTTGGGCAAATGCTCGGTATCGGTATCGATACTAGTATCGGGACAACCCTAACATAAACGCACACATCATTGGTGCCTACATGTAAAAACAGCCATTGCGATACACATGACCTCCTCCGTAACACTAAACTGATATAAATTTTATTTTATATTTATTTTAAATGCTTGCTTTTTTATTTCATTAAGGTAGTTAGAGATTTATAGACTAACTACAAGAGAGAGCGTGCATATCTACTACAATAAGGTGTTGGCCACAAGCGGAATAAGAGCAGCTACACAGAAGTAGTAAAGCAAAACCACTGTGTACCACTGCAAAGCAGGATGTAGAGCCTCTTTATTAACCACTTCAGTCCTGGAAGGATTTACCCCCTTAATGACAGGCCATGTTTTGCGATACGATACTGCGTTACTTTTACTGACAATTGCACAGCCATGTACCCAAAGAAAATTAGTTTTTTTCCCCCACAAATAGAGCTTTCTTCTGGTGGTATTTGATCACCTCCTGCGGTTTTTATTTTTTGTGCTATAAGCAAAAAAAGCAACAATTAGAAACTTTTTTTTTTTTTTTTCTGCTATAAAACCTATCCAACAAAAATATGTAAACGTATGTCTTCAGTTTAGGCCAATTTGTATTCTTCTACATATTTTTGGTAAACAAAATCCCAATAACCGTATATAGATTGGTTTGCGCAAAAGTTATTGCATCTACAAACTATGGGATAGATTTATGGCTTTTTTTATACTAGTAATGGTAGCGATATGATTTTTTTTTTTCCGGGGCTGAGACATTGCAGCGGACAAGTTGAACACAAAGGCAGACCGCCGTTCTATCATTCCCGAGAACGATCGCGGGTCCTGCTGATTGGCTCCCGCTGTCCGGGACAAGTTAAAGCCGGGCATACAATAATCGAAATTCGACCAGTTCATTAGAGACAAGTTTTTCTGAAATGAGTGTGTGTGTATGTGTATATATATATATATATATATATATATATATATATATATATATATATATATATATATATATATATATATATATATATATATATATATATATATATAATCTAATTGTATTCTGCTGGCAGAGAAGGCTCCCCTGCCGGCAGAATACAATACCATTGCGGGAGGGATTCCCCTTTCAACACTGGCTGTAATCATAGTGCAGTTGAGCAATTTTCTCTTCTTCCACCTGTAAAGGAAACACCGCATAATCTATGGCCTGCCTAATGAGCACACTTTGCCATGTTTAAAGTTTTTCAACATGCTGGTCTTTTATAATCCTTTTCTTAGAACCATATGCACTAGTAGCGTGTTAGTGTCACGAATACCCAGACATCCCCTTGAAAAGGTAGATCCCATTGTTAAAAAAAATTTAATGTTTCGTGCTGTCTTTAACAATTTAAAAGAGATAAAAATAATTTATTTCTCTCAATGAACTGCCAAAAAATACTCGTCTTGTGCAGTTATCGGATCTCCAGCCAAACAGAGGATTACACAGTTTAAGCGCATTAACTCTTATAGTATATATTTTAACATGTAATATATCATTTAGGTCTACCATGGTTTTACCGTCCAAAAGATTTGTAATTTTGTTCAGCCACTCGTCCTTTTTAACCATTTCCACACTGTATGGCTAATATGGTTATGTCTCCTTTTATTGTTGTGGTTTCCTGTGCCTGTTTATTGCGGTGACAGATAGCAGCATTGTGCTATGCCTAAAGAGACTGATTTGTTCACATTGTGTAATACCTACACTGCTTTCTGCTGTACAGGGTATTACAATTAACAGGTCTGCTATGCTGCCAACTCCCTGTACTCCCCAAAAAATTTGCTGTAAAGAATAATTTTTAAATATGTATAAAGAGGAAAGGAAGGGGGGCGGGGGTTAAGTTCTTCGGTCATTGCATTAGACACTTATATGAGGCACTTATATGAGGCACTTATGTGAGGCACTAATGTTACTGTGTTAGTGACTCCTGGGTAGGGATGAGCCGAACACCCCCCTGTTTGGTTCGCACCAGAACATGTGAACAGGCAAAAAATTAGTTAGAACACACAAACACTGTTAAAGTTATTGTCATAAAAAGTGTTTGGGGACCTGGGTCCTGCCCCAGGGGACATGTATCAATGCAAAAAAAAGTTTTAAAAGCACCCGTTTTTTCGGGAGCAGTGATTTTAATAATGCTTAAAGTGAAAAAAAAATAAAAGTGTAATATTCCTTTAAATTTCGTACCTGTGGGGTGTCTATAGTATGCCTGTAAAGGGGCGCATGTTTCCCATGTTTAGAACAGTCTAACAGCAAAATTACATTTCAAAGGAAAAAGTCCTTTTTTGCGGCTATTAATGAATTGTCGGTCCGGCAATACACATAAAAGTTCATTGATAAAAAGGGCATGGGATTTCCCCACAGGGGAACCCGAACCAAAATTTAAAAAAAAAAAAAAATGGCGTGGGGGTCACCCTCAATTCCATACCGGGCCCTTCAGGTCTGGTATGGATATTAAGGGGAACCCCGCGCTAAAATAAAAAAAAATTGGCGTGGGGTCCCCCCAAAAATCCATACCAGACCCTTATCTGAGCACGCAACTTGGCAAGCCACAAGAAAAGAGGGGGGACGAGAGAGCCTCCTGAACCATACCAGGCCACATGCCCTCAACATTGGGGAAAAGGGCCTCATCCCCACAACCCTTGCCCGGTGGTTGTGGGGGTCTGCGGGAGGGGGCTTATCAGAATCTGGAAGCCCCCTTTAACAAGGGGACCCCCAGATCCCGCCCCCCCGTGTGAAATGGTAAGGGGGTACAAAAGTACCCCTACCATTTCACAAAAAAAGTGTTAATGTTAAAAATGACGAGACGTTTTTGACAATTCCTTTTATTTAACCACCTGATACCTGCGCTATAGCCGAATAACGGCTACAGCACGGACTTGCTTTGCCGGAACTACGTCCATTGATGTCATCCCGTGCATGAGCGGCCTGCGCGCCCCCTGCAGGGCGCACGTGGCGCGCTCTGTGAAAAGCGAGTCTGAGACTCGCCTGATCACAGATCGGAGTAAGGGGTCGATACCGACCCCTTACCACATGATCAGCTGTCAGCCAATGACAGCTGATCATGTGATGTCAACAGAGCCGGTAATCGGCTATTTTTTTTCTCCTCGCACTGACAGCGTGAGGAGAAAAAAAGCCGTTCACCAGTGGCCGTGAGCGGGACATCAGTCCCGCTCACGGCAAGCTACTAAAGAGCCTCAGTGCCCACCTGTGCTCCCTGTCAGTGCCACCTAGCAATAGGCAGCAGTGCCGCCTACCAGTGCCCACAATCAGTGCCTCAACAACAATGCTGCACATCAGTGCCGCCCATCAGTGGCCCTTTTCAGTGCCGCCTTATCTGTGCCCATCAGTACCGCCTTAACTGTGCCTATCCGTGCCCACCAGTGCCTCCTCATCAGCTCATATCAATGAAGGAGAAAAATTACTTGTTTGCAAAATTTTATAACAAACTATGAAACATGTTTTTTTTTTCCAAAATTTTCCATTTTTTTTGTTTAGCAAAAAATAAAAATGCTAGCTGTGATTAAATACCACCAAAAGAAAGCTCTATTTGTGGGAAAAAAATGATAAAAATGTCATTTGGGTACAGTGTTGTATGACCGCACAATTGTCATTCAAAGTGCGTCAGTGCTGAGAGCTGAAAATTGGTCTGGGCAGGAGGGGGGGTTTAAGTGCCCAGTAAGCAAGTGGTTATAGTCTTCTTCTTTCCATCTTCTTTGGGTCTTCTTTCTTCTATCTGCCTTCGGTTTCTTCCTCCATCTTCTTCTTCCTCTGGTTCTTCCTCCGATCCTCTGCTTCTTGCTCCGGTGTTCTCGGGAGCGGCCCGAGAACGAAGCGCGGAGGAAGACGCCGCACAAGAACACAGGAGCCAGAAGCAGAGGATCGGAGGAAGAAACCAGAGGAAGAAAGAAGACCCGAAGAAGATGGAAAGAAGAACAAGTAAAGGAATTGTCAAAAACTGTCTCTTGTCATTTTTAACATTTTTGACACTTTTTTTATTTTTTTTTTTTTTTTTTTTTTGTGAAATGGTAGGGGTACTCTTGTACCCCCTTGCCATTTTACACGGGGGAGGGCTGGGATCTGTGGGGTCCCCTTGTTAAAGGGTGCTTCCAGATTCCGTTAAGCCCCCCGCCCGCAGACCCCTACAACCACTGGACAATCGTTGTGGGGATGAGGCCCTTGTCCTTTCTTTTTTTTTTTTTTTTTTTTTATTTTGGTTCGGGGTTCCCCTGTGGGGAATTCCCATGCCGTTTTTATCAATGAACTTTTTATGTATATTGTTGGACGACAATTCATTAATAGCCGTGAGTAGTTTTAAATGACTTTTTTTTTTCCTTTGAAATGTCATTTTGCTGTCACTGTTCTAAACACGGGAAACATGCGCCCCTTTACAGGCATACTATAGACCCCCCCCCCCCCGCAGGTGCAAAATTTAAAGGAGTATTACCCTTTTTTTATTGTTTCACTTTAAGCATTAAAATCGCTGCTCCCGAAAAAAGGGCAGTTTTTAAAACTTTTTTTTGCATTGATACATGTCCCCTGGGGCAGGACCCAGATCCCCAAACACTTTTTATGACAATACCATGCATATAAGCCTTTAAAATGAGCACCTTTTGAATTCTTAGACTTTTAAAGGGTGTTCCACGGCTTTTGAATTTGTCGCGAACACCCCAAATTGTTCGCTCTTCGGCGAACTGGAGAACAGCCGATGTTCGAGTCGAACATGAGTTCAACTTGAAGCTCATCCCTACTCCTGGGCACTCAAAATCATGTGACACGTTCTGGGGGACAAATTCTTACCAGATTTTGAGTGCCCAGCTTTCCCAAGATGCCACTTAAAGGTGCTGTGATGTCACCTACATCTCTTGGAAGTACCAAAAACTCAGACTGAAGTATGTCCCTTGTGTCGAGGTTGCAGCATTTATGTACTCGTGAAGTGTTATTTTGGCTGGAATACTCAGATCACAGCGGGTCAATTGCACTCCACTTTCACCATTCAGTAAACCTCTTGCATTCTGTTCAGTGAGCGCAGGCTCTCTGATTGGAGAAGGCGAGGACTGTCACAATCTTCCCAGAAATACAGAGGGTTAGGCTGTCCATACGTTATACAATTTTCTTGTACGACTTTCCTTTAGATTTACCAAAACCCTATATAATAGGAGGTCAAACCTACATGCTTTCAATTTGTATGCAATCAGGCAGTCCCTTGCACTAGATAATTGAAGGTAAATCGAATAAGAAAATTGTATGGCCAGCTTTAGTGGAGCACCATCATGCTGGTGGTGCAGTTTTCTGTTTAGAAATCTTACCATGCTTTACAAACTGTGTCATGGGTGCTCCTCTATGTTAAAGAAAAACTGCACTGGCTGATAATGAAAATGGACTATGCCATTCAAAACTTGTTTGAGAAAAAGCTGTGATAAAACATATAGCAATTCCGGCAGAACTGAGAAGTAGAACTCCAAAAAACTGTTCTAAAATTTATTCCAGGGTGTGTTTTTTGTTTTTTTTTTTTTTTTTTTTTTTTTAGCAAAGCTGAATTTAAATTGAAATGCTAAATACAGATTTTGCCAATTTTATACCTACCAAAGGATTTGTGTTTCTGTCCAGTCATGAGACTGACATTGCTTTAATACATTTAGATGGATGACACGACTTGGTTTAACGGTTTTAGCTGCCACTGATGTAAAGCTTACCTTTAGCGACAGCTGGGGCTTTTAAACACATTCCCAGCTGCTATAGCAGTTGGTACTTTGTTTACATTAGTTGGGTTTTGACTAAACTTCCACCTCAACCCGCTCTAAACCTATTTAACTACCAAATTCTAAGCAAAATCTATCTAACCCTGTAAAGAAGAAATCACTATACTTACCTGATCTGCAGCTGCTCAGTTCCCAGGTGTGCAGGAGAGGCAGCCGACAGTGGCGGCACCATAGTAAGTCAATGGGTGACGCCATTTCCCATGCATTTTACAGCCGTTGTGAACACCCATGCGATCTGATGAGGACCATAAAAGGGTCCTGTGTGAGTTTGGTCCGAATGCAATGCGAATTCAGCCATTTAATCTGTGTGGCTGAGTTTGCATTGCACAGACATTGCATGTGATTTTCAGTACGGTGCGAATCACATCCGATGTCGGACAGCTCACCAGTGTGAACCGAGCCTTATGGAGAAGTGTGGGATTTCAAAATGGCATAAATACTCACCTAGGTGGATGCAGCATTGGTCGGATGTTGAATCTGTCCCCTGCTGCATCCAAGCCTGATACGAGAACTGAGGGACCAAAGTCTCCCTGTCAGAACACAGTAGAACAGCAGGGAAGATCTCTGTACTAGCGTCGGATAGTTAGTACAGCGGCTCTTTCTGTTGTCGGGTTTTTTTTTGTTTTTTTTTGTTTTTTCCATTTAGCCCTGTTGGGTTGAACAAAAATCAAACGACTAATGTGTACCAGGCTGGCAATACATGGCTTGAATTTCAGCTGATTCCTTCAGGGCCCCATTCACACCTCAGCATTTTTTAGCTTAAAGCCTGAAGCTCCAAAACACTGGAGGAGAAAAAAAAAAATCAATTCTCTATGAAGATGGCTCACATCTGCACTCCATGTCGCCTGAAGCTCCAAAAAAGTTCTGGAGCTTTTTTTTTTTTTTGTTTGATTTGGGTGTTTTTCTGCTTTTTACATAGGTGACCTTTTGACCTGTACAAAACCGTGGCAAAAATTGCGGTAAAACATGTGACTTTCCGCCTGAAAACAATACTTTTATGTGTGACTGCAGCCTTAGGGTCGACTGAAATTTGAGCTGTGTATGGCACTGTCTGCATCAATCGGCTTGATAAATTTTGACAAAAAAAATGTACATTTTGTCATAAATTTAGGCCAAAATGTATTTTGCTACATGTCTTTGGTAAAAATAAATCGCTAAGTGTATATTGACTGGTTTATGTGAAAGTTATAGCTTTATTTCTTTATCGTACATCACGGGACACAGCATTGTAGTAATCGCTATGTGGGTATATAGGCACCTTCAGGTGATGGACACTGGTATACCCAATACAGGAAGTTCACGCCTATATAACCCCTCCTCCTACCAGTAGTGCCTCAGTTTTTTCGCCAGTGTCTAAGGTGTTGGTCACGAGTGAAGATGTGCTCTGAGGAGCTCCAGGAGGGATCCTTGCTGGATTTAAATAGCTTCCACAGATCGGATCCATCAAATGCCACTGAGGCCAAGGTGGATGGTACCCGGGCCTCGTATACGAAGCACGAGGTTTTGCCCGTAACGCCTCTCCAAGGGCTGGACCCAGGGCTTCGGTCATGCTTACATTACCTAAAGTTTTTCCTGGCGGGGTGCTATTACAGGTCCAAGGGAGTGGAACCCCGATAAAAAGGGACCCGGGTGAAGGTTGGATCTGTCTGTCCAGCCCAATCCTGCGACGGGGAAAAGTAAGGGAAGAAGCCTAGGAACTATAAAAGTCCACCTATGGTTTTCTTCTTTAGGGAAAAATGTCATGCCTTAAAGTCTCCACTAGAGGGAGTATGTGCACATACCTTAATCTGTTGTCTTCAGCTCAGTGTCAGTCTGTGTGTGGCCGCAGCAGCTTGCACAGTGGGATTCCTCTGTGCACGGGGCAAGCGCGGGCTTAAGAGATTAACTGAAGCAGTCTCTCCTTGGCTGTGTAGCAAGGAGAAGCAAGCTGGCTACACTTGGGACACAGGAGCGGTGGGGCATGTAAGGGTGCAAAACGGGCATTCCTAATATGGAAAGGATGTTTTTCCCTGCACTAGACTGAACTTGTATAGCGGCATTATACTGTCAGACTATTTAGAGATTAGTGCATTTAAATAGTGCCTCTGCTTTTGTGCTTAGGAGTATGTCTACCAAAAAAGACACCACAAAGACCTCAAAAAAGGCACCAAAGATTCCACCTCCAGACGCTGGGAACTCCAGTTGTGCCTCCACACTGTCATCCTCGCCTGAAATACCAGTTGAGGCAAGCCAGGGTGAGTCATTGGAACAAATTGGTGGTGCAGCTGCTTCTCACATCTCAGCCCCTGTATACGTGACTGAAGATGCCTTTTCCTCCACCCTGATGGGCCTAGAGGGAAGATTAGCGACTTTAATAGCACCCTCCATCCAAAGGGATAGGAAACGTGTTACATCCCCCTCCCCCACCTCAGACCCTTTACAAAGGGGACAGTGGGTAGAGGATGAGGTTACCCTCAGGCGATCAGGAAGAAAAACAAACCAATTACGCCTCTGCGGCGGAAACAGTAGATGAATCTTTTTTTTAACCTCGCAATCTGAGAAATTGCTGGTACAATCTCTTACGGAGATGGTTCTTTCCACTTTCATGCTACCCCTAACGGAGTCTGCTGAAAGTTTGGTTTCTTCCTTGGGTTCCTTAAAACCTTCACAGCCTTTGCATGCATTTCCTGTCCATGCACTACTTAAGCTTATTTATGCTGAATGGGATCAGCATTTTCTCCCTCCAAAGATTCTCGGTTCTCTATCCCATGGAGAAATTCACCAAAAAATGGAATGTACCAGCGGTTGACGCTGCAATTTCCAGTGTGAATAAAAGTCTAGCTTGTCCAGTAGACGATGCACAAACGCTTAAGGATCCAACAGATAAAAGGTTGAAAGTCCTCTTTTTCTTTGGCAGGTGCAGTTACTCAGCCTGCAGTCGCTGCAATAGACATCTGTCAATCCCTGAGGCTGGGTTCACACTGGTGCGACACGACAGCCGTCCTACTTTGGATCCGACTTTGCCCTGCGACATGAAGCCGGCATGTGTCCGACTTTCAATGAACGAGGATCCGACTTGGATCCCCGCCAATGCCGGCACTGTGTTTGGTATGAAACTTTAGGGGGGAACTCCGCGCCAAATTTGAAATAAAAAACCAGCATGGGTTCCCCCTCCAGAGGCATACCAGGCCCTTGGGTCTGGTATGGACCTTGAGGGGAACCCCCTACGCCGAAAAAACGGCGTGGGGGGTCGCCCCCAATCCATACCAGACCCTTATCCGAGCACGCAGCCCGGCCGGACAGGAATGGGGGTGGGGACGAGCGAGCGCCCCCCCCCCTCCTGAACCGTACCAGGCCGCATGCCCTCAACATGGGGGGTGGTGCCTTGGGGGAGGGGGGCGCGCTGCGGCCCCCCCACCCCAAAGCACCTTGTCCCCATGTCGATGAGGACAAGGGCCTCTTCCCGACAACCCTGGCCGTTGGTTGTCGGGGTCTGCGGGCGGGGGGCTTATCGGAATCCGGGAGCCCCCTTTAATAAGGGAGCCCCCAGATCCCGGCCCCCCACCCTATGTGAATGAGTATGGGGTACAGCGTACCCCTACCCATTCACCTAGGAAAAAAGTGTCAATTTAAAAAAAAAACACTACACAGATTTTTAAAGCATTTTATTAGACAGCTCCGGGGGTCTTCTTCCGACTTCGGGGGTCTCTCCGGTTCTTCTCCACGCTCTCCGGATCTTCTGCCGGGCTCCTCCGCTCTCTTCTGCTCTTTTGCCGCTCTTTTGCTAAAGCGGAGGAGCCCGGTCTTCAATCTTCTGCCTTCTGCCCTCTTCTCCTGATGTTGACACGACGCTCTCTGGGGCTAGAATGCTCTCTGTGCGCTCTGCTCTGACTTATATAGGCGGTGACCCCGCCCCCTTATGCCGTCACAGTCCCTGGGCATGCTGGGACTGTGACGTTTTAGGGGGCGTGGTCATCACCCGATGACCACGCCCCCTAAAACGTCACAGTCCCAGCATGCCCAGGGACTGTGACGGCATAAGGGGGCGGGGTCACCGCCTATAGAAGTCAGAGCAGAGCGCACAGAGAGCATTCTAGCCCCAGAGAGCGTCGTGTCAACATCAGGAGAAGAGGGCAGAAGGCAGAAGATTGAAGACCGGGCTCCTCCGCTTTAGCAAAAGAGCGGCAAAAGAGCAGAAGAGAGCGGAGGAGCCCGGCAGAAGATCCGGAGAGCGTGGAGAAGAACCGGAGAGACCCCCGAAGTCGGAAGAAGACCCCCGGAGCTGTCTAATAAAATGCTTTAAAAATCTGTGTAGTGTTTTTTTTTTTAAATTGACACTTTTTTCCTAGGTGAATGGGTAGGGGTACGCTGTACCCCATACTCATTCACATAGGGTGGGGGGCCGGGATCTGGGGGCTCCCTTATTAAAGGGGGCTCCCGGATTCCGATAAGCCCCCCGCCCGCAGACCCCGACAACCAACGGCCAGGGTTGTCGGGAAGAGGCCCTTGTCCTCATCAACATGGGGACAAGGTGCTTTGGGGTGGGGGGCCGCAGCGCGCCCCCTCCCCCAAAGCACCAACCCCCCATGTTGAGGGCATGCGGCCTGGTACGGCTCAGGAGGGGGGGGGGGCGCTCGCTCGTCCCCACCCCCATTCCTGTCCGGCCGGGCTGCGTGCTCGGATAAGGGTCTGGTATGGATTGGGGGGGACCCCCACGCCGTTTTTATCGGCGTAGGGGGTTCCCCTCAAGGTCCATACCAGACCCAAGGGCCTGGTATGCTCTTGGAGGGGGAACCCATGCCGGTTTTTTATTTAAAATTTGGCGCGGAGTTCCCCCTCAAGAACATCTGAGCACAAGTCGCGTGCCAAAGTCGGATCATGCAAGACGGCAATCCGACTTTGATCCGACTTCAATGATAGTCAATAGACTGAAGTAGGATCAAAGTCGGACCAAAGTAGTACAGGGAGCATTTCTAAAGTCGGAACGACTTGTGTCGGACCAGTTAGGACGGCTCCCATAGGGAAACATTAAATTTCACACGTCATGCGACATGAGCTCCCAATGTCGGAGCGTTTGTCGGACCAGTGTGAACCCAGCCTCAAGGACCAGTTTAGACAGGCCCTTAAAGAGGTTCCTGTACAGCAAGCCTGGGATTTGGCCAAACTACCAAGAGCATTGTTTTGCCATAGATGCCATCAACCATTCTATTCACCAGGCGTGTCCCGCCTTGCGCTTGTGCTAGTACACATGCGTAGAATCCTGTGGTTAAAAAAATTGGTCAGCCGAAGCACCATGCAAAAAGCTCCTGACTGGTTTTCCTTTTCATGGGGATCGGCTATTTGGGGATGATTTGGACAAATGTATCCAAACGATTTCCAGTCAAAAGAAAGAATAAACGCCCTTCATTTAAGCTGACTAGGCAGTGGCGACAGCCTCCGCTGTCAGACTCTAGAGGAAAACCTCAGGGTAAGGCCCAGGCACAAAAGTCCTGGGGCCAGAAACCTGCAAAACAGATTTCTAAAGCCTCATTATGAAGGGGCGCCCCCCTCACCATTGTGGGGGGGAAGACTTCTGCAGTTCTCAGAAGTCTGGCAAGAGGAAATTCAGAATTATGGAAAAAAATCCTGCGAGCCACAATTATCCAGTGCCTTAATGGAAATTCAACCAAACAGCTACCCGGCTGCAGGCGCAGATCACGTATTCATGACCGTGCGATAAATGATATATGAAAAAAATGCGCCGCGCCTAGGGGTGTAACTGAATAACTGTAAATCTAAGTACAAATCATAGATAATAAAGAGTGCAAATCAAATAGAGCCTAAAGCTCTGATCACTTACTAAGATCACCTGCTGTGTGAATCCTAAAGCTCTGATCACTTACTAAGATCACCTGCTGTGTGAATCCTATGAACAAACACACTAACAAATAACTAGTGCAATAAAACACAAAGTGCAATGTGCATAGAAAAACGTAATAAGATAAATATACAATCCACAGTGATTAAAATATAATCATTCCTAATAAGGTGTATATGCTAAAAAATGTTACACATATGTAGATCCACTGTGATTAAAATGAAAAAGAAAAAAAAAAAAAATTAAATAAAACAATATATATATTCGTAAAGCACAAACCGAGTAAATCAATCACATGCATGGGCGAATTGAAACTATAATCGCCCTAATAAAGGTGTTCAAATCACATCCGTGAAAGAATCTTCCAATCCAGTAACATAAAGTGACCAAGTTCAAATAAAAGTCAGTGTAATGGTGATGGTTCAAAGAAAAAGTTCCGGTTTTGAATCAAACGTGCCCAAAGAAAAACATGCTGTGAAGTGCCTTGGTGACCCCCAATGTGATTGCGCTCACCTTGGAGCGTGTGACACAGGTTTTAATTGTGTCAATACACGCTTTTGGAGCCACCCCTGGGCTCAGTATTAGGTACAGCTGATTCCCACACTAGATTCTTTATGGCTCCACTCACATCAGACCATATAAAAGAAAAAGGCTAATATAGTATAATACCGTAGGATACTTTTATTAAAATCACATCCAATCCCCACATGGGGTACTCACATTTATAAGGTGCTCATGTGCACCAAACATAACATAGGAAAAAACGGCTGTGCGGCGTGCTGCGGGGTGTGAGAGCTCCACAACCCAGCTCTGTGCTGATCGCTCCGTCCTGGCCCCTCGAGGGGCCAGGACGGAGCGATCAGCACAGAGCTGGGTTGTGGAGCTCTCACACCCCGCAGCACGCCGCACAGCCGTTTTTTCCTATGTTATGTTTGGTGCACATGAGCACCTTATAAATGTGAGTACCCCATGTGGGGATTGGATGTGATTTTAATAAAAGTATCCTACGGTATTATACTATATTAGCCTTTTTCTTTTATATGGTCTGATGTGAGTGGAGCCATAAAGAATCTAGTGTGGGAATCAGCTGTACCTAATACTGAGCCCAGGGGTGGCTCCAAAAGCGTGTATTGACACAATTAAAACCTGTGTCACACGCTCCAAGGTGAGCGCAATCACATTGGGGGTCACCAAGGCACTTCACAGCATGTTTTTCTTTGGGCACGTTTGATTCAAAACCGGAACTTTTTCTTTGAACCATCACCATTACACTGACTTTTATTTGAACTTGGTCACTTTATGTTACTGGATTGGAAGATTCTTTCACGGATGTGATTTGAACACCTTTATTAGGGCGATTATAGTTTCAATTCGCCCATGCATGTGATTGATTTACTCGGTTTGTGCTTTACGAATATATATATTGTTTTATTTAATTTTTTTTTTTTTCTTTTTCATTTTAATCACAGTGGATCTACATATGTGTAACATTTTTTAGCATATACACCTTATTAGGAATGATTATATTTTAATCACTGTGGATTGTATATTTATCTTATTACGTTTTTCTATGCACATTGCACTTTGTGTTTTATTGCACTAGTTATTTGTTAGTGTGTTTGTTCATAGGATTCACACAGCAGGTGATCTTAGTAAGTGATCAGAGCTTTAGGATTCACACAGCAGGTGATCTTAGTAAGTGATCAGAGCTTTAGGCTCTATTTGATTTGCACTCTTTATTATCTATGATTTGTACTTAGATTTACAGTTATTCAGTTACACCCCTAGGCGCGGCGCATTTTTTTCATATAAGAGGAAATTCAGGACAGATGGGTCTTCACTACGGTAACTCTAGGGTACAAACTGGAATTTTGGGACTTTCCACCGTCTCGTTTTCTGAGGTCAAACGTTCCCAAAGATCCAGGGAAAAGGCAATCTCTGTTTCGGGTACTAGACCGATTAATGGCTCAGGGGGTGATCATACAAATCCCCACAGAAGAGCAAGATTTGAGATTTTATTCAAACCTCTTTACGGTACCTAAACCAAATGGAGATATCAGACCCATTCTAGATCTAAAAAATCTAAATCAGTTCCTGAAGATCCTTTCGCATGGAGTCGATCACGTCAGTGGTGTCTATCCTACAAGGAGAACGTCTGGCGTCTATCGACATCAGGGATGCATATCTGCATGTCCCCAAATTTCCCGCTCACCAAAGGTTTCTGCGGTTTGAGGTAGAACAGCAGCATTTCCAGTTTGTAGCCTTGCCCTTCAGGCTAGCTACAGCACCCTGGGTGTTTACAAAGGTCCTGGCGCCACCTCTAGCCAGGTTAAGGGCACAGGGCATAAGTCTTGGCATACCTAGACGATCTATTGCTAATAGACAAGTCGTGGCTCGTTTGGAGCAAAGCGTACGCATTACAACCAGTTACCTGGAAAATCTAGGTTGAATTTCATCCTAGAGAAGTCTTCCTTAAAACCGCTAAAAAGGCTGGAGTACTTGGGGTCTGATCATAGACACAGCCCAGAAAAAGGTGTACTTGCCTCAGGCAAAGATCAATTCCATAAGAGAGCTGGTGTAGATGGTCAGGTCGAAAGGAGATCCCTCCATTCCCCTTTGAGGTTGTTAGGAAAGATAGTGGCTTCATTCGAAGCGGTTCCCTATGCCCAGTTCCATTGGAGACTGTTGCAAAACAGTATCCTGTCTGCTTGGAACAAAACAATTCAAGCTTTAGACTTGCCAAGGCGGCTATCCCCAAGGGTGTCCCAAAGCCTCAGTTGGTGGTTGCTAACCCAGAATCTGCTGAAAGGAAAATCCTTCAGACCAGTTATCTGGAAACAGAATAATAAAGCAAAAAATACCGCGCTATGAATAAATTGAAAGGAACTAATTAAATATAAAAAATCAAAACAAAGCTGCTGCTAGATGTGAGATACACACAATAAATAAGCCAAAAAGTAGCAGCGCTAAACCCACTATAAATATAAAACATGTACCAATATAATTAAACGGTGTGCAGTATATAAAATAAGAAGACTAATTAATTTAATAAAAGTCCATCTTTGTAAATAAACGTGCTCAAACAATTGACCGGACTGTAAGTGTGATTCAGTTGGTTAAATTCATCCTTCCACACCACCAGTGATAAACACACAGAATGCTCGCTTACCAGAAGGCAAGCTATAAGGGCTTGCGACCTATACCCGGCCAGGGCCTTTATCCAATAGGGAACCAAACGAGTGGATTCCAGGAAAAACCCCTCAAGATGGTCGGCATACACAGAAGGGACCGCCAAACTCATCAATCACAGATCATAAGGGCAGAATATGGTGGTATTCAGATGTATCCCAGAATGAGAAAAGGTCACCATAGCGTGATACTGATAAACATGGTTTATTGTATATAAAGAAAGTCACTTACAATATATCGAACAGTTAAAAGCAGATCAGCCAGCCGGCTTGTACATAGCCCGTCCCTCGAATGGCACACTCGAGACGTCAGCACATCAGCTCCTCCTGACGCGCGTTTCATCATACGATGACGTCGTCTGGGGCACGGGCGACGCACTGACGTGTCGCGTATAAGAACAGTTCAGATTAGACCAAGCCTCGATGCGGGACCAGATGGATGATTTCCGGATCTGGTCCTGCATCGAGGCTTGGTCTAATCTGAACTGTTCTTATACGCGACACTTCAGTGCGTCGCGTGTGCCACTCGAGGGGCTCTTTATATACAATAAACCATGTTTATCAGTATCGCGCTATGGTGACCTTTTCTCATTCTGGGATACATCTGAATACCACCATATTTTGCCCTTACTATTGATCTGTGATTGACGAGTTTGGCGGTCCCTGCTGTGTATGCCGACCATCTTGAGGGTTTTTTCCTGAAATCCACTCGTTTGGTTCCCCATTGAATAAAGGCCCTGGCCGGGTATAGGTCGCAAGCTCTTATAGCTTGCCTTCTGGTAAGCGAGCATTCTGTGTGTTTATCACTGGTGGTGCGGTGGAGGATGAATTTAACCAACTGAATCACACTCACACTCACAGTCCGGTCAATTGTTTGAGCACGTTTATTTACAAAGATGGACTTTTATTAAATTAGTCTTATTTTATATACTGCACACTGTTTAATCATATTGGTACATGTTTTATATTTATAGTGGGTTTAGCGCTGCTACTTTTTGGCTCAGTTATCTGGAAAGTGGTAACGACAGAGGCCAGCCTTTCAGGCTGGGGAGCAGTGCTAGAAAAGACAACTGTCCAGGGACAGTGGTAAAGAACCGAAAGAGCCTTGCCCATCAACATCCTACAGATTTGGGCACTGCGTCTGGCTCTGAAGGCCTGGACTTTCAGGTTACCGGATTGTTCTGTCAGGATCCATGTCAGGATCCAATCCGACAATGCCACAGCTGTGGTCTATATCAATCACCAAGGGGGCACCAAGTGTCTCGCAGAGAGAGGTGAACCATATTCTAACTTAGGTACGGAACATTCCTTTCTGCCCATCGTCAAAAATAAGTTGCGCTAAATATGAAAAAAATCACAAATCAAGTGACATATATAAGTGGGAACCCTTACCGGAACAGATGGACCCCCTTTAGAGCGAGGTCATAAACACAGGCAGATTAGGCCCTCTGCGGGGACTGGTAAGTATCCGATACCTCCGGGATCCGCAGAGTATAGCGGGAACAGACCAACATACACTCTGACCCAAAGCCAAAAGATAAAAGAAAAAGGACTCCAATCGTGAAATAACATTTAAAAAAGAAGCCTTTATTAAAAGGAAGGTGGAAACTGCAATACTACAGGATAAAAAAATGAAGAAAAAATAGCCGGCAAAATACAAACACCTGTGTACTAGGGTCACATGTGGCGTGGTGGAGTCAGCGCATAGCACTGCCCGGTGCCACCAGGGCTTTCACACTGGAGACACAGCAGCGGCTCTTTCAGGGCGCTTTGCAGGCGCTATTTTTAGTGCTGTAGCGTCTGCAAAGCGCCCCAGTGTAAAAGGGGTCTTAAACTCCGTACACATATGCATGCAAAATTGTGTTTCCATAGCATACAAAAACCTGTGTGCTATTATAGTTGGTGCTATTCATTCATAATTGCACCCCAACACACCTTAAGGCACTTGCGTTTTAAGTCAATCAGAATGCATGGTAGCAAAATGCCATGCATTTTTGTGCAGTCCAAAAATTAAAAAGGTAAGCGATACTTTGGTAGCATTTTAGTCTGTTGAGCAGACCATTTAAATACGCTACACTAACTCAGCACATGTTGCATGTAAAACACCCATTAACCACTTCAGCCCCGGAAGATTTTACCCCCTTCCTGACTAGAGCACTTTTTGCGATTCGGCACTGCGTCACTTTAACTGACAATTGCATGGTCATGCGATGTTGTATCCAAACAAAATTGACGTCCTTTTTTTCCCATAAATAGAGCTTTCTTTTGGTGGTATTTGATCACCTCTGCGGTTTTTATTTGCGCTATAAACAAAAAAAGTGACAATTTAGAAAAATGAGTAATATTTTTTACTTTTTGCTATAATAAATACCCCCCAAAAATATAAACACATTTTTTCCTCAGTTTAGGCCAATATGTATTCTATATATTTTTGGTAAAAAAAAGAGGGGGGGGGGAAGCAACTCTAGTTATACTTGTATATAATCTACACACACTAGTGATTTGGAGCAGTGAGCATTATAGTTTACCTTCTTAAAGCCAGGTTCCTCTTTTTTTTCGTATGTGCTCTTTTTAGGAGTAATCTGGGCACGTTATGCCCAGTACCTGAGGGGATATTGACACAAATCTAAACCTATTCTAATCCCTCCACTTTTCAGTTATTTTTGATTGGAGATGATTAGACAATTTCTTGTAACAGTCAGTATGTGTCCCCAATTTAATTTAAATTTTAAAATAAGCCCGTTCTGATATAGAAAATAGTGGCTTTGCTGTCTTGAAACGATACTTTTGAGTTGCTGTCCCAGAACAAACATTTTGTTTAGAACAGTAAACAGATCTGTGTACTCTTTCTGGCTCAGTGATTCAAAGTATTGAATGTTTTGGATTAGCATAAACCAGGAAAGTAGCATTTTTTTTTCTCTATACATATTTAATTAGAAGAAAGAAATTCCTTTTTTTTTTTTTTTTTTTTTTTCAGGTTTAATAAAATAAATCTTTATTATCTGAATATGTCGGGGTGTTACGTTTACATATATGCGATATATTGTGTGCAAATGCCATGCTAAAATTTTGCCATGTGATGATACTGGGTTTTCAAATTTTGTTTAATTTTATTCCCTTCTTTTTTCTAATGCAGGTTTGAGTGGAAATCTGGCAGACCTTGAACGGAGGCAAGAAGTATTTGGGAAGAATCTTATACCTCCTAAAAAGCCAAAAACGTTTCTTCAGTTAGTATGGGAAGCATTACAGGATGTAACATTAATTATTCTAGAAATAGCAGCCATAATATCTTTAGGCCTTTCTTTTTACCGACCTCCTGGTGAAAAAAATGACTGTAAGTATTGATTGCTCTGTATAACCGGCCTTTCTAATCCAGGCATGTCTGGACTTCCTTGTGGCCTTCAGCCTGTTTTAAACCAAAGGCCTCATTCACGTGGGCAGAAAATATCGCTGTTAGACTCCTGGCATTTAATTTTATTATTTTTTTACACCCCTGACAGTATTTAATGTGCATATGCATCTTGTGTCATTTACAGGAGTATTTTAGAGTTCAGGGGCTTAAAAAATTTTTAAAAAATGCCCCAATCCTTTCCTTGCTTTCAAAGTGCAGTTTATCAGTGTAATGTACAGCCATACGCATGTAAACTTATTCTAATGGCCAGAATAAATTATTACTCTGACCGCTAGAATGCATTTACACTCAATGACGTGCATAATTGTGTCTACATGCGCAGCATTATGCTGTCCATACATGGTCGAATTTCAAAAGAATTTTTTCTTTTGAAAATCAGTAAATTTGTGCGTTCAATTTCACCTCATGTTGCTACAGAAAAGAATTTTCGTGGCTGGGAATCTTTTTTTTTTTTTTTCTTTCCGGGAATATTCTTTTCTTGCACATGCGCATTTGTTTTTTGATGACGTTTCTTGCATGAGATTGATTAGAAAATTGTTAGTTTTTTTAAAAATTTCCAACATGTCTGATTACTCAAATTTGATTGCTGCATGAAAATCAGCTGTTGGTACAGCCCACTAATGGTGCAAAATAGGAATAAAAATTCTTAGATAAGATTTTCGAAAGAAAATTCTTTCGAAATTCGACCCATGTATGGCCTGCCTTAGAGGCATTTTTTTCTGCCAAGTTCTGACAGAAGAAATACAACGTATTTGGAACCTAAATTCATACACCTGTGTGCACGAGGCCTTAACCTGATTGAGGTTCCTATTGATAAAGGCTATACTTCTGCACAAAATTTTACAGCTGAATGACTAAGATGCTTCACTGATCCTTTTGGGGGGGGGGGGGGGGGGGGTAAATATTGTAAATTTACTATACTGCCAATCCTCAGTGATGTAAGTTTTTTTTTTTTGGACTAAAGTAATCTTCGATATAACATGGCTTCTTGCAAATTTAGTCCAGTCTTTGGCCCACTGTTGAATTTGATTTCACTCCTAGACTATCTGGAGTAAAGTTGCCAAAGGTATTGCACAAGCAAGAATATGAATTAGCATAGCTATTTACGGCATGTTTTTACATGTGTAATCTGAGTGCTCGTTCACACTATATGTACATGAAAACTGTGCGGATTTCACTTGCAGAGAAATTAGTTTACATCAGTTTTCATGTACGTCAGTTATGTTCCCTGTTCACACCATGGTAGCTGTCATGTCTGTTTTTTTTCTCGTGCAGAAAACTGCATACACGTCTTCCTTTGTGCCTTTGCAGAACGTGTGCAGAAAAACTGACCTCTGCACCATGGTGTGAACAAGGCCCTAAAGCGAGAGGTAAAGCGCTGCCTTTTTTTATTTATTTTTTTCCTTACCTGGAAAGTAAAGGTATAATGTGCTAGTATGCATCGCATACTAGCACATTGTATGAAACTTGCCCGCAAACAAAGCCCTAGTCACCGCTGGAGGCCACATCCATCTTTACCCGCCTTCCTTCTGGCTGTGTGACTGGCCGAAGCCGTGTGACATCACTCCCGCGCATGCGTGCGGGAGGCGCCAGTCATGGCACAGGGCTCTGAAGAAATGTCACGGGTGGCCAATGAAGCCATTGGCTGCTTATACATTAAATATCTCCTAAACGGTGCATGTTTAGGAGATATTTACAGTACCTATAGGTAAGCCTTATTATAGAAATGCTTGTGTGACTTGGATTTTGAATAACAGTGGAAATCGGGAAGGTCGTATGAATGTGCAAAGGAGAGCAGCTCCTGCACTGTTGTGATAGAATGATTTCCCATTCTAGGAGGTTTTGATTAAGTAGTCCATTTGTTGGGGTAAGAGTTAGTGTGAACTTTCCCTCTTGGTGACAGATCCTTACCAGCACTTTGTGTGTGAATTATTACACCCATTGGACTGTCATCCATTTACATTGGGACTTTTCATCAGTCTTTAGCGCTGCATTTGTGTTTGTATGTCATCAATGCATCCCTGACCTTTCCAGCTGCATGTACTGTGAAATAGCCTTTGCTTCAGAGGTGATTTTTTTTTGTTTTTTTGTAGTGTGCTTTTACTGTTATGGGGCTTGTCTACAAGCTCTGTCCTTGTCTCCTGGCTAGGAGATTACACCCATTACCTTCTATGTGGCCCTACTTGCCAGGAAGAGAGGACTTGTGGCACTGAATGCCTACAAAACACAGGCACAGTTGTAACCAGAGCAGAAGTCCCTGTTGGAAAGACTTCTCTCTTCTTGTTCTGGTGAACAGCTATCGGTTCTCGGGCACTACTGACAGATGGCAAACTATTAAAATGTTTTGCCTATACTTGTGTACATTATGTGGCTAACTTTCAGCACTTGGATTATGTTAAAATTGTGCTGAATTTATTTTCTTAAATATCACCCATGTTACATATTATTATTTTTTTTGTTTTTGTTTTCATTTTGCAGTGTGTGGAGAAGCCAGTGGTTCTGCTGAAGAGGAGGAAGGGGAGGCAGGCTGGATTGAAGGAGCTGCTATCCTTCTATCTGTTGTATGTGTGGTGTTAGTAACCGCTTTTAATGACTGGAGTAAAGAGAAACAGTTCCGAGGGTTGCAGAACCGAATTGAACAAGAGCAAAAATTTACAGTTGTCCGTGGAGGCCAAGTTATCCAAATTCCAGTGGCTGATATAGTTGTTGGAGACATTGCACAAATAAAATATGGTAAATATTTTGCATCATAAATGATTTTAATCATGGAAACTTATTGTTTGTCTAGATCTTGACAGATGGTCTTTGTTTTAGGTGATCTGTTGCCTGCTGATGGAGTACTAATTCAGGGAAATGATCTTAAAATTGACGAAAGTTCATTAACTGGAGAATCCGATCAGGTTAAGAAAAATCTGGAAAAAGACCCTCTACTGCTTTCTGGTTGGTATTCTTTACCATTTGTTCCATAAATTAATTCTCATTCTGGATTTTAAAGATCTCTCGTATTAATAAAAACAGATTGCATTTCAGATTATTTTATATAATGAGTTTATGATGTTAAAATACTGCTTTCACTTTATTGAATTCTGCCTCCAGTATTGAATTTATCTGAACCATAAATGCTGTAGCAGTGAGATCAGCACCCACTTTGGCCTATTGCATGTGAGATATATCCAGCACTCACAATCTCCAGTGTCCCCTCCAGAGAATTTTCACTGACGGGTATCCACTGTCCACCACACAAACTGCATGTTGACCAGTGTCCATGTCCTCCTTGCAGACATTGGTTAGTACATAGCCCAGACATAGCTGATAGTCTAAAGCTCAACTGAGCTTCATTATAAATGTTGAACCTCCAACATCTAATGCCCTCTCCATATGTGAAGCACACATACCTCAACTACCAGTATCAATGGCAGCAGTGAGGTAGGCCCTCCAATGCATACAACCCTCTAGCCAGATTTTACACTAGTAGAGTATGAGCTTTGCTACTTCAGTAACCAGTCTGCAGTGTATGCATATTGACCTCTCCATGATCACCTTCCCTAGAATGAATGTTAATAGATAAGTTCTCCTTTGGGAACATGTTCCCCCTGTTTTTAGGGGGCAGTTACCTAGTTTTAGCAGGTACCCACTTGTACTTCTGCCCTGACTTCCCAGACAATCGGAGCATAAGTTCTCCCACCTCTTCCTGCCTGCAACCCTGTGGGTCAATTTACAAAGCGTAGTGCAACTCACGCATGCGCTGTGGAAAGCCAGCTGTGATGCCGCTGAGTCGCAGCCAGATTCCCTCATTAACCAGTTCAATACCAGGCACATTTATCCCCCTCCTGCCCAGGCCAACTTTCAGCTTTCAGTGCTCTCGCACTTTGAATGACGATCATGCAGCACTATACCCAGACTAAATTTTTATCATTTTGTTCACACAAATAGAGCTTTCTTTTGGTGGTATTTAATCACCATTTTTACTTTGCTATAAGCAAGCATTTTACTGAATGAAACTGATTCATTCAGTCTGTTTTGTGATTAGCTGTGATTGGTCAAAGCTAATCACACAATATGGATGGGCTGATGTGCATTAGCCCCCCCAAGTACCCAGTCCTCGGCACCAAGTCCTCTGCCCATATACATTAACCCCTAAGCACCCACTCCTCAGCACCAAGTCCTCTGCCCATGTACATTAACCCCTAAGCACCAAGTCCTCTGCCCAAATGCATTAACCCCTATCCTTTAAACTATGAGAGTTCTCCTTAGTGTTCAGCACGCAGTACCCAGCATCTAGTTTTGCTTATGTGTATTAATCCATCAGCTGGCAGTGCTCGTGATTTTTGAAGAAATCGCCATTGGTGGCAGGCTCCATCTTGGTTCCATGTGCTGGCCCATCGATGACTTCTGTACCAGATCTGTAAATAAAAAAAATTGAAGGGGCTTTTTTCCCTGAGATTTTAGTTTCGTAAAATATCAGGGGAAAAGCATTCATTAATTAAAAAAATTTTTTTTTTCTACATCTCAGTTTGAGGTCCCCAGAGAAGGCACTAGTGACGTAGCTTTCCCTGGTAGCATCTGTGAGGCCCGGGTTCACTCAATACTTCCTAAAGACCAGCAAGTGCAATTTACTTTCCTATATGTAGCTGCCAAATTGTTTTTCCTGATTGTGCAGTACAGGACACAGGCTTCTTTCAATCCTTATGACTAGGTCATATACCGCTACAGGTGATTGAACACTGGCAAAAAAAAAAAAGAAAGCAGTCCCATATAATCTTTCCCAGCTAGCTTCAGTTTTTTTATTTGCTAGTGTTCTGCTCCGCTTTATTCTACTGAGAGAAGCTTACCGCCTTAAATTAAATGGAGGTATTTTTCTTTGTGTATTCCAAGTTGATTCTTCTCTCAACATAATTTCTGCACCATAGTCACTGACTTTTCATGCAAGCTTAGCTCAGTTGACTCCTGGGCAAAGCCTGGGGACCGTACTTGGACCCTGTTAAATGGAAGTTGGGGATCTGCCTGTAATGTTGCTACCATGCACTGGATCCTGCTATACGCCATCATTGAGTAGCCACAGGATGCGTTGCAGGTCCAGGTCCTTATTCTACCTGCTGCAGAGCCCTATCCCTAAATACTCATGAGTGTGTGCCCGTTGTGGAGGGCGAAGCCAGGAAGGTGGTGTTGCCCTAATTCTTGCATTTGATTGGTGAGTTAGGGTGGCAGCCCTCTGAATATTTACATCCCAGGCAGTGGCGTAACTAGAACCTTCAGGGCCCCGATGCAAGAAATCATGAAGGGCCCCCCTGACCCCCGGACAGGGCTCTTTTTTCCGAGCCCGATGGTGGAACAGGGCCTGGTCACAAGTGGGTGGCTGCATATAAAGGAATCGATTTCTCCATTTCCCCCCAGCTTCTCCTCCTCTCCCTCCCACGGGCATTTAGCAGCTGCAGGAGGAAAATGAAGAGATGGGTTCCTCTAGGTCGGTGTTTCTCAATCTTTTTCCAGGCAGGGCACCCTTGAAGTATACCCCTAGGTGAATGGGGCAGAACTGCAACCACTCTGCAACTGTGTGCATTAAATGCATCATCACTATCCCGCAACTGCATGCAAGAGTTTAAAACAGGCGGTCAGTAGGCAACATATTGCCTCTTTACCGGCTTTCAAATGCTGGTACTATGAATAAGCAAAAAATAAAAAAAATTGGTTCTGATTGTACACATATAGGGGGTCAGGATTAAAAGCATATACCAAAATTTATATATATATATATATATATATATATATATATATATATATATATATATCCGGTGGCGGTTGGTGCTCAAAATTTTTAGGAAGGCGCAAGCAAACTGAGAAACTTAGAAAAAAAATCAATTGCAGCCACTGTGCCCATCGAAGTCTGCCACTGTGATTATTCTCCCCCTCCCCGCCCGCTCGCTTTCTGCCCAGAACTTACCCTGTCTCGTTGGGGCAGCAGGTGATGGCCACGAACGGGGTCCTTCATGCGTCTCCTGCCGTCCTCATCTCCCTTCCCCTCCTCCTGATAGGCGTCCAATAGCCGCACCTATCGTTTCTGCCAATCAGATGACGGGTAACAGACCCGCACACCTGATTGGCGGAAAGGCGGTTCAGTGTGAGGAAGGTGAATATTAATTTGCTTTTCTAACACCTGGGTGGACTGTGAGCGCCAAGCAATTTACTCGAAGTTCACCTTTATTGACGTCTATTAGAGCCTATGGCTCCAATCAGGTGCTTCAAAAACACCCCCGCTGCTGTAATTCAGGCGCCCGAAAAGGGGCCAGACACCTAAATATGGGGGTGGCAGCGGTGGCCGTGGATAGATTCATGCTGTGCATGAATCTATCCATTGGTTATAGAGGGAGGGGGTGGCTGGAGGGAGGGGGCGGTGCCTGTGTGCCCTTATGGACGCACCTCCACTGATAAACAGTCACATACACTCACATACATACACTCGCATACACACATGCGCACACTCGCATACACATACATATGCACACATATAAACACACATACAGTAGATAGTCTTATAAAAAAAAAAAAAGGCAGCCCTTCTTTACCTTAGCTCTTCCTGCTGGGTACTGCACTGTAGGGGGAGACAAAGAGCACAGCACACACTGTGCTTTCACTTTGACAAGCTTCTTGCATAGTCAGTGCTGATTACAGTTTGGCTGACGATTGGGGAGCTCTGTTTCAGCCGCCCCTGCCGTTCCTCCTATCGAAGAGTACAGGGGGCCCTCAAGGGCCCCCTGCAACAAGGGGCCCGGTTGCCGTGGCGATCTCAGCGACCCTTATAATTCCGCAACTGATCCCAGGGTGCCCTTATAAGCCCCCAGAGGGCACAGGCAAGCTACTGACTGATTTACCAGTTTTGTTTTGCAGCAGACCCCCAGATTTCACTGCATTCCAATTTTTAAGACTGAAAGCATTTGTTCATCCTTCCAGTTGGAGGTTGTAGTTCGGCTCAGGACCCTAGTACCCTTTCTCCTGACCCTGCCTTTCACGCTTGGTCATTTGGGTGGTCTTCCAGCTGCTCTGTCCTATCTGGCGAGGAATTTTCTGCAACATAAGATTTCATGAGCAGACTTTCTCGCCTAGACAGCAGCCACAGATGTGCCCCTTAAGCCTCCCCTCTTTACTCTTTGATTTTGTCCTTGAGCCAGACATGGTCTCCCTGAGGAGGGTGTAGCTATTGAAGGTGGATCTTTTGCACTCTAAGGAATCGAATCAGGATAACAAACCTACTGCTGAGATTTCACCCAAGCTAAAGGATACTGTAGCTTCCCTTGACACTATGCTCTTGCTTATGCTGGGTACATATGAAAAGGGTCCCCCTCCCCCCCATGTTCAGTCTAGCGGACCATAGTGCTCTCTGTATACCATTTATTCACAAACTGGATAAAAACCTAACGTACAAACTTTAAAAAAAGGGCAGATCAAATCCTCAGCGCACCACTGATGCTGGAATATCTGAGACGTTTCCTCCCACCTATGCACATTACGCCCTTCTATTGGGCTTCATCAGTAGGCCTACTGATGAAGCCCAATAGGGCATAACGTGAATACTGTAGGTGGGAAGAGCCAACCCCGAGACGTCTCAATATTCCAGCATCAGTGGTGAGCTGAGTATTTGATCTGCCTGTTTTTTTAAAGTTTGTAAGTTAGGTTTTTATCCTGTTTTTTTTTTTTTTTTTTTTTTTTTTTTGTGAATAAATGGTATACAGAGAGCACTATGGTTCCCCCCCCCCCCCCCAATTTATTTCATGGTAACTATATAGAGGATAAGTAAACTAACCACTCAGGATTGTATCCATGAGAAGGAGAAATGAGAAATATGGTGATATCTAGAGAAGTGGATTAGGCTCATCAGACTCTGTAGTGGGTCTGATGAATGAGGTGAGCGGGCACTTCTTACAGAGGTGGTGGTTCACTGAACACTTTTTGTGGAGGATTTGTAACGTGTAGCACACAGCGGTGATGAACAGGGGGACATGTTTATACACATTGATTTAAGAGACTTAGGGCTCTTTCACACGGGGGCGGATCAGTGATGATCTGCCCTGTGAACAACCGCTTGCTCAGCGGGGATCGCTCCGCCGATCCCCGCTGAGCAGGAAGATGACAGGTCCGTCGCTGCATACTGTGCAGCGACGGACCTGTCAGAGCGCCGCTGTCCCCTATGGGGGATCGAATGATGACGGACCGCAGAGTCCGTCGTCATCCGATAACGGATGGAAAAGTAGGTTTTTCCTCCGTTACACTTTTTGGATCGGAGCGGGTCGGATGTCAGCGGACATGTCACCGCTGACATCCGGCGCTCCATAGGGATACATGTATGTCCGTTTTTCATCCGAAAACGGAAGGATGAAAACGGACATACGGATCCTCCTTGTGAAAGAGCCCTAAAAGTGATGTATGTTTTTTATTTTATATTTTATTTATTTATTTTTTTTATGTTTTTGCACTTGATTTTTTTACAGCAACACCATCAATGTTTGCAGTAAACGGCCAGCGTTACCAATTTGTACCCCGCCCCCGACATTTATCTGCTGAAGAACTAGTCTTTCCAGTCAATGACCTCTGACATCCATCAAATTGTACAAATTCTGAGCTTCAGGGGGATCCTCAATCTGGACTAGTAATCAGTCATTGCTGGACCCTCTCAGATTGGATGGGAGTATCTGGGCTTGACTCTAGACACCACTCTGTCAAATAACTTTCTGCCCCTTTCCTCTTAAGCCTTGGCTCTCTGGGCCCAAAAGAAGCGCTGTTTTTGCCTGCATGAGGGTTGTCTCATGGTTGTCTTTTTAAGGCTCTGTCATATGCCCAGTGGCTCTCCAGGACATTGCAACTCAACATTCTGACATCCTGGGGTAAACAGACTGTCATTGCACATTTGGTTTCAGAGACCTCTGATTTCCCACTCTCTGAAGGCCTTTGTTCAGGGTGCAGCCCACATGCCACTTTTTTGTCAGGTTTCCTTTGTCCCCTTTGGGACTCCAGTGTGGTTTTCTTGGCTCTGCAGAAGCCACTCTTTACATTTTTTAGGTATTTCTGTGTCTAGTCGTACCCGTAAGGTGGCCATTCTTGTTGCAATCACATCTTCGAGGAGAGGCTTATCTTGTAAGGAACCCTTCTTAGTGTTGCACAAAGTGTTTTTTTCTCCCCACGAAGGCCTCTGCTTTTTACCTCAATTAGATTATTCTCTTATGTCCTGCTCCCAAGCATCCTAAAGAAATTTCCCTACTTTTTTTTATTTTTTTTGTGACCTGAAGGTATCTGCATATTACCCAGTCATGATTTAAGCTGGCCATAGATTTGTTTTTCGATCTGATTAAAATAAAACTCCAAATCTGATTTCCCCCATCCACACATTCACGGTGGATGAAGAAATCCTCCTTGCTGTTCTACTGTATTCTGGCAGTGGGACTTCTCTGCAGCCAGAATTCAGTGCTGCATCCAATGGGCTGTGTGAGCTGATCACACATTTTCCAACCCTCCCAATTGAGAGGCGTTGATCACTAGGTCAACTCCCCTTGAATGGGAACAGCCAAACATTGGAAAAAATGTTGATTCCTGATGAACTAAGCCAAATTTTGATTCATCTATTTCCAGCTTAAGAGAAGCTGGTGTCCTGGGCTATACTCCATAAAACAGATTTTACTTAAATAAAACAAAAACATTTTTCTTCAACTTGGAAACCTAGCCAATTTAATCTCTGCATGCAAAGTTGCATGCACCATTGATTTTCATTGCCTGGAAATATACTTATTCTTTAATGTCCCCACCCCAGCAGCACATACAGTGGGGACGGAAAGTATTCAGACCCCCTTTAATTTTTCACTTTGTTATATTGCAGCCATTTGCTAAAATCATTTTAAGTTCATTTTTTTCCACATTGATGTACACACAGCACCCCATATTGACAGAAAAACACAGAATTGTTGACATTTTTGCAGATTTATTAAAAAAGAAAAACTGAAATATCACATGGTCCTAAGTATGACGCTTTCCTCAGTATTTAGTAGAAGCACCCTTTTGATCTAAAACAGCCATGAGTCTTTTTGGGAAAGATGCAATAAGTTTTTCACACCTGGATTTGGAGATCCTCTGCCATTCCTCCTTGCAGATCCTCTCCAGTTCTGTCAGGTTGGATGGTAAATGTTGGTGGACAGCCATTTTTAGGTCTCTCCAGAGATGCTCTTGGCTGTATTAGATCAAAAGGGTGCTTCTACTAAATACTGAGCAAAGGGTCTGAATACTTAGGACCATGTGATATTTCAGTTTTTCTTTTTTAATAAATTTGCAAAAATGTCAACAATTCTGTGTTTTTCTGTCATTATTGGGGTGCTGTGTGTACATTAATGTGGAGAAAAATGAACTTAAATGATTTTAGCAAATGGCTGCAATATAACAAAGAGTGAAAAATTTAAGTGGGTCTGAATAATTTCCGTCCCCACTGTATTTGCTTTGGTTTCTCTGTTGCTCGTTTTAGCTTCAGGAAACAAGAAAAGGAAGCCCTGTGTAAGCTCAAAGTTGCATTCATCAGAGCTTACATAGGGTTTTGGATGCTTGCCCTCATATGACCGCATTGGACCAAGTGTAAGAGGAAGGGTAGTGGGTCACACGCTCTTCCATAATTGGAAATACTGGGTAATTTCCTCACTCAGCTGGCAGCTTTACAGAATAATGTGGGAGTGAAGGAAAGGCGATTAAGTATTGTTTCAGGAAAGGGGCAATTGGAGTAAGCAATATAACTTTCTTGCATTGTACTTTATAGTGTTACTCCCCAACCCACAACTCACTACTGCCTAACTGCTGTGATGTTCCCTTGATCCCTTGTTCAGATTTTGTCAGTATTTTCCATAACAATAGTTTTCTCCAGAGTGAAACTTAAGCAAATTTGAACTTTCATGTTTAATGCATTGCTTATATGATTTTCATAGGAACGCACGTTATGGAGGGCTCAGGAAAAATGGTTGTCACTGCAATTGGAGTGAATTCCCAAACTGGAATTATTTTTACATTACTTGGAGCTGGAGAACATGAAGAAGAGAAAGAAAAAGAAAAAAAGGAAAAGAAAAGTATGTTTCTAAAGGAATTTTAAAGTATTTCAACAAAATCAGCACTTTAATTATGGATTCTACTGATGTGACTTTTTTTTCTGGATTATCATTCCATTGTTGCACTTTTCAGTTAGGATTGTGTTTGGCAACAAAAACCCAAGATGTTGGACCACAGTAATTATGCATATACCATACTGGGTCAATCTCCCTGGAAGGTGCAAAAGTAGGCACTCATGACTACACTGAGCTCTACTCAGTCCCACACTGAATGGCTGCCCTGCTGCTTACTGAACATTTTTTGCACCATCTCAGTGATTTCAGAGCGTTCTCAAATTTAAAGGTAGCGATCGTGACCATCACGCCCCTCCACCTCATCCAGGCAGAACGCTTTGCATTCTTTTGTCTGAATGGTACTTGTGCCAAGTGGGCAACCTTCTGTATTTAGTAAGCAAAAGTGCAACCACTTAGAATGGGTCCCGGGAGCTAGTGGAGATCACTTCCATGGGGATCAGCCAGGTGTGATAACAGTCAGGCCTATAACAAAAAAAATTCATGGTTGCATGGGTCCAAGCTGACCAAAATATAATTACGTAAAAATGTTCATATGTCATTTATCTTTATTGCAGGCCAGAAGGGTGCATTGTTGGGAAAGCTCAGTCATCTGCACAATTCCATTGCATTACAAATTGTCATAATTTTTTCTGTTCTTTCATTGGGTGGTGATAAGTGGGCAGAGCTTGAAATTCATGTAATACCTAGATACACTTGCACAACATAAGAGCTCCTGTCTAGGATATGTATCGATGGGGTCGAGCACAAGACATATTTCTGTGTGCTCCTACTTTCATCCTTTTATTCCTGCCTCCTGGAAACAAGTGATTTAAATCTGCTAGGAGATGTAACGTAGTGAACATTTCTGTAAAAAAAAGAAAAAACTTGTTTAATTGTAGTAATTTGCACTTTTAAATGCACTGCAGATTTTGGTTTATTTAGATATGAATGTTTTGTAAGGAAATTAACAACCCATTCACACCAGTGATCCTTGATCAACACACAGCATCTGGTTTACATTGTAACACAGTGGTGAAGTAGCATCAGAGTTGGCTTTTTTAAACAGAACTTTTAGAGATGTCACGTGTGTCAATTTAATAGATGTCTGTTCACGGCGGCGTTGCGATGTGGTTTGCAGTGCAACCCCCTTCACATAAAAAAAGTACTACATGCGTTGCATGTTTTTAGTGCAAACCACAAGAAGGTATTTTACCCCACCACATCTGGTGAGAACAGGACCTAGCTGTGGTTGAAATGTGCACAAAATAGATTTCTTTCATCTTCTGAGAATTGGCCATGTACAGTAAATCTAAGAACGAATGTCAGTTCTTTTAAAATGCACAGTGACTACTGTTAATAAAGCAACTCTACTTCGGATATGCACAATGCATGCAGATGTAATTTCCCATGAAAGGTCTGTTGGTAGCATATGAGGAATGTTGACATTGGATTTTTTTAAGTCCTACAGTGTGTCCTTTTGGCACTAGAATGTTGCCATGGTGATAAGTGACTTAAAATTTGAGAGCATTACATGACAGATGCCTGCTCCTATGTTAGATTCTTGACTGTGGATCATATTAAGAATGATTATGATTTAGCTCGTTATCTATTAAAAAAGTAATTGTTTCTGAGTGGGCACACAGTTATCCATTTTTTTGGACAGATGGTACCAAACGAGACTGTTCTAATATCTGTTAAAACAATTTGTTAACAAAGTTTGCACACCAGTCATTTTGTTAAATGGAGAAAAAAAAATGCACTTTGGTTTTTAGATTTCTTTGTAAGTTTTCTCCAGAATTGGTTACATGACATCCGAAAACGCCTCCACAGGACAATGTGCCTAGTACATTTTTTATATTTTGTGGAAACTATGAAGAACTTATAACACTTCATGCAGATGACCTGTAATCTAACAATTTGATTACCCACGTTTATCCCTTTGACAATAGAAGTTTTCTGTAAATCGTATCCTGCTGTTACAAGGGAAAAATCATATAGAGAGGGTCAATCTCCATAACGGGGGCACAGACAGCAATAAGAGCCCTTGCACACTGGGGCGGTTTGCAGGCGCTATTGCGCTAATAATAGCGCCTGCAAACCGCCCCGAAAGTGCCGCTGCATGTATTCCTGTGTGAAAGCCCCGAGGGCTTGCACACTGGAGCGATGCGCTGGCAGGACGGTAATAAAAGTCCTGCTAGCAGCATCTTCGGAGCGGTGAAGGAGCGGTGTGTATACCGCTCCTTTACCGCTCCTGCCCATTGAAATCAATGGGACGGCGCGGCTATACCGCCGGCAATGCGCCTCTGCAGAGGCGCTTTGCGGTGGTTTTTAACCCTTTCTCGGCCGCTAGCAGGGGGTAAAACCGCCCCGCTAGCGGCCGCATACCGACGGTAAAACGCCGCTATTAATAGCGGCGTTTTACCGCCGACGCCGCCCCCGCCCCAGTGTGCAAGGGCTCTTAAACCTGACATGGGCTCTAATTTCTTTCCACTCTATCCAAAACTAAAACAAAGTTTTGCCTTTTTAGATGTACTTTGTCCATGGTCTTGCTTGTATGATCGAAATGCTTTTTGAAACTAGCCAGAGGCACTACAAACTCGGGCATGTGTTATGAGTAAGCACCCATGTCTATGAGCTGATTGTGTAGTAACAGTTTTCTGGTCTGAGATGTGCGGATATTAACGGATTTAGAGCAAAATTAACACTTTGGAGGGCATTTGTGTATATTAGGACAGCCATTCACATGTTGAATTCTGAGCGACTTTTCGTTTGAAAATCTACCAATTATTCAAAAGGTGGGATTTTCAATCATTAGTGGGGCCGCAGCAACAGCCGACTTTCGTGCAGCCATCAAATTTGATGGGTCATGTTGTAAATTTTTTGAAAAGCAAATGAATTTCTAAATAATGATGGGAGAATCGTGCGAGAAATGTGAAAGTGCGCATGAGCTGTGACCTGGAAAGAAAAATTTTTTCTTTTCCATAACATGAAGTGAAGTTTAAGGCTTGATTGATCAAAACAATAGTGGCACCATCGGACGTACAATTTTCAATCCCAAAAATCTTTTTGAAATTTGACCCATGTAGGGCTTGCATAACCCAAGCTCCCCATTCTGACGTCAGTATGGGGTGAAACTGATTTTATTTTGAAACCACAATGGCAGCGCCAACACCCGATAGCCGATTGAAGAAGCGGCTCAGGTGAGGACACTGCTGGATGCCTGGACATGTAAGTGCCCTAATAAGTCAGCAGCTGCTGACTTTTTTTATTTTTTTTAGGGGTGAACTTGGAGATCCCTTTTAAAGGGATAAAAAGTATTTTTAGATGCTCTTTAGAATTCCCTTGCATTTCCGCACCAAATTGTTTGGGTTTCTGACAGATACATTTACCTGTCAAATGTGATAGCGCTGGGGCCATAGTGTCCATACTAGATGCTCTGCCCTCAGTGCAGCTCCATGTTACTGATCTTCCTTCCCGGCCACTGTGCCGATCACACAGTTTTGTAGTAGGGTGGGTTGAACTTGATGGGCAACAGAAAGATCACTTCCGCATCAGGTCTGTCTTGCTTGTGATGACATTACTGTGGGTGGGCGTGAAGTTTTGTGAGTGGAGCGTGATGGGCACCTCTGAGACTAGTTCTCCATCAGGTCCACCTCCTATGTGTTTTTCTTTGCCAAAATATGAACATTGTCATATTTGAGTAATATCTAGCATCCTTACCCCTTTGTTTACATTTAACCACTGAATTGCCCCAGTGATGAATCATATGTATGAAGCAGGCATCCTAGCAATCGTAAACCCTGTGTGTGAAGCAGTCACGTTCATGACCGCTTTCCAGCACAAAATGCCCCACTCTGAGCACTAGCATTGCTCTGTATATCACCTTTTTAGGATCTGTCACCTCCATAGTAACAGGTTCTTAAAGCGGGAGTACACTGCATCTGAGCACCACAATCCAAAAATGCTATTTTAATTAATTTTTAATATTCAAAGCAACCCCCCCCCAAATCCATGCATGTCGCCATGCTTTGCAGGACAGATGATTCATGTAAATGGAACAAGGGAAAAAAAACTGCGCTTTGGTAAGGTGTACAAAAAACTAAATTGAGCTGCAATTCCACTATGTAACATAAACACAGTCTAGACAAATGGGAAAACAATTGGAATCGCGCTAGAGAGGACTTGTGTCCTGGCAAATGGTCGCCAATCCACAATAGTCCTTAAACGTGTATGAATGAACAATGAAATAAAGTGAAACATAAGTGATAACAAAGTAAAGTAAGACCATAAATTTCTTAATAAAAAATTATAAAATTAAGTCCATGTGCAAAGAATAAATCGCCCATGTGATATATACAAATTCTGGTCAACGAAAAAAATCTTGCTGTAAAAGGAATAGTGCTTGATCCACCACAGGTAAACAGTGGCCGCTTACCAGAGACCCATGATCCCCCACTACAGAGGATCAATGAGGGCTGTTAGAAGTAAGGTGTTCCGGATGACATCCGATGGACCGGGAGCCTTAGTGTGTAGTGGCACAACAAGGACCTTGGTATCGTGGTGGAGAAATTCAAGCTGACAGGGGCTGGGACACCAATTCCAAGTTGAATGCGCTGCAGCCCTTGAACTCCCTGATGTTTCCCAGGCACTCTACCTCTGTGCGTGGCTCCGGGTACACCTGAAGGAGCCCCTTCCTCCCCCCTCTAATGCCTGTGCACCTTCTACGGTGCCAGGACACAAGTCCTCTCTTGCACGATTCCAATTGTTTTCCCAGATGATTCATGTAGCATTGACTTTGTGGAATCCATTTGCCCTAAGCACAGGCATAAAAGCAGTGGGGCTTGCTTGGCTGAGAAAACCCCCTCCTCTCTTCCAGAAGACTCCTGCGCAGTGGTGGCTGATGCTGGGGGAAACAAGACATTAAACAAAAGACATCAACCCCCCCTTTTTATTTATATGCATTTATGCTTTTCATAGATGTTATCTGTACCTTCTCCAATTTATATGGTTAGCTAAACTCGTGTGTGTATTTTTTTTCAGGCAAAAAACAAGATGGCACAGTTGAAAATCGAAACAAAGGTATTTTTAATTTTTTAACGCTGCTTTAAATAGGAATCATGTTTGAGTTGCATAATACAGGTGTTCAATAAAAAAACAAAACTACTTGTGTTCTGTTTGAGTGCAAAAGAAAAAAATGTAAATTAAATAACTACACCTTTAACAAAAATTCTACAGGTGCACTAATTTCTTTTTTTTTTTTTTTTTTTCTATTCCCATATCTGAGGCAAGGGAACTGCTATAAATAGCGGTCATCCCAGTGCTCCATACCGTGGTGAAGACTGTCCGTCCTTTTTAGGGCTTCTTCACACCTTTGCATTGTGGTAACACAAGCACAGCAGCCCACATTAGACTTCTTCGTACGTTGTGGCGCATTTGATCATTTGCGCCCCAGACTCGTGTGCACTGTAGCGTACCACAACCCTTGGTAACAAAATATTATTTGTTGTGGTGAGTTATATCTGGAACGAACAAATGGCAATCTTTTGAGAATCCCTAACACTTTGAAAACCAGACTTAAAATGTTTACCGCTTCAATACCGGGCCTATTCTGGCACTTCTCTACTTCATGTAAAAATCATCATTTTTTTTGCTAGAAAATTACTCAGAACCCCCAAACATTATATATGTTTTTTTTAGCAGACAACCTAGGGAATAAAATGGCGGTCATTGCAACTTTTTATCTCCCACGGTATTTGCGCAATATTTTTTCAAACGCCTTTTTTTTGGAAAAAAAATGGTTTCATGAATTAAAAAATAACAAAACAGTAAAGTCAGCCCAATTTTTTTGTATAATGTGAAAGACGATGTTACGCCGAGTAAATAGATACCTAAAATGTCACGCTTTAAAATTGCGCACAATCATGGAATGGCGCCAAACTTCATTACTTAAAAATCTCCATAGGCGACGCTTTAACATTTTTTACAGGTTACCAGTTTAGCGTTACAGAGGTGGTCTAGTGCTAGAATTGTTGCACACGCCCTAATGCACGCGGCGATACCTCACGTGTGGTTTGAGCGGCGTTTACATATGTGGGCGGGATTTACGTGTGCGTTCGCTTCTGAGCGCGAGCTACCGGGGACAGGGGCGTTTTAATTTTTTTTTTTTTTTTTTAATTATGATTTTCATTTTTTTTACTTCATTATTTTTTTATTTTTACACTTTTTTTCTAACATTTTTATTACTTTTATTCCTATTACAAGGAATGTAAACATCCCTTGTAATAGGAATCTATGTGGCAGATCCTCTATATGGAGAGATGTGGGGTCACATCTCTCCTAGGCTGGAAAGCATGAGATCGGAAAAAAAAATTCACCGATCTCATGCTGACAGCCGCGATCGCGGCTTCGGTTATTTCCGGGTACCCGGGCGTGACATAACGACGTGCCTCCCACGGTCATAGAGATGGCTGGTGACCATCTGTTCACCAGTCATCTCTATTGTCAACATCCGGCGCCGGCCGATTCATTCTCCGGGCCCCCGATGGCACGGGAGAGCCCGGAGAAGCACCGGATGGCGGCGGGAGGGGAGGGTCCCCTCCCGTTGCCTATAAGAACGATCAAGCGGCGGCACTGCCGCTATGATCGTTCTTATCGTGCACAGAATCGGCGGCTGAAAAGAATGATATCTGAATGATGCATCTAGCTGCAAGCATCATTCAGATATCACCCCACAAAGTAGAGGACGTCATTTTACTATAGGCAGGTAGCACTGTTGTCTTGGTGTAAATCTGTGTATATGGGTTTATGATTATTATTATTACTTATTTTATCTGCAGCAAAAGCTCAGGATGGTGCAGCAATGGAAATGCAGCCTCTTAAGAGTGAAGATGGCGGAGATGGAGAAGACAAAAAGAAAGCACATTTGCCAAAGAAAGAAAAATCTGTTTTGCAAGGCAAACTTACTAAATTAGCAGTGCAGATCGGGAAAGCTGGTATGTATATTTATAATTAGCATGTAATATTTTGGGGCTTTTCAGTTTATTTTAAGTGAGGTTTCCCATTCTGAAGGATTATGTTTTGATTTATTTTTTTACTCGTTCTCCTGTGTTGCAGGAAAACATAACCTTGTATTGTCACACTTGTTCTTACCACAGATCTTGGTTAATAGCTTGTTAAGGCTGCCTTCATTGAAAAATGTACCCACATTTGTGAATGTATCTTGAGGATGTATTATATGTAGGGAAGGATTCTTTACCCAGTTTCACAGCTATGACCATTTTTAAGTGAATTTTGGGACCTGTTTGGGAATGGTCAGTTAAGGCATTAGCTGTGTTTCAGAGTTTAAACTTCCCATATTTACATACCGGTGGACTTTCTTATCATACATCACGGGACACAGAGCCATAGTAGTTACTATGTGGGTTATAGGCCACCTTCAGGTGATGGACACTGGCACGCTCTAAGACAAAAAGTGCACTCCCTATATAACCCCTTCCACTGCTGGGAGTACCTCCTTTTTTTGTTTTCGCCAGTGTCTAAGGTGTTGGTCATGAGTAAAGATGTGCTGAGCTCCACTGGAGCAATCCTTGCTGTCGCTAGCCATGCAGCCGGATCCATTCAAGATGTCTTTTTGGGCCAAATTGAATGGTACCCAGGCCTCGTATCCAAAGAAACGAGGTATTGCCTGTAAACACTTCCCTTTTAGAGAGCTGGACCCCGGGATCCAGTACTTTTTGGTATTAAGGCCATAAAGTTTTTACTGGTGGTGGTGCCATTACAGGTCCAGGATTGTGGGTTTCCCCGAGGATCCCCAGCTCCTGAAGGTTTAACGAAACCCTCTGTGAAGGGTGAAGATTGGGGTCTGTTTGTTTACCACAGAAAACCCTGCGGTGGGAAAGGTAAGTGGAGTTTTCTAAGAAATTTTTTAAATTTTCTTATGAATGTCTCTATTAATTTAGTAAATGTTGTCATGCCTATATGTCACCACTGGGGGCTGTATAGAGCACTTACCGTCTCATGTTTCTCAGCCCACGTTGTATCTAGGAAGCAGCAGTTTCTTCTTCCTCCGGCCAGCAGCAGACCTCCGGTAAGTCTGAGAGAGGGGGGGGGGGGGGGGTTCCCACTCCCCACCAGATGTCCCCCTGTGCTGTTTTTTTTCTTCCCCTCTTCTTGAGTAAAGAGCACAACCAAAAATGGAAAAGAAAAAAGTTGCGAGCGGCACGCCGCTCGGTGGCTTCCAGACCCCCCTTCGCCATTCCTTCTTCCCTCTGGATCCCATAGGATCGGAGCCCGTGCTCGTGCGGGCAAAAGCTCTTCCTTTTTAAAAAAAAAAAAAAAAAAAAAAAAAAGGGCCGTAGGCGGGGGGTCCTCCAATGTCCAGCGCGGGAGGTATGTTTTAAAAGGCACCATTTGTGCTATTGCAAGCTGCGGAGGGACACGAGTTAAAGGTGGCATATAAGAGGTTTGGTGACACAGGCATTCCTTTTGACACATTTACTACTGCATCAGGCTGAGCATAAATAGCAGTGACAAAGCTGGACTATTGCTCAAGCAGTGGATGCATTCCTTCTGGTAGTACCTCTGCTTTTTGCATCGGGCTATGGTCGGAAGGGGGGTGGAAACCACCTCAAAATAGGGCTCTAGAAGGATTTCTACAGTCACACAAAAGCCTAGATCCATCCCAGTAAAGATGGCATCCTCCCCTGAGATTAATATGGCTGTTCAGCGTGAGCCATCAGAAGGGGCTGGTGTTGCTGCTGCTCTTAACACTGCAGCCCCTGTGTATATTACACAGGAGGTTTTTTTCTTCAACCATTTTAAGCTTGGAGCAAAAAATTGATGCTTTAATCGCATCCCAGAGTGGGACTAAGTGTAGCAGGTCCCCGTCCATTGCTCAGGACCCTCTTGCTGATGAACAAGGAGCTAGAGATGATGATTTTCTCTCAAAGGACCAGGAAGAGGCTGATGTCTCCTCTTCCGGAAGTATCAGGTTCGAAGGAAAGGTTGTTGGTACAGACTCTCTCTGAATTGGTCCCCTCCACATTCTTACTGCCAGTAACGCAGTTAGTCGATGGTTTGGGGAGGCTTTAGTGAACCCAATCTGTTCATGCCTTTCCTATCCATTCATGGCTAAGATAGCTAATGTATTCTGAGTGGGAGCACCCAGATAAAGTTTTTTCCTCCGAAAAAGTTTTCAATACTTTATCCTATGGAGGAAGACTTCTATAAGAAATGGGGAATTCCAGCAATTGACGCTGCTCTATCCTCTGTGAACAAGAATTTGACTTGTCCGGTAGACAATGCTCATATGCTAAAGGATCCAACAGATAAGAAGTTTAAATTCCTTTATAAGAACTATATTTCGCTTGCAGGTTGTCATTCAACCTGCGCTGGCAGCAGTTGGAGTGTATCAGTCCTTAAAGGACCATTTTATAGAGTTACTCAGTTATTCCTGATCAGCAGGCCCAGGATCTGGCCAGGGTATCAGAAGCGTTGTGTTTTACAGTAGGCGCTATGAAAGATTCTATTCTCCAGGCCTCACGGCTCATGCTAGGGCTGGTACATGTGCGTAGAATCCTATGGTTGAAAAATTGGTCAGCCGTAGCATCATGCAAAAAGCTCTTGGCCAGTTTCCCTTTTCATGGTGAACGGTTATTTGGAGACGATCTGAATAAGTATATCCAAATAATTTCTAATGGGAAAGTTCCCTTTTACCGGTTAAGAAGCTGTTTAAGCATTTTTCTTTTAAACATGCTTCTTCAGTGCCGGGGGCATCAGCCTCAGGCAGTCACAACGGCCTCCACCGTCAGGTTCAAGAGGTAAACCTCAGGGTCAGTCCCAGGGTCAAAAGAGGACCTGGGGGAAGAAACCCACAAAACAAAATACTAAAGCCTCCTTATGAAGGTGCGCCCCCGCTTGCTCGAGTGGGGGGAAGGCTTCTACAGTTTTCAAGGGTCTGGCAGGAACAATGTCAAAACGGATGGGTGGCTTCCTCAATTTCTCTAGGTTACAAACTAAAGTTCCAAGAGTTCCCATCTCCTCGTTTTCTCAGATCAAACGTTCCCAGAGATTCAGTGAAAAAGAAGTCTCTTTCTAGCTTTGGATCATCTCCTGTCTCAAAGAGTGATATCGGTCGTCCCCTTGGAAGAGCAAGGATTAGGGTTTTATTCAAACCTTTTCACGGTTCCAAAACCAAACTGGGATGTCAGACCCATTTTAAATCTCAAAGATCTAAACCGGTTTTTAAATATCTGTTCTTTTCGCATGGAGTCAATCCGATCAGTAGCCTCCATCTTACAAAGGGGAGAACTTCTGGCGTCAATCAACATCAAGGATGCTTATGTGCTGATTTTCCCCGCTCTCCAGAAATTTCTACGCTTCGAGGTAGGAAATCTTTATTTCCAGTTTGTAGCTCTGCCTTTCGGGCTAGCTACTGCACCACAAGTGTTTACAAAGGTCCTGGCTCCTCCTTTAGATAGGTTAAGGGCTCAAGGTATAACGATACTAGCCTACTTAGACGGTCTACTCGTGATAGATCAATCGGTAGCCTGCTTAAACCAAAGTTTGGTCACCGCAGTCAGCTACCTGGAATACTTAGGTTGGATTCTCAATCTAGAAAAATCCTCCTTAAAACCATCAAGGAGATTGCAGTACTTGGAGCTGATCATAGATACAGTTTAGAAGAAGGTATTTTTGCCACAGGAATGAATCGGTTCCTTAAAGGAACTGATTCAGTTGGTCAAAACAAAGAAGAATCCTTCTATTTTGACTTGAGTTATTGGGCAAGATGTTGGCTTCTTTCAAGGCTGTTCCTTATGTGCAGTTTCATTCATGACTGCTGCAAAACAGTATCCTGTCAACTTGGAACAAGAAGGTCCCAGCTCTGGACTTCCCAATGCATTTATCCCGCAAAGTGCGTCAGAGCCTCAATTGGTTGATATCCAAGAATCTTCAAAAAGGAACATCCATTCTACTGGTTACCTGGAAGGTGGTAACAGATGCCAGCCTTCTGGGCTGGGGAGCAGTCCTGGAAGAAGCATCTATCTAAGTGAAATGGTCCAAATCAGAAATGACCTTGCCCATCAATATTCTAGAGATTCGGGCAGTACACCTGGCTCCCGAGGCCTGGACGCGCAGACTAAGGAATTGTCCTGTCAGGATGCAATCCGACAATGCCACAGGTGTGGCCTATATCAATCACTAAGGGGGAACGAGAAGTCGTGCGGCCCAGAGAGGTGAATCATATATTCTATCTTGGGCAGAAAACAACATTCCTTGCCTATCAGCATTTTTCATTCCAGGGATAGAGAATTGGCAGGCGGACTACTTGAGTCACCAACAATTGTTCCCGGGAGAATGGTCCATTCACCCTGACATCTTTCTCTCAATATGTCAAAAACGGGGGGTTTGTTTGCACCCAGGTTCAACAACAAGATCGACAACTTTGTGTCAAGGACAAGGAATCCGATGGCATACGGAACAGATGCCTTGGTTTTTCTGTGGGATCAGTTTTCACTGATCTATGCGTTCCCACCTGTTCTGCTTCCACGCCTTCTTCGCAGGATCAAGCAAGAAGGGAAGGAGGTGATTCATGTGGCCCCAGCGTGGCTCAGGAGATCTTGGTTTGCCGAGATCATAAAGATGGCGGTAGGGGGACCCTTGGACCCTACCACTGTGGCCAGACCTTCTTTCGCAAGGTCTGGTATTCCATCCTACCTTTTATAAATGCTAAATTTAATGGTTTGGCTATTGAGACCCACATTCTAAAGGACCGTGGGCTGTCAGCTTCATTAGTTTCTACTTTGGAGGCCAGCTTCCTAGCATTAACCAAAGTCATACATACTATAGAGTCTGGAAGGCATATGTCTCCTGGTGTGAATACAGGGGTTGGCACCCCAGGAAATATGTCATAGGTAGGATCTTGAATTCCTACAGATGGGATTAGAAATGAAGCTGGCCTTGAGTACTATCAAAGGCCAAGTGTCGGCCTGATCGGTGTTTTTTCAACGACCACTTGCTTCACACTCTCTGGTTCATAACTTTATTCAGGGGGTAATGCGGCCTAATCCCCTAGTTAGGTCTCCCGTGAACCCTTGGGACTTAAATTTAGTCCTGTTGGCTTTACAAAAACAGCCTTTTGAGCCAATACGAGATATTCCCTTGGTCCTCTTCACTAGGAAAATTAATTTTCTTGGTTGCCATATCTTCTGCAAGAAGAATATCAGAGTTGGCTGCTCTTTCTTGTAAAGAGCCATATTTGATTATTCATAAGGATCAGGTTGTATTGCGGCCTCATCCTAATTTCCTACCGAAGGTAGGTAGTGTCTGGTTTTCATTTAAACCAGGATATTGTTCTGCCTTCATTTTTTCCAGAACCTCGTTCTGCGAAAGAAAGGTCACTACATTCTCTTGATGTGGTGAGAGCGGTCAAGGTGTATAAAAGTGACCGCTCAGATTCGTAAAACAGATGTTTTATTTGTGTTGCCAGACGGTCCTGAAAGAGGACAGGCAGCGTCGACACCTATTTCTAAATGGATTCGTCAAGTGATTGTTCAAGCTTATGGTTTAAAGAGAATTCCTTCTTTTCATATTAAAGCGCACTCTACCAGGGCTGTTAGTGCTTCTTGGGCAGTGCATCACCAGGCCTCCATGGCTCAGATCTGCAAGGCCGCAACTTTGTCTTCAGTCCATACATTTACCAGATTCTATTCTAGGTTCTAAGTAGATGTAAAAGGTCATGAGAATATAGCCTTTGGGCGTAGTGTGCTGCAGGCTGCAGTATGAGTCCTCTAGCCTCTTGGTGCCCTACTTTTGTTGTGTTTCCCTCCCTTCAGTTGGCATTACTATGGCTCTGTGTTCCATGATGTATGATAAGAAAATAGGATTTTTATAGCTTACCTGTAAAATCCTTTTCTTTGAAGTACATCACGGGACACAGAGGTTCCTCCCTGCTTGGTATACACGGGTATTGCTTTGCTACAAAACTGAGGTACTCCCAGCAGTGGGGGGGGGTTGTGGTATATAGGGAGTGCACTTTTTTTGTCTTAGAGTGTGCGGGTGTCCATCACCTGAAGGTGGCCTATAACCCACATAGTAACTACTATGGCTCTGTGTCCTGTAATGTACTTCAAAGAAAAGGATTTTACAGGTAAGCTGCTATAAAAATCCTATTTTTTTTTTTTTTTTTTGGCATTGTATTAACAAAAATCGTCTAAATATAGCCAAAGTCATATCCTAGTATTTGGAGTGCAGAAGCAGATGAAAGTATCATCAATGCTTGCAGAGTTTCTTCCCCTTTTTTTGGGTCCTTACATTTGGAAATATTTAAACTTTTTGTCACTTAATTTGGAAGTCTGCATTTTCTACTACTGCCTTGTGATCTTCCTAGAAATTGCTGCTGCATGTATGTTGCTTTTTCAACAGTAACATTGCGGTAACATTAATCTTGGCCCTTCGTTGAATTCCTACTTGTTGTGATGAGATTGGAAGGTCCAAAGTTGAAAGGGCATCTGTTAAAGAGCACATCCCTGTTTGCCCTTTGTATGAGAGTGGAAGTATCAGATATATGTTGTATTGATTCTTGGATGTGGTCCAAGATGCCTTTTAGGGTTTTCAAATTACAGTCTGTGGGAATGACTTAATTTCTTTATCGTACATCACGGGACATGGAGCACCATAATAATGACTATATGGGTTATATGCTACCTTTAGGTGATTGGACACTGGCAACTAATAGTAAGAAGGTTCCTCCCATATAACCCCTCCCATACAGGAAGTACATTTTAGTTTTTTGCCAGTGTCTTGAAGGTGATGGTCACGGCTGTGGAAAGCTCTTCAAATTCTTCAATAATGTCCCAGTGAGGATGTTATAATCGGATCCATTCGGATGGCATATTAAAGCTAAAGTGGATGGTACCCGAGCCTTGGTTCAAGAACAAGGTTTTGCTTGTAATGTGTTCTTTATGGCGCTGGACCCTTGTGATATGGTATTCCTGGTCTTTTGTATGCCCAAGGAAACTAAAAGGGTGCTTTACAGGTCCAAGGGTGTGGACCCCGAGAAAAAGGGGGACCCGGTCCTTGAAGGTCATCAGAGGCGGTGATGGGGGAAGATCGGGCCTGTTCCAGGTCCTGCAGCGAGGATCAGTGAGTGCTCCCCCTGGAGGCCTATACTATATTACTGTGTTGCTTTATCATGTGTTGTGTTTGCCAAAATTCGGTGCCTCATGTTTCCTCTGTATGGAGGCAAACGGCCGCTAAAATGCAGCTTGGGCGGGTGTCTCCCGCATGGTGGCGTGGGTGCCGGGCGCGCCCAGGAGCGTGCGCGTGTGTCGGGTAGGCGCCACGTGCCCGCGTACACGGGGCGGGGGGGACCCGCTGCATGCATCTTGGCGTGGCTGGACGTGGCGATGTTCCTCGCGGGCGTGCGCGCAGTAAGATCCCGGGCGTGCGTGCATCACGTGGTGGCGCGCGCATATGAGGGAAGTCAGCGTCCGCGTGTGTCATTGCTGTTTGTCAGTATAGGCTCGCAGAGCCAGGGCTGGTACAGTGGGACTCAGGGGGCACGTGAGTTGGGCATTTGCAACACGTTGAAGGTTGTACGCTGGGAGAGGTTCTATACACTGGTCAGCTATATAGCACAAGAGCATATATATATATATATATATATATATATATATATATATATATATATATATAAATTTTTCTCAAACCCTGTAAGCAATGTCTTCCAGAAAACAAGGTATGGGAGCAGGACTAGTCCAGGGGTTAAAGGGACTCTTTCAAAAACAGGAGATCAACCTCAGGCTACTGCAGTATCAATCTCCCCTGAAAGATCTGTGGCATTTGGCCTGGCTGAGCCATTGCATTTGTCAGGCGTTGTGGCCACTACCAATATCCCTGCATCAGCTTCTGTTACGAAGGATGATTTGACATCTGCCCTAGCTGGCCTTGAGGGCAAAATAGCGGGCATGATTGCCTCTGTAACACAGGGAGAGAAGAAACGTCATAGATCTCCCTCTCCTGAGCCTGGTCCAAGTGGAGAGTCACTAGAGCACCAAGACTCTCTTAGCCAGTTGGGTCCTTGTGATTTGGATCCTGAATGGGCAGAGGATTTGGAGGAGGTGGCCGCAAAAGATAGGGTGGAAGCAGAGGCTGAGGAGTCCTTGGCTGGGGATTCAGGTTCCGAGGAACCATTGTCTGCTTCCCAATCCCAAAAATTATTTATCCAGTCTTTGGTGGAAATGGTGAGAGCAGGGTTTAAGTTATCCCCAGTACAGGGATCGGAACTTTCCTGTTCTACGTTGGGATCTTTGCGACCTCAGCAAGGTTCCCAGGCATTCCCTGTGCATCCATTATTAAAGCAGCTGATTTACGCTGACTGGGAGCACCCGGACAGGATATATTTGCCTCCAAAGAGATTTTCCTTTTTATACCCTATGGAGGAAAAATTCAAAAAAAGGTGGGCTACGCCTTTGGTTGATGCCGCTATTTCATCAGTAAAAGCTTAACCTGTCCGGTGGATATTGCCCAAGGGTTTAAAGATCCAGCGGATAAAAAGCTGTAATCCTTATTAAAAGGCTCATTTGCGGTGGCTGGGTCAGCAGTACAACCGACAGTTGCGGCTATCGGTATCTGTCAGTCCTTGAAGGACCGTTTTAAAAAATTGGTCTAGAACGTGCCTGTTCAGGAGTTTTCTGACGAATTGCCAGAACTTCCTCGCACTTTGTTTTGTGGTAGACACATTAAAGGACTCGATTCAGCAGATGTCTCGTTTTGCGCTACTCTCAATCCATATGCGCAGGGTCTTGTGGCTAAAGGAACTGGTCAGCTGAGACGCCCTGCAAAAGGGTACTCCCTTTCATGGTGAGCGCCTGTTTGGAGAAGATCTGGATAAATATATCCAAAAGATATCAGGAGGTAAGAACTCTTTGCTTCCAGTTACGAGAAGGAATAAGCAGCCTTCCTTTAAGATTCCCAATGCTCCCGGGCCAGGCGCCTCTTCTCCCAAGAAGTATCGATGGCCTCAGCAGCCTATCTTTAAGAAACCTCAGGGTCAAAAAAGACCTTGGACCCAGAAGCCAGCCAAAACCAATTCCAAGTCCTCCTTGTGACGGGCGCCCCCCACTCTTGCAAGTGGGGGGCAGGCTGCGGCAGTTCGCAGTCGCTTGGGGGAGATTGGTTCAGGACAGGTGGGTCATTTCTACGGTAACACAAGGTTACAAAATAGAGTTCTGGGATTTTCCTTCAAATTGGTTTCTGGTATCCAGGGTCCCATCGGACCCAGTAAAAAAGGAAAGCCTATTCCTAGCCTTAAAACAGCTAGAAAGGCAGAAGGTAATTATTGAGGTTCCTCACAAAGAAAGATTCAAAGGATTCTATTCAAACCTATTCAGTGCCCAAACCAAGTGGGGAGGTAAGGCCCATTCTGGACCTCAAGTCCATGAATTCCTTTTTAAACATCCGAACCTTCCGTATGGAGTCGGTTCGTTCAGTAGTTGCATCCTTGAGAAGAGAGGATTTTTTAGCATCCATAGACATCAAGGATGCGTACCTACATGTGCCAATTTTCGGTCCACACCAAAGGTTCCTGCACTTCGCTGTAGAGGGGCGTCATTTCCAATTTGTGGCACTTCCGTTTGGGCTAGCCATGGCCCCTCGAGTCTTCACAAAATTTTTGGCTCCAGTATTGGCATTTCTAAGGTCTCAAAATATCTCGGTGGTAGGATATCTGAATGACCTCCTGTTAAAGGATCAGTCTTACTCCACCTTAGTGGAAAACGTTTCAACTACCGTTCGTTTCCTAAAGTTCCTGGGCTGGATCCTGAATACGGACAAATCAGCCCTTCGGCCAAGTCAGGTCTTGACATACCTAGGCCTAATCCTAGATACAATTCAGGAAAGGGTAATTTTACCTCCCTTAAAGGTCAGGTCCATAGTGGAACTGGTCCAAAAAGTCAAGGGGGTAGAAAGGCCTTCAATTCGGCTGTGCATGAGGCTGCTGGGCAAAATGGTGGTGTCTTTCAGCGCAGTTCCTTATGCGCAGTTTCACTCCAGGTTGTTCCAAAGGACTATCCTGGAAGCCTGGAACAAGTCTGTTCTAACCTTAGATTGTCCCATGTCTCTCTCCCTACAGATAAAACAGGGCCTCTCTTGGTGGTCAAAAGCCTACTTTCCAAAATAGGGTCATTTGGGGGGGGGGGTTGTGCCACCTGGGCATTCCATGGCCTCTGAAACCTGTGATAGGCAGTGAAGAGTGAAATCCCTCCCACTGCTTGTAAAAGCAGTCTAGAGGCTAATTAGCTGCTAGGATTGCTTTTACATGAAAGCCGACCGCTGGCTGAAAAGAATGATACCAAGATGATACCTAAACCTGCAGGCATCATTCTGGTATAACCACTCAAAGTCCAGCAACATACCAGTACGTTGCTGGTCCGTTGGGCATATATTGTAATCCTTCCTTTTTTTTTTTTTTTTTTTTCTCATGCAGCCTGTGGGCTGAACGAAAAAAAAGATTGATCGGTGGGTATGCCCACCATTAGAATACCTCCCTTCATCCACCCACTTCTAATGATGGGCATACATGCACCATTTATATATGCCGAAGCATGGGGGCATCCTCCCGCAAAAGGTAGGAGCAAATCGCTCCTTCACACCTGCTACCCCCATGCTTCGGCATATATCACCTCCGCTACAGTCACTGCTTTATATTTCGTGGGAGCAAACGCTGTTGCTGTCAAGATAAATCCGCGCTGCAGCTGAATGGCGTACCTGAAGACAAAAAAAGGTTAACAATAAAACACAGTAAACGGTAAAGTATAAAAAATTGCATACCTGAAAAGCAAACATGATAAAACATAATAACAATAAAACATTGCAGAATAGAATACAGTAAAAAAGAGCAGAACAATAGAGCGGGAATAGAGAGAGGGAGAACAATAAAACGACAACCCTTTTTTTTTTTTTTTTTGTAACTGTAACCGGTTCCAGGTTCGGGTCTCTCCAAAATGCGATGGCATCTTGGGAGACTCTGAAAGTGTGCCTAGTCTGTGCAGTGCTGTACGCTACGCTAATACTCAACTAGTGTATGGTAGCGTTCAAAACATTCACCAATGCAAAGACCAGGATTGTCAGGACAGGAGGGACAATAATAGCGAGTGTCACGCCTATTTCCGCGCTTGCTGCAGATACATGTTTTGGGGGGGTTCGTTGGGTAGGGGTACTCGGGAGGACATAAAGAAAATGCCTTTCATGCAGCCGACTGCATTTGGTTGGGGATGTGAATGGGGGAAGTAAGGGTGCTGCAGAAGTGGTAGGTTCCCAATTAGGATTGGCGAATGCAGCAGGAAGGGCATTATGGGCACGACGGGCCTCTGTTTGTCGTCTTCTTTGTGGCAGGGGGACACCACTTGTGCTTGCCACCTCACCAGCTTGAACTGCACTTATGGGACTCGCCACGTCACCAAGTGTTACTGCAGTGCTGGTTTGACTACGACCGGGGTGTACTAGGCCCCTGGTGCTTGCCAGTTCACCAAAACGCTACCAAAAAAATTGTTAGTGATCGCAGGGATCAGGCCTGACTCTGCGAACGCTGCAGTTATGTGTTTAGTGTTTTGTAAGTGACAGTGATCAATCGATACTGCACTTGGGTGGGCTGGGCGGAGGGGCAAAACGCAGGTGCTAGCAGGTATCTGGGCTGATTCCACTAACACTGCGTTTTTGGGAACCCTAAACTGCTGGGGACGCTAGTATAGATCAGATCAGATATTGATCCGTTCAGATGCTATACCACTAATGGAGTTGTATGGTGCGTGCGTGGGTGTTGGCGCTAACCTGACGCTGCCTGGGGTGACGCAGACCCTATCTGACCCTAAAACCCAACTTATATCACCGTCGGGCGATCAAGGGGCTAAACCTTTATTCGCTAATAAACGGCGGGTGCCCTGACACTATAAAAAAAATTAACTAACCAGCGTCACTTGTAACACTTATACGGTGATCACTGGTGAAAGGGTTAACTAGGGGGCAATCAAGGCTTTAAAACCTTAGGTAGCTAACTAACTGCCCTACCACACTAACTGTCACAAATTGACACCAATGCAGTAATCATGATGGGGGGTGTACAGTATGCCTGGCGTGTTCTAATGTGTGTGTAGTGTTTGTGCACTCACATCGATGTCTTCTCTCCTCGGCGCCGGAACGGAAATTACCGAGCCAAGGAGCGATGACATCACTTCCTCTGCTTCTGTTTACTATACAGAAGCCGAGAAAGCATTTCATTCGCCAGGAGCGATCGCGGGGGGGCATGAATGAGTGGCCTCCCCCTCACCTTTGATCGCCCCTGATGAGAATCCGACCGCCGCAGGCACCGGGGGGGGGGGCCGCGATCAGTGGGGGAGATTGCGGATATTACAGTGGGGGAGATTTTTTTTGTTGATCCGAAAATGATCCGAACCGTGACTCCTGATCCGAGGAACGATCCGAACCGTGAGTTTTTGATCCATTGCACCCCTAGTCGCTTCACTCACTGGATGTGGTGAGAGCAGTCAAGGTTTACTTAGATATGTCGGCTCCTTTTCGGAAGACTGACTCTTTTCATTCTGCCAGAAGGTCCTAAAAAGGGACAGGCAGCAACTAGTTCGACTATCTCTAGGTGGATTTGCCAGGTTATTATCCAGGCTTATGAGTTGAAACACAAGGTTCCACCGCGATATCTCAAAGCTCACTCTACTAGAGGAGTTAGTACATCATGGGCAGTGCGCCAACAGGTGTCTATGGCTCAGGTTTGCAAAGCGGCCGCTTGGTCTTCGGTCCATACATTCACCAGGTTTTAACAACTGGATGTTGGGTCTCAAAGGGGGACTGTTTTTGGCCACAGCGTGCTGCTAGCAGCTTTATAAGTCTGGGCCTAAATGGGGTCTAGGAATACTATGTTCCCTCCCCTCAAATGCATTGCGTTAGGACATCCCAGATAGTCATTATTATGGTGCTCTGTGTCCCGTGATGTACGATAAAGGAAAAATGGATTTTTAAAACCGCTTACCTGTAAAATCCTTTTCTTGGAGTACGTCACGGGACACAGAGGTCCCTCCCCTCTTTTTTTCTGGGATCTTCATTGCTTGCTACAAAACTAAAGGTACTTCCTGTATGGGAGGGGTTATATGGGAGGAAGCTTCTTACTATTGGTTGCCAGTGTCCAATCACCTAAAGGTAGCACATAACCCAGATAGTCATTATGATGCTCTGTGTCCCGTGATGTACTTTGCCGTTTGCCTGTAAACTGCCTCTTCTGCAGCCCCAGTGTGAAAGCCCGAGTGCTTTCACACTGGAGCAGTGCTCTTGCGGCTTGTAGGACTTTTTTTTTCCTGTCCTGCATCTTTGGGGCAGTGCAGGAGCGGTGTATACACCGCTCCTGCACCGCCCCTGCCATTGAATTTAATGGGCAGCGGTACTTTGCGAGTGCTTTTAACCCTTTTTCGGACGCTAGCGGGAGTTAAAGCGCCCCGCTGGCGCCCTTAAACTGACGGTAAATCGCCGCTAAAACTAGCGGTGCTTTACTGCTGACACCCCCGCCCCGCGCTGTCAGTGTGAAAGGGCTCTAATACAGATATCTGAGCAGACTGCCTCTGTAAATAAATATTTTTCAATAAAATTTTGTGGCGCTTTACTGCTACCGCCCTATTGTGAAAGTAGCCTTATAGCCAACTTTAGTCTATTAAACCACAGATTTAACAATCCAGTTAAAACCCATAATATAAGGTTGGAATAGAAATAAGGACAGCTTGAATACTAGTACCATTGTAGTGCAAAATTAAATATTTTACCTTGAGCCCAGGTTCACGCTGACAGGGGGAATGAAATCATGCAAGTTCACCTGAACTCGCACGATTTCATTCCCACATGTCCGTCCCGATGTCGGGGGCGATTTTAAAGACATCTATGCAGGTTTCTGCACAGATGTTTGTTGGAATCGCACACCGAAGTCGCCAATAGTACAGAACCTACTTTTGGGAATCGGTGCGGCACGCAGATGCGGCGTTGCACTAATTCGGACGGTGCCATGGCAAACAATAGTTGCCGATTTGGCATGCGATTTGACATGTCAAATCGCTGCTATGTGAACCAGGGCTAAAGGACAAATTTGGTCTCTAGATTAAATACTTTGTTGTGATTTTTGTGAACATGAAATTCCAGCCACAGGATTCAAGAGACAGAATTTTCTTGTGGACATAAACCTTTTAGTTAGAAGTCCCATTAGGAATGCATTTTTTTTTTTTTCCAAGCACTCATATTTGGCTTAATGATGGTCTCCAGTCAGATATGAGACAGAGGGGGTTATTTACAAAAGGCAAATGCACTTTGCACTACAAGTGCAAAGTGCACTTGAAATTGCACTGAAAGTGCACTTGGAAGTGCAGTCGCTGTAGATCTGAGGGGGACATGCAAGGAAAATAAACAGCATTTTAGCTTGCACATGATTGGATAATAAAATCAGCAGCGCTTCCCCTCATTTCAGATCTACCCCTCAAATTTACAGCGACTGAACTTCCAAGTGCAATTTCAAAGGGCAGTTTGCACTTGTAGTGCAAAGTAGATTTGCCTTTCGTAAATAACCCCCAATGTTTTGCAACTTTGTAATCATGAATACATCCTTAAATGTATTCTATAGTTCATTAAGGGACACACGATCAGTATTAATGCTGAGACAGATTGACATTAGTAAACAAAGCTTATAGGCAACCAGATATAACCTCTCCTTTGTCCATTTATGATTCCGTTTTTATGCTAGTGTCTAAGGCTAGCCATAGACAGAGCAAATTTATTTCCTGCAACCACGATTCCCCCATCAACGGCGTGTTGAGGGAATCCCTCCCACTGAGCCATTGTGTTCTTCCAGTGGGGAAAGTTTGGTGCTCTCTGGGAACCTGCAGCATGGATTGGGTAAGGTAAGACAGTTTCCCTTTTTTTGCGACCCTGTCCTATTTTATGTGAGAACATGATTCTGTGTTTGGAGACCCTGTTCTTAATTGATTTCAGCTCATGCTTCTGGTGCTGCTATTTTTGTGTTTGATACCCTGGAGAATGTAATTTGCCAGGTCTCTAGGTTGACACTTCATATGCACAGAACTTTGTGGTTAAAAAAACTTGGTCTTCTGAGCCTGCTTGCAAAAGGCATATTTTGCGCATACTTTTTGATAGGGAACGCCTGTTCTATTGAATACCTTGATGGCTTTACGTGGCAATTTACTGGTGGGAAAGTATTTCTACCCTGCAAAAAATGCCTAAGCCTACTACTATTACTAGTACTATTAACTATTACTAATAGTAACTATTACTAAGCCTACTACTATGGTTACCACCTCTTAACTGAATTGGGCCATTTTTGGCTACAAAATAGTTTCTAATCCTGCCCCTCCCTGATGCCTACCTTACAATCTGCCAGCTTCAACTCGGGCAAACTTGTCTGTCCTGAATCAACTTCCGGCACAAGGAGTGGTAATCCCAATTCCTGCAGAAGAAAAGTTCAAAAAGTTTTACTGAAACCTATTCAGTCCTTTGTGAATATTAAAAGCTGCATCTTTAGCATACATCCCAGGACTCAGAATATCTTCATCCCTATTATGATAGTTATGCTGCCACCTTCAGGGGATTGGGCAGGAAGTCCTCCTCCCAGGCATAACCTCCTCCCCGTTAGGCAAGGTTTCAGTATTTTTGCTAGTGTCTTAGTGTTCATGTCTGCAGTCTCTGCACAAACATGTAGCTAGCTTCTTAACATTTCCCTCTGGGATTAAAGGAACTAGTTCCTTACGGATCAATTTTTCCTTTGGCTTTTTCTGTGCTCAGAGGAATGGCACCCAGACCCCGCTGTGGACACATAGGAAATGTAGGTAATGGGTAATGTAGCTGGTTGGCACTGATTGCCTTGTTGACTGATAGGGGTGCTCTTCAGGTCTGGCTAAGGAGTAGTCCCTGAACGCCTTTGTGGCATTGCCTGCCATGAAGCCTATAGATTGGACCCCTCAGTCCATCTACATCTGCTAGTGCATCGAACACTACCCTCTCCCCAGATTGTCAATGCTGCTGTTTGTTGATCCCTAAAAAGTTTGGGTTGATATTTTGCCTGCCAAGTTTTCAGCGCTATGCCAAAAGGGGGGGAAAAAATGCTGATAATGGTTGCCGAAACCACCCGCGATTTTACTGTGCATATAGTGTGTGTTTTACGAGGCATGACTCTAATGCATCAAAAACGCAACATAGTTGCATTTTTGATGCTTTCTTGCTGTGTTTTCAATAGGGAGGTGCGTGTGTTTAATTTTTTCCCCCTGACCAAATGTGCACCAAAAAATGCAGCATTCAGGATTTTTAACTCCACTTCAAAAAGATGCTAATGGTTGACAAATTCATATTCATTTAAATTCATGATATTAAAAAGTTGAATATAATACAATTTATAGAAATGTATATTTTAAAAAAAAAAAAGAATTTTGGTTTTGGCCAAGTGCATCCTGAATTTTTGGTTTCTGCACTGGTATTAATTTTGATGCACCACTACTAAAAACAAACGAATCAGCTGCCATATTTATGAAATGGGAAGCGGCTATATATACAATTTTTGTTTGAGTTTAATACCATGTGACTTTTTTTTTTTTTTTTTTTCTTTGTGGCACCAGAAATCCCGGAAGCCTATCACCCCTCTAATGTAAATGGACAGCAGATTTTTCTAAGCTGTTAAAAACCAACATCTGTAGAGTTTTTGTTGTGATCTTTAATAACTTTTGAGAGAATAACTGGATTTGCACACCCACATTCCTGCGTTTTTGTTTGTTTTTTTTTTTTTTTTTTTCCAGCAGCAAGAATCTCAAAATGTGCGATTGCACTGCAAGTTAATGCTGGCTGTGCGAACAGTCAAGAATAGCTTTGGCTGCTGATAGCCTGTCTTTCATAGTATGAGCTAAGCATCTACAGCTACTAGCACACACCTGTCATTCTAGCCACAGGAATCTGCAGATTCTTGCTGCTGTAAATCGCAGGGTGGGCTAAGAGGGGTTGTGAAAGGTCAAGGGTTGTAGACTTTATTTTATTTATTTTTGCCGTTTTACTGCTTAAATTATGGTTATTATTAATGTAGTGTTCTTTATTATTTCGTGAAAAAAGGGGAAGGATAGATATAGCGCTGCTCTTATTAAGAGGTCATTTGCAACCTCTAAATACTTGAGGGGTGTGTATACCACGGGTGCATATAGTGCAAAAAGTGAAAAAAAGTGCAAAAAATAAGAAATGTAAAGGATATCCTACTGTGTAAACTTCCTGATCGCTTATTTATAATGCATACTGTTAGAAGCTATGCGCATTCAAACAAAAATAAAATGAGAAATAAAAAATAAAAATGAAAAAACAAATAGAAAAGCGCTAACTTTTCCTGTGTGAAATCCACAATCCTGTGCAAAATCTGCAATTCAAAGTAACATTTCTGTGCCGAAAAAATACAACATATATGACTGGTATATAGTATTGCTGTGAAACTGGGCTCAGAAACATGCATATACCGTCCTTAAACCCTGGTGTATAAAAAAGTCCAATAATAAAGTGACAATGTGCTCCTTCAAATTATTGTGTGCTTCTTAGAAAACCTTGCCCCATAAGAAACGCACTCACCGCTTTTCACCCCACAAGGAGGTATTTCACTTTCACAGTATGAGCCACTGTGCAGCCTATGGAGTAGGAAAACTTCCTGTCCTGTATCCTCCAAGTGCCTCCTTGTCTGTGATGTAAGTGGTCTTCCTGTTAACCACTTAAGGACCAGCCTCGTTTTGGATTTTAGGTGTTTACATGTTTAAAACAGGTTTTTCTGCTAGAAAATTACTTAGAACCCCCAAACATTATATATGGTTTTTCTTCTAACACCCTAGAGAATACAATGGCGGTCATTGCAATACTTTTTTTTGCACCGTATTTGCGCAGCGGTCTTATAAGCGCACTTTTTTTGGAAAAAATTCACTTTTTTGAATAAAAAAATAAAACAGTAAAGTTATCCCAATTTTTTTTTATATTGTGAAATATAATGTTACGCCAAGTAAATTGATACCCAACATGTCATGCTTGAAAATTGCGCCCGCTCGTGGAATGGCGTCAAACTTTTACCCTCAAAAATCTCCATAGGCGACGTTTAAAAAAATTCTACAGGTTGCAATTTTTGCGCTACAGAGGAGGTCTAGGGCTAGAATTATTGCTCTCGCTCTACCGGTCGCGGCGATACCTCACATGTGTGGTTTGACCACCGTTTTCATATGCGGGCGCTACTCGCGTATGCGTTCGCTTCTGCGCGCGAGCTCGTCGGGACAGGGGGGTTTTAAAAATTTTTTTATTTATTTTTATTATTTTACAATATTTTATTTATTTTTACACTGTTTAAAAAAAGAAAAAAAAAATTGTGTCACTTTTATTCCTATTACAAGGAATGTAAACATCCCTTGTAATAGAAAAAAGCATGGCAGGACCTCTTAAATATGAGATCTGGGGTCAAAAAGACCTCAGATCTCATATTTACACTAAAATGCAATAAAAAAAAAGTCATTTAGAAAAATGACATTTGAAAAAATATGCCTTTAAGAGGCGTGGACGGAAGTGACGTTTTGACGTCGCTTCCGCCCAGCAGTGTCATGGAAACGAGTGAGCGCCATCTTGGCCTCACTCGTCTCCAGACAAACCACTGAGCAGGACGCGATCGCCTCCGCCGCTACCGACGGCTCCGGTAAGCGGCGGAGGGCACCGGATCGCGGCGGGAGGGGGGGGGGGGCCCTCTCCCGCCACCGATAAAAGTGATCTTGCGGCGAATCCTCCGCAGGGACCACTTTTATCTGAAAGCCGGCCGCCGCACGAATACGGGGATACCGGGGTTATGGCAGCTAACTGCTGCCATAACAACGATATCCCCATTCAAAATTAGGACGTACATAGTCGTGCGGCGGTCGGGAAGTGGTTAACCACTTAAATGTTGCCCACATATAGAGAGGAAAGAAACTCTATAGTGTGGTGCCGTACAAATTTCCAAATATTAGTAATGCTGATGGATACTCGCATTTAATGAAAATCATTGAAGCAAAAAATGTTTAAAATCAGGAAGCCAGAGCGATCTGCGCTCCACGGCTCGAAACCGGAAGTGATGCAATAACGCTTGTTGGGTGGGACTAACTGCGTTATTGCATCACTTCCTTTGAGCCGTGGAGCACAGATCACTCATGCAGCCCCAGACCATGACACTCCCACCACCATGCTTGACTGTAGGCAAGACACTTGGTTTTTGTACTCCTCACCTGGTTGCCTCCACACACGCTTGACACCATCTGAACCAAATAAGTTTATCTTCGTCTCATCAGACCACAGGACATGGTTCCAGTAATCCATGTCCTTAGTCTGCTTGTCTTCAGCAAACTGCAGGCTTTCTTGTGCATCATCTTTAGAAGTGGCAACCATGCAGACCAATTTGCGGCGTATGGTCTGGGCACTGACAGGCTGACACCCCACCCCTTTAACCTCTGCAGCAATGCTGGCAGCACTCATACATCTATTCCACAGACAACCTCTGGATATGACGCTGAACAAGTGCACTCAACTTCTTTGGTTGACCATGGCAAGGCCTGTTCTGAGTGGAACTTGTCCTATTAAACTGTTGTATGGTCTTGGCCACTGTGCTGCAGCTCAGTTTCAGGGTCTTGGCAATCTTCTTATAGCCTAGGCCAGTGATGGTGAACCTTGGCACCCCAGATGTTTTGGAACTAAATTTCCCATGATGCTCAACTACACTGCAGAGTGCATGGGCATCATGGGAAATGTAGTTCCAAAGCATCTGGGGTGCCAAGGTTCACCATGACTGGCCTAGGCCATCTTTATGTAGAGCAACAATTCTTTTCAGATCCTCAGTTTTTTGCCATGAAGTGCCATGTTGAACTTCCAGTGACCATCAGTATGAGAGAGTGAGAGCGAAAATGCCAAATTTAACACACCTGCTCCCTATTCACACCTGAGACCTTGTAACACTAACGAGTCACATGACACCGGGGAGGGAAAAATGGCAAATTGGGCCCAATTTTTGTACTCACTTTTGTTGCCAGCGGTTTAGACATTAATGGCTGTGTTGAGTTATTTTGAGGGGACAGCAAATTTAGACTGTTATACAAGCTGTACACACTACTTTACATGGTAGCAAAGTCTAATTTCTTCAGTGTTGTCACATGAAAAGATATAATAAAAAAATTACGAAAATGTGAGGGGTGTTACTCACTTTTGTGAGATACTGTAGGTACATGTATTTGCGATATGCTCTTCACATGCCAAGATTGCCTTGCTGTTTTAAAAGCCCAATATTTTGCAATCAGTGTTTTTGACATGATCCTAAATGCCTAAACGCTGACTTTATTTAAGTGATTTGATTTTACAACTACAGCCTAGACCAGAACAAAAATTTTGAGAATGACACAAATTAATTTTCACAGTCTGCTGCTTCAGTGTTTTTAGATCCTTTTTGTCAGATGTTACTATAGTATAATGAAGTATAATTACAAGCATTTTATAAGTGTCAAAGGCTTTTTTTGACAATTACATTAAGTTTATGCTAAGGCCTCATGTACACTGCTGCTGGTAAACAGACGTTCAGAGGCAGTTGAATGCTTTTTTTTCAACTGCCCCCTGAACTCATCCAATGTTATGTGTACATGTACACAGGTTCGTTTAATGTAGTTTTTTTAGGCAGTTGAGTTTATAGGCTTTTCTTTGAAGGCAAAAAAATGAGTTCAGACGCCAAACGGGGTAACTTGCATTTAGCTGCGTTTCGTTTGCAGGCGTTTTTCATTTTTGGCTATTTTGAAGAAGCCCCCAAGAGCCCTCCTTTTACTTACCTGAATTTGATTGTTCCACCGCTGGGGACGAGCAGAGCAGCTCCAGCCTCTGTCTCAGGTCCTCATTGGCTGGATTGATAGCAGGAGCATTTACTCAGCAGCAGGGGCATTTTCAAAGCCAGTGGCACAGGAGCTTGCTGTGTCTCAGTGGTGGCCCGCACGAGTGCCCCTGAACCCAGAAGAGGAGTATCGGGGCCCCTCTGTGCAACACCCTAGCACAGAGGAGGCAAGTATGACATGTTTTTGTTTTTTTTATTTATTTATTTTTTGTTTTGTTCTTTTAAAAACATTTACAAAACCCCTTTACGTTTCAAGCTGAATATTTCTAATTTAGTAATGTTGGTTGCGTAATAAAAAATTACTTATTATGTGTGGGTTTTTTTTTTTGTTTTATAGATTTTCAGTTAATGTTCATTGTTTAAAGCATTAACCCAAAAAAAAAAAAAAAAAAATATATGCTGTTCTGTCCATTTAATGTGCAAGCTTTTGCTTTTTGCATTACTTCTCTATCTTTTACAATACCTGTTTGATCCTGCCAGCTCCTGTCTTCCCCCCTGAGAGCAGACCACGATTATCATGGCTGCTGAGCCAAGATACCATGGTCTAAATGCGTGTCTGCTTCATCCGCAGGTCTCCTCTCTGCCTGTTTTCAGCTCCCCCTCCCTCTTCCTGTCAACATGTAGTCTGGAGTGAGAAAGCCGTTCTACATGCCCAGCCACGTCCCTCTGCTCTTCCTCTTTCTCCTCTCCCCCTCCTCCCCTCGTACACACTGCATTGATGGCCACAGGGAGGAAAATAAGAGATTCTTCTTCTGACGTATCTTGCATACATCAGAAGGAATCTGTCCTTCCTACTCGGCTCGGTTATAGAGATGAAATGGAACAAGCGACAGAGCTAAAAAGGGCTAATAAAAGGTATTTACAGAAAAAGAAAAGATGCTGCAATGCATAGGGAACCATGTACTGTGTGCCTGATTGATTGGGGGTTAACCACTTTAAGGCATTATATGATGGCATGTTTTTTTCTTGATTTTGTTTTTTAGGCTTGGTGATGTCTGCAATTACAGTCATAATCCTTGTTCTTTACTTTGTCATCAATACATTCTGGATTCAGCAACGTGAATGGTTGTCAGTGTGTACGCCCATTTATGTCCAATATTTTGTCAAGTTCTTTATTATCGGAGTCACAGTTTTGGTAGTAGCAGTCCCAGAAGGTCTTCCACTTGCAGTTACCATTTCACTGGCATATTCTGTCAAGGTATGTTCTCGTGGCTTCTTTTACTGCTACTTTACAGTAATGTCAAGAATGTTAAAATAAGTAAACCTTACCAGATACCTTATTTCAAGGCTAAGTTTACATCTGAGTGGTTCTGCGGGCCTTGTTTGCACGGGCACAGCAGCCCATTCATTTGAATAGACTTCTGTGCCAAAGTTTACTGCAGGAAAAAGGTCCCTGCACCTCATTTAAAACCTGGCAGTGCTTTGGCACCATGCATTTCCATGTGCCGTAAACTGCACCGCATTTTTCAGTGCGTTTTTCAGTTAATGGCACCCCTGCATGTTTTCTTAGGTGGCGCGGATTTACATGCACAAATGTGAATCTAGTAATAATCTGGTGGGGCCATTTTAAAATTGAGTCAAGATGTATTGGTTGAACTGTGAACTTGTGTCCTGCATGTCAAAAGTGTTATTGCTTACAAATATTTTACAATGCATGAAATATATGGACAGTCGTTCATCTTAGAATTTAAAAATGTGTATGCTATAATGAGATGTTTATGGAATGAGCAGAATAAAAAGTTTGTGGGTTTTCTAATGTTCTGTAACTATCATTGAGACATTTGCCCATTTATGCAAAATTTAATAGTTACATTGTTAGTATTAGTCATAGTAGTATTAGCATTTTTAATAGTTGTATTAGCATTATTCTTAGTAGTATTTTTAGTGTTCCCTTTATTTTATTACTCTGCCTCTAGTTGTGATAATAGTGATTTTTGCCTTCCTCAGACTTCTATGTCTAACCTGAACAGAGCAGAAACAATAATTGCAGGCAGTTTTTCTCAGATACTTTGCATCCAGGAATATCTTTATTGTATGCAGAAGGATTAGGCAAACTGTATATGATAATTGAAGTGATCAGAGGGATTATTTCTTACCTCACTTATTGGAATTCCAGGATTTTTTGCTAACTATGCCTAAACCTGCTCCCTCCCTCCCTCTAAATCCTATTCAACTATCCTGTGAAAGGAAGATTCCTATACTTGCTTATTCTGAGGAGGTTTCTGTCCAGTCACGAAATCTCCTCACAACCGGCTTCAGGGGAGAGGAGAGATTGCCGATAACGGCTTCAGTGCCCGGGCTCTTCCTCCTCCTTTACATTTGGCTGATTTATTTTTTGGAAGGAAGCAGGTACCTGGTTTTGACAGGACTTCCAATTGGATCATCGCGGCAATCCAAACGGAAGTTTGCGCGCCCCCCCCAGCCTTCTGCGAAAGGGTTTTAATGACACACTCAAGGGTTAAAATAATCATAAGCATGCTGCATCTGCCTTTGTAACAAGTGATTTTGACCACAAATATTTTCATTCTAGTGTGCTTGCATGTCTTATATTGCATATCCTATAGCAGCCTTTCTCAACCAGTGTGCCATCAGAGGTTCTCAGTTGTGCTGTGGGATCAGGGGAGAGAAGGGCTCTCAGATGAGCCTGATCTCCCGATCCCCTGCTGAACTGTACATCTGCACTGTGAGAAGCTCCATCAACCTCAGCAAAGTGAAAGTAAAGTGCAGGGGAGTGTGCTGTGCTCTCTGCTTCCCCCTACAGTGCAGTACCTGGCTGAATGAGTAAACTGAAGCTAGATTTGTTTTAAAGAGGGAGTCCCGCGAAAATTTTTTTTAAAAGTCAGCAGCTACAAATACTGCAGCTGCTGACTTTTAAAATAAGGACACTCACCTGTCCCAGGGTCCAGTGATGTCGGCACCCAAGACCGAATCGGTCCTCGGGTGCTGCCGCCGCCATTCTCTGTAAGGGAATCAGGAAGTGAAGCGCTGCAGCTTCACTTCCCGATTCCCTACTGCGCATGCGCAAGTCGCGCTGCGCTTCCTAACTGGTCCCCGCTGTCTCTGGGACCCATGTGTCCCAGCAGACAGCCCGGTGGGAACGGGAAGAGGCATAGACTCCCGTGGGAGTCTATGCCGTAAGTGGGTGCAAATACCTGTCTTAGACAGGTATCTGCACCCCCCTCCCCCCTGAAAGGTGCCAAATGTGACACCGGAGGGGGGGGTTCCGAAAAGCGGAGGTTCAATTTTTGTGTGAACCTCCGCTTTAAAGGGGCTTTATACGTGTGTGTATATGTTACTTTTAATCCTAACCCCTCCCATTCCTGTACCATCAGAACTGCTTTTGTAGGGCTTCTTTGTGATAGCAGCAAGGACTGCTGCTCCTCTGTAAAAGAATCCATGAACAGATTGCTTTTCAGAGGCATTTGACAGGCGGTAAAGAGGCATTATGTTGCCTCCTCACCACCTGTTTTAATGCAACATCACTACATCGTAACGATCGTAACCTTGCGGGGTAGTTGCAGTGCAGCCCCTTTCACCCTGGGTATTCCCCCCCCCCCCCCGCTGCAGCCACAGCTTGTATACATCCCCAGCTGCTGCCTCTGCAGCTAAAGGGGGAGAAGTTGGGGGGGGGGGGGTAAAAACTCAACCATGTGCTTTTACTGCCCCTTCAACCTGACATGTGAACAAGCCCTTGGATCTCATCTGTATGGCTGCGTTCTGCGTGTAGGGCAGCCCATTCATTTCAATAGGCTTCCCTACCCACAAAAATGCAGGGAGAGAGGTCCCCGACCTTTTTTTTAAAAAAAAAATTGCACTGCACCAAAAGCACCCCACGTTTTCCAATGTGTGGGGTACCATTAAGAATTAATGGCACCCCTAAAGAGCAGAGCATTTGTCTGTGTTAGGAACGAGCGCGATTTTGCGAGTGTTCCACGACACAGTAACGTGAACCAAGCCTTGGACTGGGGTGCCTCAAGACTGAAAATACTTTTTAAGGGTGCCCCGACTGGAAAAAGGTTGAGAAACACTGAACTATAGGCTTGAAAACTTGATCATTCTGCATGATGAAGAAATGTTTGGTAAACTAGAAAAAAAGTAAGGATATTTAGGTTTCTTGCATGTACACTGACATATATTTTACTTTTGTATATAGAAAATGATGAAAGATAATAACTTGGTTCGGCATCTGGATGCTTGTGAAACCATGGGAAACGCCACTGCAATCTGTTCAGATAAAACTGGAACGTTAACCATGAACAGAATGGCTGTTGTTCAAGCTTTTCTAAATGATAAACATTACAGAAAGATTCCCGATGCAGAGTCGTTACCTGAAAATTTGCTGAACCTCCTTATCACAGGGATTTCAGTCAACTGTGCTTACACGTCCAAAATATTGGTAAGTTTCTCACTGTTCACACACATGTTTGCAGTTTTACATTTTCTTGATACATTCGGCCTTTTTACTACCGATACTAGTTTTTATAGGTTTTCCTTTCCTTGAAGGTGGCAAATCTTTAATATATTTCCTACAACTGCACTATCCAACAAATCAACAATTTTTTTATCTTTAATGTGAAAATTGGCTGCGATTTAAATAAATATATTCTATCTCAGCCTTTTCAACACAGACGTACCCTTGAAATAACTTTCTGGTCTCAGTGAACCAGATATTTACTATATCTATAACTCATGATACAGTAGATTAGTGTGATGGTCACTGAGAAGAATGCTCCTTACATTTGTGATCACGTGGAAGAACTACCCTTACAGATACCTAAAAATATCAGTGGTGACAGTGAGAACTTATTTAAGAGGCTGAAATCACTCGTTGCTCAAGGAACCCCTAGCAACCTGTGGAGGAACCCTGGTTGAGAAACCCTGTTCCATCCACATTTACAACCAATGCTAAATTTCAAATGTGGTGCAAAATTTCACAATCTTTCACTGTAATGTTGTGTCATACAAAAACAATTACCTTGAAAATGAATCCAGGTAAAATATCCACAGCACAGCATGTGTTCTGCCCTCCAAATCAAATGTGCTCCAAATGTTATCCACCACCACTTTCTTCAAAAAAGGTCAATCGCCAGCATGCGTATGATGAAGTCATGGGATGAAATGCATAGAGAAAGTTTAAACAGGTGATGTTGTCAAACTGCTTATGGTTTCTACCCTGTATGTGTAGTGTATGGACGAGCCTGGTATTTATCACTAATGGAGCTTAAGGTGGATGAAGCTTTCATTCCGTTAGGGCTCTAGGGGCAGATGAGTTTTTCTACTAATGCATGCTGTTTCAGTGTTTGGTGCGTTCACAGAGTTTCAGTGTATATGTGTTAGATAGAGAGACAGAGACATCTCTATATATTTATTTTCAAGCTGTAGTTATATAATGGATATTGGCTGAAAGTGCGCACACTTGGGTTTCATTTGAGGGTAAGTACATCCAAATTGGAGGAAGAGTTTAGGAATTACAGCTCTTAAGAATAGCCACCCCCCTTTTTTTTCAAGGGACCAAAAGTAATTGGCCAATTGAATCAAAAGCTGTTTCATGGCCATGTGTGGGCTTCTCCTTTATTTCTTCATCAATTAAGCAGGTAAAAGGTCTGGTGTTGATTCTAAGTGTGGTATTTGCATTTCTAATCTATTGCTGTGAACCTGCATCATGCGTTCAAATGAGCTGTCCATGCAAGTGAAACAGGCCATTGTAAGGCTTCAAAAACTAAACAAATCCATTAGAGAGATAGCAACATTAGGAGTGACCAAATCAACAGTTTGGTACATTCTGAGGAAGGAAGAGCGCACTGGTAAGCTCAGCAGCATTAAAAGGCCTGGACGTCCACGGAGGACAGCAGTGGTCAGCAGATCCTCTCTATGGTAACTCATTCACAACATCCAGACAAGTGAAGGAATACTCTCCAGGAGGTGGCCGTATCATTGTCAGTCTACAATCAAGAGAAGACCCAAAGCACACGTCATCTGTAAAACATGGTGGAGGCAGTGTGATGGCATGGGCATGCATGGCTTCCAGTGGCACTGGGTCATTGGTGTTTATTGATGATGTGACAGAAGGCAGAAGCAGCCGGATGAATTCTGCAATGTTTAGAGATATACTGTCAGCCCAGATTCAGCCAAATGCAGCAAAGTTGATTGGACAGCACTTCACAGTACAGATGAACAATGATCCAAAATGCATTGAAAAAGCAACCCAGGAGCATTTGAAAGTAATGTGGAATATTCTGCAGTGGCAGAGTCAATCACCTGATCTCAACCCAATTGAGCATGCATTTCACTTGCTGAAGGCAAAACTAAAGGTAGAAAGACCCACAAACAAAGAATGACTGAAGATGGGTGCAGTTAGAGCCTGGCAAAGCATTAGAAAGGAGGAAACCCAGTCTATGGTAATGTAGGTGTAAAAAAAAATGGGGTAATTGGCGCTACCCTGTGGAGCACTAAGTGGTTAAGAAGTACTGAGTGGTATTAAGCTAGACTCCTTATGCCAAAATAAAAGTGTACATACTCCCACATAAAGTGTGATATGCAAATAGGGCGTGTGAGAACTGTATCAATACATAATGAGAATTAAAATGGAGAGAAATAAATATGTGCAGATTACCTAATAGTTATGTATGTATTTATTTGAGTATGTCTAAATATGGCTAGGATACAGCTCAGATTAGTAAGTGATGAGACGTGTGACCACCCTCACCTAACCAACCCAATAACCAAGCTGATATCCATAAACTAGCAAATCAATAGAAATACTGTGATACGTGGATTTAGAATAATAGAGTGCGAACTTATCCACACCTTAACATACAAACACTGATGTGTAAGCACACCCTAAGCAATAAAGTGCAGGTAAAGACCACAGCTAATACATTAAAGATAATGAGTGTTGGGTATAATAGTCCAAGTCCTTATTCAACCGTAAAAAATGAAAAAGGAAAAAAATGTGATCCCAAAGTGTCCAATATTGAATAAAACACGTGACTTTGGTGCACAGCAGGTAATGTGACTGTGGTGCTCCCCCAATGGGTCCCCACTCACCAGACGTCATTACCCCTACAGGGGTAGTAGGCATAGAGTGAGTAACCGTGAATGGATCTCCGCCTTGATGAGCTAACTATTCCTCCATCGGGCTTGTCCACCTGTTCAGTCGAACTCCGGAATGTGCTCCAGTCAGGGCTTCCCAGATCGCTCCACAGCAACACAATCTGGCTCCTGATGTTCTCCTAGCTGAAGTATTATTTTAATAGGAAGGCACAGCGGGATACATGTTTCTTTTACCCCTCAGAGAACAGTGGCAATATACAGATCGGATATGTGTCCATATATTAACTGGGTCGATCAAAGGGTTAAGTGTATTCCCTAATTTTCGATTATTTACTGTGGGGGAGATGGGCTTAATGCATGGACACTGATCGTGTTCGTGATGTTCAGAAACCACTAGATCAGTGTCCGTGCTTGACAGTACGGCGGTCTGCTTGTTTACATCGGCTGTTCTCTCTGTGGGGAGTGATCGCAGTGGCCGGCAGACATTGTGCTCGCCGGGCCAGCTGATTGGCTCCCCCCCCCCCCCGGCCTACTTAATTTTGGGTGTATATATATATATATATTATGTGGCCATACACTACAATCTGATTGTGGAGTGTTTTAGATTTACCATAACTCTGGATATATAGGTGTTTGCTCCTATTATAATCACTCTGTATATAATCAGGCAGGCCCTTGCATTACATAGTTGATGGTAGATCTAAGGATCTAGGGCTGGATTCACACCTATGCATTTTTAATGAATTTTGCAGATTTGCACTAAAGTCCATTTAACATGGTTTCCTATGGAACACGTTCTGTAGTGCAAAAAGCACTAAAAATGTATAGGTGTGAATCCAGCCTAAAGGAGATTGTATAGTGTATGGTGAGCTTTACAGTCTTCCAGGGGCACACTTCTCCTGTTTTTAATACTACAGCTCTGCTCCATGTAGGCTTTTATGTAATCACTCAGCTTTTACACATTCTGCAAAATTTAATGATCTATGCAAGAAGGTACAAAATGATCGATGGCTGTGTATAGAGGGAGAACACTGACCATGATTGTTCCAGCCCACCTTTGTAGTTCCATGCAATCTCCTGCAGGGGGACGGCAGGTGCAGGGTAGACCGGAGGCTGAGGTACAACCTATCCAGAACGTTAAGAAAACGTTTTCTGTTCTGAAACTGAGGTAATGGGCGGTATATTAATGCATAGTTGTAGGCCTTTGGATTTTCTGAGAGTCATTGTTTTCTGCTTTATGACTACTTCTTCTTTTTTTTTTTTCTCCTTAGCCTCCTGAAAAAGAAGGTGGCCTACCACGCCACGTTGGTAATAAAACTGAATGTGCCTTGCTGGGATTTCTTTTGGATCTAAAACGTGACTATCAAGATGTACGGAATGAGATCCCAGAGGAAACCCTTTTTAAAGTGTACACTTTTAATTCTAGCAGAAAGTCTATGAGCACAGTGTTAAAAAACAATGATGGTAGTTATCGAATGTTCAGTAAGGGTGCCTCAGAGATCCTCCTTAAAAAGTAAGTGCATTTTTTTCTTACATTGCAAGAACTTGAATTGTCCATATAAAACATGCATTTTTTTTTTTTTTTTAAAGTCTTTCTATATTCTAAAAGTTGTGCAGATTTGATATCTTTTGGACTTAAAAAATGTTTAATTTACTCTCCTTTACTGACTTAAAGTTAGGACCTTTAAGTCCTAAACTAATGAACCTAGCAAGTGATTTGTTTCTCTGATTTGGAATTTAGACTTGTGTGCAGTGCTTTGTCAGTGTTTGGGTATTTGTATAAATATTGTATAATTTATTGGAAATATTACTAGCTAAAGAAATTAGTACCAGTCTTTAACTATTTGATTTTTTTTTCTTTTTAAAGCTGTTTGTAAGTAATTAGCCCTATCTACAAGGGCTGATTAAAAAAAAGTGGAAAGGTTTCAAATAAAACTTATGTTGAACGTCCTATTTACTACCGATGACACATACCATATGTCAGGTTGTACATCATTCAAAATAGCCAACAATGTGTGTAATACATCATGGCAATCCAGAGGATAAAGAAGTGCAGGACTTACAAAAAAACCTAACATTTATACTCTCCTATGTCCACTGATCACTCCGTTCTCAGTCTGTCTGTCACCTACTCTCTGCTCTGAACTTCCAGTGCTCACTGGAGCGCCTCACTGTGAAGGGGGGTGGGAAAGGCTGGTTCAGGCTGTCAGTGGTGTGCTGAGAGGCTGAGCCAGCTGCCGGTCTGTAATCTTGGTGGATCCCGACATTAAAGTTTGGGATCCTTGCAAAGCTTGCACCAGCTTTTGCCATCTGCTGATGGCGTGATTTAGCTTTTGGTTATAATTTTCCTTTTTAACCTCTTCCCAACCACCTACCGCAGATGTAGCGGTGCATATTTTTAGCACTGGTCACTGTAATAATGTCACTGGTTCCCAAAAAAGGGTCAGGTGTCCGATATGTCGCAGTCCCGCTAAAGATCGCTGCCATTACTAGTGAAAAATAAAATAAAAATGCCATAAAAATATCCCATAGTTTGTAGACGCAATAACTTTTGCGCAAACCAATCCATATACGGTTATTGGGTTTTTTACCAAAAATATGTAGCAGAACACATATTGGCTTAAATTGATGAAGACTTGTTGTTTTTTTATCGGATGCGTTTTACAGCAGAAAGTAAACCCATTATTTTTTTCAAAATTTGTCTTTTTTTTTTTTTTTGTTTTTTTTTGTTTATAGCGCAAAAAATAAAAACCTCAGCGGTGATCAAATACCACCGATAGCTCTATTTGTGTGGGGGAAAAGGGACATAAATTTTATTTGGGTACAGCGGCGTATAACCGCGCAATTGTCATTTAAAGTAAAAGTGCCGTATCGAAAAAAATGGCGAGGTCATGAAGGATGAGCTCGGGCGTGTTTGCAGCTCCACGTACCTGCGCCTCTCAGGAAGCTGACACTCTGCTGCGCTAATCACAGGCAGTAACACATTTCTGCGGCTGCACAGAGCGGGAAATGTCTCACTGCCTGTGATTAGCGCTGTGGAGTGTCAGCTTCCTGGCGAGCGTGGGCACGTGGAGCACTAAAACACCCTGAGCTCATCCTTAGGCCCCTTTCACACTGGGGCGGTTTGCAGGCGTTATTGCGCTAAAAATACCGCCTGCAAACCGCCCCTAAACAGCCTCCGCTGTTTGTTCAGTGTGAAAGCCCGAGGGCTTTCACACTGAAGCGGTGCGCTGGCAGGACGGTGAAAAAAGTCCTGTGAGCCGCATCTTTGGAGCGGTGAAGGAGCGGTGTGTTCACCGCTCCTAAACCGCTCCTGCCCATTGAAATCAATGGGACAGCGCGGCTATACCACGACAATACCGCGGCTATAGCCGTGCTGTACGAGCGGTTTTAACCCTTTTTCGTCCGGCAGCGGGGGTTAAAACCGCACCGCTAGCGGTCGAATACAGCCGCAAAAACGACGGAAAAATAGCGCTGTTTTACCACCGACGCCCCCACCGCCCCAGTGTGAAAGGGGCCTTACTGGTCATTAAGGGTGTAAAACCTTCCGGGGCTAGAGTGGTTAAAACAAGCAAGGTGCTACTAATTAGCGGTTTCCCTTACACTGCAAGTAAAAGTCATCTGGGAGGCTTTACAACCACCTAACCTATTGAGTAGGAATCTATAGATAGCGTATGTTTGCTACAAAATGCTTAGTACATTTTTTAATAGTTTTTTTGTTTTAAATAAAACAAATTGGTCTGCTATCATGTGACATATAAAATCACTAGTATAGATGTCATGCACTTTTGGTAATGTTTGGGAGTGTCTCTTGGGCTATTTTCAGACAAGTAATCCGTATACCCTGCACTTTCCAGTGGCAAGAATCTGCAGATTACTGTGGCTGGATGACAGGTGTGTGTGAATAGCTGTGGCCGCCCAGCTTATAAAATGCAATGACAGGCTGTCAATTGTTTACTTGTGTTAACTGTTCACATCATACATGCGCAGTGGTGTGGGAAAAAATGCAGCTGAATGAACATGGTATGGACACATACAGTACGCTGTAATCTTACAGATTACTGTATGAAATTATTTCACATCCCTTTTGTGTGTTATTGTTAAGAACTACAGGCCTACAATATAAAACGCCAAATTTCTATGAAAAATAATTGTACCACTTTGAGACGCAAAAATCTGACATCATACCGCCAGGGAGGCTACGAAGAATTATTTTGTTTTTTAAATCCTAAAATTCTATGGATTATGGGTAATGTGTGGGGAAGAAAATGGCAAGAAATTACTGATGTCTGTAATTTGCATCAGATGCATCTTGGTACATTCAGTAGATTGTGGGTCCTTTGGCTGTGGATAGTATTGTTAGATTAACGATATTTTGTAATTCTGCCTTTAGCACACAATATATATTCGCTTTATATGCTGTTTAAACAAAATTGCTTTCTCCAAAGCTATTTCCTTAGTGATTTCTTATTTCTTATTTTTTTTTATTTCAGTGATATAAATTGGTCCACAGTACGATTTGTTATGTCGTCTTGTTTGCTTGAAGGACAGTACATCAGTGCCCTCTGGCATTATGGATGAGCTGTTTAATGTTTGTTTTAAATTACTCCTGTCTAGTAACTTGTACTTTGCATCTTGCTTGTATCTTTTGTACTTAGCAGTCTAGTTTTGTATCTTTTTTTTTTTTTTTTTTTTTTGCACTTTGCTGCGACTGGGCAATATATAATATATACAGTACAGATTTTATACATCTATGTGCTGCTGAAAACTTCAGATCTTTGTAGTGGAGGATATGTAGTTGTATTTATTTATTTATTTTTTTAGTAGAACATTCATGTATGTTAAGAAATACTTTTTAGCAGCTGCTAAATGTTGGGCGAGAATGTGAGTGACCCTGAAATGCAATCTCTTCATTCTTTCGATAGATTAGTGATGATTATCCAAGAGTGAAACACATGCAATGGATAATGTACCTTTAAGCATGTGATACGCTGTCTTCGTGGCTATTAGCCTATCATATGACTAATGAAAGCACTTCTTCCGTCATGTCTTTTACATTTGTGGTAATTGGTTTACCCCTTTTCAACCTTCTCTTCCTATCATCATCTTTCCCAAGTCACCTGGCAGTCTGATATTCCCAGGCGGTAAAAATAGGTTACAGGAGTTCCCTGGGAGGCCACAGGACCGAAAAGCAATTCTGTATAAAAGCAAGCAGTAGCTGGGTATGTCAATCTTTACAGCCTGAGAATCTGTTCAGATTAGCTAAATTAGTCAGTTGTGTAGTTTTTATTGCATTTCTGCTTAATTGATTGCTTCCTTAACTCTTGCTGATTAGGCCAAGAGCCTTTAACCACTTGCTTACTGGGCACTTAAACCCCCCCTCCTGTCCAGACCAATTTTCAGCTTTCAGTGCTCACACTTTGACAATTACTCAGTCATGCAACACTGTACCCAAATTATTTTTTTGTCCTTTTTTCCATACAAATAGAGCTTTCTTTTGGTGGTATTTGATCACCTCTGGGTTTTTAATTTTTTGCGCTATAAATGAAAAAAGACCGAAAATTTTGAAAAAAAACGAGTTTTTCTTAATTTCTGTGATAAAATTTTGCAAATTGTTACTTTTTCTTCATAAATTGTGGCCACAATTTATACTGCTACATATCTTTGGTAAAAATAACCCAAAATTAGTGGAAATTATTTGGTCTGTTTGAAAGTTTTAGCGTCTACAAGCTATGGTGAAAATCATAAAAAATGTATCACATCTGATTTACTGGTGGCCTATCATTTCTTGAGACCCTAACAAGCCAGGAAAGTACAAATGCCCCCCAAATGACCCCTTTTTGGAAAGTAGACATTTCAAGGTATTTAGTAAGAGGCATGGTGAGTTATTTGAAGTTGTAATTTTTTCCCACAATTCTTAGCAATATTAAGATTTTTATTTTTTATTTTTATTTTTTCACAAAATTGTCATTGTAATAGCTTATTTCTCTCACATGGCATGTGCATACCACAAATGACACCCCAAAACACATTCTGCTACTCCTCCTGAGTATAACGATACCACATGTGTGGGATTTTTTCACTGCCTGGGCACATACAGAGGCCCAACATGCAGGGAGCGCCATCAGGTGTTCTAGGAGCATAAATTACACATCTCATTTCTCAACCACCTATTACACTTTTGAAGGCCCTGGAGCACCAGGACAATTGAAACACCCACAAAATGACACCATTTTGGAAAGCTAACACCCCAACGTATAATATGAGGCCTAATGAGTCTTTTGAATGGTTCATTTTTTTCCAGAAGTTTTTGGAAAATGTGGAAAAAAATGAAAACGCATTTTTTTTTTTACACAGTTGTACGTTTATAAGATATTTCCAACACATAGCATTTAGATAGCAAAAATGACACCCCAAAATACGTTCTGCTGCTCCTCCTGAGTATGGCGATACCACGTGTGTCAGACTTCTACACAGCCTGACCACATACAGAGATCCAACATGCAAGGAACACCGTCAGGTGTTCCAGGAACACATAGCATGCACATACCAAGAATTACACCCCAAAATACATTATGCTGAGCAAAGTGTAAACAAAAGATTACCTGTGGTTGTAGTAGCGCAGTTGTACACAGGAGGATAGCACTGGTCCAGGCAGCAGGCAGGGACTTGGTCAGCAACGGCAAACACAATTGTCCAGGCAGCAGGCAGGGATACTGTCCATATACAGTGCAGGGTTAGTGCAGGCAGAGATATTGTCAGAAGTGCCATAAATATTGGTCCTGGTAGTAGGCAGGAACATGTGGTGTGGTCAGTGCAACAGGCAGGGACATAATGACAGTAAGTCCTACAGGCAGCAGTAGAGCCTCATTCAGGACAGAATGGGGACAAGGGTAGAGGCTTCTCCCACCCAAATCTCTTTGAAGCCTCTGAGTCTCCAGACCCTAATCTAGGAATGAGAAAACAAAAAAATTGTTTTCTTCATCCAGAAAAACAATTCTGGAGCCCCTCACATATGTGAGACCCCTGTGTTGAATCCCACTAGTCCAGTTGCAGGGTACAATATCAGTCCAAGAGGCAGACAAATATCATGGTCAAACAGTCCAAGGTCAGTTCCAGATCAGGCAGAGGTATGTGCAGAATCGTTAGGCAGAAGCATAGTCGAATAACAGTCCAGGGTCAGTTCCAGATCGGGCAGCGGTATGTACAGAATCGGCAGGCAGAAGCGTGGTCGAATAACAAGCCAGGGTCAGTTACAGAGCAGGTAGTGGCATAAGGGGTGTGAAGGTGCGTGAAGGCAGGAACTGAGGATTATGTTACCATACTTCACTAAATTATTAGTGAACGGCGAAAGCATTCACCTATGCAGAGGCCTGGTTCGGAAGGGCATTGGGCACAGTAATAAGATGGGTCTCTTCTGACTCCTGCTCTGGTACACACCTTACATTTTTTTTGACGTCGTTGGCCTGTTGGTCTGGGAGGGAGTCTATCTGGAAAGTGGCGTTCGGAGAGTCGACTAAGAACATCTGATCGGATGGTTTCTGGGGGGCCGTTCGGGAATATAAGGGCAGTGTAAATTTCCTCCTGGTAGCCAAGGAAGCGTTTGGGGTTTTGGGTGGAGTTATGGTAAATTACATATGAGTTGTATATGGCCAATTGAAAAAAATAAATTGCGACTTTCTTATACCAATGGTATGTCCATCTTGTGGCAAGGTATGGTTCCAACATTTGGTCATTGAAGTCGACTCCCCCCATGTACAAATTATATTCATAAACGCATTTTGGTTTTTGAATGGGGCCATTTCTTCTAGGGATTTCTACGAAGGTAACATTGTGAATTGAAGATAACATATAGACATCTCTTCTGTCCCTCCAGTTCACTGCCAAAATCTCCTTGTTCCGCAGACTTGCCGTTTCTCCTTTCCTCAACCTCTTATTGACAAGACTTTGAGGAAAGCCCTTCCGGTTCCTTTTTATGGTTCCACATGCAGGCGTCTTCTTCCGGTGAAGGTTGTGGAACAGGGGCAGAGATGTGTAGAAGTTATTTACGTACAGGTGGTAGCCTTTTTCCAGTAGGGGGTATATCAGGTCCCAAACAATTTTCCCGCTTGATCCCAAGTAGTCCGGCAATTAGGGGGTTGCAGCTGGGTGTCCTTCCCTTCGTACACTTTGAAGGCATACATGTACCCTGTGACACGGTCACATAGTTTGTACACCTTCACCCCATAGCGGGCCCTTTTGCTGGGGATAAATTGCTTAATTTTAAGCCTGCCACTAAATTTAACAAGGGACTCATCCACACATATATGTTGGTCCGGGGTAAACAGCTGGGGGAATAATTCAGAAAAATAATTTAATATTGGCCGAATTTTGAAAAGCCTGTCATAATTTGGGTCATTTCGGGGAGGGCACTGGGTGTTATCATTAACCACTTCAGCCCCGGAAGGTTTTACCCCCTTCCTGACCAGAGCACTTTTTACAATTCGGCACTGCGTCGCTTTAACTGCTAATTACGCGGTCATGCAATGCTGTACCCAAACGAAATTTGCGTCCTTTTCTTCCCACAAATAGAGCTTTCTTTTGATGGTATTTGATCACCTCTGGCGTTTTTATTTTTTGCGCTATAAACGGAAAAAGACCGAAAATTTTGAAAAAAAATATTTTCTACTTTTTGTTATAAAAAAAATCCAATAAACTCAATTTTAGTCATACATTTAGGCCAAAATGTATTCGGCCACATGTCTTTGGTAAAAAAAATGTCAATAAGCGTATATTGGTTTGCGCAAAAGTTATAGCGTCTACAAACTAGGGTACATTTTCTGGAATTTACACAGCTTTTATTTTATGACTGCCTATGTCATTTCATGAGGTGCTAAAATGGCAGGGCAGTATAAAACCCCCCCAAATGACCCCATTTTGGAAAGTAGACACCCCAAGGAAATTGCTGAGAGGCATGTTGAACCCATTGAATATTTATTTTTTTTGTCCCAAGTGATTGAATAATGACAAAAAAAAAAAAAAATTACAAAAAGTTGTCACTAAATGATATATTGCTCACACAGGCCATGCGCATATGTGGAATTGCACCCCAAAATACATTTAGCTGCTTCTCCTGAGTACGGGGATACCACACACATGTGTGGGACTTTTTGGGAGCCTAGCCGCGTACGGGGCCCCGAAAACCAAGCACCGCCTTCAGGATTTCAAAGGGCATAAATTTTTGATTTCACGCCTCACTACCTATCACAGTTTTGAAGGCCATAAAATGCCAAGATGGCACAAAACCCCCCCAAATGACCCCATTTTGGAAAGTAGACACCCCAAGCTATTTGCTGAGAGGCATGTTGAGTCCATGGAATATTTTATTTTTTGACACAAGTGGCGGGAATGTGACAATTTTTTTTTTTTTGCACAAAGTTGTCACTAAATGATATATTGCTCACACAGGCCATGGGCATATGTGGAATTGCACCCCAAAATACATTCTGCTGATTCTCCAGAGTACGGGGATACCACATGAGTGGCACTTTTTGGGTGCCTAGCTTCATATGGGGCCCCAAAATCCAATCACCGCCTTCAGGATTTCTAAGAGCGTTAATTTTTGATTTCACTCCTCACTACGCATCACAGTTGTGAAGGCCATAAAATGCCAAGATAGCACAAAACCCCCCAAAATGACCCCATTTTGGAAAGTAGACACCCCAAGCTATTTGCTGAGAGGCATGGTGAGTATTTTGCAGCTCTCATTTGTTTTTGAAAATGAAGAAAGACAAGAAAAACATATTTTTTTTCTTTTTTCAATTTTCAAAAGTTTGTGACAAAAAGTGAGGTCTGCAAAATACTCACTATACCTCTCAGCAAATAGCTTTGGGTGTCTATTTTCCAAAATGCGGTCATTTGGGGGGGGTTTGTGCCATCTGGGCATTCCATGGCCTCCGAAACTGTGATAGGCAGTGAAGAGTGAAATCAAAAATTTACGCCCTTAGAAAGCCTGAAGGCGGTGCTTGGTTTTCGGGGTCCCATACGCGGCTAGGCTCCCAAAAAGTCTCACACATGTGGTATCCCCGTACTCAGGAGAAGCAACAGAATGCATTTTGGGGTGTAATTTCACATATTCCCATTGCATGTTTGAGCAATATATCATTTAGTGACAACTTTGTGCAAAAAAAAAAAAAAAAAAATTGTCTTTTTCCCGCAACTTGTGTCACAATATAAAATATTCCATGGACTCGACATGCCTCTCAGCAAATAGCTTGGGGTGTCTACTTTCCAAAATGGGGTCATTTGGGAGGATTTTGAATTGTCCTGGCATTTTATGCACAACATTTAGAAGCTTATGTCACACATCACCCACTCTTCTAACCACTTGAAGACAAAGCCCTTTCTGACACTTTTTTTGTTTACATGAAAATATTATTTTTTTTTGCAAGAAAATTACTTTGAACCCCCAAACATTATATATTTTTTTAAAGCAAATGCCCTACAGATTAAAATGGTGGGTTTTTCATTTTTTTTTTTCACACAGTATTTGCGCAGCGATTTTTCAAACGCATTTTTTGGGGAAAAAACACACTTTTTAAAATTTTAATGCACTAAAACACACTATATTGCCCAAATGTTTGATGAAATAAAAAAGATGATCTTAGGCCGAGTACATGGATACCAAACATGACATGCTTTAAAATTTTGCACAAACGTGCATTGGCGACAAACTAAATACATTTTTAAAAGCCTTTACAGGTTACCACTTTAGATTTACAGAGGAGGTCTACTGCTAAAATTACTGCCCTCGATCTGACCTTCGCGGTGATACCTCACATGCATGGGGCAATTGCTGTTTACATTTGACGCCAGACCGACGCTTGCATTTGCCTTTGCGCGAGAGCAGGGGGGGGCAAGGGTGCTTTTTTTTTTTTTTTTTTTCTCTTTATTAATTTTTTGATTTTTTTATCTTATTTTTAAACTGTTCCTTTCATTTTTATTTTTTTTAATCATTTTTATTGTTATCTCAGGGAATGTAAATATCCCCTATGATAGCAATAGGTAGTGACAGGTACTCTTTTTTTGAAAAAATTGGGGTCTATTAGACCCTAGATCTCTCCTCTGCCCTCAAAGCATCTGACCACACCAAGATCGGTGTGATAAAATGCTTTCCCAATTTCCCAATGGCGCTGTTTACATCCGGCGAAATCTAAGTCATGAAATGCTCGTAGATTCCGGTTTCTTAGGCCATAGAGATGATTGGAGCCATTCTGGTCTCTGATCAGCTCTATGGTCAGCTGGCCGAATCACTGGCTGCATTCTCAGGTTCCCTGTTGGGCCAGGAGAGCCAGAGAAAAACATAGAAGACGGTGGGGGGGAATCCCTCCCACTGCTTGTAAAAGCAGTCTAGAGGCTAATTAGCCGCTAGGATTGCTTTTACATGAAAGCCGACCGCTGGCTGAAAAGAATGATACCAAGATGATGCCTAAACCTGCAGGCATCATTCTGGTATAACCACTCAAAGTCCAGCAACATACCAGTATGTTGCTGGTCCTTGTATTGTAAACTTTTTTTTCATGCAGCCTGTGGGCTGAATGAAAAAAAGATATTGATCGGTGGGTATGCCCACCATTAGAATACCTCCCTTCATCCGCCCACTTCTAATGATGGGCATACATGCACCATTTATATATGCCGAATCATGGGGGCATCCTCCCGCAAAAGGCAGGAGCAAATTGCTCCTCCACCCACTGCTGCCCCCACGCTTCGGCATATATGCTGAAGTATGTAACTGTGGTGGTGAAATCACCTCCGACAGCGCTGGAGTCACGGCTTTATATATCGTGGGAGCAAACGCTGTTGCTGTCAAGGTAAATAAATCCGCGCTGCAACTGAATGGCGTACCTGCTAAGCAAATGATGGTTAACAAAAAAACAAAGTAACATTACAGTATAACAGTAATACTTACCATACCTGCAAAGCAAATACAAAAAAAAACATAGTAAAAAATAAAACATTTAACGCAACCTGTACCTACCTAAAATATATATATGCCGAAGCATGGGGGCATCCTACCGCAAAAGGCAGGAGCAAATTGCTCCTCCACCCACTGCTGCCCCCACGCTTCGGCATATATGCTGAAGTATGTAACTGTGGTGGTGAAATCACCTCCGACAGCGCTGGAGTCACGGCTTTATATATCGTGGGAGCAAATGCTGTTGCTGTCAAGATAAATAAATCCGCTCTGCAGCTGAATGGCGTACCTGAAAACAAAAAAGTGGTTAACAATAAAAAAAAAGTATAAAAAAATTGCATACCTATAAAGCAAACATGATAAAAACATAACAATAAAACATTGCAGTATAGAATACAATAAAAAAGAGCAGAACAATAGAGAGAATAGAGAGAGAACAATAAAACGACAACTATTTTTGGTTTTTTCATTTTATATTTTTTTTTGTATTTTTATTTTTTTATTTTTTTTTTTATTTTTTTTTTTTAACACTTTTTTTAGTAACTTTAACTTTTAACTGTAACTGTACCAGGTTTGGGTCTCTCAAAATGCGATGGCATCTTGGGAGACCCTGTGTTAGTGTGCCTAGTCTGTGCCGTGCTGAACCCTACGCTAATACTCCACTAGTGTATGGTAGCGTTCAAAACATTCACCAATGCATAGACCAGGATTGTCAGGACAGGAGGGACAATAATACCGGGTGTCACGCCTAAATCCGTGCTTGCTGCAGACACGACATCTTTTTTGGGGGGCTCGTTGGGTAGGGGTACTCTGGAGGACATAAGGAAAATGCCTCCCATGCAGCTGGCTTACTGCATTTGGTTGGGGAAGGTGAGGTGGAGCACCGTCTGGATACAGAAGGGCTCTGACGATCTCTTCCTGGAATTTAAGGAAGGATCCAGTCCGTCCTGAAGCTCTGTATAGCACATGAGCATTCAGCAAAGCCAATTGAAATAAACAGACACTTTTTTGTACCAGCGTCTGGCCTTACGGGCAACTAGGTACGGCGCCAACAACTGGTCGTTGAGGTCCACCCCTCCCATATTAAGGTTGTATTCGTGGACACAGAGGGGTTTCTCCACAACATCAGTCGCCGTAGTAATTTGGGTCGTCGTGTCTGCATGAAGGGAGGTAAGAACGAAAACATTCTTATTGTCCCTCCACTTCATAGCGAGCAAATTATTATACTGCAAGCAGGCTCTCTCCCCCAGCCTAAGACGGGACTCTACAAGCCGCTGGGGAAAGCCCCGGCGATTAGGTCGCACGGTGCCACATGCTCCAATCTGATGATCAAACAAGTGACTAAAAAGTGGCACGCTCGTATAATAATTGTCCACGTACAAGTGGTACCCCTTTCCGAATAAGGGTGACACCAAGTCCCACACTATCTTGCCAGAGCTTTCTATGTAGTCAGGGCAGTTTATCGGCTCTACGTGACTATCTTTGCCCTCGTAAACCATAAATCTACATGTATAGCCTGTGGCCTTGTCACAGAGCTTATACATCTTGACCCCGTATCTGGCACGCTTGCTGGGAAGGTACTGTTTGAATGACAAGCGGCCAGAAAACTTAATCAGGGACTCATCAACGCAGACAACTTGATGGGGAGTAAACAAGTCTGCAAAACACTGGTTGAAGTGGTTTACGAGGGGCCGAATTTTGTAGAGCCGATCGAATGCAGGGTCTCCACGAGGACGACAGAGTTCATTGTTGTTGAAGTGCATGAACCGCAAAATCTGCTCGTATCGTGCCCTGGTCATGGAGGCAGAGAACACGGGCATATGGTGAATTGGGTCAGTGGACCAATATGACCGCAACTCACTCTTTTTGGTTATGCCCATGAGGAGGGAAAGGCCCAGAAAGATCTTAAATTCGGAGACCGTAATTGGTCTCCAATCTCTGGCAAGGGAGGACTGGGGAATAGTGGGGATGTGTTGACCAGCGTACAAATTGCTTTGGTCCACAATGGATCTATAGAGATCTTCGGTGAAAAACAGCGAATAAAAATCCAGTGGCGTAAAGTCAACTGTTTCCACCTGAATTCCGGGTTGGCCAGTGAAAGGGGGAAGTACGGGTGCTGCAGAAGTGGCGGGTTCCCAATTCGGGTTTGCGAATGCAGCAGGAAGGGCACTATGGGCAAGACGGGCCTGTGTTCGTCTTCTTCTTGGTGGCAGCGGGACACTACTTGTGCTTGCCACCTCGCCAGCTTGAACTGCACTTATGGGACTCGCCACGTCACCACGTGATACTGCAGTGCTGGATGTACGACCAGGGTGTACTAGGCCGCTGGTGCTTGCCAGTTCACCAGAAGGAGTAGTGGCACTAGTACTTCTCTGCTCCATACGAGAGCCCTGCGGTTCTTGCACTTCAAGGACAGAAGAAGTTCGGGGTCTGGTACGCCTGACCCTAGCAGGGACCACAACTCCGTCGTCAGAGCTATCTGTCATGGAGCCGCTGTCCTCCACAGGTTTGTATTCTGAGCCTGAACTTGACAGATGAGTGACTTCCTCTTCACTATCTGTCATACTCAGAAACGTGTAGGCCTCTTCACTAGTGTAGTTGATTTGCCATTTTGCCCTCTAAATTTAGGGGTACACTAGTGAGACTCACAGGCAAAAAAGCTCCTGACTGTTAGCGACTGATTCAAAACGCTACCAAAAAACTGTTAGCGATCGCAGGGATCAGGCCTGACTCTGCGAACGCTGCAGTTATGTGTGCTTAGTGTTTTGTAAGTGTCAGTTATCGATCGATACTGCACTTGGGTGGGCTGGGCTGGGCCGGGCCGAGGGGCAAAACGCAGGTGCTAGCAGGTATCTGGGCTGATCCCGCTAACACTGTGTTTCAGGGAACCCTAAACTGTTGGAGTATAGATCTGATCGGATCAGATGTCGATCCGTTCAGATACTATAGCACTAAGGGAGGTGTATGCTGCGTGCGTGGGTTTTAGCGGTACTGGCGCTAACCTGACGCTGCCTGGGGCGACGCAGACCTTATCAGATCCTAAAAACTTAACTTATATCACCGCCGGGCAATTAGGGGGTTAAACCTTTATAAGGTAATAAGCGGCAGGTGCCCTAAAACTATAATAAACTGTAATAAACTGTAATAAACTGTAATAAACTGTAATAAACTGTAATAAACTGTAATAAACTGTAATAAACTGTAATAAACTGTAATAAACTACAAAAAACAAACTAGCTAACCAGCGTCACCCGTAACACTTATACGGTGATCGCTGGTGAAAGGGTTAACTAGGGGGCAATCAAGGGGTTAAAACCTTTAGCAGGTAGTATATGGGGGTCCCTGTCGCTATAAAACACTGACAGCGAACCTATATACTTACCTCCCTAACTAGCGTCACCTGTGTCACTAATACAGCGATCAGAAAAACGATCGCTTGGCGACACTGGCGACGGGGGGTAATCAAGGGGTTAACTTTTATTAGGGGGGGTTAGGGGGGTACCGTGGACCTAAAGGGGGCTAACCTAACTGCCCTAACACTTGTAACTGACACAAACTGACACCAATGCAAAAAAAAACAAAAACTGCTATTGGTGTCAGAGTGACAGGGGGTACAGGGGGGTGAAAAGTGTGCCTGCGTGTTCTACTGTAAGTGTAGTGTTGGTGCACTTACTTGGATGTCTTCTCTCCTCTGCGCCGGGACGAAAAGACCGGCTCGAGGAGGGATGACATCACTTCCTTTCCCTCTGTTTACATTACAGAGGGAAAGGAAGCGTTTTCATTCGCCGGGAGCGATCGGGAGGGGGTGGCCAACAATGGATGGCCTCCCCCTCACCTCTCATCGCCCCCGAACGAGAGCCGACCGCCTATGGCACCGGGGGGGGTCCGATCGGACCCCCCACCCGCGGGAGGCAGATCACGTACAGGTACGTGATTCTGCCGCCGTATATATGCGTTAGGCGGTCGGCAAGTGGTTAAAATGAAGGAACCTCATTATCATTTGCTATCTGGTTCTGGGCATTACCTTGGAGAAGATTGGCATGTGGTGGATGGGGAGGGTTGACCAATAGGAATTCAAGGTGGTTTTTTTGGTGAGTCCCATAGCAAATGTGAGGCCTAAAAAAACCTTCAACTCCTCCACCGTTAGGTCTCTCCACTCATAGGGACGGGCATAATAGGACGTTGGGTTATTTAAAATAAATTGCTGTGCATAAAGGTTGCACTGGGCCACAATTGTTGATAAGATGTCCTCTGTAAAAATTAAATCAAAAAAATTGATTGGGGAAAAATTTTCCGTGTCCACCTGGACTCCTGGCTGGGCAGTGAAAGGGGGAATGTTGGCTTCTCCTGAATTAGGAGAAAGCCACAAGGGGTTTTGAAGCGCATGGGGAAGGCTGGCATGGGTCCTTGGCCTTTTTTGCGGAGGCACTGCGGTGCTGGTGGAAGGCACTGCGGTGCTGGTGGATGCCACTGCCTCCACACTAGAACGCCTTCGTTTGGCGGGCCGAATATCTTCCTCCTCTGAGTCACTCAGTGTTCCACTACTGAGGACTGGCTCATAATTGACTTCCGACTCAGAATCAGAGTTTGAAATGGAATCCGAACAAGAGAGCTTCCCGTTGCTCTCGTCGGCCTGGGAAAGAATCTGGTATGCCTCCTCGGCAGAAAAGACTCCTTTGGACATGCTTGCTGGTGATGATGCGACTTCACAGGTGTGTGCTAAGCCGGAACTGATGAGGCGGTACTGATGAGCACAGATGGGCACTGATGAGGTGGCACAGAGGGGCACTGATGAGGTGGCACAGAGGGGCAATGATGAGGTGGCACAGAGGGGCACTGATGAGGTGGCACAGAGGGGCACTGATGAGGTGGCACAGAGGGGCGGCACGGGGGGGGCCACTGATGAGGCGGCACGGGGGGGGCCACTGATGAGGCGGCACGGGGGGGGCCACTGATGAGGCGGCACGGGGGGGGCCACTGATGAGGCGGCACGGGGGGGGCCACTGATGAGGCGGCACGGGGGGGGCCACTGATGAGGCGGCACGGGGGGGGGCCACTGATGAGGCGGCACGGGGGGGGGGGGCACTGATGAGGCGGCACGGGGGGCACCGATTGCAGATGTGCACAGATGTCTGGACACTGATCACCAATGGCACAGATGGGCACAGGTGAGCACAGATTATGGCACAAGTGGGCACAAGTGGGCACAGGTGAGCACAGATTATGGCACAAGTGGGCACAGGTGAGCACAGATTATGGCACAAGTGGGCACTGACTGGCACAGATCCCACTGTACTGTTTGGGCACTTTTACAACAGGTAAATGGATGGTAGAACTCACACAAGGCACAGATCGCTGCTGTATCCTCTCTCTCCTCACACGTCTCTGTGTGAGGAGAGAGAGACGGCAATGAGAGATGATCTCATGTGTTTACATTTGAGATCATCTCTCATTGGAACCGGCGATTGCGCTGTAAACGGCCGCTGTGATTGGCCGTTTACCGCGATCTGTGACTGGCTGTCACACCACCGGCAGGCTGGGTTGATCTCCCAGTGATTGGCCAGGTGATAAGAGGAAAAGGAGAGCAGGCCAGATAATCGGAGCGGGGATTGGTGGCTGTGACAGCTTGGGTTTGAATTGCAAAGGCTCGCAGTTACACGCAGTGCCCGGCAATTCAAATCCAAGATGTCACAGCCAGCGATCTCCACTCTGTGTAATCCGATCCTCTGCTTCCTCATCTCACTGATCCCCGGCACAGGTGAGGCGGCGCTGATGGGCTGCATTGATGGGCACTGATAAAGTTGTTTGTTTTTTGTTTTAACTTCTGCATAAAACATTTATTAGTGTCATTTCATGAGATAATTTATGAGGGTGGAATTAGGGGCAGGGTAGGGGTTGGGTGGGACTACTGGTGGCCAGTAACTCTTAAGGCCTGGCTATAGCTCAGGACTTGAAATTTTGAGCCCTGTCTTAGTATATAGGTTGGCAGGTTTTGGAATCTGCAGCTGAGTTGTAAATGTTGGGTTAGCCATAGATGGAATATATGTCGGCCAGGACAACAAGACTAAAGATGTCCACCACTTCCTTCCATTCCCCCAGTGAGATGGATCAGCCAGCTTGCATGGGGATTTCCCAACAAGGTATAACACTTCTGTGAACATTTAAGGCTGGGTTCACACTATGGTCGCAGGGCACAGCAGGTCCGAATTAGATCTGAATTCGGACCTGAAATGGAGCCAAAGACACACGGGACTCTTCTGCAGTGTGCTCCATGACTGTCCTGAAGATGTGTGAACTGGCTCCATTTAGAGCCGGTCACTCTCTCCTGTCGTGTGAATTGGATGCGGTAAAACCCGCACCCAATTCGCAATAGTGTGAACCCAGCCTTTTCCTGTTACCCACCCAGCCTTTTCCTGTTACCCATATCCTTGTGTAAATACTGAGTATTGGAAATCAGGTTGGATTAGATTTATTTTTTGTGTGGATGAAAGTAAAATTTTTATGTGTATATATATGTGTGTGTGTGTGTATGTGTGTGTGTATATATATATATATATATATATATATATATATATATATATATATATATATATATATATATATATATATATATATATATATATTTGCAAAGTAGATGGTAGAATTGCATGATGTGATTGACGGTTACTTAGGTTTCTGTTTAAAGCAATTTGTAAAGGATTTTTTTTTTTTAAACCAAATCTCTCTATACTTGCCTGCTCTGTGCAATTGAATTGCACAGAGCTACCTGACCGCCTCTTCTCGGGTCCCCTACTGGGGCCCCTGGCTCCTCCTCTGTCCAATGCCCCCTCAATAAGCCGCTTCACATAGGGATGCTCGTACGGGCTCGCTCCCGAGCCTAGCTGCTGCATCCATTGACACAGCTGCACTTGGCCCTGCCGCTAGCTCCCGCTTCACTGGAGTTGATTGACAGTAGCGGGAGCCAATGCCTCCTGCTACTATGATTCTGCCCATTGAGGGGGAGACGGTGATGAAAGCCACAGCTCTTGTGCATGTTGTGGAATTGGACCGGGCTCAGGTAAGAATAAGAGGGGCACTGGGGGGATCCTGCAGAACTGAAGGTTGTTTACCTTAATGAATAGAATGCATTAAAGGGGTTGTAAAGTCACAAGGTTTTTTTATCCTAATGCATTGTATGCATGAAGATAAAAAGCCGCCTGTGTGTGTAGCAGCCCCCCTAATACTTACCTGAGCCCCATCTCTATCCAACGATGTCCACGAGTCCCTCGGCCAATCTGGACTCTCCCTACTGATTTGGCTGAGACACAGCAGCGACGCCATCGGCTCCCTCTGCTGTCGGTCAAAGTCAGCCAATCAGCAGAGATAGGGGGCAGGGTCGAACCACAGCTTTGTGTCTGAATGGATACACTGAGCTGCAGCTGGGCTCAGGTGCCCCCATAGCAAGCTGCTTGCTGTGGGGGCACTCAACAGGAACCCGAGAAGAGGAGGATCCAGGCTGCTCTGTGCAAAATCACTGCACAGGGCAGGTAAGTATAATCTGTCTGTTTTATTTAAAAAAAAAAAAAAAATTTACAATCGCTTTAAGCCTCAAAGCCTAAACCTCTGAGGCTCTAGAACCACTTTAATCTTGATCTGCAGAGCACCATGTTGAGCCTTGGGAAAGTCTAGAATGGTTTGATGTTAAAACACTGCCTAGCCAAAGGAGCTGTCTATGGTTGTACATCTATAAAGTTTCTGGATTTGTAAAAAGAAGTCTGATTATCATGCATTTGAGATGTTTCCCACATGTTCACATTAAATTAGACTGACTGCATAATCTTTGTGTCCTGTCATTTGCTGCTCAAGCACACAGCTCTGCACGTGTGAAGTGTCACAAGCTGCCCTTTTCCTGGAAACACTTTTTTGTATTTCTTGAGGCTCTGGCATTAGTGTGGATAGCATAACCTATTTTTCTTTTTCATACATCATGGGACACAGTCAGGCTAATATTCATTACCTGCTGGGGTTATACTCCATCAATAGGTGAATGGGGCTCAGTTATCGCCTATATAACCCCTCCCCTCCCATACAGGAAGTATTTGTTTACCAGTGTCTGCAAGGTGGATGGCACGGTTTGTTTGAGCTCTTAGCTCCAGGTCTCTAGTCCCACAAACTGTTCCAAAAATGAATCAAGGGATTGACCAATCGGATCCATTTGACACATACTTTTATGCTTAAATAAATGGTACCCTAGCAAAGAAGACTCAAGATCCTTTGCCTGTAACATGGCATCTGGGCGCTGGACCCTGCGAAGTGGAAATCCTGGACATTACAGCGCTAAGGCATTTCCTGCAGGGTGCTGTACAGGTTCAAGGGAGTGGACCCTAAACATGAAAGGGTACCCAGTCCTTGAAGGTCCAAGTGACAGGAACCTGCCGTGAAGATTGGGCCCTTAGCTTCTAAGTGGCCCTGTGCCTGGATGGGTAAGTGAAACCCCTTTATTTATTATTGTGGGGTGTCCCAGCGATTGTATCAATCAAGCTAGCTAAAGGCTGGACACCTGTGTGCGGTGACCATATGGGGGAGTTATGGGCTAGCTTTGGGTATTTGCAAAGTTTACCTTTTTTGCTTGTCTGGCTGCTTTTTACCTGTATGATGGCGCACGACGGTGCGCCATTTTGCCTTGGTTCGCCACGACGCACATGCGTTCGCAAGAGTGCCGCTGGGCTCAGCAGTTTGGCGGCCATGGCGCATGTGGCTTCGCCGCACATGCGCTGTAGCCTTTATCTGGGCGCATGAAGATTCGCGTCATACGTGAGTACAGTCACGCCTGCTCGCTGGGACCTAACACGTGTGCGCACACACGCATAGAACGTTTCGCCGCACACCCAGCTTATTTAAGCTGTGCAGGCCAAGCATATGGTGCTTCCAGAAGGCAGCTGTGGGACATAGAGCAGGCTCTGAACAGACACTTGTAGTGGTTCATTTTTCCTTACCCAGGTCATGGGAGTCACCAGGTGTTGCTTGGCAGGCTAAAGGTGCTTAGCAGGATTGTTACACAGGGCCTTGGTGAGCCCTATTAAAGGGTCTCCCTTCTGCATTTTAACTACACCCAAGTAGTCTTTGTTTGCGGCATTGAATGTCTTTCAAAAAGGAGTGGGACTAACACCATAGGGAGGGGCACACCTATGTCATCAGTAGTTCCTGATGAACCTAGTCGTGGCCCTAGTGTTGTATCCCCTGAAAGACCAGAGGCTCCCGGGCAATTTGAGCCGCTGTGCCTATCTGGCATTGTGCCTACAATCAACGCTACTGCTTCACCCTTTTATCACTAAGGATGAACTGTCCTCAGCCCTAGCCGGGTTAGAGCACAGGATTGCAGGCATGATTGCCTCCATCCCGCAGGGTGGCAGGAAGTGTGACAATCCCCCTCCCCTTAGTCTTAGTCTGGAGCAGGGATGGGTTGAGGATGGGGAAGAGCTGAAAGCTCAGGATTCAGTGGAGTGCCCGGCAGAGGAGTCTGCTTCCGAGCAATCTGGACAAGAAGATATCCAGTCGAGATCTGCCTCTCAGTCGCAGAGGCTTTTGATCCTAACTGAAATGATTCGTTCTGCCTTTAACCGCTTGCCGACCACCTCACGCAGATATACGGTGGGAGAAGGGCTCGTACAGGCAAAACCACATACCTGTACGTCCTTTAAGAGGCGGCCAGTGGGCACCCGCGGCAAGCTCTGTGAGTCGGGTCGCGGGTCCCGCGGACTCTATCACTGCGGGGATACCCGCGATCGCCTCACGGGGAGGAAGAACGGGGAGATGCTGATGTAAACAGCATCTCCCCATTCTCCCTAGTGACAGTGTCACTCGATCTCTGCTCCCTGTCATCGGAGCAGAGATCAGTGACGTGTAACATATAGCCACTCCCCCCCCCCCCCACAGTTAGAAACACGCCCCTAGGACACACTTAAGCCCTACACTGCCACCTAGTGGTTAACCCCTTCACTGCCAGTGTCCTTTACACAGGAATCGGTGCATTTTTATAGCACTGATTGCTGTATAAATGACAATGGTCCCAAAAATGTGTAAAAAATGTCCGATGTGTCCGCCATAATGTCGCAGTCACAATAAAAATCGCTGATCGCCGCCATTTAAAAAATAAATAAATAAAAGTGCCATAAAACTATCCCCTATTTTGTAAACGCTATAACTTTTGCGCAAACCGATCAATCGCTTATTGCGATTTTTTTTTTTTTTCCCCCCAAAGATATATAGAAGAATACGTATCGGCCTAAACTGAGGAAAAAAATATTTTTTTTTATATATTTTTGGTGGATATGTATTATAGCAAAAAGTAAAAAATAATGCGTTTTTTTTTCCGAAATTGTCGCTCTATTTTTGTTTATAGCGCAAAAAATAAAAACCGCAGAGGTGATCAAATACCACCAAAAGAAAGCTCTATTTGTGGGAAAAAAATACGTCAATTTTGTTTGGGAGCCACATCGCACGACCGCGCAATTGTCAGTTAAAGCGACGCAGTGCCGAATCGCAAAAAGTGTTCTGGTCAGGAAGGGGGTACATTCTTCCGGGGCTGAAGTGGTTAGGTTGCCTCTTGCAGAGGAGACTGAGCCCCCCTGGTCCTCTTTGGGGTCTCTGAGGACTTTTCAGGTTGCACAGACTTTCCTGCTACACCCCCTGTTTGAACAGGCGGTGTATGCTGATTGGAAACATCCTGACAGGACTTTTTTGCCTCCTAAAAAAAAAAAAAAAAAATAGTTTTCCCTCTTTGTATCCTGTGGATGAAAAGTTTGTTAAAAAATGGAGCATGCCAGCTGTAGATGCAGCAGTCTCTTCCTTAAACAAGAACTTAATTTGTCTGGTAGATAACGCACAGGGCTTGAAAGACCCTGTTGACAAGAAATTGGAGTTATTGTTAAAGGCTTCCTTTTCTTTGGCCAGTTCAGCTATTCAGCCGGCTGTTGCATCAATTGGTATTTGCCAGTCCGTAGAGGATCAAGTCAAACGGTTGGATAGGCCTAACCAGGAGGATGATCTGCTTGAAAGTAAGACTGATATTCCTCAAGTGCTGTGTTTTGCTGTTGATGCTTTAAAGGATTCAATACAGCAGGTTTCCCATCTGGCTCTATTGTCTGTACATATACGCAGACTTTCATAGCTTAAGAACTGGTCAGCCGAGCTTCCTTGTAAAGAGTTATTGGCAGGTTTCTTGTTTCATGGGGAATGTTTATTCGGTGATCACTTGAACAAATATATCCAAAAGCTTTCCGGAGGGAAGAGTTCTCTACTTCCTGTGAAGAAAAGTGCCAAACGTCCCTCATTTAAAAACCCAGGGACTGCTTCCTCAAATGTATCAGCGTCAGGGCGGTTCAGCCGCCAACAGGGTGCTAGGGCCGGGGGCAAGGCCGGGGCCAGAAAAGGCCCTGGGTCCAAAATTCTTCTAAACCCAGCACCAAGCCCTCCTTTTGAGAGGACGCCCCCACTCCATCGGGTGGGGGGAAGGCTGCTGCACTTTGCGGACATTTGGAAAACAATTATTCAGGACGAGTGGCTCACCTCAATTATCTTGTGGTTACAAGTTGGAGTTACGGGGCGTTCCCCCTCAGGTTTCTAAGACCAAGCATTCCCTCTGATCCTCCAAAAAACTTGTTGCTTCAGGCACTACATCATCTAGTGCATCAAGGAGTGATTGTAGAGGTTCCTATATTGGAAAGGGGCACAGGGTTTTACTCAAACCTGTTTACAGTTCAGAAACCAAATGGGGGACACAAGGCCCATTTTGGACCTAAAGTCCCTGAACAAGTATCTATGGATACAGTCCTTTCCGAAGGAGTCTGTTCCCTCAGTAGTAACCTCACTCCAGAGGGGAGACTTTTTGGCCTCCATCGATCTAAAGGTATGTGTAAGTATGCGTCCTATCTTTGAGCCTCATCAGAGATTCCTATGTTTTGCAGTAGAGGAACGTCCTTTTCAGTTTGTGGCTCTACCCTTCAAGCTTGCTACAGCTCACCCGGGTGTTCACAAAGGTCCTAGCACCAATACTGGGTCTTTTAAGGGCCCAAGGGATCCTGGTGCACGGGTATCTGGACAACCTCCTGCTCAGATCACTCAGTACAGGCTCTAGAACAGAGCATAATATACACAGTGAGGTATTTGAAAAGCGTAGGCTGGGTCATAAATACCGAAAAAAGTCAGCCTTGAGACCAGCTCAAAGTCTAAGATATTTAGGTCTGATTCTGAACATGGTCCAAGCAAGAGTATTCTTAAGGATCTATTCTTAAGGATAACCCGTAAGGATTTGTGCATCAGATAAGGGGCACCAGACAACCCTTCATTTAGCTCTGTATGAGTCTTCTAGGGAGGATGGTATCCTCCTTCAAGGCAGTGCCCTATGCCCAATTCCATTCCAGGCCTTTACAACAAGACATCTTGTTGGCTTAGAACAGAGGAAGAAAAGCCCTGGAATTGCTTATCTCCTGGGGCATGCTTAAGCCTAAACTGGTGGTTGCAGGATCAGAACCTGCGAAAGCGAAAATCCTTTCTCCCCCAGTAACTTGGAGAGTACTGACTACAGATGCCAGTCTCTCAGGCTGGGGAGCGACCCTAGAAGGGCTCACAGCTCAGGGGAAATAGTCACAGAGCAGACCCTGCCCATGAACGTCCTAGAATTACGGGCAGTACGTCTGGCCCTGCAGTCCTGGACTGTGGAGCTTCAGGACTGCCTCATCAGGGTTCAGTCCGACAATGCCATGGCAGTGGCCTACATAAACCACCAAGGCAGTACCAGGAGTTTTTCAACCCTGAAGGAGGTGAACTACATACTAGCCTGGGCAGAGGGACATATGGTGCCAATGATATCGGCAGTCCATATCCTGGGAGTAGAGAACTGGAAGGCAGATTATCTTGGCCATCAGCAGATCTGCCCGGGGAATGGTCCCTATACTCAGAGGTGTTCCAGGAAATTTGCCAACGTTTGGGATGGCCAGAAGTCAACCTACTGGCATCCGGGTTCAACAAGCTACAGCAGTTTGTGTCTCGAACAAGAGATCCTCTGGAAATTGGAGCAGATGCTCTGATAGTTCCATGGAGCCAATACTCCCTGGTTTATGCTTTTTCCCTCCGATCCCTCTCCTTCCACATTTGTTGCGCAGGGTTCTGGGCAGCCCATGTTACTATAGAGTCACACATGTCGGTGTATACACAGTGATAAATGACAGCCCACTCATCACTCCTCCCTCCTTCTCCATGCCCACTAACCAGCTAAACACAGTGGGGAGTGGGATTTTACATCTTGATTGGCGGCTTCACCTCCGTTATTCTAAAACAGGCTGGAGTGGCCTGTGACTGGCAGAAATCCACTCACACCATGTTATTGTGCATAATATATCTATTGCATGAAAGAACGTACAGGTACGTTGTTTCATGCAATAGAGCTGCCCTACCGCTATATATATATATATATATATATATATATATATATATATATATATATATATATATATATATATATATATATATATATATATATATATATATATATATAGTGGACAGTCTTTAAGTGGTTAATATAGACAGTGTACATGTCGGCTTTGAAGAATTTTCTGGAGTTACATTTTTTTTTTTTTTTTTTTTTTTTTTTAAATGGCTCCCAGTACATGGCATCCCCCAAGGCTCTCTAGAAATAAACTGGAGATTCCTGCTTTACTGCTTTTAAGGGTAATTTAACAAGTTTGTATTTTTTTCCATTTGTACAGTACAAAACAAATGTTATTTATAGTGGCAATGCCAGCTATCCTTTTGTCCATTTGGCATACATATTATGTTGATTTAAGAAAGTTAACAGCTTCATGCATTTGTTGATTGGGAAGTATAATCTTTCCAAATTTGATTTCTTCTACACCCACAGTCTAGAGCTTGTAGCATGCGTATTAGCTTGTTGGCTTCAAATTTCAAATGTGATCTAGTAAGACAATCATTCTAGGGACAGTTTCCAGACTTAATAGCTGAAAAAAAATGCATTAATACATTTGCAAAGATTTCAAAAAAGCTTCTTTCATGTTGTCATTATGAGGTAGATTTACTAAAACTGGTGCACTCAGTATCTGCTGCAGCTGTGCATGATAGCCAATCAGCTTCTAACCTCAGCTTGTTCACCTAAGCTTTGCCAATAAAACCTGGAAGCTGATTGGTTTCTATGCAGATTGGTTTCTAAGTGAGCCTGATTCTGCACTCTCCAGCTTTAGGCCCCTTTCACGCGGGGGCGGCGTCGGCGGTAAAGCGCCGCTGTTGTAAGCGGTGCTTTACCGTCGGTATTCGGCCGCTAGCGGGGCGGTTTTACCCCCGCTAGCGGCCGAGAAAGGGTTAAAAACCACCGCAAAGTGCCTCTGCAGAGGCGCTTTGCCGACGGTATAGCAGCGCTGTCCCATTGATTTCAGTGGGCAGGAGCGGTGTATACTCCGCTTCTTTACCACTCCGAAGATGCTGCTAGCAGGACTTTTTTTTTTCCCATCCTGCTAGCGCACCGCTCCAGTGTGAAAGCCCTCGGGGCTTTCACACTGGAGAGACAGTAGCGGCTGTTTCGGGTCGGTTTGCAGGCGCTATTAGTGCAATAGCGCCTGCAAACCGCCCCAGTGTGAAAGGGCCCTTAGTAAATCCACCCCTTTGTTTGTAGAATTTTTGCGGGAAATAATTTAATTTAATCCATTTTGGAATAAGGCTGTAACACAACAGGTGGAAAAAGCGCTGTGAATACTTTCCGGATGCACTGTTCACTGGCCACTTTATTAGGTACACCTTGCTAGTACTGGGTTGGACCCTCTCTTGCCTTCAGAATGGCCTTGGCTCTTTGTGGCATAGATTCAGCAATGTATTTGAAACGTTCCTCAGATTTTGGTCCGTATTGACATGATGGCATCACGCAGGTGCTGCAGGTTTGTCGGCTGCACATCCATGATGCAAATCTCCCGATCTACCACATCCCAAAGGTGCTCTGTTGGTTTGAGATCTGGTGACTGTGGAAGCCATTGAAGTACAGTGAACTTATTGTCATATTCAAGAGGCCAGTTTGAGCTGATTTGAGCTTGGCGACATGGCGCATTATCTTGCTGGAAGTAGCCATCAGAAGATGGGTACACTATAGTCATAAAGCGATGGATATGGTCAGCAACAAACAACTCAGGCATGCCGCGGCGTTTAAATGCTGCTCGATAGGTACTAAGGGTCCCAAACTATGGCAAGAAAATATCCCCCACAAAACACTGATACAAGTCTGGATTGATCCATGCTTTCATGTTTATGCCAAATTCTGACCCTACTATCTAAATGTTGCAGCTGAAAACCAGTTATCAGACCAGGCAACATTTTTCCAATCTTCTATTCAATTTTGGCGAGCCTGTGCGAATTGTATATAACAAAAGGCATTGGGATACTATTATTGTAGTTATAATTCACATCCCATGTCCAAACATCTTAAGATTTACTGCCTTGTAACTATGCATATATGGGAAAAAGAAGAGAAGGTGGGTCACCACATGATGGAAACAGAATGTCCCCTGTGGACAACCAAGCAGTTAATATGGCAGAAAACTGGACTTGATTGCCTATTGTAAAAATATATACTTTATTCAATAGATGGTATTATGATAAATATCAAAAATCAAAACACAAGGTGCTGACAATTTCCCTCCACTACAGTAAAACAATGTCATAATGAGATCGCCCGGATATCCCTCCGAATGCACGTATCTTATGCGGTACCTCACAAAAGTTGTCAATTCCAAGTGTGCAGCTTACATGTGCCACAAGACAACCTAAATACCCCCTAGATCATTTGGAAAAATATATAATGCCAGTAATTAGGAGCATACACAGTTCCAATACGCTTGTAGGGTCCCTATGAAAAAATCAGCAGTCAAGCAACAGAAAGTGTTGAAAATCCTGGCTGAATATTCCCTTATCCAAAGAGAAATTGAGCGGGGATTAGTAACATATAGATAGTATATTCAGGGATATTGTGCTGCTTGGAATAATCTTAGATCATTGTAGAAAGCAATGAGGATGTCAGTCTATTTATATAATCAAGGAATACACAGAGCTTGCTGTGCTTACCTAGCCCAAGGATTACCGCCGTTCTTTGAATGTCCTTGCATCTTCCACCTCAAATTAGAGGTTATCTGATCTCCCGCTGGACGTCAATGCGTTTCACTGTGTCATGCGTAGCTTCGTCAGGATGACTTTTCTCACCTCCCCTTCGCCTTAAATACCCAGCTTGGCCTAGGGGAGGGCTGTCCTAGATTTTGTCTTAAAGTGACATCGCTGTCTTAAAATAGAGACGTTGGCTGCATTGCTGTAATGAAGTTGATGTCAAAAGTGGATCATTTTAGATTCCCTTATTCATTGGAGATTAATTTCCTCCTTTTCTCGTGTATTTCATTTGCCACCAATAGAGCTTAAAATACAAATAAAAAGTAATAATGGAAATAAATAAAAATACAGATCTGATTAGATGGGAGATTAATGTTAGCCTTCATTTCTCATCATCCGTTATCTGGTTAGATATTTATTCTTCCAGAAATACTTGGCAATTGAGTTATGTATTCAACCACTGAGGTGCAAGAACACCAAGTTTGTATATCCACCACTTTGTTCTTTTTTGAGGAGAACTCTGTCTCCTCTTCTGGGTGGTAACTTGAGGGCATAGATTCCTTTTTATCTTCATGCAATTAATTTTACACCCATGTATTGCCTTGAAATGCTTTGATGGGGGTTTTTTTTTTTTGGTTCTTTTTCTTTCATTTAGTTTATGTGCTCACCGATCCTTACTCGTAGTGGTCTTTCGGTTTTTGCCAACATAGGATTTTTAACATGGACAGGTGACTGTTATGTACATTGACTCTTATGTACATTGTTAACCAATAGCGTTCAATTGATCTAACAAATTCTGATCAGCAAATTACCCAGGTTGCATGCCCTGTGTGCCACCATCTTTGGGGTACTTCCGACATATTGAGCTATAATCGGGGTTGTTGACCAGTAATGCCCAGTGTTTTTTGTAGTACTTCACAAACTTTATTCCATTGGGCACCAAACTTGGTGATAAGGCGGACCTTATCATTAAATCCATCCTTCTCTGTTGTCTTTTTGCTCTGAAGTAGCTCATCTCTTTTGTAGCCTGCTGCTTTGTTTTGCCCTTCGTAATTGCCTATGGGAATAGCCATGTTCCCTAAATCTGATGTACAACTCCTCCTCTTTTTTTTTTTTTTTTTTCTTCATTTTTGAAGTCTTTCTGTCTGGTACGATTATGTTTTAATACATAAAAATTGGCCCCTGGAATTCCGTTTTTTTAGCCATTTGGGGTGATGACTATCGGCACATAATAGTTATCCACTGCCGTCTCCTTTCGGAAGGTACATGTGGCCAGAATGTCCCCGTCTTTAGAGATCAACAAATCCAGAAAAAGTATCTGTGTCTTGTCAAGTGTATGCAAGTCGGATGTTTCAGTCAATTGTATTTACTGTCTCTTTAACCACTTCCGGACCAGCTCGATTTGTGGGGAAAATAGAGCTGGTCAATTCTGGACCAGCTCTAAAGAAAGCTCTATTTGTGGGGGAAAAAAGATGTCAATTTTGTTTGGGTACAACATCTCACGACCGTGCAATTCTCAGTTAAAGCGACACAGTGCCGTATCGCAAAAAATGGCCTGGTCATTGAGCAGCCAAATCTTCCGGGGCGGAAGTGGTTAAACGAATGTAATTCCTCAACATCACCCTCCCATAACACTAGCACATTGTTAATGTACCTTAGCCAAGCACGTACATGGCCACGCTACATCAAAGTAAATTCTTCATGTTCTTCCCACATTCCAAGGTGGAGGCAGGCATGTAGGCTGGTGCCCACGTGCCTCCATCGAAGTCCCCCTCACTTGTTGAAAGTAACCACTTGTAAATTGAAAGTAATTATTCTCCAGAGCAAAGGTTAGCAATTCAAGCGAAAATTCCTTTTGTGGACCCAGGGTAATGGTGCTCCAGAAAAAAAATGCACTGCTTGCAATCCACAATCATGTGGGCTCATCGTATATACAAAGACTCTACATCTATTCTTGCCAGTTGTCTCTCTCTATTTTCAACTGATTTTCTGTAAAATGTCACGAGTGTCCTGTACATATGACTTCAGTTGAACTACCATTTCCTTCAAAAGGATGTATAGGTACCTTCCTAATCTCTCTAAAGGGCCCTGTATTGCTGAGACTATAGGTCTTCCAGGTGGTTTATCCAAACATTTATGGATTTTGGGTATGACATTAAAGTCTGTTACTTTTTAAATAGTTAAATTCATGAATTGACAATAGACCTTCATCTCGTGCCATTGACCGTTTTTCATTAAGATATTTAACAGACATGGGAAATGGGTTATCCTTCAACTGTCTGTTTTATCACCCAACTGTTTCCTTACTTCCTCATAATCATTTTTGTTTAGTAGTACCACATCTACCCCCCCCCCCCCCCTTTCATTCCTTTTTAATTATTCGTGTTTAGCTTCTTTTAGGTCCATTAATGCTTCTCGTTCATCTGCTGTCAAATTATCGGGGGTACCTTTATTCCAATCTATACTTTTTAGATCCATCTGTACCATGTCAAGGAACAGGCTCAGCCATTTATTTTTTCGATATTGTGGCATCTTAAAGGATTTTATTTTTAAGTCTGCTCTCCTCCTCGACATGGTATCAGTAGTTTCCTCCCCTTCATTCTCTAATTAAATTAGGGTTTCCAGGGCCTGTGCATCATCTTTTATTTGAATATTCTGAGGTTCTTCTTTTTGATTATACATTATTTGTACACCATGAATTCATCTCGATTAGCCATAGGAGAGAAGGACATTCCCTTTTTGTAGAAGTTGTATATGTTTTGGCATTAATGGGAAATTTGACAGGTTACTTTCCTGTCTTCTGAAGTTACTCTCTCATCAGAAAAAATTTTTGAGCTTGTGTTCTCCTGTCTGTGCTTCCTCTGTCTGTCCATTTCCCCCTTTCCTTTGTGGCTCGGACTCCTCTCGAGTTTCCTTAGGGGCTTTCTGCCCCTTCTGACACTAAAAAAAAGACACCATCTTTTGACTTGATTCCTCCTCTGTTTCACTTTGTGATCTATCTCCACCAGAGCAAGATGTCGACCTGTGTCCTCTTCTCCTCGATCTGCTCCGCCCCTGTCTCGTGTAGAGGTTGACCGATATGGGTTTTTCTCTGGCTGATGCCAATATTTAGAAATGGGGGCGGACGATTATATGATGCTGGTTTTGTTTTTGTTTTGTTTTTTTTGTTTTTTGGGCAGTTGGCACTGGCAGGTTTCACACTGAGCCGATTGTGCAACTGTGTGAAACTGACACATGTAACTGAATGCAGAGAGAGACCAGCTGTCAAAATTCAGTGGTGATGTCGGGGGTGGGCGGGACCCAGCAGCCAATGATGGGGCTGCCTAAGAAAGGGGGCAGGGCCACATACACGTAGCTGCCTGCCCAGATACCATCAAATAGGCTTGTATTTCATAGCTGCTGGGTCCTGCCCACCCCCGACATCAATGCTGAATTTTGACAGGCTCTCTGCATTCAGTTACGTATGTCAGTTTCACACACTCAACGACTCTGTCAAGCGGCACTCTGCCAATGGAGTGTGGGGAAGGGAGGAGGAACGCTTGTGGGTCGACGGGGCACGGTGCAGTCAGAATTTGCATAATCGGCCAATGCTGATTTCTTAATGGCCCAATATCGGCCGTGGTCAAATTAAAGATCTCCTTGGTTTCCCAGTCGTTTAGGTCTCTCTTAAATTTGGATTGTTTTGTAAACTTTAAATTACATTGAACACGCTCTATTCTTCTTTTTTTTTTTTTTTTTTTTCTTCAGGATCTCATTATACTTCAAGTCCTCTGATTCTTTAAAGGGTTCCAAACCCTTTGTACGTACTTCTGATTAGCCAATCCTCCATCTGTGTTTTTTTCCTCTTCCACAATGCGTTCCATCAATGCCACTCCATGGTTAACACAGATTCTTCCATTTTGTGAGGAATCCCTCATTGTGGAGGTGTTCTGCGGGGACTACTTTGTCCCGTAGACCTCTTGGAATAATTTTTGTTCTTTATATGTTTTTCAAGAAAAGACACATCCCATTTCCTATTAAGATGTTTAAAAATGTCTTGTTGTTTAAATCTTTGAGTTCTTCCTTATCTGTCAAGGACTGGGATATGTCTCTATTGTAGGCTGCTTGAATCTCCCGGTCGTAGCAATTTGTATCCTGTGTTTCCTGTTAGCTGACAAGAGTGGCACCCAGTGTGGTCTTCTGCTGCTGTTGCCCATCTGCTTCAAGATTCGATGGGTTGTGCATGTAAAAGTGGTATTCTGCATATCTTGTTTGTAACGAGTGGTCGTTTGAGCTACTGTCTGCCCATTCTCCTCTGACATCAACAAGGGATCTTCGTCCACACAACTGCCGCTCACTGGATATTCTTTTTTGGACCATGCTCTGTAAACCCTAAATGTGGTTCTGCGTGAAAATCCCAGTAGATCAGTTTTTGAAATGCACAAACCAGCCCATCTAGCACCAACAACCATGCCATGTTCAAAGTCCTTTAAATCCCCTTTCTTCACCATTCTGATGCTCGGTTTGAACTTCAAGTCCTCTTCACCACCTCTAGATGCCTAAATGCATGCAGTTGCTGCCATTGGCAATTTAACAGATGTACCTAAAAAGTGGCTGGTGAGCGTATATACAACCTCTGGACCAGAAGAAATGAAACTTACACCTTACAAGAAAAGTTCCACTGAGATGCATGCTGTTGGGAAATCTGGGGGAGGGTGTTGGGTCCGCATTTAATCTTTTCACATGAGTTTGTAAGAGTGTAATATGTGACAGGTGAAGCATATTTTACTGCATGTTTCTAACCTCCTGACAAGTTACCTAATTGTAAGTAGGAGTATCGCATCACTAATCAGATTAATATTATAGGTATATACACTGGAGATCAAAATTATAGAACATACAATTTCCTAATTTTCAAGGTTTGAATTGTTCTAAACAGGAGTATAAGAGCAGTTTTGTTAAGCATATTTCATGAGTTATATATTTTAAAGCACAGAATAAAAAACTTCAATGAGATTTGAAAAAACATTGATCAAAATTAGAGAACACTTTCAGATACCTCCCAGTTATTGGTGTTAATCTGGCACCTTGTACTATTTTTTTTTTTTTTTTTTTTTTATTTGATAAACCCTATTTAACCGGCAGCCTAACTTTTCAGTTTTCACTGACTTTGCAAGATGATGAGCTGTTCTAAAGTGACTGAATCCCCCTGGCAGATGAAGGGATGTCCCTTTCAGCCATAGCAAGGGAAGTTTGTCATTACAAATCTGTGATTTCTAGAATATTGCATCTTTACAACATCACAAACTCATTCAAGTCCCCCAAGAAGGCTGGTTGTCCACGAAAGACAAATACAAGAGGACAGGATAACGTGGAAAATTCAATGGGCAAAAGTTTAAACTCTGCAGCTACGATTGAACAGAGTAAGGATCTGTCTCATCATACAATGTCTCGCTGTTTAAGAGAATTTGGACTGAAAGCCCACTCTGCAGTGACCAAACCTCTCATTAGCAGAATCAAAAGGCTAGACAAACCTTTGCTGAGGAGCATGTGTAGACAGAGGAGAACTGGTCCAAAGTTCACTTTAGTGATGAAAGCAAGTTAATTTATTTGGGTCCAATGGGAAACATTATCTTTGTCAAACTGGGGAAAGACTGAACCCAAAATGGGTAAAGCAGTTTCTTGAAGCTGAAAGCATTCAAATGAAATGGCTAGCTCAGAGTCCTGATCTAAACTTGATAGAAAATCTCTGGAAAATCCTTGGCAACAAAGTTATGGCCAAGAAACCAACTGTCACCGAACTGTGGAAGTGACTGGAACAAAATCACACCAGAGCCTTGTGAGACTAGAGATATCCTGTGGCCGCAGATGTGCTGAAGTCATACAAAACAAGGGCCTGTACACCACTTCCTTCTAATTGTTGTGACCGTAAGAATATTTGTATTTCAGGGGTTGCTTTCTTTATACTAAGACTCCATGCACACTATCTTAAAAAAAAAAAAAAAAAAACTTTTGAGCTTTTTTTATTTTTTTTTTTCTTCTAGAAGCAAATGGTGTTATCCTATGTGTCCATGCACACTATTTTAGTGTAGAAGCGTTTTTGACGCTGCAGTTTCTAGCAGCAGACTTTTTTTTTTTTTTTTTTTTTTGGGAGCAATCTGCCAGCAGAAAAAAAAGGTGAAAGCTCCTAACTGCAGCTAAAAGATGGCACAAAAACGCTGTTATGAAGGTTTTTCATGCAGCATTTTTCTGGCTTTTTATTTATTTTATAGCATAGGGTTTCTTTAGGCTTGGTTCACACTGATGCGGTCCGAATTGATGTCATTTTAGTGTGATTTGTGTTTTGACAGATGCAAATTTAATGTGATTTTTGAGGGGACTGGGCATAGCTGGAGATTAAATTTGCACCGCACCTGCACTAAACTCCCACAGGACCCTTTTTGTTTTTGTTTTTTAAACTGGATCACAATTGTACCTCATCGATGTGAACGACCTTCATAGAAAACCATGTATTTTTAGATGACCTGTGAATCTATTCCTTTCAGATTGCATCAGGTTCGGATCAGTGTGAACCGGGCCTTAGACTGATTTGCTTTTATTCTTATATATTTATGGTGGTGTTTCTGCTTATTTTGCATTTTCTTTTTGCAGGTGCTTCAAAATTCTTTGTGCTGATGGTGAAGCCAAAATTTTCAGACCAAGGGATAGGGATGATATGGCTAAAAGAGTGATTGAACCAATGGCATCTGAGGGCCTGAGAACCATATGTATGGCTTATAGAGACTTTCCTGCTGAGGAACATGAGCCTGACTGGGAAAATGAAAATGATATCCTTACTGGGCTCACCTGTATTGCTGTTGTAGGCATTGAAGACCCAGTAAGACCAGAGGTTAGTTTAAACAAAAAAATAAAGCAATGTATTTGAAAATGATTCTAAGTAGATGTGCTTGGCAATGAAATAAAGGTGTTGAAAATAAACAATTCATTTACATTTTAGAATATAGATTTGAGCACTATCTTAAATCTTCAGGTCTGTAGTCACTGTAGAATAAAAAAGCCCTGGGCGTTGCAGCTCAACTCCAGCCAAAACTAGATTTAGGATTCGTTTTTATTGCACTGTATACCATTTGGGGAGCGTACCCAGCAACTTGTCAGGATATAAATTCATGGGAAATCTCCTCTCCAGTGAGAACAAAAAACCCTTTTTTAGCATAAGCTGAAAGGCTTAGAACCGTTGACTTAAAGTCAGACTCAAAAAAAAAAAAAAAATCTGACAATTTAACTTTTTGCATTCTAGAGCAGAAATATTTTGGCTGCAGTAAAACTTGGTCTGAAAGTACTGTATTTATTGGCGTGTAACACTCACTTTTTCACCATGAAAATTGGGTGCAAATAGCGTGTGTGTGTTATACACCAATACTTCAATTTTAACTGCCTCAGAGGGGACAGGGAAGGGGGCGGGACGAGCGCCATCAGATTACATACAGTGAGAAACTCCTGTTTACTTGGTGCCCTCTGTAATAGGAAGTCCAGTCTCCTGGGCCGCCATTGGACCACTGTTCTGTCTATCATAGGAGATTCTCACTGTATGTAATCTGTCTGCGCTCATCCTGCCCCCCTCCCTGTCCCCTCTAGGCTGCAGATGGGCATCGATCAGGCTGCACTGATGGTAATGGTGAGGCTGCAGATGGGCACTGACCCTTATTTTGCTTCAAAGTTCCTTATTTAAAATTTGTTTTTTTTCCTGAAACTTCCCTCTTAAAATGAATGTGCGTGTTATACGCCTGTGCGTGTTATACACCGATAAATACGGTACTTATAAATTAAAAGTAATTTATAAATATAAATGATATAGTAGTCCAAACTGAACAAAATATTACATTTTCTAATTTTAAATGATTCATCTGTTAGGCTAAGTTTTTTTTTTTTTTTTTTTTGTAGCAGTGTTTTAGCTTGTTCTAGAATTGTCTAAAAGTCAGGCAGTGTCTGTCATGGTCACGGCTTTGCCAATGGGTTAAGATATCCTAATGTTGAGTTTCCAGAGGAATTTAAAAAGTAGTGTGGGCCACAGGATCTTGTCAAAACTAAATCAACATGCTCAACAGAACTAAATGAACTTTGCTTGTAAATTTGCCTCTTGTCCAATTTGAAGTTTGCAGTTCAATGTTGAATGCAGGTGCTTGACTAGAATTTACAGAAATATTTTAATGGTATTCCACCCAAAGGTATGAAGAGCTATGCTTGGGCTTATGTGATGATACTTTAGGTGCTTGACAGTTTATGCTTGTTTATATTATGTACTTGAGTATGGGTTGTTTTATCCTCTGTATCCAAGGTGCCAGAAGCAATAAGAAAATGTCAACGAGCTGGTATTACAGTCCGAATGGTGACAGGGGACAACATTAACACCGCTCGTGCTATTGCCACAAAATGTGGAATTCTTCACCCTGGGGAGGACTTCCTTTGTGTAGAAGGCAAAGAATTCAATAGACGAATACGAAATGAAAAAGGAGAAGTAAATAGCCTTTCTTTCCTCGTTTTCTTCTTGTTGTTTTGTACAAATCTCCTAATGCTGTTTTCATTTGACAGATTGAACAAGAACGAATAGATAAAATTTGGCCCAAGCTTCGTGTTCTTGCTAGATCATCTCCAACTGATAAGCATACATTGGTAAAAGGTAAGAATGTATTATTGCTGCTTTTTCTCATGTTGTTACAAGGTAGCCAGTTCTTATCTGATCTTTTGTTTGACTTTTCCAAAAACGTCAACAGTTTATTTTTCTTTGAAAATGAAACTACTGAAGTTTATCCTACATCCAGATCGCTCCTCTTTACAGTAAAAATCCTACTTTTTGTTCATGTATGGATAGTATAGCTTTCACTGTCCTTACTCGAAAAAAATAAATTTGAGGGAGAGCTACGGCTCACTGTTACTGATGTTCATTCACCCTATCCTCTCCCCTTGTCAACTCACAGAATGCCTTTCATTCTGAGAATGAACAGATGGGCAACACTGGCTTGGAAGTACAGGGAAAACTGTACTATCTAGTGTGAACAAAAGAGCAGCAATCCAGAGGTGGGATAAACCTCAGAAGAGGTAGTTTTTTAGTTTTTTTTTTTTTTCTGTTTTTGTTTTTTTTTTTTAACTTAGAAATTACTGAAGGCTCTCTGCCTAGAGTTTGGCTTTAAGCACAGTGAAAATTAACTGTTTTGCGATGATGTGTAACTGCCTTCTGTTTAAGGTGAGAATTGCAGACAACCTGAAAATAAAGGGTAATCAAAATGCTCTTAGGCCCCTTTCACACATGCGAACCGTTCAGGTCCGCCTGTCAGTTTTTTCAGGACGCTCCATGCATCTCTATGGAGCGACGGATGTCAGCGGTGACATGTCTGCTGACATTCGCTTTGCTAAATCCAGATGGATTGGTGGTTCTACTTTTCCATCCGACTGGCGGATCGGATGAAAACAGGCAGGCGGTCCATTTTTCATCCGATCTCCCCATAGAGGAGAGCAGAGATCTGACAGGTCCGTCTCTGCACTGTGAGTGGAGATGGACCTGTCATCTGCCGGCTCAGCGGGGATCAACAGATCGATCCCTGCTGAGCAAGCTGAATCCGTAAATCGATCCACATGTGTGAAAGGGGCCTAACAATAGTTGCCTGTGTTTGATTTTGTGTTTGGGTTCACACTTTGTGGCTATTTAGGCTGGAATCTGCCGATTACTGTTGTACTTGGGAAAGCAGCTGGGATCTTAAGGTTCTGGGATTTTACGCTAGATTACTAGTGGTTAGCACTTTTCCGTTCCTTGGTTTAAATCCCTGCCAGAACATGATCTGCATGGAGTTGGCATGTTCTCCCTGGCTTACGTGGATTTTTTTTTTTTGATTACTCTGGTTTAGGGATTGACCGATTTTATCGGTGCAGCCAATATTCACTTTTTTTGCAGTATCGGTCACAAACATACCCGATATTATTGCTTTAAGGGTCTTTACTGGGGTGATGCCAGTACTGTTCTTTAGAGTAGATGGTCAGTTTTATTGTAGTAACAACCGATGCAGCTCAGCAGCCGCTCGGCTGTTATTACAAGCAGCGAGAGGGGGTGTGTCCTCGTCCCCCCCCCCCCCCTCCCCCCCCCCCCACCGCGGCTCGCCCGAGCCACCAGCCCGCATGTCTGCCGGCTGGCCGAAGAGCCGAACAACGCTCATGCTTTGTTCAGGTCTCGGATCTAATAACCTGGAAGCGATGTCATGACATCACTTCCCGGATTACTGGCATCTTAAAGGTGCCAATTAAAAAAAAAATAGAAAGTCTTAAAAAATGCAGCTCTTGACGTTTTGAATATTTTCAAGTGCAGAGGAGGGGTTTGGGGTTTTATAGAGTACCTGTCACTGCCTATTACTGTCAGTAGGGATGTTTCCATTCCTTGTGACAGCAATAACAGTGATTAAAAAAAATAATGGAAAAGGACAGTGTAAAAAAATTAAAATTTAAATGTACACAATATCGGCCTGAGAGGTGTCCGACATATCGGTATCGGCACCGAAACAACTATATCGGTTGATCCCCACTCTGGTTTACTCCCACATTAAAAGACATGCTGATTGGTTAATTGGCCTTAAGCCCCGTACCCAGGAGCAGAATGTCGGGAGACCTTTGCTGGTTCAAAAAAAAAAACACGGACGACATTCTGCCTGTGTGTAGGTTGGTCTGTCCGACAGAATCCGGACGTGCATTCTGGAAAACCAGCAGCCAACCGACTCCCGATCAGCACTCTCAGCCAATGGCCACATATAAGCAACCTTATACAAATCATATCGCATCAATATCATCATAAACGGAGTATCTGCCACCTTCTAAAAATCTTCATATGTCCATCACACTTTGAGTGATCTACTCTTTTTATTAAGACACTCCCCAAATCAGGAGGACCTCAAATTGTAAAGGTCATATTGCAAGTTATTCTTTAAATCCTAATTCAGACCATAGAAATGGTTTATAATCTTCAATTTCCCAAATGCTTAGTGGCAGAAACGCATGGAATGCAAAGAACCAATCTTATTGTGTGTTCTTGCAAACTGTTAACTATTAAAACCTCAAATTGTGCCCACGTTTAAAGAATTGATGTATCACTATGTATATACAGCGTCTAATATTTTATAAGGGCCATACATGGAACAATTTTATATATGATTTTGTATTGTCAATTGGTTTGCTGTCTGCAAGAGAAATACTGTCAGAAGGTCGCTCAATGCACTAATATACTGAACAATCATATTTTCTACGTTCCTATTTATGCGTTTCACCTATCAGAGTGATTTCAATAAAATCAATTAGTTTGATCTATATTTGTCAATGAATACAGTGTTTTCAATAATTCATACATTTATTCACATTATCATGTAGCGCTACCCCAGGAGGAGCCGCTTAAGTTTGTTCAGTCTGTTACTTTGCCTCTCAACTTCAGTAACAGTCTCAGCCCCCTCTGGCACACCTGGCAATAGTGTAAGTGCAATAACCAATGAGAAACGCACCTTATGATGAAACACAGAAATTGTCTTTACTGCAATATTTCTGTGGAAAAGTAACAAACCGTAACAATATATTTGTTCAAGGGATGCAATGGGAGAGCAATAACTGAGGATATGAGCAATATAGCTTAATACTATATTCAGACTGCTTTCAGGGGATTCAAAACCTAAGAATAACCCCAAAAACAGAGGCACACTTGCATGACAAAACACACTATGGCAATCCGTACCAGATTGGTTACCTTTACTCAGGTTGGCTCTGAGTCCAGGCAAGAGGAGAGCAGTGGAATGTCCCTCTTTGTTTCAGGCCTCTTTTCTGTCCCCTGATACCAAAGGCACAACTTTAAAACACTTTATTCAAATCAATATGTAATGGCTTAACTTCCTAGATGAATTGTCCCACACACTCACTACACATATACAGAGCCCTGAATGTGTGTGTGGGTCTGTATGGCACTAGTAGTTTCAGTCCTTTTGAAGAACAGATAAAACTGTGTCTTCAGCTAGCCACTTACGGTGGTGCACTTAAACTCTTGAATAGCAGAGACAAACACAACTTGCCTGGATTATCAAGTGAAGAAGGCAGCATCTTTCTCAGCAAGGTGAAAGGACTATAATGTCTGTGTACAGTGTCCTTGGAAATGGATGCCCTTATCCTTTAGCCTTGTGGTACTACAAGTGTCAGCAAGATGACTAACAGCAACGATGCCTGTATACAGTGTCCATTTACCGTCTTCTGTGGTGCAGTGCTCGTTTCCTGCAAATGGGCAAAAGCCTTCTCACCCAACCTTGCAATCAAGGCCGAAACGAACGTCCTGAAACAGCAGGCTCTCCTGGCGACCTGAACGCTTCACCGTCGGTGCAGGTGTGCCTGGATGTGCACCTGGGATCCCCCTCTTTCAGGCTGCATGTCCCGGCACAGGCCTAAATCGTGCGGTGAGATCACGAGAGACCGCATCTCTCCCTCAGATCTGATCTCTTCCTCCTGCCTCGTGTTGTCTGAATCCCCTCGGATAAGCAAGATAGAGTCCTTGGTTCCTTTTTCTCCTAGAGCATGCTGGTCTCTGTCGGTCATGCCGCCATACAAGGCTATGGGGGCATTTTTAGATGAAGACTACACATCCCAGGATCCTTTGCAACTTCCTGCTGCTGTTAAAGTCCTTCTCATTGGCTCCTTTAACCACTTCTGGACTGCCACACGACTATATACGTCCTCACTTTAAGGACCGATATCTTTATGGCAGCAGCTAGCTGCCATAACCCTGGTATCGATGTGTTCGGCCGGTGGTCCGGTACAAGATAAAAGTGGTCTCTGTGGCGGATTCACCGTGAGATCACTTTTATCGACGGCGGGATAGGGCCCCCTCCCGCCGCGATCCGGTGCCCTCTGCCGCGATCCGGAGCCGTCGGCAAGTGGCAGAGGCAATCTGATCCTTCCCCTGGCTGTGCATGGGGACGAGTGAGGGGAAGATGGCCCCCACCCGTCTCCATGACACTTAAAGGGCCTTTTTTTTTTTTTTTTTTTTTTTTTTATTGCATTTTAGTGTAAATATGAGATCTGAGGTCTTTTTGACCCCAGATCTCATATTTAAGAGGTCCTGTCATGCTTTTTTTTCTATTACAAGGGATGTTTACATTCCTTGTAATAGGAATAAAAGTGACACAATTTTTTTTTAAGCAGTGTAAAAACAAAAGGTAAAATAGTGAAAAAATGTTTTAAACGTGCCCCGTCAAGCTCACGTGCAGAAGCGAACGCATACGTGAGTAGTGCCCGCATATGAAAATGTTGTGTTCAAACCACACGTGAGGTATCGCTGCGATCGGTAGAGCAAGAGCAATAATTCTAGCCCTAGACCTCCTCTGTAACGCAAAACATGCAACCTGTAGAATTTTTTTAAATGTCGCCTATGGAGATTTTTAAGGGTAAGAGTTTGTTGCCATTCCACGAGCGGGCGCAATTTTGAAGCGTGACATGTTTGGTATCAATTTACTCAGCGTAACATCTTTATAATCTTTCACAATATAAAAATATTTGGGCTAACTACTGTTGTCTTATTTTTTTAATTCAAAAAAGTGTTTTTTTTTTAAAAGTGGGCTTGTAAGATCGCTGCGCAAATACGGTGTGACAAAGTATTGCAACGACCGCCATTTTATTTTCTAGTGTGTTAAGAAAAAAAATGTAGAACGTTTGGGGGTTCTAAGTAATTTTCTAGCAAAAAAAAAAATCTGTTTTTAACTTGTGAACAACACATCTAAAAAGAGGCCCGGTCCTTAAGTGGTTAAGTAGCTTCCTCTGACTCCTGTTCTTGGCTTCTCTCTTCTTGCCAATAGGAGCACAAGGAAGGGAGCAGAGAGTGGCCAATCTGCCGCAGACATGACAGGCGCACACTCCCTCTTTCAGACTGGAAAGCCTGTGTACATCGCGGCAGCCAGCTTGGTGGGGTTGCAGGAATTGCTGGGCACCCGCTACAATCTAATTCTGTGTGGAATGGTTTGATTGTTACATGTATAGCCACTGTTGTATATTCCATTTCTTCATATAGTGTCTGCCTGCTCACCAAACCGCAAACATTATAGTTTTTGGGGTGTTTTGGCCACTTTGTTATTAAATGGTTTCTACTGTTGTAGTCCTTATGTCAAATTGTTTTTTAGTTAGTCAGTGGTAATGTCCATCCATTAGGCACCTTAAACTTGCTGTACAGGTGACTGCTCGTGAGCAGTATTTTTATTTATTTTTTGCCGCTAATTTTTAACTTTTTCACTTCAGGTATTATTGACAGCACAATCTGTGAACAGAGACAAGTGGTAGCAGTAACTGGTGATGGGACCAATGACGGACCTGCCTTGAAGAAAGCGGATGTTGGGTTTGCTATGGTAAGACCAGTTTGTGTTCATAAAGGGTAGCATGCTGTGTATATGAGTGAAGTTTTAAGCAGTTGAGTTGATATCTGTGTATTCTGAGATTACAAAACCCGAGATCTCTAGATTTTAGGGTTGATAATGTGTTTGTCATTTTCCCAAATATCATCATAAGAATTCCAACTTGGTGACAACCGTTAATAGACAAGGATAATGAGTCAGCTTGATGGCCATCGCCCATAGCTTGACTCCCATTAGCAAACACAGTATTATAAGGGTTGACAACTGTCATCTGTTGCGAGGGGTCTTCCTGGCCCAAGATCCTTGTTGTTCATGATAAAACTGTATGGGGGAATAATGAGAAAAAAGGGGGAAATCAAATCAAGGGAAAGGGGGAAAAAGAGGAAAGTAACCCAAATAAGGGCACAGATAGTGTATAAAGAAAGGGGTCATAGAAGAGAGGGAGCTGCTGGGAGACGCTCGTGGAGAGAGGTAAATAGTGGACAGAGGGTGAGACACCAAGGTATAGTCACCTCAACCCTCCCTGTAGCCACTTACCGACCGGCTCCTGTACATATACGTCGGCACTTTGAAGATGGATATCTCGGTAACGGCAGCAGCTGCTGCCACAACCGAGGTATCCATCTTTACAGGAGCCAGGTTCTGTGTACGTCCCGAGTAGCGCCCGCATATGAAAACGGTGGTCAAACCACACGTGAGTTATCGCCGCGACCGGTAGAGCGAGAGCAGTAATTCTAGCCCTAGACCTCCTCTGTAGCGCAAAACATGCAACCTGTAGAATTTTTTAAATGTCGCCTATGGAGATTTTTAAGGGTAAAAGTTTGACGCCATTCCACGAGCGGGTGCAATTTTGAAGCATGTCATGCTGGGTATCAATTTACTTGGCGTAACATTATATTTCACAATATAAAAAAAAAATTGGGCTAACTTTACTGTTTTTTATTTTTTTTTTATTTTAAAAAAGTGAATATTTTCCAAAAAAAATGCACTTATAAGACCGCGGCGCAAATACGGTGCAAAAAAAAGTATTTCAATGACCGCCATCTTATTCTCTAGGGTGTTAGAACCCCCAAACATTATATATTGTTTTTTTTTTTTTTCTAAGTAATTTTCTAGCAAAAAACCTCTTTTAAACATGTAAAATCCAAAACGAGGCTAGTCCTTAAGTGGGTGGTTAAGCTGCGTGTTAGGATGACCCTGCTGGGGTCGAGAGCATAGTCGTGAGGGTATCTGAGATCTCTAGTTTTTAGAAGCACTAGGTAACATTTCCGATCTTGATCATACAGTATGTTTTAGACTGAGCATTCATAGACCCTGGGTTAGAGATTGGTACCTTCAGGTGATTAGATACTGGCAAGCTTTAGAGGACATGCCCTCTAGGTTCAACCCCTATAACCCGTGAGTCCTCAGTTTTTTGCAAGGTCTATCCCTAAGGTGATAGACCTATTTTCTCTTGCAGAGAAATTGCTCTTATCAATTTAAAGTTACTGTAACTATGAATTCTGTATGGCTCTAGAATTATTGCTCTTACTCAGACGTTCATGAACAATACCTCACATATATGGCACAAGTGATGTTTACATACACCTTTCCGCCCTATGCTACACTTTCTGTGGATTGTGTGCTTTAAAAAAAGTAGCTTTTTTTTCGTCTTTTTTTTTTTTTTTTTTTTTTCTCTTTGCTTTCACAAGGGTGCTAATGTAAACCCTACGTGAAAGCATGGGCAGGTGACTTGTCCTCTTTATAGAGATACTGGTGGATAGGCAGATTTGTAAAATGCCCTGAACCACAACTTGTCTCAGGGAGTTATTGTACCAGGACAGGTTCAAAAGATTCTACATCTATTCATGGTACCAAGGCTCAACTGGGGTATTTGTCCTATCCTGGACTTAAAAATCCCTCAACAAACTCTTTCAAACTTCAAATCTGCAAGGTCAGTAAGTGCCTCTGTGGGAATCCAAGATGCCTATCTACACATTCTTATCCTGGATACATCCCAAGCAAATGTTTGTTTTCAAAAAAGTTCTTTCTCTAAGAGCTCCAAGAGAAGTCCCACACTGAGATTTGCCATAATAGTTCTGAGTCTAATGATTGCCTCCTTTAAGGCAGTACCTTTTTGCCCAATTCCACTCAAGAACACAAAAAGAAAAGCAGCATCCTGATGCCTGATGAAGGAGCACGCATGCTCCGAACGCGTGCACGCCCCCAGCGTCACTGATACCCGGGAAATACAACTAGGAACAGACGATCCACGCTGTGCCTGTCTCAACCCAGCCTGTGACACTGGTTACCACCGGCGCCGTCAGACGGGACGAAGAGACAAGTGTAACACACTCCAGCATTTAGGATCGCCCCCTGTGGAGCCCTGCTGCCCACCACACAGCCTCCCGGATGGATTTTTTACCTGATGTGCCTGTATCTACCTTACTCTGAGTGAGTGCATTTTAAACCTGTAATAAAATGTTTATGCTTCAGTACTGCACTTAGGTCGGCGCTGCTTTTCTTCCTTTTTATCTCCCTCCAAAGGTGAATTCTGCCCTTCAAGCATGCTGCCTCCTGTGTTTGTATCTGCATCTCTCCCCCTGAGGTCATAGACCTATACTCTGCATTCCACCCCCCCCTCCCTCCACCCCCCCCCCCCCTCCCTCCCCTCCACTCATCTCATCCCAGTTTTTATGCCTGGACTATTGTTCATCAACCCAGCACCATCCCTGGACTCTTTTTACCATTCTTTATCATTTATTTATTTTCTATATTTTTTTTATCATATTGTAACTCACACATGACTGTTATATAATTGATATCTTTTAATTAGCTATTCTTAATTTATTATCAATTTTTTATATAACTTACTATCCCTTTGCTCACCCCTAGCCATAGCTGTTTTCCCCTAGCGCAACAAAATATTGTAAATTATCCACTCAAGAACACGCCAACTAAACATTCTGTCAGCATGGAAAACAGGCTATTTCCCTGGACTCACTCCTGAGCTCTTATTCAGCCAGGGTGTATTTGATTTCAATCAAGTCAATCTAAATCACTAGTAAAATGGCTTGATTTTAAATTGATTTAAATCAGTTTTTACAAAACAACTGTCATCTTTCCCGCAGCAGCTCCTCCTCTGACCCGCTGTTGACTTACCGACAGTCTCATTCACTTTAATGGGACAGCTGGTGACGCAGCAGTGACACTAGTTGAGGAACGTGGTGGCAGCAGGCCTGCTAACAGGCACTGCCATGTTGGATCTTAAATGACAGATGCCCTTTAACCACCTCATGCCCATGCTATAGCTGAATGACGGCTACAGTGCGGGCCTTAATTGCTTGGAGGCCATCATGTCGTTGTCCTGCGCGTGAGCTGCCTGCGCACTCTGTGATCACCGAGTCTGAGACTCTCAGCCCCTTACCACGTTTTCAAAATTTTATAACAAACTATAAATTTGTGTGGTTTTTTTTTTTTTTTTTGTTTTTCTTTTTAGCTTTTCGGTGTCTTTCCTTAGTTATTGCTAAAAAAAAAAGCGGTGACTAAATGCCGCCAAACGAAAGCTCTTTGTGTGAAGAAAAATTCATTTGGGTATAGTGTTGCATGACCGTGCAATTGTCATTCAAAGTGTGAGAGGGCTGAAAGCTGAAAATTGGTCTGGACAGGAAGGGGGTTTAAGTGCCCAGTAAGCAAGTGGTTAAATGTAGGGACTTATTCTTGCTGGTTAGTTGGAACCTTTTAATATTTGCAAACAAAATGAAGGTTTCCTATTTAGGATATTAAAGGGGTTGTAAAGGTGGTATTTTTTTTTTCTAATATCACCTATATATTGTACAAACATCTGCCATCTATATATTTCCCCAAAAATGTTTCCTTTACATGTTTTCTACATACCGATTGTATGCTCTTCCTCCTTTCGATTTCCTTCAGCTCCTCACAGCTTACGGTCCTCGGATCGCACTCCCCGTCTTCATTGTGAACTAAAATTGCTGTCATGCTTGGTGGCATTGCACATTGCCGCTTTTTCACTTGTGTGTTTGAACGAGAATGAGCCTTCTTCTCTACAGCTAGTACAGCCTTCTGTACAGACACCTTCCATTAGTCACGCCCATTCCCGCCTCCCGAGCACGCCCATATTCTGCTGGCTAGCCCTATACACACACAAAACACAAGGTAGAGGAAAGGCGGGGCTGCGGTACAGAGCTCCAGATTACCATGCCACTCAAAGGGCATGGGAGGCAGAGCTTCAGCGGCGGCTCCCGTGCCTGCGAGCGCAGCCAGTGTTTAAAGCACGCGCGGGGCAACCTTTAGAACGGCGCTGTAGGCGGATCACCCATAGAGAAGCACAGGAAGTGGGAAAAATTACCCCAAAATCATAGTTTGTAGTGTACATCTATTTTTAAAACAATGGTATAAAGGAATATTCCTGAACTTTATTTTTATCTCATGGTTACTGTGAAATTGTGTGAATGCATCAGGGCAGTGCATGTTCTCAGCTGGCAGAGCTTGGATTCATTGAATGAGTTTACCAAAAAATGTAAATATTGCAGAATATACATCCTTGTGCTGCATAACTAAGCTCTATTTCATGCTGAATTAACTAAATTATTTAGATCTTAAATAGAAAACTATCTTTTAGCCAGATCGTGCAGCTCTAAAATGTAATAATCAAAAGAAATCCAATTTTTATTTTAATCCACCCTGTATTCAGCCAAACAAGGCCTTGCTTGTTCTGGTGGATCACCACTTCAGCTTTAACATTGGAAAAATGCTTTTCTTCCTTACAATTGGAAAGTTCTTCCAATAGACACAAGTCTTAAAGGCTGATCTGTCCCTTCCCTCCACTGAGAAGCTATTGTGATACTAAGGTGTAACATTATTGCAGCAGCTCCCACCTAAAACCAGGATACAAAAAGACTAAAAATATAGTGCTACAATGCGCCCCCCCCCCCCCCCCCCCCCCCCCATTTGCTGTGATATCAACCAAACAAAATGTAATATAGATGAAATCCTGAACTATAATAAACCTACTCTGTACGTTGGGAGGGAGGGTGTGATATAGTTGATTCCATATATATCACATTTTTGTCGGTTAAAGCGAAGTTCCTCCCAAAAGTAGAACTTCTGCTCATTTGTCTCCTCTCCCCCTCCGGTGCCACAATTGGCACCTTTCGGGGGGGGGACCGGATACTGGTCTGACAGGTATCCTGTTAACACTTCCGGGAGTCTGCGCTGTGGCCCATGACGTCACCGCAGGGCTCCCTCCTCCCCGGGCTGAGGCGAGGGGAGTGGGGCCTCACGCATGCGCAGTAGGGTTCCCGGCGTGAAGCTGTAAGGCAACACTGCCAGGTTCCCCTCCCTGCAATGGCGGCGGCAGCTGCGGGGCCGTCATCGCTGGACTCCAGGACAAGTAAGTGTCCTATTAAAAGCCAGCAGCTGCAGTATGTGTAGCTGCTGGCTTTTAATTTTTTTTTTGGGCAGACCTCTGCTTTAAGATCACAGCAAAAGAGGGGGGTGCATCCATAGCGCTATACCTTAATTTTTATTTTTAAGTCTTTACTCAGTCTCTGGCTTTAACAGCATGGCTGTTGAAACCTAGGGATTTCTGAGTCTGATTCCTACTTTGCTGAAAGACAACTTCCAGGTAGATCTATTACCTTGAAATCTTACTTTTCCTGGTGCAAGCACAGTTCAGTCCCAGAGATATGCTGTGCTTCACAATCTGGCCTTTCTGCAAAAAGGTCTTGACTAGAATCTAGCTTTTGGCACCCTAAAAGTAATGGCCGCCCTGATTTTAAAGGCATTTTGTTTCGTATTCTTGGAGTTTCTTGTTAGACCTTCCTTGCATCACCCAGGGACCCTATTTTGATTCTTTCTGCCCTGTAGAAACCACCCTTTGACCCCATAAGGGATATTCCCTTAGCAATTCTTGCTAGCAATGTAGACTTGTTAGCCATCACGTTTGTAAAACGTACCTCCTGAACAGGTAGCCCTTTCCTGTAAAGAGCCTTTTTATTTCACAATGACAAGGTTGTATTATGACCAAGACCTTCCTTTTCTTCCAAAGGTGGCTTCAGCGTTCCATCTCAAGAAGAGCATTGTTCAGCCATCCTTGTACCTTGCTCCTAAGCAGCCAATGGAATACTCTATGCTGCCTGGTTGTCGTCAGAGCCAATAGAGTGTATCTAAAAGCTATTGCTTTCTTTCAACAAATGGGTTCCCTGGAATCTTGCAAGGTGCACCCTGCTTCAAAATCCTCCATTGCATGGTGGACAAGGAATTTGACTACCAGAACTTATGCTCTTAAATAAAACCTCCTGTGCTGTTATGCCTACTCCACCAAATCCATAGGACTATCCTGGCACTTTAGGCAACAGCGACTTGGTGCCTAAGTGCGTAAGGTACCACCTGTTCTAATGCTCATATTTTAGTTTTACCAAGTGGATGTCCAATCTTTTGTGGATGCAACTTTTGTCCGCAAGGTTCCTCCAGCTGCACTTGGGTCTTTGACCCCCTGTTGTGTTTTGAGCCCGTTGGCACAGTTCTGTTAAATTTTGAAAATAATTTTAAATTCCTTATGGAGTACAGGACACAGGCCACCCTCCTTAAATTCTCCCGTTTTACTCTGCATTGCTTGCTACAAAACTGAGGACTCACGGAGTAAGGTAGGCTTATAGGGGAGGCTCCCAGGTCAGTAGTTTGCCACCAACTGTGTATGAATAAGCTGCGGTATCCTGTATTGTACACCCTAGATATGGAAATTTCAAGTCAAAATTTCCTTTTTACAGTTGTTACTCATAAACCGTAAGGAGTAATTTTTAGAATACTTGGAGTTGGTTTTAAACTTACAGAATGAATGCATATTTCTCTTCATATATTATATGCTTTTATATTTCACATTTTCACATAATACTTAATGCAGAACTATGCTGCATCTGAGCACCACAAACCAAAAACACCATCCATGTCTCCATGCTTTAGTTTGCTGAGAAATCACTTTGAAAACACCCCCTAATCCAGGGGTGCTCAACCTGTGGCCCACGAACCAGGAAAGTGCATGCCCATGCTCTGGGATGCTGGGTCAGCAAGCCCAGATCGTGATTAATGTTTTGTCAACCCACCATCCCAGTGCAATGTGCATGGAGCCAACCCCTGCAGCAGAGGAAGCAGGCGGCCGCGGATGGGGGTATAAGCCGCATAAGCGGATGCTTCCTCTGTAGCACGGACTCCTGTCCTAGGTGGGATGATATAAAGTTCACTTTCACCTGGGACCGTTCTACTTTCAGCCTGGGGAGTGATGCCAAGCAGAAGCTAGTTCTGGTAGAAGGTACGGTAAACCGCAGTGCATCGATGTGAAAGCGCCCTTTATAAGGGGTTCAGGACATTAAGGGCTCCTTAACATTTTGCAGTTTGGAGGGCAGTAAAACTCCATAGTTCATTGTGACCCATGACCAGTTACTAAATTAAGTGGCCCTCACTCTTTCAAAGGTTGATTACCTCTACCCTAGCCTTTCTGGCTGTGGCCATCTTGAGTAAGGGCAAGATGATTCATGTAGCATTTTCTTCCTGGAATACATCTATTCTTGGCTTAGGCATGCAAACAGGAATGCGTGCCCGGGACAGTTTTTAAGGCAGGGCAAAAGGGGCAGCTTGTTGCCAATTATCCCTGTTTAAATTCCATTGTCCCTTGAAGTTTTAGTCCCGTGCTGTGTCCCAATATCTCGGTATGAAGTTCTGTTACTAATGCTGCTCAGCTCTGTCCTATTGCCGTGTACAGATGACTTGCTTGCAGACCCTGTATTTACATGTAAATAACCTGCATGAATATGTAAATAGAGGCGACATTGATATGCAAGTAGCCGTGGCCCGACGGCATTGATATGTAATTAAAGGCGGCATTTATATGTATATCATGCCCCCCCTGAGGTCATATTCCCCAATCACTTTTGGCTGAATGCTGCCCACTGGGGAGGTAAAGGGGCATGCTGAAAAGTCTTGCCTACAACTGTGGTCATTAAGCCTAACATTAGCCTGTTCTGCAAATGTAAGCAAATTGGAGGTGTAAAACTTTTTCAAAATATGGTGTCACAGCACCCTGAATTTTGGTGCAGGTGAATATGCACATCTCAGCAGATGCGTGAGGGTGCTATTAACAATTAATGGCACTGCTGTGTATCTGCTAAAGGACAGCAGGTTTCTGTGGTGTTAGCAAAGTTTTTGCATGCGTTCCTGACACCCACAAATGTTAACGCAGGCTAAATGTCTTACACTGACCGCCAATGTAACAATCTTCTCATTACATTGGGGCTTGGTGTACAATCCTTTCATTCACACTAGTGGCCACAGTGAAGGTTTCCCTTACATTGGTGTTCAGTGTAAATCCCTCTTTACTTTTGATGGTTACTGTGAATGCTCCTATTACATTAGTGGTCAGTGTAGAAACTCCTCTATATTGGTAATTGGTAAAAAAAAATCCGAACTTGCATTTGTGGTCAGTTTCAAATCCTCCCTTAATTGGTGGTCCATGTAGAAGCCCCCTTTAAATTGGTGGGGAGTGTAAATCCCCCCTTACATTGGTGGCCAGTGTAGAAATCCCCCTTTATTGGTTGTTGATGTAAAATCCTCCATTATATGTGTTAGTGTAAATTCTTCATTACATTGGTGATCAGTGTACATTTTCTTTCACATTGGTGGTAAGTGCAGAATTGCCCTTACACTGGTGGTCAGTGTAAATCCTTCTTTGTATTGGTGGTCATTGGAGGTCATTCTATTCCTCCTTACACTGGTGGTTGGTGTAAATGCTCCTATTACATTGGTGTCAGTATAGAAATCTCTCTTTATATTGGTGGGTGACATAAAATCCCCCCCTCACAATGGTGGTCAGTGCAAATCCCCCCCCCTCACAATGGTGGTCAGTGCAAATCCCCCTCCCTCACAATGGTGGTCAGTGCAAATCCCCCTCCCTCACAATGGTGGTCAGTGCAAATCCCCCTCCCTCACAATGGTGGTCAGTGCAAATCCCCCCCCTCACAATGGTGGTCAGTGCAAATCCCCCCCCCCCTCACAATGGTGGTCAGTGCAAATCCCCCCCCCCCCTCACAATGGTGGTCAGTGCAAATCCCCATCCCCTCACAATGGTGGTCAGTGCAAATCCCCCCCCCCCCCCCTCACAATGGTGGTCAGTGCAAATCCCCCCCCCCCACAATGGTGGTCAGTGCAAATCCCCCCCCCCCCCCCACAATGGTGGTCAGTGCAAATCCCCCCCCCCCCCACAATGGTGGTCAGTGCAAATCCCCCCCCCCCCCACAATGGTGGTCAGTGCAAATCCCCCCCCCTCACAATGGTGGTCAGTGCAAATCCCCCCCCCTCACAATGGTGGTCAGTGCAAATCCCCCCCCCCTCACAATGGTGGTCAGTGCAAATCCCCCCCCCTCACAATGGTGGTCAGTGCAAATCCCCCCCCCCTCACAATGGTGGTCAGTGCAAATCCCCCCCCCCCCCCCCTCACAATGGTGGTCAGTGCAAATCCCCCCCCCCCCCCTCACAATGGTGGTCAGTGCAAATCCCCCCCCTCACAATGGTGGTCAGTGCAAATCTCCCCCCCCCCCCACAATGGTGGTCAGTGCAAATCCCCCCCCTCACAATGGTGGTCAGTGCAAATCCCCCCCCCCCCTCACAATGGTGGTCAGTGCAAATCCCCCCCCTCCTCACAATGGTGGTCAGTGCAAATCCCCCCCCCCTCACAATGGTGGTCAGTGCAAATCCCCCCCCCCCTCACAATGGTGGTCAGTGCAAATCCCCCCCCCCTCACAATGGTGGTCAGTGCAAATCCCCCCCCCCTCACAATGGTGGTCAGTGCAAATCCCCCCCCCCTCACAATGGTGGTCAGTGCAAATCCCCCCCCTCACAATGGTGGTCAGTGCAAATCCCCCCCCTCACAATGGTGGTCAGTGCAAATCCCCCCCCCCCCCCCACAATGGTGGTCAGTGCAAATCCCCCCCCCCTCACAATGGTGGTCAGTGCAAATCCCCCCCCTCACAATGGTGGTCAGTGTAGAATCCCCCACTACAGTATATACTGTAATTGCCAAAGATTTTCAGCTTTGCTCTACATGATTCAGAATTTGCCACAGTGTACTGCCTAGTAACTAACTAATCCCATCCCCCCACCACTGCCACTGATCCCAACCCCCCCCCCCCAAGCATTGCCACTGATCACATCTCATCGCATCCCCCTCCCCAAGCATTGCCACTGACCCCAGGAGTCCTAGGAGTTTTCTGTCTATTGATGGGTCCCATCGCCTCCCCAGTCCATGGTGTGCAGGCAGTGAGGAGATAATGTGCTATAACCTTTTGCAACCAATCAGTGAGCAGTAATGATATGCACTAACCTCATGTAACCAATCATTGAGTGGTAAGGATATGCAGTAACCTTGCAACCAGTAATAATGTGCAGTAACCTCTAGGAACCAATTGGTGAGTGGTAAGGATGTCCAGTAACTCCTAGCAACTAATCAGTGAGCAGTATTGATGTACAGTAATCTCTAGCAACCAATCAACAAGCAAAAGTCATGTTCTGTAAACTCTAGCAGCCAGTCAGTGAGCTGTAATGATACACTAACCTTTGGCAACCAATCACAATCCCTGCCTGATCAGATTCAGTAAACGGAGTGAGTCTAGCTGCTATTTATTGTATGTCTTATACCAGGTGGGGAGCGAAGTTGCATGGGGGGGGGGGGGGGATATGTTTGCTCAGGGTCCAATCAATATTAATGACGGCCCTGGGTCTGCTTACCTGAGAAAACCCCTCCTGAAGTCTCCTGGGATGCATGACATAATTTGCCTAGGCCTGGAAACAAGGAAGTAACTGAAAAAATGTTTAAAAAAAAAAAAATTTAATACATGTAAATATGATTTACTTTTGATTTACAGTACTAATGCTAGCAGCAGAAGGAATAAAAATATTCAATGTTGGAGAGGGAAGATCCACTTAAGTCGTGAGGCTGAATCAAAGGAATTAAGCTTCGTTGCAAAAAAGTTAACAACTTACGGACCGCTGCACGCCGATAGGTCCTAAGTTTGAAGAGGAATATCGTTGTTATGGCAGCAGCTAGCGGTCCTCTTTCCGATAAGAGTGGTCTCTGCGGTGGATTCGATGCAAGATCACTTTTGAGTGGTGGGAGAGTGCCCTCCGCCGCTTACCAAAGCCCATTGGATGTTTCCCCTTGCCTGGTATGGAGACGAGTGAGGGGAAGATGGCCCACCCATTGCAGTGCAGAAGCTATGTCAAAACGTCACTTCCGCCCATAGCTCTTAAAAGGCCATTTTTTTAAATTTATTTTTTGTTTTTTAAATGACAATTTTTTTTCTATTTTTTTTATTCCATTTTAGTGTAACTATGAGATCTGAGGTCTTTTTGACCCCTGATATCTTATTTAAGAGGTCATGTAATGCTTTTTTTCTATTACAAGGGATGTTTACATTCCTTGTAGGGATGAGCTCCGGCGTGTTCGCATGGCGCACGTGCCGAGCCCGCCAGGAAGTCGGCACGGCGCAGCGCTAATCACAAGCAGTGAGACATTTCCCGATGTGCGGCTGCAGAGATCGGGAAATGTCTCCCTGCCTGTGATTAGCGCTGCGCCGTGCCGACTTCCTGGCGGGCTCGGCACGTGCGCCATGCGAACACGCCGGAGCTCATCCTTAATTCCTTGTAATAGAAATAAAAGTGACACATTTGTATTTTTTTTTTTTTTTTTAAAGAACAGTGTAAAAATAAAAGATAAAATAAATAAGAAAAAAAAATACATTTTTAAACGCTCCCCGTCCCGCCGAGCTCGCTCGCGGAAGCAAACGCATACGTGATTAGCGCCCGCATAAGAAAACTTTTTTTTTTTTTTCACATTTGAGGTATTGCTAAGATCGGTAGAGCGAGAGCAATAATTCTAGCCCTAGACCTCCTCCTGTGCCTCAAAACATGTAACCTGTAGAATTTTTTTTAAACGTCGCCATGGAGATTTTTAAGAGTAAAAGTTTGTTGTAATTCCACGAGTGGGCGCAATTTTGAAACGTGACATGTTGGGTATCAATTTACTTGGTGTAACGTTATCTTTCACAATATAAAAAAAAAATTGGGCTAACTTTACTGTTTTTTATTTTTTAATTCAAAAAGTGTATTTTTTTCCAAAAAAAGTGCGCTTGTAAGACCGCTGCGCTAATACGGTGTGACATTTTATTCTCTAGGGTGTTAGAAAATGTGTTTGGGGGTTCTAAGTAATTTTCTAGCAAAAAAAAAACTGTCTTTAACTTGTAAACAACAAATCTCAAAAAGAGGCTTGGTCCTTAAGTGGTTAAGGCTCACTATGAGTTAAGTCCAAGGAGGGGCATGCCATCTCATGGAGTTCTCTTATTTACATCTGACTGTTTTATTGCACTCTTGAAAGACCGCTATTGGTGTAGTTCCGGAAGCCCAATGCTGGACCTTCTGGCCTTGGCATCTTCAACAGTAGAGTTGCTGTAGCTGCTTTACCTGCTCTCCCTACCTACCTCCTGCCCAATCATAAAATCATTTGTAAAATACAAAGGCTTCTGTGAATGGGCAGTAAATGGGGGAGCGGGCATAGCTTCTCCATGTGCCTCTTTCACAGCCCCAAGTATCTTTGTGTAGCCTCCGGCAGAGCCATAAACCTGTCTGATATAAATAATATAGATACTTAGTGTGCCTTTACTTTTTTACAAAGTGAAATCCTGGAATTCTGCTTTAAGTGTGGTGTTGGTGTTCCTTCTATCTACATGCATTTTATATTGAGTTTCTTAAACTGTTATCACACAAGTGAGATGTCATTTCAGCCACAGACTTGTGTTGCATGGTATCTCTTTCAAGGTGTATATAAAAGTAACAGTGTCTTCTGGACACGTGAATGCTGATGCAGATTCACCTACTCTTCTTGATTTTTGCTTTTTGTCGGACTACTATCTACTAAAGTTGTATGTTATTTTTATCATATCACAGGGGTGAAGGATATTGTAACTGTTTGCAGCAGCCTCTAGAAATTGTGTATTTTTAGCCAATTTGGCAGAATATTTTAAGGTCTTGCTTGTGCTTCAACACTGGGTGCTTTCTTCTCAGGGACCACACTGAGTCCTAATGTGATTTGAATCTTTACCTACCTGTGGGTGTTTGTGTTCTTTATCCATAGTGTTTATCCCTTGTGATCCCAGAAACATAAAATATAGGCATGATCCAACTACCAAATCACTAATTGAAGTACAATACTAGTCAAAATGTTAACATTTTGGATAACTTGGAAGAGTTAGAATGTCTATATTTAATGGTGTCTAGGACACTTTTTTTTTTTTTTTTTTTTTTTCTTCTTGTTCAAGGACAGCAAAAATGGGTTAGTAATGCATGGGCAGAAATTAAAACTTGACAGACGTTCTAAACTTCCCTGATAGAAATTAGGTAATCTTCCCTGAGGGTACTGCACTAAAAACCCTAAACACAGTACAGTTTGGCAACCCGTTCCTTCCAAAAGTAGAGGATAGACCATTGGAACTATTACCCAAAAAGAAAAACCTTCTCCTGCTAATGATAGCCTAAGTCGCAACTTTCTGAAATAAGGTGAAAGGGGTGTAGAGTCCCATCTTAGATTCCATTCACATCTGAGCATTCCCTGAATGTGCGAAAAAACACGTCACGCTTGCAATACTATTTAATGGCACACCAAACGCGGCAAAGTGCGTTTTTTCCCGCAAGTGTCAAAACGCGTGAAGATAAGCACCCAAGGAGGTACAGGAGCTTCTTTGGTGCAGTTGTTGCACATAGGACAGCCATTCCAAATGAAAGGGCTGCCCTATACGTGTAGAGCGAAAATGCGCACAAATACTTTAGGTGTGCCCCTAGCCTAGTGCAACAGACACAACTTTACCACATTGTTATGCAGATAAACAGACTTTTGCACTTTTACGTGTCTGCAGGAGTCAACATTAGCAAATTTTTAATAAAGTTTCAACAGTTTTTTTTATTTTGGTGTGGGGTTTCTCCTAAAATCCATATTTTTTTTGTTTTTTTTTTTACAATCCGCTGTTAGCGGGGAAGCACGCTGACAGCTGATGAGTCAGTTGTTAAGGAAGCAGCGGCTGGCTTCCCGGCCAGCTGCTTAGCAACCAGCTATTTGTCAAATAGGGGACCCCCAGGCTGCTTGATACTGCTAGCAAAACAATGGTGGTAATTATCACATGCTTTTTTACTCTCTGGTCTGTTTGTGAATTGGACTTAAAGTGGTTTTTAACCCACTTTCACACATTTACACTATCAGTTTTCTCTTTTATACAGTGCCCCCCTGTCTGTTTTACAAAATTCCTCCTTTATCGTATCTCCTGGCCATCATTTAACCGGCGGTGTCTCCTCTCTGCCCGTCTGACAGAAGCAGCGGGCAGGGCCGAGGTTTCCCTGCTGACGTCAGCGGGACATGGGGAGACACGGCCGGTCACGTGACCATCGTGATACAGTAAAGGAGGAATTTTTTTCATTAAACAGACAGTGGGGCACTGCATTAGGAAACAAAACTGACAGTGTAAAAACAGATTGGATATTCCTGCAGCAGGAGGGGGATGGGGTGGCACTTGGTGACACGCAGAGAGGGGAGGGGGGAGGAAGACAGAGGAGACAGACACAGAAGTGCAGGCTGCGGAAGACTGAGGCACCTAAAAAGACCATGATGTCATGGTCTGTTTACTTGGGGGAGAAACTGGCAGGGACAGCCAGGTTTTTTAGGTGTTAGTGGTCCAAATTACACACCACAAGCACTGTACTGTATAAAATGCTTTATAGGAGCAGGATCCATTTTTTATTTTTGGTAAACACCGCATAATCTTCTTTTTTTTCTTTTTCTTTTTTTTTTTTTGTGAATTTAATTTATCGCATGCGGTAAACGTTAGTGAAATGACCCCATAGACAGCAATGCATCTGATTACGGTTCCGTTAAAGTAGTTTTTCTACTTACATTTGCAAGCAACCTAAACCTGCTGGAATAAATGTTTTTTTGTTTATTTAGCAAAAAAATAAACCCAGTGGTGATTAAATGCTGCCAAAAAAGCTCTTATTTGTGTGGGAAAAGAAATGACTATTTCCTTTGGATACAGTGTTGCGTGACCGCAACTGTCATTCAAAGTGTGACAGTGCTGAAAATTGGCCTGGGCAGGAAGGGGGTAAAAGTGCCCAGTAGGCAAGTGGTTGAGCCAGGATTAATATCTAAAAACTGCAAGTGCTGTGGTAAGAATTTTAACAAATAGTTTACTGTGGAATTTTTTTTATTGTGCTCAGCGTGTTAAAGTGATTGTGAAGCTTCAATTTTTTTTTTTTTTGTTTTTTTTTTGTTTTTTTTCCTTTTCCTTAAAGGAGAAGTCCAGCCTGAGCTCATTTGGCTGGACTTCTCCTATGGATCACAGGAGAGCAATTCATTTTGCACTCCTGTGACCCGTTTTCAGCAGAGAGGGGTTTGAAGTTCACTCTCTGGTCACACAGATCAGTCTAGGCACTGCTTCATCCTGACTCTGGGAGTCTGAATCCGCCAGGTGCCTGGACTGATGGCCGTCTCAGCCTCTCAGTGAGTCGCTAAGACAGCTGTTCCCCGCCCCTCCACAGCTCAGCGCTCCAGTCAGTGTGGAGGAGCAGAGCAGAAGAGCTGCTGATTGACAGGTAGCAGCTCTCCGGTGGGGGAGCTGAGAGAACCAAGCCATCAGTGGTGTTTTATGGCTCGACTTTCAGTGAAGAGGCACTGGGGGACAGATGCAGCATGGGACCGAGGCAAGTATGATTCTACAATAACCCCCAAACCCATACTTCTCTTTTAACACAGGTTTACGCTTGCCTGCTCAGTGCAATGGCATTGCACAGAGCGACCCTGAAGGGGGATACTGATGCCTAAACAATTTTTACCTTCATTAATGGAATATATTAAGGTAAATGTTTAGGCTTTGGAACCACTGTACGCTTTAAAACACTTAGCATTTAATACTACTTTAATATTACACCTTTTAAATATGAATTTAAAGCTTTAAAAAAGTAAATTGGAAGCAATTATATGTAGTAATTAGGTTACATAATTAATTTTTCTAATCCAGGTTAGTAAATGAAACCTGACGCCTCATGTCAAACCAGTGTTCGGTTATGGCATTGCCCCCTTAGTTGTTTTTAATTTCTTCTCTATGTACAGAGTATGCTTTGTACTGCACAGTGGCCATCTTTCTAAATAACAGATGCTGCCTTTTAGCAGAGCTTGTAACAAAAGTATGGAAATACTGCCACCTAGTGGTAAAAATCAGCATTTTCTTCAGTTTTGAGGACATTTTTTCTTCAGTTTTGAGGACATTTTTTCTTCAGTTTTGAGGACCACATGGGGAAAATAGTCCTGCACTGTTTATATCATGCTGACACACCATGCTCCAAATAAAGTACATAGGAGCATTCACATCATTCTCTGCTCTAGAAGAGCTTAGTCTGATGCCCCTATTATGATCTTGCAGGAAAACATGTGCAAACTCTGACCAACTTGGTTAACCACTTCAATACCAGGCACTTTCGCCCCTTCCTGCCCAGGACAATTTTGAGCTTTCAGTGCTGTCGCACTTTGAATGACAATTGCGGGATCATGCTACACTGTACCCGAACTAAATTTTTTTTTTCTTTTTCTTCCCACAAATAGAGCTTTCTTTTGGTGGTATTTGATCACCTCTGCGGTTTTTATTTTTTGCTAAACAAACTAAAAAAGACCGACATTTTGGAGGCACTGATATGTAGAATTGATGGGCACTGACGGGCGTTAGTGATGAACACTGGCACTGTGGTGGGCACTGGTGGGGGGTTATGATGGGGGCACTCACTGGGTACATTTGATGGGGGCTGTGCTGATAATCATTGTGCTGAACACGTGGTAAGAAGCCTCTGTCAGAGGCGCGTACCGGCATGTTGTCCTGCTGGATGTCATGACGCCCAGTCAGGATAACAGAACCACTTCCCGGACGTCAATCTGTTATAGACCGGGTGGGAAGTGGTTAAAAAAAAGTTAATCCACCCAGCATGTTATTGCTGCGGGGGCACTCAACAGGAGGGAGGGGCCAGGAGCACTGAAGAGGGACCCAAGAAGAGGATCTGGGCTGCTCTGCAAAACCACTACACTTAGTATTACACCCCAAAACCCATTCTGCTACTTCTCTCAAGTATGGTGACATCATATGCGAGACTTTCACAGCCTTGCCATATAGATGGGCCCAAAATCCAAGGAATCACCTTTAGGTATTCTAGGGCCGTGAATTACGCATCTAATTTCTTGGCCACCTATCCTATTTTTGGATGTCCTGGAGCACCAAGATAGCAGAAACACCCTCAAAATGTTATCTGCTGGGGTTGGTCCACTGTGTTTTATCAAGTCCAAAGCGCAGCCTTCTAGCAAAAAATTTTAAAACCCTTTATGCTTCCTTCTGCTGATCAGATTTATGGAGATGCTGCTTTCATTTTCCAGCAGGACTTGGCACCTGCCCACACTGCCAAAAGTACCAGTACCTGGTTTTAGTGATCATGGTATCATTGTGCTTCATTGGACAGCAAACTTGCCTGACCTAAACCCCATAGCGCATCTGTGGGGTATTGTCAAGGGGAAGATGAGACACCAGACTCAACAATGCAGACGAGCTGAAGGCCGCTATCAAAGCAACCTGGGCTTCAATTACACCTCAGCAGTGCCACAGGCTGATTGCCTTAATGCCACACTGTATCAGTATTACGTACATGCTATGCTATACATACTTTTCAGTAAGCCAACAATTCTGTATTAATCCTTCTTTTTTTTTTTTTTTGGTCTTATGTAATCTAATTTTCTGAGATACTACATTTTGGCTTTTCACTAGCTGTAAGCCACCTGATCATCCAAAATTAAAAGGAAGACTAACAAGGAAGAAAGTCTCATTGCACTCTAACTTCAGGCTCATCAAACCTTAAATCCGGGAATGAGTATCCACGGTCAGAAGGGAACATTAAGATGTGAGAGGGGCTCCAAGTCCAGTACTCCTATGGAGTCTTGGTTCCAGTGAGATGGATCAGGGTGGAATACATCAATCGGCAGCCTTAGTGAAAGTCAATGTGGGATATCTCACAGGAGAGGATGTGAGTGGTGATGGATGACTGCTCAGATTTGTGGTTCAGCAGGGCTCATCAGGTCTGGGAATCCTCAATAACATGTAGAAAACAAAAGTGGCCACAGCGCAAACATGAATATGAGCATGTATCATTTAACAAAAAGAACACTTACACAGGGGTAAGTGAAGTAACTGGATAAAAGAAAAGGGGTGTGTACAACGCGTTTCAGAAGACCTGTCCTTTGTTGCAAGTCACTGCTTACAGAGGCGTCTGGTGGACATAGTTGGTTACAGATCTTGTTCCTGCACGTCCTGTGGGCCTGCACAAGGCACAGTCCTGGGAAGGGGGGGGTACAGGTATGTCGTCCTGGAACTAGAGAGCATCCACCCAGCCATTTATGTACATCGGCAAGGCGGAAAGTGGTTTATATACAACTAAAGACTCCTGTATGTAGTGGGATGATTTCAACAACAGAATCAGTGCTGTCCTCTGAAAAGCAGTGGGCAGGACTAGGTGTGGGCAGGTGCTGATTGATGAACTACAGGCTTGTAAATCAGAAGTTACAGTGCTGATTTCCACGTCCTGTGCAATGTTTTTTTTCATCCTAAAGTAGTGCAAGCAAACGCTGCCTACCTGAGTGGCAACTCTGCTCTTAATTCAGGAGCAGTGCAGCATCATTGTCCTATAAAAATGACCAGCTTCATTAGGTGGACCTCACTGGCACTTGGCAGATTTATAATTAAGTCTTGCGGCACATAGTTTTTGGGAGGTCATAGCTCTACTTTAACGTGACCACTAAACAATAACCTTATTCTCCGTAAATAATTAATCTGCTACCTAATAGCCCTAATATATTTTACATTAAATTGTTTTATGGTGTTTGTGAGCTCCAGAACTTCTCCCTTCACTTCCATCCGTTTGGAATGAGTAGTGCAATGCTCTATGTACTCTGCAAATCCTCAGTCCATCTTAGGAGCAAGAATAAAAGGGTGACTTCATTCTTTTTAATACAAATGCTTTTATTGGGGTATCAAAAGCATAACAAAGCAATTCCGCTTACAGAGATTATCGGGTATAAAACTATGAAGAACATACACAAAATGGACATAGTTTCATACATTAAAGGTTTTATAGTGTTCTGAATTTCCAACGAAAAAAAATTAGGTTGAATTTAGTCGTCTTTAGTCAAAAAAATATATAGTATTTAAATTCATATATTCAGAAAGGGTAATTGTATCTAGAACACTTATCTCTGACTTTTGGAACTTATGTTGAAACCGGAACCTCTTAATAACTAAGTATCATCCATGTAACTTGTTGAGCACATTCTCTGCTATAACAAGAATGATAATGAAAAGAATGAGTAGAAGTGAAACAGAGAGAATAAAAAAAGGGAAGACAAATCTGAGATATGCCATGTATCATAACTGGCTAAAAAACCTGTGTAATTGGGAAGATTGCTGAAGGGACATTCCCCACCCCAATTCCACTCAGCCACCATATGGTTCCCAGTGATTCCATTTTCGGGCAAATATATGCATAGTATCCATAATGGTATGATGCACTCGTTCCATTAATTTAATTGTTTCCATTCTCTGCAATACCTGCGGCCACGGCACTGCAGGAGTCCGCCAATTCAGTGCTATAGCCCATAGGACTGCACAGAATAGTGTATGGGCTAATTTTTGGGATGGCGCCGTGACCTCGGGAATTGGTGAAAAAAGAAGGCACATTGGTAATGTGTATGAACCTGTTATTTGGGCTACCTTAGAGGCAGCCTTCTACCATATCGGTTGGAGGGCTGGGCAGCTCCAAAAGGTATGGAGAAATGAGCCTGTGACTTGGCAACCCCTAAAGCAGTTGTCTGGAACTGTCAGGTAGAACTGTTGTACCTTCCTGAGGGTCAGGTACCATCTGGTGTGCAATTTCACTATTGTTTCTTTAGTAGACATAGAGCGAGGTCATTTATACACGTTTTAGTAGCATATCTGACCATTCTTCTGAGGTAAATTCCTAGCCTATGTTTCCCACCTGACCCTCGCAGAAGATTTTTTTCGGTAAGTGTAACCCATTTAGGTAACTGTAAATCTGTGATATGATCCCTTTATCTCTGGCGGAACTAGAACAAATGGATTCATATGTCGTAAATCTGGGCCTGACGTTAAGGGGGTATAATGATTCATGTCTGAAGATATCTAAAGAATTCCGTCTTTGGAATATTTTTGCTGGAGGTGGGAGAAAGAATAAAAGTGAGTCTTTTTATTAGGGAGTTAAGGGTAACTAGGGCGCTCTGCTCCCGCCATAGATAGTCATTAGGTGAGGTATATGCGAGGGGGAATCTTATCTCCCAAGAATGGAAATGGTCATGGGGATGAGAGCTTAAATTTCACATGGTATAATGACCATGAGTGGAAAGATTATGAAACTATACTATTTAGAGGGCTCAACTCCCTGGTCCTGACTGTATTCTGCCCAAGCAGACCTGGTAGGTAGTATGGGCGGACTGAAATATTTTCAAATTGGAGCCAAGGGATTGAGGTTGTCGGGGCGCGCCATTGTGCTGTTTGTGCTAGTCTGGCTGCCATAGAGTACTGCCATATATCAGGAAGAGCTAGACCTCCTTGTGAGAGAGGTCTCTGATATTTGCCATATCTAGGTCTCTTACCCCCCCATATAAGTTGATTAACCTCCCTTTGGATCTGTTCGATGGTCTGGTGGGAAACATAGACCAGCAAGGCCTTAAAGTAATATAATAGCTTTGGCAGGATGGACATCTTAATCGCTGTAACTCTGCTCAATAGGGAGATGGGGAAATTAGACCACAGTCTCAGCCATTGTTTAACTTTTGAAAATGCTTGAGGATAGTTAGCATTATACATCTCTGAGCGAAGGAGCTAGGCGAAACCCCTAAGTATTGCAGGGTTCTATCACTTACAGAGAAGCCAAAGGAGTCTTTTATGTTAGCCATTATATTATGTGGGACATTTATTGGGAGGGCAGAGCACTTGGATAGATTCACCCCCAGGCTTGAGATATCATGGAACTCTCTTAACATCTTTACCAGGTTAGAGAGGAATACTAGCGGGTCCTGTAGGAACATGAGTAGGTCGTCGGCATACATGCTCAACTTAAATTCCTCTTGCCCCTTCAGATACCCTTTGATATTTGGGTTAGCCTTCATCATCCTTGCCAATGGCTCTATGGCCAGGGCAAAGATTAAAGGCGACAAGGGACAGCCTTGCCTTGTACCCCTTCCTAATGGAAACTAGTCAGAGGAGCAGCCGGAGAGCTTGATTCTGGTATGGGGGTTGTGGTATAAGGCCTTAAATCCGTGTACGAATTCCCCACTAAATCCGAATTTAGCTAAGATACTGTCCATGTATGGCAATAGCACACTAGCAAAGGCCTTATGTTTCGCTAGACCCAGGATCAATACTTTGCCGGAAAAGAGATCTGCATCCCGTGTGATGTTAGAGGCCAATCCTATGTTATCCGTGATTTGCCTGGTAGGGATTAAACCCGTTTGTTCTGGGGCTATTAGCGAGGAGATAATAGGGGCAAGGCGGTCTTCTAGCAATCTGCCCAGGATCTTTATATCGTTATTGAGGACCGATATCGGCCTGTAGTTCTGAGGGGCCAAGTGCTCCTTGTTAGGTTTCGGGATCAATGTCATATTGGCGTCGAGCATCTCTTCCAGGAGCTTATGGCCCTGGAGGATATAATTGGAAAGTTTAGCGGCAAGGGTACCTGCAAATTTCTTATAGTATGTAGGGGTATACCCGTCTGGGCAAGGGGCTTTCAAGGTCTTCAGGGATTTAATAATGGAGAAAATCTCTTGCTCTGAGCAGGGGGCATTCAAGTTCTGCAGCTGCTCCTCCGTCAGGGTTGGGAGGTGTAATGAGGCCGGCCAGGATGCCGCCTGACTCTCTAGGCTTGCTTTTGGGACTGAAAGTAGAGCCTCATAGTAAGAAGTAAAGATGTGTAGTATTTCTTTGGGATGAGAAACCATCTGCCCCCTTCCATTCCTCAATTTGTATACATGTGTTGGTTGGAGAGACCGGTGAAGCTTACGAGTGAACATTGACGAGGCTGAATACTATGAAGAAGAAAACGTGCCTTGGACCAATGTAGGGACTTCACTGTTTGTCCCGATAAGAGGGTGTCTAATTCTACTCTCATTAGGTTAATTTGCCTCAGTAGTTCCGCGAAGTGCAAATGGTAATGTAGGTGATAAAGCTTATGTGATTCCCTAGCAAGGGAGGTAACTGCTGCCGCTCTTTCTTTTCCTTGTGGTGGCTAGTTCTATTCTGTCCTCTCAGGACTGCCTTGTGGGCTGCCCAGAGTATGGGGGGGTTCATCTACTTCATTCAACCTAAAATATTCTTGAATTTTGTCTATTTGTGATATTACCTTTGGGTCGGTGAGTAAAGAATCATTCAATCTCCATGCTGCTGTCTGGGGAGCCAAACCTATGTGTGCTGTCTGAAAGGAGACCACATGATGATCCAACCAAGGCTAAGCATGAATCATGGCCGAGGTGGAATTAGCTAGCAGGATGGGGGTGCTAAATATGAGTCTGGAATAGCTATCATGGGGGTGAGATTAGTGTGTATATTCTGACACCTACGTTCAGAGCCCTCCATGTATCAGGTGGTGTGACTCCAGTGATCTTTGGATCTAGGAAATATATTTGTACTCACCGTCTTGCTTCTGTCTAGGCTTGAGTGTGCCACTAGATTGAAGTCACCTCCAACCAGCACATGCGTCGCATTGTATTTAACCAACCTCTAGAAAAAGGACTGGAAAAAAAAGAGCTTGGAGAAGTATTCAGAGCGTACACATTCGCTAGGGTTAGCGCTCGACCTTGCAGGGAACCCTGAAGTCTAAGGACCCTGTTCTCTGGGTCTTTGTATATATGGTGAATATCAAACAATACAGTGTTTTTAATGAAAATTAAATAGATTTAGACTCATACGTGGTAAAGTGACACTGCCTATATGCCTTGTCAAAGAACTTAGGGTGCTTGTTGGTGGAGAAATGTGGCCCTCCCTGCCATAGTGACATACTTCTGTGGACTTTTCAGTCCGTTACTCCGCCAGCACTTCATCTCCCAATAGTGAACTCTGACAGTCAGTGTGTCAGGGAGAACAGTTAATCAAATGCCCCCTATTACTTAAACAAAGGGGGGGGGGAGACATTGGTACTAGAAGCTGCTGTGAGTAGGGAGGCTAAATAGGCGGGTGAAAAGAGACTTGGCTAGAGTGTTTGACTTGTTGAAGTCGTGTTTAGTGCATATTGCCGCATTTCAACTGTGGGGAACAAATGCACGTTGGTAGAGGAGCTGCTGTTCAGGATCAAGCCTCCCTGTCCCTGGATCTTTGCTGATTTCTCCTACCCCTCTGTGGTGATGAGGTGGCCCAGATCTAGCTATGAGTAAGCATCTTTGTATGTGAAACGCGTTGGCTATTGCTATTCTATCGTATCTGATATCACCCAGCATGAACCTAAAACATGGGTGAAAAGTTATATACACCAGTGAAAGTGTGAAAATATAATGACAAAACAAATATGAGAAGAGACCAAATAACCAGTTGGGTATAATCAAAAATGTCTATGGTGAAATATGGGGTAGCCAGGGACCAAAGTCCATAAATATAGGATCAGTGGAAGTCTTCCCGAAGGGAGTGGTACTATAAACCCTGGAAGGTGAATTGACACTCTAATGGAAAGACGACCACAAACACCAAGCCACACAAATCTTCAATGGAAAAGGTTGGGTACCCTTACCTGATCCGTTAGAAGTATCTGCCATATAGCAGTACTTCTATTAGGCATAAGGAGGTAATCTCCTGTGATATACACCCGAGTGAGGTCCTGTAGGTCCCGGTCACCGGTGAAGAGTAGTTGTCCTGGGTACGAGTTGAGCCACTATCGCACACGCTCTCCAGTTCAGGAACAGAAGGGTCAGGAGAAACTAATTGGAAGTGGAACCATGGAGAAAGAAAAAAGGGGACTCCACATGGTGTAGGTCAAAACAAGGGGTTTTAATAGATAAAAACCATACAGGATAAAAGTGATCACAAGCGAATAAAAAATTGCAATGTGGGAAGCTGAGAACGCCTGGGCTGGCGTTCTCAGCTTCCCACATTGCAATTTTTGATTCGCTTGTGCCCCGTCCCGACGAGCTCGCACGCAGAAGCGAATGCATACGTGAGTAGCGCCCGCATATGAAAACAGTGGTCAAACCACACATGTGAGGTATCGCCGCAATCGTTAGAGCGAGAGCAATAATTCTAGCCCTAGACCTCTAACTCAAAACCTGCAACCTGTAGAATTTTTTAAACCTCGCCTATGGAGATTTTTAGGGGTAAAAGTTTGACGCCGTTCCACGAGCGGGCGCAATTTTGAAGCGTGACATTTGGGTATCAAATTACTCTGCGTAACATTATCTTTCACCATATAAAAAAAATTTGGGCTAACCTTTTTTTATTCAAAAAAGTGAATTTTTTCCAAAAAAAGTGCGCTTGTAAGACAGCTGCGCAAATAAACTTTTTGTGACAAAAAGTATTGCAATGACCGCCATTTTATTCTCTAGGGTGTTAGAAAAAAAAATGTGTAATGTTTGGGGGTTCCAAGTAATTTTCTAGCAAAAAACATGTTAACTTGTAAATACCGAGTCTGAAAAAGAGGTCGGTCTTAAAGTGGTTAAACCTGGCTGATTGTAGAACCGCTGTGACTTCTTTCATCTGTCTTCTCTTATCCAGGGTCACTGGGGAGATATCTGGGTAGATTTGTATTGTGGTCCCCTCATACCTGAATATGGGGGTGTTGCAAGAGGCCTGTAGTATCTCCTCCTTGACTAAAAAGTCTTTAAAACACATTACAATGTCTCTGGGAGGTATCTCTGGTGGAGGTTTCAGCCAATGAGCCCTGTGGATTCTGTCGCAGGTAAAGGCTGCGTTTGCATGTTCAGGGAGCAGGAGAGACCTCGTGTGCCTGCGTCGGCTGGGCGCCATATTTGGTCATCACTGCTTCTTCCTGTACACAGAGCAGGTCATTTGTTAGGGACTGCTGGGCGGTCTTCATACTGCTCCTGGAGTTCGGCATGCACCGGCTAATCCCCCAGAGGTACTGTGAGACAAAGTGCTTGAATTTGGTGCTCTCTGGCCCCGGGGAACAGGTTTAAGTCTCCGCTTCCCTCGGAGCTCCTTTGACTAGCGTCCATCCAGTTTCGTGCCACGCATGCACCCCCGGGTGACTACATTCTTGGTGTTATAAAGGAATAAACTTGCACGCTACTATGTGTAATTTTGTTTTAAAAAATATAAAATCATCAACCTACGGTGAATATAGTCAAAATAAACTCAGAGGAAAAAACATATAATGTATGGTGACCATGAATTAGCTGCAACCACTAGGTAGTGTACCCAAAAACTACGTAATCAAATGTAAAAGGAAGAAATAAGAGTGGTGTGCTTATTCAGTAACGTGCCATGAATTAATATACCGTATTTATCGGCGTATAACACGCACTTTTTTTCCCTCTTAAAATCAGGGGGAAATCGCGGGTGCGTGTTATACGCCGATCCCCTGTGATCCCCCGCTGACTGTGAGCGGAGCGAGCACCGGCCGCCGATATACATAGATAGCTGAGTGTACTCGGCTAGCTCCGCTCACAGTCATGCCCAGTCCCGCCCTATGATGGCCACGGACTGGGCGTGACTGAGCGGAGCTAGCCGAGTACACACAGCTATCAGTATATGGGTGGCGCTCGGCTCCGCTCAGTCACGCCCATCCCGGGCGGGACTACGAGAGGAGCCGAAAGTGGCCAAGAGCCGCCGAGAAGAGCCGATTTGTGTGTCTCGGCGGCACCATTTTCAAACTGCAGTGACACTGGCAAGTCACTGCAGTTTAACTGCAGCCTGGGCAAGGCTGCAAATGGACACTTACAAAGCTGCAAATGGACAATGACAAAACAGGAGATGGGCACTGACAAGGCTGCAAGGTTGCAAATGACTGCAAGGCTGCAAATCACACCACTGACAAGCATGCAGATGGACGCTGTGCAAGACTGCAGATCTACACTCATAAGGCTGCGTTGATGGGCATTTTAAATGTAAGTTTTTTTTTTTTTTGTTTTTTTTTTTCCTGAAAACTTTTTTTTCCATAAAATTCCCTCCTAAACTTGGGGTGCGTGTTATACGCCGATAAATACAGTACTTAAAGAATGAACATAAGTATCCAAAACATTTAAATAAATGTAAATAAAAATCTAACTAAAGCCCAATGGTAGGAGTCACTTCATGTAGAGCTAAAAGTCTCATAGGAGTGACTTGATAGAAGAAAACAGACAACACATCAATCCAAACGTCGACTGTTAAATTTGAGGAAGTGCCATTTCTTGGAGCGAGCTGTTTCTTCTACATGTTGAGTTTCCAAGATGTTTTGATACCAAGATCTGGACCTAGTTCTTCATCTTTGCTTGGGACCTGGATGTCTGTACAGATCCATCAGCAGGATTCCTTATCTGACTATCTGAGCCTTGTTTGACCTTTGGGTCATTTTTGGAGGTGAGCGGCCAATTCATAAATTTAACAGTCAATGTTTGGATTGATGTGGTGTTTGTTTTTTTTTTGTTTTGTTTTGTTTTGTTTTTTTTTTTTGTTTTTTTTTTTTTGTTTTTTTTATTTTCTATCAAGTCACTCCTATGAGAATTTTATCTCTATATGAACTGACTCCTACCATTGGGCTTTATTTGGACTTTTATTTACATTTGTTTGTATGTTTTGGATACTTATGTTCATTCTTTAAAGGGGTTGTAAAGGTAAAAATTTTTTCACCTTAATGCATTATATGCATTAAGGTGAAAAAACTTTTGACAATACCGCCGCCCCCCAGCCCCCCCGTTTTACTTACCTGACACCTCGAATCTCCGCTGCTCGTTCCCGTCATCTCTATTGCAGCTCAGCCTGGTCGCTGATTGGCTGCAGTGCATGGATTGAAAGCAGCGCAGCCATTGGCTCGCGCTGCTGTTAATCACATCCGATGACGCGGCGCGCCGGGGGGGCGGGGCCGAGTGATACAGTGAGCGGCTATAGCCGCCGGCTGTATCACGGGAGCGTGCCCGCAAGAACTAACCACCATGCGAGGGAGCTCGCATTAAGGTGGATAGTTCTTGCGGGGAGGAGCTGAAACAGCCGCCGAGGGACCCCAGAAAAGCAGGTTCGGGGCCACTCTGTGCAGAACGAGCTGCACAGTGAAGGTAAGTATAACATGTTTGTTATTTTTAAACAATAAAAAAATTACCTTTACAACCCCTTTAAGTATATTTATTCATGGCACATTGAATAAGCACAGCACTCTTATTTCTTCCTTTTACATTCTTAAAGTGGGACCATAGAAAGAACATAGCCATCCTCTAAGGGGAAGCCAGATCACATTAACAAAGGAATTTTGAAGAGGCTGATGGCAATAGCAGGCACTTTTTGAGTTAAAAACTCCTACTAGAATTTTGTTAAACCAGAATTTGGTCTGACTGTTGTGTTAAAGTAACAAAACTTCCAATTTCATTGAGTAGCAAGGTACCTTGTAGCTTTTGTTTTTTCTCTATGGGTAGCTATAAATTTATTTTGATAAGACATATTTTTGTGTGCGGTTGACTTCAATAAACAAAAATTGGACAGCAGTATTTTTTACTGGACATCCAAAAGGTACACTAAACTGCTCTAGAGCAATTTCTTCAAGCAGGGTCATTTTCATGAAGTGCAGTAATGCCCAGTTTTTATGCTGGGTTGTACAGCACATGCTGTGCGCAATTATTGGCTGATACTCTAAAGTAGATCTTTTTCCCACTGACCAGGATAGCATACATTTGAGATAAGATACTGAGAAATAGAGCCTCTACTACCAGAGCCTCAGTCTTGCACAAAGCACTGCAACTTCAAGCTAGATACTGTAGTTACTGGCTTTCCTTGCGTGTGGGGTTTAACTGTAATGATGTTTTAACCCTGTAGTAGAACAAACATTCTGACCGTACAATACAGGATATGGGCATCGTCTTAGATGAATGGGTTATATGTCACTACTGTTAGGTGATTGCACACTAACATTAGAACTGTTAGGAGCCCCATGTAACCCCTCCTGTGACCGTTATCCTCCATTTTTTTTTTGCTATTGTCCTTATGTGATGTGTTTGTTTTCCCCCTAAGGGAGTTCTGTCTGGATTTTTTTTCTGTGAGCCTGCTATTCAGCTAATGGCACATTTTCCAGATAGGTACCCCAGGCATGCCATTGGGATGGTACCTGGACCCCTTTGTGCAATAAGAAGATGCAGAGCTCACCTGTAAAGCTACTTTAGGAACTGGATACAGGTCAAAGGCAATGATGATCTGTGCAGGTGTGATCCAGTCCCTGAAGACCACGTTGTTAGTATGTTTTTCCAAAGTGAAACCGTTATGCCCTTTCACCCCTTAATACGGCATCTGTTCTCATAAAGGTTGGCCCTTTTAATTGGTTCTGTAGGTGTTTTAAGATATTTGTTTCCTCTCTGCAGATGACCTGAGCTCCAAGGTCCTCGAGTGGTACTGGTGGCAGACTTGTTGGGACTCCTGCTGTAACCTTTCCGCTGTGGTTTATTGTGAATTCCCACTGGGTTCCCCTCACATAAGACAGGTAGCAAGCAGATGATGGAGTGAAAGGGATATTTGGACACTTATTCTGCCAGTGGGTTTGGGGGGGCATCATTTTTTCTCCCCCTGAGGTACCTGTCCCTGATACTAGGACTCCCTGCTCCACTTCTGGTGCTCTGCGTTATTCCGATTTAAGCTGGGAGGAATAGACTTTTCCTATGGTGGACTTTTTCGCAATCTTGCCAATATGTGGAAATCATTAGGACATGTGAAACGCAAGTTCCCCCCACCCTCTCGGGCTCTGGCATGGCTGCTGAGGATTAAAAAGTAGAATGTGCTCTTTCTTTTGAATCTTAGGAATCATCTAGGGAACAGGCTGCTTCCCACCAAGCTCAAAACTACCATCTTTCTTTACTGAATAGGTGCGGTCCTGTCTTAATTTGGAGACTCCACCCAAAAGTCACCAGTATGAGTCCTAAAAAGGCTACAAAACTGCCCATAGTTTTTCCTATGAACTCTGCGGAGGGTTTTCTATATGGGGACTTGCATCACCCCATGAAACTTATGTTCCCTCCTAAGCGGGTTTTCTCCGCAATACGCTTGGAAGTAAGCTTTTGGCAAATAATGGTCCGTGCCTTTGGATCCTGACTTAACATGTCTTTAAAGTGTTTGTAAACCGCATATAATCTATAGTGTGATCACGTGACTTCATCACAACGCGTCAGAAGCCAGGTGTCGTCACTTCCGGTCGAGATCGGAAGTACCCGTTCTACTGCTGATTTTCGTGTGTTTTTTTTTTTTTTTGTTTTTTTTTATGCAAGTTACTACATGTCTCGCAATAAATCTTTTAATCACTACACGATGGAGCCACCTTTTTTCCTTACCACATGCCCTCACCACATTTACTGAGCCCAGAGACTGAAGCCATCCCCTGAACATCCGGTTTTGCTGAGACGATTGTTGGAGGTCAATCGATTGCGGGAAGTCAGCTTCCTTTGTTTACCTTTTTGTTTACCTGAGCTTGACATGACCTGTAGGGGTCTGAATTAGAGGTGAGAGGCTGGGGGAAACGAGTGGCGCACTCTCGGATGGTGATTGGATGAAGTGGTCATCGATTTGTTTACACATGCACTTTTTTACATTTATGTACTGCTTCATGAAGATTTGTTGTGTTTTTTTTTTTTTTTTTTTGTTTTTTTTTTTTTGTTTTTTTTTTTTCTCTCACCTCATTGGAGCTGGATCATATTGTGCTGTCTTTTGCTTGGGCATTGCACCTTTTCTCTGCTTTTTTTGCACTTTATTTGAATATTGGACATTTATAGATCTTATCCACTTAGCTGTGTCACATTTGCATTTTCAAGCTACATTGCACTTCAGTTTTTCTTATCACCACTGTCATCATTTATAGAAGTTTGATTACACATTGATACTGCATTAGTGCCCAATCTTTTGGCTTCTTGTTGACAGCCTTTTGAGATTGGTTTATGTTTACATTAAGTTGCACTTTATAATTTTTTCACTTTATGCGATATTTTTTGCATCACTACTGCTTACAACCCCTTATGAATGATTTTGTTATATTGTAGAATTGCCTTGAGTTACATGTTTTTTTTTTTTTGTTTTTTTTTTACTGGCCGTAATTCGTTTATGAGCGGCTTTAGTTGCTTTAATTTTTTACACTTTAGCGCCACATACCGTACTTATATATTTTATCATTTTTTCTGTGTGTGAACACTTTTTTATATGTTGGCAGCTTCTCGTATCCTTTTACTTATCTATACAGTTCACCTGGGGTTTTGCGCATTAGTTCCCCCTATTTCTATTATTTCATTATGCTTTTGGGGATGTTTCTCTGCTAAAGGTACAGGCTGACTTTGCCACATTAAGGGGCCAATGGACAAGGTCATGTGTTGTAAAATCTTGGCAGAGAACCTTCTTCCCTCAGCCAGAACACTGAAGATGAGTCGTAGATGGGTCTTCCAGCATGACAACGACCCAAAAAATACCACCCAGGCAACAGAGTAGTATTTCAAGAAGAAGCATTTTAAGGTCGTAGAGTGACCTAGCCAGTCTCCAGACCTTAATCCTATAGAAAATTTATGGAGTGAGTTGAAAATTTGAGTTTTCAAGTGACAGCCAAGAAACCTTAAAAAGGTAACTCCACTTTCGTGGGGGGGGGGAAATGGCAAAAAATATAGCGTATACAATTGCGACACATGTCGTATTAAAAATTACCTTTCCTTTTCAATCTGCAGCGCTGTAATTTTCTAAAAATGCAATATGGCTACCTGAAGAAGTTGTTCTGTACAGAGTGTGTACTGACCACCCCCAGAAACATAATTTCCGGCTTGTGTGATTGGCTCACCAATTTTCCCAATTTTTTCTGTCTAAGATGCAAGTCAGATTTTGGGCATCCTTTGCAACAAAAATGTCTTTTTTGGTGCGTTACTCCCAATAGGAACACGGCTAAAGGGATGCAGGCCCAGCAGATTTCCTCATTAGTGCTCTGCAGCTGCACAGCTGACTGATAACTATGAGTCCACTCCCATTAGACCCACTCAGCACAGAGGAACAAAGTGATTTCTTCAGAATAACAAAAGGTAGGAATCTGCAACAAAGGTTGTTATAACCCTTGCAAAGTACATGCATCACCCAGAGGGGAATGTGTTTTTTTTTTTTTTTTTTTTTTTTTTTTTTTTTTTTTTTTTTTCCTCAATGAAAGTGGAGCTACACTTTAAGGATTTAGAGAGAATACGGTAAGATTGGACCAAAATCCCTCCTGAGATGTGTGAAAACCTGGTAACCAACTACAAGAAATGTCTTACCTCTGTTCTTTGGCAACAAGGGTGTCTCATTTGTTCATTGACAGACACAGCCTTCATAACGGTAGGGTTATATCACCTCTATTAGGAGTAGGACTAGGCAGAACAAAAAGCAAACGAACACCTGGCTACGCCCATGGGCCGTCCTTCAGTCAGTATATAACCCCCGCCCTGCTCTAGGTATTCAGTTTTTTTTTTTTCTGCCTAGTCAGGAGTGGGACCTGTGGTTCTTTGGATGTTTGTTCTATTTCTTTGATTTCTTTTTTTTCCTGTGATGATCTGCTGGGCTGGGTGACAGGCTGGATAATATAGATCCTGGTAGTCTCCCCAGCCTGGCCATCGAGCGCGCGCAGACCTTAGCTCCGCGCTGGGTCAGCCGCGACAAGCCCATGCTGGACCAGGGCAGTCTCGCAGGGACACATATGACCGGACTACTGCTGTCTGGATCACAGTGTCGCCATGGCCGACAGCCACTCCGTCTAGGCGGGAGATGGATTTGTCTGGGAACGTTACCCGCGTACTTCGCTGGAGCGGTAAGTAAGGGGCCCCCCCACCTCTCCTTCCCTGGAGAGGTGGGGGAGTGGGTATGCCCTGGCGTGGTCAGTCCCTCCGGGGTTCTCCTCCACCCCCCCAGGCGAGGAGGATCTGTCTGGGAGTGTTACCCGCGTACTTCGCTGGAGCGGTAAGTAAGGGGCCCTCTGCCTCTCCTTCCCTGGAGAGGTGGGGGCGCGGGTACTCCCTGGGGTGGTTGGTCCCACGGTGTGTGCCCCTTAGGTGAGGGGCCACGGTGTGTCATCATGCGTCCGTTGTACAAGTTGGCAAGGCGACCACTGGTTGTCGGTGTACTGGTTCACAAGTCTACGATGTGAATGAGTTGGCATCTGCTGATGCCTCTTTTGGCCGCAAGGTTTTTTTTGCAGGCCGCTGGTTAGAGGGTCTATTCCCTCTTGAAGGGGTATCGTTCAGGTTGGGTTAAAGCTTTTCCTGGGTAAAGTTCCTGTTACCTGGTTGGTTCTTGTATTAGCCTTGGGATTTTTCATTTTCCCTACCCCTCATGTTGGCACTGCTTTGGGACGTCCCTATCGTTATAAAGGCTGTGTCTGTCAATGAACGAATGAGAAAATAGGATTTTTTACTTACCGTAAAACCCATTTCTCTGAAGTTTGACAGACACAGCACCCACCCCTCTGTGGAGTTCTTTTGATACTTCTATTACTGCTTGCTACTAAAATGAATACCTAGAGCAGGGCGGGGGTTATATACTGACTGAAGGACGGCCCATGGGCGTAGCCAGGTGCTAGTTTGCTTTTTGTTCTGCCTAGTCCTACTCCTAATAGAGGCGATATAACCCTATTGTTATGAAGGCTGTGTCTGTCGATGAACTTCAGAGAAATGGATTTTACGGTAAGTAAAAAATCCTATTTTCTCCACCAGGTACGAAGTCATGCTTTGCTTGGGGATCAAATACTTATTTTACTCACTAAACTGCAACTCAATTTTCCCTTAACGTCTTTCAGGACAGCACCTTGAGAGCGTGGCTCCACCCACTTGACAGGAAACACACCTCCACCAAACTTTAAAAGGAGGCTCCTTCCCACTTATCAGTTTGTGTTTCCTCCGGCGGGAACACATGTGGGAGTTTGGAGCTCTCAAGGTTCTGTCCTGAGAGAACAGGCTTCCTACTCCACTATTTTTACCTACCTCAGGAGAGCCAATTCCTCCCATTTTCCACAGGCTTACGGGTGCCGGGTGGATGGGCTCCTTCTCCCTCGTCAGTGCTCGGGGAGAGCCAGAACTGCTCCGGGTATCGCTGCTCCCAGGCGGGGGCGTCAGGCATGACAGGCGTTTTGTTTTTTTGCCAGCACATGCTTTTTCCCTGATGCCGCCGCCATCTTGGGAAGGGCAGTCAGAGGACTGCATCTGCCGCATGTGGGGCGGCATCCAGGGAGCAGGCGCCAGGTGTCATTTCCGCCAGAAGCGCAGGGGGAGGAGGGAGGTATAGGTCTGGTGCCTATTTATTTCCGGTTCCGGTCCGGCGCACATGCGCTATTGGAGTCCGGAACCGGCGTTTTCGCCACAAGCATCACGCTGCTGCCTCAGCATGGATTCAGGAACCGCAGCTATTGGCACAGGCACCAGCAAGGCCCAGGTAAGGAGCAGACTGTAGTTTCTGCTCAGCTTTACTGTGGGGTCTCTCTCTAGCCCTCTTCTCTCTAAATGTTAGTAAAGTTTGAGGGTATTTTTTCCCCCTGGTGGCGAAGGGGCCTGTCGGGGCACATTAGTCTGGTAGCTTTTCTCACTGTGCCTGTGGTGAGCATCTTGAGTATTCAAGCTGACTCTAAAAGATGGTTTGTCTTTTTCTCTTATCATGGCAGGCCAAGTGCTCTGATCCTGGAATTAGAAAGAAATGTCCTTCATGTAAAATTAAGTTAAATGAAGGCTGGAAAAAGGCTTTATGTCAAACGTGTTGACTCCTTGGTGAGGGAAGAAACCACTTCCGCATGCAGTGATCTAATCGCATCTGCTAAAAAGGAATTGGATGCTACCATTCAATCCTTCAGATCCTCACTCACCTATCCATCTGCAAGTCAGCCCACTACCTCACAGTCCTCTCAAGGCTCACTGTTAGTCCCGGCAGTGGAGGCAGAAACGGGTCCTCTGAACCAGGAAGGGCTTTCCCCATCTCATTCTAATGAATCGAGTGAGGATGGTGATGAGCTGGAAAATACGTCTTCCAAATATAAATTATCTTTGGATCAGGTGGACGGCCTTTTAAGGGCTATTTATGCTACTCTAGGCCTAGAGGAAGAGCATAAGGAAATGTCTTTACACGACAAGATGTATGCTGGGCTTAGCGAGTCTAGCTCCCGTACCTTTCCAGTCCACGCAGTGATCTCTGAAATAATCAGAAAAGAATGGGCTGACCCTGATAGGAAACCATTTTTCTCTAGGGCTCATAAGAGAAGGTTCCCTTTTGATGAAGACCCAGCGGCTCTTTGGAATAAGGTTCCAAAACTTGATGCAGCCTTTTCTCAGGTGTCAAGATCTACTGATCTGGCATTTGAGGACATGGGGATCTTAAAAGACCCCATGGATAAAAAAATGGATCAACAACTCAAGCGGACTTGGCAATCCATTATGGGCAACCTTAAGCCAGCAATGGCAACTACTTGCATCTCCAGGAACTTGGAGTATTGGGTAAATTAGGTTAGAGCTCATATAATAGCAGATTCCCCTAAGCAAGAACTCCTTGACTCCTTTTCTACCCTCTCAGCAGCGCTAGCCTATCAGGATGACAGCTAAGGCTGCAGCCCTTGCTAATTCTGTTAGATGGGCTTTATGGCTAAAGACTTGGCAGGGGGGCGCAGCATCTAAAAATAAATATGCGGAGTCCCTTTTCTAGGAGACTTATTGTTTGGCCCTGATTTGGACTCAGTTCTGGACAGGACTGCAGATGAATGAATGAATGAATGAATGATTTGTAAAGCGCTGCAATTGCGAACTGAATTGCCTCAAGGCGCTAGATGTGTTCTCTGTAGCCAGCTTCTAGAAAAGGAAGGTCTTTAGTTTTTTCCTGAAAGCCTGGTGGTTTTCTTCCATGCGGAGGTTGGTTGGGAGAGCATTCCATAGTCGAGGTCCTTGGACTGCAAATCTACGTTCTCCCTTTGCTTTGTAGCGGTATTTGGGAATGAGGAGGAGGTTTTGGTTAGCTGATCGAAGACTGCGATTCGGTGTGTAGTGTTTTATTTTTTCCCGGAGATATTGCGGAGCGTTTCCTTGTATGCATTTATGGGTGAGGCAGAGGGTCTTGAATATGATCCGATTCTTCACAGTTAGCCAATGTAGGCTTTTTAGGGATGGGGAGATGGATTCCCAGGGCTTTTTTCCTGTTAACAGTCTTGCCGCCGTATTTTGCATGAGTTGCAAGCGCGCAAGCTGATATTGGGGTAGACCTACGTAGAGGGAATTTGCGTAGTCGAGTCGGGAATTGATGATCGTTCCCACAACTGCCGCTTTGTCCTCTTCTGGGATGAAGGGGATGAGTCTGCGAAGCAGGGGGAGGAGGTGGTGGGATCCGCTCACCACCGATCCTATTTGTGCATCCATTGTCATTCCTGAGTCAAAGATGACTCCGAGACTCTTGACTTTGGTGCTGGGGGAGATGGTCTGTCCGAGGATGGAGGGTGGTGTCCACGGAGTCTTAATTTTGGAATTTTTGTTGGCTTGCAGGAGAAGAAGTTCTGTTTTTGATTCGTTAAGTTTGAGGGAGCTAGCGGTCATCCAGTCATTGATTAAGGTGAGGCATTTCTGTAGTTGCTGATGATGATCTTTTTGTCCATTAATGCGAAGGTAGAGTTGGGTGTCGTCTGCGTATGAGTGGAAGCAGAGGTCCGTTTTCCTGATGATATTGAGAAGCGGGCGGATGTAGATGTTAAATAGCACTGGTGACAAGGGTGAGCCCTGAGGGACTCCACAGGAGACTGCCCGAGATTCCGAGGTGAATGTTCCCAGTTTCACTGTCTGAGAGCGATTCTCTAAGAAGGATGTAAACCATTTTAGGGCAGAATCTGTGGCTCCTGCAACTTCTGAGAGGCGGACAAGTAAAGTATTGTGGTCCACTGTATCGAATGCTGCGCTGAGGTCTAACAGTACCAGGAGACTCGGTTCCCCGTCATCTGCTGCTTCGAGGGCGTCGTCCCATATTTTGAGAAGTGCTGTTTCTGTGCCATGGCCTGGGCGGAAGCCTGATTGCAGAGGGTCCAGGAGGTGGTGTGTCTCCAGGTGGTGTTGTAGCTGCTGTACTACTGCTTTCTCTATAATCTTGGAGATGGTGTTGAGGCTTGTTATTGGTCTGCGGCAGTTAGGGTCTTTAGGGTCGAGATTAGGTTTCTTTAGCAGGGGTTTGACGATGCCTTGCTTGAGGGAGGTTGGCACAGTCCCTTCTTTGAATGATTGATTTATGAGATGTGTTAGGGTGGGGGCCAGGATGTCGGAACATTCTTTGAACAATTTGGTGGGGATGATGTCGTTCGGTGATGTGCTGTCGCGAAGGCTTCCGATGATGTTTTTAGTCGTGTCCGTGGTGATTGGGGACAAAAAGAACTTCGGTGGTTGAGTGATGTTCGTGTCGATATCCTCTTTTTGCATTGGTTGGGTGAGGTTGGTTGTTATTTTCTGATGAATTGCTTTCCGAATGTTGTCGATTTTGTCGATGAAGAAATCTGATAACTCATTGCAGAATTCTTGAGTATCGTTTTCAGGGGGTTCTAGGCAGGTCGGGTTCATTGATTGAGCAACTATTTTGAAAAGTTCCCGTGGGCGGTTTAAGGCGGATGAAATGGTGTCTGCAAAATGTTCTTTTTTGGCTTTGAAGATTGCCTTGTGGTATTTCACCGTGAGTGCTTTGTAGTTAGCATGGTTTTCCTTGGTGGGATTTCTTCTCCAAGTTCTCTCAGCTCTTCTGCGTTCTTGCTTGAGTAGGGTGAGAGTGCCATTAAACCAACTCGAGTTTTTTGTGCGGACGGGTGTTCTGCGTTTTGGCGCCACGGAGTCTGCTGTTTGTAGTAAAACATTGTTTAGGGAGTTGAGTGTTTGTTCCGTTGAGAGGTTTGGGTTTAGCAGAAGAATTTTGCTCGACAATGTAGTTTTGAAGAGTTCAGAGTGTAGTTTCTTCTGAGATCTATTCCAGTGTGTTGCTATTGCCCGTTTCTGTTTTTGGAGGGTGGTGTTAGTGGTGATTTTAAATTTGATAGCATGGTGGTCCGTCCATGGTAGTGGGGTGTTGTTCAATACGTCGATGTCCATATTCTGTTTGAAGATGAGATCTAAAGTGTGTCCTGAACCATGCGTAGGAGCATTTATCAGTTGTTGCAGGCCAAGTTCTTCCATTTGGTTAACGCAGGCGGTTGCAATAGGGTCTTGGGCGGAGTTTGCCCACAGATTGAAATCCCCAAGTACCAGAAGGTTTTTGGTTTTCAAGGTGTGCATTGAGAAGAATTCAGTGAGCGGTGTGAGGAGATTGGTCTTTGGTCCTGGTGGTCTGTAGCATAGTAGTATGTGAATGGTGTCTTGAGGTGTTGTTTGAAGATGCAGTGAGAGTGTTTCCATGAAAGGCACTGAGTTCTGTAAGTTTGGTTTGGTGAACCCCAGGTGCGATTTGAAAATCACTGCTAGACCTCCTCCTTTTTTTCCTATTCTATGCTCAGATAGGATACTGTAGTTCTTGGGCACCAGTTCAGTTAGGATGGTGTTGCAGTCGGAAGTTAGCCAGCTTTCTGTAATGAAGAGGCAGTCTATGTTGTTTTCGATGATGAAATCGCGGATTTCCAGCCTGTGCTTGACTGCAGATCTGGTGTTGATCAGGGCGCATGCTAGTTGTTGCGGTTGGATCGGTGTCTCCCTGCCTTTGATGGTTGATTGTGGGTTGGTCCTTAGTAATTGTTCTTTTTTTAGTCTTTTTTGCGTGGTGGTCGGTAAAGTTGCGGCCGTGTTTCTTAGCCTGTGGAGGGTGTCTGCTGTGTACTTGAAGTTGCACATGATGCGGAAGGCGGCGTTGCTAGAAAAGAAATTTGTATGACGAAGGCACTGGTGTGGCGATGATAGCCTTGCAGGGGGATGGAGGGATCGGATGGCTGACCACTGCTCTGGAGTGGTGAGAGTGACGGCTGAGTGTTGGAGCCGAGGTACTGGAGGGAGGTGGGCTGCCTACCTCCCTCTCGTTGATCCAGAGGAAGGCAAAAAAAACCCCTGGCTGCGTAGGCCAATGGTGCAGTCGAGGAAAAAATTCCTTCCTGACCCCCCCGAGGGGCGATCGGACAAGGGCCCCTGGATCAACTTCTCGAGTGCCCCCGGTGGCTTACCTGTGCTGAAGGTCCGGAAGGTGAAGGAGGGGGAGCTTGGTGCGGTAGGTGGTGCGGTGGCTGCGTCTCAGGCGATTTGAGGTAGACTGGCCCCCGGTCAATCTCTAGTGCCCCCGCAGTGAGGTCCAGTAGCAGGAGGGGTGATTCCCGGTGCAGAGGGGCACGGGGCTCTGTTGGACAACAGTGAGGGGGTTGTGGTGGCAAGCTGACTGGGCTAGGCTGCAGCCGTGGTCTGTCCCACCGACTCTAGCGGCTAGAACGTGGTGATTGAGACCGCGGCTGCGGTGGGGCCACAGAGGGGGGGGGAGTCTGGCTGAATAGATGGACTAGGGGGTAGTGGGTCCAATCGGGCGGTGATGTGGCTGGGGGCTGATGGCCTCAGGAGGGGGTCCTCGGATGCTGCACCGTTGGCACTGGGTGTACCAATATGGCCGCCGGCTGGGCCCAAGCCGTGGCTGGCCGGCAGAGGGAGTACCAAGATGGCCGCCGGCTAGGCCCGAGCCGCGGGCTATCCTGACGTTGTTGCCCACACCGTCCGGTGAAGATGGTCAGTAGGAAGAGGGGTGCGGACCCGCCGGAGCGGCTGGTCAGTAGAGGGGGACGGTAAGTGTTGTAACCTGCCGACCAGGAGCCACGGGGAGTCCCGAGCGGCCGGCCGGCTGACTAGGCGGCGTCCGGATGGGTAGAGGGGGGACCGGCAGAATTCTGCAGGGGGAGAAGTGGAGAGCTGCGGGCTAGCCTGCCGAGGTCGGCCGGAGCCGCGGAGTGTCCTGAGCGGCCGACCAGCTGCTGAAGGTGGCCGCCGGAGAGTCAGAGGGGAGAGGGACTGGCGTGGTGATGCAGGGGGGGCTGGGCCGGAGCCGCGGAGTGTCCTGAGCGGCCGGCCGACTGAGAACGGCGTCTGGAGTAGGTCTGTGACGGTAGGGGGATAGGATGTAGGGGATGTGGGATAGAAGGGAGGGGGGAGAGAGCCGAGGAAGGGGTGGCCAGTGGCCGAGCTCTTCACGGAGCTGCTAGACAGAGGTCTGCTCTACAGAGTGTCAGCACTCAGACTCTCAATGGAGAACATGGATAAAAAGAAATCTTTTCCTGTCAAAAAGGAGAAACAACCAGACAGTTTTTTCCTCCTCAAAGGGCTCAGGAACAAAACAAGCCTCAAGAGAGAAAGAAAAATTGGTCAGGGCAGAGAGGAAAAGGCAGAGGAAATGTCCTTTTTCCATCCTCCTGCGTCAACCAGCAAGACGCAATGACAGCCGGTTACAGGTGGGGGGAAGACTGCAAGGCTTTCTCCCCTATTGGGCAAGCATAACGGAAAACCAGTACATTCTGAATATGCTAGCCCAGGGTTACAATATAGAATTTTCAGATCTCCCCCTAGAAAGGTACTTGGTGACAAATCTTCCAAGAGATGTAACCAAAAATCCCTAGCAATGAAGAGCCTATTAAAGGATCTGATAGATCAGGGGGTTATGACTTATGTCCCACAGGGGGAGCTTTATCAGGGATTTTATTCCCGTATATTCCTGATAAAGAAACCATCTGGAAATTTTCGTTTAATCCTAAACCTGAAACCATTGAACAGATCAGTCCAATACAAAAGGTTTCGTATGGACTCCATCTTCACGGTCAAGAATCTATTGACAAAGGAATGCTTTATGGCATCAATAGACCTTCGAGATGCCTATCTGCATATCCCCATAGCCCCGCATTCCCAAAGATTCCTAAGATTGGCGATAAATTTGGGGAAAGAGGTTCTGCACTTGCAATTCAGGGCCCTCCCCTTTGGCCTGTCTTCTGCCCCACAAATTTTTACAAAAATAATGGAAGAAGCACTTGCACCTCTTCGCATGCAGGGGATTGCGGTAATTCCGTACTTGGACGACCTACTCCTTTTTGCCCCTTCCAGGGAAAGACTGCTGGACGACCTCGGAAAAACACAAGGTCCTCTAGAAACCCTGGGTTGGATCATAAATATGCAGAAGTCAAATTTTAATCCAGCCCAGAAAATACTATTCCTGGGGTATCAGATCTGTTCAAGGGAACAGAAGATTTTTCTCCCAGAAGAGAAAAAGGTGAAGGTCCAGAAGGTGGTAGCGTCCTTACAGGCAAGCCAGGAATTATCAGTCCAAGTGATGTCATCCCTAGGAACCCTAACCGCAACCATACCAGCCATTCAATGGGCAAGGTTACATTTCAGGCCTCTCCAGACTTTTCTCCTGAGAATATGGCATCACAGGACAGAATCTCTGGAAGCAAAGGTGAAAATACCCACCAAGATCAAAAGATCACTTTGGTGGTGGAGAAGACAGGAGACTCTGTCAAAGGGAAGCAAAGGTGAAAATACCCACCAAGATCAAAAGATCACTTTGGTGGTGGAGAAGACAGGAGACTCTGTCAAAGGGCCTGCTCTGGTCATTTCCAATAAAAAAGGTGGTAACAACAGATGCCAGTGTATGGGGTTGGGGAGCTCACTTAGAACAAGACTTCATGCAAGGAAGGTGGTCTCGGACAGAAGCAAGGAGGTCTTCAAATTGGAGGGAACTAAAGGCAGTCGCCTTAGCATTAGATGCCTTCTCTCCTATCCTTCAAGGTTCCCATGTCCGGGTCCTCTCAGACAACGCCACTACCATAGCCTACCTAAACAAACGGGGGCACAAGAAGCAAAACACTTCCATTGCTAACTTCAAAGATCCTGATTTGGGCAGAAAAGCATGTTCGGTCCTTATCAGCAGTCCACCTCAAAGGCACCTTTAAATGTAGTGGCAGATTATCTAAGCAGAAGGCGGATTCAGGAGTCAGAATGGAGCTTGAATCCGGAAATCTTTGCAATGATTACCAGGGCCTGGGGTCAACCACAGATAGACCTATTTGCGTCAGAAGAAAATACACAACTCCCAGTATTTTTCTCGATTCACAGAAACGACAGGGCCCAGGGGACGGATGCGTTAATTCAGCCCTGGAACTTCCATCTGGGTTACGCATTTCCTCCTTTCCAACTTATCCCGTTGGTGTTAAGGAAGATAGAGGGAGAAGGTGGCAGTAATCCTAATTACTCCATTTTGGCCAAAAAGGGCATGGTTTTCCACGATTCTACAGATGGCAGTCAAACCATTTTGGCGGCTGCCTCTCCGGCAGGACCTGCCCCTACAGGGTCCAATACAGCATCCGGGAGTGGCCAGTCTAAGCCTCACGGCCTGGTTTCTGAGGAGCAGTTGTTAAGAAACAAGGGTCTGTCACAACCCTTGGTAACTACCTTACTTTCCAGTAGGAAAATAGTGAGCAGAAAAATCTATGCTAAATATTGGAAAATCTTCAACTTTCTGTTTTTCGACTAAAAGAAAAGTAAGAAATTTGGTGTCATTTTTGGAATGCCTTCAAGAGGGGGCAGACAAGGGCTTGTCAGTCAGCACCCTTAAGGTACAAATAGCTGCTTTGGGAGTATTTTTAGAAAGACCAATCTCTTCTGAGGCCTTGGTTATAAGATTTTTCAAGGCGCTTACCAGATCCAGACCAGCTCCGGCTAAGCACTTTCCCAATTGGGATCTATCAGTGGTCCTGCAAGCCCTCACAAAGGAACCGTTTGAACCACTACAAGAGATCTCTCTAAGGAATCTTACTCTGAAAACCTTGTTCTTAATTGCGATAACGTCAGCAAGGAGAATTGGTGAGCTGCACGCCCTATCTGTTAAGAGACCCTTTTTAACTATCTACACAGATAGGATTATACTTAAAACCGATCCGGGTTTTTTGCCAAAGGTGGCGTCAGCCCACAATAGGTCGCAGGAGATCATCCTGCCAACCTTTTGCGCTAACCCCTCGGGGGGGAAAAAGAAGGCAAATTCCACAATTTGGATGTAAGAAGGACTTTATTACAGTATTTGGAGGTAACAAGTAACTTTCGGTCCTCGGACTCTCTGTTTATACTTTTTTCTGGTAAAAAGAAGGGCCAACAAGCTTCTAAGGGGTCTATAGCTAGATGGCTTAAATCAGCTATTCTGGCAGCCTACTCTCAATTGGGGCTATCTCCCCCGCTGGGAATTAAAGCACATTCTACCAGGGCTCAAGCCACTACATGGGCAGAAATAGCTGGTGCCACCCCAGATCAGATTTGTAGGGCGGCCACGTGGTCAAGTTACCTTACGTTTGTCCGTCATTACAGGCTGGATCTTCTGTCAGCAAGTGAACAAACTTTTGGCAGAAAGGTCTTGCAGGCTGTGGTCCCTCCCTAAGTGGGTAAGTCTCTATTATCCTCTCAAGGTGCTGTCCTGAAAGACGTTAAGGGAAAAATCAAGTTAGACTTACCGGTAACTTGTTTTCCAGGAGTCTTTCAGGACAGCAGCAACCCGCCCTTTTTGTATTAAATTACTATGCTGTGACTAACCATATTCTGATTATGTGTTCCAGCTTGGGCCGGAGGTTCTCTACTACCACTGATAAGTGGGAAGGAGCCTCCTTTTAAAGTTTGGTAGAGGTGTGTTTCCTGTCAAGTGGGTGGAGCCACGCTCTCAAGGTGCTGTCCTGAAAGACTCCTGGAAAACAAGTTACCGGTAAGTCTAACTTGATTTTTCTAACATTTATCGTGTGTTTTTTCAGGATTTTTGGTTGATATTGTCTATCCATTTAAAATATACCTATGGTAAAAATTATAGACCCTTCATTTCTTTGTAATTGGGCAAACTTAAAAAAATCTGCAGGGGATTGAATATTTAATTTCCCCACTGTATATTGTGGAAGAGACCTAGCATGTTTCCTGCTAAAAAGAGCTGCCTGTGCAGTTTTCTTCAAGTTAGGTTTAGTTCCACTTTAATTCTTATTCCTTGCTAACTGGAGGTTGGCTGGGTTATATGGTGCTTCTAACAGACAGAGCAAGGCTGCATCCTCTTCCATTTTTTTGTACCTGAACAGATAAACTGATGTGATCCATTTATGTCTGTCATTTTTTTTCTATTTTTAGGCAAGAAACTTTTTTTTTATACTTTTCACTTCTGCAATAACTTAAAAAAAAAAAAATGCAAAAACCATTGCGGACGAATGTAAACTGAAGTGTAAATTTAAGAGGGATGTGTAAACTGAATTTGCTTTTCTTAGCAAAAATGTAATTGAACGGATGATGCCGGTGTGAAAGGACCCTCACATGGGTGTCATCTATTCAACCATGTTTTTTGCAAAGAAAAATAATTTGACAAATACTGATTCGGATTACATTCGTCTTCATCAGTTTGTATGAACATCCTCACTGCAGTTTCCATCAGTTTGCAACATCTGTCTTCAGTTCAGTTATACTTCCATTTAAATCTGTTTATGTCCTCAAAAACTGAAAAGGATCCAGATGACTTCCATTTTTTTTTTCTGGGGACTGACTGCAATGTAAGTGAATGTAAACTGAGGTATGTCAGTGTACATCTGCCCACCCACAGTCTGGATCTATCTGAAAAATTAAGACTGGTCCAGACTGAATGCCCATGTGAAAGGGCCCTTACCCGAGTAAGTAATTTGATCTCCTAATGGCTGCAAGTGGTAAACATTTATTTTTTTATCAGAAGGTGATAAAGGAAATGTGTATAGCATTGGTACTGAAGATAAAAAAAATAGGCTTTGTTTATCCGCTTGCCGACCGCCGTCGTTTGACAGCGGCAGAATGGCTCCCCTGCGCAAATCGCCGTAGCTGTACGGTAGCCGCTTTAAGGGGTATAGGGGGCGAGCGCCCGCTGTGAACTGAGGAGCCAATGAGCACCCGCTGTGGTAATGAGGAGCCAATGCCGTGATGTCCACCGGGCACCTGCGATCACTCCTGGCAGAGCCAGAACGAAGAATCTGTGTAAAACACACAAATCCACGTTCTGGCAGGGGAGAGGAGACAGATTGTGTTTTTCTAGTATATAGGAACACCAATCGGTCTCCTACCCCAGGCAGTCCCATCCCCCTACAGTTAGAACACGCTGAGGGAACACATTAAACCCCTTAATCGCCCCCTAGTGTTAACCCCTTCCCTGCCAGTGACATTCATACAGTAATTGGTGGCTATGTATAGCGCTGGTCGATGTATAAATGTCAGTGGTCCCAAAAAAGTGTCCAATCTGTCCACCACAATGTCGCAGTCCTGATTAAAAATTGCAGATCGCCGCCATTACTAGTATTAAAAAAAATTATAAAAATGCAAATCTATCCCCTATTTTGTAGTTTTGTAGACCACTATAACTTCTGCGCAAACCAATCAATATATGCTGCTGGCTTTTTTTTTTTTTTTTTTTTTTTTTTTTTTTAACCACCGAAAATATGTAGAAGAATATATATCAGCCTAAACTGACAATGAAATTAGTAATTTTTTAAAAAATATGGGGATATTTATTATAGCAAAAAGTTAAAAAATTTTTTTTTTTTTTTTTTTGTCGAAATTGTCGCTTTTTTTGTTTATAGCACGAAAAGTAAAAACCGTAGAGGTGATCAAATATCACCAAAGGAAAGCTCTATTTGTGGGGGGGGGGGAGGACATCAGTTTTGTTTGGGTACAGCATTGCACGACTGCGCAATTGTCAGTAAAATCGACGCAGTGCTGGATCACAAAAAAATGGCCCCGTCAGGAAGGGGGCGAATCCTTCCAGGGCTGAAGTGGTTATAGTTCAGTAACCTTTTGTGTACAGATGCATTTTTCACAGAAACTTGTATGTAGATTGTGTATGTGCTTGAAGGTGTGTAGCTTTAGTACTGAACGTACCTAATTATATACAGATTAAAGTGGTTGTAAACTCCCCTGCCCAACTCTACTGCATGTAGGGTTGCACCAATACCATTTTTTTTTTTTTAATCGAGTACGAGTACCGATACTTTCGGTCAAGTACTCGCTGATACTGAGTACCGATACTTTGCAGTACAATTTGCACCAATACAAAAAAAGTGCAAATTGCACTGAAAAGAAGTGTGTGTGTGTGTGTGTGTGTGTGTGTGTGTGTGTTGCAAACAGACCACAAGCCCATGCAGGGAGAAGGCGGCGAGGCACCGCAACCCACAGGCTCACCAGCCGACTCCGCTGAGCCCGGCAGAGTGAACGGGCGCCCCCAACCCTGGAACCCAGTGGATGCCAGAAATGAAATGCTCACCTTGGAACGAAGCCCTCCAGCGCTGTGCTGTCACTGCTGAGGGCTGACATCTTCCTCTGGTCTTTCTTCCGGGTTTGCGCACTCCGGCTATGTGATTGGCTGGAGCCACGATGACATCACTCCCGTGTCATCGTGGTCCGGCAGGGTATGCCGGACCTTCAGAGCACGTGCGCTGGTGAACTAAACGGCAGCATCCAGGGTGAATAAATGTGCACAATTTAGGAGATACTCACCCTGGATTCTGCCAGCTAGCCTTATTATAGGCTTACCTGTAGGTAAGAATGGCCAAGCGGGGTTTGCTACAGTTTTTAACACATTTTACGGCTCCTGTGATGCTCTTCTTTGGCATTTGAGTGGCCACTGAAGATGTAACTCCTGCGCATTTGCATCCGGCAAACCAGGGGCTATGCCCAGCGCAGAGCTCTATTCTTGGCAAGCAGTTAATGAGCTGGGATTTACACTGAAATGGTATGCACTCAGGGAGGTAGGGGGGATTCATTCGAGAACAGATTGTTCAAAAAGTACACGTGCCTTTTTAAAGCGTAACAATTTTGCCTTCTATATTGACTGTTATGCAGTCATTAACATTTGAATAGGCAATAATTAGATCTTGAATCAAATGTTGCCTTCAGATAAATATTTTTTTTGCACAAATTACACACAATTGAGGTGTATTCATTTTTGTGATCTAAATTAATGAAAATGCTTATCTTTCATATGGAAAACCATAAGTACACCCTTATGTTGACCACCACTTCAAATCTATGAAATTGGATGCTAGTGATTTGAACCTGCTTAAAGCGGTGTTCTGGCCAAAATTATAGTTTTTAAATAAAAATACCCCTATAATACACAAGCTTAATGTATTCTAGTAAAGTTAGTCTGTAAACTAAGGTCTGTTTTGTTAGTTTATAAGCAGTAGTTTGTTATTTTAGGCTGTGGCCATCTTAAGTGTGGGCATCTGAAGCCAGACTGTATTTCTTCCTGGATCTCATCCTTGCAGATCTCGCACATGCTCAGTGCAGCACAAGCAGTGTAATAGGTTTCAGGTCAGGTTTCTATAACGGCAGTGTCAGAGGAATTTGCCGCCCCTTCCCAGAAGGCATTGCAAACAGGAAATGATGCGATGGGCCGCGGCCAGGGAGGAGACGTGAAAAATGAATACAGCAGATATACAGTAGGTGCTGAGAAAAAAATGTAAAAATATCCAATTCGTTTACAGTGCGCAGTTTAGTGAGGGATGCTGAAGAGTTGTAAAAGTGGGTGGAACTCCACCTTAAGCATGCCAGTCGACTGGAACCAGCCTTATTTAATCCTCACATATCTAGAGCCTAGCTTTCTTTGCTATTGATGTGTTATCATAATGCCAAGGTCAAAAGAGCTTTCAAAGGCCCTCAGAAAGAAAGCTGTAGATGCTGAATCTGATTGATTTGAAATAAAAAATTCCACTGTAAGGAATATCTATAGGAGGTCTAGATTTCAAATGACTATCAGTTCATCCAGGTCTGACTGGCCAAGTAACGTCTGTTCAGAAGCTAACCAATTTGATGCTAAAAAAAAATCTCCCAAGCAATCCCAATATTTTATCATTCAGTGTTCTGGTAACTCTTGCAACAGTTTGTGCTAAAGTCCATGCATCAAGAGATTACACCAATTCAATCTGCATGGGAGGTGTGTTAAGAAAAAGCTTATGTTGCCAAAAAACTCCATGAAAGATAGTTGTTTGGTAGTAACAGTAGACATGTTTGCCACAAACCAAAGAGCATTTCAGGAGAAGAGCCTCAGAATAGCTATGAAGCATAATGTTGGAAATGTTCTTTCGGGTTGTATTAATGCTTCAGGGCCTGGGCTTTGGGATGTCATTCTGTGCTTGGTGAGAATATCAGGTCATCTGTCCAAAAGTTGGTTAAACCAGTAATGCGTTTTTCAACACGATAATTATCTCCAGCACACTATCCAATCAAAAAGAACTAGAGAGTTATGGACTTCCCTAGTCAAAGCCCCAATTTGATTCAGTTCGAATTTGTGCAAGTTTATTTTGAAATAGGCAGTTTATGCAAAAAAAAAAACAAACACACAAACCTCTTCCAACTAAAGGCAATTTGCATGGAGAAGCAGTCAAAAGTTTTGATGTATGTGGTCTGGTTAGCAGTTAAACAAAATGCCTCTGCAAGGTCATTTCTGCTAAAGGGGCAATGATCGCTTTTGATGCCAAGAGTGTACTTTTTTCACAGTACAAAATTACATCTATTAATAATTTTGTTGAATAAATGATTGAAAAGGAAATGCATGTCTGTGTTCTTTGGGTATATCTCCTTTATCTGTAGACACTGTTGGAATAAAGATCGAATGTTCACTTGTTTTGCAATTTGGATGTGGTGTGCTTAATTTTTCACACAACTGTACATTTTGACAAACTGATCTATTGGCTATTTACAAATTTTACTAACATTGCAGACAAAATTGCCTTTGCTATTGGTAAATACCTACACCAAAGACACAAAATACTTCTCTTCGTTAACATACATGACTGCTCCAAAATGTTCACCTCCATACTTTACATGCATAAAGGGGGAGATTTACTTAAACTAGTGCACACAGAATCTGGTGCAGCTTGCATAGTTGACAATCCACTTCTAACTTCAGCTTGTTCAGTTAAGCTTTGACAATAAAACCTAGAAGCTGATTGGTTACTATGCACAGTTGCACCTGATTCTGTGTCCAAGTTTTAGTAAATCTCCGCCAATTAGTTTACCTGTTTTCTTTAAATTGCACTCATTGTTACACAGTAGGTTAAGAGCCCATTCACACAGGGGCAACGCGACTTCCAGCACCACTTTGGGAGGCAACTTGGACACGACTTGAGTATGAATCACGGCACGACTTGGGGCAACTTACAACACAACTTGAAGTCGCCTCCAGGACAGGGAACTTTACAAGTGGCCAATCAGAGCTTATCAGCTGTGTGTGAGAAGGAGGGGGCTGGCTGTTTAGTGGAGGAAATTACTTTCTGTTTCTTTTCTGCTTCCTGTAAAGTTGCCTCAGTATGAACAGTGATCAGACTTGGAGGCAACTTCCATTGAAATCAATGGGTACAAGTTGCCTTCAAGTCGGATTGAAGTAGTACAGGAACCTTTTCTGAAGTCGGAGCGACTGCAGTAGTGTGCATTAAGACAGATCCATTCACTTACATTGATTTTTTTCGTGTAGCGCGACTTGAGGCGACTAGGGGCGACTTGAAGTCGGATCAAAAGTTGCCCCTGTGTGAATGGGCTCTTAAGCTAAATTTTGGAATGTTTCATCAGCTGCTTTGACCCTTATTGAAGATGCAGAAGCCCTTTATTTTTCACTTGGAATGATTATATTGACTTATCTTAGTGTTTTTTGTGACAACTCTTTGTTATACCGTGACATTTTTAGTTTCTTTGTAATATCCTCACCCTTGGTCGTTTTTAAGCACACTTTTGTGAGTTGTATTAAAAAAAAATATATATTAAGTTGCCACACACATTTTTCATTGGAACGACCATATTTAGATTGTGTTTTGTGTGTGAACGAGTGAATTTTTCCATTTTTGGTTTGTATTTAAAAAAAAACAAAAAAACACTTTGTTCCATTGTATCACTTGGCCGTACATATCGAACCAACTTTTTTACAACTTGAATAAAAGCTCACGTCAGAGCTCCCTCTCATTAACGTACAATGCCAGAAGCCAAAGCGTCTAAACCTTTAACCCTGTGTTAGGAGTGTTCAAATCTATTGTACAACTGATAGTTGAGATCTGCCTGCACAGTACAGACAGGATTAATTATGGCAAGCACAACTGCCCAGCCTCCTCTTAAAATTTTACAGTTCTGGAGGTTCCAGAATAGAGCATCTAAGGCCTCATGCATGCGAGATGCTGTTAAACGCGCATTCAGAGGCAGTTGGACACTTTTTTTCAACTGAACTCATTCAATGTTATCCTGTGTGTCCATGTACACAGTCTCGTTTTTTGGCGTTTTTAGGCAGTTGTGTTTAACCTAGTTTTTCCAGAAGCCAAAAAATGGGTTCAGATGCAAAAGTTTTCCACGTTTCAGACACTAAATGCTGGTACCGCGTTTGCGTTTTATAAGTGTTTTTAAAGGAGCCCTATTTTTTGGACCAGAAAACACAGAAATATGATGGTAAACTGCAGCAGAGAATGACATTTTGTGACCTGAATTTGAGGCCCCATATCTCGGGGCCACGTGGTGCTAGGAACCCCAACTTTGGATTTGTTGTAGTGCTAGTTCCACTGTGTTTGCACACCAGTTTGGGGTTCCTAGCACCAAGTGGCCCTAAAATATGGGGCCTCAAAATGTCATTCTCTGCCGCAGAAAAGTGCTCGAGGAGGGTTTTTGTTATCTTAACTAAACTCTTCAACACGCAATTGCGGTAAAACACGGCTTGTAAAACGGGCGTTTCTAAACGCTGGTTTCAACTTTTACAAACGTGTTCAGCAGAGTTTGCACCGGCGTCTCGTGTGCATGGGGCCTAAAGGTTGGCTGCATTTTTGAAATGTATGTGTTCGAGGACATGTAACAAATATAAAGTAGGTGTTATCCTAATATGGCTGCAAAGGTGGAAATACACTTTAGGCACATCCATTGTGTATCACAAGTGCTTGTTTGAATAAAGAGCAGATCTATGTGTATCATTACAGGTTATGCATGAAAACAAGGTGTTAAGAAATGCACTTTAATAAGAATATTTGCGTAAAGCTGGTCGCTTTTAAGTTTTAGAAGTTCAATGTACTGTATATTTCAGGAATTGCAGTTAATCAGCTTCAACATTGTTGTTGAGTTGTGTATTGATGAATTCATTTCAACCATGCAGGAGAAAAGATATTAATAGGAGTGACCAGGCAAAGTTTGGTTTGTAGGAGGTTTGATGAACCCAGGGGGACCTTTGTGAACCTTGTACATTGCACGAAACCCTGGTGAAGTCCTATGGGAGCCAAATCTTGCAGTTTTTTTCTGTCTTTTTTTAAAAGGCCAATTTGCAAGCGATTGTTAAAAAGGGCATATGTTGCTGGCCACTGCCTTGGGGAACATGTACCCTTCAAAAAAAAAATAAAAATAATTGCATTCAGCGAGACAGGAGCTTTAATGCAGCTTAAAGTACAGTTCTGAAATAACACAAATCCTGATGCTTGGGAAATGCCTTAAAGCTGCACATTTTACAGAACCTTACAAATTGGTCCTTTAACAGCTTCAGATCCGGGCCATTGCCAAATGACGGCAACAGCGCGGATCTAAATTGCCGGGACGACGTCTATTGACGTCGTCCCGTGCATGAGCGGCCTGCGCGCCCCCTGCAGGGCGCGCGCGGCGCGCTCGGTGATCAGCGAGTCTATGAGACTCGCCTGATCACAGATCAGAGTAAGGGGTTGGTCCCGACCCCTTACCACATGATCAGGTGTCAGCCAATGACAGCTGATCATGTGATGTAAACAGAGCCGGTAATCGGCTATTTTTCCTCCTCGCGCTGATCACCAGCGGCCGTGATCGGGACATTAGTCCCGATCACGGCGATCTTCTAACACAAGGCAATAGGCAGCAGTGCTGCCTACCAGTGCCCACCAGCGTCACCCATCAGTGCCCACAGTGCCAACAATCAGTGCCACCCATCAGCACCCACATCAGTGCCACCCATCAGCACCCACATCAGTGTCACCTACCAGTGCCCATCAGTGTCACCTACCAGTGCCCATCAGTGCCACCCATCAGTGCCCCCCCATCCGTGGTACCTATCCGTGCCACCCATCCGTGCCACCCATCCGTGCTACCCATCCGTGGCCATCAGTGCCGCCTTATCTGTCCCCATCAGTGCCGCCTTAACTGTGCCCATCAGTGCCGCCTTAACTGTGCCCATCAGTGCCGCCTTATCTGTGCCTATCCGTGCCCATCAGTGCAGCCTATCAGTGCCCACCAGTGCTGCCTCATCAGCGCATATCAATGAAGGAGAAAAATTACCTGTTTGCAAAATTTTATAACAAACTATTAAACATGATTTTTTTTTTTTTCAAAAATGTCCATCTTTTTTTGTTTGTTTAGCAAAAAATAAAAATCCCAGATGTGATCAAATACCACCAAAAGAAAGCTCGATTTGTGGGAAAAAAATGATAAAAATTTCATTTGGGTACAGTGTTGTATGACCGCGCAATTGTCATTCAAAGTGCGACAGTGCTGAAAGCTCAAAATTGGTCTGGGCAGGAGGGGGGTTGAAGTGCCCAGTAAGCAAGTGGTTAAAGTGGTCCACCCAAAAAAAAAAAAATACATGAATGCACCTAAAAAAAAAAAAAAAAAAATAAACATTTGGAAATTTTTTTTTTACTCACCTCCTAAATGCCTGTTGCTAGGGGGTCCCTCCTAGTCTGCCTCTTTCAGTGCCTGGGCTGGTGACATCACTTCCCCTCGGCACAAGAAGGGCTCAGCTCTGCTCCCTCCCTCTTGTCAATCATCTGGGACCCATTACAGGTCCCAGATGACTGAGCGGCCAATCACGGCGCCGCTCGCGCATGTGCAATGGGTGCCCGGCTGTGAAGCCACAGCCCGGCGCCCACAGTTGCAAAGCTGGTGCCGCCGAACGGAGGGGGAGACGAGCGAGGCTTCGATCCCCCACATCGCTGGACCCTGGGACAGGTAAGTGTCCAATTAAAAGTCAGCAGTATTTGTAGCTGCTGACTTTTAAATTATTTTTTTTTTTTTTTTTTTTTTTTTTAAATGGGAACTCCTATTTAACTCCTTTACTACTGCCACTGCCAGCGGCAAAAGGGTAGCCTTTAAGTTTATCCGCTTAGGGTTCACTCGCGTACTCTCAGCACCAAGACCGAGCTGTCTTAGACAGCTCGGTCTTGGCTACAGATATGTAGCCAGCACAACCAGCTTCTGATCATGTGACCACTTATTCCTCCTTCTGCTTTTTGAAGTGTTTAAACACTGGAGAGAGCAAGAAGAGGTTAGATGACATTACAAAACAATATTAAATTACTTGAACAGAACAATATAGTTTCCCTTATTATTCCAACCACATTGTTTATTATTCAGGCATGCACCCTAGATGGCCAGAAAAGAAAATGGCAGCAAGTGTGTGCCCTTGCTGAACTGTTACCAGGCCACATGTCTTTCAACATTGGAGGGTAACGGGGGAGGGAGCAGCAAGACACCTTGTTCCATGTTGTGGGGGCAGCAAGTCACATTATGTTGTGGGATGTGTTTGAGGGGGGGGACACAACCATATGGAAGTCATATTGGGAGCAGCGGCTGTAGCCATGCATCTTCTGCATCCCAATTTGACAGCAATTGGACTGATTATACAGGGATGCATGAAACACCTTATCATCCTCTTGGAGGAAGACATGAACCTCCCTGAGCATACGGGTATGTACGCTTGGTTGCTGACCGCATTGCTGAAATATGGAAGAAACTGGTGGGCTTATAAGCCTTATCTGCATTTCCTAAAAATTGAAATATCCATTTTGAAATTGCCCTTTTAAGCTTTACACAGTGACAATAGCATGTGCAAATTTTTGTGGTCAGGTTTGTTTTCTTGAAGACTTGAGTAAATTATTTAATACGACTTTTCATGTCCTCTGCAGATGCTTCATCATTTTGTGTCTTGAGACTTTCTCGTGTCATTAAATGAATAGAGAAGGCAGTGTGCCCAAGATGCATTTATGAGAGCACTTGAGGCAGACAAGTGTCTTTGCTTATTTAATAATTCATTGTTTAATGTACAGTGGTGTTGCTTGGGGGAATGCATGTGTTTTATTAAAAACTTTATTCCCTTTTGCCTTTCTTCACAGGGTATTGCTGGAACAGATGTTGCAAAAGAAGCTTCTGATATTATTCTTACAGATGACAACTTCTCCAGCATTGTAAAAGCAGTAATGTGGGGAAGAAACGTGTATGACAGTATCTCAAAGTTTCTACAATTCCAGCTTACCGTCAATGTAGTTGCAGTTATTGTAGCTTTTACTGGAGCATGTATCACACAAGTAAGCACCATGTTTCTCATTCACATTAAATATGCAATACTTGACAGTTGACCGTGCGTACTCTAGTGCTGTGACCTAGATGTATCTGGGAAGGCTAAGGTTACTTGCCCTTAACTTGTTTTCATACATAAGTTGAACAGCTGAGCATACTAACCAGCGTACTGTTTACCTTATTTCTTACTCTGCTGTTGTGTCCTTTACACTACATTTTTTGGTATTTTCAGTGATGTTACTGTTTTAGTAGTTGAAAAAATGCAGCTACCCTTTTACTATATATTTTTTTTTTTTTTTCTTTGGTTGTCTACTTGAAGAAAACTGCTTGAAAAAAAAACTGCTTTGTGGTTTTCATCAAAACACACCTTCCAAAAAGAGAAATGTCAGTGCCTGTAAAACTCGCCTTAAAATATGTTGAAAAGGAACCCTATTGCCATTCAGAGACACTTGCTGATTGAGGCCTGAGTTTTTATCCTGGTTAGCATATATACCATTAAGCAAGCTGACAAATGCATAAGGGGAAAAACTTACAAGCGTGACTTTTTTCTACCATTCCTTTAAGCCAGCTGCAGTAAGTTCACATCTTGAATCTGATGTCCCACACTTTCTGGCCGCAGGGTGCTCACAGATCTAAGGCTGTGGTCCATTCCTATGGCACCCAGATCCTAACGCCTTCAGGGGTAATGCCCATTGTGACAAGTGAAGTTTGGTCCCCTCCAGGAACCTGCAGCATTGAAAAGGTACAGGTTTTCCCTGTAATTGTCACTATATCCTATTTTTACGTGTGATATTTCACAATTTTTCCCCCTCTGTAAATGTCTCTACTACGTTTGCAGTAGCTAACATTTACCTTTTTTTTTTTTTTTTTTTTTTTATCTGGTTGGTTTTGCAAAAGGCTTCCAGCTTACGCTATATGCTTCTCCAGAGACAAGGGCATCAGTTGGTGCCTGGGTTATCGTGGCTCCTTTCCCAGCCACATAGATATCCTCTCATTATGCATCAGGGGATCACCCAGTTAGCAACGGTGGAGACGAGGCTCATTGGCGCTGAGAACAAGACCCAATAGCACTTGTGCTACAGGCTGCAAAATCCTGGAAGACCGCAAAGTTCTCAAGGCAATAGCTGTTATCCTACAACGAAGCAACGTCCAAAATTTACACATCTCCTATAATTCTAATTCCCAATCAGGCATGCAATGAAGGGCCCATCTTACTAAGGAAGGCTTGACTTCAACTATGTCTGATATCTTGGGCAAACACTCTACCCTTCTGGTGTGTTTTAGGGCCCAAAAGCTCTCTTCTGCCTCTCCACTACCTGAAGCATTCAAGAGTATGACCCTGATCCTCCTAACCTCTGAGAAATATTTTGATAATGGTCACATGGATGCAAAATAGGATGCTGCAGAGGAATTGCCACCTTCTGCATTTTGAGGCACAAGCTCAAGCTTCAAACCATATACTTTCTACTGTAAGCTCATGTATCAGCATCAGAATCCCCTTAGCCAAAACTGTAGTGAATCCTGCCACTTCTGTCCTCCAGCATCTTTACTGTTCTGTTGAGGATGTTTTCTTCTTTAAAGATTGTCAATAGACACTTTGAAACTCTATTGAAGGCATCCTTTGCTATTGCTAGTCCGGCCTTACGACAGTATTGCAGCCATGTCCATTTGTTGGACTGTTGATAACCAGACAGGGCAAAAGTATAGAGAACATGATTCTGTTCTCCTAGAGCAATTGCATCGCATGCCTTTGGCGCTATTATTGTGTGTTGATGCCATGGAGAATGTACTTCAGTCTGTGCTACCAAAGGCTTGGCCTGCTGATAGACAATGTTGTACACATGTATTTTGATGGTGAATGCCTGTTTGAATCCCTTGACCAGGAAGTTGTTGGGGCTAAGCTTTATACTTCTATGGTAAATACCTCTTCTCACCGAAGAGTATCCCTTTTCAGCTCTTGGGCAACTTCCCTTCAAGAGTGAGTCCACTTTATGAAGCAATCCTTGGGTCCCCAAAACCCTCCAAGCCTACCCAGAAGTTCTCTTCACAATGATGAAATGCCCTTACGCTACAGACTGGGGGATGTCTGTTGGCATTTGCACCAGTCTGGATCAGAGTTGTCCCAATCACTGGGTGCAACCTGTCGTTTATAGGAACTACAAAATAGAATTTCTTTATAGAATGCACATGTTTAGTGCATAGTTGACCACAAACGTGTTAAATGATAGAGAAAAATATAATTGAAACATAGCCAGGTTCACTAGATGTGTGAGTTTATGCAGCCAGGAGCACTAAAACATGTTGTGGGATCTGTACCACCCTATGACTTAAACCACAACTTTTACTGGGGTGCTTAGTTTTCCATAGCTACTAGTTTAATTTTTACAGGCAGGGATTGAGTCCTCACATGGCGTGTTATAAAAGGACAGGTGTCTTGGCACTTCTACAGTCTGTTATTCTTTAGGGAAACCAAACCTGACAAATATAGGAAGTTTTGTCATTTGATAAAATATTTAACCTCCTGCCCCCATGTAACCCAATATGCAGTGTCAGAGGGTGGGCTTTAACAGCACACATATGCATCTATGGGCAACAGAGGTTTTTGTGCCAAGAACACACTCACTGCCTGCTCCTAGCACAGAGACAGACTGCCTCCTGATCATGTTACCCCACAGTGGTCACATGAATAGGTAGACCTTCCTGTCACCCCCCCCCTTCCAAGTGTACAAGCCCACTTAGAGATGCCGGAGCGGATGGGAAGAAGTTAATAAGATTATTATTGTAAAACATTGTTTAGGAATTTCAGTGTCCGGATGTGTTTTTAGCATATGCATTTTGTTCAATGAATCCCAGTGCCTATATATATAGATATATATATAGAGATATATAGATATAGATCTATATAGATATCTATATATATATATATATATATATATATATATATATATAATTTTTTTTTTTTTTTTTTTTTTAAATAAATAAATGCAGTGGAAAGTATGTGGCATGAACCAACCCTTAATCTGTCAATTTTTATAAGAACTATCCTTTCTGTTGCATGTGATATAATAATGCTGTACTAAATAGGAAGCCGTTTTCCATGCAACACTTCTTCACAAGACCTTTAATTTTTTTTTTCTCTCAGGACTCTCCACTTAAGGCTGTTCAGATGTTATGGGTAAATCTTATTATGGACACATTTGCATCACTTGCTTTGGCAACTGAGCCTCCAACTGAATCTCTGTTATTGAGAAAACCTTATGGGAGAAATAAACCCCTCATATCTCGCACAATGATGAAAAATATTTTAGGCCATGCAGTCTACCAGTTAATTGTGGTCTTCACACTACTATTTGCAGGTAAGTGTGTGTTTGCATTGCTTCGGCGTATGAAACTTTTTTTTTTTTTTTATCACATTTATAATTTCTTCCTCTTTAAAAAAGTGTTTTGCGCTTTTTTTGCGCAAAAAGTGCACGTACGATTTCTGGCAGGGCACTGCAATACACATGCATTGGGATGCCTTTCAAAATGGCATCATAGCGCATCAACGAAAGTAAAGTGTCAAAATGCATTAGTGTGGATGGACCTTAAGCACCTATTTGATACACTGGAGTGATGGCTAACTGTGTACTTTGCTTAAAGGGGTTGTACATCCTCAGGGTATAGAATGCATTAAGGTGAAAAACCTCCTGTGCTGCTGCCCCCTTTTACTTACCTGAACCCGGTCTTTCCAGCGACTGGAATGAGCACACCAGCTCCAGCCGGTGTCTCGGGTCCTCATTGGATAGATTGATAACGGCAATAGCTATTGGCTCCCACTGCTGTCAAGTCCAATGTCACGAGGGGTGGGGCAGGGTCCTACTGTCTGTGTCAATGGATGCAGCAGCAGCACACGAGAGTGCGCCCGCACAAGTGCCCCCAGGGAAAACGCTTCTCCATCGGGCACTCGAGAAGCCAGGAGCGCTGTGGAGGGACCCCAGAAGAGGAGGATCGTGCCACTGTGCAAAACCCTTGCACAGAGGAGGTAGGTATAAAGTTGTGTTTTTTTATTTTAAAGCAAGGCTTTAAACCCCTTTAACAGTTCTTAGTTACTTACATTCTTGCTCATATTGCTTCAAGCAACAATGATAATACTATAATGTGAGCCTGACCACAATATTGATTGGTTGCTGTATCATTAGCGATTATGTGACTCATGACGCATAGGCATATATGTGATATGATATATGGATGTAGGAGTTAAAGTGTAACTAAAGGCAAACCTTTCTTTAGTTTTGAATCACTTTGAGAGGGCTTAAAACACCTGTCAGTTTTTATAGCTGTCTGTGCCCCCCATTAGGGAGATTCACCCTCTGTTTGTCCTGTTTACCATTCGCATTGAAAGTAAAAGAAAATCCCAAATTTTGGGTTGTCCCCAGACCAGTAATAGAGGGAAAATTTTCTACTGGGGACAATAGTTTTGATGGCCCCAAGGAATTCCCTTAATTTGCAGGTATTTCCCTTTCACTTCCTGTTTTTGGCTATGGGTCAGAAAGTGAAGGTAAATCTCCCCAAGGGACGCAGATGGTGAAAAACCAACAGGGATTCTAACCCTTTACTCTATCCAAAATGAAATATAAAAAAAAAAAATTGTATCATAATGCAACTTTCTTTTCCTGGTGCCTATCCATGGCGGCATACCTGTGACAAGCTCCGCCTTGGCTCCTCCCTCAGGACCAGTGAATCTTATAAGAGAAAAGGATTAATGCACTCCCAGCATTCTACGTAATATAGCATACCAAGGGTGGGATTGTATGTTGCTATAGATAGGCACCAGGAAAAGAAAATTACGATAAGTATGCTACAATTTTCTATTTTCCTGGTGCCTCCGTGGCAGAATACCTGTGACAAATAATTAGCAGAAATGAGTGGTATGATACATAGTAAAATTATTTTGAAAAGTTTTAAAATGGGCAGATACCGACCTGATAGCCTGTCTGTCAGTTTCTACAGATGAGAGAGCTGCCGGGTCTACATTTTAAGGTTACATAAACGCATATTGGGATGACCGTGCTGCTATCCTTTAGATCATTTCAATGGCTATGTCTGCTCTGGCTGTCCAAGAAGCAGAAAACAACCAGGTGGACTACAGCCGAATTGAAGAGGGGGGGGGTTCTAGACCCCTAGCCCTGTATGCCTTCTTAATCAATTTGATTATCCATGAATCTATTGTACCAGAGCAGGGATCTGCAAACTATGGCTCCCCAGCTGCATCAGAACCACACATCCCATGAGGTATGTTAAAGCTCTGATATTCAGACATGACTAGGCATGATGGGAACTGCAGTTCCCGAATGACCAGAGGGCCACATCCCAGAGTCATCCGCACCAGAGGATGCTTTTTTCTCTCTGGTGGTTTTTTTTTTTTTTGTTTTACAAATAGGTTAGATGAAAATCTGAGGGGAGTTGTGGCCTGAAGATAGTGTCTTGGTACAGAAGTAACATCGTCTTTGTGAAGGTCAAAATTGGATCGGAAAAGATTGGCAGGGCCCGAGGCTGAGGGATAGTAGAGGAAGAGGAGAACTTAGAAATGATTCCATGTGTAAGTTCTACTCTATCCGAGTACAAAAAAATATTATCTTCTGATCCCAGAGCCTGAAGCTCTGATACTCCCCAGCCTGATGCCATCACCACAAAGAACAGTTTCCAAGTGGGATACCACAAGGACGCTAAATCAGATGGGGCAAAAGGCTGTCTGGATAAGAGCGATGGAGAGATCCCAAGTGGGAAAGATGTGTTTTAATGGGTGGGCTTATCTTGACTGCCTTGAAGAGTTTGATTATTAAAAGGATCTTCGGCCCATCTCTTGTTGACACAACAGATTGCCGCCATCTGTACCTTTTAAGTTGCTTAATACTAATCCTAAGTCAAGGCTTGCTTGCAGGAAGTCAATGAGTTGGAAGAGGGCACATCAGGATTGAAGTTTTTGCCATTGGCGAAAGATCTAAACTTAATTCAAAATGTCATACGTATTGTTTGTTGAAGGCTCCTGTGCTTTGAGCGGAGTTGAAACTCCTCTGGAGGAACATCCTAATGATTAAAGCCTCTGTGTCTTAACATCCTAATGTGATGGTTCAATCTGTGAGGATTCTGATGGGTGTGATGCCTTGAGCCAGAAGAAAGGGTATCAGAGCAATATTTACCGGAGGCTGGACACGAAGATATATTGCCCTAGGAAATCATGGGTCTCCCTGCAAAAATAGCAGGACTGTTATCACCGTTATTGTTGATATTGCAAGTCTCGAGAGTTTGAGGTAGGAGGCCTAAATTAGATTGCATGCTCAAGGACTTGACAGGGCATCTATTGCTTCTGCCCAAGGGTGACTTAAATGTGAAATAAACCTCCGCAGTTTGGTATTGCTTGCTGTAGCAAAAGGATGCAGTTTGGGAAGGGCCCACAATCCAACTGAATAACTTCAGATGTAGGGACCATTCATTGGGATCCAGGAATCTTTGGGATAGGGGATCGGCCTCTGTGTTTAAGTGGACTGGAAGATGGACTACTCTTAGGTCCTTCAGATTCCCTCTGCCCAAATGAAGATGGGTTCAACTTCCCTCAGTAAGGAACTGTTGTGGGTTTCCACCTTGGTTATGTATGTATGCTACTGCGGCTCTGTTGTCTGTCCGAATCAGAACTGATTTGTCCTTGATCTGAGAGCGCAGCGCTGTCAATATGAGATAAGCCGCCTGGATTTCCAGGTTATTTGCAATGGCTGCCACATTAAACGCCCATCTCCCTTGAATAAACATCTGCTTGCAATGTGCCTCCTAGCCTATTGCATTGGCGTCTGTGGTAACTGGTCCAGAAGACATGCCTTAATGGACGTTGCCTTACAAGCATCTCCCTCTTTGTCCACCAGTGCAGACCCCTGTGCATCAAACTTGTTTGATATATGGACTGGGATAGACTGTTTGCGCCGTTGCTTCAGAAATTCTAGATAAAGTGTCTGAGGTATCCATATGTCCATGGGACCATCTGGATACAGGTAGAAAAAAATCCCTATTAAGCTGAGTTAGCTTGAGGCTGTTGGGTAGGACCATGTTCCCACTCTCTCTTTTATTTTCTGACTGATCGCCCACATTCTCTGAGATGGCAGGAACACCGTCCCTTTTGCGGCGTTGAATAAGGTGCCTAAATAAACAAACTGGAGAGAAGATGACTCCTCCGATTTAGCATCCAACCGTATCTTCATAGCGTAGGCCAACAGAATCCTCCTGTGTTCCGCTATCTGGTCTGGATCTTTAGATAAAAAGAGAATATCGTCTCAGTGATAAGATCTGAGACCCAGTTCTCTCTCTCTTTCTCTCTCTTTCTCTCTCTTTCTCTCTCTCTCTCTCTCTCTCTTTCTCTTTCTCTTTTTCTCTCTCTCTCTCTCTCTCTCTCTCTCTCTCTCTCTCTCTCTCTCTCTCTCTTTCTCTCTCTCTCTCTCTCTCTCTCTCTCTCTCTCTCTCTCTCTCTCTCTCTCTCTCCTTCTCTTTCTCTTTCTCTTTCTCTTTCTCTCTCTCTCTCTCTCTCTCTCTCTCTCTCTCTCTCTCTTTCTCTCCCTCTCCCTCTCCCTCTCCCTCTCCCTCTCCCTCTCCCTCTCCCTCTCCCTCTCCCTCTCCCTCTCCCTCTCCCTCTCCCTCTCCCTCTCCCTCTCCCTCTCCCTCTCCCTCTCCCTCTCCCTCTCCCTCTCCCTCTCCCTCTCCCCCTCCCCCTCAGAAATGGGAAGTACATCTTTGACTTTTCAGATGTAGTGTCTGCTTCCCCCCCAGCCAATAGCTGGCTTTACAGCCTGGACATAGGATTGGACTAGGAAAAAGTTGAGGGCCGAGCTGTCATCCAGATGTCTAGGAGGGATAAATCGGCACGACTTTCAGGTCGCTATAGGCCCACTATCATCCAGATGTCTAGGAGGGATTAATCGCAACGACTTTCAGGTTGCAGTAGTGGAAACCTAGGCCAAAACAGCTTTTGCAGACCAATTCGGCTGGTAATGGGATGCTTGGCATTGTAGGGAATTGAGAGTTGGTGAATGCGAAGAACTGTCTTTTCACGGTTGAATCCTTGCCGCTTGCATGGTATCCTGATCTGGATGGTCTGCCCTGGTTGGGGCCTTCATGGGTTTTTTTGTCGCCTTGATTTCCGCATGGACTTCTTGCGCACAAGGCTGAAATGCATAAACGTACCAGCGTATAGTTCTTTTTTTAGTTATTATTTTTTTCACTCACCTGGACGCTGGACCTTTCTTAAATGATGGAGAGGGTCTTGCTCGGGTGGCATACTGTGTAAAAAAAAAAATTACATTTACGGTTGGCAAAAACAGGGTCCCCTCCATGAGCTCCCAGCATGGGCATCCTCCTCAGATGACAAGAGGATGCCATGCTGAAAGCCCCCAGTAATAGTGGAAAGGGGGAGGTACATCTGTGGAAAATGCAACCCCCTCAAAAATGTTTTTAACAAGTAAGGGCTTTTTTTTTTTTTTTTTTTTTTTTTTTTAAATTTGCCCTAATTCAAGATGGCCACTGCAATCTCAGGCCGGACCTGCTGAGCCGGCTCCTGACAAATGCGCAGAGCGGGCAGGAAGACGCTGAGGGTTCCACCCAAAAATGCAACTTCCACTTTAAGGGAAGGGAAGGTGACCCCCCCCTGACATGCCACATTTGGCATGTCATTTTTTTTTGGGGGGGGGGGGCGCTGAAACCCTCTTTTCTTTTCTTTTTCATACATCATGGGACATAGTCAGGCTAATATTCATTACCTGCTGGGTTATACTTCATCATTAGGTAAGTGGACACTGGTCTTCAGACATGAAGTGATCCCCTATATAACCCCTCCCATACAGGAAGCACTTCAGCTTTTTACCAGTGTCTGCAAGGTGGATGGTACGGTTTGTTTGAGCTCTCTGAGCTCCAGGTCTCTAATCCCACAAACGGTTCCAAAAATGAATCAAGGGATTGACCGATCTGATCCATTTGACACAGGCTTTTATGCTTAGATAAATGGTACCCGAGCCTCGCAAAGAAGACTCAAGATCCTGCAAGGTTTTGCCTTTAACGTAGACCCCGAGTGATGGACCCTGCGTGGTGGAAATCCTGGACACTACAGCGTTAAGGCATTTCCTGCAGGGTGCTGTATAGGTCCAAGGGAGTGGACCCTAAACATGAAAAGGTACCCAGTCCTTGAAGATCCAAGTGACAGGAACCCACCGTGAAGGTTGAAGATTGGGCCCTTAGCTTCTAAGGGGTGCTGCGCCTGGACGGGTAAGTGAAACCCCTTTATTATTGTGGGGTGTCCCAGTGATTGTAACAATCAGTCAAGCTAGCTAAAGGCTGGACACCTGTGTGCGGTGACCATACGGAGGAGTTCTGGGCTAGCTGTGGGTGTTTGCAAAGTGTACCTTTTTTTTGCTTGTGTCCGACTGTTTTTTACCTGTATGATGGCGCACATTTCGCCTTTGTTCGCCTTGGCGCACATGTGTTCACAGGAGCTGGGGGCACGAAGATTCGCGTCGTGCGCAATTACTCTCGCTCGCCGGGACCACGCACATACGCATAGAATGTTCTGGCGCACACCCAGCTTATTTAAGCTGCGCAGGCCAAGCATGTGGTGCTTCGAGAAAGCAGCTGTGGGACACACAGAGCAGGCTCTGAACAGACACTTGCAGTGGTTCATTTTTCCTTACCCGTGTCACGTGAGTCACCAGGTGTTGCTTGGCAGGCTAAAGGTGCTTAGTATTGTTGCAAAGGGGCTTCGGTGAGCCCTATTTAAGGGTCTCCCTTCTGAGGTGTTTTAATTACACCCAAGTACTCTTTGCAGGCATTGAATGTCTTCCAAAAAGGGTAGCGGGGGAAGGGCACACCTATGTCATCAGTAGTTCTTGATGAACCTAATCGTATCCCTAGTGTTGTATCCCCTGAAAGACCAGAGGCTCACAGGCAATCTGGTATTGTGCCTACAGTCAACGCTGCTGCTTCACCCTTTATCACGAAGGATGAACTGTCCTCGGCCCTAGCCAGGTTAGAGAACAGGATTGCCAGCATGAATGCTTCCATCCCGCAGGGTGGCAGGTAGCATGACCGATCCCCCTCCCCTGATTCTCCTCGTCTGGAGCAGGAATGGGTTGAGGATGAGGAAGAGCTTAAAAGCTCAGGATTCGATTGCAGTGCCCGGCAGATGTCTGCTTCCGAGCAATCTGGACAAGAAGATATTCACTCGATGTCTGCCTCTCAGTCCGAGGTTTTTGATCCTGACTCTGACAGAAATGGTTTGTTCTGCCTTTAAGTTGCCTCTTGCAGAGGTGACTGAGCCCCCCTGGTCCTCTTTGGGATCTGAGACCTTTTTAGGTCGCACAGACTTTCCCGCTAGACACCCTGTTGGAACAGGCGGTGTATGCTGATTGGGAACATCCTGACATGACTTTTTTGCCTCCTAACATTTTTTCCATTTAATATCCCATGGATGAAAAGTTTGTTAAAAAATGGAGCATGCCAGCCATAGATGTAGCAGTCTCTTCCTTAAATGAGAACTTAACATGTCCGGTAGATAACGCACAGGGCTTGAAAGACACTGTTGACAAGAAATTGGAATTCATTATTAAAAGCTTCCTTTTCTTTGGCTAGTTCAGCTATTCAGCCAGTTGTTGCAGCAATTGGTATTTGCCAGTCCGTAAAGGATCAGGTCAAATGGACTGATAGGCCTAACCAGGAGGATGATCTGTCTGAAAGTAAGACTGATATTCCTCAAGCACTGTGTTTTGCTGTTGATGCTTTAAAGGATTCAATACAGTAGTTTTCTCGTATGGCTCTCTTTTCTGTACATATGCGCAGACTTTTATGGCTTTAGAACTGGTCAGCCAAGCCTCTTTGTAAAAAGTTATTGGCTGGTTTCCTATTTCATGGGAAACGTTTATTCGTTGATCAGTTGGACAAATATCCGAAAGAGTTCAGTACTTCCTGTGAAGAAAAGCACCAAACGTCCCTCATTTAAAAACCCAGGGACTGCTTCCTCAAATGTTTCAACATCAGGGTGGTTCCTCCGTCAACAGGGCGCTAGGGCCAGAAAAGGCCCTGGGTCCAAAACACTTCTAAACCCAGCACCAAGCCCTCCTTTTGAGGGAACGCCCCCACTCCATCAGGTGGGGGGGAAGGCTGCTGCACTTTGCGGACATTTGGAAAATCACAATTTAGGATGAGTGGGTCACCTCAATTATATCTCGCGGTTACAAGCTGGAGTTACGAGGGGTGCCCCCTCAGAGGTTTCTAAGATCCAGCGTTCCCTCGGATGCTCCAAAAAGAAACATATTCTTGCTTCAGGCGCTACATCATCTAGTGCATCAAGGACTGATTGTAGAGGTTCTGGTATCCAAAAGGGGCACAGGGTTTTACTTAAACCTAACAGGGACACAAGGCCCGTTTTGGACCCAAGATCCCTAAACATGTATCTTTTGATACAGTCCTTTCAGATGGAGTCTGTCCGCTCAGTAGTAACCTCACTCCAGAGGGGAGACTTTTTAGCCTCCATTGATATAAAGGACGCGTACTTTGAATGTACCCATCTTTCAGCCTCATCAGAGATTCCTACGTTTTGCAGTAGAGGAACGTCATTTTCAGTTTGTGGCTCCCATATCCCAGGAGCAGAGAACTGGAAGGCAGATTTTCTCAGCTGCCAGCAGATCTGCCCAGGGGCATGGTCCTTACACCGAGGTGTTCCAGGAAATTTGCCAACATTGGGGATGGCCAGAGGTCAACCTACTGGCATCTAGGTTCAACAACACGCTACAGCAGTTTGTGTCTCGAACAAGAGATCCTCTGGCAATTGGAGCAGATGCTCTGATAGTTCCATGGAGCCAGTACTCCCTGGTTTATGCTTTCCCTCCGATCCCTCTCCTTCTACATTTGTTGCGCAGCATTCGGAGAGAGGGAGTTCCAGTCATTCTGGTAGCACCAGAAGACCCTGGTTCCCGAAGATTGTGAGACTGACAATAGACGGGCCATGGACGCTTCCACGTCACCCTGATCTACTGTCTCAAGGTCCTAGATTCCACCCCAATTTACAGTCTCTAAATTTGACGGCATGCCTATTGAAGCCAGGGTGTTAAAGGACCGTGGCATCTCGGGACCAGTGGTGTCTACTCTAGTGAATGCTAGAAAAGCTGTCACTAGGAAGATTTATCATAAGGTCTGGAAGACTTGTATTGCTTGGTGTGAAACCAGAAAATGGCATCCTCAGAAATGTGATTGGGAGAATTCTCTTTTCTACAATCAACTGTGGAAATCAAATTGGCTTTGAGTACAATCAGAGGTCAGGTCTTGGCCCTATTGGTATTCTTCCAAAGGCCTTTAGCCTCCCATTCACTGATCTGAACCTTTATGCAAGGGGCAACTTGCTTGCTTCCCCCCATTAGGTCACCTGAACTTGGTGCTGTCTGTGTTACAGAAACAATCATTTAAACCTGTTAAGGAAATTCCATTAGACTTGCTGTCACGCAAGCTAGCCTTCCTGATGGCTATCACCTCTGCTAGAAAGGTGTCAGAGTTGGCGGCCCTTTCATGCAGGGAACTGTACTTGATCCTTCATGACAGAGTTGTGTTACGACTTGTCCCATCCTTTTTGCCAAAGGTGGCGTCGGCCTTTCATTTAAATCAGGACATTATGTTGCCTTTTTTTCTCTCAGCCTCGTTCGGTGGAAGAGACTGCATTCTTTGGACATTGTCCGGGCAGTCAAGGTTTATTTGTCTAGATCTGCGGAGATCCGAGGATCAGACTTTTGGTTAAAAAAAAAAGGACCCAAGAAGGGGCAGGCAGCTTCCATTGCCAATTGGGTCAGTCAATTGGTCATTTAGGCCTACGATCTGAAACATAAAGCTCCTCCCTTTAGGGTGAGAGCTCATTCTACCGGGGGTGTAGGAACTTCCTGGGCTTTTTGCCATCCAGTATCTGTGGCTCAGATTTGTAAGGCTGCTACCTGGTCTTCAGTGCATATGTTCAAAAAATGTTATCAAGTGGATGTTCGAGCAGCCGAGGATACGGCATTCTACCGCAGCGGACTGCCGTATAAGTTCTGACAGCTATTGTTTGGCATTGTCTCCTTCCCCTCAAGGCTATTGCTCTGGGACATCCCAGCAGGTAATGAATATTAGCCTGACTGTGTCCCATGATGTATGAAAAAAAAAAAAATAGAATTTTTACGTCATACTTGTAAAATCCTTTTCTTTGAGTACATCATGGGACACAGAGATCCCTCCCCTCTCTTTTGAGGATTCAGTGCTAGCTACAAAACTCAAGTGCTTCCTGTATGGGAGGGGTTATATAGGGGATCACTTCCTGTCTCAAGACCTTTGGTCTACCAGTGTCCATTCACCTAATGATGAAGTATAACCCAGCAGGTAATGAATTTTAGTCTGACTCTGTGTCCCATGATGTACTCAAAGAAAAGTACCTTACAGGTAAGTATGATGTAAAAATCCTATTTTTTAGAGGGTTCCAGCTCCCACTTCTTCCCGGGGCACCGCAAGCAAGTTCATCGAGTTAAACGGTGTTGAAATCACACATGTGAGGTATCACTGCGAACGTTTGAGCGAGAGCAATAATTCTAGCACAAGACATCCCCTGTAATGCTAAATAGGGTCCCCTATGGAGATTTTTAAGTACCATAGTTTTTCGCCATTCCATTAGCGTGCGCAATTTTAAAGCATGACATGTTTGGTATCCATTTACTTGACGTAACAACTTTCACGTTCTACAAAATTGGGGTAACTTTAGTGTGATTTTTTAATTAAAAAAAAGTGTTTTTTCCAAAAATTGTTTGTAAGAACGCTGCGCAAATACAGTGTGACATAAAGTACTGGTATGCAAAGAGCTCCAAAGAGCTCCATTTTATTCTCTAGAGTCTTTGCTATAAAAACATGTTTGGGGGTTCTAAGTAATTTTCTAGCAAAAAAATACTTATTTTAACTTGTACACAAGTATCAGAAATAGGCCTGGTCCAGAAGTGGTTAATAGAAGTAAAATGAGATAACCTGCAAGCAGCCCAACCTAACAGCAAGAACTACTTCCTGACCTAATATCTCCATATCAAGGCATTAAAATATTTCTCTATGTATCCTTTACTTGTAGCCTAATTAAGCCCTGGGTGTTGGTTGTTACACTTATTGTCAGAAAAGAGTCCACATTTTCTGCTCTTTATCATCTTGTTAATGCAGTCTTGCACAGCTAGCTGCTAACATTTTTGTATGCTCACACTTGGCATATTAAGCTTTACAGTGAACATTTCACATAATTCTTTAGGAAATGTATCAAACTGTAATTATTTTTAGAACCCTAGTATGCCTAGTACACACGATCAGGAAATCGCTTTCGCATCGATCATGCGATAATCTGAATGTTGGTACACAGCTTTCGAAAGCCGATCACAACAGTTCATCCAACAATATCCGAAGGGACAAGCACAAAAAATTTTATCGTAAGACTTTCATCCGAAAAAAATCGGAAATACATTACAATACAACACATTACATCACTTCTCACGTTGTATTCTGTCGTACAAGGATTTTCATAACTTTAGTAACCTTCATTTTCGATAGACTAGCATGCAACAAAAAATGGACGATCATTTGTCTGATAATTTCATTGTGTGTACGAAGCTAAAGATAAGTGATTCAAAGTTATCTTTTCACAGGAAGACAGTAATTTTGGATAAGTATGTGATTTCTTTTTAACAGGCGAGAAACTTTTTGATATCGACAGTGGTAGAAACGCTCCCCTCCATGCGCCTCCATCACAGCATTATACCATTGTGTTCAACACCTTCGTTATGATGCAGCTTTTCAATGAAATTAATGCCAGGAAGATTCATGGAGAAAGAAATGTGTTTGAAGGGATATTTAACAATCTCATATTCTGCAGCATTGTATTAGGTACTTTTATAATACAGGTAAGTGAACCACGTTTTTGGTGTTAAACTGTGAACAATACATGTCTGCATGTAATAAAATTCCAAGTCTACAAGAGCATTTTATCTGTTTTTTTGAGTTCCTCCTAATTCTGGTAGTCAACACTGCAAGAAACATTCTTTTGATCAGAGGTTTCATGTTTTTGTAATTTCCTAAATCCTCCTTCCTAGCTTACTGTTTTATATGCCTACGGGAGGAGAATTATAGATGAAGATTTGTAACTATATGTTCTTACCTCAGGGATGAACAAATTCCAGGATCCCAGGTAGCCGCTGTACCTATAATGCAGTTGATGACCTCATTTGATTTTTTTATTTTTATTTTGTTAGTGGAAGTACTGAACCTTTATCACCTGACTCTAAATTTAAACATGAGTTTTTCAACTCTTTTTTGCAATACCAGAGCTTGTATGAATGTTATGCACTTCTAAAATGCCCATGTTTGATGAGCATTGCTTTTACCCAATTTGGGTATTTGTAGAAGTATTTTTTGACTATAATAATGTAGTGACCTAACTATTTTTCTTATCCCCTTTGTAGATCGTAATTGTTCAGTTTGGCGGAAAACCTTTTAGTTGTACAGAATTGACAGTAGATCAGTGGCTTTGGTCAGTTTTCCTGGGTATGGGAACATTACTTTGGGGCCAGGTAACTTTTTTTTTTTTTTTTTTTAATTAGGTTTTGCGATTTTGCATATTCTGTTTAAGCTAGGCAAGGCCTTCCCAATCTAACAAACATTTTCTTGCTATATCAGTATGTGTTCTCCACAACCATGTTTTGCCTTGAGAATTTCCTTGATTATTAGATTGTGCACAGGTTGTATTTTAATATTTGATTCTTAGTTTGACTTAAAATAATGTCAAAGCATTAGAGATAAACAAAAGGTAATGTTTAAAAATGCATGTTGTATTAACTTTTTACATTACGCATGCTTTATTTCATTTTTGGTGCATTCAGATTCTTTTACTTTTTAATGTTTGCGCATGTGTATACAAGCTTAGAATTTAGGATTGTTGAAGATGTTTTCTGAAAAAATACTTTATTATGTGAACTTGGGTAAAGCTGTTTTTGCCAATTGCTAAACTTGCAGTTTTCTTAGACATATTTTTGTCTTTGTTTAGCTGGTAACCACAATACCAACGAGTCGTTTGAAGTTCCTCAAAGAGGCAGGTCATGGGACACATAAGGATGAAATTCCAGAAGAAGAGCTTGCTGAAGATGCAGAGGAGATTGATCATGCAGAGAGGGAGTTACGCCGTGGTCAGATCTTATGGTTTAGGGGCCTAAACAGAATTCAGACTCAGGTATGGTCTTGAATAAGGCAAGCATTTTAATAAGGGTTAAGGGAATATATTTAAAGTCGTAGCTCATTTGTTAGTGCTAAGTTTAGGTGGCTGATTCAGAATGATGTGCGTGAGCTCTCTACCTTCTTTGTATTTTCCCTAAATACGCTTGAAAGAATCTTAGTTTCTCTTGATCTTCTTTTAAGCTTTCTTCAATTTGCTTTTATTAGCTACTCTATAAAAGTGCCTTTCTCTTTTTTTTTGCTTTTTTTTATTTGTTGTAGATGGGATGGTCCTTTCTCTTGTTCTCTCTCTCTCTTGCTGAGCAAGCTGTCACAATCTCTGATTCCTTGCAGATGGATGTAGTGAATGCTTTCCAAAGTGGAAGTTCCATTCAGGGGGCTTTAAGGCGGCAACCCTCCATCGCCAGCCAGCATCATGATGTAACAAATATTTCTACCCCTACACATGTAGTGTTTTCCTCCTCTACCGCTTCTACTACTGTGGGGTGTGAGTGTGTGTTCCTAAGTGCATGAAATTAACACATCCTAATCCACACACCTAACCTTTCTCATTTTCTCCTCAGTAATCTCATTGTTCAGGCTGTTCATAAAGCTTTCCCTTCACAAGGATAATACACCCTGTGTGTTTATTTTTAGAGGGCTAATGGACTGGTTTGATTATTAGCAAATGCAAGCTTAAAGTCTGATATCCTGCACGTTTAATTTATAGATCTTGCTTCATCAGTTATTTGTTTTATATTGATGTTCTTGTATATATGCAAGGTGGCAGTGTTGGTAAATTTTCGAGTATATGCCTAGTGTTGTGAATATTTGTTTTGGTTGTCTATATCCTTACATCCATGGCACACAGATTGTCATTTTGTACTTTTATACAGGTCTGTCTTAGGAATGGCTTTTTTTGTTGGAAGTGTATTGAACCGTGATAGATTTGACAACAAATGTATATTGATAAACACCTCTTAACACCATACTTATTAGTTCCACATAAGTTTTTCCTCTTTTAAGGAGTAAGTAGCACAGCATTCCTCCCCTTTGACGTTGGCAGTCGGACATTTACTTCTGTTGTTATGGTGGTAGCTTTCTTTTTAGGTCCGGATTTCCCGAAAACGGTCCTAGTCTTGTCAGCAGTGCAGGGATTGCAAGTGCAGTGACATCCAAAAAGAACAAGTAAATTAGTAAGCTTCACTTGGAAATGGAATTCCTTGACTATTTATGGAAAAAATGCAGGGATACCAAATGTACATAATAGCCCATATACGTGCTACATAATAAAATCATAGAACAAAGTCTGAGATATAAAGCAGTGCTGTCCCAATCTGATTTTCTCCTGTCCTACAGCTTACTAGCTATAAAAAGCCCCAATAGTTTTTAGCTCTATATATTATCTGGTAAATCGGTGCGTACAAAAGAAAGTACATCCATGATCATAAATGATGCAAATCAGTTACCAAAGTTCTAGAAGATCAGTTTTCATGCAAATTAATTTCTACAAATACTAGACATAAACTGATGGCGATACTCTAATCATTTTCAAAATGCTTCTGAAAAGAGAATAGCTTAAATTCGCTCCTGAAAAATGCCATTAAGCCCAGGTTCAGCTGAACTCGCACAATTTCACTCCCGCATGTCCTGTCCCGATTTTGACTGTGATTTCAGACATCTGTGGGTTTCTGCATAGATGTCAATGGAAATCGCACCCCGAAATTGAAAAAAGTAGTACAGAAACTACTTTTTGAAATCGGTGCAACATTGCACCGATTAGGCTGATGCAGTTGCCGTTGATTTGACATGTCAAATCGCACCAATGTGAGCCAGGGCTTAAAGGCTGGACATACCCAACACCCAGGTTGCTGACTCACCTGAAAATGTGACTTTTTTAAAATATTAATATATATTACCTTGGTGTGCAGCATTCTTCAGACAATGATTATATGTACTATTAAGAGCACTTAAACATAAGTCAGTGTTATAAGGAGAACATGTGGGTGCTTGCCAGGTGGTAATGCAAAGACCCAGAAAGGATTTATAAAATGCGGCACATCCTACTTATGAGCTATTAATACAATTATTTTAACTAAATCCATGGACTTTATAGGCACAAGAATACAAATATATAAAATTAAATTCCTCCTTTTAGTAGTACACATTTAAAAACACTGAAATCAGTGAACAATGACAATGCATAAAAAGCACCATGGTATATACTATTACATATAACCATGCCTGCTGGCTTAAGGTAGCATATAGTTTTTCCTGCTATAGATGGCTTGATCTGTTTCATGGAAACCGCTTCTTCAGGAGCTTTTTTTTTTGGGTGCTGGATAGCTAAAACGTATGAAGAATCAGATGCATCTGTGGTTTGGAAGAATATGACAGGGCAAATAAAGGGATCCACCCATAAATCACGGCCTACAACCAGATAGGGTGCTGTTGTATAAGTATTTATAAAGATCTAGGGTCAAAATATGAATGCTCACTCAATTGGTGAGGGGAGCCAAAAAAGGTCCTCAATACCCAATTCTATAGTTGGGTGGTGCTCTCTGGTGGAAATACAGGGCAGAACTTTCTCTATTATTTTCAGTGACAAACTATAAAATTTGATAATGAGGACAATCTAGGGGCCTTCCCAGTGATGGATTTGCATAAGAAGACAAGGGAACAAGAAGGAAGTGCCACCTAAGTGCAATAAGTTAACTTATTGCGCTTAGGTGGTGCTTCCTTCTTGTTCCCTTGTCTTCCTATTACAGAGCTGGCTTCTCTCTAAGGATAGCTGCCACCCACCACCGTTCCTTTTAGGATTTTCTATTGTTCAGTTTATCATATAGACTAATGAACTGTGACTGTGTTCTTTACAGACATTGTCTGTTGCATGTAAAGAGGTACACATATCTCTGCGCTCAGTTTTCTTTTTTCAATGGATTTGTGTAAGAATTGCATAAGGCTTATCATGGGCCTTTGTTGCCACCCGATGGAATAATATAATACCACGACCTACTATTAGTAGTTGGGCATATACCCAACTTATCAGTTGAGTGAGCCTTAAGATTTTGACTCTGAAATGACCCCGGTCTTTATAAATATTTCTACAAGCGGCACCCTATCTGGTTGTGGGCTGTAATTTATGAGTGGATTACTTTATTTGCCCTGCCGTATTTTTCCAAACCACAGATGCATCTAATTCTTCAGATGTTTTAGCTATCCAGCACCCAAAGAAGCTTCTGAAGAAGCAGTTTCGATGAAATGGGTCAAGCCATCTATAGCAGGAAAAACTACCCTGAAAAAGTATTCCTATCCGTTGAAATTTTCCACGTTTTGTCATGTTACAACCAAAAACATAAATGGATTTTATGTGCTAGACCAACACAAAGTGGCACATAATTGTGAAGTGGAAGGAAAATGATAAATGGTTTTCCAAATTTGTTACAAATAAAGATTTGAAAAGTCTGGCGTTCATTTGTATTTAGCCCCCTTTACTCTGATACCCCTACCTAAAATCTCATGTAACCAATTTCCTTCAGAAGTCACCTAATTAGTAAATAGAGTCCACATGTGTGCAACTTAATCTCTGTATAAATACAACTGTTCTGTGAAGCCCTCAGGTTTGTTAGAGAACCTTGGTGAACAAACAGCATCATGAAGGCCAAGGAACACACCAGACAGGTCAGAGATAAAGTTGTGTTTTAAAGCTGGGTTGGGTAATAAAAAAAATAACCCAAGCTTTGAACATTTCATGGAGCACTGTTCAATTCATCATCCGAAAATGGAAAGAGTGACACAACTGCAAACCTACCGGGACATAGCCGTCCACCTAAACTGACAGGCCAGGCAAGGAGAGCATTTATCAGAGAAGCAGCCAAGAGGCCCATGGTAACTCTGGAGGAGCTGCAGAGATCCATAGCTCAGGTGGGGTAATCTGTCCACAAGACAACGATTAGTTATGCACTCTACAAGTCTGGCCTTTATGGAAGAGTGGCAAAAAGAAAGCCTTTGTCAAAAGAAAGCCATAGGAAGTCCCCTTTGCAGTTTGCAAGAAGCCACGTGGGGGACACAGCAAATATGTGGAAGAAGGTGCTCTGGTCCGATTAAACCAAAATTTAACTTTTTTGGCTTAAAAGCAAAATGCTGTGTGTGGTAGAAAACTAGCACTGCACATCACCCTGAACATACCATCCCCACCATGAAACGTGGTGGCAGCATCATGTGGGGGATACTTTTTTCTTCAGCAGGGACAGGGAAGCTGGTCAGAGTTGATGGGAAGATGGATGGAGTCAAATACAGGGCAATCTTAGAAGTAAACCTGTTAGAGTCTGCAAAAGATTTGAGGTTGGGGTGGAGGTTCGCCTTCCAGCAGGACAACGACCCTAAACATACAGCTAGAGCTGCAATGGAATGGTTATAGATCAAAGCATATTCATGGGTTAGAATGGCCCAGTCAAAGTCCAGACCTAAATCCAATTGAGAATCTGTGGCAAGACTTGAAAATTGCTGTTAAGACGCTCTCCATCCAATCTGATGGAGCTTGAGCTATTTTGCAAAAAAGAATGGGCAAAAATGTCACTCTCTAGATGTGCAAAGCTGGTAGAGACATACCCAAAAAGACTTGCAGCTATAATTGCAGCGAAAGGTGGTTCTACAAAGTATTGACTCGGGAGCCGAATACAAATGCAGGACACAATTTTCAGATATTCATTTGTAAAAGCTTTTGAAAACAATTTATCATTTTCCTTCTACTATACAATTATGTGCCACTTTGTGTTGGTCTATCACATAAAATCCTATAAAGTACATTTACGTTTTTGGTTGTAACATGACAAAAATTTCAAGGGGTATGAATACTTTTTCAAGGCACTGTATATGCTACCTTAAGGCTGCTTTCACGCGGGAGGGCCTTAGCAGGAGAGCGCTGCTAATTTTAGCAGCACGCTTTACCGCTGTTATAGCGGCGCTTTTCGGCTGCTAGAGGGGTGTTTTTAACCCCCGCTATCGGCCGAGGAAAGGGATAAAAGCGTCTGAAAAGCGCTGAAGCACTTTGCGGGTGCTTTGTAGGCACTTTGGCAGCTGTGTCCATTGTTCTCAATGACAGGGGCGGTTTAGGAGTGCTGTATACAGCCCCAAAGATGCTTGCAGGACTTTTTTTCCCATCCTGCAAGCGCACCGCCCCAGTGTGAAAGCACTCAGGCTTTCTTAGTGGGGCAGCAGAAGAGGCAGTTTACAGGTGTTTTTCAGGTGCTATTTTTAGCGCAAAGACGCATTTAAAACGCCTCAGTCTGAAAGTAGCCTTACTCAGCAGGCATGGGAATAGGTAATAGTATATAACATGTCCTACTAAGGGTGCTTTTTATGCATTGTCATTGTTAGGATTTCAAGGTTTTTAAATGTGTACTAATAAAGGTGGAATTCGATTTGATATATTTGTATTCTTGTGCCTATGGACTCTGTGGATTTTGTTAATTTTTTTGCTCACTTACAGTGAGGGAAAAATATTTGATCCCCTGCTAATTTTGTACGTTTGCGCACTGACAAAGAAATGATCAGTCTAATTTTAACGGTAGGTTTATTTTAATAAAGAATATAGGTTTATTTTAACAGACAGTGAAACAAAGTGTAGCGCTAAAAAGTGAAAAGTGATAAATAGAAAAAATAAATGTACGTAAGTAAAATGAACACACTAATTTAACATGTCTTATATTAACAGAGAAAAGTCCATCATTATAGTCCATATATGAATAGGACCATTATGGTCTTGAGCCATGAAGCTAGTGAGAATGCCGTCGCCAAAATAGGCGAAAACAATCTGGGCTGTCCTGCGCCCCAAGATAACATAAACAAAATTGTATGGTGATGATTGTTGGTCGTTCATCGATCAAATATAAACAAAGGTTTTCAGAAATCCGGCAAAACTGAACACAATCCACCACAGTGTCCTATATAAAAACGTGTGAAATTCCCACAACCAATAGAGTTGGAGGCTTACCGGAGGGTTTGAACCCGAAACAGCATATACTGTAAGGGTCAAACCAGCTTGTATTGCCCACTGGCAATGAGGGGGATCTTGGCAACCTGGAGAAATATGGGTCCCAAATTTTTCATGGAAATATCCTCTCCACGCGGGTAATCACATATCCCAGAGCACGGCCCATATGGAATGAAAAAGGGGCCACATAGTGTAATTCCGTAAACACAATGAGTTTAATATAAAAGAAATACACTTACATTTAAGAAGTTAAAGCGCTTGTATATAAAATGAAGGCAGCAGTGGAGTCCTCCCGACGTGTTTCGTCTACCAAGACTTCGTCTAGGGGTGTCCTTCCACTGCAGCCTGACTCCCTAATATAGGGACTGTGACACCCATAATGAGAATCCAGCCCATCCAATTCACTACTATGGCACTTCCGGGTTGCCCAAAATGGCGGACCAGCGTGCGTTCCAGGCCTCAATGTCGTGAACGTGTATTGCGTTCCAACTTCGTATGATCCTTTCATTTTACTTAAAATTGTAGTGAAATTCATTATTGCCTCTTTCCATGCCCCGGGGAACAAGAGTTATTAAAGTGCGTGGTTAGATATATCCCTGGTAGTATAATATTTCTATTTGCGGGACGGTGTTTCGTCAAACACCAAATCCCGCGATATTACGCCATGACGCTGGAGCTAGAGATGTAAACAAGCGTCCTGTCGTCATGGCGCAAGGCCGGGGGCGTGATCCAACGAGCCTCCTTCCAGAATAGCTTGCGTTCCAGTCACGCCTCGCTCCCAAGGCCCGTACTTCACCTCACGCTATACCAACCCGCGTCACGGTATCCCGTCAAATGCGCATCAACACTGTGTAAAGATTTAGTGGTTTTAAGTACATTTAAAAGGGGCGGCCCATAAAAAACACTGAACCTAAATATCTATCATCCAGGAGAAAAGTGCCCAATAATTGGGTATACATATTCGCCACTGTGTTAATACATTACATCTGTAGGTATCCTTAATAAAACTGAAAAATGCCCAAACCATTTATTCTGATTAGAGGTGAATATATGTAGTCAATTGTATATGGAAGGTAATATATAGAAGTATTGACAGTGGGCAATACAAGCCGGTTTGACCCTTACAGTATATGCTGTTTCGGGTTCAAACCCTCCGGTAAGCCTCCAACTCTATTGGTTGTGGGAATTTCACACGTTTTTTTTATATAGGACACTGTGGTGGATTGTGTTCAGTTTTGCCGGATTTCTGAAAACCTTTGTTTATATTTGATCGATGAACGACCAACAATCATCACCATACAATTTTGTTTGTTATCTTGGGGCGCAGGACAGCCCAGATTGTTTTCGCCTATTTTGGTGACGGCATTCTCACTAGCTTCACGGCTCAAGACCATAATGGTCCTATTCATATATGGACTATAATGATGGACTTTTCTCTGTTAATATAAGACACGTTAAATTAATGTGCATTTTACTTACGTACATTTATTTTTCCTATTTATCACTTTTCACTTTTTAGCGCTACACTTTGTTTCACTGGGTAATTTAACAAATATTCTATTTGTTGTGTTAGCTGCTCATTTAGAGTAAGCGCAAAATTTACCATTGTTGTGTTTTATTTTAACAGAAGAACAAAAAAATCCATTTAAAAAAAGTTATAAATTGATTTGAATTTTAATTGAGTGAAATAAGTAATTGACCCTCGCAAAACATGACTTGCAGAAAGTTTTTTACCGGAATGTATTAAAAGCAGAGTTCCACTCATATAAAAGTCAGCAGCTACAAAAAGTGTAGCTGCTGACTTTTAATAATCAGACACTCACCTGTCCCACGGTCCAGCGATGCGCTGGCATTGTGACTATGGGCGCCCAGCTGTGGCTTCACAGCCGGGCACGGACTGCGCATGCGCGAGCCGCGCTGTGATTGGCCGGGCAATCTTCTGGGACCTGACGTGTCCCAGAAGATTGCACAGGAGGGGGGGGGGAGAGGGTGAACTTCCAGCTCTGCGGAGCCAGAGGAGGAAGTGGGAGCTGGATGCCCCTAAAAAGAGGGTATCTGCTTCCCCCCCCCCCCCCCCCAAATGTGGCATGTCAGGGGGTCACCTTCACTAAGGTGGAACTCCACTTTAATGTAAACTTTCTGTTAGAAGCAGTTTAGGTTGGTTATGATATTTTAGTTTCAAGTAGACAAAGGGTTTATTCATCTGCCACTGTAGCTATGAAAGGGCCCCAGGAGTTGTGAAGCACTTGAAGTCATGGAGTGAATCTTACCATAAAAGTCCCTGAGAGTTCTGAGATGCCGTGCATCTGGAAAGTATTCACAGTGCTTCACTTTTTCTACATTTTATTACAGCGTTATTCCAAATTGGATTAAACCCATTATTTTCCATAAAATTTTACAAACCGTCCACCATAATGACACAGTGAAAGAAGTTTGTTTGAAATCTTTGCAAAGGTATTGAAAATGAAAAACTCAAAAAAATCACATGTACATAAGTAGTCACAGCCTTTGCTCAGTACTTTGTTGAAGTACCTTTGGCACTGATTACAGCCTCAAGTCTTTTTGAGTATGATGCTACAAGCCTGGCACACCTATTTTTGGGCAGTTTCTCCCATTTTTCTTTGCAGGACCTCTCAAGCTGCATCAGGTTGGATGGGGAGCGTCGGCGCACAGCCATTTTCAGATCTATCCAGAGATGTTCAATCGGGTTCAAATCAGGGCTCTGGCTGGGCCACTTAAGGACATTCACAGTGTTGTCCTGTAGTCACTCCTTTGTTATCTTGGCTGTGTGCTTGGGGTCATTGTCCTGTTGGAAGATGAACCTTCACCCCAGTCACTCTGGAGCAGGTTTTCGTCAAGGATGTCTCTGTATATTGCTGCATTCATCTTCCCCTCGAGCCTGACTAGTCTTACAGTTTCTGCTACTGAAAAACATCCCCACAGCATGATGCTGCCACCGCCATGCTTCACTGTAGAGATGGTATTGGCCAGATAATGAGCAGTGCCTGGTTTCCTCCAGATATGACGCTTGCCATTCAGGCCAAAGAGTTCAATCTTTGTTTCATCAGACCAGAGAATTTAGTTTCTCGTGATCTGAATCCTTCAGGTGCCTTTTGGCAAACTCCAGGCAGGCTGTCATTTGCCTTTTACTGAGGACTGGCTTCCATCTGGCCACTTTACCATACAGGCCTGATTGGAGCTCTGTCAGGGTGACCATCGTGTTCTTGGTCACCTCCCTTACTAAGGCTCTTCTTCCCCGATCGCTCGCTTTGGACGGACGACCCGCTCTAGGAAGAGTCCAAACGTCTTCCAGTTACGGATGATGGAGGCCACTGTTCTCATTTGAAAATTTTCTGTACCCTTCCCCCAGATCCTGTCCTTAATACAATCCTGTCTCAGAGGTCTACAGACAATTCCTTGGACTCAATGGCTTGGTTTGTGTTTTGATGTGCACTTCTAACTGTGGGACCTTATATAGACCAGTGTGTGCCTTTCCTAATCATGTCCACTCAATTTACCACAGGTGGACTCCAAGTTGTAGAAACTTAAGTATGATCAGTGGAAACAGGATGCACCTGAGCTCAATTTTGAGTCTCCTTGCAAAGGCTGTGAATACTTACGAACATGTGTTTTTTGTTTTTGCTTCCCCTCCCCTTCGCCTTTCCCTCCACCTCCCCCTCCCCTCCCTGAGCTCTGCAGAGTGTAAGTGTTTTTGCACTTTTAGCTTAATACATGTCTTTGCGCAGACTGCCTCTGTGACTAAATATTTTTCAAAATCCTGTGTGGAGAAATTTTCTTTTAAGGCACAACTTCAGACAAAACTTTTTTGTTCTAGATAAAGTGTGAAAGGGTTTGAACCACTGCCAGGTTTTATTGTCCCCATTTTGATTACTCTGGTGACAGGTTCATATTGATCGGAATGAGCTTTACAGAGATAGGAATTGTTTTCGATGAAGATCAAGACACCAACAAAAAACATTATTAGAGGGTAAAGGTTTTAACCACTGGTTTTTACTACAATCTGAAATTTTTCTCAAAGGGCTTATTTTATGCTGTGTACACATTTATGTAAGCAAATTTCTAACGCTCTTTTGGCTCCTCATATGCTGCTTAATTAGTATCTTGACCATCTAGCATATATGGGCATCTTCTTTAGCGGAAAGTAAAATGCTTTAGAAATGATAGAATGGGTAGTGATTTTTTTTTTTTTTAGGGAATCAGTCAGTTTTGTAAAGTTATGTAGTGTAAAGAGCATCTAATTGTATAATCTGTCAAAACAAGGTGATTTGCCACCTTCTGTTTAGCATATACTGAACATTCTCATACTGGGGACACCAGAACATAAAATAAAACTTACCGCACACTCAAAGTGCCACTTACTTTTTATTAATTTTTTTCCTCTCCCCCCTTCTGGGAGGGGAGGAGAGTGAATATTTTCTTTAATGCTCTTTACGGGTATGGTGCATGTTTTCATTTTTTTACTTCATCCACATTTATCAATCATAAAATAACTTTATTGAACCATTGGCAATGGACAGTAAGACATTTTGGACCACCAAGCTATGCATACAGAACATCATACTGTATATTTAAAGCTCCCAGTGTGGCAGAAAAAGCCAAATAGTTCTATGTTTTTGCTATACACTATACAGTGTATAAATGCATATCTAAGGCTGCATGAGGTTTAAAGTAATGAATAGTACGGAGTTGCTGATCCTGTCTCAGGCTTGACAAAGGAAGACCTCTGTAAAACATTGCAAATTGCTTAACATGGAGATAGTCCCTGTGCTGCACTGCCAATTTGTGCAGTATAATGGGTGTAGTGTAAAAAGCTAAGAATACAAAACTGACCATTGTTTGGTGTTGTCTGGTAGAACAACAGTTTGTGCTGCTAATGGTATCTAAACAGATTCCCACATACTGCTATGGTTTTCTATGTGAAAAAAGAAACACATTTTCTTTTAAACACTTTAGATCATGTAGTCTAATGTCACTTGTAGTGCTCATGAGTTATGCTTCCATTTTTTTTTGCTTTGGTTTCTAGTTATACAAATCATAAGCAGATTTTAAATGATTTGGTATATACTCGAATATTTACACTCGTGAGATCTATTACACAGTTGTGTGTTTGTTTGCTTTACTGCATGACTTTCTGCAGCTCCAAGTTCATTGTGCCATTCAGCTTACATAATGCTTGGCTTCATAGTTGGTATCCTAATTCCTGGCATGAGAATTGGTTTACCTGTTGTGCCAATATTTTTTTTTTTTCCTCAATTTGTTTATAAAAAGCATTTAAATGTTTTTAGCACTTGTAAAATATTTTGGCAATGATTTTTTTTTTTTTATAGTGTTCGTCACTAAATGCAGTATGAAAGTAATGATTTTATGTTCGCACCCACAAAAAAACGACGTCCGTGTTCTTTTATATTGACTAAAATGTCTGTTTATTTTTACAGTGTGTTGCAAGTCCACTGCATTTTGCACAGTTTTGACTCATTGTTGTAGTATTTGTGAATTCAAAATCACATACAAACCATATCCAGACCACTTTTTATTCCTATGCTTATTGAAATATATTTTTCTTTTTTTTTCCCTTTGCTCCTGTGACTTTGACAGATTCGAGTGGTGAATGCATTTCGTAGTTCTCTATATGAAGGATTGGAAAAGCCTGAATCACGAAGCTCTATCCACAATTTCATGACACACCCAGAGTTTAGAATAGAAGACTCCGAGCCTCATATTCCGCTCATTGATGACACAGATGCTGAAGATGATGCTCCCACAAAACGTCACTCTACTCCACCTCCCTCTCCCAATCAAAATAATAATGCTGTCGATAGTGGAATACATCTTACTATAGAACCGAACAAGTCAGCTACCTCTTCATCCCCAGGCAGTCCACTACATAGTCTGGAGACTTCACTCTGATTGTAAGACGAATGTCAACATTCTAGCTGATTTGAAAAGAAAACTGGGTCCTTTACACACAATGCAGCAGGCAGAAGAGTGCCTGCTCCTTGGACTTCAAATGAAGACTCACTTGTATGAATGTAGATTTATTTTTTTAAAAAATGCTTTCTGCCAGACTGAGGGTGCTTTTCTTGGGAAGGAAAAGGGATGGGATAATTGGGATGAACTCTTTGACAAGATACTTCATAACCCAGCAAAAGCAACCTGCAGAGCATCAGTTACACTAAACGGTGATTGGCCTGGACAGTATGTTAGAAACATTCTAGTTTATTTTGATCCACATTATTATTTTTTGGGTGGCCCAGGGTTGTTCATTTGATTATTTATGTTATAAATGATACAGATCTGTTTACAAGGTTTATAGATATTTTTTTCCTGTTCATAGAAGGGAAGTTTCCTTATTTGCAATGAAAACGAAAATGTCCTTTTAAACACTGCTGTATTTTCAAGAAAAAAGGGGTGTTTCTATTGAAATTGTTTGAAAAAACTTTGCCTGCAATTTACTCAATATGGTAGATAAATGAACTAATAGCCAAATATAAAAAAAAAAAAAACTAAAAAAAAAACACTAATGCTTCAGACAAGATAAGAGCAGCAGTGTTATAATGAAAACTACGGCCTCTGTCCTTAGTTTCTTTAATAAAAAAAAAAGTAATAATAAAAAAAATAAAGAAAAAAACTCACATTTACTACTTAATGGTTTTCAAATGATTTTTTTTTTTTTTTATGTTCAAGAAATGAAAAAACTTTTTTGTTCCAAAGCTCCACAGAATTTTGTGAAATGCAGGACATCCATGTGTGGCGGATCTTGCTTGAAACCTTTTTGCTATCTCCGTCAAAATATATAAAATCAAAATACATCAAAACTTTAGTCTTCTTAATTTTCTATATTTTTTTTTTTTGTTTGTCTAAACATGTTAGTTTTAGATCTGTCTTGGTGAACTGTGAGTGGAACCGTGTTGATTTTCTAATAAATCTTTAGATGACCTTCATGCAGCATGAGGGCCTGTTGGCATTTTGGGAAAAAAACACAAAGATACTACTAGAAAGTAGTACAGTCATACATGTTTTCCTTTTTGTTTTTGGAACTTGTTTGTAAACACAATAAACATGCCCTTTTACTAAATACAAATGCAGCAATGTTTTCTTACCTATGTTGCCACTGTGCATTTTTAGTGGCTGTACATGTTTCAAGATAACACCAATAATGTGTTTTGAAATATGTATATAATTGGTGGTTGCAGAATTCAGCCAGATCGCTGACTGCTCTACCATGTAGTAGTTTAAAAATAAAGTTGAAATGAAGAGCTTTCAGGGCTTGTCCACTTAATATAAGTTTATCTTTGGGTAGACGTTGATGGGCTAAATTTATTTTCCTTTCATCTCTTGGAATGTTTGAGGATAGAAACATACACCTGAAGCTCTTGCTCTTTTCCCCTTACATCAGTATGCATCATACATCGTTTTAGTGTGTTGCATTATCTGTGTGGGAAATGAGACCTGCTTGTGAGGGCAGTGAACAAACCTAGTCTTCTGTGAGCAGGGCCACTTCCTCCATATTCTTCAGTAGATATCCAAAGAATTTGACAAACACCAAAATTTTTTTTTGGTTCCGTATGAATGTGATAGTGTAATCTATTGGTGTTGTCTCTTTTAAGGGTATACCCGTTTTCTGTGTTTTGATTCATAATCTAAAACAAGAACATTGTTGTAATTAATGGCTTAGCATTACCCGCTGTACCATTGTATTCTGACAGCGGGGGAATCTCCAGAACACACTAATCAGTGCCTGCGGCCGATAGGGGTTGGTCAAAAAAAGTTGTCCCATTTGACAAGAGGTCGACCCATAGATTGACTTCTGTCAAACAGGAGGTGCCACACAGAGCTAAATTTTGTCTGGTCCCTGCTGAACCAGCCAAATTTTGATCTCTGTCAGTCATTTGATTATACCTCAGGGTTACTGTTCCAATCAGACTGACTGATTCCCCCTTTGTCCCATTTTCTGGACCTCGTAATTTACACCTCCTTCAAGGTCTACAATTGCACTAGGCATATGGAATCTGGTTGCAATAACCTACATTCTCAAAGAAATCTCCTCCTGCGCTTCTATGCGCCCATTCCACCAAATCGGTGGGTGTTTAGTGGGCATTTCAGCACCAAACCTTGGTAGCACAGTTGTGTAAGGCCGCTATCTCATCTTCTGTTCATACTTTTTTCAGAGTTTTACCAGTTTGACTTCCAATCTTCTACTTCAGCTTTTGGCTGCAAGGTTCTCGAAGCTGCTCTCTGAAGTTGGGTATTTTGACCCTTGTTGGGCATCTTGGCACAATTACGTATGCCTCCTTGTTGCCCACCCTTCTTATTCATTACCTGGTGTAAGAACTTTCTGCCTGTGTCGTGTACTGTACGATTAAGATAGGAATTGACTAGCCTGTAAATTCTATATCTTGGAGTACTGTACAGGACACAGGTCACCCTCCCTTCCACTCCTTGGTTACTCTCCACTGCTTGCAACAAAACTGAGGATTCGTGGACTGGGATAGGGTTATAGGGGAGGTGCCCATGGGGCATGTCCGCTAAAGCTTTGCCAGAATCCAATCACGTGAAGGTACATGCCTATAACCCATGGTGTATGAATATTCTGCCTGTGTCCTTTATTGTACTCTAAGATGTGGAAATTACAGGTAAGCCAAAATTCCTCTTGTGTTTATAGTTCTCTTTTAGGCACTCCACTTTTACGTAGAACATTTTTTTTTTTTTTTTTGTTTTTTGTAATCTAAGTAAAATAGCTAGGAAAAATATTGTGCTTGTATGCATACCTCCTCTGTAGTGGTATCAGAAACCCACCATCTTGCAAAAACCTTTGTTAATGATGGTGGTGCCTTCAGTAGGTTATTTCACTTACAGAAGTAATCTGCAGCATCTACTTTCATGTTTTGCGTGTATACAGTATATATTATATAGAATGTTTGTTACCCCCACCACCATTACTTTGCCCATGCAATCCCATTATACTCATCTTGCTTGTGCTCCCTCAGTTGCAGTTGTTGACACTACATGTTGCTTTCAGGTATCCGGAAGCATGTGACCTGCTCCCCTACAGTGCTTGGGCCTAGCATCCAGTTTCTAGGCCCAAGCACTGTCTCCCATGACCAGAGAATTGATGTCCACACTCACACCTCCCCTATTAACCACCCCGCTGCTTTTAGTGCAGGCTGCAATTGAGAGGGGAAGTCAGGCAAGGTGAGTATATACAGGGGTCAGGGAGGAGGGGTGGGGAGGGTCCCTTGGTCCCTTTGCAGAGACCCTGTCACTTTGCCTTGCATGAACAAGTTGACAATGTCTCAAGATATTTTTTTGGTATGTGTTCATTTTATTCAAGGACACAGTGCATTGTACACAGATGTATACAAAACTATAGTTGCTCAAAAGTCCTTTAGATTATGGCTGGAACAAAAAAGCACCAGAGTTGCAAAACCATACCCAATGTATTCCTGATTGTAAAGCTCATTTATTAAAAATTCCAGAAAAACTTTACTGCACAGTTTCTACATTTTCATAGGAAGATATTTACTAAGGTGTAAAAAAGAAACCAGAACAGAAGTGATATTGTTATCCAATGACCAAACAAATTTGTATTTTTCTTTTCTGCGAAAATTAAGCCTGGAATCATCTTGCTTATTTTTAAAGTTTTTATAAATGGAGCTCATTTATTATTCCATTTCAGGTTTGAATATTGCTGGGATGAATGGGAAAAGATAGATATTGACAGTGAAGTTTAAAGCAAGCTGGTCTTTACAGCTTTACTGCCTCAGCCTTTATTAATTTACCACACAAAATTATAAAATGCTATGGGTAGGCTTTTTGCTAATACAATTAGAGCAGCATATGTTAAAATAACAGGATTTGAGTTTACAGAAAATCCACATGTTGGGTAAGTATGCATCTGTTGTAGGTAGTGTTACTGATGCTTATCAGAATTTGCGCTGAGTATGGTAAAGACAAAGACTGATAACATCACACAAGTTCATTTAGAGTAATGTTTATAGATAGTTGTAAATGAATGAAGCTATTGCGAGTCATTGTCATGACCAAACACTGGTAAAACTTCACATTGCAGCAGCTATAAAGTGTTTTTAAACTTTGTGTAATATATTGTGTAATATCTATAATAAAGGATTACACTTTGAAATACTTTTAAATGTTATTTTGTGAGAATTGGTGAGAGGTTTGATCTTCATTTGCAGGGATGTGGCCATATATTCTGTTTGACATTTAATAGGGGGTATGACCTCAATTTGTAGGGACACATTTATTATTTGGATTCTAGTAGAATGTCATTTTAGACCTCTTCCATGTAACTTAACCTCTTGGCTGCGGCCGCGTGGAGGGTGGGCCTTGGCGCCAAGCGGCTGCATATTTGCGTGCATTAGTGCAAATATAGCTGTGCCGAGAGCATGCGCCCTGTGTGCTCCCAACATTTACTGGCGGCTAACGGAAAGCTCCCGATCACTGCTTGCCATTGGGAGCTTTCTGATCATGTGACTGCCAATCACAGTGGTCACATGATCATAAACCCCTTAAAGGTCCAGGAGGCATCAGCTCCAAGAGGTTCATATTTTAAGTGTGTTGTACAAAAACTGTTCTATAAATTCTCATTGACTTTTGTGACAATGTATATAGTGCGATGGACTGGTCCACGATCCTATCTATGTCCAGTTTATGATGCAATCTGACATCAGATACCCTTTTTATGGGAAGAAAAATGCAGTTTTTAGGTACAGGTTTGTGCAATATAACACTGTTTATAAATGGACTAGTTGTCATAGTCCCTGAACTATACCTAGGTTGTCAGTGTCCAAAACCCTCTGTACTGAAGAAGTTTTCAGTACTTTGAGTTGCAGAACCAGAAGTATGCAAATCAGAAGTTGTTGTTTAACAAACTTTAGTTTGTTTGGACCAAGCCGGTCCAAATGAACTAGTTACTTCAGTAACAGATGCAGCGACTGTGTGTACTGTATACAGCACTGTTCCAGCAGTGGGTTGGGATCTTAGTCCTGCAACAAAATCGAGTCAGACTGAGTGCTGCTCGGCCATTCACAGGGAGCTTTATGTTCTATTGAGGAATACAAAGCTTCCTCTAGTTGGTTGAGGGGGAACATTGTGACATCCATTGGTCTGCTTCGGTCAGTCAGAGGAAGCTTTATATTCATTCAAAGAATACAAAGCTCCCTGTGAATGGCTAAGCACTGCTCAGCCCAACTCTGTTTTCTTCAGTTGGAGGGAAGTTCCTGTCCTCTTATGTACCTGAGGCTACTGCATACAGTTTATACAGTGCTCACAGCCACTGCATCTGTTAGTGAAGTAACTAGTTTGAACCATCTTCACTGAAACTTGGAGTTCTGCTTTAATTTTAACATTTCGGATCTGCATGCTTGTTCCAGGTTAATGAATCAAAGTACTGAAGTCATTGGTTTGGCACAAGATGCAGTTTTAGGTGTTCAGCAGTCGTAGCAGCCATAGTACTTTAAAGTCTAGATTTAACTTTAAAGTCTAGAAATAACAAATGGGTTAGTTTTTCTTCTCATATTTTCCTGTTAACTTATGTTGTCTACCAAATTGCACCAGGAGTAATTGCTGAACACAATTCGATGCCATTTGTCAAATTCTTGCATGCTGAATTGTTTTCTTCAGTGGCTTAGTATTGGTGCTACATGATGTTAGGCTCCTGTATGAAAGTGGCAGGTCTTCAGACCCAAACATGCAACTTTTGAGGCTGCTAAAGACACAGGAACGTAAAATGGGCATATTACAGCACATCAACATTTTTCCCTGTATTGAATGTAGACTTTGAACAAAGGTTAAATCTTCTGTCAGCACAGAGTACAGGGTCTTTTACTTAAATTTGTCTTTAATACAAAAAAATTGATTTTTAATACAGCTTACCTGTAAAATCCTTTTCTTGGAGTACATCACGGGACACAGAGCACCATAATAATGACTATTTGAGTTATACGCTACCTTTAGGTGATTGGACACTGGCAACCAATAGTAAGACGGTTCCTCCCATATAACCCCTCCTATACAGGAAGTACCTCAGTTTTGTAGCAAGCAATGACGATCCCAGAAAAGAGGAGGGACAGCTGTGTCCTTGATGTACTCCAAGAAAAGGATTTTACAGCTAAGCTGTGTTAAAAATCCATTTTTCTTTATCGTACATCACGGGACACAGAACACCATAATAATGACTATTTGGGATGTCCTAAAGCAATGCACCTGAGGGGGGGGGGGGGACGACACAATATCCCTAAGCCCCAACGGGGCCTGAGACTATAAAGCTGCCTGCAACACGCTGTGGCCAAAAACAGTCTATTTTTGAGATCTAGCATCCACCTGGTAAACGTATGAACTGAAGACCAAGCGGCCGCTTTGCAAACCTGAGCCATAGACACCTGTTGGCATACTGCCCATGATGCACTAACCCCTCTAGTGGAGTGTGCTTTTAAATCCCAAGATGGAACCTTGCGCCTTAATCCATACGCCTGGGTAATAGTCTGGCGAATCCACCTAGATATAGTTGAACTTGTTGCCGGCTGTCCTTTCCTAGGACCTTCCGGCAGGACAAAAAGGCAGTCAGTCTTCCAAAAAGGAGCTGACATCTTTTAAGTAAACTTTGATCGCCCTCACCACATCAAGCGAGTGAAGCGACCTTTCCTCCCTAGTTTTAGGGTTTGGAAAAAAGGAAGGCAAAATGATATCCTGATTCAAATGAAAATTGGAAACCACCTTTGGTAAAAAAAATCCGGACGAGGGCGCATGACCACTGTCCTGATGAATCAAAAAAGAAAGGGCGGCCAATTCTGACACCCTTCTAGCCGATGTTATAGCCACCAAAAAAAAATTTCCTCGCCAATAGGACAAAAGGAATATGCCTAATAGGTTCAAACAGTTGGTTCTGTAAGGCTGACAGCACCAAATTTAGGTCCTAGGGGCATAAAGGCAGTTTAACTGACGGCCTCAGGTGTGTTACTCCTTTGACGAAGGTTCGTACCAAAGAATGGGATGCAATTGGTCTTTGGAAAAAAAACTAAGTCTGAAATCTGTCCTTTAATTGTCCCCAAAGCCAGCTTTGGGGACAAAAAAGTCTACTCCTGCTTGAAGAAGGGCAAGAACTCTCCCAATCGTATACTTACGAGGGTTCCACTTCCTTCACACCAGGAAATGTATGACTTCCAGACTCTATAGTAAATAGTTCTAGAAACTGACTTTCTAGCATTTATCAGAGTTGACAAGACTGAACCCGTAATACCACGGTCTTTCAATACTCTGGTCTCAATAGCCATGCCATCAAATTCAGCAACCGTAAAGAAGGATGGAATATGGGTCCTTGAGACAACAGGTCTGGACGGCACGGAAGGACCAATGGGTCCCCCGCTGCCACATTCACAACCTCCGTGTACCAGGATCTCCGGGGCCACGCTGGGGCTACTAGGATCACTGGCTTTCGTTACTCCTGTATTCTGCATAGTAAGTGCAGCAGAATTTGGATCAGAGGGAAAGCATATATCAGAGAATACTGATCCCAAGGAACTACTAATGCGTCTGTCCCGACAGCAAGCGGATCCTTGGTTCTGGGTACAAACCTGTCCAGTTTGGTATTGAATCTGGATGCCAGCAGATCCACATCTGGGGTCCCCCACTGTTGGCAGATCTGTAAAAAAAAAAAAAACTTCGGGATGCAGGGACTATTCCCCTGGCAACAATTTTTGGCGACTTAGGACGTCTGCCTGCCAATTGTCCACCCCCGGTATAAACACTGCCGAAAAAATTGGCACATGCTTTTCTGCCCAAGTCAATATGTGATTTACTTATTTTTGGGCTGCCTGGCTCCTGGTACCTCCCTCGTGGTTGATATATGCCACTACCGTGGAGTTGTCAGACTGGACTCGGACAGGAAGACCCCGCAACCTGGATGTCCAGAAGCTCATAGCCAGACGAGCTGCCCGAATCTCCAATAGATTGATGGGCAAGGTCTTTTCTGCCTGGGACCATACTCCCTGGACAGATGCCTCCTCCAGGACTGCTCCCCAGCCGAGACTGGTGTCTATAGTTACCACTCTCCAGGCTGCTGGTGGAAAAGATTTTCCCTTTCTCAAATTGCTGGTTCTTAACCACCAAGAGAGGTTCCGTTGTACCTGTGGAGATAGAACCATAGGATGATGTAAGGTTTGAGCAGACCTGTCCCAGGCTTCCAGAATACTGTTCTGGAACACCCTGGAGTGGAACTGTGCATATGGAATTGCGTTGAAGGATGACACCATCTTGCCCAGCAACCTCATGCACAGCCGAATAGACTGTCTTGGTTCTTTTTTCACCCTCTGGACAAGTTCCACTATGGAAACGATCTTTAAAGGGGGTAAAAAACACCCTTTCTTGGGCGGTGTCCAAGACCAGACCCAGATACACCAAGACTTGAGTCGGACAAAGGGCTGATTTGTCCACATTTAGAATCCAACCTAGGCGTTGTAAAACCCGCACTGTTCTTGACACGTTTTGGATCAGGATGGGGCAAGAGCGATCCCTCAGGAGAAGATCGTCCAGATATCCTACCACGGAGATTTTCTGGGACCTTAGGGATGCCAACACCGGGGCCAGAATCTTTGTGAAAACCCTGGGGACCGTGGCTAGACCGAATGGCAGTGCCACGAATTGAAAATGACAGCTCTGTACTGCGAAACGCAGAAACCTCTGATGTGGACCAAAGATCGGTACATGAAGGTACGCATCTTGATATCTATGGACGCTAAATCTCCTTTTTTCTCTGAGATTTTATTATTGAACAAGCCGACTCCATACGGAAGGACCGGACGTTTACAAAGAGGCTGAGAGCCTTGAGGCCCAAAATGGGCCTTACTTCCCCATTTGGTTTTAGCACGGTGAAAAGGTTTGGGTAAAACCCCTTGAACCTTTCTTTGTGCGGAACTTTGACAATTACCCCCTGCTTCTGCAGATGCTGCAAAGTTAGGAACAGGCATTTATTTTTCTCTGGATCTGATGGGACCCTTGAGTACAGAAAATGGTTTGGAGGAATTTCCCGGAACTCTATTCTGTAACCCTGTGTTACAGTGGAAATGACCCATCTGTCTAGGACCAGTTCTTCCCAGGCATCCAAAAACAGCCGAAGCCTGCCCCCCACCCGTGAGAGCGGGGGTGCCCCTTGAAGGTTGACTTGGAATTGGACTTGGCTGGCTTTTGGGTCCAGGGCTTCCTCTGACCCTGAGGTCTTTTAAACTCAGACGGCTGAGGCCGTCGATACCGCTTGGGGGAAGAAGCACTAGGCCCTGGAGCATTGGGAATTTTTAGAGGGTTGCTTACTTCTCCTTTTTAGTAGGGAGTAGGGCATTCTTTGCTCCTGAGATCTTTTGGATATATTTATCCAGATCCTCGCCAAACAAGCGTTCTTCATGGAAAGGAAAAGCTGCGAGTAGCCCTTTGCATGGCGTCTCAGCAGACCAGTTCTTTAGCCACAAGACCCTGCGCATATGTATTGACAGCAACGCAAAATGAGACATCTGCTGGATTGAGTCTTTCAATGCGTCCACTGCAAAACATAAAGCGTGAGGAAGCTCCGACAATTCTTCGGTAGGTTCCTCCTAGCAAGGTAGGTTTTTTTTTATTAACCTTTTAAAGCGGTCTTTTAGGGATTGGCAAATCCCAATAGCTGCAACTGCTGGCTGAACTGCTGCACCAGCCACCGCAAAAGAGGCTTTTAATAAGGACTCTAGCTTTTTATCGGCCGGATCCTTAAATACCTGGGCATTATCCACTGGACAGGTTAAACTCTTATTAACTGAAGAAATGGTTGCGTCCACCAAAGGTGTATCCCATTTCTTCCTGAAGTTTTCCTCCATAGGATATACATACCTCCAAAAAGGTTTTCTGTCAGGATGATCCCAGTCTGCGTAAACCACCTGCTCCAATAATGGATGCAAAGGGAAAGCTTGGGAACCTTGCTGAGGTCGCAAGGATCCCAAAGTAGAACAGAGTCCAGACTCCTGAACTGGGGGTAACGTAAACCCAACTTGTACCATCTCAGTCAGAGATTGGATAAACAATTTTTGGGAATGGGCTGAAATTGGCTCCTCTGAACTGATACTTCAGCCTCTCCTTCATCCTGGTCTTTTATGGCCACCTCCTCCAAATCCTCTGCCCACTCTGGTTCCAGATCACCTGGACCCATCTGGCTATAAGAGTCCTGGTGCTCTAGTGATTCTCCACTTGGCCCGGGCACAGGGGAGGGAGATCTATTACGCTTCTTCCCTCCCTGTGTTGGAGGGAATCATGCCAGCTATTTTGCCTTCAAGGCCTGCTAAGGCAGATGCCAAATCATCCTTTGTAACATAAGCCGAGGCAGGAATATTGGTAGTGGCCACTATGCCTGACAAATGCAATGGCTCAGCCAGGCCAGATGCTGCAGGTCTTTCAGGGGAGGCTGAGGCTGCATCAGCATGGGGTTGGTCTCTTGTTTTCAAGGGAGGTACTCTTACCCTTGTGCTTGCCTTGCTCCCTGTACCTCGTTTTCTGGAAGACATTGCTCACATATGTGGAAAAAATTTACAGCCCACAAGCTGTAACCAGCGTTCAACCTGTCGCAACTGTGTCCAAAAACCTCCAGACTCACGTGCCCAAGTATCACTCTGTGCTGTCCCAGCGCACGTCAGGAGCTCCAGTACTTATAAAGCCTAACTTGATAGTGCACTGAGCGTGCGTGCCCATGTGATCAGTGGCATACACGGCGCATCTGCTGTGCCCTGACGCACGTGGCGCATTTGCGATGAGCACAGCAGTGGCGCGCACATCCCGTCATAAGTGCACGCCATACCGGCCAATCTGTAACATCCAAGACACAAGTTACTAAGGTTTTTTTCAGCAGAAAACAGAGGGAAATATATAAAAAATACCCAAAGGGAGTACTCACCGTCCCAAGGAGCATGGCCTGTTTTACCAGGCCCAATCTTTCCCCATCGTGGCAGGTAGCGCTTCTGAGGACCTTCAAGGACTGGGTCCCCCATTCTTTGGGGTTCACACCCTTGGACCTGTAAGGCACCCTTCTGGTTTACCTTGGGCAAGTTTGACCAGGAATACCAACTTAACAAGGGTCCAGCACCATATAGGACACTTTACAGGCAAAACCTCGCTCTTGAACCGAGGCTCGGGTACCATCCACCTTAGCTTTCTTATGCCAGCTGAATAGATCCGATTATAACGTCCTCACTGGGACATCATTGAAGAATTTTGAAGAGCTTCAACAGCCATGATTATCACCTTCAGGACACTGGCGAAAAAAACTGAGGTACTTCCTGTATAGGAGGGATTATATGGGATGAACCGTCTTACTATTGGTTGCCAGTGTCCAATCACCTAAAGGTGGCGTATAACCCAAATAGTCATTATTTTGGTGTTCTGTGTCCCGTGATGTACGATAAAGAAAGCTGCAAATTAATTTGACAGTACTGTGCTCATTTGAGGTAGGAATGATACTTTATGACCCTGAATATTGGGGTATGAAACAAAAGTATTACTTCAAGCAAAATATTGTTTGATAAGTGACTCCTATTTGATGACCAATCTCATCTAGTCACAGGAACTGGTGTTGCCCAATCTAATTGTTTTAGGTAAGACAGATGCATCAAATTATTTTGATGCTTAATGTTGCAGTTCCTATTTCGGTAGTGTGTTGGGCGATTTTATACTTGTGTAAAAAAATAAAATCTGTTATAAACAGATATGGAATTCCTGCATTTCCAGCCCATCTCTTAGCCATCAGCTTCCTGAAAATTAAGTTGAAAAATGAAAGAGCACAGGCAACTGAACTTGACTCCTAAATACGTCAGAACAAATCTTTCACGTGTCTTCAATCAGCTCAGAAATACTAACCTCAGTGGGTATATTGCAAACAGCAGAAGTGTACCTTATTTTGTGAAAGTTGATTTACTACCCTGAGATAATCCCGCATTACCAAAGGTGAAAGGTTGGAATTTCCTACAACTGCTATGCTGCTCAAACAAAAAATATATTTAATCCTACTAAATGTTTTGCCATTCTGTTCAGATTCTCCTGCCACACTCCATAGCCAGGTGTGAGTTCATGCTTCTTTATAACAGAGAAACATTACAGCTTGATTGCTGTTTCCCAACCTGGAAAATGGAGGAGCTACCTGCTGCCAAGGTCACTCCTGTAAGCAAGCCTGCAACGGTCTATATAAAGAAATATGCTATACAATAAAACTAAGACTGGCTCACATTACTGGCCTTCCCACTCGGTTTGTAAGGCTGGGTTCACACTTGCTTCGAATGTGGCTGACAGCAGGGGTCTGGTGCATTCCTGTTCCCCATTTTAGGGACAAATCGGACCTAAAACAGAGGCAAAAACGCACAGGGCTCTGCAGCTGCCCCTGCGATGTGTGGACCAACTCCATTGAGAGCTGGTCAGTGTCTCCTGTCATGCAAATTGGATGCGGAGAAACCCACTTCCAATTTGCATAAGTGTGAGTCCAGCTTCAATGCTGGTGTGAATGTGTACAGCAGCTTTTACAAAAATTTCAGCCAGCTTCTAGTAAGTTTGAGGTTTATTACAGATCTTTATAGAAGAGCTGGTTGCCACTGCAAAGTGATCCTGTGCATTGCCCATGCAGAGAAAAGCAACAGGGTCACTGTAATTGTGGCCCCACTGTAATAGAAGTACCTTCCTTTCGATATTCTGCCCAGCCACTGAGAGCAAGAAAATACTGAATTTGGATATGGTGAGCATGTGATTCCTATTTCTTCCATGTGACATGACCAGCACAGCTTGGAGATGAGCAGCTCAGGCACTCTGTGCGTCACCACAATTCATAGGTCTAAATCTGCCCTAAAAGTATTTCCTAGCAACTTGAGTATATGATTGAAACTCCAATAACGTCTGTTCAACATCTTCAAACTTAAGAGATGAAGGCTTCCTGTAGAGCCCTGTTCACAAAATCTTGCTGTGGTAATGTGTCAAAAAACAGGAGAGAAAAGAGAATTCTTCAATGAGGAACGCGCAATAATCAATATTATGAATATAAATGCTAATTTTATTGAAAAAATCACAATAATCACCAATCCAGAAATATACTGTAAAAACAGGTACCATCACCAATTAAAAAAGACAACATTGTCATGGACAGACGCAGATGGCCACCTCTCACAGCCAAACTCTCACACCAGGCAATTAAACTTCATACAGAAATTGTGCATGAATGGTTACAACAATGAATATATATGCACTACTATGCTGAAAGTCCTTAATGATCAGGAGAGGGCAGCAGGTTGAGGCAGATGAATATTGCTTGGGTGGTGGGGGAGTTGTAAGACCGACCTGGTTATCAAAGTGAAAAACTCCTGAGATCAGGAGACCCAGAGCGGGGAAGGAGGGGAGGTACGGGAAGTGTGGAGGGTCTATGGTGGGAAGACCACCAGCAGCGGGACCCAGGGCTGTTTCCACAGCAACTATGGTGCGTATACACGCCTGTGTATTAAATGTCTCTCTAGGGCTGTAGTGGCTCAAAGTGTTGGAGGCCAAGTGCACATGACTTGGAGCTGAGCTGGGTGACTATCTCTGTTGACTGGATGCAGTGTGGTGGACACAAGGTGCTTAATTATAGTAGCTATCCCAAGGCTGGGGTGTATACAGGTTGAATCTCACCCAGTGTCGACTGCAGTCCTCTCAGGGGGCAGGAGTTACAGCTGTCACCATCTCCAGCAGGTGGGTTGATACGATTGCAGATTGCTGTATCTTCCACAGGGTCATGTAATGTGCACTTTCGTTGGCGGTCCCGTGAAGGTAGGGATGGTGGTGAGCCTGACGGGGTACCGCACCGGAGCCGGGTATACTGACAACCATGTACTTCCTCTTGTTCCGTGTCCCCGAATATGTGCGGGCAGCCGTTGTGGTTCAGGCCGGTGGTTACGGGGCTAGTGGGTGGATCTGCGAGGCTGCCGAGACGCTATGGGCAGCGTGATGGCGTCATGCTGACGCGTTTCATCCGTGACTCGGATTTCATCAGAGCATGATGAAATCCGAGTCACGGATGAAACGCGTCAGCATGACGCCATCACGCTGCCCATAGCGTCTCGGCAGCCTCGCAGATCCACCCACTAGCCCCGTAACCACCGGCCTGAACCACAACGGCTGCCCGCACATATTCGGGGACACGGAACAAGAGGAAGTACATGGTTGTCAGTATACCCGGCTCCGGTGCGGTACCCCGTCAGGCTCACCACCATCCCTACCTTCACGGGACCGCCAACGAAAGTGCACATTACATGACCCTGTGGAAGATACAGCAATCTGCAATCGTATCAACCCACCTGCTGGAGATGGTGACAGCTGTAACTCCTGCCCCCTGAGAGGACTGCAGTCGACACTGGGTGAGATTCAACCTGTATACACCCCAGCCTTGGGATAGCTACTATAATTAAGCACCTTGTGTCCACCACACTGCATCCAGTCAACAGAGATAGTCACCCAGCTCAGCTCCAAGTCATGTGCACTTGGCCTCCAACACTTTGAGCCACTACAGCCCTAGAGAGACATTTAATACACAGGCGTGTATACGCACCATAGTTGCTGTGGAAACAGCCCTGGGTCCCGCTGCTGGTGGTCTTCCCACCATAGACCCTCCACACTTCCCGTACCTCCCCTCCTTCCCCGCTCTGGGTCTCCTGATCTCAGGAGTTTTTCACTTTGATAACCAGGTCGGTCTTTACACTCCCCCACCACCCAAGCAATATTCATCTGCCTCAACCTGCTGCCCTCTCCTGATCATTAAGGACTTTCAGCATAGTAGTGCATATATATTCATTGTTGTAACCATTCATGCACAATTTCTGTATGAAGTTTAATTGCCTGGTGTGAGAGTTTGGCTGTGAGAGGTGGCCATCTGCGTCTGTCCATGACAATGTTGTCTTTTTTAATTGGTGATGGTACCTGTTTTTACAGTATATTTCTGGATTGGTGATTATTGTGATTTTTTCAATAAAATTAGCATTTATATTCATAATATTGATTATTGCGCGTTCCTCATTGAAGAATTCTCTTTTCTCTCCTGTTTTTTGTCATGCCATTTGAATTCAGAGGAACACACCCACATACGGTCGGTGTTAGCAATTATCTTTAACTTATACAGACGTGGTTAATCCCACCTGCAGTCTGTCCTAATAATATTTAACCGCAGAGTTTTTTGGTTCTTTTATCAATTGTTTTCTTCTGTGGTAATGTGTATTGGTGTGATGTGCCATTCATTACCTTGGGCCACCTTCTCAATGCACCTACATTACGCTGCTGAAAATGCTGCATGTTTTCTGATGTGCACAGCCCATTCAAATGAATCAACTGTCTTAATGCAAGTTAACATTAGGGTTGCGACCCCCATCCCTTTAAACCCAAACACGTATGAATTACACAGGTTCTGAGGCTAATTTAATCCACATAAGGCACCAAGTGAGTTTAATTACCACCTTAATCAGCCACAGAACCTGTGTAATTAATGTGTTTGGTTTTGAAGGGATGAAGTGGCAACCCTAGTTAATGTGCATGTTCTAATGAAGTGCAACAGTGTGATAAGACCAAAGAGTAACTTCACTTTTATTAAACAAAAAAAATAATTCCCCTCTAGTTGATTAAAAAAACTTTGTAGCAGACCCCTATCTTTTGTTGCTTTGAAGAGATAGCTGCTTGTTTCAACAAAGTGCACCAACTGAATGCAATGAACCGGTCCCTTCCATTTGGAATTGGTATGCCCTGTTGAAAAGCTGCAGTGTCTGAGAAATATTTAACCCTTGGGTAGTATCCCAGCAGAACATAATAGCTTTTTAGAGGGGATGTCTAAAATTTGACTTGTATCTTAGTGAGGACTTTCTGGAAAATCAGTGAGCCAATCCACAAGCACGAAAGGACATTTCTAGGGGCGTTCTGTACAACAGTGTAACAAACTCCTCCAGGTTGCCACATTGCATTGATTTTTACAGAAAATTACAGCGGCCGTAGATTGAAAAGGAAATGTAATTTTTTAACCTCCCTGGCGGTATGATTATTTCGGATTTTAGGTGCTGAAAGCGGTACCATTATTTTGCATGGAAATTTGGCGTTTTATATTGTAGGTCTGTAAATCTTAACAATAACACACTTAAATCTGTCCAAACCAGAGTCTAGTAGATATCCCGGGTATGATAAAGTTTGAAACACAAAAACATAAATTATAATAAAATAAATAAAAATAAATAATTAAAAAAAATTTTAAAAAATAGTAATAAAATAAATTTCCCCACAATTCACTATCGCTCAATTCTGCAAGTGTTCTAATTTATTATCGTTGTTTTCTAGCTGGTCTAAAGCCACTTTTGACGTAAAGGGACACTTTTTGGTTGCTTTGGACAATCTCCAGTTTCCAGGCAGAAAGAACAGTGTATATCATGTAAAACTGCATGCAGGGCATGGGCCAGAGCACTGGGGACAAAAGGGATGTGAAATCATTTCATACAGTACTGTAATCTGTAAGATTACAGTACTGTATGTGTTATGATTTTGACAGTTTTTTGAATTTGCTGCCAGGCTCCGCCCCCGTGCGTCGCGCCGCTCGCAGGGAACGGAGCCTGGCACGGAGAGGCTTCGGAGGAGGACGGAGCCCTCGGACACTGCGGGGGACATCGCATGATCCCGGGGACAAGGTAAGTAACGCCGCCCCAGGATCCTGCAATGCGATCCCGAGTGTGGCTCGGGGTTACCGTTAATGGTACTGAATTTTAACCCCGAGCCACACTCGGGAAAACCGCCAGGGAGGTTAATAACCTTAACTCCCGGCAAAAACTTTTCTTGTTGCTGATCACCTACCTTCATCAACTATGCCATCCATCTTCTGAGCTCTGTAGCTCCTTTGTAGTAGCCAGCTGCCTTTACAGAAAAACCATTACTGCCCTGTGGTTTCCTGTTTGTAAGACTACTGGCTGCTATTCCTCCTGTACTCTCAGCCAGCGGTCTTGTCACTTACCGTTTGTAGTCCTATATACAGCAAGCAGGGATGTACTTCTGTCCCTGCTTGCTGTAGTGGGCGGAGGGTTCTTACTGCCCCGGTCTGTACCATCCACAAAGGTGGTGTCGTCATCCCTCCTCCTCTCCCTGCCAGTCACTGTGCCCAACCCCCCCCCCGCGCTGCCGGCTGCCTGCTCGCCAACCATCCACCCACCTGTCATGCTGCACGGGGTGGTTGGGAAAGCCGCCCGATGACACATCTCCTGGTGTGACAGATCGTGTATGTGGAACTCCCCCTCCTTAACCTGCATTGGACCTGTGTGCTGTCTATCACAATGTCGGTCAAGGAGGTGAGCTCTTACATCGCCTGGAGTTTTACATACACGACCTGTCACACCGGGAGATCGCTGCTCCTGTGTCATCGGGCGGCTCTCCTAACAATCCCTGTTGCACAGAGGTGGCACTAATGAATTGCACTGAGTCTGCACTAATGGGCACAGAGGTGGCACTGGTAAGACAACACTGATGGGCACTGAGGCAGCACTTATGAGCACTGATAAACAGCACCGATAAGACAGCACTGAGGCGGCACTGATAAGTAGTGGACACCGTCCACTGCCAAATATCTACAGGAGGGGTGTCCACCATCCCTGCAAAGTTTGCAGTAATTTTGTCTTATTTTCAGTGTGGTGTGTATTATGTGTGATGTTACATATCACAGAGACCGGTATTGTGGTAATATTGAAGTCTATTGAGATCTCCGCACATTAGAAGGTTCCACCATTATTGTGTTATTGATTAGTAAGTTAGTGCTGCACATTTGGTTTTTTTTCCTCCTGCCGACATTTACTTGTCACATGCTGATGTAAAGCAGCATATCCTGGCTCTTTCTTTCTGTGGGGATGAGCTCACATACACCTTACAAGCACTGATTGATGTTCGATCTCAAAGCTGCAGCAGGAGGAGGACTATTTCTAATACTGAATTACCGCAGAGTACAGCGTGTATAATATATAATTATAGGCATGTCTACAGTTTAGTAATGATTACATAAAGCAAGTAAGGGCAATATGTTTATCTGCTAATGTGGCTGAAGGGGGGAGAGCACAAACATGCTTTGCATTTAGAAGGCTGTAACCTACCTATCATCCTGTGTGTTGCTGAGTAGTTTGGCTGGCTGGCTGGCTGGCTGGCTGCAGAATGCTTTATGTTGAAGTGGGCTTGTTCACATTTAACATGTACAGGCCTCTGTACCCTCCCACATTCATTGCAACTTACAAAGCCTATTGGTAAATGTTGTTTGATTATAGTGTAGAGAGAGAGAAGAGGTTATGATGTAATCATTGTTCTAACAGCTCCTCCTTGGCAGAATACATGCAGCATTTTTTGAATTACAGAGCTGACTTCATGAAAATTCAATTAGACTTTTCTCTTCAATGGTAAGGAATTTCTCAAATGTAATAACTAATTAGCTTTGTGTAGGAGGTGTACTAATGCGGGATTTTTTGCTGATCCCAGAGTTCTGCTTTAGATTACAGCATGGCTTATGTAGCAATAGTATATGCTATAATATTTTCTCAGTACAGTACAGAGCAAGAGAATGTCACCAGCACATGGTGCTGCTGCTCTGACTATACACAGTTCTAGCTGGTGGTCGCTTCAGCACCCACTTATATGCACAGCCATTTCCACAGGAATGTGTGTGTAGGGGATCTTTGTACAGTACAGGAATCTGAATATTCATAGCCCCTGGTTATAGGCTGGTTCCTTCAGGTGACTGGACACTGGCAATCTTTTGAAGACATGCCCCAGGGTGTCCCCCTATATTACATTTCATTTGTGGGTTCTCGTTCTTTTTTTTTTTTTTTTTACATGAAAGGAGTCCCTGTAAAACCACTAAACCAAACCCATTGATTTAACAGTTTAAAAAATAAAAACAGTTGCATTCCTGGCACGTGCTGGTAATGTAACTGTCACACTGGTGTGCTCCCAACCATATTACAAACATGAAAACAATGCTGCCACTGCCATTCCTGGTAAGGGAACCAGGCAGTGAAGCCTTTCGGCTTCACTGCTGGTCCCCTACTGTGCTTTCCAATTGGCCCGTTGGTGGGGGAAGGAGGAGGTTAAAGCATCTGACCACCCCAAGATTAGTGTCATCAGTTGCTTTACCAATTTAAAAATGGCGCTGTTTAAACCAAAGTGATGAAATGCTTGTAGCTTCCGGTTTCTTAGGCCATAGAAATGATTGGAGCCATTCCGGTCTCTGCTCATCTATATGACCACCTCCAATGACCGCCTTCAGGCTTTCAAAGGACGTAAATTGCTAATTTTACTTCCTCACTACCCATCACATTTTCTGAGGCCCTGAAATGCAAAGATGGCACGCAACTCCCCCAAAATTACCCCTTTTTGGAAAGTAGACACCCCAAGCTATTTGCTGAGAAGCATGTTGCAGTGTGATTTATTGCCATAATGTCTCAGTCACAATAAAAATCACTGATCGCCGCCATTACTAAAAAAAAAAAAAAAATATTATTAAAAATGCCATAAAACTATCCCCTATTTTGTAGACGCAATAACTTTTGCGCAAACCAATCGATAAATGCTTATTGTGTTTTTTTTTTGGGGGGTTTTTTTTGACAAAAATATGTTGAATACGTATCGGCCTAAACTGAGGAAAAAAAATGTTTTTTTATATATTTTTTGGGGATATTTATTATAGCAAAAAGTAAAAAATGTGTTTTTCAAAATTGTCACTATTTTTTTGTTTATAGCGCCAAAAATAAAAACTGCAGAGGTGATCAAATACCACCAAAAGAAAGCTCTATTTGTGGGGAAAAAAAAGGACATCAGTTTTCTTTGGGAGCCACGTCGCGCGACCGCGCAATTGTCGGTTAAAATGACGCAGTGCCGAATCGCAAAAAGTGCTCTGGTCTTTGGCCAGCCAAATGGTCCGGGGAGCTGAAGTGGTTAAGGGCAGAGGAGAGATCTAGAGTCTAATAGACCCCAGATTTTTCAGAAAAGAGTACCTGTCACTGCCTATAGCTATCACAAAGGATACAGTATTTACATTCCCTGTAATAATAAAAGTGATACAAAAAAAAAAGGACAGTGTAAAAATAAAAAAAAAAATTAAAGCACCTCTGTGTCCCCCCAAACCCCCCCCCCCCGCCAATGCTTGCACGCGAAGGCGGATGCAAGCATCGCTCTCATGTCGTGTGTAAATAGCAATTGCACTTGCATGTGAGGTATCACCGTGAATGTCAGACCGAGGGCAGTAATTCTAGTACTAGACCTCCTGTTTATACCTAATGTGGTAACTTCTAAAGGCTTTTAAAAGAAGTACCTAGTTTATCGCCACTGCACGGGCATGCACACTTTTAAAGCCTGTCATATTTGGTATCTATTTACTCGGCATAAGATCATTTATATTTTGCTAAACAATTAGGCAATATATTGTGTTTTTATGCACTAAAATGTAAAGTATTTTTTCCAAAAAATTGGCTTTTGAAAAACCAGTGTGCAAACACTGTGTGACAAAAAACTTGCAACACCCATCATTATTCTGTAGGGCCTCTGCTTTAAGAAAAAAAAAAAATATATATATATATATATATATATATATATATATATAATTTTTTTTTTTTTTTTTCATGTAAAAGTGTCAGAAAAGGCTTGGTGTTCAAGTCGTTAGAAGAGTGAAGCTTCTATTGTTGGGCATACAATGCCAGTTCTGTGCCACACTAAACGTACACAGCTTGTTGCATGCACAGTCACCCTTCCTAGACACCTCTGTGTGTGTGAGGTGAGCCACTGCTGACTCCCTTCAAGGCTCAGGGCCTATCCTCCCTTGCTGCTTCCTTTAGTGAGTCAGTCTCAGAAGGTAATTAACCCATTCTGCTTTTGTAGCTAGCATGTGAATACCCATTGGTATATCCTTACACCAAATACGGAAGATCATAAGCGCAAGGGAAATGGTCCTGCAAGCCTTTCCAGCTTACGGTCCACTACTGGCTCTAGGGCAGCTTGCAGCTTTCCTAATAAAGAATTGGGCACTGATAACCTGGGTCACCGTGACCCTCTCAAATCCACATGTTCCTCTGAGCCTTCATTAACTCCTCTAGGTCGTAGCTCCCACCCTTATGCTATTCAGGGAGGAATTTTATGTGACTATGTCAAAGTTGAGGACATTCTAGATTATGTGGACACTATGGTTAAAATAAAAAAAAATGACATATAGTCACCAACATTAGCACAGCAGCCTGGTTTTCTAAATCACCCCATAACATAGTTCATTACCAAAATGTGCATTATTGTTTCTGGGCTGTACTACATGTACAAATAACATACATATATGTGGTATCACTGTGATCATTGGGAGCAGGAGAATTTATTTTGGGTTGTTCTTTGGTGGTAGGTTATGGTAGTAAATAAGAAATATTTTATTTTTATTTATTTATTTCAGGTACTTATATAGCGCCGTCAATTTACGCAGCGCTTTACATATACATTGTACATTCACATCATACAGCTAAATTTAAAAGAAAAACATTTTACTATTTTGAACCAGTTTTCTTTTGATAAAATAAAAATCAGGAGATGGCCATTACCATTTATCACCAAATGAAATCCTAATTTGTCCTGGAAAAAACAAGTTATAATCCACCTGGATGCACAAAGGAGTTGTGATGATATGTACAGTTTTACTAACATATGTCAAAGTTACAAAATTGTGCTTAGGCATTAAGATTTATTTTACCCTTGGTGCAAAGGGGTTAATGTGAAGTCCATCCAACACCACTCTCTACACTGACTATGCTGCTGTCCAAGGGTGGCTACATTGCTTCTCCATAGATGAAGGGAAGGAGTGAATGTAGCCAACCTGAGACAAAAAGTGTGTTACTGGCTGATCACTTCAGGAAAATAAAGGAAAACATTTTGAAAAAAAAAAAAAAGAAGACAAATGCAGCCACCACTCCCAAATGACAGGGAAGCTGCAATATACTACAGATTTTGTTTTGGGGGTTTAGTCAGGCTGGGTTCACACTTAATGCGGATGCGGCTCACAGCAGGGGTCTGGTGTCCCCCTGTTCTCCATTTAAGGGGTGAATTTTTGCCTGAATTCGAACCTGAAACAGAGCCAGAGACGCACAGGCCCCCTTTTGCAATCCACTTCACAGCTGCCATGGAGATGTGTGAACTGGATCCACTGAGAGCCGGGGATAGTCTCCTGTCATGCGCGTTGGATGCTGGGAAACCCCCCGCATCCAGTTTGCACTAGTGTGAACCCAGCCTTACACTTTTAAGACTACAAGCTGTTTTCAAGACCTTTCCCCCAGCAGGCCCTGCCCTGCAATCTGTCATTGCTGTCATGCTCATTTGCCAGACCTTGGGTGTCTGCTCCAAGGATATTTCGAAGGCTGCACTGACACCAGAATGGACAGCTGCCGCAGCGTTTTGCTTCTCTGATAGCTGTCCATTAGGGGGCAGTGTGGCGCATAATTCAGCACATCATGCAGCTTACTTTTTTTTTTTGTACAAAAGTATACCAAAAAATGAAAAATGGGAATCCCACTAGTAGAAAAGAGTAGTACTCGCCCTATAAATAAGGGGGGTGTTGCCTAGGGATAACTACTGACAAACATAAAATATCAAAAAAAACAAATATACACTACACACCAAAATGAGTATACTACAAATTTATTGAGCAGTAGACTCAAAGTACAAGCATATCCACCCAAACTATCCCTATGAATCCTAACAACTGTCTGAATCCCCCAAAAGACCCCTCCCAGACTAGAACCTAGGACCACTCTTACAAAAAGGGAAAGGATACAGTTCCAAAGCGGAGCTGAGCTCACCATCCCCTACACAAAAACCACCTGACCAAAACTCAGAGGTAGCACTCATTAACACCAGGTGAGACAGAGACGCATACCTACCCAAAAGAGGCTATAGACATGTAACACACCCACTAAACCAGTCAGTGAAAAAGATCAGTCAATGGCAGGGGAAAAGGCCCTATGGCTGCAATAGGGGCTCAGATATCAAAAACTGGTGTCCAGCTACTGTGTCTTTGCTGGTAACATAAGGTGTATAAAAGAGCCTTGCTTATGACAGTCATTAGACTAAAACGTATAAGATAATCCATGATGGTATGTGTGAGAGACACAGAGATAATCTGCAGTTAGGTCAGTATTAACCACTTATCGACCAGCGCACGCCGATGTACGTCAGCAGAATGGCACTGGCAGGCAAAAGGGCGTACAGGTACGTCCCCTTTCAGGCCTGATTCACACCTATGCATTTTTAGTGCTTTTGCATTTTTCAGATTTGCACTACAGTCCATTTACCATGGTTTCCTATGGAACACATGTAGTGCAAATCTGAAAAATGCAAAAAGCACTAAAAATGCATAGATGTGAATCAAGCCTAAGAAGCGGTGTCGCGCGCCCACCCGCTGTGGTCTCCGTGACCGCGGGTCCCGCGGACTCGATGTCCACTGGGTGACCGCGATCGTGTCACGGAGAGGAAGAACGGGGAGATGCTTATGTAAACAAAGCATTCCCCGGGGGCATGTCCGGATGTAGAAGGAACAGGACGTGTTCCAGAGGAGCTCCGCCGATCCTGACCGAATCCGCAGCCATCCTACCATAAAACGCACCTCTTAAGCCTCCAACTGCTCCCTAACTACTGCCAGGCAACATCTGCAACCGGCCCAGCGAATATTGTGGAGCCCGGCCGAACGGCGGCGTCTCTGCAGGCCCCTGGCCAGCTCCACACTGCAGACGCGGTCCGCCATCTTGAGGCCTGCGGAGCCTCCGACATCCCTGAGCTCCGGTGCTGTGATCTGCTGGAGGAGAGCCGCTGCACTCCACACGTCAGTGCTAAACATCCGTAGGAGGCAGCGGGACTGTGAGGGTGCACGAAAGAGCACCGGAGGACCCACAGAGGCCAAATCCGAGCACCCGCGGCCGGCCGCCATCTTGCGGCCTACAGGACTGGTCAAATCCTCCACAATAAGGTACTGGCCCTGGGGGGGTGGAATCCGGTCGCAGATCCGAATGGCCGTGCCTGAGCGGAACGCTGCCCAAACCCACAGTTTATCCCATCCAGCAGGGGATCTGGGCATGAGAAGAGGTAGTAGAGGCGGGAAAACAGGGGGACATACTGCTAAAGCATCCTTACAGCGGAGGCCACAGGCCCCGCTGGGCCTGACTAGCTGCATGCACATGGCGTCTCAGACCATCCCCACAGATCCGGGATCGGAAGAGGATCGCTTCCAGGCTCTTATGCTGGCTATCTCTGGCTGTCAGAACACCTTAACGGCCAAAATTGACACCCTGCAAATGGATTTTGGGCTAATGTGCAGGGATATGGACAAGATGCGGGATCGCATGAACGAGGCAGAGCGGCGTATTGGCGACTCAGAGGATGCTGTTCGGGACAACCGGGCCTCTATCCGTATCCTACAAGCCAAGGTAAAGATTCTCGAATCACGAGCTGAGGACAGTGAGAATCGCAGCCGCAGGAACAATTTACGGCTGGTGGGCTTGCTGGAGGGCTCTGAGGGTCAGGATCCTACGGCTTTTACGGAGACCTTGCTTCGCACCCTACTTCCACAGGCCCCATTCTCCCCGCACTTTGTCCTGGAAAGAGCCCACAGGATTCCGCCTGCGCGGGGCCCACCCGCATACCTTCATATTTTGGCTGTTAAACTTCCGTGACAGAGATCTTGCCCTCAGGGAGGCCCGGAAGATTCAGGAGCTTCGTTTCCAAAATACCAAGATTATGATGTTTCCAGACTACTCCGTCGACACCCAGCGGCTCCGCAGAACCTTCGACCACAGCAAGGCACAACTCCGTATGAAAGGCCTAAAATACAACATGTTGTTCCCGACTCGCCTTAGAGTGATCGATGGAGAGTCCTCTCGATACTTCACCTCGCCGGAGGCCGCCCGCTGGCTGGATACCTTGCCCCTGGCCCGGAGGGGGCAGGAATAGTCTCTCCAGGAGTGCTTGCGCACCTGATCAGTGATGCACCCTAGTGCCTTAGATATGACTCTTCCTCATTTGGATACCCGCTATCATCAATGACTGCCACGATGTACGCTCTCTCTCCCCCTTTTTATTTTTCTGTTTTTCCCCCCTATTCATTTTTTTTGTGTGCAGCCATGTTCCCACAACTTCAACGCCACTCCTCTTCCGCCCTGTTTTCTAATTTGGTTCACTGGAATGTGCCTGTTGGGGATGGCGAAACTGTGGCAGTGGACAGCGCTCTCCAGTTTTTATCCCCCGGAGCACCGCAGGGATTTACGTGGCTGCTTTATCCTCAATATCCTTCGTGCACTTTGACGGTATGGTGAACAGATGCACAATACATTTTGATTGGGGGGAAGGTTGTTCGATGGAGGAGGGAGACACCCTCCCGGGCCTTATATATAGGTCATTGGGCTGTATATTACTGGCCTGACCAAAGTATGTACCCCTAGTTGCAGCTAAGTGTTTTTTTTTTTTTATTTTATTTTTACTTTACAGTTTGCATGGATTCCTATTACATCTATTTTTATCCTCAGGATACGGATGGATGTCTCTGGACTGCACCGAACTCTGAACGCCCCTGTGTGTTTGGTGGTCGTCCGGGGGTTGTTTCACTGCCTCATAGGAGACTTTCCTAGGCCTTAATGGGTTCTGTTTTGGGCATATGCACGCCGAGTTCCACATCGGTTGTGCGGGTGGGAAGGGCTTGGGTTTAAATGTTAAAAACCCTTACACGTTTTTGATTTATTGTTTTTCCCCATTTTTTTCTGTTGATTTCTTTTAAAGTTGTGTTTGATGTACGCAGGGTTTTCTATTGGACGCCCCTCGAGATGCCTTCATGTTAGAAATTGTGTTGCTCCCTCTGGATCGGTCTGACGGTTGGTTCCCCTTCAATCATCTACACCTTGAGCTGACATGACCTCTATCAGACTCATCTCATGGAAAGTCCGGAGTCTAAATGATAAGATCAAGCCCTCCCTGGTTATGGCCTACTTGAAAAAATACACGCCACATATTTGCATACTGTAAGAGACGCATTTGGTGGGCCGTAGAATCCTTTCCCTTAAAAAACCCTGGGTAGGGCACTACCATCATTCCACCTATTCAGGATATGCCCGTGGGGTAATCGTTTTAATCCATAAGATGCTATCCTACACCCTTCTTGACGTTAAGACTGATCCGGAGGGCAGATATGTACTGTTGCACGCTGTGATTGACAATATTGAAATGCTGATTCTTGGACTGTATATATCTCCCCCAGCTAATGTGGCCTTGCTTAAATCTCTGATCCCTATCCTTGCCTCCTATTCCACTGACTATTTAATTATAACAGGGGACTTTAATATGACTCTCGATCCATCCATGGACAGACTTCCCCCGGGCACGGGCACTGACTCCCCCTTAAAGAAATGGGCTTCCCTCTATGGTCTGACAGACGTGTGGCGTTGGAGGTTCCCTGGCGAGAAGGCTTTCACCTGCCAGTCAGCCTCCTACCGCTCGCTGTCAAGGATAGACTTGACGTATGTTAGTGGGGGATTGCTTCTTAGGGTACGGGAGGTGGCCATGCTCCCTAGGGGCATTTCAGATCACGCCCCTATGCTGCTGTGTCTGCGAACTCAGACCCCTCCAGCGGAGAGACTCTGGCGCCTTTTGCGCTACTGGATCTCCGAGGAAGTGGTGGAAGAGGAAATTTCAGACTGCATCTCTGAATACTGGGTGACCAATGCTGACTCCACTACAGTGTCTCTCAGGTGGGACGCCTTCAAAGCGTATGTCCGGGGATGTTACTCAATCGCTATCGCCCAAGCCCGTAATAAGGCTAGGCTGTTGTTAGAGCAAGCAGAAGCTAAGGCTTTAGAACTGGAATCTAACTATATAACGACTCAAAATCCGATTACTCGCATAGATATGCAGGCTGCCTACAGAGAAGTAATGCTTCTCCGGGTGGCTGGAGCCAAGAAACAACAACTGACACAGACGCAGTGCATCTTTGAGCAGGGGGAAAAGACGGGCCGATTGCTGGCTTGGCTGGCTAAAGAGCAGCAGCCGATGACCTCCATCGCCCGCCTGAGAGAAACGGATGGTACTGTGATTACAGATCCGGTGCTTATTAATGCTCACTTTGCCTCTTACTATAGCTCCCTTTACTGCTCTAAAGCGGAATACTCCGGACCGGAACTAGATTCCTTTCTGGACCAAATCACCTTTCCAACCCTTACTGACGAGGCCCGTTCCCATCTAGACAGTGCCATTACTATAGCGGAGGTTAAACTTGCATTGAGTGAACTCCAGGCGGGGAAGACTCCCGGGGTTCATGGCCTTCCGCCTGTATTTTACAGACAGTATGGGGAGCAACTACTACCCAGGTTACATGAGATGATGGTTAAGGCCTTAGAAACAACCGACCTTCCCGATTCTATGGCGGAGGCGGTTATAGTTGTTATGTTCCTCATCGCCCCATTTCCCTCTTAAATGCAGATGCAAAGATTCTTACCAAAGTCATGGCTAGACGTCTAAATGAGGTCATTCTCACATTGATACATGAGGACCAAACCGGCTTTATGCCAGTTAGGGGGACGGATATTAACCTCCGTAGATTGTATACTGTCCTGGGGTCCGGGGGGGTCCTTGGCCGTTTCGACGCAGTGGTCTCCCTGGATGCCGAAAAGGCATTTGACTCGGTTGAGTGGTGCTACCTATGGGAGACCCTGCGTGGATTTGGCTTTGGATCTAAATTTATTTCCTGGGTGCGGGCCCTATACGAATCTCCCAGGGCCAGGGTGCGCACGGGATCGACCCTTTCGCCAACCTTCCGCCTGTATCAGGGTACCAGGCAGGGTTACCCATTATCCCCTGGCCTCTTTGCACTTGCCATCGAGCCGATGGCTATTCTTCTGCGCTCCTCCCCCTGGTCAAAGGTATACCACTGGGATCGGTTCAGGAATAAATCTCCCTATATGCTGACGATACTCTGCTGTATCTTCGGAATGAAACGGATTCTCTGGGGGCGGCTTTAGCTTTGATAGACACATTTGGGGGGTTTTCTGGTATCCGGATTAACTGGGGGAAATCAGTGATTTTTCCACTGCACTCAGAGGAGGATTCTGTGCCGCCGAACACCCCCCTTCAGAAGGTTTCACAATTTAGATACCTGGGAATAGAAATACATAGAAACCTGGCTCAGTTCATCCCTCTTAACCTGACTCCGGTGATGTCGGCCCTAACTCAAAGATGCACTGCCTGGAAGTCGCTGCCCCTCACTCCGGTTGGAAGGGTTAACCTTATTAAAATGTCTATGCTCCCCAAACTTTTATATATTTTAAGGCAAACCCCGGTACATATCCCACAGGCATTTTTCAAAAAACTTGACAAGCTGATCATCTCATTTGTGTGGAACGGCAGCATCCCTAGAATAGCTACATCGACCCTTCAGTTGCCAGTGACGCTGTGGGGCCTGGCTCTCCCGTGCTTTCTTAAGTATTACTGGGCGGCGGTTCTGGTCACAGTGAGATGGTGGCTGTCGGAGAACCCTGCCAACCCTGCCTCAACTTTGGAGGCGGCGCTGTTGGGGTCTTACTCTGACTCTGAATCTAACCCAAACATGACTCCTTCGATGAGAACCACACTTAAAGTGTGGGAGACTGTCCGAACCAAGACCCAGAGGTCTAACAGCTGGTCCCCCAGGACTCCGTTATGGGGGAACCCGCGGTTACCACACTTCCAGACTATCCCTGACCCGGTATTATGGGCCCGCCACGACGTCACAGTATTGGCCGACATAACCTCCCCATCGGGTTTGATCTCATTTGATGAGTTGAAACGCCAGAAGGGCTTACCTAACAGTGTGTTTTTCAGGTACCTACAGCTCCAACACGCCTATCGCTCCCAGTTTCCCACACCCCCAGTGCTGGTGACCACTGGCATTGAACGCCTATTGAGCGCGCCAGAGGAGGCTAAGCCCCTTTCTGCTTTATACTCTACTTTGGCCGTACTGGATACGTCCAAGGTCTCACAGCTGTTCCTGGTGTGGCAGAGGGATGTGCCATCACTGGCGGATGATGACTGGGAGGAGGGCATTCAGCAGTACCTGCCTCTGGTGATATCCGCCTGTGATCGGTTTATTCAGCTTAAATTTTTGCACAGAGCATACTTCTCACCACAACGCCTTGCTATTATATACCCGAACACCAGCTTGACTTGTACTAAATGCTCTTTAGAGGAAGGATCGTTCTTTCACATGGTATGGTCATGTCAACATATACAGGCCTTCTGGAGGGGAGTGGTGGTCGTAATCAATTCTGTCAGCAAGCTATCGTTACCGTGTGACCCAATCCCGCTGTTGCTGGGAATAGTTGATAATCTACCGGCTCCACAATTCAAGAAAATGTTTGTGTTTTACACAGTCTTTTACGCTAGGAAGGCTATACTGCTTAGGTGGAAGGGGACCGAACCACCGACGGTACAACAGTGGAAAAAGCTCATTAACAATGCTCCCTACTGCTCTCTGTGATCAAAAGCAGTGATCACTGTCCTGTGTGTTCAAGCCCAGCCCCCTCACAGTTAGAATCACTCCCTAGGACACACTTAACCCCTTCACTGCCCCCCTAGTGGTTAACCCCTTCACTGCCAGTGTCATTTACACAGTAATTAACGCATTTTTAATCGCACTGATCACTGTATAAATGACAATGGTCCCAAAAATGTGTCAAAAATGTCCGATGTGTCCGCCATAATGTCGCAGACCTGATAAAAATCGCAGGTCGCCGCCATTACTAATTAAAAAAATTAAAAATAAAAATGCCATAAAACTTTTGTAGATGCTATAAATGTTGCGCAAACCAATCAATATACGCTTATTGCGATTTTTTTTTTTTTTTTTTTTACCAAAAATATGTAGAATACATATCAGCCTAAACTGAGGAAAAAAATAGTTTTTTTATATATTTTTGGGGGATATTTATTATAGCAAAAAGTAAAAAATACTGCGTTTTTTTTTCAAAATTGACGCTGTTTTTTTTTTTTATAGCACAAAAAATAAAAACCACAGAAGCGATTAAATACCACCAAAAGAAAGTTCTATTTGTGTGAAAAAGGGACATCAATTTTGTTTGGGTACAGCGTCGCACGACCGCACAATTGTCAGTTAAAGCCACGCAGTGCAGAATTGCAAAAAAGTGCTCTGATCAGGAAGGGGGTAAAATCTTCCGGGGCTGAAGTGGTTAAAGCATTCCTAGGGAGCGTGCTAATAACTGAGGTTGGGAGGCTGACAGAGGAGAGTGACAAAGCAGGGAGATTTCCAGCTGCAACTAGGTAACCTCAACCGGTCAGCACTCACATCAGTGAACACTCAATCCCATAGGCGGACGTGTCCTGATGAAGTTCCGCCCCTGGAACGAAACATGTAGACACAGGCATCTTTTCATAGAGCTCAAGCATTTCTATTGTGGCTTAATCACCTTATGCTTTTTTTTTTTTGATATCTGAGCTCCTATTGCAGCCATAGGGCTTTTTCCCGTGCCATTGACTGACCTTTTTGACTGACTGGTTTAGTGGGTATGTGTTACATGTTTATAGCCTCTTTTGGGTAGGTATGCATCTCTGTCTCACCTAGTGCAGGTGCCTCATTCGCCCACTGTGGCTTTAGGGTGGAGCACTGCACCTGGTGTTAACGAGTGCTACCTCTGAGCTTTGGTGGGGTAGTTTAGGGTCCGCTGGTGTGTGGGGGGAGGTTTTTGTGTATGGGAGGGTGGGCTCAGCTCTGCTTTGGGACTGTATCCTTTCCCTTTTTTTTACGGGTGGTCCTGGGTTCTAGTCTGGGAGGGGTCTTTTGGGGGATTCAGGTGGTTGTTATGATTCATTAGGATAGTTTGGGTGGATATGCTTGTACTTTGAGTCTACTGCTCAATAAATTTGTAGTGTACTCATTTTGGTGTGTAGTGTCTATTTGTTTTTTATGTTTATCAATGTACAAAAGTACTCTTCATTCATGGTGCTGTACAGCAGCATGCTGCAATAACATGCAGTGGGGGTTATTTAGGAAAGGAAAATCCACTTTGCACTACAAGTGCAGTCACTGTAAATCCAAGGGGGACATGCAAGGAAAATAAAAAAACAGCATTTTAGCTTGCACATGATTGGATGATAAAATCAGCAGAGCTTCAGATCTACCCCTCTGATTTACAGCGACTGCACTTCCAAGTGCACTTGTAGTGAAAAGTGGATTTGCCTTTCGTAAATAACCCCCATTGTGTCTGCATTTTATCACAGCATGCTGCAGCGCAGCTCCTGGCTGTGTTGCAGTACGAATAGGACACACATAACTGTTTTCTGTGTGCCCATGTGGGTGCAGGCATTTTCCAATGCAGTAAAACACCTGCACTGTGTGAATTAGCCCTAAAGCTCATGGATCCGTCTTAATTGATAATTTAGCAGAACGTCAAATAAAAAAAAAACTCTTTTGTGTAAGCCATTTGGAGATGCACACTTCTTTGGACACCTTTATCAAGGTTATCACTGGAGGAGAACTTATTACCCTTCCTCTCCAGCTGGAAAAAAAAAATAAGCCTCAGGCTGGAAAGCCTTCTACTTGTGAGGTTAAGAAAAGCTCTTTAGTTTCTCCCAGACCTCTAATGCCGCATACACACGACCGGACTTTCCGGCAGAAAAGGTCCGACGGAACAAATCCGTCGGACATTCCGATCGTGTGTAGGCTTCATCGGACCTTTTCTGTCGTAAAATCTGACGGACCTTAGAAATAGAACGTGTTTTAAATCTTTGCGACGGACTCGATTCCTATTGAAAAAAAAACGTTCATCTGTATGCTAGTCCGACGGACCGAAAACGACGCAAGGGCAGCTATTGGCTACTGGCTATTGAATTCCCTTTTCTAGTCCGGTCGTACGTCATCACGTTCGTAACGATCGGACTTTGGTGGGATCGTGTGTAGGCAAGTCCGTTTTGTCGGAACTCTGTCGGAAATCCGTCAAAGTACTTTGGAGTTCAGTCCGACGAGAAGTCCGCTCGTGTGTACGCGGCATAAGTCAATTTCCAAAGCCTTGGACTCCTAAAACCCTTCAAACCTGTCAGCAAGTCCTCCTCGCATTAAGGGGATGTCCCCAGCTCTCAAAGTGGGGAGATGTTGTTTGGTAATAACTTATCAAGTGTACATTCATAAAATCTTAATGATCAATTTCAAAAGAACAAATACATTTAATAAATTGTGATTGCAGTATTCCACCACAATGCAAGTTTAAAGCGCACTTGAGTATGTGCAATATGTAAGTTCAAAAGTCCAATGTGCAGGTGAGAGGGTTCCACCACCACTGTAATACTGTAAACGTAATACACAGTTTGTGAAATCCAGACCATTGCCTTGGTTAGCAATATGTGAAATGCTCCATGTACACCAATGTGACCACTCTTCAGTGAGTTCCACCACCATTCACTCTCTGCACTCACCTTAATGCCCAAACCTAATACAGATCACCATGCAAACCCCCTTTAAGGGTTCTATATGGCTTAACCTGGTTTTCAGATACTTCCTCCTTTAGGATTCCCTATGTTATCAAACCATCCAAGGAATCTCTCACCATCAAGTTAGCTTCTCTGCAGATGCTAGTCTTTACTTGGGTTTGGTATAGTATTACACAAGCTCCTCATGCCACCCTAGAGATGAGAAGGGCTCCCTGATCAGTGACCTGTATTAGGTCTGGGCATAATACAGCACTTCATACAACACTGTGACAACGCGTAGGGGGAAGACAGGACACATGCTACCATGAATACACAATGAGTGGCAGCCATCTTTGGTGCTGGCAACCTGGGACATTTCAGTGTATGAAGCGCTGTATTATCCACGATCACTTTTAAGTGCATTTGACATAATAAAAAATTAGTTTACTGTTAGTTTTACACTATAGAAGATATTTCTTTTATTGCACATGTGTGGCTTCATTGCCGGTCTCATTGAGCTGATGGTTCTGGAGAGGTTGTGGGAGGAGTACTGTGACAGTCTCCTGCATCTCTCTTGTGGTGTTGGAGAGGTTATATCTACCTGTGAAATGCATATTCACAAGCTCTTTTTGACCACTCTTTCACTGGTGGTCGCAATCTATCTGGTAGGTCTACCTTGAATGTGGAGTGAAGGGTATTACATTTGAGGCTTGGCTACTGGAAAATTGCTTTGCTACCAGCACTGAATAAGGGACTGCTCATGTTCCCAGTGCGGTTGGAAATTCCCTGCATGGACTCTTTTGTAGTTACATTGATGCAAGATATACAGTATCTCACAAAACTGAGCACCCCTCACATTTTTGTAAATATTTTATTATATCTTTTCATGTGACAACACTGAAGAAATGACACTTTGCTACAATGTAAAGTAGTGAGTGTACAGCTTGTATAACAGTGTAAATATGCTGTCCCCTCAAAATAGCTCAACACACAGCCATTAATGTCTAAACCGCCGGCAACAAAAGTGAGTACACCCCTAAGTAAAAATGTCCAAATTGGACCCAAACTGGCAATATTTTGTGTGGCCACTATTATTTTCCAGCACTGGCTTAACCCTCGTGGGCATGGAGTTCACCAGAGCTTCACAGGTTGCCACTTCCACTCCTCCGTGATTACATCACGGAGCTGGTGGATGTTAGAGACTTACGCTCCTCCACCTTCCATTTGAGGATGCCCCACAGATGCTCAATAGGGTTTAGGTCTGGAGACATGCTTGGACAGTCCATCACCTTTACCCTCAGCTTCTTTAGCAAGGCAGTGGTTGTCTTGGAGGTGTGTTTGGGATCGGTATCATGTTGAAATACTGCCCTGCGGCCCAGTCTCTGAGAGGAGGGGATCATGCTCTGCTTTAGTATATCATAGTACATGTTGGCATTCATGGTTCCTTCAATGAACTGTAACCTGGCAGCACTCATGCAGCCCCAGACCATGACACTCCCACCACTATGCTTGACTGTAGGCAAGACACACTTGTTTTTGTACTCCACACCTGGTTGCCGCCACACGCTGGACACCATCTAAACCAAATAAATTCATCTTGGTCTCATCAGACCACATGACGTGGTTCCAGTAATCAATTTCCTTAGTCTGCTTGTCTTCTGCAAACTGTTTGCGGGCTTTCTTGTGCATCATCTTTAGAAGAGGCTTCCTTCTGGGACAACAGCCATGCAGACTAATTTGATGCAGTGTGCGGTGTATGGTCTGAGCACTGACAGGCTGACCCCCCCACCCCTTCAACCTCTGCAGCAATGCTGGCAGCACTCATACGTCTATTTTTCAAAGACAACCTCTGGATATGATGCTAAGCAAATGCACTCAACTTCTTTGGCTGACCATGGCGGGGTCTGTTCTGACTGGAACCTGTCCTGGTAAACCGCTGTATAGTCTTGGCCACCATGCTGCAGCTAATTTTCAGGGTCTTGGCAATCTTCTTATAGCCTAGGCCAGTGGTTCTCAACCTGGGGGTGAATGACGATTTGCCAGGGGTCACTAAATCCTGGGCTGTTCCTGAAGCCTGCGCCGTTGTCTCAGCCTTTTCGCAGCCACCCATTCATTTCACGGCATGGCTGGGGGGGCAGAGACTAGAGGTCAGCTGACTAGTGAAGAATGTAAAGTGGGAGGGGCTGGAGGAGACTCTATCTCCTGATTTCAGCATAGGTGTCATTGCTGCGAGACATCACAAAGTCGGAGACACAGTGAGTAACAATACCTGTGATTATAGTTGCGAAAAAAAGTCCGCACCAAGTTGGCTCATCAGAACTCCCCCCAGCACTGCCAATGATCCCACCCCCCACCAGCACTGCCACTCATCCCAACTCCCCGCCAACACTGCCACTCATCCCAACTCCCCACCAACACTGCCACTCATCCCATTCCCCCCACCAAAGAGTAAGAGAAGGAATAAAAATAAAGAATACATGGAAGGGAGAGGAAAAGAGGGGGAGGAACAAAGAAAAAGGGAGAGAAAGAATAAGAGAGAGAACAAGAAAGACGGCTAGAGAGAGGGATGGGGGAAAAAAAAAGGAAATTAAGATAGAGATAAAAGGCAAAGAAAGGAGAACAAAGAGAGTGGTCCTAAAATGTACCATAAGGGGTTTTAATACTGTACGAGTGGAAGGGACTTGGGGACACTAAATGTCCGTGGGTTAGGGGTGCAAATTACTTGTCTTGCCTTGGGTGCTGACAACCCTTGCTAAGAAAATTATTTTTCTGTTAGGAGTCCCCACAACTTGGGAAATGTTATCAAGGGGTCACAACACTGGAAGGGTTGAGAACCACTGGCCTATGCCATCTTTATGTAGAGCAAAAATTCTTTTTTTTTTTTTTAGATCCACAGAGAGTTCTTTGCCATGAGGTGCCATGTTGAACTTGCAGTGACCAGTATGAGAGAGTGAGAGCAATAACACCAAATTTAACACATCTGCTCCCCATTCACACCTGAGACCTTTTAACACTAAGGAGTCACATGACACCGGGGAGGGAAAATGGCTAATTGCGCCCAATTTGGACATTTTCACTTAGGGATGTACTCATTTTTGTTGTCAGCGGTTTAGACATTAATGGCTGTGTTGAGTTATTTTGAGGGACAGCAAATTTACACAAGCTGTACACTCACTACTTTACATTGTAGCAAAGTTTCATTTCTTCAGTGTTGTCACATGAAAAGATATAATAAAAATGTGAGGGGTGTACTCACTTTTGTAAGATACTGTATGTTAATCATGTTTCTGGTGACTAGAGATGAGCCGAACACCCCCCGGTTTGGTTCGCACCAGAAGCTGCGAACGGACCAAAAGTTCGCACGAACGTTAGAACCCCATTGACGTCTATGGGACTCGAACGTTCGAAATCAAAAGTGCTCATTTTAAAGGCTAATTTGCATGGTATTGTCCTAAAAAGGGTTTGGGGACCCGGGTCCTACCCCAGGGTACATGTATCAATGCAAAAAAAACTTTTAAAAACTGCCGTTTTTTCGGGAGCAGTGATTTTAATGATGCTTAAAGTAAAAAAAAAAGTGAAATATTCCTTTAAATTTCGTACCTGGGGGGTGTCTATAGTATGCCTGTAAATTGGCGCGTGTTTCCCGTGTTTAAAACAGTCCCTGCACCAAATGTCATTTTTAAAGGAAAAAATCTAATTTAAAACTGCCTGGTTTAATGTAATGTCGGGTCCTGGCAATATGGATGAAAATCAGTGAGACAAACGGCATGGGTACCCCCCAGTCCATTACCAGGCCCTTTGGGTCTTGTATGGATATTAAGGGGAACCCCGCACCCAAATTAAAATAAGGAAAGGTGTGGGGCCACCAGGCCCTATATACTCTGAACAGCAGTATACAGGCGGTGCAAACAAGACAGGGACTGTAGGTTTGTTGTTAAGTAGAATCTGTTTGTCATTTTGAACAGGTACATTTTTAACGTGTTTAGCTCCAGCCCAAAAATCTTTTTTAAGCTTTTTGGAAAACATAGGGAAGGGTTATCACCCCTGTGACATTTGTTTTGCTGTCTTTCCTCCTCTTTAGAAGATTTCACCTCACTTTTTGTCCCAATGACAAATGTTTTTTGAGAATTTGGGGTTTTTTGTGGAACAAGGATTGGAAAGCATCAGTGGAAAGGAGAAATGTTTTTCCCATATTAACTCTTACAGGAGAGAATTTCCCTTCCTAGGGGTAGATTTCATCTCACTTCCTGTTGTCTCCTTCCGTTTGCAAGTAGGAGTCGTTTTTTTACAAGTTAGATGTTTGAAAGTAGGGGCCTGCCCTATATACTCAGCAGAAATTTGGGCCTTAGGTGTTGTTGTGGCCACAACAACGTAAGCCCTCACAGGGCCCTGCTGTGAACACTGTCTGGATAAAGGGGGCCTTGAGAGCTAAGGAAGTCCTCCTCTTCCTGCCTCTGTTCTGCCTCAAGTGCCCTGTCTATTATTCCATGCAGCGTGTGCTCCAACAGGTGGACAAGGGGGACAGTGTCACTGATGCATGCACTGTCACTACTCACCATCCTCGTGGCCTCCTCAAATGGTGACAGGACAGTGCATGCATCCCTGATCATGGCCCACTGGCGTGGAGAAAAAAAACCAAGCTCCCCTGACCCTGTCCTGGTGCCATAGTCGCACAGGTACTCATTGATGGCCCTCTGCTGCGTGTGCAGCCGCTGGTTCCGAAACAAAGCACAGGAAGAGGCCATGGAGGAAGAAGAAGAGGTGGGGGTGGAGGAGAGAGGTGTGTCACAATCATTAGCATTTTGGAGGCGTGGTGGCGGAACAACCTCCAACACTACTGCACCTTGTCCTGCATCCTTCCCAGCTGCCAGCAGAGTCACCCAATGCGCCGTGAAACTTAGGTAACGTCCCTGTCCATGCCTGCTGGACCATGAGTCAGCGGTAATGCACCTTACCGCTGACCGCCCTGTCCAGCGAGGCATGGACATTGCCTTCCACATGCCGGTAGAGAGCCGGAATCGCCTTCCGTGAGAAAAAGTGGCGTTTGGGTACCTGCCACTGAGGAACCGCACATTCCACAAACTCACGGAAGGGGGCAGAGTCTACCAACTGAAAAGGCAGCAGTTGAAGTGCTAGCAATTTTGCCAAGCTAGCATTCAAACGCTGGGCATGTGGATGGCTGGGAGCAAACTTCTTTCGGCGGTGCAGCAGCTGGGGCAGGGAAATTTGCCTGGTACAATCTGACGTCGGTGTACCAAAAGCAGATTGCCCACAAGTACTTGGCTGTGACACACCTAATTCTACACCTTCATTCCTCTCAGTGCAGGTCTCAGAGAGGACTGAAGGTATAGTGGGGTTGGACATCTCAGCTGATGAGGAGCAAGGAGAGGTCCTCTTTGTTATTTGGTGTGGGTCTTTTAGATACGCTTGCCAACAAACTGCATGGCAGGTCAACATATGTCTGGTCAAGCATGTGGTACCCAAGCGGGAGATGTTTTGGCCACGCGAGATACGCTTGAGACATATGCGATCTGATGCACTCGTCTCAAAAAAGGCCCACACCAAAGAACTTTTTGAATAACGCGCAGAGACTGCAGCGCCCTGCACATGTGGAGCTTTGGGGTGTGATGCAGTCAATGTGCTGCCCTTAGGCTGGCCCCTGGAGGGCATCCTGCCTCGTTGGTGATGTGCTGCCTCCTCCTCCTCTCTCCTATCAGGCACCCACGTTGAGTCAGTGACCTCATCATCCCCTCCCTCCTCATCACTGGAGAAAACCTGGCAGTATGCTGCAGCAGGGGGAGCATGACTGCCAGATTGCTGTCCTTCTTGGGCACCCCCTCTGTCCGTGCTCATGTTACTGCCTTCATCTAGCTCAGTATCATCATCAGAGCCTTCCAAACGCTGGGCATCCTCCTGGAGCATGTACCCAACACTGTGGTCAAACAGTTCGAGGGACTCCTCAGGAGGACATGGTGGGGCTAGGGAAGGAGTCACTGATGACATTGAGCCGAGGGAAGAGGCCGCTGCTTTGCCAGACAAAGTACCCTGGGCATGGGTGAGAGAGGATGAGGAGGATGAGGACGGCTTGGTCATCCACTCGACCAAGTCTTCCGCATGTTGCGGCTCAACACGGCCAGCTGCCGAAAAAAAGGCCAAGCGTGTCCCACGGCCACGTGCTGATGAGGATGCACCGTCTCCACGACCAGCACTAGACACAGAGCCTGCTTGCCCTCTCTTATTGGCTTGTGACTGTCTGCCTCTCCTTCTTGGCCTTCCAGACATACTAATGGCCTGTAGCTGTACTAAGCTGGGATATATATATATATATATATATCTGTACTGATACTGCAGCTAGCAAAATCAACTGCCTGCCTGTAGTATGAGAACACCACCAACCTTCTACAGGTAGCTTTAGCTGAACACTCTGAGGTGGACGCACCCCACTAACTTGTAGGTTTAGCTGAACACTGTGAGCAGGACGCACCCCACTAACTTGTAGGTTTAGCTGAACACTGTGAGCAGGACGCACTGCACTAACTGTAAATAGTCTAGCTGCCTGACTGTGGTACTAATAGGATCAAAAGAACACCAGTAATTTTCTTCAGGTAGCTGTATATACTATAACAAGACAAGCCTGCCTGTCAGTAAGAAGATAACGGGAACGGATCTAGCTGAACACTGTGAGCAGGACGCACTGCACTAAACTTGTAGGTTTAGCTGAACACTGTGAGCAGGACGCACCCCACTAACTTGTAGGTTTAGCTGAACACTGTGGGCAGGACGCACTGCACTAACTGTAAATAGTCTAGCTGCCTGACTGTGGTACTAATAGGATCAAAAGAACACCAGCAATTTTCTTCAGGTAGCTGTCTATACTGTAACAAGACAAGCCTGCCTGTCAGTAAGAAGATAACAGGAATGGATCTAGCTGAACACTATGAGCAGGACGCACTGCACTAACTGTAAATAGTCTAGCTGCCTGACTGTGGTACTAATAGGATCAAAAGAACACCAGTAATTTTCTTTAGGTAGCTGTATATACTGTAACAAGACAAGCCTGCCTGTCAGTAAGAAGATAGCAGGAACAGATCTAGCTGAACACTGTGAGGAGGATTCACTGCACTAACTGTAAATAGTCTAGCTGCCTGACTGTGGTACTAATAGGATCAAAAGAACACCAGTAATTTTCTTCAGGTAGCTGTATATACTATAACAAGACAAGCCTGCCTGTCAGTAAGAAGATAACGGGAGCGGATCTAGCTGAACACTGTGAGCAGGACGCACTGCACTAAACTTGTAGGTTTAGCTGAACACTGTGAGCAGGACGCACCCCACTAACTTGTAGGTTTAGCTGAACACTGTGATCAGGACGCACCCCACTAACTTGTAGGTTTAGCTGAACACTGTGAGCAGGACGCACCCCACTAACTTGTAGGTTTAGCTGAACACTGTGAGCAGGACGCACCGCACTAACTTGTAGGTTTAGCTGAACACTGTGAGCAGGACGCACCCCACTAACGTGTAGGTTTAGCTGAACACTGTGAGCAGGACGCACCCCACTAACTTGTAGTTTTAGCTGAACACTGTGAGCAGGACGCACTGCACTAACTGTAAATAGTCTAGCTGCCTGACTGTGGTACTAATAGGATCAAAAGAACACCAGCAATTTTCTTCAGGTAGCTGTCTATACTGTAACAAGGCAAGCCTGCCTGTCAGTAAGAAGATAACAGGAATGGATCTAGCTGAACACTGTGAGCAGGACGCACTGCACTAACTGTAAATAGTCTAGCTGCCTGACTGTGGTACTAATAGGATCAAAAGAACACAAGCAATTTTCTTCAGGTAGCTGTATATACTGTAACAAGACAAGCCTGCCTGTCAGTAAGAAGATAGCAGGAACGGATCTAGCTGAACACTGTGAGCAGGACGCACTGCACTAACTGTAAATAGTCTAGCTGCCTGACTGTGGTACTAATAGGATCAAAAGAACACCAGTAATTTTCTTCAGGTAGCTGTAAATACTGTAACAAGACAAGCCTGCCTGTCAGTAGGAAGATAACAAGAACGGATCTAGCTAAACTGAATACAGTGTATATATATATATATATGCAACACCTGGGATGCATATATATACACAAAACACTGTAAGTGCAGCTAACTGATTGACTGTTCTGCCTAATCTATCTAACTCAAATCAAATGTCACTGTCTGTCTCTCTCTCTCTCTGAATAAACGCCGGAACACACACTACACAGGGCCGCTGTGCAGGCGGCCTTATATAGTGTGGGGCGTGTACTAAATCCCCTGAGCCATAATTGGCCAAAGCCTCCTTGGCTTTGGCCAATTACGGCTCTCTGTTCAGGCGGCGCTGTGATTGGCCAAGCATGCGGGTCATAGTGCATGCTTGGCCAATCATCAGCCAGCAATGCACTGCGATGCCGCAGTGAATTATGGGCCGTGACGCGCCACACGAATTTGGTGCGAACGGCCCATATCGTTCGCAATTCGGCGAACGACCGAACAGCCGATGTTCGAGTCGAACATGGGTTCGACTCGAACACGAAGCTCATCCCTACTGGTGACCATTCGTTTTTCACTGTTTGCACTTTAATTCAGAGTTTTGCACTTTATGAACACTTTTTGACACTTTATAGATTTTTTTATAAATGTTTACATATTTATACAAGTGGGGTGTACTGCTTTGGACTCATTTTGACATATAAGGACCCACAGATGGAGCAAATTTTTTTTTCCTGCAACTTTTCTGCAAATCGTTTGATTCCCCCATGAACACTGACTGCAGAGCCATTGTGTTCCCCCGGCAGGGGGGAACACTGAACCGTCATTATTGCTAGCGGCTGTATTAGCCGTTAGCAGTAATCACATGTAAAATCCGACAAGCTGGTCGTACCCGAGTTGATCAATCCATCAACATGTTTACATTCAGCCTGCCCATACTGGAAGCTGCTGAGATGGGAAAGGGCTCCTTCACATACATGGTTCGAATCTCAACCAGTCTCTGCTGAACTGGTCGAGATTCAAACCGTCTTTGGCCAGCTTTAGCAGGTTAGAAAGCCACTTGTCCCAAACAACATTGAAGAAACAAGGCTTATTTCAAAGCTAATAGGTGAGTTTATAAAGTGGGAGGCTATTGTCAATTAATTTCAGGGTATAGTGGGGGCAGTGACACGTAAGCAAGAGGGTCTTTTTAGCAAAAAATATATAATATTCACAGTAAGCGCTTTTCATATTTGGAAATAGACAGGTCTACGAAAATACCAAGGAGGCAGATTTTAGGGTGGGAAATATTGGGCAGGTCCAAGGTTGAGGAGACAAAGGTGTTGACCTCAGACCAAAAGGCCTGGACAACTGGGCTGGTCCAAAGGCAGTGGACGAAATTAGCCACATATCTGAAACCTCTGAAGCAGGAAATGTCTGGGTGCACGCCCATTTTATGTAGACGTACGGGTTAAAGTGACTATGGTGGAACAGTTTAAGTTGGATGACCCTATCTTTAGAGGAGATGACAAAGGATTTGTATGTCCTTTCAAACTCCGACCATTTTGGGTCTGTAATGTGTAGGTCAAATGAAAACCAGTTTTATTGGGCCACGAGTATCTACTATTAGTATCGTTAGTAAGAGCAGAATAATACAAGGATATCAATCCAGTGGTTTCAGATCTATGCAGTAGCCTTTCAAGAGGAGTAACTTCTAAATGGCTGGATAAGGAGCCAAATTGAGCTCTTATAGCATGGAGAAGTTAGTAGTTAAAAAACAAAAACTGACCAGGAGTTGAAATTCTTTGCGTAACTGATCGAAGGATTTGGAACCCAGTGGGGTATATATATGGCATAAACATTCAATTCCCTTGGAGCACTACTGCTGCACATTGGGAATAGTACTTAGTTCCTGAAGGGAGGGATTCAACCAGAGGGGAGAGTTAGGTCAGGTAGACCATTTTGAATATGGAGGAATAAGGACAGAGGAGTATTTAACACAAAGGGGGAGGGGGGGACCTGTCGCCTGTAAACAATATTATGCAATGTCTCAAAGGAGGAAGCTATGGCAGCCTCAGTGGCTTAGTGGTACAGGCATTGGTAGCAGTAGGATTAAGCCAATATTGTACATTCACAAGTTAGGAGGCTTTATAATAAGCATTGAAATTTGGATAAGCCAGTCCTGCTTTCGAGGTTGGCAGCTTATAGACACCTAAGGCTATGCTAGGGGTGCGTTTCCACCACAGAAATTCAGTACATATTGCGTCTGTTTGCACAATGACATGGGCACTCTGCAGAGGCAGTTAGCCAGTATATAAAGCAATTTAGGTAGAAAGCTCATTTTGATTGTGTTAGGTCTAAAGCAGGGTCTCAACAAAATCCATGGATTTTTTCTGACGGAAGTTGGCTCAAACTTGTTTTGCATACACACGGTCGCACAAAGTTGTCGGAATTTCCGAACGCCAAGAACGCGGTCACGTACACCACGTACGACGAGACTATAAAATGGCAGTTCAGTACCAAGCGTGGTACCCTTTGGGCTCCTTTTGCTGATCTCGTGTTAGTAAAAGTTTGGTGAGAGACGATTCGTGCTTTTTCAGACTCATGGTTTTCAGATCGTATTTCTGCTGTTCAGTTTGTGCTTGTGGGTTTGTATCTGGTCTTCAGTGCGTGCAAATTACCATTGACTTGTCATTGTGTTCTTTAGTGCGTTCTGTTACATCGTTCTGAGCAGCCAACCGTTTTCTAGCCTTGTTGCGTGTACGTACTTATTGTAGAGTTCGTGCTGTGCGGGGGCTTGGTGTTGGGGTTCTTACTTTGACACAAGCCCAGTCCATGAACAGGGCGAGGAGGAGTTGATGGACCAAGAATTGGTTGCTCCAGCGTGACCAGTTCTGTCACATGCCTTTGCTCTGTGAGAATAATCCAGGAACTTTCTCAGGATGACAGACCGTTTGTTGGCTTTGCTGACCCCCTATATCAGCAGGCAGGATACCTGCAGGAGGCAAGCCATCACTCAGGAGCAGAGGTTAGTCGCCACCCTGCGGTACTTGGCGACGGGGAGAAGCCTGCAGGAGCTCAAGTTCTCGACAGGCATCTCCCCCCCAGGCTCTGGGGATCATTATCCCGGAGACCTGTTCTGCCATCATCCAGGTCCTGCAGAAGGACTATATTAACCACTTCCTTACCAGGCCAATTCTGACATTTCTCTCCTACACATAAAAATCATTTTTTTTGCTAGAAAATTACATAGAACCCCCAAACATTATGTTTTTTTTAGCAAAGACCCTAAAGAATACAATGGCGGTTGTTGCAACTTTTTATCTCACACGGTATTTGCGCAGGAATTTTTTGAACATTTTTTTTTGGGAAAAAAACAGTTTTGTGTTTAAAAAACAAAACAAAACAGTAAAGTTAGCCCAATGTTTTTGCATATTGTGAAAGATGAAGTTACGCCGAGTAAATACATACCTAACATGTCACGCTTCAAAATTGCACACGCTCGTAGAATGGCGCCAATGTTCAGAACTTAAAAATCCCCATAGGCGACGCTTGAAATTTTTTTACTGGTTACATGTTTTGAGTTACAGAGGAGGTCTAGTGACAAAATGATTGCTCTCGCTCCAACGTTCGCGGCGATACCTCACATGTATGGTTTGAACACTGTTTTCATATGTGGGCGGGACTTACATATGAGTTCGCTTCTGCGTGCGAGCACACGGGGACAGCGGCGCTTTAAAATTTTATTTTATTTTTTTTATTGATAATTATATTTTGTTTTTTTATTTTGACACTTTTTTGAAAAAAAAACATTTTTGATCACTTTTATTCCTATTACAAGGAATGTAAACATCCCTTGTAATAGGAATATAACATGACAGGTCGTCTTAATAGTGAGATATGGGGTCAATAAGACCCCATATCTCACCACTAGGCTGGGAAGCCTGAAATAAAAAAAAATAATAAAACGATCACCGCTTCCCAGCCGAAGCGGCGCCGTTTTTTTGAATGGAGAGGCCGGGCGTGACATCATAACATCGCGCCCGGCCTCCGATGATCATAGAGACTCTGGCGACCATCTGGTCCGCCGGAAATCTCTATGATCTACATCCGGCGCCGGCGGATCCGCTCTCCGCCTCACCGATCGTAACGGTCAGTCGGAGCAAGCACCGGAGGGCGGTGGGAGGGGGGGGACGTCCCCTCTCGCCTCCCATAGGAACGTTCATGTGGCGGAGCGGCCGCTATGATCATTCCTATGGTGTAGAGATTCGCCGGCTGAAACCGGCAATATCTGAATGATGTCTGTAACTACAGGCATCATTCAGATATACCTGCCCAAAGCCCAGGAAGTCATATGACGTGGGTGGGCGGGAAGTGGTTAAGGTAAGATTTTTATCCTTTAACATCACATTTTATTGTATAGAATGTGTGCTATTGTATTGTATTTCTTTCCTCATTCTCTAATTACCATGATTGTAATATGCTGTGATGGTCCCCTTTGTCCTCATGCATGCTGGTTTTTTTATGTAATTTTTTTTTGTCCTTCATACATATTTGCCTTCACTTACCTCCCCAGCATGCTCTCCTGGCCCTATATCCACCTCATTTACTCAATTAACAATGTCAGCTCCATAGTAGTGCTAAATACCCTCTAAAATGTTGAAAATTGTGATGTGTGCTTGAAATTCAGGCAGAGTGCCAGAGGCTTTTTTTTTTTCGGTCCCAAAAACATTTGGAACCCTCCCTCCCCCCAACTGCTAACTCAGCTGATACCAATCCTCTATCTGCTGACTTTGCCAAACCCATACACACTATACCCACCTCTTTTGTGGTCATATTTATGGATGAATTCCCCAAAGCATGTAGTGCAAGGGCCTGCCTGAATACTTTCAAATGGTACTGTTTTAAGTTTTTGTATCCTATTATTATCTTGATAGTTAATAGCAGAATGTAAAAATGTGCTAAAATGTGTACAGTGTGTATTTATCTCTTTGTATTATGACACTTCTTACCTGTCCAGTGGGCTGCCAATAGTGTAAAGTAAGGAGGGGATGGGCAAAGTAAAACACATTATTTAGGCATTCATCTCTCAATGTAGTGGAGAGGGTTACCTGTCCAAAACATCTCCCCCCCCATAAAATTTAAAAAATGGCCCATGGGGGGGGGGGGGGGAATCTGATAGGTGGACCTTATACCTTTGTCTTAAAATACTCCCTAAACTAAATGTTATACTGATGTTGGCCAAGAATGTTTGTGTCTAATCTGCTTTCCATGTTTATGTGCAAAATTATTAATTTTTTATTCTTGTTTGGCTCCACAGTTTTCTTCCAACCCACAGGAATGGCAGACTGTGGCTTCCCACTTTGCCCAGCGGTGGGACTTTCCTAACTGCGGAGGGGCAACTGATGGGAAACACGTTCACATCGTCCCACCACCCAACTCGGGGTCATACTAATACAACTACAAGGGGTTCAATAGTATTGTGATGTTGGCGGTGGTGTCGGCTACTTACGAGTTCCTGTTTGTGGACGTGGGGAAAAATGGCCGGATGTCAGATGGTGGAGTCATCGCCCACACGGAGTTCTACAGGCATCTCCAGAATGGCAGCTTGGACTTGCCACCTCCAGAAAACAATGCGGAAGGACTCCCATTCGTCTTTGTTGCAGATGAAGCGTTTGCGCTAGGGGACCATTTTATGCGGCCATTCGCTATGAGGACCCTCACCCCGGACCAGAGGGTTTTTAATTACCGGCTGGCCAGAGCCAGAAGAGTGGTGAAGAACATGTTTGGAATAATGGCCAGCCGGTTCCGCCTATTTCTTACACCCATACACATGGCGGAGTATAAACTCAATCACATCATCCTGGCTTGCTGTGTTCTCTACAACTTTTTAAGGAGAAATTCTGTGAACTATGCTGGCTCAGTTGGGCCTGAATCCAGAATTAATCTCAATGAAACAACCCTGACGGCGCTTGAAGTGGGCCGCCCTGGCTTGCCCCCCCTGAGTGCCCGCGAGGTCCGTCTAAGATGCACGGAATACTTTGCGGGTAGGGGGTCCATCAATATACCAGACAATGTCTGAGACATTTTTTAAATAAAAAGATATTTTAAACTGAAAAAATATTTGCTTACATTTGCTGCTTGTGTTTCTTTTAGCTGACCATGACTGAAATTTGGGCAGTCCTGAAAATGGCATGATTCAGTAAAATTCGAAAGCACTGTTGGGTGTTATTTACTAAAGGCAAAGACACTTTGCACTACAAGTGCACTTGAGACTGCACTGAAACTGCACTTGTAGTGCAAAGTGGATTTGCCCTTAGGAAATAACCCCCATTGTCACAGAAAACACCAATTTTAACCCCAAAAAAGTTTAGGAGCATTGAAAGAAAAAGCCACAGATTGTTGATTATCAATATTTTTAATACAAGCACAATCACATGTGCATTTATAAAAGGTTTTTAAAACAAACCAACATGTTTGTTGTATAAAATATTTTTAGGTGACATTATTAAAAGTAGAAATTTCATTTTATGGTAAAACAGGCATGTTTAAAACCAACAAGAAATACACAAATCTAGAACTTACAAAGTTCAACTTTTGTAGAAATTGAAGGCAATATCAGACATGAGTATTTATAAACTGTGTTTGATATTGCGTTCAGATGGGGTGAAGTCACCCCTGGAAAAGCCAAATTTTGAAGACGCACACAAATTGCCGAATGTCAACATGTGCTAGCTGCCATCACGGGGGATCAAGGGACGTGTTTTGTGGGTGCAACCCCTTCCTCTCAGCTACTTTATTATTGAGGAAGGAGTTGAACCCACAAAACGCATACATTGATCTCCCGTGATGGCAGATAGCACATGTTGACATAGTGTGTGCATCTTCAAAATTTGGCTTTTCGAGAATAGGTCAAAAAAAGGACCAAAAATTATCAGGAGCAAAAACCAGAAATAATTCGGGATTTTGAGGGGTTTTGAACTCTCCCTAAAACATCAATGATGTTCTTCATTTTGTTTTGAACATCATTGATGTTTTGCTTGATGTTTTCCAAGTCCCTATTACACCCCATGATCTCCCCGATCAGGATCTGGGCACTTTCACTGGTGAAATGACCTTCATCCACAACATCACGATCACCTAAAATATATGAACAAAAACACACCATGTATTATAAATATGCCGGCATCCATCTCTTACCTGAGCCTGTGGCCGCAGACACTCACCTGTTGTGACTATTTCCACCACGTCTCCCTCCTCCTCCTCTGCTTGGCTTTGGGGGATTTCCACTTCTTCACGAGTTGGGGGGTTTGTGGTCTCTGATGAGTGGTGTCCTCTGAGTCTTTTCTCCCCTATGTTAAAAAAAATAGATATATTTAGCACGCAGATATTTTATGGCAGAAATATTATTATTATTATTATACAGGATTTATATAGCGCCAACAGTTTGCGCAGCGCTTTACAACATGGGGCAGACAGTACACTTACAATACAAATCAATACAGGAGGGATCAGAGGGCCCTGCTCGTTAGAGCTTACAATCTAGAAGGTAGGGTCAAGTGGAAACAAAAGGTAATAACTGTGGGGGATGAGCTGATGGAAAAAAATGAAAATACAGTTGTTAGGTGTGGGTAGGATAGGCTTCTCTGAAGAGAAGGGTTTTTAGGGATCTTCTGAAAGCTAATAAAGTAAGAGATAAGCGGACAGATTGGGGTAGGGCATTCCATAGGATTGGGGAGGCTTTGGAAAAGGCCTGGAGGCGAGCATGGAAGGAGGGGACAAGGGAGCTAGAGCAGGAGGTCTTGAGAGGAACGAAGAGAGCGAGTAGGTTGGTATTTAGAGACTAAGCTAGTGATGTAGCTGGGGGCGAAACTGTGGATGGCTTTGTACGTAGTTGTTAGAATTTTGAATTTAATTCTTTGGCCGAGCGGAAGCCAGTGGAGGGATTGACAGAGAGGAGTGGCAGACACAGAGCAATTGGTAAGGTGGATGAGTCTGGCAGCGGCATTCATAATGGATTGAAGAGGTGATAGATTATGTAGAGGTAAGCCAATGAGAAGGGAGTTGCAGTAGTCGAGGCGAGAGATGACCAGCGAGTGAATTAAGAGCTTTGTTGTGTCATTGGTTAGAAAGGGGCGTATTTTGGAGATGTTGCGGAGGTTGAGGTGGCAGGATTTGGACAGTGATTGGATGTGTTGCTTGAAGGAGAGTTCAGAGTCTAGGACTGCACCTAGAACCTTGGCATGTGGGGATGGGCTTATAGTTGTGCCATCGATTTTGACAGAGAGATCAGGGGAAGAGGCATATGGGGGAGGAAAAATTATAAGTTCGGTTTTGGCTAGATTGAGTTTAAGGAAGTGGTGTGACATCCAGACTGATATATCTGAGAGTAAATTACTGATACGTGAGGAGACAGAGGGAGTGAGCTGAGGGGTAGAGAAATAGATTTGGGTGTCGTCAGCGTAGAGGTGGTATTGGAAGCAATGGGAGGCTATCAGTTGACCCAGGGAGGCAGTGTAGATTGAAAATAGTAGAGGTCCAAGAACAGAACCCTGAGGGACCCCAACAAGAAAGGAAGAGGAGAGGAGGAAGTAGAGTTATAAGAAACGCTAAAGGTGCGGTTGGATAAGTAGGAAGAGAACCAGTGAAGTGTACAGTCACGGAGACCAAAGGCGTGTAGTTTTTTGAGGAGGAGGGTGGTCAACCGTATCAAAGGCAGCAGAGAGGTCCAGGAGTAGGAGTACAGAATAGTGTCGATTGGTTTTGGCCGTTAGTAGATCGTTTGTTAGTTTTAGGAGAGCAGTTTCTGTGGAGTGTTGAGGACGAAATCCAGACTGAAGGGGATCAAGAAGGCCATTATCAGTGAGGTGGACGCTCAGTCTGTTGTAGACCAGACGTTCGAGGAGTTTGGATAAGAAGGGGAGCAAGGAGATGGGGCGTAGGTTGTTAAGATTGGATGGGTCCAGTGAGGGCTTTTTAAGTATGGGTCTGACAAGTGCATGTTTTAGAGAGTTAGGGAAGATGCCAGAAGAGAGGGAGAGATTGAAGATGTGGGTTAGAGAGTGTAGCATAGGGCCAGAGGGTGAACGTAGCATTTGTGAGGGAACAGGATCCAGAGGGCAGGTGGTAAGGTGGACATTAGAAAGTAGTTTAGCAACTTCTTCTGTAGTGGTGGGGTTGAAAGAGGGAAATAATGATTGTGCCTGTGGGCATGAAGTGTAAAGCATGGAGGCTGTCGGCACAGTAGAGATCTCAGCGCGAATAGTATCAATCTTCTGTTTGAAGTGATTGGCGATCTCCTGTGCAGTGAGTGAGTTGGCGGGTGGAGGCGGTGGAGGACGAAGTAGAGAGTTGAAGGTGGAGAAGAGTTGACGGGGACAGGATGATAAGTTGCTAATGAGAGTGGTAAAATAGGTCTGCTTGGCAGAGAGGAGGCTGGAATTGTATTTTTGGAGGGCAGATTTATATTGGTTGAAATCTCTCTGGGACTTAGTCTTACGCCACAGGCGCTCCAGAGCACGACTACGTTTTTTCAGACTTCTAGTATCATCTGTTTGCCAAGGTTGAAGGGGTCTGGGCTTGATTCGGTGTGTAGTGAGGGGGGCAAGTGAGTTCTGTGAGGCTAGAAGTGAAGCGTTGTACACAGAAGTGGCTAGGTTGGTGCAGGATAGGGGTGAGATTTTGTCATAGAGGTTGTTGATAGCAGAGTAGAGAAGAGTTGAGATGACATAGGTTTCTGCGGGTAACTTTAAGGTGGTTGGAGGGAGAGGATGTGAAGGAAAGGGAGAGAGTGAAACTAATAAGGTGGTGATCAGAGAGAGGCAGTGGATAGTTAGAGAGGTTGCATGGAGTGCAAAGGTGAGAGAACACGAGGTCAAGGATATTGCCTTCTGAGTGAGTTGGAGCATGTATCCACTGCTTCAGGTCAAAGGAGGATGTTAGGCTAAGATGTTTGGAAGTGGTAGGAGTGTTAGTATTAATAGGGATGTTGAAGTCCCCGAGAATGATAGTGGGGATTTCAGAAGAAAGAAAGTAGGGTAGCCAGGCAGAGAAGTCTTCAAGAAAGGTTGATACTGGTCCAGGGGGCCTGTAGATCACAGCTATCCTTAGAGAAATTGGAGTGTAAAGACGAATACAGTGTGCTTCGAAAGAGGAGAGTGACAGAGAGGGAGGTGGCTGAAGTACCTGAAAGGTGCTATGTGGGGCTAGAAGGATTCCGACACCTCCTCCCTTACGTCCGCTGGATCTGGGGGAGTGAGTCCAGAGAAGACCACCATGGGATAGGGCAGCAAAAGATGCAGTGTCGGATTCGTGGAGCCAGGTTTCGGTAATGGCGAGTAGGTTAAATGAGTTGGCAATAAAGATGTCATGGAGAGAGGTGAGCTTGTTGTAGACAGAGCGGGAGTTCCAAAGGGCACAAGAGAAAGGGAGTCTGGTTTTGGGAAGAATAGAAATGTGAACTAAATTGTGTTGATTGCGGCTGTTGCCAGAGGGTGCAGGGTGATGGGTGCATGGGGTACAGTTAAATGATGAAGGCCCAGGGTTTGGGGATATATCTCCAGAGGTTAGGAGAAGCAAGAGGGTGAGGGAGGCAATATGGGAGTGGGATTTATATGAAGGGACATGCCCCAGGGTCTTAGAGATTTTTAGTGTATGTGGATTTAGAATTAGCAGGAGTTGGTGGGTGCAGTAATAAGGACAGGACAGGAGTGAGGGTGATATATATATATATGTTGTGGGGGGGAGAAGAGGGGTGAAGGAGAGATAGTTTTATGATGGAGGACAGAGTTGTCAAAAGCAGTGGTAGAGAAAGCATGTTACCAGGAAAAAGAGCTAAAGGAGTAAACAAGTTCACCTGATGTCTGTGTGCTGTTTTTCAAAGTGTTTATCTTGTGTCCTTTCGCTTTGTGCCTTCGCTGAAGTGCAGAGTCAGAAGTGCATTTCACTTATAGAAATCGTCACTTTGAGAAAGAGCCAAGTTGCAAATGTGTACCCCCTGCAAATGCTTCCCCCAAGAGAAGCTTATATATATACTGATAGGGGTAGGGTGTGGGTGGATTTCAATTAGCAATCAAGAGGTTATAAAGCTTGGCTGGTTAATAGGGCAAAATTCTTAAGTCACAAACAGACTAGCAAGAGGGCACTAAAGTTAAGAGGGCCATCATTTTGGGTAAGACAAGGGAGATAATAAAGCATTGTAATGTGGACAGGTCTACAGACAGTTAAGTAAAAATAACATACCAGCATTATTAGAGACACATAAGAAAAAGATAGCAGTGTTTCAGTTTTTGGCTGGAGTTGCAGCAGTAGGAGCATACCAGAGTTAAGAGACATAGGAGACAGTTTTCACTAATGCGATTCTGGCTGGAGTTGCAGCAGTAGGAGCATACCAGAGTTAAGAGACATAGGAGAGAGTTTTTCACTAATGCGATTCTGGCTGGAGTTGCAGCAGTAGGAGCATACCAGAGTTAAGAGACATAGGAGACAGTTTTCACTAATGCGATTCTGGCTGGAGTTGCAGCAGTAGGAGCATACCAGAGTTAAGAGACATAGGAGACAGTTTTCACTAATGCGATTCTGGCTGGAGTTGCAGCAGTAGGAGCATACCAGAGTTAAGAGACATTGGAGACAGTTTTCACTAATGCGATTATGAATATGAAACATTGCTTGGAAGTGGAGTACAATTGTCTATTTTGGCAAAGTTCCAAGATGAAGAAATATTTTTTACCTTTGTCAAGCTTGAATACTTACCTGTTTTGTGCAAGCTTCACAGATGGAGTCACCCCTATAGTATACACTAGAGAACCTGTGTGGGCCCCTAATAAAAAGGGTGTTCTGGTGTCCCACAATAGTGCTCCTGTGTCCAGATGTGTAAACAGCTGCTGAGTGTCCTCTCCTTACACAGAATCTAGTTTAGAGTTCATTCTAGTTACTAACACATCTAGACACCAAAATTATTTTAAGAGAAGTAGACCAGAAAAAATGTATAGAACTGCATCTGGACAAAACATGGTGTTTTCTAGGCCGAACGAACAATGTTTCCTACGAACGAATAATGTGTCCATGGACATGAAAGTTGCCATTTTAAACTGTACAACAGTAAAGAAAAGCACATGGAGCAGCACGAACGTAATAAAAATAAAGAATAGGAACACAGGACAACCACTTACTTTTTTGCAGCACTCTCCTGATCCTTCTATACTGATCGTGCTCCCTTTGAGGTTCGACCACCGCTTCCTCAGTTGATCCTTGGATCGTCGTACCCCAAAATTCCTGTGCAGACTCTTCACAACTTTCGCCATGATCTTGGCCTTTCTGACATTGGGGTTGGGGTAAGGTCCATACTTCCCGTCATAGTTGGCCCTCTTCTATATGTCGACCATCTCCACAAAGGCCATATTTGATGCCTTAAATCGTCTACTCCAGGATCGGGACGTTTCTGGCTCCGGGCTTTCCTCCTCGCTGCTGTAATTAGCACGCACCTGTTGTGTCTTCGCCATGTGCTCTTCCCCACTGCGCCGAACGAGAAGGGGCGGGGAATAGACTAGAAAGAACGTCAGGGACGAGCATAGTTTCACGCATGCGCAGTGTATATAAAGCGTAACACATGTGCGTAGTACGTACGATCTGTGAGCGGAGGTAGGAATATCGGAGGCGCTGATCATGATAACGAAGGTAACATTTAAACTTGGCCCTATAGTGCTTCTAGATTGAGGCCTATATTGGGACAAGATTAGGAGACTTTAGCCTGACATTAGGGTTTGTCTTGTGTATTGTAGATAAAATGGACGGCTTCAATGACCACATTTTCCTCCCCCTGTTCATAGACAAATACAGGGAGCTGCCCTGTCTGTGGCAGATCAAATGCCCGCATTATAATCATAAACAAAAGAGGCAGGTAGCGCTGGAGAAACTGCTGGAGTTGGTGAAGCCGGTGGTCCCCACAGCAACCATCCCTTATTTAAAAGCAAAAATTGGTGGCCTGAGAAGCACTTATCTTAGGGAGCGCAAGAAGGTCCAGGATTCCCAGAGATCCGAAGCTGCAGCAGATGACATTTATGTCCCCAGGCTGTGGTACTATGAGAGACTTTGTTTTCTGTCAGACCAAACTGAAATCAGGGAATCCCTCTCAACCCTTCCTTCCACTCTTCCTTCCATCCTATCTTCCACCCCAGCTGAGGCTTCCGATGTCCAACCTGGGACTTCCAGCCAGGAAGAAGTGGAGGAGCCCAGCTGGAGCCAGGTATAGCATTGTTCTACAGATTTCTGGTCAATAAATAAATGATGTTTACTAGATAGTTATTATTGATCACTAATTGCTGATTTAATAAAGTGTTTTACATATCACTAGACAGTAGTGGGCAAAAATAATTGGGACAAGAATGAAAAATGCTGGCCTCAGAATGATAATCTGTTATATTTGTTAACATTCAATTTGCAACAGTCATGAGGTGAAAATTGTGTGCGATTGATGAAGAAAAAACTAAAACTATGTCCCTTTTTCATACACAGGAAGACCTCAGCCAGGAGGAGGCTATAGAATGCGGCACACAGGAGGAGGCTGTGGAATGTGGCAGCCAGGAGGAGGCGGGGCTAAGTGGCAGCCAGGAGAAGGCCGGGCCCAGTAGGAGCCTGACAGAATCGCAGGTTCCTCCCCTCCGCCTTCCAAACAAAAGACCCAGGAAGGGGAGTAACGTGCAGGATTCAGCAGGCTGATTCAGGAGGCTTCTGCGTCTTTTAGAGCCTTTCCCACTCATGGAGAGGCCTTTGCCTGTATGGCTGCCACAAAACTGCAGGAGGGCCAACGCCTCATGTGTGAGGAACCAATTTATCAAACCTTAAATGAGGGGTTGAGGGGCGAAATCACACCCAATACCCACCTGAGTAAGTTGGACCATCCTCCTCCTGCCACAACTCCACCACTACAGACACAGCATGGAAGGAAGCGTGGAAGGAAGACAAGAGCGTGATGGCCTGGGTTCAGTCTGGTCTGACAAAAGATGCAAGCTCTTGTATGACCACAGCCTGGGGACATACATGTCATCTGCTGCTGTTCATGACCTCTTGGACTTCTGAACCAGATTGTACTCCCTTATATATGGACTCCTCAGGCCACCAATTTTGCCGGAAAATAATTGATGTGTGCCCTGGGGGCCAAAGGCTTCGCCAATTTCTGCAGTTTCTCCAGCGTTGCCTCCCTCTTTCTTTGGTTATGAGCCCTTAATACATTTTTGGTTTGATTTATTATACTCGCCTATGTTTGTTTTCCTTCAAAAAGGACAGTTTGTTTGTGTGGAGGCAGGTACATTTCAAAAATACAATGTCAAATTAACAAGAGACACCAACACCAAACAATCTCCTTGAGATTAAATAATACAAGATAATAATGGTTTTGTGGTAACTTGACACACAAAACTATTCTGGAGTAAACAAAACTAAATAAAATAAGAATAAAACACAAGATCAGGATTTAAAAAAATACCTAAAAAACAAATTAAAGCTCAAAACATCACAAAAAGTTGTTTTTTTCGGCAGATGTGACAAATAAAAATATTATATTGATGAAATCACGATAAATAATAAAGAATTTTGTGAGAACTCTGTGTGAATATGAGCAGCAAAACAACTTAATTCTTCTATCATTATAAAGAATAAGAGAGTGCGCTGCATTAAACAATTTAAAACATTGCAGCGCGACGAAAGTGCTATATCCATTCTGAATGCTAATTTTACCAGACCGAGCAGTTCCGTCTCTGAATTTATTCTGAGCATGTGTGGCACTTTGTGCGTCGGAATTGTCCACACGGTCAGAATTGGCGCAATCGGATTTTGTTGTCAGAAAATTTTATAGCCTGCTCTCAAACTTTGTGTGTCGGAAATTCCTATGGAAAAAGTCCGATGGAGCCCACACACGGTCGGAATTTCCGACAACAAGCTCTGATCGCACATTTTCTGTCGGAAAATCCGACCGCGTGTACAGGGCATTAGACTTATTTGGCGCAGGAAAGGTCCCTGCTGTTAAATATTATTCCAAAAATTGTAATTACGTGACCCTGTTAAACAGGGGCAGAAAAATTGGTCCTTGGGTGGTGGTGGTGGTGGTGCCCTAAACCAAAAATATTGTGGGAAGCTAGCATCATCATGATTGAGAAGGAATAGGATAGGCAGTCTTCAAGGGATCCCAGATCCATAGCAAATTCAATTACATCAACCTCAGGTGCTTGATAGCTGCTGATCCAGGACTAATTCATTTTTATAAATGTGAGCCTATCAATGGAGTCTGTGGACAGGTGCACTCTTTGATCCATTACAAACCCTCCAGCAGCACTGAATGTGCTTTCAGAAAGCATGCTGAATGCAGGACAGGCCAGTAGCTCAATTGCATATTGAGCAAGTTCTGGCCAGTGGTCCAACCTCATGACCCAGTAACTCAGTGGATGCTCTGGTCTCAAAGTCTGCTCTTGCCCCTAGATATTCCTGCAACAAATAACGCAGACACTGGCGATGGTTGCTGGAACCTATCAGACCTTGGCGCTGAGGACTGAAAAATAGTTTAAAGGCATCGGTCAGCCAGCCACCTTCTCCACCGCTCTTCCTCTGACCATGAACAAAGCCTCAGAAACACGTTGTCCTGCACCAGGAAATGGTAACCTCCCGGGGGCTGGAAATGTGTTACACACACTTTTCTTCAATGCCTCCTGAAGATGTTTCATCCTCTGCTCCCTCTGCGAAGGCAGGATAAGTTCTGCAACCTTACCTTTGTAACGTGGACCAAGAAGGGTTGCCAGCCAGTAATGATCCCTCTCCTTAATACCACGAATCCTAGGATCCTTTTGCAGGCTTTGCAGAATCAGGGAGGAAATGCACGCATAAATTTGCAGAGGCATTCGATTCTGAGTCCTCTGGGTCACTAAGAATCACATTATCTGTAACTACCTCCTCCCAGCCACATACAACTCCTTGGGTTTCTGGGGACTGAAAACCATCCCTTGAAGACTGCTGCGTGTTATCCTTGACATCCATGCTAATACAATCCTCCTCCTCTTCTTCCTGTGTGTTTGGTGGACCCGCAGGAATGCTATCTGGATAAAGGGGGTTCCAGCAGGAAGACTAGAGGGACAGTGTCACTGATGCATGCATTGTCGCTGTTCACCATCCTTGTGGCCTCCTCAAATGGTGACAGGAAAGTGCATGCATCCCTGATCAGTAGCCACTGGCATGGCGAAAAGAAGCCAAGCTCTCCTGACCCTGTCCTGGTGCCATACTCGCACAGGTACTCATTAATGGCCCTCTGCTGTGTGTGTGCAGCCGCTGCAGTATTGCCAACGTTGAGTTCCATCTGGTGGGCATGTTACAAATGAGGCGGTTGATAGGCAGGTTGCATTCCCTTTGAATGTCAGCCAGCCGAGCACTGGCATTGTATGACCGGCGGAAATGACCACAGACTTTTCTGGCCTGCCTCAGGAGATCTTGTAAGACTGGGTACCTGGTAAAGAAAGGCTGCACCACCAAATTCAGGATGTGTGCCAAACATGGAACATGGGTCAAGTGTCCCTGTTGGAGGGCGGAGCGAAGATTGGTGCCATTGTCGCATACAACCATTCCTGGCTGAAGCTGGCTTGGCGTCAACCAACTCTGAGCCTGCCCCTGCAGAGCTGACAGAATCTCTGCCCCAGTGTGGCTCCTGTCCCCTAGGCAGACCAACTCAAGCACCGCATGACATCTTTTTGCCTGACAACTTGCGTAGCCCCTTGAGCGTTTAGGGAGCACTGCTGGTTCAGAGGTCAAGTCTGCAGAAGAGGCCATAGAGGAAGAAGAATAGGAGGGTGGGGAGCATACAGATGTTGTGGCAGAATCACCACTAGCTTTTTGGAGGCATGGTGGCAGAACAAGCTCCAACACTGAACCCTGTCCTGCATCCGTCCCAGTTGCCAGCAGAGTTACCCAGTGCACCGTGAAGGAAAGGTAACATCCCTGCCCATGCCTGCTGAACCATGAGTCAGCTGACCGCCCTGTACAACGAGGTCAAAACATTGCATTCCACATGGCAGTAGAAAGCCAGTAGAAAAGAAATGGCATTTTGGAACCTTCCATTGTGGTACAGCACATTCCACAAATTCACGAAAGGGAGCTGAGTCTACCAGTTGAAAAAGCAGCAGTTGCAGTGCTAGCAATTTGGCCAAGCTGTCATTTAGATGCTGAGCATGTGAATGGCTGGGGCCGAATTATTTTTTTATGGTTCAGCATCCGGGGTAGGGAATTTTGCCTGCTGAAATCAACTGGTGGTGTAATGCTAGCAGATTGGCTACAAGTACTTGTGACACCTATTGCTGTACCTTCATTCCTCTCAGTGCAGGTTTTTGAGAGGACTGGAGGTATAGTAGGGTTGGAGATCCCAGATGAGGAGCAAGGAGAAGTCCGCCTTTTTCTATGATGTGGGTCTTTCAAGTGCTGTTGCCAACGGACTACTCCTCCAAATGGGAGCATATATACGTGCATTATATTCTAATCCAACAGCAAGAGTACGTGTCAGCGGCCATCTGTCGAATGCCTTTAATCTTCGCAAAGGTAGGAGACAGGGTTGCCCCTTGTCTAAATTATTGTATGTCCTTACATTAGAACCTTTACTAAACAGGTTAAAATCCAACACAGACACAAAAGGAATCACAATACATGACCAAACATATAAAATCGCAGCATTTGCAGATGATATGCTGCTTTTTCTCTCTGAACCCCATATATCTATACCAAATCTACTACAAGATCTAGAACACTTCCAATCTATATCAAATTTAAAAATCAACCACTCTAAATCAAATGCCCTAAATATAAAACTACCGTTGGAATCAATGTCACTTTGGCAAAAAAACGTTCCCTTTACATGGCCGAAAAATACAATAACCTACTTGGGTATTCAAATACCCACTAAATTATCAGAGCTGCAATTTTACCCCTGTCCTTAAAGAAACATACGAGGACCTAAAATGCTGGAACTCCTTAAATGTCTCCTGGTTTGGTAGATCCTCATTAATAAAAATGACAATTTTTCCCAGATTTCTATACATTATGCAAACTATTCCCATCAGAATACCAGCTACATTCTTTAACTCCTTCAGACAAGCCTGTTCTACTTTCTTATGGAGGAGTAAACCTCCCAGAATCAATCACAGAAGACTTACTCTACCTAAACTCAATGGAGGAATAACACTCCCAGACCTACGCAAATACCACCATGCATCCCTCTTAGCAAGAATAGTAGACTGAAATATACAGAAGCAAGTCAAAGACTGGGTAACTTCGCACAATATCCAATACAGATGGAAATTCCCATTCTGCCTGTCGGCATCCACTAGGGGTCGCACAGCTTTTCTTAGAACCCCAGAAGATCTACCTGCCTTTTGCGAACAAATGGATATTCCTCAGATGGATATACCTGAGTGGCATGCTTTCTACTTCCCTACGGATCCATGGAAGCCAGTCGCATACAACTCATCTCCCAAAGCCCAAAGACAACGCTCCAGACGCCGCAGACGATCCCCACATCACCTGGAGATCGCCAATCCCGCCGAGACCTCCCAGCCCGCAGTCCAGGCCTGGCAAACACTCCTCGTCGGAACTACTAGAAGACACCACCCTTGTTCTGACCATACTGCTTTTACACAGTGAATCTAACTTTCCCCCCCTTCTGGAACAATACCTATCCCCTTCCCCCGGCTATCTTTTTTTTTTTTTTTTTTTTTTTCTCTTCTTCTTCTCCCCTATGTTTTTTCTCTCCCCTTTTTATTTAGCTGAAGGAACAATACCAGTCTCTTCAAGAACCATTGCCGAAAATCCTTCGTTTTGAGATCAGACGCATATACAGGACCCTGACAGATATACCACCATCCCATCTGGATCTGTGAGTAACGCCTCGGCCAGTTATGGCAGACTTGGTGTCCTTCCAATCACATCCCTAACACCAATGCCAGGTTTGCATTTACCCTGGTTAAAACGCCTACGAGCCAATCAGACAGCTCTCTTATACTTACGGCAAAGGGTTCTACTATTCTTAATTATGTTACGTTTGTTTGCTTGTATTACATGTTTTAAATGTTTTAAATGGTTAACATTGTTCGCGTGAGACAAATGGTGGGAGCCTGGATTCTTACACTCATTGCTATCACTCAATTTAGTGTATGGGCGATCTACAACCGCCAGACTGGCAACCAACTCTCTCCTCCAAAGGTATCCCATACCTCGCCTATGACCTATACACCTACATTAAGCTCTCTACTATCACTGACATGTAAGGAATTGGTGCCAACCCATTCCTATAACAGTAAACCCATATCATCACTTCCACCCCCTTAAAACTCCGCCTCACCCAAGCATTTTATTACACTTGGAACGGGGATCAAGGCTCCCACAATAACAGATATATCCCCGAAAAAGGGGGAACAGCAGAAAATTCAGTATACAGAGAAAAATTAAGAAAAACTATTTACAGTAAAAACACAGGAAAATACGAGTAGCAATTTTTCTTTCCCTCTCTAATGGGAAAACCCCCAAGAGATCAGGCTACCATAGATGGCCGTTATCGACTACCTGAGACATGTCTATTATGTTCTGAGAGGGGTATTTGTCTGTATCTCGTCTTCTCCCCCCCTCCCTTCCCCCCCCAGAAGGTAATCCAACGCACACACCCCCAACCCCCAAATACGATCATTTAGCATGATTCGTCCTCCATAGTGCCGCAGCACTCATTCCTACCACAGCTCGCTTACCCACACAGCTGTCCATACGGACTAGAGCTACTAAACCGGACTTCTCCCCCATAGGTGGATAGGCAAGCCTACGCCCACCTCCGGTGTACCTCATTTACGTACCCATTGTATCTCTGAGGTACGTCCCCTCATTCTCCAGACTTCAAGTCTACCTACTTCAACTTTTCTTTACTCCCTCTCTTATCCCCTCTCCTCCCCCCCTCCTGCTCCCTCTATTTTCTGTTTTCCCACTCCTCTTTCTACCCTATTATCTCCTCTGGGTCTAACCCCCTCTGTCTATTCCACACTTTTTTTACCTCACACTTATTGTATAGGGCGGGGGCCGCCCCTCCTCCCTTCTCCCCAGCCTTCAATTACCCACTGATTCACTCTACACCAAGTGCATAGGACACGACATTAACTAGCTTAACTTAGCACTCCATAAACTCCTGGACACCCACAATGTCGAATGGAGCTAGAATCTCTACACAACAGCTCTCACTCAAATGCTTGTCTCTAAATGTTAAAGGCTTAAATATACCAGAAAAAAGGTCACAGGTACTAACTGCTCTGACTAAACATAAAGCCCACTTCCTCCTGTTACAGGAAACACATTTCTGTGCAAAACACATCCCCAAACTGTCGAATCATATATATAAACAGGCATTTCACTCCACGAACCCAATATCAAAAACGAAGGGAGTATCTATTCTCATCTCCAAACACGCTGACTTTCAACTGAAAGACTCCCTGGTTGATCAAGAGGGCAGATACATTTTTATCAAAGGCTCTTACGAATCAAAACCAATCACAATTGCTAATGTGTACTGCCCAAATGAACACCAAGTAACTTTCTTCAGGCGTATTTGTGACCTTCTTTCCACTTTCCATGAGGGTATATTACTTCTTGGTGGCGACTTCAATGTCCCACTAAACCCGAATATAGATTCCTCTACGGGAACTTCTGCACTCCCCTATCGGGCACTGCGACAAATTAAACTCCAACTACAGAACTTGACACTCCACGACTCATGGCGCACCATGCATCCGACTGTCAAAGACTATACATTTTTCTCCGCCCCTCACCAAAAATATTCAAGAATTGATTACATATTCTTATCCCAAACAGACCTAACACTCCTCTCCCACGCCACAATAGAGCCTATGTTCTTATCAGACCATCACCCCATCACGATCACCTTAACGTTCCCAGACTACAATAACAGAACCAAGACATGGAGACTTAACCCATCCCTTCTCAAAGACCCTGACATAATGAGACAAATAAATACCCGACTCCATCAGTACTTCCAAGAAAATTCCTCTCCAGATATAACCCCGGTCACACTTTGGGAAGCCCACAAATGTGTCATAAGGGGGAAACTTATAGCCCTAGCCACAGCCACAAAAGAGAAAAAAATCAGACAGGCCCATATCGCATCCCTCCTTGAAACTATCCATAGACTCGAAAAAACACACAAACAATCCACATCCCATTCTACACTACAGGACCTCCTCTATGCTAGATCCACCCTATTGGAAGAATTAGGGAAACGCACGAGGCGTCAATATGTGCTTAGACAAAAAGTGTTCTACGAACACGGCAACAAAAGTGGGAGACTACTTGCACGCACTATACAAGCGGCCAAGACCTCCTCCATAATCCATCACCTACGTACCGACGGGGGCGTGATGATCTCTAAAAATGAAGACATTGCAGCACATTTCGAAAACTTTTATTTTAAACTATATAACCTGGCATCTCATAACACAGACTCGCCCAACACCCCACCTCGCCAATCTCAAATACTAGACTTCCTAGCCCAATACTGCCCTAAACCGATAACTCCACAACAGGCCGCCACTTTGGAAGGCCACATGACCACAGAGGAGTTGGACCTGGCAATAAAACAAATGAAAGTAGGCAAGAGCCCAGGCCCAGACGGCCTACCACTAATCTACTACAAAAGCTTCCTAGAAACCCTTTCTCCGCAAATGCTCAATGCCTTCAACTCCCTATCGGACCCTTCCATCTCACCAGGCAACATGCTCGAAGCCCATATAGCAGTCATACCAAAAGCAGATAGGGACCCAGCCCTGGCGTCCAATTACAGACCCATTTCACTACTCAACGTAGACATCAAACTATACGCAAAAATAATAGCAAATAGATTATTACCCCTGATCCCTAGCCTGATCTCAGCAGACCAGGTGGGTTTTGTCCCGGGGAGGGAGGCCAGAGAGAATACCATTCGCACCTTAAACATACACCACTGGCTCACCTCCTCAGAAGCGAGGGGATTCCTGTTGTCTCTCGACGCCGAGAAGGCGTTTGACAGGGTGGCCTGGGACTATATGCGGGCAGTGCTGAAGGGCATTGGTTTGCCGCCACACATGTGTAATTACATCAACGCTCTATATGACAATCCCTCTGCAAGAGTCAAAGCAAACGGCCTCCTGTCAAACGCCTTCCCAATAACCAATGGTACTCGCCAGGGATGCCCTTTATCCCCCCTTATTTTTATTTTAACTTTAGAACCCCTCTTAAATAGACTGCGAGCGAATACAGATATTCAAGGAATAACTATAAACAAGAGAGAATTTAAGGTAGCAGCCTTCGCAGACGATATCCTGCTAACACTCCAATCACCTCACATTTCTCTCCCAAACTTACTGAAAGATATCAACCATTTCGGGGTCCTATCCAATCTTAAGATAAACTACCCTAAATCACACGCTCTGAACATATCCCTTCCCCCACAGATGGTCACTCACTGCCAACACTCCTTTCCCTTTCAGTGGAAAAACGACACCATTACTTATCTAGGCATCCAAATCACTAAACGACTCACAGACCTATACGAACAGAATTTTCTTCATACCCTCTCAAAAATTCAGATGGACCTAAAGGAATGGGCCACACTTAACGTATCATGGTTCGGACGTTCGGCCCTGATCAAAATGATTATTCTCCCTCGCCTCTTGTACTTAATGCAGACCATTCCAATTCATCTACCCCCTGCATTCTTTTGTTCATATAAGAAGGCATGTACAACCTTCATCTGGAAGAACGGTCCTCCGAGAATCAAATACTCCCGACTGACTTGCAGTAAGACTAAAGGTGGAATTGCACTTCCAGATCTTTACAAGTATTACACTGCCTGCCACTTAACTAGGGTAGTAGACTGGTGCACCAATAAAACAGAAAAACCCTGGGTGACTCTAGAAAATTCCTTTATGCCTGGCTATTTACACAATCTTCCTTGGCTCCCACCCAAACATTGGACACAACCAATCAAAAAACACCCACTCGTCCACCCGTCACTACTCGCCTTTACCTCCGCTATGACGACCTTTCAACTATCCTCACGACCAGGGCCTTTGACTCCCCTGAGGGGAAACCCAGATTTCCCCCCGGGGTCATCAAATACATTTTTAAAACAAGAATGGCCACACGAAAAAGTTCAAGCACACCACTTTTTCCATACAACCCGGCTACGATCATATGACAATCTCAAATCAATATCCCTCACAAAAAACTTTCCTTTTTGGACATACAGACAACTGACACATTTTCTTTCCTCTACAACCTCCAGTAATACATGGTCGAGAAGACTAACTCCATTTGAATCCCTATGTACCCAAGACACACCCCCAAGACACCTAATATCCATCATCTATTCTCTCCTCCAAGAAACGCCACACCACTCACACACTGAATCCCTCCATCTATCCTGGAACAAAGATCTACACATAGACCTCACTGAGGAAGATTGGGAAACCATTCATGTCCACACCCACAAAGGCTCACTAAATGTTGCCATCCAAGAGAATGGATATAAAATACTTACCAAATGGTATAGAACACCATCTCGCATACATAAATTTTCGCCCTCAATCCCAAACACTTGCTGGAGGTGCAATAAAGAAGTGGGCTCTATGATCCATATATGGTGGGAATGCCCGATCATTCAGGTTTTCTGGAGGGAGGTTCACGACATAATTCAACGAGTAACCACATACACCCTGAATTTTGACCCAGCACAATATCTCCTTCATCATACAACCTTACCTAAAAGATCCTACCACAGATCACTGGCCATGCACATGGTAAATGCAGCCAGATTATGCATTCCTGTAAAATGGCGCTCAACCAGCCCCCCAACGGTCAGGGAATGGCTGACAAAGATTGCTAAGATAGAGGAGATGGAAGAATTGATATATATTTCACAAGACCGCATACAAAAATTCACCAATCTATGGGCTTGCTGGACTCACTTCAAAAGCACTAATTGTTACAAGTCATATTTCCCGATATAGTATTCCCCCTCTCTTGAGAGACGTGGAGACCTCGGTAGCCCCTGGTTCCGGGGTGGGCTGGCTGGGGAGGGGGGGCGGCCCCCCTATCCCCTCCTTCTCTAACCTAATACCTTACGTATATTCCTCCTCTCTATCCCTCCTCTTTCCCCTCTCCCCCTCTGTTTCCCCTACCCCTACAGTTTCCCCCGCTAAATCTTTCCAGTACTCACATCTCACCCTATGTATATCCCACTCTTATTCATACCTAGTCATAACCTCTCCACACTATCAGACTGTGCCAATTGGACACAGTCAGGAACCTAATAGAGACAGACCTTTCTGTTTTAGTTTCACACAAGTTTACTTATTTTATTTACTTTGTAACTGATCCTAGTGTAAATGAACCACACAAGATACTCCTGTTTCCTATAATACTTGTATACAGAAAATGTCTCGTTGTAAATTTTCTAGATGGTTCTTCTTTTATACATTTCTATTATCCTACCATACGCTTGAATCCCCATGACGTCAATGGCATCAATACTTATTGTATCACTATCCTATAAAATGTCATGGAATATCTGTCAAATCTGTTACAACTGATTATACTTGTAATTGTGTTTATTTTTCAATAAAATCTTTTTTGTGGAAAAAAAAAAAAGACTGGGTAACATTGGAACATCTGCAATCCCCTCATAACTTAAGATCTCTACCATGGATACATCCAAATCACCATCCCCCCACAATCAAAACACATCCTCTGATAGGTCCTACATTAGAGATTTCCACGAAGCTTTAAAAACGAACAACCCAACACCTTGTTTGGGCCCCCTTACCCCGCTAAAGTCCAACCCAGACTTCCCCCCAGGACTAGAACAAAACTTCCTCTCCAAAATCTGGCCCCATAAAGACATCTTATCCAAACACTTCTTTAAAAGGGGTTCTCTCCTATCTAGTGATGAACTCAACATTGATCTCAATCCGAACTTGATTCCACAATGGAATTACTTGCAAATTAAACACTATTTAACCAGACGGGAGTCATCTCAGGCTTGGATAAGAACTCCCACGGATCTAGAAAACCTTTGCTCAACAAAAATCCCCCAAAGACACCTCATATCAATTGTATACCTCTCTTTTTTTGAGGGAAAAAATGATTTCTCCAGTACTTCATGCCAAGCGTGGGAACAGAACCTTAATATCAACTTAACTAATACTGAATGGGAAACCATATACGGGTATGCACATAAAGGATCGTTAAATGTAGCTACTCAAGAATGTGGGTACAAAATACTCACAAGATGGTACAGAACACCTGTTTTGGTAAACAAATTCTCATCCCAGACATCAAATAGATGCTGGAGGTGTGAAAAAGGGGGGATCGATGATACACATATGGTGGCCCCCATGATCCAGGAATTTTAGAGGATGGTTCATGACAACATCACCTTAATCACATCTGAAAATCTGAACTTTAATGCAGCGCAATAGCTCATACATCATACCACTATTCCCAAGAAACAATACATCAAATCATTACCCATGTTCATGATCAACGCAGCGAGACATCGTATACCTTGCCACTGGCGCTCAAATATCATTCCTTCTAAAAAGGAATGGTTACACAGAATCAATAACAGAAAAAATAGAAGAGCTTATTAGTATATCACAGGAAAGAATATCTAAATTCACCTCAACAAGGTATAACTGGATACAATTCAAATCCTTCTCGGCCTACGAAGCAACTTTTGTATAATCACGGAAAACAATGTTCAACAATAGAATACACTAGGCATTGGAGGAAGAAAGATGGAAACAAAGAAAACGGAAAACTCTGATACAAAAAGAATCCCTCCTCCCTACTCCCCCCTCTCCTTTTTAATTTTAATTAATTTTAATTTTATTATGCTTCCTAAATAATACTATCCTTTTTTGCAAAAACAGAATGATTTTCTCTATCATAGTTTCATAGTTAGTAAGGTTGAATAAAGACACCAGTCCATCCAGTTCAACCTGAGTGAGCACCCACAATTGTCCCTATCCCCGCACACTGCATCCCATCAAGATTGTACCTTAATGCTTGCAAATGTTACATTGAAATGTTGTACAATTTTTGTATGTTCGCTCAATAAAAATGTATGAAACAAAAAAATAGAAAAAAAATAGAAGACCCTTGCAACCACGTAATATCGTCTCAAAAACCAACATCAGACACATCGAGACCCTTGCGACCATGCAATATCGTCTCAGCAGCCGTACACTCATCGAGACCCTTGCGACCACGCAATATGCTCTCAGCAAACCAGACTGAGACCCTTGCAACCATGCAATTTTTACCGTCCGGCTATACCTATCCGGCGTCCAAGCATTTTTGTCCTTACAGGACCCCAGTAAACCATCAGTATTCTCGGCCATGCAGTCACGTCCCTCCTAAGGGGCATACAGAAGCACCAACCCATAGCTAGTGGCAAACGCCTACATATGACGAGTGACATCTTCAGAGACATGTCTGAAATCCTTACTCATTCTCCGTTTGGGGCTTTGTCCAGTCTAGTCATCCAAGCAGCCATATACTTGGCCTTCTACGGTTCCCTATGACCTAGTGAATTTGCCGTCAATGGCTCCGGCAGCCAGACACTGCTCCAACGCCACCTAACTCGCTTTCGAACCATTACACCCTTCATCTTACAGTCTCCAAAACTCAACAAACTGGCCCCAAGGTTGACATCAACCTGTTTCAGACTAACAACGCCTGGTGCCCAGTGATGGTGCTCGACCGGCTACTGTCCCATCTACCCAGCCAATCTGATGGTAGCCGTTGCTACCCTTTCTGACCAGCCCCCTGAGTGGCAGCCAGTTTATCAGGCATGTCAGGCTCCTAAGCAACTTGGGCTTCAACCCCAGACATTCCTTCTGGATTGGAGCAGCTTCAGCTGCATCCCAGCATGGAGTGCCAGACCACATAATCAAGAAGTTAGGCAGATTGAAGTCCACTTGCTTTGCCACATACATCCCAAATCCTCAGACGGATATGGCACAAGCCTTCACTAAGCGGGCTCAATAACAACAAGAATCAATAAAGAATTATTCCCCTATCTAAATCTTTTGCCCCCTTTTCTTGGCATACCGTCCAGGCCACCAAGGCACACTTCAGGTCTATTTATGTTGTAAGTCTTGTCGCATGTTGATGTAATCCACATCACTCTCGGTCATAGGGCCACAACCATAAATAAGAAGGCCAGTATGGTGGCCTGAATTTATGGGAGGAGCACGGAGGGTATTTAAGCAGCCCACTCGCCCATGCTCTTTGTCTTTTCCTGTGCGTGATACCCTCCCTTCCCTTTTTCAGGTCACTTCTCAGCACATCCTTCTCTATAAACTACCTATTACTTATCTTGGGTATGTCCCCTTTTCTTGGCATACTAACCAGACCACAAAGGCACACTTCAGGTCTATTTATGTTGTAAGTCTTGTCGAGTGTTTGTGATCCACATCTCTCTCGGCCATAGGGCCACGAATATATATATATAAGTGAGTACACCCCTCACATTTTTATTATATCTTTTCTTGTGACAACACTGATGAAATGACACTTTACTACAATATAAAGTAGTGAGTGTACAGCTTGTATAACAGTGTAAATTTGCTGTTCCCTCAAAATACCGTAACTTAACACAATGTCTAAACCGCTGGCAACAAATGTGAGTACACCCCTAAGTAAAAATGTCCAAATTGGGCCCAATTAGCCATTTTCCCTCCCCGGTGTCATGTGACTTGTTAGTGTTACAAGGTCTCAGGTGTGAATGGGGAACAGGTGTGGTAAATTTGGTGTTATTGCCTATCACTCTCTCATACTGGTCACTGGAAGTTCAACATGGCACCTCATGGCAAAGAACTCTCTGAGGATCTGAAAAAAAGAATTGTTGCTCTACATAAAGATGGCCTAGGCTATAAGAAGATTGCCAAGACCCTGAAACTGAGCTGTACCACGGTGGCCAAGACCATGCAGCGGTTTACCAGGACAGGTTCCACTCAGAACAGGCCTCGCCATGGTCAACCAAAGAAGTCGAGTCCACATGCTCTACATCATACCCAGAGGTTGTCTTTGGGAAATACACGTATGAGAATTGTTGCAGAGGTTGAGGGGGGGGGGGGGGTCAGCCTGTCAGTGCTCAGACCATACACCGCACACTGCATTAAATTGTTTTGCATGGCTGTCATCCTAGAAAAAAGCCTCTTCTAAAGATGATGCACAAGAAAGCCTGCAAACAGTTTGCTGAAGACAAGCAGACTAAGGATATGGATTACTGGAACCATGTCCTGTGGTCTGATGAGACCAGGATAAGCTTATTTGGTTCAGATGGTGTCAAGCGTGTGTCACGGGAACCAGGTGAGGAGTACAAAGACAAGTGTGTCTTGCCTACAGTCAAGCATGGTGGTGGGAGTGTTATGGTCTGGGGCTGCATGAGTGCTGCTGGCACTGGGGAGCTACAGTTCATTGAGGGAATCATGAATGCCAACATGTACTGTGACATACTGAAGCAGAGCATGATCCCCTCCCTTCGGAGACTTTGCTGCAGGGCAGTATTCCAACATAATAACGACCCCAAACACACCTCCGAGTCGACCACTGCCTTGCTAAAGAAGCTGAGGGTAAAGGTGATGGACTGGCCAAGCATGTCTCCAGACCTAAACCTTATTGAGCATCTGTGGGGCATCCTCAAATGGAAGGTGGAGGAGCGCAAGGTCTCTAACATCCACTAGCTCCATGATGTCGTCATGGAGGAGTGGAAGAGGATTCCAGTGACAACATGTGAAGCTCTGGTGAACTCCATGCTTAAGAGGGTTAAGAAGGTGCTGGAAAATAATGATGGCCATATAGAATATTGACACTTTGGGCCCAATTTGGACATTTTCACTTAGGGGTGTACTCACTTTTGTTGCCAGCGGTTTAGACATTAATGGCTGTGTGTTGAGTTATTTTAAGGGGACAGCAAATTTACACTGTTATACAAGTTGTACACTCACTACTTTACATTGTAGCAAAGTTTCATTTCTTCAGTGTTGTCACATGAAAAGATATAATAAAATATTTACAAAAATGTGAGGGGTGTACTCACTTTTGTGAGATACTGTATATACAGTGGGGACGGAAAGTATTCAGCCCCCCTTAAATTGTTCACTCTTTTTTATATTGCAGCCATTTGCTAAAATCATTTAAGTTCATTTTTTTCCTCATTAATGTACACACAGCACCCCATATTGACAGAAAAACACAGAATTGTTGACATTTTTGCAGATTTATTAAAAAAAGAAAAACTGAAATATCACATGGTCCTAAGTATTCAGCTCTGCTGTGACACTCATATTTAACCACTTCAGCCCCGGAAGGTTTTACCCCCTTCCTGACCAGAGCACTTTTTACAATTCGGCACTGCGTCGCTTTAACTGCTAATTACGCGGTCATGCAATGCTGTACCCAAACGAAATTTGCGTCCTTTTCTTCCCACAAATAGAGCTTTCTTTTGATGGTATTTGATCACCTCTGGCGTTTTTATTTTTTGCGCTATAAACGGAAAAAGACCGAAAATTTTGAAAAAAAATGATATTTTCTACTTTTTGTTATAAAAAAAATCCAATAAACTCAATTTTAGTCATACATTTAGGCCAAAATGTATTCGGCCACATGTCTTTGGTAAAAAAAATGTCAATAAGCGTATATTTATTGGTTTGCGCAAAAGTTATAGCGTCTACAAACTAGGGTACATTTTCTGGAATTTACACAGCTTTTATTTTATGACTGCCTATGTCATTTCATGAGGTGCTAAAATGGCAGGGCAGTATAAACCCCCCCCAAATGACCCCATTTTGGAAAGTAGACACCCCAAGGAAATTGCTGAGAGGCATGTTGAACCCATTGAATATTTATTTTTTTTGTCCCAAGTGATTGAATAATGACAAAAAAAAAAAAAAATTACAAAAAGTTGTCACTAAATGATATATTGCTCACACAGGCCATGCGCATATGTGGAATTGCACCCCAAAATACATTTAGCTGCTTCTCCTGAGTACGGGGATACCACATGTGTGGGACTTTTTGGGAGCCTAGCCGCGTACGGGGCCCCGAAAACCAAGCACCGCCTTCAGGATTTCAAAGGGCATACATTTTTGATTTCACTCCTCACTACCTATCACAGTTTTGAAGGCCATAAAATGCCAAGATGGCACAAAACCCCCCCAAATGACCCCATTTTGGAAAGTAGACACCCCAAGCTATTTGCTGAGAGTCATGTTGAGTCCATGGAATATTTTATTTTTTGACACAAGTTGCGGGAATGTGACAATTTTTTTTTTTTTTTGCACAAAGTTGTCACTAAATGATATATTGCTCACACAGGCCATGGGCATATGTGGAATTGCACCCCAAAATACATTCTGCTGCTTCTCCTGAGTACGGGGATACCACATGTGTGGGACTTTTTGGGAGCCTAGCCGCGTACGGAGCCCCGAAAACCAAGCACCGCCTTCAGGATTTCTAAGGGCATAAATTTTTGATTTCACTCCTCACTACCTATCACAGTTTTGAAGGCCATAAAATGCCAAGATGGCACAAAACTCCCCCAAATGACCCCATTTTGGAAAGTAGACACCCCAAGCTATTTGCTGAGAGGCATGTTGAGTCCATGGAATATGGTATTTTTTGACACAAGTTGCGGGAAAGTGACTGTGACAGACATAGCCAGAACAGAGGCTGTTGGAGAGGACTGTATGCAAGCCTGTTGCCTTTTGATTATGGGCCCTGGATTTTCAATGGAACAATACTCTTTGTGAGGTGAATGAGAAATCCAGTCTGAACTGTATTAATCGGACTCAGTCGTGTATATATGTATATATTGTATGGGGACTCCTTACTGTAGATTTGTGTCCCTGAAGAGGGAGGGGGGATTCCTCCAGCAGCCCCCTGCTGATAAGACTGATTCATTCTGTTGGGACACATCCTGTGAGGAGATGCTGGTGTTATCAACATGTGTTTATGTTAATTGAGAGAGCTGATCACATTAGCCACCAGCACTGGCTAGGAGACGAATGGTCTAGGCTGAGGAGGGGGGAGATTGTGTTTATATTAATGTGTGAAGCTCGGTGCCCACAAGTCTGTCATCTGGTCTGGGTACATTTTGTAGTAAATTAGCTCATGTTAATTAGGTTAGCTTTGAGTCATCCCTGCTGTATAAAGGTCTGTGAGATCTCAAATAAAAAGTTAGTTCTGATGTACTCCAAGACTGGTGTTGTCTAGTTCTTGGGGTTCCTATGACCAGATCCATTGGACTCGTGTTCCAGAACTTAGGAAGCGGTATATGACGGAAGCACTCAAGCGGAGTGCGGGGCGTTGCGTGACTTTGGTGGCAAGCAGCGGGAAAGCTTCCTGAAGTCTGGGACATCCAAACCTCCAACTGGATCCAAGATCAGCATAGCAGACTTCAGTCACCCCAGCGGAGATATGGACCTGGCATCAGAATTCCCGGGGCTGCTGCGGATCATCCTTTCAACATACACCAGGACTGTGTCTGAGGATGAATACCTGGAGCTCAGGCAGCTGATTCGGGTGGAGCTCTGGATTGCAGCCCTCCGTCTCGCTGGTATAAAACAGGGCAAGTGCTTTCCAACCCAAGAGCAACGGGCCAGTGACCAACGGGCATTGCGGATGGCATTCCTGGGAGAGCAGCCCCAGGAGCAATGGGTGACTGAGTTGGACAGGTTGGTCCAGCAGGAGATAGAGCTGGACAATCGTTATCGGGCTCTGCAATGGCACGCAGAGGAGGGATATTTAGGGGAGACAACAGAATGCTCTCCGGAGGGATATGACTTTGGCGGCCCTGGATTGCTGTGGGAGAACCTTACAGATCTTTTTATGTTTGGCGATGAGGGGGAACCTGACCTTGAGGACATGAGAGACTATAGAGAGTCTATGCTCGGTCTTGCAGGGGTCTCAGAGCTCAAACCTGATCTGGACCATTTGCTAAGGAAGGAACAGCATCTGGAAAGGGCATACAGGAAACTGCTAGAACAAGTTCAGCAGCATGCCAGAGAATCGGCAGTGGAAAATCCGGAGATTGCCGTCCCCAAACCTGAAGTGCTGACAACAGGGCAGAGATCTGCTAACCTCTGCCCAGAAATGATAGCATCTTCTGGGTTCCATGGACAGGAGATGGTGAACCTCTATCCCTGGACATCAGTTGCAGAGACATGGGATTTGATAGACTTTTCTGCTGAGGAAGAACAACCTGATGAGCCTCCAGCAGAAGAGCTGCTATCAGGGCCAAAGTTCACTGTGTTCTGCCCAGCACCAACAGTGGCTTCAGCCTTCCTGAGAGAAGAGGTAGTCGGCCTTTCTCCCACAACACTGACAGGGACATGTGATTTTCTGCCAGCAGCCTCTATGGAGTTAAAACAAACTTCTCCAGCTGAAGATCTGGTAACTGAACAGAGGGTCCAAGACCTCTGTCCCACACTTTTACCAATTCCAGAGACTGGGGATTTAATAGACGTTTCTGTAGAGGAGGAACCACCTGGCAAACCCCCAGCAGAAGTGCTGGCAACCGGACAGAGGGTCCAAGACCTCTGCCCCACACCTGCAGCAATTGTGGAGGCCCAAGGTGAGGAGGTGGCAGTCTATCGCGAGCTGCAGATCAGGATCCAAGGAGAGAATGCAGTCATCACCTCACAACTGCAGCTTGATCTGGTGTCGGTTGATGGGGCTTCAGTCCCCACCTGTATACCCCAGGGATGCTGGGCAGTAGGCCCAGATCCCCAACAGCAGGATGGAGTGAGCCCAGTCCCCCTGTCTTCTCTCCAGCGGCAGAAAGGATTCCAGGGAGAAGGGCCAGTCCGGGCCTCTCCCCAGCGGCAGATATGTTCTCTGAGAGAGGCAGAGGATGGCTGGGTGAGTAATACACTGTTTGGAATAATTTGTTTGGGGTACTGTGTGGGTACAGGCAGTAGAGGACTGGAACTATGGACTAACTTCGGAGTCAACCCGTCTGGGGTCTCCTCCTGTGTTAGTCTCCTGCCGAAAGGGGAGAAATGTGACAGACATAGCCAGAACAGAGGCTGTTGGAGAGGACTGTATGCAAGCCTGTTGCCTTTTGATTATGGGCCCTGGATTTTCAATGGAACAATACTCTTTGTGAGGTGAATGAGAAATCCAGTCTGAACTGTATTAATCGGACTCAGTCGTGTATATATGTATATATTGTATGGGGACTCCTTACTGTAGATTTGTGTCCCTGAAGAGGGAGGGGGGATTCCTCCAGCAGCCCCCTGCTGATAAGACTGATTCATTCTGTTGGGACACATCCTGTGAGGAGATGCTGGTGTTATCAACATGTGTTTATGTTAATTGAGAGAGCTGATCACATTAGCCACCAGCACTGGCTAGGAGACGAATGGTCTAGGCTGAGGAGGGGGGAGATTGTGTTTATATTAATGTGTGAAGCTCTGTGCCCACAAGTCTGTCATCTGGTCTGGGTACATTTTGTAGTAAATTAGCTCATGTTAATTAGGTTAGCTTTGAGTCATCCCTGCTGTATAAAGGTCTGTGAGATCTCAAATAAAAAGTTAGTTCTGATGTACTCCAAGACTGGTGTTGTCTAGTTCTTGGGGTTCCTATGACCAGATCCATTGGACTCGTGTTCCAGAACTTAGGAAGCGGTATATGACGGAAGCACTCAAGCGGAGTGTGGGGCGTTCCGTGACTTTTGACACAAGTTGCGGGAAAGTGACAATTTTTTTTTTTTTGCACAAAGTTGTCACTAAATGATATATTGCTCAAACATGCCATGGGCATATGTGGAATTACACCCCAAAATACATTCTGCTGCTTCTCCTGAGTACGGGGATACCACATGAGTGGCACTTTTTGGGTGCCTAGCTTCATACGGGGCCCAAAATCCAATCACCGCCTTCAGGATTTCTAAGAGCGTTAATTTTTGATTTCACTCCTCACTACCATCACAGTTTTGAAGGCCATAAAATGCCAAGATAGCACAAAACCCCCCAAAATGGCCCCATTTTGGAAAGTAGACACCCCAAGCTATTTGCTGAGAGGCATGGTGAGTATTTTGCAGCTCTCATTTGTTTTTGAAAATGAAGAAAGACAAGAAAAACATATTTTTTTTTTCTTTTTTCAATTTTCAAAAGTTTGTGACAAAAAGTGAGGTCTGCAAAATACTCACTATACCTCTCAGCAAATAGCTTTGGGTGTCTATTTTCCAAAATGGGGTCATTTGGGGGGGGTTTGTGCCATTTGGGCATTCCATGGCCTCCGAAACTGTGATAGGCAGTGAAGAGTGAAATCAAAAATTTACGCCCTTAGAAAGCCTGAAGGCGGTGCTTGGTTTGCTGGGTCCCATACGCGGCTAGGCTCCCAAAAAGTCTCACACATGTGGTATCCCCGTACTCAGGAGAAGCAACAGAATGCATTTTGGGGTGTAATTTCACATATTCCCATTGCATGTTTGAGCAATATATCATTTAGTGACAACTTTGTGCAAAAAAAAAAAAAAATTGTCTTTTTCCCGCAACTTGTGTCACAATATAAAATATTCCATGGACTCAACATGCCTCTCAGCAAATAGCTTGGGGTGTCTACTTTCCAAAATGGGGTCATTTGGGGGGGTTTTGAACTGTCCTGGCATTTTATGCACAACATTTAGAAGCTTATGTCACACATCACCCACTCTTCTAACCACTTGAAGACAAAGCCCTTTCTGACACTTTTTGTTTCCATGAAAAAATTATTTTTTTTTGCAAGAAAATTACTTTGAACCCCCAAACATTATATATTTTTTAAAGCAAATGCCCTACAGATTAAAATGGTGGGTGTTTCATTTTTTTTTTTCACACAGTATTTGCGCAGCGATTTTTCAAACGCATTTTTTGGGGAAAAAACACACTTTTTAAAATTTGAATGCACTAAAACACACTATATTGCCCAAATGTTTGATGAAATAAAAAAGATGATCTTAGGCCGAGTACATGGATACCAAACATGACATGCTTTAAAATTGCGCACAAACATGCAGTGGCGACAAACTAAATACATTTTTAAAAGCCTTTAAAAGCCTTTACAGGTTACCACTTTAGATTTACAGAGGAGGTCTACTGCTAAAATTACTGCCCTCGATCTGACCTTCGCGGTGATACCTCACATGCATGGGGAAATTGCTGTTTACATTTGACGCCAGACCGACGCTTGCGTTCGCCTTTGCGCGAGAGCAGGGGGGGACAGGGGTGCTTTTTTTTTTTTTTTTTTCTTTATTAATTTTTTATCTTATTTTTAAACTGTTCCTTTCATTTTTATTTTTTTTTATCATTTTTATTGTTATCTCAGGGAATGTAAATATCCCCTATGATAGCAATAGGTAGTGACAGGTACTCTTTTTTGAAAAAATTGGGGTCTATTAGACCCTAGATCTCTCCTCTGCCCTCAAAGCATCTGACCACACCAAGATCGGTGTGATAAAATGCTTTCCCAATTTCCCAATGGCGCTGTTTACATCCGGCGAAATCTAAGTCATGAAATGCTCGTAGATTCCGGTTTCTTAGGCCATAGAGATGATTGGAGCCATTCTGGTCTCTGATCAGCTTTATGGTCAGCTGGCCGAATCACTGGCTGCATTCTCAGGTTCCCTGTTGGGCCAGGAGAGCCAGAGAAAAACATAGATGACGGTGGGGGGGGGGAATCCCTCCCACTGCTTGTAAAAGCAGTCTAGAGGCTAATTAGCCGCTAGGATTGCTTTTACATGAAAGCCGACCGCTGGCTGAAAAGAATGATACCAAGATGATACCTAAACCTGCAGGCATCATTCTGGTATAACCACTCAGTCCAGCAACATACCAGTTCGTTGCTGGTCCTTGTATTGTAAACTTTTTTTTCATGCAGCCTGTGGGCTGAACGAAAAAAAGATATTGATCGGTGGGTATGCCCACCATTAGAATACCTCCCTTCATCCGCCCACTTCTAATGATGGGCATACATGCACCATTTATATATGCCGAAGCATGGGGGCATCCTCCCGCAAAAGGCAGGAGCAAATTGCTCCTCCACCCACTGCTGCCCCCACGCTTCAGCATATATGCTGAAGTATGTAACTGTGGTGGTGAAATCACCTCCGACAGCGCTGGAGTCACGGCTTTATATATCGTGGGAGCAAACGCTGTTGCTGTCAAGATAAATAAATCCGCTCTGCAGCTGAATGGCGTACCTGAAAACAAAAAAGTGGTTAACAATAAAAAAAAAGTATAAAAAAATTGCATACCTATAAAGCAAACATGTGAAAAACATAACAATAAAACATTGCAGTATAGAATACAATAAAAAGAGCAGAACAATAGAGAGAGAATAGAGAGAGAGAACAATAAAACGACAACTATTTTTGGTTTTTTTATTTTATATTTTTTTTGTATTTTTATTTTTTTATTTTTTTGTATTTTTTTTTTTTAACACTTTTTTTAGTAACTTTAACTTTTAACTGTAACTGTACCAGGTTTGGGTCTCTCAAAATGCGATGGCATCTTGGGAGACCCTGTGTTAGTGTGCCTAGTCTGTGCCGTGCTGAACCCTACGCTAATACTCCACTAGTGTATGGTAGCGTTCAAAACATTCACCAATGCATAGACCAGGATTGTCAGGACAGGAGGGACAATAATACCGGGTGTCACGCCTAAATCCGCGCTTGCTGCAGACACGACATCTTTTTTGGGGGGCTCGTTGGGTAGGGGTACTCTGGAGGACATAAGGAAAATTCCTCCCATGCAGCCGGCTTACTGCATTTGGTTGGGGAAGGTGAGGTGGAGCACCGTCTGGATACAGAAGGGCTCTGACGATCTCTTCCTGGAATTTAAGGAAGGATCCAGTCCGTCCTGAAGCTCTGTATAGCACATGAGCATTCAGCAAAGCCAATTGAAATAAATAAACAGACACTTTTTTGTACCAGCGTCTGGCCTTACGGGCAACTAGGTATGGCGCCAACAACTGGTCGTTGAGGTCCACCCCTCCCATATTAAGGTTGTATTCGTGGACACAGAGGGGTTTCTCCACAACACCAGTCGCCGTAGTAATTTGGGTCGTCGTGTCTGCATGAAGGGAGGTAAGAACGAAAACATTCTTATTGTCCCTCCACTTCATAGCGAGCAAATTATTATACTGCAAGCAGGCTCTCTCCCCCAGCCTAAGACGGGACTCTACAAGCCGCTGGGGAAAGCCCCGGCGATTAGGTCGCACGGTGCCACATGCTCCAATCTGATGATCAAACAAGTGACTAAAAAGTGGCACGCTCATATAATAATTGTCCACGTACAAGTGGTACCCCTTTCCGAATAAGGGTGACACCAAGTCCCACACTATCTTGCCAGCGCTTCCTATGTAGTCAGGTCAGTTTATCGGCTCTACGTGACTATCTTTGCCCTCGTAAACCATAAATCTACATGTATAGCCTGTGGCCCTGTCACAGAGCTTATACATCTTGACCCCGTATCTGGCACGCTTGCTGGGAAGGTACTGTTTGAATGACAAGCGGCCAGAAAACTTAATCAGGGACTCATCAACGCAGACAACTTGATGGGGAGTAAACAAGTCTGCAAAACACTGGTTGAAGTGGTTTACGAGGGGCCGAATTTTGTAGAGCCGATCGTATGCAGGGTCTCCACGAGGACGACAGAGTTCATTGTCGTTGAAGTGCATGAACCGCAAAATCTGCTCGTATCGTGCCCTGGTCATGGAGGCAGAGAACACGGGCATATGGTGAATTGGGTCAGTGGACCAATATGACCGCAACTCACTCTTTTTGGTTATGCCCATGAGGAGGGAAAGGCCCAGAAAGATCTTAAATTCGGAGACCGTAATTGGTCTCCAATCTCTGGCAAGGGAGGACTGGGGAATAGTGGCGATGTGTTGACCAGCGTACAAATTGCTTTGGTCCACAATAGATCTATAGAGATCTTCGGTGAAAAACAGCGAATAAAAATCCAGTGGCGTAAAGTCAACTGTTTCCACCTGAATTCCGGGTTGGCCAGTGAAAGGGGGAAGTACGGGTGCTGCAGAAGTGGTGGGTTCCCAATTCGGATTGGCGAATGCAGCAGGAAGGGCACTATGGGCACGACGGGCCTGTGTTCGTCTTCTTCTTGGTGGCAGCGGGACACTACTTGTGCTTGCCACCTCGCCAGCTTGAACTGCACTTATGGGACTCGCCGCGTCACCACGTGATACTGCAGTGCTGGATGTACGACCAGGGTGTACTAGGCCGCTGGTGCTTGCCAGTTCACCAGAAGGAGTAGCGGCACTAGTACTTCTCTGCTCCATACGAGAGCCCTGCGGTTCTTGCACTTCAAGGACAGAAGAAGTTCGGGGTCTGGTACGCCTGACCCTAGCAGGGACCACAACTCCGTCGTCAGAGCTATCTGTCATGGAGCCGCTGTCCTCTACAGGTTCGTATTCTGAGCCTGAACTTGACAGATGAGTGACTTCCTCTTTACTATCTGTCATACTCAGAAACGTGTAGGCCTCTTCACTAGTGTACCTTCGATTTGCCATCTTGGCCTCTAAATTTAGGGGTACACTAGTGAGACTCACAGGCAAAAAAAAACTGCTATTGGTGTCAGAGTGACAGGGGGTACAGGGGGGTGATCGGGGGGTGACTGGGGGGTGAAAAGTGTGCCTGCGTGTTCTACTGTAAGTGTAGTGTTGGTGCACTTATTTGGATGTCTTCTCTCCTCTGCGCCGGGACGAAAAGACCGGCTCGAGGAGGGATGACATCACTTCCTTTCCCTCTGTTTACATTACAGAGGGAAAGGAAGCGTTTTCATTCGCCGGGAGCGATCGGGAGGGAGTGGCCAACAATGGATGGCCTCCCCCTCACCTCTCATCGCCCGCGAACGAGAGCCGACCGCCTATGGCACCGGGGGGGGGGGTCCGATCGGACCCCCCACCCGCGGGAGGCAGATCACGTACAGGTACGTGATTCTGCCTGCCCGTGCCATTCTGCCGCCGTATATATGCATTAGGCGGTCGGCAAGTGGTTAACTCAGGTGCTGTCCATTTCTTTTGATCATCCTTGAGATGGTTCTACACCTTCATTTGAGTCCAGCTGTTTTTGATTATACTGATTGGACTTGATTAGGAAAGCCACACACCTGTCTATGTAAGACCTTACAGCTCACAGTACATGTCAGAGCAAATGAGAACCAGGAGGTCAAAGGAACTGCCTGAAGAGCTCAGAGACAGAATTGTGGCAAGGCACAGATCTGGCCAAGGTTAAAAAAAAAAAAATTCTGCTGCACTTAAGGTTCCTAAGAGCACAGTGGCCTCCATAATCCTTAAATGGAAGACGTTTGGGACGACCAGAACCCTTCCTAGAACTGGCCGTCCGGCCAAACTGAGCTATCGGGGGAGAAGAGCCTTGGTAAGAGAGGTAAAGAACCCAAAGATCACTATGGCTGAGCTCCAGAGATGCAGTCGGGAGATGGGAGAAAGTTGTAGAAAGTCAACCATCACTGCAGCCCTCCACCAGTTGGGGCTTTATGGCAGAGTGGCCCGACGGAAGCCTCTCCTCAGTGCAAGACACATGAAAGCCCGCATGGAGTTTGCTAAAAAACACATGAAGGACTCCAAGATGGTGAGAAATAAGATTCTTTGGTCTGATGAGACCAAGATAGAACTTTTTGGCCTTAATTCTAAGCGGTATGTGTGGAGAAAACCAGGCACTGCTCATCACCTGTCCAATACAGTCCCAACAGTGAAGCATGGTGGTGGCAGCATCATGCTGTGGGGGTGTTTTTCAGCTGCAGGGACAGGGCGACTGGTTGCAATCGAGGGAAAGATTAATGCGGCCAAGTACAGGGATATCCTGAACGAAAACCTTCTCCAGAGTGCTCAGGACCTCAGACTGGGCCGAAGGTTTATCTTCCAACAAAACAATGACCCTAAGCACACAGCTAAAATAATGAAGGAGTGGCTTCACAACAACTCCGTGACTGTTCTTGAATGGCCCAGCCAGAGCCCTGACTTAAAGCCAATTGAGCATCTCTGGAGAGACCTAAAAATGGCTGTCTACCAACGTTTACCATCCAACCTGACAGAACTGGAGAGGATCTGCAAGGAGGAATGGCAAAGGATGCCCAAATCCAGGGGTGAAAAACTTGTTGCATCTCTCCCAAAAAGACTCATGGCTGTGTTAGATCAAAAGGGTGCTTCTACTAAATACTGAGCAAAGGGTCTGAATACTTAGGACCATGTGATATTTCAGTTTTTCTTTTTTAATAAATCTGCAAAAATGTCAACAATTCTGTGTTTTTCTGTCAATATGGGGTGCTGTGTGTACATTAACGAGGAAAAAAATGAACTTAAATGATTTTAGCAAATGGCTGCAATATAACAAAGAGTGAAAAATTGAAGGGGGTCTGAATACATTCCATCCCTACTGTATATATATGAATACACCGTCTGAATATAGAGTATATACTGAATATATAGTCTACGCTAAATGCAGAGTATATATATATATATATATATATATATATATATATATATATATTTATATTTATTAGACTGACTGTATATACCAGTGATCGCGAACTTTGGCACCCCCAATGTTTTGGAACTACATTTCCCATGATGTTCATGCACTCTGTAGTGTAGTTGAGCACCATTGGAAATGTAGTTCCAAAACATCTGGAGTGCCAAGGTTCGCCATCACTGGTATATACAGTTGTGCTGTAACATAAGTTTACATACCCTGGCAGAATTTATGATTTCTTGGCCATTGTTCAGAGAATATGAATGATAACACAAAAACTTTTCTTTCACTTGTGGTTAGTGTTTGGCTGAAGCCATTTATTATCAATCAACTGTTTTTACCCTTTTTAAATCATAATTACAACAGAAACTACCCAAATGACCCTGATCAAAAGTTTACATACCCCAGTTCTTAATTTCCATGTATTACCCCCTTTAACATCAATGACAGCTTGAAGTCTTTTGTGGTATTTGTGGATGAGGCTCTTTATCTTCTCAGATGGTAAAGCTGCCCATTCCTCTTGGCAAAAAGCCTCCAGTTCCTGTAAATTATTGGGCTGTCTTGCATGAACTGCACACTTGAGATCTCCCCAGAGTGGCTCAATGATATTGGGGTCAGGAGACGGAGATGGCCACTCCAGAACCTTCACTTTATTTTGCTGTAGCCAAAGATAAAGAGCCTCATCCACAAATATCACAAGTCTTTTATGGTATTTTTGGATGAGGCCCTTTATCTTTTCAGATGGTAAAGCTGCCCATTCCTCTTGACAAAACGCCTCCAGTTCCTGTAAATTCTTGGGCTGTCTTGCATGAACTGAACGTTTGAGATCTCCCCAGAGTGGCTCAATAATATTGAGGTCAAGAGACTGAGATGGCCGCTCCAGAACCTTCACTTTGTTTTGCTGTATCCAATGACAGGTTGACTTGGCCTTGTGTTTTGGATCATAGTCATGTTGGAATGTCCAAGTACGTCCCATGCGTAGCTTTCTGGCTGATAAATGCAAATGTTCCTCCAGTATTTTTTGATAACATACTGCATTCATCTTGCCATCAATTTTGACCAAATTTCCTGTGCCTTTTGTAGTTTACACATCCCGAAAACATCAGCAATCCACTTCTGTGTTTCACAGTAGGAATGGTGTACCTTTCATCATAGGCCTTATTGACTTCTCTCCAAATGTAGTGTTTATGGTTGTGGCCAAAAAAGCTCAATTTTGGTCTGATCACTCCAAATGACTTTGTGCCAGGTTTCAGGCTTGTCTCTGTGCTGTTTGGCATATTGTAAGCGGGATGTTTTGTGGCATTTGCGTAGTAATGGCTTTCTTCTGGCGACTCGATCATGCAGCCCATCTTTCTTCAAGTGCCTCCTTATTGTGCATCTTGGAACAGCCATACCACATGTTTTCAGAAAGTTATTTGTGGGTTTTTCTTTGCATCCCGAACAATTTTCCTGGCAGTTGTAGATGAAATTTTAGTTGGTCTACCAGACTGTGGTTTGGTTTTAACACAACCCCTCATTTTCCACTTCTTGATTAGAGTTTGAACACTGCTGATTGGCATTCTCAATTTCTTGGATATCTTTTTATATCCCTTTCCTGTTTTATACAGTTCTACCTTTTCCTGTAGCTCTTTTGACAACTCTTTTGCTTTCCCCATGACTCATTCCCCATGAAAGATGCAAGGGTCCAGAAACTCATTGACCTTTTATAAACACACACTAACTACAAGCAAACAGATCACAGGTCGGGATGGTTACCTTTAATAGCCATTCAAACCCCTTTGTGTCAACTTGTGTGCATGTTTTCAGGCCACAATCACCAGGGTATGTAAACTTTTGATCAGGGTCATTTGGGTAGTTTCTGTTGTCATTATGATTTAAAAAGAGTAAACACAGTTGATAATAAATGGCTTCAGCCAAACACTAACCATGGTGGAAGAAATATTTGTGTTATCATTCATATTCTCTGAAAAATGGCCAAGAAATCATAAATTCTGCCAGGGTATGTAAACTTATGAGTACAACTATATATATATCAAATACACTGCAACTAACTAACTAACCTGCCTGCCTAATCTAGCTCAATCTATCTCCGTCCACAGTACACAGCTGCTATGTACAGTAAATAGCCTTATATAGTGCGGGGCGTGGACATAGTCCCCCTGAGCCACGATTGGGCAAAGGCACCCTGCCTTAGGCCAATTATGGCTCTCTCTGCAGAGCGCACTGTGATTGGCCAAAGCCTGCAGGTCAGGTACATGCTTTGGCCAATCATCAGACACTAATGCACTGCGATCTTGTCCCTACCAAATACCTCGACCAAATCAAGTAAACAGTTTGAGGACTCATTAGGGTTTGCTAGGTATATTAGGGTATCACCCTAATAAAGCGAGATATGCTCATTCAGATTGCCAGTGGTAAGGCCTTTTATGTCTGGGAAGTTGTGGATACAAATAGCCGGTGGTTCAATCGCTAAATCAAACAACAGGGATGACAGGGGGCAACCCTGCCTGTTACCTTGGTGTATTTCAAAAGGGTCAGCGATATAATTATTATTCCTTACCGTGGTGATTGGGTCAGTATAAAGGAGTCCAGGCAATCATCCGAGGTCCAAATCAATGCAGGCAAAAGATAGGACCATTCGACACTATCAAAAGATTTACAATTGTCTAAGGCTACAATTAGTTGGGTACAGGAATGAGTGCGTGGAAATTGGAGTCTATGAAACAATCTATGGATATTCATCCTTGTGGATCTACCAGGAATGAAGTCCCCTTTGATTAATGTCCACCAGGTGGGTAGTCACTGTATTGATCCTGTTTGCCAAAACTTTTGCCCGAATCTTGGCATCTACGTTAATAAGGGAGATAGGTCAGTAGCATTCACATCTGGTAGGTGTGCTTCGGCAGTTTCAGAATGAGGACTATAAGGGCATCCCTCATAGAGGGAGGGAGAATCTCTGCCTCTAATGCTGCAACAAATGTTCCAAGAAGATATGGACTTAACATGTGTTTGAATTTACCATACCATTTAGCCAGATAGCCATTGAGGCCAGGAGTTTTATGTGGGGGTAGTTGAGAGATTGCCTTCTATTAAATCAGTGGAGCAAAGGTTGTCCAAATCACCTCTCAACTGAAAGGTCAAAGAGGGGAGGGAGACACTTTCTAAATAAGTGGATAGTTGATCAGTACTATAACTGGCAGTGGAAATGTATAGAGAAACATAAAAGGACATAAAGGCATCCAGAACTTTGTTTGGTATAGTACCTAGGTGGCCGGAGGGTGTAACTACATGAGGGATGGACTTGGGGGGGCAATGTCCAGTCTTCCTAGATATGCCAGTAGACAACCGGCTTTGTTACTGTGTTCAGATATTTTCGGAGTAATGTATAGTTGCTTTATTTTTTTTTTGTTTGGTGAAATGTACCAGGTGCAGATTGTAGGATCTACGTTTTATGGAGCCAGTCAGCATTAATGGTAGGGGAGAGAATATTAACATAGGTGTGCTCCACCTGAAGCATAGCTGACTCAAGCTCCTCAGTGACTATATGTATATTCTTATGCAAGATACCTGTTATGTACATAAAGTTCCTCAAAAAATCAGATTGAAAGGCCTCCCATTCGAGGAGGGGGAAGCGGTATCATTGTTAAAGTGGGGTTCCACTCAAATTTTTAAATTAATCTTACCCCCTTCAGTTAATTGCATAGATGTTCAAATGCCGCACGAAATTTTTTTTTATCGCTGTAATTACCTTTATATTGTACTTTATTGTGGCCCTTCCTGTCTCTCCTCCTATGGGAGTAGGTGTGTTTATTGCCTTTCCCCGGCGCCGCACTGTCTCCTGGGAGCTTAGTGTCAGGCTTCCCAAGATTCAGTGCGGAAACAATGATCATGCCTGTGAACAAGCTGTGAGCGAACAGCATTCACTGCATCCAGGAAATCAATGCTTGTGGGCTTCACATGCTCACAAGCAAGATGGAAACAGCCAGCATCACATTTTTTAAGTTATTCTTCAGTACGAAAACAGACAGAGGTGGAAATATTACACCCAAACTGTGAGTATTATTTTGGGGTTAGCAAAGTGTCTCAATGACCTAAAAAAAAAAAAAAAATTGGTTGCCGGACTCCCGCTTTAAGTCACCAGTAGTCAGCTATTCCTTAGTATATTCACCAAGCACAACCTGATCCTCAAACCTTTGAGAGTGCAGATGCCACACACTCCTGCCCAACAGGGGTAAAATGTGAAGAGTTATTGCCAAAGGAGTGTGATCTGAAATACCCCCGGGGAGGTACCTAGCATCAACTATCAATGGAAGGGTCTGGGAGGTAGCAAGGACTAGGTTAATTCTAGACATTGTGTTGAAGGTGTCTGAAGACAAGAGAACTGTCTAGCGCCCAGGTGCTTGCTCTTCCTTACTTCAGTAAGCTCATACATATGCAATCAATCAGTTTTACCCACTCTCGCCTTATTACATGGCTGTTGCTCTTTTCATACTCCCTGGTTTATTATTTCTATTTTATATGTTTTATACTTTTTTACACATGACTCTTACAGCATATGTTTCTCTGCACATAATTGCTCATTGAGTTGTGATACTTTGTCTTCAACAAATAAAGATTATACAAAAAATAACAAAATAAATGGAGACCCCTCTTAAATATGTCTGGCATGAAGTGATTTAGCTATCCAGAATTTAAGTGCTAAAATTCTAGAGCCTGTAAGATGAGTCTCCTGGGGGAGAAATACAGTGGTTTGAAAAAGTGTTAATACCTCTTGAAATTTTCCACATTTTGTCATGTTACAACCAAAAATGTAAACATATTTTATTGAGATTTTACGTGATAGACCAACACAAAGTGGCACACAATTGCAGCTCCTCCAGAGTTACCATGGGCCTCTTGGCTGCATCTCTAGTTAATGCTCTCGCCTGTCAGTTTAGGTGGACGGCCATGTCTTGGTAGGTTTGCAGTTGTGCCATACTCTTTCCATTTTTGGATGATGGATTGAACAGTGCTCCGTGAGATGTTAAAAGCTTATAGATATTTTTGGACGTGACAGCGTGTCAGCCGGACGAGGAAGCTCTCCCAGGATCTCCGCTGTATGTGTCCCCTCCCCAAACTGACGAGCCGCGTGGAGAGGGATATGCGCGGTCGCTGAGAAGGAAGGAAAACCCCCTGAAGGCGCCGAGGAGTACACGAGCTCCCGCACATCCACCGAGCGATCCCGACGAGAGCCCAGAGGAGACGGCGATCGTGGGTGCTCGGGCTGAACTGTGGTGCCCCCTCCCCCGGTACCTGTACCTCTAACCCCCCAGGCGAGAAACCAGATAGAGCAAAGTGTGCCCTATGCGGAATAATCGTTGTTCGGGACTCTGGTAAAGTACAAACAAACTTTTTTTTTCTTTCTGGTTTCTTCTACCCTGTTGATGCTGTGCAGAAGTGAATGAAGATAATGAAGGTAATGAAATACAGTACTGGCCTGCAGAGTAAAAAAGGGTAATTTGTATGCATTTAAAAACAGAATGGTAGGTTAAGTTCTAACATGATTTAAAGCGATTTATGGCATGGATAGGAGGTGAAAAGGAGAAGCATATTAGAGATAAGAAATTTCTGGCATACGCCTCAGTTAAAGAACACTAAAACGCACAGAAACAGCATTTTATGACCGGTTGGTATGGAATAGCATAACAATCCCATATATCCGAAGGGGAGATTAAAGGAGGCTGGGTGTGAGAAGAGGCGCACTCATTCCTTCCCTGGTGTTAAATTGCAATCTTCGGATCCATTGAGAACCCTATAAGGAGAAGAAACAGGCTCAGTAGGAAATAAGCCCTTTTAGAGATCCCGGAGGTTAACTGTACCCCCCTTACTCACCTTTCCCCCTCACCCTTCCAGTGGCCTCTCCCACGGGGGGGTGGGGGGGGGGTGGGTGCTAGATTGAATTAAAGCTGGGGAAACAAACAGGAGGGGTAAGAAAGAAGGGAATAATGAACAAAGCAGCAGCTAAAGCAGGAAAAGGGGGAGTACCCAAAACCTCAAAGGATAAAACTACGGGTAGTACAATACAACAGTACATGTCCCAAGCTGCCAGTCCAAGAGGGGGAGACCCAGAGGATCAAGGTGGATTAAGGTCTGGGAGCAAAGGGGGAACCCCAAATAAAAGGGAAGATAGGAAGGCGCAATCAAGAGAGAATTCCTTAATGGAAGAAGAAATGGAAATGAGCCGAAGGGAAGAGAGAAGAACAAGCACCCAGTTGATTTCTAAAGAGGAACTGAGTAATATGCTACAGAAAATGGAGACTGCCATAAAAGTAGAAATAGGCCTGGCAAGAGCAGACCTGGGAAGCCTCTTGGAAAGAGTGGAAATAACAGAAAAAAAAAATGATGAACTTGATCTGGAGTTGAGGAACCTTAAAGAGCAATTAAAAATAGCCAGACAAAACCAGAAGATAATTCTCTACAAAATCGAGGATCAGGAAAATCGTGATAGAAGGCAGAATTTAAGACTCCGCTTTGTCCCAGAAAATAAAGGAGAAGATCTTAGGAAGATAGCCTCGGCAATTTTGGGCCCACTTCTGGGAGAAGATGCTAGGGAATCCCCCAAGATAGAAAGGATACATCGAGTTGGAAGATTATATAATAATGATCCCCAGAGGCCCCGGGATGTGATAATTAGATTTAGATTTTTTGAAGATAAAGCAGCAATTCTATCCAAATTGAGAATCAAACCCCCCCTAAACTTTGAAGGATCAGAGATTCAGGTGTATACTGACCTCGCGCCTGAAACGTTAGCTAGGAGAAAGCTTCTGAGGCCTCTATTGGATTTGTTGAGAGATCAGAAAATAAAATATAGTTGGGGGTTCCCAGCTTGTTTGATGGGATATAGGGATGGAAGGTCAGCAAGACTAAGATTCCCCGAAGAACTGAAGGACTTCTGTGATAAACTTAATATACAAGTCCCAAAATTGCCGGGCTGGAATGAAGAGTAATTTGGTCTCGCTTGTGGGGGGGGGGGTTGGGAGTGAGGGGAGAATGCATAAGAGGGTGTAGAGTGCCAAGGGGAAGAAACGGGGAGATAAAGGAAATTATGGAAGGTTTGTTGGGGAGGGGGGTCAGCGGTGGAGAGAAATGGGGGAAGAGCTAAGGTGGACGCCGGTTTACCCCTCTTTGCTAATACCATCATGCAGGAAGGGGCGAGAGACACGCTCAAAGTCCCACCTCAAAATAGAAGATTCACATCGTTCTATGGTATCCATAGCGCTGTGTGAATGGGGGGCCAAAAGGTGGCCGGGGGGAAGGGGGGAGGGGGGAGGGGTGGGGAAGGGGGAGGGAGGTGGTGGGGGGGGGGGAAGGGAGGCTGTGCACTGGGTTAAAAAAATCTAAAGTCAATTCAGTAAAGCAAGTCCAACAGAAGAGATTTGTAATAAGATGAGGAAGTTAAATTTTGTGACCTACAATGTTAAAGGCCTCAACACGCCTAGGAAACGTCATAAGATTCTTGAGGAGTTGGGGAGATATAGAGCAGATGTGGTGTCTCTCCAAGAAACCCATCTGACGCATGGTTCTAATATCTATTTGTGGTCAAAATCTTTTCCAAGTTGGTTTTATGGGGATTCACTTACTAAGAGGGCAAGAGGAGTGGCAATAGGAATAGCAAAAGGGGTGAATTTTAAAGAAGAGGAGAGATTAATTGACCCAGGGGGAAGGTATATCTTTTTGAAAGGCTCTTTAGAGGGATGGGAATGTACATTGGCCAATGTGTATGCGCCAAACAGAGAGGCTAGTAGTTTTTTAATAAATACATTAGAAAAATTAATGGAGTTTAAAAAGGGGGGTCTGATCCTGATGGGGGACCTAAACCTCTGTATAGATCCAGTGGTCGATTGTACGTCACGCGCACTGGGGAAGATGAACGGGAGCCTGAGAAACGGAAGTTCCATTCCTGTCAGTTGCTTGATGTATGGAGGATCATGAATCCTAATCGGAAGGATTACTCGTTCTACTCCCCAGTGCACGGGACGTACTCTAGGATTGACTATATCTGGATTGAGCATTCACTCCTTGATAGAGCCGTAGAATCTAAGATAGGGACCATAACACTATCAGACCATGCTCCAGTCAATATGGGATTGTATATCTCTAATGCCCAAAGAATCCCACCAGCGTGGAGATTAAATGAAGACCTAATACGGGATGAAGCGAATCTAAAAATAGTAGAACAAGAACTAAAACAATATTTTATAACAAATGACACAGCAGAGATATCCGGGTCCTCCCTGTGGGAGGCCCACAAGGCCTATATCAGGGGGATTTTAATAAAACTGGGAGTTAAAAGGAAAAGAGAAACAAGGGAAGAAATTAAAAATCTTAATGAAGAAGTATACGAGCTGGAGCAGGAGCATAAGAGAGGACTAGGCCAAGATAAGAGGGTGTACCAAAACTTAATCATAAAAAGAGAAGAATTGAAAAATCGGATAGATAAAGAAACTAAAAAAGAATTTAATAAAGTGGCAAAAGAAAGATACCAGAGTTGGAACAAGAGTAGCCGACTCTTAGCTAAAATTCTGAGGAGAAAGAAAGCTAGAAACTACATAGAAAAAATCCAGAATAGTAGAGGAGAGATGGTCTATACAACAAACGACATTGGGGAATCCTTCAGGAAATATTATAAGGATTTATATACAGTAGGGAAAAATAAAACTCAGGACAGATCCCATAAAATAAAGATAGCTGAATTTTTGAAAAAAGCAAATCTCCCTAAGATCGCGGATAATTGTAAGGAAGATCTAGAGAGCCCGATAACAATAGAAGAGATAAATATAGCATTAAGTGAGTCAGCTTCGGGGAAAAGCCCGGGTCCTGATGGATTTACCTCCCTTTACTATAAAAAATTTAAAGACATACTAACTACTAGACTTTGTGATTATATGAATGGGTTGGGTACGAAGTTTGAGCTAAGCAGAGAGGCATTGAAAGCAGAGATCACGGTTATTCCTAAAGAAGGGAAAAATGCTACAATTTGCTCTGGATATAGGCCAATATCCTTGATTAACACGGATATTAAACTATATGCTAGAGTTTTAGCCAATAGGTTAAAAGAAGGGATGAGTGAATGGATACACCCAGACCAGGTAGGATTTACCCCAAAAAGAGAAGGGAGGGATAATGGGGTGCGTACTCTGCTCCTTCTTCAGAACATCAAGGATAGGGGGCCCCCAGGTCTACTCTTGTCTATAGACGCAGAAAAAGCGTTTGACAGAGTGGACTGGGGGTTACTGTTCCAAACTCTTAAACATTTAGGATTGGGCCCAAAGATGATGGGTTGGATCCGTGCTTTATATAACCAGCCAACGGCCTCGATAAAAATCAACGGGTCTTCTACGGCTACCTTTAGAATGGAAAATGGGACAAGGCAGGGCTGTCCTTTGTCCCCCCTTCTTTTTGTCCTCTCCTTGGAGCCACTGCTTTCCGTGATCAGGGAGGACCCGGATATAAGCGGATTCTGGGTTGGAGATGAGGAGCATAAGGTCGCGGCCTTTGCCGACGACGTGCTGCTCTTCATAGCCAACCCTAGAGTCACCATGCCAAATGTATTGAAAGTATTTAGACAGTATGCGGAGGTGTCCAACTTTAAAATAAATTTGGCAAAATCCGAAATACTGAATATTAACATAAGCAAAAAAGAAGAAAGTAAGTTGAAAAAAGAATTCCAATTTATATGGAAAAAAGAAATAAGCTATTTGGGCATAAAATTAGCAAATTCATTAGGGAAAATCTATAAAATAAATTTCATCCCTTTACTTAATGAAATAAAGGCTGAGAGTAAAAGGATAATGGACAAGCCACTATCATGGTTCGGTCGCATTAATGCTATAAAAATGATTTTATTGCCTAAGATTATGTATAAGCTACAGATCCTCCCACTAGCAATTCCTCAGTTGTATTTAAAGAAACTCAACTCAATTATAGTAAAAACAGTTTGGAAAGGGAGAAGGGCAAGAGTCTCTTTTGATATTTTAAAACAGGAAAAGAAAAAAGGAGGTTTGGCTGTTCCAGACATTCAAGGATATTATAAGGCAATACTGGTGTCGAGGGCGGTCGAGTGGGTCAGGGAAAACAAACACAAGAGATGGGTGAATATAGAAAATAAATTAAGCAAAGCACATTTAGGACACATAATTTGGAATCCTCCACATTATAGATTATTAGATAGAAACACACATACACTGACGAAGGTAGCTATTAAAGCATGGGATACAATATATAAACAAATAAATAAAACATTTAATTCCCCTTTAATTTCACTTAGGGAAAATGATTATTTTGCACCGGGGAAGATAAAAATAGGGGGTAACTGGATTAAGAAGGAAAAAGTGCAATTAAGAGATATAATAAAAGAAGGTAAGATTGTTCCGTTTCACGAATTAAAACACAACAGAGATGTATGGGTGATAGATAGATGGAGGTATCTCCAGCTAAGTAATTTTGTTGAGCGCCTCCCAAAGCCAATAAGGTCTGGAAAAGAGCTCTCTGAGTTAGAGGAGCTATGTTTGAAGAACAACACGAAGGGTATAATATCTAAAATCTATAAAATGGGGCTAAAGGCAGGTAGGCAGGAGATACCTCCATATATCATAAAATGGGAAAGGGAATTAGAATCGCAGATAGAGAGTAATACTTTAAGTAAAATGTTAGAACTGGCCCACTGTTCGTCGGTCGACACCAGTGTTGCTGAAATGAATTATAAAATTCTGTCGGGATGGTATGTTACTCCCGACAAGATAAGTAAATATCAAAGGGATAGGACATCGGAGTGTTGGAGAGGATGTAAAGGAGTGGGCAATATGGCCCACATATGGTGGAACTGCCCAAGAATCAAAAGATATTGGGAAAAAATATTGGGGTTCATTAAGGAAATAACAAAGGTAGAAGTAAAAGCGGATCCCTGGAGGGTATTACACCATGGTATAGGAGGGGAGGTGAAAAAGTATAAGGAGTCCTTGGTCCCACACTTGCTTAATGCGGCCAAAAAAAACATACCAAAGAAGTGGCAGAAGGAAGAAAGTCCTTCAATATGGGACTGGGTTAATGAAGTAGAAAGTATACGCTTGATGGAGGAGGAGAACTATGGGAGAGATGGGGGTACAGAGGGAGAGACGAATAACTGGCAGTGTTGGAAGGAATTTAAAAAACAGTGGAGTATTACGGAGGGATTGACAATTAGATCTAATTAAAATGAACAAAGTGGACCTAGGGTGCACAGAAAATGGGGGGGGGGGGTGGGCGGTGAGGGAGGGGGTGGGGGGGGGGTAACGGTGGTGGGATAGGGTTTGGGGATTATATGGGATAGGGTTGAGATAATAGGAGTCTTTTTTATCTGTTATAACCCAAAAAAAAAAAAAAAAAAAAAAAAAGCTTATAGATATTTTTTTATAACATAACCCTGCTTTAAACTTCTTCACAACTTTATCCCTGATCTGTCTGGTGTGTTCCTTGGCCTTCATGATTAAATTACACACAGGTGGAGGGGGGGGGGGGGCTGAATACGAATGCACGCCACACTTTTCAGATATTTATTTGCAAACATTTGAAAACCATTTATCATTTTTGGTTGTAACATGACAAAATGTGGAAAATTTCAAGGGGCATGAATATTTTTTCAAGGAAGCAGAAAACCAAGCTGCACTTATGTGGAGTACCACATTGTGTCCTGGAATGTCTCTGACATTCCAGGACACATTTTTCAAAGGTAGAGACATTTTTCTCATGAAGACCTATGAATGTAGGATAAAAAACAGTAAAAGGGTGTACATGCTGTGAGGAGGTAGTTTCCAAGCAACATATAATACATAGCATGAGAAACAAAAAATATTCAAACTCTAGACATACAAACAATAGAATAAAAAACATCCCAATCATTGAGAGCATATAATCCCACAACAACCAACTATGGTGATAGCCAAAAGATTTAACTGGGGGGGATAGCAAAGGACAGTCAAAAGTTAAGTTTAAGTAGTCCCTCCTAAAACGACAGAATGTAAGCATAGAAAATAAAGGCAGCATTCAGTCAGAAAATTCCAACGTGCCACAAGGAGTCTCAGTTATGAAATGGCCAGAGAGGTGGCAGAGTTGGAACGGTGTAGATAGGGGGTTGCATTCCCCATAATTGCCAACCTAACAGGAACAGGAAAAACAGGGCAGTAGCAACAAGGATAGCATAAAATAGGAGGCATGGGCCACCAAGACCCCAGGATTTAGGGTCGTCAACAGATCATTAATAAGAAAGGAGTGGTATACTCGGGCAAGGAATCAGGAACAGCCAACTTGTGCAGGAGTGTCCGAAAAGCTCATTCAGCCTTTCCATGGCCTCTCTAGGGGTTGTGAAGAATATCACCTTGCCTGCCAAGATGACCTGAAGCTTGGCTGGATACATGATGTATTGTAGGCCTTGGGTCAGGGTAGAAGGAAATCTGATTATGGAGTGTCAGTGACATTCACAGGTTAAAGTGTAGGAGAGGAGTGGGAGGCTGTGAGACCTGCGACTGCAACTGCAGAGATGTCGAAGCCTTCTGGAAGCCAGCATGATGTTGCCGACAGAACCTGGCAAGTTCCTCAGCGGGGAGGTAGGTTGCTTCTTCTGTCCTATCTTTACCATGGCAGCGGCGGGGAGGCAGAGCAGAGGTAGAGGAGCAGTGCGCCAGCACTGGAGGAGCCAAAGAAAGTGCAGGACGGATGGACCTTGAAGATTAGTGCTCTGCCATCAAACCATACCCCCTAAGCACTTTTTTTGTATAATTCTCCTTTAACCACTTCCCGCCCGCATGACGTCATATGATGTTGTCGTCATGGGCTTTGAGTGGAGATATCTAGATGATGCCTGCAGCTACAGGCATCATCCAGATATCTTTTTTTTCGGCCGACGATTCCCTGCAATGTAAAAGCCATCCTAGTGGCTCATCAGCCACTGTATAGCTTTTATAGGCAGCTGGAAGGGACATCCTCCCCTTCGCCGATGCCTCTCCAGGCTCTCCCGTGCAATCGGGAAGCTGGAGATCTGATCCGGCGATGGCACTGGATTACCACAGAGCTGGCCAAGGACTGGATGGTCCCTGGCCATCTCTATGACCCTGGGAAGCCGCAAGTGATATTATGATTTCACTTCTGGCTCTGGCAGATGTAAACACTGCCATTTTTTCCCCCTAGAAAGCAGAGATCAATTTTTTTTTTTTGATCTGATGCTTTTCAGGCTAGAGGAGATATCTGGGGTCTTATAGACCCCAGATCTCTCCAAAAAGAGGAAAAGAGGACCTGTCATGCCTTATTTCTATCACAAGGGATGTTTACATTTCTTGCGATAGGAATAAAAACGATCAAAAAATAAATGAAGGGACAGTGTAAAAATAAAATAACATATATATATTTTTTAAAGCACCCCATACATAGATCATGCCCGCATATGTAAACGGTGTTCGCGCCACACGTGAGGTATCACTGTGAACATCGGAGTGAGAGCAATAATTCTAGCGGCAGACCTCTGTAACTCTAAACTGGTAACCTGTAAAAAATGTTAACGCTTCGCCTATAGAGATTTTTAAGTACTATAGTTTGGCGCCATTCCACAACTGTGTGTAATTTTAAAGCGTGACATGTTAGATATCTGTTTACTCGGCGTAACATCATCTTTTACAATATACAAAAAATAAATAAAAATGGGGTAAATATTGTGTTTTTTTTAAAGAGGAAGTAAACTTGTTTTTTATTGAAATGGCCGACAGGCAGGGTATTTATGACAGAAGAGACCTTTATTCGTCTCTTCTGCCATAAATGCATCCTTCTGTCTGTCAGCTGTCATGTTCACTGAGCCACGCATGCGCAGCTCAGCGAACATTTATGGCCCTGATCGGCCCCTGATCTGTGCCGTGGTGATGTGACTCCTGTGCATGTCATCGCGGCCTTGCCTATCAAGTGGCCGAAGGCACGGGACCAGGAAGGAAGACCGGGCGAAAATGGAAGCGCCTGGGGCCCACCAGATCGGTCCTGGCACTGTGCTGGGAGGACACCATATGACAGGTACGTCTGCCATAATGTACTAATATGCTGTGCATACTAGAAAATGATGGCATAACCCACCTGGGGGACCATGGAAAAAAATAAAAATACAGCAGACTTTACTTCCACTTTAACCACTTAACCACTTCAGCCCCGGAAGGTTTTACCCCCTTCCTGACCAGAGCACTTTTTACAATTCGGCACTGCGTCGCTTTAACTGCTAATTGCGCGGTCATGCAATGCTGTACCCAAACGAAATTTGCGTCCTTTTCTTCCCACAAATAGAGCTTTCTTTTGATGGTATTTGATCACCTCTGCCGTTTTTATTTTTTGCACTATACACGGAAAAAGACCGAAAATTTTGAAAAAAAATGATATTTTCTACTTTTTGTTCTAAAAAAAATCCAATAAACTCAATTTTAGTCATACATTTAGGCCAAAATGTATTCGGCCACATGTCTTTGGTAGAAAAAATGTCAATAAGTGTATATTTATTGGTTTGCGCAAAAGTTATAGCGCCTACAAACTAGGGTACATTTTCTGGAATTTACAGCCTTTAATTTATGACTGCCTATGTCGTTTCTTGAGGTGCTAAAATGGCAGGACAGTACAAAACCCCCACAAATTACCCCATTTTGGAAAGTAGACACCCCAAGGAATTTGCTGAGAGGCATGTTGAGGCATGTTGAGCCCATTGAATATTCATTTTTTTGTCCCAAGTGATTGAATAATGACAAAAAAAAAAAAAAAAAATTACAAAAAGTTGTCACTAAATGATATATTGCTCACACAGGCCATGGGCATATGTGGAATTGCACCCCAAAATACATTTAGCTGCTTCTCCTGAGTATGGGGATACCACATGTGTGGGACTTTTTGGGAGCCTAGCCGCGTACGGGGCCCCGAAAACCAATCGCTGCCTTCAGGATTTCTAAGGGCGTACATTTTTGATTTTACTCCTCACTACCTATCACAGTTTTGAAGGCCATAAAATGCCCAGATGGCATAAAACCCCCCCAAATGACCCCATTTTGGAAAGTAGACACCCCAAGCTATTTGCTTTGAGGCATGTTGAGTCCATGGAATGTTTTATATTTTGACACAAGTTGCAGGAAAGTGACAAATTTTTTTTTTTTTTTTTTTGCACAAAGTTGTCACTAAATGATATATTGCTCACACAGGCCATGGGCATATGTGGAATTGCACCCCAAAATACATTTAGCTGCTTCTCCTGAGTACGGGGATACCACATGTGTGGGACTTTTTGGGAGCCTAGCCGCGTACGGGGCCCCAAAAACCAATCACTGCCTTCAGGATTTCTAAGGGCGTACATTTTTGATTTTACTCCTCACTACCTATCACAGTTTCGGAGGCCATGGAATGCCCAGGTGGCACAAACCCCCCCCAAATGACCCCATTTTGGAAAGTAGACACCCCAAGCTATTTGCTGAGAGGCATGGTGAGTATTTTGCAGCTCTCATTTGTTTTTGAAAATAAAGAAAGACGAGAAAAAAAAATTTTTTTTTTCTTTTTTCAATTTTCAAAACTTTGTGACAAAAAGTGAGGTCTGCAAAATACTCACTATACCTCTCATCAAATAGCTTGGGGTGTCTACTTTCCAAAATGGGGTCATTTGGGGGGGGGTTTGCCACCTGGGCATTCCATGGCCTCCGAGACTGTGATAGGCAGTGAAGAGTGAAATCAAAAATTTACGGCCTTAGAAAGCCTGAAGGCGGTGCTTGGTTTTCGGGGTCCCGTACGCGGCTAGGCTCCCAAAAAGTCTCATACATGTGGTATCCCCGTACTCAGGAGAAGCAACAGAATGTATTTTGGGGTGTAATTTCACATATTCCCATGGCATGTTTGAGCAATATATCATTTAGTGACAACTTTGCGCAAAAAAAAATAAAAAAAATAAAAAATTGTCTCTTTCCCGCAACTTGTGTCACAATATAAAATATTCCATGGACTCGACATGCCTCTCAGCAAATAGCTTGGGGTGTCTACTTTCCAAAATGGGGTCATTTGGGGGGGTTTTGAACTGTCCTGGCATTTTATGCACAACATCTAGAAGCTTATGTCACACATCACCCACTCTTCTAACCACTTGAAGACAAAGCCCTTTCTGACACTTTTTGATTACATAAAAAAATAATTTTTTTTTGCAAGAAAATTACTTTGAACCCCCAAACATTATATATTTTTTTTAAAGCAAATGCCCTACAGATTAAAATGGTGGGTGTTTCATTTTTTTTTTTCACACAGTATTTGCGCAGCGATTTTTCAAACGCATTTTTTGGGGAAAAAACACACTTTTTTAAATTTTAATGCACTAAAACACACTATATTGCCCAAATGTTTGATGAAATAAAAAAGATGATCTTAGGCCGAGTACATGGATACCAAACATGACATGCTTTAAAATTGCGCACAAACGTGCAGTGGCGACAAACTAAATACATTTTTAAAAGCCTTTAAAAGCCTTTACAGGTTACCACTTTAGATTTACAGAGGAGGTCTACTGCTAAAATTACTGCCCTCGATCTGACGTTCGCGGTGATACCTCACATGCATGGTGCAATTGCTGTTTACATTTGACGCCAGACCGACGCTTGCGTTCGCCTTAGCGCGAGAGCAGGGGGGACAGGGGTGCTTTTTTTTTTTTTTTTTCTTTATTATTATTATTTTTTTATCTTATTTTTAAACTGTTCCTATCTTTTTTTTTTTTTTAAATCATTTTTATTGTTATCTCAGGGAATGTAAATATCCCCTATCATAGCAATAGGTAGTGACAGGTACTCTTTTTTGCAAAAATTGGGGTCTATTAGACCCTAGATTTCTCCTCTGCCCTCAAAGCATCTGACCACACCAAGATCGGTGTGATAAAATGCTTTCCCAATTTCCCAATGGCGCTGTTTACATCCGGCGAAATCTAAGTCATAAAATGCTCGTAGCTTCCGGTTTCTTAGGCCATAGAGATGATTGGAGCCATTCTGGTCTCTGATCAGCTCTATGGTCAGCTGGCTGAATCACCGGCTGCATTCTCAGGTTCCCTGTTGAGACAGGAGAGCCAGAGAAAAACACGGAAGACGTTGGGAGGGGGGGCATTCCCTCCCACTTCTTGTAAAAGCAGTCTAGAGGCTAATTAGCTGCTAGGATTGCTTTTACACGAAAGCCGACCGCTGGCTGAAAAGAATGATACCAAGATGATACCTAAACCTGCAGGCATCATTCTGGTATAACCACTCAAAGTCGTGAATGGCGTACCTGAAGACAAAAAAATGGTTAACAATAAAGCACAGTAAACGGTAAGGTATAAAAAATTGCATATCTGAAAAGCAAGCATGATAAAACATAACAACAATAAAACATTGCAGAATAGAATACAGTAAAAAAGAGCAGAACAATAGAGAGAGAATAGAGAGAGAGAGAACAATAAAACGACAACTATTTTTTTTTTATTTTATATTTTTGTTTGTGTTTTTTTTTTTTTTTTTTACACTTTTTTTTTGTAACTAACTTTTATAACTGTAACCGGTTCCAGGTTCGGGTCTCTCAAAATGCGATGGCATCTTGGGAGACCCTGTGAAAGTGTGCCTAGTCTGTGCAATGCTGTACCCTACGCTAATACTCAACTAGTGAATGGTAGCGTTCAAAACATTCACCAATGCAAAGACCAGGATTGTCAGGACAGGAGGGACAATAATAGCGGGTGTCACGCCTATATCCGCGCTTGCTGCAGACGCGACATCTTTTTTGGGGGGGTTCGCTGGGTAGGGGTACTCGGGAGGACATAAAGAAAATGCCTCTCATGCAGCCGACTGCATTTGGTTGGGGATGTGAATGGGGGAAGTACGGGCGCTGCAGAAGCGGTGGATTCCCAATTAGGATTGGCGAATGCAGCAGGAAGGGCACTATGGACACGACGGGCCTGTGTTTGTCTTCTTGGTGGCAGCGGGACACTACTTGTGCTTGCCACCTGACCCGCTTGAACTGCACTTATGGGACTCGCCACGTCACCAAGTGTTACTGCAGTGCTGGTTTGACTACGACCGGGGTGTACTAGGCTGCTGGTGCTTGCCAGTTCACCAAAACGCTACCAAAAAAACTGTTAGCGATCGCAGGGATCAGGCCTGACTCTGCGAACGCTGCAGTTATGCATTTAGTGTTTTGTAAGTGTCAGTGATCGATCGATACTTCACTTGGGTGGGCTGGGCTGGGCCGGGCGGAGGGGCAAAACGCAGGTGCTAGCAGGTATCTGGGCTGATCCTGCTAACACTGCGTTTTTGGGAATCCTAAACTGCTGGGGACGCTAGTATAGATCTGATCAGATCAGATATTGATCCGATCAGATACTATACCACTAAGGGAGGTGTACGGTGCGTGCGTGGGTGTTAGCGGTACTGGCGCTAACCTGACGCTGCCTGGGGCTGGTGCTTGCCAGTTCACCAAAACGCTACCAAAAAAACTGTTAGCGATCGCAGGGATCAGGCCTGACTCTGTGAACGCTGCAGTTATGCGTTTAGTGTTTTGTAAGTGTCAGTGATCGATCGATACTGCACTTGGGTGGGCTGGGCTGGGCCGGGCGGAGGGGCAAAACGCAGGTGCTAGCAGGTATCTGGGCTGATCCCGCTAACACTGCGTTTGTGGGAACCCTAAACTGCTGGGGACGCTAGTATAGATCTGATCAGATATTGATCCGATCAGATACTATACCACTAAGGGAGGTGTATGGTGCGTGCGTGGGTGTTAGCGGTACTGGCGCTAACCTGACGCTGCCTGGGGCTGGTGCTTGCCAGTTCACCAAAACGCTACCAAGAAAACTGTTAGCGATCGCAGGGATCAGGCCTGACTCTGTGAACGCTGCAGTTATGCGTTTAGTGTTTTGTAAGTGACAGTGATCGATCGATACTGCACTTGGGCTGGGCCGGGCGGAGGGGAAGAACGCAGGTGCTAGCAGGTATCTGGGCTGATCCCGCTAACACTGTGTTTTTGGGAACCCTAAACTGCTGGGGACACTAGTATAGATCTGATCGGATCAGATATTGATCCGTACAGATACTATACCACTAAGGGAGGCGTATGCTGCGTGCATGGGTGTTAGCGGTACTGGCGCTAATCTGACGCTGCCTGGGGCGACGCATATCACCGCCGGGCGATCAGGGGCTAAACCTTTATTCGGTAATAAACGGCGGGTGCCCTGACACTATAAAAAATAAACGAACTAACCAGCGTCACCCGTAACGGTTATACGGTGATCAGTGGTGAAAGGGTTAACTAGGGGGCAATCAAGGGGTTAAAACATTTATTAGATAGTATATGGGGGTCCCTGTCACTATAAAACGCTGACGGCGAACCTAAATATTTACGTTCCTAACTAGCGTCACCAGCGACACTAATACAGCGATCAGAAAAATGATCGCTTAGTGACACTGGTGACAGGGGGTGATCAAGGGGTTAAAACTTTATTAGGGGGGGTTAGGGGGGTATCCTAGACCTAAAGGGGGGTAATACTCACTGCCCTAACACTGTAACTGTCACAAACTGACACCATGCAGTAATCAGAAAAAAAAAAAAAAAAAAATACTGCTTGCTGTCAGTTTGTGACAGGGGGGGGGTGATTGGGGGGGATCGGGGGGCGATCGGGGGGGGGATCGGGGGTGTAAAGTATGCCTGGCATGTTCTACTGTGTGTGTGTGTGTGTGTGTGTGTTGTGCACTTACATGTCTTCTCTCCTCGGCGCTGGGACGGAAACTGCCGAGCCGAGGAGAGATGACATCACATCCTCTGCCTGATGAAACTACACACAGGCAGGGGAGGATTCCGATTGGCTGGGAGCGATCGCGAGGGGGGGGCCACGATCGGATGGTCTCCCCCTCGCCTCCCGACGCTCCCAGTCAAATGCCGACCGCCGCTGGCACCGGGGGGGGGGGGTCCGATCGGACCCCCCGCCCGCGGGAGGCAGATCACGTACAGGTACGTGATTCTGCCTGCCCGTGCCATTCTGCCGACGTATATATACGTTAGGCGGTCGGCAAGTGGTTAAGGACCGCCCAACACATATATACTGCGGCAGGGCGGTCCTATTGCGCGAAACAACATACCCGTACGTTGTTTCATGAACGAGACACTGTGGGCATGCCCACTGCATGGTGGGGGTGCACGGGTCCGGCGGCTGCAATCCGCCGGGCACCCGTGATTGCTCCTCAGAGGGGCAGAACGGGGATCTGTCAATGTAAACAAACTAGATCCCCTTTCTGACAGGGGAGTAAACAGAGATCAGAGACCCCTCCCCCCACAGTTAGAAACACCTCCTTAGGACATACTTAACCCCTTAATCGCATAGTGTTAATCCCTTTCGCCTAGTGTTAACCCCTTTCCTGCCAGTGTCATTTATACATTGATGAGTGCATGTCTATAGCACTGATCAATGTAATAATGTCACTGGTCCCCAAAAAGTGTCAAAATTGTCCGATCTGCCTGCCGGAATGTTGCAGTCCCGCTAAAAATCGTGGATCAAAAAAATATTATTATTATTATTAAACAGGATTTATATAGCGCCAACAGTTTGTGCAGCGCTTTATAACATGAGGGCAGACAGTACACTTACAATACAAATCAATACAGGAGGGATCAGAGGGACCTGCTCGTTAGAGCTCACAATCTACAATCTAGAATAATAATAATAGAAATGCCATAAATCTATCCCCTTTATTATCTATCTCTATCTATCTATTTTGTAGAAGCTATAAATTTTACGCAAACTAATCAGTATACGCTTATTGCGATTTTTTTTAAACAAAAATATGTAGAAGGATACATATTGGCCTAAACTGATGAAGAAATGTGTTTTTTTTTATATATATATATCTTTTTTTGGATATGTATTATAGCAGAAAGTAAAAAATATTTTTTTTTTTTTTCCAAATTGTCGCTCTTTTTTTCTTTATAGCGCCAAAAATAAAAACTGCAGAGGTGATCAAATACCACCAAAAGAAAGCTCTATTTGTGGGGGGAAAAGGACATACATTCTGTTTGGGTACGTCGTACGACCGCACAATTGTCAGTTAACCACTTCAGCCCCGGAAGAATTTACCCCCTTCCTGACCAGAGCACTTTTTACAATTCAGCACTGCGTCGCTTTAACTGACAATTGCGCGGTCGTGCGACGTGGCTCCCAAACAAAATTGAAGTCCTTTTTTTTCCCCACAAATAGAGCTTGCTTTTGGTGGTATTTGATCACCTCTGCGGTTTTCATTTTTTGCGCTATAAACAAAAATAGAGCGACAATTTTGAAAAAAACGCTTTATTTTTTACTTTAATAAATATCCCCCAAAAACATATAAAAGACAATTTTTTTTTCCTCAGTTTAGGCCGATACGTATTCTTCTACTTATTTTTACCCCCGCGGCGATCAAGTCCGCGGGACCCGCGACCCGACTCACGGAGCTTGCTGTGGGCGCGCGCCCGCCTCTTAAAGAGGAACGTACAGGTACGTGGTTTTGCCTGTACGTGCCATTCTGCCGCAGTATATCTGCGTGAGGCGGTCGGCAAGTGTTTAAAGCGACGCAGTGCCGTATCGCAAAAAAATGGCTGGTCATTAGGGGGCAAATCCTTCCGGGGCTGAAGTGGTTAACCTTTTTTTTTTTTTAATTCGTCTTTAAGGGGGCGTGACCTAGGCCTACATACTTTTGTTAATATACGTGTCCCTCACCCCCATGTCAGAAAGTTGGGAGGTGTGACTTATGCTGTGGGCCAAACAAAGATGGGCACAAGCAACATGCTTTCAGGTGGTATTTGCGCCCCTGCCACGTTCCGTGATTTGTCACTCGTGTCCACGCTCGGAAATGACTCTCCATACATACACATGGATTGCGCCTCACCGTGCTGTTAATATAAACTCCGCCCCCCCCTCACGTAATCCGGCCTGGCCAATGAGCGCAACGTCTTCCAAAAGCCCCGTCGCCGCCTTCTAATTCGCTCTCTGCAATCACATGGTACAGAAGCGTCACCCCTCCTCCCCTCCAGCTCCGGTCATGTGACGGCGAAGCTGGTTGTGACGGAGATTTGAATGTGGCGCTTTTGGGTTCCATGGCGTCTGTTCTGGTGAGACGTTGTCAGTCTGCCTTCAGACATAACATGATGATTTACGCCTGGGGGGCGCTGTGTTTCCATATGAGATAAACCTGTAGGGTGTCACAGGACTGCTGTCCTTTGCATAGTCCGGGCAATGGACCGGTGACTGCTTGGACAGGAGTCCTGTGTACAGTACCTGGATGTCAGTGCTTTCCATATACAGAGTTCAGTCTGTTTAGATTAGCTGGGTGGCAGTGTCCGTGCCTAGTCCTATGATATCAGGTATACTGGGGGAGATTTACTAAATCTGGTGCAGCTGTGCATAGTAGCCAATCAGTTTCTATGTGTTAGACTGGGTTCACACCTGTGTGATGTCAGACGTTGCATGTGATTCGGGCAGTACTGCTGTGCAGATCGCATGCCGTGTCTGTGCGATGCCAGTTCAAGTTTGCATTGCACTCGTACCAAAATAGTGCAGGACTTTATTTATTTTTGGTCCGCACTGAGATCGGATCACATGGGTGGTCATACCTATGCGATCTGATTCCTGCACCGTTTGACAGTTCGCACTGCGAACAGATCTGGGGGTGTCATTAACTTTGCATTGACACCTGCAACTAGGGTTGTCACCTCATCTCCGCTTAAAGACCAGGTCTCTTTTTCAGACTCGGTGTTTACAAGTTAAAAACAAGTTTGTTTGCTAGAAAATTAACCGCCAAACATTTTACTTTTTTTTCCCCCCTAACACCCTAGAGAATAAATCGGCAGTCATTGCAATGCTTTTTGTCACACCGTATTTGCGCAGCGTTCTTACAAGCACACTTTTTTTGGAAAAAAATACACTTTACTGTTTGTTTTTTAATTCAAAAAAGTTAGCCCAATTTTTTTTTTTTATATTGTGAAAGATAATGTTACACCAAGTAAATTGATACCCAACATGTCACGCTTCAAAATTGCGCCCGCTCGTGGAATGGTGTCAAACTTTTACCCTTAAAAATCTCCATAGGCGACATTTAAAAAAATTCTACAGGTTGCATGTTTTGCGTTACAGAATTATTGCTCTCGCTGTAATTATCACGGTGATACCTCACATGTGTGGTTTGACCACCGTTTTCATATTGCGGGCGCTACTCATGTATGCGTTCGCTTCTGCGCGCAAGCTCGTTGGGACGGGGTGCTTTAAAAATTTTTACTTTTTTTTTTTTCCTTATTTTACTTGATTTTATTTATTTTTTCACTGTTTAAAAAAAAAAAAAATTAAAAAAAAATGGATCACTTTTATTCCTATTACAAGGAATGTAAACATCCCTTGTAATAGAAAAAAAGCATGACAGGTCCTCTTAAATATGAGATCTGGGGTCAAAAAGACCTCAGATCTCTTATTTGGACTAAAATGCAATTTAAAAAAAAATAAAAAATTGTCATTTGAAAAAATGACAACAGAAATGGCCCTTTAAAAAAACGTATGGGCGGAAGTGATGTTTTGACGTTGCTTCAGCCCTGCTATAGTATGGAGATGGGTGGGGCCCATCTTACCCTCACTCGTCTCCATACCCGGCCACAGACAGGTCCCGATCGCCGCTGCCAACGGCTCCGGTAAGCGGCGGAGAGAGCAGCGAATCCGTCACAGAGACCACCATTATCGTAAACAGGACCGCCGGCTCTAAAGATGGATACCTCGGTTGTGGCAGCAGCTGCTGCCGTTACCGAGATATCCATCTTTAAACTGCCGACGTATATGTACAGGAGGCGGTCGGCAAGTGGTTAAAACTGAACACATTAATTACTCTGGTTCTGTGGCTGATTTAGGTGGTAATTAAACTCACTCGGTGCCTTATCTGCATTAACTTAGCCTCAGAACCTGTGTAATTCATATTTGTTCAGGTTTAAAGGTAGAGTTGCCACCTCATCCCTTTAAACCTGAACACATATAAATTACACAGGTTCTGAGGCTAAGTTAATGCAGGTAAGGCACCAGGTCAGTGTAATTACCACCTTAATCTGCCACAGAACCTGTGTAATTTAATATGTGTCTGGGTTTAAAGGGATGAGGTGGCAACCCTATCTGTAATGGTTCCCAGATGTCAGTGTGAGCCGCTGGCAGGTGACATGCGATGTGGGAACCTGCACTGGAATTGCACTGGTTCGTGCATTGCATATATGCGAACTGGCACTTAGCCTGGGTTCAAACTGACTGCGGGTTAAAAACTGTGCGAGTTCAGCTGATCTGGCACGGTTTTTAACCGCAGTCAGTTTGAACCCAGGCTAAGTGCCAGTTCACATATATGCGATGCGTGAACCAGTGCAAGTCCAGATTTCAAGCCGGCAATGCAGTCCGAGTTCGGGGGCGATTTGACAGACATCTGTGCGGCTTCCTGCACAGTCTATTCAAATCGCCCCTGGAGTCGCCAAAAGTAGTACAGGAACTACTTTGGGGAATCGGTGCGGCGCTGCTATGTCAAATCTCATGCCGAATCGGCCCGATGGGAACCTGGGCTTATTGTCAAAGCTTAACTGCCAAAGTTAGCCAAAGTTAGAAGCTGATTGGCTACTATGTACAGCTGCACCAGATTCAGAGTGCACCACTTTTAGTAAATCTCCGCCCACTGAGTGGTCTCAGGTTGTTCACCTAAGATTAGCTGTGAAATGGTATCTATTAGGCCCCTTTCACACAAGCATTAGGCAATCCGTGAACAGATGTACTAATGAATTGGAGCATAACGGGACACATGTCCCTTTTGTCCACCCAGTGTTTATGCTCCATGCTGAAGACTTTATCCTCCATATCAGATATATATGTGGCTAGATATAAACTTGCACCCGTCTACATCAGGCCACCTCTGTCACATTTAGGTTTGGAAAAGAACACAGTCCTTTTCCATTTGTTGTTTCTGGACCAGGATAGACTTGGAGGTAGGCAGATTTAAACAAGTAGTTTACATCTACCTGTCCATAGAACGTTCAATCAAGTCTGCTTGAAAATCTCACAAGGCGGATCTGATTGGGCTATATTGCACATTCAGCATTGGAGCAACTTGTCAAGTGATTTGACAGGTCAAATCATATGACACATTTCAGCCTATTGCAGACAATAGCACAAGTCCAATCTGTGCGACGACGACTTTGCGGTGCTGCGCCAATATGCAAAAGTAGTTCCTGCACTACTTTTGCCGCTATCAGGTGCAACTTCAATCGATATCTCTGCATGAAGCCGCACAGATGTCTTTTCAAGTAGCACCTGAAATCTCGCTGACCTGCTACTTTGAAATTGCACTGCTTCTAGTAAAGTAGCATAATTTTAAAGTAGCGTCAATGAGAACCAGGGCTTAAAGCAGAACTAAACCCGTCAATTTACCAGTTTTCCAAAACCATTGCATTTGAGGCATGCTGTGAATGATCCCTTTCAAAGTCATTTGTACTCAACCTAAAATTTCAAACCATTAAATGACTGGTGTTATAACTGATCACATGTGCAGCACCATGGTAACTGCAAATCACACAGAGGCCAAAATGGCAGCTTTCTTGGCTGTAAATTATGGGAGGGTTTAGTTCCAATTTAAACAGCAACAAAGGCACTTAAAGTGGAACAAAACTTTTTTCCATTTGAGATAGAGTAAGGCCCTCCCCGGTCAGTTTCTTTTTTGCCATCTTTGTCCCATTGGAGAGATTTCCCTTTACCTCCTATCCCATAGCCAGAACAGGAAGTGAGAAGAAATCCCACCAAAATGAAGAAATCCCTATTTGTCACCAGGGTCACTATTGGAAGATTTTCCTCTATTGCTGCTCTGGTGATGACCCAAAAAAATTGTGATCTTCTTTCACTTTCAATAACGATAAACTGGACAAATAGGGTGAATCTCACTAACAGGGGCACAGACTGCATTAAAGTGGAAGTAAAGTCCACTTTTGAATTAGTATCTACAGGTAAGCTTATAATAAGGCTTACCTGTAGGTACAGTGAATATCTCCTAAACTTGCACCGTTTAGGAGATATTCACACAAGATGTAGCCGGTTACATCACCAGCGCATGCGTTCTGAAGGGATGGGGCTCTTACGCACATGCCGTCGTGGCCCTGGCCATTCATACAGCCGGTGCCCACAAACCCAGAAGGAAGACTGGGTGAACATGGAAGTGCCAGGGAGCCATGACAGTGCTGCGCTGGAGGGCGTCTTGGACAGGTAAGTCTGTCATAATGTGCTAGAATGTGGTGCATATTAGTACATTATGACTTAAACCTGCAGTGGGCCTGTTTTTTTTTTTTTTGTTTTTGTTTTTTTTTTTTCTTGGTGTGTGTGGCAGTTTACTACCACTTTAAGATCTAACAAGGGTTCTAATCCCTCTCTAATGTATTTAAAACACTCTTGTTATACTTTTAAAAAAGGTTTGGGCTAGGCATACACTTGAATGGGAATATTTATAAAGCAATGGATGTGACATTCACCAAACATATGCTGCAGGTGAATTAATCACTGTAATTTAAAACATATGTACCAGAAAAATACACCTGCAGGCTACAGTGTATGTCACATTCACTGCTTTGTAAACATGCCCCTTAAAGAGGAGGTAAACCCTGATGGGTTTTACTTACTCTTTTGTTCCCTGCAAAGTAAAAGCATAATGAGCTAGTAAGCTTCGCATACTAGCCCATTATGTGCCGCTTACCTGCAAATGAAGCCCGCGATGTCTCCGCTGGTGGCCGTATCAATCTTCACCTGTCTTCCGTCCGGGGCCGTGACTGGCCGGAGTCGCATGGCGGTCACGGCACGGGCCCTTTAGAAATGTCACGATCATGCCCTTTCTTCAGTGCGCATGTGCCGATGTCGGTGCAAGTGTATACAGTAAATATCTCCTTAACCGTGCAGGTTTCAGAGATATTTCCAGTACCTACAGGTAAGCCTTATTACCTGTAGGTAAGAGTGGTGTAACTAGGTTTACAACCACTTTAAGTGTGTATGTGTTAATTATCAGCTATTCTGTCCTATAATTAACCCATGTAGAGGCATCTTTCTAGCAACCCATCTTATATTTAATAATATTAGTATTCTAGTGCACCAATATTGTATTTTTTTTTGCCAGGAGGATCCAGCCCTGCAGCAGCATTTCAGAGGACATAAAGACGCAGTCACATCCATTGACTTTAGTCCAGACAACAAACAACTTGGTATTTTTTATGATCTTATATTTTGTAAATGTAGATCAGATGTATTACTGGCAGGAGTCTGTGATATAAAGCAGAGTTCCGGCGAAAAAAAAAAAAAAAAATAAAGGTCAGCAGCTACAAATACTGCAGGTGCTGACTTTTAATGTATGGACACTTCCCTGCCCAGGGCGCCCGTGATGTCCTCACCCGTAGCCGATCTGTCCCCCGACTCTCGGGTGGAGGCATCGGCATCTCCAGTAAGGGAATCAGGAAGTAAAGCCTTGTGGCTTCACAGCATGGTTCCCTACTGCACGTGCACGAGTCACGCTGTACGATCTCACTGGTCCCTGCTGTCTTCTGGGATCTGTGTGTCTCCCAGAAGACAGCGGGGGGGACAGAGGAGGGGCCCGACATTGCGTAGATAGCCGCGGATACTGCGGCGATCTATGCCCGGAAGTGGGAGCAAATACCTGGATTATACGGGTATCTACTCCCCCCTGAAAGGTGTCAAATGTGACACCAGAAGGGGGGAGGATTCCGAAAAAGTGGAAGTTCTATTTTTTGGTGGAACTCTGCTTTAAACCACAATTGTATAGACAAAGTGATGGAAACATAGGGCCGAAACAACTAATCGATAGTAATTGATTCATTTCATAATCGATTAGTTATTTTCATAATCGATTAATCGGCCAGTAACATAATGGGATTAAAAAACTAAAATTAGCCCTTTAGAGTACAAAAAGAGCAAATAATCGCTACAGCAAATATTACTTTCACTGTTGCACAGTAAAAAAAAATGAACCCCTTACAGTAGCGATTATTTGTTATTTTTGTACTATAAAGGGCTATTTTTTTTTTTTTCATTTTAACCCCATTATGTTACTAAACGTCTTAGACCTGGTTCACATCTACGTGTTTGTTGATGCTTTTTGCAGAACCGCACTACAGTTCATTTAATGTTCACATCGAGGCTTTTTTCAGCTGCTGCATATTTGGAAAGGGTCAGGGACTTTTGTCAACGCAAAGACGGTGCTTTTTTTGGTTCATTATACTTCAATGGAGAAGCTGCAGAAAAGTGTGTGATGCATTTTTTGTAGCAATTTGTGTTTTTTGTTTTTTTTATCTGCCCAACAACAAATTGGCCAAAAAGGCATAAGAAAAATGCAAAAACGCAAATCGCAGCAAAATCACGTGTGCAAAAAATCAAAATGCACAGCAAAAAGCACTGTAGAAACAGCTCAAAAGCAAACTGCCTAGGTATGTAGCGAGCCTTATGCTGGCCACACGGTTCAGTTTTCAGACGAGAATATTCAGACGAAAAATCTTTGTGCATTCGCTGAATGAAAGAATGTTGTTTGAAATTTTCACTTGTTTTTAACATTCTGTTTTAAAATGAATGTAATTTCTGAACGAAAATCACATACACTGTCTGAAAATTCTTTTGACCAAGAGGTTTTCTATAATTTTTAAATTTTTCTGTCACTGTGGTTGAAAACAAACGTCGATTTGACCCCACTAACGATTAGAAAATCGAACGAACGTTCTTAAAATGAGAAATTTATTTGAAGGAAGACTTTGTTTTTGTATGGCCAGCTTACAATATATTACAGTTCTGTTTGAAAATTTGCAAAACAGTCTAACTTTTTTTCTTTTCAATAAAATTTTGATCTCTGAGTCTGATGATATTTACTAGATTCAACCTCTAACAGTATGTACAGTATATCTCCTCTAATAGTATATACAGTACATCTCTTCTGTCCGTTATTCTCAGAGTGGATTAAAGATTTTACTCCCTAAACATACAGTTGGTTATTTATATTTACCACTGCATATAGAGATATTTAAGAATAAATTGCCTTTTATTTTAAACTTTACATATTACCTAAATTATACACCACACTTTTTTTAAGGTTATTAACCGATTAATCGAAACTATAATCGGCCAACTAATTGATTATGAAAATAATCGTTGTAGCCCTGGAAACATAAATGTCAGCCAAATGAGCTGTGATATTGTGTGAAACAGCCTTGCAGCACAGCCTGAATAACCCAAAAAGGATGATATTGCGGAATTTATTTCTGTGTGTTCATATGGGTCAGCTGACTCATCATTATTTTAAGTATTTGATAAGTTTCAGTGTTATCGGTCACCCCCTCCCTTTTATGCAAGGTAATAAACATTTGTTTAAAGAGTAACTGCAGTCTGCTCACATAAGTTGTCAGAAAAACATCTTTGCCATTCCAAAGCTTCCCTCCAATCACTTTACATATTATTTTATATATACTGTGATTCTGTACTTGCCAGATATGCTGCAGAAATCTCCCTCCACTGAGTCTGGCTGCATCCATTTTAACTGTGGGCAGCTGAAGCTGCTGCCTGTTCACTTCCTGGATTCGCACAGAGGCACACCTCCAGCTCTGCAGCTCTCAATGACCCTCTTATGACTCATCCCCCCTCCCTTCCTGGCAAACTCTCACGTGAGAGAGATAGCTGTGCATGATGTCATAAGCCAAGGCTTTTTACCAGACAAGAAACAGGAAGTGGGCTGTATAAGGTATTTACTGGCAGAAAAAAAATGTTTTACTATCCAAAGTTAAAACAACAAGGGAAGAAGATTTAATAGATGGAAAGATAAAAAAAATGACTGAAGGTCCGCTTTAAGTTATTTCATGTGCTCTGATGCTGCTTGTAAGAGTGGTACAGACCAATAGACGTTGTAAGCTTCTTGATGTGTGCAGTTCTCTTTTTGTTGCAGCTCATGATTATATAAATTTTTTAGTTACACAAGATGTCATTTAAAGTGGACCTGTCATTTAAAAAATGACTTTGGTCATAATAACATATTTTTACAGAACAGGGTCTTTAAAACCATGGTAATTGAATTGTCTAGCCGTGCCAATGTGGCTAAAGAATAGTATAGGCGTCTACACTAATGCCTAGCACACACGGGTTGAATGTTGACTGACATTTTGCCCGTGTGTATGTCAGCCGGTCTGCTTGGTCGGCTTCTATCATACGAGCATGCTGGAAAACCAGCAGCTGACCGAATCCCGATCAGCATTCTCGGCCAGTGGTTGAGAGCACTCACTGAAGTGTTCTGGCGGGAGGGGGGTTGGGGGGAAATCGCAGTACTAACATTGAATTGTTAGTACAGCGACTCCAACTAGGGTTGTCCCTTTTTTTCATCTTACTCAATACTATTATTGGCAGTTCGCTAACACTACTAGTAATATCGCCTGAACTAGAGGGAAATCATACCTTATTAATCAGTGTATCGCTATAAATCCAACTACAGGGGGTCCCCGGGTTACAAACAAGTTAGGGACTGTAGGTTTGTTCTTAAGTTGAATCTGTTTGTAAGTCGAAACAGGTACATTTTTTAAGTGTAGCTCCAGACAAAAAAAACTATTTTTAAGCTTTTTGGATAGCATAGGGAAGGGTTAACACCTCTGTAACATTTGTTTTGCTGTGTGTGCCCCTGTTCAGAAGATTTCACCTCACTTTCTGTCCCAATGACAATTGGATTTTGAAAATTTTGGGTTGTTGTGGAAACAAGCCTTGGTGATAAAGCATCAGTGGAGGTACCTTTTCCCCATAATAGCTCTTATAGGAGTGAATTTCCCTTCCTAGGGGTAGATTTCCTCTCACTTCCTGTTGTCTCCCTCCGTTTGTAAGTAGGAGTCGTTTGTAAGTCGGATGTTTGTAACTAGGGGACCCCCTGTATACAAAAAAGTAATCAATGAGGTATAAAAGTGCAATTAATATTTCCGATATCAAGTCCAACCTATGTCCTAGAGTCCAAAATTATGGCGTAATAATGATGTGTGCCCCAATGTGAACATACACTAAAGTCCCCTGTGCATTCTGTGTGACGATACAACAATATCACTGTGCAAACTTTGTAAGCACTTAATAAAATCTAATGTGCAATTCATGCAAAAAACACTTTTCTTGCAGGTAAAACAATCTTTAGGTGGCACACTGCTCTCCCATATTACTTCAAACTGCTCACCTTGTGGTGTTGACCTCAAAGTTCCACAGAAGTCGGCAAACACATGTATCCCCTTCTGGGACCATAAGATGATGATCTCCTCCACAGAACTCCTACAGGGAAAGCAGTTCTAAGGGGTGCCTCATCCACTCAGAAGTCACATGAGAAATAAAGCCTATTATAGTGCCCACTGACCATTTAAGGGACGCTCACATGCATAAATTCTTTAAAATAATGAATAAATTAAAAGCTGCCACATGACTGACACTAGTGTGGCTCACCACTTGCTGGGCCCAATCCACTGCTAGCCCTGTCGCAGCTAACCATCTCCCTTGATCTTCTATGCTCGATTAAAGCATGATGATGTCATTGGCCAGAAACTCTACCCCCTCACGCTTATCGTCCAGTGCCGGACTTCTTCAGAAAGGTACCTTATCTCTCCTAAGAGGACATATATGTGTTTGCTGACCTCTGTGTAACATTGAGGTCAACACCACAAGTGACTTCTGAGTGGATGAGACACCCCCTAGAGCTGCTTTCATTTTATGATCCCTGAAAGGGATACATGTGTTGCTGACCTCAGTGTAACTTTGAGGTCAACGCCACAAGATGAGCATTTCAGAGTAATATTGGAGAGGAGTGCATCACCTGAGGATTGTTTTGCTTGTGAGAAGTGTTTCTGCATGAATTGCATATTGGACTATTGAGTGCTTACACAGATGGCACAGTGATTTTGTTGTATGGTCACACGGAATGGGCAGAGGAATTTAATGTATGTTCACACTGGTGCACAAGTTATTATTGCACCACGATTGTGGACTTTATATTTACACTGGATATATTGATTGTAATTTTATATATGATTGTTTATTTTTGTATATGTGGATTGATAGCGCTACACTGATGAGTTACGGCTGCACTAAGGGTCATATTTATACAGCCATGAAAATGACTTGCATCAATCATTCGCTGGTGGTTAATCACTCACTGTCATTTAAAATATATGCACCAGAAAGATTCACCTGCAGAAAACATCAGATTACCCACATTATAAATATACCCCTAAGGGTTCATTCACATTGGCGGCCAGGGAGCAGTAAAAGTAGGCGGTTGAGCTGCAGTTTTACTGCCTGTGTAAACACAGAAATACAGCCCATCAAAGCTGTACACATGCCGCAGACATATGAAAAATTAAATAGTGTCACATTAAGTGTTTTTTTTTTTGTTTGTTTTTTTTTAAATGCAGACAATTACTATATAACTATAATAATTTCAGAAATACTTCACTAACATTTTGAAGTGAGTAGAAAAGTTGGTGGCTACTTTCATTCATTTTACAAAATTGCTGATGTTCATCTTGGCATTATGCCTCTATGTATACAGTATATCAGGGATATGCAATTAGCGGACCTCCAGCTGTTGCTAAACTACAAGTCCCATTCTGCCTCTGGGTATCATGCTTGTGGCTGTCAGTCTTGCTATGCCTCCTGGGACTTGTAGTTCTGCAACAGCTGGAGGTCCGCTAATTGCATATCGCTGCAGTATATGATTAACGTTAGGGTAACCCCAAATGGAATTGTGAAAGAAGTACAGTACATCTTTTATATTTAATGAGAAATCCTTATTTTAGCCAAAATGTTTGCAAGTTTGAGAAGCTGTTGTCTTAATATTTTAGATAATGGATCACATAATGGGTTTGTTGGCGCATACAGTACCTTTTTGTGTCTAAAATTACTGGAAGAGGTGTACATTTAATAACAAAATAATTAAGCTATATTCACATTTTGTATCTTTTAGCTTTGTTTAGCCCTAAAAGGGAATGTAATTGGAGAACAATTCCTGAAAAGGCATAAACCCGAATCTATGGCATCTGTATCTGTAGGTTTAAAAAGACTCAAAGCAATAAGAAATTCCCCAGTACACTCTCTAGCTAGTCAGCCTGAACGCCTAGCTGAACTGTTTTAACATGTCATGTGTTTCAGTAAGAGAAAAAGCGTTTATTTTTCCCTCTGCTAAAATATTGATTGTGTTTTACTTCTGTAGCAACATCTGCAGCAGACACATTTGTCATGATCTGGAATTTCAAGCCTCAGTCACGTGCCTTTAGGTTTATTGGACACAAGGAGGCAGTACTGAGCGTGCAGTTTTCTCCCATAGGACACTTGGTGGCATCAGCTGCTAAAGACAGGACAGTGAGACTTTGGACCCCTAATATGTAAGTAAGGTTTTAAATCAATAGTTTTTGTGCACTATACTCAGTCTTGATGTATCCACCTTGGCAGCTGTGCTGATAACAAGGCTCTTTTACATATATATTTTATGTTGACGTAAAACAAGGCTAACTATAGTACCTTTTTCACACCGCCAGTGGGTCGCGTTAGCGGTAAAGCGCCACTAGTTTTAGCGGCGCTTTACTGTTTTAGGTTAAAAGTGCCTCACTAGCGGTCGAAGAAAGGGTTAAATGCGCCCGAAAAGCGCCGCTGCCGAATCGTTTTGCAGGCGCTGTGACAGCGATGCCCGTTCATTTCAATGGCCATGGGCGGTGGAGGAGCGGTGTGTACACCACTCCTCCACCACCCCAAAGATGCTGCTTGCAGGACTTTTTCTAACGTTCTGCAAGCGCACCTGCCAAAGTGTGAAAGCACTCAGGCTTTCACACTGTGGCTTCAGGTGAGGCGTTTTTCAGGCGCTTTACAGGTGATATTGTTAGCCTTTAGCGTGTAAAGAGAAAACAAATAGGCGCAATATAAATAACCCTTTTCTATAAAAGCTGCTGAACACCAATGGTCAATGATGCAAATCCCTAAGGCAAAAATATATAAAAAAAACAGTGCAGCCCTAATAAAGCAAGTCCATATATCATAAACAAGCCAATCCGTGAGATCTTCAGTGATGATATACAGATAAAGCATGCAGGTGACTTTGTGGGAAAACGGAACCTCCACCGAAAAAAATGGCAGCTCACCTCACACAATGGACCCTTTAATTATAGAGGGTCTGATACACTTTCCCTTTCAGGGTATAAGAGGATGAGTCAAAGATGCAGCAGACCAGTCCCAGAATTCCCCCTCTTTGCTCGGTTCAGATATGCCAAAAAAAAAAAAAAAAACATTTTCCACTCCACAGCCACATGGATCATGAAAATATAAAACATTACATAGTGCTCTCCACAAATATAAAATATTTAATAAGATTAGACAGAATAAAACTTACAAGTATGGCACTTAAATCCAAGTGCCTGGTAAAACAACGTGTATGCAAACAGAATCAGCGATGGCCGCGGGTGACGTCACGTCAAAAAAACAAAACCAGGTCAACACAGGCCCATAAAGTATCAAGAAAAACATGCTAAAAAATGTAAAAAAAAATAATTCAACATGCATTGAACATACCAAACACATATCCACCGGCCAGTGCATTGAAGAAAAGGTGGTTGTGAAAATCAAATAATATTGAAAATAAATGGTGAAGGAATATGGATAAAACATAAAATATTTAAGCAGCACATACAAACCTAAGTTTAGAAGGCAAGGTAAACCTCCCAGAAATAAATAAAAAAAAGTAAAATGTAGGGAAACTCAGTCAATGTAAAGAAAAATAATCATAAAAAATGATTAATTTTTTGAAATAGAAAATTACCACTAATCATCACAGCAACTAATAAAGAACCACAACACTCCTCAACATCCAAAGCATATTAAAAGACCAAGTGAACTTTTTTTATAGAATGTGGGCGTTTTACAATGTGCTAGTGCTTTACTGTTATATTAATCTGCCCTGTTTCAGAAGATCTCTGGACTGCTACTCTCGCACAACTCATTGGTCTGGGTCTCTAGCAGTCTGAGATGTCCGCTGCATAGTACTGCAGCATGAGTATGGATGTATGCTGTACCATTTACTTTTGTATGAGCCTTGCTTCGTGAAATTTGGTTTGAAAGCTGCCAGATTTTCTTAACCGTACATCACGGGACACAGAGTCATAGTAATTACTATGTGGGTTATAGGCCACCTTCAGGTGATGGACACTGGCACACCCTAAGACAGGAAGTCCACTCCCTATATAACCCCTCCCACTACTGGAAGTACCTCGGTTTCTTAATCGTACATCACGGGACACAGAGCCATAGTAGTTACTATGTGGGTTATATAGGCCACCTTTAGGTGATGGACACTGGCACACCCTAAACAGGAAGTTCAACTCCCTATATAACCCCTCCCGTTACAGGGATTACCTCAGTTTTTTCGCCAGTGTCTAAGGTGTTGGTCACGAGTAAAGATGTGCTGAGCTCCGCTGGAGTAATCCTTGCTGGGGCAGGCCAGGACCCGGATCCATTCAAAGTGTCTTTTTAGGCCGAATTGAATGGTACCTGGGCCTCATGTCGGAAGAAACAAGGTTTTACCTGTAAGACTTCTCTTTTTAGCGAGCTGGACCCCGGGATCCAGTGCTTTGGTATTTTTAGCCATAAAGTTTCCTGGCGGGGTGCTTTACGGGGTCCAGGGTGTGGATCCCGATAAAAAGGGGCTCCAGTTCCTGAAGGTTTGTTAACGGAGCCCACCGTGAGTAGGTGAAGATTGGGTCTGTTTGGTTTACCACAGAACCTTGCAGCCAGATAAGGTAAGTGGAGATTCCTAAGGAATTTTCTATTTCTTATGGGTTTTCTCCTTTAAGTAAATGTTGTCATGTCTAAAGTTGCCACCGGGGGCTGTCAAGAGCACTTACCTGTTCCATGCTGATCAGTCTTGTTTTGTGTCAGATAAGCTGCACGCTTCCTCCAGCCCAGGTCTCAGGTAGGAAGAGGAGGATTTTTTCTCAGATATCCCCCACTTGGGCAGAGATATATCTCTCCCCAAAAGGCATATGGGCACGGATTAGTTGGCGGTATGCCGCACCGCTCCCACCACCATAGCATGGCGGTTCTTCTTCTCCAGCCCTCCTCCCCTCCTTTCATCCCAGCCCTCCCTGCATGCGATCCTGTCTGGATCAGAGCCCCGCTCGCGCGGGAAAGCAGGCTTTTTTGAAAAAAGTGGGGGGGGGGGGGCACGGTGGGAAGTCGGAGGGGGGGGGGGCCTCTTAGTGCGACGTTAATGTTTTTCAGATGTTCTCAATGCAGTGGCTCTTTAAGCTATAGCATACACCTTTTGGCAGGTGCATTTAGCTGACGGAGGGACACAGAAAAAACGAGGGCATGTGAGTGTTGGTGTACTGGCATTCTAGGACACATTTACTTAGCATCAGGCTGAGTTTTTAATAGCGGCAGTGCTGGACTATTATTCAGAGGTGGGTGCAATTTTGGTAGTACCTCTGCATTTGTGCTTTGCACTATGGGTAGAGGAGGTACAAATACCCCAAAAGATAAGGGCTCAAAGGGATCTCCCTCAGGCTTGGAGGACCCTGCCTCTGCAACACCATCCTCCCCTGAAAAACCTAGGAAGGCTGGTCAGAATGAGCCATTGGGGTTGTCAGGGGTTGTTACTGCTTCCGACATTTCAGCCCCTGAATATATGACTAAGCAGAATTTTTCCTCAGCCATAGTCGCATTAGAGGAAAGATCAAGACTTTAATCACATCTTCACAAGGTGGAAGAAAGTGCATGAGGTCCCCTTCTGCCACCCAGGACCCTCAAGTAGAGGAACAGGGGCAGGGGGAAAATGAGTTCTCCTCGGGATCATGAAGAGACTGTTGACTCCTCTTCAGAGGGTTCAGGTGGAGTAGGACCTTTTTCAGCTTCGCAAGCTGAGAAATTGCGGGTGCAATCTCTTACTGAGATGGTCCGTTCCACATTTAAACTACGCTTAACTGAGTCGGCTGAAGAGCCCACTTCTTGTTTGGGTTCACTAAAGCTTCCTTAGGCTTTGCATGCTTTTCCTGTTCATTCGTTGCTGGAAAAGCTTATGTATTCTGAGTGGGACCACGCAGATAAACAATTTTTTCCTCCTAAAAAGTTCTCAACACTTTATCCTATGGAGGAAAAATTTACAAATATGTGGGGTATACTATGTGGGGTATACTAGCAATTGATGCTGCTATATCCTCTGTGAATAAAAAATTTGACTTGTCTGGTTGACAATGTTCAAATGCTTAAGGATCCAACTGATAAAAGATTGGAAACCTGCAGTGGCGGCAATTGGGGTATGTTAATCCCTGAGAGACCATTTTAGATTAGGGCTTAAAGTTTTCCCTGAACAGCAGGCTCAGGATTTAGTCGAGCTGCCAGGGGCTTTGTGTTTGCAATTGACACAATCAGAGATTCTATTCTTTAAACCTCTCGCCTTACACTTGGGTTGTTGGCCTACATCACCCTGTAAGCACCCGATTTCGTCTGATCTCGGAGGCTGGTTAGTACCTGGATGGGAGTCCGCCTGGGAATACCAGGTGCTGTAGGCTACAGATGCGTAGAATCTGATGGTTGAAAAGTTGGTCAGCCGAAGCGCCATGCAAAAGCTCTTGGCTGGTTTTCCTTTCCATGATGAAAGGCTGTTTGGGGATGGGGTAAAGTACCTTTTTTGCCAGTTAAGAAAAGGAGTAGACATCCCTCATTTAAACGGGCCCTTTCTCCAGTGCCAGGGGCATCAGCCTCCAGGCAGGCACCACGGTCCCCACCGTCAGGTTGGGAAAAGTGGAGAAAAGACTGCGCTACCAATTAAATAAAAGTATATATAGTGAAAAAAGAGCTGCTAACAAACAAAGTTCAACGTGTATGGTAAATCAAAAAGTGTAGCGCTAATATGCACACTGAAACAGTATAGTGTATATGTGCTATAGATGTAATACATAAAATTAAATGTGATAAGTGAAATCAAAAAGTAGCTGTGCTTGAATGCACAAGGTGTAAACATCGAAAACAAAATGAAACAGTCCACATGAATAAAAGAAGGAAGTCTCTTCTTGTTGGGGTGACACCCAACCAGCGGGGGTAAGCAATAGATTTGTCTGTAGTCACTCTCATCGAGACTCCAAGGTAAGTAATTAAATACTCTTACCGACTGAGGTGGACACAAATGTCGTACGACAATGGGTCAAAAAGGCTCAGACTCCTGTACGGTCTTGATGTTGTGTCCCGGAAAGAGTTGGGCGGGTCCAACACGTTATCCTCAACTCCTGGTTTCCGAGCTCCACGGATGGTCTCCACCATGGACGGGACTTTTTATGCAACCATCTCAGTCGGTAAGAGTATTTAATTACTTACCTTGGAGTCTTGATGAGAGTGACTACAGACAAATCTATTGCTTACCCCCACTGGTTGGGTGTCACCCCAACAAGAAGAGCCTTCCTTTTATTCATGTTGACTGTTTCATTTTGTTTTTGTTTTTGATTTTTACACCTTGTGCATTCCAGCACAGCTACTTTTTGATTTCATTTATCACATTTAATTTTATGTATCACATCTATAGCACATACACTATACTGTTACAGTGTGCATATTAGCGCTACACTTTTTGATTTGCCATCCACCGTCAGGTTCAAGAGGACCTCAGGGTCAACCTCAGGGACAAAGGAAGTCCTGGGGGGAGGAAACCTACAAGACAGAGCGCTAAAGCCTCTTATTAAGGGGCGTCCCCGCTCGCTCGACGGGGGGAAGACTTGCCGTTCTCAAGGGCCTGGCAGGAGGAGTTTTGAGACAGATGGATGTTCTTCATAATAGCTCTAGGTTACAAACTAGATTTCCGAGATTTCCCGTCTCCTCCTTTCCTCAGGTCAAAATGTCCTGAGACCCAGAGAAAAAGGTCTTTTTTTCAAGCATTAGACTGACTTTTGTCTCAAAAGGTGATTTGCAAGGAATCAATCTGAGCTGTTGTCTCCATCCTATAAGGAGGAGAACTTTTGGCATCAATTGACATTAGGGATGCATACCTGCATGTGCCTATTTTTCCCACTCACCAGAGGTGTCTGCATTTCAAAGTATAAAAGCTCCATTTTCAGTTTATAGCCTTGCCTTTAGGTATGGCTACTACACCTCAGGTGTTTACAAAAGTTTCTGGCCTTCCTTGGCCAGATTAAGGACTCAAGGTATAACAATTGTAGCATACCTAGACAATCTGCTCTTGTTGGACAGGTTGGTAGCCCACTTAGACCAGAGCATGATCACCACAATCATACTTAGGTTGGGCCTCAACCTAGAGTGATTTAAAACCATTAAAGCAGGCTAAGAGTACTTGGGTCTGATTATAGATACAGCCCATAAGAGGGTGTTTTTACCCCAAGCAAAGATCAGTTCCATAAGGGAGCTGGTTCAGGTGGTCAGGGCAAAGGATGGTCCTTCTATTCGCCTTTGCATGAGGTTGTTGGGAAAGATGGTGGCTTTATTCTAAGTGGCTCCCTATGCTCAGTTTCATTCGAGACTGCTGCAAAACGGTATCCTGTCTACCTGGAACGAGAAGGTCCAGGTGCTAGATTGTCCAATGTGTCTGTCGCCAGAGCCTTCAGTTGGTGGAGGATATCCAAGAATCTGCAGAAGAGGAGATCCTCCTTACCAGTTACCTGAAGGTGGTAATAACATATGCCGGCCTTTTGGGTTGGGAAATAGTCCTGAAAGGACTGTCCAAGGGAAATGGTCTAGAACCAGAAAGACCTTGCCCATCAACATTCTAGAGATTCGGGCAGTGCGCCTATCCCTAAGGGCCTGGACATTCAGGTTGTGGAATCGTCCTATTAGGATTCAATCTGACAATGCCACAGCAGTGGCTTATTTCAATCACCAGGAGGGCACCAGAAGTCATGCAGCCTAGGGAGAGGTAAAACATATCCTAACCTGGGCAGAAAGGCATGTGCCGTGCATATTGGCAATCTTCTTTCCAGGTGTAGAGAACTGGCAGGCGGACTACTTGAGTCGCCAGCAGTTGTTCCCGGGGGAATGGTTCTTTCACTTCGACATCTTCCTGGCTATATACCAAAGATGGGGGATTCTGGACATGGAACTGTTTAGCGTCCCAGGTTCAACATCAAAGTTGGCAACTTTGTGTCAAGAACAAGGGATCCACTCTCATATGGAACAGATCCGTTGGTAACCCCGTGGGATCAGTTTTCACTGATTTATGCATACCCTCCTATTCCACTGCTACCACGACTGCTTTGCAAGGATCAAGCAGGAAGGGAAGTTGGGGGTTCTTGTGGCCCAGAAGATCTTGGTATGCAGTGATTGTAAGGATGGCGGTAGGGGACCCTTGGACCCTACAACCATGTCCAGACCTGCTCTCGCAGGGACCAGTGTTCCATCCTGCCTCACAAACACTAAAGTTAACGGTTTGGCTTTTGAAACCCACATTCTGAAGAATTGGGGCTTTCAGGCTCAGTAGGTTCTACTTTGATTAATACAAGGAAGCCCGCTCTGGGAGGAATATATTCCAGGTGTGATTCCAGGGGTTGGCATCCTAGAAAGTATGTTATAGGGGAAATCCTTGCCTTTGTGCAAATAGGATTAGAAATGTAGCTGGCCTTGAGTACCATCAGGGGCCAGGTTTCGGCCTTATCAGCATTGTTCCAACGACCACTTGCTTTGAATTCCCTGGTCCGTGGTTTCATACAGGCGGGTGATATGGCTTAATCCCACTGGTTAGGTCACCCTTAAAACCTTGGGACTTGAATTTGTTTTTTTGTCAGTTTACAAAAACAGCATTTTGAGCCGATACAATATACTCCCTTGATCCTTTTGACAAGGAAGTTGTTTTTTTCTGGTTGCCATATCTTCTGCAAGAAGGGTATCAGAATTGGCTGCTCTTTCTTGTAAAGAGCCATATTTAATTATTCACAAGGATAAGGTGATATTGCGTCCTCATCCTAGCGTTCTGCCGAAGGTGGTTTCAGGTTTTCCTCCAAAACCAGGATATTGTTCTACCTTCATTTTTTCCAGAACCCTGTTCTACGGAAGAAAAGGCGCTACATTCTCTTGATGTAGTGAGTGCAGTCAAAGTCTATTTGAAGGCGACCGCTCACATTCGAAAAAACGGATGTTTTGTTTTTGTTGCCTGAAGGTCCTAGAAAGGGACAGGCAGCGTCAAAATCTACTATTTCTAAATGGATTTGGTATGTAATTATTCAAGCTTATGATTTGAAAGAGAAGATTCCATCTTTTCAAATCAGACCGCACTCCACCTGGACTGTTGGTGCTTCTTGGGCAGTGCGTCACCAAGCCTCCAATGTGGCTGTCCCCAAAGGTGTTCCAGAGCCTCAGTTGGTGATCGGTATCTGGGAATCTGCAGAAGGAAAAAACCTTCATTCCAGTTACCTGGAAAGTGGTAACGACAGATACCAACCTTTCAGGTTGGGGAGCAGTGCTGGAAAAGACAACTGTCCAGGGACAGTGGTGCAGAACCGAAAAAGCCTTGCCCATCAACATCCTAGAGATTCGGGCAGTGCGTCTGGCTCTGAGGCCCTGAACATTCAGGTTACGGGATTGTCCTGTCAGGATCCAATCCGACAATGCCACAGCTGTGGCCTATATCAATCGCCAAGTGGGCACTAAGGGTCACGCAGCTCACAGAGTGGTGGACCATATTCTAGCTTGGAAAAGGATGTTCCTTGCCTATCGGCAGTCTTCATTGCAGGAATAAAGAATTGGCAGGCGGACTACGTGAGTCGCCAGCAGTTGTTCCCGGGGGAGTGGTCCCTTCATCCCAAAATCTTTCTGGCTATAGCCAAAGATGGGGGATCCCAGACGTAGATCTTTTGGGGCCCAGGTTCAACATGTAGTTGGTCAACTTTATGTCAAGGACAAGGGATCCACTTGCATGCGAGACAGATGCGTGGTGACCCTATGGGGTCAGTTTTCACTGAGTTAGGCTTTTTTTTCCTATTCAGTTGCTGCCACTGCTTCTTTGCAGGATCAAGCTGGAAAGAAAGCCGGTAATTATTGTAGCCCCAGCATGGCCCAGAAGGTGCTGGTATGCAGAAATCATAAAGATGGCGGTGGAGGATCCATGGTCCCTTCCACTACTGCCAGACCTACTCTCACAGGGGCCGATATTCCATCCTACCTTACAAACTCTAAGTTTGACGGTTTGGCTATTGAAGACCACATTCTGAAGAGACGTAGTCTCTCTGGGTCAGTGATTTCTACCTTCATTAATGAAGCCGGCTTCCAGAGTTAGATATTATAGACTCTGGAGGGCTTATGTTTCCTGGTGTAAGTTCAAAAGTTGCCACCCTCGGAAATATAACATTGGTAGAATTCTTGTTTTTTCTACAAGTACAAATGAAGCTGGCCTTGAGTACTATTAAGGGCCAAGTCTCGGCTTTATCGGTCTTATTTCAAAGACCGCTTGCTTCGCATTCTTTGGTCCGGGGTTTTTTATACAAGGGGTAATGCGGCTTATTCCGCCAGTTAGACCACCCTTGAACCTTTGGGACTTGAACTTATACTACTTGGTATTGCAAAAACAGCCCTTTGAACCGTTACAGCACACTCCCTTGATCCTTCTGACAAGGGAAATAGTGTTTCGGGTTGCTACACCCTCTGCAAAAGGGTATCTGAGTTGACCGCTCTTTCCTGTAAAGAAGCCATATTTAATTATTGAGGTGGTTTTAGGTTTTCACCTAAACCAAGATATTTTCCTGCCGTTGTTTTTTTTCCAAAACCAGGGTCTAGGGTAGAGAACTCACTACATTGTCTTAAGGTAGTGAGAGCAGTCAAGGTCTATTTTAAAGTCGACTGCTCAGGTCTGAAAGACTGATGTTTTATTATGCTGCCAGAGGGTCCTAGGAAGGGACAGCTAGCATCGAAATCTACTATTCCTAAGTGGATTTGGCAAGTTATAATTCAGGCCTAATGGTTAAAAGGTAAGATTTCACCTTTTCATGTCAAAGTGCACTCTTCTAGAGCGGTTAATGCTTCTGGGGCAGTGCATCACAAGCCTCCATGGCTCAGATCCTCTAAAAAAGGGCATGAGGATATCGCCTTTTGGGCGCAGTGTGCTGCAGGCAGCAGTATAGATCCTCAAGTCTGTTGGCGCCCTAGGATTGTGTCTCCCTCCCCTCAAATAGCATTGCTATGGGACCTCCCACATAGTAATTACTATGGTGCTCTTTGTCCCGTTATGTACAATAAAGAAAATAGGATTTTTATAACAGCTTACCTGTAAAATCCTTTTCTTGGAGTACATCGCGGGACACAAAGGTCCCGCCCCTCTTCTTCTGGGGTATATGTAGATTGCTTTGCTACAAAAACTGAGGTGTTCCCCGTATGGGAGGGGTTATATAGGGAGGCAACTTGCTGTTTAGGGTATACCAGTGACCATCACCTGAAGGTGACCTATAACCCACATAATAGTTACTATGGTGCTCTGTGTCCCGTGATGTACTCCAAGAAAAGGATTTTACAGGTAAGCTGTTAGAAAACACGCGCAAAAAAGGGCATGTCAGAGGTTGGTGACACAGGCATTCCCTTGGCACATTTACTAGAAGCACCAGGCTGAGCGTTAAATAGCAGCGGCAGTTGCTGGACAATTTGCTCAAGCAAATGTGATTTCTTCTGGTAGTACCTCTGCATTTGTGCATCAGGCTATGGTCAGAAGGGGGTCTCCCCCCAAAAAAGGGCTCAAGAGGGACTCCTTCAAGTTTTAAAAAGCCTAAACTCATCTCTAAGATGGCATTCTTCCCTGAGAGATCTGAGGTGGCTGGTCAGAGTGAGCCATCAGGGACATCATATTAGGATTGGAGCAGAGGTTAGTGGCTTTAATCGCATCCCAGAGTGGGACTAAGCGCAATAGGTCCCCTTCCGCTACCCAGGACCCTCAATCTGAGGAACCGGGATCGGGAGATGATGAATTTTTCTCAGGGCACCGGGAAGATGCTGATGATGCCTCTTCTGAGGGGTCAAATGCGTAAGGATCAGGTTCACAATCTGAAAGATTGATGGTACAATCTCTTACTGAATTGGTCCGCTCCACATTTATGCTACCCTTAACTGAGTCGGTTGACAAGCCTACTTCTTGTTTGGGTTCGCTAAAGCCTCCCCAAGCTGTGCATGCCTTTCCTATCCATTCATTGCTGGAAGAGCTTATGTATTCTGAGTGGGATCACCCAGATAAGCATTTTTATCCTCCTAAAAAGTTTTCAACACTTTATCCTATGGAGGAAAAATTCACTGAAAAATAGGAGATACCAGCAATTGACGCTGCTATATCCTCTGTGAATAAAAGTTTGACTTGTCCGGCAGACAATCCTCAAATGCTTAGGGATCCAACTGATAAGAAGTTGGAATTCCTATTAAAAATACTTTTTCTTTGGCAGGTTCAGTGACTCAGCTTGCGCTGGCAGCAATTGGTGTATGTCAATCCTTGAGACCAGTTTAAACAGGTACTCAAGTTTATTCCTGATCAGCAGGCCCAAGATTTGGCCGAGCTACCAGGGGCGTTATGTTTTGCAATAGACGCTATGTGAGATTCTATTCTCCAGGCCTCACGCCTTACGCTGGGGCTGGTGCATATGCGTAGAATACTTGATTGAAAAATTGGTCAGGCGAAGCACCCTACAAAAAGCTCCTGGCTAGTTTTCCTTTTTTGCGTTGAACGGCTGTTTGAGGATGATCTGGATAAGTACATCCAAAGAATTTCTAATGGTAAAAGTACCATTTTGCCCGTTAGGAAAAGGAGTGATCATATTTAATTTAAACGAGCAGCTTCTCCAGTGCCAGGAGCATCGGCCTTCAGGCAGTCTTGATGGCTTCCACCGTCAAATTCAAGAGGTAAACCTCAGGGTCAACCCCAGGGACAAAAGAAGTCCTGGGGAAGGAAACCTACAAAACAAAATACTAAAGCCTCCTTATGAAGGGATGCCCCTGCTCGCTCGAGTAGGGGGAAGACTTCTGCAGTTCTCAAGGATCTGGTGGGAAGAGTGTCAAGAAAATTGGGTGGCTTCCTCAATTACTCTAGGGTACAAACTAGAGTTCCGAGACTCCCCGTCTCCTCGTTTTCTCAGATCAAACGTTCCGAGGGATCCAGAGAAAAAGAAGTTTCTCTTTCAAGCATTGGACTATCTTTTGTCTCAATCGGTGGTCCCCATAGGAGAGCAGGGATTGGGGTTTTATTCAAACCTTTGCACGGTACCCAAACCAAATGGAGATGTCAGACCCATTCTAGATTTCCAAGATCTAAACTGGTTTTTGAATATCCACTCTTTTCACATTGAGTCAATCCGATCAGTAGTCTCCATCCTACAAGGTGGAGAACTTCTGGCGTCAATCAACATCAAGGATGAATACCTCCATATGCCGATTTTTTTTTTTCCCCCCCGCTCACCAGAAATATCTACGGTTCGAGATAGAAAATCTTAATTTTCAGTTTGTAGCTCTGCCTTTCGGACTAGCTACTGCTCCTCAAGTATTTACAAAGGTTCTAGCCCCTCCTCTAGCCAGATTAGGGGCTCAAGGTATAACCATTTTAGCGTACCTAGGTGATCTGCTCTTGATAGACCAGTTGGTAGATCGCTTAGACCAAAGTATGGTCACCACAGTCAACTACCTGGAATACCTAGGTTGGATTCTCAACCTAGAGAAATCTTCCTTAAAACCATCAAGGAGATTGGAATACTTGGGTCTGATCATAGATACAGCCCAGAAGAGGGTATTCTTACCCCAGGCAAAGATCAGTGCCATAAGGGAGCTGATTCAGGTAGTCAAGGCAAAGAAGAATCCTTCTATTTGACTTTGCATGAGGTTGTTGGGAAAGATGGTGGCTTCATTCGAGGCTGTTCCTTATGCTCAGTTTCATTCGAGACTCCTGCAAAACAGTATCCTATCGGCTTGGAACAAGAAGGTCCAAGCTCTAGATTTCCCAATGTGCTTGTCTCCAAAGGTGCGCCAGAGCCTCAGTTGGTGGTTTATAACCAAGAATCTGCAGAAAGGAAAATCCTTCCTACCAGTTACCTGGAAGGTGGTAACAACAGATGCCAGCCTTTCGGGTTGGGAAGCAGTCCTGGAAGCGGCGACTGTCCAAGGGAAATGGTCCAGGTCAGAAATGACCTTGCCCATCAATATTCTAGAGATTCGGGCAGCGCGCTTGGCCCTGAGGGCCTGGACTTTCAGACTACGGAATTGTCCTGTCCAGATCCATCCGACAGTGCCACAGCAGTGGCCTATATCAATCACCAAGGGGGCACGAGAAGACGTGCGGCCCAGAGAGAGGTGAATCATATCCTAACTTGGGCAGAAAACGATGTACCTTGCCTGTCGGCAGTCTTCATTCCAGGAATAGAGAATTGGCAGGCGGACTACTTGAGTCGCCAGCAATTGTTCCCGGGAGAATGGTCTCTTCACTCCGATATCTTCCTGACAATATGTCAAAGATGGGGGATTTCGGACGTAGATCTGTTTGCGTCCAGGTTCAACAAAAAGATTTACAACTTTGTGCCAAGAACAAAAGATCCGCTAGAGTGCAGAACACATGCCTTGGTATTCCCGTGAAATCGTTTTCCACTGATTTATGTATTCCCTCCTGTTCAACTGCTTCCACGACTTCTTCGCAGGATCAAGCAGGAAGGGAAGTCTGTGATTCTTGTGGCCCAGGAAATCTTGGTTTGCAGAGATCATAAAGATGGCGGTAGGGGACCCATGGACCCTACCACCACGTTCAGACCTTCTCTCGCAAGGTCCAGTATTCCATCCTACCTTACAAATGCTTAATGGTTTGGCTATTGAGATCCACATTCTGAAGAAGCGTGGGCTGTCAGGTTCAATGGTATCTACCTTGGTTAATGCAAGGAAGCCGGTCTCCAGAATCATATATTATAGAGTCTGGAAGGCATATGTCTCCTGGTGTGAATCCAAGGGTTGGCACCCCAAGAAGTATGTCATAGGTAGAATCCTTGACTTTCTACAAATGGGGTTAGAAATGAAGTTGGCCTTGAGTACTATCAAGGGCCAGGTCTCGGCCTTATCAGTATTATTTCAGCGACCACTTGCTTCGTATTCTTTGGTTCGTAGCTTTATTCAGGGGGTAACGCAGCTTAATCCTCCGGTTAGGTCACCCCTGAACCCTTGGGACTTGAATTTAGTTCTGTCAGCATTACAGAAACAGCCTTTTGAGCCAATAAACCATATTCCCTTGGTCCTTTTGACAAGGAATCTAGTTTTTCTGGTAGGCCTATCTTCTACAAGAAGGGTATCAGAATTGGCATCTTACTTGTAAAGAGCCATATTTAATTAGTCACAAGGATAAGGTACTATTGCGTCCTCATCCTAACTTTCTACTGAAGGTAGGGTCAAGTTTTGATTTAAACCAGGATATTGTTCTACCTTCATTTTTTCCAGAACCCAGTTCTACGGAAGAAAAGTAACTACATTCTCTTGATGTGGTGAGAGCAGTCAAAGTCTACTTGAAGGCGACTGCTCAGATTTGAAAAACGTATGTTTTGTTTGTATTTCCTGAAGGTCCTAAAAGAGGACAGGCAGCAGCAAAATCTACTATTTCCAAATGGATTCGACAAGTAATTGTTCAAGCACACTCCACAAGGGCTGTAAGTGCTTCGTGGGCAGTGAATCACCAAGCCTCCATGGCTCAAATCTGCAAGGCCGCAACTTACCATAGTTATACTTATACATTTACCAGATTCTATCAGGTAGATGTAAAAAGTCATGAGGATATCGCCTTTGGGCGCAGTGTGCTGCAGGCAGCAGTATAACTCCTCTGATCTCCTGGTGCCCTAATTTTGTTGTCTCCCTCCCTTCAGTTGGCATTGCTCTGGGACATCCCACATAGTAATTACTATGGCTCTATGTCCCATGATGTTTGATTAAAAAAATAGGATTTTTATAACAGCTTACCTGTAAAATCCTTTTCTTTGAAGTACATCTGGTAGCAAAAGATTGGTTAGTCATTTAACACAGCGGAGCTGAAGAAAGGACATCAAACCTCCTAGGACACTAGATAAAGGGGCATGAGGCATGCTGGTATTAGGAGGGGTTAGCCAAGTCTGGCCAGCAGTTTTTTGTTTGGCAGTGTCCATCCCTTCCATAGGTGGCAGTATAACATGAAGCTTAAAGTGATACTAAAGTCTTGTGTTGTTTGTTATTTTTAATGAAAAAAAAAAAAAAATGTTATTCTTACCTGCTCTGTGTAGGGGTTTTGCACAGAGCAGCCCCGATCCTCCCCTTGATCCCTCTTCGGTGCTCCTGGTGCCTCCCTCCTGCCCCCACAGCAGCTGTGGGGACACCCGAGCCGAGCCTCAGCTTCGTGTGTCCATTCAGACACGGAGCCGCGGCCTGGCCCTGCCCCTTTCTCTCCTCATTGGCTCACCGACTTTGACGGCAGCGGGAGCCAATGGCGCCATACTGCTGTCTCAGCCAATGAGGAGGGGAGTCCCGGACAGTGGAGTCTATTGTGCAACATCGCTGGATCTAGATGGACCTCAGGTAAGTATTAGGGGGGCTGCTGCACACAGGCTTTTTATCTTAATGTATAGAATGCATTAAACGGTAAGTTCACCTTTACAGAAAAATCTGTAATGTGAAATTACACAGTACCCTCCCCCAGTCCCGCTGACCTGGATCGCGGCGATCTCCCGTTCTGAGCCCTGGTATAACCATGTCAGGGGTCTGGGGCTTAGAAATCCCTGCAGCTGAATCTCCAAAACGTATCCCATCAGGAGGGATGTTTCGGAACATTCTAATTGTCCGGTGCCGACCAATCAGAACCCGCGTAACCTGTCCTGTCAGTGGAGAAGACGTGAATGCCGAGGGGATTTCTAAGCCCCGGATCCCTAAAGCGGCTATACTGGGGCTCAGAACGGGAGATCGCCATGCAACAGGTCAGCGAGACTGGGGGGGGATGAGGAGGGCGTCCTGTGTAAGTTCACCTTACAGGTTTTTCTGTAAAGGTGAACTTACACTTTAAGTTAAAAACTTTTGCCTTCACAACCACTTAGAAGTTCTGTGTCCCTTAATGGATGAGAAAGGAACTTTGATTTTTCTGTGATTTTACCTTTAATATTTTAAGTTGGTGAAAGGGGTCTTCAACACTTTTTGTAGTGAAAGACGAACAAGCATACAGCTAAAACAAGCTAGAGCAGAATGAAGTCAGAATTTCTTAACTGCCTACTTGCTCAGAGGGCAGAGGAAACGTCAGGGGTCTAATAAACCCCTGATGTCTCACTAAAGGGAACCTGTCACTATAAACATGCCATCACATTGGGAACTATTTGTCCCCTATGTAAAAGCAATAAAGGTAAGTGAAAAACCCTGTAAAGAAAATAAAAAGGTACATTCAAACAAAAAAAAAAAATTGGATCTGCCCCTGTACATACATAAAACATCAAACATACAAAAAACATCAATTGTGCTATCCTGGTTCCATACTGCACTGCACACCACAGTTAACTCTAAAGTAGTGACCTGTAAGTGCTTTTAAAGCCCACATCAATAGAAAATTTAGGTACTGAAGTTTGTTGCAGTTTTATTGGCACACACAATTTTAGGGCTTTACATGTTGGATATCTATTTACTCAGCACAACCGCCTCTTATATTTTACCAAAAATTGTATGATAAATTTCATTTGTGCGCAATAAAATTAACTTTAATGTATTTTTACTGAAAGTTTGAAACTGCTGTACTAATATTATGTTACTAAAATAGAAGACGAAAATAAGATTTTTTCTATGTTAAAAATTATTTTCTTGGAATTCATTGAGGGAAATATGCCCTACTGCAGACCTGCTTTGCTACAAAACTGAGGCATATTGGTATATCCTGGTCTGGCCTATAGTTGAAGGTGTCCCTCAATGAACTCCAAGATTTAATGGTGAGAAGGAAGTTTCTTTTTACTCTTGTGTTAGGCAAACTATTCTTCCCCTTCTCTCAGCTCCCTAAATATCCTTTCAAGTAGCTACTGGGCTACTCAGCCCCCCTAATACTTACCTGAGCCCAAACTTCTTCCAGCAATATGCACGTGTACCTCGGCCATCCGGGACTCTCCCTCCTGACTGGCTGAGACACAGCAGCCCCATAGGCTCCCGCGGCTGACAGTTATTTAACCAATCGGGAGAGAGGGGCTGGGCTGAACCACGCCTCCGTGTCTGAATGGACACACAGAGCAAGCTGTTTGCTGTGGGGGCACTCAGCAGGAGGGAGGAGCCAGGAGCCCAGACGAGGGACCCGAGAAGAGGAGAATCCAGGCTGCTCTGTGCAAAACCACTAGCAGGTAAGTATGTTTGTTATATTTAAAGAAAAAAAAAAAAAAGAGACTTGAGTATCACTGCGCGTACAGGATATTCGTATGGGAAGATTTTTGTTGAAATGAATGACTTGGCTACAGGGTATCTTTTAAATTGGCGATAGACTCGCAAATATCAGGAATCAGCCGTGGAAGCCTCCTTATTTTTTTCATAACAAGTTTCTAATAAATTCACAAGCAAAAACTGTTTATTTGCTTGCCCCTCACTGTTTTGCCTGGTTTCCCAGCCCTCATCTAGAAAGATGAGCACTTCCTGTTCAAGTCCATTTCAAGCATCCTACGGCCTTACATGAGTCTGGCAAAGGGTTTTGGATGGTAGTAGGACCAGAAAGTGTATAGGACACAACTAGCAGAACATAGGTACTAATGAAAAAAAGAGGTGTTTTCTTATCACTTCCTTCTGATAAAAGATCTTTACTGGTCTTGTCTTTACAAGCCCTCTTAGGTCTTGTTTTACAGATTTGTGCTGGTAATATGTTTTAGCTTTTACAGTCAGCAGTCCAGTGCCAACTGAATTATTCAGATGTGTCTAGTTTTGTCAGTAGAAAAATATGCACAGTGCACTTCAGAGTTCATACTTTCTGCCTACTAATTGTAATGGCTTGTTTTACACAGTAGCTATGGGAAGCTAGTTTCAGAACACAATGTGCTTGAAAGTGTTCTGGGAATCCTTCCAAAAGTTACATCTAGCTTTACTTACATTTTTATAGATGTCCCTTAGAAAAAAACTGCCATTGAATGCTTTGCTGTAAAATTAAATTTAAAAAATCTGATTTCAACCGTGACTTGCATACCCTCATATATAAGTGGAGTATATTTCATTTTGTTGGTTTATCCATATTTGAACATCTAAATTGATTTGCTTTTCTTGTATTCAGCAAAGGCGAATCAACCATATTTAAGGCCCATACATCTTCTGTGCGATGCGTTGACTTCTCAAGTGATGGTCAAACCATTATCACCGCATCCGATGACAAGTCAATCAAAGCGTGGAATGTGCATCACCAACGTTTTCTTTTTTCACTTAGCCAGCATACAAACTGGGTGAGATGTGCCAAGTACGTATTGTACAATATTTACATGTTTTTGTGTGATTGCATTGATTATGCTGAAAACTTTTCCACCTTAGAAAATACATGTTTTCCTTTAAAAAAAAAAAAAAGAATAGTAAAGTATTGAATTGTTTTCCATTGAGAAATGCGTAATTTTGGAGTTTAAATGATAACATTTATTGACTAAATTAGGTTGTTAAAGATGCAAGTTTTCGAGGCCTGTTCAGTCCATTTTCTGGGTTTATTTCTGAAAATGGTTTTAAATGCACATATAGAATTATAAGAGTTACAAAGAGAAGCAATAAAATACAACCATTAAAAAAAAATGCCATTATTGTTTTCCTGACACACTTGAGTTGTAATGGCTATTGTAAATGTTTAGGCCAGTGATCTCCAAACTGTGGCCCTTTGCTTGCCTTTTATATTGCCCTTGGGGTACTATTTCACCAACTGACACCAATAATAGGGCACCATTCCTCCTACTGACACCATAAACGGATCACTATTCCTCCCACTCAATCCAATGATGGGGCACTGATGCTGGGGCATTTTCTACTCTCACTGGCCACAGTCCAGCCCCCCCCCCTCTCAAAGGACAGTAAACTGATCCCTCGCTTAGAACATTTGGGGACCCCTGGTTTAGGCAATAGAGATAACTTCAGAGTCTTGGGGAACTTCATCCTAGATATTGTTCCTAATATCGTCACACTAGATGAGAACTACCTCACATGATATATTACAGTGAATAATGGTAGAAATCTGCATGCCTCCAAGAAAGGGAGGCATCAAACTCAAAGGTGCCTAACTGGTGAATATCGGGGTTAGAGATGCTGGAAGTTTGGCAAAATGTCGTGCTGAAGAAAATGTAAATATGATATAAGGATGAGAGCCAGATAGCCTTACCAGTACAAGGTCAGGGGAGGAGACAGAGAAAAGTGCAGTGTTAACCACAGGGTGAAGTTAGAGCATCAGTGTTTGGGCCTATGATCAGAGGTTTGGCTCGGGAGCTTTTAAAGAAAGATGTCCAGGGCACCCTGTGATATAAAAGCTTAGAGTTTGATTAAGGGTCTAATAACGCACCACAAGGTGTTGTCATATTAGCAATGTAAAAACTATAATACAGCGTGGATGGGAGTAAACCCATCAAATTTCAGTTGCAATTAAAGTGATTCTAAAGGCAGGAGGTTTGTTTACCTTTAAGTGGACCTTCAGTGATTTTTTTTTTTCATATTTCCATCTATTTAACCTTCTCCCCTTGTTGTTTTAACTTTGGATGGTAAAACATTTTTTTTCTGCCAGCAAATACCTTATACGACCCACTTCCTCTTTCTTGTCTGGTCATTAGCCTAGGCTTATGACATCATGCACAGCTCTCTCTCTCTCACTCTGGTGAGAGTTTGCCAGGAAGGGAGGGGGGGGGGGGGTGAGTCATAAGAGGGCCAATGAGAGCTTGAGAGCTGCAGAGCTGTGTGGTGTGAGGCGTGTATCTGTGTAAATCCAGGAAGTGAACAGGCAGCAGCTTCAGCTGCCCACAGTTAAAATGCAGCCAGACTCAGTGGAGGGAGATTTCTGCAGCATATTTGGCAAGTATTGAGTCACAGTATATATAAAATAATATGCAAAGTGGTTGGATGGAAGCTTCACAATGGCAAAGATGTTTTTATTGCAAATTATGATAGCAGACTGCAGTTCCTCTTTTAATGCATTGTATGCATAAAGGTAAAAAACCTGGATGCAGCTCAACCCCCAGCCCCCCCTATACTTACCTAAGCCCAAATCCAGCGATGTGCATGAGAGCAGCGGCTCTTCTGGGTCTCTCTCTCTCCTCATTGACTCACACAGCAGTGGAGGCCATTGGCTCCAGCTGCTGTCAATCCCAGCCAGTGAGCCAATGAGAGCAGGGGGCAGGGCGAGCCACTCACTGTATGTTAATGGACATTATCCATTCACAGGAGTGCAACTCGGGAGCGAGCCTGCTCGATTCCCCCATAGCAAGAGGATTACTATCGGGGCACTCGGCAGGGGTAAGGAGCCAGAACCGACGGCGGGGGACCCAAAAAGAAGAGGATCAGGGCTGTTCTGTACAAAACCATTGCACAGAGCAGGAAAGTATAACATGTTTATTTTTAAATGACAGCCTTTATAATCGCTTTAGATTTAAAGGATCTCTCATAACAGATATACTAATAGGTACTGTATATAGAAGACCAGGCAGAAGTCATGCTGCCGATGAAGTTTTTAGCATGATGGGACATGCATTGTAAGTGAATAAAAGTCCTTGTGATGAAAAATCCTTGTAATCCTTCCTAAGGCCCCTTTAACACTTGTGCAACCTGAAAGTCGCACAATTATACCGCAGTTTTTTTCCAGTAACTTTGACACGACTTGAAGCAATGCCTGTGTAATCTTGAGGTTTATGGACCTCAAGTTGCATCAAAGTCAGACCAAAGTAGTGTAGGAACTACCTTAAAGTTGCACAGATATGAATTGTACTCATTGGAAACCATAGGGTACGACTTGTAATGTGACTTTGCTGTCGCACAAGTGTGAATCGAGCCTAAGAGGGAAGGAGATGACTATCATTGAAAGATGCAAGAAAGTGTAGGAAAAACCGTCTGCCTTGTGAAGCGGTAAATAAGAAAGTGTAGCAGAGAGAAAAAAAATTAAAAATAGGACAGCAATAAAGACCTTCTTTTTGAGCTTCTCCAAAAGACAGAGTGAAATAAAAGGGCTGGGACGTCTTTGCCGGAATACGGAGCAATTGTCAATAGACCTCCATTTTCTGCTTTAAGGGGTGGGGGGTGGGGGGGCAGCTTTAATGCAAAGAAGGTCTGCCACAAGGTGAAGGACCTGAGGTAGATGATGACTCTCTGAGGGGGCGAGCAGATCGTATCTGTACAGTAGAGAGGCCCATTGGGTAGGGTAGTATGATTGAGGAAAGTGGGGTATGAGCCGCCTTTACTTCAGTAGAGACCTAAAGTTATTCCTTAAGGGAATTTCCAATGAGGAGCTTACCTTTTGAAGGGCATACACAAAAGGCACCTTTTATGAGCACATTCTCCTAATTAGGCTTTAAAGTGTTGGTAACGTTAACTATAACTATTCTTAAAAGTGTTCCCTGCCCTGTATATATAAAAAAAAAATCTGTGTACTTGCCTTTTTTTTAAAAATCCGGTCTGATCATGTAATTCAGTAGCTCTGACTCCTGTGTAAGACCTTCATGTACACTAGCAGCTCCTAAACTTGAGTTTAGGAGCTTTTGGTGTTTTTTTTGCCAAAGCTCCTAAACTTGGACTCCATAAAATCCTATGTGTCAATGTACCCACATGCTTTGAGCAGAATTTAGGAGCTGCTGCTTTTAGGTGAGGTTCAACCTCCCTCTCTTGAACACAGAAGAATCACATTCAGGATAGGAACGTTTTGACCACCGGCCATAGAAAAATGCAAAACGTAGTGTACATGAAGCCTTAGGGAGCACTCGACAACGGCTTTGAATTCCCAAAGCCAGAGGTTCCCATGGCCCACGTGGTGTTGGCACTCCCTCCTGTTTCCTGCAGCAGCCGCTTGCTGACACAAGGCAGCCGGAGCTGCTTGATCATGTGACCGGACTGGGTTTATACAAGGTAAGTTCAGGGTGTGCAGGGATCAGTAGGAGGAGGGGGAGGAAATGATTTTAAGAATGGGTAAAGTTAGCCATAAGATTATGTACATATGCACAGAAAGTAAGGACATTCTTAAGATTTGAAGGATCATGTTTTCCATGGTGTCTACACAAAAAAGCACTGTTGAGGGCACGAGTTGTAATCTTGCAGCCTGATTAGGATCAGCTATATGTGGGAAAAGTTCACTAGCAATTAATAAGAATAGCCAGGTCCACAGCATGAACAGACTTTTCTTCTTAAACTCCCTTTCCATAGGGTGCAAGTCATCAGAATTATCAGGAGGAAGGCGTAACCATCTGAGTTGTGCCAGTCATTATATAAGGCCCTCTTGGCTTTATCAAGAATTGGGAAAGACATTTTAAGAATAGCCTTGTATATCATGCTTGGAAGGATATGTGGGGGATGAGCAGCACTAGGTGTATCTATCCTGGGACTAGAATGCACTGCTTTAGCCAGTGACTCCACAGTAGCTAGCATGTAGCGAGAAGCTGAAGAAGTAACTTGATGAAATTCTGGAGGTGAAAAATCATTCTCAGCCTCTGCTAAAAAGTCAGTGTCCCTCTTGCCTTCTGCAAATAGAAGTGCACTAGGCAGTTCCGGTCGTATTGTCTGAAGATAATCAGAGGGTGGAAAGACAGAAGAGCATATATGGGTGTTACTACCTGCCAATTTCCAGAAGTGGAGATAGCCCTTGGAATAGATCAGACATAGTAGCAGAGAATTCTGCTTTTGTCAGACAGGCATGTCTGTGAGTGAGTCCGATTTAGGAGGCTGGAGCGGCCTTAGTGCACCTCGCTCTGAAACAAGGAGACTTCTATCAACCTCAAGGAACTTGGAGTTTTCTCTAAGCCTATACATCAGTGGTCTCCAGATTGTGGCCCTTGCTCGCCTTTATCCAGCCCTTTGGGCACTATTCCTCCAATTAATTGTCAGGGCTGGGCTCAGCCCTTCCTTCTCTGAGCTGGCCACTCAGCTGTTGGCTAATTGCCAGCTCCTATCTCTCCACAATGACTTACCTGTTGCTGATATCCTGCTCGTCAGTCCTGCTTACCTAAGCCGTCCAGCCCAGATGAACTCGGCCTTTGCCTTGGTCACATCTCTAGAGACGCTCGCCTGTGTTCTTGTTAAAGACTTGTTCGGCTGACATTCCTCTTGGCTCCAGATCCTGCTTGCTGTTCTACTATGCTCGTCTCTGGCTCCCTGACGTTTTGGCTTGTCTGACTATCCGTTACTGTTCCTGAACTCTGGCTATGTTTTGACTAGGTTTACTCTGTTTACCTTTTTTTATTATTATTAAACAAGTGTGATTTAACTGTACTTCTGTCTCGGTCTGATTCATGGTCTCTGACAGAAAGCGAAGGCCATGAATTCAGAAGCCCCAGTCTCTGTTCAGGCACCAGCCTCGAGTATTACCTCTATAAGAGGTATGTCTGGTTTCGCTCTGCTTCCCCAGCGATTTGGGGGCGATCCAGTTCAATGCAGAGGGTTTCTCAACCAGGTTGAGATATACTGTGAGATGCTGCCCCAGGCGTTTCCCACGAACAGAAGAAAAGTAGGTTCTGTGATATCTTTGCTTTCTGAGAGAGCCTTGGCAAACCTTCCTATGGGAGATGCAAAAACCTGTTACCCAGACTTTGTGGCTTCCTTTAAAAGGGTATTTGACGTTCCCGCACGTTCCATTTCTGCTGCCAAAAGCCTCATGTCTATCAAACGGTACGAGAACTGTTGCCGATTACGCCGTTGACTTCCGTACCCTGGCAGCAGAGGTTGCGTGGAACAATGATGCTCTCGTGGCTGCTTTTTCTCACAGTCTCTCGAATAACATCAAAGATGAGATAGCAGCCCGAGACATACCCACTGAGCTAGAGAGGTTGATCTTGCTTGCCATGCTGATTGACTCCAGACTCTGAGAGAAAGCTTCCTTTTAAGGAGTGCTTACGGAAGCCTCCAGTACCTTTTTGGCTCTGAGCTTTGCAGTCCCACCCTTGCCTCCCTCATCTCCCATGCCTCCTGGTACCGAGTCTGTCAGTGAAGGTGAAGCCATGCACTTGGGCTCCACATGTCTCTCTGCGGATGAGAGAGCCCTTAGGAGGAGGGAGAGATTATGCCTTTATTGTGGCCAGGCAGGTCCCTTTTTTGAAGTCTTGTCCTACCCATCCAGGGAACGCCCGAACCTTGAGGTCCTGTCACGGACAGACCTTAGGTAGTGTTGTTTCATCCCCAGTGATCCAGAAGGATAAGCCCCTGGTTCAGGTTACCCTTTCTTGGGCTGAGTCATCCGTCGAGATACAGGCTCTAATAGACTCTGCGGCTGCAGGCCTGTTCATTGATGCTGCCTTTGTATCGAAGCACTCAATTCTGCTGCAGCTGTGTGACACTCCACTTGCCATTGAGGCTCTTGATGGGAGACCACTACAGCCTGCCCATGTGACTCATGAGACTGTTCCGTTGTCCATGGCAGTACGGGCTCTTCACCATGAGATAATCCAATTCCAAGTTATTTCCTCGCCTAAGTTTTCTGCTGGTTATTGGCTATCCTTAGTTACAGAGGCACAACCCCTCTTTTGATTGGCTCCGTGCTGAGGTTCTCTCCTGGTCACCACAATGCAGTAAGACATGCTTCCAGAAGATAGCCAAGGTCCTGTGCACCTCTTCACTCTTCTCCCTCCTGGAGGAGTACCGCAATTTTAGCGATGTCTTTGACAAAGGTCAAGCCAGTAGTTTGCCTCCACACTGGTCGTATGATTGCACAATTGACCTTCAACCTGGTGCCATAGCCCCTTGTGGCTGGGTTTACCCTTTGTCAGTCTTGGAGGATAGGGCCATGGAGGAGAATGTTGCAGACGCACTCTCTCAAGGTTTCACATCCGCAAATCCTTGTCTCCTGCTGCTGCTGGTTTCTTCTTTGTGAAGAAGAAGAGTGGTGAACTGAGACCTTGTATTGATTATAGGGGTCTCGGTTGTTCCATGATTAAGAGAGCCTATCCGATTCTGTTGATTACAGAGTTATTTGACTGCCTCAAGGGAGCAACGTTTTTCACGAAGCTTGATTTAAGAGGGGCATACAATCTCGTGAGGATTAAGGAGGGCGACGAGTGGAAAACGGCGTTTTAATACCAGAACAGTCCATTATGAGTACCTCGTAATACCATTTAGCCTTAGTAACGCTCCGGCAGTTTTCCAGGAATTTATTAATGATGTCCTCCGAGATTTGTTGCAGTAATGTGTGGTGGTTTATCTCAATGATATCCTCCATATTTTCCAAGTCCCTGGAGAGCCAACACACAGATGTCTGTTGTGTGATTCAGAAACTAAGAGAGAACAACCTCCTATTGTAAATTGGAGAAGTGCGAATTCCATCGTGAACAGGTTAAATTCCTGGGTTATGTCATTTCCACTGCTGGTTTTTCAATGGACCCAGAGAAACTTTCAGCAGTCCTGCAGTGGCCCGACCTGTGGGTTTACATCCTCTGCAGCGTTTTCTTGGCTTTGCCAACTATTATCGGAAGTTTTATTCGTAACTTCTCGTCTCTGGTCGAGCCCCTGACTGATATGACCAGAAAGGACAGTAACCCACAGTATTGGTCTCCGGAGTCCATTAAGGCCTTTGAGAGTCTCTAGGCTGCTGTTTCTGCTTCTGTGTTGGCACATCCTGATCCTACTTTACCTTTTATCCTTGAGGTTGATGCTTCTGAGACTGGAGTTGGCACTCTTCTGTCTCAACGTCCTACCTAAGAGCGCTATGCATCCTTGTGGCTACTTTACCAAGAAATTGTCACCTGCGGAGTGCAATTACGAGATTGGGGACAGAGAGATGTTAGCGATCATTTATCCCTGAAAGAATGGAGACCTCTCCTCGAAGGTACCATTGTGCCAGGGCTCATTCTTACTGACCATAAGAATCTCACATTCTTGTCTGAGGCTTAACGCCTCTCTCCCAGAAGGGCGCGATGGGCTCTTTTCTTGTCTAGTTTCAATTACATTGCCTCATTCTTACCCGGTACTAAGAATGTAAGGGCTGACGCTTTGTCATGACAATTTTCCTCCACTTCCAAGATGAAGTTGGTTTCGGTTCCTGTGATTCCTCCTGATCGTATTCTGGCTACGATTCACACCAGTCTCACTTCTCCTTTTAGTGACAAAATTCTTGCCACTCAGGTCCATGCTCCTCCTGAGAAAATTTGTGACTGCTGATTTGTCCCAGAGAGTCTCCATACTGCCGTGCTCCAGATTTGCCATTCTCCCAAGGCTGCTGGCCACCCTGGGAGGAATCAACTCTTTTGGGCCATTTCCCAACAATTCTGGTGGCCTAGTCTACGTGCTGATGGTAACCGCCTTCATAGCTTCCTGTTCCGTGTGTGCTCAGAGTAATGCCCCGTATACACGGTCGGACATTGATCGGACATTCCAACAACAAAATCCATGGATTTTTTCCGACGGATGTTGGCTCAAACTTGTCTTGCATACACACGGTCACACAAAGTTGTCGGAAAATCCGATCGTTCTGAACGTGGTGACGTAAAACACGTACGTCAGGTCTATAAACGGGGCAGTAGCCAATAGCTTTCCTCTCTTAATTTATTCTGAGCATGCGTGGCACTTTGTGCATCGGATTTGTGTACACACGATCAGAATTTCCCGCAACGGATTTTGTTGTCGGAAAATTTTATAAATATACAAAATAACAGCGCTGGCAACTGGCCCAATATAAATATGAATATAGCTGAAGGTGTCGCTATATATATGTGACTAAACAAATTGCATTTGGTGAAAAAATTAAATAGTATGTGGTGAAAAAATATTGTTTCTGTTTAGAAACAGAAACCATAGGCACGCAAAAAAATTATTATTAAATATATATACCTCAACATATAACCATAGGCAATCCAAAAAGTATTATTAGTATATATATTTTTGGATTGCCTATGGTTATATGTTGAGGTATATATATTTATTAATAATTTTTTTGAGTGTCTATGGTTTGTTTCTAAACAGAAACAATATTTTTTCACCACATACTATTTAATTTTTTCACCAAATGCAATTTGTTTAGTCACATATCTATAGCGACCCCTTCAGCTATATTCATATTTATATTGGGCCAGTTGCCAGCGCTGTTTTTTTGTATATTTATTTTAAGTCATAGCACTTGTATCTAGCAGCTGCAACAAGGTTTTTGGTGCACTTATTTATCTTGCGAGCGCTGCTTTCTTATATATTCATTTTTCATGGAAAATTTTATAGCCTGCTCTCAAACTTTGTGTGTCGGAAATTCCGATGGAAAATGTGTGATGGAGCCCACACGCGGTCGGATTTTCTGACAACAAGGTCCTATCACACATTTTCCGTCGGAAAATCCGACCGTGTGTACAGGGCATAAGACTCCATGACCCCTTCCAGTGGGCCTTCTACAGCCCATACCCAATGGAGAGAGGCCCTGGACCCACCTGTCTATGGATTTCATTGTAGAGTTGCCCAACTCCCAGGGTAACGCAGTTATCCTTATGGTGGTTGACCATTTCTTGAAAATGTCTCATTGTATTCCTCTTAAGAAGTTGCTCACTTCTAAGGAACTGGCTTCCATTTTTGCTGGGGAGATCTTTCGCTTACATGGGCTACCCAAGGTGATCGTCTTGGACAGGGGTAGTTAGTTTGTGTCCCGGTTCTGGCGAGCCTTTTGTGCACAGTTGGAAATTCAGGTTTCTTTCTCCTCTGCGTATCACCCGCAGTCTAATGGGGCCGCAAAACGAGCCAATCAGTCCTTGGAGCAGTTCCTACGTTGCTATATTTCTGACTATCATAACTGGTCAGACCTCTTACCATGGGTGGAGTTTGCTCACAATATAGTGCCTTGAATTCTGCTTCCAGATTGTCCCTGTTTATGGTGAACTTTTCTAACCTTCCATGTTGCCTGACTCATTTGTTCCGCAGAGTATTCCTGCATTGGGTTGGAGGAGCATCTTCGTGGTCTTCGTTCCACTTGGGCACGAGTCCAGGAGGCTTTGTGACATACTAATGATAGGTACAGACACCTTGCTGACCGCAAACGCCAGCCAGCACCATCCTACCAGGCTGGAAACAGGGTCTGGCTGTCATCTCGCAACCTCCGACTTCGTGTTCCCTCTCTGAAGTTCGCAACATTGGTTTATTGGGCCTTTCTGTATGCTCCGCAGGATTAACCCAGTGGCTTACGCGTTAGAACTTCCTTCTAATATGCATATCTCAAATGTATTTCATGTCTCCTTATTAAAACCTTTGGTCTGCAACCGCTTTACCACCTTGGTGCCACGTCCTCACCCTATACAGGTTGAGAACCATGAGGAGTATGACGTACAGTCCATTGTTGACGACACTCGTAGGTTCCATGGGCGCATACAGTACCTGGTGCATTGGAAAGGGTATGGTCCAGAGGAACGCTCCTGGGTCTCATCCTCAGACGTACATGCCCCGTTCTCCTCCGTGATTTCCATAAACGTTTTCCCCTCAAGCCTGGTGGCCCTCCGAGGGGAGGGGTCATTGAGAAGGGGGTACTGTCAGGGCTGGGCTCGGCCCTTCCTTCTGAGCTGGACGCTGCTATCTCTCCACAGTGACTCACCTGTTGATATCCTGCTCGTCAGTCCGGCCTACTTAAGCCATCCAGCCCAGAGGATCTCTGCCTTCGCCTTGGTCACATCTCTAGAGACGCTCGCCTGTGTTCTTGTTAAAGACTTGTTCGGCTGACATTCCTCTTGGCTCCAGATCCTGCTTGCTGTTCTACTACGCTATGTTTTGACTACGTTTTACTCTGTTTATCTTTTTTTTAATTATTATTAAACAAGTGAGATTTAACTTCTGTCTCAGTCTGATTCATGGTTTCTGACAAAGCAAAAATGTCAGGGAGCCAGAGATGAGCGTAGTAGAACAGCAAGCAGGATCTGCAGCCAGAAAGAATGTCAGCAAAGCATGCCTTTAACAGGAACACAGGCATGTGTCTCTAGAGATTTGACCAAGGTGAAGGCAGAGATCATCTGGACTGGACGGCTTAAGTAAGCAGGAATGACAAGCAGGATATCATCAACAGGTGAGTCACGGTGGAGAGATAGGAGCTGACAATTAGCCGACAACTGAGCGGCCAGCTCAGAGAAGGAAGGGCTGAGCCCAGCCCTGACAGGCTTGTCTGACTATCAGTTCCGGTTCCTGAACTCTGGCCATGTTTTGACTACGTTTACTCTGTTTACCTTTTTTTATTATCAAACAAGTGTGATTTAACTGTACTTCTGTCTCGGTCTGATTCATGGTTTCTGACATTAATACACTAAAATAAGGCACTATTCCTCCCACTGACACCATCTATAAGGTACTATTCCTCCCACTGACACCATCAATGGGGCACTGTTCCTCCCACTGACACCATAGATGGGGTACTATTCCTCCCACTGACACCATAGATGGGGCACTATTCCTCCCACTGATACCATAGATGGGGCACTATTCCTCCCACTGACACCATAGATGGGGCACTATTCCTCCCACTGACACCATAGATGGGGCACTATTCCTCCCACTGACACCATAGATGGGGCACTATTCCTCCCACTGACACCATAGATGGGGCACTATTCCTCCCACTGACACCATAGATGGGGCACTATTCCTCCCACTGACACCATAGATGGGGCACTATTCCTCCCACTGACACCATAGATGGGGCACTATTCCTCCCACTGACACCATAGATGGGGCACTATTCCTCCAACTACTACCAATACCCCCTACTGCCCATAGGCTTTATGCAATTTAGTCTGATGTATACTCTACTCCTCACTGGCCACAATCCGGCCCTTCTAAAGTCTGAAGAACAGTAAACTGACCTTTGCTTAGAAAGTTTGAAAAACCCTGCTGTAGATAAATCTCCACTGTTTTACCCATGTGCTCTTGCTTCTGAGTGCCTGTTATCCACCATTGCTAAGTGAGGATTTTCCCCTTTACCTTATTATTATACCTTATTATTATACCTTATTATTTATTACCCTATAACGAGTGCCCTCAAAACCATGTGTGTGCTTAGCACTGCAGTGTGACTTGTAGGATAAGCATCTAGTACATTTCCAGGTTATATTGCATCAAGATATGTGTAGCCAGGAACCGGTAAGTATTGTTCAGAGACCCTGTTTTACCTTGTCCTTGTTGCTGGTCCCATACAGGGTCCAGGTTTCTCCTGTTGCTGTAGGCATACCCCCCAAGGGGTCTTCAGGGTCTGGGTGCCATAGGGATGGACTGCTCTGGACCTGTATAACCTCCTGTGGCTAACTTGTTGCACTTACCAAGGTGAGCACTGAAAGCAGGTTTTAGTGCCCAAAGCAAACCTTACATGCTGACCCCATTGTTGCGGGATCTGGGTGCAGTTCCCAAGATGTACATCAAGGGTAACCGATCTGAAAACTGCTAGTAAGTCATAATGTGATAAGCTGCCAGATCTTGAAAGAAGTGGAGCCTCTTAGAGTGGGCAGGATTATATAGGTTCCCCCTGGAAGGGGTGGGGGGCTCCCAGCAAAGCCTTTCTTTGTGTCCAATCACCTGAAAGTAATGGCATATAACCCATAACTCAGGAATCATCTCCTGTGTCCTGTACTGTATGCATAAGATAACAAATATTGTGTTATGTAAGTAGTATTACCAACTCATTTTTTGAACTGTTGTTTTGTAGTAATTGTCCTTTATATTGTTGTCTTGTATAACTTCCCTCTTTCAGTGACTATGTGCCCTGCTGTCACCCACCTTTGACTAATTTTCTGATCTTCTATGATGTTTGGTTTTAGCCCTACCTACCCAATGTTCTGTATTGGCTCACTGGTTCCATTTTTCCCAGGTGCTGAAAACAATATAACAATAATACAATATAATTTTTTTTTTTTTTTATCATCAACTGCTATGATGTACTCACTGCCTCTTTCTGCATTTACAGATTTTCCCCAGATGGAAGACTAATTACCTCGTGCAGTGATGACAAGACTGTAAGAATCTGGGACACAACAAACAGAGTTTGCATTAACACTTTCATGGATTACAAAGGGTAACAAAGCTCATCTACTTGACTGAACATTTGACCATTGAGTTGTAGTCAAAATATAACATTAATTTTACTTCTCATACAAGTTTCATACTGTGTTGTGTTATTAACCATGCCTGAATTTTCATTCATGTTGGACAAAAGTTGCAAAAAATGGCACTGCGTTTTCTGTGCTTTTTAGTGTTTGATGTTGCACTTTCCATAAAAGTATATTGTATCCTATTGCGTGAGTGATAGTCAAATCTGTTACATGCCTACCAGAAACCATCTTCTGGCTTATTTAGTAAAGCAGAGCAAATGACAAACTGAGTGTAAAATCATAACCCATAGCAGGCTTTCAATTTTCAGATTACTGTGATTTTAAATGACCAGATTTCTTGTTAATTTGATGGCCTGATGTGATAAAAACAATTGTAAAAAAAAAAAACACATTTAATGCAAGCATATCAAATTAGTGTTGTTTTTTTGGGATGCAGGGAGGCCTCCTGCTCTTGTGCCTTCACTGCCTTATGGCCAGGTTCACACTATTGCAGTGCGATCACACACAATAGCTGTGACCACTCACACCTATCACAATAGTACACCCTGTGAGTGAATGGATGCCATTCATAAAAATGATTGCTTATAACAGTGATCATCAAATCCTGATCACTTCCCCAGAGTAGTACAGTGTCAGTATGGTAACACTGTACTGCTTTGGTCACAGTATTTAAAAAAAAAAAGCCAATTGTAAAATAATCCCTAATCACCACCATACCTGTCATATGATGATGCTGTACTGGTGACAATATGTAAAAGAAAAAGAAAATTGTGACAAAAAATTCACCATTCCTCTTACTACTGTCTACTTTCCAAAAAAGGGTCATTTTGGGAGGGAGGGGGTTGTACTGAGCTGGCAGTCAGTACATCAGGAATAAAACTTTCACACAGGCAAAATAATACACACAGATTTGGGTTATTTTTTCCAAAGGAACTTGGTAGAATATATTTTAGCCTAAACTTATGAAGAAAAAGTATTTTTTTGCTAACTTTTATAACAGAAACTAAGAAAATTGTGTTTTTTTTTGTTTTTTGTTCCCCCCCCCCGCTTATATAGCAAAAAATAAAAAAAACACAGTTGCGGTTTAATACCACCAAAGAAAAGCTCTGTCTCATTTAAATTATAAAAATTTAATTTGGGTACAGTGTTGCAGTAATTGTCATTCAAAGTGCGACAGGACTCCAATCTGAAAATTGGCCTGGGCAGGAAGGGGGTAAAAGTGTCCGGTATTGAGGTGGTTAAATCTCATGCATTATATCATTTTCAAGGATTACCATAGCATTCTATTTCCAGAATAGTAGACTGCAATACTTATTTACATCATTGTGAAATTACTGCTTATTTTCTTTATTTATAGAGCAAAATATCTTTGATTTCAGGCATTCCAACTATGTGAACTTCAACCCATCGGGAACATGTGTAGCGTCTGCTGGTGCCGATAGTACAGTGAAAGTGTGGGATATTCGAATGAACAAATTGCTGCAGCATTATCAAGGTAAAATGGCAGCATAATAGTTTACTAAACAAGGCAGGTTTTAGAGCGAAACTTCAGGTATTGCTGCACTTTTAAAAATATGCAGGTTTATATGGGATTAAGTCCAACTAGGTGAATAGTTGATTTCACAGGACTTGATAAACAAACAGAACTTCTTATAGCATTACCTCTACCACAGCCTTATATGTAAATCCCAGTTATATACTTAATATACCATAGATTCAATTAGTTGCTTTCACAATACTTGATATTCATGGCTAGTTGGTTTGTATTACTACTGCCAGGTGAATGGACACAAAAAAAATGGCCAAAAAAAGGCAGGAATTCCCACTCAGGCAGAACCCCTCCCAGTTCAGTTAATCCATTGTTTTTTCTTTCTCGAACATCACGGGACACAGAGCCACAGTAATTACTGATGGGTTATATAGGTATCACTGGTGATTGGACACTGGCACACCCCATCAGGAAGTTCAACCCCCTATATAATTCCTCCCCCTTGCAGGAATACCTCAGTTTTTACGCCAGTGTCTTAGGTGATGGACGTGTAAAGATGTCCTGTGCTGAGCTCCAAAGGGAATATCCTAAAATCCTATACTGGGGCAAGCCAGGCGAACCGGATCCATTCAAAGTGTCTTTTCATGGCCGAATTGAATGGTACCCGGGCCTCGTGTCCGAAGAAACGAGGTTTTACCCGTAATGCTTCTCTTTTTAGAGAGCTGGACCCCGCAGATCAGAAAATGGCTTTAAACTTCCTAATTTCTGGCGAGGTGCTTTACGGTCCCAGAACTGTTGGATCCCCCTATTTGTAGGGGGCCCCAGTCTCTGGCGGTTTTTTCAAACGGAGCCCACCGTGAGAGGTGAAGATTGGGTCTGTGTAAACAGCACCCTGCAGCCGGATAAGGTAAGAGGAGATTCCACAGAATTTTTGAGTTCTAGTGGCTTTTCTCCTTTAAGGTAAATGCATGCTATGCCTATTGTGACCACCGGGGGCTGCCAAGAGCACAAACCTACACATGCTGACTGACTGTCTCAGTGTTTGTTCATTGCTGTTCATGTCCCAGCATCTCAGGCCGGCTGCAAAAAAGGTAAGGTGGAAGGGGGGATTTCTCATGTTTGAATGTTCCCCCCCAGGCTAGAGAGGGGCCGCAGGGGTCTAGAAAGTGGTTATACCACCCGGGCTCTGCGGCCTAATGGCCACCATCTCTGAATCTAGCCGTTCAGGCAGATCTTGCTACCAGCCTCCCCCCCCCCCCCCCCCCTCCCCCAGCCTTTCTCCAGAAACATGACAGGAGAAGTGGGCCAGCGCGGGAAGCACTCGTTTTTTCAAAACTCGAGGGGGGGGGGGGGGGGGGCGGAACGTCAGCACAGGTGCTTAGACTCCCACTCAGGCCCCAGCTGCAGGCTATTAGAGGCACTCTGTACAGGTGCACACAGCCTTCTGAGAGACACAGAGCTGACGGTCGCATGTAAGGTGGGACACAGACATTCTCCTAGGCAGCATTTACTGAAGTAACACCAGACTGAGCAATGGATAGCAAGGCTTTTAGCCAGACTACATCGCTCAGCAGGCAGTGTTCATTTGTATACCTCACACCTTGTTGCTTTGCACTATGGGTAGAAGAGGTTCAAGCACCCCAGGAACCAGAGACACTAGGGGATCTCGTTCAGGTTCTGTGGGCCCCCTGTCGGCAGCATCCTCCCCCCCTAAAAATGGGCCAGGGACGGCTAGCCAGGGAGAGCCATCGGGGTCAGGGGCTACACCTGCTTCTCGCACTTCAGCCCCTGTATATATTACACAAGAGGTTTTTTCCTCAACCATTAATGGTCTAGAGGAAAGATTAATGGCCGTGATTACGTCTTCACTCAGTGGAAGAAAACGCACTAGGCTTTCCTCTGTTCCCCAAGACCCTCAGACAGAGGAGCTCTGGGATAAAGGAGATGAATCCCTTTCAGAGGATCGGGATGGGATGGATGATTCCTCTTCGGAGGATTCAGGTGGAGAGGGACCCTCTGCGACTTCCCAAGAGGAGAAAGCCTTAGTGCAGATCCTCACTGGATTGGTCCGATCCACATTTAAGTTGCCCATACCTGAAACTGCTAAAGAATCCTCTTCTGCTTTGGGGTCACTGAAACCTTTCCAAGCAGCACATGCTTTTCCTGTTCATACTTTACTTGAAAAGCTCATTTATTCTGAGTGGGATCACCCAGACAAACGTTTTTTTCCGCCGAGAAAGTTTTCAACACTTTATCCGATGGAAGAAAAGTTTATTAAAATGTGGGGAATACCGGTTATTGATGCCGCCATTTCCTCCGTAAATAATAGCCTGACTTGTCCTGTAGACAATGCTCAGATGCTCAGGGATCCTGTAGATAAAAGGATGGAATCCCTATTGAAGGATGTTTTCTCCTTAGCAGGATCAGTGGCCCAACCTGCAGTAGCAGCGATTGGAGTCTGTCAATACTTAAGAGACCATGTTAAGCAGGTCATCAAAGTATTACCTGAACAGCAGGCCCAGGGGTTTGCTAACCTTCCAGCGGCCTTATGCTTTGTGGTTGACGCCATTAGAGATTCTATCGTGCAAACCTCCCGTCTTTCACTGGGGTTGGTGCATATACGTAGAATCCTATGGTTGAAAAATTGGTCAGCCGAAGCACCATGTAAGAAGCTACTGGCTGGGTTTCCATTTCGTGGTGCAAGGTTGTTTGGAGAGGACTTGGATAACTATATCAAGAGAATCTCTTGTGGGAAAAGCACTCTCTTACCTGTCAAGAAGAAGAGTAAGCGTCCCTCTTTCAAACGGACTCTTTCCCCAGCGCCGGAGGCTTCAGCCTCCAGGCAGTCTCGACGGCCGCCTCCATCGGGGTCCAGAGACAAGAGTCAACCCCAGGGACAAAAGAAGTCCTGGGGAAAGAAGCCTACTAGGCAAAACACTAAGACCTCTGCATGAGGGGGCGCCCCCGCTCACTCGAGTGAGGGGAAGACTGCGACAGTTCTCAGAGCTCTGGCAGGAGGACTTCCAGGACAGATGGGTAATCTCCACGGTAACCTTAGGGTACAAGCTGGAGTTTCAGGAATTCCCCTCTCCTCGGTTCCTCAGATCAAGTGTTCCCAGAGACCCAGAGAAGAAGCAGTCGCTCCTTCTAGCGTTAGAGCGACTTTTGTCGCAGGAGGTCATTATGATAGTTCCCGCAAAGGACCAGGGATTGGGCTTCTATTCCAACCTTTTTACGGTCCAAAAGCCAAATGGGGATGTCAGGCCCATCCTGGACTTAAGGAATCTGAACCGATTCCTAAGGATTCAATCCTTCCGCATGGAATCAATTCGAACGGTAGTTCCACCCTGCAGGGAGGAGAATTTCTGGCATCAATAGACATCAGAGATGCATATCTGCATGTGCCCATTTTTCCTGCTCATCAGAAGTTTCTGCGCTTTGAGGTAGGAGGGCGCCATTTCCAGTTTGTGGCTCTGCCTTTCGGGATAGCCACTGCACCTCGAGTGTTTACAAAGATCTTGGCTCCTCCTCTGGCCAGATTAAGGGCTCAGGGTATAGCTGTCATAGCATACCTAGACGACCTGCTCTTGATAGATCGGTCGGTAGCCTCTTTGAATGGAAACTTGAGGACCACAGTCAGGTATCTAGAACACCTGGGTTGGATCCTCAACTTGGAAAAGTCTTTCCTAAAACCAGTAAGAAGACTGGAGTATTTAGGTCTGATTATAAATACAAGCCAGGAGAAAATATTTCTACCCCAGGCAAAGATCACTGCTTTGAGAGAGCTGATTCTGACAGTAAGGACCAAGAAGGGTCCCTCAGTCCGCCTTTGTATGAGGCTACTAGGGAAGATGGTGTCTTCATTCGAAGCAGTTCCCTATGCTCAGTTTCACTCAAGAATGCTGCAACACAGTATTCTGTCGACATGGAACAAGAAGGTTCAGGCATTAGACTTTCCGATGCACCTGTTGCATGCGGTGCATCAGAGCCTCAATTGGTGGCTCATACCCGAAAACCTGCAGAAGGGGAAATCCTTTCTACCGGTTACCTGGACGGTGGTAACAACAGATGCCAGTCTGTCAGGTTGGGGAGCAGTTCTGGAACAGGCTGCGGTCCAAGGGGTATGGTCCAAGACAGAGAGGACCTTACCCATCAACATTCTGGAGATCCGTGCGATACATCTAGCTCTAAAGGCCTGGACTATCAGGCTACAGGGTTGTCCGGTCAGGATCCAGTCCGACAATGCCACAGCAGTGGCTTATGTCAATCATCAGGGAGGCACCCGGAGCCGAGCTGCTCAAAAGGAGGTGAACCAGATCTTAGTCTGGGCAGAGATGCATGTGCCATGCATATCGGCAGTTTTCATCCCGGGAATAGAGAATTGGCAGGCGGACTATCTAAGTCGCCAGCAGTTACTTCCAGGGGAATGGTCTCTGCATCCCGACGTCTTTTGGGCCAGATGCCAAAGATGGGGGGTTCCAGATGTAGATCTCTTTGCATCCCGATTCAACAAAAAGATAGACAGATTTGTGGCAAGGACAAAAGATCCTCTTGCATGCGGGACGGATGCGTTGGTGATTCCGTGGCATCGGTTCTCACTGATTTACGCATTCCCGCCTATTCTGCTACTACCACGACTCCTTCGCAGGATCAGGCAGGAAAGGAAGTCGGTACTTCTGGTGGCCCCCGCTTGGCCCAGAAGGACCTGGTATGCAGAAATAGTAAGGATGACTGCCTTACAAACGCTAAATTTGACGGTTTGGCTATTGAGACCCACGCTCTGAAGAGTCGTGGGCTCTCAGGTCCTGTCATATCTACCTTGATTAATGCAAGGAAGCCAGCTTCCAGGATAATTTATCATAGAGTCTGGAAAGCTTATATAACCTGGTGTGAATCCAGAGGTTGGCATCCCAGGAAATATGTCATAGGTAGAATTCTTGATTTTCTACAATTAGGATTAGAGATGAAGCTGGCCTTGAGTAGCATCAAGGGCCAGGTCTCTGCTTTATCAGTATTATTTCAGCGGCCACTTGCTTCACATTCTTTGGTCCGAAACTTTATGCAGGGGGTGATGCGTCTTAATCCTCCGGTTAAAGCGCCCCTAAACCCCTGGGACTTGAACTTGGTCCTGGCTGTGTTACAGAAACAGCCTTTTGAACCAATAAGTCAGATTCCTTTGGTCTTGTTGACAAGGAAGTTAATTTTTCTGGTGGCCATCTCTTCTGCTAGAAGAGTATCAGAATTAGCAGCTCTTTCCTGTAAGGAGCCTTATTTGATTATACATAAGGATAGAGTGGTACTACGCCTTCATCCTAGTTTTTTACCGAAGGTGGTTTCTGATTTTCATTTAAACCAAGACATTGTTCTACCTTGCTTTTTTCCAGATCCCTGTTCTCCGGAAGAGAGATCTCTACATTCGTTGGATGTAGTAAGAGCAGTTAAGGCCTATCTAGGGGCAACTGCTCAGATCCGCAAGACGGATGTTTTGTTTGTGCTGCCAGAGGGTCCCAATAGAGGACAGGCAGCGTCAAAAGCTACCATTTCTAAATGGATTCGACAATTGATCATTCAAGCTTACGGTTTGAAACAGAAGATTCCTCTGTTTCAGATCAGGGCACATTCCACAAGGGCTATTGGTGCTTCTTGGGCAGTGCATCACCAGGCCTCTATGGCTCAAATCTGCAAGGCCGCAACTTGGTCTTCAGTCCATACATTCACCAGATTCTATCAGGTGGATGTGAGAAGGCATGAGGATATCGCCTTTGGGCGTAGTGTGCTGCAGGCAGCGGTACAGGGTCCTCAGGTCTGATTGCACCCTACTTGGTCGTGGTCCCCCCCCCCCTCAGGTAGCATTGCTCTGGGACATCCCATCAATAATTACTGTGGCTCTGTGTCCCGTGATGTTCGAGAAAGAAAATAGGATTTTTTAAAACAGCTTACCTGTAAAATCCTTTTCTTTCGAAGGACATCACGGGACACAGAGGTCCCGCCCCTCTTCTAATACACTATATTGCTTGGCTACAAAACTGAGGTATCCCTGCAAGGGGGAGGGATTATATAGGGGGTTGAACTTCCTGATGGGGTGTGCCAGTGTCCAATCACCAGTGATACCTATATAACCCATCAGTAATTACTGTGGCTCTGTGTCCCGTGATGTCCTTCGAAAGAAAAGGATTTTACAGGTAAGCTGTTTTAAAAAATCCTATTTTTAGCTAGTGTCCATAGGTGATGGATGTGCCTACAGATTTCTCTGAAGATTTTCCTGTCATGGGATTAATCCTGTAGTTTTTCTAGCTCCCCTTTTGGGGTAAAGCGGGCTTCATTTTGGATCGGCTGCTATGGCCTAATGACCAAGAGGGACTGTACCAGGACCCTGCATGCAAGAGCAGTAAAAGTCTGTAATGTCTGACAGTTCCTGTGTTCCTTCCGTTTTATAACAGTCCAGTGCATGAGGTCCTGGTCTTGAAAGACACAACAAATAAGAGGTCTTCTATAATGCATCCTTCTCTCTGGTAGGAGCGGCTCTTCAGACTGCCATGGCTGTAGTGAGAGTTTGCCAAGCTCTCAAAGTCTGGGCAAAACATATGCTTCGCTCCAGTGAGTCAGACTTGGAAAATTCTTTAATTTGGCAGGTTCTGGAAGTTTTTTCTAGAACCTTGATTTTCTCAGTAGGTGCCTTTCAAGAGAGCACCATGTCTGTCCGTATAAGAAGTGTTGGTCGGCAGATTTTCTCTGCAAGAAGCAATTTGAGAGGCTGCTCTTTGAGGACGATGGGCCAACCTTGGACGCCTTCATCCAAAAGGCACCTGTGGGTAAAAGCATGCTCTTCTCCCTAAAAAAAAAAAAAGGTGAAGGTAACGGGTCAGAAACTCGTGACGCCTTTGTAAAATCTTTATTTATAATTATATAAAAGACATAGTAATGAATCTGAAAGCACAAGAGACTCCAGTACAATTCTAAATTACATAAAAGAGAGACTAATTCAAAGAGATATCGCCCAGGCAAAAAATAGCTTGTAAAACCCAAGAGCATAATACAACAATTGTTACAAATTAGTACAAAGGGATTAGTAAAAAAAAAAAGCAAAAAAATGACAATAAAGACTCAAATAAGGGCCTAATACCTGAGCCTACTGAGTCCAAAGAAGACCAAGAAATACAGAGCCTGGTCAGAAACTGGTGACACCTTTTGGAATTAAAAAATAAAAAGTTTCTTTCATAAGCAGCCAGCCTTGGGCTCAAAACCCTCTCTCAGAAAATGACAACCGACACAAAATAAAATATAAAATCCAAAGTTCATTCTACGTGACTCAACATGAACAACAAGTAGATCATAATAAAAAAACGTAGAATTCAGTATTAAAAACATCAATGGTATGAAAATACACAACTAAACAGAACCCCTTATAGTGTTCTCGCGACCACCACCTTATATATAAATCATGTTTCTAGGCCTAATATAAAGGTTCAATTGCCAAATTGAATGTATTCATGTCAAACATCTAAAGCAAAAAAGTGAAATAATGTCAAAAGTTGTGCAGGAGTGCCAGTATCTCAATGTGTTTCGCAGATGTGCTTCTTCAGGAGAGGGGGTGTTTTGAAGACTCGAAAAACAAGAAACAAAGGTGTTATTACGAAGGACACACAATATGGTCTGGGGTGGTCACTACAAAGTGGCCACCCAAATAAGATGCCCTGCCTTACAAGGAATATTTTAGAAAATATTTACCTATATCAAGGTGTCTAATCCAAAGAGGTCACATGGAAAATAGCAACATTTCCTGAGCACCAAGAAGGAGAGGGAGGGCCCCAAGAATGGGTGCCAAAAACAAGGGTCTTTGAAAAAACATATATTGAAACCCAGGAAGTCCCAGACGACTGGATCTACAGCATGGTGGGCAGAGGCTACAAGCTGGTCACCATGTTTTTCTGCGTTCCACCCCTCTACGCTTTTTGTGATCAATGTTAGTCCCAAGGGATCATTGCACCTGTGATGGGAAAGGAAAGGTCTCATACCTTTTTGTTCCATCCTGTTCATGGTTCCCAAGCCAAACTGAGCCAGTCAGCCTATTCTGGACCTCACTGCTCTCAATAAGTTTGTAAGGAAAAAAGTCAGGTCATCCTGGTTGGTGATTGCATCATCAAGCGGACTCTGGTGTCGGTGGATATCAAGGATGACACACCAGTATCAAATGTTCAGCAGATGGTTAGAACGGCTGGAGAGGCTTGGCTGGGTGCTGTACTTTCAGAAATTGTCCTTGGTTCTGACATTCTGGAGTAGTTGGGCTTGATCCGGCACGGAAAATTTTACATTTCTTCAGCTCGTTTCTGGGCTGAGGGCGGCAGCGACTACATCCTTTTGGCCTAGGCCAGAAACCAAAAAGCGGCCGAAGAAATGTAAAAATAAAAAAAAGTGTAAAACCACAAAAAAGAATATGCATTCCTATCTATTTACGAATGCTAACAACAGCATGAGGATTAAAAATGATGTTGATTGAGAGAGTTTAGTTCCACTTTAAGCTCTATTGCCTTGCACAGCATAAACAGACTGACAACTTTCAGACCCTGGGTGCTTTAGCAGGAGAGTCCAGGGAGGATCTTGCCAATGGGCAAAAATACTTTTAATATAATGAACCTGTTTCTGTTCATGTTCTAGTTCACAGCGCAGGTGTCAACAGTTTGTCATTTCACCCGTCTGGTAACTACTTACTTTCTGCATCTAATGATGGCACTGTGAAGGTTCTCGATCTTCTGGAAGGAAGACTCCTGTACACACTTCATGGGCACCAGGTAATTGTTTCTCATAGTTACAGCAAGGAAGGTTTTTACTTTTTATTTTCAATCTTGTTTATTGAATAAACAACAATTGTTTTACAGAGGATATGACAGTATATACACTTCTATTGCGGTTAATGCATAACAAACAGATCTTATACATTGGTATTAACTATGTAACCAGTCGGAGTACAGGACTGACGGCTGGCACGGCACTCGAGATCCTTCAATTTGGTCCCCCCGTCTCCGCCAGCCGACTCCTGCCCCCACAAGCACCTCTCTCTACTTTTTGACCGTTCAAATAATACAAAGTATTGTTGAAGTTTGTATATGCTTAAAAGAATTGTTTAGTTCCAAAATAGTATTTTTAATAACTTTTTTTATATTAACTTTTTAGGAGAGTAGAAAAAAAAGAAAGGAAAAGGATGAAATAATAAAATAAAATAAAGTGGTCAGTCAACCCATATATTAATACCTCAGCATATAATATCATTATCATTTTGTTAAACCACTGATCTGTTGACATACCAATTTTGCCATGGGGCCCACATTTTAGAGGCCCATTCGAACTTCCCTCTCGCGGAGTAGTGTAACATCTCATATGTGCCATGTGTGTTAACACATGTTATTACCTCTGTTATTGTCGGCATTTCTGTATCTTTCCAGTGTCTAAGAATAATGAGTCTAGTAGCTAGAATAATATGGGATACTATCATTTTAGAGTGTGGTGGTATGGATTCTAATTCTAGTGAGAGAATGGCCATTCCCGGCGAAAGTGAAAGGCTCGATTGGGTGATATTTCTTATGATATGTTCTGATTGATTCCAAATTGTAGTAAGTTTTAGGCAACTCCAGAGCATATGTAACAATGTACCAGGTTCCCCGCATAGCCTCCAGCATGTCGGTGAGGTGTTTTTGAGAAATTTGGAAATGCGGATTGGGGTCAAGTACCATCTAAGGAGAATTTTTTGTTGCATTTCCAACAAATTAGTACTTTTGGTGGATGAATAAGTTAATTTAAGTGAATTTCTCCATTGTTCTACTGAATATTCCACTCCTATGTCTCTTTCCCATGCTTTCATAGATTCTGTCTTTACACACGTGTTCTTCTCTTGGAGCCCTGAGTAAAGGATTGATATTCCTTTATGTATTATCGGGGTGTGTGAATAGTAGAGAGTTATTTGTTTGGGTAAAATTGTTAGTATTTGAGGGGTCTTTTTGAGGAGTTGTGATAGTTGTATATGTTTATAATGTTCTGTATGTGGGAGGTGGAATTCGGATTGAAGTGCATGGAATGGTTTAATGGAGGTATTATCTAAGATATCTTCCAGATAGTAAATCCCTTTGTTTTTCCATGATGTTAGGTTAAGATCTGGTATTAGTTGATTAAGGGCAGAAATAGGAAGTTTCAAAGGTAGTGTCGGACCCGACCAGTGTTGCATTTTTCGGAGATAAGCCCAAGCTCGTATGGATGCTAATATCGTGGGAGCTAGTTTGCTATTTAGGGATGTGTTCGAGTGGGCTGTCATTATAAAGTCTCTTAAAGAGCCTTTTGGTATTTGTGTTTGTTCTATTTCTGACCATAATGTTTTAGAATCTGGGATTAACCATTGTTGGAGTTGGGCCAGTACAGTAGCAAAGTAATAATCCTGCAGGTGTACGTGTCCCATCCCCCCTGCTTTTCTGTGTTTTATTAGTTTATTGAATGTGCATCTAGCTTTTTTTCCTTGCCATAAAAACCTGTTTAGTATAGGTTGTAGGGTATTAAAATATGAATTCGGTATTGGTATTGGGAGGGTTCTATAAAGGTATAATAGTTGTGGTAGTATTTGCATTTTAAAAGCTGCTAGTCTGCCTAGCCAAGAAAGTTTGTTTCTGTTTATGGCTTTTAGCTTATTTTCTAGAGATTTCAAAAAGGGAGTGTAATTAGCACCTAGAAGGCCTTCTGTTTTAGGGGTTAACGTGATACCTAGGTATTTAATACCATCAGATTTCCAAATGTAACGTAGTTGTTGTGCTAATCTTTGTTTAGTTTTTTCTGGGATTCCTAAGTTGAGTATATAGGATTTGGACTCATTTACTTTGTAATATGATACGCTATTGAAGGTGTTTAGCGCCTTGTGAACCTCCTTCAATGAGGTGTCTGCTTCCGAGAGCATCAATATGATGTCGTCTGCAAACAGACTAATGATGTGTTGTCTTGATCCTATTTGGATACCTGTTATTAGTTGGTTTGAGCGTAAGTGTGAGGCTAATGGTTCCATTAAAAGGTTAAATATCAAAGGGGATAAGGGACACCCCTGCCTAGTCCCGTTGCTTATTGTAAATGGGGTAGAGATTGCACCTGAGATGAACACTTGAGCTGAGGGTTGGGAGTAGAGGGCCATTATAGCTAGATAGATGGAGCCTTCAAACCCAAATTTTTGGAGGACCTGTGCTAGAAACTGCCAATGTATTCTGTCAAACGCCTTCTCTGCATCCAGCGCTAGGAGCAGAGAAGGCGTTTTTTGTTTATCAGCCATATGTATCACATTCACCAGGCGACGGGTAGCATCCGATGTCTGTCTCCCCAAGTAGTTTTGCATACATCTTTACATCGTTGTTCAATAAAGAGATAGGTCTAAAATTTTGTGGAGATGTTGGAGCTTTTCCTGGTTTGGGTAATGCTATGATAGTTGCTTTTAGCATTTCTTGGGGAAAGGATGAAGAGGCAGCAGCAGCACCAAACATGCTCACCAAGTACGGAGATAGAATTTCACTATAGGTTTTATAATATTCTCCAGTAAAACCATCAGGCCCTGGAGATTTGTTTAGTGGCATGGAGTTTATTATTTGTCTTACCTCTGGATCAGTAATGGGTGAGTTTAATGAGGAGAGTTGGTGTTTTGTCAGTTTTGGAAGATTAACTGTCTTTAGAAAAGATTCTATAATGTCAGGTGTTGGTTGTGAGATTGTTGTGTCATCCTTAAGATTGTACAATGAGCTGTAGTAGTGACTGAAAGCGTCAGCAATTTCTTGAGGGTGTTGATGTTTTGTTTGTGTCTTAGGATGAATTATATGTTGGATGTTTGTTTTGTATCTGTGTCCTCTCAGTTGTTGGGCTAGTAATTTACCTGCTCTATTGCCACAAGTATAGTATGTCAGTTTTAGTTTCCTGGAAGCTTTTTCAAAGTCTTCCAGTAAAAGTAGTCTCAGTTCTGATCTTAATTGGGTGATTTGGTCAGTTAGTACATTAGAGGTGTGGGTCATATTTTGTTTTTCTAGTGTCTCAATTTGGGTAATTTTCACGGTGTGCTGCTGCCTCATCCTTTTAGCCCTCGTCCCCTGTTGTATCAAAACACCCCTGGCAAAAGCCTTATGGGCATTCCATAAGGAAAATGGGTTTGAGACCGAGGGTTGATTTAGTACGAAAAATTCTTTGAGCTGCCGTTCAACATATGACCTGGTCGGACCATGCTGGAGAAGGCGAAAATTAACCCTCCACACAAAAGTGTTGTTATGACTAGAAAGTCCCCCAAGTTCCAACTCCACTGGGGCGTGGTCCGACCATGTAATACCATGAATTTTGGCTGATTTACATTTGAACAACAATTGCTTATCTACCAAGAAAAGATCTATCCTACTGTAGGTTTTGTGACAGTGAGAAAAAAAGGAGTAGTCCTTCTCATTCGCATTTAAACACCTCCAAGCGTCGAAAAGATCGTATTTCCGTAGTATCGGCAGTAGGGATGGTGGAAGTCTTTTGGATTTTGCTGTAGAGTCACAGGATGGATCAGGGGTAAGGTTAAAGTCACCACACATTAGCAATGGACATTTTTGGATAATGCGGATCTTCTTCATTAATTTATGGAAAAATTTGGATTGCCTGACGTTGGGTGCATATAGGTTAACTAATGTAGATGTGTGGTTGTTGATATCACACACTAGAATGATGAATCGTCCTTGAGGATCAATGACGCTTTCGTGTAGTTGGAAGGCCACCGTGTCCCTGATAGCTATCATCACACCTCTTGATTTTTTTTCCGCGTTTGCTAAATAGACAAACGGGAATTTTGGGTGTGAACATTTTGGTGGAGCTGTGGATTGAAAGTGAGTCTCTTGGGTACATAAGATATCGCAGTTCCTCTGTAGTGCCTCCCTCCACAGAGACCTGCGCTTGGCTGGATGATTAAGACCTTTTGAGTTAATGGTTAAAAGTTTAATCGCCATGTGTTAAGGAGAGAAAGAGCAGATGACGTTGTGTGTAGTTAAAGACACTTACATTGGATGAGGTCGTTGCCAGTAGATTATGTGGTGGTGAACCTTCCTGAGGTTGCAGAAGTGCTGGTAGTGAGGCAGATTTCTTTTCCATTTTCTGTGGAAACGTGGTAATTGTGTTGACTGAAAAAATAACAAAGCAAAAAAAAATTGTGTAGAAACATAGAGTCAACAAAACTGTGGCTTGACGCCATTTAACATGAAAAGAAAATAAGTGTGACTGGTAGTCACTCATGTTGTAACTTGGGGTTAGGTAGTCTTTAGACTTTTACGGACCGGAGGTTTAACTCTTCTCAGCGGGATAAGTAATAAAGTGCACACCCACCTTCTGGTCAATTATGCGATCGGGAATTTTTACGATCAACCGTGCGCCATTCCGATTCAGATCTTGCGGAGGAATTTCTCTGGTGCGGGAATGGTTGAGGTTCTGGGATTATCCCCCATGTATTTAGCAATGCCATGCCTTTTGATACTGAGTCAATTACGTATTCTTTATCCTCTCTTGTGACAATCAATTTGGTTGGGAACCCCCATTTATACCCAAGCTTGTTGTTCCTGAGGGTTTTTGTGATGGTATTTAAATTTCTGCGTTTCTGCAATGTGTATTGGGATAAATCAGCGTAGAATTGGAGATTAGCATAGGATACGGGAATTTGTTCTTTTTGTCTTGCTGCAGACATAAGTCTTTCTTTTGTGTGAAAGAAGTGAAGTCTCATGATGACATCACGTGGCACATTTTCTGATAGAAAGGAAGGTTTGGGCAGTCTGTGAATCCTGTCCACTGTGAAATCTAGTGCTGACAGATCCGGTAGTATTTCAGATAGGAGCTGGGACACATAGTCCCTCAGGTCATGTTGTTTAACAGATTCAGGGATCCCCCTTATCTTCACGTTATTCCTCCTTGATCTATCCTCTATGTCCGCCATTTTGGCTTGCAGACCTTCTATATCATCCTCTCTATCCTCATTGGCATCTACCAAATCATTGAATGTAGTGGCGAACTCCGCCATTTTTTGTTCCACGTGGGTTACCTTGTCTGAGACCGAACGTATTTCAGTGCTAAACTTGTGCATACATGAAATCATGTCGGCATGTAGTGATCCCCTTAATGACACTAGCATCTCCTTTAACATTGTATCTAGAACCGGTTGGCCGTTTAGTGGGGAAAGCGTCTATGGAGTCAGGCAGTTCCCTAGTGTCATCCCCTGAATCTGTAAGGTAGCTCACCTCATGGTTTGCATCCGCTGCATCCGCCTTGAATCTCGTCTTTTCAGGGCTTCCTGAGGATGGTGTAGATGGGGGGGATTGCGATCCCTTAGGTGGGCTGCCTCTTTTTTTGTGTTTTGCCCTGTTGTAGCTTGCTATTTTGAGCTGCAGCTGCTGGCGTGGATGAGGAGCCGGCGCCATTTTTCCGGGGCTCGAGGGGATAGAACTCCGTCATACGCTTTGGCCTGTTGTTCTCTCTCTTTCTCCGCGGCATTGCTGGTATACGTTCCCCGGACGATCGGGATCAGATTCGCCTTGTTTGGAGAAGGTAAGATGGACCTGGTGGGTAGATATTCGCCGCTGTTGTCCCGCTGATACCGGAGCTCCGCTAGTATGCATCCATCTTGGTCTCCGGCTAGCTCTGCCCCCCAGGTTTTTACTTTTTAGTACAGCTTTACATTAAAAATATACCTTCACTGCACTGACAGTTCACAGATCAAGAGCCGAAAGTGGTAGTAAACGCAAAACCAAAAATATATTTTCTTTATCGTACATCACGGGACACAGAGCAGTCATAGTAATTACTATGTGGGTTATATGCCACCTATAGGTGAATGGACACTGGCACACCCAAAGACAGGAAGTCCCCCTCTATATAACCCCTCCCATACAGAAAGTACCTCAGTTTTTTGCCAGTGTCTCAAGGTGATGGTCTTGGTGGATTGAAGTTCTTGAAGAAAACTGCCCCGTTGGAGAAATCCTTGCCAGGATCAAGTGGCTATGCAGTTGGATCCATTCAAAATGGCAAGAAAGGCCAAAATGGATGGTACCCGAGCCTCATGGAAGAAGAAACAAGTTTGGGGATACAGGCCCTTGGATACATGTCTAATCCAAAGCGTTGTCCTGGCAGGGTGCTGTACAGGTCCAAGGGTGTGGACCCCAATATGTAGGGGGACACGGTCCTTGAAGGCCCATTCAAAGATCTGGCCCGCCGTGATGGGTGAAGATTGGGTCTGGCTGTGTTTTTTTTTTTTTTTTTTTTTTTCCAGAAAACCCTGCGACGGGAATAGTACGTTTTTAAAAATAAAGAAAAAAACCTGGGAAAGGAACACATCTGGTTCACTTCAAAGGATTTCTTCTGAGTAGCGAATGCCTTGCTTGTTTTTCACCACTAGAGGGTGTATTATAACATACCTGCTTTTTTTCTGTGTGCAGCACTTCTTTGGAGACAGCATTACCCCTCATGCTGGTTTGCCAGTTCCCTGGAACCACCCGCCTCCTACCCACGGCATGCAGCCTTCCCCCCAGAGATTGGTTCCAACTAGAGGAGCGGGGCGGCCGGCATCTCCCCACAATACACAGCCCCACAAGCTATACCGATAAGACTGGACCACCTCGTCCACGTGCGAAGGTCAGCTGGGAATAGACGCAGGGGGCATGGCTTAGGCGCGTCCAGCGTGCACTTGGGGAGCGAGCGTTCACATAGCACGGCATAGGCCATAAAGTTTGTGACTGTGATGAGTCTGGTGGCTGATGGAGGGACACAGAGTATACTGGGGCATGTAAGCACTGTATAGGTGTGGATACAGGCATGTAAAGGCACGTCTATTAGGCTGAGCAGTGATAGCGGCATTTTTTTTGCTGGACTACAGCTCTGCAGTGAATGCATATTGTGAGTATATCTACATTTTATGCTTAGGACTTGTCTTCTCGAAAGAAAGGTGGGGGGGAATACAGCAGGGAGGAGCGCAAGAGCACCGCTGTCAGGGTCTGAGGATCCTAGTCATGCTTCCACAGTATTATCTTTCCCTGAAAGGCCAGGTGCAACTGGCCAGTCTGAACCATTGAAGCTATCGGGCATAGTGGCTACATCCAACATTTCAGCCACTGCATCCGTCACCAAGGACGATTTGGCTTCAGCATTAGCTGGGTTGGAGGGAAAAATAGCCAACATGATCGTGTCTGTCTCCCAGTCTGGGAAAAAATGCGAAAGGTCCCCTTCTCCTCCTCCTCCTCCTGACCTTCCAGTTTTGGAACAAGAATGGTCAGATGACATTGAGGTGCCATTGGGTGACTGGGAAGAAGGGCAGGCAGATGACTCCTCTTCTGAGGGGTCAATCTCAGAGGAGCCCTTCTCAGCCTCGCAATCCCAAAAACAGCTGGTCCAATCCCTTATAGAATTGGTCCATTCGGCATATGAATTGCCCCCAGCGGAGGTGGCTGAGGCCCCCTTTTCTTCTTTGGATTCTCTAAAGGCCTTCACAGGGCCCACATGTTTTCCCTTTACACCCACTGCTGGAGCAACTAGTATAGGCAGACTGGGATCACCCAGAGGCATTTTCTCTCTCCTGGGAGATTTTCTCTTCTTTATCCAATAAATAAATAGGAGTCTAACTTGTCCAGTAGACAATATCCAGGTTTTCAAAGATCCAGCCGACAAGAAGCTGGAATCTTTACTTAAAGCCTCTTTTTCTATAGCTGGGTCAGCTGTACAGCCTGCAGTAGCAGCAATAGGGGTTTATCAATCCTTAAAAGACCAGCTCAAGCAAGTCCTTAAGTGTCCCTACTCAAAGGGAAGCAGCCCGCGAGTTAGCGGAGCTTCCAAGGGTGGTGGAGGTGTCACGCTTTGCCCTCTTATCTGTGCATATGTGCAGGATTCTCTGGTTGAAGCATTGGTCAGCTGAGTTGCTGTGCAAGTTCTCCTTTTCATGGGGAACGGTTGTTCGGAGATGACTTGGATAAGTATATCCAAAAAAATTTCAGGTGGTAAGAGTGCCCTTTTACTGATTTAAAAGAAGGAGTAACTGTCCTTCATTTAAACTTTCTTCTTCCCCAGCACCAGGTGCTGCAGGCTCCAGGCAGTTTCTATGGCCTCTGCCGTCAGGTTCGAGGTAAGCCTTTGATGTCTATCTACCCCACTCACCAGAAATTTCTGCGATTCGAGGTGGAACAGCATCATTTTCAGTTTATGGCCTTGCCCTTCGGGTTAGCCACCACCCCCCCAAGTGTTCACAAAGACTTTGTCCCCGGTATTAGCAAGATTCAGGCTCCAGGGTATATCAGTAATGGCATACCTAGATGACCTGCTGCTTATAGGTCAGTGGGTTACGCGGCTAGACTGCAGTGTGTCCAGCATGGTCGGGTATTTGGAGCACCTAGGTTGGATTCTTAACCTAGAGAAGTCAGCCTTACAGCCAGTAAGGAGGCTAGAATACTTTGGTCTGGTCATAGACACAGTCCAAGAAAAAGTTTTTTGCCTCAGACGAAGGTCAGGACTATAAGAGATCTGGTCTGTGTGGGAAAGGGAAAGAAGGATCCCTCCATCCGCCTTTGCATGAGGTTGCTGGGGAAAATGGTGGCTTCGTTCAAAGCTATTCCCTATGCCCAATTTCATTTGAGACTTTTGCAAAACAGTATTCTGTCTGCTTGGAACAAAAGGGTCCAAGTTTTGGACTACCCAATGTATCTGTCCCCAAAAGTACGCCAGAGTCTCAATTGGTGGTTGATAACCAGAAATTTGCAGAAGGGGAAATCCTTCATTCCGGTAGCCTGGAAGGTATTAACAACGGATGCCAGCCTCTTGGGCAGGGGAGCAGTTCTGGAGGAGGGCACTGTCCAGGGGAAGTAGTCAGAGATCGAAAAAGCCTTGCCCATCAACATTCTAGAGATTCGGGCAGCGCGTCTGGCTCTAATATAATGGACTTTCTGGTTGCAGGGTTGTCCTGTCAGGTTACAGTCCGACAATGCCAGAGCTGTGGCTTACATCAACCACTAAGAGGGTGCCAGGAGTCAGGCGGCCCAAAGGGAGGTGGACCATAGTTGTCCCTGGGGGAATGATCCCTACATCCCGAGGTTTTTTCATCCATATGCCGAAGGTGGGGTACCCCGGACATAATCTATTGGCGTCCAGGTTCAACAAGAAGTTGGACAGCTTTGTGTCATGGACAAGGGATACGCTCGCATATGGGACAGATGCGCTAGTGACCCATTGAGATTGGTTTTCACTTATTTATGCATTCCCCCCTAGTTCAGTTCCTACCGCAGCTTTTCCGCAGGATCAAGGAGGAAGGGAAGCCGGTGATACCGGTAGCCCCGGCATGGCCCAGAAGAGCCTGGTATGCAGAGATCATAAGGTTGGCAGTAAGGAAACCGTGGACTCTTCCATTCCGTCCAGACTTGCTTTCGCAAGGACCGGTGTTCCATCATGCCTTACAATCGCTAAATTTAACGGTTTGGCTATTAAAGCCCAAATTTTAAAGGATCGGGGGCTCTCTGGCTCAGTGGTAACAATCCTGATTAATGCAAGGAAACCGGCTACTAGGGCCATTTATTATAGGATCTGGGGGTCCTATGTTTCCTGGTGTGAAGCCAAAAGATGGCATCCTTCAAAATATGTGTTAGGGAGAATTCTTGCCTTCCTACAATTGGGAGTAGAGATGAAGCTAGCCTTGAGTACGATCAAGGGTCAGATCTCAGCCTTGGCAGTATTTTTTCAAAGACCGCTTGCTTCACATACTTTGATTTGGGTCTTTATACAAGGGGAAACTCGTTTAACTCTGCCAGTTAGGCGGCCATTGTGCCCATGGGATTTGAATCTAGTTTTAACGGTCTTGCAAAGACAACCCTTTGAGCCTTTGTGCCATGTTCCCTTGATCCTTTTGTCAAGGAAGTTGGTTTTCTTGGTTGCAGTAACTTCGGCAAGGAGAGTGTCAGAATTGGCAATTTTTTCCTGTAAAGAGCCATACTTAATTATTCATAAGGACAAGGTGGTGTTGCGTCCTCACCCAAACTTTTTGCCCAAGGTAGTGTCCAGTTTTCACTTGAACCAAGATGTCTCCCTGCCTTCAATTTTCCCAGAACCTCGCTCTGCGGAAGAAATATTGTTGCATTCTCTCGATGTGGTGAGAACTGTCAGGATCTATCTAAGGGTGACAGCTCAGATAAGGAAGACTGATGCTTTGTTTGTGCTGCCAAATGGGCCCAGAAAAGGGCAGGCAGCTTCAAACTTTACTATTTCCTAGTGGATTCATCAGGTTATAATTCAGGCTTGTGGATTGAAAAGAAGGGTTCCACTTTTTTCAAATTAGAGCACACTCTACCAGGGGAGTAAGTGCTTCATGGGCAGTGCGTCATAAGGCCTCTATGGCTCAGGTTTGCAAGGCCGCGACTTGGTCACCAGTACATACATTCACTAAATTTTACCAGATGGATGTAAGACGGCAGGAGGATGCTGCTTTTGGGCACAGTGTACTGCAGGCAGCAGTATAGGTCCTCAAGTCTGGCGACCCTCTTTGATATGTGTCTCCCTCCCCTCGCGGGAATTGCTTTGGGACATGCCACATAGTAATTACTATGGCTGCTCTGTGTCCCAGGATGTACGATAAAGAAAATAGGATTTTTAGTACAGCTTACCTGTAAAATACTTTTCTTGGAGTACATCACGAGACACAGAGGTCCCTCCCCTCTTGCTGGGATATACATTGCTTTGCTACAAAACTGAGGTACTTCCTGTATGTGGGAGGGGTTATATAGAAGGGGATTTCCTGTCTTTTGGGTGTGCCAGTGTCCATTCATCCATAGGTGGCGTATAACCCACATAGTAATTACTATGGCTGCTCTGTGTCCTGTGATGTACTCCAAGAAAAGGATTTTACAGGTAAGCTGTATTAAAAATACTATTGTATTGCTGCTTACCAATCCTTAAATGTGGTGGCTGCATCAGTTTCCTTTTCTTTTTTCCCCACCTGGTAATGTGGCCAGTAATACATCTCCTGTATTATTGAGGCAGATATGAATGAGTAAACTAGGCACAGCAGGCAGCAGCAGCATTGTCTGGGGGAGGTGGGGGGTAGCGTTAAATATAATAGCAGATTTACACATACTGAACAAATTAAAGCCAAACTCTAGCTCACACTTTATAATCAATTACAGCAAACATTTTTGTTTTTCCTTTTCGGATAAAGGTTTGGCATGAATAAAAAAAAGCTGATCATTTTAACCACCCCTGCCCTTGGTAAGTGGTTTGTCTACATTCTGCTGGAGAACTTGTGCTTTTGAAAAACAATAGATGTGCTGGCTGGATCAGCAGATGAAAATAGAAAGAAAGCTTAAAAAAAGGAAACTAATGCACTCATCACATCTAAGAATTGGAAAGCTGCAATATAATGTTTGGGTTTAATGCCACTTTAAACTCCTCCAAAGAAAGCATCCATAAAGCCAGTGTTCTGGAAAGCATATTGAGAAATGTAATCCCTTATTTAGGATCAAAGTTATCTCCTGAGCAGAGCTGTGTTAGAAGTACTAATGGGCTCAGGTGTGTTGGGGATCCTAGTCCCAACCCATCTGAGCAATCCTGCCAGGAAGCCAACACTGCACACCGCCAATCATAGGCAGTGAGTCATTTCCCAGTCTGTGCAGCTGCGGACCGGAAATGCCTCACTGCCTATGATTGGCAGTGTGCAGTCCCCACTTCCTGGCGGGATTGTTCAGGTGGGTTAGGACTATGATCCCAAACATGCCTGAGCCCATCACTAGTTAGGAGTGATAAATGTCTGTATATAATATTGAGCTCATAACATTGTACATGACATGTAGAATGTAATTCCACTATGTGGCGTTTCAATGATTACTCTCCTGCTCTGGTACACATTTCTGTAATTTCCATGGATTTTCAGTTACATAATCAAATAAACAAGCCTGTTTAGAAGGTGTAGCTGCTTCTTTTTTTAAGGTTATCTACTTTGGCCCATTTGTTAAACGATTTGTTATGTTCTCTGTAGTGGCATTGTTTTTGTGTCTTTAAAATGAACCTGACTGAACCTCAGACCTGGATAATGGACCAGTGGTCTGGAGTACAGTTCCACTTTGTAGTTCCATCAAGCCCCATCTCCTAGCTTTTACCAATCAAGTGCGAAAACATAAGTGGGCAGTGTAGGATCTGACGTATAACTTGGCAGGCTTTTACTGTGGGAGGTAACTTTGACTTGGTGTTTAGCTTGAGTCTTTAAAGGTTTTTTGCGGTATAAGCCAAGGAAGCTTAGACCTCTATAGTGTATTAATATTTGCTTTACTAAACAGAACAGGCTGCACATACAACTGCAGGAAACATAATATGACAAAATGTGCCTACAACATGCACAAGCCAATTATCCTTTCTAGCAAATAATAATATACAATATGTATTCAAAAAATATACTAAACAGCTACTTAACTGGGGCATTCTATTGATGGAATCTCCTCATGGCTCCTTGCTTCTTAAAGTCCAGCACAAAACATCTGTTTCCTCTGAAGTCTCAAAACCTCTCTTGCCTCTTTTGTCTTCCAGAACAACACTGTCTTTGTCTGATCACATGGCCTGTTCAGAGCCCTATTCCCCACCCCCATATCATATTCTGTAAGGAGCTTCACAAACTAACCAAATGGGTTTGTTAGCATATCAATAGGGGAGGCTTCGCTTCTTAAACTGCATATGGTCTTAAAAATCTAACTATTCACATATCATCAAAGCTATGAAAATCACCAGAAAAATAGCTAAGCAACACACTTGGGCATTTTTAGGTCCATTGGATAGCATGGGTCTAGGATTTAAAGTCTAAGTGCAGCCAAAAACAGAAAAAGCAGCGCAAAGGACCACACTCAGTAGGATGTGTCCCTTGAGCTGATTTCTCTTCTGTTAGTGAAAATCTTCCTCTGTTCTGAGCCTAAAATAAGCCACCGCCAGATGCTCTTGGGTGGTACTCGTGTTTAGGACTGTGTCCCCCGAATGCAAGGAGTCTGCAAAGATGCCAGGATTCATTGCCGTCCAAGCTACCTGTGTGTATGTAGCCTAACCTTTTTGTATACAAAAAAAACAACATAGCTTTCCAATTCTAAAAATGGTACTACAGGTCTATACATGAAAATGCTAAGATAGGAATGCTTTTTTGTAACATCTCATACCAGGTTGTTTGTCTTGCAGGGCCCTGTTTTGTCAGTGGCTTTCTCTAGAGGGGGAGAAAAGTTTGCCTCTGGAGGGACGGATGCACAGGTGTGTTACACTATACAAACTACCATAGTAAAGCAGCACAAACAAAAGTGAAAAATTCAGCACTGTATCTTTATTCCTATGACCATGTGTTGTACAAGAAGCCTGTTGAAGTACAGTATCAGAGGTTGTGACCTCCGTATTTAACTGCTAATAAAATCAGAGATGGCTAATGTTTAGAAACTAGCAGGACCTTACTCACTATGGTGGGTTTGTTTTTAGTGACAGTAAATCATTCGTTTTTTTTAATTTTTTTTTTTAGGAGTCTTGAAAATTTGCTATGCCAACTGTGTCTGTCCAACCTGAGTGAATTAGAACATGCAGAAAATGTACCCCTGTGAATAAAGTGAATGTCCAAAACAAATCTGTTCATGCTGCTCATCTGCTCAATCATAGGCTTTTTTACAGTTCAAGAGGGACAAGCAGTCAGTCATCAATACGAAAACCTTGCCGTGTTTTGCACATAAAAGTGCTTGCTCCTGAGGTTCCTTAGGAGCAAGCACTTTTTTATTTTCCGAGCACATCAAGGTTTTCATATTGATGACTGGCTGTAAGACCAAGCAAGGTCTGGGAGCTGTGATATGCAACTGCCAAGCTTTGATGTTTGCTGGTCTCCACTATGGCAGCAGTGAGTTAACTGTGAACATAGTAAATTAAAATTTTTATTTTGTTAACCTAAAAAAGGTGACATTGAGAGAGCCAACAGCAATGTTTTCATCCTAAGCTTTCCTCATCCATATTCAGCTTATTGAAGCAATGTTTTAAGCTTAGTAGCAGAAACGCATTCTACATTGTGCCATTTAATTTCCTATTACTAACCATTTATTTTGACTGCCTCCAGAATGTTGGTAGAATATTTCAAATGTATTTTAACCCCTTCCCGCCGACCGTAGAGCAGATATGCGTACTCGGCTTTCCGGGGTTATACCGGGATGATGCCCGCAGCTGCAGGCATCATCCCGGTACCGTTGGTTACAGCGGGCGATTGGCTACCCGTGTATAACAACCGATGCGGCTAAAAGCCGCTCGGTTGTTATACCGGAGGAGCGGGAGGGAACATCCCCCCCCTTCCGCCACCTCCCGCCGCTGTTACCGGGCCTCCCGTGCGATCGGGAGGCCCGGTGTCCAATCGGGTACATTCGGCGGCTGGGGGCGGGCTGGAACGAAGCTGTGAGCGGCTTCGTTCCAGCCTTCTCGTTGTAAACGCGGAAGCGACGTCATGACGTCACTTCCCGTTTACTCGGCTGCCAATGGCGCAGAATTTAAAAAAGTACACAGTATTCAGAATCGCCGTTTTCGGCGATCTGAATTTTTTGAAGTGTAAAGGAGGGATGGGGGGTCTTTTAGACCCCCCATCCCTCCATAAAGAGTACCTGTCACCACTTATTACTGTCACAAGGGATGTTTACATTCCTTGTGACAGCAATAAAAGTAAAAAAAAAAAAAAAAAAAAAAAATTTTTTTTAAACACAATTTATAAAGTAAAAAAATAAATAAAATAAATTTAAAAAAAAAAAAAAAAAAGTTTTTTTAAAGTGCCCCTGTCCCCGCGAGCTCGCGCAGCAAAGAAAACGCATACGGAAGTCGCGCCCGCATATGTAAACGGTGTTCAAACCACACATGTGAGGTATCGCCACGATCGTCAGAGCTAGAGCAATAATTCTAGCCCTAGACCTCCTCTGTAACTCGCCATTCCACGAGTGCATGCAATTATAAAGGGTGACATGTTTGGTATCTATTTACTCGGTGTAACATCATCTTTCACATTATACAAAAAAATTGGGGTAACTTTACTGTTTGGATTTTTTAAAATTCATGAAAGTGTCCCTTTTCTAAAAATTTGCGTTTAAAACACCGCTGCACAAATACCGTGTGATAAAAAATATTGCAACAATCGCCATTTTATTCTCTAGATTCTCTGCTAAAAAAATATATATAATGTTTGGGAACTCTAAGTAATTTTCTAGCAAAAAATACGGATTTTAACTTGTAAACACCAAATTTCAAAAATAGGCTTAGTCATGAAAGGGTTAAAGTATATGTGAACCCTTACCTTACAAAACAACCCATTCAGTTTAACTAGTTCCGCTCTAAAGCAATTTTTTTTTCTTGTGCTAGAATTAATACTCTCACTATGATGTGTGACGTGCGATGCAACCACAGTTTACATTTGTACTCATAGTCTCTAGTAGACCGTATTTAGGAAAGGTATGAAGGGAAAACAGGAAGTGACCTGGGGTGTGCCATAGTCACGTGGTCAGTATGCCTAAAGGGTGGCGTACCTAAATATAGGTAAAAGAGAAAGGGCGGGTGGGACATGAGAGAAATGTCGACAGGAAATGGAGGCCTTCCCAGTTGTACTCAGTCTCTAGTAGACCGTATTTAGGAAAGGTATGAAGGAAAAACAGGCAGTGACCTGGGGTATGCTGTAGTCACGTCAGTATGCCTAAAGGGGGCACAAATAAAGAAAGTAGGATGAGCTAGCAAAGCCGATTTATTGAAAACAATAAAAGAAACAATTATGGGACTTTAAATGAGGTATATGTCTCTGCAGGTATAGCATGTCAACTTATTGGTAGTAACCAATCCCCTAAGGGTAGTCCCTATAATGAACACTTCTACGTACAAAAGACATAATCAGTAAAGACCTGGATCTGCCTTGTTAAAAAAAAATTCTGAAGTAGCCTGATTGTCCGTGAAGAAAACCACCGTTTCATCTATCCAAAAGCGACCCCATGCTTGCGCTGCCGACACTATGGGGTAAATCGCAAATAAACCTGATATCCCTGCAAACCCTGGAATATCCAAGATCTCCTCTGGTCATGGCCCAGCTGCCAGCGAGTGCCAAAAATAGCCGCACAGCCTTTAGTGGCTGCTGCATCACTCAAAACCTTGAGGAGTAAAAACGACTCTTGCAAGGATGAACATGGCGAACTCGTTCAAGTGTTAAAGGAACTCATCCCACATACGCAAGTCAGATCAGCAGAATCTAGCTTGACCGAGAGTCTGAGTCAGGGCCAGGAAAAACTCTGGGATGGAAAGCTTAGGATTGAGCCTGTGGCCCCTGGACTTTACAACTACGAAAATGTCACCGCAAGCGTACGACTTGTCGGCTACATCATAGGCGGCAATTAAGAGGGACGCCAAATGAACATCTTTGCCGTCTGAAATATCTTTTTGATATGTCCAGGAATTAAGTGAGCCGGGGTAATGGAGGGAGCACTTGCACTTTTACCTAAAGCTAAAGGCCTGGGAGCTACCTGGGCTACCAAGGGGATCCTGAAACCTGCTGATGTCTCTGGAACGGCAGGATCCGATGGGGCCAGACTTGAATGGCTCTCCAAAGCCTCAACCCTGGCCTGCAAATCCTGACAGGGTGTTGCCAGTGAGCTCAGGGTGGTGTGCATCTGTGAAAGGGACAAGGTGACAGTCCGTAGGGTAACCTGCTCAGCATTAGAGCCTGAAGTACAGGGGAATAATAATGTTAATTGTTCTGCTTTGCGAGCCGAAGCCGGGTACAAACTACTTCTGCATCACAGTTCTGCCATGAATCTCGGGACGGTCCAGGTTCTTTAAGGAGGGCGTTCTACCCTGTTCAGAACCCCTGGCCAGTGTAGGAGGGATGGAGGCAAAATCTTCGATATCCGCTGCCTGTAACATAACCTATGCAACTGAGAACAAACTGTCATTAGCAAGCGTTATAACCTAATGAACCCCAAACGTACTCTAAGGAAAGGAAAATCTCTTTACTTTTTTTTTTTCATTTAACAACCTTCCAACAGTGATCATGGTTAATGACAAAGTATACATTGTGCAGAATTGAAAACGTGTCAGTTTCAAGTACTAAACATAAAAGGGGATTGGGAATAGGACCCAAGATGTCCTTACCTTCAGTGAAGGAAAAGGAACAAACTGCGGTTTAACCTGATATAACTTTATTAGAACAATTAGTAGAAAAACATTTTAATCATTGAAAGGAAAGTATAAACAATAGGAGATTGCATAAGGTAAAAACTGACAACGTTGTCACTTAAAAACGCATGCCCATGAGCTCAGCCATATCCCAGTCATCCACACGTGTCAATCATCTCAAGTCATTAAGTGTGACTTAATATAATGCTTACATGTGTTTAGGCGAGGTGAGTTCCCGGGAAACCTTGGTAGCACAAGTTGGTACCCGTATTGTGCTTAACCATGGACCTCCAGACTCCCTATATGCCTATAGAGCTGCTGCATTAAGTCTTTACAATGTTGAAGAAAGCATTGGTTATCTCAGACAAATAAATGCAATTCTGGTTAGAAAGTATTCCTGATAGTTAGTGAACAGGACAGGTTTGATTTCTGGGTGTAGCACTGTCAATCACAGAGATAATATTTAAAAAAAAAAAAAAAATGCAGCACGCTGTGATGCAAGCATGTGGCTTGAGTCAAGGAGAAACAATAGATCCACAACAAGCCTGTTAGTCATTCAGCACCATGTTTCCATGAAACATTAAAGATAGCACTGCATATAGTTTGGATAGGAAAATATAGTCAGCTGAGTCAAAACACAGAGCCTCCAAAAAAAAAAAAAAAAATGTTCAGGCTGTGATTGCTTGCTGGATATACCAGTTGAAAAGAGACTCACTGTTCAGATGGTATTAGATTGGTCCTCAATTGCAGCGACAAGGTGGTGAATCCAGAGTCCTTAGCAGGGGTCCACAGGTGTGCAGGATGCGAATCTCTGTATTCCCTAGTCCTGGTGACACCCACAGGATGTTATCCACTCAAAACCAGCATGGGGCCGCCTGGCCATTTACTTCGTTTACGGTTGTTTGTGGATTTCCAGTTTGCGGAGATAGGATGAGGGCTAAAGAGTGATGAAAAGCCCAAGTTGGCTATCGGCAGAGGGCATGTGTAGGCACACACAGACATGTTTCACCCACTTGTGACGTGGGTTTCTTCAGGGTGATGGCTGGGATATGGCTGAGCTCATGGGCATGCGTTTTTAAGTGACAACGTTGTCAGTTTTTACCTTATGCAATCTCCTATTGTTTATGCTTTCCTTTCAATGATTAAAATGTTTTTCTACTAATTGTTCTAATAAAGTTATATCAGGTTATAAATAATAAAATAGAGATTGTTGCAATATTTTATATCACACGGTATTTGTGCAGCGGTGTTTTAAACGCAAATTTTTGGAAAAGGGACAATTCCACGAATTTTTAAAAATCCAAACAGTAAAGTTACCCCAATTTTTTTGTATAATGTGAAAGATGATGTTACGCCGAGTAAATAGATACCAAAGATGTCAGGCTTTATAATTGCACGCACTCGTGGAATGGCGACAAACTATGGTAGCTATGAATTTCCATAGGCGACGTTTTAAATTTTTTTTTTTACGGTTACCAGGTTAGAGTTACAGAGGAGGTCTAGGGCTAGAATTATTGCTCTCACTCTGACGATCGCAGCGATACCTCACTTGTGTTATTTGAACACCGTTTACATATGCGTGCGCGACTTCCGTATGCGTTTTCTTCGCTGCGCGAGCTCGCGGGGACGGGGGCGCTTTAAAATTTTTTTTTTTTATATTTATTTTATTTATTTTTATACTTAAAAATTGTGTTAAAAAAAAAATGTTTTTTTTTTACTTTTATTGCTGTCACAAGGAATGTAAACAGTAATAGGTGGTGACAGGTACTCTTTATGGAGGGATGGGGGGTCTAAAAGACCCCCCATCCCTCCTTTACACTTCAAAGTATTCATATCGCCGAAAACGGCGATTCTGAATACTGTGTATTTTTTAAAATTCGGCGCCATTGGCAGCCGAGTAAACGGGAAGTGACGTCATGACGTCGCTTCCGCGTTTACATTGAGAAGGCTGGAACGAAGCCGCCCACAGCTTCGTTCCAGCCCGCCCACAGCCGCCGGAGGCAGACGATTGGACACCGGGCCTCCCGATCGCACGGGAGGCCCGGTAAGAGTGTCGGGAGGCGGCGGGAGGGGGGCTCCTCCGGTATAACAGCCGAGCGGCTTTTAGCCGCATCGGTTGTTATATACGGGTAGCCGATCGCCCGCTCGAAACAACAGTACCGGGATGATGCCTGCAGCTGCGGGCATCATCCCGGTATAACCCCCGAAAGCCGAGTACGCAGATGTGCTTACGGACGGCGGGAAGGGGTTAAACTGCAGTTTGTTCCTTTTCCTTCACTGAAGGTAAGGACATCTTGGGTCCTATTCCCACTCCCCTTTTATTTTGACTACTTCTCCTGTTCTGACAAGAAACACCACCGTATTAGGTGAGCCGGTAACCTGTTACCTGAATTGACCAACGATACTCGTCATCAGGACCCCACCCATTGCGGTTTTTTTACTACAGTCTCAAGTACTACCAAGGCCGAGTTACCTATCAGGCAAATTAAAAACTTAAACTCAGGCCTATGAAACTTGAAGACGTGTCAGGCAAGTGATATGAGTAGTGAGATGTCATGAGGTATGAAAACGTAAGCCGGATGAGGAGACTTGCCACCGCACAAGTCAATTAGAAACAATCATCTCGATCCGTTGGTACCCATAAATGTGATGGGTAAACCTGCAGAGGAGTGTTGCTGTGATACCTACAGTGTGAAGATATGATCATGTTCTGTGTATGCGATGACAATGTACCTGGTGTTAGGGGAAAATGAAGTATGCATTATAAGACTAAAAGTGTTCACCATATGAATTACAGTGACTGAGTAACCTGAGGTGAAGCAGGCCAATTAAAAATGTAAACTCAGGCCTACGAACCTGAAGACGTATCAGGTCAAATGTAGTGAGTAGTGCAATGACAACATCGTATGAAAACAGTCTAACGTCTACTGTATGAGAAACGGGTGAGGAGACTTGCCATCGCATAAGCCAATTAGAAACGATCACCTCAACCCGCTATTACCTATAAAAATGATGGGTAATACTGCAGTGGTGAATGCCGTGACCTTAAAAGGTGAAGGCAAAACTTGCCAAGTATGGAAATGACGAGACACCGGTAAAGGGCAAACCAAAAGTACCAATATCTGAGCATGAATATTGCATCAAAGGCAACCATAACTTACCTTTGACCTAGATTTCCTCTCTTATCCTTTTAAGGCCTGCACCTGGTGACCAAGGCCAATCCTGAAATACAACGTATGAGTAGGACTGAAAACGTGTCAACTCCCTAAAAAGCAGAGGCCGAGCAAACTGAAGCATGGCAGGCAAATTAAAACATAGCTCAGGCCAAAGGAAAACCTGAAGACATGTCAGGCAACTATATGAGTGGTGAAATGTCATGATGCATGAAAACGTAACATGAACCGTATGAGAACGTCTAAAAACGAACATCTCAATCCATTGGCACCAATAAACGTGATGAGGGACCTCACAGTGGTAGAACTCCGTAAGGCTTAATACATGAAATGATCACATGATATGTATGAGCTTAGCAACCGGCATAAGGTGAAACAAACAACACCTACCTGAGCTGAACAAAGCTACCACTCGAATGATGCATGGATTTTCGAACCGACCTGTGAGATGCCTAGGTACAACTGGCAGGTGCCCTTACTAGCTACTCCCCAGTGACGTGGTGGGAATGCGAGCCGCACCGACAGTAGGAACAAGGTGGTAAGCAGCGCTGCCCCAAAATCTCATATAGGCTAACTGAGGCTCAAGCAACCAACCAATAACTGCGGCAACAAGCTATGCTTTGAGGACCTGAAAAAGTATAAAACCCCTATTGCTACAACAACACCCACCTCACGTGAACATGGACACTGTGACCCAGTAAAGCTCTATCAACACAACCCCACAACAACCTCCAATGACCCATACCAAACCCCACCCAATCTCCTGCCTCCGCCTAACACCCATGCGACCATCACCGTGGTGAAGTGTGTGCTGTAATGCGAACACACAAGAAATGTTGATCCGAGAAACCCGAACCATGTATGACTGAATACATGACACTCACTGATTGGCGGATCACATACACACTTCAATCAGAAACCTGAAAAATAAACATGTGTGGGATGCAGCCTATGTAAGATGCTTAGATACCACTTAGAGCCGTGAACTGCGGTAAGAGTACCCAAAACACGGGGCTATAGACCGTATGAGGCCGATTGCATGACTCCCCACCTAACACAGACAACCTACCTACAGTGTGAGGATATGATTTTATTTATTGTTTTTCCTATATCTGAAACCACAGCCAAACAAGGAGAAGTGGTAGATGGCGTGAGCTTGGATGGGGATGGTCCGAATGCAGTGCGTGCACATGTGACCCCCTGAGTCATGCTAGGTATGTGGGGTGCTGAGCACTGGGAGGTACCCTTGCACTTAAGCCACCCCCAGGTATCCCGTGGCCGGATGCGAGCTGCTCTAGAGCCATGCGGAGCGGACCTTGTTCTGCCCCCCCAATGGCACACAAAGCAAAGATGCGGCAGCCCCTCCCCTGCCTGTAGTCCATTCACCCAATACCTATAACCCCGAGCGAACTACCTGCCAAGGTGCCAGGGTCCAGCAGAGACCCCCACACCTGCAGCCAGCAGAACCAGCAACGTGTGGCCATCGTACCAGGACAGGAGCTCAGCACCCATTCAGCACACAATACACTCATCTGCAATATACTATTTATACCCAAACCAGGACTGGGGGTGTACTCCTGATCAGCACCATAACTGGACTGGGGGGAGATCAGAATCAAGACTGGGGAGTACTTTTGATCAGCCGGGGACTGGAGGAGCCATAGAGGAGTACAAGAGACACCCAGTAAGCGTAGTACTCTACGATCTATACCTTCCTATAGAAGAGTAGAGGATCACCTACCGGCCCCCTGTCCATGATACACCAAGATGCGGGCGGACCTAGCTCTGCCCCTCCCCTGCCCGTATTGCCGCTGACCGATATCTGCAGCCCTGAACGAAAGAGCGAGGAGAAGCGGCGCCCACGCGACCTCCCTGTTGAACCGAAACCCGGAAGAGACGTCAGCAAGTTGCCCGGAAATGACGCCTGTTGACCGTCCACGAGACAAACGTCGACAGGAAATGGAGGCTAGAGGACGGGCTTAAATACAGCCCGACGACTCCTACAAATTCAGGCTGACCTGTGGTCAGCCTTCCCACAAGTGTGTACACCCTGAGCGTATGTTTGTGTTTGCACATGTGAGCAGGGCAACCGTGGTTAAGGCATATTGTTTTTTGTATACATTTTATTTTATTTCTTTTTTTACATTTTTTTTTTCTTTTTACTTGATATCACAAGGGGTTAATAAACCCCCATGTGATAACACTGGGCAGGTGACAGTTACTTCTTTGGAAACATTAGGGGTCTAATAGACCCCAATGTCTCCCTTACCCTTCACAGCATCTAACGAAGTACAGATTGGCTTGGTTAGATGTGTCCCCTGGCTGTACCAGCCAGAAAGTGATGAATCCGAAACTGAAAATGACAAAATCATCATCGCTTCCGTTTTCTTTGTTTACAGGGGAGATTAGGCATAGATTTCTCTCACACTCTCACAAATGTTGGGGTAACATATTTAAGTAAAAGCAATAATGTATAACTTGCTACTGGCATGTGTTTCAAGGTAATCTTGAGCCTCTTTCAAAAACAAGATGATCCATATAGCCTTTTGCTTACTTGCAGAAGTCTTCAAGAACGGTTATCTATATTTACTGTATACTGTCTATTGGGAATTTTTTTTTTTAGGTTTTAGTCTGGAGGACAAATTTTGACAAGTTTGGCAATAAGAAAGTTGTGAAACTGCAACAGAAAAGGTTGTGTCCTGAAGTACCGCCTCATTTAAATGATATTTATCCACGGTCTTCACATTTCCATACAAGCACTGGTCATTCTATTCAGGTAAGATGGCTTCTTCCCCAGAAATGTACTTAATGCAATGACATGTTTTTTTTTAATGTGTAGCTGTGCCTTTGGTGCCGTTATATTTAAATGCTAGCCCCTCTCAGCCCAGACTTATACTCTCCTGTCCTCAATCCAGATATCACTGACTAGATCACAGCTGTTCATCAAAATCTTCCCATGTGGGGCCAGCATATGCACTCTGCACTCCTTTATTCCACTAGAGAATGAGTCCAAAGTATGGACTTTTGATTGGAAGCTCCATATCGCTGAATGAGAGTGCAGAACATTTGTGTGCCCATCTGGAAAGATTCTGATAAGCGACTGTACACTCTAGTAAGCAATGTCTCTCTGGTTCGGGGTTGGGTAAGTATGTGATTAGAATGGGAAGGCTGGGAGACTACAGTGTAAGTGTATCTGCATTAGATGGGCAGTTATATTTTAAGCAAACCAAACAAACACCTTTAACAGAAATCTACTTATCTATTTTACGTTCTCCTGAAAGGGGGAGTAAGAAAAGACCAACCAGGGGCTAAATTATTGTACATTATTTGAATGATTTGCTTATGTTTTTATGTGTTAACCTTAGCTTGTATTTGTTGTTCAGATCTCAAAGTCTTAAAGTGGTTGTAAAGCCTAAACATTTTTTACCTTAAAGGGTAAGTTCACCTTTTGTACACCTTTTTTTCCCTTCTAAATGCCAGCTCCCCTATGCACCAATATAGCATTCATGTACTTTTTTTTTTTTTTTGCAAAAATGTCAAAGCTTTCCATTAAATCTACAGTCACTTACTTTTCTTGTGCTCATCCATGAATCCAGACATTTCCATTAGTAATGTTATTCTTCCTGATTAGACTTTAGGTCATGACACAGGAAGGAGTTGACCAGCTGACCTCATTAGCACAAACCCTGCATCATCTACCTACCCACTCCCAGGTGCACATTTTTTTAAATGAAATGCAATCAATCAGTGATTACCCTTCTTACTAAATACACAATATACAGTCAGAATGTTTAGTGTATGGCCATGTTTATACACCTAAAATTACTAGTTGCGCTTTCAGTGCCATTAATTGTTAACGGCACACCAAACACAGAAGCAAACACATATTTTGCCATGTTCTCAAGCTTCTTTGGGGCGATTGCTGTATGTAGGGCAGCCTATTCAGGTGGATGGGATGCCCTATGTGTGATGAGTGAAAATGCTCCAAAACACCTCCCCCCCTCGCTAAAAAAAGAAAAACGCAAGTGCGAGTTCCCACTATGCAGAGTTGTGAACGGGGCTTGACATCTGAGTGTTTCTGTCCACTCCCTCCTATGTACTTGTATAAAGATGGCCATACACTATGCAGTCTGATTGTGTATTTAGTGAGAAGGGTGATCACTGATTGCATTTCTTTTAAAAAGTGTGCACCTGGGAGTGGGAGGGTGGAAGATGCAGGGTGTGTGCTAATGAGGTCAGCTGGTCAACTCCTTCCTGTGTCATAACCTGTAGTCTGATCAGGAAGACAGACATTACAGGAAGATAGACATTAATCGGAAACGTCTGGAAATTCATGGATGAGTACAAGAAAAGTAAGTGACTGTAGATTTAATGGAAAGCTTTGATATTTTTGCAATAAAAGTACATGAATGCTATATTGGTGCATAGGGGAGCTGGAATTTAGAAGAAAAAAAGTGTACAAAGGTGAACATACCCTTTAATGCATTCCTTGTATTAAGGTAAATAATGTTTAGGTGTCAGCATATCCCCTCGCCCCCCCCCCCCCCCCTTTTACTTACCTGAGCCCTCATTGGATCCAGCTCTGTGTACGTCTGCAGCTCTTCTCTCCCCTCACTTGCGGGTCTCACTGGCTTTGCTGGAGCTCTGGGAACCATCGGCTCCCAGTGCTGTCAATCAAAGCCAGCGACAAGGAAGCAGGGGTCGGGTCCAAGTCCTGCTGTCTGTCAATGGAAGCAGCAGGATTCGGATGTGAGTATGCACAAGTACCCCCATGGAAAGCAGCTTCCCATGGGGGGCACTGAACAGTGAGGAGGGGCCAGGAGCACCGGAGGGGGACTCAAATAGAGGAGGTTTGTGGCCGTTCTGTGCAATTCCATTACACAGAGTAGGTAAGTATAGACATGTTTGTTGTGTTTTTTTTTTTTTTTTAATCTACCTTTACAATCACTTTAATTCTAGTCTTGGGCAGAATCCTTTGTGTAATCTGTTCAATTACTTCCATGCAAACCTTTCTTTATTAAATTCCTCTGTAACCCTTTGCTACTTATTTGTGTCATAAATGTCATATAATGCAAAACTTTGGGTAGATTTTATGCAAAACATACCTGACAAGCTTGCCTCAGATGAGCCGCAGCCCTCTGTCATTACTTCAAAAATAAGACTTACCATTATGATGTAGTGCCCACCATTCTAAAGCTATAGGATCAGCCTGTTGGTTTTACCAGTGCGGTTACCAGTCTTGGGTCCTTTAGAACCTCCAAAACCACATGGACTTTCCCAGTGTACTCACTGTTCCAAGTCTTCCTCTTTGGCTAATGTCTAAGATATATCTGATCTGAATGGCCTTTGAGTGACAATGTCTCTTTAGATCTACTTTTGAAACTATTTTCAAAGACACTGTTGTTGGCAAGAATGCCCATCTTCCTCAACGGAAGAAGCCTAAGAAACAGACTTCCTCTCGTACTACACCATCCAACTCCAGACCCTCCAAGCTTTGTTCCCAATCCATCTTCAAGGTTTTGAGCTCAAAATCTGTCAAAGCTTCAGAAAAACTTTCCTCAGCATGAAGATGCACCCCCATTTGTTAGAGGAGAGGGATGTTTGTTAACCACTTCCCGACCGTCTTCCATACATATACGGCAGCAGGTTGGCTCTCTTGCGCAAATCACTGTATATGTACGGTGGCAGACCTGATGCGTGATCGTCGCCGGCCACCAGCGATCACGGGCACGAGAGCCAGCATGGGTGTGTGTGTGTGTACACACACAAATCCCTGTTCTGACAAGGAAGGAGAGACAGATCGTGTGTTCCTACTAAGTAGGAACAGCAATCTGGCTCCTCCTCTAGTCAGTCACATCCCCTCACAGTTAGAAACACACCTAGAAAACACACTTAACCCCTTGATCGCTCCCTAGTGTTAACCCCTTCCCTGCCAGTGACATTTATACAGTAATCAGTGCATTTTTATAGTACTGATCGCTGTATAAATGTCAGTGGTCTCAAAAATGTGTCAAAAGTGTCCGATCTGTCCGCCGCAATGTCACAGTCCCGCTAAAAACCGCAGATCGCCGCCATTACCAGTAAAAAAAAAAAAAATATATGAACTATAAAAATGCCATAAACCTAGCCCCTATTTTTGTAGACACTATAACTTTTGTGCAAACCAATCAATATACACTTACTGCTATTTTTTTTTTACCAAAAATATGTAGAGGAATACATATTGGTCTAAACTGATGAAGACATTTAGGTTTTTTTTTTTTTTTTTGGATATTTTATTATTTTTTTCAAAATTGTCGCTCTTTGTTTATAGTGCAAAAAATAAAAACTGCAGAGATGAGAAAATACCACCAAAAGAAAGCTCTATTTGTGGGAAAAACGTTAAACTTGGACGTTAAATTTGTTTGGGTACAGCGTCGCACGACCGCGCAATTGTCAGTTAAAGCGACGCATTGCCATATCGTAAAAAATGGCCTGGTCATTAAGGGGGCAAATCCTTCCGGTGCTGAAGTGGTTAACCTTTTCAGACACTTGGACTGCTTATGCTCTAGAAGTCTGGGTGTAGCAAGTGGTGTCTAAGGGCTAAGCATTGGGGTTTCTTACCTCCAGTCTTCCTCTGTCATGGTACAGATTAGCAGATCTACATCAAGCCCATCCAGATCAAGGCATATTTGCCTCAGTTCTGTGACAGAATGGGGTTAAGTAGAAACAAAAAAGAAATAAAATGGGACTTTATATGAGGTATGTGCGGCAACAGAAACGCAGTCAAAAACATAATGTTTATTGCTAAATAATGATTACATAACTGGTTAAAAAAAATCCATTCATAGGTTTGTGTCCATAATGACAACATGTAACAAACATTATATGTAAAAAGCTGGCAACAATAAATGATACATTGTATAATAAATATATCACCACTGCATCAAGATAAGACATTGCAGGGTATATATAATAGGCATCCTAGATGATATGGACCACCTCAGAAACAGTATAAAGATAAAATCTGTATATATGAAACTGGTTAAACCATCCAATGGAGTATCCACTCTTCAGGGGCAAATGCATTGAATATCTGTGAATAAACATATATATATATATATATATATATATATATATATATATATATATAAAATAGAAAATAATATTGTATAAAACAATCTAGCCAGGATGCCTGACAGATGAATACTGGCCAGAGGGAGGGGATTTCTTCTCCCCCTTGGGTACTTACATATGAGCTAAATATGAAGTGGCGTGACAGCAACAATAGGGTCGCTAAAGGTGTCTGCCATGGGAGCTGAGGTATTGGGACCCAAGGAGTGTAACAGGAGCATAAAAGGAATGTCCAGAGGTGATGTGTATAGGATCTAATACTATAATTTAAAAAATAATTGAATTAAGTGGATGATTACACTTTTATAAAAAATTGGAATAATTGTGAATGGAATCCTCCACCAAGGACAAGCTAGAGATACAGGTGAAAGAAAAAAGTAAAAGGGAGGCATAGCCACATTGTGAAATTAAATGAATAAAAGCAGAGGCAGATATACAATAGTACATTGGATTACGAGCATAATTTGTTCCAGAAGAATGCTTGTAATCCAAAGCACTCATATCAAAGCGAGATTCTCCATAACAATAAATGGAAACTCAGATAATTTGTTCCAGTGTCACTGCTAGTGTATGGGGTGCCGGTGATGCTCGGAGACCACTTGGAGATGCTTGGGAACCTAATGTCTCCGACGCACCCCCCCACCTCTGGCCACATGCGGTACTGCACAACCCAGAGGCTTGAATCCTGTTTGTCTTGTGAGACAACGCTCGCAAATCGAGTCAGGATTTAAAAAAAAAAAAAAAAAAAAAAAACGTTCGTATTGAGAAACGCTCGTAAACCATGTTACTCGCAATCCAAGGTTTTACTGTACTTAATAATAGAAATCCCTCATAAGTAGGTCAGGGTGTATGCTCAAAGACTATAATAGTCAGGGATATAAGATCTCCAGTGATTACCTTAAACAAGAAGCCATATTCTAGATGGGTGTATGCAGTGTGCACAGTGTGTAATGCCATAAGGAATGGCTGGAAACGAATGAGAGTCTTTTATATGCTCCAAGCCAAGCCCAGGGTCCTGCCCAGTGTCACGCTGGCTTGACGAGCAGAGGGAAGGAGCAGGCATCCCCGCCAAAACACGTACAGCTGCAGAGAGGGGCTCCAATCACCATCTCCCCATAGTCAGCCAGAGTTGAAAACATGCCAGCATCAAGACACCTAGCCAGGGTCATGTGCCAAGGCATGTGGGCGTGTCACCGATGCAAATCAAGGCACACCAGCCCAATCCCCCACACCAACAAGAGTAGGTGAGAAGAGGAAGGGAGGGCAAGCCATGTGCATCGCAGCTCTCACACAACAGAAGCAGCCCAGCTAATGCAAAGCACCTGAAACTGCATCAACTAACCAGACAGCAAATTAATCTATTGGGCATGTAATCTATATGTAGATGGAATAAACCCCATATATACTATATTTAAATGAGGTCCGTCATGAGCTAGGAAAGAATAATACTGGTCACAGATATACATCCTTACCAGTCATATGAAAAGGGGGGGGGGGGGCGACTTAGTGGGACTTTATATGAAACGTATGTGAATACGTCTTCATCCCTGATTCAGTAGAAACAAAAAATAAATAAAATGGGACTATATGAGGTATGTGCAGCAACAGAAACGCAGTCAATATAAAAACGCAATGTTTATTGCTAAATAATGATTACATAACAGGTTAGAAAAATCCATTCATAGGTTTGTGTTTGTGTCCATAATGACAACATGTAACAAACGTATGTAAAAAAAACTGGCAACAACAATAAATGATACATTGTATAAAAATATATGACTGCTGCTTCAAGATAATACATTGTAGGGTATATATAACAGCCATTCTAGATGACACGGACCACCTCAGAAACAGTATAAAGATAAAATCTGTATATACAAAACTGGTTAAACCATCCAATGGAGATGAGATGCATCGACCAAGGCCTACACATTTCGTGGATTTAATCCACTCTTCAGGGGCAAATGCATTGAATATCTGCAAATAAACACAAATATATAAGTGGGTGATTACACTTTTTTTGTTTCTACTGAATCAGGGCTAGAGACGTATTCACATACCTTTCATATAAAGTCCCACTAAGTCCCCCCTCTCCCCCCTTTTTTTTTTCATAAGAATGGCGTTAAGGATTTTACTCCAACCTGTTCACTGTTCCAATACCTGAGCTGAACGAACTCAGAAAATCTGTATTGCATCCACCAGGACTATCATTGCCTCTCTTCACCAGGTAGGCTTTATAGATTCAGTGGACAGTAGCCTCCCTGGCGGTATTCCCGAGTGTGGCTCGGGGTTAAAATTCAGTACCATTAGCGGTAACCCCGAGCCACACTCGGGATCGCATTGCAGGATCCTGGGGCGGCTTTACTTACCTTGTCCCCGGGATCCTCCGATGTCACCCGCAGTGTCCGAGGGCTCCGTCCTCCTCCGAAGCCTCTCCGTGCCAGGCTCCGTTCCCTGCGAGCGGCGCGACGCACGGGGGGTGGAGCCTGGCGGCAAATTCAAAAAAAAGTAAAAATCATAACACATACAGTACTGTAATCTTACAGATTACAGTACTGTATGAAATGATTTCACATCCCTTTTGTCCCCAGTGCTTTGTCCCATGCCCTGCATGCAGTTTTACATGATATACACTGTTCTTTCTGCCTGGAAACTGGAGATTGTCCATAGCAACCAAAAAGTGTCCCTTTACGTCAAAAGTGGCTTTAGACCAGCTAGAAAACAGCGATAGTAAATTAGAACACTTGCAGAATTGAGCGATAGTGAATTGTGGGGAAATTTATTTTATTACTATTTTTTTTTTTAAATTATTTATTTTTATTTATTATATTATAATTTATGTTTTTGTGTTTCAAACTTTATCATACCCGGGATATCTACTAGACTCTGGTTTGGACAGATTTAAGTGTGTTATTGTTAAGATTTACAGACCTACAATATAAAACGCCAAATTTCCATGCAAAATAATTGTACCGCTTTCAGCACCTAAAATCCGAAATAATCATACCGCCAGGGAGGTTAAGGACACTTGCCTTTGCTTTGGGACCCCTGCACTATCATTTTGTGGCCCTGCCCATCGGTCTATCAGGTATTCACCAAGGTTTTGGCCCCAGTGCCCTGCTGCACTCTTTTGGATGACCTGTTGAGAAAACAGTTGGAGCAGGCTCAATCGTACAGGGTTGCTTCAACTGTCCAGGCTTTACAATTTTGGATGAATCCTGAGCCTTCAGAAATTATTGCTGTAACTGACCCATTTAAAGTATCTGGGTCTAGCTCAAAACAGTGCAGGCTGGAGTGTTTTTTTCCACAAGATCAACTTTGAAAAAAGAGAAAACGCATGTGAATAGAGTCCAAGAGTCGCACACCCCAATGTTTACAAAAAGAAAAAGTTCTCCCGGGGGGGGGGGGTTTAGGCGACAAAGTGTGTAAGTCAAGGCAATGACAATGTTATACAATTAATTCTTGTTTTTAATTATACAATAAATATACAATCGGATCGAATTCTAAAATCATCAAGTTTGTAGTCTCTGGTTAATAATCACATAAGAAATATACTTCAATGAAGGAATTGTAAAAATTATATACATTCTGGTTACAGACAGTAATGACAAATACCATAAAAATGGTCAATAATAAGATACATTGTATTACAAAAGGTAGGTTGTCATCCACATGAGTACCCCGACGCGTTTCGACCGATAGTGGTCTTCTTCAGCATTTGACCAGTATCAAATGAATTTTTCTACACCCACATGCTGGAGGGTATGCCACTCCACAACTCCAACGTGTGTTGGGACAATGTAAAATGGAGTACGTTAATAGACTGTCAAATAGTCATATGGTGATTATATATATAGTTTGATGTGCCATAACCATTAAACGCCATTGAGAAATGGTGGGTAATAATTGAAGTTACTGGGATCCATAATATATTGATAACAGAGGTGTAGAAAAACTGTGAATGTAAAAAATGTGAAAAAATAAATAAAAATGTAAATAAAAATAAAAGATCAACTTCAGACTTTGTTTTCAGATTCAGTTTGTCCAGATCAGAAGTTGTCCAATTCTCTGCTTTTACGAGAGCCTTAGGTCTAATGGTAGTCTCATTTGAGGCAGTTCCAGTTGCTTATTTTTAAAGCTGAATATCAGCAATTCAGCTACTTTTGTAATATATGCTGGTTTACTATGACTTAAGTCTATTGAGGTGCATGTCACCTGGTGGACATTTCTCTTTTTACAACGACAGTTTTATGGAGTCCTGGGTTGTAATGCTATTGCATACTCCTGGGTTGTAATGCTATTGCATACTCCTGGAGTTCTGATGGTGGACCTTCTGGCCTCAGCTCCTGTAGCTGCAAAGTTACTTGCAGCTGCTTTGCCTCCTTCTGCCGAATCACAGTTATTGGAACCTATTCACAGAATACAAAGCCTTCTGTGAATGAGCTACCATAATAAAATCTGCCGCAGCAAGAGAGGTCGATCAAATTCTTTCCTGATGAGAACTTCACATTCTTGCTTTGTCCACCTTGTTAATCCTAGGTGTGGACAGTTGGCAGATAGACTTTCTTATCTAGTATCACCTTGACCTATGGGAGTCCCTACCTAAAGTTGTTCCAGGATTCGCATTGCAAGTGGAAGACATTGAATGTGGACCTCAGGTTTGTCTCCAAGTTCAGGGATCCCCTAGCAGAAGCAGTAGGTGCTCTGTATTTAATTATTTTTATTGGTTTAATTATAGATAACAATATTTCAGGTTACATAAAACGTTTGATACCCTCTGTCAGATGAAAATTCGCATTGAAACAGGTATTCAGTAAATACATATAGAGGTGTTTAAACTCAACATAGCATAGCAGAAGTATTAAATGGAATAGTCCCATGAACGAAAAATTCAGGGTTCAAGGAAGACCGGGGAGACAGTCGTGGTGCAAAACAAAGCCACGAATCAATCACTCAGTTCGGCACGTGAATGGACGGAAGACTCCCGGATCCTCACATTCCAGCCTCAGCCTATGCATTCAAAAGTACAGTTAAATTTGATGGAAGAAAGAGAGGCAATATCAAAATTCGGTCAACTAACTCCTGTATCTAGTGTACCAGTGGTGGTATTCTGTCGCCAAGTTATGAATGAGAAGGAAAAGAAGTGAGAGGGAAAGGAAATAGAAGAAAAAGAAAAGTGAGCAACGAAAAAAGAATAGTGACATTAGGAGGAAAGGGAAGGAAGGTCACCTAGAGTATGTTGGAATATTCGGGGATATCTGCTAAACCGGATGTATTGGAACCCCTACGTATGTAGCCCAGGGCTCCCAAATTAAATCAAATTTGTGGGTTTTGTCAAGTAATTTGGCAACAATCTTCTCCTGGGCCATGATCCAGGATATCTTACGTTTCATAGCGATTATTGGCAACGAGTGTCTCTTCCAATGTCTGGCAATAGTAATTTTGGCACCCAAGAGCATATAAAAGATCAAGGATTGTTTGTGTCTGGGAATGTTATCTACTTGGGCTATTTCTGGAGTCTGTGGATTATCCATTCCCGTGATTTTCCGTGCTATGTGAAAAAAACTGTTCCAGAAGCTCCGGAGTCGTGGGCATGTCCACCAAACATGGAACAATGATCCCTAATGACCGCATCCTCTAAAACATAATGGGGATGAATCTGGAAATATTTTGGCCAGGGTGGTAGGCACTCGGTACCAACGCGTGATAATTTTAATACTAGCTTACATGAGAGAGATGTTCAGGATGCCCTTGAATGATCTGTGAAAGTCTCGATACCAGTCCTTCTAGTCCCACTCAATTGCCAGGTCTTGTTCCCACCTTAGGGCGTAGGGAGGTTTACTAATACTACTGGCAAGCAAGGTGTAGATAACGAAGATACCTCCCCTCTGATCCTTTATGTCAGAACACCATGTCTCATAGGCAGTTAGGCTAAGGGGTTCAGAGGTATCGGGCCATTTGGAACGAAGGAAGTGGATAATTTGTAACAATCTATATCTTTCCGAGTCAGGCATTTCTAATTTATTTTTGCAAAATCCGATATTGAGGGGCCCCTTGGCATTTACAAAGTGTCCAATTCGGTATAGGCCTTTATCAAGCCACCACTTGAAAGCAAGTATGTTTTGGCCCGGGGGAAACTCTGGGTTGTTAGGTGGGCGAGAGGGCGAATGTGTGATGTTAGGGAAGCGTTCTTTTGCAACCTGTCCCACAAGGACATCGAGTGAGAGAGTGTTGGGGCTAATATTGCCGGTCTAAGGCGGGGAGGAGCCCAGAGCAAAAAATCTATTGTGTGTCTTTGGGTTGCTTGCCTTTCCATCCGTAACCAGTCTGGTTTTGGGCCCTTGGAGTATGCTATGGAAATTTGGGCGATTTGTGCTGCCTGGTAATACCACCAAACGTTAGGAAGAGCAAGTCCACCTTGGGTTTTTAGTCTATAAAGTGTTTCCTTGGAGCATCTTCTGCCTTTGGAGCCCCAGACATATTTCATGATGGAGGATTGGAATTGCAGGAGCTGCGCTTTTTTCAGTGGGATAGGAAGGGAACGAAAGAGGTACAGGAGACAAGGAAGCTGGGTCATTTTTATGGAGTTCACTCTGCCCGGCCAGGATAGATCATGTTTTGACCACACGGACATGTCTGCCTCCAGTTTTTTGAACATCGGAGGGTAATTGGCAGCGAATAAGGTTTCGTATGAAGAAGTCAGGTTGATGCCTAAGTAAGGAATATGTGAAGAACACCAAGTGAAAGGAAAATGCATCTGTAGGCGTTTAAGGAGGTCTGGGGGTATTGAGATGTTTAGGACAGCGGATTTGGAGACGTTGACACGGAGACCCGAGGCATTCCCAAACTGTTCTAGGAGCTTAATAATATTAGGGGTGGAAATAAGGGGTGATGTGATGAAGAGGAGAAGATCATCAGCGAATAAAGCACATTTATGTTCTTGCGGATCGCAATAGACTCCTCTGATATTTGGATGGGCACGTATGGCGATTGCTAGGGATTCTATTGCAACTGCAAAAATCAGGGGCGATAACGAGCATCCCTGCCTTGTGCCTGTTTCTATTGGGAATGTGTCCGAATATCTGCCCTGCAATTTCACCTGGGCGCTTGGAGTAGAGTAGAGGGAGTGTAGCGTACCTAGGAAGATAGGGCCGAAACCCCATCTCTCCAGCACCCCAAAAATATATGGCCATGTGACTGTGTCAAATGCTTTTTGTAGATAAACGGAAAGCAAAAGACCCTCCTGAGGGGGACCTTTGTCCCACTGTGACCTTAAGAGGGACACTACATCAATTGCCCTTCTCACCTGGTCAGGGCCTTGTCTCCCCGGGATAAATCCTGCTTGGTCTTGGTGAACATACTGGGCTATGAATGAGGACAGACGGTTTGCTAAAATTTTTGTTAGTAATTTGAGATCATTATTGATCAGAGAGATCGGACGATAGTTGCTAGGAAGAGAGGGGTCTTTTCCTGGTTTGGGTATAACTGAAATGTATGCTAGGTTCAGGGATTTATCCAGGGGAGAACCTTTTTGAAGGAAATTAAAGAATCTGCCCAGGTAAGGGGACAGGATGTCAGAGAATATCTTGTAATATCCCACCGAGAATCCATCCGGACCCGGGGCGGATCCCTGTTTAAGATATTTGATGGTATCACAAATTTTCTTGGAGGTAATGGGTGGTTCTAGTAAATCAACGTGGTCCCTTGAAAGTTTGGGGAGTGAGATGGAGTCAAGAAATTCTTCAGGGGAGGAGTTTGGACTTGATTTGTTTTTCCCATAAAGGGAAGCATAGAAGTCATGGAAACATTCCATAATTCTTTGAGGATTTTGTGTGAGTGTGCCTGACGGTAATCGAATTTTGGGAAAAGCCAACTGACGAGGTTTGGGAGAGAGCTTGGCGGCTAATTTGGACCCGATCTTATCTTTTTGAAGATAAAACCTAGCCCCCGTTAAACGGAGGTGCTTCTCAGCCTCCGTAGTGAGGGCCAGGTTGAGCCTCAATCTATCTGCTTCTAGTTTTTGTTGAGAGGACTGAGTGTGTTCACATTTGTTACGCTTACAAGACTCCCGATATTCTTTCATAAGATTCTCGATCTCGGCTCTGTGTTCTTTTTTAATGCGGGAAGAAAGCTGAATGAGTTTGCCCCGCATTACTGCTTTGTGGGCAGCCCAAAGAATAGCCAGGGAAATCATCTCTGTGTCATTCGCGTGAAAGTAATCCTTGAGTTCCTTTGCTAGTATGGTGCAGTGTACCGGGTTACTTAATAATGATTCGTTAAGCCGCCACTTGAATTCCTTTTAGGTGTTATTGGCTTGGCGTATTGTGAGAATGACCATGGAGTGGTCCTAGATAGGTGATTCTTTGATGAAGGATTTTACCACTAGGGGAATGTGTGTCGCTTGGAGGAAAACATGATCTATCCTGGCATAGGTCTGGTGCGGGGCAGAGAAGTGCGTATATTCCTTGGTGCTTGGGTTGAGTTCCCTCCAGATATCAACTAGTCCTGAGTCAAAGAGGAGTTTGGCAATTTTTAGACTATGTTTGGGGGGGCGTTTAGAAAGAGGTCGGCCAGATCCTGATTTGTCTAGAGCCAGATCGAACGCTATATTCGAGTCTCCTCCCAGAATGATGATTCCCTCTAGTTGAGAAGAAAGGGACTGCATCATTGAGGCAAAGAATTTGTCTTGCGCCTTATTCGTTGAGTAGTACGAGACAAAAGAATATAGTGTTCCATCGATGGTGCCCTTAACCAGAATGTATCTGCCTGATGGGTCCCTAAATACGTATGACATAGCGAAATTTAAGTGTTTGGAGAAACAAATGGACACCCCTTTTGTTTTGTTCTCCGCATTGGAGAGGAAAAATAGGGGAAAGTGTTGGTGGAGAAAAGAGGGGTTATAGGGTCTAGGGAAGTGGGTCTCCTGGAGCAAAAGCAAAAGAGTTTTCTTCTTTTTATAGGGGAATTAATGCCTTGAACATTATGTGATACTATGCGTATTAGAGGAGGTTTCGTATCATTTACGTGCATGGATCAGAGAGGAGGTATGTACCATAATTGAGTGGGACTTACCTTGTGGTGAGCACCCGAACATCTTCGATCTGATAGAAAAATGGACTTCTAGGTGACCTTCAAGGGAAGAGAGGAGAAAGAGACCGAAGAATGAAGAAGAAGATGAGGACCATCTAAGAAAAAGCAAGAAGTAGAAAACATGTTAACAATACATAACCAATGGGATAAAATTACCCAAACCCCAGTAGCATGTGAGAACCCATTCCCACACACCATCATTCGTTCGTCTTAAGCAAAAACAAATAAAGAAAAATAATCCCCCTAAAAACCAGGGGGGTAAACAGTCACCGCCTGAGAAGAGAGATAAATACTCTTCCCGGTCAGAGACAAGCGGAGGCGTATGACATCCGCTCCGGCCGCCCTCCAGCACCTAAACATTGTAGTGTATGTGGGCAGGGCCCCTAGTACTATATTCGTGGTGATCAAACCACCCGAGCTGCCGAGCCGTCCACGACTCTTAAGACAGGGGTCATTTCGGGAAGGCCCAGGAGCTCGGGGGGGGGGGGGGGTTCACCACAGTCTTAAAGGGAACAAGAATAATTTAAGCATATTGTGTGGGGGAAAAAATACTGTCCTAGATTATGGACTACTCTTATATGGTTAAGCTGACTATGTAAAGGATGCCGAGCACAATATAGTGTCGTACATTTATGTAGGTGTCTATAAATGTTGCAACAGAAGAAAAAAAACTATTTAACTAAGAATTTTCAGAACGCAACCAGAATCAGAACAATTCTGTGGTTAAAAATCAAGGAGTCAACAAGAGAAGCAAAAATAACAAAAAATTATGTAATCAGGAGCAAACGTTGTAAAGGAAAAACCTCCCAACTATATAGTCGGGCAAAGGGGTGCTACGTCTAGCGCAGCCATCAGGTCACGGAGAAAATGAGTTCCTCAGAGGATCTGGATGGATCAGGTAAGATGGAAAACAGGTCCAAAAGGAGCCCTGTCCTTAAACTGTGGTTAGGGAGGCTTGGATTCCTTGGGTTTCTCAGATTCCTTGGATTTCTTAGACAGGCGCTGCTGCCATATAGGAGCGATGGGGCTGGACGGTGGTGGTCTCTTGGTAGAAGAATTAGGTCCTCTACCTGAAGGTGTGGATTCTGGTTCTTGGGAGATGAAACCCAGCTGGAACAAGAGCTTTTCCCCCTCCAGGAACGATGAGAAGCCGTATGATTTATTGTTGAGAGTGAAAGATAGGCGAAATGGAAATGACCATCTGTAAGTGATCGCTTTCTGATTAAGCACCAATAGGAGCTGTTTGAGTGATCTTCTTTTTTGTATGGTAAGTGGTGATAAGTCCCCAAAAACTTGTATGGGATGGCCTTGGAACATTAGTGCCCCTTCAGCCCGTGAGCGCTGCATCACCTCCTCCTTCACTTTGTAAAAATGAGGTTTTACTATGATGTCTCTTGGGAGGCCATCTTGGCGAGGAGGTTGTAGAGCTCTGCGAGCGCGGTCTATTTCAAGGCGGTGGTCTGGGATGTTGGGGATCAGTTCCTTGATAAATGATCGCACAATGTGGTCAGTGTCTTTAAGGGATTCAGGGACTCCTCTAATGCGGAAATTATATCTTCTCGAACGATTTTCGAGATCGTCAATTTTAGAAATCGCAATCTCGAGTTGGTCTTGTAAATCTTGAATTCTGGCCATGTTCTGGTTCATCCTAGTCACAGTTTGGTCTGCTTTGGCTTCTATGGTTTCGATTCGTGCCCCTAATTGCTGTAAGTCAGCATGGATGGCTTTAGTGATTTGGTTGGCAGTTTATGTAAGACCTCTGGATAGCATGGTAGCAAACATGGTCATCATTGTAGAAAAGTGTGGTGAGGATGGGAGGCCCTGTGTGAATGCTGAGCCTGCCTCTGGGGCGGCCATGAAATCTTCCAAGGGGGAGAGGAGCATATCATCCAGGGTCCTGCCGATCAGGGACTCAGTGGAGGTGGGAGAGAGATATCCATGACAGTGTGTACTTACTGTGGGGCCCGCTGGCCCTACAGAGCTGTCTTCCATGGCTGAACAGGAGTCCCTCCCTTCCTCCTGTTCTCCACCTCGTGCAGTCATGGCCGGCGCCATCTTAGCTGAGGCCGCGGGTCCCGGGCCGGAGGATAAAGCCATGGACAGGTCTCTCCTGGCCGAACTCCCCGCCATCCTGGGGTTCCCTGATGTATCCCCTTGCCGAAGGGGTAGAAAGGAGCCGGGGTACTGTGCTGTGTGCGGTGCCGGAGGGTGTATTGTGGCCGGAGCGGTGCGGACCTCTCGGATTAAGCGTCCATCCGACAAGCTGCCGCGCATGCGCGTCCAGCAGTAGGTGCTCTGATAGCTCTGTGGGATTAGTACATCCTAATCTATGTCATTCCCCTTTTTTTTTCCCACAGTCGTTTTCCAGGAGAGCCCATGAGACGTAGAGCTCCTCCTCTTGGGACAGAATTTTTTTTTAATCATCAAGAGTTAAAGGGCAGTCCACCAGGCTCTCGTCTAACTTTTGTTTCCCCTGGATGAAGCAAACATGTTACCCCTGGAATCTGCTCTAGGCTGTCAATGTTGGTACCTTTTCCTATGGTGCCCATCCATGAACCCCCCCCCCCCCTCTGTACAGGTAGGTGATGGCTGTGGATCCCCTGCTTTCAGTGGAGGTGAGTGTCCGCACCTCTGATGCACCTGCCAGCCTGCCTCTCCTGTGGATAGTTAGCAGTGCTTCTGCAGTGATGGATAGCTTCCTTGTGGAGGGACAGAGCATCATTTCTGGGCAGGTGACTTCATTGCAGGGCACCGGAGGCAGTGGTTCCAGGCCTCAGAGTGGCGCAGGCATAGTGGATATTGGGCACTTAACCCTCAGGCTTCTGCAGATACAGGCTCCTCCAGTGCCAGCTTTTGACATGTAAGCCTGGGGTGTCTACACACCAGCTTATCCTGTGTTTTTTTTTTTTTTCATTCATTTTGCTATGCAGTCATCTAGGGCTCCTTGGTGTTGGGCTTAGGCTGGCGGTGCACTTCACCCTTCTGACATTTAGCACATGGTGGCTAGAAAGCTGCTGGGCTAGTTTGCTATCTTTTCATTTTAAGTGTTTCAGGTCCAAGATAAAGGTCCAGTCCCTGCCCTCAAAAAGAAATGTGCGGTTCGTGCACATAAGTAAGCATCTTCGTGGGGCGAACCCTTTTGCCACTGCGGTATTGGCAGTTTGGTTAAAGAGGTGTTCCGCCCCCCCAAAAAAAATTTAAAGTCGGCAGCTATAAATACTGTACAAGCTGACTTTTAATATTAGGACACTTACCTGTCCAGGGTTCTCACAATGTCGGCACCCCAGCTGATTTTCAAATCGGCTGTCGGTTGCTGCCGTCCGCTATTTCTGCTAAGAGAAATCGGCAGTGAAACCTGTAGGCTTCACAGCTGGTTACCTACTGCGCATGCGTGAAGCACGCTGCACTTTCTGATTTAGCCCAGCAGCGGAGGGAGGGGGGCCGAACTTCTGAGGGACAGCGCCGTCTCCGGAAGTGGGGAAGGATACCTGTTTCTCCCTATGAAAGGTGCCAAATGCGGCACTGGAGGGAAGGAGACAGTTGAGTGGAAGTTTCACTTTTAAGGGGGAAATCCACTTTAAGCATAAGTTGGCGATGGCCTGTAGGAAACTGATGTCACCATTTAAAGAAGTTAGGCGTTAGAACCCCTTTAGTTGCTGCTTGTCAGCCTCTGGTAATGCCTAGGCTCTCTTCACCTGTAATTTCACCAGCATTGAAGGAAGTTTTGCTTTGGGAGGTGGCAGAAGATGCATCTGGGGCCTGGTCATCCTCTCCAGCAAAATCAGGCAATGATTTTGGTTTCTTAGGAAAATGTGAAGGACCATAATTTAAGGTTCTTTCAGATACTACTATGATTGCCTACAAAGCGTTTCACATGACTATGGGTTGAGCTCAATTCAATCCAGCTTTGATTTTGGCAAAACACCTGAAAGGCATGGAAAAAACACTTGTGGATTTCCTCAGTCATCATCAGGTGTTGCAAGACAAATGGTCTTTCAATCCAGAGGTTTTCTTCTCTCTGGTAGACATCTGGGACAACCAGAGGTGGAACTGTTTGCCTATATCCAGTATTATTAATACCCAGCACTCGGGGTGAAAACATGTACGCCAAGACTACCAATTAAATATACTGTGCCTGCAAAATTGTGTTCCCCTGAACAGTTATTACTCATTTTATATATGCTAGAAAAAAGCTGTGCAATTCCCGCAAGGAACAATTACAATCTTGGTGTGTGTAAAATAATTAAAAAACAAAGTTCTAAAACCAGTGCTTGTGTGTCTATCAGCCCTTTATACAAACATTCAAATAGATAAAACTCTCACCAGTTGATAAGACCCTTCATTTGGTCATAGCAAGGATGATGCAACAGCAAGCACAGCCTCCACATGTTGCTTTAGTTCATCTGTGCCATGAATTTTCCAAGGGGTATTAAAGGGAAAACCACAAGAGAGTGGTGAGAGAGGGCATAGTTTCTCAAGGTCAAGTACAGCATCCATGAGTGGCTACTTTGATTCTTGCAGCTTGGTTCTGGAGAACAGATTGTAAAATCTAGAGGTTTTTTTCAGACTGAGTAGTCAAAATCTTGTTGAACTGCTGCAAACCTGTCACGAGGACCATCTGTCGGCAGGTTTGGAAAAGATTTACTTCTTGGATGATGGAACATCAGAGGCCAGTCACTAATATACAGTCAATCTTGAAATGTTTTCAGGATGGTGCAGATTCGATAGTGGCCCTCCACAGGTAAAAGTTCAAGCATCAGCAATCTGTTTTTCTACAGGTTCCCCTTTTGGAGGACCCCACAGTTTTCAGACTTTTCAAAAAAGAAGACCTGTATTTGCAAAGATTGGCCCCACATAGGACATATCCTTGGGTTTTTGGGCCATTATTCTCCCTCCCTTTGAACCTTTGGAAGAGGCTTCTATTAAGCTTCTTTAAAGACTGACCCAGGGTTTCTACCCAAAGTTTTTTTTTTTTCCCTTCCATAGATCTAAGGACATTATATTACTTACCTTTTACAATTACCCAATTGGAGACAGAGAAAGAAGCTTCAGTTTAAATGGACGTGAGAAGATGTCTTTTGGCCTACCTGGAAGCTACTAGACATTTCAGAATGTTGAATGCCTTTTTTGTTCTCTTTTCCGGTAACCACAAGGATGTACAAGCCTCAGTCTTTTATAACCAGATGGATCAGACAGGCCATATGCAAAGCCTACCAGAGCATACAAGCAACTCCACCTTTTGTTAATGCTCTCTCTACTAGGGCTTTATCTACCTGTTAAAAAGAGAGAGGTGGTGCAACACCTGAGCAGATTTGTAGAGTGACTTGGTCCAGATTTTCCACCTTTTGTAAAGCATTACCATTTTGACTTATCTAGTCAAGACCAGGCGTTTAGTAGGAAGGTCCTCCAGTCTGTGGTCCCCCCCGCTAGGCTGTTACATTTTTGCTTATCGTCTCATGGGCTGTCCTGGAAGATTGCTGGGTGAAAATTGGAGTTGGGCTTACTGGTAACTCTATTTCCAGTAGTCTTCCAGGACAGTGGGATTCCTGGCTTATTAAATTGTTATGTTTTTTTGTGCTGTCTTCTTTTTAGTTACATCCTTCAGTTCAAAAGTAGTCTGTGGTGAGGTCCTGGAGGACTGCCTTTTAACTCATGATGGTAATGGGTTTCCTGTCCCAGTGGGAGGAACTCCACATCTCATGGGCTGTCCTGGAAGACTACTGTAAATGGAGTTACCGGTAAGCCTAACTCCAGTTTTCATCTGCTTCACAGGATAGAGATGGGGACATTCCAGTAATCTTTATTGCTTTGGCCTGGCTCAACGTATGTGGTACGCTGAAATGGTAAAACACCTAGTGGACACTCCATGGGTTCTGAAAGCTTGTCACGATCTTCATGGTTGATGGCTTCACTGGCAGGGTTGTTAAAGATTTTTAGAGACAGTCGACCATTCCTATGATGCTAAAAGCAAGGAAAGCTAGTTTATGCAAGGTCTGTCTCTGGACATTAAAGGCAAACTTGGGTGAGTCTTGGCTGGGTCTGGACAAGCGTATGGCTCTTGTTTCCCCTCCTTGTTGCCATCATCTCTGCAAGGTGAGTATTTAACGAGGCAGCCATATTCTGCTAAGGACCAGGTTCAAGACATCATTTTTCAGTCCCTATATTCAGCTCCAGTTCACCCAAAGCAACTTTCTCTTCATTGCCTGGATGTGGTTTTCGGCTGAGAGTCTCTCAGCTAATCCTTCTATCAGAAGATTGGTTCCTCATATTAATCTCTGAACCCATTCAGCATCTCATTACACTATTTTTGGGTGGCTCAGGCAAACTATTATTCAAGGTTATGGTCTCAGACATCAGTTTCCACCTGTTTTGACAAGACACGCTCTTAGATCTGAATGCTTACTAAAGTCATATTAAACTTAAAAACACAAATGTAATTTTTCACAGCTTGAATCTTAGATGTGGTGGCTGCTTTCGTTTTTCTTTTTTTAGTCTCCCCCCCCCCCCCTCCTTATTTTCACCTAGTGATCTAGCTAGTAGCACATTTCCTATTTTATAGTGCCTCCATTCTGGACAGAGGAACATCAATCTTTGGACAGCAGCTTTGTCATTCTAGGGAGCAGGTAGTACTCGTTAGATGCACTAGCATATTTAGATCGGAGTGACTAACAAATTAAAGCTGATTTCTAGTTAGACATGTCTGTGTTTTTTTTTTTTTAAATGGCTTGTTTCAATCCTCTTACTACCACTTTATTGGACAGCTTTGTCTGTTAGAGGAATTTAAAAAAATAATAAAACAGGTTTATCAGATAAAAATAATGGGAAAAAATTAAAAAGGGGAAACAAATGCAGCCACAACATTTAAGAATTGGCAAGCTGTAATATAATATAATGGATTCTACAAAAGTACAAAAATTCTATTTTGCACATCGGAATAAATGTTTAGGTTTGCAACACAAAAAAAGGAAATTGAACTCCCCCATAGCCACCATTCAGACTAATTTTTGTAGATAGAATTGATAGTATTTCTGATGCATTTTTATTTTCAGGTCCTTTTTGCTATTTGAGAGGTGTTCTAGAATAAGCCTTTAATTTACATTGTAACACACATAACTGAACAGTAGATGTCACTGTTTGCTTTCTGTAGAGGTTTCAGATTGTATTCTCAATGTGAAAACTTCAATAAACCTATGTATCCTGTCTTGATTCATGAAACCTGTTCAGATTTCATCCAGTAATGCACATGGCAGAATGAGAACAATCCCTCCTCTATAGTGTGCACAAAAAAGCTGCTTAGTTGGCTGCTGGAATAGCCATTTAAGGCTGTTATCTGAAACCTAAATGTCATACAGCACTGAAATGTAATACATGGTGATAGACATTTGTCTTTTGCATCCCTGTTGTGCTCATGTAAGGAGATTTTATTAACTGATAAATATTAAAACTCCTTATTGCATTATATGGTATAGAGTAGACTCTATATATACATGCTTTTAAGGGACACACATAGCCATGTGCTAGAATACATTTTATCTGTGACAGCTAATAAATATGTTTTATATGTAGGTGTATATGTGTCAGTATATGCAGTACATTTTTTGTATTTGCATTTTTACATTACTTAATTGTTTGCAAGAGTAGGCTTGCTTTCATGACTGTATAAAAGTGGTCCAAGATAATAGTCAGGACATTGGTAAATGACCAGACTGCCAGAAGATAACCAGTTTGTCATCCTTACTGCTGGAAACTACCTCTAGTAAATGATCACCATCTAATGTCTAAAAGTACATGATCACATATAAGCTCCATTTTGTCTATTGTTATTGTCTGTGACTCACCAGATGCAGTACGTCTCCTTTCAATATTTTGTTGCCCCACAGGTGAATCAAGCTGCTGGGAGAGCTGAAAATGTTTTAAATGTATTTGTATGTAACATGTTACATAATAGGCAAAAAAAAACTTCCTTCTGGAAATCAAGACCTACTATGGGATTATTCAGTCAGTAATCTGGTTCTGCCAAGGTTAGCTGAGGCAAGAACTCTTAAACCTATCATGCAGGAAACTTGTTCTTGCTTACTAATAATGGAAGATTATGTTGCAAGTTGGTGTGTGGCATTCCTGTTTCTGATACAGTTGATTGCTTTGGTGGAGATGAGCCAGCGTTTACGATGCAATAGTGGCGTGTGAAGACTGATCTCACCTGTTTCAACATGTGAAATATATGATATTTTATCTTTAATATGACTAAATATGCAGGACTCTGCAAAAGCATTAGGTCTCTTTAAACTTATGGTTGGGGAGCAGAAAAAAATGTGTGGTTAAGCTGCATTTTTGCTGCTTGCCAACGCAACCCCACCCCCCCACCCCCAAAACTGCAGTGGGCATCGAATGGGGGTGTTTACATGCCGCGACCACGATGCTTCGCTTCACACCTGCGGACAAGTTGACCTGACATGTATCGAGCGGTGGATGGGAAGCACCGCAAATGCCCTCAACCGTGTACATTGCATGCAGATGCGTTTGTCATTTAAAAAAAAGGGTTAAAACAGGTGCTGAGGAGGCGTTGCATTGCTTCCTCACTGCTGGTCAGTAGCCTCTGGCGTGCAATCCGAGCACCAATCAGGGTTCAGAGGCAAGGGAGATTTACATGCATGTCTAAATCTACCCTTAGGAACCTGTAAAAGAAAAGTCAGGATTCTTTGGAAAATAATGCATTAGTCTATTTATCAAGTAATAGCCTTCAAAGTGTGTAAATTAAAAAACTAAATCAAGTGTCCACCCTTTTCCTTTAAAACGACATCAATTCTCCAAGATACTTGCACATTTCTTTAGGATCTCAACAGGCAGGTCTTTCAAAACATCTAGAAGAACGTCTGTTGATTAAGGCTGTCTCAGTTCTCTCTACCTGACAGATTTAATGATGATAAAATCAGGGCTTTGTGGGGGCTAAACCATCATTTCAAGGACTTCTTGTTCTTTTCGCTAAAGACAGTTTCTTATGTGGCTGTATGCTTGAGGTAATTGTCCTGCTGCAGAATGAACTTAGGGCCAATCAGATCATTGCATCATCGATAAGTATCTGCTAGAGCTGCATGATTAATTGTTAAAAGAAATTGTGATCTCGATTAAACCCCCCTCACGATCTTAATTTGTCATTTCCACGATTCATGTAACAAGCGCAGAGCCGTTCTCTGCTCAGAGTTGTCAAAAAGGAAAAAGAGGGCTGGGAAAGTTTATCACAGCATTGCTCAGTGCTGAGATAAAAAGAAGCGTTGTATCGTTTGGTTCTTTTGGATCAAAGGGTGAACTTCTGTAAATGAAGGCAGTTTAACCACTTAAGGAGAAACTGCAGTCTGCTCACATAATTTGTAATTAAAAACATCTTTGCCATTTTGAAGCTTCCCTCCAACCACTTTGCATATTTTATATATACTGTGATTCTGTACTTGCCAGATATGCTGCAGAAATCTCCCAGACTCAGCCACTGAGTCTGGCTGCAACCATTTTAATTGTGGGAAGCTGAAGCTGCTGCCTGTTCACTTCCTGGATTTACACACACACAGAGGCACACCTCCAGCTCTGCAGCTCTCATTGACCCTCTTATGACCCATCCCCCCTCCCTTCCTGGCAAGATCTCAAAAGTGAGAGAGAATGATGTGTGCATGATGTCCTAAGCCTAGGCTTTTTACCAAACAGGAAGTGGGCTGTATAAGTTATTTACTGGCAGAATTTTTTTTTTTTTTTTTTTACTATCCAAAGTTAAAACAACAAGGGCAAAAGCTTTAATAGATGGAACGTTGAAAAAATGACTGAAGGTCCGCTTTAAAAACTAAGCCTTTTTCTGACACTTGTTGCTTACAAGTTAAAATCAGCATTTTTTGCTAGAAAATTACTTAGAAACCCTAAACATATATATATATATTTTACCAGAGACAATAAAATGACGGTTGTTGCAATATTTTATGTCTGTTAACACTGTATTTGCGCAGCAGTCTTTCAAAAGCAATTTTTTGGGAAAAAACTGTAGTTAGCCCAGTTTTTTTGTTTATTGTGAAAGATGTTGAGCAGAGAATTGTTAGAGAATTGTGATCTTCTAAGCAAAAAAATTGTGGTTCTCTGTGCAGAAATGCAGCCCCAGACCTTCCTCTGAGGAAGAAGGTAAATCCTTCGTAATACGTCAGGCAGCATGGGCTACTGTATGGTTTCTCCTGTGATTTGTGTAGTGTTGGTTCCAGGACTGCAAAGCCACATGATGATGGCATGTTCAAGCGATATTCTGTCTGTATTGGTGGTAGTTTCTATACCTCTTCTTCTCTTCTTTTTTTTTTTTTTTTTTTTTTTTTTTATATACAATAAATGTATCTGGGATAATGCACTAGGCTGGTGCGCCCTCTTTTCTTTCCATTTTACCAGCAGTATAAACCAATGTCTTTCAATCCACTCCATCCAAAACTAAGAACGTTTCCCTTTTAGTTATACTTTTAAATTGTAGCGTCATTGGCCTAATTTTTCCAGGCTTGTTAGCTGGAGTTTAGCTTTTTTTTTTTTTTTTTTTAATAGTGAAGCCCAACAAAATCTGCTAGTGAATCTAATACTACCCTCTCCCCAGACTGACTATGCTTCTGACCAAAGAAACCAGGATCTAAAAATAGATTAAACAGTTGAGACCAGGATTTTAAAATCCAGGATCTACAAATAGATCAAACGTTTTAGACCGCAAAAAGGAAGATGCATAGAATTGCATTCATAGAGAGTAAATGGGTGTAAAAGGCAAAAGAAATGCCAACTTTATTAATATACAAAAATATAAAATCGTAAGAGAAATTTTAGGTCAAATACATTACAAAAGTGCATTAATGATAAACATAGAAGTTTGTTGCGCATATGTATGTATCACCCAGTGCTGGTAATCCAGAGTCTTGCTCAAGACGAGTTAAACTCAGTTTGAATTGCACAGCTTCTATCCCGACATGTTTCGGAAAATCGCATTGAAGTGTACTTTTCCTTCTTCAGGGGAGGTTTATAGAAGGGTGTACTATTGTTATATCTGTAACACAAATGTATATGTAATTTATTATAATATAGGCATCAACAGTGTAGTTTGGAGCCTAATAATATCAAAGAGAATGATGTGGAATACTTACATATATATCATTGACTCATTAAACACACAGAAGATAAAAACAATAAAGGGGAAGAGATACACGCTGGCTGCGTAGATCCATAGACACGGCGTGGAGGTTCACCGTGTAGCCATAGACTGGGAAAGTGTAAAGCATTCACAAAGGACGCCTGGTATCACAGCGGCAAAAAAGTATAACCACTGTGGGGGTAATCAAAACGGGAAGGGTAATTAGGTTCACCTAATAATAGGTAGAGTAAAGAATAATGAATAAATAAATAGTTGCTGGTGAAACCAGATGAACACACGGACAAAAAGCATGTCCATGTGATAGCTAGTATGAAGATGGGGTTTACCTTTTAAAATACAGAGCATGGGTGACATCCAAGCTGCAACCGAGAGACTGACACTGGATATCCCAGCGTCAGTCTCAATGTACCCACTCAGATTGGTGTGGACCAATCGGGTGGTACTCTCCGCCAGATCAGCTGTATGCTCTACAGCTGATTGCGGAGGTCAGAGCACCCCTCTGACGCAGGGTCGCGCGGTGTAGCCACGCCCAAAGGGGCGTGATGTCACTCGTCTCCGTGTCACCGGAGGGGAAAGAGAAACGCTTGTCGATCAGACGGCGGCAGAGGTGCACATAGGCTCCTATGGAGACGGCAAGGCAGGGCATGGACAGGATGTCCAGTGCCCGCCCCACTCCAGTGGAGCCCGCCTGCCTGGTGTCTGCATACAGCGACACAGCCCAGGGCGGGGCTAGGAGCCACCTGGTGGTAGAAAGGAAGTAAGCAGCCAGCGTGTTTACAAACAAAAAAGGGAATACAAGAACATGGCAAATTATGATAATTAGAAAACAGAGTTGCATACATGTATATACCTATATACAGTGTTTTAATAAGCATCTCAGTTATTTAAAGAGTACTGTGAAGAGATGAGATAGGATTATTACCGAACAAGAATATACACAAAAATATAATTGGTTTAGGCAAGAAATCTTGGGCAGTTTGAGAAGAAATAGGAGATTCAAGCACACATATACACTGTAGCAGAAGAATATTTGTTAGAAGGCAGAAGTCCGAGGAAGCTTATGTGAGGCCTCATGACTAACGCTAACTTTTTTAACTGTATGTGTAGGGCAGGTGAGGTATTGCCACAGACATCTTATTTTGTTGACTGCGTTGTAAAATGAAAAAGATTGCTGATTTAACAGTTTGTGTATAAGGACAAGAGCAATAAGAATGTCTTGAATTCTAGTATAAGTGTCGATATGTAGGGAAAGATAAAGTATTTAGAGATTTAATTCACAGACCCCGGAAGTAAATCCTGGAAGAAATGAATGAAAATTGAACGCCTCATTTAACCCAGGTGGGGCGGTGGCTTGTAAATTAAATATCCACCGTAGGTCACACTGGAGGAGGCGCCTTGTTGAAGTCGCCTCCCCTGGAGTGGAGGTGAATGAGATCCAGACCCAGGAAAAAGATCCCGGGAAGAGAATCTGGATGTACCAAGGCCATGTATCGACCAATAGGTATCTCAGGGTCCCATTTGCGAATTGTGGATATATGCTGGTAGATTCTCTTCCAAAACTTGTTGATTGTCTCCCCGACGTAGTAGCAACCACACTCACAAGTGAGTAGGTATACTATGGTGGGAGTCTTGCAATTGATGTAGTGCTTGGGGCGAAAATGGTATCCAATTGGTAGAGATATATTGTGTCGCCTATCCACGTATTGACAGTATGGGCACCCTCCACACGGGAAAGTGCCCACAGTTTTACAGGGATCACCTCTGTGGGATCTGTATTCACTTGTGACCAATCTGTCACCTACGGGGGGAGCCCTCCTTTATGTAACAGCAGGGGTATCTGACACAAATGGAAACAGTAAAGGGTCTGTAGTAAGTAAATGTCAGTATTTGTTCAGAATTCGCTTTAGTTGTTTATGTTGTGTTGTATAGGTAGTAATGATCCTGGTGGTATTATCAGTGGAGGGAAGTTTTTTGTATTATACGTAGTAGTATACCTAATCACTTGTGAGTGTGGTTGCTACTACATCGGGAAGACGATCAACGAGTTTTGGAAGAGAATCTACCAGCATATATCCACAATTCGCAAACGGGACCCTGAGGTACCTATTGGTCGACACATGGCCTTGGTACATCCAGATTCTCTTCCCAGGATCTTTTTCCTGGGTCTGGATCGCATCTACCTCCACTCCAGGGGAGGCGACTTCAACAAGCGCCTCCTCCAGTGTGAGCTACGGTGGATAATTAATTTACAAGCCACCGCCCCACCTGGGTTAAATGAGGCGTTCAATTTTCGTTCATTTCTTCCAGGATTTACTTCCGGGGTCTGTGAATTAAATCTCTAAATACTTTATCTTTCCCTACATATCAACACTTATACTAGAATTCAAGACATTCTTATTGCTCTTGTCCTTATACACAAACTTTTAAATCAGCAATCTTTTTCATTTTACAACACAGCAAAATAAGATGTCTGTGGCAATACCTCACCTGCCCTACACATACAGTTAAAAAACTTAACGTTAGTCATGAGGCCTCACATAAGCTTCCTGGGAGAACTCTGCCTTCTAACAAATATTCTTCTGCTACAGTGTAAATGTGTGCTTGAATCTCCTATTTCTTCTCAATCTGCCCAAGATTTCTTGCCTAAACCAATTATATTTTTTGTGTATATTCTTGTTCGGTAATAATCCTATCTCATCTCTTCACAATACTCTTTTTAAATACCTGAGATGCTTATTAAAACACTGTATATAGGTATATACATGTATGCAACTCTGTTTTCTTATAATTTGCCATGTTCTTGTATTCCCTTTTTTGTTTGTAAACACGCTGGCTGCTTACTTCCTTTCTACCACCAGGTGGCTCCTAGCCCCGCCCTGGGCTGTGTCACTGTATGCAGACACCCGGCAGGCGGGCTCCACTGGAGCGGGGCGGGCACTGGACATTATGTCCATGCCCTGCCTTGCCGTCTCCATAGGAGCCTATGTGCGCCTCTGTCGCCGTCTGAGCGGCGGGCGTTTCTCTTTCCCCGCCAGTGACACGGACACGCGTGACGTCATCACGCCCCTTGCCTCGCGCCCCTGCGTCAGAGGGACGCTCTGACCTCCGCAATCAGCTGTAGAGCATACAGCTGATCTGGCGGAGCGTACCACCCGATTGGTCCACACCAATCTGAGTGGGTACATTTAGACTGACTCCGGGATATCCAGTGTCAGTCTCTCAGTTGCATCTTGGATGTCACCCATGCTCTGTATTTTAAAGGTAAACCCCATCTTCATACTAGCTATCACATGGACATGCTTTTTGTCCGTGTGTTCATCTGGTTTCACCAGCAACTATTTATTCATTATTCTTTACTCTACCTATTATTAGGTGAACCTAATTACCCTTCCTGTTTTGATTACCCCCACAGTGGTTATACTTTTTTGCCGCTGTGATACCAGGCGTCCCTTGTGAATGCATTCCACTTTCCCAGTTTATGGCTACACGGTGAACCTCCATGCCGTGTCTATGGATCTACGCAGCCAGCGTGTATCTCTTCCCCTTTTTTGTTTTTATCTTCTGTGTGTTTAATGAGTCAATGATATATATGTAAGTATTCCACATCATTCTCTTTGATATTATTAGGCTCCAAACTACACTGTTGATGCCTATATTATAATAAATTACATATACATTTGTGTTACAGATATAACAATAGTACACCCTTCTATAAACTTCCCCTGAAGAAGGAAAAGTACACTTCAATGCGATTTTCCGAACGTCGGGATAGAAGCTGTGCAATTCAAATTGAGTTTAACTCGTCTTGAGCAAGACTCTGGATTACCAGCTCTGGGTGATACATATATATGCGCAACAAACTTCTATGTTTATCATTGATGCACTTTTGTAATTTATTTGACCTAAAATTTCTCTTACAATTTTATATTTTTGTATATTAATAAAGTTGGCATTTCTTTTGCCTTTTACACCAATCTACTCTCTATATACATAATTTTTTCCTGTCCTTAAAAGTCCAAGGGGGCGTCTATTGAATGCAATTCTATGCATCTTCCTTTTTGCAATGCTATTTAGGATGTTGGCAGGCTAGCACACCATCCAATTCTTCTTATTCATATGTTTTGTCGAACGTTTTAGACCAGGATCTAAAAATAGATTGAACAGTTGAAACCCAGGATTTAAAAATCAAACTATTTAGACCAGAGTTAAAAAATAGACTGAACCGTTTAGACTAGGATCTAAAAATAGATCTAGGATCTAAAAGTAGATTGAACAATTGAGACCAAGATCTAACAATAGACTGAATAGTTGAGACCAGGATCCCAAAATGGATCAAACAATTGAGACCAGGATCTAAAATTAGATACCCCCTATCTATTGCATGAAATGACGTACAGTGGGGACGGAAAGTATTCAGACCCCCTTAAATTTTTCATTCTTTGTTATATTGCAGCCATTTGCTAAAATCATTTAAGTTAATTTTTTTCCCCTCATTAATGTACACACGGCACCCCATATTTACAGAAAAACACAGAATAGTTGACATTTTTGCAGATTTATTAAAAAAGAAAAACTGAAATATCACATGGTCCTAAGTATTCAGACCCTTTGCTCAGTATTTAGTAGAAGCACCCTTTTGATCTAATACAGCCATGGGTTTTTTTGGGGAAAGATGCAACAAGTTTTTCATACCTGGATTTGAGGATCTTCTGCCATTCCTCCTTGCAGATTCTCTCCAGTTCTGTCAGGTTGGATGGTAAACGTTGGTGGACAGCCATTTTTAGGTCTCTCCAGAGATGCTCAATTGGGTTTAAGTCAGGGCTCTGGCTGGTCCATTGAAGAACGTCACGGAGTTGTTGTGAAAGCCGCTCCTTCGTTATTTTAGCTGTGTGCTTAGGGTCATTGTCTTCTTGGAAGGTAAACCTTTGGCCCAGTCTGAGGTCCTGAGCACTCTGGAGAAGGTTTTCGTCCAGGATATCCCTGTACTTCGCCGCATTCATCTTTCCCTCGATTGCAACCAGTTGTCCTGTCCCTGCAACTGAAAAACACCCCCACAGCATGATGCTGCCACCCCCATGCTTCACTGATGGAACTGTATTGGACAGGTGATGAGCAGTGCCTGGTTTTCTCCACACATACCGCTTAGAATTAAGGCCAAAAATTTCTATCTTGGTCTCATCAGAACAGAGAATCTTATTTCTCACCATCTTGGAGTCCTTCGGGTGTTTTTAGCAAACTCCATGTGGGCTTTCATGTGTCTTGCACTGAGGAGAGGCTTCCGTCAGGCCACTCTACCATAAAGCCCCTACTAGTGGAGGGCTGCAGTGATGGTTGACTTTCTACAAATTTCTCTCATCTCCCGACTGTATCTCTGGAGCTCAGCCACAATGATCTTTGGGATCTTCTTTACCTCTCTCACCAAGGCTCTTCTCCCCCGATAGCTCAGTTTGGCCTTACGGCCAGCTCTAGGAAGGGTCATCCCAAATGTCTTCCATTTAAGGATTATGGAGGCCACTGTGCTCTTAGGAACCTTAAGTGCAGCAGAATTTTTTTTTATGTAACCTTGGCCAGATCTATGCCTTGCCACAATTCTGTCTCTGAGCTCTTCAGGCAGTTCCTTTGACCTCATGATTCTCATTTGCTCTGACATGCACTGTGAGCTGTAAGGTCTTGTATAGATAGGTGTGTTGCTTTCCTAATCAAGTCCAATCAGTATAATCAAACACAGCTGGACTCAAATGAAGGTGTAGAACCATTTCAAGGATGATCAGAAGAAATGGACAGCACCTGAGTTAAATATATGAGTGTCACAGCAAAGGGTCTGAATACTTAGGATCATGTGATATTTCAGTTTTTCTTTTTTAATCTGCAAAAATGTCAACAATTCTGTGTTTTTCTGTCAATATGGGGTGCTGTGTGTACATTAACGAGGGAAAAAAATAAACTTAAATGATTTTAGCAAATGGCTGCAATATAACAAAGAGTGAAAAATTTAAGGAAGTCTGAATACTTTCCGTCCCCACTGTACAGGTACGTTGTTTCATGCAATAGATGCGCCCTGTCACAGTATATTTTCTGTGGGCGGTCTTTAGTTTACTAGCAAACATGTCATACTTGCCTGCTCTGTGCAATGGTTTTGCACAGAGCAGCCCGATTTTCCTTTTCTGGGGCTTCTGCTGGCACTCTTGGCTCCTCCTGCCTTCAGAGTGCCCCCTGTAGCAAGCCGCTTTGTGCTTGGCCCTGACCCCCCCCCCAGCTACCATGTACTAACTGTGATTGACAGCTTTTAAGTCCTGTTGCTTCTGAGCCCTGTGAGGAGGAAAAGAAAAATTAGAGCTGCTGCCCCTGGGCACAGCGCTGGTTTGAGATCGGGATCAGGTAAATATACAGGGGAGGCTGGGGGGAGCTGGTCACAGTTTTTTAACCTAATGCATAGAATATATAGAAGTAAGAAAAAACTTTCTGCCGTTAGAATCACAAATCACTTCCTTCTCCTGCCCAGGACTACATGTCCCATGAGACATTGTTCCTCACACATTTAATTTTACAAGTTCTCAGTTACTTACATGTATGGTTGGTGTACTGAGCTGTATGTGTTGCACAGTGTATACAGACATGTTCACAGTGCAGCACATTACCAGCTTAGTACATTGTTTGCACTTGTCCAAAAACACAGTGCAACACACATACAGCTCAGTACACCGTATGGCATGTTTGCTATTAAACACAGTTAATACTGACATGTAAACAAATAATGCATTCTGAATGCAGGTCAACTAATTGGCTGCCCAACTAATTGGTAATGAAAATAGTTGACAACTATTTTTATTATTGATCATAATCCATTTTGTATATTAGTTGTTTCAGCCACACCAAGTTGTCTCTATTGCTGCTGCATCCGCAGTAGAGAAATCCTAAGACAGGAAGTGTGTTGGTGGCTGGATCAGCGGTGGAAATAAAGGGGAAAAAAAGAAAACGAATGCAGCCACCACATTCCAGGAATTCAGCTCCATTGTAAAAAGTAAAGGCACACTGTGAGTTAAGTCCATAGAGGTACATGACATCTCCTGGACTTCTCAATTTATATCCGACAGGTTCATAGCACTACTGAAAGACAGATCTCGCTATATTTCCGGGAGCCTGACACTGATCCTTCTGATCTCTGCATCTTTAACAGTAGAGTCCTGCAACTGCTATGCCCTTCCCTCCTTCCCAATCACAGAAGCCTTGGTATTATATAAATGCATTCACAAACTACAAAGGCTTCTCTGAATGGACAGCAGAGGGGAGGCATGGGCAAAACTGCTCTGTGTGCTTTTCTCAGATCCTGGAGTGTCGCTCCAGTACAGCAATAAACTTGTCAAATGTATAAAACAGAAGTCCAGGAGATGTCATGCACCTAGCTGGACTTAACTTGGTGTGCCTTCATTTTTTATAGAGTGGCTGAATTCCTGGAATTCAGCTTTAAGGATTGATAAATTGCAATGTATTACATTTTTGCTTTTGGGTTTAGATGCGCTTAAAAGGCTCGTTCACGCAGGGGACGGCAAAAGCAGGCGGCTGAGCTGCGGTTTTACCATCTAAATAAGGGCATGCAGCTGTTCAGACCTGAGCATGACTATGCAAAGTTGCATTCTTTTCAATTGTGCCTGTTCACACTTGTAGTGGCCCTACACTCTAAACAGTAAATGAGCTCTTTTTTTTCACTGTATTCAAAGTCTTTAATGGGAACGCCTGTAAATGTGCGTTTTTTTGTTTTTTTTTACACCTGAAGAATTCCTCTCCTCCTCTTGTCCTGCCTAATCAATACAGGCGCTGTGTATGGGGCCATGCAGTAACTGTATACAAGGCACAAGGTTGTCATGTGGTGATTCAGCCTTTTTAGCGTTAAACCAAGTGGTTAGGTGGTAACATATCACCTCCCCTCCACTTGCCAAAGCCCTATGAAAAGTGATCCACCGTGGATTGTTTTTTAGAGAGGCAGCAAGGGCTGCAACATGTCAGAATGAGCCCTAGGAGAATTGATGATGTTTTGAAGGGTTTGTAAACTTAGAAATAAAAAAAAAAAAAAAAAAAATTCTGTCTTTTTAATAGAGACAGAATTTCATTTTTGCCCATAGTGCTTCTATAATACCTGGTTGATCCTGCCAGTTCCCATCTTCCTGGTAATAAATTGACCTTGCTAAGCATGGGAGTTGACCCATGCTAGCATGGTCCGTTTATGTCCCCTGTCATCCTGCTGTTAGATACAGGCACCCTGTGCAAGCGCACAAGGTGCCTGTATCATCCGTGGTCCCTGTAAATCTCACTCCTCCCTCTAACTTTGAGCGAAGGAGCCTTCCCCAGCCGATCCTCCTCCTCCTCCTCTTTGTGAGGAAAAGGGGGAAGTGACATTCTGTCGTGGGGTAAGATTGCGCTCATTACCATGGAAACACTTGACACTAGGTGGCGAGCATCACTTCCTGCAATGATGTGAATGCCCAGCTTCGTGCACACCCACCGGCAGGTCTGTGAATCGCTCTGAAATAGAGATCATGTGACCTGCATTTGCAAGACTGAAAACAAATTATTGGCAAGTTCTATAAAAAAAATGTAAAGATGGATTTATAAAGTGCATACATTTTATTAATTTAAATATATGTTTACTGTGTTTTACAACTACATTAAATGCAAATGATGGAAATGCTAAATATTGATATGATTTTTCTGTTTAGGCACTTTGAAGGGTTGTTAACCCTTTAATGACTAAGCCTATTTTTGAAATTTGGTGTTTACAAGTTAAAATCTAGAGAATAAAATGGCGATTGTTGCAATATTTTATATCACACGGTATTTGTGCAGCGGGGTTTTAAACGCAACTTTTTGGGAAAAGGGACACTATCATGAATTAAAAAAAAAAAACAAACAGTAAAGTTACCCCAATTTTTTTTGTATAATGTGAAAGATATTGTTACGCCGAGTAAATAGATACCAAACATGTCGCGCTTTATAATTGCACGCACTCGTGGAATGGCGACAAACTACGGTACCTAAAAATCTCCATAGGCGACGCTTTAAATTTTTTTACGGTTACCAGGTTAGAGTTACAGAGGAGGTCTAGTGCTAGAATTATTGCTCTCACTCTGACAATAGTGGCGATACCTCACATGTGTGATTTGAACACCGTTTACATATGCGGCCACGACTTCCGTATGCATTTTCTTTGCTGCGCTGGGATGGGGGCGCTTTAAAATTGTTTTTTTTTTTTTTCTTATTTTTTTTAATTTATTTTTATATTTATAAATTGTGTTTTTAAAAAAAAAATTTTTTTTGATCACCTTTATTGCTGTCACCAGGAATGTAAACATCCCTTGTGACAGTAATAGGTGGTGACAGGTACTCTTTATGGAGGGATCGGGGGTCTAAAAGACCCCCGATCCCTCCTTTGCACTTCAAAGTATTCAGTATCGCCGTTTTCGGTGATTCTGAATACTGTGGATTTTTTTTTAAACCGGCGCCATGGGCAGCCGAGTAAACGGGAAGTGATGTCATGACGTCGCTTCCGTGTTTACGATTAGGGGGCTGGAACGAAGCCGCTCAGGCTTCTTTTCAGTCCGTCCCCAGCCGCCGGAGGCAACCGATTGGTCATCGGGCCTCCCGATGGAATGGGAGGCCCAGTAAGAGTGGCGCAGAGGGGGGACGTCCCCTCCCGCTCCTCCGGTATAACAGCCGAGCGGCTTTTAGCCACATCGGTTGTTATACCTGGATAGCCGATCGCCGGCTCTAAAAACCAGTACCGGGATGATGCCTGCAGCTGCGGGGATTATCCCGGTATAACCCCGGAAAGCCAAGTACGCACATCTGCGTACGTTCGGAGAGAGGGGTTAAGACTAAAGTTTGATCATTTCATTATTGTTGAAAGCATCCTCGTTTTACAGCTTTTTCCACAAGTACTCAAAATGTTTGTGTACCTAACTTTTGTTAGGTGAATATTTATCTTTAACAAGACTTTTTCCTGTTTTTTTTCATTTCTTTTTTTCAGATTAATTCAGTGTTTGAAGTACCAGATACACAAAACGTACATCCTGCAATTATCGATGTAAAGAACGAACCATCTTCCAAACAGCAGGTACTGAAAATGGGTTACATCTTGACAGTCTATATTCAAACATGATCGAGTTAGATTTTTTTAATTTGTGATAAAACAATGAGTTTCTGCCTTTATGAAACTCAATATTGCTTTTACTGGTTGCATTGCGGCTTTAAACCGGTTGTATACGTAGAAGGTTTTCACCTTAATGCATTCTATGCATTAAGGTAAAAAAAAGAAACCTTGTGTGTGCATCCCCCAAAATTGTCCTGACAATAAACGGGCACCTCCGCTTTTGCAAGGGGTGGGGGAAGTCTACCTGCCTTTTTGACCACTTGGGCTCAGGGCAATTCAGATCTTTGGGTTCAGTATGGTGGGACCCAGAGGTACAGGCTGGAGTTTACTCCCTACCACCTCTTCACTTTATGTCCCTAAAACTACCTACCTGTCCAAAGTTGTGGGCTTTTCAGGCTGCCTTGTAGCAACTTCACTCTTTGGAAGTGATTGTTTGTTCCTTCCGAGGAAGGGTTTCAAGGCTTTAATTCAAACCTGTTTAGAATTCCAACTTGAAGGTCCTCAATGCCTTGATGTGGGTTCAAAAATTCTGAATGAAATTGGCCCAGTCTGTAATTGCATAGTTGCAACAAAGCGAACTTATAGCATCTATAGACATCAATGATACATATTGCCATTTTCCCCCCTCATCAGCAGTTCTTGCAATTTGCAGTGGGCAAGCAACATTTCCAGTTTGTGGCTCTTGTCCCTTGGCTAGTTCTCACCAAGGTGCTTGCTTCGAAGCTCGCAGTGCTGTGTTGTCAGGGAATCCATATTATTAGAAATCTAGATGACCTTCTCTTAAAGGATCACTCCGTCCCAGCCCTGGCAGTAAATGTGTAGTGGACATTTCAGAGTTTTGGGTGGATTTAACCCTACAGATGTCTCAGTTGGATCCAACTCGGTGCAGACATGTGTAGGTGTTTCTTCCCTGGAATTAGTGTTGGCCCTCTAAGCTCATGTGTGGACCTTGCGCTCCAAAAAGCTTCCAGCAGTTTCGATTTTGCTTGAGAGTACTAAGCCTCTTTGTGGCTTCATTTGAGGCAATCTTTGTCCAGTTTCACTCCACACCTCTACAGCTCAGTTTGCTAAATGCGTGGAACAAGCTCCCTCAGTCTCTCAACAGACCTGTGCGCTTTTGTCTCAAGGCCAGGATATTTCTGTGGGCTGACCAGCCCTGTGCTGGAATCATGGAAGTCCCTTCTCCCATTACTTTATAGCAGGGGTCTCAAACTCACAGCCCTCCAGCTGTTGCAAAACTACAAGTCCCATCATGCCTCTGCCTGTGTGGGTCATGCTTGTAACTGTCAGCCTTGCAATGCCTCATGGGACTTGTAGTTTTCAAACAGCTAAAGGGCTGCTAATTTGAGACCCTTGCTTTAAAGTGTCTCATATACGGGTGCTAGCCTGCCAGGCTGGAGAGATGTCTTAGGGAAAGAAATGGTCCAAGGGACATGGTCGTCAGGGGAGTTCAGACTTTCCACCCATTATCTTGAATTAAGGGACAGAAATAACTTTTTGGTGGTTTTAAGGCCTTGGACTTCCATTCTGCTTAAGGTGGCTTTCTCCTTCCACAATAATCAGGCCTCACCTGTGGGCTCTTGCATGGACTGTCCTGCTTCCCGTTCTGACAATTCTAGGTGCATTAGGCAGGCTATCACTAAGGCTTAGGCTTTGAAGGATAGGAGTCCTTCTTTACATGTTAACGCTCGTTTGACATGTTCATTTGGTGCATCCTGGGCTTTTCAGCACCAGGTTTCTGTTTCCCAAATTTGAAAGGCCACCACCTGGTCTTTTGTTAACACGTTTGTGAAGTTTTACCAGGTGAATGTTCTTGTCTCTGCTGGTGCTAGATTCAGCTATATGCCTTCAAGCCTGTGTTGTGTAATGTACTCCAAGAAAACTATTTTACAGGTAAGTCAAAAATCCTTTATTTTATTCACTTTGCCTTTGAACATTAGGGAATTCGACTATTCCAAGATGAGTCAATTCCCTTGCACCAATTGTGTGTCCATTTACTTGAGTGATAGTTCTGAGCCTGCTGACAAAACAACACACACATTAAATACATTAAATGCACATGTAATCTTATAGGAAGATTGTGGTTAAAATTAATGGTTGATGAGTAAGGGACCATTCACGCTGCTCCAGCGGCTGCTGCACACTAAACGGGGTGTTGTCTAACATATATTTTTTTTTTTTTTTTTGTCAGTGAAAGCAAATATTTTGGATTCCTAAAAGTAGCTTCTAGCACTAGATTGAACAGCACTCCCATTGCATCCTGGGTTATTGCTATAAAAATAACATAAGCTTAATTGCGTTATAGACCATTGTCTTTTTATGATGTACTAAAGACATAGTTTGTTACAGTATGGACATTGTATCTGCCTTAAGATTCCAGCTATGGAAAGTAAGGCAGTGAAAAGCTAGACTTCCGCAGGTCTGTTATTAATAGCAACAGCACTAGTGTTGGTTTCCCTACAGTTATTCTCCACTGGTTCTCTGCGCAGTACAGCTGAAAATAGTTCTGTTCAAAGTGACATCGCTCTACTCATCAGAGCCTGATCCTTCTCTCATGGGAACCTGTCATAGTTGAGGCTTGTCTTTTGCAGATTCATTTAGAGAGTATATTTCTGCAGGAGACCACGGCTGACACCATTCAAATCCCAGATGTATTGGCCAGTCTGGTGTAGTAATGTAATAATCCTTGTCCATAGACCTTTAACAAATGAAATGTTACATAATAAGGGATTTATTTGCTTCGCTGTTTCATAGTAACATACCAAAACAAATAGACTGCGGCTGTTCTACAGGTTTTTTTTTTTTGGGTGTGTTTAATGCTATATTTAAAATAAGTCGTCAGTTATGTTTTTTTAAAGCTGTCAATACACTAGTAGAATTTCTGAAAATTTTTGCTTTTAGAACATTTGTTTGACTTTGTTTGGCCAAATTGGCATTTGTTTTTGACCACAGTGACAAGAAAATTTGAGGGAGCAGGATAGAAAATTTTCTTTAGCTGCTAAATTTTTAGCAGTGAATGTGGTTTTCATTCTGTAAAGTCCATGCTTTCCAAAATTAAATGTTAAAGTAAGATTTCGATATACTTTGGAATGATGTTCAAATCGGATAGCATCGGATACCGGCCTCCTGGGCCGGTATCGTGCTTTCTTGGTGACTTTGCTGCCTGGCTACCCTACTTTCTTTCCTCTGAAATACCCACTATCATTCTTGGTGACTTCAACATTCCTGTCAATGTTAACAGCCCAACTACAGCTAAACTTCTTGACTTAACCTCATCTTTTGACCTAACCCAATGGACACATACTTCCACTCACTCCAGTGGTAATACCCTTGACCTTGTATTCTCCCATCTCTGCAACCCTGGCAACCTCACCAACACCCCCTTTCCTCTTTCTGATCACAACCTCATTTCTTTCACTGTATCCTTGCCTCCAACCACCCATCCCTCCAAGCAGCAAACAATTACTTGTAGAAATCTTCGCCACTTTAACCCTTCTCTTCTCTATACTGCTACTGACCACCTATATGACATAATCTCTCCCCTGTCCTGTCCTGTCCTGACCTGGCCACCTGTGTCTACAACAGTTCACTCTCATCATCACTAGATGCACTTGCTCCTCTAACCACACTCAGAATCAGGCCTCAACCGTTACAACCCTGGAAAACTGACAACACTAGAAATCTCAAGAGACATTGCTGTGCTCTTGAATGACTGTAGCGTAAAACTAAATGCCTGCAAGACTTCACCCTATATAAATCTGCCCTTCTAAAATACAGTTCATGCCTCCATGCCGCCAAACAAACCTACTTTGTCTCTCTTTTTAATTCCTTGTCAACCAGTCCCCGTCGGCTCTTCTCAACCTTTATCTCTCTACTTCGTCCCCCACCCCCTCTACCCACTAACTCTCTCACTACCCAAGAGATTGCCAATCACTTCAAAGACAAGATTGATGCAATTCGTGAGCATACCTCTACTGTGCGTACATCTTCCCCGCCCAACATACCTTGCCTAACAGCACATTCAACACTCTCCTCTTTTGAATTGGCTACTACTGATGAGGTTACAAAACTTTTCTCAGATGCCCACTTAACCAATTGTCCCCTGGATCCTGTTCCCTCACAACTACTACGGTCACCCTCTTCTTCTATCCTATGCTCCCTCACTCACATCTTCAATCGCTCCCTCTCTAGTGGCATCTTCCCCTCCCCTCTAAAACATGCGCAGATCACTCCCATACTTAAAAAGCCCTCACTGGACCCTACCAACCTGAACAACTTAAGACCCATCTCTTTGCTATCATTCACTTCTAAACTTCTAGAACGCTTAGTCTTCAACCGTCTTAGCTCCTACCTCAGTGAAAATAACCTAAAACCAACAGCCAGTACTCCATACTCCTACTACTTGACCTCTCTGCAGCCTTTGATACTGTTGACCACCCGCTCCTTCTCAATAAACTACATTCCCTTGGCCTCCGAGATTCTCCTCTATCCTGGTTCTCTGCCTATTTATCACAGCGCTCCTTCAGTGTCACCTACAACTCTGTCTCCTCCTCTCCATTGCCCCTTTCTGTGGGGGTCCCCCAAGGCTCTGTTCTTGGACCCCTTTTCTTCTCTATCTACACCTCCTCCCTTGGTCACTTGATAACCGCCCACGGCTTCTAGTACCACTTATACGCCGATGACACCCAAATCTATCTGTCTACTCCTCACCTCACTCCCTCAGTCTCCTCTCGCATTACTAACTTACTAACTGACATATCAGCATGGATGTTGCACCACTTCCTTAAACTAAATCTCTCTAAAACTGAGCTATTAATATTCCCCCCCCCCCACCCGTGCCCCCCTCCACGACTTTTCCATCAAAATCCACAATGCAACCATCACTCCCTCCCCTCACGCCAGGGTTCTAGGTGTAATCATAGACTCTGACTTGTCATTTCAGCCTCAAATTGTTGCCAAAAGTTTGTACAATTCACCTCCGTAACATCTCTAAAATGTGCCCCTTTTTAACAAATGAAACCACCGAGCTCCTCACTCACTCCCTTGTTATCTCTCGCCTTGACTATTGCAACTCCCTTCTCATTGGCCTGCCTCTCCCTATCTCCTATCCCCTCTTCAGTCTATTATGAATGCTGCTGCCAGACTTATCCACCTTACCAACTGCTCAGTGTCTGCCAATGCCTACACTGGCTTCCAATCACCCAGCGAATTAAATTCAAAATACTAACCACAACATACAAAGCCATTCACAACTCTGCTCCGAGCTACATCACCAATCTTGTCTCCAAATATCACCTAAATCGTCCTCTCCGCTCTTCTCAAGACCTCCTACTTTCAAGCTCTCTCGTCGTCTCCTCTCATGCTCGTCTACAGGATTTCTCCAGAGCCTCTCCCATCCTCTGGAACTCGCTACCTCCACCTGTCCAGCTATCCCCTACTCTTGCTACCTTCAGGGGATCCCTGAAAACTAATCTCTTCAGAAAAGCCTATAACGTCTCTAACTAATCTTTTACCACTTCCATCAGCTCATTCTCCACAGTTATAACCTTTTGTACCACCTGCCCCACCCTATTAGATTGTAAGCTCTTCTGAGCAGGGCCCTCTTAATCCTCTTGTATCTTATTGTATTATAACTGTATTGTCTCCCTTTTATATTGTAAAGCGCTGCGTAAACTGTTGGCGCTATATAAATCCTGTATAATAATAATAGCATTATTGAATGTACTGATGAAAATTTTCATACAAATGTTCATTTGGAAATCTACTATTGTATGAACAGTATTAGTTTGGCTTTCATTAAAAGGGTAAAACAAACTGATGTCAACCTAGTTCTTTCCTCCTAATTGTCCAGTCTGCAATACGATCTCATGCCTAATTGGCAGCCTGCAGGGTAGCCATGCGACCTTTCAAAATCTATCTCCAGTTTGATGACTTTAGTTTTCTTTGAAGTCTAAGTGTAGTCATCACTACAAGAATTCTGATCCAAATAAAACGGATAAGGTTTCAAAACGAAGAACTATAGATATTACTAAATATAACCAATTAACATTTTCACCTACTGTCCCTACAGTAGCAAAGTCATATTAAAACATTGTAACTCACTCAGCTACATGCTGTGTGCGTGTGTTTTCTCCTCCATTACATTATGTTAATTGGAAGCACAGCACATACTGGATTAACCACTTCAGCCCCAGAAGATTTGGCTGCTCAATGACCAGGCCATTTTTTGCGATTCAGCACTGCGTCACTTTAACTGATAATTGCGCGGTCGCGCGACGTTGTACCCAAACAAATTTGATGTCCTTTTTTTTCCTACAAATAGAGCTTATTTTTTGCGCTATAAACAAAAAACAATTTTGAGAAAAACACAATATTTTGTACTTTTTGCTAAAATAAATATCCACAATTTTTTTTTAAAAAGCGATTTTTCTTTTTTTTTCCTCAGTTTAGGCCGATATGTATTTTTCTACATATTTTTGGTAATAAAAATGGCAACAAGCATATATTGATTGGTTTGCACAAAAGTTATAGCGTCTACAAAATAGGGGATAGATTTATAGCATTTTTATTATTTATTTATTTTTTGCTAGTAATGGCAATCTGTGATTTTTATCGGGACTGCGACATTATGGCGGACACTTTTGACACAATTTTGAAATCATTGACAATTTATACAGCGATCAGTGCTATAAAAATGCACTGATTACTGTGTAAATGACACTCACAGGGAAAGGATTAACACTAGGGGGCGATCAAGGGATTAACTGTGTTCCCTAGTGTGTGTTCTAACTGTGGGGGAGGGGACTGACTATAGGAGATGACAGATTGTGGTTCCTAGCTCTTAGGAACTCACAATTTGCCTCTCCTCACAGAACAGGGATTTCTGTGTTTACACACACGTCCCTGTTCTGCCTCCTTCATGCCCGCGATCACGCATGGCCACGGTCATCGCGACCGCCGGCCACGAGCATCGGCACCACACTGTGCAACGGGCGCTTAAAGGAGCCAACGGCTCGCGGGACCGTGCTGACCCGCCGCAGTATAATGACGGTGGCTGGTCGGCAAGTGGTTAAAGAGCAAAGAGTATAACATCATGGAAACTGGGATTTTTTTTTTTTCTTCAGTAAGACATGCTGTGCTATTTTTGAACTTTGAATACTGTGTGTGTAACCTTTCAATTCTTGAAAATTTCTGACTCTAGTTGTAAGCATTTGATGGGCATACATTTTTATACTAAGAAGAAAAAAAACTTCTAGGTTTCTCCTACTATCGCATAGCTTGTACAAATTCCCTTAAAGAGTTATTAAATCCCACAACAGTAAAGTCAGTGTGTATATGCAGTAAAGCATGCTCGTTATACTCACTGTGACACCTAAGGGGTTAATCCTCTGCATTGTGTACAAAGGCTGTTTGATCCCGTCTTATATGATCCTCCCCTTTTTCCACTGACTCCAGAATATGTCCGGATAAGACAGAGTTAGTGGAGTCAGGCTGCACATGCTCAGTTTGAGTATTGCTAGAGAGATTTTTTTTTTTTTCTTGGGAGAGTGCATGTGATTAGCACTGGACCAATCAGCACTGTCCAGACAGAGGGTCAGGGGTCATGCATCCTGATGGGACAGCCAGTGCCGTGTGAAAACTCCTCCCACAAGCTTTAACCAGGCACTGATAGAATTCACAAGACTGCTATATACTGCTGGTAAAAAAAGAAGGTATTTGGCAGTTTATATTTTCAAAAATAATTGAATTTCTATGTTCTGTGTACTGTGGGAGATCAGATATAGCGAATGCAGGGTCCTGTGTTTAGTAACACTTTGAGGCTTGGTTGCGCCCTGAATATGTTCTGATATTGTTGGTGGCTCTGCTGCTTCACTTTTGGTTAGTAAGGCATTTTACAGTTGTATGCAAAAGTTTAGGAACCCCTGACAGTTTCCATGATTGTCATTTATAAATATTTGGATGTTTGGATCAGCAATTTCATTTTGATCTATCAAATAACTGAAGGACACAGTAATATTTCAGTAGTGAAATGAGGTTTATTGGATTAACAGAAAATGTGCAATATGCATCAAAACAAAATTAGGCAGGTGCATGAATTTGGGCACCCAACAGAAAAATCACATCAATATTTAGTAGAGCCTCCTTTAGCAGAAATAACAGCCTCTAGACGCTTCCTATAGCTTGTAATGAGTGTCTGGATTCTGGATGAATGTATTTTGGACCGTTCCTCCTTACAAAACATCTCCCAGTTCAGTTAGGTTTGATGGTTGCTGAGCAGGAGAGCCCGCTTCAAATCACCCCACAGATTTTCAATGATATTCAGGTCTGGGGACTGGGATGGCCATTCCAGGACATTGTACTTGTTCCTCTACATAAATGCCCGAGTAGATTTTGAGCAGTGTTTTGGGTCATTGTCTTGTTGAAATATCCACCCTTTGCTTAACTTCAACTTTGTGACTGACTCCTCAACATTATTCTCAAGAATCTGCTGATATTGAGTGCAATCCATGCGACCCTCAACTTTAACCAGATTCCCAGTACTGGCACTGGCCACACAGCCCCACAGCATGATGTTACCTCCACCAAATTTTACCGTGGGTAGCAAGTGTTTTTCTTGGAATGCTGTGTTCTTTTGCTGCCATGCATAATGCCCCTTGTTATGACCAAAAAACTCAATCTTTGTTTCATCAGTCCACAGCACCTTATTCCAAAATGAAGCTGCCTTGTCCAAATGTGCGTTTGCGTACCTCAAGCGACTCAGTTTGTGACGTGTGTGCAGAAAAGGCTTCTTTCGCATCACTCTCCCATACAGCTTCTCCCTGTGCAAAGTGCGCTGAATTGTTGAAGGATGCACAGTGACACCATCTGCAGCAAGTTGATTTTGTAGGTCTTTGGAGGTGGTCCGTGGGCTGTTTTTGACCGTTCTCACCATCCTTCGCCTCTCCAATATTTTATGTGGCCTGCCACTTCTGGCCTTAACAAGAACTGTGCCTGTGGTCTTCCATTCCTCACTGTGTTCCTCACAGTGGACACTGACAGCTTATATTCCTGCGATAAATTTTGTAGCCTTCCCCTAAACCATAATGTAGAACAATCTTTGTTTTCAGGTCATTTGAGAGTTGTTTTGAGGCCCCCATGTTGCCACTCTTCAGAGGAGACTCAAAGTGAACAACAACTTGCAATTAGCCACCTTAAATACCCTTTCTCATGATTGGACGCACCTGTCTATGAAGTTCAGGGCTTAATGAGCTCAGCAAACCAATTGAGTGTTCCAATTAATCAGTGCTAAGTAGTTACAGGTATTCAAATCAACAAAATGACAAGGGTGCCCAAATTTATGCACCTGTCTAATTTCGTTTTGATGCATATTGTGCATTTTCTGTTAATCCAATAAACCTCATTTCACTACTGAAATATTACTGTGTCCTTCAGTTATTTGATAGATCAAAATGAAATTGCTGATCGAAACACCCAAATATTTATAAATGACAACCATGGAAGTTGTCAGGGGTTCCTAAACTTTTGCATACAACTGCATCGTAGATATGAACTGATTGGTAAGGCCTGGTTAAGTGGTGGATGTGGGACCAACCTTGGCTTTAATAACTGAAGTTCCTGTTTGCATATTTGTGCACCCCAGGCAAGCTCTGAAAACTGTGTGCCTTTATGTGCTGGCACCTTTAGTTGCTTCCTTTGCATATGTGTTGGCATGTCACGAAGGCATACATTGAAATTATACTGTACCTTAACAGGAGCTTACATCTGTTCAAGAAAGTGTCTACAATTAGAGACCCAGATTTGCTTGGGATCTTTGTAAACCCCTAATGGGTGTTTAGGGTACAGTGAGACATGCATAATTTTAAAACATTACAAGCTTCTCCTTTTAAATAGTAAATTGTTGACTTTAGCATACTGTATTAGAACAGACAAATTATTAGATATCTTTATTCAAAAAATGAGTGTACAGGTAGAATCCTTAGATGTGTAGGTCTGGTCTTCTCTTTGCATAGTGTCATCATGCCAAGATAAAAAGAGCTATTTGAAGTAATTAATTCCACTTTATGGAAATAATTTACAAGTAGCAAAGATTTCAAATGACTGCTAATTTATCCAGGACTGGCAAGCTCAGCAGATACAGCCCAAGAGCTGACTGATGCTAAAGTTAGGCTTAAGGAACCCCAAAATTTCATTGGAGGATCTGCAGGTAACTCAGGTAACTCTTGCAACAATTGGGGGTACATTTATTTTTTAAAAATTGCATAACATTTCACCCAGGAAGGTGCACGAAGGTGCATGTACGTTCATTCCTCATTTGGCAGCCAGTAGATGGTGAAAGCCAAAGAGAATATTTTAGAAGAGCCTTGTGCCAACTGTGTGTTGGTAAAAATATTATGGTTTGTGGTTGCTTTGCTGCTTCAGGGCCTGGACCGCTTACAATCATCCAACTATGGACTTTGCATGCTTTCAAAACGTGGAGACTGTGAGGCCGTCTAACCGAAAGTTAAAGCTGAACTGAAAAGTGATTTTTTTAAATCAATATTGGTCTGAAGCAAATCTGTGCAGGAATTGCTCACAAGAGAAGAAATGGGAGGTGTTATGGATTGGACTAGTCAAATCACTGATTTGAATCCCATTAAAATGGTATGGTAGGATTTTGAAATGTGCAGTTCATGCAAGGAAATTGCATTGAAAAGTGTTCAGAAATTTCACTGAGCCATTGTCAGAAACCTGGTGGGAGGCAAAACCCCAACAAGAAGTTATTTCTGCTAAAGGGGCAAAAGCAGCTTTTGAGGCTGTACTCCAATCCACGTTTATCGCTTGCAATGGTTGCTCTTTCCCTTTTCCCTTGTGTAACAAAATCTTTGTGTCTCACTGTATCCATCTGCTGTGCTGATGTTGGATCTAGGGCGTTGGATGCTAAATCATATTAGCTATGCACCAGCATCTGAGAATCACTGGACACCTAAGCAACTCAGTCTGCTGACCTGTTTTGTGTAAACGGGTCTTTAAGATATGATTGCATCAATGTTTAGCAATATTTTGCTTATTAAACAGGTATGCATTAAGTATTGGTGTATTAGATGCATGGTTATATACATGTAGAGCGGGTATATGCAATTAGCGGACCTCCAGCTGTTGCAGAACTACAATTCCCATGAGGCATAGCAAGACTCTGACAGCCACAAGCATGACACCCAGAGGCAGAGGCATGATGGGACTTGTAGTTTTGCAACAGCTGGAGGTCCGCTAATTGCATATCCCTGATGTAGTGTAATTTATGTGAAGGGGAGGGAACCTGGAGAGGTAAATGAGAATGGTTTTTAAAGCTACTAGTCTTGGTTAGCAGTTATTAAAGTTGAACTCCAGGCAAATGTTCTTTTTTTCCCCTCCCATGCAGTAGACTGTGCCGCTCTGCACGGGTTAACTGCTTGTTTTTTGGTTGGACATATTGCCTAATCCTCCAATCCTTCCAGCACAAGACCGGTCCATGCGGCTTCAGCCCTCTCCCAAGCTGTCTTATGTGGTGGACTGTTCCTGACGTCATCATGCCCATAGGCCTGTTCAGAGCGTGAGGATGTCAGGAAAAGTCCTTCTCTGGATCATGGGGGAGTGCCATTTGTCGCTGGAGCAGAGCATCGAGTGTGTATACAGTTTTCTGCTCACTCATTTACAAAACAAACAGTTAACCCATGTAGTGCAGGCACAGCCTCACTACATTTTTTTGCCCGGAGTTGCAACTATGAGCCACTGTTTTGGTGGGACACACATTGATATGAAGGAAGGTATAGACCCAGTGGAGTACACAGTGAATTGCTTGCATAACAAGGATGGGTTAAGAGGTATAGTGCCTTGAAAAAGTATTCATACCCCTTGAAATCTTCCACATTTTGTCATGTTGCAACCAAAAACGAAAATGTATTTTATTGGGATTTTATGAGATAGACCAACACAAAGTGGCACATAATTGTGAAGCGTACACACAGGGTAGCACCGCTCTAACTGTGAAAACCTACAAATATGCATGTTGGTTACTGGTAACTTCACTCCAGGTGCTGTGAACAAGGATCTTCGCCGAAACATGTTAGCAGTTACTTTGTACTTGATTATCGAATAAAGAATTTGGACGGATTCCAGAGTACGGGCTCTTTCCATATATCCATAATTGTGAAGTGGGAGGAAAATGATAAATGGTTTTCAAAATTTTTTACAAATATCTGAAAAGTGTGGTATTCAACCCCCTCTACTCTTATTATACCCCTAACTAAAATCTAGTGAAACTAAATGCTAGAAGTCACCTAATTAGTAAGTAGAGTCCATCTGTGTGTAATTTAATCTCAATATAAATACAGCTGTTCTGTGAAGCGCTCAGAGGTTTGTTAGAGAACCTTAGTGAGCAAACAGCTTCATGAAGGCCAAATAACACACCAGACAGGTCAGGAATAAAGTCGTGGAGAAGTTCAAAGCAGGATTAGGTTATAAAAAAAATATCTCAAGCTTTGAACATCTCACGGAGCACTGTTCAATCCATAATCTGAAAATGGGTAGCGTATGGCACAACTGCAAACCTACCAAGACATGGCCATCCACCTAAACTGACAGGCCGGACAAGGAGAGCATTAATCAGAGAAGCAGCCAAGAGGCCCATGGTAACTCTGGAGGAGCTGCAGAGATCCACAGCTCAGGTGGGAGAATCTGTCCACGGGACAACTATTAGTCGTGCACTCTACAAATCTGGCCTTTATGGAAGAGTGGCAAGGAGAAAGCCATTGTTGAAACAAAGCCACAAGAAGTCCCGTTTGCAGTTTGCGAGAAGCCATGTGTGGGGGACACAGCAAATATGTGGAAAAAGATGCTCTGGTCAGATGAGACCAAAATTGAACGTTTTGGCCTAAAAGCAAAGTGCTATGCGTGGCGGAAAACTAACACTGCACATCACCCTGAACACACCAACATCATGTGGGGATGCTTTTCTTGAAGCAGGGAAGCTGATCAGAGTTGATGTGAAGATGGATGGAGCCAAATCAAGGGCAATCTTAGAAGAAAACCTGTTGGAATCTGCAAAAGACTGGAGACTGGGGTGGAGGTTCACTTTACAGCAGGTCAATGACCCTAAACATACAGCCTGAGCTACAATGGAATGGTTTCAAAGCATATGAATGTGTTAGAATGGCCCAGTCAAAGTCCAGACCTAAAATCCAATTGAGAATCTGTGGCAAGACTTGAAAATTGCTGTTCAGACGCTCTCCATCCAATCTGACCGAGCTTGAGCTATTTTGAAAAGAAGACTGAGCATAAATGTCACTCCCTAGATGTGCAAAGCTGGTAGAGACATCCCCAAAAAGACTTGCAGCTTTAATTGCAGTGAAAGGTGGTTCTACAAAGTATTGCCACGCCACACTTTTCACACATTTATTTGTAAAAAAATTTGAAAAGCAATTATGTTCCTTACACCTCACAATTATGTGCCACTTTGTGTTGGTCTATCACATAAATACCCAATAAAATACATTTACGTTTTAACATGACAAAATGTGGAAAATTTCAAGGGGTATGAATACTTTTTCAAGGCACTGTAGGAACCCCAATGCACTGCTGCTTGTGCTAAAGAAACCGTAATACAGGAATTAATCCTCTTACATCAACATAATCCGTTACTCCTGATATTCCCTCTCAGAACTACTGCTGCGGTATATTGACCAAGGTGTTAATTGCATTACAAATAGTATATATATATATTTTTATTATTTTAAAAAAATGGGCATTTTATATACTGTATGTAGCATGGTAATATCGAATTGATCAGTGGGGAAAAAAAAAACTCATGACAGAAAGTGAACAGAAGTATGGCTGAAAGTGGTTTGGAGTAGTGCACGGAGTGAGCACTAAGAGCAGAAGGATTATACTGGTATAGAAGCTGAGTTTATATCAGGATGTGGTTTGTGAAGGGATTGGCTGCAAATAGTCATAGGTATAAAATGATAGACATTGGGGTGAAAATGGTGTACAACAGGATGGCGTTCTGTTTGGACATTCAGCAAGTACTGTTAAGGCTGAGATACATGGGACAAGCCAGCCAAAGGAAATACCGTACATCTTGATGTAAGGATTGTAACCCTTTTCTTTCTAGTGAAGTTTATGTAATTACAGAGACATCTATCCCGTTCTGACAATTCCTCTTTGCCACTCTATCCACAACTAAAAACAAATCATTTTTAGCTGGAGTTATATTTTAGGAACCAACAGACTAGCAAATGATAGTTGGCTAAATTTAAAAAAATCAATATTGTTAGTACCTGAGTTTGACTTGGTATCAGCCTCTTGCAATTCTGTATACAGCAGATGGAGAATAATATGGAGATTAATAAGTAGCACTTCTGCATTGCAGCACTAGGGTCCTTAGTTTGAATCCCAGCCAGGACACTACCTGCATGGAATTTGAATGTTCTCTTTGTGCTTGCGTGGGTTTCCTCCAGGTACTCCGGTTTCCTCCCACACTCCAAAGACATGCTCAAAGGCCAGTTGAAATCAAATAAAGAATAATGAGGCTTGTTTTACCATGTATATAAGTTCTGTACCCTAAAGCTATGGTTGCCTTACAGCCCCCGTATATCTGTAACCCAAAATTGTCCCAAAGGGGGGGGGACCAAAAGAAAAGCGGGGCTCACAGGAAAGGCAATCTAGATAAATGTATTAAATTCGAGTGAATATTGGTACAAAATTGAAAAACATGGGAATATATACAAGAGCATTACCTATAAGTAACATTGCCCTGATAAAATTGATCGATACCTAGATTGATACGTCCAGATGAAGCTACACACGTTTGTCTTGTGAAACGCGTTGACGTCACTCCGTCCGGATGTCACGCCTGCTGTCATCCCCCGTTGGGGCTAGCCGGCTCACCGATTGAGGGAGTGTTCCGCTCTACGGTTCGGAACAGCTGTATGGAGGGCAACAGGTGCACCTGTATGGCCGGCCATCCATCTACATGAGGAGTGTCCTCCGGATTGCGGAGAACTTTTGAGGCAGTGTCCGGTATCGTTTACAGCGGCAAGTGGTGCAGTCTACAACACAGGGGTCACTGCATCCCGGCGGTACCTAAGGATTCCTAAACAGGACCCGGGAGGGGTAACGTACCTGGCCACCTGTTTGTGTATTTCTGCCCATGCTAGTTACTACAGTACCTGACTTTATAACAGCACGCTCCTGGTTACATCTCATATACTACACCGGATAATTGTATATTCTGCTGCATACCATCTCGGACTCTGGCAACCGCAATCTAATATTTACACATGTATGGCCGATACACCTCCATCCACAGGATGATTGATGTCTAATTACAGGACTCATATTAGCACCCCACTCCACGGCTTCTCACCCTCTCCCTGGTTCCTTCCCTTCCTTTTTCCCAACCCCCCCTGCTTCCCACATCCTTCCACACCCCGCTCTGAGCCACCCCTCCCCCGGGGGAATTGATGTCTGCACTGCAACCTTATTCAGCATATCTGTACACTTCTGATTGTCACAGGTTGCGCAGACATCAATAGCCTAGATGTCCGGACGTTTTTGTTTTGTTAGTCTTTACATGTTATATGTTCCCCATGTCTGTGTTCTTGTTTTTGATCAATCTAGGTATCGATCAATTTTATCAGGGCAATGTTACTTATAGGTAATGCTCTTGTATATATCACCATGTTTTTCAATTTTGTACCAATAAATATTCACTCGAATTTAATACATTTATCTAGATTGCCTTTCCTGTGAGCCTCAAAGGCCAGTTGGATCATGTCTAAAAATTGGCCCTAGTATGGTTATGTAGGCATGTGAGATGGGTAGCTTAGATTGTAAGATCATTGAGGGCAGAGACTTATGTGGATGTACAATAGTAAAAACACTGCACATATTGTCAGCATTTCATAAATACCAGAAAGAAATAAGGAGCCAGCAGTGCTCATGTGCTAGCAAAGAACATTCTAATAGGACAAGAGCTGCTTTTTCTTCACTGTCCAATCTCCGGTTGTGACAATGACAAGAACTCTAAGGCAGGCCATAGATGATGCCCTGGCAGAACACAATGATCACTGTTGACGTCTGTAGCCGCCGGCAGTAATCACAAGCTGGTTGTGCTGAAATCGATCGATGGATCGATTTAGCACAGTCAGCCTGTTCATAGTTGAATCTAATCTCAGCCAGTCCTTTTTGAACAAGGCAAGAATTGATCCATCTATGGCTTAAACACTTCAATACAGGACATTTATACGCCCTTCCTGCCCAGACCAATTTTTAGCTTTCAGCGCTCTTACACTTTGAATGGCAATTACTCAGTCATGCAACACTGTACCCAAATAAAATTTTTATCATTTTTTTTTTCATACAAATAGAGCTTTCTTTTGGTGGTATTTAATCACCACTGGGTTTTTTATTTTTTGTATATTTTTGTATTATTTTTGTACATAAGTGAAAAAAGAGTGAAAATTTTGAGAAAAAAAACATGTTTTTTTAGTTTCTATGATAAAATTTTGCAAATAAGTAATTTTTGTTCATAAATTTTGGACAAAATGTATACTGCTACATCTCTTTTTGGTAAAAATAACCCAAATCAGTGGATATTATTTAGTCTCTGTGAAAGTTATAGAGTCTACAAGCTATGGTGCAAATCATTGAAAATTGATCACACCTGATTACACCTGATGCACTGGCGACCTATCTCATTTCTTGAGGCCCTGAAATGTCAGGAAAGTACAAATATCCCCCCCCATGACCCCTTTTTGAAAAGTAGACAGTCAAAGGTATTCAGTAAGAGGCATGGTGAGTTTTTTGAAGTTGTAATTTTTTCCCACAATTCTTAGGAAAATTAAGATTTTTTTTTCACAAAATTGTCATAATAACAAGTTATTTCTCACACACAACATATGCATGCTTCCGATTACACCCCAAAATAAATTCTGCTACTCCTCCCGAGTATGGCGATACCACGTGTGTGACTTTTACACAGCCTGGCCACACAGAGAGGTCCAACATGCAGGGAGCACCATCAGGGGTTCTAGGAGCATAAATTACCCATCTAATTTCCTAACGACCTATTACATTTGTGAAGCCCCTGGAGCACCAGGACATTGGAATTACCCACAAAATGACCCCATTTTGTAAAGCAAAAACCCAAACGTCTATTCTATGAGGCATAATGAGTCTTTTGAATGGTTCATTTTTTTCCACAAGTCTTCAGAAAATGAAAATCTTGTCAATTTATAAGATATTTCTAACACCTAGCATGTTTATAGAAAAAATTACACCCCAAAACACATTATGCTACTCCATCTTGAGTGTGACGATACCACATGTGAGACTTTTACATAGCCTGGCCACATACAGAGGTCCAACATTGAAGTAGTACCTTCAGGCGTTCTAGGAGCATAAATTACACATCTCATTTCGTTCCTACCTATCACACTTTTGAAGGTCCTTGAGTACCAGGACAGTGGAATTGCCAACAAAATGACCACATTTTGGAAAACAAACACCCCAACGTATATTCTATGAGGCATGGGCTGCAGATAGGTACTCGGGTACTCTGATGTCCTGGTGACAGGTACTCGGGTACTCTGATGGGCTACAGATAGGTATTAGAGTACTCTGATGGGCTGTGACAGGTACTCAGATGAACTGTGACAGGTACTCAGATACTCGTGTACTCAGATGAAATGTGACAGGTACTCAGATGGACTGTGACAGGTACTCGGGTACTCAGATGGACTGTGACAGGTACTCGGGTACTCAGATGGACTGTGACAGGTACTCGGGTACTCAGTTGGACTGTGACAGGTACTCGGGTACTCAGATGGACTGTGACAGGTACTCGGGTACTCAGATGGACTGTGACAGGTACTCGGGTACTCAGATGGACTGTGACAGGTACTCGGGTACTCAGATGCACTGTGACAGGTACTCGGGTACTCAGATGCACTGTGACAGGTACTCGGGTACTCAGATGCACTGTGACAGGTACTCGGGTACTCAGATGCACTGTGACAGGTACTCGGGTACTCAGATGGACTGTGACAGGTACTCGGGTACTCAGATGGACTGTGACAGGTACTCAGGTATTCGGGTACTCAGATGAACTGTGACAGGTACTCAGATGGACTGTGACAGGTACTTGGGTACTCAGATGAACTGTGACAGGTACTCGGGTACTCAGATGAACTGTGACAGGTACTCGGGTACTCAGATGGACTGTGACAGGTACTCAGATGGACTTGCGACAGGTACTCAGGTATTCGGGTACTCAGATGAACTGTGACAGGTACTCAGATGGACTGTGACAGGTACTCGGGTACTCAGATGAACTGTGACAGGTACTCGGGTACTCAGATGGACTGTGACAGGTACTCGGGTACTCAGATGACTGTGACAGGTACTCAGATGAACTAAGCTATGATTAAGCACTGTTTGTAGTGTGAAATACTTCACCTGTTCTGCTCTGCTGTGGCATGTACTTTGATTTTGTTTTTTGAATACTCTGGTACTCAGATGAGCTGTGACATGTACTCAGATGGGCTGTGACAGGTACTCGGGTACTTGGATGGGCTGTGACGGGTACTCGGATGGGCTGTGACAGGTACTCGGGTACTTGGATGGGCTGTGACAGGTATTTGGGTACTCGGGTACTCGGATGAACTGTGACAGGTATTTGGGTACACGGGTACTCGGATGAACTGTGACAGGTACTCGGGTACTCGGATGGGCTGTGACAGGTACTCGGATGTACTGTGACAGGTACTTGGATGGGCTGTGACAGAGTCGTTCCTGACACAGCCCAACCCCTGCTTTCTAGGGGGCGGTCATGTGGTAAAGAGCCATTTTTTAATTAGCTCTTTACACGAATCTGGGATGGGCCGTGTTTGAGGGACACACCTCATCCCCGATCGCTGGGGGCCCACAGGAGTGGTGAGAAACCAAGGATGTGTAATGACGCCCGCCCAGGATGGGAGATCCCATCTGTGGACGTCATATGACTATAGCCCGGTATTGAAGTGGTTATAATGAAACTAAAAGTCTTGTCTTTTTTTTGTTTGTTATTTTTAAGCAAAAAAAAAATGTTATACTTACCTGCTCTGTGTAGTGGTCTTGCAGCCCAGATACTCCTTCTTGGGTCCCTCTTTGGTGCGCCTGGCCCCTCCCTCCTGACGAGTGCCCCCACAGCAAGTGGCTTGTTATGGGGGCACGCGAGCTGCAGCTCCGTGTGTCCATTCAGGCCCTGCCCCCTCTGTCTCCTCGTTGGCTCACTTACTTTGACAGCAGCAGGAGCCAATAGCTCACAGCTGCTGTCTCAGCCAATGAGGGGAGTCCCGGGCAGCCGAGTCTTTCCTGCAACATTGCTGGATAGAGATGGGCTCGGGTAAGTATAGGGGGGCTGCTACACACAGGTTTTTTATCTTAATGCATAGAATGCATTAAGATAAAACATCTTCTGCCTTTACAACCACTTTAAGTGTTTAACTGTATAGCCGAGAAAGATCAGGTGTTCTGCCCTGCCAGACTGGTCTGTACTATGTGGCAGAGCTGTGAGCTGTGTAACTCTCCAGACTGCATGGTTGAGATACATTTGTTTTAGCTGGCGAAACTGCTGTCTTTTATATATGTTATATTTGTGTATTTAACTTTTTGTCTACAGTAAAAAAAAAAAAAAATATCCCACAATGCTGACAGATTTATTCCCCGCGATTTGCCACTGTAGTCACGAATGCAAATTTTTCTAAAAGTGTGCGTCAGTGGAACATATAAGGGTAATCTAAAAGCATCTACATTGCTTGTTGTATCCCATGTATGTGATTTTGTAGCCACAAGGCACCTGGTTTCAAGAGATGTATGTGCAGTTAAAACAGTTGTCTAATCAAAAGGGTGTTGTGTCTTATCAGTGCCAGGTTTATGGTGTCCATTAGCTAGGGTTTCAAGATGTGAGCCCAATCCCTCTGAGAATGTTCAGGAGCAGAATGTGTTATCCCTGCCCCAGCCATTAGATTTATTTGCTGATGACTTGATATCCTTTTGCATTTATGAAGTTAATCCAATTACAACATCTGCAAGAATGCTCTTATGAGATAATAATCCTTAAGCCAATCCATAAATCTCAGAGAAACATATTTCTGAGAGTGTCAGTACCCAAAAGAGGGCAGCCATACAGTCCTCCTGTTACCATAGTGCTAAATGGAATACATTTGCAGTTTATTACACTGAATTTATGCATGCTGATATATCAAATGCTGGCTAATCTGTCCTGAATGTTGATGGTAAAAATAAATGTACTTTTAATATTGCATAGATCAATTCTGGCAATAAGGTATTCAATTTAATTTTTAATTTTTTTTTTTTGAAGTTTGAATACAGTATTAGAATTTGCATGTTATAATATTGTTTAAAAACAGAATTTCCTTTTTTTTCTCCACAGTATGTTCCTAAAGCTGGCCATAGACAGAGCGATTTTCTTTCCCGCAACCGAAATAAAATTGCTTGATTCCTCCATCAATACAGTCAGTGTTGATGGGGAAATCCCTCCCACTGAGATTGTGTCCCTGCCAAGAGAACACAGTGATTACTGCTAGCAGCTATAATAGCCGCTTGCAGTAATTGCATGTAAAATCCGACAGGCTGGTTGTACCCAAGTTGATCAATCACCAACATTCAGCCTGCCCACTAGTGGTTCGAATCTCGGATAGTCCCTATTGAACCGGCTGAGATTCGAACTATCAATGGCCAGCTTTCCACTTGTATGTTATCTGTTAATTGCCCTCCCAGAGTTTAAGCCCTCTTCACATAGGTGTGTTGCAGTAGCACGCAGTAAAACATGCTGTTACAGTGGTGGGAAACAAACCCACCCACTGCATGCTTTGCACTACACTTAATAAATAATGCATAATAATAATAGTGCATTGCCAGCCAATTTACAAAGACTGGGCTGCTTTTAATAGTAACTACTTTTGTTGAGAAAATTTGAATCCCCTCTGAGTGATCTATGTATATCCTTCCTGTTTATGCCCTGAATAAAAAGCTTTTTATTTGATTATGTTAATGTGCATAGTGATTTCGAATGGAGGTAGTTTTTTCATTCAGCTGATAAACTTTGGTTTCTAATGAGGAAAGTTGCAGTGTTGGAATCCCTTTTAGAAGTGATAAACCTTTTGGGAGTATCTCACCAAAAAAATTTGATTTTTGTTGCACAGGTTTTAGTCATCCTCTGCCTTTGGGCAGATGCCTAGAACTTGTACCTTTAATAATTTGATCCCCTGCAGGTTTTGTAAGTTTGCCCATTTACAAAGAAATGAAGGGTCTATAATTTTTATCATAGGTGTGTTTTAAATGATAGAGACAGAATATCAACCAAAAATCCAGAAAAAACACATGATACAAATGTTATAAAGTGAGTTGCAGTTCAGTGAGTAAAATAAATATTTGATCCCCTCCCAACCAACAATAATTCTGGCTACAGTATGTGCTCATGTGGTACAAAGATTAGTCCTGTCAATTTAAGAATGTGCTCTGAACAACAACTCATTATGTGTATAAAAAACACCTGTCCACAGAATCCTTCTTTCGTCCATTCAAACCTCACCATCATGGTCAAGACCAAAGTGCTGTCAAAGGGCGTCAGGAACAAGATTGTAGACCTGCACAAGGCTGGAATGGGCTACAAGACCGGAATAGACTACAAGACCATCAGCAAGAAGCTTGGTGAAAAGGAGACAACTGTTGGAACGATTATTCACAAATGGAAGAAATACAAAATAACCATTAATCGTCCTCGGTCTGGAGCTCCATGCAAGTTTTCACCTCATGGGTTAAAAATGATCATGAGAAAAGTATGGGATCAGCCCAGAACTAAACGGGGGAAACTTGTGAATGATCTCAAGGCAGTTGGGACCATAGTTACCAAACAAACCATTGGTAACACAATATGTTGCCATGGATTGAAATTCTGCAGTTCCCGCAAGGTCCCCCTCCTCAAGAAAGGCACATATACAGGCACGTCCGAAGTTTGCCAATGAACATCTAAATGATTCAGAGAAGGATTGGGAGAAAGTGATCTGGTCAGATGAGACCAAAATTGAGCTTTTTGGCATTAACTCGACTCATCGTGCTTTGAGGAAGAAAAATGCAGACTATGATCCTAAGAACACCATTTCTGCAGTCAAGCACAGAGGTGGAAACCTAATGCTTTGGGGCTGTTTCTCTGCTAAAGATACAGATCAACTTTGCCGCATTGATGGGCCAATGGATGGGGCCATGTATTATAAAGTCTTGGATGGGTCTTCCAGCATGACCATGACCCAAAACATACCGCCAAGGCAGCAAAGGAGTGTCTCAAGAAGAAGCACATTAAAGTCATAGAGTGGTCTAGCCAGTCTCCAGACCTTAATCCTGTAGAACATTTATGGAGGGAGCTGAAACTCAGAGTAGCCAAGCGATAGCCAAGAAACCTTAAGGGTTTAGAGAAGATCTCTAAATAAGCGTGGTCCAAAATCCCTCCTGAGATGTGGGCAAACCTGGTAACCAACTACAAGAAACGTCTTAACTCTGTGCTTGCCAACGAGGGTTTCTCCACCAAATACTAAGTCATGTTTCTTATTTTACTCACTGAACTGTAACTCAGTTTATAACATTTGTATCATGTGTTTTCTTTTGGATTTCTGTTTTGATATTCTCTCTCTATCATTTAAATTACACCTATGATAAAAATTATAGACCCTTCATTTCTTTCAAAGTGGGAAAACTTACAAAATCCTCAGGGGTTCAAATAATTATTTTCCCCACTATATGTATGAATGTGAGATAAAGACCTTAGATTTACCGCTCTTGCTCTTTGAGGGCAGGGACTGGTGGTAATGTACAGTATATATGTAAAGCGCTGCATAAATTGACGGTGCTATATATGTTCCTGTAATAATAGTGCAGTTCAGTGAGCCAATCCCACAAGCAGGAAATTACATTTCTGGGGAAGTTTTGTAAGCCAACGGTGTACAGAATACCTCCGGTTTTCCATATTATCTTGAATTTTACAGAAAATTACAGTAGCTGTAGCTTGAAAGAGAAATTTAATTTTTAATAACATTACATTACAATTAGGCTTGTGTATCCATTGTATGTTCTATATTTCTTTTATTTGCTATATTTTTTTTCTCACATAAGTGTAGTTGCCCTTTAACGCTGTACATCTCCACTTGACTGCTGCAATAGAACCTAATACAACATAAGCATCTGCTTCTGGCTTCATTCTTAAAATGCACAAGTTCATTAAAGTGGTTGTAAACTCTCAAAAACAACTTGCAAGACAAAGGCATAACAAGCCCACACTGGACCACCAGGGATACCACCAGGGATGGTCAGCACACATGGATGACCAGTTATGCTCCCCATGGCCACCAGGCATGCCACACAGTGCCCTAAAAGATGCCAATCAGTGCCCAGAAATAGTGCCAGTCAGTGCCAACTACAGATGGCTGCCAGATGTCTCCTCATCAGCGATGCCCATCAGGGCCACCTACAAGTGCCCATCCGTGCTGCATACCAGTGCCACCTCATCAGTGCCTGTCAGTGGAGGAGAAAACTTACTTTACAAAATTTTATAACAAAGGAAAAAAAAATGTTCTAAATTTTCGGTCTTTGTTTTTGTTGCACAAACAATAAAAACCCCAGCAGTGATCAAATACCACCAAAAAAAGCTCTATTTGTGGGAACAAAATGATAAAAAAAATTGTCATTCAAAATGCGATAGCGCTGAAAGTTAAAAATTGGTCTGGGCAAGAAGGGGCAAAAGTGCCTGGTATTGGGAGCCCCTGTGTGAATTCTTGTGTGGAGGAAAAGAAGAAAGGGATCTGAATATACAGTTGGGTCCATATATATTTGGACACAGGCACAATTTTCATACTTTTGGCTCTCTATGCCACCAAACTAAAATTAAAACGAAACAATCCAAATGAATTTGAAGTGCAGACTTTCAGCTTTAATTCAAGCGGTTTAACATAAATATCAAGTACAAATTTTAGGAACTGCAACTATTTTTATACACAGTCCCCCCATTTTCAGGGGCTCAAATGTAATTGAACAAATGAACATAAATAAAATGTAAATTTTTAATATATTTTGTTGAGAATCCTTTACTGGCAATGACTCCCTGAAATCTGGAACCCATGGACATTACCAAAGACTGGGTTTCCTCCTTTCTGATGCTTTGCCAGGCTCTAACTGCAGCTGTCTTCAGTTGTTTGTGGGTCTTTCTGTCTTTAGTTTTGCCTTCAGCAAGTGAAATGCATGCTCAATTGGGTTGAGATCAGGCGATTGAATCGGCCATTGCAGAATATTCCACTTCTTTTCCTTCAAAAGCTCCTGGGTTGTTTTTGCAGTGTGTTTTGGATCATTGTCCATCTGCGAAGTGCTGTCCAATCAACTGCTGCATTTGGCTGAATCTGGGCTGACAGTATATCTCTAAACACTGCAGAATTCATCCGGCTGCTTCTGTCTTTTGTCACATCATCAATAAACACCAATGACCCAGTGCCACTGGAAGCCATGCATGCCTATACCATCACACTGCCTCCACCATGTTTTACAGATGACGTTGTGTGCTTCATGAGCTGTTCCAAGCCTTCTCCACATTTTTTTTTCATTCTGGTACAGATTAATCTTAGTTTCATCCTTCCAAAGAATGCTTTTCGACAACTGGTCTGGCTTTTTTAGATTTTTTTTTTTTGCAAAGGCTAATCTGGCTTTTCTATTCTTCAGGCTTATGAATGGTTTGCACCTTGTGGTGAACCCTCTGTATTTGAACTTGTGAAGTCTTCTCTTGATTGTAGGCTTTGACAATGATACGCCCACCTCCTGGAGAGTGTCCTTTACCTATCTGGATGTTGTGATTGGGTTTCTCTTTACCATAAAGAGGATCCTGTGATCATCCACCACTGTTGTCTTCAGTGGATGCCCAGGCCTTTTTATGTTGCTGAGCTCACCAGTGAGTTCTTCTTTCCTCAGAATGTACCAAATTGTTGATTTGGCCACTCCTAATGTTGCTGCTATCTCTCTGATGGATTTTTTATTTTTGAAGCCCTACAATGGCCTGTTTCACTTGCATGGACAGCTCCTTTGAATGCATGATGTAGGTTCACAGCAGTAGATTCCAAATGCAAATGCCACACAGAATAAACTCCAGACCTTTTACCTGCTTAATTGGTGAAGAAATAATGTAGTAGCCCACACCTGGCCATAAAACAGCTTTTGATTCAATTGTCCAATTACTTTTGGTCCCTTGAAAAAGAGGGGATGGCTATTCTTAAGAGCTGTCATTTCTAAACCCTTCCTCCAATTTGGATGTACATACCCTCAAATTAAACCTGAGAGTGTGCACTTTCAGCCCATATCCATTATATAACTATAACTTGAATATGTTTTGGTAAATATCTGAAAAAACTAAAATTATGCCTGTGTCCAAATACATATGGCAGCCAACCCCCATGTCCTAACAAGAACAGGCAGTTAAACAACCTTCTCATCCTAATAACAGTGTATGGCCATCGTAATGTACAAACCGCACGCTAATAATTTCTGCAGCAACATAAATCATCTCTGTCCCGTGGATTGAGGTGGCTATATTAAGATTATTTTCCTAAGCTGTATATATTACAGGAACACCCACAAGTGAGTCATTCTCTGCAGAAGGGAATTAGTCTTAATTAAATTCTTCTAGACATCCGTTTACAAAATTTAGATTTCAGATAAGCTTTAACACTGTGTCACTATTTGCTTATGTAAACCTTTAGTAGGTGTTACACAAGTGATACATACATTTGTTTCTTGAAGTCTAATGGGAATGCAAATGTAGCCCACCCCAGGTAGGAACCGCTGGTAAATAGAGATCGCTCACCATGCACAGCCAGGCACACTCGGGTCAGGAAAACAGTCCAGTAACTTTGTTTTGGGGGGGGGATTGAACATGGATGGGGCTGGGATTATTATTGGATGCCCACTTGACTGGAACAAAAGTCTCTTTGGGGACACTTCAACTATACAGTGGGGACGGAAAGTATTCAGACCCCCTTAAATTTTTCACTCTTTGTTACATTGCAGCCATTTGCTAAAATCATTCAAGTTAATTTTTTTTCCTCATTAATGTATAGACAGCACCCCATATTGACAGAAAAACACAGAATAGTTGACATTTTTGCAGATTTATTAAAAAAGAAAAACTGAAATATCACATGGTCCTAAGTATTCAGACCCTTTGCTGTGACACTCATATATTTAACTTGGGTGGTGTCCATTTCTTCTGATCATCCTTGAGATTTATTTATTTATTTCAGGTACTTGTATAGCGCCATCAATTTACGCAGCGCTTTACATATACATTGTACATTCACATCAGTCCCTACCCTCAAGGAGCTTACAATCTAAGGTCCCTAACTCACATTCATACATACTAGGGACAATTTAGACAGGATCCAGTTATCCTACCAGCATGTCTTTGGAGTGTGGGAGGAAACTGGAGTACCCGGAGGAAACCCACGCAGGCACAGAGAGAACATGCAAACTCCAGGCAGGTAGTGTCGTGGTTGGGATTCGAACCAGCGAACCCTTCTTACTGCTAGGTGAAATATCACATGATCCTAAGTATTCAGACCTTTTGCTGTGACACTCATATATTTAACTCAGGTGCTGTCCATTTCTTCTGATCATCCTTGAGATGGTTCTACACCTTCATTTGAGTCCAGCTGTGTTTGATTATACTTGATTAGGAAAGCCACAAACCTGTCTATATAAGACCTTACAGCTCACAGTGCATGTCAGAGCAAATGAGAATCATGAGGTCAAAGGAACTGCCTGAAGAGCTCAGAGACAGAATTGTGGCAAGGCACAGATCTGGCCAAGGTTACAAAAAAAATTTCTGCTGCACTTAAGGTTCCTAAGAGCACAGTAGCCTCCATAATCCTTAAATGGAGGACGTTTCGGACAACCAGAACCCTTCCTAGAGCTGGCCGTCCGGCAAAAACTGAGCTATCGGGGGAGAAGAGCCTTGGTGAGAGAGGTAAAGAAGAACCCAAAGATCACTCTGGCTGAGCTCCAGAGATGCAGTCGGGAGATGGGAGAAAGTTGTAGAAAATCAACCATCACTGCAGCCCTCCACCAGTCGGGGCTTTATGGCAGAGTGGCCCGACGGAAGCCTCTCCTCAGTGCAAGACACATGAAAGCCTGCATGAAGGACTCCAACCTGTCCAATACAGTCCCAACAGTGAAGCATGGTGGTGGCAGCATCATGCTGTGGGGTTGTTTTTCAGCTGCAGGGACAGGACGACTGGTTGCAATTGAGGGAAAGATGAATGCAGCCAAGTACAGGGACATCCTGGATGAAAACCTTCTCCAGAGTGCTCAGGACCTCAGACTGGGCCAAAAGTTTACCTTCGAGCAAGACAATGACCCTAAGCACACAGCTAAAATAATGAAGGAGTGGCTTCACAACAACTCCGTGACTGTTCTTGAATGGCCCAGCCAGAGCCCTGACTTAAACCCAATTGAGCATCTCTGGAGAGACCTAAAAATGGCTGTCCATCAACGTTTACCATCCAACCTGACAGAACTGGAGAGGATCTGCAAGGAGGAATGGCAGAGGATCCCCAATTCCAGGTGTGAAAAACTTGTTGCATCTTTCCCAAAAAGACTCATGGCTGTATTAGATCAAAAGAGTGCTTCTACTAAATACTGAGCAAAGGGTCTGAATACGTAGGACCATGTGATATTTCAGTTTTTCTTTTTTAATAAATCTGCAAAAATGTCAACAATTCTGTGTTTTTCTGTCAATATGGGGTGCTGTGTGTACATTAATGAGGAAAAATGGAACTTAAATGATTTTAGCAAATGGCTGCAATATAACAAAGAGTGAAAAATGTAAGGGGGTCTGAATACTTTCCGTCCCCACTGTGTGTGTGTGTATATATATTTATATTACATCAATGTAGATGGTATTTTCAACAATCATCCTAAGAAAAATGTTCGGTAGCTATAAATATATATTTTTTAAATTTCATGACGCATCTAGACCTAAAAGAAAAGGGTATTGCATTTTTAAGTGGGCTTTTTGCGTTTAACTCGGTGCCAAGTTTCTACCTTATTTTTATGTTTTCTATTTATAAAAAATGCACTTTTTATTACTATATTAAATATAGTATTTTGTAGACTGGTCACTAGAGGGAGCCCTCACCGACTCAGTGTAGCTATTTTGTCTCTCAAAGGAAACGTGCTGAAAGAAACATGCACAGTCTTTGCTGACCTCTTCCTTAAATTGCTAGATACCTGGCTGTCATGATAATCCAATGGCTTCAGTAGCTTCTAACTGAAATTTGCACATCATACTAATTTTCTTCATTCTAACTTCATGTGTTGCATGCATCAGTGACTTGAAAAGGGTCAAAGTTAAAGTGATATTAAATTCATTTTTTGTTGCTAAATGACATTCTATTTATGAAACTTGCATGCACTTATTTTGCTTTTTTTCTCCTCTCCCGTTATGTTGATGCCCCCTGTCCTGCAGCAGTCTCCTGTAAGAGCACACTTCTGTTTGTAATTTCAATGTTACGTTTAGCCGGTCACAGAGCTCCCGAGCTGTCAATCACTGCTGAGAAGAGGTGTGGCTTGGCTCTGTGCCCCTCTTGCACTGCCCTTGTGTGGCACGCTGTGATTGGTTGCATGTAAGTAGTTCCAAACAGGAGCATGGTCATAGAGTAAACTCCTGTAGGACTCCATAGGTCCAGGCAGGCACAGGGGGCACCAACATAATGGAAGTCTGGCAGCACGGCCATAAGTGAGTTTAACCACATGCCGACCGGGCCATAGCTGAAAGACGGCTATGGCCCGGTCGGCTTATTCTGGGAGGGCGTCCACGGACGTCCTCACAGAATCGTGCTCCCCCTGTAGCACGCACCCGGGTATGTCCGTGACATGGAACAGGGTAAAGGGCCAGTGACAGCAGCCCTTTACCACGTGACCGCTCCGTCCAATGATGGAGTGATCACTTGTCAACAAACCTGAGCTTGTCTGGTGCAGATCCTCCCCTCTCCTCGCACACTGTATCGATTGGTGCAGCAGCGCTGTGGGCTGTCTCTGGAGTGCTCACAGTGCTGATATGTACCCATCCATGCTACATCCTTTCATCGATCACTGGCTCATCCATGCCTCATATGTGCTCATCCATGCCACATATCTGCCCATCCATGCTCCATATGTGCTCATCCATGCCACATATCTGCCCATCCATGCTCCATCCATCCCTGGCTCATCCGTGCTCCATCCATCCCTGACTCATGCATTCTCCATCCATCCCTGACTCATGCATTCTCCATCCATCCCTAGCTCATTCATGCCCCATCCATCCCTGGCTCATCCGTGCTCCATCCATCCCTGGCTCATCCGTGCTCCATCCATCCCTGGCTCATCCGTGCTCCATCCATCCAGGGCTCATCCGTGCTCCATTTATTCATGTTGATCATCCATGATCCATCCATCCCTGGCTCATCCGTGCTCATCTATGCTCAATCCGTGCTCCATCCATGCTTATCCATGCTCCATCCATGCTTATCCATGCTCCATCCATCCTGTGGCTCATCCATTCTCCATCCATCCCTGGCTCATCTTTGCTCCATCCATCTGTGCTTATCCATGCTCCATCCATCCTGTGGCTCATCCATTCTCTATCCATCCCTGGCTCATCTTTGCTCCATCCATCCATGCTCATCCATGCTCAATCCGTGCTTATCCATGCTCCATCCATCCCTGGCTCATTCGTGCGCCATCCATGCTCAATCTGTGCTCATCCATGCTCGATCTATCCCTGGCTCATTCATGCTTATCCATGCTCCATCAGTGCTCATCCTAGCCACATCCATGCAACATCAGTGCTCATTCATGCTCATCCATGCCACATCAGTGCTCATCCATGCTGCATCCTTGCCACTACAGTGCCCATCAGTGTCTCACAAAAATGTAATAGGTAGTCAAATTAGATTTGAAATGTATGTCCCTGATGGTGTTCCCTGCATGTTGGGCCTCTGTATGTGGCCGGGCTGTGGAAAAGTCTCCCACATGTGGTATTGCCATTCTCAGGAGGAGTAGCAGAATATATTTTGGTGTGTCATTTTTGCTATGTACATGTTATGTGTTAGAAATATCTTATAAATTGACAACTTTCTGTGAAAAAAAAAGCGTTTTCATTTTCTTTCCACGTTTTTCAAAAACTTGTGGAAAAAAAAATGACATGTTCAAAAGACTCATTATGCCTTATAGAATATACGTTGGGGTGTTTGGTTTCCAAAATGGGGTCATTTTGTGGATGTTTCCATTGTCCTAGTGCTCCAGGGCCTTCAAAATTATAAGAGGTAGTCAAAAATGAAATGTGCAATTTATGTCCCTAAAACGCCTGATGGTGCTCCCTGCATGTTGGGCCTCTGTATGTGGCCAGGCTGTGTAAAAGTCTCACACGTGTGGTATTGCCATACTCGGGAGGAGTAGTAGAATGTGTTTTGGGGTGTAATTTGAGGTATGCATATGCTGTGTGAGAGAAATAACTTGTTAATATGACAATTCTGTGAAATAAAAAGGAAAAAAAAAATTCATTTTGCAAAGAATTGTGGGAAAAAATTACAACTTAAAAAACTCACAATGCCTCTTACTAAATACCTTGGATTGTCTGCTTTCCAAAAAGGGGTCATTTGGGGGGGTATTTGTACCTTCCTGGCTTGTTAGGCCCCTTTCACACTGGGGCGGTGGCGGCGGTAAAGCACCGCCATTGTTAGCGGCGCTTTACTGTCTGTATTCGGCCGCTAGCGGGGCAGTTTTACCCCCGCTAGCGGCCTAAAAAGGGTTAAAAACCACCGCAAAGCGCCTCTGCAGAGGCGCTTTGCCAGTGGTATAGCCGCGCTGTCAGATTGATTTCAATGGGCAGGAGTAGTGTATACACCGCTCTGAAGATGCTGCTAGCAGGACTTTTTTCCCGTCCTGCTAGCGCACCGCTTCAGTGTGATAGCCGTCGGGGCTTTCACACTGGAGAGACAGCGGCGGCTGTTTCGGGTTGGTTTGCAGGCGCTATTATTAGCGCAATAGCGCCTGCAAACCGCCCCAGGGTGAAAGGGGCCTTAGTGTCTCGAGATATGAGATAGGCTGTCATCAGTACATCAGGTGAGATCAATTTTCAGTGATTGGCACCATAGCTTGTAGACTCTATAACTTTCACATGGACCAAATAATAAACACTGTGTGGCAGTATAAATTTTGGCCAAAATTTATGACGAAAAATTACTAATTTGCTACATTTTATAACCGAAACAAAGAAAAATGCTTTTTTTTAACAAAATTTTTTATTTATGGCGCAAACAATAAAAAACCCAGTGGTGATCAAATACCACCAAAAGAAAGCTCTATTTGTGTGAAAAAAGGACAAACAATTCATATGGGTAGCATGTTGCCTGACTAGTAATTGTCATTCAAAATGTGAGAGCACTGAAAGCTGAAAATTGGTCTGGTTAGGAAGGGAGTTTACGTGCCCTGTGGTTAAGAAGGAAGCTCAGAGGAGAAAAATTTTTATGGTCACAGCATAAACTTTTGTTTCATAACATTAGCATCAGCACTGTAACAGCAATACAAACAATAGTTATTTTGACAAACAAATATAACTTGTGCCTGTCTGCTGGCCATCTTTTTTCCACGGCATCTTGGATTCCCTGCATGCTTTGCAGCTTCTTCTTCTCTGCTGTTTACTTTCATTAATAAGTAAACCTTTTGTAACCTGTTACATGTTACACCTTTATTCATGGTGTAACATGTTACAGATGCCCAAGCCTCCGCTCAGTGTTCTGTGAATGTGAAAACTACAAGTTCTGATAGCCTTTGCGGCTGTCGGCTTGTAGTTCTCCATGAAGTACCAGGGTCCTGTTGAGTGCCCTGGTAGTCCATTGATTCTTCCTGTTAGAGTGTAACTGCCTGCCTGTGTTGGAGTTATAGGCAGACAGATACACAATCTGCTGATTGTGGGTGCAACGTTTTACAGGCTCCTAACAAAAAAAATGCATATTTTTTTACTTGCAAAAAAATGTGCAATTATTATTTTTATTTTTTTGTAAAGATGAACTTATCCTTTAAAATTCTAAGGACTACATATCCCATAGTACCTTGCCTACAGGTAGTGATTGCTGTACTGACTTGCCTCCTGGAACTCCCCCTCTCGACACCTCTGTAGTTCGGAAGGCAGGCTCTGGGAATACTGTGATACAGCAGTGCCTATCAACAGGACATAGTGAATACGTGTCACCGAGTTCAAGGAAGTAAATGTGTGTGAATCGTCACAAAGCAAGTTTTTAGATTAATAGGAAAGGGCTAGAAATAATTGACATACAATGTGGAAATTACTATACGATTTTTACAATTTGATTTGATTGTACAAAAAAATTACCTTTTTAATAACTGTTGAGAAAAAATATCAGCCACAAATAAAATGCATTGTGACAAATTTCAATTGTCACAAGGAGCATAATAGAGCAAGGATGCACTGTTTTTCCTTTTTTTTCCCTGCAAAGTTAAAGCAGACCTAGAATTATATACAGTATATTACATTAAAGAAGTCCCATCAGAAGTTGATACGGCTTATTACACATAGCACTTGTCCCTGTTAAAATCGGTGCTGTCGTTCCTAAGCAGCATAGTTTGATACCTAGCCCCTACCACTGTTCACCGCTTTCTGATAGCACTGGGCAAAGGAGGCAGGCTTCTAATTTACTGCACAGAGGGGGGGGGGCGGTTCAGACACAGAGCCCACACAGCCAGAACATCTGCAGTCATCCTTTCCATGTATCCCTGTGCCTCTAATCTATTTGTACAAATAAGACTCGGCCCATAATCCTTTTGACTCAGCCCACAACCTCCCACATCCTCTTCTTCTTCAGCTGTACTGCCTCTGCTACTCTTGAGACTGAGTCCAAGGCCTCCTACAGCCGCTAACTGGTTTTGAGGAAATCACTACAGCAGTAGCTGGTGGCTTGTGTTGTATGAATGACAGCAACTGGGGAGCATCAGCGGTTAGAGAGTAGTAGCTGCCAGCGTATTACTGTTGTCAACTTTTGTGAATGGCCAGTGTTGGTCCCAGCCACTGTTATTCATACAACATGATCCACCAGCTTGCACCACTACAGTAATAATCTCACCTGAACTAGCTGACGGCTGTGGGAGATTGGGAATTTTGTTTTAACATTAACAGGCATGGCTGCAGAATTGAGAGGGGGCTGTGGAGCATGCAAGCTAAACCTTTTATTTGTACAGTAGAAGCAGAGGAGGCACCGGGATGCATAGCAGAGGAGGCTGTGGGGGGTGCAAGCTCAACTTTTTTTTTTTTTTGCACAAATGGAGTGTAGGAGGCACCGGGATGCATAGTGAAGGGTGCTCCAAAATTGAGGGGTTGTGCTTTGCTGCTCCCTATCTCTCGCATAGGAACACCTACTTGGGCTTCTGCCTTGGGTGAAGCTGCGGTTAGCACTGACAGTAAAAACAGCATTTGACTTCTCTACCATAGCACCAATATTAATGGGGAGAAGTTCTACATGCTCGGGGTTCCCTGGGGGATTTAACATTCAACTTCTGGTAAGAGTTCCTCTTTAAGTGCAGCATGCAAAGCATTAGTGTAGGGGGACAGATCTCCTGCTTATCAAAACAGTCTGTCCCATGTGAAAGGAGCCTTATTGACATTGGCTGTATGTTTGGGGTGGTTGTCCTACTGCAGAATATATTTAGGGCCAATTGCATGCCTCCCAGATGCTATGGCATGATGGATAGGTACAGTTGTGCTCAAAAGTTTATATACCCTGGCAGAATTTGAGTTCTTGGCCATTTTTTAGAGAATATGAATAACACAAAAACCTCTTTCACTCATGGTTAGTGTTTGGCTGAAGCCATTTATTATCAATCAACTGTGTTTACTCTTTTTAAATTATAAAAACAAACTACCCTGATCAAAAGTTTACATACCCTGGTGATTTTGGCCTAATAACATACACACAAGTTGACACAAAGGGGTTTGAATGGCTATTAAAGGTAACCATCCTCACCTGTGATCTGTTTGCTTGTAATTAGTGTGTGTGTATAAAAGGTCAATGAGTTTCTGGACTCCTGACAGACCCTTGCTTCTTTCATCCAGTGCTGCACTGACGTTTCTGGATTCTGAGTCATGGGAAAAGCAGAATTGTCAAAGGATCTGCAGGAAAGGGTAGTTGAACTGTATAAAACAGGAAAGGGATATAAAATGCTATAAAAAGAAAGGAATTGAGAATGCCAATCAGCAGTGTTCAAACTCTACTCAAGAAGTAGAAAATGAGAGGTTCTGTTGAAACCAAACCAGTCAGGGAGACCAACGAAAATTTCAGCCACAACTGCCAAGAAAATTGTTTGGGATGCAAAGAAAAACCCAGAAATAACTTCAGGTGAAATACAGGACTCTCTGAAAATATGTGGTGTGGCTGTTTCAAGATGCACAATAAGGATGCACTTGAAGAAAGATGGGCTGCATGGTCGATAGAGGTGCGCATCTTCACTGGCCTCACGATTCGATTACGATTATCCGGTCAACGATTCACAATGCATCACGATTACTGCGCACGGTTTGCATCCAAAAAATTCAAGTAGTCAGAAGAACTCCATTTTTTAAAATTTTATCTGTTCTTAAAAAAAAAGATAACACTCTATGCATGTAGCAAAGCGTAAACACAGCAGACAACTTAAAGAGGAGCTCCAGACTGCTCCCAAATGACTACAGGAGATGGTCAGAGACTGGGGACATACTACAGGAGATGATCAGACACTGCAGACATACTACAGGAGATGATCAGAGACTGCACACATACTACAAGATATGATCAGAGACTGCAGACATGGTACAGGAGATGGTCAGAGACTGCAGACATGGTACAGGAGATGGTCAGAGACTGCAGACATACTACAAGAGATGGTCAGAGACTACAGACATACTACAAGTGATGGTCAGAGACTACAGACATGATACAGGAGATGATCAGAGACTGCACACATGATACAGGAGATGATCGGGGACTGCAGACCTACTGGACGTGGTAAGGGAGGTGCCAGACTGTCCTATCCAAGATGACCAATACCCCGCCCCCCTCACCACTAACCTGTCCCCATACAATACTATTATCATAGCGCTCCCCTGCCCAGTGTCACCACGGACCAAATCCCATCCTTCTCGACCAGCATCCACACAGTCCTCTGCTCTCCACCCCCACCACCACCACCACCTCTACACAGTGAGCATGCGGATAGGGCAATAAAACAAAAAATGGTGTGCAGTGCTTTGTGGTGATAATAAATTCACCAAAGTGTCTTAAGTAGTGAATAAATATAGTCCTGAAATATATAATCTGTGATCTGATTAAAAGAAATCTTTTGTGTATTCCAAGTAATTCCAGTGCTGAGTGTGCTGTGCTGTGTTCAAATCATTCAACGGAATTCAGGAATGATTTGAACACAGCAGAGCACACTCAGCACTGGAATTACTTTGAATATACAGAAGATTTCTTTCAATCAGATCACAGATTTATATATATATTTCAGGACTATATTTGTTCACTACTTAATAACACTCTTTTGTACATTTGTCACTGCAAAGCACTGCACACCATTTTTGGTTTTATTGCCCTATCTGCATTCTGCATACAGTCTGGCACCTCCCCTACCATGTCAGTCTTTAGTTCTCAGTGTCCTCCCCGTGCCCCCCTCACCTGGCTCTACCGCTCTTCTGGCTCTCCTGCAGCTCTGCTTCATCCTCCTCCATCACACCTCCGGCTGCATACGCCGCGGCCGCTCTGAAACCTTCCGGGACGAAAAGCACTGATGGCTCCACTCTCCTCCTCGGAGCTCTGTGCTCCAGAAGCCGGCCGCGGCCACCACTCTTATCAGCAGCAGGGACAGCTCCAGCCACCACAAGCTCCGGCCCCGGCGCTCCATGTTCCCAACGTGCACACAGCGTGGCTCCTCACTTCCGCATTCCACCACCATGACGCTGCCTGGGATCACTTTCTATTGGCTGGTGAGGGGGTTGGACGATGAGGGGAGAGAAGGGGATTGATGGAAGGCCTCCTCTCCTTGCGACACAGGGGGGTGACGTCAGCGGGAGGTGGATCAAAACGGCATGGAAACTTCGGCTTTCGGCTCCACTCGGAGGCAGGGCATGGTGCGGCGGCACGGCGCGAGGATGACGTCATCCTCAATAATCGATTTCTTAAGGCTATAGTATCGATGCCGCATCGTGGACGGTCGAATCCCGATGCATCGATTCGACAATTAATTTCAACACCCCTAATGGTCGCGTCGCCAAAAGAAAGCCATTACTACACAAATGCCACAAAGTACCCCACTTACAATATGCCAAATAGCACAGAGACAAGCCTCAAACCTTCTGGCACAAATGTCATGTGGAGTGATGAGACCAAAATTGAGCTTTTTGGCCACAACCATTAACGCTACATTTGGAGAGGAGTCAACAAGGCCTACGATGAAAGGTACACCATTCCTCCATGAACTCCACTTCTGGCCAGACTTCTCCAGACAGTAAATGGGTGTACCTGGGACCCACTGGTTTCCATCAGTTTTGTGCTTATGGCACTGTGAGACATCTTCCGATGTTGATGGGAAATAAGCATGATGTGTTTTTCATCATTAACTGCATTAGGTTTCCTTTGCCGACCACTGCGTCTGTGGTTCTCGACATTAACCATTTTCTTTTGTGCTTTTTCAAAAGAGCTTGAACAGCACATCTTGAAACCCCAGTCTACATTTAAATCTTTGCCTGAGAGAGACCTTTCTCATGCAGTATAATTGTCTTGTTGCTTTGCTCAGTCTTGCCATGGTGTATTACCTGTGACATGAAACTGTCTTCCACAACCTCACCATAGTAGCAGATTTTGGCTGTGCCTTGCCCAGTTTTAAGTCTCCTACATAGCTGTTTCTGTTTCAGGTAATGACTGTGTTTCAACTTATATATGAAATTGATGATCATTAGCACCTGCTTGGTATAATTGGTTAATCCTGCACCTAATCAAATGTAATAAATTCTGATTAAAAATAATAAACAATCCACAAATGTTGTGATATTATGTTATAAACTCCTGGTGTCAGTCTCCACCATCCAGCACCTTGTAGTGATCTTGAACATCAGTGCCTCCACCAACAGCTGAAAAACTTGCTTACCAGCTCCTGTGGACCCCTCATTACAAGACGTTTCTCCAGATCCGGTTATTCTCCTTCACAGGATCACCCCTTGGCACCGTGTTACATGTGAGGATTTCTTCAAAAACAAAATGCTCCACATTGTGTAAAATCCTTTTAAAATGTATTAGAATATAAAATATTGCACTTACAGCATCAGCTGATTACATGTGCCTTAGGTTTAATGTGTCAGCCGGCGCATGAAATCAGCTGATGCTGTAAGTGCAAAATTTTATATTCCAATACATTTTAAAAGGATTTTACACAATGTGGAGCATTCTGGGTTTTTTTTTTTTGAAGAAATCCTCACATGTAACACGGTGCCAAGGGGTGATCCGTGTAGGAGAATAACCGGATCTGGAGAAAGGCCTTGACTGGGCTAAAGCCACAAGTTCAAACGACCCCCTGTAATGAGGGGTTTACAGGAGCTGGCAAGTGAGTTTTTCAGCTGTTTGTGGAGGCACTGATGTTTTTAAGATCACTACAAGGTGGTGGATGGTGGAGATCGACACCAGGAGTTTAGAACATAATATCACAACACTTGTGGACGGTTTATTATTTTTAATCAGAATTTACTACATTTGTTTGATTAGCGCAATCCTATATTTTTTTTTTTTTATGACTGTGTATATGTTTTACAGGAGGTTTGCTGTTTAAACTTTTTATTTATGAGGTAATTTTATTAGCAGTTTTTTTTTTCTTTAGTAATCATACACCTGACTCTTATCCTACAAAATTCGATGTGCAAGTGTAAGAATTGATGATGGTTTGAAGCCAAAGGGCAGTCACACCATATATTGATTTAATTTACATTTGTCACTTTGCATTTTGTAAAATGATAAAAATAAACAATTTAAAATATATATTTTTGAAAGCATTCTTACTTTACAGCATTTCTTCACACCTGCATAAAACTTTCGCACGGTATTGCATGTTGTGACACTTTAGGAATTTATACAAGCTGACTTGTAAAATTAATGTTCTTGGAAGTTGTTGGCATAGTTTTTAAATGTACCGTCCTATTTTCCTCAAGAACACCTTTCTAAGCATGGAGAATGCTGCAAAACCTGAAAAGTAGCTTTAATGCATAATTTTGCCTGCTGTTGTCTGTGCAAACACTAACATAGAATATGTTATAATAATAATAAATACACATTTTTTGCAGGTAAAAAAAAATGGGAGCCTATTATAGATTGTAGCCATGATCAGCAGATCGTAGGTGTAATACCAGGCTCCTGCAGACTGTCAGTGTAGTTGTCTAACCATACCTCCCATACAGGCAAGCAGTTGCTGAATGACAGGAAGCTCATTAAACTATCTAGAGCTATCATCAGTGCCCTGGTAGTTCATCGAGAACTACAAGCCGTCAGCTGCAAAGGTAGTTGTAGTTCATTGATTCACAGGAATCCTCTGCCCTTACTGAAAATGGTCACAGCTAAAAATGCTATGGTGTGTTTTTCAAAGTGATTTAGCAACAAAATAGAGACATGGATGAGTGAGTTTGCTTTGCATAGAATTAAAAAAAAATGAATTAAATAGCATTTTCGGTTTGTGGTGTGGTGATTGAACTAAACCAAAGTACAAAGTGTTATTGTTGCAGCTTTCCAATCCTTAGATTTGGGGGACATATTAGGTTAATGTTTCAAACAAAGAACATACCTGTTGATGTTGCCAGAAATGCCCTTCCTGTGGCCTGAACTGGAAGCAAAAACAGTGGTATCTTTGTGTAAACTACTACTTTCCTTAGCCCTCATGTAATGGAGATGAACAAAGGGCAGACAAAAGTCCAGCCTGGGTGGCTATAGCTTGCCTCCTTTCATAGATACACTGGAGGTACAGGAAGTGTGTTAATGGCAGGATTACCTGGTGAAGTAAGGCCCCGTTCACATCTGGCATTTTGGGCAGAATCGCTGCAATTCTGCCAGTGATCCCAAATCGCAATGCAATAGGGCAAAACGCACCATCTGTGTTCAGGTGCCATTCATTTCCAATGGTACCTAACTGCCATGTGGTTTTACTGTGATTGTCGTGTGAGTAGTAGTGGCAAACCCTGTCGCCCCAAAAGAAGCTCCTGTTCATTTTTGAGCGACAAGCTTTTGAGCGACGTGGTTTGCAGTGTGATTGACGTGAGAATCGCTGCAGAACCGCACTGCATTTAAGTGCCATTAAAAATGAATGACACTCGAATACACGTGGTGCATTTTGGCACTATTGCAGTGCGATTTGGGATCGTGGAGAGAATCACAGCGATTCTGCACGAGATCCAAAAACGCCAGATGTTATCAAGGAATTTAAGGAAGAAAAGCTTGAAAATAAATCTAATGTAGCCATTTCACTTAAGGACCCACCTGGGGACAGGAAGTGTTTACTAGCAGGATCACCTGGTGAAAGTAAAGGAAGAAAAGCTTGAAAAGAAAACTAGTGTAGCTATTTAATTTAAGGATTTAGAAGCTGGAATATACGCTTTAGGCCCCTTTCACACTAGCACTCTCTGCCAGCAGATCCACCTGCTCAGAGGGGGATCACTCCACTGATCCCCACTGAGCAGGTGGCTGACAGATTCGTGTCCGCTGCGCTTACACAGCCACAGTCCACTTTTCTTTTTGGACGGTCCGGTTACATCCAACTGTCATCCAATCTGCCAGACAGATGGGGAACGGATCCCCCATATGTCTGTTTTTAGTGGATAGGATTGGATGTTCCTCTGTAGAGGGCAATGGATGGCCCGATTTTAGGTCTGTCTAAAAAAAAAAAAAAAAAAAAAAAAACTGACAGGCGGACCCGATCCCCACCCTCCACCCCCCTTGTGAAAGGGGCCTTAATGTGTCAGTCCAGCCAAATCAGATGTTCCCAGCAATGTGTGGTAGTCTAAAGTTTTTTCATTCATTCCTTACATTTGGGGATTCTGAAAATTTGTTTCTTTGCCCTCCGACGATTTTACCCATGCGGGAGTACTAAAGAAGGCAGTTAAATGCTTCTTTACTTTGTCGCTTTACCTAGGATACATTTAGCTACCTAAATAGGGCATAGGGAATACTGATTGATTTCAGGTTTCCAGTTAAATCTGGGAAAGTGATTGTAAGAAAAAACACAAAGGTGTGCATTTTTAGTAATGATTTTTGTCTGTTTATAGCTTTTATATTCTTAATACCCACTCTAATAAACCCAGAGATTAAACATGCCGCCTAAGGAAAGCCCCAACAGAATACACAAAACCATGTCGTCTTGAAGGCCCCTAAATCCTCTGCCTTTGAAGGGGTCTAAAAATTTTCCAAATCTGAAAAAAAAAAAATCCCAGCTTGCTAACATTTAGAAAACACGCCAGGATTTTAACTGTTTTCCTTTTCAAAGCCTGCAGATGTCAATTGTTTTAGAAGCTAATCAGGGATCATGTTGGCAGGTCACAAGCAGGGTGTGTAACTTTCCTCCACCTTGTACAACCCACATTATATAGATGTTATTTTCTTATTGAGCACTGGTAGCAAGGCAACAAAGCATAGATGTCAGTAAAAGGCTTAAGTAATGTTTATGTCAACATGATTTATTTCTTTGTGCTGGTCTGAGATTAAATGAGCAATTTCCTGGCAGTTGGAGGTTTAGACGTTCCAGGTGTTATTTCTGTCTCTGAGCTTCCTGAGATCACTGTACTTGTAAACCGTGACCCTGTCTTTACAGCCATCATTTGATTTTCCTCACTGGGCTGGGAACTTGAGCTCAAGCCATCACTCTAACACAGCTGATACTGAGGCATGCAAAAAATGCCCGACAGCTATCATCCCACACATCCAGCAACAACTGGTTCCTTCCTCTCTTCCTGGGGAAGAGTAACATCCTCTTATAAGAAATATACCCTGAGGAATGCATCTCTAACAGGAGGGCTTTCACACAGGAAATTATTCATGTGCCACTTACAAAAAGTGCTTTGGTAGCTCGAACTGTCAATTCATAATGAGCCTCCTGCTGACCTAGAACATGCTCCATCTGAATCTGGCACCATGGAAAATACCAGAGCTTGTTTTTTGCACCTTCGGAAATATGCAACCACTTTGTTATGTAACTTTTGTTAATTGTTTACAATGGCAAAAACCATTATCTTTTTATGGTTTTTAGTCACCTGTTAAGGACTTTTGTTTTTGTTTACTTAAACTCTGAAGCTTCTTGAAAGCCCTCTTTGCCCCTTTAATGCCTGTTTTGTTTACTTGAATGAGCCAGGCTGGAGATAAAAGTTTAAATAAACATTAAAATCACTGTGGGTTAAGCCTCATACACACAGTGAGAATATCTGACAAATGATCATCCATTTTATTTTATTTTTTGCATGCTAGTCTCCTATCAAAAACCAATAAGTTACTAAAGTTACAAAAATTCTTGTACGACAGAACAAAACTTCGGAAGTGATGTAATCTATTGTATTGTAATGTATTCTTTCATTTCCAAGTATGCGTGGTCTTGGTCTTCCAATTATTTTTAGACGAAACAAAATAAAAATAGTTTGTTCTGGTATCGTACAAGAAAAGTTTTCGTGTTTGCCTCTTCAGATAATTTTGGCTGGACTCTCGTGATCGGCTCTTGACAGGTGTGTACTAGCGATCAGATTATCTTATGATCGTTTAGAAAGTGGTATTTTTCCTCTGATTTTCTCATTGTGTGTACTCTGCATTGATTTGGACATCTCTGATCTATCACCAACTGCATTTCAGCTATTGAAACCCTCCCCCCAACCAAGGGTATATATTTTGCTAGTATTGGATACAGCACATAATAGAGACCCACACTGTATAGTTATTAGTATTTACAACAATACAAATAAGGTTTGGCGCTATCACCCTAAAGAAAATTCCACATAAACCTTAAAAAAAATTTATATAAAAATATATATCAAAAAACAACTTCTTAATTTACCACCAAAAAAAGCTTATTCTTTATGCACTCTATGCATTAAGATAAATAGCCTTCTGTGTGCAACAGCCTCCCTCAGCCCCCCTAATACTTACCTGAGCCCCATCTAGATCCAGCGATGTTGCAGGAGTGTCTCATCTGCCCGGGACTCCCCTCTTCATTGGCTGAGACCGCAGCGCGGCACCATTGGCTCCTGCTGCTGTCAGTCAAAGTCAGTCAGCCAATGAGGAGAGAAAGGGGGCCAGGTCACTGCTCCATGTCTGAATGGACACGGAGCTGTGGCTCGGCTCCGATGCCCCCATAGCAAGCTGCTTGCTGTGGGGGCACTCAACAGGACAGAGGGGCCAGGAGCATTGAAGAGGGACATAAGAATAGGAGGATTGGGGCTGCTCTGTGCAAACCACTGCACAGAACAGGTAAGTATACTATATTTGTTATATTTAACTTAAAAAAAAAATTAGATTTTACAATCACTTTAAGATAAACAAAACCAAAAGAATAAATGCAAATGAACCAATAAAGTCTCATCCACCAGTGTGTGAAAAAGTGTTCTTACACAAATGGATATTCCTCCACTTCTTATCTGACGGTGTTTTCCACCACATGTGCCACTCCAATGCAATCACCACAATATAATGACCTCCTAATTAAAGGTAAGGTCAAAAGTGCTTAATCCAAAAGATTACATATGCTCTCCAGATAGTACTGCATCCACCACTCTACTCCATCTCCAGGAATGCTTTTTGTAGCTCTCAATGGGATAGGCAATGCACACCAGAAAAAAATGAAGTTCTCATAGTGTAGTATTTATTTAAAAGGATAAGGTTATCCACAAAATATAATAATTTACACTCACATTTTAAGGCCCAGTTCTCAGCACCAATACAATCTGCTTCTTTAGTGTGTCCTTGCCGCAGCTCCACTCACGGGAGTCAGCGCGTTTTCCAAAGTGTGGAATCGGTAATGATGTCATGTTAGGGTGCCAGCTGCTAACAGATGCAAAAAAATGAACAATTTGTCCATTGACATCCATTTAGGTCCTCTTCCGTTTTTTAAACGGAAGAAGAATAGGGCTTGTTAACGCATGTTACAAAGGCGTATGTCAAGAGATGATCATCCACGAACATCCACTTTCCCATAGAATTTCATGGGTGACCATTTTTCTTCTGTCGATGGACGGAGGAAAAGGAATGGAACACCTGTGTGAAAGGGGAATAAATGAACCCCTAACCTACCATTCCGCCTAAAAAACTTACTGGTAGATCTGTTCAGAACAGTCCTGGGAAAGATCTGACCTTGCCCTGCGATGCGTCCGGCTTCAATGAACGGGGATCCAACTTGGATCCCCGCCAATACCAGGCACTATGTTTGGTATGAATCTTGAGGGGGACCTCCACGCCAAATTTTAAATAAAAAACCTGCATGGGTTCCCCTCCAGGAGCATGCCAGGTCCTTCGTTCTGGTATGGATTTTAAGGGGAACCCCCTACGTCGAAAACCAGCGTGGGGGTCCCCCCAAAATCCATACCAGACCCTTAGCATGCCGCCCGGCCGGTCAGTAAAGGGGGTGGGGACGAGCGAGCGCGCGCCTCCCCCTCCTGAACCGTACCAGGCCGCTTGCCCTCAACATGGGAGGGTGGGTGCTTTGGGGTGGGGGGGCCACAGTGCGCATGTTAATGAGGACAAGGGCCTCTTCCCGACAACCCTGGCCGTTGGTTGTTGGGGTCTGCAGGCGGCTTATCAGAATCCGGAAGCCCCCTTTAATAAGGGGGCCCCCAGATCCCAGCCCCCCACCCTATGTGAATGAGTATAGGGTACATCGTACCCCTACCCATTCACCTGGGGAAAAAGTGTAATTTATTAGGCAGCTCCAGGGGTCTCTTCCGACTTCTCCGCTCTTTCCGGCCTCTTCTCCTGCTCTCTGATGTCTTCTGCCAGGCTCCTCCGCTATATTCTGCTCTTTTGCTAGCATTGGCCCGATCTTCTCTATCGTCTTCTTCCCTCCGGTCTTCTTCCTATGTTGACACGACGCTCTCTCCCGCTGTAATGCCACGTGCGCAACTACTTATATAGGCATGGGGTGTGGTCACCGGGTGATGTTCGGTGACCCCGCCCCTTATGACGTCTCCGCCCCATCATGCCCCAGGTGGTGATGTCATAAGGGGCGGGGTCACCGGATGAAATCACCTGGTGACCACGCCCCATGCCTATATAAGTAGTTGCGCACACGGCATTACAGCGGGACAGAGCGTCGTGTCGGCATCGGAAGAAGACCGGAGGGAAGAAGAAGACAGAGAAGATCGGTCAACGCTAGCAAAAAAGCAAAAGAGGCTGGAGACCGGGAGAAGAGCGCTGAGAAGTCGGAAGAGACCCCCGGGGCTGCCTAATAAATTACTTTAAAAACCGTTGAGTGTGATTTTTTTACTGACACTTTTTTTTTCTGACACTTTTTTTTTCCCCCAGGTGAATGGGTAGGGATACGATGTGCCCCATACTCATTCACATAGGGTGGGGGGCCGGGATCTGGGGGCCCCATTATTAAAGGCGGCTCCCAGATTCCGATAAGCCCCCCGCCCGCAGACCCCAACAACCAACGGCCAGGGTTGTCGGGAAGAGGCCCTTGTCCTCATCAACATGGGGACAAGGTGCTTTGGGGTGGGGGGGGCTGCAGTGCACCCCCCTGCCCCAAAGCACCCACCCCCCATGTCGAGAGCATGGGGCCTGGTACGGTTCAGGAGGGGGGCGCTCGCTCGCCCCCACCCCTTTTCCTGACCAGCCGGGCTGCGTGCTCGGATAAGGGTCTGGTATGGATCTTGGGGGGGACCCTCACGCCATTTTTTCGGCGTAGGGGGTTCCCCTTAAAATCCATATCAGACCGAAGGGCCTGGTATGCTCTTGGAGGGGGAACCCATGCTGGTTTTTTATTTAAAATTTGGCGTGGAGTTCCCCCTCAAGATCATAAGAGCACAAGTTGCATGCCAAAGTCGGATCAGGCAAGACAGCGATCCAACTTTGATCCGACTTCAATGATATTCAATGGGCTGAAGTCGGACCAAAGTCGGACCAAAGTAGTGCAGGGAGCATTTTCAAAGTCGGACCGACTTGTGTCCTGACGGCTTCCATAGGGAAACATTGATTTTCACACATCATGCGACATGAGCTCCCAATGTCGGAGCGTTTGTCGCACCAGTGTAAACCCGGCTTGAGACACACAGTGCAATCCATTTTTGCCCTGTGATCAGTTTTGTAATTTACCCAAAATGTAGACTTTTATGGTTGCATCTAAATTGGCAGTGCAAAGATTAATTTATTTTGTTAGTAGAAAAAGACTAATGCACAAATAACAATAACCCGTACTACCTGCAGCATAGCTTACTACACGTTTTGCACATTGGTCTTCGCTATGTGAAATAAACCAGATAGATACTTGAAGGTAAAGTATACTATGTTTTCAGTGAGTAAACCTTTGCAGATTTAATCAATAAAGCAAAGAACAAATCCTTTTCCAGTCAATCAGAATTCGTTTTTTACTGTTCTTGCTGGCACGACTGACTGCAGCTTGTACTAATTTCCATGTTCACGATGGTATTTACCAATTTCAGATATTTTACTCTAGTAGTGGGTGTATATGGAACTATTGTTATCCTTGCAGAAGTTACAATAAACTCGAATTGAGAGAGCACTGAAGCAATGTCAGTGGGTGTGTTGCACTACTGAACAGAAGCACGGTGCACTGAAAAAAAAAAAAAAAAAAATATATATATATATGGTACACTGAGCCCCCTGCATAACACACAGACCCCCTGCATGGTACACTGAGCCCCCTGCATGGTACATTGAGCCCCCTGAATAACACACTGAGCCCCCTGCATAACACACTGAGCCCCCTGCATAACACACTGAGCCCCCTGCATAACACACTGAGCCCCCAGCATAACACACTGAGCCCCCGCATGGTACACAGACCCCTTTCATTATAAAGCCCCCCTCCTCTTCTGCACTCCCAGGAGACCCCCAGTCTCCTGGGATGGCATTGCCAGCATGGTCTGGATCAGAGCTATTGAATACCTGCATTGCCATCGCTGCCAGCCCCTTCTCGTGCGCCGCTCCTCCTGTGTCACTTGTGAATCTTTTGAACACCTCCATTGGCGCCGTGGACCCGGTCATGTGACATATCTCTGCTCTGAATCATTGACGGTCACATGACCGCTCTCCAATCACAAGCTACACTCGAGAAAGGGGGTGGAGCGGGAGGAGGAGAGCGACGTTGGTGGAGGGGTCTGAATTGTCATATAATGGCATGTGGGAGCGGTGTGTGGGAGGGGGCTGGCAGTAATGTTATCTGGGGTTGTCATGGCAGCACTGTCCCAGGGCCAGGAGAGGCAGACGGACCGCCCGATAACCCCCCCCCGTTAAAAAAAAAAACAGATATCGGCGTATAACACGCAGGCACAGTTTACCCTCTGTTTTCAGGGTAAAAAAGTGCGTGTTATACGCCGATAAATACGGTATTCAGACCCCCTTAAATTTTTCACTCTTTGTTATATTGCAGCCATTTGCTAAAACCATTTAAGTTCATTTTTTTCCTCATTAATGTACACACAGCACCCCATATTGACAGAAAAACATAGAATTGTTGACATTTTTTTAAATTTATTATAAGAGAAAAACTGAAATATCACATGGTCATAAGTATTCAGACCCTTTGCTGTGACACTCATATATTTAACTCAGGTGCTGTCCATTTCTTCTGATCATCCTTGAGATGGTTCTACATCTTCATTTGAGTCCAGCTGTGTTTGATTATACTGATTGGACTTGATCAGGAAAGCCACACACCTGTCTATATAAGACCTTACAGCTCACAGTGCATGTCGGAGCAAATGAGAATCATGAGGTCAAAGGAACTGCCTGAAGAGCTCAGAGACAGAACTGCGGCAAGGCACAGATCTGGCCAAGGTTACAAAAAAATGTTCTGTTGCACTTAAGGTTCCTAAGAGCACAGTGGCCCTGATAATCCTTAAATGGAAGACGTTTGGGACGACCAGAACCCTTCCTAGAGCTGGCCGTCCAGCCAAACTGAGTTATCAGGGGAGAGCCTTGGTGAGAGAGGTAAAGAAGAACCCAAAGATCACTGTGGCTGAGCTCCAGAGATGCAGTCAGCAGATGGGAGAAAGTTGTAGAAAGTCAACCATCACTGCAGCCCTCCACCAGTTGGGGCTTTATGGCAGAGTGGCCCGACGGAAGCCTCTCCTCAGTGCAAGACACATGAAAGCCCGCATGGAGTTTGCTAAAAAAAACACCTGAAGGACTCCAAGATGGTGAGAAATAAGATTCTCTGGTCTGATGAGACCAATATAGAACTTTTTGGCCTTAATTCTAAGCGGTATGTGTGGAGAAAACAAGGCACTGCTCATCACCTGTCCAATACAGTCCCAACAGTGAAGCATGGTGGTGGCAGCATCATGCTGTGGGGGTGTTTTTCAGCTGCAGGGACAGGACGACTGGTTGCAATCGAGGGAAAGATGAATGCGGCCAAGTATAGGGATATCCTGGACGAAAACCTTCTCCAGAGTGCTCAGGACCTCAGACTTACCGAAGGTTTACCTTCCAACAAGACAATGACCCTAAGCACACAGCTAAAATAACAAAGGAGTGGCTTCACAACAACTCAGTGACTGTTCTTGAATGGCCCAGCCAGAGCCCTGACTTAAACCCAATTGAGCATCTCTGGAGAGACCTAAAAATGGCTGTCCACCAACGTTTACCATCCTACCTGACAGAACTGGAGAGGATCTGCAAGGAGGATCTTTGCATCTTTCCCAAAAAGACTCATGGCTGTATTAGATCAAAAAGGTGCTTCTACTAAATACTGAGCAAAGGGTCTGAATACTTAGGACCATGTGATATTTCAGTTTTTCTTTTTTAATAAATCTGCAAAAATGTCAACAATTCTGTGTTTTTCTGTCAATATGGGGTGCTGTGTGTACATTAATGAGGAAAAAAATGAACTTAAATGATTTTAGCAAATGGCTGCAATATAGAAAAGAGTGAAAAATTTAAGGGGGTCTGAATACTTTTCGTCCCCAGTGTGTGTGTGTGTGTGTATATATATATATATATATATATATATATATATCTATATATATATATATATATATATATCTATATTTATCGATCGAGATATATATATATATATATATATATATATATGTGTGTGTGTGTATATATATATATAACAGTATATAAAGTGCTAAACTTATCGTTTTTCTTTAATTCCGCCAAAATTGGCAACTTCCTTTTAAAATTATTTCTTGTGCGTCAATGAAGACCCTGGATCTAAGGCCCATTCTGACTATTTTTCAAGATGAAATTAAGTCCTGTCTCCTCCCCTAAGACTTATTCCTGTGTCATTCAGCTGTCAAATTCCAGAAATTCAATGTCCGATAGAGGTTTTGGTAAATGACGAAAGATAGAAGTCAAGAATTTTAATATAGGAGAGGACTTTAATCCCTGTGCCAAGGATATTGAGACAAATTAAAGCCAAAAAAATACAGGTGGGAGCCTAGGGTTCTGTCCAGGCACAAAGGCACTAATCTGAAGATAAACACAAATTCTTGCAGACACTACAAGATATCCACATTTATTGCTAATGTTAGAGAGTGCAAGTATGTGTAATTCATATAGTTCAGGGGTCAAGGAGTACCTAATGTATAGATTATAGGAGTCAGGAGAGTGCAAAAATTCCCTACAAAAAACCTTCCCCCTCCTCCTCCTTACAGCACCTGCCCAAAAAAAAAAAAAAAACCCACCAACCTGCATGTTTAACCCTCCCCCCAAGCACAAAAATGCAAAGATTCCCCCTTCCAGTTCAAATCTCTTCCCTTCTGGTTAAATCTTCCCTCTCAGCATACATCTCCTCAACACCCCCAAGTTTCTTTTCCCAGTAGAAATATTTATCCAATGCTCTCTCTGAGCACAAATTCCTCCCAGATCAATATTGCCCTAGCACAATTCCCCATCCCTCAACAAGCAAGGAAATGCTACCCCTCCACAGCAGAGACCTAGGGGAAGCTTACCTCAGCTCTGAAATCTACTGCCCTGGCAGACAGCAGGGCGGCTGCAGCGGTTGGGTGGTCATGACGTCAGCACCCAGGGCATCGGGCAGGAGATGCAGGACACATGCCCTGGATGTTTGCTACACCCCTCACATACCATCTCTTTCTATTTCTATTTCTGAGGATGTGTATCAGTTGGCAATAAGGTAGTCACATGCAGTAGACAAAGCATTTCCTCTAGATGAAAATAAAATACTTTAGAAGGTAGATCTAAATCCAATTTTCAAAATAAATCACAAATGCAAGAAGAGCTGATGGAACAGTTGGAGGTCAGATAGGCGACACGTTATATGGTTTTCTGATGCGATGTGAAATGGGCTAATAGTATATTGTCATGTCTCATCTAGCAAGTTAGGATCTTCTTCCCTTTGCATAGAATGAAATTATATTTTTAGTTCTTACATGCATAGTTGATGTCGCTGTGTTTATGGGTATGACCATAACTGATAATATCCAATCAATGTCGTGCAGTTTTACCTTTTTTCCTTACTTTCTCTTCTGGCCTAAAGCTTAATTAAATGTGCAAAGAGTGTACAAAAAGCAGTTCCCATTACACTGCTGCGCTACTTATGCCACACACCTCACAATGTTATTTTTAGCACTTACTGTGTGCTTCAGTGTTTTTGTAATTTATGTAAGTGTTGGAGTGTTATCCTTCCTGGCCTGTTAAATTTAGACTTGGCTGTCTGTTAGGGAATTTCTCACCTTTAGAAATCTGCAGCCTTTCAATTGCTTCAGTCAGCTCACATTGCTTTACTCAATAGTTATGTATTTTGGAGCTATGTTAATAGGTTTAGTTGAGGTTTGTGCTTTTTTTTCAACTAAATAGATATCTAAACCCCCAAAAAATACTATATTACAGCTTACCAATATTTGCTGTGGTGGCTGCATTGGTCTTCTTTGTTCAAGCTTCTTTTGCTTTATTTTCACCTACCCATCCTGTGAATAACACACTTCATGTTCCTGAGTGGCTACATCACCCCTAAACTCTATCTATGGTTCTCACCCTGGACTGCTGTCATAATATTAACCCTTTCATGACTAAGCCTATTTCTGACATTGGGCGTTTACAAGTTAAAATCCGTATTTTTTGCTAGAAAATTACTTAGAACCCCCAAACATTATATATATATTTTTTAGCAGAGAATAAAATGTCGATTGTTGCAATATTTTATGTCACACGGTATTTGTGCAGCGGTGTTTTAAACGCAACCTTTGGGGAAAAAGGACACTTTCATGAATTAAAAAAAAAATTAAGCAGTATAGTTATCCCAATTTTTTTGTATAATGTGAAAGATGATGTTATGCCGAGTAAATAGATACCAAACATGTCACACTTTGTAATTGCAGGCACTCGTGGTATGGCGACAAACTATTGTACCTAAAAATCTCCAAAGGCGACGCTTTAAATTTTTTTACAGTTACCAGGTTAGAGTTACAGAGGAGGTCTAGTGCTAGAATTATGGCTCTCGCTCTGACGATCGCGGCGATACCTCACATGTGTGATTTGAACACCGTTTACATATGCGGGCGCGACTTCCACATGCGTCTTCTTGGCTGCGCGAGCTCACGGGGATGGGGGCGCTTTAATTATTTTTATTTTTTTTATTTATTTTATTTATTTTTATATTATTAAATTGTGTTTTTAAAAAAATTATCACTTTTATTGCTGTCACAAGGAATGTAAACATCCCTTGTGACAGTAATAGATGGTGACAGGTACTCCTTATGGAGGGATCAGGGGTCTAAAAGACTTCCAATCCCTCCTTTGCACTTCAAAGTATTCAGATCGCCAAAAACGGCGATTCTGAATACTGTATATTTTTTAAAATCCGGCGCCATTGGCAGCCGAGTAAACGGGAAGTGATGTAACGTCGCTTCCGTGTTTACATTCAGGAGACTGGCACAAAGCAGTTTCCGGCTTTGTGCCAGTCTGTCTTCAGCCGCCGGAATTGGCGAATCGGGTCTCCCAGTGGGACCGGAGGCCCGGTCGGAGGGGGGACGTCCCCTCCTGCTCCTCCGGGATAACAATCGAGCGGCTTTTAGCCGCATCGGTTGTTATCCCTGGAAAGCCGATCGCCCGCTCTAAAGAACGGTACCGGGATGATGCCTGCAGCTGCGGGCATCATCCCCTTATAACCCCCGAAAGCCAAGCCTGCATATCTGCGTACGCTCGGCGGGAAGGGGTTAAATACAAACATGTCCTTATCTCTTCATCTCCATTACATGGGAGAGCAGAGAAAAAGGTAGTTTACAGAAGATAGCTAGGAAGGAATATATCATTCGATGTAACAGGATAGGATAAGATCACTGCATTTCTGACTGGTATTTTCTGTCCTTTCTGAAAATGTTGTTTGCTTGAAAGCACTGAGGTTGTTGGTTCAAATCCCAACCACAGCACTACCTGCCTGGAGTTTGCCTGTTTTTCCTGTGCCTGTGTGGGTTTCCACTGTTTACTCCAGTTTTCCCCCACACTTCAAAGACATGCTGGTAGGTTAATTGGCTCCTGTCTAAATTGGCCCTAGTATATGGATGTACGAATGTGGGTTAAGGACCTTAGATTGTAAGCTCATGTAGGTCAGGGACTGATGTGAATGTACAATATATATATGTAAAATGCTGCATAAATTGACGGCGCTATAGAAGTACCTGAAATAAAATTTAAAACTAGAAAAGGAATACAGCCACCACGTATAAGGACTGTAAGATGCAATATATTATAGTTTTGTTCTTGAGGTGATATATATTTAGATTTATTTAGGAATGTTTACTTTCATTTCAAAGAAAAATGTTAAAACTTGGATAGAGTAGCTGTAAACCTCAGACATGAAATATGAACCCAGCAATCCTTCTATAGTGTGTGTAGGAGTAAAGAGTGTAATCTCTGTCTGCTGCTTTGTTTCTCTGCATATCAGCATGAATCACTTCTGACAAGTTTTCCTGACACCAAAAGAAAAAAGGTGCCAGGGGAGGGAGCTCCAGCTGATTGACAGCATCAGCTCTGTTGCTGTGTGGAGGGGGGTATCCCTTCTCTCCAATCAGCTCTCAGAGCTCTCCTCACTGAGCTCTGCATAGTGTAATTTCAGCTCCCCACTCCCTTTTTTCCTGACAGCTCAGACAAGCTTTATACATTCTGGACTTTGAACAGATGTAGAGAGGAGAAGACTTCAGATAGACAGGTACAACTTATGCAGGAGGATTTGTTTCATCTCTTTGTATCACCTGAGGCCAGTCACTTCACTGGGTATATGTAAGGGTTTACAAACACTTTAAACGGAACTATACTGCTTCTGAGCACCACAAGTCAAAAATACTATTTGATTAATTTTTAATATTCAAAGCAAACTCGCTCATCCATCCATATCTCTGTGATTTATTCCATGACAAATCACTTGCTGAGAAAACCCCACTTCCCCTCCTGAAGACTTCTGGGAAATAGGATATCATTTGCCTGGGCCTGGAGACCAGGAAGTAGCTGAAGGAACATAAAAAATGAAAGAGTATTAAAGCAATAAACATGATATACTTTCCCATCTATTTACTAATGCTAGCGGTGTAAGGATTTTTAAAAATAGTCAATGTTTATTGAGAGAATTAAGTTCTGCTTTAAAATTGATTGACAGACTGTAGTTTACCTCTTCAATGGGCAAATATGTAAGTTGCATAGTTAGTCCGGTTGAAAAAAGACCATCTAGTTCAACCTACAAGTATTTGTGGATTGTCTTTCTACTTTAGACTTCCTTCTGTGATCTCTCATTTCACTGTGGTCTAATGTTACTGCCTCTCTTTTACCCCTTTCATGATACTTCCTTCCTACCCAAAGCTCTGTCTCTAGAAAGAAAAGGAAAACTGACATGGCACAGTAGAGTGTTTAATGTACAAGCAGCATGCCTGTATTTGTATATTGGTACCTGCATCAAATGTAGGCTGATAACACTGTCTTATTGAACCCTGCATGTTTCAGCTATGCTCTGCTTGCCTTGCAGCAAATAGCAGGTGAGTCAGAGGTGCTCAGTGATGATTAAAGTGCAAATTCAAGTAAACACATGTAAAAGATTTTGTAGTTTATCTTTTGGGTTTTAACCTGGATATGCTATTGGTAAACACCAGCTAATAGTTAAGACTGATCTCCTGACTTCTCAGTAGACTAGACTGCAGATTAGGTATACAGCCTGGACAAGGACCCATTCCAGCTTGTAAGTAGGCAGTAAGGCAGGGGTAGGCAACCTCGGCCCTCCAGCTGTGGTGAAATTACAAGTCCCATGAAACATTGCAAGACCCTGACAATCACAGGCATGACTAGAGGCAGAGACATGATGGGATTTGTAGTTTCACCACAGCTGGAGTGCTGAGGTTGCCTTACCCCTGCAGTAAGGCTTCAGTCACATGCGACTTTGGACACATAGTGTCAACATGACAATGACGAGTCACATCCTATTGTTTTCAATGGCAACCATGCAAATCTATGTGACTTAAAGTTGCAGCAACTTTTAAAAGGTTCCAGCACTACTTTTGTGGTGTTTTTCTAAGTGATTTCTCAGGCAAAATAAAGCACAGAGATATGGATGGGTGAGTTTGATTTGAATATTAAAAATGAAAGCAGGAAGGGGGAGGCACCACCTAAGTGCAGTATCACAAGGGGTTTATTAAAACAGTTAGAAACACTTAAAACAAGTAAAATAAAGGAAGGCTTATTGTGAGCTGGCTCGTCCGCCAGAAGATTATGAGGCCTTACTCCTGCATGGTCTGCTGGGTTCAGGTTCCTTGGGAAGCAGTGGAGGGGAATGAAAGTTCCTGTGGTGTGTAGGGAGCCCCCGCCAAACCAGCCTGGAATGCTCGGGCGGACGTGACGTCACCAGGAGGGGACAGAGTTGCTGGAATACTGGGTAGAAACGGGCTATGTGTTGGAGCTGTCTGCTCCTTCTGTAGGCCTGGGGTGCTACTACAGGCTAATGATTTATATAGGGAGAAGCGTGCAACAACACTTGGGGGACTAGAGGGACCAGTAATGCCGGTAAAGGGACATAAGACACCACAGCAAGACATAAATACAAAACATGGCACAGATATGATAATAAACTGGCAGATCAATGTGGCAACAATAAAAAAATAGTAATTTGGACAATGCAAATGCTAAAGAATATAAAATGACCCGAATGGTATTCAACATGAGAAATGGAAAATGAGAGGGAAACAGTATGAATAATGAAATCAATGAAATTAACGAACAATGATTTGAAAAAAATGTAAAATAACAGGAAAAAAAATGAAATAAAAATAGAGATGGAAATAAAAATAATAATAAAAGTAAAAATAAAACTATATTTGGAAAAAATATAATAAACAATAAAAATAATAATTAAACTGCTATGTAGCGTAAACACACTGCAAGTGGTCGAAGGTTTCTACATTGTAACTAATACTAGTGTTGTTATGATGCTAAACTTGTCACTAAAGTTGCTTACTAGAACTTCCCCCAGAGGACAAAGACACTGGCCATATAGGCCCGAGTATACGGGGAGAAGACCATAAGGGTCCACTGTGAGAAAAGTAAATGAAATCTGGGTAAGTATAATGAGAATGACAAAAAATGTAATAAATTACATAAATCTGAATAAATAATGACAATGTGGACATGTGACATGGCCGGGAAGCATGAGGTGTTTAAAGCAGGGTGTGTGTTTCTATCTCTTCGTTTAAAACACCGGGCACAAAAGTATTTAAGGAATAGATTCACTATGTTTCCTGCTGACACAAACATTTAAAACTTTCTGCAACAGGGAACGTAGGGTATGGCTTCAATTGTCCACACCTTGAGCTCACTGGTGGACTTCTGGTGGAATTCCAAAAAATGTCTGGGAACACTGTTTGTCATTACTGTTTTCGATGAATCTCCTGTGTTCACCAAAACATTTCCTAAGGGTCCTGATCTTGGGCCCCAGGATGACGTCAATATGTGACAAAACTAGTAGGGCGGACGACGTGCTGACATCATAACAACATACAAAGTCCCGGAAGTGCAGGCGTTCGATTTTATCTGTATCCACCGGTATATTAGCCTTTATACAAGGGAGATGTTCTCCTCCTCCTTTTTAATCTATTAATTCTGAAATAAAAGTGTTGGATTTTACGCTATGTGGAACATCTTTTTTTCGAGTGGGACATCAGCGAATATCTGAAAATGAGAGGACAGGAGAGAGAGTGTTCACAGGATCCTGGTGTGCTGAGCAGACTGCAGCCCAAAGGCCCTGGCAGGGCAATCAGCCATAGGCGCCTTTTGACCTCTTTACAGGTCAAATCTATCTGGTAAGCAGGCATGTTTCTCTGGTAATGGTCACATGCGATGTTGATTGCATATGGGATCTGGAATGCATCTATGAACTGTGACTTGGGAATTCAGGAGTGTGACGCCTCTATCTTTTCACTACCCCGGTCCTGCACTTGCCTCTCTCCTATCACATAAGTCTGTGTATAGTTGGATGTACTTTTAACATTTCTTTTTGGAATAAGGACTTTTATTTTGCACCTATCAATATTATGTTGACATGCTTATGAATAGTATGTTTTACTAAATGTTATGCGTGACTTTGTTCTTCGATTTACTGACTTTTTTGTGATATCACACATGAGAGTTGCTGCTTTTTCTTGACTTATCGCTTTTATCTACTGTATTGTTTTTAAAAAGATCGTTTTTTCTCCCGAACCACAAAAAAAACCACATGGGCAAGTGAGGCAGTAGACCACAAACTCAGTGGAACAATTGAAGAATTCCCTTTTTTTTTTTTTTTTTTTTTTACCTTTTTATTGTGGAATTTTTCTGACCATGATTAATGAATTGGGATGTGAGAGTTTTTTTTTTTTTTTTTTTTTTAAACTGATACATGCCATTCAGTGATATAAGGACATTATGGTGTTTATTGTTGTCAACTGGAATCTTAGTGACATTGCTGGGAGCCACCTTACTTTTAATATTTCTGGCCCTATGATAAGATATAATGGGTTTGGGAGTAAGCATGGGTTGTAAGAATGGGTCCTCCAAAAGAATGGGCCAATGTTTTTTAAAGACTGTCCATTTTTTCGAAATGTGCATGAAGTGGAGTCATGAAACGGGCGGGTTGTGATTCGGTGGAAGGGCCCTTAACCTTATGCTGGGGATTAACAGAGTAGCGCTGAAAGGCCTCATCTAGTTCCGTGGGTAACCCCTTATCAGCGAAACTTTCTGGCGAGCTGTTGTCAATGGGAAGCATAATCCGTGTCTCTAGCACAGTTGTTTCAGTAGCCGACAGAATTTGCTACAGGGATGTTACTAACCCACCTAGGATGATGACAGCTGGTATAATGAAGGAAAGAATTACCTGCTGTGGGTTTGACATAGTTCTGGGCATAAATATTATTGTCATCGTTGGAGTAAAAGATCAAGAAAGGCTGGTGAGTTGGAATCTTTGACATGGGTGAAAGAAAGACCTAAAGAGTTTTGATTACAATGATCAGAAAATCTGTCAACAGTGTCAGATGAATCATCCCTATGTCATCTATGTACCTGCCATAGAAGACCACGTGTGATGCGAAAGGATTGTTTTGAGTAATGTACAAGGAATCCTAATACCCCATAGTGAGTTTGCCATGACTGGGTGCAAAATTGGCGCCCATTGCGGTCCCATTAATATGTAAATAGTAGGTGCCATCGAATTGAAAATAGTTATGCTTCAAGAAAACCTGAGTGGCTTCCATTAAAAAAGCCACCTGCCTGTGATTGATAAGGGGGTCTTCCGCCAGAAAGTGTTCAACTGCTCTTAAACCTGCTTTGGGGGATGGAAGTATAAAGTGATGTTACATCGAGAGACACCCACATATAGGTTGGTTCCCATGGATATGATTGGAGTGTATCTAGTAAATGGATGCCATCTCTAATGTAAGAGGGTACATTTTGGGCAAGGGGCTGAAGGAACTGATCGATGTAGATCGAGAAGCCACTCGTGACACTCTCCATGGCTGCCACAATAGGGCAACCCGGGGGTTGTTAAGATCTTTCTGTACGTTTGGTAAATTATAAAACATAGGGGACATTATAAAAGTCTTTCCGGAGAAAAGCACCCAGAAAAGGGTATTCTTGCCCCAGGCAAAGATTAGTGCCATAAAGGAACTAATTTAGGTGATTGAAACAAGATGAGTTCTCCTATTCAACTTTGCATGAGGTTATTGAGAAAGATGGTGGCTTCATTCGAGGCCATTTCTTATGCTCAGTTTCATCCGAGACTGCTGCAAAACATTATCCTATCGGCTTGGAACAAAGGGTTCAAGCTCTAGATTCCCAATGTGTCTGACTCCAAAGCCTCATCACCCTGAAAACGCCTGTTCTCGTCTGATCTTGGAGGCTAAGCAGGGTCGGGCCTGGTTAGCACTCGGATGGACCACCTGGAAATATCAGGTACTGTAGGCTGGGTACGCTGGAGCCTCAGTTTATGGTTAATGTCCAAAAATCTGCAAAGGGGAAAATCCTTCCTTCAATTACCACGGAAGTGGCCCAGATCAGAAATGACCTTGCCCATTATTCTAGAAATTCAGGCAGAGCACTTGGTTCTGAGGGCCTGAACGTTCAGTTTACAGTATTGTCCTGCCGGGATTCAATCCGACTATGCCACAGCAATGGCCTATATTAATCACCAAGGGGGCACAAGAAGTTGTGCGGTCCAGAGAAAGGTGAATCATATCCTATCTTGGGCAGAAAACAATGTACTTTGCCTATCAGCGGTCTTCATTCTAGGAATAGAAAATTGGCAGGCGGACTACTTGAGTCGCCAGCAGTTGTTCCCGGGAAAATGGTTCCTTCACCCCGATATCTTCCTGTCAATATGTCAGAGTTGGAGGATCCCAGACATAGATCTGTTTATGTCCAGGTTCAACAAAGAAATCAACTTTGTGTCAAAAACAAAGGATCCGCTAGCATGCGGAACAGATGCCTTGCTATTCCCATGGAATCGGTTCTCACTGATTTATGCATTCCCTCCTATTCTGCTTGTGTTCCACGACTTCTTCGCAGGATCAAGCAGGAAGGGAAGTCGGTGATTCTTGTGGCCTCCAGCGGGGCCCAGGAAATCTTAGTATGCAGGGATCGTAAAGATGACAGTAGGGGACCCATGGACCCTACCGCCACGGCCAGACCTTCTTTTGCAAGGTCCGGTATTCCATCCTACTTTACAAACGCTAAATTTATTGGTTTGGCTATTGAGACCCACACTCTGAAGAAACGTGGGCTGTCAGGTTCAGTGGTTTCTATCTTGGTTAATGCAAGGGAGCCAGCCTCTATAATTATATACTATGGAGTCTGGGAAGCATATGTCTCCTGGTGTGAAACCAGAGGTTGCACCCCAGGAAATGGGTCAAAGGTAGAATCCTTGACTTTCTGCAGATGTGGTGAGAAATAAAGCTGGCCTTGAGTGCTTTCTAAGGTAGTATCAGGTTTTTATCTAAACCAGGATATTGTTCTATCTTCATTTTTTCCAGAACCCTGTTCTATGGAAGAAAAATCACTACATTCTCTTGATGTGATGAGAGCAGCCTACTTAAAGACGACAGATTTGCTCAGATTTGGAAAACGGATGTTTTGTTCGTATTGCCCGAAGGTCCTAAAAGAGATCAGGCAGCATGGAAATCTACTATTCTAAATGGATTCAACAAGTATCCATTCTAGCTTATGGTTTAAAGAGGTAATTTCTACCCTCTCAAATCAAAACTCACTCCTCTGGGGCTGTTAGTGCTTCGTGGGCAGTGCATCACCAAGCCTCCATGGCTCAAATCTGCAAGGCCGCAACTTGGTCTTCAATCCATACATTTACCAGATTCTATTAGGTGGATGTAAAAAGACATGAGGATGTCGCCTTTGGGGCGCAGTGTACTGCAGGCAGCAGTATAAGTCCTCTGATCTCATGGTGCCGTACTTTTGTTGTGTCTCCCTCCCCTGTGTTGGCATTGCTCTGGGACATCCCACATAGTAATTACTATTGCTCTCTGTCCCGTGATGTACGATTAAAGAAAATAGGATTTTTATAACAGCTTACCTGTAAAATCCTTTTCTTTTGAAGTACATCATGGGACACAGAGTTCCCGCCCCTCTTTCTAGTATACACGTGTATTGCTTTGCTACAAAACAGAGATTCTCCCAGTATGGGAGGGGTTATATAGGGAGGCAACTTCTTGTTTTGGGTGTGCCAGTGTCCAGCACCTGAAGGTGGACTATAACCCACATATTAATTACTATAGCTCTGTGTCCCATGATGTACTTCAAAAGAAAAGGATTTTACAGCTAAGCTGTTATAAAAATCCTATTTTTCTGCACAGAAATATGCAACCTATATGCATTTTTCTGCAGAGAAAAATACTTAAATGATACCAACATTGTGGTGTGACCCGGTCACATAGAAATCAGTTATTTTCTTTATGTCCTTGCAGAGACCTACGTTAGGAAAATGCATGTCTCCGCACATGATGTGAACAAGACCAAAGTATTCTATGCAGGTCAAATCTCTGCACCATCTTATATCAATTCTTATGCATGTATGTTGTGGACAAGGCCCAAATGTTCCTGTAGTCTGCTGTCCTATTTATGGATCACAATATTTGGGAGTTATGTTCAAGTTCAGTAAGGCCTTGTTTACAGCATGTATGCAAAGAAAATGATGGAAAATATTTGCAAATTTTAGAATATTTTGGGCTTGTTCTAACGTAGGTCTCTGCAAGGACATAAAGGAAACAATTGATTTCTATGTGCCCTAAAATGTTGGTGTCAGGTGAGTTCTAATTTTTTTCTTCTATGATTTAACCACTTCAGCCCCGGAAGATTTGGCTGCTACGTGACCGGGCCATTTTTTGCGATTTGGCACTGCGTCAATTTAACTGACAATTGCGCAGTCGTACAACGCTGCACCCAAACAAAATTGACATCCTTTTTTTTTTCCCCACAAATAGAGCTTTCTTTTGGTGGTATTTGATCTCCTCTGCGGTTTTTATTTTTCACGCTATACGTCAATTATGAAAAAAACACAATATTTTGTACTTTTTGCTATAATAAATATTCCCCTTTTTTTTTTTAATCTAATTTTTTCCTCAGTTTAGGCCGATATGTATTCTTCTACATATTTTTGGTAAAAAAAATTGCAATAAAGCGTATATTGATTGGTTTGCGCAAAAGTTATAGCGTCTACAAAATAAAGGATAGATTTATAGCATTTTTATTTTATTTTACTAGTAATGGCGGCGATCTGCGATTTTTATCTTGACTGCGACATTATGGCGGACACATCGGACAATTTTGACACATTTTTGGGACCATTGGCATTTATACAGCAATCAGTGCTATGAAAATGCACTGATTACTGTAATAATGTCACTGGCAGGGGGTGATCAAGGGGTTAACTGTTCCCTGGAAGGTGATTCTAATTGAAGGGGGAGGGGACTGACTAGATGAAGTGATGGATTGTGGCTCCTAGCTAATAGGAACACACGATCTGTCACTCCTCTCAGAACAGGGAAGTGTGTGTTTACACACACTCGTCCCTGTTCTTATATGTCTCGTGACCGGCGGTCATCGCGGCCACGAGCATCGGCACCCCCACTGCGGGTGCACGCGCGCTTGCTATCCTGGTCCCGCGAGCCGATGTATAGCTACGATGGTTCGTGGGATTGTGCCGACCTGCCGCTGTAAAATGACGGCGGCTGGTCAGCAAGCGGTTAAAGGTATTTCGGCTGGTTGGCAAGCGGTTAAAGGTAAGTGTGGTTATATCTACAGCTCGCTGATCAGATCCAATGTTCCGCGAGTTGTAGATCTGACTTTTTTTTTTTGTTAGGTGTTCCCCCGAGATCTCAGACGTTTTGCCAAGGGTTCCTCCATGGTAAAAAGGGAAACACTGCCCACCGTCAAACATGGAGGTGGAATCATTGTGCTTTGGGGGCATTTTTCCGCTAAGAGGACAGGACAGCTTCACCGCATCAAAAGGACGATGGACGGGGCCATGTACCTTCAGCCAGGACATTGGGTCGTGGATGGGTATTCCAGCATGACCACGACCCAAAACATATTGCCAAGGCAATAAAGAAGTGGCTCAAGTAGAAGCACATTAGGGTGCTGGCTTGGCCTAGCCAGTCTCCATGCCTTAATCCCATAGAAAATATGTGGAGGGAGTGAAAGACTCAAGTTGCCAAACGTCAGCCTCGAAACCTTAATAATTTGGAGAGGATCTGCAAAGAGGAGTGAGACAAAATCCTTCCTGAGATGTGTGCAAACCTGGTGGCCAACTGCAAGAAACGTCTGACCTTACATAGTTACATAGTAGGTGAGGTCGAAAAAAGACACCTACAAGTCCAACCTATGTGTGTGATTATATGTCAGTATTACCTTGTATATCCCTGTATGTTGTGGTCGTTCAGGTGCTTATCTAATAGTTTATTGAAACTATCGATGCCCCCGCTGAGACCACCGCTTGTGGAAGGGAATTCCACATCCTTGCCGCTTTTACAGTAAAGAACCCTCTACGTAGTTTAAGGTTAAACCTCTTTTCGTCTAATTTTAATGAATGGCCACGTGTCTTGTTAAACTCCCTTCCGCAAAAAAGTTTTATCCCTAGTGTGGGGTCACCAGTACGGTATTTGTACATTAAAATCATATCCCCTCTCAAGCTTCTCTTCTCCAGAGAGAATAAGTTCAGTGCTCGCAACTTTTCCTTATAACTAAGATCCTCCAGACCCTTTATTAGCTTTGTTGTCCTTCTTTGTACTCGCTCCATTTCCAGTACATCCTTCCTGAGGACTGGTGCCCAGAACTGGACAGCATACTCTAGGTGCGGCCGGACCAGAGTCTTGTAGAGTGGGAGAATTATCGTTTTATCTCTGGAATTTATCCCCTTTTAAATGCATGCTAATATTCTGTTTGCTTTGTTAGCAGCAGCTTGGCATTGCATGCCATTGCTGAGCCTATCATCTACTAGGACCCCCAGGTCCTTTTCCATCCTAGATTCCCCCAGAGGTCCCCCCCCATAGTGTATAGCTTGCCTTCATATTTTTGCCACCCAAATGCATTATTTTACATGTTTCTACATTAAACGTAATTTGCCATGTGGTTGCCCCATTAGTTTGTTCAGATCTTTTTGCAAGGTTTCTACATCCTGCGGAGAAGTTATTGCCCTGCTTAGCTTAGTATCGTCCGCAAATACAGAGATTGAACTGTTTACCTATCCTCCAGGTCGTTTATACAAATAAACAGGATTGGTTCCAGCACAGAACCCTGGGTGACCCCACTACCAGCCCTGACCATTCCGAGTACTCCCCATTTATCACCACCCTCTGAACTCCCCCTTGTAGCTCTGTGATTGCCAACAAGGGTTTTGCCACCAAGTCCTAAGTATTTTTTTGCGAAGGAGTCAAATACTTATTTCACTCATTAAAATTTAAATCAATTTTTAACTTTTTTTAAATGCGTTTTTCTGGATTTTTTTGTTGTTCTGTCTCTCACCCTTAAAATAAACCTACTGTTAAAATTATAGACTGATCATTTCTTTGTCAGTGGGCAAACGAACAAAATCAGCAGGGGATCAAATACTTTTTTTTCCCCTCACTGTACATGTCTCAAAATGTGTACTTAACTCTTTTACTGGAGCTGCCCTTTAATAGATTAATATTCTGTAGTTAATCAATTCCATGGAGATGAAGGGCCATGAATGCGCGTGCTCCATTTTTAAGCATTTCATTATAAATAAGTGTACCATGCACTTTTTTTATAAGCCTGCAGTACAACCCATGCTATCCTACATTGTGCCACAAAATGCCTACAAATTTGTACATCTGTGCTTGACACTATAAGGCTCCACGCACACTAAAGCTCATAAACGGACGTTTTTGGGAGTTTGGGAGGTTTTTTTTAACACCCCATAAATTCTCCTGTTATCCTATGTGTCCATGCACACATGGACGTTTTTGGATGTTTATCAGCAGAGGAGTTTATGGGCTGTTGTCTGAACGCCCTAAAATCACATTCAAGAGCAGTCCTAAAAATGCCAGACGCTGTTAAACGTGGTTTAACGCTGTAAACAGAGCGTTCATCAGACGTGTCTCTGCCTCTATTCAAAATCAATGGTTCCCTATGGAAGCCCATTGATTTAAATAGAAGTCGCACCAGAAGTTGGGACATGACATACCGGCTTGTGGTGCAACCTGTGTGCTGAGGATTTTGAAGGGGAACCCCCGCCAAAATGAAAACAAATTGGCGTAACCCCCCCCCCCCCAGACTATACCAGACCCTTTGGTCTGGTATGGATATTAAGGGGAACCCCCATCCAAAAAAAATGGCATGGGGTCCCCCCAAAATCTATACCAGACCCCTATCCAAGCACGTAACCCGACAGGTCAGCAAACGAGTGAGCAAACATGGGGGGGTGGGTGCTTTGGGGCAGGGGGGCCCTGCACCCCCCCACCCCAAAGCACCTTGTCCCCATGTTGATGAGGACAAGGGCTTCATCCCGACAACCCTGGCCCCATACTCACTCACAGAGGGTGGGGGGCCCCCTTCTTAAAGGGGGCTTCTAGATTCCGATAAGCCCCCGCCCGCAGACCCAGACAACCACCGGCCATGGTTGTCGGGAAGAGGCCCTTGTCCTCATCAATATGGGGACAAGGTACTTTGGGGTGGGGGGGAGCAGGCCCCCACCCAATGCTGAGTGTATGTGGCCTGGTATGGTCCGGGGGGGGGCGCTCGCTTGTCATCATGATCCGACTTCTGGTGCGACTTCTATTCAAATCAATGGGCTCCCATAGGGAACCATTGATTTTGAATAGAGGCAGAGAAACGTGGCTAAATGTGCATTGATGTCAATGCAAATCACTGATAAAATTGCATTTTTAAGCAACGTTTTCCTGCCAGCAATCCGACGTCCAGAACAACTTTTTTGAGCGTCCTGTGTGCATGGAGCCTTATGCTGCTGTGTAGCTAAAAGGAAGTACAGATTTTTTTCATTTAAAAGAAATATCAGTTTTTATTCTGCTTTTTACTACCAGGGTTATGTGGTTTTAACCTACGTTTTTCCTGTTATTTCACAACACAAGTATCTATTTTAATGACTCATTACTGATCATCTAAAATGATGAGAGACCCATCTTAAAAGCTTAGGTTTATGTAACATATTTTAGCTATATGAGATGTGACCCAGATGAACACTGAGGTAATGCATTTCTCACCCCTGCTCTTTTTATTTCTTTACTGAATGTATTACATTCAGCTCAGACATTAGTATTTTTCTGAACAGGAAGCAGCTCCGGAGAGACAATGAAGTGACAGTATAAAGACTCTATACGCAATTTTCAGTTTAGCTCTTTACACATCATGTGTATAAATTATCTTTCAGGCTCTGGTGTCAAAATGCACACGGGCATTAGGATTGCACTCCATTTTTACAGATGTATGTATGTAGCCAAATGTGTCTGGCTCTTAGGTTGGACCAAATGGCTGCTAAGTTACTTATTAATTTGTATACCTGGTCAGATTATCAAAAACAAATCTAGAAACACCCTACTGACCACACCTATCACAAACACAAAAATCATTCTACATTTCAGTCATTATTTAAACAATGTGTACATGTTAAAGTGATTGTAAATTCTAATTTTTTTAACAAAATAACAAACATGTTATACTTACCTGCTCTGTACACTGATTTTTCACAGAGCAGCCCTGATCCTCCTCTGGTCCCCCCGCTGGTGCTCCTGCCCTCCCCCCCCCCCCCCACAAATGCCCCCATAGCGAGCCGCTTGCTATGGGGGTACTTGTGCGTGCTTGCTCCAGAACCCCGCACTGTGCTTCCATTGACACACAGCACAGCTCTGCCTTGCCCCTGCTTCCTCTCTGCTGGTCAATGGCTCCCACCGCTGTATAAAAACTGATGAATATTAATAATAAGGAACCATCTCATTAAAATGTATTGCATATATTCCATTCTAAAGTATAATTAAAGGTTTGTTTTTAGTTTTGGATAGAGTGGAGAGGGTTAACACCTATCAGGTTTTTATTGCTGTCTTTGCTCCAGAACCCCGCACTGTGCTTCCATTGACACACAGCACAGCTCTGCCTTGCCCCTGCTTCCTCTCTGCTGGTCAATGGCTCCCACCGCTGTATAAAAACTGATGAATATTAATAATAAGGAACCATCTTATTAAAATGTATTGCATATATTCCATTCTAAAGTATAATTAAAGGTTTGTTTTTAGTTTTGGATAGAGTGGAGAGGGTTAACACCTATCAGGTTTTTATTGCTGTCTTTGCCCCCGTTGGAGAGATTCCCACTCTCTATTTGTCCTGTTTACCAAATTTTGGGTTGTCCTCAAAACAGTAATAGAGAGGAAATCTTCCAGTGGGGACACTAGTTCCGGTGAACCAGGTGGCAACCAGGTATACTTTGGAGGCATTTCCTCTCGCTTCCTCTTTTGGCTAAGGGACAGGAAGTGATGTGAAATCTCCCCAATGGGACACAGGTGAAAGCAGGGATTGTCCCTGTGTTCGTCTTACTATAAATGTATTCAACAGAATCCGTAGTGCATACTTTGTGATTCATAGGTTAAGGCCGAACTCCAGGGAAATAAAGAGATCACTATTGATTCAATTAATGATTTAATTAAAATATTTATTATATGTTTTTAAATATAGCTAGTCTAGGTACATTAACCTCCCTGGCGGTATGATTATTTCGGATTTTAGGTGCTGAAAGCGGTACAATTATTTTGCATGGAAATTTGGCGTTTTTATATTGTAGGTCTGTAATTCTTAACAATAACACACTTAAATCTGTCCAAACAAGAGTCTAGTAGATATCCCGGGTATGATAAAGTTTGAAACAAAAAAACATAAATTATAATATAATAAATAAAAATAATTAAAAAAAAAAAAAAAAAAATTAATAATAAAATAAATTTCCCCACGATTCACTATCGCTCAATTCTGCAAGTGTTCTAATTTACTATCGCTGTTTTCTAGCTGGTCTAAAGCCACTTTTGATGTAAAGGGACACTTTTTGGTTGCTATGGACAATCTCCAGTTTCCAGGCAGAAAGAACAGTATATATAATATAAAACTGCATGCAGGGCATTGGACAAAGCACTGGGAACAAAAGGGATGTGAAATAATTTCATACAGTACTGTAATCTGTAAGATTACAGTACTGTATGTGTTATGGTTTTTACACTTTTTTGAATTTGCCGCCAGGCTCCGCCCCCGTGCGTCGCGCCGCTCGCAGGGAACGGAGCCTGGCACGGAGAGGCTTCGGAGGAGGACGGAGCCCACGGACACAGCGGGGGACATCGCAGGATCCCGGGGACAAGGTAAGTAAAGCCTCACCAGGATCTTGCGATGTAATCCAGAGTGTGGCTTGGGGTTACCGCTAATGGTCCTGAATTTTAACCCCGAGCCACACTCGGGAAAACCGCCAGGGAGGTTAATCTGTGTTTGAAAATGTTTTTCTATGAGCAGGAACTTAAAGTGATTGTAAAGTCCTCACCTTGTAAAATAACCCATTCAGTTTAAGAAGAAAGGAAAGGCAAAACATTTGTGTATAGATGATAATAACATTATTTACCCCTTTTTTTTCCCCTTATAAGCGTTCTGGGCTACAAAAAAGCTGTCCAATATGGGTAGAACAGTGTAGTGTGCTAAACCTACCTACTAGCCGGAGCTCCCTTTCTGTTTAAACAGTTTAGTTCATAACCACATTGAGAAGAAGCTTCCTAAAATCATTGTCAGCCAGTAAAGACTTTGTCCCAAGTAGAGACAGAGCAGCCATTGGGGCCAGATCCCCCTAGTTCAATGGGAGAAAGCGCCATCTTTTTCTTTTGGGACGCACATGTTTTGTGTGTTCCCTCTCCCGTCGCAGCCGCTGAGCTACTTATAGGTAACAGGAGCAAATACACAATGCGCATGTGCGGACAGGAGCGAGTACACAGTGCACATGTGCAGCCCAAAAGATAAGGATGGCGCTCTGGTGCCAACACATGTTCTGCCCCAGATCGTCGCTGACTGTGGAAGATTTTAGAAGCTTCTTCTAAATGCAGTTGTGGACTTTTGTTTAAACAGAAAGGGAGCCCTGACTGGTAGATGGGTTTTATAACACTATGCTGCTATACCCATAAGGGACAGCATAGTGTGTAAAGCTGAACTTACACTTTACCTATCCTTGCTGAAAAGTTGCTTTTAGAAAATCACATAAACTACTTGTAGTGTATAATTTAATCAAAGGTTGTTTGTACTTTGTAGTAACAGTAAAACACAATTGTGCTGCCCTGTGGAGCCTATAGAACCTGCAAATGTGGTTGCTCACACGGGCAGATATGTTCATTGACTATTGAACACTTTCAAAAATATGAAACTACATAGATGAATTATTTCTCATTATGTTGATCACATACATATAAATGTGAAAAAGACTGGAGTCTTCTTTATAGTGAACATCTTGTGCAATTGTTAGTATGATTGGCGGGCTTGCATGCTATGCTGTGTGTAACATTTAAATGGCTTAGAGCCATGAAGCAGAAATATTTTGCAGTGCTCAGACCCTTATGGTTATTTTAGCACAGGCTATTTTTTTCTGAGAGGAAGCGCAACAGCCTTTTGTTATCTCTGTGGCAGAACTAACTAATAGTAAGGGGATGTGGTTTGGGGTGACACTATTGCACATCCAGGATGTGGTGTACTGTTATGTAGCACATGCAAAAACTTGTTTCCCATATTAACTGGTAAATAAGTTCTTTGTAATCAGCGGCTCTTAGGTTCTCAACAAGTTTTCATTTCTTGTCACTGGAATTGTGTGCATCTGTGGCTTAGACAAACTTGAACAAAGGAGAGTATTTGTAATCAACATAATAGATTGAAATTATATATTATATTTTATTTTTATTGTTGTTGTGTTAAATGGACTGACAGTGATGATTCTAGCCTTTGTTTCGGGTCACGAGGCAAACATTAAAGTGGTGCTAAATTCTAAAGTCAACAACTATTTTCATTCTTATGCTGCTAGCATTAGTAAATGGATAGGAAGGTATATTATATTTACTTGTTTTAAACTTTTGTTGTATACATTTCTTCAGTTGCTTCCTGGTTTCTGGCCTAGGCCAAAATTATGTCATACATCCCAGGAGTCTTCATGGGTATTTTTTTTTTTTTTTTATTCTTTCATCTGGAGGAAGAGAACAGAGGCTTTCTCTGCTAAGCACATCCTTCTACCTTCACGCCTAAATGCAGGGTAAATAGATTCCAGGAAGTAAATGGTACATGAATCATCCACCCTTACTTAAGATGGCCACAGCTAGAAATGCAAAGTGATTTCTCTACAAAATGAAGCACGGAGACATGGTTGGAAGGGTGAATTTACTATGAAAATTAAAAATTAATTGAATTGTGTCTTCATTTTGTGGTGCTTAGACGCAGTTGCATTCTTCTGAGTTCTGTTTTTAAAAGTGCCGCTCTCCAAATAAATTTATTATTATACAGAATTTTTATAGCGCAAACAGTTTATGTAGCGCTTTACAACTTGAATTGAGGTGATTTTGCATAATCTGTCATATGCAAGTGTAATCTGCATACTCCATGTACCTCCAAGCTTGTGGTTTTCGAGGAATAGCAGGAGTATTGGGTGTGAGGTCGAAGCCTACAAAAAAGTTTGTGATATGCGACGTGGCACAAATAAAAGCCATGGTTAATTAGTAACATCTTCAGAAGATTTTCAGAGACATACCCCCTCGTCCCCCAGAAGCATCATATCACTGTTTTGGTCCCTACTGTGAATGAGTATAAAGACACTGATATCACTTCAACAGTCAACCAATAGCAAGTCTAAAATGTGAGCTGGTGAGCCAGTGGTTTGTTTACAGGTCACAGTTAGCAGGAAGGATCCCAGGTCAAGTGACATGCAAAGGTGTACAAAACTTCAACATTCATATCTAACGTCTACATTGGGGATAAACGATGTGGTTTTTACACTGCAATAAGCATTATCTACATTATCTACAGTATAACATACCACTTAGAGCAGAACCTGGCACAGTATAGCAAAAATCAGCACCGTGCTGCTATCTCAGCCAATGAGGAGGGGAGTCCTGGGCAGCTGAGACAATCCTACAACATTGTTGGAACTAGAGGGAACTCAGGTAAGCATTAGGAGGATTGCTGCACACAGGAAGACTTTTTATCCTAATGCAGAGAATGCATTAATATAAAAAAAAGTCTGCCTTTACAACCACTTTAACCGCTTGCCGACCGGCTCACGCTGATATACGTCGGCAGAAGGGCACGTACAGGCAGATTAACATACCTGTACGATGCCCTTTAAGAAGCGGTTTGCAGGCGCGACCTCCGTGAGTGTGATCGCGGGTCCCGCGGACTCGATGTCTGTGGGGATACCCGCGATCGTCTCACGGAGAGGAAAAACGGGGAAATGCTTGTTTACATTAGCATTTCCCCGTTTTTCCTCTCCGCGAGACGATTGCAGGTTCTGCCTAGTGACAGGACACTGATCATAGCTCCCTGTAATCGGGAGCGGTGATCAGTGTCGTGTCACACATAGCTATGCATGCCCCCCCACACACACAGTTAGAATCACTCCCTAGGACACACTTAACCCCTACGCTGCCCCCTAGTGGTTAACCTCTTCACCGCCAGTGTCATTTACACAGGAATCAATGCATTTGTATAGCACTGATTGCTGTATAAATGACAATAGTCCAAAAAATGTCCGATGTGTCTGCCATAATGTTACAGTCCCGATAAAAATCGCAGATCGCCACCAAAAAAAATAATAAAAATGCTATAAATCTATCCCCTATTTTGTAGGCTCTACAACTTTTGTGCAAACTAATCAATATACAGTTTTTGCAATTTTTTTTTTTTTTTACCAAAAATATGTAGAAGAATACATATCAGCCTAAACTGAGAAAAAATCAGCTTTAAAAAAAAAAAAAAAAAAAATGGGGATGTTCATTATAGCAAAAAGTACAAAATATTGTGTTTTTCAAAATTGTCGCTCTCTTTTTGTTTATAGCGCAAAAAATAAAAATTGCAGAGGCGATCAGATACCACCAAAAGAAAGCTCTATTTGTGGGAAAAAAAGGACGTCAATTTTTTTTTGGGTGTCACACGACCGCGCAATTGTCAGTTAAAGCGGCGGAGTGCCGAATCGCAAAAAATGGCCTGGTCATTCAGCAGCCAAATCTTCCGGGGCTGAAGTGGTTAACCACTGCCCAGGGTGGCCGGTGTGCATCTCCATACACTTGAAATATCCATACAGTACACAACACTAGAAGCTGTGTAGAAGCATAATCTTTGCAAAGGTTCCTGATCATTGGTCAGCATTGTAATGTGACAGTGCTGACCAATAAGAGTGTCTTCTTTTGTCTCTGAAGAAAGAGCAGACACTCATTGGTCAGTGCTGTCACATGACCATGCTAACCAATGGCCAGGAGCCCTTGCAAAGATTATGCTTCTACACAGCTTACAGGGCTGTGTATGAATGTTTCAAGTGTACGGAGATGCACACCGGTGACCATGGGAAGTGCGGCGGTGGATGATGTTACACAAGACAGATACGTTCACAGGGGACGACAGCAGTGAGAAGGCTGTTAGGAAGGTGTTATTGGTGCCAACAATGAATGGGTTGACAAAAGCCCCAGGATGCAATTTCTAGGCAAACATGGTGACATGGCTCCTGGGACAAAATATAGGAAAGTAAAAAGGACCACAAAGCACTGGTTCCCCTTTATTAACTCTTTTCAGTGTAACAGTGCTAAATGCTATGCTGCCCAGCTACCGAATCCAAATTGTTTGCACATGCATATGGCTTTGTTGTTATCCCCACACAATGTGGAATTTTGGCTCTGGTGCCTAATCAATTTAATCTTGTTTAACAACTTGTTCTCTTAAACACTTTGGCTGCTTGAACCAAAGTCTGATCAAACAAACATCAATAAAAACCTGACAGAGGTTCTAACTCTTATCCCCTCTAATGCCTTATTCATGCTGTAGCTCAAAAACTCCTGTTTTACAGGCATTTCACTTTTTTTCTCTTTTGCTTCCAAACACACTCTATGCTAATTTAATTTAATATGTGTGGGTGGCACAGTGGTGCAGTGGGTAGCACTCTCTCCTAGCAGTAAGAAGAGTCACTGGTTCGAATCCCAACCAAAATACCACCTGCCTGGAGTTTGCATGTTCTCCCTGTGCCTGCGTGGGTTTCCTCCGGGTACTCCGGTTTTCTCCCACTCTCCAAAGGCATGCTGGTAGGTTAATTGGATCCTGTCTAAATTGTCCCTAGTATGTATGAATGTGAATTAGGGACCTTAGATTGTAAGTTCCTTGAGGGTAGGGACTGATGTGATTGTACAATGTATATGTAAAGCTCTGCGTAAATTGATGCCGCTATATAAGTACCTGAAATAAATAAATAAATATTCTAGACAATGAAATGAATGAATGAACGCCCAAGTGCTCAGCATGGCTAAACGCAACTTTAGGTGTGTTTTTTGTTGCTGCTTTTCTCCTGGTGGTTAGAAGAGCTGGTCAAACGCCCAGTGGACCTAAAAGAAATTGGGTTATATTGTTGTATTTGTTCCTGTCTTGGTGACCACTGTCATTGTGGAAAAAAGTAGGGGAGATCCATCCCAGTAGGGGAATATACTGTACAGCAATAAAACCTGACAGAGGTTTCAACAATGTAATCAAAAGAACAATTATTGGTTGGAGTACCACGTTTGCCATGCTTTGAGTATAGGTGGGGTTACAGAAACAACTGTTAAGTTGGGATTATAGATTACACCTATGACAAAGATCTAGTGGTATTTTATTTTTCTTTGATGGCAAATTTTGAGTATGTATGTACGTGTTTTTTATGATCATATCTATCTTTCTTCCTTTTTTTTTATCTTAGAAATGTGTACTTCCTCCATCGATGTGTCATTTTGTGTAATAATGTGATTTGCTGATAAGCAAAATAAGAATTTATTTCTGTGTTCAGAGAAATGACCTCCACTGAACTCTTCATTAATATTTAAGACACTACTAAGTATGTAAATATCAAGTATTCTATTGTAATTGAGCTGGCGATGTACAATAGAAAAAAAATGACATTTTAGATTTCCAGGGAAGCGTTACTGTGTTTCTTTTAGGGCGCAGATCAACAGTGCTGTCCTGCATTATGTAGTTTAGCAGTTCATTTTAGTAACTTGACTGATTTCTTTAGAATCCGGTGGCTTGGCAGGACTGACATACAGTCATGCCCAAAAATATTGGCATCACTGCATTTCTGTCAGATAATGCACCACTTTGCCGAGAAAATTGTTGCAATTACAAATGTTTAGGCTTTCACATGTTTATTTCTTTTGTTTGTGTTGGTATGACACAAAGTGAGGAAACAAAAAGCCAAATCTGACACGTTCCACTCAAAATTCCAAAAATGGACTAGACAAAATTATTGGCACTTTCTCAAGATTGTAAGAAATAATTGCATTCTAAGTTTTTTCCTGTAATTTGTAATTAAACTCACCTGTATCAATTAACAGGTGCTGACAATATAGATATCACACCGGCAACCAGTTAAAATTGTGAAAAATTGACTCAACCTTTCTGTTGTGTGTCTCTGAGTGCCACACAGAGCATTGAAAAAGAGAGCAGAAAAGAATTATCTGAGGTTTAGAGAATAGGAATTGTGGAACAGCATGGACAATCTCAAGGTTGTAAGTCTATCTTCAGAGATCTTAATGTTCCTGTGTCCACTGTGCTAAACATTGTCAAGAAGATTACAGCCCATGGCACTGTAGTTAATCTCCCTGGACGTGAACGAAGGAGAAAAATTGATCAGAGTTTGTCAAAACTTACCTAAGGAAGCCAAAATCCTTTTGGAAGAATGTGCTGTGGACAGACGAAACAAAATTACAGCTTTTTGGTAAAGCCCATCATTCTGCTGTTTTCAGAAAAAAAAATGTGGCCTTTAAAGAAAAGAATACAGTCCCTACAGTCAAACATGTTGGAGGTTCACTGATGTTTTGGGATTGCTATGCTGCTTCAGGCTCTGGATGTCTTGACCATGTGTATGGCTTTATGAAATCTGAAGACTACCAAAGAATTCTGGGGTACAATGTGTAGGGCCCAGTGTCAGAAAGTTGGGTCTCTGTCAAAGGTCTTGGGTCTTACAGCAGGGCAATGACCTAAAGCACAGTTGAGAAAAGGAACCCTTCCAATCTGAGAGACCTGAAGCAGTTGACGAAAGTAGAGTGGTCCAAAATTCCAGTAGAGAGGTGTAAGAAACTCATTGATGGTTACAGGAAGCGATTCATTTCAGTTATTTTTTCTAATGGGTGTGCTACCAAATATTAAATTGAGGCTGCCAATAATTTTGTCCAGTTCATTGTTGGAGTTTTGGGTGGAATGTGTCAGATTTGTTTTTTTGTGTCTCCACTTTTTTGTCATACCAGTACAAACAAAAGAAATAAACACGAATGCCTAAACATTTGTCATTGCAACAATTTTCTGGGCGAAGTGGTGCATTATCTGATAGAAAAGCAGAGGTTCCAATATTTTTGGCCATGACTGTAGCAGGAAACACTGTCAAGGTAACTGCAGACAGCTTATGGTGCCTGCAACTACACTGTTGCATTTATTATTGTAGAGAATCCAGTAGAGCTGCACGATCCTGGCCAAAATGAGATTCACAATTTTTTTGCTTAGAATAAAAAAAATCACGATTCTCTCATAATTCTTGCGACGTAAAATCTTTCACATTATACAAAAAATGGGCTAACTTTACTGGTTAGTTTTGTTTTTTTGTTTTTATTTTTTTTTTTTTTTAATTCATTAAAATATTTTTTTCAAAAAAATTGCATTTGAAAGACCACTGCACAAATACAGTGTGACACAAAATATTGCAACAACCCCCATTTTATTCTCTAGGGTCTCTACTAAAAATATATAATGTTTGGGGGTTCTAAGTCATTTTCTAGCAAAATAAAATGATTTTAACTTTTAAACCAACAAATGTGAGAAAAAGGTTTAGTGTTTAAGTGGTTAAACTTTCCTCATTTACACATGAAGTCTATTCCTTCCACAAATTGTTGCAATGTTTATACTTGGTTCCACTACTAAAGAATGTTGTGATTCTTGGCAGAATGCCCAGTTTTTTTCTTCCATTCTTTTGATGGTTGTGACTTCAGAAGAGCAGAGAGAATTCTTTGGATAGCAAGAATCGTGAAACACTTTTGTCAAGATCGCAACGGGGAAAAAAACGCGATAACAATTCTTGACGATGAATCGTGCAGCTCTAGCATCCAGTCACAGCACAAACCGCATTTACTATATCTGCAAAACTGTGCTTCTGTTTAAATAATGCAGTCATTTAGAAAATTTTGCTTTAATTGCAATATTTTCAAATTTGCTACTACATTGTAAAATATATTAACTAAGTAAAGCTAGTAAGCTATAACCTTAATTATGCAACAGGCAATCGTTGTTTTTGTCAGCCCTCTTTATGTTGCTTTCTCCAGTGTCCCATTTTATTTCTTTATGACAACATAAGATGTTATAAAACCATGAAAGTTAGTGACCTATGTAAAATGTTGCACCGCAAGAGTTCTCTGAACAGAAGCTATACTTTGTGTGTATGTATGTGTGTATATATATATTTTTGTGCTAATAGCTCCAAAGGCTCCTTTGAAGCAAGTAAATCTCTGAATAGCCATGCAAGTAAAATACCAGCATTAGGCCCCTTTCAAACGGGCGCCTCCATTTGCCAGACTCCGCTTGCTCTCCTCTTTGGGGAAATTGGATGAAAACAGAATGCCTCTCTGTTTTTATCCGATCTGATCCGCCAGACGGATAGAAAATAGGACCACCATCCATCTAGATTCAGCAGGTCAGATAGCAGCGGCTGTCAGCGGACATGTCACCGCTGACATCCGCCACTCTATAGGAGCGAATGAATGGTCTGATCAGGTCCGCCTGAAAAGCTGACAAGTGTACCTGATCGGACTGCCCGTATTAAAGGGCCCTTACTGGTGTGCCACTGGAATAAAAAATGTAAAAAAAAAAAAAACAAAAGAAGAGGATCTTCATTTAAGATTAGTTATAATATAAAAACACATCCTTCAAGAATTTGGAAGCATTTATATTTTAAAGCACGTGGACTGAAACTTGGTTTTGCTGCTATGGACAAATCCTCCACCTTTTTTTAACTGCTCGCTATAGAGGATCCCCAATGAGTACAGCAAGTATTTAAAGTGCAACTCCAGCTTTATCTTCTCAATAGAAAAAAAAACAGGGAAAAAAACTGCGGTAAGATATGTGTGAGTGAATGACTCAAATATGTGAAACTGAACCAAAACAGATAAATGTGAAAAGCAGCAATTCTAATTATATGACACCCATATAGTAACCCATAAAAACCCAAGAATTGTGCTTAATTGTAAGTATAAACCATAAATAATATATGAAACTGAGTGAATAAATGAATAATCACTACAAAAAAAAGTTCAAATTAAAGGCAAAATTGAATGAGTGTAAAGTTCAATCATTAATAAATAAGTCTCTGTGAATAATAATGACAAATATCATCCTCCCGTGCAAAACAAAAAAAAACGTCCACATAAGAGGATCTTCATCCACTGTGTGATGTAAAGATGTGATCCACCACCGGTATAGAAGGGGTTACTGCTTACCAAACAGACATGATCCCCCACTACAGAGGATCATGAAAAGCATAACAGCTGTGACTCTGAAAGTATCACCCATGCTGATCTGCCGCTGGGTCCTCAGAATAAACGCCTTAGAGTAAAGAGTTTCTTAGCTAGGTCTCCAGATGGGATATACCAGGGATGCATCATAAGAAACATTTGAACCAATTTGCAATCCTTAGGGCTTCCATTTGAATCTGGTGATATTGCACTGAGACAAGCTCTGAGACATGATGTGCATATGTGAAGAGAAAAGCCAGAGAATTACTAAGGCAGTGAAACTATTCCAATCACCTGTGCAAAATAATGGAAAGCCTGAAAATATGACCTGTTGGGGGTAGTGTTAATTTCATCAACGAAAATGTTTTCGTCATAATTTTCGTCAGAGGCTTTTTTACAGTGACTAAAAAGGAAACTAAAAGTACAGCACATTTTCCTCAACTGACGAAAACTATGACGAAAATAGAATCCGTTTTCGTTAAGGAACGAAAATGGGATGTTAATGGCAAAGAGGGACGTTTACCCTCATGAATTTACTGTATTTATCGGCGTATAACACCGTGTATACGCCAATATTTGTTTTTTACCAATAGGGGGCGTGGATCGGGCGGTCCGCCCACGGGTGCCCCACATTAGGGGGTGGTCAAGCCAGCCGCCCCGCCTCTCCTGGCCCTTGGACAGCACTGCCAGCAAGGGAGTCTATCATTAGGAAAAAATCATTGCCAACCCCTTCTCCTATACTGCTCCTCCTCCTGTGTCACTCATTGTAAGCTGAAGCTTCTAACCTCAATAGCTTCGTTCTTGTTGGCCGCCCTCCTCCTCCTGCTCTACCTCCTCCGAGTGTTGCTTTAGATTGGAGGAGGAGAGCGATCACATGACCATTTATGAATCTTCAGAGGAGAGCAGCCATGTGAACGGGTCCATGCAAGAACAAAGCTATGAGGTAAATTTAGAGACTTTGATTTACAATGAGAGTGACACAGGAGGAGCTGTGTATGAGAAAGGGCCGGTAGTGATTTATTCTTTAGAGTACCTGGCAGTGCTGTCCCAGGAGACTGGGGGTCTCCTGGGAATGCAGGGGGGCTGTGTATTGTGCAGAGCGTGGGGGGCTGTGCTGTGTATTGTGGGAGGCTTTGTATTGTTCAGACGGTGGGGGGGGCTGTGCTGTGTATTGTGGGGGGCTTTGTATTGTGCAGAGGGTGGGGGCTGTCCTGTGTACTGTGGGGGGCTTTGTATTGTGCAGAAGGTGGCAGGCTGCGCTGTGTACTGTGGGGGGCTTTGTATTGTGCAGAGGGTGGGGGGCTTGCTGTGTACTGTGGGGGGCTTTGTATTGTGCAGAGGGTGGGGGACTGTGCTGTGCACTGTGGGGGGCTTTGTATTGTGCAGAGGGTGGGGCCTGTGTTTTGTGTACTGTTGGGGGCTTTGTATTGTGCATAGGGTGGGGGGCTTTGTACTGTGTGGGTCTGTGTGCTGTGGGGGGCTGTGTATTGTGCACATTCAATTTTAGTTGACTAAAATGATTATATTAGACTAAAATGTACTGGAGATCTTAGTTGACTAAAATGGAACTAAAATGACATTTTAGTCAAAGACTAAGACTAAAACTAAAACACTTTCAGAAGACTAAAATGGAACTAAAACTAAAATGCCATTTTAGTTTTAAGACTAAAACTAAATCGAAATTTGCTGCCAAAATTACCACTGGTTGGGGTTACTTAAGGACTTGAGTTGAGATACATTGGGTTAAAGAACCTGAACAAAACACTCAGATAATGGCCTAACAACTTCCCTACTACAGTACGTGATATGACGTCCTTGAATTGTGAGGGGATATCTGAATGATGCCTGCAGCCACAGGCATCATTCAGATATCATTCTTTGCAGCCAGCGATTCTATGCATGATAAGAATGATCATAGTGGCAGTTCCACTGCTTGATCGTTCTTATAGTCGACGGAAGGGGATGCCCCCCCCTCCCACCGCCATCCGGTGCTTCTCCGGGCTTTTCCTTGCCATCGGGGGCCTGGCGTAAGAATCGTCCAGTGCCGGATGACGGCGATAGAGATTTCCGGTGACCAGATGGTCACCAGTCATCTCTATGACTGTCAGAGGTTCCCGGAAGTAAACAAAGCCGCGATCGCTGCTGTCAGCATGACATCGGTGAATTTTTTTTTTTTTTTCAATCTCATGCTTTCCAGCCTGGAGGAGAGATGTGGGGTCTTATTGACCCCTTATTTCTCCATAAAGAGGACATGTCACAATAGATTCCTATTACAAGGGATGTCTAAAAAGTTACAATGACCGCCATTTTATTCCCTAGGCGCAGTTTATAAATTCTTTTTGTTTTGATTGGTGTTGTCGCACTGTTTACTGCTGCTTAATTTTATATACTTCTAGCGCGGAATTTTTTTGTTATATTCCCTAGGGTGTCTGCTAAAAAAATATATATATATAATGTTTGGGGGTTCTGAGTAATTTTCTAGCAAAAAATTATGATTTTTACATGAAGGAGAGGAGTGCCAGAATAGGCCCGGTATGGAAGTGGCTAAAGTACTTGGTGACCATAGTTTACATCAGCCAAGGGCTGAACATGTGAGGACCAGGTGGCAGCCTTACAAATCAGGGAAGTCTGGTCATTGTATGTCAGAACTGCACTAATTCACAGTCTTCATTGACTGCAGCTTGCACAACCTTTACTTCAGATAAATCCTATTTAAATGATTGCTAATCTCATTTTGATGACATATATAATACAGATACTACCTGAAAATGTCATTTTCACAATTTTATAATGTATGTTTGCTGTTCCATATTTTGACTATATCTATCTATCTATCTATCTATCTATCTATCTATCTATCTATCTATCTATCTATCTATCTAATCTTTTTCAAAATGTTACTACTCTAGTTGATGACTTCCCTGTTAAGGGACTGCATACAATAGGTGTTTTAGCCACATTGGTAGTCTATTTTCAGTCAGTCTGACTAGACAGATAGGCTGGCCATAAACAGTATGATTCAATGGCAAAATGGAATGTTCTCAACTTTTTATTCAACCTGTTCAAAATGGCCCTGCTGTACATTGTCATCCCAAGCCAATCTGTGAAATACTGTACTAGAAATACCTAATATCTAAAATAGATATACATGGTTAAGGAAAATACAGTGCTGACATGTCAGACTTGCACATATTTGGGCTCTGTGTACTTGGACATAAATAGGATAAAATAACTGAGCAAGAATATTTAGATATGTATACAAATGATGTTGTGCATTAAACAAACACTGCCCTTTTTGCATTTTCGTTGGTTTTCCCTGCTCATTCATGAAATATATATTTAGGGTATTTTTTTTTTTTAATTACAAATAAAGGACTCATAAGTACAAAAAAGGTGTTAAATTAATTTTGGTAATATTGTGTAAACTGGTGCTTATCAAAATTTTGTCTGCTCATCTTAATTACCCTGGAATTTGACAAGCATGAAACGATAAATTTCAGCAAAGGAAAGAAAGAGGGTTATAAGGAGTGACACAAATGGACCATGAATTAGTTAAGACAATGTTTACATATTTGAAAATTTATATCTACAGTAAACTGATTACATTCTATGTATATAGTGTTGGGACAAAGCCCTCTGACTCTCAGTGCCAAAGCATGTTCCATGTCCCATCCCACTGTGATGAATGAAGCGCTCAAATCTGCGCAAGATAGTTTATAACTCATCAAAAGTGCAAATATTGTTCTGTGATTTGTCCCTTCTATTAAAGCGGTAGTAAACCACATAAAAAAAAAATAGGCACTGGGTAGTTTAAGTCATAATATTCTAGTATGCCTGGTATGCCTTAAGGTAGCACTTACCTGAATATGATGCCCTCCAGCAGCGTGCTGTCACCACTTCCATCTTTACCCAGTCTTCCTTCTGGGTTTGTGGGCTTCAACGATGTGAATGGCCAAGTCAGTGGTGATGTCACTTCCATGCATGCACACAGGAGTTGCTGTTTACAGCTCGGCTCTGAAGGAACAGCACAGGTATGCCATTCCTTCAGGCTGGGTTCACACTTGAGCACAGAGCAGCTAACAGCAGGGGTCCGGTGCATCCCCATTCATTATTTCAGGTCCGGTTTAAGTGCAAATTTTTGTCTGAATTCGGACCTGAAACGTACCAGAAGACGCATAGGACTACTGTGCAATTTGCACTGGAGCCACTCCGGAGATGTGTGAACTGGTGACATCCCTGGCTGCATCTAAAGTAAAATAAAGTAAACTGTGCAGGTTTAGGAGATATTTACTGTGCCTATAGGTAAGCCTTATTATTTTGTGCAGCAAAAGTGAATAAACTCGAACAAATACATATGGTTAAAAAAAAAAAGCTGGGAAAAAAATGCCCCTAGGAGTAGCAGACAAAACGTCCAGTATGCATGAGGCCTAAAAACCACATTGCTGAGCAGCCTAACTAGCAATACAGTTTCTAGGTGGTTACATCCCTGCACAACATCACTGGCACGTTCACAAGAGTTGGCAAATAACATTTATATTTACTGTGTCTCTTTTGATACTTCTGTATTTTTGTACAGGAACAAGATTGTAACAATCATCAAAGAAGTGAAGCCATGCCTCATGTGCCTTTATCATTACCAAGCACCAGCATGAAGAAACATGGTCATGCAGGAAGGCCTCTGACAGATGAACAATTAGTTCCCCACCCTTCACTGACTAGCACTTTGGAACACATACTAGATCAACTGAATGTGTTGACTCAGGTGAGCGTATCTGTTACTCCTAATGGGATTTGTCACACCTGTCATTCTGATACAAGCTTTTCCCTTTTGACCTGTTTTTACACAGATTATCTCTGCTTTTTTTGTAAGAATCATATAAGTTTGTGTACACACCATGCTGTTGTTCATTCATATATCAAGTATGAACTCCTTGATCCTTCTGCCTGAACGAAAATTGTACTCGAATATCTATAGCTGTAAAAAAAAAAAAAATGAACTATGAACAAGGTCTCTACTTCCCTTATGCCCAGTCCTTACACAACAGCTTATTATGTTTACTGTGAAAGAAATATGAAGAAATACACACTGCATATTTAACTTAGGCCTTGAAAGTCCTAAAATAAACACTTGAAAACCTGTAAGGATGTATTATGAGCAGAGGCGGCTCTAGGCTTTGTGAGGCCTTAGGCAAATCTGAGACATAAGGCCCCATTCACATCCATAATTGGAAAAATAATTCAAGCGATAAAAATGAACTGTATAAATTGCATATATTAAGAGTTTTAAGTCCTATGAACTATGAATTCACCGTGTAAAGAAGAATTGGTTACAGAAAATTCTATAATCAAATATATATATTATATATTACACGCATATTTCTCCATTTACATGAAGGTCAGGTTAATATAACCCAGCCAGCACAGAGTTCCCCCATATATCAGAGTGTCATTGCACAGGGCGTTCCTGTGCGATTCATGGTGTGAACCCGCCCTGTGTCTTGGAGCCAGGTGGGATTGGGGTGGGGTGGATGAAGCCTGGATGGGGATTGGATTGGGGTGGATGGAGCCGGGATGGGGTGGATGGATATCCTCTCCCCCAAATCATTTCAAGTGAATTCTTTACTTGTCTCCCCTCTCTCACCCTCTTCTTCATGCCCCCCTCCTCTGTAAGGCTCCTTTTTACACAAAACAGCGCGCTCTCGGTACAGTGATGTGCCTCCTTCCTCCTCCTCCTGTGCACAGGAAAACAGCACAGGAGGAGGAGGGGCGGGTTCAGTTCGCTCCGCTCCGCAGTGCACTATGTCTTGTCAGGCAGCTGGGGAGAGATGCCGGCTTGGCTGCAAGAGGGAATAGAGACACCCCGCACAAGCCGCGGGCATTGCGGGACTCTGATTCACCAGGACTCTGGGTCAAGAAAGGATCATATTGCAGGACGGTCCCGGCGAATCATCGAGGTTGCGGTATGGGCAAATTAGGCGGCGGCGAGGCCTACGGCGACCGCCTAATTAGAGAGCTGCCTCTGATTATGAGCACAAAATTAATACCAGAAGGTGACACATGCAAGATACTAGTGTCAGCAAGATAAACAGCAGGAATTAATAAAAAAAACAGGAAGAAATAAAAAAAAATTCTACATCTCCGAGCAGCTAAGGAGCTAAGGAAATATTCTGCTATAACTGAATATTTGTATATAGCAGCAGCTCTTCTGTATTAATTGCTGTATTTTAATAAAGGTTTACTTTATATACATTTTAGTGCACCTAATCTTATACTGTAAGATCGTTTGGTCAACATCACCACCAATTTTTAAACTATGAAGCCTGTGCTTCAGCACTTTTTCGTTCTAATGCCGCGTACACACGAGCAGATTTTCCGTCGGAAAAAACTTGGATGGTTTTTCCGACAGAATTCTGCTCAAGCTTGCCTTGCATACACATGGACACACTTTCGACCGTCAAGAACGCGGTGACGTACAACACTACGACGAGCCGAGAAAATGAAGTTCAATGATTTCGAGCATGCGTCAAATTGTTTCCGAGCATGCGTAGGAATTTTGCGCATCGGAATTTGTACAGACAATCGCATTCCGCCAGCAAAAGTCCGATGGAGCATACACACGGTCACATTTTCCGACCAAGAGCTCTCATCGGTCTTTTGCTGGCTGAGTTTGTGATCAGGGTCCATGCAGAGTCATGGGGGGAAAAGGGGAGGGACTACTTAAATGTTGCTTTGTAGTTAGCCTTTCCTGCTACTTTAACCCCTTCCCGCTGACCGTACACAGATATGCGTACTCGGCTTTCCGGGGTTATACCGGGATGATGCCCGCAGCTGCAGGCATCATCCCGGTACCGTTGTTTACAGCGGGCGATCGGCTACCCGAGTATAACAACCGATGCGGCTAAAAGCCGCTCGGTTGTTATACCGGAGGAGCGGGAGGGGACATCCCCCCTTCCCGCCGCCTCCCGCCGCTGTTACCGGGCCTCCCGTGCGATCGGGAGGCCCGGTGTCTGATCGTGTACCTTCGGCGGCTGGGGGCGGGCTGGAACGAAGCTGTGGGCGGCTTCGTTCCAACCTTCTCGTTGTAAACGTGGAAGCGACGTCATGACGTCACTTCCCGTTTACTCGGCTGCCAATGGCGCCGAATTTAAAAAAGTATACAGTGTTCAGAATCGCCGTTTTCGGCGATCTGAATACTTTGAAGTGTAAAGGAGGGATGGGGGGTCTTTTAGACCCCCCCATCCCTCCATAAAGAGTACCTGTCACCACCTATTACTGTCACAAGGGATGTTTACATTCCTTGAGACAGCAATAAAAGTAAAAAAAAAATTTTTTTTTTTTAAAACACAAGTTATAAAGTAAAAAAATAAATAAAATAAATGTAAAAAAAATTTTTTAAAGTGCCCCTGTCCCCGAGAGCTCGCGCAGCGAAGAAAACGCATACGGAAGTCGTGCCCGCATATGTAAACGATGTTCAAATCACACATGTGAGGTATCGCTGCGATCGTCAGAGGGAGAGCAATAATTCTAGCCCTAGACCTCCTCTGTAACTCAAACCTGGTAACCGTAAAAAAAATTTAAAGCGTCGCCTATGGAAATTCATAGGTACCGTAGTTTGTCGCCATTCCACGAGTGCGTGCAATTATAAAGGGTGACATGTTTGGTATCTATTTACTCGGTGTAACATCATCTTTCACATTATACAAAAAAATTGGGGTAACTTTACTGTTTGGATTTTTTTAAATTCATGAAAGTGTCCCTTTTCCAAAAAATTGCTTTTAAAACACCGCTGCACAAATACCGTGTGATAAAAAATATTGCAACAATCGCCATTTTATTCTCTAAATACGGATTTTAACTTGTAAACACCAAATTTCAAAAATAGGCTTAGTCATGAAAGGGTTTTTAAAGAAGGATTCCAGGTGTGATATATTTTTACATAGTTACTATGTATTTACCATACCTGGCTTAATGCTCCTGAAAGCTGGAAATCACTGCTACCCAGGTCTTGCAATGAGCGGCTGGCCTGAAGAATTCTGAACCCAAGTTTAGCCTCTTGACACGAGTGCCATTTAGAGAATGCTTTGCAGTTTCTGAATAAATGCAAAGTGTTCTCTGAGTGGACAAGGTAGATAGCATGATGTCACCCTACCTCCTGTAATCAGAGAACACTTTGCATTCATTCAAAGAGAAGTATGGCCAAAGCTATTATGGCTATACTTTTGTGGGTCACAAGAGTGTAAGTGTTTACATCATGGAGTCGTTTCATGTTTTACAAAGATCCTGAACATATGCCGGGTTACACCCAGCTGCCTGATTGACAGCTGGCTGTACTCAGATAAGAACCGAAGCCACCTACACCCACCCCTTCCTCAGCCTGGTGCTCCAGTGAACGTAGAAGGGGCAGAGCAGATAGCAGTTACTGACAGTCATCACTCGCTGCTCAGAGCTGACCAAGAACTGAATGATCAGTGGTCATGTGATCCCTCAGTTCTTGGGCTTAGATCAGACAAGGGACATCTGTTGCATGAAAGTGAGTGTGTTTTTTTTGTTATTTTTAATGTTAATAATAAAAGCAAAGATTTAATTTTTTTCACTAATTAGGTTTGTTGCCGTTAAAGTCCTAACAGAGGTTTTTGTATGGACTCATATTGACTATAAGGATTGTGGCAACCTCTGTCTACACCAGAAACTCAATTTGAATACAAATTCACAAAGACAAGAAACTGTTAGTGACAATTGTACAGAATAATATCATATGCTTTGTTTTACAGACTGTTTCCATCTTGGAGCGTCGATTGACATTGACAGAAGATAAACTGAAAGAATGCCTAGAAAATCAGCAGAATACCCCATCGCAAGTTTCAGACACGGAGTAAAGTAGAACAATCTACTAATCTCACTCTCAGGCTCCTCCACTGTAAATAAAATATTTAATATGTATTTATTATATTTTATTTTTATATTTGTGCCAGCCTTTTTAATTGAAATTTAGACTGGGTATGCGCCTTTTTTTTTTTTTTTTTTTTACTATTGCTGCCAAAGATGAATAGACAGAATAACTTGAAAAATGATGACAAATAAGTTATGTCCCAGGTACATTAGCACACTTATTGTATAAAGAGTTTTAAATATGGTAATCCATAGCAACCAGTCACTGCAATGAGTCGCTGGGTGAGCTTGAACTTTAACAATGCAGGGCAAGGCAAAAGGGTCACTAACATTTTCTGCCATTCAAGTTGCATATACTGGTAACTTTGAGAGGGAGAACAGAATCCCTGTATGAATCTAGTTTTACGCTAGATGTTCGTATGAAAATTCTTTGTACATTCAATAAGTGGATGAAAGTTGTTCAAAACTAATTCAAGATTTCATTTGCTTTTAAAATTACATTTTGTAATGAATGCCATTTCCCAAACGAAAACCATATTCACTGTTAGTGTGGATGATGGCACTGTAATAATTTTATTAAAAAAATAATCAAAGTACCTTTTTCCTAATTGATATACAACTGTCACATGACCCAGGTCTTTCCCAGCCTGTCTGCAGGGAAACATAAGCAGGAGGAGCTTCTAGTCCTCTGCTGCTGGTCACATAATAAAAAAAAATATGCATTAACTGTTTTAAATAGGCATACAAATGTATATTTGAAATCAAATCTTTATTATTTTTTGGCAAAAACATGGTGTGGGCGGATTTCCGGTAGTCACAGGCTGTGTCACGCCCCTTCAGCCTGTGTCTAGAATACAAGGAAGGTGAAGCCTCCATCAATCTACATGTAATATCCCACCCCCATTGTGTTTAGCTGGTTAGTGGGCATGGAGGAGGAGGGAGGAAGTGGGTTGTCATTTACCACTGTGTATACACCAACATGTGTGACTCTATAGTCACATGGATTGGTCAGATGTGATAGGGAGGAAATGCTCAGCATAGAAACTCGCTGAAAACTGAGCATGTGCAGAGCTGACACCACAGCTGCACAATACCTAGCTAAATTGGGGACATGAACAGAAGGTGGACACAGAACAGTAGGATCAACCAGTTTTTTGGGGGGTTTTTTTGCAGAATACAAAAAACTAATCCCATAGTGACTAAGTATGAACAGCATGTAATTCAGCATTTATTGATAGTTTTTTAAGATGTGGGTTTAGTGACACTTTAAATTCCATTGCCAGTCCTCCATGCAACAGCGCAGTGGCTTTCCATGCGGTTCTGTGCTACCATCTCTTGCACACACACTTATCCTTGGACTTTTTTGGCATAACAATTTTGGTTAGCATCTTATGTAGCTTTCTGTGTGGCCTGAGGACATGATAGGGTAGTAAAGAAAGGGTGAATGTGACATCCCCTGGGGTTACAAATAAAAAAAATAAAATTAGCAAAGGCAGTTAATATTGGCATGATATGACGTGACAATATGATATGTCTGTAAGCTCCTTGAAGTATTTTAGGACTATTGGGAAAACATCAGATTATTAAGAACAAAGTGCCTTGAAGCCATAATCCAGGATATTTGAAAAATCCCCCTTGCAGTGGAGCTGCACCCATAATGCAATAGTTATTGGCTCTTTTAGATCTTGGGAGCAATGAAAAGTACCGTAGATTCTTTTACCCGGCCCTCTGCTCCTCCACGCTGCTAAACTGGTCCCCGCATCATCTTCTCCCCCATGCTCTAGCAGTCTAATATCTAACGTCCATAGCCCTGCATTAGACAGTCCTCTGGTGGAGCATAGGGGAGTACCCTGGAATAAATGAGCGGTGAACCTTTGTGTAGTGTAGATGCTGCCTCAATGCAAGGGAAAGTTTTCAGAATTTTTTAAGGGTTTGGCTTTACAATTTAGATCTTTTATTAATAGTTACACAAAATATAATCTATCATTCCCTACTATTTGTAGCTGTATGAAGTTATAGTTGTGAAAAGCACAAACTTAAAACTAAAGGACATTTTAATTTACATTTTTGAATGGTGTACAATTGTACATTTGCACAAAACAACCAAGTTTTGTTGAAAACACACATTGAATATTCACCTATACAACTTGATAATAAAATTTTAATAAACCATTTCTTGTACATTTTGTGAAAGCAAGGTTTTAGCTTGTTAATTTTTATCTGCCTGTCAGTTTGGCTTTTACAAATGTTGCATAACGTGCTTCATTTTGCTGTAATAAGTTGTGTGTGTGTGTGTGTATATACACACAGTATCTCACAAAAGTAAGTACACCCCTCACTTTTAAAAAAAAATATTTTATAATATCTTTTCATGTGACAACACTGAAGAAATGACTCTCAAAATAACTCAACACACAGCCATTATTGTCTAAACCGCTGGCAATAAAAGTGAGTACACCCCTTAGTGAAAATGTCCGAATTGGGCCCAAAGTGTCAATATTTTGTGTGGCCACCATTATTTTCCAGCACTGCCTTAACTTTCTTGGGCATGGAGTTCACCAGAGCTTCACAGGTTGCCACTGGAGTCCTCCATGACGACATCATGGCGCTGGTGGATGTTAGAGACCTTACGCTCCTCCATCTTCCATTTGCACCACAGATGCTCAGTAGGGACATGCATGGCTAGTCCATCACTTTTACCCTCAGCTTCTTTAGCAAGGCAGTGGTCGCCTTGGAGGTGTGTTTGGGGTAATTTATCATGTTGGAATACTGCCCTGTGGCCCAGTCTCCGAAAGGAAGGGGATCATGCTCTGCTTCAGTATGTCACAGTACATGTTGGCATTCATGGTTTCCTCAATGAACTGTAGCTCCCCAGTTCCGGCAGCACTCATGAAGCCCCAGACCATGACACTCCCACCACCATGCTTGACTGTAGGCAAGAAACACTTGTCTTTGTACTCCTCAGCTGGTTGCCACCACACACGCTTGACACCATCTGAACCAAATAAGTTTATCTTGGTCTCATCAGACCACAGGACATGGTTACAGCAATCCATGTCCTTAGTCTGCTTGTCTTCAGCAAGCTGTTTGCAGTCTTTCTGGTGCATCATCTTTAGAAGAGGCTTCCTTCTGGGACAACAGCCATTCAGACCAATTTGATGCAGTGTGTGGCGTATGGTCTGAGCACTGACAGGCTGACCCCCCACCCCTTCACCCTCTGCAGTAATGCTGGCAGCACTTGTATGTCTATTTCCCAAAGACAACCTCTGAATATTATGCTGAGCACGTGCACCCAACTTCTTTGGTCAACCATGGCGAGGCCTGTTCTGAGTGGAACCTGTCCTGTTAAACCGCTGTATGGTCTTGGCCACCGTGCTGCAGCTCCGTTTCAGGGTCTTTGCAATCTTTTTATAGCCTAGGCCATCTTTATGTAGAGCAACAATTCTTTTTTCAGATCCTCAGAGTTTTTTTGCCATGAAGTGCCATGTTGAACTTTCAGTGACCGGTATGAGAGAGTGAGAGCGATAACACCAAATTTAATACACCTGCTCCCCATTCACACCTAAGACCTTGTAACACTAATGAGTCACATGACACCGGGCAGGGAAAATGGCTAATTGGGGCCAATTTGGACACTTTCACTTAGGGGTGTCCTCACTTTTGTTGCCAGCAGTTTAGAAATTAATGGCTGTGTGTTGCGTTATTTTGAGGGGACAGCAAATTTACACTGTTATACAAGCTGTACACTCATTATATATCACTCATAGTGTGTGTGTGTGTGTGTATATATATATATATATATATATATATATATATATATATATATATATATATATATATAACCAATCGGCCATAACATTATGACCATCCACCTAATATTGAGTAGGTCCCCCTTTTGCTGGCAAAGCAGCCCTGGCCCATCGAGGCATGGATTCCATTAGACCTCCAAAGGTATGCTGTAGTATCTGATACCACCTTGTCAGTAGCAGATTCTTTAAGCCTCTGTCGACTTGTCTTCTTCTCATGGTGCATCATTTTGCCATCTCTTCCCCAAGTAGGCAATGTACCCTCAGCCAGCCATCCACATGATGTAGACCAGGCCACCTTCTTCCATTGTTCCATGGTCCAGTTATTATGCTCACGTGCCCATGGTAGGCATTTTTGGCCATGGACATGGGTCGGCTTGGGTACCTTGACTAGTCTACAGCTATGCAGTCCCATATGCAATGAACTGTGATGCACTGTGTGTTCTGACACCTTTATATCAGAACCCAGTATTAACATTTTCAGCAATTTGCACTGCAATATAATTTCTTTTGGATCAGACTACATCAGCCAGCCTTCGCTCCCCACATGCATCAGTGAGTCTTGGGCATCAATGACCCTGCTGCCTTTTTAGCTGCTTTGCCTTCCTTGATCCACTTTTGGTAGGTACTTGCCACTCCAGACCAGGAACATCCCATGAGCTGCAGTTTTGGAGTTGTTCTTACCAAGTCGTCTACCCTCACCAATTTTTCTGCTTTTAACACATCAAATTCAGGGACATGTTTACTTGCTGCCTTATATATACATGCCACCCACTTTTAGATGCCATTGTAACAAGATAATCTGTGGTATTTACTTTACCTGTCATTGGTCATAATGTTATGGCTGAATGATGTAGATGTATCTGAAGTATGTAAATTGAACTGTGTCTTTGTTCTTTAAATACTGTTGGTTGTTTGCCACTGTTCAAATGAAATGGCTAAACACAAAAAGTGATGAACTTCACAATTTTTTTTTTATGTGTGTTTTTGTTTGGAATTATGCATTTAAATCAAATGAGATGGATCTCTAAAAATCTGTAGAATTGATAATCTTGAAAATGGATGCAAAAGGAAAGGGAGTCATTTTCTTGCTCTTTTTGCTTCAGCTGTAGGGCATCAGTTTTTTTCTGTCAAAAATAACAAACCACATAAGCAGACATTCTTTTTCTGCTGTCAACCAGCCGTAAAAGTCTTCTTTTTTTTTTTTTGTGCATGAACAAAAAAATTAAGAACATCAAAGATGAGAACAGATTAACCGTGCAAATTTACTTGACACAGTACTTAGTACAGCCTTTTTTGATTAACTACTTACAAAGGTCACCATGGCAGACCAAACACATTTTATAGATTTTAGTGATCATTTCCAACAGTTTTCAAGCTCAAGCATTAGCTGCGTCTATGAGTTGACCACCAGAGAGGACAGCTACCCTGGCAATGAAAAAGATTATTTTTTTATTATTGGTATTTACAGTGCCTTGCAAACGTATTCACCCCCTTGGCTTTTTACCTATTTTGTTACATTACAGCCTTTAGTTCAATGTAATTTTAATCTGAATTATATGTGATGGATCAGAACACAATAGTCTAAGTTGGTGAAGTAAAATTAGAAAAATACCTAAAACTATTTTTCAGAAATAAAAAAACTGATAATTGGCATGTGCGTATGTATTCACCCCCTTTGAAGTCACATAATTAGTGAAATGATGCCCACCTGTGTGCAATCTAAGTGTCACATGATCTGTCATTACATACACATCTTTTTGAAAGGCCTCAGAGGCTGCAACACCTAAGCAAGAGGCACCACTAACCAAACACTGCCATGAAGACCAAGGAACTCTCCAAACAAGTAAGGGACAATGTTGTTGAGAAGTACAAGTCAGGGTTAGGTTATAAAAAAAAAATCCAAATCTTTGATCCCTAGGAGCACCATGAAATCTATCATAACCAAATGAAAAGAACATGGCACAACAGCAAGCCTGCCAAGAGACGGCGGCACACAAAAACTCAGGGACTGGGCAAGGAGGGCATTAATCAGAGAGACAGCACAGAGCCCCAAGGTAACCCTGGAGGAGCTGCAGAGTTCCACAGCAGAAACTGGAGTATATGTACATAGGACGACAATAAGCCGTACGCTCCATAGAGTTGGGCTTTATGGCAGAGTGGCCAGAAGAAAGCCATTACTTTCAGCAAAAAACAAAATGGCACGTTTTGAGTTTGCGAAAAGGCATGTGGGAGACTCCCAAAATGTATGGAGTGAAGGTGCTCTGGTCTGATGAGACTAAAATTGAACTTTTTGGCCATCAAAGAAAATGCTATGTCCGGTGCAAACCCAACACATCACATCACCCAAAGAACACCATCCCCACAGTGAAACATGGTGGTGGCAGCTTTATGCTGTGGGGATGTTTTTCAGCAGTCGGGACTAGGAAACTGGTCAGGGTTGAGGGAAAGATGAATGGTGCTAAATACAGGGATTTTCTTGAGCAAAACCTGTACCATTTTGTGTGATTTGAGGCTAGGATGGAGGTTCACCTTTCAGCAGGATAATGACCCCAAGCACACTGCTAAAGCAACACTTGAGTGGTTTAAGGGGAAACATGTAAATGTGTTGGAATGGCCTAGTCAAAGCCCAGACCTCAGTCCAATAGAGGTATGGGCAAAAATCCCAGTGGTAAGATGTGGCAAGCTCATACTTATCCAAAGCAACTTGGAGCTGTGATAGCCGCAAAAGGTGACTCTACACGGTATTGATTTCAGGTAGGTGAATAGTTATGCACATTGACTTTTCCTGTTATTTTGTCCTGTTTGTTGTTTGCTTCACAATAAAAAAAAAAAAACATCTTCAAAGTTGTGGGCATGTTCTGTAAATTAAATGATGCAAATCCTCAAACAATCCATGTTAATTTCAGGTTGTGAGGCAACAAAACAAAAAATGCCGGGGGGGGGGGGGGGGGTGAATACTTTTGCAAGGCACTGTATATAGCGCTGACAATTTGTATGTCGTGTCGTACATTATCAGTCCCTGCCCTCAAGGAGCTTACTGCTACATACTAGGGCCAATTTAGACAGGAGCTAAATAACCTACCAACATGTCTATGGAATTTGTGAGGACACCAGAGTACCTGGAGGAAACCAATGCAAGCACAGGAAGAACAAGCAAACTCCAAGCATGTAGTGTCATGATTGGGATTCGATCTGTTGGAATAGTCATGTTGGAGATGCTTTGCAATTTCGAAGCAGTTCAGTAGTGGTACTTTATTTACCGCTTACCGACTGCCTCACGCAGATATACTGCGGCAGAAGGGTACTCACAGGCAGAATCACGTACCTGTACATTCCCCTTTAAGAGGCGGCCAGCGGGCGCGCGCCCGCGACAAGCTCCGTGAGTCGGGTCGCGGGTCCCATGGACTCGATCGCCGTGGGGACACCCGCGATCGCCTCACGGGGAGGAAGAACGGGGAGATGCTAATGTAAACAAGCATCTCCCCGTTTTGTCTAGTGACAGTGTCACTGTTCTCTGCTCCCTGTCATCGAAGCAGAGATCAATGATGTGTCACACACAGCCCATCCCCCCTACAGTTAGAAACACTCCCCTAGGACACACTTAACCCCTACACTGCCACCTAGTGGTTAACCCCTTCACTGCCAGAGTCATTTACACAGGAATCGGTGCATTTGTATAGCACTGATTACTGTATAAATGACAATGGTCCCAAAAATGTGTCAAAAATGTCCAATGTGTCCGCCATAATGTCGCGGTCACAATAAAAATCGCTGATCGCCGCCATTTAAAAAAAAAAAATTAATAAAAATGCCATAAAACTATCCCCTATTTTGTAAACGCTATAACTTTTGCGCAAACCGATCAATAATCACTTATTGCAATTTTTTTTTTACCAAAAATATGTAGAATACGTATTGGCCTAAACTGAGGAAAAACATTTTTTTTTATATATTTTTGGGGGATATTTATTATAGGAAAAAGTAAAAAATAATGCGTTTTTTTCAAAATTGTTGCTATTTTTTTTATAGCGCAAAAAATAAAAAGCGCAGGGGTGATCAAATACCACCAAAAGAAAGCTCTATTTGTGGGGAAAAAAGGACGTCAACTTTCTTTGGGAGCCACGTCGCACGACCGCGCAATTGTCAGTTAAAGTGCCGAATCGCAAAAAGTGCTCTGGTCAGGAAGGGGGTAAATTCTTCTGGGGCTGAAGTGGTTAATTTTTCCTTGAACAATGCTTGAAAAATCTAGATATGAATGCACTTGTATATAAAGCATTAACTCACTTGCATATGAAATATTACCAAAAGTGCCTTTACACGCACATGAACTTTAATGGCATCCCAGTCTTACTCCGTAGGGTTCAATATTGAGTTGGCCCACCCTTTGCAGCTATAACAGCTTCAACTTTTCTGGGAAGGCTGTCCACAAGGTTTAGGAGTGTGTCTATGGGAATGTTCAACCGTTCTTCCAGAAGTGCATTTGTGAGGTCAGGCACTGATGTTGGACAAGAAGGCCTGGCTCGCAGTCTCTGCTCTAATTCATCCCAAAGGTGTTCTATCGGGTTGAGGTCAGGACTCTGTGCAGCCCAGTCAAGTTCCTGCATGCCAAACTCACTCATCCATGTCTTTATGGACCTTGCTTTGTGCACTGGTCCAAATCATCTGGTGGAGGGGGGTTTATGGTATAGATTTGTTTTTCAGGGGTCGGGCTTGGCCCCTTAGTTCCAGTGAAGGGAACTCTTAAGGCGTCAGCATACCAAGACATTTTGGACATTGATGCTCCCAACTTTGTGGGAACAGTTTGCGAATGACCCCTTCCTGTTCCAACATGACTGCGCACTAGTGCACAAACAAAGTCCATTAAGACATGGATGAGCAAGTTTGGAGTGGAGGAACTTGACTGGCAGATTCCTCCTCTGACTCGTCCTTCCACCACGGTATTGCCAAAACTGAAATATACTATTTTGGTGTTTATTTAGGACGTCCACAAATGTCTTAAGTTAGACTCTGCAGTGCATGAGGGTCCCAAAGTGACCAGCATGGGCTTTAGATAACAGAAAAAACCTCCTAATGACTTTATGGTTCTTACCTTAGTCAAGGATTTTTTGTACTAGTATTGGGAACATCCTGAAAACGTTTATGATCTTTCTAAGCGCTTTGCACAAAAATATCCGTTGCGCCTGGAATTCTCAGAAAATTAGTTTTTTCCCAAGGTAGACCTGGCTATCTCTTGCCTCAGTAAATTTGGTGGTCCCAGTGAGAACTTACCTACTTTCAGGGATCCTGTTGATAAGCGGTCTGAGACTTTGCTCAAGGCTTCATTTTCACCTATCTGGGCAAGCCGCACAACCAATTCTGGTTGCCGTGGTGGTGTACCAGACACTCTATGGTCTGGTTGTTCGGCTAAGAACCCCAGAGGTATGAAAGATAGTCCTTCTTTTCAACACCAATTTCCAGCAGCCTTACTCTACTGTTTGAACTGCATGAGTGATGAGCTGTTAATTATCACGTATTGTATTTCTGTCTGTATAAATATTAATACTCTAATGGCTAAAGCCTTGTTCTGCCGGGGTGTTCCTTCCACAGTGAAAACTTTCCTCTCTAGGGAAGCAAGCTTGGGCCCTTTGGTCTACTGCGAATCCCTCAGTGATACAACCCCTGGCAAAAATGATGGAATCACCAGTCCCTGAGGATGTTCCTTCAGTTGTTTATTGTTGTAGAAAAAAAGCAGATCACAGACATGGCCAAAAACTAAAGGCATTTCAAATGGCAACTTTCTGGCTTTAAGAAACACTAAAAGAAATCTAGAAAAATAATTGTGGTGGCCAGTAACAGTTAGATTTATAGAACAAGCACAGGGAATAAATTATGGAATCACTCAATTCTGAGGAAAAAATTCTGGAATCATGAAAAACAAACAAAATAACACTCCAACACATCACTAGTATTTTGTTGCACCACCTCTGGCTTTTATAACTGCTTGCAGTCTCTGAGGCATTGACTTAATGAGTGATAAACAGTACTCTTCATCAATCTGGCTTCAGCCTTCTCTGATTGCTGTTGCCAAATCATCTTTGCAGGTTGGAGCCTTGTCATGGACCATTTTCTTTAACTTCCACCACAGATTTTCAATTGGATTGAGATCCGGACTGTTTGCAGGCCATAACATTGACCTTATGTGTCTTTCTTCAAGGAATTTTTTCACAGTTTTTGCTCTATGGCAAGATGCATTATCGTCTTGATTTCATCATCCCCAAACATCCTTTCAATAGATGGGATAAGAAAAGTGTCCAAAATTTCAATGTAAACCTGTGCATTTATTGAAGATTTAATGACAGCCATCTCCCCAGTGCCTTTACCTGACATGCAGCCCCATATCATAATTGACTGTGGAATTTTGCATGTTTTCTTCAGACAGTCGTCTGCATAAATCTCATTGGAACGGCACATAACAAAAGTTCCAGCATCATCACCTTGCCCAATGCAGATTCGAGATTCATCACTGAATATGACTTTCATCCAATCATCCACAGTCCACGATTGCCTTTCCTTAGCCCATTGTAACCTTGTTTTTTTGTGTTTAGGTGTTAGAGATGGCTTTCTTTTAGCTTTTCTGTATGTAAATCCCATTTCCTTTAGGCGGTTTCTTACAGTTCGGTCACAGATGTTGACTCCAGTTTCCTCCCATTTGTTCCTCATTTGTTTTGTTGTACATTTTCTGTTTTCAAGGTATATTGCTTTAAGTTTTCTGTCTTGACGCTTTGATGTCTTCCTTGGTCTACCAGTATGCTTGCTTTTAACCACCTTCCCATGTTGTATTTGGTCCATGTTTTAGACACAGCCGACTGTGAACAACCAACATCTTGTGCAACACTGCGTGATGATTTACCCTCTTTACCTACATACTAACAAACTTTCTTTTAGTGTTTCTTAAAGCCAGAAAGTTGCCATTTGAAATGCCTTTAGTTTTTGGCCATGCCTGTGATCTGCTTTTTTTTCTACAACAATAAACAACTGAAGGAACATCCTCAGGGACTGGTGATTCCATAATTTTTGCCAGGGGTTGTAGCATCCCAGTAGGTCTTGGGAATCATGGTGGCCTCTATAGAGGATGTCCTATATGCTCAGTGGCATTGCAGGCATCTACCGTACAACATTCTGTCAACCTGAAACAAGTCCTTCTGTTTGCAGAAATTATCCCATGTGTGTGTCTTCCAGAGCCTGGAATTCTCTGATGCAGTGGATGTCAAGGTCATCACTGGAACTGGCCTGTTAGTTACCCTCCCTTCAATTACTACTTTGAGATGTCCCATCTGGTATGATGAAAGACCTGTGCCTTTTACTGTACTCCCAGAAAAGGATTTTACAGTTACATTAAAAACGTTTTTTTTTGTTTAATCTTTTTCCCTTTATATCTACATTTTTTTAATTTTTCCATATGTACAAAGATATTGTATTGCAGGTAATATATTCTACTTTAAGACTAAAATAGTTATCTGGTCATTATTAGCCCCTAATCTTGTGCAATAGCCTCTTGTGTCTGAGAATTGGTGTCCTGTTTAAACCTGCTGTGGAAGATTTCCCAGGTATGACAGCTCGGAGAACAGGTCTGTTGGCTGCAGTTCTCACAAACAGCTGCTGTTCTAGACTTTAGACACCCAAAGTTGTGCATCTTTATTAACCACTTTTGGGTCCTATTTGAAAGAGGTTACTTCCAAATATGACCTTAGACATAGACATTTGTTACCCCAAAACAATTTAGATCTTTTATCACAGGGATTTTTTGTATGCTGACAGCTAACCATCATACACACAAAGAAAGAAAGCGGCACATCAAGTAATGAAAAATGTTGTTTATTGTAAAATCAAAATATTAAAAACATGACACACGAGGGATCCACAATGTTCAGCAGACGCTTTTCACACACAGTGCAGTAATGATTAAGCACTTTGTGTGAAACGCGCCTGCTTAACATTGTGGATCCCTCGTGTGTCATGTTTTTAATCTTTTTTTCATTACTGGATGCGCCGCTTTTTTTCTTTGTTTGGACTTCCTAGGTTGCGGACCTTGGCAGGCACCCGGTCTTGTTTCCACAACAGTATTTTGAGATCCTTAATTGCAGACAGCCTGGGAGAGGTGTGTACCCAGCTTGTCTCTTTCATTAGCTAACCATCATACACATACACCTCATTGTCCAGTATTGGTGCTGTCGTTGGATAGGCAGTTGGCAGCTGATTGGTCTAAGGCTAGCCATATATCCTTTGTTTTCTCTCATTAAAGAGAAGCTTCAGCCCCTCCACCAAAAAATTAAGTCAGCAGCTACAAATACTATAACTGCTGACTTTTAATATTAAGACACTTACCTGTCCAGGTATCCAGCGATTTTGGCACCCCTGCTGATTTTTCAGTCTGCTCTCGGGTGCTGCTGCCGCCATTCCTTATACAGGAAACCGATGCCCTACTGCACATGCACAAAGCGAGCTGTGCTTTGTGAATGGCCCAAGGAGGGGGGGGGGGCTAAAAAACAGGTACCTGCATCCCCTGAAAGGTACCGAATGTGGCAGCAGAGGGGGAAGGGAGGAAGCTACCGAGCAGAGCTTCCCCTTTTGGGTGGAGCTCTGCTTTAAGTCTGGGAGAGAAAATCATTTGATTCCCCTATTCACACTAAACAATGTGGGTAGAGGAATATCCCTTGCCGGCTATTGTATTCGAGCAGCCGCAACATCCTTTGATTTCCCAATCAACTTTTGTTGAGCCAGGTGATGCCTACAGTTCCACCATTAGCTGAAATTGTGCCTTATTGAGCAAAAATCAGCCAGAATTCAAGCAGCGTATGGCCAGCTTTAAACCTGAAGTCAGGGAAACCAGGCTTCTAGTAGCAAAACTGGTTGCAGAGTTGTTTAGAGCTTATGATTATCCAACTAATAAAATTAATCGCTAGCATTTGTAATGTAAACACTTAGGTTTGCTTTAAAGGGAAACTATAGTCTTTTTACTAATACATGTGAAACGTGTAATAAAAAAAAAATGTATATAGAATTACATCAATATGTTTTTTGCTTTAAGGGCCGGTTCACGCCATGTTTTTGCAGCAACACTTGTAGTACTGCAACACACGGTAATTGCACTGGAGTGATAAGGTTCCATTTATTCTGAATGGCACACCATTGCAGTTTCCGAAGAGCAGGGCAGTGTTTGGCTGTGCAGTAATGTATTGCAGTGTGCTGTCAAGAAATGGTTCATGCAGGGATGCAGACGTGAGACGTCTGCGTGGGGGGAGGGGCCTGCTGGCAGCGCTAGAGTGAGGGATTGGAGGCAGGCTGGATGGCCCAGGCAGCTTAAGCGCGGTGCGGAGTGAGAGCCCGCTGCCGCTTCGTGGATAGGAGCTTGTAAGACGCCCTGGATCCCCCTGCCTCTGCACCACCGCGTGAAGGAAGAGCACCCCCCCGTGAGGAATCGACGCTGGAGGTAGATTGGAGGTCGGTCCGGAGCCCGAGGTGAGCGCGGGCTGGTGCGGAGGTCCGCTGCACAAGAGGCGCGAGCCTCTCCACATCACATCGGCTGTAGGCGGCATTGGCTCGGGGCTTGGAGCGATACTCCGCTCTCTGCTAGTTACGGAGTGGAGCATCCCCCTCCCTGGCTGACCCCCCTTTCAGCGGTTCTCTACACAACATAGCAGGATCCATCAGGGAGTACTGGAGGTTGAAGCGGCAAGGTAGCAACAGACCAGGACCTGCAGGTAACCAGGCAAACCTTTCAATGTGTCTAGCCGCATGTAGACACCCCTATCAGGTATGAACTATGCTCTCTTCTTACTTTTTCTGTGGGGACAGGAGCCTATAAAGGGTGTTGCAGAGACTTGCCTACAAAGGGAAGAACGGAAGTAATGAGAGTGCAGGGGTGAACTTGTGTAGTTCCTGTCAGCGTGATGTCTGAGGGTCTCACCCCTCGCCAACTAAGTTAAGCTCAGAGGCTCAGGCAGTAGGACAGCCACAGGCAGGCACTTGAAACCCTCTAGGTGGGATATATGAGGACAGGGCTGCAAGCCATACATTACATTCTTAAGCAGAAAAATAGCAAGCCTAGAGTTAAACGATTTTGAGCTGCGTTTTCAGAGGGTTGCAGAAGTCGGAGGTTCGGCGAACCCGAGGGTCTGATCTGGCAGGCTCAGTCAAATTTTCTTTCTACAATAAGAGGAGTGAAAGTATTGGTGGAGTATGAGAGGTCGCACCCAAAAATCGGCCGAACCCAAGACCCCTAGGGAAAGCCTAAACTCGAGTTCAATTCAAAAATAGCTTAAGGAGACAAGCTTAAAGAGCCCAGGTACAGATACGAAACAAGTTGGAACGAAAGACAAAAAGAAAGATCAGTCGAAACAAAAGGGGGGTCAGGGGGAGAGGCCCAGAGAAGACCGGGAGCTTGAAGGAGGTCTCGCCACTAGTGAGATGGAGGGCCAAAGAAACACTGTCTCACTCCCCACCAAGGCAGAAATGCTGGAAATGTTCTCAAATCTTGAAACCGCTATAAAGTCAGAAATACTAAATGTGCGGACGGACATGGGTCTCCTGTTGCGCAGAGTTGAGGAGGTGGAGGAGACGTCAGGTAACCAGGCTAAGGAGTTATCGGAGCTTAAATCGCAGATGAGTAAATTGCAAAGCGATTACCGCACACTGTCATACAAGCTGGAAGAACAGGAAAACCAAAGCTGTCGTCAAAATCTGCGCATCAGATCTCTCCCTGAACAACAAAACGAAGATTTAGTGATCAAGATGGAAAAAATTTTCAATCCGATCTTGGGTCGACACGATGAAGTGGCGTTAAGGATTGACAGGGTACACAGGATCAGAAAACCTCCTAATTTGAGGGAAGATGTTCCCAGAGATGCAATAGTTAAATTTCACTCATATGAGGACAAAGAGAAGATTTGGAACAGTTTACGGGGCTCCCCCCCAGTCCGCTTTGAAAACAAAGACCTATAGATTTTTGCAGATCTCTCAGCAGGCACCCTGGCCCGGAGAAGGCAACTTAGACCGCTCCTGGAACAACTAAGAAGGGCCAATATAAAATATAGTTGGGGGTTTCCAACATCCCTGCTAGTGACGAAGGAGGGCAGATCAATTAGGATGAGGTTCCTGGAGGAGATTCAGGACTTCTGCGAAAAGTTAGGCATTCCTACCCCGACTACTACACATTAAGGGGGGCCCCCGAGATGTCATCAAGGAACTTTGAATATTGATTGAAATGCAGGACTGTTTTTTTCTTTTTTTTCTCTCTCCTTCCCCCCCGAAGCGAAGAGGAGTTTATAATGGGGCCTTTTGTTTGTACTGAAGGATCCAAGGGGTTTGTGGGGGGGAGTGGGGGTTTTCAATTTTCAGGTACATATGCAGATGGTGGGTGCAGTTTTTTTTTTGAGCGGGGGGAGCTGGAGAGGGTGTAATGTTGGGCTGGGCGGTCCGTCTCCGTCGCTCCTGTCCCTCCTGCCTCCGTTTTAGGAGGCAGGCGGGACACCAGTGGCTGTATTTGGAGTCTCACCCCCAAAAATTTAAAAATAAAGAAGCTTGCAGTAGGGACTCGGTATGTCCCATACTATCTGGCTTAAGGCCGTCGTAGGGCCAAGGGGGGGGGGCGGGGGAGGGGGGGAATAAATCCTGCAGGATGGGGTACAGCTGGGCAGTGGATGACGGACGAGTTTGGATAAATGTTTCCGGATCTATAATGTCAGAATTAAAGTTTCTATCTTATAATGTGAAGGGCTTGAACTCGCCGAGTAAAAGACATAAAATTTTAAAGGAATTACAATGCTATCAAGCAGACATAATATTTCTACAGGAGACCCATCTGCCCCTGGATTCAAACATTAAGCTGTACTCCCCAAAGTTGCCCTTTTGGTTTTATAGCGGTTCTCCCATCAGAAGAGCTAAGGGAGTAGCAATTGGATTTTCTAAAATGTCAACATTTTCTATATTAAATAGGATGTTAGATCCTGAGGGGCGCTATCTCTTCCTCAAGGGCAAGGTGGGGAGTATAACGCTCACTTTAGCGAATGTGTAAAGCCCGAATAGGAACCCGATTACCTTTTTAAAACAGGTTCTGGTTAAATTGACAGAGTTTAAAGAGGGGGAGATGGTATTGGCGGGAGATTTTAATTTCTGTCTGGAACCTTCTGCAGCTAGTACGTCCCGGGTACAGGGGACAAGTAAGGTTCAATTAGGAAGGATTAGGAGAAAGTTGCACCAATGCCATCTAATGGATGTGTGGCGGTTGCAACATGCAAAAGCAAAAGATTTCACCTTCTCACCTGTGCACGGGACGTACTCAAGACTGGATTACATTATGATAGATCACAGTTTACTGGACTATGTAGTGGACACCAGAATAGAGATTACATCGATATCAGATCACTCCCCTGTCACAATGAGGGTTAAGTTTCCTGAGTTGCAAAGACAACCATGTTCGTGGAAGCTGAATGGAAGTCTACTTAAAATGCCCCAAGTTTCAGACAAGGTGCAGGAAGAAATTGATTTCTTCTTTAAAGTCAACGACATGGGAGATATTTCTCCACCTATCCTTTGGGAAGCGCATAAAGCGTATATCAGGGGGCTTCTCATCTCCATTGGGGCAGGGGAGAAAAAAAAGAGAAAAGGGAAAAACTCCTCGATGAAATCGCCTCGTTAGAACTGAACCATAAAAAGTCCAAGGGACAAAATCAGGACAGTTTCCGCCTATTAGTGTCGAAAAGGGAGGGGTTAAAGGACAGTATGGAGCAGGACGCAAGGAGGGTATTTACTAAAATTACAAGAGAGAGATACTACTACGGTAATAAATCAAGTAAATATCTGGCGAGGGTATTAAAAAAGAAAAGAGATCGGACTTTCATTGAGAAAATACAAAATAAAAATGGCGAAATAGTGGCTACCACTAATGGGATAGCGGAAGAGTTAAGGAAGTTTTACGAAGCTCTGTATGCCATTAGACAAAAGGGAGGGGGTGACCAAATTGACAGTACGAAGGTGGAGGAATTCCTGAAAGGTGCGGGGTTGGCTGGGCTATCGGAAGAGGACAAATCGGCTTTGGATAGACCTATAACAGAAGATGAAATCCATGTTGCCCTAAATAACTCGCCTAAGGGGAAGAGTCTAGGCCCCGACGGCTTCACCACCCTCTATATGAAAAAATTCAGACATACCCTGGTACCTAAGCTTTGCCATTATTGGAATGAGTTGGGCCCCAAATGTTCCATGGGGGGGATGCCCTATCAGCAACCATATCGTTGATTGTAAAACAAGGGAAAAATAGCATGCTTTGCTCCAGTTATCGCCCTATTGCGTTGTTAAATGCTGACGTGAAATTGTATGCGAAGGTGCTGGCAAACAGACTTAAGGATAAAATTAATATTCTGGTGCACCCAGACCAGGTTGGATTCGCCCCGGGCAGACAAGGCAGGGACAACGGAGTTTGAACTCTGCTCCTGCTTGAGTCTATCAAATCGGGGGGCCCCCAGTTCTATTCCTGTCATTGGACGCCGAAAAAGTGTTCGACAGGGTAGACTGGGGGTTCATGGTTAAAACTTTGGAAGCGATGGGGGTTGGCCCTAGGTTTATTGCCTGGGTGAAAACATTATATAATCATCCCTCAGCCTCCGTTAAGGTAAACAGGGTCTTATCCAGGACGTTCAGGATGGAGAATGGTATGAGGCAGGGATGTCCCCTGTCCCCCTTATTATTTACTTTGTCCTTGGAGCCCTTATTGGCGACTATTCGTAACAACCTAGATTGCAGAGGGTTGACGATAGGGCATGAGGAACGTAAATTAGCGGCATTCGCCGATGATGTGATGTTTTACATAACGAACCCCAGGATTACAATCCCGAATCTGCTTAGGATATTGAGGAGGTATGGAGATATTTCGAACTTCAAAATAAACCTGAGCAAATCGGAGGTCCTTAACATAAATGTGGATAAACTAGATATAGAGAATCTGTCTAAGGCCTTCCCCTTCCCCTGGAAGAAAGAAATCAATTATTTAGGTATCAAATTGCGTAACACACTGAAAAAATTTTACCTGACTAACTATATTCCTTTGTTAGATGAAATTAGACCGGAAACAAGAAGCTTGTTACTGCGGCCCCTTTCTTGGTTTGGCCGCATTAATGCAGCTAAAATGATGCTTATACCTAAAATATTGTATAAGTTCCAGATGCTGCCAATTCCCCTTCCACAATATAGATTAAGAGCCTTACGAGGACTAATATCAAGGTTTGTCTGGCGTGGCAAAAAGCCACGTATTGCTCACTCAGTTTTGATTAGAGGAAAAAAAAGAGGACTGGCTTTACCAGACCTCAACAAATATTACACTTCTGTTGTGCTTTCACGGGTGATAGAATGGTCAAAGGAAGTACCAGATAGGAGGTGGGTTAACACTGAACACAGTCTAAGCAGCTCTGATTTAGGCCATATTATTTGGAACCCTCCAAAATATAGGACACTTAGCACTCAGACAGCGTCACTTACACGTAACACGCTTAAATTTTGGGATCAGGCACATGCACATAATAATTGGAGTTATAATTCGCCTTTGATATATATCAAGGACAATAAACTCTTCGAACCAGGGATGAGGGAGGTGGGAGGGAATTGGATAAAAAATAGTAGCACGCAATTAAAAGATATAATTAAAGAGGGGAAATTACGCCCCTATCTGGATTTGAAAGCAGAGATAGACCGTTTGGTGGTCAATGCTTGGAGGTACAAGCAGTTATCGCTCTTTATTGAGAAACTTCCGAAACCAATTAGAGGAGAGGATGAGTATAGGCCGCTAGAGCAGCTATGCATGAGAGATAAGCCAGGCAACATTATCTCCCATCTCTACAAAATCCTGTCCTCGAAGGAAGAACTGGTTGCACCTCCATATATTAAGAAATGGGAAAGGGATTTGGGGTCACAATGTAGTAAAGTCACAGTGGAGAGGATTTTGAAAATACTACACGGTTCTTCGTCCAATATTATGCGGTCGGAGACCAATTTTAAATGCTTAGCAAGATGATACGCCACGCCGGACAGACTTAGTAAATTCTACCCAGATAAGACGGATAGATGTTGGAGGGGGTGTACAAATTTAGGTACCATGGTCCACATTTGGTGGGAGTGCCCGGTTATTAAAGCATACTGGAAGAAAATTATACAATTGATTAAGGAAATAACTAAGGAATCTGTAGCAGAAGATCCATGGATATGTTTATTCCATGGAACCGAGAAGCCGATTAAGCAGTATCAATCATCCATCGTCCCCATATTATTAGATGCAGCTAAAAAACAGATATCAAGGAAATGGTTGCTGCCTGAGAGTCCCAACCCCCGGGACTGGCTCCTTTGCATAAACGAAATATACAATATAGAATACAAGGATTATCCGGGAGACGAGTCAGATGAGGGGGTCGCTGGAATGGGTAAATGGGCAGGGTGGAGTAGCTTCAAGAGGTCCTGGAGTTACATAGTGGAGATCACAAGTTAATCTTATGAGTTTGGGTCTAGGGAAAGTAAGGAAGGATATACAGAGTCCGGCTAGCTCAGCTGTAACTACCTGCAGGAAGGGGGAAAGGGTGGGGGGGACCGGGAGGTGGGAGGATAATAAGTTTAGAAGGGGATTATTGTATTTTTCTATGACAATGTTTTGTAAACATACTTTTAAACAATGGTTGTCTTTTGTTATTGTATTTAAAAAATATATAAATAAAGAATTTAAAAAAAAAAAAAAAGAAATGGTTCATGCACTATATTTGGCAGCACACCATGACAAACGTTAGTACATTGCCGTGTGTCCCCCTTTTGGGGTCTCTTTACTCTATTAATAATCTGACTTCTAAGGAGCCCTCCTAGTTGTGGAGGGAAGACTGACGCGTTTGGCTGCCGTTGCTCAGACCAATAACATTTTTTTTTCTTTTCAACCTTTTCACTAACTTCAAATTCTGAAATTCAAACTCCCTGGATTGAGTTCTCAGATCTCTTGATTCTCAAGAATTGTTTCTCTGTAAGTGACTGCTCCCTGTTTCACAATCTTCCCCAGCTTGCTGCTGACTCACCTCTGAATCTTTCCTGGATCACTGAACCTTTTTCCTTGACCTGCACTGGACCCCTTTCCTTACTCTGCACTGTGAATATCCTGGACATTTTTTCCTCTACTGTACCCGGATTTCTTGGTCATGCTGCTGAGAAGCACTGCACTTCAGCTCAAACAGAACAATTTCTTGGCTAAAGGCGCATATGAACTCTGCCGGAATATTGCCATTTTACAACCAAAGTGATACATGCATCATGGCACAGGATGCCGTCTCCTCCCTTTTAAATGCCTGTGCTGCCTCAATCCCTGCTTATCATTGCAGGGCTGCAAGACTATCCAGCACTGGCGCCGACCTCAAAAGCCTACGTTCACTAACAATTCCCAGACTTCACTCTGATTTCCATGGATCCTACAGGGAAGGCCAGACCAGTGCTCCTGAACACTCGCTCTGCTAATAATAAGGCATTACTTATATTGAACGTTATTGCAGATAAGTTGGATGTTGTGTGCTTAACCACTTCAGGCCCGGAAGGTTTTACACCCTTAATGACCAGGCCATTTTTTGTGATACGGCACTGCGTTGCTTTAACTGACCATTGCGTGGTCGTGCGACGCTGTACCCAAACAAAATTGATGTCCTTTTTTCTCCCACAAATAGAGCTTTCTTTTGGTGGTATTTGGTCACCTCTGTGGTTTTTATTTTTTGCGCTATAAACAAAAAAAGACTGTCAACTTTGAAAAAAAAATTAAAAAAACTAATTTATTTATCATTTTAGGCCAATATGTTTTCTTCTACATATTTTTAATTAAAAAAAAATCACAATAAGTGTATATTGATTGGTTTGCGCAAAGGTATAGTGTTTACAAACTATGGGATAGATTTATGGACTTTTATTTTTTTTATTGTTTTTACTGGTAATGACAGCGATCTGCAATTTTTAACGGGACTGCGACATTGTGGCGGACAAATCTGACCCCAAGTGACGCTTTTTGGGGACCAGTGACATTATTACAATGATCAGTGCTAAAAAAAAAAATGCACCGATCAATGTATAAATGAAACTGGCAGGGAAGGGGTTAACACTAGGGGATGATCAAGGGGTTAACTGTGTTCTAACTGTGTGGGGGGTGGGCTTACTGGGATAACACAGAGATCACTGTTCCTGATCACTAGGCACAGCAGATCTCAGTATTGTCCCCTGTCAGAACGAGGATCCGTCTTGTTTAGGTAGGCAGATCCCCATTGTGCCTCTCTGTACTGGCGATTGGGTGGCCGCCGGACCCGTGGGCACGCTCCCGCGGCAGGTGTGCGCCCACTGTATCTCATGCACGGACCAACGTACAGGTACATCGGTTCGCGTAGCCGGGCCACCCTTCTGCAGTATATGTGCGGTGGGCGATCCAGAAGTGGTTAACTGAAGCCTGGCGTAAGCAAAATGATGGCGTCCTTTTCAACCAGCTCACCCTTCCAGGGTACTGATTGACGTCTCTTGGGCAAATATGGAGGTTTAATTGTTATTTACAGCTTGCTCTACAGTTTATGCCTTGTTACCCTTTTTCTTCTTTTTGAATGCCTTGTTCTCAAGGTCTGTGTTCCCTACTCATCTGTTATTGCTACTGTTTGTCAACTACCCAAGTCTTGTAGAGCTTACTTAGGTGAATTTTCTGATTTGCTTTCATTTTTATGTCTTAGTTTTAAGAGAATCTTTATCCTTGGGAATTTTAATATACATACTAATAAATAATAAGAGTGCTGCGCAGATAAATTGTCCATTCGATAATAAAATAATAAAAGATGGGAGATGAGATCACCAGTGGATAGTCAAACGCCTAGGATAAGATCAGAGGTGACTAAAAATCCCTTCACCATATATGGATGGCCCCTCACCTGCAATCTTCGACCTGAAACCGGTCACACAGCATGTAAACCAAACAGAAGGTAAGCTGAAACAGGCAATAGTAACTTCTCATATAATGCTCCCACTCTCATCAGATGGCATATAAAAATAAAGCATAGACAATATAGTGCTCTCCGTTTCTAAAACTTTATTGCTAAAAGAGAAAAAACTAGTGCACTCACAAATCAAAGCACTCAGATCCGAGTGCCGGCTGGATGGCGTGTGATCGTAAACTGGCTGACAGCCGCGGGTGACGTCATGCGCTCCTGGCCCCCGTACGCGTTACGTCCTGTGGGCGGGACTTCATCAGCGTGGGGCGGGACACGCAACGACGGCCCGCATTGTTGATAAGTAATGGCATGGTAACCAATGCTCCAATCACGGCACTGATCCAATTATCCAGAGGACGCGAGCCCGCACGTCACTCCGGTTACATCTATTACATTAAAAAGTTTAAACCGCACAACCTCTCAAAAGGTAAAGGGGCAGTAGGAAAAAAACCTATTTCATCCCAGATATACAATACTTGTAAGGCTATGAAGGGATTATAGCCCAAGGATATCACTGGAACGAAAGAAACCCCCCTTGAGTTAGAGAGGAAATCAGAGCTGGTTAAACATCCCCTACTTAAAGGGAAAGTATAAGCAATTTGATTGCGCAAAAATCGCTAAAAATCGCATACACAAATAAAAAGAACAATTGATAAAAAATAAACTAAAAGAAATATGACAATCACGCCGCGGGTGTCCCCTGGATACGATCACACTTACATATCCCATTAAAAAATAAAATAAACACAAACAAATATTACACAAAACCAATAAACAAAAAATCATCTATTAGAAATAAAGCAATTTAAATCAAAATCCACGTTCATACCTGCCGGAGATAAGACCTTGGTCTCATAGATCCAGAAGGATTCTCTACGGCTAAGTTGTCGGATATAGTGACCACCTCTCCAGTGACGAGGGACCTTTTCGATCCCCCAAAATTTGAGACATTTGGGGTCTCTGTTATGGCATAGGCGAAAATGTCTGGACACACTGTGGGTTTTTACCCCCCGTTTGATGTTACTAATATGTTCGCCAACCCTAACGTGTAAAGCCCTTGAGGTGCGGCCCACATACTGGAGTCCACAATCGCACTCCAGCATGTAGACCACCCCCACCGACGAACAAGTAATAAGACCTTCAATTTGGTATTTTTTCTGCGTGCTGTTTGAAACAAACTCTTTGCGCCTTTTAATATTCTTGCTGGCCTTCCTGCAAGTAGCACACTTACCACAAGCGTAAAAGCCAGAAAGAAAACCAAACATCCTATTAATTCCTGTTTTAGGTGGATCAATAACTCCCGGGGCCAATCGGTCACGTAAAGATGGAGCTTTACGATATATAATCCGTGGACGCTCCGGCAGTACAGAACCCAGGGTACGGTCACCTTTAAGTATGGGCCAGTGTTTAGCTATGATTTGTTCGAGTTTTTTATACTGGATATTATAATCAAGTATAATCCGGTAACTAGTGGTTGCCTCTTCACTTAAGGGGGGTTTAGGCCTATCTGCCACTATAGAATTCCTGTCAGTAGAAAGTACTCTAGAAATTTCAGAGTCATCCATGGTCTGCGTGTAACCTTTTTCTTTAAACCTAGTTGCCAAGATTTGGGACTGTATTAGGAAGTCTTCATCAGAGGTGCAATTGCGACGTAAGCGGATGAATTGTCCACGTGGAATGTTACAGAGCCACGATTTATGGTGACAACTAGTCAGTGGAATGTACGCATTCCTGTCCGTCGCTTTAAAATGATTCCTCGTTTGGAAAACTCCCTCTCCTTTGAATATTTCTAGGTCTAGAAATGTAATCTGTTGTTTGTCTATAGTCCATGTCAGCTCAATGTTTTTATTATTTTCATTCAGCTTATCCATGAAAAAATGCAAACTAGTTAAATCACCTTCCCACACCATGATTACATCATCGATGTACCTTCTATAGCACAGTAATTCCGGTGGGGGGTCCTGAAAAATAATATCTTCCTCCCAGTGGGCCATAAAAAGGTTAGCCACACTGGGAGCAAACCTAGCCCCCATAGCGACTCCTCGTGCCTGCAGGAAATAGTCACCATTAAACCAAAAATAATTACTCAATAAACAAAATTCCAAACCTTCCAATAAAAAGGAAATATGGTCTTTTGAGAGCTCGGTGGTGGTTAAAGCCCACCTCATGGAATCCAAGGCCTGTTTATGGTCAATAATCGTATAAAGAGACCCGACATCTGCAGTAATTAAGAAGCAAGAGGGGGTACATGGAAGAGTAGACAGGATTTGTAAAATCTGTTTAGTATCACGCAGAAAGGCTTTGGTTTAAGTGACGAGTGGCTGGAGGAAGAAATCCAGGTACTGGCCTAGCCTTGAGGTGACGGAATCAATTCCGTTCACGATCGGGCGACCAGGTGGGTGCTCCGCATTTTTGTGCAATTTTGGCAGAATATATATAATGGGAGTCCGACAATAAAATGGATCTAAATAAGCCGCCTCCTTGGAATTCAGAATGCCCTTATACTTACCTTTTTCTACTAGTGAATGTAAATTATTCTTAAAAGTTAACATAGGGTCTCCTCTTAAAGGTAAGTAATTGTTCCTGTCATTCAATAATTTCTCCATCTCAGCCTGGTAGTAAGCTTTACTGAGCACCACTAATCCACCCCCCTTATCCGCTGGACGGATTACAATATCCTTCCTTTGCTCGAGGGAGGATATACCTCTTTTAATGGCCTGAGAGTCCCTGGCCCTCTTGATCTTGAGTTTATCAAGATCTTGACAAACCATGTTTTTAAACACCTCCAAGTGTTTGTTGTCACCACAGAGAGGATTAAAAACAGGTAAGTATAAGGGCATTCTGAATTCCAAGGAGGCGGCTTATTTAGATCCATTTTATTGTCGGACTCCCATTATATATATTCTGCCAAAATTGCACAAAAATGCGGAGCACCCACCTGGTCGCCCGCAGAAAAAATACCAAATTGAAGGTCTTATTACTTGTTCGTCGGTGGGGGTGGTCTACATGCTGGAGTGCGATTGTGGACTCCAGTATGTGGGCCGCACCTCAAGGGCTTTACACGTTAGGGTTGGCGAACATATTAGTAACATCAAACGGGGGGTAAAAACCCACAGTGTGTCCAGACATTTTCGCCTATGCCATAACAGAGACCCCAAATGTCTCAAATTTTGGGGGATCGAAAAGGTCCCTCGTCACTGGAGAGGTGGTCACTATATCCGACAACTTAGCCGTAAAGAATCCTTCTGGATCTATGAGACCAAGGTCTTATCTCCGGCAGGTATGAACGTGGATTTTGATTTAAATTGCTTTATTTCTAATAGATGATTTTTTGTTTATTGGTTTTGTGTAATATTTGTTTGTGTTTATTTTATTTTTTAATGGGATATGTAAGTGTGATCGTATCCAGGGGACACCCGCGGTGTGATTGTCATATTTCTTTTAGTTTATTTTTTATCAATTGTTCTTTTTATTTGTGTATGCGATTTTTAGCGATTTTTGCGCAATCAAATTGCTTATACTTTCCCTTTAAGTAGGGGATGTTTAACCAGCTCTGATTTCCTCTCTAACTCAAGGGGGGTTTCTTTCGTTCCAGTGATATCCTTGGGCTATAATCCCTTCATAGCCTTACAAGAATTGTATATCTGGCATGAAATAGGTTTTTTTCCTACTGCCCCTTTACCTTTTGAGAGGTTGTGCGGTTTAAACTTTTTAATGTAATAGATGTAACCGGAGTGACGTGCGGGCTCGCGTCCTCTGGATAATTGGATCAGTGCCGTGATTGGAGCATTGGTTACCATGCCATTACTTATCAACAATGCGGGCCGTCGTTGCGTGTCCCGCCCCACGCTGATGAAGTCCCGCCCACAGGACGTAACGCGTACGGGGGCCAGGAGCGCATGACGTCACCCGTGGCTGTCAGCCAGTTTACGATCACACGCCATCCAGCCGGCACTCGGATCTGAGTGCTTTGATTTGTGAGTGCACTAGTTTTTTCTCTTTTAGCAATAAAGTTTTAGAAACGGAGAGCACTATATTGTCTATGCTTTATTTTTATATGCCATCTGATGAGAGTGAGAGCATTATATGAGAAGTTACTATCGCCTGTTTCAGCTTACCTTCTGTTTGGTTTACATGCTGTGTGACCTGTTTCAGGTCGAAGATTGCAGGTGAGGGGCCATCCATATATGGTGAAGGGATTTTTAGTCACCTCTGATCTTATCCTAAGCGTTTGACTATCCACTGGTGATCTCATCTCCCATCTTTTATTATTTTATTATCGAATGGACAATTTATCTGCGCAGCACTCTTATTATTTATATGCTTTCTGAGGTTTTTGTTGAATTTGCCTTTGTGCTTGCTTGCATTTATTATATATTGTTCTTGTGTCAGCGCTGAGTTGTTTTTCATTATTTAATATACATACTAACACTGAGTCTTCCAGTTTAGCTAAAAAAAATTTTGGCTTTGCTGGGATGCTTTGACCTAACCAAATTTGTTTGCACCCTCACGCATTTTAAAGGACACACCCTGGATCTTATCATTGCGAATGGCTCTTTTTTTTCTCTGACTGCTCTTCCCGTGACTTAGAGAGGCTATACATGGAGCAAATTTCTTTTCTACAACCACGGCTTGCAGGAAAGAAAATTGCTCGATTCCCCCATTAACAAAGACAGTGTTGACAGAGGAATCCCTCCCACCGAGCCGTTGTATTCTCCTGGCAGGGGAAGCCGTGGTTATTGCTAGCAGCTATACAAGCCCGCTGGTGATAATCGCATGTAAAATTTTGGCATATTCAGCCTGCCCGTACATGGTTCGAATCTTGACCAGTTCCTGCTGAACCGGCCGGGATTTGAACCATCTACCGCCGGTCTTAGGACTGTCTGACCACCTAGCTATTCTTTTCAATCTGGAATTAGCTTTTTCTAACACCTCCCTGTCTCGATCTGTAAATTATCGCAATTGGGATTAAATAACCTATTTGATCCCCCTCCAATCTGGTTTTCGGTAATTGCACGGCACAGACACCACCTTGGTCAAAGTCACAAAAGACCTTCTGTTAGCCTCTAATTCAGGCTCACAACCTATTCTTATTCTGTTGTATCCAATTTCTGCCTCTGATACTGTAGGCCACAATCTTTTAATCTCGCGCCTTGAAACCATATTTGGAATCTCAGAATTGGCTCTAAAACGGTTTAAAGTGGAACTTCACTCTCATAATGATTATTTTTAATTGTTATGCTGCTAGCATTAGTAAATAGATAGCAAAGTATATCATATTTACTTGTTTAAATAATTTCATAATTTTAAGTAATTTCTGAGCAAAATAAAGCATAGAGACATGGATGGATAAGGGGGTTTGCTTTGAATATTTAAGAATTTAACAGCGTTTTTGGTTTGTGTTGCTCAGATACAGATAACACTTTAAGTCTTCTCTTACTGTCATTGTTGTCTGTTTCTCTTGGCGGATTCCAGTCTGAAGTTGTGGTCATGGACTATAAGGGTTATAGGGAAAGCATGATGATGATAACGGACACTACCACCTACGCACAACTTGCTAGACATCCAACACAGCGTATCAAGAATGCCTTGTCCTCTCTTACTATCATTGGATGATCAAATTGCTGGATCTCTTCTGAGACAGCTGAATTTTTGTTGGATGAACATTCAAAACTACCGACCAGTTATCTATGGGTTGCCTAAGGTCTATAAGGGAACCACACATTTGAAATTTAGGCTTATAGGATCAGGATCGATTACTCAACCTTCACCTAGGTTGATAGACTTTTACCTTCAGCCATTAGTCAAGAATCTGCCAGCTTATGTCAGGGACACGAGTGACTTTTTGGATAAGCTCAGGAGACTCTTGACATTTGATGGAAATTTGGCGATCTTGTCCCTATACGACGACAAAACTAGTGAGGTATTTCCTATCCATATCATCAGTCCAGAATCTCCCATGTGAATATATCTGACTGAGTGCTTGCTATTTGTACTTGAAAATTTTTTTTTTGCGTTTGAAGGAACTAAGTACGCTCAGATTTGTGGCACAGCTATGGGCAGCTCCGATGCCCCTTCATTTGCAATCCTGTTTGTTGGATACATTGAAGAACACAATAGCTACCCCACAACTCTCTTTTCTGAACTTGAATAGTGTGTTTCCCATTATATTATGTGAGATGTGAGGATCACAAACGAGTAGGGCACACTTCATACCTCTGTTCAATAAAACAACAGACAGGAAAACTTTGTTACACTATCGGAGTGCACACCCCAAACATCTCTGCTTCAGTGAGAAAGAAAGGAGTCTTCTGGAGGCCATGTATAAACAAAATTTGGAGCGTGGCTACCCTCCCACAATACTTATCAGGGCACTGACCAGAGTTACCTCAAATCCTGAATAAAACCTTAAATCTACAGATAGGCTTTTGTTCATACACAGTTTTAATCAGGAATCTGATCACATTAAACATGCAACCACACGCAACATCAATATCTCTAGAGCAGATGACACATTGTCCACTAACATTAAAAATCCACCACTGTTGTTTCATAAACGAGGTAGGTCTCTAAGAGGGTGAAGGGGAGAACCTGCTCACTTACAGGCTTACACCGCTGGCATCTTACACCGTAACCACTGCTCTCATCAATGGATCACTTCAGCACACCAATTAGCATCCAAGGATGTTGGATAAGAGAATGTCTGTGGCAGATGATCTGTGTCCTTAATTCACAAGGTGTGATAGCGCCATGCTGACGCGTTTTAATCAGAACCTGAGTTTCTTCAGAGCATGGATAGATGGGTAATGAGAGCCCTTTATATCCTGAATCAATCAAGTTAATTAGTATCCTCAGGGGTTACTCACCACTACCATCTACTTCCTATTAACAAGCCAATAACACAATGATTCCAATGGGGACATCCCATCCAAAAGCGCAGCAGCCCATGCTAAACCCAGCAGATCCATATTGGCGTAAACAAAATTGCAAAAAAAAAAAAATACTGTACATTTTTTTTAAAGTTAGTTTCCCTTGCATATAATATAGTCTAATATTGGGTGAGGGTAGTGGCCATTTTGGAAATTTAGTTTATATAAGGGAGGGGTAGTGGCCATTTTGTGGGCAGTCTGTGTGGCACATAGGAGATTAAGAAGAGGATCATGCAGTGTACACTATATTTTTGAGGTGTTTGCATGTGTGCTTGGGGCATCTCTAGCCTAATGTACACCAGGTAAGATAGATTTTTTTTTATTGTTTGTTGAGAAGGCAGTAATAGAGAGAACAAAAACCCAATTGATCAATATGTGGAAATAGAACAAATGATTTGAGGAAATGATCACTAGAGAGATGTTAAGGGAGCAGCTCATTCTTCCTAAACTGGTAAAATAATGTACTTTACTTTTTACGTTTGGAATATGTGTTCTTGATTCAAGTTAGCCAATGTTTCCACTCTGCGCATCTCTCGTATCATACAAAGAAACCAAAAAATATATAGTGTAGTATGTTCAAAAAGGTTAAAGAACACAAAAATTCTAAGGAGGTAATTTTTCTACATACAGTATATGGACTTTTATTCAGCATTTAATAAACATTTTATTTTAAGAGGATTATATTGATTGATTTTAAGCGCTGGTTGTTGTGGATCATCTTGTTCTGCTCAGGGGGTAGTTTGTTTCCAACCTCTGGGAATTTTATAAGTTTTCTATATTCTCCTTTTGCATACCCTAATGCAGTGTTTCTCAACTCCAGTCCTCAAGGCGCCCCAACAGGTCATGTTTTTAGGCTTTCCGTTATTTTGCACAGGTGATTTGATCAGTTTCACTGACTTAGTAATTACCACAGCCATTTCATCTGAGGGAAATCCTGAAAACATGACCTGTTGGGGCGCCTTGAGGACTGGAGTTGAGAAACACTGCCCTAATGCGATGATTATTAATATTAAGAATCAATGTCAAACATGAAAGATAGTTTTTCAGTTCAACTATAATTGGTAGTGAATGCAGTCTGGATAGACAAAAGCTGGGCAAAGTAAGGTTTGACTTTTTTAATGTATTTTAAAAACGTAATCCAAGGAGGTTTACTTCTTTGGTTAAGTGTCAGCCACCACAGAAGTGGTAAGTTATTTTGTGAGAAAGGTCAATGTCAACTAAAATGGTATTCTAAAAAATATTTTCAAGTAACCCCTTACACCAACCTCTCCTACAAAAAAAAATAAAATGTACAGAGTCGCTTAGTTTGTCTCTAAGGTACCAAAAGCGCTGAATGATTGCAGAATGGACTGCTGTCAGCTCACTCTAAAGCTGGCCATACACCTATAAATTATCTGCAGATTTTCTATGGTTAGATGGAAAAAGTGCAACAGATTTCTCAATGTTCGCTAAACTGTGTGGATGGAGGAATCTCCCACTTTTTCCATCTAACCATAGAAAATCTGCAGATAATCTATAGGTGTATGGCCAGCTTTAATCTTGGTGCTCCAGGAAAGCACCTTTGGAATGGGGCCTGCTCTTGGTCTTCATCACTTTGACAGCCACCTCTTCCGTGGAGGTATGCTATGCCAAAATCACCTGTTAGGGCAGAGGGTTAGAAAACTATTGCAATTCCTTGAAAATGAGTTTTACCACCCCGATTCTTTGTCTGTTGTATATAGTTCAAGGCCCAACTGAACTTTCAGTTGAAATCTGCTAAATATGTTGCAGATGCATTAAAACAATATATGCACAAGGTCTTACAGTTTATTTTAATTAAAAGAAAATAGCAAAGGACAACTTGGGCAGTGCTAGTGATTGGACAGGGTTAGAGCTGCAAACCTTTTTTTTTTTTTTTCTCGGCAGAAAAAGGGGACCTTATATATAAAATAGCATATAGGCAAGGCTACCGATTGTTGGTTGCCCCTGACTGTCTGGACTTTTTGGGATGTGAGCTGGTAGGAGCAGCTGGACGGACTGTTATTGCTGGGCCCCGCCACCACATTTTGATGACCCCTATACCTCCTGTGTGTGTCACTTCCTCCCTCCATCTGCCCAGGGATGTTGACCAAAGTTTTACAAAATGAAAAAAAAAAAACACACAAACATCTAACGACTATATATATTTTTATTCTGCAAACCACATTTATTAGTGTCAGTGCACTTTAATGTCCTTGTTCACAAATACGTTCAAGGAGTCCTGGAGGTAATGGTTTGGCCCCCACAGAGCCTTGATCTCAACCTCATCTACTCTGTCAGGGTTTACATGAAGACACAGAAGGATTTGAGGCAGCCTACATCCACATAAGAGTTGTGGTTAGTTCTCCAAGATTTTTGGAACAACCTACCTGCTGAGTTATTTCAAAAACTGTGTGCAAGCATACCTAGAAGAATTGATGCTGTTTTGAAGGCAAAAGGTGGTCACACCAAATATTGATTTAGTTTGGATTTTTTTTCACACCTCTCACGTTGTAGTGCTCCCTCACATTTGTTAGTGGAAAATGGCCCCCTTACATTAATTATTAGTGAAGTGCATATTAAAACTGGTGATCTGTTTAGTTCCCCCTTATACTGCTTTTCAGTGAAGTGCTCCATTACATAGGTGGTGAGTATAGAAGAACCCCCTTAGAAGGGTGGTCTGTGTAGGAAAGACCAAATTACATTTGTTTCAGTGGAGGAGGGCCCCATTACATTGGGAGTCAGCGGGAAGAATGTTCTTTACATTGCCGGTCAGTGGGAAGAATGCACAACACCCCACACACACATAAACACCCCACAAATATCTAAAAAAAAAAAAGTGATAACATATTTAAGAGACAGGAATTGCTCATTGCTTAAGAACCCCTAGCAACCTCTGGAGAATCTCTGGTTGAGAAAGGCTTATCTAAAATTTGGTATATGCTTTAGATGTAACAGTACCCTGGAAACACCAAAAACTACATAATTTAGAGGTGAGTCCATGTACTCTGCAAGCCAGCTCCAATATCAAGGCCCACCAAAAACTGAAATGTAAGTTCCATGTGGAGCCTAATTCACCACAATGGGCCAATGAACACAAGGGTTGCAGTGTTTGGGCTGAGCTGCAAGTCCTATAAGGTAAAGTTGTACAAGCTACACAAGTTTCACTTTCAGCAAACCTGCAAGATGCTAATTGTGAAATCATTGTAACTGCAGTGGTTTCCCAACGTGGTTCTGGGAAAGCAGAAGCTCTGTTCTAGCACAGTCCTTTCCTGCCTCTGCTAATAATAGGAGAATGCGATCATAGCCATTAATCAGCTTATTTCATAAAGAATATATTTTTTCTAACTAATTTTGTCCACAGCTGCCATGCAGCACAGTAACCTTACAATGCTGTGAGGTTTCCTTAGGTCCAGCTCGGGCTCCTGTAGCTTCTCTGAGATTTTCTTTCCTCGGTATTGAAATCAGAAAAGGACTCACTGCTGCTCTAGTGCTTCTGCCACATTTCCTGCATAGATGCCTCTCTTAGAGAGGAGCTTCTTGTGTCTGAAAGCAAAAGAAAACATAGAAGAAAGAATTGATTTATTAAAGTAAAGCAAAGAATGTCATTTACTCTTATCAGCCAATCACATCCTACCATTTTTAATGTATACTGTACCAGGGCTTTTCCCATGCAGGAGGGGAGTTGCCTACCTAGTGCTTAAACTTACTAAGCTCCAAGTTGATTGGGTGGAGTTTTGGGCTGAGCAAGCTCTTTGCCCTCACATAACAGTAATAGTGTTTGCTGATTGGCCACTGTAGCACCTAGCTCCTATTATGGGAGGATGGATGTATGGTACTAAAGCCAATTCATTTGCATAGCAGGTCAGGGAACTAGCATTTTCAGAAAAGATCCATAATGGCATCCTCTATCCTTTTTTTTTTTTTTTTTTTTTAATATATTTTTGGCGAGGGATTGTTGGCATGAAAATAAATAAATGGGATTAGATAATAGCATTAAAAATAAGGAGCATTTATTTAGTGCAGCTCCCCCCAGTACAGATCTCTCCCCTTGCAGTACACAGCCCCCCACCAATACACCCCCCCCCCCCCCCCGCCCCAGTGCAGCTCACCTCAGTTCAAGAGCTAACATTAGTAATGCTAAATATCTCCTGCTGGCCCATACCCAAGGCCCCTTTCACACTGCTGTGCTTTACCAGGGAAACATAAGCTCAAGAAAACCATTCCCCATTAAATGTAGCTGTTCACACTGCAAGTGTGTTATTTTAAAAAGTAATTGCATGCTGCATCCTTGGTGCAGTTTTTCAAAAGGCACCTTCCATTGTAAGTCAATGGTAATGCAATCAGTGTAAAAGGCCCTAAGATAACAAGGCTAGCTAGTAGTTTTATATATGAATAGGAAAACAATTGTAGTTGGATATTCAGGGCTTCAATGTTAGAAGAAAGAGTGTGAAATATTTGAGGAACCCATTTCTGCTCTCTACATTTTATGCATCAAAATTGTAATATTGATTTGTATAATTTGCAAAGGTATGGTTTGCTAATGTAGTAACTAGGTAATATTGCTTACGGGTTTTTAACTTTAACCGCTTGCCGACCGACTCACGCCGATATGCGTTGGCAGAATGGCACGGCTGGGCAAAACAACGTATGGGTACGTTGTTCCCTTTAAGAGCAGCTGGGGGCGCAGCCGCCGCACTGCAGGGGACCTGATGCGCGTTGCCGGCCACCCGCGATCACGGGCACGAAAGACAGCACGGGGATTTGTCCTTGTTCTGTCGGGGGAGAGGAGACAGATAGTTTGTTCCTACTAAGTAGGAACAACAATCTGTCCCCCCCCCCCCCCCCAGTCAGTCCTATCCCCATACAGTTAGAATACATCCAGGGAACATGCATTTAACCCCTTGATCCCCCCTAGTGTTAACCCATTCCCTACCAGTGACATTTACACAGTAATCAGTGCATTTTTATAGCACTGATCGATGTAAAAATGTCAATGGCCCAAAAAAATTGTCAAAAGTGTCGCAGTACTGCTAAAAATTGCAGCTCACCGCCATTACTACTGAAAAAAATAAAAATGGCATAAATTTTTCCCATAGTTTGGAGATGCTATAACTTTTGCGCAAACCAATCAATATACGCCTATTGTGATTTTTTTTTTTTTTTTTTTACCAAAAATGGAAGAATATATATTGGCCTAAACTGATATATAAATTTTGTTTTTTAAAAACATTTTTGGGGACATTTATTATAGAAAAAAGTAAAAAATATTGTTTTTTTTTTTTTCAAAATTGTCGCTCTTTTTTTGCTTATAGCACAAAAAAATAAATAACGCAGAGGTGATCAAATACCACCAAAAGAAAGCTCTATTTGTTGGGAAAAAAAGGACACAAATTTCATTTTGGTACAGCATTGCATGACTGCACAATTGTCAGTTAAATTGACGCAGTGCCAAATTGTAAAAAGTGTTCTGGTCAGAAAGGGGGTGAAATCTTCTGGGCCTGAAGTGGTTAATACACAAATTATTTACCACCATCACAACATACAGTATCAATGTAATGTTTAATGTATCATTAAAAAGCAGCACTTGAGCTCGAGCCCAGTGATTTTGCCTAGGCTGAGATAATGCCATTAGTCAACTGCAGGCAGAAGGAAAGATTTCCTCTGTCTCCTCTTCTCCACTGATCAGCCTGCCATGTTATAACTCGTAGCAAGTTGAGAAGCAGATGTCTGCTATGCGTCCCATTTGTGGCCATAGCCAAGAACTGAAATAACACCATGATTTATTTGATTGAGTCATCTGTGAGCCAATGTCACAACTTAGGAAATAGATGCTCACAAAGGATGATGACTGAACAAAGGAGTCAGAAGAATGTATTGTCAAGAGGCGTACTATGCTGTCTATGAGGGGTAACAAATACCTGCAAGTGTTGTACATTATTTAGCATGCATGCATATAACATGAAAAAATTAAGTTTTTGCTCCCTTCTTATCCCCATGTCCAAACAGGAAGCAAGGGAAAAATTCTAGTGGAAGCATATAACAAAAATATAAACCTGTAGGTTCTAACCCTAAGGCCTTATGCCCATGGGCGTTTTTACAGCCGCTTTTAAGATCGTTTTTTGCAGCTTAAAAATGCCTCTCCATGTTAGCCTATGGCAGTGATGGCGAACCTTGCCACCCCAGATGTTTTGGAACTATATTTCCCATGATGCTCATGCACTCTGCACTGTAGTTGAGCATCATGGGAAATGTAGTTCCAAAACATCTGGGGTGCCAAGGTTTGCCATCACTGGCCTATGGCCTCATGCCCACCAAGGCATTTAGGAGCTGTAAATGGCATAGGCGTTTTTAAGCTCCAAAAAGACCCCACATCCAGCGCGTTCTGAGGCGCGGCGCTAGAGCTGTAAAAATGTCTGACGTGCAAAAACATGGCTAAACACAGCTTAACGTTGTATATGCGATTGCCTCAGCGTTTTTAAGCTTTACAAATTTGATAGGTCACTGTAATGTCAGGAAAAACAGGAAATTCCTGTCTGTACATTACCCAAGAGTACTTTGCACAGCCGTGTGCTTTTGGGTAGAACAGAGGAGAGAAAAGATGGCCAGTGCTGTGTCTCAGGTAGACCTCATCAGTGCAGTCGAGGCCCATCCTGAACTTTGGGATCTGGCACATCCACTGCATGAAGACCATATCAAAAAAGTAAAATCATGGAAGGATATCAGTGCGGCAATAATGACAGGCTGGGAACTGATGACCAATAGAGCCAGAAAGGAGACAAGTAAGTCTATTTTCATTGAATGCATGATCTGTTGTGTAATGTAAATGAAGAATGTATAAATTATTAACCCTTCTTTTCCACTTTTCTTTAGGCAAAGTTTTGCAGCATCGGTGGAAATCCCTCCGGGATCGAGTCAGGAGGGACCTAACAGAGGAGGAGAAGGCATCACTGAGTGGAGCACCAGCCCCTGTCAAAAAACCCCACGTATACCACAACCATTTGGCTTTCTTGCACCAAAACATGATTATTAGCAGCAGAGAGTAAGTGATTTTTATTTTTTTCATCATATATTTCCCTATGTGCATTGCTTTGCAGGCAGTTTAAATTTTCCAGGGACATTGTTTTTAACTTTTTAAATTTTATTCTCTGCAGGACAACATCTAACATTGCCCTGTCCACACATGATGTAACTGTCCGTCCGTTATGTCTGCCTGTCTAACTCACTGTCTGTCTATCTACATGTCAATCTAAACATTTTTGTTCTTTTGCAGGAATCCAGGGCCTTGGAGTTGTCGGCTGGAAGGCAAGAACATAGGGAGGTGCGTGGTCGAGGTGGTGTTCGTGGGCGTCAGAGGAGGGGCGGCTGCAATATTGAGACAGAGGACAGTGTGTTAGCACTGCTGCAGGAAGTGCGGCAGGAGGATGCATTCTTGGATACCAGCAACCCACGTGCCTGCTTCTGCCGCAGCTTATATCACATCCTGGAGGACATTGGGGGAGACCAAGAGGAGCATTGTATGGAACGCATGTATGCTATTGCTATGCAATACAGACATGCCAAATTAAGTGGTGGGCCACCACCATGTGATCCGTATACTGCTCATGATCCCCCAATGGACCCCGGGATGTCAGCAGCGCTAGCACCCTCTCTCAATAAAAGCCCCCTCCTCAACACCAGCCACCACCTATCCCGTCCCAGACCTCATTTTATGCCCCACACTCCTACAGTGAATTTGCACCTTCCAAATCCCATTTTCACCAGGATCGAACACCTCCCTCATATCCTGTACTCCGCTACCAGCATGAGTTTGTGCCTAAATGCCGCCAATCATCATTCCCCGGTCCCCAAACCCCAGATCCCCATGGTGATCAAGCATTCCCCCACCTATCACCAGTTGTTATGAACCCTGTTCATTTATTTTTGAAAAATAAATAGATATTTTTTTCAGAAAAAATTTTGTTTGATTTTTTGGGTTTTTATATGATGCACAACAGCACTCCTTTGCACTCTGCCTGGGGCATGTGTATGCTAAGCCTAAAAAGGGCTAACATCCACTTCTCCGAGTGAAAAGGACTCGTTGAACAATTGAAGAAAGATGGACATAAAAAGAACTAACATGAATTTGAAAAGCTTTATTCAAAGAAAAATACAAGAATCGCGTAAACATTTTGCCATGACACCTCTCCATCAGGTGATACAAAAAAATCAGCAAATGTATTTCGGACGGTCATGACACACGCCGTTAACTGCAAGTCCATAAATTGTACTCTCTCAGTTTGGTTACTGGGCTTCGGTTCAACATTGTAAATATGAAGGATAACTGTATAAACCCTAAACCTATCCTTCTATCATTGCAAGGAATCCAATTTCAATTCATGTGAATATACAAAATTGGGTGAATACATAAAAAATATGTAAGAAAATTTATAAAAAAATAAAAAATATATATTATAAAAAAAAACTTGTGAAAAATTATCAGTGAAAAATATTTCAAAAAATATACAAAGTCCCAGTGCTGCTCCTTTAAGTATATACAATATTCCTTGTGCTCAAAAACTTCATGCTTTTATGCACCTCCAATTCGTGATTCACCACCTTCCAAAGTTTGCACTCATCAGAAAGCAATAATAAAACTGCCTCAATATTATGCCAGGATTTGTTTCCCTTCCATAGGGTATAACACATGTTTGCCAGCAATTATCACAGTGTTCTATCCATGCTTCAACAATCTCAAAACCTCATGGAAAACAAATAGCCATCATTGCGCAACATTCTAAGCTTTATTTTGTATCTTAAAAAATGTATAGACGAATGCACTCACATGTTATTGTGCCTATAAGACAGGCACAAGTCTATCCAGCGATCGGAGTAGCCTTTTGCTCGCCATCCCGTCTCTGGAACTGGCGTGCGGTGCAAGCCTCGGTTTGCTGTGGGTCAGTGGCAAGCCTCGGTTTGGTGCGTCATCAGGCACCCTTCTGATGACGCACGAATGAGGCAAAACGCGTAGAGGCTGGTGAATAGCGTCAACATCACTTCCTGCCATATTTAATTCAAGCACCTGAATACTGGACAATTCTTTCCTGCCTGGGCCGTTTGTCAACTGTGACATCGGCTGTTACTGGGACACTAGTGTTACAGAGGTTTTGTGCAATGGTACACTGTGTGTGACAGATGTTTTGGTGTGCACTGGTACACACTGAGACAGATGTTTATGGGACACTAGTAGTACAGATGTTTTTGTACACTGGAACATGCCAGCTGTGATAGTTGATTGGTTGCACTGGTAAGCTCTGGCAGATGTTGACACACAGTACTACTACTACAGTATTACAGATGTTTTTGCAACTGCTATGACCAGGTTGTGTCAGGTCGTATTACTATATATATAATAATTTTTAGTGTGGGTTCCCTGAGACCAGAAGGTTATTTTAAGGGTTCCTTGAAAAGAAACTTTTTGAGAAAGGCTGCTCTATGGTGTGATAAAAAAAACTGCTACACTGCCTCTGTTACTGAAACCCACCTATTGTGAGATGCAGTGTCTGGGAGGGGGAGCATGTGAGATAAAATTAAAGAGGATTTTGCTCAGTCAGGGAAGGTAGAAGGGAGTTTTTGTTAAAGTGGAATTCCAGTCAAATTCTAACTAAGCCTAAACCTACTCCCACCCAAATTTTATAATCATTCTATCTGTATCTGTAAAAGAAAAGATGTCTATACTCACCTATTCTTAAGTCACTCCGGTTTGGTCACATGATTGGATTCCAACGCTGGCTTCAGTGTATAGGAGGGACAGTCTACAAAAGAGGCCATGTAGTAAGCCTATGGGTCCCATTATCACACAGGCTCTGCAGCCAATTTTAGCTATATCTCCTCTTTACTGAAGCTGGTGCTAGAGGGATCATGTGATTGGACCAGAGCGGTTTCAGAACAGGTAAGTATAGACAACTATTCTTTTACAGTATAGTCGTAGAATGGGGGTGGGAGTAGGTTTGGGCTTAGTTAGAACTTGACTGTAATTACACTTTACTTCTATGAAGCTGTGTATCACATAGTAACTGGATTTGGCGCTTTTTCCATTTAGTATCATATAGGATCCCTTAGTAGTAAAAAAAAAAAGAAAAAACTACTAATTCAACACATTTCCCCTCTTCCCTTCAAAAGGAATTAGTAGGAGTGTCATCTGTAATTTTTGCAAAAGTTCCCATGTACTGTATAGTATAGCTGCACCTTTGGGGGGTATATGCAGTGCACTTCAGTGCAAATATTAAACACAGCTGCTATGTAAACACCAGAAGATTGGTGAACTTAGCTTTATCAGATCTCTACAGGTAGTCACACTATCATACAGATCAGCCTGGTTTTGAGTTCAAACAGTTTTTTTTAATCTGGTCTGATCTCATAAACAAGTGTTCTTATTAAAGTGGTTGTAAACCTCAGATATGAAATATGAACAAAGCATATCCCTCTATAGTGTGTACTTGTCTCAATTAAGAGCACTAAGTGTAATTTCTGTCTGCTGCTTCCTTCTGCTATCAGCATGAATCACTTCTGACAAGTTTTCCTGACACCAAGAGAAAAATGGTGACAAGGAGGGTCCTCCAGCTGATTGACAGTCTCAGTTCTGTTCCTGTGTGGAGTGGAGTATGTCCCTTCCCTCCAATCAGCTGTCAAAGCTCTCCTCACTAAGTTCTGTAGAGTATAACTTTAGCTCTCCGTCCCCTTTTTTCTGAACTCTCAGCCGAGCTTTATTATTCAGCACTTTGAATGGATGTAGTGAAGGGAGGGCTGCAGATAGACAGGTACAACTTATGAAGGAGGATTTGTTTCATCTCTGTGTATCACCTGGGGCCAGTCACTTACCAGGTATATGTAAGGGTTTACAGGCACTTTAACCCCTTCCCGCCCACGATATAGCTGAAAGACGGCTACAGCGCAGGCTTAAAATGCCAGGAGGGCATCAATGGACGTCCTCCTGTGCTCACGCTGCCCGTGCACTCTGTGAACGAGGAGTTCTCGGGACTCGGCTGATCACAGATCTGGGTAAAGGACCAATCACAGCATGAGAAAAAAAGAAGAAAGCCGTTAACCAGCTTCTGTTACAGGAACATTGGTCCCCTCAGTACTGCTAATTAGTGCCCTTCAGTGCCACCTATCAGTGCTACCTATCAGTGCCACCCATCAGTTCAGCCTCATCACTGCCACATCAGTGCAGCCTATCAGCGCCCTTCAGTGAATGAGAAAAATTTCCTGTTTGCAAACTTTTGTCAAAATTTTCAGTCTTTTTGATTGTTTAGCAAAAAATAAAACACCCAGTGGTGATTAAATACAACCAAAAGAAATCTTTATTTATGTAAATGAATTGATAAAAATGTCATATGGGTACAGTGTTGCATGATCCCGTAATTGTCACTAGGGGGTACGCAAGGACTCGTGAGATAGAGGTGTCATGTATCCCAGGAGTCCTTGCGAATCACCCAGTGAGCAAATCTCATGTGTCAGCAAGAGGGAGAGCTGCGCAGTGGCGTTAGTGCTCAGGCGCGATATCGGGAGGTGCATGCTGGGTAGCCAGCTGCACCGAAATCCCAGAAATGAAAAGAGGACTTCAGATGCCCACAGCTAACATGGAACCTGCCTGCTTCCGAGATCTGGTTAGTAATAAAATATTTTAACAAATACTACAACGACCACACATATCACATGTTCTAATTACAGGGGTGTTTTAAAAAAAAAAAAAAAGTTTTTGGGGGATGGGAACTCCTCTTTAAAAGAGAAGTAAAGGATTTTTTTTGCACATTCATACTTGCCTAGGTGGTTGCAGCATGGGTCTGATGCTTTATCTGTCCCCCGGCGTCTCTACACTGAGAAATGTGTGATCAAACACCACTGATCGCTCAGTTCTCACAGCTCTGTGAGGAGAGAGCTGCAGACTGTCAGTCACAGCTCTCTGCTCCGCCCCCTCCTCGCTCACTGGAGAGCTGGCCTGTGGAGGGGGGTGGAGCGGCCGTCTCAGGCTCTCAGCGGCTCACTGAGAGGCTGAGCCAGGTTTCATTCCAGGCACCTGGCGGATCAAGACTCACTGGTCGGGATGACGCGGTGCCTGGACTGACGATGAGGTCAGCAGAGAGCAGACTTCAGTCCGCTCTCTGCTGAAAACGGGTCACAGGAGTGCAAAATGAATACTTCTCCTTTAAGCAACATGCATTGTCGCAATACCTCTATGTGGCTCAACCTCTTCCGCCTTGAGCCTTCTCCTTGTACAATGAATTGGCATCATGTGTCCAATAAAGCATGCAGGTGACTCAGGTGATTGCATAGCTAAAGCAGGAAACAGGAGTGTCACCTGCCTGGCTGTCAGAAATCAGAAATCCTTTGAAAGTTTTATATATATATATATATATATATATATATATATATATATATATATATATATATATATATATATTGCAGTTTAACAGCACTTTAATGTTAAACAAGATTTAAAATATAGTGGAGTACAATCTCACAGGAAATAAGCAAAAGATGTGGCACCAAATCATCTTTTTTTTTTTTTTTCAAGTATAGGGTGAGCCACTCAAGACGATGCTCTTGAAATGTATTTATCCTTCAATTGTTTTTTTACTGTTGTCAAATTTCCCAGATGATACATTAGTGGTCATCTGAGTCTTTCATAGTCACAAGTCAAAGCAGGGTCTCAAGGTCATTGGCTTGGCAGATTTTTCTAGCAAGGATCCTAGGTATTTCCAGAGACTGTTGTCCACCTTTCATTTAGTAAGCAGATGATTTTGCAACATACTTACTTAAGATGGGTATTCTTTCTCATATCTGTGGAGTGAGAAATTCAAATGACCATATCTAGTAGTGTCTAATTTATGGGAATATTGGAATGTTATGTAAGAAGCAGCCTGCTGGTTATATAATTTTTTTTTTCTCTGTAAATTTTCTCTTAAATAGTTTACAGGGAAAATATTTTCTACTAATATAGTATTGTCTGGTCACAAGGAAATTGATTATGGAATCAAAATGCTTTTTGTGCCTGAATTGTTTATAACCACTGCAAATTAAGTTGGCCTCCAGAAGATTTTACCCCCTTCATGACCAGGACATTTTTTTGCTATTCAGCACTGTGCTACTTTAACTGGCAATTGCGCGGTCATGCAACACTGTAAGCAAATTACATTTATATCATTTTTTTCACACAAATAGAGCTTTCTTTTGGTGGTGTTTGATCACCACTAGTTTTTTTTTTCTTTTTTAATGTCTAAAAAAAAAAAAATCAGAATGCTTCCTGTTCTAAAACATATCCAGTTAAAAGAAAATCAAAAATTAAAATTTCTTAATAAATTTAGGCCAAAATGTATTCTGCTATATGTCTTTGGTAAAAAAAAAAAATCCCAATGACCACAGAGGTGATCAAATACCACCAAAGAAGCTCTATTTGTGGGGGAAAAAAAGGACATTTTATTTGTGTACAGCGTCGCACGTGTCGCTGTGCAACTGTTGGTTAAAGGAACGCAGTGCTGTATCGCAAAAAAAAATGGCTTGGTCCTGGTCATGAAGGGGGTAAATGTACTGAAGCTGAAGTGGGTACTTGGTTTGTGCAAAAGTTAAAGTGTTTACAAACTATGGCATATATACAACGGTATTTACGCCGTTACTGTGCTATACTGGTAATGGCAGTGATTGGTGACTTATACTGGGACTGTGATAGGGTGGCAGACAATCTGGAGCTAACTAACATTATCTAGGAGGGTCACTAACTGACACTGATGCTGCTAGTGACACTAATACAATGATCCGTGATAATACTGTACACTGACACTTTGCTGTTTTTTTTTATTTAGTTATATCCCTTTTTATGCCTCCTGTAGTCACTTATGGTCCTAATTTGGCTGCCTCCATTGGGAATTTTAACCTTGGATAGATACGCTATTTTATCTGAAAGCAACTTTGGGGTAAGCATGTATGATCAGCATTACTGAATATATGTACACAACTATTGTAAGATCTATGCATAGTCATATTTGTCTCTATTTGATTCAGCGACATGACCTTTTAGCAGACGGTACATCCCCTGAAGAACCCCAGCGGGCAAAACATGTTTTGATTCATCACTGTACTACCGCTATGGACTAAAGGACTATAGGAAATGGGTCATGAATGCGCTTGATTTTACATGTATATATTGTCTTAACTTAATCTTTCAATAAATTTTGCAGTTTTAATGAATTTTCTATAGTTGCTATGTTGCACCTTAAAAGTCCCAAGGAACCCCTTTTCTCTATTTCTACAGGTATTGAAGGGATGTGGTGCTTTATTTAGATGACGAAATACCCATACAAACCTGACACTCTACTAACACTGGCTGGGAAGGGGTTAACTGTGTGCCTAACCATGTGTAGCGTGTGCTGCTTTTACTTTACTATCTGGCTGTTTTTCTCTCTGCTTTGCAGGGAGAAGAAACAGCTAGATCACTGTTACCTCTACACAGAGTTCTGTTTTTTTTTGTTAACACAACTCTGTGTGTGATTGGAGTCATTGACTGAAATTAGCTTCCAAACTCGTGCTGTGTCCAATAACAGCACAGTCGGCAGGGCCGCATGCATGCACGCCTCAAACCCAGAAGAAGGCCTATTACGTACATGTATAGTTACTGTGAACGGTCGGCAGCTGGTTAAATAACCTTTATGTGTAAAATATTGCAAAAAGTGCAGGCCATCTAGTTAGTAGGCAGAAGTCTCACTGTGAGTATGGAGAATACAAGTGTAAAAAATCATAACCAAGCACAGTAGTATGCCTTGCCATCAATGATGTTATATCAGTGTCTATGGCACTAAGAACATAATAGATGCCCTGTGAATAAAATTCAAATGGAAGATATTTAATGTTATATTCATGTATATACTTTTTATTTCCAAATTTCCTTAAACTATTGTTGCATAACTTGCCTTTCTCAGTATTTGTTTATTATACCCCCAAAAAGCTCGCCAAATAGTAAAATAATTTTAGGTTTGCTTGAGAATTAGTTTTTTTTTCAATTTTATTTCTTATTTGACAAATTCAGGAAAGGGCACATTATACTTGACAAATGTTTTTCTTTGCTTTGTACTGTTAAACTCAAGGTTGTTACTTAATATGGTAGAAACGGCTCTAGTACAAAGACCTGTGCTTTTTTTTTACGATAATGAAGAATTTCTGGTATTTTGTGTGTATATAGGATAAATCGTAGGACGTCACTTACCATGAGTGTTCGCTGCTAGTGTTTAAGGATCACAGCCCTGCAATTCAAAACAAATGTGAGATTGCAGTAAAAGGAAATGTTTGGGTTTGTTATGCTTTTATTAGCCTTTTATTTAAGGGAAATATTGATTTGGAAATAGGGTATTAATAATTCTATTTCCATTTAATCTAAACTGTAGTGTATATTTTCATAAGTATGACTTTTTATAGACTAAGTTTGTCAGAATAATTACTGGTACTTGTTGTAAATTTATTGGGCTCTGTAAAGTGTTTTTTCTTATGAGTAAACTTGATGGGCTTGTGTCTTTTCCTAACCATTCATTAAGGGACATAGGGTCAAAAGGAATTTTGAGACAATGGGTTATTCGGGAGAATAAACTTCAGGAGAATTAAAAAAATTTCTGAACAGGCAGTATACACCCTCCCACTCCCAACATGCTTGTGTTTTTTGTTAGTGTCCTAAATAAAAGCAAACACCGTTTTTTCTTTTTATCAAGACATTTTTTTTCTCCAATTAAGTTTCTTCATTCAATGGAAGATCTATGAGAGCTCCTATTGCAGATTACCATGTTGTCTGTTCCTCAGCTTTAAATATTACAGAGCCCTGCTGTATGAATGACACTGGCAGGGAAGAGGTTAACACTAGGGGGCGATCAAGGGGTTAACTGTGTTCCCCGGGTGTGTTCTAACTGTGTGGGGGCTGGGCTTACTGGGACAACACAGAGATCGCTGTTCCTGTTCACTAGGAACAGCAGATCTCCATGTTGTCCCCTGTCAGAACGGGGATCCGCCTTGTTTACATAGGCAGATCCCCGTCCTGCCTCTCTGTGCAGAAATCGCGGGTGGCCGGAAGACGTTGAATCTGCCGGACCCACACGCGCGCCCACAGTATCTATTGCATGAAACGATGTACAGGTACGTCGTTTTGTGCAATAGAGCCACCCTGCCGCAGTATTATGTGCGGTGGGCGGTCTTAAAGTGGTGAAAAACCTATACAAAATACATTAAAATATTAACAAAGTGCATCTGTCTTATATGTCAAAAACATATCACAAAAGAAAAAATGTCCAGTGCCTAGTTCAATCGATGAAAGTTTCCAGTGTCTCCTGAATAAAGTGCGCAGTGCTTTTGCTCCATTATCTCTTTACTTGCAATAATCCATAATAATAATGGTGCTTCTTTCTCTTGATGGAATGTATTATCCACCTGCCAACACCTACATAACAAAACATTCACCAGATGACCATGACCCCTTTGTTTATCAGTGGGTCATAGAGGGCTTGTACCCCTCGGGGGGGAGTCCAGGGCCACAATCACAATTTCTCCTCTCAATATGTTCCTCGCATAGGTTGAAATGTCATAAAAAAGAAAAGCTTATATAGTGTAAAACCGCATTTATATTTAAAATGCCATCAATAAAAACAATGTATATCCACTCACATTTAATTGTGCATAACCTTGCACCAAGAATGGCACATGTAATATATCTAAGGCATCGGCTCCACCATCTGTGATGCGAGTCCTTCTTCCTTCTTTCTCCCGGGACTTCCAGGTGGACCTCGTCCCCGGTCGTACATTGCAAAATTACGTATTTTCCTCTAGCTCCGCTCTGTGATATAGTTCTACACATAGAGTAACACAAGATTGTGTTTAACACAGCAGCTTTGAGATTTTGTATGAAAAAAACAAGCTATTGTGCTGACTGGAACCCAACTGTCATTAAATGGGGCACATAAGAGGGCCAGGAGAGTGGTAGGATACACCAGGTAAAATGTATGCAGGTCTTGAGATCCTAATGCACATATAAAAAACAAACAAAGAGGGAGCCTCCATCTATATGTAGCGATTTCTTGATGAAAGTGCAGCTGTCACGCTTCAGGCAGGAACATCAGCAACTTCCAGAAATGGCAAGATGGCTGAGGCTCCAAACGGCACCTCTCTCAGCTGGGTGATGACAGAAAGTGGAGGACACAGTGGCAACTGGTGCTCCATTTTTTTGGGGGGGGCGCAAACACCCCTCCCCGCCCGCTCACAAGCCCGCCAGCCCCGCACTTACACCATCCAGATCACGGGCGGCTTCCCTAGTTTCTCATCCTAGCCAATCCGGTCGCTTCTCCTCCTGGCCAATCCGGTCTCAGGACGGGCTTCCTGTCCTGATTGCCTGGGAGGAGAGGCAGGATTCGGTATTGTCACAAGTGGGTGGGGTCAGGGTGCAGTGCCAACCTTTTTGAAGCCATTAGAGCCTCTGGCTCTAATCATGTGCTTCACAAAAAAGAAAAACCCGTAGAACTCTATGCGTCCGCCGCCCTGCATGGAGATTAGAGGCCGGCGCATAGAGATTATGGACGAGCTGCCGCTGGGAGGGTATGTGGCTACATGTTTCATGGCAGACAGCAGCGCCTCTTCATCAAACCATAGCTTCCATTTTTATTGTCTTTTATGCTTTTTTTATAAATTGCTACACCTAGATGGAAGCGCCCTCTTGCGTTTGTTTTTTTTTGTTTGTTTTTTGCTTTGAGATTTTGTAGAGGTTTTAAAATTGGCACAGGGTTTTGTAATATTTATTTGCAAACTTCTCTAAGAAGGTATCACCAGCAGCCCTGGATGTATTTCAAAATAGAGGTTTTAATGCAGAAGAAGTATTTAATAGCGAGAAAAGTGATAAAATGGATTGCGATACCATTTTTAACCACTTCCCGCCCGGCCTATAGCAGAATGACGGCCGGGTGGTGGTTGCGTTATCCTGACTGGGCATCATATGACATCCAGCAGGATAACAGCCGCCTCACACTCGTAAGGGCGCGCATCGCAGCGATAGGCGGAGGCTCTGACAGAGGCTCTTTACCACGTGATCAGCCATGTCCAATCACGGCTGATCACGATGTAAACAGGAAGAGCCGGTGATCGGCTTTTCCTCACTCGTGTCTGACAGATGCGAGCAGAGGAGAGCCGATCGACGGCTCTCCTGACAGGGGGGGGTCTGCGCTGATTGTTTATCAGCGCAGCCCCCCCTCGGATGCAGGCCCAGATTAAGAGCATCATGGGCCTGGTGCTAAGGATGTTGGTGGGCCTTTTTATGAAAATAAATAAAATGAAAACGCAAACAATTTTTTGTGAAATTTAAATGAGAGAGAGAGAGAGAGAGAGAGAAAAATGTATGGTGGGCACAGCACATGACAGGCACAGCTGAGCACATTACATGGTGGGCACTGGACATTACAAGTGGGCACTGCACAGAACATTATATGGTGGGCACAACACATTATATAGTGGGTACTGCACATAGCATGGTGGGCACTGCACAGCACATGACAAGGTGGGCACTGCATGACACAGCACAGCACATTACATTGTGAGCACAGCACATTAAATGGTGGACACCACACATGACATGATGAGCCCTGCACACCACATTCCATTGTGGGTACTGCACGGCACATGCCATGGTGGACAATGTACAGCACATTACATGGTGAGTACAGCATATTACATGGTAGGCACTGCATGGTGCAGCACATGACATGGCGGGGCACAAAACAGCACATGACATGGTGGGCACTGCACAGCAATTTACATGATGGGCACTGCACATGACATGGTGGGCACTGCATGACACAGCACATTACATGGTGGGTACAGCGCATTACATGGTGGGCACTGCATGGCACAGCACATGATGTGGTGGGCACAGCGCATTACATGGTGGGCACTGAATGGCACATAACATTACATGGTGGGCACTGCATGGCATAGCACGTTTCATGGTGGGAAATGCAACTGCACATTACATGTTAGGAACTGCACATGACATGGTGGGCACTGTTGAACAGCACAGCACATTACACAGTGGGCACAACACACTACATGCTGGGCACAGCACATGGCAGGGTGGGCACAGCATAGCACATGACATGGTGGGAAGTGCACATGACATGGTGGGCGCTGCACATTACACGGTGGGCACTGCACATTACATGGTGGGATCACTGTATGGCACAGCACATGACATGGTGGACACTGCAAATTACATAGCGGGCATTGCAAGGCACAGCCATGACATGGTGGGCATTGCACATGACATGGTTGGTACTGGATGGCACATCACATGACATGGTGGGCACTGCACATGACATGGTGGGCAATGCAAGGCACAGCACATGACATGGTGGGCACTGCACATTACATGGTGGGCACTGCAAGGCACAGCATGACATAGTGGGCACTGCACATCACATGAAGGGCAATGCAATGCACAGCACATGACATGGTCAGCACAGCGCATTACATGGTGGGCACTGCAATGTACAGCAAATGACATACTGGACACAGCACATTACATGGGGGGCACTGCAAGGCACATGACATGACATGGTGGGCACAGCACATTACATGGGGGGCACTGCAAGGCACATGACATGGTGGGCACAGCGCATTACATGGTGGGCACTGAATGGCACATAACATTACATGGTGGGCACAACACATTACATGGTGGGCACTGCATGGCATAGCACGTTTCATGGTGGGAAATGCAACTGCACATTACATGTTAGGAACTGCACATGACATGGTGGGCACTGCAAGGCACAGCATGACATAGTGGGCACTGCACATCACATGAAGGGCAATGCAATGCACAGCACATGACATTGTTCAGCACAGCGCATTACATGGTGGGCACTGCAATGTACAGCAAATTACATACTGGACACAGCACATTACATGGGGGGCACTGCAAGGCACATGACATGGTGGGCACAGCACATTACATGGGGGGCACTGCAAGGCACATGACATGGTGGGCACAGCACATTACATGGGGGGCACTGCAAGGCACATGACATGGTGGGCACAGCACATTACATGGGGGCACTGCAAGGCACATGACATGACATGGTGGGCACAGCACATTACATGGGGGGGCACTGCAAGGCACATGACATGACATGGTGGGCACAGAACATTACATGGGGACACTGCAAGGCACATGACATGGTGGGCACAGCACATTACATGGGGGGCACTGCAATGCACATGACATGGTGGGCACTGTAAGGCACATGACATGACATGGTGGGCACAGAACATTACATGGGGACACTGCAAGGCACATGACATGGTGGGCACAGCACATTACATGGAGGGCACTGCAATGCACGACATGGTGGGCACAGCACATTACATAGGGGCACTGCAATGCACATGACAGGACATGGTGGGCACAGAACATTACATGGGGGGGCACTGCAAGGCACATGACATGACATGACATGGTGGGCACAGCACATTACATGGGGGCACTGCAAGGCACATGACATGACATGGTGGGCACAGCACATTACATGGGGGCACTGCAAGGCACATGACATGGTGGTCACAGCACTTTACATAGTGGGCACTGCAATGCACATGACATGGTGGGCACAGCACATTACATAGGGGCACTGCAATGCACATGACAGGACATGGTGGGCACAGCACATTACATGGGGGGCACTGCAAGGCACATGACATGGTGGGCACTGGGCACAAGAGAGCACATTACATGGGGGAAGCAGCAGTCTGTCCCCTAGCACAATAATTACACAACATCCCCCTAACAAATGTACTGACCTTATCATAACAGCATGTAAGATGTCCTTCCTCCCGGGCTCCTGCTGGTTAGGACATCAGCGCCCCTCCCCCAGACACTGAGGATCTGTGTGAGTGAACAGATCCTGTGATAGGGGTCAGGCATCGGCAGAGACAGGACTGGCTGCACTGACTTGTCTCCTCCATGTGTGCACAGAGGGCTCCTCTTCCTTCAGGAAGGCACACAGGAATTGACAAGCCAGTGCCATGGGCCTATATTGAGGGAGGGGCCTGGAGCTGCAGCTCCACCAGCCCCTATGTTAATCCGGCCCTGCTCGGATGCCCACACTGGACCACCAGGGAAGCCGCCAGCCGCCAGGACCACCAGGGAGGCACATAACATGTGGATGGCCAGGTACATCCCCCATGGCCATACACATGTGCAAATTAATGCCACATTTGGGCACTGATTGGCACCATTATGTAACAGAATAATTAAATGATGCCCAGCAATGCCACCCATCAGTGTCCATCAGTGCCCACCTATCAGTGCCCATCCGTGCCACCTATCAGTGACACCCATAAGTACCCATCAGTGCCGCCTACGAGTGCCCATCAGTGCCGTCTATGAGTGCCCATCAGTGCCACCTATGAGTGCCCATCAGTGCCGCATACCAGTGCCACCTATCAGTGCCCATCAGTGCTGCCTATCAGTGCCATCTCATCAGTGCCACCTCATCGGTGCCCATCAGTGCCGCCTTATCAGTGCCCGTCAGTGCAGCCATATTAGTGCCCATCATTGAAGAAAAAAGGAACTTATTTACAAAAAAATTTAACAGAAACAAAGAAAAACTTGTTTTTTTTTCAAAATTTTCTGTCTTTTTTTATTTGTTGCGCAAAAAATAAAAAACGCAGTGGTGATCAAATACCACCAAAAGAAAGCTCTATTTGTGGGAGCAAAATGATAAAAAATTTGTTTGAATACAGTGTAGCATGACCGTGCAATTGTCATTTAAATTGCGACAGCGCTGAAAGCTGAAAATTGGCCTGGGCAGGAAGGTGTCTAAGTGCCTGGTACTGAAGTGGTTAAACATCTGAAACACATGCTTATTCTAGGCTAGCCTTTCTCACCTGGGGTTCCGCAGCACCCTGAGGTACTGCCTGTGCTCTTTAGAGGTTCTGCGGCAAAATGGTCAAAACTGTACAAATGCAGGTGGATCTAGTAGCTTAATCTAAGCCTGCCTTAATACAAACCCTGCCCTAGTGCAGGGCTGCCTGCTTACATCCTATTAACCAGTGACGTAATTGGTTGCTAAGGAGCACATCAAGTTCCTGTGCAGTGTCCTTAAGTTCCCGTCATCTGCCTCCAAGCCGCCAATTCAATACCATTTTTAAACACCTGAAACACAACATGGAAAAGAAGGTAAAAGTCTGATGGGACATTGCAGTGTTAGAAAGCTATCAAAAAAAGGAAATACGATGGACTCACTGCTAAACAACATGGAGAGGAATGGTATGACTGCTGAAACCATTGCAAAAGGAAATTATTAGAAATATTAATAAAAAGCAAAAAATAAAATTGATTTTACACTATATAAGCTTTTCTTTTCAACCTATGCGAGGAATATAATTCGAGCTGCGGCAATAAAGCTCACAAAAGAGCAAGGAATATGGCCATAGTGCAGTATTTTGTTAAACCAAAGCATACAATAAAACCAAAGCTTCCATGGAACACAATAACCCTAAAAACATAGAGCCATTCCAAACCTACAGCTGAAGCCACTGCCGACAGATTTGTGCAGCGGCATGACGTCAGCACATAGACTCCACCCTGATACGTTTCATTTCTGCAAATATTTACAGGACTTATATATATGTGTGTGTGTTCTATGCACCCATATGCAGTCAGACCCATTGCTGTCATATGGGATGCAGTGGTTGAAGGGACACAGCTGCTGCTCCCAATGTGACATAGCTGGTGACCTGTGTTAGCCACAGGGTGTTTTACAGTTTCAGAGACATGATACACCAACTGGTGTAAGTCTGTCGATGAAAGACTCTTTTGGAGTGTGCCCACTGTAAGCACAAAGACTGTCTGGACCATGACTGTTGCTTTTAGAACTGCCATTGTGGTAAGTGTAGGGGCTCTCTCCTCTGCGTTATCCAGGGAGTATTTTCCATTACTTTGTCAGAATTAATGCAAAAAGATCAGTGCCATGATTGCTGATTCAGGATGCAGGGGCTGCAAGTGTATTTCTAAACCACCTTTCCCAGAGTCTGTCTCTAACATGCCTGCAGCTGTTTTTGCACACACTGCACAGGATGACAAGGAGTCTAATCTATTCCTTTTGTATGATCTAGTGCCTAAGGCGTTACAGACTGCTGACAGAACTATTATGCCGCGTACACATGAGCGGACTTTTCGGACGGACTGGTCCGACGGACAATTCGACCGTGTGTGAGCTTCATTGGACCTGCAGTGAACTTTTTCGTTCTAAAATCTGACGGACCTTAGATTTCGAACATGTTTCAAATCTTTCCGACGGACTCAAGTCCGGTCGAAAAGTCCACTCGTCTGTATGCTAGTCCGATGGACGAAAACCGACGCTAGGGCAGCTATTGGCTACTGGCTATCAACTTCCTTATTTTAGTCCGGTCGTACGTCATCACGTACGAATCTGTCGGACTTTGGTGTGATCATGTGTAGGCAAGTCCGTTTGTTCGGAAAGTCCGTCGGATAGACCGTCGGACCAGTCTGGTCGAAAAGTCCGCTCGTGTATACGCGGCATTAGGCTTAAACTTACCATCTCAGTCTGTATTGATGCAGTGTGTACATGTTTAGAACTGGAGTGATCTGCGTCTGCATACTCTAAGGTTACTTCCCTGGGCTCCCTTTAAAGTGCCTAATGTCAAAATTTTCCCAGTACATGCGCTACTACAACTGGTTTTATATGGTGACCAGTGGTCTGCTGACAAGTTATTTTCCTTTCCCAAACATATTGCTCTACAATACCCTATTAAGGAAGCTTTTTTCAAGAAAAGGTCCCTTCCCATGGTGGACCTGGCCTTGTCTTGCCTTAACAAAACCCTGACTTACCCTTTTGAGGACATGCCAGTGTTTATTTTTAATAAGAAAGGGAGAGAGAAAGAGAACTGATCCTCCAGGTTTGTGATAAAACCCATATAAATAAAATTATGATATGCAAAACTAATGAAGGGAAAGGATTTAATGAATCAGCAGGTAAGTGAAAAACAGGAAATCCCTTTTAAAACACAAATGTCTACTGTGTGGGATCATGTGACTTTTCATACTTTTTTTACCAAATATAATTGGGATATCTGGAACAGGAATTATGCTCGTGAGTATAGCAAGAACAGATGCTATAACAGAACAATAACCACAAGGCCATCTGTGTTTAATTGGCAAACCCACTTTTTCTGGGATGTTAATAGGACTATGGGATCCATGTGTCGGTTTAATACCAAAGCAAAGTTTTAATTTAAACAATTTGAAATCATGTTTTTTTTAGTGAAGAATGCCATGCAAGGGCATATGGTAATTTTATTTACATATTGTCAACTTAGCAAAACAACACCACAGTCATGTCAGATTTTAGGAATTGCTTTACTGTGTTATATCCTTCTTGAACTGAAAAATAGACTGTGAATACAATGTATTGACAATGCAAAATTAACTTGAATTTTAGAAGCACTGAAGAACACTTGTAGGTGTGATCTGTTTTAAAAGCTCACATTTATTTTGTTATATGGCAGTAATTCTAGGAATACCTACAGCATGCTCTGCCATGCTAGGTTGGTGTAGGGTGGATTGGGGCCACTGCAGGAAAAACTGTGTATGGGATGGAAATTGGCATGGTATACTCAAATTGGATATAAGAGCGAAAACGCAAATGACATCGGATGATGACGAAGTAGGATACATTAGACAAACCCATTAGTGGTCATTGGATAGTACAGGGTCATATTATAAAAATGGGAATAGCATAGTAGAGTGTGAGAACTGAGGGATTGTGTACTTGTGCTAAATGGGTAAAAAAAAGGCTATGGATAGGAGGAAGATCGATTTGACTTGGTAGGTGAAAGAAGCATTGTAACATATGAATGACTGGATTCATGGGGACTGCATTGGAGTAGTGTCCACTAGAGTAGGAGTTGAGAACTGGCACTTCTGTCTGGGGTCGGGGGAGGTTAATGGACAGGAGATTACAGTACCAATCCTGTAGTGCACTGATACAAGAGGACATTACTCAATTGTGCATGTGTCAGTGCTATAATTGTTCTAGCCCAGCACAGTATCCACCTTATATAGCATTGCATGTTGGATTGATCTATCCAAATATTCTGTTCTATCAGTACCATCAAAACAAAAATGTCAGTGCTCAATTACGCAAAAAAATTCTCTTTCCAAGAGCTGCACAATGTCTAATATGTTAGAGGATCATACCATCAGTTACATGCGCCCTTTGGAAAAAAAATGGAGAAAAGGGTCTGTGGAATTTTTATAGCGATTACAATTGTGTGAACCACCTTGTGTGGTTTATGCAATCATGGTTTTAAAAGCCTCCCTACACACACCAAAATCCCTAGATTCTTGCTGAGTGACAGGAATTGTAAGTTTATTGAACCCAGAGTGCAAACTCAAACCAATAATCATTAACTGCATCAATTTGTACTATTAGTTCTCTATAATGTAGATGAGGAAAACTGTGTAAAAGAGGCAACTACTGTATTTCATTTCATGACTACACATTTCTTCTCTGCACAGGGCAATACCAATTATCAACTACATTATATATATAGTTAGGTTAGGTGTTCTTCCTGTTCTGCGTTATTTTGAGTTTTTACTAGCACATAATGCCTTGTAAGATGTATTGATTTCTCTATGTAAAACACTTCTGGTTTTCATCCTGCCACTCTGCATACAGTACTAACAAGCTGACTTCTCTAAACAATTCACTAAGTATCTGTAGCATCAAAGGAATGTTCATCGTATCTGGGTTCATTTAACAGTGAAAGGGACCTTGTGCAGAAGGAGAATTGTGGTTGAAGGACAGCCTGTTATGCAAGTATCATGGCCATACCTCACATGTAGTGGTAAATTCTTTGGAGTAAAGACTAACTTCTGTGGATGCACGCTCACCTAAAATATTGTGTTCTGATCAATTTATGGGGTTAATACATATATTGATCTTATTTAGTATAGGCATTGCTTTAGTTCACAAACCAGTATATTTTTCTCAACTTGCAAACCAAGCTAAACGGAAAGTATCAAAAACAGGGGTTAAAATATGTTGTGCTTTCACAGTTGCAGCTACAGTTTTTTTAAGAGTAGCTTCACCAAAAGGTGATATCTTAATTGTTAGATAACCCAGTAAGCCGAGTCAGTGTCTTTTTATACAGTGCCTTGAAAAAGTATTCATACCCCTTGAAATTTTCCACATTTTGTCATGTTGCAACCAAAAATGTAAACGTATTTTATTGGGATTTTATGTGCTAGACCAGTGATGGTGAACCTTGGCGCCCCAGATGTTTTGAAACTACATTTCCCATGATGCTCATGCACTTTGCAGTGTAATTGAGCATCATGGGAACTGTAGTTATAAAACATCTGGGGTGCCAAGGTTCGCCATCACTGTGATAGACCAACACAAAGTGGCACATAATTGTGAAGTGGAAGGAAAATCTTTTACAAATAAATATGTGAAAAGTGTGGTGTGCATTTGTATTCAGACCCCTTTACTCTGATACCCCTAACTAAAATCTAATGGAACCAATTGCCTTCAGAAGTCACCTAATTAGTAAATAGATTCTACTTGTGTGTAATTAAATATCAGTATAAATACAGCTGTTCTATGAAGCCCTCAGAGGATTGTTAGAGAACCTTGGTGAACAAACAGCATCATGAAGGCCAAGAAACACACCAGACAGGTCAGGGATAAAGTTGTGGAGAAGTTTAAAGGAGAGTTAAGTTATAAAAAATATTCCAAGCTTTGAACATCTCATGGAGCACTGTTCAATTCATTATCCGAAAATGGAAAGAGTATGGCACAACTGCAAACCTATCGGCCATCCACCTAAACTGACAGGTTGGGCAAGGAGAGCATTAATCAGAGAAGAAGCTAAGAGGTCCATGGTAACTCTGGAGGAGCTGCAGAGATCCACAGCTCAGGTGGGAGAATCTGTCCACGGGACAACTATTAGTTTTGCACTCCACAAATCTGGCCTTTATGGGACAGTAGCAAGAAGAAAGTCATTGTTGAAAGAAAGCCATAAGAAGTCACGTTTGCAAGAAGCCATGGGGGGGATACAGCAAACATGTGGACAGAGATGCTATGGTCAGATGAGACCAAAACTGCACTTTTTTTGCCTAAAAAGCAAAACGCTATGTGTGGCGGAAAACTAACACTGCACATCACCCTGAAGACACCATCCCCACCGTGAAACATGGTGGTGGTAGCATCATGTTGTGGGGATACTTTTCTTCAGCAAGGACAGGGAAGCTGGTCAGTTGATGGGAAGATGGATGGAGCCAAATACAGGGCAATCTTAGAAAAAAACCTGCTAGACTCTGCAAAAGAGTTGAGACTGTGGCAGGGGTTCAACTTCAAGCAGGACAATGACCCTAAACATACAGCCAGAGCTACAATAGAATGGTTTAGATCAAAGAATATTCATTTGTTAAAATGGCCCAAAGTCCAGACCTAAATCCAATTGAGAATCTGCGGCAAGACTTGAAAATTGCTGTTCACAGACGCTCTCCATCTAATCTGACAGAGCTTGAGCCATTTTGCATGGAATAATGGGCAAAAATGTCACTCTCTAGACTTGCAAAGCTGGTAGAGACATCCCCAAAAAGACTTGCAGCTGTAATTGTAGCAAAAGGTAGTTCTACAAAGTATTGACTCAGGGGGGCTGAATACAAATGCACGCCACACTTTTCACATATATATTTGTAAAAAATGTTGAAAACCATTTATCATTTTCCTTCCACTTCACAATTACAGTATGTGCTACTTTGTGTTGGTCTATCACATAAAATACATTTAAGTTTTTGGGTGTAATGTGACAAAATGAGGCAAATTTCAAGGGGTATGAATACTTTTTCAAGGCATTGTATGTCTTTGGATATTCCAAGAGCTCCCTCTGTCATAATGCCCAATTCTGTTCTACTGCTGGGAATTGAATTCATTTTACCTAATCTATCATGATTTCATGCTGTGCATACTCCCTTTATTATTCTAGTGTATTGAAGGGAGACAGAAAATGTAGTTGTTGGAACCATGTATCAGTTGGGCATGAATTTTGGAAATGTAGATATGGAGGTGTTCAGGAGAGGATAATGGAAATTATATGGGTTGTGCTGGCAGGGCAGCCAACTGCAAAATATGAATGCTAGGATAAAAATGAGAGCCCTTCAGTCTACCTTGTTCTATCCCCTGAATCTAAATACATAATTATCATCTGCCTAGAGCAGTGGTTCTCAACCTTCTAGTGCCATGACCCCTTGATAAAATTTCCCAAGTTGTGGGGACCCCTAACAGTAAAATTCTTTTCGTAGCGTGGGTTGTCAGCACCCAAGGCAAGACATGTAATTTGCGCCCTTAACCCACGGACATTTACCGCTTCCTGAGTCCCTTCCACTCGTACAATATTGAAACCCCTTATGGTACATTTCACGATGTACCACTCTCTCTCTTTGTTCTCCTTTCTTTCCCTTTTATCTCTCTCTATCCTAATTTCCTGCTTTTCCCCCCATCCCTCTCTCTAGCCATCTTTATTGTTCTCTCGCTCCCTTTTTCTTTGTTCCTCCCCCTCTTCTCCACTCCGTTCCATGTATTCTCTATTTTTATTCCTTCTCTTACTCCTTGGTGGGGGGAATGGGATGAGTGGCAATGCTGGGGGGAGTTCTGATCAGCCAACTTAGGTGCTCTTGATTAAGGTCATCTGCTGATCTGAGAACTGTAGTGGGGACTTTTAATGGCAACTATAATCACAGGTAGTGTTACTCACTGTGTCTCCGGCTTCACTGTGTCTCAGACTTTGTGGTGTCTCACAGCAGTGACACCTATGCCAAAATCAGGAGATGGGGTCCCCTCCAGCCCCCCCACTTCACATTCCTCACCAGTCAGCTCACCTCTAGTCTCTACCCTCCAGCCATGCCGTGAACTGAATGGACGGCTGCTAAGAGGCTGAGTGGGCGACTGCGGGCACCAGGAACAGCTCAGCTGGGCGGCCACAGGTTTCAGGGACAGCCCTGCAGGTCGGCCGCAAAAAGCCTGGGAGAGCAGGGCGGGCTTCAGAAACAGCCCAGGATTTGGTGACCCCTGGCAAATCATCATTTGACCCCTGAGGGGGTCCCGACCCCCAGGTTGAGAACCACTGGCCTAGAGTCTTACCTTTTATTTTCCAAAAAGCTACATTTTTCAGTTACTGCAAAGCTGAACCTAATAACCTATAAAGGTTAACTCCACGTGTTAAAAAAAGATGTAACATGCCTTATTGTCATAAAAGATCTTTTGTAATGTACTGACATTAGAATTTATCTTTGTACTGGTAAGATACAATCAACAATACAATAGTGGCATGTGCAGAACTCCCTCAGAAATATAACTTCCTAATTAATTGCAGGGACACAGGATGAAGTAATTCAGGTATATTGGTTAATGCCAATGTAAGCACAGCTTTTTGCTAGTGTCCCAAAAGAAAGGACATCTTCTTTCCTCTAAAAAAAGAAAACCCTTTTCTTCGTTTTTATTAAGATTTGTTTTTCATCTAGAAAGTTTCTCAGTTGCTGAAGAGCCTGAAGGGGCTCATTTTGCAGCTTTTTTAGATTGACTGATCCTCTGTATTTCTACAGAAACCATACCCAGAGTCTGCTGAAAAGAAAAAGTGGGTCCAGCCTGTAATGTGTCTTTTGATATTGATATTGCATTGGGCGTTTACCTAGGTACCTATGGTGCAATCTTCTGAGTCAGCTGCAAAGTGCCTTACAGGTCCAGGGCTGTGCTGCACACATTGGTGGGAGCCTGCCACTGAAGACTCCCTTAGGGGTACACCCGCCAAAGGGACAAAGGCTGTCTGGATGGGTAGAGTGCCATGGGTCCTGCCTGCCTCTCTAACATAACTAGTAGGGACCACAGGCAGGACTACCACTCTGGTTGCCTAGGCGGTCAGAGCAGACGTGGGAGCAGGTACCTGCTAAAACTAGATATATGTAGCACTACCTCCGCAGGAGCCACTGTTAATATTAGGTCCTCTGCTTTTTCTCTAGCCCTAGGCAGAACCGTACTCCTGACACCACCAAAATACCTTTACTGGGAACTCCCAGCAGTCACACAAAGATGGCACACACTGGCCATTAGGAAATAGGCAGATTGTATTGGCAGACCAAAGAAAAAGCTGACACAGCAGATCAGTAGTTCAGTATCAACATATTAGAAAACAGTGCAATAAAAATACAATGCAGTTACCCAGAAACCACTTCAGCTCCAGGCCTTTTCTGACACTTTTATTTACATGTAAAAATCTGTATTTTCTGCTAGAAGATTAGTTAGAACCCCCAAACATTCTATGTTTTTTTTTTTTAAAGCAGAGGCCCTAGAGAATAAATTGGTGGGTGCTGCAATTTTTTATGTCACATGGTATTTGCGCAGCGTTTTTTTCAAACACAAACACAAAAAATCTTTTTAAAATTTAAATCCAAAAAAACACAATCTATAACCCTTTTTTTTTTTTTTTTTTTTTTGTAAAATATAAAAGATCATGTTACGCTGAATAAAAAGATACCAAACATGTCACACTTTAAAATTGCCAAACAATAGTCTCCTGCACTCCGGTGTTTTACTAGACACAAATGGTGTGGATCATTCTTCAGTACGAGGCAAATGGTCTTGCAGCCCTCTTCGGAACAATGGGTGTTCGTGCAACTAAAGAGAAAAATGAAAAAGAGAAGAGGGCGCACCGACCTAGTGCATTACCATAAAAAGGATTTATCAAAAGTATAAAAACAAAGGTACTACTCACAAGCGAGCATAAAAAACAGGCTTCTCTTAACAGCAGCAGCTATATCCCTTGCTGCTTGATGACGAGAGGTAGATGATGGTACCCCAAACGGCTGACGTTTCAGGGGCGCACCACTTTCCTCAGAGACCGTCTAGGCTCTGAGGAAGGGGGTGCGCCCCTGAAACATCAGCTGTTCAGCCGTTTGGGGTACCATCATCTACCTCTCGTCATCAAGCAGCAAGGGATATAGCTGCTGCTGTTAAGAGAAGCTTGTTTTTTATGCTCGCTTGTGAGTAGTACCTTTGTTTTTATACTTTTAATAAATCCTTTTTATGGTAATGCACTAGGTTGGTGCGCCCTCTTCTCTTTTTCATTTTACACTTTAAAATTGCACACATCCGTGCAATGGTGACAAACGACGTAAATTTTACTATACATAGGCGATGATTTAAAAGCCTTTACAGGTTACCACTGTAGATTTACAGAAAAAGGTCTAGTGCTAGAATCACTGCCCATGATCTGACATTCGTGGCAATACCTCACATCTGTGGGACGATCGTTGTTTACCTGCACGCTTGACTGACGAACACGTTTGCCTTTGTGTGCAAGCACGGGGGGAGGGAGCACTTTACTTTTTTTTTAATTCATTTATTTTATTTTTATTTTATTTTTACACTTTTGCTTTAATTTTTTTTACCACTTTTATTGTTGTCACAAGGAATGTAAACATCATTGTGACAGCATTAGGCATGTGACAGGTACTCTTTTTGGAGAGATCCGGGGTCTATAAGACCCCAAATCCCTCCTCTGCCTTTTAAAAGCATTCCAAGATTGGTGTTTTTGAATGCTTTTAATTTTTTCAAAAATGGCGCCGTTGACATCCAGGTAAACTGGAAGTGATATCAGGTTATCACTTCCAGGTTACCATAGCGGAGAGCCGATCACAGCTGATCCCGTATAAAAGTTGCACTTACACAATATACAGTATCAATAGCCTTGTACACGTCATGCCTCCTCCAAGATGGCCAACAGGAACTGAATAGGTCAACTGGAAGTTACAGCCCAACATGTTTTGTCATAAAAATGTGATGTCCTCAGGAGCTGACTCTGACCTAGGCTATTGATACTGTTTATTGTGCAAGTGGAACGTTTATACATTTTTATGGTTTAATTAATGGTGCTTTCACTATATGGAGCCCTCTTTTCTTCCCTAATTCATGCCACTTGTTGAGAATATGGTCGGGTCACATACTACCAGTGTGGAAATTGGGGAAACTATTTAAAGAGGAGAGTTGCAGAGAAGCAGGAGTGGAAGTATAAAGAGCTGCTGTCGACTCACTTGGTAAAACAAGGGGTCAATACGATCCGGTGAGTGCAGCGTTTTACTTCTATCTGTAGGATTTTTCCTCTGCTTGGATCCATCTAGCTTGGGAGTTTTTCACACTATCATAACTTTTTTTGCACAGGAAGGAGAGTGAAATGTTATGAACACTGAGCACATACACATGTGGATTATTTTATATTACGAACTTTGATTTGTGGATTCCATATTTTACCACATTTTGTTCACAGTTTATTAATTTTGAAAGCACCGTCATCCCTTGTACAGTATCTAGGGGATATATGGTGCATGGTCTGTTAGGTAATTCATCAGTAGTGGGAAGCAGCTACTAGCATTGCTTTTTATTATATATTTTTTGGGGTTTGTCATTTGAAGTATTTGTATCACCATCAGTGCAAGTACATTGGTTTCAGATAAAGATGTCCCACTTTCTGCTCTCGCGGTACTCAGGTGGGTTATGGTCTGTACCACCAATGGTCTTCCCCAGGAAGAGACCCTTCTTCCTCTTTCCACCTGGGAAAATTACTGCTGTCTCTCCCTTTTAATACCTCTCTCTTGGGAACTGTAGTTTTCCAGCAAACCTCTGGTATTTGATCAGTCTCTCTTGTAAACCACATTTCCAACAATCCTCAACAATCCTCTTGTATTCCATGTTCTCCTGGGCACCCTATAGTGGATGGAGGTAGAAATAACACCACCTGTGTCTGTGTAGAAGACTTGTGTGGATTTACATAGAGAGTAGCAACAGCACCGTGAGACTACAGCTGCTCCTCTCGTGCCAGTTTAGTACCACACTACATATATGTGACTGAATATCCAATGATAGCTCAAATACCTAAGCAGCCCTTTGTGAAGAGGATCAGTCCACAATACATTATTCCTGTCCTTGTTTTTTTCCAATATACATGGTAACAGAAATGTAAGTAGTGGTTTTGTCTATAGAGCCTGTATGGGCCAGCCTTTATAAAATGACAGTTCACAGAGAAGAGTTAAGTGCAGAATATGAAGCAAAGTCATGAAGCAGTAACAAGAGGAAATTGGAGTCCTATGACTCATATTGCTAGTAATCTAAATGACTTCTTGGAAAAACATACAAACACACCAGGTAGACTTGGATGGCAATTAAAACAAATGCACAACATAGTTTAGGTGTTGTCATCCAGCTTTTGTTAGGTAAGTGTGAGGGTCTGGTCTGCAGAAACAGCTTATATGAGAAACTCTTTTGGACTTGGTCTGTAGAGATACCTATGGCTGATCCACAGCAAATGTATGTCTCTATAATCCAGAGTTTAGTGCTTGTAATATGACACATTTTCTTGTTAGTTTAGAAGAAAGCCGGGGAAATGTATAAACTTTTGTCTGGTTTGAAATGCTTTCTGTGTTCCTGTTACTATTTTCCATCCTTGTCTTCCTCCTCTAACCCGTCTTTGGGTATGCATTGGTGGATAATGTTACATTTGCCGACTCAAATGCCATTTTAAAGATTTTAAGAGATTCTTGCTATTTTGCTGTTCTAAGTAAGTTGTATGTGAATACACAATATAAATGTATAAGATGATGTAATATTATAAATAGCATTCTGAAACTTTGTATTCCTCCTGAAGAAGTGAGCTTGTTGCCCAAGAAAAGCGTTGTGAGAAGTTCTTCCATCAACCAAGTGATAGGGGTTGATATATTACGTATTATGTTGTGATATTGCTATTAGCAAACTTAGATGGTTAGAACTATGCAGGGCTTTTTTTTTTTTCAGAGGGTCCATGGGGGAACCCAGTTTTGAGCACCTCCAGCACACAATGTATGCAATGGCAAGGGTTGCTATTGTTGGTAGTGGGGACCTATTGTTGCTGTGAGGGATCTTATGTTCCTGTGGCTCCTGTAGAAGCTACAGTTTTTACTTAATATTTTTTATTTTTTTTATTACATAAATATACAGCGAAAGACAAACATAGGGTGCATAAAACATAAGCAGAGTAATATACAAACAGAGGTACTGGCCAAAGTATCCATATACATGGGATGGTCACTGATGCATGTCAAGTCCCTACATGTTTCACGAAACAATGGCTTCTTCAGGGGTTATGTAGTCACCAGTGTTCAACAATGGCTCTGATAATAAACACATAATCAATATTACAAAATCAAAAAATGGAAATAATATTATGAATATAGTATGAGAAAATTACAAAAAAAACACACAAATCGAGTGTCATGGCTTATAGACTCTCCCACCCCACAAATCCCACCCAACTTACCAAAGGGACTCCCCCAATAGGGAACAAAACCGGGCAGCCCAACAATCACGGCAAAGGAAGGTTTCATTCATGCGACCACACAGGGGCCAGGCTATATTGAAATTAAGGAGAAAGAAATAAAAAGAGTGATGTACAGTACATTATTGGACATAACACAGTCCAATATGATGGGCTAACATAGCCTCAATTAGTGCTTACATATACGCTGCTAAGAAAAAGTATGGGTACAGGGGCGCCAGGAAAGTCAAACAGCACTGTAATGTTGTAACTTCACCATATATAACCCACTGTAAGTAAAAAGGAAGAAGGAATACTGATAAGGGTAAGGGAATCAAACATGTTTTGATAGAAAAAGGAATATAAAAAACATGTTTGTTCGCTATATATGGATTGCGATCTCTTCCTCCATCTGGCTCAATGATGTGGGAGTTTTTCATCCCCCACTTCCATCCACCCCCTCCCTCCCACTTTTCTGACTCATCCCTCCCCATGGTAGGTATATGAAAGTCAGTCCATGTGCTGCTTCATTCATGCTGCGTTCTTCAAAAAGTGGGGACCTTGGCTCTGTATCGATGGCTGTCACTCACCTTGGCAAAATACTTGGTAAGCTTATGTTTCTGATGTTTCTAGGTTGTTGGAAGAGCAGTAATGCTCACCCAACTCCTGAATTTCCTTCTAACCATTTTCTGGCTTGTATACTGATATCTATTTTTTTAGATTGATCAAATGATTCTCCATTTTATTGCCATAGGTTTATGCCCTCATCTCTAGGGTCGATACATTTACCCATTCAGGTGATCCCTCCTTCTTTGGTGGCTATTCCATTGGATCCTGCTGCTTCGCGATAACAATTTGCAAGTATGAATATACTTTTAATCCACTATATCATACATATATTATACATATTTCCCCAATGGTTATGCTTTCCAGTTTGGGCAAGTGTCAAAAGCTGCAAATAATATTTCTTTTTTGTAGATCACTTAATCATCCACCATACCACCTCTTTACCGGCCTAGGGTTACCTTTTGGTGCCCTTTATCCTTCCTTCCTCTACCTTTTCCAAACCTGCATATTTCTAGTTCAGTACACCATTTATGTCAAAGTGAGGTAGGTTTGGATATTATTAATCAATCCAATTTCTCTGAATATATTATGTTCCTTTTGACATCTGCGTTTTCCCTAAATATTGAGCTTTGCTCTTTCACCCTATGTCTTTTATATGACTGTTAGATTTGGACCATCTACATCCTAGCCACGGACATTTTGGCTTTAGGTTGGGCCTCTTCCCCTCACTATTGTTCCCCCCCTTTTGAGCTCCATTGCTGTCCGGTCGGTCGTGCTCCTGTCTTCTGGGACACTGTCGAGCTCAGCGCAGCTTTGTTCTCCTTGTGTTTTGTCTTTTATCCTTTACTTCGTACTCAAGATATCAGTTTCTACATAACTGGTCAGTAGATACGGTTTTTAATCTTTAATCTTAAATCTATAAAATCAAGTGCTTGCCTGTAGATAAAGGAATTTTCTGTTTTTCAAACAGTTTGTATGCATATATTCTATACTTATTGGTATTTTTTGAATTGTAGGTATCATAAATTTCCTTACCACTTGCTCCTGATGAAGAGGAATGACGCATAATTTCGAAACCTGTAGAGTTTCATTCTGTACTCCTGCACAAGAGTGATGTAAACTAAATAAAGTAAACTAAAGTGGTTCTTTATGATTTCATGTGGATATACCATATTGTACTTGTAAACTTGAGATATAACTCTCTATGTATTGATTCTTCTTTTAGACATTTGTACCATTAAACTTATAAATTGTATATATTTCTTGCTTGCATACCCATTTTTGGAGTTATCACATCTTTAAAGTCCCGCTAGAGGGTTCTTGTTTTCTATTCTTCTTCATTTCAGTAGAGACATGCTATGTCTCAGTACTATACAATAAGACCCCATGCACATGGGGCATTTAGCTCTACTGCATGGGTCTCTGGTGTTAGCTGTTATCAAATGGCACAGTTATCCCTTAGCAGAGGGGTAAGCAACCTGGGGCCCTCCAGCTGTTGTAGAACTACATTTCCCATGAGGCATTGCAAGGCTGGCAGTTACAATTACTCCCAGAGGCATGATGGGACTTGTACTTCTGCAACAGCTGGGGGGCCCCAGGTTGCCTACCCCTGCTTTAGCATATCAAACTCTATGAGAAGCTGACAGCTGCGGGGGCTGGAAGCTGCACCTAGTGTTATTTAGGGCAGTATATTCCCAGAGGCGAATGCCCAGAACACAAGAAGTCTGCATTTTGGGTGTTTGTTCCTAGGCGCATACTGCCCTAATCGTTCATACCTGTAGGCATCCAGCCACAGAAGCTTGGCTATAGTCAGCTTCTCATAGTGTTTGACAGGCTGTGGGATACCTGTACCCTCTGCCCACAACTCATTCATTTTGACAGCATACCATAAAACACTAAAAATCGGACATTACTTTTTTTTTAACACAGCAAACTCCAATGTGCGGTATGTGTACTGTGGTGCACTGCAGTGCAGATGCATACTCCACTACTGTGACAACATTGAGGTGCTGTTTAAAATAATGGAACACATGCAATTTAGCACACACACATTTTACACACATTAACACAATGCACAATTCAGAAAAAGAAACTATTGTGTGGCCCACTGGGAATGGTGCCTATAGTAAATACACTCCTCAACATGTACAAGAAATTCAACAATGTGCACAAACAACATGGACAATATGGCTTCTTATAGTTACAGCTTGTTCTATTATTGTCCATAACCTCCTTTGTACTACATCCTGGGAAACTATAATTTCATATTTATTAATATGCTGCCAAAAGTTTGTTCCCCTCTTTCATTTGACAAGCAGCAATTATTCCACAAGTGAATGATTCATTGGTATTCCTGCTGAAACATTTTCTTTGAAATAAAAAGGGCCAGCTTAGTCACTCTTTGAATTTGATGCTGCTGTTCCATTCAGCCCTATAATGTAACACCCCCATAAGAATATTTAGAATGTGTGTTTTTTTTGTCCCTTTCTGTCCCATTAAATTGTTCTCAATAATTTTGCCGATTTTTACCTTTCAAAACAATGTTAGAGGCATATTCTCATTTGTAGAGTTCTCTTCTCTGGTCAATATCACCGCTCTTTTGAATCTAACACTTGTTTTTTGGGAGGTTTTTTGTTTTGTTTTTTTAAATAGATCTAAAGTTGACTTAAATCATTAAAATCTTTTATAAGCTTTAGCATGTTAATGTAATCTTAAAAGTCAGTTTCAATCGTTTTAAATCTGCAGCTTTCATTAAAATAGTACCTGGTGGTTCTGCTATGAAGGTCCTTATTTAGGCACTTCTTGTTATAGAGTGACAAAACTGGGGCGGCACAGTGGTGTAGTGGATAGCACTTTCGCTTAGCAGCAAAAAGGGTCGCTGGTTCAAATCCCAACCACGACACCATCTGCCTGGAGTTTGCATGTTCTCCCTGTGCCTGCATGGGTTTCCTCCCACACTCTAAAGACATGCTGGTAGGTCAATCGGATCCTGTCTAAATTGGCCCTAGTATGTGTATGTATGAAAGTGTGTTAAGGACCTTAGGTTGTAAGCTCCTTGAGGGCAGGGCCTGATGTGAATTTACAATATATATGTAAAGTGCTGCGTAAATTGACGGCGCTATATAAGTACCTGAAATAAATAAAAATAAATGTTCTGCCGTTGTCTCCCAATTGTGCCCCTATGTTGTCACCCTGTCACTTTTTTATAGAGACTACAACCAGCTGTTTCATGGTTTGGTCTACTGTTACCATCAGTAAAACCCATATATATTATATATACTTACCATTTTATACATTAATAAAGCTATGGTTTTAGGATAATGCACTAGGTCGGTGCACCCTCTTTCTCTTTTTTGTGGTATCAGTAAAACCCAACCTGAGAAATGACATGTGGCTGTCAGGACAGCAGGAGATTGGCACTGCCGCACTAAGATGTAAAAAAAGGTAAAAATAAATTATTTATAAATAAAAAGACAGTTACGGTATTTATGATACACAGTGCTCTAGCAAACTGGATGCCATTTAGCTAGGGTTTATATCTACTTTAACACAAAAACATGAGAAACCTTTGTAGGCTGTCTGATCTGTCCTTTTTTAAAATGATTGTTGCCTAGCTGTCATGCCAACACTTTGGCTTTATACTTACAGAGTCACTAGTCAAGTATACAGACAAAGAGATCTGAGCTTTCTCTGATTTTGTAAGCTCCATGTTTGTTCTGAGTTAGAAAAGTATTAATGCCAAGCACAGCTAGAAAGCTATTATTTTAAAAGAGGAATAACAATGGCAGCTGTTATAATTCTGTCATGATAAATTCACTTTAAATGACATTAGGACATTTTAATTGGTCTCATATAGTTCTCTGTTAGCTAATATAGTGATATAGTTATGGAAGCAGGTCATTTGTAGTTCATATGAAAATTGAATCGAGCTGTCTATCAGGTCGCACATACCTCCTGCAGAACTGACAGGCAGGCTAAAGTCAACGGAAGCAGCATGGACATCTTTCTGACAATGCCACTGCTAATTGCTAGGCAGTAGTTTAGCGATGTCAACCTTCAACAACAAGTGCTGTTACTGGCAGGATCTCCGGGCGAGAAGCTTTGCTGCAGATTTAAATTTGTTTAAGAAACATATGCACTTATATCGTGTTCTATTATTTTTAGTGTTTTTAGTCAATATGACCTCCCCCTACTACTTCTTATATCTCTCCTATTTCCATTTCAATATTCCAACCCCCCCCCCTTTGTGTAATTTCATTACCTGTTGCCTATCCCATTCCTCCGTTATCATTATAAGTTATCCTCTTCCATTAAGACATCAATCATCTCTCCACTGTGCTTCCCAGGGGGGAGAGAGTAGGGGGGAAAAAAAACACCCTCCCCTCCCAATTTCCCCTCACCAGATGCATCCAAAGAGAAAAAAAAAAGGAAAAAAAAATTCACAGAATATCCGATTCTAAACACAGCACTATCCCCCATAGGGTTTAAGCCGCCCCTATTTCTGAGTAGTACAACCATCCTGCCCCATGTATCTTTAAATGTATTCTGTTGATCCTTAACCCTATGTATCCATCTCTCTGCTTCTATTATTTTTTTCACCTCTCTTCCAATACATTATAGTGGGGGCATCCAGACTGCTTCCAAAATCTAGGTATCAATATTTTAGCAAGTGTAAAGTAACACTTCTCTTATAAAACTCTGGCATCCCATGAAAGAGAAAATGTAATGGAGAGGGTTCTATAGGTCTAAAGCCTCGTACACACGATCGGATTCTCCGACGGGAAATGTGTGATGACAGGATGTTGGCGGAAAAATCTGACCGTGTGTATGCTCCATCAGGCAATTGTCGGATTCTCCACGGACAAATTGTTGGATGGCAGGCTTTAAAAGTTTCAGCGGACAAATGTCTGTTGTCGGATTTTCCGAGCATGTGTACACAAGTCCGACACATAGCCAAGTATTCTCCACAATTTTTTTATTGTGCATTAAAAAAAGAAAACAAATAAAATTAGACATGCTATCTGCCAATAAAAATTAACTAAAAAGTGCGTTCTATGCATCCAAAAATATAGACCAAATCAAATCATTATTCAACCAAAAAATAAAATAAAAGCCTCCTGCATGTGTCCTGCTTCTTAATATAGGGGGTCAACAATGGTTGGTGAAAGCAGGGGTCCGTCATCCGGAGATAATTCCGAAATTCATCCAGATTGTTCTCCTGGAGCTCCTGCAGCAAAGCAATATGACATAATTGGTCACCATTAATAAAGCAACCAATTTTTGGTTCAAGAAATCCTCCTGTTCCTGGACTGCACTTGGGTCAAAGCAACAATTCCTTGCCATTTGTATGCAAGACAAAATCCAGGCACATGCCTTTGGACAAAAGTCTGAGGTTTTGTCTGCAGAAAATCCGATCGTGTGTATGAGGCTTAAGTTTCATTTTCTTGATCCAAGGAGCTATTGCCTCCCAGAATACTTTAATCTTTGGGCAGTGCCACCATAAATGAAGACATTAACCCCTTTGATTACATCCCCTTTAGCAGTTACCATCCGCCGATGAGTATATCTGAGCCAGTCAAACCGATGTACGATACCATCTTGTCAAGAACTTATACGACATCTTCTGTTTATGGGAACTTATTGAGGTATGGTGTGTTGCCCCTATCACCCTTTTAATTTGTTTGGATGTAAAATCATAACCCAACTCCCTTCCCCATCCTCGGATAAAATAGGGAGTTGTCATATTTTGGGCACTCAGAACCAGCTTATACATTCGAGACAACATATGGCCCTGATCTGATAAGTTGACACACCCTTCCTCAAAAATAGTAAGCGGGTTCGCTGGTCTAACCTGATACTTCCACTTATCAAACAGATCCATCAATTGACGGTATTTCCATAGGCCATTGGTATCTCCCCCAATCTCAAATCTAATTCTGTCAATAGTAGCAATTTACCCTGTGGGGCCACGCTAGCACAATTACCCTTCCTGCCCAACCCCCAATTGTCTAAACTCCCTTTCTCTTCCCCTGGGGGAAACCAGGGGAATCCTTCCAGTGGTGTCATGGGGGATATTGGGGGGGAAAACTTTCATGAAACCTTTTAGGACTGTTGCACACAATATCTCACAATGGTCACCTTCTCAAATATGGGACATTATGGCTTTTAAAGCCATAATCACATTTTGGCTATGCCCACAATGCATATTGTGTGTCATTAACTCCTGACCTAGAAAGGTGCCTCTTGTAAATTTTTGGGTGAAATGCTGGTAACTATACCGTGGTTACTGTTAAGTAGTGCACAAGTTCTTAAGAATGTAATCAAGTCAAGTTACAAAACTGGAGCATCTACTCATTTATAAAAGCATTTATCTTTCCTATTTCATGAACTCAACTTTGTAGTCTTCTGCTCATGAGCAAACTCAATATCTATGTGGCTACCATAAACATAATCTTATATTCAATATTTTATGTTCAGATGAAAAGGAACACACACACTGCGGGTTTACATTGTTAATGCCAACAGGAAATCTCCATGCTTTTTAAATAGGATAAAACATTAGATCCTGTGACGGGAACTGGCTGTCAACATTCAGAAGATTTTCACAGAACCTTTTCCAGAGCTGTGTTGTGGAAGCTTCTGACTTATAACATGTCTTCAGCACCTGTATAATAATATGCCTGAGGTTTATGTGTTTAGGGTAAATACAGGCTATAGCAGCTCCAGAGGAACAACGTTTATTATTATTCCATGGTAAGGTAAAGATAAAAGAGTAAAATGCTATGACACGTAATGCGACTCAAGGTGTTTATATACTCACACCTGCTACGGCTATGTGTATTTTAGCTGCAGGTGCATGGAACAGAAGGTTTTTAGACCCACCACAATGCACCTGGGAAATACCAAGACTTTCCTCCATCAATAAAATGATAAATGTAAAATCCTTTTAAAGTCAAAAAGAGTATATTTAGTTTTGGATAGACTTGGAAGAATTAAAGCTGAAATCTAGGCAGATATAATAGGCACAGCTAATTGGACAGTCACAGGTTGGGATAGGTCCAGGACAATCTGAGCTCAAGAAAACTAGGTTGAATGATGTTGGTTATCAGACTAGGGAGCATTTTAGGGTGGAAAAGAAGTAAGCCAGAGCTCTGTATTAAAACTGAATATTGCAAAAAAAATTAGCTTGTTAATTAAAGTTTTATTCTGTTGTTTTTGGCTGAAGTTCTGCTTTAATACAAAGTATTAAAGTATTTTATTGCTTTTTGTGTCCCTGCTGCGGTTACAGGAAAGAAATTCTCACGATTCCTCCATCAACACAGACCGTACTAACAGGGGAATCCCTCCTGCTTGGCTATTGTCTGTCCCCAGCAGGGGGCAGGAGCCCATCGGGAGAAGACAGTGGTTATCGCTAGTGGCTATAGCAGCCACTTGCAATAATCGAAAGCGAATCCAGCAGGCTGATTGTACCCAAGTTGATCGTTCGACTTGATACATTCAGCCTGCCCCATTATTGGTACGAATCTCAGCCGGTTCCAGCTGAACCAGCTGAGATTTGAACCGTGTATGGCCGGCCTTACTGTCCCTGGACAGGACAAGATATGCGGGGCACATGAAGACACAAGCAATAGTAATAATTTGACACCGTTTCTATCCATAGTTACATAGTTGGTAAGGTTGAACTATGTCCATCCAGTTCAACCTGTGTAGGTGTGTGTGTGTGTGTGTAGAAAAATCATTCCCATATCCCCGTCTATTGTTTTTGCTCATCCAAGTGTCCTTTAAAACTATCCATACTTCCTGCTGACACCACCGATTGTGGAGGAGAGTTCCACATCCTTATAGCCCTGACAGTGAAAACCACCCTACACAGCTTAAGGTTAAACCTTTTCTCTTCCAGTCTCATCGTGTGGCCCTCTGTCCTCTTACACTCCCTGGGAATGAAAAGTTTCATACTTACGCTGGGATCACCGTTGAGATATTTGTCAATCACTATCATATCTCCTCTCAAGCGTCTCTTCTCCAGGGAGAATAAATTTAACGCTTCTAGTCGTTCCTTATAATTAAGGTCCTCCAGTCCCCATATTAATTTAGTTTCCCTCCTCTGGACTCTCTCCAGGTCCGGCAGTTTTATCCCTTCCTTTATATAATGAAAAAAGTGTTTTGTTGCTGTCTGTGTCTCTATTTGGAGAGATTTTCCATCATTTCCTTTCTCCTTAGTCTTGCAAGTGTGCACAGAGTTGTGCCACAATGAAAAAAAAAAAAAAAAACAGCTACAGGCAGATTGAAGCAGAAGTAAACCCATCAACTGAACTGTTTGCCAAAACAGTTAAGGGGCGTACACATGGTCCGACTATCAGACGGCATCGGCCGGTTGAATAGAAACCAACTGACATTTGGCCCGTGTGTATGGCAGCTGATCCAATAGAAGCCGGTCGTTCGGTCGGCTTCTATCAAAGGGGCATGACCTAAAAAGATCTGCCGATCGGCATCTGATCAGCACTCCTTCCGGTTTTTCTCGCTAAACCCACTGAGTTGAAGGAAAAACACTAATCGTGTGTACCAGGCTTTACATTCAAAACATGCAGTGAATGATAACTGTTACAGTTGCTCGTGCTGCCAAGCAAACTGTGAAGCCATCAAATGACTGATGTCATAACTGATCACATATGTAGCTCCATGGCAACTGCAGTCCAAACAGAGACTAGGACAGCAGCTTACTTGGCTTCAAGGTCCATCTAGTGGAGCTAAACCCTCCTATTCTTTAGGCCCCTTTTACATGGCCGGTTTGTTGTGGCAGTTGGATTCCTGTGGCAAGAATCTGCAGACTGACGGGCTAACAGCAGCAGCTGCTAATCGCATGTAGCTGCACACAGAGCGATTTGCTGCGATTTGGGACAGTTGCCAGAGACTGGACATAGTCAGCTACAGATTCTCACCATAGGAATCTGGCGGCCGCAACAAACTGGCCCCGTGAAAGGGGCCTTAGGAAAAACATTTTTTTGTCAGTCAAATAACATCAGCCTAATGTATTTCACTTATTTTGTCTGAACAGGAAGTCAGAGGAAAATCTCTCCAATGAGAATATCACATGTTGACCACAAATTGAAAACCTGACACAGAGCCTATCCCTTCCCCATTCTGTCCAGAAATGAAAACAAAAGTAGGCTGGAACTGGGCTTTAAGGCTATGTGCAGCCACGGGACACAACAGGGGGTCCGGTGCGTCCCTGTTCTCTGTTTCAGGGGCGAATCAGGTCTGAAATTTTGCCGGAGTTTGCACCTGAAATGGAGCCAAAGAGGCACAGGAACCTTCTGCTGTGTGCTCCACGGGAGCACTGGAGATGTGTGAACCAGCTCCATTGCGAGCCGGTCACATTCTCCTGTCAATGCGAATTGGAGAAACCCACATCCAATTCGCATAAGTATGAACCCAGCCTTAAACAACCCATGATCAACCATATAAAGCTTATTTTCTATATCTTGTCTTTTATCGGCCAAATCACAGTCACATTATAAGATTATTGCAGAAGGTTAGGCATTGTATCAGTTCCTAGGATTGCTTGAAGTTTTATTTTTAAGGAGAGTTTGAAATGGTTTTGTGTATTTTTTGTTAGCCAGCAGGTAGCGCTGCTTGCCCCTTTCAAACATTTTCTCTTTATATCCTTACCTCTTGTTGTAAAATGGTAAAGGGAGTCAGAGCGAGGTGTCTCAGTCTGACGTTTCAATTAGAAAAACCTAGCCTTAAGGCGGGCTGCTATCGCTGTGATGTCTCTTCAGCTCTGGGTGACTATTGTTACATATAAAATGTTTATTTTTTTAAACACAAATATAAAACATTAGATTAGAAAAGTATTAACCACTTTAACCCCGGAAGATTTTACCCCCTTCCTGACCAGAGCATTTTTTGCGATTCGGCACTGCATTGCTTTCCCACAAATAGAGCTTTCTTTTGGTGGTATTTGATCACCTCTGCGGTTTTTATTTTTTGCGCTATAACCAGAAAAATAGTGACAATTTTGAAAAAAAAGCTATATTTTTTACTTTTTGCTATAATAAATATCCCCAAAAAAATGTATAAAAAAAACTAATTTCTTTCTTAATTTATGCCGATATGTATTCCTCTACATATTTTTGGTAATAAAAATCGCAATAAGTGTATATTGATTGGTTTGCACAAAAGTTATATCGTAATTTTATCGTGACTGTGTCATTATGGCAGACACATCGGACACTTTTGACACTATTTTGGGACCATTGTCATTTATACAGCGATCAGTGCTATAAAAATGCACCGATTACTATGTAAATGACACTGGCAGGGAAAAGGTTAAACACTAGGGGGCGATCAAGGGGTTAAGTGTGTCCTAGAGAGGTGTTCTAACTGTAGGGGGGATGGGCTACCACTGACATGACAGCGATCACTGCTCCTGATCACAAGGAGCAGTAGATCTCTGTCACGTCACAAGGCAGAACAGGGAAATGCCTTGTTTACAATGGCATCTCCCCGCGCTGCTTCTCCACACCGCAATCGCGGGCGGAGAACATTGAGTACCTGCAGGCAAGCGCGCCTGATAGGCAGCAAATTCAAAGGGACGTACAGGTACGCCCATTTGCCTGCCTATGCCATTCTGCCGACATACATCTGTGTGTGGCGGTCGGAAAGCGGTCTGCTCACATAGTTGTAATAAAAACATCTTTGCTATTCTGAAGCTTCCCTCCAACCACTTTGCATATTATTTTATATATACTGTAATTCTATACTTGCCAAATATGCTGCAGAAATCTCCCTCCACTGAGTCTCTCTGCATCCATTTTAACTGTGGGCAGCTGAAGCTGCTGCCTGTTCACTTCCTGGATTTACACAGAAGCACACCTCCAGCGCTGCAGCCCTGCAGCTCTCATTGGCCCTCTTATTAATCATCCCCCCCTTCCTTCTTGGCAAACTCTCACCCGAGTGAGAGAAAGCTGTGCATGATGTCATAAGCCTAGGCTTTTTACCAGACAAGAAACAGGATAGATAGAAAGATGAAAAAATGACTGAAGGTCTGCTTTAAATTAGGGCACCTTTCACCCCAGCAGACTGATCAGGTGCGCCTGTCCGTTTTTCAGGTGGACGCGACTGGACCATCCATTGTTCTCTATGGGGTGGCGGATGTCAGCGGACATGTGTCTGATGTCATCTGCCGGTGTTCTGTCAAAATAGCCAATTCATCAAGATCTCCAATTACGTAACTTCCGGTTATTGTAAACCGTCAGTAATTAGAGATTTTAACAATTTGCTGTTTTGCATCGGCAACTGTAATCACTACATAATATTATGAGCGAATATTGTTAGTCTGCTCCAATACTAACCAACAAAATGGCCGCCTCCACTGCAGCGTCAACTTTTTCCTCGTTACCTGCTGTTGTCTCAAAACAGCAGTGTCTTTGTGTACTGGAGTGTACACGCTTGCCGGTGTTGTGTCAAAACGCCAAGTCATCGAAATCTCCAATTAATGATGGTTTACAGTAACCGGAAGTAATTGGAGATCTTGATGAATTGTCTCTTTTGACAGAACACCGGCATCTGATCCGGTTCGCTAAAAACAGATGGATGAGGATCCAGATCGGATTGATGACAATTGAATGAAAACAGACATGCAGTCTGTTTCCACCCGACGGCCCCATAGAGAACAATGGACTTTGCATAGCGGAGCGGACACGGACCTGTCATCCATCTGCCCAGCGGGGATCAGCGGAGAGATCCCCCGTTTAGCAGGCAGATCTGCTGGATGGAGTCCACTCCGTGTGAAAGGGGCCTAACACAAAACCATTATGGTTTTCCTTTAAATGTGTGAAGTAAGCCCTAGCCTTATGGCTCATGTCATAAAACACCTCTTTGACTTCCCATATCTTTATAAAATACTATGCAGAGTACATTATCCCTTATATACAGTATACAGCATGCATTGCTTTACATAAAGATTAGTAGAATAAAAAACATCTGAGATAGTTCCTAGTCATTAAAAGATTGGGAATTAAACAGGAACCTTAAGCTGCTTGTTGCTTTTACATTTTACATATTAATGATAGCAGCTGAACCTTGTTTCTATGTATCATTGTAAATATAAAGGCCCTTTTACACTGCGATTTTACCTTACAAGAAAAATGTTTCCCTCTTAATCCTTTGGGACTCTTCACATCACTGCATTATTTGTGTGGTGCATTTTAAAAAGTCTTGCATGCTGCATCTTTGGTGTGGTTTTGAAAAATGCACCAAAAACGCAGCTCCCCATTGAAATGAATGCACCGCGTTTTGCGTTTTTGAGTCATATGTGCATTTTTTCACAGGGGCAGGGAACCCAAAAAGGCACCAGAAACCCACAGCAAATACATCTGAAACACAGCAATATTGCAATTTTGCTACAGAGCAGTGTGAAAGGGGCCCAGGTGAACATGAGGGGAAAGCCATTCTTGCTCAGTACATAAATAGAACCACACTGTTATTTTTCCTTTTATTGGTCCTCTTATGCCCTGTACACACGGTCGGATTTTCCGATGGAAAATGTGTGATAGGACCTTGTTGTCGGAAATTCCGACCGTGTGTGGGCTCCATCACACATTTTCCATAGGAATTTCCGACACACAAAGTTTGAGAGCTTGCTATAAATTTTTCGACAACAAAATCCGTTGTCGGAATTTCCGATCATGTGTACACAAATCTGACGGACAAAGTGCCACGCATGCTCAGAGTAAATTAAGAGAGGAAAGCTATTGGCTACTGCCCCATTTATAGTCCCAACGCACGTCTTTTACGTCACCGCATTCAGAACGATCGGATTTTCCGACAACTTTGTGTATGCAAGACAAGTTTGAGCCAACATCCGTCGGACAAAATCCATGGATTTTGTTGTCGGAATGTCCGATTAATGTCCGACCGTGTGTACAGGGCATTACTGTTTGTGTACCAGACAGGATCTGTGTGACTGAAACAAAAATCTCTGAAGTCTTGGAACAGCCCATTAGAATGGTCAAGATTTTTTATGGCTAAAAATGAAAAGTGACTTGTTAATGTGCCCATGATCCATGTTACATCTGACTTTTATTGGCAGGTCTGCTTTATCAGGGAGTGCATTCTTTTATTTGTGTCAGCTTTAGCTGCTGTTCACACCGGTGCACCCTAGTGTCGGCAATGGAACTGTTTATATCGGTGTGACGGCGACTTTGCAGTGCCGCACCAATTTGAAAAAGTAGTTCCTGCACTACTTTTGGTGATTTCAGGTGCGACTTGAGTAGACATCTATGATTGAAGTCACACAGATGTCAGCCAAGTCGCACCTGAAGTCGCACTGATTTCAAGTGAAGTTGCATAAATTCAAAGTCAGATTCGGTGTGAACGGGGGCTTTAATGGGTTGTAAACCCTCGTTTTAAAAAAAACCAAACATATCATACTTACCTCTACTGTGCAGTTCGTTTTGCACAGAGTGGTCCCGATCATTGTCTTCTGGGGTCTCCCAGCGGCGCTTGCGGCTCCTCCCCGCATCAGATAACCCCCTAGGAGAAGCGCTCTCCTTAGGGGGTTACCTTGCGGGCGCACTCCCGAGTCCAGCATTTGCATCCATAGACACAGAATGCCAGACTCGGCCCCGCCCCCCGGCGCCCGTGTTATTGGATTTGATTGACAGCAGCGGGAGCCCGTGGCTGCACTGCTATCAATCTATCTAATCAAGAGCCAAGAACACCGGGCAGAGAGGTGGAGCGTGTCTCCGGTGGGGGATCAAACGGGCTCAGGTGAGTAAAACGGGGGGCTGGTCAGTGACAGAAGTTATGCATTAAGGTGAAAAAACATGAGGGTTTACAACCCCTTTAAAGTCTCTGATTAGGTTAGCCTTAAGCTAAAATAGGGAACACTTTTTATATAACAAAAGTACATTACTGCTTACATTTTTACAATGAAGCTTCACATCGCCTAAATCCAGTTATGCAGGTTAAAACTTGATAAACGACAAATTTAAAGTATTTGGAACTACTAGTTTGAACGAGGAAGTGGGAGTTTTACGTCACTATTCACAGATAAACTTTCTAAACAGAAATGTAACGTCTGCCCTGCTGCTTACTCCAAGTCTGGCTCTCCTCAGAATACATTACTCATAATGTCTGGAACAATGCACTGCTATAAGCCCAGGAAGGGGAACTGTACATTTAAATAAAGGGAACTTTCCACTCTTGGTCAGTACAATTAAAGCTTATCTATTATTTATGTACACAAAATATTGGACAAAACCATATGACTTTAGCAAATAGAATATGGATGCTGTGATAAGAAATTGGACTTTTTCAATCTTGATTAAACCTACTTTGTACAGTAATTAATAGTTACTATTCATTAGTTGTGTTTATTCTTTTATGGTACCTAACTACCTTTGTTGAGCACCTGGATTGGCTCCCAGACTGGCCACATGTTGAGTCATACCCACCCCATCCTATGAATCACTATAGTCTTTCCTTACTGGAGATCTTTCTAAAACAAAGTTCCTCTTTGTCATACCATTTGCTGAAAAAGAGCATGAAAATGCCTGTATGACTGTTTCACATGAACTTTATTTTAATGGCCTCCTGAAAAGTTTATTGCAAACGTGAAAAATCTGCTTTTATACCCTGGATGCAGAGATATTAAGCTTTGAACACTGAAGACTTATTTAGCACTATATTAAACCCTCAGTTTGTAAAGCACATTTAGCAGCTGATTTAATTACTTTCTGAGTATACAGCTTCTTTATCTTTTAATCCTTGACTATGTTCCAATTTAGGCTGGGTTCCCATATAATGACACAGGCGAGTGTTACCGGCTCACAATGGAGCCGGTACACACAGGTCCGCAGCGGCCGCGGTCCGGATTCCAGTTCAGGTGCAAATTCAGGCAAAAATTCAGACTTGAACCGGTGAGCAGGGACGTACCAGCCGCACATTTGTGAATCCGGCCTCAAATTGGTGCCATGACCGCCTGAGGTTTCCTTTTTTGGAGTGGCTCCTTTACCTTGCAGCATCCTATGGCACCACTCTTGCATGCAGCCCACCCATCTCCATATCATTGTCAAAACGTCACTTCCGCCCATAGCTCTTAAAGGGCCATTTAAAATTTTTTTTTTTTTTAAATAACAAAATTTTTAATTTTTTTTTTTTTTGACCCCAGATCTCATATTTAAGAGGTCCTGTCATGCTTTTTTTTTCTATTACAAGGGATGTTTACATTCCTTGTAATAGGAATAAAAGTGACACTTTTTTTTTTTTTAAGAACAGTGTAAAAATAAAAAAATAAAGGGTAAAATAAATAAGAAAAAAAATTTTTTTAAACGTGCCCCGTCCTGCCGAGCTTGCGTGCAGAAGCGAACGCATACGTGAGTAGCACTCGCATATGAGAACGGTGTTCAAACCACACAAACCACACATTGATCGGTAGAGCGAGCGCAATAATTCTAGACCTAGACCTCCTCTGTAACTCAAAACATGCAACCTGTAGATTTTTTTAAACATCCCCTATGGAGATTTTTAAGGGTAAAAGTTTGTTGCCATTCCACGAGCGGGCGCAATTTTGACGTGTGACATGTTGGGTATCAATTTACTCAGTGTAACATTATATTTAAAAAAAAAATTGGGCTAACTTTACTGTTGTCTTATTTTTTTAATTCAAAAAAGTGTATTTTGTCCAAAAAAAAAAAGTGCGCTTGTAAGACCGCTGTGCAAATACGTGTGACAGAAAGTATTGCAACAAACGCCATTTTATTCTCTAGGGTGTTAGAAAAAAAAATATATAATGTGTGGGGATTCTAAGTAATTTTCTAGCAAAAAAGAACTGTTTTTGACTTGTAAACAACAAATCCCAGAAAGAGGCTCGGTCCTTAAGTGGTTAAAGTGGTTGTAAAGGCTGAAGGTTTTTTACCTTCGTGCATTCTATGCATGAAGATAAAAAACCTTCAGTGTGTAGCTCCCCCCTCAGCCCCCTCTAATACTTACCTAAGCCCGACCAGAGAGGTGCACAAGACCTGAGGCTCTCCTGTGTCTCTCCCTAGTGATTGGCCTAGATGCAACAGCAGGAGCCATTGGCTCCCACTGCTGTCAATCACAACCAGCGAGGTGGGAGCGGGGGGGGGGGGGGGGGGCGCTGAGCCACGTTGTGTGTCTTCAGGACACAAAAAGCCGGCTCGGGAGCAAGCCCACACAAGTGCCCCTACAGCAAGAGGCTTGGTACGGGGGCACTCGGCAAGGAGGGGGGGGCAGAGCCCCAGCATTGGTCCTGAGAAGAGGAGGATCGGAGATTCTCTGTGCAAACCCACTGCACAGAGCAGGTATGACATGTTTGTTATTTTTTTAATAAAATGTTTCCCTTCACAATCACTTTAAGTGTGCTGGGTGTACGATATTTATATCTAGTTGTAGAGGACAGTCATTTGACAGGTACATTGCTGCGTCAATGTTTTGGAATTATAGTTAGGCTAAAAAGAAAGGAAATTGTAATTATAATTGTGATTCAAGTTATTCAGCTGAGTACATCATCTGCAGACATGTTAGCAAAGTAGCTTTTTTTAGTCTCTTTATTGGCTGAGTTCCCTTACCTTGACCTTGATATATATAGATATAGATATAAATATATCTATATCTATATCTATATCTATATCTATATATATATATATATATATATATATATATATATATATATATGTATATATAGATAGATAGATAGAGATATATAATATAATATATCAAAGCTGCAAGCATACGTGACAAAAACTGCAATATAATGTTACCCTATCGTGTGTAAACAGAAATAGCAGATATTCAAGCTAATCATTTGCTTATTAAAGGGAACCTGTGATTAATGATACAAGCAGGCTGGGATTTTTTTTTTTTTTTCAGATGAAGGTCAGCAATGACAGATTTTGTATTGCTTCCAGCACATGGTTTATTTAAAGTCTTAAACTGGGCAGCATGTTGGCTCATGGGTTATCATTGTGGCCTTATAGCACTGGAATTCTAGCTGGGAGTCCTACTTATGGCTCCTGGTCAGTTGGTTCTTGCATAAGAACTTTACCATTTTTAATATACAATCCTAATTTCCTGAATGTATATCAGGGAACTTTATGATTTTTACAACAGCTATGCCACCTGGGATTTTCCTAAATGGAGACTAGACAGTCCTAAGAAGCTGCACATCTTCTATTGCCTGCTTGTACAGGCTGATGTCCCATAATCTTTATTTGTTCTATGTGCATTCCTAATCACGGTATCACACCTAAGGACTGGTAAGTCTCAAAGTGTAAAATTTTTGCTTTTGGGTTAAATTATCCTTTAAGCGATGTCTCATAAAGAGATGTATGGGATTTTTTTTTTTGAATCATACTTACCTGGGTGGATGCAGCATTGGTCCGATGCTGCATCTGTCCACTGCCAGCTCTAATACTGAAAGCCAAGCGATCAAATACCACCGATCGCTCGGTTCTCACAGCTCCCTGCGCAGAGAGCCGGTGACTGTCCGTCAACGCTCTCTGCTCTGCCCCCTCGCTCACTGGAGCGCTGGGCTGTGGAGGGGGTGGGAGCAGCCAGCTGAGCTTCTTAGTGGCTCACTGAGAGGCAGAGCCAGGTGACGGTCCAGGCATGTGGGTGGATCCTGACCATATGGTCGTGATCCTACCTGAGCCCGGACCGCTTCTATAATGTCAGCTGACAGCGGGCTTCAGCCTGCTGTCGGCTGAAAATGGGTCACAGGAGTGCAGAACATTCTGCACTCCTATGATCCATAGAGGAAGTACAAATGAGCTTTGGCTGTATTCTCCTTTAAACCAAGATTATATACAATTTACTATTCTCACATACAGTGATGATATGTTTAAAAAAGTGTTTAAGGTACACAATAAGGCTTCTGTATGACAGTCTAAACAAGTACCTAATCCAGTTGCTATGTGATGCACAAGCTCGGGTGGATGCCTCCTAAGGTAGTCATTTTTGGGGCTGAGAAGTGAAGCTTTATAAATAATTGGGGGAATTACCAAACAGTGGTGTAAGCTATTGTTACTTCTTATTACATAGACTTGCTGTCATCCCACTGGGAACATTACTCGACCCCCAAGCTGTAACAGGCAGTGCAGTACAGGGCTATATTAAAACATAATACTGTAGAAAGGAGAGCTGGCAATGCGTCTTTCCAAATAAATCCTTTTATTGCATCGGGTGTAGTGTACAATTGCAGTTGCTTATGCATTTGCCAATAGGGCTTAATTATAGCCATAAAAAGTCTTATGTTGCATTAGTGTTGGGAAGACTCTGAGCAGGAGCACTGTCAGTCCACCTCCGTATAGAATCTACCTGGGTGTTGTATCTCTATATTAAACACAGTTTAAACATAAATATATGGATAATGGTTAGTAAGGGATTAAAAAACATTTTGGGGTAATTCCTAGTTTGCTGCCATATTCACAAATACAGAAGCACTTTATTTATTACAGGTACTTATAGAGAACCGTCAATTTCCTAGATTGTAAGCTCTAACGAGCAGGGCCCTCTGATTCCTCCTGTATTGAATTGTATTGTACTTGTACTGTCCTCCCTAATGTTGTAAAGTGCTGCGTAAACTGTTGGCGCTATATAAATCCTGTATAATAATAATAATAATTTACACAGCGCTTTACATATATATTGTACATTCACATTAGTCCCTACCCTCAAGGAAAATTTCATCTTAAAATGAAGATGCCTGCTTTGATTGTCTGCTGAAAATGGACCTAGCATCAGATATAAATTTTTTATCTTAAATGCATGAATGCTAAGTATTAATAGAAACCATCCGACATTAGGCCCATGTGTATGGCGGCCGGTCCGACAGAAGCCGACTGAAGACTCATGACCAAAAAAGGTCTCCTGGCCAGCTCACGATCAGCGCTCTCAGTCAATGGCAGAGATCGCTGACCGGAGTGTTCTGGCGGTGGGGCCATCCCCTTGTCAGAAAAATAAAAATGTAGAGAGCCTTCGCGCTACTAAGATGTGTTTTAAGTGAACTCTTATAAGCTGTACAACTTCAAATAAAATTATTAAATAAACGGTTAAATCACAAAGTGCATGTAGTGCATTAAGGTACAATCAAATAAATCGAAGACAGCTGTCTGCAGAAGAATCTTCCAGTGTATCACAGTCCACTCTCAATAGATAATAATCATAAAGTGATCCCATGCTCCAGCAGAAATGTACAAAAGAAACTTTTCACTAAATAAAATTAATTAACATTGTGTAAATCTAATTCGATAATTAAAAAACAGTGCAAGTGCAAAAAGTGATAAGCCCATAAATTGGTAAATCAATCCCAGGGCATATGATTCAGGGTGATAATAGTCTCTTAATTAAGTCACCTAAAAAATGTCCAAAAGAAGGAAATCATCCCCTTGTCAGAACACAATAGCACAGCAGGGGAGATTGCTGTACTAACATTGGATAATTAGTACAGCAGCTCTGACCTCAGTTGTCGGTTTTAAAACTTTAAAACTAGTGGTGTGTACTAGGCTTAAGTGTAACACCTGCAATTATTTACTGCCTCTCACAGATGTCAAAGCACTCCATTGACACTACCTTCATCTGCTTTTCTCTGTAGAAGGATGATGCCATCTTTGTTTAGGCATTATCCAGGGTCAGCATCTACTTTCTCAACTTACGTGACCTGGGAAAAATGTGTGGGCTGCTTAGGCTTGATGGGGAGGGGGTATGTGAACAGTGCATCCGCGGGTGCTGCTAGAGTGCTGACAAGGGATGGAACCCGTCCTGGCTCCTGCAAAGTTTCAAAGAAAGAAGGGTGACCCCAAGAAGTCGCACATCTATGCTATCCTGCTGTCCCCATGACTAAACTCCGGGGGCGGAGTGAATTGTGTTGGAGGCATGGCCTGGTTGGAGTCCAGGCTGAGGTTGCCACTCCATTCAGTGCAGCAGGACAGCATAGATGTGTGACTTCTTGGGGTCATCACCCTTCTTTCATATTGGATGCCACAGTCATATAAATTCTGGTTTCTGTTGCAGTTCTTGGTTGTGTTCACAAATGTTTGATATGAGATCAGCCCCTGCTGTAGCCTCTGACTTGTGCCTTGTTGTAAGATTACAATGTCTGATCACTGTTGGAAAGGAGGTTGAGATAATGCTCCCTCCTGCCTGCAGCAAACTAATGGCATCATTAAACCCCAAGAAAAGTCACTGAACTGGAGATCAAAAATTGCCTTTTATTGTTAAAATGTAAAGCGTGCTGTACATATGCAACATGTCAGTGATTTCTTCATGCAGACTTATAACGTTACTGAAAGGTCCACTTTAATCTACGTAGTGTGATCTTTACTGTGGAATCTACTGAATGAGTAGAGCTTATTCTAGTAATATCACACGGGGCAGCATGCCAGGTACAAAGAAAAAAATAAATTCTTAGATCTTTGTCAGCATCCCGCCTCCTGGCTACGATATTGGAAAACTTCAGTGTGTGTCTAGATTAGCAAAGTACAACTGTGTGTTTGGTAAGTGACTCACAATAAGACATTGAACTCTCATGAATCTGCAAACTATGTGAATCATTTGCCATTGTACTGTACTCTATGCAGCCTAAAAGTAAAAAGTTACCTAAAATGTTTTTTTCACTGTAAAATAAAAGTGGACCAAGATATTAACTCTTGTGTGCCTTTTTTTCTTTTTAATCCATTTGTATGAAACCTTTGGAACATTTTCCACTGCTGTTTTATAGAGTATGGTTGGATGCATTTGAAGATATAACACCATCATGCACCAGCAGAGGAATGCATATATAATCTAAGAATGAAAAACAACCTATGAGTCCAATTTAAAATTAAATACTCTTGATTATGAGCCTGACAGCATAGGATAATGGGAGCTGCATTTGCTAACTTGTTTTTGAAGGTTCCATCTCCAGGACTGCCATACGTACCCTTTTCTGCTTGGCATTTCTCTATCCTAGTAATGGTGGTGCATATCAGTTGTCAGGAAACATGCATTTTTCTAGTTTAGGGTGGCAGCTTTGGTCAAGGCACCTTGAAAAACAAGTCATTATTGGCAGCTCTCATAGTTCTGTCCTGTCGGGTTCTTTTTAAAGAAAGCTTTATACATTTTTGCCAGAGACATAGAGGGCTCTCACTTCTGTAGCTCCCTCTCTCCCCAGTAGATATAATGTTTTATTTTTAATTGATAAAAAGATTAGGCTTTTTATGTAGAAGTCACTTAGATTTCTCATATATATTATTTTTTATATATTTCATTACACTATCTACTCCAAAAATACAGCTAAAAAAAGCACATTACTTGAAAAAGAGATCACTTTGAAGTGAACCTGTGGTTTATCCATGCAGGGCAAAGCCAAAAGTTGGCTTTAATTCCCCCATCTCCAGAAGCACATACCCACCCCCGTTCCCTCACTCCCCTACCACTCCATTTAGCTAGCAGTCACCCCACTCGTAAGCCAGAGTCACCCAAGTCACAACTTACACAGGGATGTGGACTTCTCCATGTGATAGGTGTGGTGCTAGATGACTGAACTAAATTAAATGCTCTCTCATTCCTCGAATCAAAGAAGTATGTTCCTTAATTTCAGATTAGAATGAAGCGGCAGAAGAGTAAAGGAAACGTGAGTAAGCAATGCTGGGGACTGTGTAGCATTGGCAAATCACAGATTAATTTCAAAGGTAAAAAAAAACAATTTCTCCACATTATTTGTGTAACCATGCCCCCGTAGGGGTCGCTGAATGTAGTGGTTCACCTGCCACCCTGCCCAGCCAGACATCCATCTCTCAGTCAGTCAGAGACATAGAACAGTCCATAAGCTTTGTTTTTTTGTTTTTTCCATATCTTTTTATTAATTTTTTTAACAAACAAAACAAAACACAACAAAACATCATACACATTGAACCAAGAATGTGAATAAAAACAATTTCAAAATCCAATATAGTAGTAATAAATCTATAGGAGAAAGAAAAGGGAGGAGAGAAAAAAAGAGAGAGAAAGGCAGGCATTAGTTCCTTCTCTCCCCAATGGCTCCAAACCTATACTCATATGGAAACACTCATATTATGGATAGTGGCCCCCAAGGACGTTCGATGATGTAAACGGTTTATCCAACCACTTAGCCCACACTTTATCATACTTACTAGGGCAACCCCTGTTCATGTAAGTATCTCTATATAATGGAAGATTATTATTTACCAATTGTTTCCAATATGAGAGCGTAGGAGACGAAGGTTTCTTCCAATGCAACGCAATGGCTTTTCTTACGTAAAATAGTGTTACATTAGCAAACACTCAGTCAGACATTGTAGGCAGAATAGTCTCTACCAAACCCAATAAACAAACAGACATTGAAATCGGTAAAGGAGCAGAGGTGATAGAATTCAATAAATCCACCACTTCCATCCAAAAGATAACTATATATGGACAAGTCCAGAAGATATGTGTAAAATCCACCTGAGTCGCTCCACATCGCCAACACTCTGAAGAGCACCCAGGATTTATCTTTTTAAGTCTGTGTGGCGTGATATATGCTCTATGTATCAATTTATATTGGATCATACGATCTCTCAAAGATATCGAAGATCACAAAGGGAAATCCCACACACCCCTCGAATCCTCCATATCTGAATCTAGTATATCTCTCACCCACCTATCTCTAAAAACCTCTAATGGCAATAAATTAACATAAAGAAATAGAAATAAAAACCAAGCGCTGTAATAGGTACACCACACTAAATATAGCTATGGCGAATAAAACTGGATAAAAAATATATAAATGGAGGTTATAAATACTCGTGATCAATTAGATCGAACAGATAGAATTAAGCTGCTATCAATAAAACAGGGCTCAGAGGCCCATAATAAGGAAACACAAAAAATAAATAAAAAATTGATGCGCTCTAATACACCATTCAATCAATAAAAATCTGTGAAATCATGCTAAAAATAAAGATGTGAAACTATGTGTGAAAATACTGAAATGAATAATAAACATATATGTGTAAATACACTGCACACATGCATACAAATGTGCTGAATACACTGAAAGGTGCTAAAAAATTGCACAGTGCTTCAAATACCATCAATCAAAATATATAGGATAAAACTTGCAGAATAAACTACTGACAATGCGCTCAAAAATTGCACTAAAAATTGTGATGAAAAACTAGGTGAATATGTGTTTAAATAATGCAAATGGTCCCGTGATAAAAATGCTATAAGTCCATATCAGTGCTGGGGAGAATTAATAAATTGATGCCAGTAGTATAAAATTAAAGATATGAAGAAGAATAGAATATAAAAATTTTTTTTTAAATATATAAATTCAGGTGCTAATTGAAATGCGATTAAAACATAAATAATAAAGTACATAAAGTGAAGTGGACGGTCACCACAGCAGTTCGTTTCTCAGTGCACTGGGATGATTTAATTCCTGAAATGTTTTCACAATATTGGATGTTTCCACCGCAGCCGTAACAATAAATACTCAGTGCCAGATGATTATAAAAGAGAAACAAACAGACAGGATCATTGCGCATTGTAACAAAATAAGGTCCACAAGCAAAAGACAGCACAGTGATACACTCACGCGCTCCCCATTGAGTTAAAGCATGTAGCTAGGCAGATAAGCAGGTCTCAGTTAGCCGTTATGGATGAAGCTTGGCTGACAAGCCGCTGCTGCTTGTTACGATGTAATACAACACAGCCAGCGTCCTTGGCTTCTCCCACGCGTTGCGTCACTGACATGTGACTTTCTCAAGGTATTCCTGTTTTAATCGCATTTCAATTAGCACCTGAATTTATATATTTAAAAAAAAAATAATTATATTCTATTCTTCTTCATATCTTTAATTTTATACTACTGGCATCAATTTATTAATTCTCCCCAGCACTGATATGGACTTATAGCATTTTTATCACGGGACCATTTGCATTATTTAAACACATAGTCACCTAGTTTTTCATCACAATTTTTAGTGCAATTTTTGAGCGCATTGTCAGTAGTTTATTCTGCACGTTTTATCTTATGTATATTTTGATTGATGGTATTTGAAGCACTGTGCAATTTTTTAGCACCTTTCAGTGTATTCAGCACATTTGTATGCATGTGTGCAGTGTATTTACACATATATGTTTATTATTCATTTCAGTATTTTCACACATAGTTTCACATCTTTATTTTTAGCATGATTTCACAGATTTTTATTGATTGAATGGTGTATTAGAGCGCATCAATTTTTTATTTATTTTTTGTGTTAAGAAATGAACATAAGATGAGAATACAATCTTGAAGTAGGCCTAACCAAACACTTGGACCTAAGTGCTAGTTCTAAAGTAGATTGTCTAATCATGAAACTGTCCTGTGGAAACTGTGTATGGAAAGTGTAATAAAGATGAAGATATCTAAATAGATGAGCATTTGGAACATTAAATGTCGAAGTAAGTGTAGAGAAAGTAGATAATTTCCAATCAGTGATGACCTGAGAAAGTATTTTTATATTATATTTAGTCCATGCAATAGGCTCAGGTGTTTTAAAAAATTGAGCGAGAGTAGGGTTAAGCCATAAAGGGTTATTTGGAGAAAAAAGGGGTATTTGGAGAAAAAGCGTCCTTAGGATAATGCTCACATCTAAGACCAGCCTCCCAGGCCCGCATAGTAGTAAGCATTGAAGGAGTTAACCGATATGGTGCCCTACGGCCCCTAAATAGAAGAGCCTTAAGAGCATCCATAGAGCCTACTACTGCCGCTTCCAGCCGGGTAGAGGAGTTATATGTATCTGGGTTTAGCCACCATGCGGCCCTAACCAGCTGGGTGGCCAAAAAGTATTTGTATAAATCCGGAAAAGCTAGACCTCCCTGCTCACAAAGGCACATCAGGGTGGTTAATTTATACCTGGGGTTCTTTGTTCCTCATAGAAACGAGGAAAAAAGTTGGTTCAATTTCGTAAAAAAGGGCTTTGTTTTCGTTTTTTATTGAGGGGAATAAACTTGGATGGGAATTATGGGATGCCCAGAAATATTCAGTGCAAACTTGTTCGGGACTCCAGTCTTCTCTCCAGCACTTACTCTTGCTTAAGACCTCTTATACTTCACTCCTCCAGCACTTCACTTGCCGCACACCATTATCCCTGCAGCACTTCACTTGCTGCAGACTGTTACGCCACCACCACTTCCCTTGCTGCAGACTGTTACTCCTCCAGACTAGTTAGCACCGCATGGTTAGGCCTGACACTAATTTAGCCAGGCCTCAATGAACTGCCTTTTGTGGGCAGGGACCTTGGTACCCTGTGGTGTGGAAATAGTTCAGGTGCTAACTGTCCTCTGTTCAGCTACCAATCCCAGATAGCTCTTTTCAGGCCCTGCCAGCCAGCCTGGCTGCAGTGACCTCTCTCCACTGCCCTTCCCACAGTTCTCTCTTCTGGTTCTGCACCCATCTCAAACTGCAATCTCCCGGTTCTCTCAGGTGTGCCACCCAAGTCCTCCCGACTATGCTCACTCACCAGCCCTCTTGGCTATGACCAGTTTTCCTCCCTGGAGACTCTTAGAAGTGTTCTCTCCTGCTGTCCTCTCCTTGCTCTCTCATGTGCCTCTCCTTCCAGGATCTCTTCAATCCTCCTGGATGCACCGAGCCCCGACCCAGGGTCCCCCCCCCCAGACTGGGGCGCTCTTTGTGGGCCCCGACAGCCTCCACACTCTCTCACTCCAGCTCTTCCTCCCAACAACTCCTCCCCAGCTGGGCTGACCCCAGGTAATTAAGGAGGCCTGCCCCCTGCCAATCTGAGTTGGGGATTGGTCAAGGCTCCTCAAAATACCCCAGGCAGCGTCACCTCTCCTCCCCTCCTCTCCTTCCAGCACTTTCTAAAAGGAAGAGGGAGGTGACAGTGATGCTACCTGTGAGTCACCCAGCCCTGCCCTAGGCCACTCCCAGCCCAGAATGAAAACAAACAGGCCTAGCCACCTGCCTAAATTTTCCTACTCTCCAGAAAAATCCTTACTCTAACACCTACCTAACTAGAGGGTGCTACACTTGTAATTCTCTATGTACACAGGGACAGCCCTTTTCATCTCACTGCTGATAGAAAACAATAGACTTTCTGCATTATTGCCTGGTAGCCAGAGACCTTGACTGCCATGGCTAGGAGATTGGGAAGGTCAATTTTTCTCAAAATTGATATGCCCTACAGATTCAAATACAGTATGAATTTTATTGATAGGTCCACTTTAAAAGAAAACCTCCTGGTCTGCTTACAGTGGCTCAAGTATACAGGAGTAGAATGTGAATCATATTTCACAGTGCTATGAGTCAAGGCTTTTTCTGCATTTACTCTCAAACCACTGTAAACTGATTGCTCATTTCCCCCAATTATATTCTGTGAATGGATATGAGTGTGTGTTTAAAAATCTGCCCAATATTGAAAATATTATTGTCCCTTTAAGCCTTGGGCCATTGGTGTGTTCAATCATAACCAGCAATGCTGTGCAAAGCACAAAATTGAGGGAAGCTTTTACTAAGAATTTGGTTGGAGGGCAATGTTAAGCGTCTTCATACTGCACTTTATTATAATTTTGTCTTGCATTTTTTGATTATATTGTTATATTGCATTGGTAATGATATGTGCTTTAAATGTGAGTAATTTAAATTAGGATGCTAATGATAACTATCTTGTTAGCTGCCCAGACTTTGGAATATATAGCCAATTGTTCCAGTACCCCCTAGACATCATCTTTTATCCTCTAACAACCATCCGCCAGGCAGTCTGCAGTAAGTTACATCTAACAATGTTTAATCTTTGCAGAGCACAACATGTTCTTTTTAACTACGCTGGTCATTTCCTCTCTCTGCAAGTGGAATTGTTTTTTGAGAATGCATTAAAAAAAGGCTCTTGGCAAAGATTACTATATTCATAAATGACCAGCACATTCACATGAAAATTTATCAGGCTTTTTTCTTATTACATTTTATTTTTTATGACAATGTAAGAAATAATAGAGTTGGTTTCATGATTAGTTGCTATACAGTACATGTTAGATGTGGTCATTATGAATATGGATTTTCCATCTGTCCCTTGCAGCATCAGAATGATCAACCATATAGTCTTTGTAGCACACCCCACGTAGGAGCTGCAGATGAACAGGGATCCCCACTCCTGCACAGCCAGGCACACCGAATCTTCACAGGTGCACAAAAGTCAGAAAACTGTTTGTAGCTTTGTTTTTGTATTTTTATTGTTTACCAACGGATATCGGTTTGACATGAGTAATTTTTCAAGGATATTAAAAAAAAAAAAATGTTATCTCTATTTCCTCATGTTCATGACAAAGTTCCGTCTGGGGTAAGTTAATCAAAGGGAATAAAAAGGCAAGAGTAGGAAGGTAAAAGAAACTGAAAACCAAAGAAGGAAAAAAAAAAAAACAGAAAAAATGTAATATATATAATAGCAATATATTGTCTTGGGCAAAAAAATAACCTATCTATCGATCAACAAGCCTACATGACCGTAGGAGGACCAAACTTCGCATTTTCTGGTAAATACGGGCATAGTATCCATAAGGGAGTGGTGAACACATTCCATAAGTTGTATGGCCTCCATACGCTGCAGCACCTGAACCCAAGGGGAAGTAGGGTACTGCCATTGCAAAGCAATTGCCCAGTTGACTGCACTAAATAGAGTGTGAGCTAACCTTTGGCAAGGAGGGTCACTTCTGGTAAATCTGCAAAAAATAAGCACATGTGGAAAGTTAAAGTCAACCGCGTACCCGCCATTTGGGCGACTCTTGTGGACACCCCTTGCCAAATTGACTTGATTTCCTTACAGCTCCAAAAGGTATGGAGGTGTGTGCCTCTGTCTGGACAACCCCTAAAGCAAGTCTCCGGCACTAGTGGATAAAATCTGTGTACTTTAGCAGGTGTATAGTACCATCTAGTGTGAAGCTTAACTATAGTTTCCTTCACTGCCATAGACTTTGTGCATCTATGCATGTTGGAGAGCATGTCCAACCACTCATCTGGGGGGAATACATGGCCTGTTTCTGCCTCCCAACTGAGCATTGTTGAGCACTTAGCCGAAAGATCCCGCTCATTGGGGTATTTATATAGAATAGAAATGTTACTCTTATCTCTAGAGGAGGATCTTCAGAGGTGCTCAAAGATGGTGTCATCATTGTCTGAGCTCAAGGAGTTTTTGTCTTTTTATTAGGGGGTTAACAACTTGGATGGGGTTATGGGATGCCCACTTGACTTTCACAGAACGTCAGGGACAACTTCCTATATACACATACTGTAACTCCCAACTGTCCCTGATTTCGAGGGACTGTCCCTGATTAGGAAAAATCTCCCTCTGTACCTCTTTCCTCCTCATTTGTCCCTCATTTTGGTCTGCTTTATATAGTTTTATATAAAATGCACTTATCTCTAAAAAAGGGCTAAACCTTTCATCTGATTTCTAACTCAGTACATATACTGCGGCAGGTCGGCTCTATTGCACAAAACCTGTACAGCATTTCATGCAATAGATACTGTTGGCGTGCCCGATGCACGCAGCGTGATTGCGATCACTCCACAGAGAGGTAAACAAGGCAGATCCCCATTCTGACAGGGGTCAACATGGAGATCTGCTGTTCCTAGTGATCAGGAACAACGATCTCTGTGTTGTCCCAGTGAGCCCATCCCCCACACCCAGGGAACACAGTTAACCCCATTGATCGCCCCCTAGTATTAACCTCTTCCCTGCCAGTGTAATTTATACATTGATCAGTGCATTTCCTTAGCACTGAACACTGTATTGGTGTCACTGGTCCCCAAAAAGTGTCACTTGGGGCCAGATTTGTCTGTCGCAATGTAGCAGTCCCACTAAAAATCGCAGATCGCTGCCATTAACAGTAAAAACATTAAATAAAAATAAAAGTCCATAAATCTATCCCCTATTTTGTAGACGCTATAACTTTTGCGCAAACCAATCAATATACGCTTATTGCGATTTTTTTTTTTTTACCAAAACTATGTATAAGAATACATATTGGCCTTAATTGATGAATAAATGTGTTTTTTTTTTTTTATATATTTTTTTGGATATGTATTATATCAGAAAGTAAAAAATATGTTTTTTTTTCAAAATTGTCTTTTTTTTTTGTTCATAGCGCAAAAAATAAAAACCGCAGAGGTGATCAAATACCACCAAAAGAAAGCTCTATTCTTGGGAAAAAAAGGACATCAATTTTGTTTGGGTACAACGTCGCATGACTGCCCAAATGTCAGTTAAAGTAACGCAGTGCCGTATTACAAAACATGGCCAGGTCATTAAGGGGTTAATTCTTCTGGGGCTGAAGTGGTTTAATAACAAACATGTTATACTTACCTGTTCTGTGCCGTGGTTTTGCACAGAACAGCCCAGATCACCCTCTTCTCCGGTCCCTCTTTGCTGCTCTTGGCCCCTCTCTCCTGTGGAGTGCCCCCACAATAAGCAACTTGCTATGGGGGCACCCGAGCCAAGCTGCAGCTCTGTGTGTCCACTCAGACACGGAGCTGCTGTTTGTCCCTGCCCCCTCTCTCTCCTGATTGGCTAACTGACTTTAATTGACAGCCAATGGCGCTGCTATTGTGTCTTAGCCAATCAGGAGGGAGAGCCCCGGACTTGTGGACATCGCTGGATAGAGATGGGGCTCAGGTAAGTATTAGGGGGGCTGAGGGGGGCTGAGGGGGGCTGCTACACACAGAAGGCTTTTTATCTTAATGCATAGAATACATTAAGATAAAAAAACCTTCTAACTTTACAACTCCTTTAAGGATTTAGAGAAGATCTGTAAAGAAGAGTGGGCCAAAATCCCTCCTGAGATGTGTGCAAAACTTACCTCTGTGCTTGCCAACAAGGGTTTCTCCACCAAGTACTAAGTCATGTTTTGCTTGGGGATCAAATGCTTTTTTTACTCACTAAACTGCAACTCAATTTATAACATTTGTATCGTGTTTTTACCTGGATTTTTGGTTCTGTCTCATTTAAGATACACCTATGATAAAAATGATAGACCCTTCATTTCTTTGTAAGTGGGCAAACTTACAAAATCAGCAGGGGATCAAATCATTATTTTCTCCGCTGTATTTGGAAATATTTGTTCTCTTTTGGGACATTGGAATGATACCATTTTGGAACTAATAAAGAAGAGTTCTGCAACTTTCTTGTCTGTCCTAATATATACTGTGTATTTTATGTATATCAGAAAACAGATGCTTGCTGCCCCGGTAAGAACAGTATGTTTGTGGTAAATAACAAGCTGTAAGATGATCAGTATGAAGAGGGAAATATTTCATAGGACAAGCTGTGATGTAATGAACTCAAGCAGGAATTCTCAGTGCCAAGATATTTTGTTGCCTCATGTTAACTCGTACTGGGGCTCATGTGACAGCCATGTACTGGATGCTTCCTGCATCATATAAAATACCCAGTGTTTCCTTTACATAGTTTCTGAAGTAGATTTGTTCTTGGTCATACATGCACATTAAAGAGAATCATATGATCAAATGCTGATGCAGTTATGATTACCTGTTGTAAGCACATAAAGAGGTGTGTAAGATAGATCTGTAATTGATAAATTATTCAGCAATAGTTGTAGATTTATGAGAAATGCAATGGCAATAGATATTCAGTTGTTTACTGTTTGTTATTATATTATGTTATACACCCTGTTTATTGCACCATTATGTGCAACTTGGGTCCTTAGATCTAATAAGATCTAACTAATTTGTAAGTTTACACATGATATACTTACTTGGTATTGCACAGAGCAGCCTGGAACCTCCTTTCTAGGGTCCTCTGCCAGTGTTCTGCCTCCTTCTATTCTCTGTGTACCACCATAAAAAGCCACTTCCTATAGTGGCACACCTGCGGGCTTGCTCTTGAGCTGGGCAAGGTGCGTCCATGGACACACACACACAGTGCTGCTTTGCCACGCCCCCCACTCCCACCTCACAGGATTCGATTGACAGCAGCAGGTGTCTATGGCTCTGCCTGCTGCCTCTGTGTCGTGTGAGGAGAGAGAGAGACCAGCACCACTACAAACAGGCACAGTGCTGAATCAAGATTACAAGAACACCTCTAAAGATCCTGGTTTTGAAAAAAGTTCAGTGAAAGGAATTAGATATGACAGATGGCCGTGATCATTTGTACTGATGTGAATGTACAATGTATATGTAAAGCGCCGTGTAAATTGACGGTGCTATATAAGTACCTGAAATAAATAAAATAAATAAATTTGTTGTAAATAAATCATAATTGTTTGTGTAGCACTCTTTTTTTTGGAGGGGGAGTGATGACAAATGGCCCTCCCCAAACAGGATATTGGGCTAAACCTGTAGGTAAACCAGAACCTTTGCTAAGTGGAAGAGCCCAGATAGCAAGGATAGCTTGCCGCACATTTGTGGCGGTGTTGAATTGTAAGTCTGTTAACTTGCTGCACATTTTCACTGGCAAGTTGTACACTTGCAGAGCACTTGAAGCACTTGTACTAGTTGACACTTTTCCAATTTATAGCAAATTTGCGTGGCAAGTCTGTAACAAGAGCAAAGTTGCAATGGTGAGTTTACAGCAAGAGCTCTGCAGGTCTATAGCATGAAAATTCAGCCACAGTGACCCCTGTGGTGGGATGAATATTACACAAAATAATTGAACCAGAACTTGTAGCAGACTTGCAGAATGCTTGCAAAGAAAGTTGATCTGGAGTTATGCAATGCAGACTTGCTGCAATTGTGCAACAAATTTGTGAAGCCTGGCAAGTCTAGCAATAGCTAAGCAAGTCATTTTCAAATGTCCAGCTCAATTGTTTGCTATCTGGGATAGGACATGAGATAGGTACATAGAAAGGGAGGTAGGAGTAGGGGGCAGTGATACAAATAATGGGAAATGTTTTACCCTAATGCAGGGAAAGCATTAGGGTAATAAAGTTCTAACCTTTAAAACCACTTTAAAGCCCAACTGAAACAGGTAGATACATTGAATAGTGTGCAAAACACTGAATTTAAATTTTAAAATATGCACGTTCCCAGTGCTAAACCTTTCATCCAAATTCTAAATTGCTGCATTTGTAAATTTTAAAAGCCAACATAAACGAATAGTAGTGGTAAAAAAAAACTTGTGGATTTATTTAACCTTTTTTTTTGTGGTAAATTCTGCTTTAAGGGGGTGTGGCAGGGGGCATGTTCAATGCCTACGTACATTTGCTAGTAGGTGTCCCTCATTCCCATCTCAAAATGTTGGGAGGTATGTACATGTACAGTAAAATTGCATAGACTTATATAGGGCAAGGAGACATAAATCTGTGGGGTTCTACTGTGCACATTCAGGCAGCAAGAAGTAGAAAACATGCCATCCACAGGTAAACACTAGAGATGGTACCAGAACTGTTGGAGTATACAGTGGAAGAATGGGGGGGTTGATATGCACAGAAAATGCTGTTTGAATATTTCCTCTGAAATTAAAGTGTAACTCAACATTTGCTGAGAAAAGAAAAATCCCCTCTGAGTGATCTATGTTCATTGCAAAGATTTTAACAAATTGTGTTGGGGATTTCTACCCTTTTCTATTCTAACGATATAGCTGCTTGTTTCACCATGTTCTGCGCAGACTGTTTGTTAAATGGAAGGGTGTATGTTTACTATAACCACCTGAAGAGCATAAAAAAGTGAAATTCTGATTGCAGGGGATGTCTATAATTTTACTTGTATCTTAGTGCAGAAAATTACCAATCACATGAGTAGGAAATGCATTTCTGGGGGCATTATGCAAACCAGCTGTCTATGGAAAGGTTCTACAGCAGCCACATATGGAGAAGGGAAGGGCATTTTTAGCAACATTAAAAACAAATGGCTTGTGTAGCAATTTTTAAAAAATGTTTTTAACACAAGTGTGTTTTTTTTTTTAAATCAACCAAGCAATCAATCTCCCTGCACCCACCACTGCTAACACTAAACCCCCCCTGCACCCTGACTCTGAAACTTCCGGCTACCGAGCACCCCTACCAGTGAACCCCCCTGCACCCCTGCCTTTGAACTTTCCTGCCACCCAGCACCCCCAACCCTGAACCCCCTGCACCCCAGACTCTGAATCTTCCTGGCACACAGCACCCCTACCACTGAACCCCTCTACACCATTGACTTTAAACCTCCTTGCCTCCAGCCCACCTTACACTGTACCCCAACACTCCAAACACTACACCTTTTCTGCTAACCAGGCCTGAATCTAGCCTATCTGATCTGGGGGTGCAGTAAAAATTAAGTCAGGGGGCATAGTATCAACACTGTGTGTGAGTCACTAATCGTCTTTCACACAGTGTCATGACATGGGAAACACTAGTTTGTATTAGGCTGTGTTTAGATTAGGGTGATTAAACAGAACCAGGTGCCCCTTTATATCAGATTTTCCTATCAGAGTCCCCCTTTACATCAGGAGTCCTCATCAGAGTCCCTCTTTATATCATGAGTTCTCATCAGAGTCCCCTTAACATCAAGTCCTCGTTAGCATGCCCCCTTACATCAGGATCACCATCAGAGTGTCCCCCTTACACCAGATGCCCCCATCACAGTGCCCCTTTACATCAGGGTCCCCATCAGAGTGCCCTCTTACATCAAATTTCCCCCTTGTACATCAGAGTCCCCTTGTATATGATCAGTTATCCCTTTCAGACTGCCCCCTTACAACAGGTGTCCCCATCTGATTGCTCCCTTACATGAATTGTCCTCATCAGGGTGTTTCCTTACATCAACTATCTGCATCAGACTGGTTCATGGATCAGTGGATGCACTCTCAAGACCTAGGGGCGCACAGCCAACCCCAGCACCCCCCTAGATCTGACCCTGCTGCCAACCAGCACCTCCTGCCTCCCAGCAACTCTGCCAATGCATACTCCAACACTGCTCCACCTGTCCCCGCTGCCCCTTATTACCTTTGCAGGAACATGCAAAGAGGAGGAGACACTGAGCCTGAATTTTTGAGTTTGTGGGCCCTCTATTCACTTTTTCTTCCCTCTGGTGATATCACTTCCTCCACAGTGCAGCCTTTTGAGGCCAGTCTATCCCCTGTCCTTTGTCCTCTGGGGGCATGTTGCACATTGTGTGTTTTTCCAGGAAAGGGGGAGATGGTGCACACTTCCAGGCTGAAAAAAAAAAAAAGGTAAGTCAAACTGTAGTATGTTATTATAAACCTGCCCACCTCCTCCATTACCTCTGAACACTTCCAAAGTGGCATTTTCTAGTAGGTCAACATTCAAACTTATTTTTTTCTTTTACTTCCAGGATAAACATTTTCTTTCAAATACAATGCCACTATTTATCACCCATCACTCCTAAACTATTGAAACCTCTATATTATTATAATTATTATCTTTATATCAGGCTGAAGCTAAAACACCCTTTTAATTTCTGTATTCTTCTTTCAAAATAAGTATAGGGATGATATTTCACCTTAACAGACTGTTGTGAAGCAAACTAAAGGGTAGGGAAAAATACTCTAATAGTAGAATTGGCATCTTAAAAACCAAAGTAGTATGTAAAAAGCAAGAAAAAAATTACCATTAGCGACGAAACCAAGGAAATCTGAAATATTAGGTGTCTAGCAACAAAATGTAACCGTAATTTCAAAAATTGTGTAAGACCTAAAAGCTATCTACTTTAAGCAGTGCAGATTATAGGTTTGTATGGTGGATTTCTCTGGGGAATATACCCCTTCTACTAGTGGTTGAGTTGGATTACTCTGAGGAGTACAGTGCTTGTTCTTTGCCAGGGTTACCTGTAGGATGGATTAGCATATACAGCTTTGAACTGGCCTGCTGGCAACAGGCAGCCAAGATGAGATACCAAGTTATTAGGCAGGAAGGTAGTCTATAAAAAGGCAAAAGGTGTAGCAAGTAGAATTCAGTCAGTCATATTACAAACTGAATGTCAAAGCAGGCGGCAAACAGGTGAACAATGAGAGGATGGAGTGAGGTTGAACCCAGAGTAATAGTTTTTCTGAGCTTTAAGATATGAAAAAATATGAAACCTCTTCCAGTCTATTTTGTTTTCCCATGGTTAATGCCTAGAACACACAAAGAGAAAACTGGATTATTAAATGCATTCTGAGTGATCGTCCGATAATCAATTCAATAGTACACAACCAATCACGACAATTCATGTGAAAAAATTTGAGGGGACAAGCATGAAAAATGTTCTTGTAAGATAACAGAACAAATGAGTTTTGTGTAATTAGTATAGTACTTGTACGAAAAAAATTGAGTGACCAAGACCGCACATGCTCGGAAACTAAAGAATACAATACAATACATCGGTTCCGATATGGGTGTGTTATAGTTAAATGCTATCATTTGACCTGTACCAATATGTGATATATATATATAAGTATCATATTGATTTTAGATTTTTTTTTTTGTTTGTAGATTTGTTATTAATATTACCAATAGGTCCTGAAAAAGTGGGGTACCCGCGAAACGGGTTGACCCATCCTAAGCATTAGTGCACCTATTGTAATGTACTTTTATGCAGCTGTGTCTGCATTGTTTTTTAATTATGTGAAATAAAATTAAGACTTTTTAGAGAAAAATTATCTTTCTATTGTTGGTTAACTTATTCTAAATAGAGTGTACGTTGAAGTGTATTTAAAGTCCCAAACATGTTCTCTACTTCTCCCCTACTACATCGGTTCAGAAGTTGTATTCTGTCGTACGATAATTTTCGTAACTTTAGTAACCTCTTTATTTTCTATATGAGACTAACAGGCCTTTCTGAACTGCCTACAATGCCTTGAAAAAGTTTTCATACCTTTGAAATTTTCCACATTTTGTCATGTTACAACCAGAACCGTAAATGTATTTTATTGGAATTTTATGTGATAGACCAACACAAAGTAGCATGGTTTTTTTTTTAAATGGTTTTCAAAATGTATTAAAAAAAAAAAATATGTGAAAAGTGTGGCGTGCATTTGTATTCAGCTCCTTTACTCTGATACCCTTAACAAAAACCTAGTTGAGCCAATTGCCTTCAGAAGTCACCTAATTATTAAATAGAGTCCACCTGTGTGTACTTTAATCTCAGTATAAATACAGCTGTTCTGTGATGCCCTCAGAAGTTTGTTGGAGAACCTTAGTGAACAAACAGCATTATGAAGGCCAAGGAACACACCAGACAGGTCAGGGGTTGCCCCACCCTATTGAATTGTAAGCTCCTATGAGCAGGGCCCTTTTAACCCTCTTGTATTTTATTGTATTGTAACTGTACTGTCTCCCTTTTATATTGTAAAATGCTGCGAAAACTGCTGGCACTATATAAATCCTGTATAATAATAATAGTAAACCAACCAAATTATCTCAGAATTCTGTCTTATTTTAAAACGCTGTTCTTACTTAGAAAAGAGTGTTAATATCTTAGAGCTCTGACACTGATCTTTGTAATGCTCTTCTATAGTTAATTAGGCACCATCTTGGTTTTACATGTCAATAGGGTTTAGTACACACACATGCCCCATGGCACAATTCGGTTCACATTCTTTGTTCAAGCTAAGCCCTCCCTACTACTTTGGGTATGCTGCCTTGGTGTTGTTCAGTCATTTAGTCATTTCTGACTCTTGGGGACCTCATTGGCCATAGCGCTCCAGGCTTTTCTGTCCTCCACTGCCTCCCGGAGCTTGCTTAACTTCATGTTCATTGTTTCAATGATGCTATCGATCCATCCTGTTTTCCCTCATCCTCTTCTTTTTCCTTCCACTTTTCCCAGCATCAGGGTCTTTTCCAATGAGTCCTCTCTTTGCATTAGGTGGCCAGAATATTCGAGTATCAGCTTCAGGATCTGTCCTTCCAGTGAATATTCAGGGTTGATTTCCTTCAGGATTGACTGGTTTGATCCTCTTGCCATCCAAGGGATTTTCAAGAGTCTTCTCCAACACCATAGTTCAAAAGCATCAATTCTTCGGTGTTCAGCTGTGCTTATGGTCCAACTTTCACAGCCATGGGTTACTACTGGGAATACTATAGCTTTGACTATATGGCACTTTGTTGGTAGGGTGATGTCTCTGCTTTTTATAATGTTGTCTAGGTTTTCAATTGCAAGCGTCTCTTAATATCATGGCTACAGTTACCGTCTGCCGTCATCTTGGAACCTAGGAAGATAAAATCTGTCACTGTTTCCATTTCTTCACCTTCTATTTGCCAAGGAGTGATGGTACTGGTTGCCATGATCTTAGTTTTCTTAATGTTTAATTTCAGGCCAGCTTTTGACTTCTCCTCTTTCACCTTTATTAAGAGACTCTTTAGTTCTTCACTTGCTAGTGCCATGTAAAAGTACATTAGAAGTAGAATGTTTTTTCCCTTATATTTATAAAATGATACATTATTAAAATATCAAGTTAGTGTTTCAAATAATGTATTGAAAGTAAGTATCCGGAAAGTTTGGTGTTTGTTTTGTAAATACAGATCTATTATCATGGTTGTCTACATATTGTTGTAATGACTGTATCTGCTTCTCTCTTCTAACAATAACCTATTACTGTGAGATTAGCCTCCAGCTGACAAATGGTATTGTCAGGGAACAGGATATGCCCTTAGAGCTGGCTAAAACCTGAGAAATAGTAATGCTCATCCCAGACATTTTATAAGTGGAAGTAATGCTGCTAAAGGCTCCGGCTTGCAGCCAGGAATGTTTTTTGAAGAGAGCCTACAGGACAAGTGTGAATGTGGGACTACAGATGGGAATATGCTTTCATTAAGCCACTTCCTGCATACACTGAAGTAGACCACCAAGTGAGCTGATTCTAATTTTATATTTGTAAGGTTCAGCCTTGAGTTAACTGATCCATCCTAAGGCAAACCCAAGCTTTGTCCGTGTAGAGGAAAACAACAATTTTGCTTTAAAACTCACCACAGTACCCAATCCCACCCTAAAAGCACAGGTTTATTTAAATTATATTGAATTACACACTTAAAAAATTATGTACAATCATGTGGACCCTCAAACTACCCAGGTATTAATAAATATGTTGATTTGTCAAATCAAAACGGAAAGGAATCTCATTCCATATACTTTAATGCTCAGCTTTTCCTATTAGGATGAATTTTAGAACTTAAAGCGGAGTTCCACCCTTTTTTATGAACTTTCTCCCTATTGTATCCCCATAGCTCATCCTGTTCCATAAGCAATTTATCTATTTTTTATTCTACTTCGATGTACCTTTTTCAGTAGTATTTCTCTTTTACTTCCACCTGTCCCCGCCTAGGCGAATACGTCACTAGGCGATTCGCATAGCGGTGTCATGTATCCCAGGAGTCCTTGTGAATTGCCTACTGCCGAAATCTTGCGTTATTTTCAGAGAGGAAATGACACGAATGGGAGATCCGACTTCTATTACCTTCCTCTCCTCTCCTCTGATTGACAGGTTGCTATAGCAATGGGACGGGAACTTCCACCGACATTGCTAGGGCAGCCTGTCAGGAACAAGGACTGCCACGCAGAGGCATTACTGTGCATGTGCGAGTTCGGGAGGAAATCCTGGAAATTAAAACAGGAGGGCTTCAGATGCCCACAGCCAAACAGGAACCTGCCTGCTTCCGAGATCTGTAAGTAATAAACTATTTTAAAAAACAGTAAAAGTGCAACACGTATGACATGTTGTAAATGTTCATAGACATGTTTGGAGAAATACGGAGCAGTTTTTAAATAAAAAAAGTGCTTGGGGATTGTAACTCAGCTTTAAAGAGAATCAGTTTCTGCTAATAAGTGAAGTAGTGCTGGGCCAATTAGAGATCAGCCGAACCCCACTGAAGTCTATGGGACCCAAACTGGAAAAATCAAAAGTGCCCAATCCCATTTTGAAGTCTTGTATGCAATTAATTGGGTATACAATGGTTATTGGGGTCCGGGTACTGCCCTGGGGGACATGTATCAATGAAAAAAAAAAGTTTGTAATAAAGATAATTTTTAAATGAGCAGTGATTTACTGATGCTTAAAAGGCGAAACCATCAAATAAGAAATAACAATAAAAATGAAAATTCCTTTAAATACAGTGCCTGGGGGTCCCCTTAGTCTGTAATGTGGCACATCGGTACCGTATATAGAGCCTGCTGCAGTAATAATGACATTTATAAAGCCAGAACAATTACATTTTCCATTCAAGCTTTCTTTATTTTATAAAGAACTGCTTTGGGGGTGGTTGAATAACTAATAATAGTACTATTGAATAAATAATATATGAAATTGAATTGGGGTTTTAAATGTTTCTCCCAACAATGGATATACTGTTTCTCCTTAGAATATTCTATATACCTTCTAAAATTATTTATATCTTTTAGGATATTGTAGTTAGTTTTTTTGATTAATTAGATGATCACCTTATGATTGCTGATGTCACTTGTAAACAACAGACTGTCGGCTTGTAATTTTTATTATTTTTAAATATGTTTTACTTTTTATTTTCTATTTTTTAATTGTCATCTGTTATACAACTACTAGATGGAGTGGTCTGATGTTGAACACTTAATTGTGTCATCCAAGGGGTCGGTTGTGTTTAATACATTTACATAGGGCTTTTAGACCCTATTTGCATAATTAATTACCGCAGACTGTGCAACACTTCTTAATCTAACGGTGCGTGATGCCTTACGTTCAGCCTGCCCCTAAGGACATCATTGATGACAAAACGTATGGGGTTGGCCTGCACAGACGACATCACGTATGCTAAGCCGATACTTGCAGCTTTCCTCCTGTAGTCTGCTGGGATATATCACTTCTGCTTTTATACAGAATGTCGAAGGTACTTCTTATATTTTTTAAATAAAGAGATTGGAACGTAAACAGGCTTCACTATGCTTAGGTTTTTTCTTTATATTTGACCTGATTGGAGCTGTTATCGAGTGGCCGCTACCTATCTTGATGCCAGGTTACCACACCCTTCTATGATCATTATAATTTATGGTCCATGCTATTCGGTAAGAGGCGTACGATAATTGTTGGTGTATGGTGGCGGAGCTTGTCTATCAACTTTATCTACATTTTTTTGCACTTTATGGACACTTTTAGTGGTTTAATATAAAATAGGACTTTCGTTTTCATTGATATATAAGTTTGCACAATTTTGATCTTTATTATTATCATGTATGCGTTGTGTTTAACCACTTACAGACCGTAAGATTTGCCTGCTTAATGACCAGGCCATTTTTTGCGATACAGCACTGCACTTTAAATGACAATTGCGCTGTTGTGCAATGTTGTACCCAAACAAAATTGACGTCCTTTTTTTCCCACAAATAGAGATTTCTTTTAGTGGTATTTGATCACCTCTGCTGTTTTTATCTTTTGTGCTATGAACAAAAAAAGAGCGACAATTTTGTAAAAAAAGCAATATTTTTTACTTTTTGCTATAATAAATGTCCCCAAAAATGTTTTTAAACAAATTTCTTCATCAGTTTGGGCCAATATATATTCTTCTACATATTTTTGGTAAAAAAAATCACAATAAGTGTATATTGATTGGTTTGCGCAAAAGTTATTGCGTCTACAAACTATGGGAAAGATTTATGGCATTTTTATGGCATTTTATTAATTTTTTACTAGTAATGGCAGTGATCTGCGATTTTTAGCGGCGGACAGATCTGACACTTTTGACACATTTTTGTGACCATTGACATTTATACAGCGATCAGAGCTTTAAAAATGACCTGATTACTGTGTAAATGTCACTGGCAGGGAAGGGGTTACCACTAGGGGGCGCTCAAGGGGTTAACTGTGTTCCCTAGTGAGTGTTTCCTACTGTATGGGGATGGGACTGACTGAGGGAGGGGTTAACTGTGTTCCCAACTGTGTTCCCTAGTGAGTGTTTCCTACTGTATGGGGATGGGACTGAATGAGGGAGGAGACATATCGCTGTTCCTAGAAGGATTTGTGTTTTTACACACACAAATCTCCATTCTAGCTCTCATTCCCGCAATCGCGGGTTGTAGGCGCCGATCGTGCCCACCACCCATGCGCATCGGGTCCCCCGCAGCGCCGTGGGTGCTCCTCCAGTGGCTCTTGAAGGGGACGGCGTACACATATGGCATTTTGCGGGAACGTGCCACTTTGTCAACGTATGTTGGTGTGAACCGGTCGGCAAGTTAATCATATGTATCTACATTACAGTTAACTTATTGGTTGCATAATTTGCACTTTACACAAGATTATTTGTGTGTGATTATATGAATGGTCTAATATTTGATTATTTACATATTGTAATTTTTTTTCTCGCATACTGCATTAAACGTAAATTAACACACTGGTATATACTGTGTTAAACATGCAGTAATGCACAATAGCACAATATAGGACACTAACTCACTAGCAGCACTGGAGCCCTGTTCTATCATTCCCCACACCAATATTACACTGCAAATAGCCGCTATGGGGAGAATATTTTTATAGTGTGGGGCGGGACTAAGAGCAATGAGCCATGATTGGATAGAGCCATCATTACTTTCTCTAATCATGGCTCTGACAGTGCTCTTTGCCCTGATTGGGCAAAGTTTTCATTGCTTCAGCCAATCAGGGCTTCCAATGCACTGTGTGGCAGCGCAGTGCATTGTGGTCATTCGGCGGGCTGAACAAACGGTCGAACACCCCAATAATTTGGGTGTTTGTCAAACAGGCGAACAGCCAATGTTCGATCCAAACTCATGCTTGGGCCAAACCACTCGCTCAACTCTAGGGCCACATATGTTCCTCTATACCTGCAAGTACATGATACGTTCATTGGAAGGATCATCATAGGAGTAAGAGGAAGGACAAGTGAGGATGTGCTGCTGGGGATGGGGGGGGGGGGGGGGGATTTAAAGTGTAATTATATCTTCATCAAGATTTTCCCAAAATCCACATATTCAAGCCCATATCCTGTGAATAGTACATACTGGCTCTCCTCTTATTTTCAATGTATTTATTGCAGGTAATTATACAGCACTGTCAATGTATGCAGCACTTTAACTATATATTATACATTCACATCAGTCCCTGCCCTCAAGGAGCCTTAAAGCGGAGTTCCACCCAAAAATGGAATTTCCGCTTTAAGTGATGGTGACCCCCTGATACGCCATATTTGGCATGTCCCGACAAATGCTCAGACATTGGTAGCTCATTTCGCATGACATGTGAAAATCAATGTTTCCCTATGGGAGCCATCTTAACTGGTCCGACACAAGTCGGTCCGACTTTGAAAATGTTCCCTGAATTACTTTGGTCCGGCTTTGATCCTACTTCAGCCCATTGAATATCACTGAAGTCGGATCAAATGTTGGATCGCCATCTTGACTGATCCGACTTTGGCATGCGACTTGTGCTCTGAAGATCTTGAAGGGGAACTCCACGCCAAATAAAAAAAAAAAACGGCATGGGTTCCCCTTCCAAGAGTATACCATGCCCTGCGGCCTGGTGTGGATTTTAAGGGGAACCCCCACGCCGAAAAAACAGCGTTGGGGCCCCCCGAAATCCATACCAGACCCTTATCCGAGCACACAGCCCGGCAGGTCAGGAAAGGGGGTGGGGACGAGCGAGCGCCCCCCCCAAACCGTACCTGGCTGCATGCCCTCAACATGGGGGGTGGGTGCTTTGGGGCAGGGGGAGCCCTGCGCCCCCCCACCCCAAAGCACCTTGTCCCCATGTTGATGAGGACAAGGGCCTCTTCTCCACAACCCTGGCTGTTGGTTGTCAGGGTCTGCGGGTTGGAAGCTTATCGGAATTTGAAAGCCCCCTTTAACAAGGGGGCCCCATATTCTGGCCTCCCACCCTATGTGAATGAGAATGGGGTACATTGCCCCAAAGCACCCACCCCCATGCTGAGGGCATGCAGCCTGGTATGGTTCAGGAGGGGGGTTGCTCGCTTGTTCCCACACCCTTTCCTGACCTACCGGGCTGTGTGCTCAGATAAGGATCTGGTATGGATTTTGGGGGGACCCCAACACAGTTTTTTTTTTTTACATTGTGTGTGGAGTTCCCCCTAAAGATTCATACCAGACACAGTGCCTGGTATTGTCGGGAATCAAAGTTGGATCCCTGTTCATTGGAGTCGTACGCATGTCGTACTTCAAGTTGCAGGGCAAAGTTGGATCCAAAGTGGTACGACTGTCGTGTCGTACCAGTGTGAACTCGGCCTGAAGGTTAAAACTGCATGTATGTAAATTAGGTTAATATAGGTGTTCTGAATAGACCATGTAGTCAAATCTACATGATTGTGTGGGCTTCTAAAATCAGTGTTTGGGAAAACCACTATGCTAATTCAGTATTATACTATTATGTAATTTTGTCTCTGTCTTATGCTTTTATGACTTTTAGTATGAACTGAATTTTGATGTTTTCTTATTGGAAGCTTTTTTTTAACAAAAAGAAATAACATATATTGAATTTGAATACAGAAGTATTGCTATGGTTGCCTTAGAAAATCCCACCATAGGGGTTCAAACATATATTTTCTAATTAACTGTCAGCAAAGCTAAATCAATTAATTTCCATGTCTGTAGAAGCGTGGCCCTGTCCTGATGTCACACACATTTGCCCACATGCTGCTGGGACCTTGCTGTATCTTCACCCAGGCAGGGGCTTTACATGAAGGTTTAGTTTCTTTCCAGAGTATGCAGGACACTGGTAGCTGTGTATTGTATGGGTCAGTGTAAACTTGACTGGTTCATTTTCAAAGCATTATAAACCTACCTGCACCTTGTGTTTTTCACCTACATAAGATTTGCATTAGACATGTACAGCCGTGGTCAAATGTTTTGAGAATTCTGTAAATATACATTTTCTCAAAGTCTGCTGCTTCAGTGTTTTTGGATCGTTTTGCCAGATGTTACTATGGTATACTGAAGTATAATTACAAGCATTTCATAAGTGTCCAAGGCTTTTATTGACGATTACATTACAGTTTATGCAAAGAGTCAATATTTGCAGTGTTGACCCTTCTTTTTCAAGGCCTCTGCAATTCGCCCTGGCATGCTATCAACCAACTTCTGGGCCACATCCTGACTGATGGCAGCCCATTCTTGCATATTCAATACTTGGAGCTTGTCAGAATTTGTGGGGGTTTATTTGTTCACCTGTCTCTTGAGGATTGACCACAAGTTCTCTGTGGGATTTGCCTGGGGAGTTTCCTGGCCATGGCCCAAAATGTTGATGTTTTGCTCTCCAAGAAATTTAGCTATCAATGTTGCCTTATGGCAAGGTGCTCCATCATGCTGTAAAAGGCATTGTTCATCACCAAACTGTTCTTGGGTGGTTTGGAGAAGATGTTCTCGGAGGATGTTTTTTGTACCATTCTTTACTCGTGGCTGTGTTCTTAGGCAAAATTGTGAGTGAGCCCACTACCTTGGCTGATAAGCAACCCCACACATGAATGGTCTCAGGATGCTTTACTGTTGGAATGACACAGGACTGATGGTAGCGCTCACCTTTTCTTCTCCGGAGAAGGTTTTTTCCAGATGCCCCAAACAATCGGAAAGGGGATTCATCAGAGAAAATTACTTTACCCCAGTCCTCAGCAGTCCAATCTCTGTACCTTTTGCAGAATATCAGCCTGTCACTGATGTTTTTTCTGGAGAGAAGTGGCTTTCTGGGCTGGCCTTCTAGACAACAAGCCATACGCCAAAAGTCTTCACCACACTGTGCGTGCAGATGCACTCACACCTGCCTGCTGCCATTCCTGAGCAAGCTCTGCACTGATGGTGCCCCGATCCTGCAGCTGACTCAACTGTAAGATACGGTCCTGGTGCTTGCTGAACTTTCTTGGGCTCTCAGAAGCCTTCTTCTGGAAGTTCTTGATGATCTGAAAAATGGTTGATTTAGGTGCAATCTTAATAGCAGCAATATCTTTGCCTGTGAATCCCTTTTTGTGCAAAGCAATGATGACTGCAGTGCTTGTGTTTCCTTGCAGGTAACCATGGTTAACGGAGGAGGAACAATGTCAAGCACCACCCTCCTTTTAAAGCTTCCAGTCTGTTATTCTAACTCAATCAGCATTACAGAGTGATTTCCAGCCCTGCCCTCATCAACACTGACAGCTAAGTTAAAGTGGTGTTCCGGCTGAAATTATACTTTTTAAATAAAAATACAGCTATAATACACAAGCTTAATGTATTCTAGTAAAGTTAGTCTGTAAACTAAGGTCTGTTTTGTTAGTTTATAGCAGTAGTTTGTTATTTTATAAGCTTACAGCAGGCCGTGGCCATCTTAAGTGTGGGCATCTGAAGCCAGACTGTATTTCTTCCTGCATCTCATCCTTGCAGATCTCACACATGCTCAGTGCAGCACAAGCAGTGTAATAGGTTTCAGGTCAGGTTTCCATAGCAACGGCAGTGTCAGAGGAAGTTGCCGCCCCTTCCCAGAAGGCATTGCAAACAGGAAATGATGCGATGGGCCACGGCCAGGGAGGAGGAAGTGAAAAATGAATACAGCAGATATACAGTAGGTGCTGAGAAAAAAAAATTAAAAAATATCCAATTCGTATACAGTGCACAGTTTAGTGAGGGATGCTGAAGGGTTGTAAAAGTGGGTGGAACACCACTTTAACAAGAGAATAACTGACATGATGTCAGTTGATTTTTTTTCTGGCAGGGCTGAAATGCAGTGGAAATGTTTTTGTTTTTGGGATCAAGTTCATTTTCATAGCAAAGAGGGACTTTGCAATTAATTGAAATTCATCTGAACACTCTGCATAACATTCTGGAGTATATGCATATTGCCATCATAAAAACAGAGGCAGCAGACTGTGAAAATCAATATTTGTGTCATTCTCAAAACTTTTAGCTATATCTTTTGCTGTAGATTAATGCATTTCTATAGTAGAGTAAATCTTCACATTCCTGTGTCAGAAGTTTCTGTTGTTCAAACATGAGGCATGTGGCATGGCACTGCACAGGTTAATTAATGCTTGATCTCTATCTCTAATTTAAGAACTGACATGTCCTATGAAAAAGCTACATATCCCACAATCCCTGGTTCTCAGTCTAGTACTCTGTAGGTGAAAGCTAGTAATTAGATCTGACACAGGCAGAGCAATTAACAGACAGCTCACTGTTTCATCACATTAGCACTCCCACATTTGTGATGCAACACAGAGGAAATGGCAAGGCATGCACTAGATGCTACATGACCCAGGACAAGTGGTTGCCTGTCTCTTAGTAAATAAGGGCAAACTAGGAGGATAAATCTACAGGCATAGGGGAATTGCTCATGGCACTACAAACTACATCCACAATATGTGAGCCCATCATTACAAGTTAAAGAGGAGCTCCGCCGAATTTTTTTTTTTAAAAGTCCTGTCCAGGGCGCCCGTGATGTCGGCACCCGAGGCCGAACCATCTCTCGGTCCTCGGGTGCTGCCGCTTCCATCTTCGGTAAGGGAATCAGGAAGTGAAGGCTTGTGGCTTCACTTCCCGATTCCCTACTGTGCATGCGCGAGCCACGCAGCTCAATACGAATGGTCCCTGCTGTCTCTGGTACCCGTGTGTTTCCCAGCAGACAGCGGGGGGGGAAACAGGAAGTGGCGTAAATAACCGCAGCTTCTGCGGCTATCTATGCCGGAAGTGGGTACAGATACCTGTAATATACAGGTATCTGCACCCCCCTCCCCCCTGAAAGGTACCAACTGTGACACCGGAGGGGGGGAGGAATCCGATGAGTGGAAGTTCCACTTTTGGGTAGAACTCCACTTTAAAGTGTAAGTTCAGGCAAATTCTAACTAAGGCTAAATTTACTCCCACCCCCAAGTCTATTTTATCTAATCCTGTAAAGAAAAGATCTGTATAATTACCTAGTCTGAAGCTGCTTCGGTGCAGTCCCATGGTCAGCTGTCAGCGATGGCTTCATTGTAGAGGAGGGGCAGCCACCAACAGATGCCCCATAATAAGCCTATGGGTGACGTCACCTCCCAGGCATTTACAGCCATTCTCTCCTTTACATTGAAGCCACCTTTGGAGAGATCATGTGACCGGATAGGCACGACTTCAGAATAGGTAAGTATACAGATTTTTTCTTTACAGGGTTAGATAGAATAGGTTTAGAATGAGGGTGGGTGTAGGTTTATTCTTAAGATGGCCATAAACTGTTCAAGTCTTGGCCGCTTTAGCAGGAACCGGACGGGATTCAAACCATGCATGGACAGGCTGAATGTACCCAAGTTGATTGATCCATCAACTTGGGTACAATCAGTATGTCGGATTTTACATGCAATTATTTCTAGCGGCTGTTAGAGCCGCTAGCAATAATCACTGTGTTCTTCTGGCGGGGACAGCTTCCCCCGCCCCCCAAGCTTGAAGAACACAATGGCCCCCGCAAGAGGGATTCCCCCTTCAACACTGACTGTGTTGAAGGGGAAATTCAGTGATTTTTTCAGTGATTTGGATGCAGGAAAGAAAATCGCTCTGTCTATGGCCAGCCTTTCATCAAATTGGCCTGAACTTCCACTACCAAAACAAGCAGTACAGGGAATATAGCTACACTAATACCTGATTCAAATTGCAAAAATATTTGGAAGTGTACAATGCTTTAAAATAGAGTCCTGTACAGAAAAAAATATTGAGGCTGCCATTCTTTCTGAAAATCTTAGATGCCTGACTGTTGTTTCAATTCATTGGCTTCAACATGTATTGAGTCTTTCACCTAGAACATTAAATACTTTTTAGAAGTTATGACCTCACTGACTGCATTCTTGGTCCAAGTCAGTGACTCAGAAAATATCAAAGCCATTGGATTGCCATGACAACCAAACACCTGCCATTTTAAGAAGAAACTTAGTATTGGCAGCTTGAATTTTATTTTAATGCAAGTTTGTTGTATTTATTTTGTATATATTCAAGTCCAAATACATTTACTTTATTTTATCTATACTGTATAATAATTTATAATCACTTTGAAGATTTTATTCTGTCAGTATGCATAAATGACTATTTTGTGCAACCGTTAATTTAAAATATGGCTTAAGAAGCATTTACTAGGTCAGAAAAAAATCAAGAATACTATCTGTTTTATAAATATACTGTTCGTATGTGTGTGTGTATATACAGATATATATATATATAGATATATCTATATATATATATATCTATATATATATAGATATATATATATATCTATATATACACACGATATTGTCAAAAGTATAGGGACTTTAATTGCTTGAACTTTAATTGCATTCCAGTCTTAACATGTCCGTTTTGACGGACTCTGCTTGCTTAGCAGAGATCTCTCCGTTGATCCCCGTTGAGCCGGCGGATGACAGGTCCATCTCTGCTCACTGTACCATGTCAGAGCCCCGCTCTCCTCTATGGGGGATCGGATGAAAACAGACCGCCTGTCCGTTTTAATCCAATCCGCCAGACGGATGGAAAATAGGGTTTCCATCTGACTGGATTCAGCGGATTGGAGCGGATCGAATGTCAGCAGACAGGTCACCGGGAGCGTCCATTCAGGTCCGCCTAAAAAACTGACAGACGGACCTGAATGGTCTGCATATATGAAAGGGGCCTTAGTCTGTAGGGTTCTATATTGGGTTGGCCCACCCTTTGCAGCTATAACAGCTTCAACTCTTCTGGGAAAGCTGTCCACAAGGTTTAGGAGAGTGTCTATGGGAATGTTTGACCATTCTTCCAGAAGCGCATTTGTGAGGTCAAGCACTGGTGTGGACGAGAAGGCCTGGCTCAGAGTCTCCGCTCTAATTCATCCCAAAGGTGTTCTATCGGGTTGAGGTCAGGACTTTGTGTTGCCCAGTCAAGTTCCTCCATCCCAAACTTGCTCATCCATGAAGAGTTGAAGCTGTTATAGCTGCAAAGAGTGGGACAACTCAGTATCCAACCCTACGGACCAAGTCTGGGATGTCATTAAAGTTCATGTGCATGTAAAGGCAGGTGTCCGAATACTTTGAACAATATAGAGTATATATATATATATATATATATATATATATATATATATATATATTCTCTGCTTTTTCTGCTTTAAAAAAAAGGAACCATTTTTAAGTCTTAAGTCTAGAAAATCTGGAGTTGATTTACAAAAGATTTGGATACTGTTTACTTAACATGCGATTCTGAGCAACTCAAGTTGCATCTGAAATTGCATCTGTGTGAACCAGGCCTTATAGCACAAATATTCTCTACTCCTTTAGGGCTCATTTAGAATTGTGGTTGGAGGCGGTAAAGAAACATGGTTAGGCTGCTTTTTTCTGCCCCTGAACCACCACCTTGCAAAGGCAGTGGACAGGGGTCTTCACATGCCATGGTTGCCATGCCTTGCTTTTTTCTACCTATTGCATTTGACCCATTCAAGCAAATGGGACATACCACAGCTGTGACGTGGTAGTGCAGCAGCATCCCCTCTCATTCTGGGACAATGTTTTATCTCCCCGGGACATGGGGCAACCCCCGAACTCGATAAATAGCCGATGACGTGGCTCTATACCCATGTGATCGGCTGTGTCCTATCACCGTTTATCGGCTCTCCTCGCCTCACATTGACAGAGTGTGAAGTGAGGAGAGCTGATCAGCGGGATGTCCTCACAGGGAAGACCTGTACAGATAGTCAGGGCACTGATCATCAGTGCCCTGATTATCTGTGCAGCCTCAACAGTACCCAGCAGTGATGCCAGTTAATGCCTATGGTGATGCCAATCTGTGCCCAATAGTGCCTGCTTATTAGTAGTGCCCATCAGTGCTGCCTATCAGTGCCCCCTATCAGTGACCATCAGTGCAGCCTATCAGTGCCGCCTATCAGTGTTGCATATCAGTGCTGCCTATCAGTGCCCATCAGTGATGCATATTACTGCCTCCCCATCAGTACCCTTCAGTGCAGCCTATCAGTGCCCATCAGTGCAGCCTATCAGTGCCCATCAGTGCAGTCTATCAGTGCCCATCAGTGCAGCCTCATCAGCGCACATCAGTGAAGGAGAAAAATTACTTAATTACAACATTTTCTGACAGAAACTAAGGAAAATGTTTTTTTTCAAAATTTTCTGTCTTTTTTTGTTTTTTTAGCAAAAAATAAAAAACTCAGCGGTGCTTAAATAACACCAAAAGAAAGCTCTATTTGTGTGAAAAAAAATGATAAAAATTTAATTTGGGTACAGTGTTGCATCTCCACGCAATTGTCATTCAAAGTGTGACAGCGATGAAAGCTGAAAATTAGCCTGGCCAGGAAAGGGGCGAAAGTGCCCAGTATTGAAGACGTTAAGGGGTTAAAACAGGCAGCAAGGTAGTGTCATATCGCCTCCTCACTGTCAAACGCCACTAAGAAGCAACTTGAGCGTGGGTCACTTTTCAGAGGTGTGGCATACTTAGCCACACATGTAGACTTAGCCTTAGTAAGCCAAGCCTATTGGGCTGATTTACGAAATGTTTGCGCCATGAGTTAAGGCGCACGGCGAGGCGCAATGCACATTTTCATATTTACGAAACGTTTGCGCTGATAACAGAGCGCTAATCCCCATTTACTATAGTGATTTTGGCGCATGGGAGAATGAAATCTGAGCGCCACTATGGACATGGCGCACGGCATCTTCAATTCAATATTAACAGAAGATGGAGGTGCCAATATTATGGGGTGATGTGAGGAAGTTTAGTAACATCTGCCCAAGTAACAAATATGCCCAAAATAGAATGAGAAAGTAACTTTTTCAGAGAAAGCCTGCCGTGCCTGCAAGTACATTTAGAACTGCGTGAGATCAATGTAAACACTGCTCATGCGCAAGCGGCTCTTGCGCTCGTTCAAATGCGTTTGTTCATTGCGCAGCCAAAATCTTAGTAAATGTCAAGCAACGCAAATGCAATTGCGTGGGTTGAACGGGCGCACCTCTAAACGTGACAATTTTTTTTTACGCTGGATCATCTTCATGTTTTTTTTTTTAAGGAGCTTTGCACAGTCATGTTATTATGTTACGTTGCCAACATGTGACATGCACCTTGTTAAAATTAAACTAAACTCTTGCTCCTCTAGTTCCTCCTAAAAGGGCATTTAACCTTCCCCCTCTAATGCATATGATTTCCTTGGGCTAGCTTTTGCTTTTAAAGGGGAACTCCACACTCCACTCCATTCTCAAAAGGCTGTGAGCTGCCTTCACCGATTCAAACCACATCTTTTTTCAGGGCATACAACAGGGCCAGCTAGGAAAGGTGCGAGAAGAGCGACCGCCCAACCCCCTCCTGAACCATACAAGGCCACATGCACTCAACATAGCTGGCTGCCTTTGGGGCATGTTGGGCTCAGCCCAATACCAACCACAAAGCACCTTGTACCCACTAGTTTAAAGGGGCTTTCCACATTCCGTAAAGCCCCCTGTCTGCAGCCCCCCACAACCCCAGCCTAGGGTTGTGTGGAAGAGTCCCTTGTCCCCCTGAATATGGGAACAAGGTGGTTGACTTTTGGGGTTCCCAAGCCCCTCCTGCCCCCAAGCATACACCCCCCTTTCATGGGCTGGCTTGCTGTGTGTTTGGCTAGGAGTTTGTTAGTGTGTGGCAGGGGCACAATATTTAGTGATTTTAGGGTGGTATTTTCCATGTGGGGGTTCTCATTTTAAGCCTTTTCAGCCCCGAATGGCCTTGTATGTATTGGGGGAGGCAGGCTATTTTTGGTTTTGGGTTAAAATCATGCAGCTACAATGTCTATTTGTACGTTTTCATAGAGCCGTACATCTTTGAAGTAGCATTTAGGATACATGCTACAGATGCACTACTTTACAGGCAGAGTAACCCCCCCCCCCCTCCAAGTTACTAGCTTTAGGGCTAGCTCACTCCATTAGAAACACAGTCCAGATGCGTTCCAGATGTCCCCACCCAACTCAATATAAATGTAGGCCTTCTCTAGGGGTTGCACAGGCAGGGATTGCATTGGCAACTATCATTTTGGATAAAGTATTCATATTGGATTAAGTATTACACTTCGGCTCAGCACTTCAGCGAATGCTCAAAGCGAAAATATGCAACACACTTAACAGACTACAGGTGTCCTAATTCCCCATAGAATATATCTCATCCAGTCTGCTTCTCAATCTCACCACTCTGTATCATGCACTCCCTACTTTTCCTTCTCACAGTTGCATCCTCTCTCCTTAAACTTTCTCTTCTTCACCCCTCTTCTCCACCCCACAGCTTATATATATCACCCTCACTCCTTTCTTCATCGTATTACTGCACTCATCAGCTCCTGCTAATTTTGAACCCACATACCAATAAAACCTCCAGGACACTGAGAAGTGTCCCCCCACATAAGTCACACTCCCATATCACCTCTCTCACCCTTCTGCTTCTCCTAATGTCTGGAGATATTTCTCCAGATCCTGGACCGCCATCATTTACCTTTGGCCAACATACCCAGCACCCCCTATCCTCTGCCAGAATCCGCAATCTACACAATCTAATTTCTATTCCTCTTCTGCCTAGAACCAGCCTTCCCTTTTCCTGTGCCCTTTGGAATGCCCGCTTGGTTTGCAACAAACTTATCACTGTCCATGACCTATTTATCACAAACTCCTTCAACCTACTTTCAATTACGGAGACATGGCTTCAAGAATCTGACTTTCCTTCTCCTGCTGCCCTCTCCCATGGTGGCCTCCTGTAGACTCACTCTCCCAGGCCTAGTGGACAGAAAGGAGGTGGTGTTGGAATCCTCCTATCCCCTCAAAGTACTTTTCAGGTTCTTCATCCACCCCCCTCTCCGTCCCTATCCTCAATTGGAGCTCACTGTATTCGTCTATTTTCTCCAGTTTCGTTGAGAGTTGCTGTGATCTATCAGGCCTCCTGGACCTGTATCAAGCTTCCTTGACGACCTCTCTTCCTTGCTACCGTACTTTCTCTCTTCTGAAATCCCAACAATCATTCTTGGTGACTTCAACATCCCTGTTAATCTTAACACTCCCGCTACTTCTATATTTCTGAACCTAACCTCCTCTTCCTGAAACAATGGGCAAACGCTTCTACTCACTCTGTTGGCAACTGCCTTGACTTCATATTCTCCTACCTATGCACTCCACACAACTTCTCCAACATTCTTTTTCCTCTCTCTGATCACCACCTTATAAGTTTCACTCTCTCCTTGTCTTCCTCCTCTTTGCCTTCCAACTACCAAACAATTACCCGTAAAAGCCTTAGCCATCTTAACCCTTCTCTTCTTTTTTCTGCTACAGATTGTCTCTATGCCAAAATCTCATCCTTGTCCTGCCCCAACCTGGCCACTTCTATCTACAACAGTTCACTGTCATCCACCCTGGATACCTTGGCTCCCCTCACTATGCACAGAATCAGGCCCCGACCGCTACAACCCTGGCAGACAGACATTACCAAAAGTCTCAAAAAACAGAGCCGTGCTCTTGAGTGTCTGTGGCGTAAGACAAAGTCACAGCTAGATTTCAGCCAATATAAATCTGCCCTCCAAAAATACCATTCCTGTCTCCACGCTGCCAAACAGACTTACTTTATCACTCTCATTAACACCCTCTCACGCAGTCCCAGTCTACTCTTTTCTACCTTTAATGCTCTACTTTGTCCGCCATTACCTTCACCCACTAACTTACTCAATGCCCGGAGATTGCTAATCACTTCAAAAATAAGATTGAGACAATTCGTCTCAAGATCTCCTCCACTCTACAGATATCTCCCTCACTTTACACTTTTTGTCCTCCTGTACAATCAAAACTGTTGTTTAACCCAGCTACTACAGAGGACGTCAATAAACTTTTTCTAACGCCCACCTAACCTCCTGCCCGCTGGACCCCGTTCCTTCACAAACACTACGGTCACCCTCTGACTCTATCCTACACTCTTTAACTCATATCTTCAACCTCTCCCTCTCTACTGGCATCTTCCCTAATGACGTGTACACACAGCCAGACTTTTCGATCAAACTTGTCCGACGGAACGAATCTGTCGGACAATTCGACCGTGTGTGGGCTTCATCGGACCTGCAGTGGACCTTTTCTGTCGAAAATAAGACGGAGTTTAGATTTAGAACATGTTTCAAATCTTTCCGACGGGGACTTTGGTGTGATTGTGTGTAGACAAGTCCGATTCAGCGGAAGTCCGTCGAAAATCTCCTTACTCCCTTTTGCCTCCAAACTCCTTGAACGTTTAGTCTAGAACCGACTGGGCGACCATCTCATTAATAACCTTCTTGATCCCCTGGATTTCTTCCACAGCACTCCACAGAAACTGCTCTTCTAAAACTCACAAACGACTTACTAACAGCTAAAACCAACGGTCATTATTCCGTACTCTTACTCTTGGACCTCTCCACTGCCTTTGATACAGTTATGACCCCCTCCTCAAAAAACTCAATTCGCTTGGTATCCATGGCTGTGCTCTCTGTTGGTTCAAATCTTACCTATCTTACCGCACCTTCAGTGTCACTTACAACTCTACTTCCTCCTCTCCAACACCTCTTACTGTTGGGGTCCCCCAAGGTTCTGTCCTTGGACCTCTACTATTCTTGATCTACACATCCTCCCCGGGTCAGCTGATAGCCTCCCATGGCTTCCACTACCATTTATATGTCGATGACACCCAAATCTATCTCTCTACCCCTCAGCTCACCCCATCAGTCTCCTCACACATAATTGATTTACTAACAGACATATCAGCCTGGATGTCACACCAATTCCTCAAACTGAATCTATTTAAAATTGAGCTCATAATATTTCCTCCCCCACGTGTCTCTTCCACTGACTTCTCTGTCAAGATCAATGGCACAAATCAGTCTGTCCCCAAATGCCAGGATGCTAGGGGTAACCCTAGACTCTGTCCTTTCAGGCCCGCATCCAATCCCTGTCCAAATCATGCTGCCTTAGCCTCCACAACATCTCTAAAATATGCCCCTTTTTAACCAATGACACCACCAATCTTCTAATTCACTCCCTGGTCATCTCTCCTCGACTACTGCAACTTACTCCTCATTGGACTACCTTTACATACACTATCCCCCCTTCAGTCCATAATGAATGCTGCTGCAAGACTCATCCACCTTACCAACCCTTCAGTGTACTCCACCCCTCTCTGCCAATCCCTGCACTGGCTTCCACTCACTCAACGAATAAAATTCTAAGTACTAACAATAATTTACAAAGCCATCCACAACTCTGCCCCCAGCTACATTACTAACCTAGTCTCAACGTACCAACCAAGCCGCTCTCTTCGGTCCTCCCAAGACCTCTTGCTCTCTAGCTCTATTGTCACCTCCTCCCATGCTTGCCTACAGGATTTCTCCAGAGCTTCTCCCATCCTTTGGAACTCCCTACCCCAATCTGTCTGACTGTCCCCTAATCTATCCATCTTTAGACGATCCCTGAAAACCCTTCTCTTTAAAGAAGCTTATCCTGCTTCTAACTAATACACTGTTTTACTTTCTCCATCAGCTCATCCCCCACAGCTATTACCTTTTGTATCAATTGACCCTCCCTCCAAGATTATAATCTCTAGCGAGCAGGGCCCTCTGATTCCTCTTTTACCAAATTGTAATGTAACTATAATGTCTGCCTTCATTTTGTTAAGCGCTGCGCAAACTGTTGGCGCTATATAAATCCTGTATAATAATAATAATAATGTGTATGAGTGTAGGAATTTGTAAATGTGTTTTTCCCCCCATGAACCTATATATTGTTCATTGAAGGAAAATATCCAAGAATTTCACAAATTGCATCCACTAGAAAACAACAAGATGTTCTTCTGATAAACAGTGTCATGCTGTTTCGAAGAGACTCAAATTCTTGCTCCTCCTACACAAACTATACAACAGCAGTCTGTTCTGGAATTTGTTCTGTTCCTGAGGTCAAAGAAGGAGCAATGTTTATTTTTTTCTAAGAGACTGTTGACTGGAGCTTGGCAGACGCTGATGACAAAACTTTCTGGATATCCCAGGAAGATTCTTATGTTGTGTTTTCCGTTCTTGAAACAAATGTGGTTTTGAGTAGCGCAGTTGTCATGAAAGAAGATCCTTGTCTAGTCGTACATCCTGTTTACAGATGTGACTGTTTTTTTTACTCTTCATAAGTAGGAAAAAATGAATATCCTTGTGTCTTTTTATTTACAGTTATTATCACATTTGCTGTCTAATTAGTATATATATATACATATATATATATGTGTATCTATCTATCTATCTATCTATCTATCTATCTAGATCTATATATATATATATTTCTCTCTCTCTCTCTCTATATATATATATATATATCTATATATATCTGTATATATAGATATATATATATATATATATATATAGATAGATACCTATATATATACCTGTCAAAAACAGGGTCCCGCTCCCCCCTCACCCCGAAAGGTACCAAGTGTGGCACCAGAGGGGGGGAGGAGACAGATAAGCGGAGCTTCCGCTTTTGGGTGGAACTCCGCTTTAAGCATAGAAGTCCTCTGCCTACAGGCAGGAGAGACTATGAGGCAAATTTTCTTTGTATCAGGCAAACATTCTTGCCATAGCGGGAAACACAGTCATCATAAAAGCATGTTACATGTTGTCACAATAATTTAAGCCAGGTTAGGGGTTCGCCAAGGGGGTGGTAAAAAGAGGCTGCTGAGCTACATTTTTTTCTGTCCCCCAGCCACCCACCTAAAGTCTACAATACCACTGGATGAAGCAGTGCACATGCTGCAGTCCCAACACATTTAACCAGTGGCAGCTGGTGCTCCAAATTTTTGGGAGGCCTGGCCCCCTCAAGCCCCCCCCCCCCCGGGAAGACGGCGATCAGTGGCCTTACCTTAGGAGGCTGCTGATGATGAGGTGGTGCTGGGGTAGGGCTCCTGCCCCTTCTCCCCTGAACCTGCTGCTCCTCGCACCAGCTTGCTGATTGAAGAGCTGGGGCCATTGCTTCTCCTCCCAACCAAACAGGCATTGCTTCTCTTCCTGGCCGAACAGGAAGTGGGTCCTGAGACCCGATTGGCCGGGAGTCTTAAGACTCCCTGGCCAATCGGGTCTCAGGACCCGCTTCCTGATTGGCCAGGAGGAGAAGCAGGAAGACGTAAGCTAATATTAAATCGCTAATGTCACACAACTGGGTGGGCTCAGGGCGCAGTGCTATGTGCCCTGAGCCCACCCTTCTTTGAAGCCAATTAGAGCCTCAGGTTCTAATCATGTGCTTAAAAAAAAACAAAACATTGAAATCCATGCGTCTGGCACCCTGCATGTATATTAGGGGCCAGGCGCATTGATTGGGGGAGGGCGGCACTGCCCCTTATGAACGGGCCACCACTGCATTTAACACGGCGTGTTGGATTGATAGATGGTGCCACCTGTCACACTCAGATATTCAAGTCAATGAGGCCATGCAGATCACTTGTGATAAAGAGAGAATGCTGCGCTGATCCCCAAAATTATTAGTCAAAGTAATGTATAGCAGCTGACACACAAACAAACCAAGTCAAACCAACTATAAAGAAACAAGTGCAGTGCTAAAATCCCAAACCACAACTGGAATCGTGAATGGATCAAACAAAAAAAGAAAAATTTGTTGGTAACAGTGACTTACAAGCAACTGTAGGTGATTGTGAGTCAACAAAATACAAAAACCTGTGGAGCGTATACAAATGTCCGTGATGAAATGTGCTATGCTCCACAGAAAATAGTGAGTAAAACCACAAATAAATCTGTGACTATGAAAAACCTATGAATATTTGTGAATCAACATAATATAAAACCAGTGAAATGTATAAAACAGTCTGTGATGCAATATGCTATGCTCTGCGACCAGAGTCCATAAATAAACATGAAAAAAGTCTTCTCAAACAGAGGGGGAGCTTGAACAAAGGATGTTGACTGAAGACTGGAGTATAGGACAATCACAGGAAACACTTCATAAACATCTAAGGTGGGTACTCTTACCGGATCTTGTAGGACGTATCTGGCGTATAGCAGTACGTCTGTCAGAGCTTATGGAGGAGACCTCCCGTGGAATCCTCCCAGGTGTAATCCCTTGGGTCACGATCCCCGATAGGCAGGGTTGTCACAGGTGGAGATTAACGGCTCACTCACATATTCTCCGATTCCAGGGCCACAGCGGTCAAAGGAAACCAACAGTGGATGAAGTCATGGAGAAAAAGGAGGAAAAAGGCTCCACATGGCGTAGGTCAAAACTAAAAGGAATTTATTGAATAAAAAACCTTTACAGGTAAAAGTGATCACAAGTAGTTAAAAATGGTGGCAACGTGGGAAGCTGGAATGCCCTATGCGTTTCGACTGAAAAGCCTTCAACTGAGGCATTACAAATTGAATGGGTCCGCCCCCATCATGGCGGAACCGGAAGTAGTGGATTCAGTACCATAAACCTTAAGAACAAACCACATATATTTAGAATCTCATACATGGTAGTACAGATCCCTCAGTCATTTTTATAAGTTTAGTCCTTATTCACTGTACTACCATGTATGAGATTCTAAATATATGTGGTTTGTTCTTAAGGTTTATGGTACTGAATCCACTACTTCTGGTTCCGCCATGATGGGGGCGGACCCATTCAATTTGTAATGGTGTATACAGTTTATATATATGGGCAATGTGGGGAGGTTGTTTTATGCCCCAGTTGAAGGCTTTTCAGTCGAAACGCGTAGGGCGTTCCAGCTTCCCACGTTGCCACCATTTTTAACTACTTGTGATCACTTTTACCTGTAAAGGTTTTTTACTCAATAAATTCCTTTTATTTTTGACCTACGCCATGTGGAGCCTTTTTCCTCTTTTTTCTCTATGACTTCATCCACTATTGGTTTCCTTTGACCGTTGTGGCCCCGGAATCGGAGAATATGTGAGTGAGCCGTTAATCTCCACCTGTTACAACCATGCTTATCGGTGATCGTGACCCAAGGGATTACACCTGGGAGGATTCCACGGGAGGTCTCCACCATAAGCTCTGACAGACGTACTGCTATACGGCAGATACGTCCTACAAGATCCGGTAAGAGTACCCACCTTGGATGTCTATGAAGTGTTTCTTGTGATTGTCCTATACTCCAGTCTTCAGTCAACATCCTTTGTTCAAGCTCCCCCTCTGTTTGAGAAGACTTTTTTCATGTTTATTTATGGACTCTGGTCGCAGAGCATAGCATATTGCATCACAGACTGTTTTATACATTTCACTGGTTTTATATTATGTTGATTCACAAATATTCATAGGTTTTTCATAGTCACAGATTTATTTGTGGTTTTACTCACTATTTTCTGTGGAGCATAGCACATTTCATCACAGACATTTGTATACGCTCCACAGGTTTTTGTATTTTGTTGACTCACAATCACCTACAGTTGCTTGTAAGTCACTGTTACCAACAATTTTTTCTTTTTTTGTTTGATCCATTCACGATTCCAGTTGTGGTTCGGGATTTTAGCGCTGCACTTGTTTCTTTATACATGCAGATCACTTTCCAATGAATGGGCTAGTGTGAGCCTAGACTAAAACCAGAAAATAGTTGTGTAAAACAGCTGGCCCTTAGATTGTGACTGTGGCTTTTTGTGCCAGTGTGCACGAAGTGAAGAAAACCTGGCCTTGGTCTTTACAGTTATGGTATTGGTAAATATTGCTGGTCATTTCATACTAGTTAGACACTGCTATATCCCAGGACTTTCTCCATAATAAGCTGGTGTAAGGTATGAAATCAAAATGTTTTCATCCACTTTGAACATCCAGCAAAAGCGATGAAAATCTAACTGATTCTGTACTGTATATATCACTTTCATGTTATATTTAAAGAGCATATGCCAAAAACGAATAATAGTTGCCTCCAAGGTTGAACCACAACTGGTTATGTGATGAAACAAAAAGTTTCTGTTCTGAATAGTAGATAGTTATCAGAATCTCTGACAAAAGCTTTAATGCACAGAAGAAGCTGATGGCATTAAGATTTTTTATTCAAAGGATTAAATAACACATCATAGGTAGCAGGAAGGGAAGACCTAATCACTGTGTTTCAGCTGCAGTAATCCCAAAGTTAGTTGCAATGTGATAATCCATTCTTGGAAGGACATTATGGATCTTGGCAAGTAGTTGTTTCAGAGGCTTACTGAAAAATAAATGACACAGCTGCATGTGATGGTATTTGAAGATTTGAAGCTATACTACTACTGAGGGCACGTGCTTCATTTATATAATATATATATATATATATATATATATATATATATAAATATATAATTGTGCTCATAAGTTTATATACCCTGGCAGAATTTATGCTTTCTTGGCCATTTTTATGAATGATAACACAAAAATTTTTCTTTCACTCGTGGTTAGTGTTTGGCTGAAGCTATTTATTATCAATCAACTGTGTTTACTATTTTTAAATCATAATGGCAACAGAAACTACCCAAATTACCCTGATCAGCAGTTTACATACCCCAGTTCTTAATACAGTGTATTTTAACATCAATGACAGCTTGAAGTCTTTTGTGGTATTTGTGGATGAGGCTCTCAGATGGTAAAGCTGCCCACTCCCCTTGGCAAAAAGCCTCCAGTTCCTGTAAATTCTTGGGCTGTCTTGCACGGACTACACGTTTGAGATCTCCCCAGAGTGGCTCAATGATATTGAGGTCAGGTGACTGAGATGGCCACTCCAGAACCTTCTCTTTATTCTGCTGTAGCCAATGACGGGTCGACTTGGCCTTGTTGGAATGTCCAAGTATGCGCAGCTTGCAGGCTGGTGAATGCAAATTTTCCTCCAGTATTTTTTGATAACATACTGCATTTATCTTGCCAACAATTTTGACCAAATTTCCTGTGCCTTTGTAGCTCACACATCCCCAAAACATCAGTGATCCACCTCCGTACTTTTCATCATAGGCCTTGTTGACTCCTCTCCAAATGAAGTGTTTATGGTGGTGGCCAAAAAGCAAAATTTTGGTCTCATCACTCCAAATGACTTTGTGCCAGAAGGTTTGAGGCTTGTCTCTGTGCTGTTTGGCATATTGTAAGCTGGATACTTTGTGGCATGTGCATAGTAATGGCTTTTTTCTGGCGACTCGACCATTCAGCCCATCTTTCTTCAAGTGCCTCCTTATTATGCATCTTGAAACAGCCACACCACATGTTTTCAGAGAGTCCTGTATTTCACATGAAGTTAATTGTGGGGTTTTTTTTGCATCCCAAACAATTTTCCTGGCAGTTATGGCTGAAATTTTAGTTGGTCTACCTGACCGTGGTTTGGTTTCAACAGAATCCCTCATTTTCCACTTCTTGATTACAGTTTGAACACTGCTGATTGGCATTCTCAATTCCTTGGATATCTTTTTATATCCCTTTCCTGTTTTTTACAGTTCAACTACCTTTTCCCACAGATCATTTGACAATTATTTTGCTTTCACCATGACTCAGAATCCAGAAACATCAGTGCAGCACTGGATGAAGGATGCAAGGGTCTGTCAGGAGTCTAGAAACTCATTGACCTTTTATACACACACACTAATTACAAGCAAACAGATCACAGGTGAGGATGGTTACGTTTAATAGTCATTCAAACCCCTTTGTGTCAACTTGTGTGCATGTTATCAGGCCAAAATCACCAGGGTATGTAAACTTTTGATCAGGGTGATTTGGGTAGTTTCTGTTGCCATTATGATTTAAAAAGAGTAAACACAGTTGATTGATAATAAATGGCTCCAGCCAAACACTTACCATGAGTGAAAGAAATGTTTTTGTGTTATCATTCATATTCTCTGAAAAATGGCCATGAAATCATACATTCTGCCAGGGTATGTAAACTTATTAACATATTAAGTAAAATGTATTAAATAAAATAAAAATATTGGCATGAGGGATGGAGAAATGTATTTATTGCTTCTTTAATTTAAGAGGGTGCAAAAATAATGATTCCCAGGTGGGAATTCAGGTCTTGCTAAGAATTCAACGCGTATCAGAAAATCCACTAAGATGTATACGTAACAATTAATCAGATTCGGATTTCTAGTTTTAGATTTTAAGGTTTTTTAGGAAAACACACTTTCACAAACAGAATTGAAGCCTGTGTCAGGTAATTTCTTGCTACCTTTTACTTAAAATAATGTAGTATAATTCAGCCGAACTCCTACACCCATTCACACTGAAAACTGGACATGCAGAGACAATATATTATTTGTTCTATAATGAAGTGAAAAGATTTTTTTCTCTTAGAGGAAAAGAGGAAGCACTCTGATTCTGAGGGCTTAGAATAGCTCAGATTTTTTATGGGGAACACATTTACGCCATCATAAAATTGAACGTGAACTTGTACTTTGCCCATGCAAGGCAAAACAACAGCTTCACTTTAATGATTATCCTTCTACCTGCAGAAACATAACTTTCCTTTGCCCCCCTGTCATTGTGTTTTCTGCTGGAAGTAAAGAAAAATACTTCCAGAAGTTGGAATTATGTGAATCATTTCTTTACTCCCAAGTGACAGCACTGTTGCATAGTGATTGGCCCAGATCTGTCACATAGGGCAGGTGGAGATTTCTCGTCCTTGTGTGTAAGCTTTGACTGGGATCCAACTGGTGATTAAACATCTTTGTGCTTTACATTCAGCAGCAAATGAAAGGGTGGGTGAGTGAAGGACAGCTAAGTATTGGATGCAAGCATTGTGGGCCAGCCTTAGGGTGAACTTTTGGCATTGTCCTTCATGGAGAAAGCACAGCTATAGTTTAAGAACAACAAAGTCCAGCTGTAACAGCTAATCAGCGGCAATCTATAGGGGCTTGCTGCTCAGTAAAGGTCAACCAATGATGGATTTTCATAGTTTAACACTAAAAAATGTAAAATGAACATGTCCATGAAGGACAACAGGTTCACTTTAATGACCGCTTTCCCAGCTACACCTTGCCTCATTTCTTTTCCTTCCTCATCCTTTCCTGCTCTATATAGACACAAGTAGTGAAGGCAAGAAGTATGGAGTAAGCTTCATGTCATAACTTGAATCTTTAGGGTTCATGCACAATGGGTGTTTAGCCCCAGTGTGTGAGGTTCCAAAGTTTAACTGCAGCTTGAGGGCAGGGGTGCATCATCCAGCCCCGCTGTCAGCTCCGCTGTCAAACTATGAGAATCTGACTGCATCTGCAGGTGCACAAGGCTGGGTGATGCACTCAGCGGTACTTCTGTTTAGGCCAGTATGCGCTCCAGGACAAATATCCGGAATACAGACTGCTTGCATTGCGAGCATTCGTCCCTGGATGCATACAGTCTTAAATGTACACAGGATTTCACAGGATTTCTTTATTCTGAGACAATTGGGATATACTGCCGCCTCCAGCAGGAACTGAACACAGGCAAACAAAAAAGCTGTTGGCCAGCTAGGTATAACCTCCCCCACTCCCAGCATGCTTCACTTTTGTAGAAAAGCATTATTAGGAGTAGATTATAAACACGGAGTGGTAAGTATAAAAAGCCTGTTTTCTTTCTTGTTCATTAAAGGCCAACTCTGGGCTGGAAAAATAATACACTTGCAGTGGGACCCCTCTTGTTCCAACGCTAAATGCTCATCAACGCTAGGGGTAGAGGAAGAGACTGTGTTACTTACCTTATCTCTTGCTCTCCAGCAAGCTCTGGCACTCTCCTTTTCTCCATAATGCTCCAGACTGTGGACATTCCCTCAGCTGCATCATCACATACACTGCAGGACTTTTAGCCCTGCAGTGTATGTGGAGGAGGAAAATGTGTGACCAGGGCCCGGAGCACCTTATGGATAGGGGTTCAGGGGACTGGTCGCAAGATTCAAGGGAGCTGGCTGGAGCGACAAATAAGGTATTACTCAATCTACCCCTAGATCTAACAAGCATTAAACCCTTGCATCGTGAGGGTCCCTAATGTAAGTGTATTTTTTTTTCTGTGCCCGGAGTTTTTTCTTGTGGGTCACAGTAGATGGTGGCGCGAGAAGCGTCTAATTGAAGCAGTGGCTGAAAGGTAAACCAGCATAGCTGAACATAGAGATAGAAGAACAATATTCTGGTTTAGGTTAAAGGCCAAAACCAACAACCACCTTAGGAAGGAAGGGGCCTCTAGGCCTCAACACTCTAGGCCCCAACACCATCTTATCCTTGTGTAACAAAAGGTAATGTTCTTGGCTGTAAAACCTTTTTCTTTCCACAAGATGGCAGTAGCAAGTGCGCTTTATTTAGATTGTGACTGACTTTAGGCTGTGGCACACTGGGGGATGTTGTCTGGAGAATGATCCAGCCACGGCTATCACTGGGAAATCAACTACAATACCCAGCGGAACCTGGCAATGAAATCTGTAGTTCTTTTATAGAGTTGTGAGTCTATGACGGCTGCAGCGCAATAGTCTAGTACTGGGATGTCGTCATATGACGGTGCCCCAATATTGAGCCTGCTGCATGCCCATAGCGGGGAGTGGGCGGCAAGCTCTGTGATTGCCGTGTCGGGCGGACACTGCTAATCACATATTGAGGTAAAGAGACAATTAGCGGCTCCTTAGCACTTGATCAGCTCTGTCTAATCACAGCTGATTACAGATATCAACAGAAGCTGGTTATCGGCACTCTTTTCCTCATGGTGACAGCATGAGGAGAGGAGAAGAGTGCTGATAACTGACTTCTCTAAAAGGGATAACTACACTGATAATCAGGGCACTGATTATCAGTGCAGTATCAACAGTGCCCACCAGTGCTGACAATCAGTGCCCACAAGTGCTGGCAATCAGTGCCCACCAGTGCTGCCCATCAGTGCTGCTAATCAGTGCCCATCAGTGCCTCCACTGTGCCACCTACCAGTGCACATAAGTGACATTTATCAGTGCTGCTTTCCAGTGCCGCCTATCAGTGCAGCCTCATCAGCGCTCATCAATGAAGGAGAAAAATTACCTGTTTGCAAAATTTTATAGCAAACTACGAAAACGTTTTTTTTTCAACATTTTCAGTTTTTATTTGTTTATTTAGCAAAAAATAAAAAAAAAACAAGTGATAAAATACCACCAAAAGAAAGCTCTATTTGTGTGAAAAATGTTTTAAAAATGTAGTTGGGTACAGTGTTGCATGACTGCGCAATTGTCATTCAAAATGTGACAGCGCTGAAAGCTGAAAAGTGGCCTAGGCAGGAAGGGGTAAAAGTGCCCAGTAGGCATATGGTTAACCAGCGGCTCCTGTGGGGGTAGTTCTACCCTTGTGTAAGACCAGATAGGATTCTTTACAGGACAAGGCCGCCAGTTCAGACAGGTGCCTTCCAGAGGCGATGGCAACAAGGAAAGCATACTGTGAGTGAGAGTAGAAAAGGGAATATCCTGAATGGGTCCAAAAGCCAGTTTTAAAAGAGCCGAGACACACAAATTAAATTCCCACAGAATCACAGGTGACTGAGTATCAGGACTTGGACCCCAGAGCTATAGGGCACAGTTCTAGGGGCTTCCATCAGGTGTCTCCCAGCAGCCAGCAGATCCCAGTAATTAGGCTACACCTAATGCTGGCTGCTGGGAAGGTAAATAATCCTTACCTTGATTTGCATATTTTCTTCAGTGTTTTGTCTGTTAGCCAGATACCCGCCTGCTGATTTTTCCTGATCCTGATTCCTGCTGTGATCCTGTACACTACTACGTCTCATCTGCTCCCCCTGGTTCCTGATTCCAGTCCTAGTTCCCTGTGTCTGACTGTTCCTTGCACCTCCAGTTTACCTTGTTATTCCATGCTTCCTTTTTGTTTATATATATTGTATTATAGTTAGGTTTGCTAGGTAGGTTTTCTGTCCCATGGTTACTGTTCACTTACAGTCAGGTCCATAAATATTGGGACATCGACACAATTCTAATCTTTTTGGCTCTATACACCACCACAATGGATTTGAAATGAAACGAACAAGATGTGCTTTAACTGCAGACTTTCAGCTTTAATTTGAGGGTATTTACATCCAAATCAGGTGAACGGTGTAGGAATTACAGAAGTTTGTATATGTGCCTCCCAGAGTTCATTTCAAGTGTGCTATTTGCATTTGGAATCTGTTGCTGTCAACTCTCAATATGAGATCCAAAGAGCTGTCACTATCATATTTATGGACCTGACTGTATATTTTCACTTTTGCATTGTATACGGTTTGCAATTGATGGTGTTTTGTTTCACTATTAATAAATCTTACTTAAATTATGCTCAATACTCAATCTTACTTGGTTCTATTCCTGCTTCCTTGAGTGTAGCTCACCGATTTGGTCATCCCTGCTGCCGCCGGATACCTGCAATCCATATCCCTTACAAAGAGCTACATGAGATACCTGCTACAAAAGCCTTGATCAACAACTGGGAGGCTAGCAGTCTTTGGAATAAAGGGATACCAAGGGTTGAGGTGTTCCCTTTGATGTTGCACAAGACCAAATGCTTATCTAAGCTCGATTGCAGAAAGGTTAGTATTCCTCCCACTGAGTATTACCTTGGTTGAAATGTTCTTTCTTCATACCAGGTAAAATACTGTAAGCCTTCAATATGCAATGGTAGACATTGTAGTAGGTAGAATTCCTAGCTTTTAACAGCAATGAATTACCAGATCAGAGAGATCTCAAAACACAGGTTCCAAGAGCCATGTTGGTAAAACCAGTACCTTGAAGAACCTTAGGGCAGGAGATATAGTCAGTCTGGAAGACATCACAAGGTGACTGTCAGAAGTTGGTCAGGTCAAAGTAGTACATCCACCTGGGCTAGTACAGCACTATGAGGTTCACCGTAATGTGCTCCCTCTCGATCCTTTGGAGTAGACAAGGAAGGAGGGGGAAGGGTATAAATCAGGTTGTACTGATCCCATGGAGTTGCCAGAGCATACTGTGCTTCCACCAGAGGATCTCTGCTTCTGGAGACAAACCTGTCCAGTTTATTATTGAACCTGGAGGCAAGGAAATCCCCATCCATGGTCCCATACCCATGACACAGGTCCTGAAACATTTGCGAGTGTAGAGACTATTCTCCTGGGTCCAAGCATGTTGGTTGAGGAAGTCAGCCTGGCAATTGTTCACACCTGGACTGTGAATAGCAGATAAGACTGGAATGTAGAGTTCTGACCAGACTAAAGTCCTTTCAAAAGCAGCCTGGAGGTCTGAGAGGCAGGTTGGACAGCATGAAGTGGGGAGGGACAGAAAGTGTAACTCTAGCTTGTAGTCCTTGGAAACCATGTCTCTTAACCAAACATCCAAGATGCTTTTTTTTAACAGGTGTCCACAGTTACAGCCATCGACATGCTCTCCCTTCTCTCCTCTGTCTGGTGAGAAGTTCCCAGTCCCAAGCTTTTAGCCAATAGGACAGTAGCGGCCTGTAATGCAGGGCACAGGGACGCCACCCCCCTAATCCATGCGTCCAGCCCCCTAATCTACATGCGGGGCGCTGGACGCATGGATTCCAATGGGTTTTTTTTTTTATAGAAGCATGCGATTAGAGCCAGAGGCTCTAATAGGCTTCAAAAAATGTGTGACAATAGCGAATTAATATTCACTATTGTCTCCCTGATTCTCCTCCTGGCCAATCAGGAAGCCTTGGCTGAGAGAAGAGGCGATCCTATTGGTTGCTGAGGAGGATAAGGGAGGAGACGCAGGGGAAGCCACCGTGAAGCACCAGGAGGAGGAGACGCCACTCGGAGGAAGCGCTGCCTGCGACCTAGATGGGGTAAGTGTGGGGCTGGTGACTGACTGACAAGGGGTTGCCTGTGGCCCCCATGACCGGGGTGGGGGTGGCGGCGGATGGATTGTTTGCCGCTGCCCCCAAAAATTATACAACCAGCTGCCACTGCAATAGGAGTCCTTTTCAGAACTTGATCTCTTCCAAAATGGTCGATGCTCCTGTACCAGGGACACTCTCCATTTCAGCACTGTCCATACTGCAGAAAGGGAGTAATAAACCGCAACAAGGGGGGCACATTTTGTCTGGCATAATAAAGGAGCAACAGACCAGGCAACAAAGAAGACAGAAAGAAGCAATTATTTTGTAATTTTGTATCAAGGGGCACAGAAATGCCTGGTGCTCTTCTCCAATTCAGCCACAAGATGTTGCCATAGTTAGCCTAGAGAGTAGACCTAGGGAGCCTATGTCAGTAAATCAAGTGTGGGACATCTTGGGAAGTAGGGTTCTGTATTAAAAGTCTTATGGGAGTCTGCCTGGGACTTGTGTGTAGAGGCCCAAGCTACAGAAAAGATGTAGGCTGTGAGGTCCTATATGTTGAAGCTTCCTTTAGGCCTGGTTCACACCTATGCATTTTTAGTGCTTTTTGCATTTTCCACATTTGCACTACAGAACAAATCTGCAAAAAGCAAAAAGCACAAAAAATGCATATGTGTGAACCACGCCTTAAGGGGGAAGCACGGGAGGAAGAGCACAGGACCTTTGGAACTACTCACATCCTTTTTGCATTGGATGCAGGAATCTGATAAATCACCCCAATGGAACATGCTCCTCAATTTGGCTCTCTTCTTGTTATTGCTCTTTTAAATGTTTGCAACTCAAAAAGGAATGTGCTGTCACCATGATGACAGCACACCATGATGAAGGGTGCTTTTTTGGACCACTAAAACACATTGAAAGCTCTTTAGATTGCCCCCCTGTTTTTTCATTGGAATACAGTTGTATCTGGACCTTTTATCGGTGGCGGGGCGCTTCAATTTACATTTTGGCTAATAATGCTGGAGTTGGCACAGCCAGTCTTTCCTGCAAAATGGATGTGAGCCCTCTACTCAATGTCAAATTTGAAGCACCCACTTAAATACCAAAATCTACCCCCTTTCCTTCTTCTCATTTAACATTCTTATTTACACTATTGAGGCTGAGCTTTAATAAGACTGGATACAAGCTGTGAGTGTTGATATGTGTGTAGGGCCCAGGGGCCCTGACCATGGTAATGACTATGCACTACACATAGGATTATGGCAATGACCATGCACAACACATTGGATGCTACAGATTAAAAAAAAAGATATCAGGTCAGATCAATCCTACAAATATAAGATATTTTACTCAGTAAAGAAGAATGTATTTTTTTAAGAATACTATACTAGCATATCTTACCCAGCAGTCTTCATGTTGCACTGTTTTCCTTGTCAAAAGAAGTTTATTGAGTATACAATGTTATAAAGATATATAAAGTAAGTTTACAAGGATCTATAAAGTAAGCTCATTGTTTTACAGTAGGGTTTCTATAGGTAAATATAATGAAATTTCAAATATTAAACATTGGGTTTACGTAAACCTAAATTAAAGATATATATATCATTTCCTTAGTTACTTTTGTAGGTATTTAAATGATTTATACCTACTATACATATTGTTTACAAGTAGAGTGTATATAGGTCAAATAAATTCTGATAATGAGCTTTAATCGTAAGGTGGAGAAAAGGAAAGAAAAAGAAGAAAAAGGGTTGAAAGGTAGAGGTATGGTCCACAAGGTTGTCCCGCTCGTCAGTTTATTATTCTTTTTAGTTCTCTTTGAAGCCTTAGAATGGGTGTCTCTGTAAGTCATTTAATCTGTTACCATGGCAACAGGACAGAGTCATTGAAGTTTGACAGGAACTGTTGTTTTATCCAAGGATGCCAAAGTTTTTCAAATTTTGGAATTTGATTTTGATCGATGGCTACCATCTTAGCATGGGACATTGTATTATTCATTCTGTGAATTGTTTCTGCTAGTACCAATGTAGGAGATTTCCATGCCTTGGCCACTGTTTGTTTTGCAGCCGTTATTAGTTGGATCATAAGTTTGAATTGAGAGAGTGTTAACCATTCCGGTTTTAGATTAAGTAAAGTTAAATATGGATCTGGTAGTATTATTTTTTTAAATATTTTAGATGCAATCACGAAGACTTCCTTCCAGAAGGTTTGGATTACTGGGCACATCCACCATATGTGTAAATATGTGCCTATTTCTGGGCATCCTCGAAAACAAAGAGCTGAGGTATTAGGTGAATATTTTGCCACTCTAGCGGGTACAAGGTACCAGCGAGTTAGGACTTTATAATTTGTCTCCAGTGCTAAGATGTTGGGTGAAGATGACTTAGATGTGAGCCATATGTTAGACCAGTCCGTGTCTTCTAAAGTTCGTCCCAGGTCCTCCTCCCACCTCTGAACGTAAGAGGGTCTATTAAGATTTGCTACTCCATATAATTGATTATAAAGTGATGAAATTGTACCTTTAGCAAATGGATCTTTTGTACAGATTGATTCAAAAATGGATAATTGGGATAATGGTGTATCCCCCTTTAGGAATGGTGTATAGAAATTTTTGATTTGGAGATATCTAAATATCTCAGAGTTTGGTAGATCATATTTTTCTCTAAGCGATGGGAATGAAAGGAATGATTTAGATGCTATGAAGTCATTTAGTGTCTGAATGCCTGATGTTGTCCAAGCTTTAAAAGAATTTGGGTAGATCCATGCCGGATAAAAGGCCAGATTTCTGATAAAAGAAAGGAGAGGATTGTGTGGAGATTGTAACTGATATTTGGTTTTTAGTTTATCCCAGAGAGATAAGAAGTGTTTAGTTATGGGATTATGAATTTTAAAGCGGTCTTTAGGATCAAGCCATAATAAATTTGATATTAATAGAGGGTCATTTTCTGAAGCCTCTATAAATACCCATAATGGGATTTCCTGTTTTGCATGGTATTTGGACAGACTGGCCAAATGTGCTGCTCTGTAGTAGTTAGTAAAATTAGGGTATCCCAGGCCTCCTTTATTTTTGGGAAGATGTAGTGTGTGTATAGGTATACGTGGTTTAGAAGAGCCCCATATAAACGAAGTTGCTCTTTTTTGTACTATTCTCAAAAAATAGGAAGGAATTGCAATAGGGAGGACTCTGAATAGATAAAGCAATTTGGGTAGAATAGTCATTTTGATTGCATTAATCTTCCCTATCCAGGATAAAGGAAGTTGCGACCATTGTTTTATTAGATTTGTGATCTGTCTTAATACAGGAGGATAATTGGTTGAGAATAAGTCAGAATGAGATGCTGTTAAATGAATTCCAAGATATGGGATTGATTTTTCTGCCCATGTGAATGGGAGTGCAGCCCTAGCTGGGATCAATTCCATGTTTGTGAGTGAAATATTAAGCATTAGGCATTTCTTAGGATTAATCATAAGGCCGGATAGGGCTGCAAATCCATCAAGAGCTGGTATTAAGTTAGGACCAGAGACCTGTGGTGATGATAGAAAAAGTAATATATCGTCTGCAAATATACATAATTTGTGTGTAATACCTCCTACTTCAATGCCAGTTATAGTTTGGTTTGTTCTGATGTATTGGGCCATGGGTTCGAGTATAAGGGCAAATAATAAGGGAGATAATGGGCAACCCTGTCGGGTACCTCTTTCGATATTAAAGGCTTCAGATTTGTATCCAGCATATTTTATATAGGCTTTGGGTTTATTATATAATGCTTTGATCCATGTTAAAAAGTGGGGTCCAAAACCCCATTTTTGTAATGAATATTGCATATATTGCCAGAATACTGTGTCAAATGCCCTCTTAATATCGAGAGATAGAAAACATAAAGGGATTTTCCGTTTTTTAGCAATATGTGCCAATAACACTGCCCTGCGTATATCATCGCCTGCCTGTCTATTTGGCATGAAGCCTACTTGATCTCTATGTATTAATTTTCTTATAATGCTATTAAGGCGTTTTGCTATTATTTTTGCTAATAATTTAATATCGAGGTTTAACAGAGAGATAGGCCGATAATTCACACAGGAAGTATCATCAGAAAGGGGTTTTGGAATCATACAAACAATTGCCATTAGTGTTTCTTGCCGAAAAGAATGTCCATCTAGAAGTTTGTTAAACGTTTCAGTGAGAATGGGAGAGAGTATTTCTGAGAATGTTTTATAGTATAAAGCCGAGTAGCCGTCTGGGCCTGGTCTTTTGTTAAGTTTTAGGTCTTTTATGGCGTTAGCAACTTCATCTATAGTTATAGGCTCATCCAAACTGCTTTTTTGATTCTGAGATAACTCAGGTAAGGTTATTTTTGAGAAGAAGGATTCAGCCTCTGTAGGATTAAATTCATTGTTTGTCTTATATAAAGTTGCGAGATGTGAGTGAAATTTATGGACTATTTTAACTGGATTACAAGTGTAAACATTTTTTGATAATTTCAAACGTATTGGTTTGAAAGATTTGTTAGTTGAATTTAATGCCCGAGCCAAATATGTACCTGGTTTGTTTGTATTCATGTAGAAATTGTGTTTGGAGCGTTTGAGGGATTTATCAACTGACTCAGTGAGAAATAGATCGTATTCCAATCTAGATTTTTCCAGATGAGATTTTGTACTCTGAGATGGATTATCTTGAAATGATATGTAGGCTGCATTAAAATTGAGTTCTAGTTTTTTTGCTAGATTTTTGCGTTCCCGTTTAAATAGTGCCATTTGTCTTTGTATTGTACCACGCAAGACAGGCTTATGAGCTTCCCACAGTGTTATTGGGGAGATGTCTGTTGTATTATTAATTGATATGTATTCCTTTAAAGCTTGTTCAATGGCCATCTGATGTAGTGGGTGTTTGAGCATTATGTCCGGTAAGTACCACGTTGGGTCATGCGCTTTTGGTATGGCTGAGGCTATAGTAGTGTATACTGCATTATGGTCAGACCACGGAATCGGAATTATATCTGATGCAATAATTTCTGGTATCATTCCTATTGTTAGAAAAATATGATCTATTCTGGTGAAGGTTTGATGAGGGTGCGAGAAATAAGTGAATTTCTTTTTCATTGGGTTACTTTCTCTCCACGAATCTACCAGATTGTATTTGGAAAGAAGTTGAGAAAAAGGTAATCTAGAGGTTATTTTGGATGGTGTAAAAGGTGATTTATCTAGAAATGGGAGGAGGACCTGGTTCGAATCCCCACACATTATCACTGTTCCTATTTTGTGTGTATTAATCACTTGTAATATATGTGAGAGGAATGGTGTAGGTTGTTTGTTAGGAGAGTAGTAGGAAATCACCGTGATTGCTGTATCCATTATATAACCCATGAGTATCAGGTATCTACCTTCTGGGTCTTTAATTTCTGATGATAAGGTGAATGGTGTGGATCGGTGAAATGCAATTAGAGTTCCCCTTTGCTTGGTACAGGCAGAAGCCGTGTAAATTTGTTGATAAAAAGGAGAAATATATTTTGGAGTAGAATCTTTGGTGAAGTGTGTTTCTTGGAGGCATACTATGTGAGCCTTCTTGTTATGGAAAGTACGGAAGGCTTTGGTCCTTTTTTGAGGGACATTTATTCCCTGAACATTCAGGGAAAGTATATTCAGTGGTGCCATGGCAATAGATCAAATAGTTTTGACTTACTTTTTGTTATGCAGAGCTGACTGCGCAGATCAACCTGTGTGGACTGAAGAGATGAATAGATAGAAAAGAAACCAGTGAATTCTGGAGTAAAGAGTAAACAAAAAACATATGAGATTAGATGATACATTGTATAAATTATTTTTTGCAAGTAATCACAATTTACCCGTGAAAGAGAATAAATATCTCTCTCAGGGGAATAAGTGCCTTTGTCACACTCCCACATAATATGGTTGGGAGAATGAGGAGGGCTAATGGGGGTACACGGATCTTCCGCTTACAGGATAGAAGTGCTATGTCAAAAGACATCAAAATGATGTTTCATTAATTGGAGTGCAGAATATAGTTTTTGTTGAAATTATTTATTCCAGGGTGGTTGTATATGGTTAGTCTTGCCCTAGGCTAAATAATTCAGTTAGAAAGGTACTGTTAATAACTTTGGTATTGATGAAGATAGTTTGAATTATTTGGGGATTTTAACCCTTTTAGAGTAAACAATTACATATTTTATTCATATGTAACTGTTTAGATATGTTAACTCATAAAATTGAGGTTGTATTGCTTCAGATTAGAATAAACAAAAACATAATTCTAGGAACTAGTTAGGTAATAATATATTTGTTTTAAGAAAAGAAAGAAAAAGCTTCCATTACTTCTGGATTATTGAACATATTTGTCCTAAAAAGTAATAAATCTATTGTTATTACCTGATAATATGTAACTGAACAAGAATTTCCTTATTTCACTTATATATTCTAAGGCTATATGAATCAGAAGTAATAAGAAATATAACTGGAATGTAACATGATCCCACACAGTGTGTGACTATCAGAATGCAGTTACATTCAGTTATAAATATAGGTTTTTTATAGAGAACCATCTCTTAGTATAATAAATGAAGAGATATCAGGAATTAGGATGTCAGTCCATTGAATCTTCTTGGTCCATGGATGATGTGGCATAACGGCCTCTTTTGTGAGAATGATGATTCCCATTTTGTTCTGAAATTTTCTGGGTGCTGCCTGAAGGTGAAGATGATGCCATTCTTCTGCATGTGGGAGTGTTGCTGCTTGTGGGTTCTGTCAGATTTAATTTTAAAAGGGTTTGTTGTAGTTCATCTGCTGATCTGCTTCTGTAAATTGTACCTTGGTAGTTAAATCTGACTGAAAAGGGGAAGCCCCATTGATACATAATGTTGTGGCGTTGCAGTTTCATTAGTTGGGGTTTCATGGATCGTCTTTTAGTAATAGTAAGTTGGGATAGGTCAGCAAAAATTTGATAATTGTGTCCTTGAAAATTAAGTTCCTTTTTTTCTCTTGCAGCAATTAGTATTTGTTCTTTCGTTCTGTAATAATGAAATTTTGTGATTATATCATGTGGGGGTCCATCTTTCTTTTTGGCTGTGAGGGCTCTGTGTACTCTGTCCAGTTCTAAACGTTCAATAGGGATATCTGGCTTTAGTTCTTGTAATAGAGCAGTAATAGTAGATTGCAGGTCTGTCACAGTTTCAGGTATTCCCCTTATGCGCAAGTTTGAACGTCTGGCTCTATTTTCGTAATCTTCGAGCTTAGTTTGAAGTATTAAATTCTCTTTTTTTAATTGTTCCAATTCTGTTATATTTTCTTGGGTTGTAATTTCAATTTCATCCATTTTTATTTCTAAGGCTGCGGTGCGGTTTCCCAGCTCTCTTATTTCTTTGGTTAGGCTTTTTGTTATTTGGTCTGCGGTTTGTTTTAAAGCCTTATGAAGCATCTTTTCAAATTGTAATAATATTACTGGGGATGCTGAGGAGGCTTGTGGAGAAGTTTGTGAGAGGATTTGTTCTGTATCTGACTCAAATGGAGAGTCTTGCTGTGACATTTTCTGTCTGTGAGAGCGCCCTGGTGCTGTATCTTGTGAGGTGACTGGAGCTGCTTCAGCTGCAGTGAGTGCCTGTGAGCTCTTTGTGAGGATTTTTATTTCTGCCACGGTTTCCTCCCAGTACCATATTTCCTGCCCAAACTTTCACAGTTTGTTCCCAGGGGCAAAAAGGTTCAAATGGATACCTTTTGAGCCTGCAGGCTCCGCTTTGTCCTTCTCTTCTCTCCTCAGCGGTGTGGAGCTCTAACAATGCATGTCTGCTCCGCTAGGCTCCGCCTCCTACCCCATGTTGCACTGTTTTCATTCGCCTAGAGAATATATACTATGGTATAGCCTCTGTTGTGGATATGTTTTTCTCTCTTGATGCTTCTACTGCTAGGCTACAGTTTGGAGCTTGAACATGGTATGGACTGCTAGAATTTCTGGTGAAATCTTTGCCATTTTTTCCTGGCATTTGTCCATGGCAGCATTCATCTGGTGTCCAAATCTTATTATGTTTGTTGGGCAGTAAAATAAACGTTTGCTTCTTTTTGTTTTTGAAGCAACCATTGGCTTTTTAAAAGAAAATGTTATTCTTTCAACTGGCTAAACTTTCATGGCTAAACTTTCCTGTTGTTTGTGACAATTCTAAAAACGAAAGCACATCTTAAACTCTAGATCAACAGTTTATGATTAATTAAAGGGTCCTCCCATAATTGGTATTTTATTGTTTGGAAGATCTTAGAGAGTTAAACCCCCTGACAGTTTTTATATTATATGTAGCAGTACCCCTATAGGTGCTGCTGAGTGATGTGGCCCACCTGTCACCCTGCCTGGCCCGGCATTCAATTCTAAGACACGCCAAGACCATGAACAGTCCATATGCTTTGTTTTGTATTTTTATTGGGGGAATTGAACTTGGATGGGATAAGGGAAATATGGGATGCCCAGTAGAATTAGAATAACTTTCTTGGGACAACCTATATACACTCTGGTATATACACGCCTCTCTTCCTCCAGCACAACTCTTGCTGCAGACTATCACTCCTCAGATCCTCCAGCACTTCACTTGCTTGAACTTCCAGGCACAACTAGCACCACGTGGTTAGGCCTGACACTGGCTCAGCCAGGCCTTAGCAATGGCCTTATGGAACGCACTTCCGCCCCACATCCGCATGGAAGAAAACCATCTGGCTTTCAGGAAAAAAACTCAAGACCTTCCTCTTCTAGAAGCTGACAACACCAACGCATTAGCGCCTTGAGGTGATTCAGTTCGCATTCGCAGCGCTCTATAAATTTTTCATTCATTCATTCATTCATTCATTTTGCAGGCAGGGACCACGGGCCCCTATAGTGTAGCAATAGAAACTTCCTGGTGCTAGCTGCCCTAACTTTGGCTACTAATCCCAGTAACCCATCTTCAGGCCCTGCAAGCCCTCCTGGCTGCAGCTGCCCTTCTCCACTGCCCATGACACCACAGTCCACTCCGCTGGCTCTGCACCCATCCCAGACTGCATACTCCCAGTCCTCTCAGGCGTGCCTCCTCAGTCCTAATGACTGTGCATGTCACTCACCAGCCCTCCTGGCTGCAGCCAGTTGTTCCTCTCTCTGGGGACTTGCCCGGTAATGCTCTCTCCTGCTGTCCTCTCTTGCTCCTCCTGTGCCTCCTGTCCAGGACACCTCCACAATTTCTTCAAGGGCCCGGTCTGCATCTGAGCCCAGGCCCAAGGTCATCCCCCCCAGAGTGGGGGGCTCCCTGAAAGGCCCTAGCATTCCATCTCCAAGGCTCTGAACAACTTCCACTCCTCCCCAGATGGGTTGACCCTGGGTATTTAAGGAGCCATGCCTCCTGCCAATCCAGGCTGGGGATTGGTCAGGGCTCCCTAAAACACCCCAGGCAGCTCCATCTCTCCTCATCTCTTTCCAGAACCTTCTAGAAAGAAAAGGGAGGTCTCAGTGATGCTGAACATGAGTCCCTGCTGCTACCCTGAGCTACTCCCAGCCCAGATCAAAACAAACAGGCCTGACTGCCAGCCAGGCCTGCCTAAATTTACATAATCCTAACCAAAAATCCTCACTCTAGCACCAACCCACCTAGAGGGTGCTATATATATATATATATATATATATATATATATATATATATATATATATATATATATATATATATATATATATATATATTAGGGTGAGATCTCTGTGCTTGAGTTCCAAAGACTATACATCTTCTATAGCCATTGTGGACTTACACTTTATCTCATTTATAGTTTTAATGTTTTATACTATAGAGTAGTAGATACTGCAGAATTAGGCAGGAACACCTAGAACTACCTGCCGGACTGGAAGAAAATTGGGAACTATGGCAGGAAAAGCTGGAGGCACCAAGCTTGTAAGAAGTCAAGGGGCTGACTTAACCCATTAAGCTCCACCTATCAGTTAATAATCTGGCTGTCATGCTTATCCAGTGGCTTCAATGCTCATTGAGTCACCAAAACAGCATAGTCAAGAACTAGTATACAGACCAAGAAAGTCAGATTGACTTTTGCTGAAAAAAACTAAATTATGGAATAAGATCTGGCGGGAGAAAGGCAAGTTTTGAGGTAAATTTGGGTCATGTCATGAGATCCCCTTTAAGGTAAGAGTTGTGGATTTTTTACAGTTGCAGCGTTCCATGCATTGCATTAGCAGTTTAGTGAGCACTTGTTACCTGGAGTTGCTGTTTATGAATCCCCAGTGCTCATTCACAATGTTGTTTTCATCATTGTTTTGCAGATCCTTGTCTGGCAGTTCTGATCTCTATCAAGTGACCTACAGTGCAAATGCAGGGTCTGAAGAGTATTGAGCTAAACAGCATAGTTCACTCTTCACAAATGAGTGGCTGATTCAGTGGCAGAACTTTCTGGGTCGCAGCAGTCGCACTCGTGACTGGGCCCTGGCATTCTGCCGCTGCGGGGGGGCCCCAAGACCCCGCATCACCCCCTGCATCTCTGGCTGTCAGTTTGGGATGCAGTGGGGTTAGTGAGTGACCTGGGCATGAATCCGCGTCACTCAGTGTAAGTTGCTCTACTTCTGCACTCTTGCTGATACAGGCCCAGGTCAGAGGCCCCTCCCCTCTCCACTGTATACACTCAGAAAGAGAACTACAAGCCCCAGGGAGATCCCTCGGGCACCATAGAGATGCCGGGGGTCCAGAGATGTGCATAGGGTTGGAGGTGCACATCGGAGACCAGCCAGGTACAGGGGAACTTCTAGAAGGGGGGCTGCTGTCTGGGGACCCTGATGTAAGGGGGCCCTCTGGGGGGCCTCTGGGGACCCTGATGTAAGGGGGGCACTCTGGGGACCCTGATGTAAGGAGGGACTCTGGGGACCCTAATGTAATGGGGAAGCTCTCTGGGGACCCTGATGTAATGGGGGGCTCTCTGGGCACCCTGATGAAATGAGGGGCTCTCTGGGGACCCTGATGTAAGGAGGGGGCTCTCTGGGGACCCTGATGTAAGGGGGCTCTCTGAGGACCCTGATGTAAGGGGGGGGCTCTCTGGGGGCCCTGATGAAAGAGGGCTCTCGGGGGACCCTGATGTAAGGGAGGGCTCTCAGGGGACCCTGATGTAAGGGGGGCTCTCTGAGGACCCTGATGTAAGGGGTGGCTCTCTGGGGACCCTGATGTAAGGGGAGGCTCTCTGGGGACCCTGATGTGAAGAGGGAGGCTCTGGGGACCCTGATGTAATGAGGGGGGCTCTAGAGACCCTGATGTAAGTGGGGGCTCTCTGGGGACCCTGATGTAAGGGGGGATCCGCACTCAAATATGTAACAATATTTTATATATAATATATATAAATACATACACACACACATATATTATATACATGTGTATGCCCGCCCAAGCATATTAATTTCTTTACTTCGCTGCTAAGGGCTCTAGCCCGAGATCTTTTGTAGACCTAGCAACACCCCTGGTGGGGGCCCTTCATGGTTTCTTGCACCAGGGCCCTGAAGATTCTAGTTACGCCTCTGGGCTGATTGTTGTGATGGTGGGTTTAACACTGTCTGCAATAGGTGAACTGTGTATGTCTATTGTTTTCTGATGCTGTTTAGTTGTGCTGCAAGCAGGACATCGTCCAAAACACAAACTATGTTAAATGCTCTTAGTGTGAACAAAAACATTATACACATCAGTTCCTACAGCTCCTAAAGTTGCCTGCAATAATAATGTACTTGTATCGTTTATGAATACATCAAATATTGTTATAATAAGCTCTTCTTCATCTGTTATTTAATTATCTGACTATGGGACTCTGCAGGCATGCAGCGAGCTGGCAGGGTAATAAGCAGCCCCAGTCCTGGGAGCGCCTACATGATGCTGACAACGCAAAAGGTCCAATTACTGGTAGGATCAAGTTTATGTTTAGGCATTTATAAAAAACATAAATTGAAAGGCCGACAATGCCATAATCAACTTACCAAAAAGGCAACTTATGCATTTTTTTTTTTTTTTTTTTAGCCTCTTGCATACAAGTTGTAAAGTACAGTGTATGGGCGTAAAGTAGAAAAATTGTCTGTTGTTGTGGTGCCAGGATCCACAGCAGTAGTGTACTTTTGCCCATAGGAGAAAACGCTATGCACGCGTAACCACCAGAACTGACGCGTACTCGTGCATGGGTAGAGGGGAACTTTTTAAAAAGTAAAATTTTAGAATTTTGAAAAATTCAACCATACACATGCATGAGTACACATCTTTACTGGTGGTTAAGTGTGCACAGATTTTTCTGTAATTCATTCCTATGGGCGAAAAATAGGTTGCAGCTTTGGCTACCCAGTGTCACAACAAGAGGCCGTAGAGTTAAAGCCTGTCGCCAGACTATTCATTTAAATAAAAAACTTCCCATAAAATGATATGTGCATTTAACATATTTATACATATCATTTATTATTATTATTATTATTATTATTATTATTATACAGGATTTATATAGCGCCAACAGTTTGCGCAGCACTTTACAACATGGGGCAGACAGTACACTTACAATGCAAATCAATACAGGAGGGATCAGAGGGCACTGCTCCTTAGAGCTTACAATCTAGAAGGGAAGGTCAAGTGGAGACAAAAGGTAATAACTGTGGGGGATGAGCTGATGGAAAAAAAATGTAAGTACAGTTGTTAGGTGTGGGTAGGATAGGCTTCTCTGAAGAGAAGGGTTTTCAGGGATCTTCTGAAAGCTAATAAAGTAGGAGATAAGCGGACAGATTGGGGTAAGGAGTACCATAGGATTGGAGAGGCTTTGGAAAAGGCCTGGAGGCGAGCATGGGAGGAGGTGACAAGGGAGCTAGAGAGCAGGAGGTCTTGAGAGGAACGAAGAGAGCGAGTAGGTTGGTATTTAGAGACTAAGCTAGTGATGTAGCTGGGGGCGAAATTGTGGATGGCTTTGTACGTAGTTGTTAGAATTTTGAATTTAATTCTTTGGCCGTGCGGAAGCCAGTGGAGGGATTTACAGAGAGGAGTGGCAGACACAGAGCAATTGGTAAGGTGGATGAGTCTGGCAGCAGCATTCATAATGGATTGAAGAGGTGATAGACTATGTAGGAGTAAGCCAATGAGAAGGGAGTTGCAGTAGTCGAGGCGAGAGATGACCAATGAGTGAATTAAGAGCTTTGTTGTGTCATTGGTTAGAAAGGGGCGTATTTTGGAGATGTTGCGGAGGTTGAGGCAGCAGGATTTGGACAGTGATTGGATGTGTTGCTTGAAGGAGAGTTCAGAGGCCGTAGAGTTAAAGCCTGTCGCCAGACTATTCATTTAAATAAAAAACTTCCCATAAAATGATATGTGCATTTAACATATTTATACATATCATTTATTATTATTATTATTATTATTATTATACAGGATTTATATAGCGCCAACAGTTTGCGCAGCACTTTACAACATGGGGCAGACAGTACACTTACAATGCAAATCAATACAGGAGGGATCAGAGGGCACTGCTCCTTAGAGCTTACAATCTAGAAGGGAAGGTCAAGTGGAGACAAAAGGTAATAACTGTGGGGGATGAGCTGATGGAAAAAAAATGTAAGTACAGTTGTTAGGTGTGGGTAGGATAGGCTTCTCTGAAGAGAAGGGTTTTCAGGGATCTTCTGAAAGCTAATAAAGTAGGAGATAAGCGGACAGATTGGGGTAAGGAGTTCCATAGGATTGGAGAGGCTTTGGAAAAGGCCTGGAGGCGAGCATGGGAGGAGGTGACAAGGGAGCTAGAGAGCAGGAGGTCTTGAGAGGAACGAAGAGAGCGAGTAGGTTGGTATTTAGAGACTAAGCTAGTGATGTAGCTGGGGGCGAAATTGTGGATGGCTTTGTACGTAGTTGTTAGAATTTTGAATTTAATTCTTTGGCCGTGCGGAAGCCAGTGGAGGGATTTACAGAGAGGAGTGGCAGACACAGAGCAATTGGTAAGGTGGATGAGTCTGGCAGCAGCATTCATAATGGATTGAAGAGGTGATAGACTATGTAGGAGTAAGCCAATGAGAAGGGAGTTGCAGTAGTCGAGGCGAGAGATGACCAATGAGTGAATTAAGAGCTTTGTTGTGTCATTGGTTAGAAAGGGGCGTATTTTGGAGATGTTGCGGAGGTTGAGGCAGCAGGATTTGGACAGTGATTGGATGTGTTGCTTGAAGGAGAGTTCAGAGTCTAGGACTACACCTAGAATCTTGGCATGTGGGGATGGGCTTATAGTAGTGCCATCGATTTTGACAGAGAGATCAGGGGAAGAGGCATAGGGGGAGTAAAAATTATAAGTCATTATAAATCATATTTATACATATCATTTACTGTAAAAGCATTCCTTATGTAGACATCCAAAAGAACTGAGACTGCTGGTGGGTGCCACCATATTGAATGTGATGTCAGCAGCCCCAGCATACTCAGAGTTGTCCCTCAATTGACACTCTATAGTATTCTCCTTCCCTCCATCCCCAGTAGCCACATATTGGAGGGAAGTAAAGGAAGGGGCAGAGGAGCTGGGACAGCACAGAGAGTAATTAGACACTCCCTAAACACGAGAGGGCTACCATATGCAAATAAGTACATTTTCTAGTTCAAAGGCACATTGCAAGTGGTGAAAAATTAAAAAAACACTGCAAATAAACAATTAAAATACTTGACGTTTTTGTGACAAATGACAGGATCTCGTTATCATACACTTAACTAACAAAGCATTCATGGATGTACAAATGATCTTATAACATTTCTGCAAATATGTAAAATAGAAAGAGCTCAAGAATCAGAAATTTTAGAAAAAAGTCTTTTCTAAAAGCAGCTTTTGAGACAAGAAAATTAGTTAAACGCTTTTCCACCACATATGTGCGTCATAAGCATCTTGTTAACTCGAGAATATACTTAGTCTTGCTGTCTTCTAATGACTGTTTGTAGCAAAGCTGATCTTTTATAAAAAAAAAAAAAAATACACAAGGAAGTCTTTCAAGCATAATAAGAGAGCGTACAAACAAACAGGACATTGTTATCCTTAGATTACCTCACCCTTGAGAAATTAGACGCGTGTAAATGGCTGCATTAATGTGTCCTAAGGGGCATGATTATGCCATGTAAACTATGCCCTTTGTTTTACTCTATTGTTTAACTATATATAATTATCAATGGGCACCATGTTTATGACCTAAATCACTTTCAGCATACAGTATCTCACAAAAGTGAGTACACCCCTCACATTTTTGTAAATATTTTATTATATCTTTTCATGTGACAACACTAAAGAAATTACACTTTGCTACAATGTAAAGTAGTGAGTGTACAGCTTGTATAACAGTGTCAATTAGCTGTCCCTTCAAAATAACTCAACACACAGCTATTAATGTCTAAACCGCTGGCAACAAAAGTGAGTACACGCCTAAGTGAAAATGTCTAAATTGGGCCCAATTAGTCATTTTCCCTCCCTGGTGTCATGTGACTTGTTAGTGTTACAAGGTCACAGGTGTGAATGGGGAGCAGGTGTGTTAAATTTGGTGTTATCACTCTCACTCTCTCATACTGGTCACTGGAAGTTCAACATGGCACCTCAGAAGTTGAGTGCACATGCTCAGCGTCATTTCCAGAGGTTGTCTTTGGGAAATAGATGTATGAGTGCTGCCAGCATTGCTGCAGAGGTTGAAGGGGTTGGGGGTCAGCTTGTCAGTGCTCAGACCATATTCCGCACACTGCATAAAATTGGTCTGCATGGCTGTCATCCCAGAAGGAAGCCTCTTCTAAATATGATGCACAAGAAAGCCTGCAAACAGTTTGCTGAAGACAAGCAGACTAAGAACATGGATTACTGGAACCATGTCCTGTGGTCTGATGAGACCAAGATAAACTTATTTGGTTTAGATGGTGTCAAGCGTGTGTGGTGGCAACAAGGGGGAAGACCAAAGATTGCCTATAGTCAAGCAAGGTGGTGGGAGTGTCATTGTCTGGGGCTGCATGAGTTTTGCTGGCACTGAGGAGCTACAGTTCATTGAGGGAACCATGAATGCCAACATGTACTGTGACATACCCAAGCAGAGCATGATCCCCTCCCTTCAGAGACTGGGCCGCAGGGCAGTATTCCAACATGATAAATGACCACTGCCTTACTAAAGAAGTTGAGGGTAAAGGTGATGGACTGGCCAAGCATGTCTCCAGACCTAAACCCTATTGAGCATCTGTGGGGTATCCTCAAACGGAAGGGGGAGGAGCGCAAGGTCTCTAACATCCACCATCTCCGTGATGTCATTATGGAGGAGAGTAAGAGGACTCCAGTGGCAACCTGTGAAGCTCTGAGAAACTCCATGAGCAAGAGGGTTAAGGCAGCGCTGGAAAATAATGGTGGCCACACAAAATATTGACACTTTTGGCCCAATTTGGACATTTTCACTTAGGGGTGTACTCACTTTTGTTGCCAGCAGTTTGGACATTAATGGCTGTGTGTTGAGTTATTTTGAAGGGACAGCAAATTTACACTGTTATACACTGTAAAACATATTGTGCTGGGTCTACTCAAAAAAATTGAGGCAACTATTTGCATCTGCTTTTTAAGTTCTGTCAACTGAACCTATTCTTGTCGGACTCATTAGAATTTTCATGTTTTCAACTTTGTTGTTTTAAGTAAAGCAAACGCAATTTTTTTCAGTTTATAGACCATGTTTTTTTAATTTAGGAATAACTTGTCCCGAACTATAGTTTTAAGTAAAGCCAACTCCATTTTTTTTCAATTTGTAGACTGTAAAGCCAACTCAATTTTTCCAGTTTCTCTAGACCATAGATTCAAGTAAAGCCTACTCAATGTTTTTTCAGTTCCTAGACCATAGGTTTAAGTAAAGCCTACTCAATTTTTTTTCAGTTTATAGACGATTGATTTATTTTAGGTACGTATATAGCACTGTCAATTTACACAGCGCTTTACATATACATTCATATCAGTCCGTGCACTCAAGGAGCTTACAATCTAAGATCCCTAACTCACATTCATACATACACATACTAGGGCCAATTTAGACAGGAGCCAGTTACTCTACCAGCATGTCTTTTGAGTGTGGGAGGAAACCCGTGCAGGCACAGGGAGAACATGCAAACTCCATGCAGATAACATAGTGGTCGGGATTTGAACCAGCAACCCCTTCATTGCAAGGTGAAAGTGCTATCCACTACACCACCGTGCTAACCACTAAACCACTACACCACTTGTCTGGAACCATAGTTTTAAGTGATATTAACTTATTTTTTTCTACGGTCTCCCTCCGCTGTTTGTATAGGTTTCAATTGTGCCCGTGAAATGGCATCTCCCAGCAAGAGATACCTCCTATGATGTGCGCATGCACCATGGTTAAGTCAGGCCAGCTGATCGGCAAATCAGCTGGAGTGCCCTTCAATACTGCACATGTGCAGGCACTTTTCGATGGCGGGCACTATCCGATAGAACACTGGCAAATCCTGTTTAAACTGTGATTAGCTGTGATTGGACACAGGTGGTCATATGGTAAAGAGCCGCTCTGATTGTCTCTTTACCCTGATCTGCGAACAGCTGTGTCCAAAGGACACAGCTATAGCGTGGGTGGGAGGGTGGTGTTTAAAGTGTGGGTGGGAGAAAGTGATTGTAAACCTCAGACATGAAATATGAACAAAGCATATCCCAAAGCATATCCCTCTATAGTGTGTACTTGTCTCAATTAAGAGCACTAAGTGTCAATTCTGTCTGCTGCTTTGTTCCCCTGCTATCAGTCACTTCTGACAAGTTTTCCTGACACCAAGAGGCACCAATAGGTAGCACTGATGGGCACTAATAGATGGCACTGATAGGCAGCACTGATGAGGAGGCACTGTCAGTCATTACTGATGGGTACTGATTGGCATCTGTGAAGGGCACCGACATGCGTTACCGATGGGCACAGATTGGAATTTTGATGGGCACTGATTGGCATTTTGGTGGGCACTAATTGGCAGAATATGGAAATGCACATGCATTAAAAGTTTTGTCTAGATTACTCAATATTATATATTATTTTTATCAATGTAAAAGGGGTGTTTTAAGAACTAATGAAAATTAAGTAAGGTACTGTATTTATTGGTGTATAACACTCACTTTTTCACCATGAAAATCGAGTGCAAATAGCGTGTGCGTGTTATATGCCAATACTTCAATTTTAGCTGCCTCGGAGGGGACGGGGGGGGGGGGGGGGGGCAGGACGAGCGCCATCAGATTACATACAGTGAGAATCTCCAATTTACTTAGCGGCCTCTGTAATAGGAAGTCCCGTCTCCTGGGCCGCTATTGGACCACTGTTCTGTCTATCATAGGAGATTTTCACTGTATTTAATCTGACGGCGCTCCCCCCGCCCCCCTCCCTGTCCCCTCTGGGCTGCAGATGGGCATTGTTCAGGCTGCACTGATGGCAATGGTGAGGCTGCAGATGGGCACTGACACTTATTTTGCTTCAAAGTTCCTTATTTAAAATTTAAGTTTTTTTCCTGAAACTTCCCTCTTAAAATGAATGTGCATGTTATACGCCTGTGCGTGTTATATGCCGATAAATACGGTACTTAAAATATTAAAGTAAATGAATTAACATTTATTTATTTGTTGAAAATGATAACAATTTTATGGTAAAATTACAATCCAACAGAATCATTTTCATCAGTGTACAAGCTGTACACTCACTACTTGACATTGTAGCAAAGTGTACTTGTACTTCTCACCTGGTTGCCGCCACAAACGCTTGACACCATCTGAACCAAATAAGTTTGTATTGGTCTCATCAGACCACAGGACATGGTTCCAGTAATCCATGTCCTTAGTCTACTTGTCTTCAGCAAACTGTTTGCAGGCTTTCTTGTGTATCATCTTTAGAAGAGGCTTCCTTCTGGGATGACAGCCATGCAAACCAATTTGATGCAGTCTGTGGCGTATGGTCTGAGCACTGACAGGCTGACCCACCCTTTCAACCTTTGCAGCTATGCTGGCAGCACTCATACGTCTATTTCCCAAAGACAACCTCTGGATATGACGCTGAGCACGTGCACTCAACTTCTTTGGTCGACCATGGTGAGGCCTGTTCTGAGTGGAACCTGTCCTGTTAAACGGCTGTATGGTCTTGGCCACCGTGCTGCGCAATCTTCTTATAGCCTAGGCCATCTTTATGCAGAGCAACAATTCTTTTTTTCAGATCCTCAGAGAGGTCTTTGCAATGAGGTGACATGTTGAACTTCCAGTGATCCGGTTGAGAGAGTGAGAGTGATAACAACAAATTTAACACACCTGCTCCCCATTCACACCTGAGACTTTGTAACGCTATCAAGTCACATGACACCGGGGAGGGAAAATGGCTAATTTGACCCAATTTGGACATTTTCACTTAGGGGTGTGCTCACTTTTGTTGCCAGCAGTTTAGAGATTAATGGCGGTGTGTTGAGTTATTTTGAGGGGACAGCAAATTTACACTGTTATACAAGCTGTACACTCACTACTTTACATTGTAGCAAAGTGTCATTTCTTCAGTCTTGTCACATGAAAAGATATAATAAAATATTGACAAAAATGTGAGGGGTGTACTCACTTTTGTGAGCTATTGTATTTCTCTTCACCTCTCTCTAGTTACATTATTGTGTTGTAAATATGTTTGAAAGTCTGGACCACTCTTTAACGCTCTCAATACAACAAGTTGTGATGTCGTTTAAAGGGGTATGGTCCAAATTATTATTATTATTATTTATTATTATTTAAGGTACTTATATAAATCATTTGGTGGAGGAGGGATTATGGTGTGGGTTTTTTTTCAGGGGTTGGGCTTGGCCCCTTAGTTCCAGTGAAGGGAACTCTTAAGGTGTCAGCATACCAAGACATTTTGGACAATTTCATGTTCCCAACTTTGTGGGAACAGTTTGGGGATGGCCCCTTCCTGTTTTAACATGATTGCACACCAGTGCACAAAGCAAGATCCATAAAGACATGAGTGAGTTTGGGGTGGAGAAACTTGACTGGCCTGCACAGAGCCCTGACCTCAACCCGATAGAACACCCTTGGGATGTGGAAACTGCGAGCCAGGCCTTTTTGTCCAACATCAGTGCCTGAGCTCACAAATGCGCTTCAGGAAGAATGGTCAAACATTCCCATAGACACTCCTTGTGGACAGCCTTCCCAGAAGAATTGAAGCTGTTATAGCTGTAAAGGGTGGGCCAACTCAATACTGAACCCTACAGACGAAGACTGGGATGACATTAAAGTTCATGTGAATGTAAAGGCATGTGTCCCAATACTTTTGACAATATGTGTATTTTTTTTTTTTGCTCTAACATACACTTTAAGGCCTTGTGCACACTGTGCATATAAAATGCTGCGTATATAGTTTTTGGCTTTTTTCTTTCAGCTTCAGAAGTAACACTGTGTTAGCCTATGTGTCCATACTGTACAGATTTACAGGCTGAAAAAACCCCATCACAGGTGTGTTTTTGAGTGGAGCTTTTAGGCAGAAAAAACACTTGATGCCTAACCGCATCTCTTAAGTGCATCAAGCCTTTTTAGGTGTACATTTTTTCCAGTGTTTTCTAGATTATTGCAGAAAAACGCTTATAAATGTGTCTCAACTCTTGTTCAGCTCAATGACGAAAAAAGGGTTTGTTAGGGACTTTAACGAAGCCATGTCCTTGTTCAGATCAAAAATAGAACAGTCATGTGTGCTTTATAAATGCAGTTTGCATTTGCTTGCTTTGGGACTCTGATTCAAAAAAAAGTCCCATTCATTCTTCTAGTTAATAATAAAAAAAATGTTCTGGGATGATAAAAATAAACTGTCACGTGACCTGTTCGAGGTGACAGTGCTCCCCTATAGCGGCTATTGTCCAATGCAGCAAGTGACAGAGACCACCCTCCTGGTTCTACACTACCCTTTGCATAAATAAAATGTAATGTGCAGACAGTGTGGAGTATTAATCTAGTTTGCAGAAATTGCAAGCCATGAGTCTTGATAAACAGGCCCCTTACATTTCTTTTTGACTCTGAAATAAAATACATGAACAATATTGGACTGTTAATGTAACTGGTATACAATGTAAAGCCCTCTCTTGTTTCTAGCATATAAAGCACCTGCCACTTTCAAAGTTGGCAACTATTCTTGCACCTCCCTATAGTGCTTGTAAAATAATATCGCGCACTGGCAGCCAACACTTCCATCACTTTGTTCTTTCATCAGGATCTCACAGATGATCTTCTTTATCATTAAAAACCTTGCAGGAAATTGTTCCTGCAAGCGATTACATTGACTGAAGGGCCACTGTAATGTGAGCCAAAGCTTCAAAAAAGCCTGTGTCTTTGATTGTCAAAGGATTTTGACAGTTTTACAAAATCAGTATCCTGTGTGATCTAAACAGTGTAAATCTTAGTGAAATATCATGGTGGTGCTGGATGTCAAAAAAACTAAAGCAGTGCCAGAGGATATGGTTACATAAAAGCATTCTAGTATTGTTGCTTGTGGCAATAGGATTGTTTTATAAGAATTCTGTAGACAGCACTCAGATTACTGTCCTGCAGCAAGCTCTACCACCACATAGTGTTTTCTCCAGTGCATGAAATCCGCTATCCGCTACTCGTACAACAAACCATGGAAGTGACACATCACAAAATCAAGGGAGGGATCTATGCATCATTTTGCAAATAACAGTAGTTTGCTCATAAATAGCTTGAACCTTCTTCATTTAGTTAAAAAAGTTGACCAAAATACATATAGCTTTTATCCTTTTATGTTCTCAGTGGTATCACCAGGTTTACGCTAATAGTTCTCAAGTTACTGCAAAACCAACTGCCTATTGTTCCTCCTAAGAGATTAACAAATGGGGATGTTTGCTGTGTGCATAGACAAAAATATTAGTAAAACAGGAGTGTGCATGTTTATATAAATCTTGGACAAATTAATAATCAATTGGAGGTCAGATTATTACCAAATTGCATTTTAAAGACTAACTCCACCTTTTGTACCATGTTATACCTGTATTTAGGGTGTAACATGTAACATGGAGCAAACAGGATTGCCGTTACCCTCCAAACTGCCCAGGAACTCCCACCCTTGTTACAGCATGCAGGGGTTCTTCTCCACTATGGAAGCTATCACTTTTGAAATTTGAATGGATCCCCCGGGGATGTGACGTTCAGGGAGCTGCTTGGCTAGTGCACCTCCTGAGAGGAGCCGAGGGGCGATAGGCGGGAGGCTCCGCCGGGCGAGGTCCTGGAGCTCTCTCACTCCACAGTAAGCACCCATAGGGGTGGGGTGATGATCTCGGGGACTAGCTTGGGGAGTCATTCCTGCTGAAACTTTTCTCATGTAGACCAATACCTGCAGGGATATACTTGGGTAACACATCAATCTAAGCAACGGACATGTGGGAACAGAATGCTTTGCCCTCCCCCGATCCGCATATCTATAGACACCAGAAGGTGTCCACTTTAAGTTGCTCAACACATACAGGCATAACAAGGCCCATTTGTGGGGACTATTATATCCTGTGATATAATGTTTTCTTTAGTTCATATTTTGTTACCTCACTGATTATTATTCCCTCCTTGCAAGTTATAATTCCTCAGTTACAAAATGGGAGGGTACTAAATGTGACTATAGAACGATCTTGGTAGACATGAAAGTGTAATATTCTTGTTTGAGAGCTCTCTCTTGTTTCAATGTAATTTCCTTTTCTGGCTATCTTGGTCAGTGAGGGTCAATTTCTTTGTTCTGAATGTCATTGTCATTGTATTACAAAAGCTTCAATAAAAATATTAAAGAGAAATTTGCACGGATCCACCTGCACAGCTGCTCTATTGTTTATAAATGAACTACATGTCCCTTCTCCCACAGCAGCAGACAGACTCGTAGTTCTCAAGGGAACATGAGTGCAGTGATTACCACAATTGTACATAGTCAATTGACACTTCCTCCAACTCTCTAAAGCCTTGTACACACGATCAGATTGTTGGCAGGGGATTGTCTGTTGACAGACTATTGGCCTGAAATCTGACTGTTAGTACGCTCCTTTTTTCAAGTGTTGTCCAACTTTCTGCCAACAAATGTTGGATGACATGCTAGTAAATTTTCAGCGGACAATGATCTGTTGTCAGATTTTCGGATGGTCAGTACACAAGTTCGTCACACAAAAGTTGAAAGTACAAACACGCATGCTTGGAATCAATGCTCAACAAATATGAAATTAGCAGAAGGGGCCCAAAGGGTGGCACTCAAGAGCTGAAATTCCTCGTAGTACGTCACTATGTTTGTGTTTGTTGGCTGACAATTGTGTACCGTTAGTATGCAAGACAAGTTCCTGGCACACTCCCTTTGGACAAAAATCAGATGCTCTGTTGGCTAACAATCAGATCGTGTGTACGAGGCTTTAGACTGTATCTCAGTGCAGAGGAAGAGTCTGCAGGAGCCTTACATTGCACCCTCGATCCACTGATCACAGTTGCTATGCTTTGCAGGCTGATTTGTAAAATATTTTTACATATACATTTTTCCTGCAAATATCTGTGCATTTATTATTTTTTGTAAAAGGTGGACTTAGCCTTTAAATCTTGATCCAGCTTTAAACAGAATCTGTGAACATGAGCATACTTTTCAAAGGTCCAACACAAACTGTAAGTTATTGACATAAAATAATATCTAACACTGGAAGTATTGGTCCTCGTTGCAGGGTATCCCCATTATTCAATCTGGTGGAATAGTCAAGTGGGGAAGAGATTCAACTGCATTCAGATGCTGCAGCCCAACTCAATCAGCACACTCCTAGGTTCCGTTCACACATGTGCAATCGCGTTTTCATGTCAACAGTTCATTCATTTCAATAGGCTACCCTACCCATGCGAAATGTGGGAAAAAAAGTTTCTGAACCTTTTTAGAAATTGTGCCACACTGAATCGCAGCACCATGCGGTTTAGTGCGCACTAAATCGCGCTGCTCTGCTGATGCCTGGGATGCCATTAAAAATGTTGGGAACGCATGTAATTTTGTGCTCATTCCCCACGCACAGAAATGGGAACCTAGCCTTACACAGGAATCTGATATACAAGAAACTCATTTTCTGTGCAAAGAGGGTTTAATGATCAAATAAAGAATACACCTAAATACACAAAAAATGGCTCAACAGACAGATAAAATTACTGGGCGGCACAGTGGTGTAGTGGGTAGCACTTTCGCCTAGCAGTAAGAAGGGTCGCTGGTTCGAATCCCAACCACGACACTACCTGCCTGGAGTTTGCATGTTCTCCCTGTGCCTGCGTGGGTTTCCTCCGGGTACTCCGGTTTCCTCCCACACTCCAAAGACATGCTGGTAGGTTAATTGGATCCTGTCTAAATTGTCCCTAGTATGTATGGATGTGAGTTAGGGATCTTAGATTGTAAGCTCCTTGAGGGTAGGGACTGATGTGAATGTATAATGTATATGTAAAGCGCTGCGTAAATTGACAGCGCAATATAAGTACCTGAAATAAATAAATAATAAAATAAAATAAATGATACTTCAAGGCCCTGTTAACCTGTGCTGCACTAGCGCACATGCTTTAGTATGCTCTAGTGTGGATGGGGCCTAAAGCCCAACTCTGGGCTCGGGTCCTGACTGCTATTTGCCCTTTCCCCATTAGAGTACCTTCTGATCCCTTACAAAAAAAACCCCCAAAAACGTTATACATTCTATTTTTCTAGGAGTTATTGGTATAGTGATGTCACAGGTTCTTTTAACCCTCTTCTTCCTCCAGTGGAAGGTGAGTACTAAATGCTACAGTAAGCAGTGCCATGTAATGATGTGACATCATTCTCTGTAGCATTCTCTTGTGAGTCCAGGGCTTCTAAGGGGATTGGCACTGAGTGGGTAAATCTGCAGGGGACAGTGCCAAAGATAGGAGCATTGATACTGAACTTGTGTTGGGGAATCAGACTTTTATCTTTTTGGGCAAGCTGAGCTTTAGAGTGACCACAAATATAATACGCCATATGACCCTTCAAGGGTCATTTGGTTTCACCACGTTTTTGGTTTTTCATTTCACTCATGGACTTTATGTTTATTTAATTCTTTTTTCTTTTTATATCTTTTTCATGCGAAATCACTGTATATCTATTCAATTAGAGTTTTACATTGTTCATTGTGAGATCCATCCATTGTTTTTTGTTCACTTGAAGTTTTGAGCTTTGGAGTACCCTAATGAGTACCCTGACTGGATGAGAGTTTGCTCTGTGCACAGTGTACCTTAAACAATTGAATTTTTTTTGTTGTTTTTCACAAAATGTTTTTTTTCCATTCTGCAGATCTCCTCTATCCTCTTTTAGGCTTACATGTCTGTACACACTCGTTCCAGCATCAGCTGCATATCATTGCTCTGGATTGGATTCCGGATAGTGACAGCAGTGGACCATGTCTGTACAATGTATGTCAGCACAGCCACTTGCAGTCTCCACCAGTGGCCCATGGGACAGAGTGACAACACAGGAGCACAACTGGAAACTGCCTGAACAAGGACCTGCATGGCAGAATTACCAGGGATTATTTTAATGAAAAATGCAGATTTACTTTTTTTTATCAAAAAGCAAGGTTTTATTGTACATATATAAAAAGGATCAATACAATAGTAATGCCGCGTACACACGGTCGGACTTTTCGTCTACAAAAGTCCGACGGACCAAAGCTGGCTGACAATCCGATCGTGTGTGGGCTTCCCCGGACTTTCAGCGGACTTTTTCAGCCGCAAATCTGACGGACTTTAGATTTGAAACATGCTTCAAATCTGTACGTCGTAACTACGCCGGACCCAGAAATCCGCTCGTGTGTATGGTAGTCCGACGGACAAAAACCCATGCTAGGGCAGCTATTGGCTACTGGCTATCAACTTCCTTATTTTAGTCCGGTGTACGTCATCACGTACGAATCCATCGGACTTTTGTGTGATCGTATGTAGGCAAGTCCGTTCGTTAGAAAGTCTGCCGCAAGTCCGCCAAAAGTCCGCCAAAAGTCCGTCGAAAGTCTGTCGGACGGGCTGTCGGACTTTTGTAGCCGAAAAGTCCGACCGTGTGTACGCGGCATTAGTGCAATGTGCACTACAAGCAAAAAGAACAAGTGCATGGACAAGGTGTACAGAAACGTGCATTTGAATTGTTTTAAAGGTAACTTGAACATACTAAAAGAAAATTGCAATAAAAAGGTGTGTTACATGTACGAAGCAATATGAAAGGAGGGTTACACCATCTGCCGGTGGATATATACAGGACAAAAACCATATGCATTAACATATGAGCCTGAATTAAAAATGCCTGTAGGGAGAGCAATGTACATCTATACCAGAATATAAAAACATGTCACAGGGAGCTATTCTGCATCTGGTAGAGGCCTCTTCCAACCATCGGTCCCAGATTTTGCGATATTTGTTGGGACATCCCCTATGTGTATAGAGGAGCACCTTTTTGTAGGGAAGAGTGCTGTTAACAGCCCCAAACCATTGTTGAAGGGTTGGGGGCAGTACTCTAATCCAGGTTTTAGCAACTTGCATTCAATTATTTAAAAAAATGCAGATTTTAAAAGACTTACATTTATTGACATTTTTTGAAATTGCACTAACATGTTAAGGCTTATAAAAGACTTTAGTGATCATGTTTACATCTATTTTAAGGTATACTTACTTGAAGTTCTTAATGCACTTTCAGTCACTTATCCAATGCACTGGATAATTGCTGTTTTCTGTCAAGAGTTTGATAAATAAGTCACCCAATGATTTTCCAGCCGAGACAAACAGGAAGCTCTATTTTCTGCTCTTCCTGTTTTCTGCCTCTAGCTTTCCCTATAGGGAAATACATAGCTGACATTCCAGACAATGTTTTAGAAGAAGGTTCCCTGGAGAAGCGTTGTCACCTAGAACTATAGCTCCCTTCCTCTAACATTTATTACTATATTATCTTAGTACAATAAACTCTATGCAGATGGAGAAATTAATATTGAAAGACAGAAATGCCTTCTAACTGATTCTTTTATATCTGTGTAGAGAACATTTAAACTGCACATCTAACAAGAGTTACAATGCACAATTGCCCATATAAATGAAACATTAGTGGTGTTGAGAATGATACCCTGCTCATGGCTCCCCTCATACTAACCTCTAAACTGCCCCCATAGCACTACCCTTCATATGCTAGCTATCCCTATAACCCCAGTCATAACTTTAAAGTGGTTGTAAACCCACAAAAAAAAAAAAAAAAGACCTGCAAGACAAAGGCATAATGAGCTAGTATGCATAGCATACTAGCTCATTATGTAATACTCACCTGAGATCAAAGCCCCCGCTGTGGTGCCCGTACACAGCACCGGCCGGCAACATTTCTCCCTGAAGTTACTTCCGGGTATCGTGGCTGTGGCACTGTGATTGGCCGGAGCTGCGATGATGTCCCTCCCGCGCATGCAAGCAGGAGCTGCCGCTAACAGCACACTCACTGAAGCAAACGGTACGTACGTGCCGTTTACTTCAGTGCGCATGTGCTGATGATGTCAGCACATGCAGATACAGGGGATATCTCCTAAACCGTACAGGTTTAAGAGATGTCCGGGGTAGCTACAGGTAAGCCTTATTATAGGCTTATCTGTAGCAAAACTGGTTGTAAGGGTTTACAACCATATTATTATTATATTATTATTTTCACTGTATCCTTGCCTCCAACCACCCATCCCTCCAAGCAGCAAACAATTACTTGTAGAAACCTTCGCCACTTTAACCCTTCTCTTCTCTATTCTGCTACTGACCACCTATATGACATAATCTCTCCCCTGTCCTGTCCTGACCTGGCCACCTGTGTCTACAGTTCACTCTCATCATCACTCTCATCATCACTAGATGCACTTGCTCCTCTAACCACCCGCAGAATCAGGCCCCGAACGTTACAACCCTGGCAAACTGACAACACTAGAAATCTCAAGAGACATTGCCGTGCTCTTGAACGACTGTGGCGTAAAACCAAATGCCTGCAAGACTTCACCCTATATAAATCTGCCCTTCTAAAATACAATTCATGCCTCCATGCTGCCAAACAAGCCTACTTTGTCTCTCTTATTAATTCCTTGTCCAGTCCCTGTTGGCTCTTCTCAACCTTTAACTCTCTGCTTCGTCCCCCACCCCCTCTACCCACTAACTCACTAACTGCCCAAGAGATTTCTTTTGAATTGGCTACTACTGAAGAGGTTACAAAAATTTTCTTGGATGCCCACCTAACCAATTGTCCCTTGGATCCTGTTCCCTCACAACTACTACGGTCACCCTCTTCTTCTATCCTATGCTCCCTCACCCACATCTTCAATCTCTCCCTCTCTAGTGGCATCTTCCCCTCCCCTCTAAAACATGCGCAGATCACTCCCATTCTTAAAAAGCCCTCACTGGACCCTACCGACCTGAACAACTTAAGACCCATCTCATTGCTCCCATTCACCTCTAAACTTCTAGAACGCTTAGTCTACAACCGTCTTAGCTCCTACCTCAGTGAAAATAACCTTCTTGACCCCTTACAGTCTGGCTTTCGCTCGCAGCACTCCACGGAAACTGCTTTACTAAAACTCACTAACGATTTACTAACTGCTAAAACTAACAGCCAGTACTCCATACTCCAACTACTTGACCTCTCTGCGGCCTTTGATACTGTTGACCACCCGCTCCTTTTAAATAAACTACATTCCCTTGGCCTCCGAGATTCTGCTCTATCCTGGTTCTCTGCCTATTTATCACAGCGCTCCTTCAGTGTCACCTACAACTCTGTCTCCTCCTCTCCTTTGCCCCTTTCTGTGGGGGTCCCCCAAGGCTCGGTTCTTGGACCCCTTCTTTTCTCTATCTACATCTCCTCTCTTGGTCACTTAATAACCGCCCACGGCTTCCAATACCACTTATACGCTGATGACACTCAAATCTATCTGTCTACTCCTCACCTCACTCCTTCAGTCTCCTCTCGCATTACTAACTTACTAACTGACATATCAGCATGGATGTCGCACCACTTCCTTAAACTAAATCTCTCTAAAACTGAGCTATTAATATTCCCCCCCGCCCGTGCCCCCCTCCATGACTTTTCCATCAAAATCAACAATGCAACCATCAGTCCCTCCCCTCACGCCAGGGTACTAGGTGTAATCCTAGACTCTGACTTGTCATTTCAGCCTCAAATCCAATCGCTGTCAAAAATTTGTAGAATTCACCTCCGTAACATCTCTAAAATTCTCCCCTTTTTAACAAATGAAACCACCAAGCTCCTCATTCACTCCCTTATTATCTCTCGCCTTGACTATTGCAACTCCCTTCTCATTGGCCTGCCTCTCCATAGGCTATCCCCTCTTCAGTCTATTATGAATGCTGCTGCCAGACTTATCCACCTTACCAACCGCTCAGTGTCTGCCAACCCTATCCTCCAATCCCTACACTGGCTTCCAATAACCCAGCGAATTAAATATAAAATACTAACCACAACATACAAAGCCATTCACAACTCTGCCCCAAGCTACTAATCTCGTCTCCAAATATCACCCAAATCGACTTCTCTGCTCTTCTCAAGACCTCCTGCTTTCAAGCTCTCTCATCTCCTCCTCCCATGCTCGTCTCCAGGATTTCTCCAGAGCCTCTCCCATCCTCTGGAACTCGCTACCTCCATCTATCCGGCTATCCCCTACTCTTGCTACCTTCAGGCGATCCCTGAAAACTCATCTCTTCAGGAAAGCCTATCACGTCTCCAACTAATCTCCTACCACTTCCACCGGCTCATTCCCCACAGTTACAAACTTTTGTACCACCTGCACCACCCTATTAGATTGTAAGCTCTTCTGAGCAGGGCCCTCTTAATCCTCTTGTATTTTATTGTATTATAACTGTATCGTCTCCTTTTATATTGTAAAGCGCTGCGTAAACTGTTGGCGCTATATAAATCCTGTATAATAATAATAATTATTATTATTATACAGGATTTATATAGCGCCAACAGTTTACGTAGCGCTTTACAACTTGAGGGTAGACAGTACAAATACAATACACTTTAATACAGTAGGAATCAGAGGGCCCTGCTCCTTAGAGCTTACAATCTAAGAGGGAAGGTCAAGAGATACAAGAGGTAATAACTGTGGGTGATATTAACACTGCCTAATGTTAATGTAACCCTCTCTTTGCATACTCAACTCTGCTTTGTACCAAAAAATAAAATTGGCGGCATGAACTGTTTCACTTTAATCACTTAAGGACCGGAAGGATTTGCCCCCTTAATGACCAGGCCTTTTTTTTTGCGATATGGCTCTACATCGCTTTAACTGACAATTGCGCAGTCATGCAATGCTGTATTAAGACAAAATTGACATCCTTTTTTCCCCACAAATAGAGCTTTCTTTTGGTGGTATTTAATCACCTCTACGGTCTTTCGTTTTTTTGCGCTATAAACAAAAAAAGAGCGACAACTTGGAAAAAATAAATAAATAAATGTTTTTCTTTTTGCTAAAAAAAAAAAAAAAAATCTTCATCAGTTTAGGCCGATATATATTCTTCTTCATATTTTTGTTTAAAAATCCCAATAAGCGTATATTGATTGGTTTGCGCAAAAGTTATAGCGTCTACAAAATAGGGGTATTTTTATTATTAACTTTTTTTTTACTAGTAATGGCGGCGATCAGCGATTTTTAGTGGGACTGCGGTGGACAGATCAGACACCTTTGACACATTTTTGGGACGATTGACATTTATGCTGCGATCAGAGCTAAAAATAGCCACTGATTACTGTATAAATGTCACTGCCAGGGAAGCGGTTAACACTAGGGGGCGATCAAGGGGTTAAATGTGTTCCCTCATGTGTGTTCTAACTGTGGGGGGATGGGACTGCCTGGAGACCGATAGCTGTTCCTAATCTTTAGGAGCAGCAATTCTGTCTCTCCTCTCCTGACAGAACGGAGATCAGTCTGTTTACACTGACAGATCTCCACTCTTTCTCTGTCACGCCGCGCGCCAGCCCCCAGTGCTGGTCGATGTACCATGATGCTGATTCGCCCAGGGGCGCCAACCTGCCACAGTATAACTGCAGCGGCAGGTCCTTAAGCTGTTAAACTAGGTATTTATTAGTTCTGATCTCTTTGGGGCTCTTTATACAGATCAACATAAAAAAAAAATTCAGCTACCTTGGGCAAAGCAGCAATATTTATTCTGTATATGGCTAGCCTAAAGTTTGGTGTGTTAGTTAAGGGAATTGCTTTCTGGTAAAGAAAACCTCTGTATATGGCTAGCCTAAAGTTTGGTGTGTTAGTTAAGGGAATTGCTTTCTGGTAAAGAAAACCTTACCTATAGGGATCTGTTTACTAAAAGGTAAATAGGCTGTTTACTTTAAAAGGGAAGTTGCACTTTGCAAAGGACCTTAGTGAATGTGATGATGACTTTGAAAATGTAGCGGGTGCTCCTCAGCCAAAAGGGAAGGAGGAGTGAGCACTATCAGAAAACAATAGCTGGCCAGGTAAATCCACAACTCACATCTAATTGTAAGCCATTTCAACCACTCCCTGCCATTGTCACCGTTGATATGAATAGTTTTCATTGCAATATGTTTATTATTGTAGCACCCGCTAATGTGCCAGAATAGGTAATGTTAGGATTTTTGTTAGTCTAGGTAAACTGTTTTTGGCTGGCAGTCAAGCCTGTGTTTGAATCTGGGTCAGGTGAGTGATCCAGGGAGGCTGGTATGGCTCAGCAGGCAGGATCTCTGGTACCTTCCCCTATATCTAGAACTTGCTGGAAACTTCCAGAAGAATGGAAGGGAGGCTAAGAGAAGCTACCTGGAGTATTCACGAGGGCCCTGACCAATCCCCAACAGATGGGTTGGCAGGGGGCAGGCCCCCTCAAATACTTAGGGTCAGCCCAGCAGGGCAGGAGAGTTTGGGTGGAGATGCAGTGCTAGGAGGCTGTCGATAGGCCCTTAAGGGTAACCCCCTAGTCTGGAGGTGACCTCAGGCATGGGAGCTCGGGTGCAGGAGGGATCCTCTGATATCCCAAGGAGGAGTCTTGTCCAGTGGCACGGGAGCAGGTGTGAGGACAGCAGGAGCCAGTGAGCATGTCCGGGAGATCTCCAGGGAGAAGACAGCCAGGTGGGCTGGCAAGTGAGACAGTCGGGGGGACTGAGAGGCAGCCTGAGAGGACTGGGTGAGAGCAGTCTGAGATAGATGCAGAGTCAGTCTGGGAGGACTGTCGAAGATTAGCCAGGAGGGCTAGTGAAAGGGACAGCTGCAGCCAAGTGGGCTGGCGGTGCCTGAAGAGGTGGTGCTGGGATCAGTAGCTACAGAAGTACAGCTGGGCACTAGGACTTTGCTACACAACCAAGGGGCTCACGGTCCCTGCCTGTAATGGCCATTTGCTTTATCTGACTGAGCCCTTTTTGTCAGATCACCTAACAGTGTGCCAGCTAGTCCTGGGATTTTTGTGCTGCCAACAAGTGATTTCCTGGAGGGAGCTGAGGAGTGTGTAAATAGATTGTACAGAATAAGTTGTCCCTGAAGTTTGCAAGTCAAGTGGGCATCCCATATTACCCCTATCCCCATCCAAGTTTATTCCCAAACGCAAAAAAAAAACAAAGCACTGGGCTGTTTCCTGACTTTAGTGTGCTTGTGAAGATACATTGTGCCTGGCTGTGCAGGGTGGGGGATCCCTTTCTACTTGCGGCTCCTTAGGGGGTGCACTACATCATGATATGAATAGTTTTGAGTAGTAGGGATTCTGCATTTTGAGACTGAAAACAGATAAGTTAACTCATACAACCCTAGAAAATAAAATAATTGAAATTGAAAAAGACAAGGGCCACACAACATGATTTTTTAAATTAATGGGTAGACCCTACTCGCCCTTTTTCGTTCTTCCAGGGGCTCCAAGAGTAAGATTTCCAGCCCTGCTTCTCAATTATTAAGACAAATTAATTTTCTGGTTGGTGAATTTTAAATGTAAAATAAATTGATAGCTGAAAAGCAAAAACATAGGGGCACCTTGTAAATTTTTCATTGATGGGATTGACTTAAATCCATAATGAGAAAGCTTACAATGAAATCTCTAATTAACATAGCCAACCCAAATCTAATAACTAACGTTTAACCTATCATATTCATTTTTGGAATTACATTTTTGGTTGAATTTTTTTTTCTTTTAATCATAATATTTTCTTTAATTAGTTATCTGAATTGGTCAAAAGTATAATTATTTATTTTATCACAGATCTTTTTTGTACCAGCCCAATATGGGTGCCCAATTGAAATAGTGTGTAGGATACTTAAAAACCCTAACCTTGATGTTTTTTTTTTTTTTCTTGAGACAGAATGGCTCCAGGAAAGCAGGAAGGTCCCTCTCACAGACGCCGTTCTCTCCCTGTAGAATTCCACAGAACAAACATACAGAGGCAGCAAGAAGACCAAAGACCAAAGCAAGGACAGGAAGAGCCGTTTCAAAGCTGAGAAAAAAAACAGCTTTTTGCCTCACTCAGTGACTAGTCAGGAACTGCATTGTGAATGTAGGCAATCCGCATAGTCTGCCTGCAACAGTTGTTATCTATAGGATGTTTTATAGAGACAAGCCCAGTTTAAATGTCATTCAACCTTGAACAATTCATAAATCCAGCTGTAGTTTTGTTTTCCCCATTGTCTCATTGAAAAAACATCTAACAAGAGCAAAGTTTGTCCTTTAAACACAGTACTCTCGAACTGTGTTGAGCCGTAAGTAGCAATGCCAGCATAATATTTTAGAGGCATAATTATAAATCATGTACTTCCTTTGTATGGGGTTATTCACTGGCAATGGGGTCATCTCCAGTCATCCACAGCAACTTCACAGCCTACCGTTCCACTCTTCACGCTGCTACTGTATGTGTGTGAAAATAAGACTATTAACGTACCTTCTTAAAGTGTGCTACAAGGAACAAATCCCGTATTAAAATGACCAAAAATGTACATCAGGTGTAAAATCTGCAAATCTGTAAATAAAGCTGGCAATATACTCTGGAACAAAAATAAAAAGAAGCTTCCTTTAAATATTGCTATTAATAGTAATAGAACTTTTTATAAACGTTCTTGGTGATGTTGAAATTCTTGCTGAATGGTAGACTACAATCAAATCAGAGATATTTTTGAAAGCTTAGGTGGATAAGGATACATGTCTGACAAATCTACACAGTGTACAGTCACTGTGATTTACTGGGAACAAGAATTGACTGAATAGTTTCCATTTTGAATGACTTCACCTGCGCATGTTTGTTCTTTTTTCAGGCTAAAGACTGGGCTAAGATCCCCCATTTTCCCCTTACTAGTAACAGCATTTAGTAGAAAACTTTTGCTTCTGGCACTTCTTTCTGTGCCTTTTTTTCTATTCTTTTTTTTTTTTCTATCAAGGAAGACATTTTTATATCTTAAAAATGATTACTTGGTGGTCTCCATTTGAATTCATATTGATAGCCCCCAGAGACTTTTGAAACTGTCCCTGCGGTCTTGAATCTTTTCTGCCCACAAGAGCCTGGCTCCCACTGGCACTGCCTGGGTAGATAAGCACACCCTCACAAAAATGTCTGCTGAACCTTATTCTTAGGTAGTTTCAGCAGGTTTGCTTGGGTGCTCTTCCAGTTCTGCTTGTAGTCCTTTCTGAGTTTATAGGACCTCAAAAAATCTCTTTTATTTGAAGATTATCTTTGATGTATTTGCGTTCTGTAGGTATTAAGCTGGAAAAGCCCCCCCCTCATTTTAATGATGGTGGCATCTAATTTGGTTCTAAAAACTCTCTGGTAAAGCTTGTAGGAGGAATTTTCTGACTGTCCTATGAGACTGAAAGAGCCCCGACCCTCTGGACAGTGTTGATTGCCCCTGTGCTGACCACATGCACTCTCCCAAGAAAAAAAACCTCTCTAGCAATACACACCGAACTGAGCATGTGCAGCCTGACTCCATAGGCTCTGCGTTATCAGGAAATTATCAGGGAACAGTGGAAGGAAGGCAGGATCTGTGCATACAGGATCAAACAGCCTTTTTAGACAATGCGGAGGATTAACTCCTTAATTTCACAGTGAGTATAACAAGCATTCTTTACTGTATATACATACTAATTTTACTGTTGTTGGTTTAGTAATTCTTTCATGCTCCACATTCTCTAGAAACACTTTCTTTGCAGTGCTGTTGTGCTCTTTTTAAGTCTAATTCAATCTTTTGATTCAAGGCAATGCAGAATGTTACCCAATCTTTCATCAGGAGAGTTAGATGCCTTGAGAGAGAAAAAAGAGAGAGAGAGAGAGAGAGAGAGAGAGAGAAAGAGGGGGGAATCTCATCAATGAGGCATCTACCACTGGTGCTGACAAAAAAAAAATTTGGTTTTGGTTTTGGTTGGGCGGCCAAACATTGAATGAAATTCAGCTGGTTCAGCAGGGACCAGCAAAGATTCAATCCATGTATGGGCAAGCTGATTGTACCCAAGTTGATCCATCAATTGACTTGGGTACAACCAACTGGTATGATTTTTCTACATGCGATTACTGACAGCTGCTAACAGTAATGATTGTATCCTGGCAGCCAGCAGAACACAAGAGTGCTGCAGGAGACATTTCCCCATCAACAATGACTGTGTTGATGGGGGAATCAAGTGATTTTCTTTCCTTCGACCACCCTTGTTGGAAGAAAACAAACCTCACCCAGCCTAATATTAGCACAAGTTTTTATCACCATTTTTGCATTCTTTTGGCATTAATTCCTGCAAATGTTAACTGTTCCTTTTTTAGGTAAGGAAAATACTTTGGTCTCTTCCCTAGGGTTTTCACACTAGGGAGACTTATGAGTCGCTTTTCAGGTGCTATTTTTTAGCGCTAAAACACCTCAAAAGCACCTTCAGTGTGAAAGGGGTCTAATAGTTTGCTACTTCTAAAGGAATGCGGACACTACAACTTTTACTGAAAGTGCACCAACTGATTGGAATGAACACAATTCAAAAGTAAATTTTCTAAGAATATAGTCGAATATTCAGCTTTTTTCTTAAGAAGAGAATCTGGTAGGATTTTGCCACAAGGTTTGTTAAAATCGTTGCAGTGTACGTAGATCATGTAGACGGGATTGTTTTTATTTTCAAAAGTAGACTTACTCTTCAAACACATCTGACAAAAAGTAAGCAAGTTAGAAGGAATGCATAGGTATTATAAACCTAATTTACCCAGGAAGTTCAAAGTACTTCTGATAAGCACCTGTTGTAAATGGTAAAGTTGTAAATAGTCTAGAGTGCCGTTTAGGGAATACGCATCCATGAGATTGGGATAGTGACCTATGTTGACCTATAGTTGAACTCTCATACATCTGAGACTTACAACTTTCATTCATTTTCACTAACCCTTACCTTCCTAAAAAGTGGCTATACTAATGTAAAAGAACCACCCAGTAGACAGCCAACATTCCTGTATTACAAGGTCAGTAAGGTAAAAAGACATAATAGACCTCCTGGGAGAAAGATCAATCACAGACCATATTTGGTGTCTGACAAATTGTAATTTCAGACTGATAAGCAATATGCTGATTTTTGCAGTGTGAAACCTTGACATATGGAAATATAGATTTATACAGGATATTGTTGCTAGGCATGATAAAACACTTCAGCACACATAAAACACATCCCTAAGACCTTTTGATTTGGCGAAGTTAGCTCTGTAACACTCTTTCCAAAATACAAGAAAAGATAGCTGCATGAGTAGCTGTGGACTTTCTTTTTACTATCGGAACTACTGAGATTTAGTTATAAGAGCCGGTGACTCTTGCAACATCTGATTGGGTTAATTCTTTGAGTAATCTGTAAAAATTTCTTGCACCATTTTTCTATTCTTTTCATTAAGTTGGTATATAAATCGTTAACATGAATCTCTGAATTATGTAACTAGAAATAAAAAACATTGCCTTTGTGAAGATGTTATCATAGTGTAAACTCTGTTAAATGCCTCTCTAGATGCGGCAGTGAGTGATACAAACATTTCTTTAAATGTCAGAATTGCAACAGAGCATTCTATGAATGGTACATGGTGGTGGCTACTGTGTGTGTGTAAAAAGTTAACTTGTTCAGTTGACCTGCGTATGTGATGGTCATTCTCAGTCTGCTGGTATTTACATTGTTGCCCCGTGAACTTGGAAATCTCTGTGCTGGGTAAGGCTGTGCGTGTTTCTATGTCACAGCCTTCAAGTAGCATGCCCAGCACACTAATTTTTCTGGGAGTGCACAATCACCACAAACCCAGCATTGCTTTCTGGGTAGATGCTTGTTACGTCTAGAAAAGGGGGGGATATGACACTGTAAAGAAGATCTGGAGTAACTTCTGTAAGAATGGTGATATCATAAGGAGGAACTGTATCATTCTTGAGAGTGTTCTCTGTGATTATCTTGTGAATGCTGTGTGTCAGGAGGTGGATCCATGCTCACCCCTCACAGGTCTGTCAACAAAACAGAGATGTTTGATCAGTGCTCTTTTTTTTTCCTTCATTACTTACCAGAATCATTACCTTATAGCAGTAAAAGCTAGATAGAAAAGAGTAAGATGTAGTCTTAACTGCAGGACAGAGAGCAGAAATGTTAAGGGTGCTCAACCTTGTAAAGAGCAAATGCCACTTAAGTAACTTGGTAAGCGGTCGCGGGCCACAATTAAATAAAATGGTTCAGAATTTCCAATTTTTTATGTTTAATAGGATAATTAACATTTTCTTCCAGAAGCCACACTGAATGCCAGTGGGAGGGAGAAGAGAAGCCAGCTTTCAGCGGTTGCAAAAGGAAAATGTAGAGGATCGGTTCCTTTATATGCTGCCCCCACAGCCCCTCCTGTCCAAGTGCAAAATAGAATGTGACAGGGAGGCCGAATGTGACCCCAGGAACATTGGGCATGTCTGCCATTGTGACCCCTGATGCTACACCAGTGGTTGGAGGTGTGAAAAAACCGGCATCAACGATGGCGTTTTACTGACCACCCCCTTCTTCCAAACTGCATCCTTTTTTTTACGTTCGCTTGGGACAGGAGCCCTACCAAGGAGGCTCGATGCACCTGTGGGAATGTGGGTCATCAAGCCCAGATCACGATCAATGGGTTGCCCAATCCGGGCAAGCACTTCCCTACTTTAAGGTCGAGAGCCACATCAGAGGGCTTCAAGGACCACAGTTTAAGCACCCCTGTATTAGAGTAAGGAAGGCTTAAAACTTGACAATGTTTGTATTGCTGACCATGGTTTCCTTTTTAGGTGACTACTGCATCTTCCCCTTCCCCCTTAATGGCCTAAATGGCTAGAGGTGGCCTTTAAAGCAGTTGCTAACTTACAACTCAGTCTCATACATAAAAATCTTAGTTTACACATACATTTTTTGAACAGTTTTTTATTTTTGCTTTTTCTGAGCCAACCTGCAGTTCAGGGCCCATGGCTACTGCTGGGTCCTGGAACTATAAAGAGAGTTTAGGAATAATCCAGAGAAAATAAGCATATGCTCGGGAATCCCTGCATATTAAGAACCACAATGGCACTCAGGGGAAATTCTCAATATTCCATGTGCAGTGCATATTCAGCTGGATGGATATTACTTCATTGTAAAACTCTGCTGGCTTCTTTTCCTGCTTATTAGTGTTGCATAGTGTTGTGCCTTGCTGCTTCTCTTGGGCTGGACATTTACATTTAGACTTTTAAACAGGGCAGATGGATGAAACTCGAGTGTAAAATTCTGCATCTACATGGGTCAGGGCAGCCATATTTGCCGATTACAGATGCAGGCTCTTTTTCCTGATTACTAGCGCTGCACAATGTTGCAGCTTGCTGATTCTCTTAGGCTGGCCATTCACACTTACACTTTTATACAGAGCAGATAGAAAAAATCCTGTTGCTGTATTGTATTTTGGGCTGAAAGAAAGTGGCATACAGTGTATAGACAGCTTTATGTAACTGCATAATTACCAGATATGGTTTCCTTGAATGTTAGCTATATGATCTTTGCCTAGATTTTAGGTCACATATGGGAGCTCAGGAGCAGCATGTATTATTCATGGCACAAAATAAGTACTTAAAAAAAAAAATCAGTCATTTTTAGAAATTCAGCACATAGAAAAGCAGATCAAACCCTTTTTTTTAACAATTCTCAGAAATAATTGCCACTTCTATTTTCCAGGCATTAATATGTTCAGTTATCAGTTAATACAGACCCTCATGCCACATAAATGAAGAGTGCTTGGCTTTTTTTTTATAACTTAATCTTTACAATAACTGTCGCTGTCTGAATTAACAGGAATCAGTTGCCATGGATACTGGATATTTTTTCACTGAACAAAATTGCTCACTGAGATATCCTAATGTGTTAGAGCTACACTATGATCACCTGAGAATCTGCTCAGACTACTGCGGTCAAGAATGATATCTGACAGAATCATAATGTCATTAAAATCATAGGGATGTAGAGTTAAAGAAATGTTCCTACCTATCACTCAACATCATTAGGAGCAATAAACAACAGGTCGTGACTCAGTTCTTAAAGAATTAAACACATGTTGTCTTGCTGAATACTTCTCTGATTATTGTCATAAAGATGTACAGATAGACAGGGGCATTGCTAGGTCTACAAAAGATCTGGGGCTAGAGCCCATAGCAGTGTAGTAAAGAAAGTTATGCGCTAGGGCGGGCATACACATGTATATACAGTAACATACATGTGTGTGTGTATATATCCCCAGAGAGCTCCCCACTTACATCAGGGTCCCCAGAGAGCCCCCCCTTACATCAGGGTCCCCAGAGAGCCTCCCCCTTGTATCAGGGTCCCTAGAGAGCCCCCCACTTACATCAGGGTTCCCAGAGAGCCCCCCTTACATTAGGGTCCCCAGAGATCCCCTCCTTGCATCAGGGTCCCCAGAGAGCCTCCCCCTTGTATCAGGGTCCCTAGAGAGCCCCCCACTTACATCAGGGTTCCCAGAGAGCCCCCCTTACATTAGGGTCCCCAGAGATCCCCTCCTTGCATCAGGGTCCCCAGAGAGCCTCCCCCTTGCATCAGGGTCCCCAGAGAGCCCCCCACTTACATCAGGGTCCCCAGAGAACCTTCCCTCCCCTTGGGGACCCCTGCAGAGATTCGGGGCTATAGCCCCAAAAGCCACCACCTAGTGATGCCAATGCAGATAGATAATGACAAGTCTGTCAGTGGCAACTTAAAGTAGATGTTAGGTCCTAACTGGATGGCTTAGTTTTCTAAAGCACTTTATATCATAAACAGCTAGCCATTTTTTTTTATTTCTTGCACCTTTTTTCTCATCTTTTGTTACCTCAGTGCTGTTGATTTTCTTCAGCCTCCTTACAGCAATTTCCTGTATACTACATACATATATATGGCTGCATGTTATTGCCTAGGATAAGATGCCTAATGGTGAAAATGGTGGAACATGTCGCCACAATGCATCACTTCACAGCTGCATAAAAGTCTCGACTAGAACGTAGGCGGGTAACTGGGAGACAGGGACAGAGTTAAAGAAATGTTCCTACCTATCACTCAACATCATTAGGAGCAATAAACAACAGGTCGTGACTCTGTTTTTAAAGAATGAAACACATGTTGTCTTGCTGAATACTTCTCTGATTATTGTCATAAAGATATACAGATAGACAGGGGCATTGCTAGGTCTACAAAAGATCTGGGGCTAGAGCCCATAGTAGCGTAGTAAAGAAAGTCATACGCTTGGGCGGGCATACACATGTATATACAGTAATATATGTGTGTGTGTGTGTGTGTATATATCCCCAGAGAGCCCCCCGCTTACATCAGGGTCCCCAGAGAGCCCCCCTTACATCAGGGTCCCCAGAGAGCTTCCTCCTTTCATCAGAGTCCCCAGAGAGCCTCCCCCTTGCATCAGGGTCTCCAGAGAGCCTCCTCCTTACATCAGAGTCCCCAGAGAGCCTCCCCCTTGCATCAGGGTCCCCAGAGAGCCCCCCACTTACATCAGGGTTCCCAGAGAGCCACCCTTACATTAGGTTCCCCAGAGAGCCTCCCCCTTAAATCATGGTCCCCAGAGAGCCTCCCACTTACATCAGAGTCCCCAGAGAGCCCCCCACTTACATCAGGGTTCCCAGAGAACTTTCCCTCCCCTTGGGGACCCCTGCAGAGATTCGTGGCTATGGGCCCCAGATTCGGGGCTATAGCCCCAAAAGCCACCCCCTAGTGATGCCAATGCAGATAGATAATGACAAGTCTGCCAGTGGCAACTTAAAGTAGATGTTAGGTCCTAAATGGATGGCTTAGTTTTCTAATTTCTATCTCTTGCACCTTTTTTCTCATCTTTTGTTACCTCAGTGCTGTTGATTTTCTTCAGCCTCCTTACAGCAATTTCCTGTATACTACATACATACATATGGCTGCATGTTATTGCCTAGGACAAGATGCCTAATGGTGAAAATGGTGGAACATGTCACCACAATGGGTCACTTCACAGCTGCATAAAAGTCTCGACTAGAACGTAGGCGGGCAACTGGGAGACAGGGACAGAGCATTGTCACCCTACCACAAGAAATGACTGAGTGAGGACATTCATGGCAGAAATACTAGATATTATTTTAATGAAAGCATCAAACTTAAAAAAAAAATGAAATTAATTTTGAATTGGCGTTAACATATTAATAGAACGTTGTACTTATATGAGATTTTAGTGACTGGGATTACAAACTTTATACTTTGTGAAAAACTTTATCCTCTGTGCCAATAGATTTCTGTGCAAAATGATACCCTTGCTGCCAAACCAAAAATGTGTGTCTTTCACTTATTGGTATTTGTGGTAAACTGTATACTTTAAAAAACAACTCCATGCAGCATTTTTCTTTATTTACATATTTTATATACATATTTTAAAGGTTACCTTTTGTAAAACGAGCTTGGAGACCAATGGAAAAGAATCATGTAGTTATGTGACTGTTGACTACTCCAGTTGGTGACAAGTTACCAGCAGTGTTTTGAATGAAGTGCAGATGTTTATATACAGCATGTCCAGTATATTATGGACATATACACGTCTATCCTACTTTCACTTTTGAGAACAACACTACCAGGAATATTTTCTAACCATACAGGCTAGAATCCAGGCATATGTACTTGCCCCACGAATAAGAAACAGTGGGGTTGAATTTCAAAAACTGGAGAGTGAAAAATCTGGTGCAGCGCTGCACAGAAATCAGGTTCTAACTTCAGCTTGTCCAGGTAAGCCTTGATAAAAAAAAACCAAGATAATTGGTTTCTATGCAGAGCTGCATAGACCCAAGGGTGTTTTACGTCACCGTGTTCAGAATAATCGGATTTTCCGACAACTTTGTGTGACCGTGTGTATGCAAGACAAGTTTGAGCCAACATCCATCGGAAAAAATCCTAGGATTTTGTTGTCGGAATGTCCGATCAATGTCCAACCGTGTGTACGGGGCATACCTGTTAAATACCCTAAAAGCACATGGGTAAGTCGACTTATAGAAAGGATGATATTGAAAATTCAAGAGGTTGTAAATACTAAAGGCTGGTACACACAGGTTGAATATTGGCCGCTATTGTCGAAAGTGGACGACAGCCTGGCCCACAGAAGCTGGTCTAATGACATGCTGGAAAACATCTGATCAGCACTTGCAGCCAATGGCTAAGAACGCTGATCAGTGTGTTCTGGTTGGGGGGGCAGTCTCCTCCACTAGCAGCTCAGTGGAGGAGATCACCACACTAACATCGCTTAGTTAACATCTCTGGGTTTTTTTTGGTTCAGCCCTCTGGGTTGATCGGAAAAAAACTCCCCATGTGTACCTAGCATAAAAGTTTTTTACCTTAATGAATTCTCTACATTAAGGCAAAAAAAATTTCTTATTTTGCTCCCAGCCCTCCCTATTACTTAACTGTGCTGGATCTCGATCCACTGCTGCGCCCAAGAGAAGCAGAGCTGCTGCCTCTCTTTCCTCACTGGCCCGGAGCTTCCTATGGTGGCACACCAAGAAGAGGAGCCAAGAGTGTCAGCAAGGGACCCAAGTAGAGGAAGATTGGGGGAAGCTATGTATGAACCTGTTTGTTTTTTTTTTGTTTTTTTTATTTAGCTTTACAATCACTTTATAGATATTTTCCAGGGAACAGGTGAAAGCAATCACTGAGTTTCTAATGCTATCAATTCAGCTCTATACTATGCTAAATTCAGAAAGCCTATTCAGTTTATCTATTTAAATTAATTATGTGTAATCCACTGCAGCAAAACGTTACAGACCATCAAACAGGTTGTAGAAAGATTAGACTTCCTGAAGCCTCTCTGCTTCCTGCATCAGCAATCACATTTAAACTCACAAGGCAGATGTGACTGATGGGTGGATATGAGAAATTTCTTAAGCTGGCCAATGATGGAGAGATTTTCAGTACTGATGGGGAAATCCCTCCTGTGGAGCCATTGTGTTACCCCTGCGAGGGGGCAGGGGAAGCTGTCCTCATCTGGAGAATACAGTGATTACTGCTAGTGGCTATATTAGCCATTAGCAATAATCGCAAGCAAAATCCGACAGGCTGGTTGTACCCAAGTTGATTAATCGATCAACTTGGGTACATTCAGCCTGCCCATACGTGGTTCGAATCTCGGTCAGTCCCTGCTGAACTGGCTGAGATTTGAACCATCTATGGCCGGCTTTAATTAATATGACCCTCTTTATATTTTTGATCTAAGCTTTTTTTTTCTTAGTATAAATTAGGTCTATCACTTTTCTTAAATGGTCAGGGTTGTGCAGTGTTTTAGTTGCTCTTTAGGGCTCATTCATAACATGTCAATTGAGGTGCATTGATCAACGCAGGACAGAGAAAAACATTTACTATGTGCTGTTCACAACACAATTCTGTGCAGGGGAGGGTTACAGTGCGCTCATAAAAATGCAGATATGCTGCATTTTTTACACAACGCACCTCACTACATGTTTTGTCATTCTGTGATGACACTTAAATAAAGTTTAAAAAAAAGTAAACAGTGTGACGCATTTTAACAACACATCACACTGCCCTTCACTGCCCCTATACAACATACACCAATGCAAATGTGGTTGGCATACAGGCTGGCGTGAACAAGCTCTTGTCATCACACAATCTAAAAAAATCAGAACTGCTCCATGAAGCTGCAGTGGCAAGCTCTGTATTTCAACCATGACAGGTTCCCCTTTTCAAAAAATTGCTAACTGTGTGAATAAAGTTCAAAATGATTATGACATTCACAATAAATATATAAAGGGAAATTAAAATTCAGCATAGCCAACTAACAAATCAATAAGTACAAATTTAAAAAGAACAACGCAGATAACACAAATAATTATGAAATAACTAAAAATACAACTTGTATGAAACCATGACTGTAAGTGAATAGGGACTAGAGGACAGAAAAGAAATCTGGAGCATACAGGTCAGATCACAAATGCTTAAGACATTAAACATGATTTTCTAATAAAGAATCCTTCCATTATGAACAAAAGGGAACAATAACATTTTAACACTGAAGCAAATAAGCACAGTAGATTTTTGTTTTGCTAATATTGCCAATGCAGAAATAAGCAAAGAAATTAGATGAATAACAATAAATTAAGTGTCAAAAGAGCCAAACAAACAAGAGATGCCACCCAGGAAATATATAGGGAAAAAACTGATGGGTCAAAGATTGGAGAAATAGGCCAATGTCTCTTGCCTATCGTGACCAGATGCTGCTCGACCAAGGACTGAAAAACATTGAAAAGAACACTTTTCAGAGTCTCAAAAGTCCTGTCTGGTGTTACTAAGCATTTCTGTTTTCCATGAATCGTCTTTTTTGGCATAGGTAAGTAACCATAAAAATAGATTTTTGGGGGGATTTAGACTTATGCTTAAAATGTTTTCCTCATTACTAGGTTGTAAATGTGTTATTTCCATGGAAACTATGTCAATTCTGAAAATACTTGGCCAGATAAATTTCTGTAACACATCCAAAAAATTGTTTTATGAGGCAGCATCAGGTTCATGTTCAAATACCAGACACAGGGAAGGAAAAATATTCTGCTGAGAAGAGAACTCTGTCAAGCCGAATCAAGTGTCAAAAAAGTCTCAATATACTCTGAGACTCTGCAGTAATTGTTCTGCAAAAACACCCACACACCGGAATAGACCTGTAAGAACAAAATTACATTAGTGAGTCACTGGATATTCCTATGTGTATTCCCACTGAAATGTTTTCCAGCCAAGATGCATTACACATAATGGAGGAAATGTACACCATTTTCAACTCATTTCCAAGAAAGACAAAATGCACACCTTACTTTGACAGTCATTCACAATAAATATAACTTGTCCATGAAATTCACCGCTACAGAAGCTTAAATACTATTCCAGACAATTTCTAAAGGGCAGAGCGACGGTATGGATGATTGCTGTGTTTTATGCCTAGATATAACGGTAGCTGTATGACCTGGCCTTATCCTTCTGCATAGTCTGTTTCGGCTAAAGCAGATCCGGGACAGATCAAAAAAAAAAGAAACAATAATACATCGTAGGCCACATCAAATATCACTAGAAATAGCGGTGTATTTTAGGTTATTAAGAAATGCATGAGAATATTTTGAAGCTTGTTACTAAGGAACATTTGTTATTTTTCTGACAGAAAAGGAAAGGAACTTTTCAGTTTCTTGACTCTAGGAAAATCCCTCTTCTGGTTTGGGTTAGTGATGATTTTTACAGCAATAAACAAAGACCTGGGCTGGCAGATGGGCAAATGTAATCAGGTTGGTTGGGTGCTTGGGGCAGTGAGTGCTTTTGTAGGCAAACAGTCCTGTTTTAAAACAAACTCACACCCTTGAAATTTTTCTGTGTAAATATCCCGCAAGTAATATGAAAAATACAAAAAAATGCTTGTGCAAACCTTTTCTGGACTAACAATGGAATTAATTGGAAGAGTACTGGGCAACAGATCTGATTCATCTGAAACTGCTGCACTAGAATATTGGCTGCATTTACATGCAGACTGCTCTAGGTAATGCTGACATGTGATGCTGAGCCTCTTCGACTTAAAGAACTAAAATCGAATGAATGAAAGAGGCAGCCTCAGGACAGTAAGGCTGGGGATGAAACTGATAGTTTAGGGGTCTACAGAATTTCTAAACAAAGGACCATTTTAATGACCTTCAGACTGAAGGCGGGCTGGACTGTAGCCATTGGTAGTAGAAGAGTTCCCCACATTAGTGGGAATAAACAATGTCCAATCTTTGGTGTCAGTGGGAGGAATTGTGTCCCATCGTTGGTGCCATTGGGCCCCATTGTTGGTGTCATTGGAAGGAATTTTTTCCCATCGTTAGTGTCATTGGGAGAAATTCCGCCCCTTCATTGGTGTCAGTGGGGGAAATTATCCCCTATTGTTGTTATCAGTGGATAAAAATAGTGCCCTAAGGGCCAGATAAAAGCATGCAACGGGTCGCATCTGTCCCCCGAGCTACAATTTGTAGACCACTGAGCTAGATGGTACTGGACATCCTCCAGCCAGAAAATGAGACAGGCTATATCTCACTTGCTGCAGCTTCACAATGTTCAGTGAAATCAGAGTAAGCAATTTCAGTACATTAGAACAGCCTGTACCACGAGGTAAGGCTAAATGTAAAGGTGCAGTACACATTAATTATAATTGCAATGTTACAGTCTATAGAACATATAATCTTTAGTTGAACTGTGTGCCAGTCTGTGGCCAACTAAAGGTGCTTTTATAATCTTTCTGTTGCAGCAGATAAGGGTACACTAATTTTAGAGTTGCATAGATAGAAATGTTTAAAGGGCTTTCTATGTGCTCTTAACTTAGCTAACATTGCTAAAGGTGCATGTATAGTCCATACTTTTTTGTTTTGTATAAAGTAGGAAAGGATTAAAATCAATGTCAGTTTGTTTTTTCCTGTCTGTGTCTTGTTGAGAAGATTTCTATTTATTGCTTGCCCTTTGGATACAAAAGGAAGTAAAAGGGAACGTCTCTACAAAGTGAGGGGCGTTACCCTTTTAGTTATCACCAGAACAAGCTCCCTATTGGAAGATTTACCCTAACTTCTTCTCCTGGTGATAGCTGTAAAACTTTGGAGTCTCCGTCACTTTGAGGTCGATTTACTAAAACTGAGGAGTGCAAAATCGGGTGCAGCTCTGCATACAAATTAATTAGATTCCATTTTTTTTTTTGTCAAAGCTCAATTGAACAAGCTGAAGCTGATTGGCTACAATGCACAGCTACACCTGATTTTGCACTCTCCAGTTTTAGTAAATCAACCCCAAAGTGATGAAGACTCCAAAATTTTACAGCTACGTGTCTTTGTGTCCAATTGAAAATGGTCAGCAGGACAAATAGAGAAGGGAAATCTACTTGGCAAACACACAGACAGCAATACAACTTGACAGGGTTCTCATTCTTTTTGTGCTTTATCCAAAACAAAAAGAAAAGTTATGGCTATGTATTCACATTAATGAATTAGCGTTTCCAGACTTCCTTGATGTGACAGTACTGTAATATTTGCCAGACAGCTGATAAATGCTGCCATTAGTATACACTACAGTTACTGTATATTAATACTAAAATGTGTGATTGTGCTGCCTCTAAATCAAGATAAAATAATAACTAAAAAGTGACAATAAATGACTAAATAGGTAAGTGTTGCATACATATAAAGTCGCGATGCAAATTAAATCCATAAAAAAACATATAATGAAAAAAAACAATACAATAAATAATAAACCGTCTTATAAATTGTGCAATCAAGTCTCTGTTTGATAAGGTGCTTCATAGAGATGACACCACAGTGTAACGTCAATTTTCCACTCGTGCTCCTTTCACCAGGTGAAGTGCAAGCTCACCTCCATTTATAGACCCCTAAGGGTCAACAAAGCATGTATGCAGATCAATCTGATGGACCAAAGTCTGGTGTTCAGGTTCTTTTAAGAACAATGGAATTCCCTCTCCAAGATGGCTCCACACAGCTCACACATGGGTCATAGGCAACAAACAGAAAAAAACAACCTCCAAAAGTGAAGTACCTGGGTTATTAGGAACAACACACTCTATAGAACCCACTTCACAAAATGCACTCACATTTATTAGGTCAAAAACAAGCATATAATAACATCCAGCATCTCATGTAATCCAGTGAAAACTCCCACCGCCAGGCTCAACCTCTACGCGTTATGCCACCAACGTACGTGGCTTCATCTAGTGGCAAAACAAGACTCCAAAATATTACAGCTATGTGTCTTAGGGGGTTATTTACGAAAGGCAAACCCACTTTGCACTACAAGTGCAAACTACAAGTGCAAATTGCACTTGAAATTGCACTGAAAGTGCACTTGGAAGTGTGGTTGCTGTAGATCTGAGGGGGACATGCAAGGAAAATAAAAAACAGCATTTTAGCTTGTACATGATTGGATGATAAAATCAGCAGAGTTTCCCCTCCCTTCAGATCTACCCCTCAGATTTACAGCGATTGCACTTCCAAGTGTACTTTCAGTGCAATTTCAAGTGCACTTCGCACTTGTAGTTTGCATTTGTACTGCAAAGTGGAGTTGCCTTTACGTAAATAACCCCCTTTGTGTCCAATTGAAAATGGCCAGCAGGACAAATAGAGAGGGGGGATCTACTTGGCAGAGACACAATTGACAGGGTACTCATCTTTTTTGTGCTTTATCCAAAACTAAAAGAAAAGTTATGGCTATGCATATGTGTCAGGAAGCCCTCTTGCAAATACCCCAGCAAACTAAAGTTTAAAGGAATGCCTGTGCATAAAAGCGCCATCCGGCGCGCGCACAATAGCGCTAATAGCGGCGCGCGGGTGCGCGCACGCGCCCCCTGTAACAGCACTTGGCGCCAAAGGAGGCTATTTAAAGGGGACTGTTCCACTGCTGCCTTGCTGTCTGGTCTACAGCATTCCTGAAGACCCCTACTGCCCTGTTACTTTGCATTTGCTACCTGATGCCTGTTGGACTGTTCCTGACTACTCCGTTTGCTGCCCACCCTGATCCCAGCTTTTGGACTTTGACTACTCTGTTTTCTGCCCGCCCTGATCTCAGCTTTTGGACTTGACTACTCTCCTGGATTTACCTTCTGTACCTGCTCTGCCTGCCAGTGTCTGACCTGGCTTGCCTGTACCCTGCTGTCTACATCCTGCTGCTGGACTACAAGACACCTCCCTGCTGTCTTTATCCTGCTGCTGGACTACAAGACACCTCCCTGCTGTCTACATCCTGCTGCTGGACTACAAGACACCTCCCTGCTGTCTTCATCCTGCTGCTGTACTACAAGACACCTCCCTGCTGTCTACATCCCGCTGCTGGACTACAGGTCACCTCCCTGCTGCCTACATCCTGCTGCCAGACTATAGGACACCTTCCAGCTGACTACCTGATTCAGCTCCCTGCTCCAGCCTTCCAGTCAGGCACTTGTGCCCCTTTGCACTCTCGAGCCCCTGTCATCACTACCAGGGGTTCCCGAGTCGGAGGTATACGAGAGGCCATTCCCTGCATTCCGGGCTCTACTTACCAGGTATGTGACAGTACCGGACAGCCATGTCCGAGCCCGCGCAGGGGACGTCGCCCATGGAGGACCTATGCCGTCATCTGGCTGGACTTACACAAGCTGTCAAAGACTTACAAAGCGGTTATAAGCAACTAGAGGAGCGTGTCCAAGTTCTCTCTAATCCAGCTCCGGGTCCATCTGCTGCTCCCTCCGTGGTCATGCTGCCGCCTGAACCCAAAGTACCTACACCAGAAAGGTTTTCCGGGGACCGCAGTAAATTTAGAGCATTCCGTAATGCCTGCGAACTCTTTTTTGCATTACAACCCAGGACTTTTTCTTTAGAAACCACTAAAGTAGGGTTTGTCATTTCCCTCCTACTAGGCGAACCCCAGGCAGAAGAACAATTGCCTCGATCACTTGGGAACCTTCTTCCAAGCCATGGCCCTCCTATATGAAGATCCACAACAGCCAGCCACCGCCGAAGCAGCACTGTTCTCGCTTCAGCAGGGCCGTAGGGCGGCGGAGGACTATGCATCTGAATTCAGACGTTGGAGTTCTGACACAAACTGGAACGACGCCGTCCTACGCTACCAGTTTCGCATGGGACTTTCTGAACCATTAAAAGATGAATTAGCCCGGGTTGGCGTTCCTGCCACACTTGAAGACCTTATCAACCTATCAATTCAAATTGACAGACGTTTAAGAGAATGCAGGGCTGAACGTGCAACTGGTCCCTCTCGCCCAGTGTGGATGCTACCACGTGTACCTAATCCTCCTGCACACTCCTCTACTGACACCTCTGAACCGATGCAAGTTGGCCTGGTCCGTCCTTCTCTTATCCCTGAAGAAAGACAGCGCCGGCGGGCCAACAACCTCTGCCTGTATTGCGGGGAATCTGGACATTACATGAGGACTTGTCCGGCAAAGCCCTGTAAGCATTCTACTCTCTCTTCAACTTCCTTATCTGCTATGTTTAACAGTACCACTCACCTGGCTGTCCCCATCTCTCTGCAGCTTCCAGGAGGGAACATCCGGGCAACCGCTATAATTGATTCCGGAGCCTGCAGCGGATTTATGGACTTATCCTTTGCTCACAAGTTCCAGATTCCTCTACGAACCAGAGCACAGGGACTGTCTGTACATCTGGCCGACGGATCGGCTATTAAATCTGGGCCCGTAACACAAGAGACAGTTCCTCTAGACACCATCATTTCTGACAACCACCGAGAAGTACTCCTCCTTGACATCATTGAGTCACCCCTGTTTCCCATCATACTGGGCATGCCCTGGCTCAAAGCTCACAACCCACAGATTGACTTGTCTACTGGAAACATCAGCTTTCTCTCTTCCTACTGCCGTCAACATTGCCTACAAGGTTTTACTACCGTTCCATCTCCCCTTCTTTGTCTTGAAACCGATGTTGAAAACTGCCAAAATGTTCTAGAAGCGTACCATGACTTCCTGGATGTGTTCAGTCGGAAAGGGGCAGAAATACTTCCCCCGCACAGACCCTATGACTGCCCAATCGAACTTCTTCCCGGGGCAGAGGTCCCCTTTGGGCGAATCTTTCCCTTAACCGAGCTGGAGCTTGGTAAGCTTAAAAAATACATCGATGAGAATCTGGAGAAGGGGTTTATACGGCCTTCCACTTCACCAGCTGGAGCAGGAATCTTCTTCGTGGAGAAAAAAGACCATTCCCTACACCCTTGCGTAGACTACCGGGACCTTAATAAGATTACAATCAAAAATCGGTACCCCTTACCCTTGGTACCCGAACTATTCCAGAGGCTGGGAAGTGCAGCCATATTCACCAAACTTGACCTTCGGGGAACATACAACTTAGTCCGGATCCGAAGCGGGGACGAATGGAAGACTGCTTTCCGCACCCGCTTCGGACACTTTGAATACCTGGTAATGCCTTTTGGGTTATGCAATGCCCCCGCCACGTTCCAGCACTTCGTGAATGACATTTTCAGAGACTATCTTGATCTGTTCGTCATAGTATATCTGGACGATATTCTGATCTTTTCCTCTTCCCTGTCTATTCACCAAGAGCATGTCAAGAAAGTTCTAGCTCGGCTCCGCCAACATGGCCTGTACGCCAAACCCGAAAAGTGTGAATTTGAACGCCAAAGCATTCAGTTTCTGGGTCTGATTATTTCCATAGATGGTATCAAGATGGATCCGCAGAAGGTCTCTGCCATCTTGGAATGGCCAGCTCCGACAGACAAAAAGGGGTACAGCGCTTTGTGGGATTTGCTAATTTTTACCGTAGATTCATCAAGGGATTCTCTTCCATCATCACTCCCATCACAAGACTGACTCGTCAAGGCACCCGGTTCCAATGGTCTCCTGAGGCTCAAGCTGCTTTTACTTCCCTGAAAGATCAATTCGTGTCGGCCTCTGTCCTGAAGCACCCCGATCCGGCCTTACCCTACATATTGGAAGTAGATGCTTCCGAGATAGCGGTGGGAGCAGTACTCTCGCAGAGACAGGGCCCCAAGGCCTTATTGCACCCAGTGGCATTCTTCTCCCGCAAGTTAACTGAACCCGAAAGAAATTACAATGTTGGGGACAGGGAGTTACTAGCAATCAAAGCCGCACTTGAGGAATGGCGCTACCTCCTGGAGGGGGCGGCTCATCCTATTCTGGTGTACACTGACCACAAGAACCTGGAGTACCTGAAGGTCGCCAAAAGGTTGAAACCACGCCAGGCCAGATGGGCACTTTTCTTCTCCAGGTTCACTTTCCACATCACTTACAGAGCAGGATCAAAGAATACCAAACCTGATGCTCTGTCCAGAATGTTCAGTGAACCTGAAGCTCCGTCTTCCCCAGATACCATCCTTGCTCCTGGGAACTTTCTTATGCTTCAAGAAGATTTGCTGTCCCAAATTAGGCAGGCATCTTCAGCAACTCCCCTTCCAGCAGATGTCACTCTACAGTCCAGAGATGAACTACTATGGTACAAGGATAAAATCTTTGTTACCACCATCTGAGGGCTACACCACTATTTTCGTAGTGGTTGACAGACTTTCCAAAATGAGCCACTTCTTACCCATGAAAGGTACCCCCTCTGCTTCAGAGACTGCAAGAGTCTTTATTAAAGAAACTGTAAGGCTCCATGGCATACCAGCAAACATTGTGTCAGATCGAGGGGTACAATTTACTTCCAAGTTCTGGAGAGCTCTATGTCGATCCCTGGAAATTGACCTCTCCTTCTCTTCTGCTTACCATCCTCAGACTAATGGTCAGACTGAATGAACTAACCAGACCCTGGAGCAATACTTACGGTGCTATTCCTGTTTTTCCCAAGATGACTGGGTTCCTCTATTACCTCTGGCTGAATTCGCCTACAATAACTCTGTTCACTCTGTAATTAATCAGTCTCCATTTTTTGCAAACTATGGTTTCCATCCCTTGTTTTTGTCCAACAATATCCCGGAGTGTTCGGTGCCAGCTGTCCAGGAAACTTTGAGTTTTTTCAGTACTAACAACAGGCTACTTCAAGAGACCATGTCGAAGACTCAGGAACGGAACAAGACGACTTTTGATAAGAAGAGGAGAGGGGAGCTTAATCTGAAGATAGGGGATCTTGTCTGGCTGTCTACCCTGAATCTGAAGTTGGCATGCCCTTCCAAGAAATTGGGCCCTAAGTTTGTGGGTCCCTTCCCAGTGATAAGGAAGATCAACAACGTGGCTTACGAATTAAAATTACCGGAGTCGTTTCATATTCATCCAGTCTTTCATGTGGCCCTTCTTAAACCTTCAGTTCCGGATCCTTTCCTTCACCGAAACACTGGTCCTCCTGAACCTGTAATCATTGACGGTGAGGAGGAATTTGAAGTGGAATCAATCATAAATTGCCGAAGAAGACGCAACCAGATTCAATATCTGGTCAAATGGAAAGGGTACGGTCCTGAGGATAACTCCTGGGAGCCAGAGGCTAACATCCACGCCAAAAGATTAATTCTAGCCTTTAAGAGAGCTCATCCTAGTAAAATGGTCCAGTTGGGCATCCGGAGGCTGCCCATTGGAGGGGGGCAATGTCAGGGAAAGCCCTCTTGCAAATACCCCAGCAAACTAAAGTTTAAAGGAGTGCCTGTGCATAAAAGCGCCATCCGGCGCTCGTGCACGCGCAATAGCGCCAATAGCGCGCACGGGCGTATGCACATGCGCAATAGCACCAATAGCGGCGCACGGGCACGCTCGGGTGCGCGCGCGTGCCCCCTGTAACAGCACTTGGCGCCAAAGGAGGCTATTTAAAGGGGACTGTTCCACTGCTGCCTTGCTGTCCGGTCTACAGCATTCCTGAAGACCCCTACTGCCCTGTTACTTTGCATTTGCTACCTGATACCTGTTGGACTGTTCCTGACTACTCCGTTTGCTGCCCGCTCTGATCCCAGCTTTTGGACTTTGACTACTCTGTTTTCTGCCCACCCTGATCTCAGCTTTTGGACTTGACTACTCTCCTGGATTTACCTTCTGTACCTGCTCTGCCCGCCAGTGTCTGACCCGGCTTGCCTGTACCCTGCTGTCTACATCCTGCTGCTGGACTACAAGACACCTCCCTGCTGTCTTCATCCTGCTGCTGGACTACAAGACACCTCCCTGCTGTCTACATCCTGCTGCTGGACTACAAGACACCTCCCTGCTGTCGTCATCCTGCTGCTGTACTACAAGACACCTCCCTGCTGTCTACATCCCGCTGCTGGACTACAGGTTACCTCCCTGCTGCCTACATCCTGCTGCCGGACTATAGGACACCTTCCAGCTGACTACCTGATTCAGCTCCCTGCTCCAGCCTTCCAGTCAGGCACTTGTGCCCCTTCGCACTCTCGAGCCCCTGTCATCACTACCAGGGGTTCCCGAGTCGGAGGTATACGAGAGCCCGTTCCCTGCATTCCGGGCTCTACTTACCAGGTACGTGACAATATGATTCGTTTCCAAACTGCCTTGATGTGACAGTACTGTAATATTTTCCAGACAGCTGATAAATGCTATTAGTATACAGTTACTTTTTATTGCAAATGAAACTGTAGAAACACTAGCTGAGTGAATGTGGTGAAATTTCACCAGCAAAGAATTTCTAATGCATTATCGTCTGGAAGCATGCACCCAAGCAGCACAGTCTATAAGTGCCCTTGAACTTTGGAGTATAGATAGATGTTCAGGCATGTTTGGGCTCCTTTCATGCTAACTGTCTCCAAAGGACTGCTCAATCTCTATCTCCTTGCATTGATCAGAGCATATATTTGGTGCCTGACGATGCTTGCACTCATCTCCTGCACAGTTCACATATAGGGTTGATTTACTAAAAGCAAATAGACTGTTCATTACAAAGGAATTTTCCCTTAGCTTAATAAATATATGGTGAAAGATCACTTTGCAAAGAGTGCCCAATCCAGTGCAAAGAAACTATTAAAAACAGTATTTTTTTCTTGCACATGATTGGATGATGGAAGTCAACAGGAGGCAAAATTCCCTTACAAAGTGAAAAATTCCTTGCAAACTGAAAAGCCTATTTGCATTTAGTAAACCAAACCTAATGTGTCCATTGAAATCACCTGCAAAATGTTATATTTACTGTATGTGCAAGGTTACTTTTAACTGTAAGTATTTTAACACAAATTTGTAAAATCAACTACAGTCTATTACATAGGGCTTTGTTTAGAAATGTTGCTATACTGACAACACCTGAAAAATGGCAACCTTAACAAAAGCTCCCTTTTGTCACCGACTGTTTAACCACTTCAGTACAGGGCACTTATACACCTTCCTGCCCAGACCAATTTTCAGCTTTCAGTGCTCTCACACTTTGAATGACAATTACTCAGTCATGCTACACTGTATTCAAACTAAATTGTTATAATTTTTTTTCTCATAAATAGAGCTTTCTTTTGGTGGTATTTAATCACCACTGTTTTTTTTTTATTTTTTGCAATATAAGCGAAAGAAGAGCAAACATTTTGAAAAATAAAACACTTTTTTTTGTTTCTATTGTAAAATTTTGCAAATAAGTATCTTTTCTTCATAAATCTGGGCCAAAATTTATACTGCTATATATCTTTGGTAAAAATAACCCAAATTAGTGGATATTATTTAGTTTGTTCAAAATTGATGTACTGACGAACTATCTCATTTCTTGAGACACTAACAAGCCAGAAACGTACAAATACCCCCCAAATTACCCCTTTTTGGAAAGACAGTCCAAGGTATTTAGTAAGAGGCATGGTGAGTTTTTTGAAGTTGTAATTTTTTCTCCACAATTCTTGGGAAAATTAAGACTTTTTTTTTTTTTTTTACACAAACTTGTCATTAATAACAGGTTATTTCTCACACACAGCATATGCATACTTGCAACTACACCCCAAAATACATTCTGCTACTCCTCCCGAGTATGGCGATACCACATATGTGAGACTTTTACACAGCCTGGCCACATACAGAGGCCCAACATCCAAGTAGCACCTCCAGGCGTTCTAGGAGCATAAATTACACATACCATTTCTTGACGACCTATCTCACTTTTGAAGGCCCTGGAGCACCAGGACAATGGAAACGCCCACAAAATGACCCAATTTTGGAAAGCAAACACCCCAACGTATATTCTATGAGGCATTATGAGTCTTTTGAATGGTTCTTTTTTTACACAAGTTGTTGAAAAATGTGGAAAAAAATTAAAATGCATTTTTTTTACACAAAGTTGTCCATTTATAAGATATTTCCTACACACAGCATGTACATAGCAAAAATGACACCCCAAAATACATTCTGCTACTCCTCCTTAGTATGGAAATTCCACATGTGTGGGACTTTTACACAGCCTGGCCACATACGGAGGCCCAACATCCAAGTAGCTCCTCCAGGCATTCTAGGAGCATAATCTCACTTTTGAAGGCCATGGAGCATCAGGACGATGGAAACGCCCACAAAATTACCCCATTTCAGAAAGCAAACACCCCAGCATATATTCTATGAGGCATTATAAGTCTTTTGAACACACAGCATGCACATAGCAAAAATGACACCCCAAAATACATAGTATAGCGATACCACATGTGTGAGACTTTTACACAGCCTGGCCATATACAGAGGCCCAACATCCAAGTAGCACATCCAAGTGTTCTAGGAGCATAAGGTACACATATCATTTTCTGACTAGCAATCACATTTTTGAAGGCCCTTCATATTTCTAACACATAGCATGTACATACCAAATAACAAAAGATTACCTATGGTTTTAGTAGTGCAGTGGTCCACAGAGGAGAGCATCGGTCCAGCCAGCAGGCAGGGATGTGGTCAGTGACAGCAAAAGCAATCATCCAGGCAGCAGGCATGAATACTGTCCATAGTTAGTACAGGCAGAGATACTGTCAGCACAGCCAAAGCATTGGTCCAGGTAGCAGGCAGAAATGTCCAGGCAGAAATACTGTCCATAGCCAGTAGAGGCAGCAGGCAGAGATATGGTCCAGGCAGCACGAAGAAACATGATCCATAAAGTCCTGGGTCATTACAGGCAGCGATATGGTCAGCACAACCAAAGTATTGGTTCAGGCAGCAGGAAGGACTATCAAGCTTAGGGCCAAGGGGACAGGGGTAGAGGCTTCTCCCACCAAATTCTCTTTGAAGCCTCCAGATACCAGACCCTGTTCTGGGAACACAGAAAACCAAAAACTGATTTTCTCTACTCAGAACGCTATTCTGAAGCCCCTCGCATTTGTGAGACCCCTGTGTACTAAAGTAGAAGGGCAAAAGATCAGTCCAAGTGGCAGACAAAAACATGGTCGATTAACAGGCCGCGTTTGGTGCACTTAGAAGTCAGAAATGTGGTTTGAAACGGCAGGCAAAGACATCATCGGTAAACAGGCCAGGGTCAGTTAACATGGAAGGTAGAAAAATGTTAGCAGGCTAATGATCCACATAGGTATTTGAAACAGGGAATAGGTAGCCTGTTAAAAATAAGGGGAACAAATATCTAATGGATGTGTGATCATTTCTGAAGCAATCTCCGATGCACAGGCCAGGTTGGGAGGGACATTGGGGGCAATAATAACTGGTATCTCTTCTAACTCCTCCTCTGCTGCATACACAACATGTCTTTTGGCGTCTTCTTCCGGATTCTGTGGGGGGAATGTTATAGGGAAAATGTTACTTGTGAAGTCGACTCACACTATAATGCCCCGTACACACGATCGGACATTGATCGGACATTCCGACAACAAAATCCATGGATTTTTTCCGACGGATGTTGGCTCAAAGTTGTTTGCGTACACACGGTCGCACAAAGTTGTCGGAATTTCCGATCGCCAAGAACGCGGTGACGTACACACGTACGACGAGACTAGAAAAGGCCAGTTCAGAACCAAGCGCGGCACCCTTTGGGCTCCTTTTGCTAATCTCGTGTTAGTAAAAGTTTGGTGAGAGACGATTCGCGCTTTTTCAGACTCGTGGTTTTCAGATCATTTTCTGCTGTTCAGTTTGTGCTTGTAGGTTTGTATCTGCTCTTCAGTGTGTGCAGCCAGTTCATATTGTACTATTCAGTGCGATCTTGTCCGCTCGTTACTGTTTTTCAGGTTGTTCTTCACAGGCCTTGCTGTTCTTCAGTGCGTTCTGTTACTTCGTTCTGAGCAGCCGACCGTTTTCTAGCCATGTTGCGTATACATACTCCTCGTAGAGTTTGTGCTGTGCAGGGGCTTGGTGTTAGGGTCCTTACCTTGACACAAGTCCAGTCCATGAACAGGGTGGGGAGGAGTTCATGGACCAAGAATTGGTTGCTTCAGCGTGACCAGTTCTGTCATATGCCTTTGCTCCGTGAGATCCGTGAGAATAATCCTGATGATTTCAGGAACTTTCTCCGGATGACAGACCCCGTATTTCACTGTTTGTTGGCTTTGCTGACCCCTTATATTAGCAGGCAGGATACCTACATGAGGCAAGCCATCACTCCGGAGCAGAGGTTAGTCGCCACCCTGCGGTACTTGGCGATGGGGAGAAGCCTGCAGGACTTGAAGTTCTCGACAGGCATCTCCCCCCAGGCTCTGGGGATAATTATCCCAGAGACCTGTTCTGCCATCATCCAGGTCCTGCAGAAGGAGTATATGAAGGTAAGATTTGTATCCTTTAATATCACATTTTATTGTATTTAATGTTTGCTAATATATTGTATTTCTTTCCTCATTCCCTAATTACCATGATTGTAATATGCTGTGAATGTCCCCTTTGTCCTCATGCATGCTGGATTTTTTGGTAATTATTTTTGTTGTCCTTCATACATATTTGCCTTCACTTACCTCCCCAGCATGGTCTCCTGGCCCTATATTCACCTCATGTAGTCACTTAACAATGTATTTTATCAGCTCCATAGTAGTGCTTTACCCCAAACACCCCCTAAAATGTTTTAAATGTGATTTGTGCTTTAAATTCAGGCAGAGTGCCAGAGGCTTTTTTGGGGGGGTCCCCAAATCATTTTTAACCCTCCCTCCCCCCAACTGCTAAGTCAGCTGATACCAATTCTCCATCTATCCTCAATCATCTATCTGATGCCAAACCCATATACACTGTACCCATCTCTTTTGTGGTCAGATTTATGGATGAATTCCCCAAAGCATGTAGTGCAAGGGCCTGCCTGTATACTTTCAAATGGTACTGTTTTCAAGTTTCTGTATACTATTATTATCTTGATAGGTAATAGCAGTCCAAATGTGCTCAAATGTGTACAATGTGTATTTATATCTTTGTATTATGACACTTCTTACCTGTCTAGTGGGCTGCCAATAGTGTAACTAAGGAGGGGCTGTTCAAAGTAATACCCATTATTTAGGCATTCATCTCTCAATGAAGTGGAGAGGGTTACCTGTCCAAGAGTTGCCCCCCCCATAATGTTAGAAATGGCCCATGGGGGGGGGGGGGGTACCTTATACTTTGGTCTTTAAAAACTCCCTCAAATAAATGTTATCTTGATGTTGGCCAAGAATGTTTGTGTCCAATCTGCTTTCCCTATTTATGTGCAAAATGACTACATTTTTTTTTGTTTGACTCCACAGTTTCCTTCCACGCCACAGGAATGGCAGACTGTGGCCTCCCACTTTGCCCAGCGGTGGGACTTTCCTATCTGCGGAGGGACAATTAATGGGAAACACGTCCACATCGTTCCACCACCCAACTCAGGGTCATACTATTATAATTATAAGGGGTTTAATAGTATTGTGATGTTGGCAGTGGTGTCGGCTACTTATGAGTTCCTGTATGTGGACGTGGGGAAGAATGGCCGGATGTCTGATGGTGGAGTCATCGCCGAGATGGAGTTCTACAGGCGTCTCCAGAATGGCAGCTTGGACTTGCCACCTCCAGAAGACAATGTGGAAGGACTCCCATTCGTCTTCGTTGCAGATGAAGCGTTTGCGCTGGGAGATCATCTTATGCGGCCATTCCCGATGAGGACCCTCACCCCGGACCAGAGGGTTTTTAATTACACGTTTGGAATCATGGCCAGCCGGTTCTGCCTATTTCTTACACCCATACATATGGCAGAGTATAAACTGAATCATATAATCCTGGCGTGCTGTGTTCTACACAACTTTTTATGGCAACATTCTGCCAACTATGCTGGCTCAGTTGGGCCTGAGGCTGGAATTCAAAATGAAACAACCCTGACGGCGATTGAAAGTGGCCGTCCTGGCTTGCCCCCCCTGAGTGCCCGTGATGTCCGGCTAAGATACCTTGAATTCTTTGCGGGTAGGGGGGCCATCAATATGCCAGACAATGTCTGAAACCTTTTTCAAATAAAAAACCTTTTTCAAATAAAAAAAACAAATAACTACTAAAATCTTTGGTGACATTTACTGCTTGTGTTTCTTTTAGCTGACCCTGACATGTGATGAGTCCTGAAAATGGCGTGATTGTGTAACCTTACAAAGCACTGTTGGGTGTTATTTACTAAAGGCAAAGACACTTTGCACTACAAGTGCACTTGAAACTGCACTTGTAGTGCAAAGTGGATTTGCCCTTAGGAAATAACACCCATTGTCACAGAAAACACTAATTAGAGCACCACAAAAGTGTTGGAGCGTTGAAACAATAATCCACACATTCTTGATTAACAATCTTTTTAATACCAGCACAATCACATGTGCATTTAGAAAAGGTTTTTAAAACAAACCAACATGTTTGTTGTATAACAATTTTTGGGGTCACATTAGAAAAAGTAGAAATGTCCATTTAAGATAAAACAGGCATGTTTAAAACCAACAAGAAAGACACAAATCTTGAACTTACAAAGATCACATTTGGTAGAACTTGAAGGCAATATCAGACATGAGTATTTACAAACTGTGTTTGATATTGCGTTCAGATGGGGTGAGGTCACCCCAGGAAAAGCCAAATTTTGAAGATGCACACAAATTTACGAATGTCAACATGTGCTACCTGCCATCACGGGGGATCAAGGGACGTGTTTTGGGGGTGCAACCCCTTCCTCACAGCTACTTTATTATTGAGGAAGGGGTTGCACCCCCAAAACGCCTACATTGATCTCCTGTGATGGCAGATAGCACATGTTGACACACTGTGTGCATCTTCAAAATTTGGCTTTTCTCAAATTTGTCAAAAAATGTCAAAAATTTTTAGCACACAAAAAAACCAAAGGAATTTGGATGGGTTTTAAACTCTCCCTAAAACATCAATGATGTTCTTCATTTTTTGTTGAACATCATTGATGTTTTCCTGTATGTTTTCCAAGTCCCTATTACACCCCATGATCTCCCCGATCAGGATCTGTGCACTTTCCGAGGTGAAAGGATCTGGATCCACAACATCACGATCACCTAAAAAGATAGAAACAAAAAAACACCATGTATTATAAATATGCCGGCATCCATCTCTTACCTGAGCCTGTGGTTGCAGACACTCACCTGTTGTGGTGCCAATTTCCACCACGTCTTCCTCCTCCTACTCTGCTTGGCTTGGGTGGATTTCCCCTTCTTCCAGAGGTGGGGGGTCTCTGGTCTCCTCGGATGAGGGGTGTCCTCCGAGTCTTTTATCTCCTATGTAAAAAAAAATAGGTATACTTAGCACACAGATATTTGATGGCAGAACTATAAATATGAAACATTGCTTGGAAGTGGGGTACAATTGTCTGTTTTGGCAGAGTTCCAAGATGTTGCATTTTTCTTGTCCTTTGTCAAGCTTCAATACTTACCTGTTTTGTACAAGCTTCACAGATGGAGACACCCCTATAGTATACACTGGAGCACCTGTGTGGGACCCCTAATAAAAAGGGTGTTCTGGTGTCCCACACTAGTGCTCCAGCGTCCAGATGTGAAAACTGCTGAGTGTACTCTCCTTACACAGAATCTACTTTGCATTTCATTCTAGTAACAAACCCATCTACACAACCAAATTAGTTTCAGACAAGTAAGCCCTAAAAAAATGTGGGCAAATGCATATGGCCAAAACAATGGTGTTTTATAGGCCGAACGAACAATGTTTTATACGAACAAATAATGTGTCCATGAACATGAAAGTTGCCTTTTGAAACTGGATAACAGTTAAGAAAAGCATATGGAAGAGCACCAACGTAATAAACATAAAGAATAGGAACGCAGGACAACTACTTACTTTTTTGCAGCACTCTCCGGATCTTTCGGTACTGCTCGTGCTCTCTTAATTTCAGGTCCGACCACCGCTTCCTGAGCTGATTTTTTTCGATCGTCGTACCCCGAAATTCCGGTGCAGACTCTTGACCACTTTCGCCATGATCTTGGCCTTTCTGACATCGGGGTTGGGGTAAGGTCCATACTTCCCGTCATAGTCGGCCTTCTTCAGGATGTCCACCATTTCCAACATCTCCCCAAAGGACATATTCGATGCCTTAAATCTTCTCCTTCTGGATCGTGACGTTTCAGGCTCCGGGCTTTCCTCCCCCTCCTCCTTGTTGCTGTAATTAGCACGCACCTGTTGTGTCTCCGCCATGTGCTCTTCCCCCACTGCACCAAATGAGAAGGGGTGGGGATTAGACTAGAAAGAACGTCAGGGGCGGGCGGAGTTACACGCATGCGCATCGTCTATAAAGCGTAACACGCGTGCGTAGTACGTACGGTCTGTGAGCGGAGGAAGGAGTATCAGAGGCGCCGATCGTGATAACGAAGGTAAGAGCAAAACTTGGGCCTATACTGCTTCTAGATTGAGACATATATTGTAACAAGATTAGGAGAGTTTTGCCTGACATTAGGGTTTGTCTTGTGTTGTGTCTTGCAGATAAAATGGATGGCTTCAATGACCACTATTTCCTCCCCCTGCTCATAGACAAGTACAGGGAGCTGCCCTGTCTGTGGCAGGTGAAACATCCACATTACAATAATAAACAAAAGAGGCAGACAGCGCTGGAGAAACTGCTGGAGTTGGTGAAGCCGGTGGTCCCCACGGCAAACATCCCCTATTTAAAAGCCAAAATTGGTGGCCTGAGGAGCACTTATCTAAGGGAGCGCAAGAAGGTCACGGATTCCCAGAGATCCGGAGCTGCAGCAGATGACGTTTATGTCCCCAGGCTGTGGTACTAGGAGAGACTGAGATTTCTGTCAGACCAGACTGGAGTCAGGGAATCCCTCTCAACTCTTCCTTCCACTCTTCCTTCCACCCCAGCTGAGGCTTCCGATGTCCAGCCTGGGACTTCCAGCCAGGAAGAAGTGGAGGAGCCCAGATGGAGTCAGGTATAGCATTCTTCTACAGATTTCTGGTCAATAAATAAATGATCTTTACTAGATGTTATTATTGATCACTAATTGCTGATTTAATACAGTTTTTTACATATCAATAGACAGTAGTGGGTAAAAATAATTGGGACAAGAATGAAAAATGCTGGGCTCAGAAGGATAGTCTGTTATATTTGTTAACATTCAATTTGCAACAGTCATGAGATGAAAATTGTGTGTGATCGATCAATAAAAAACTAAAACTATGTCCCTTTTTCATACACAGGAAGACCACAGCCAGGACGAGGCTCTGGAATGTGGCACACAGGAGGAGGCTGTGGAATGTGGCAACCAGGAGGAGGCGGGGGTTAGTGGCAGCCAGGAGGAGGCGGGGCTAAGTGGCAGCCAGGAGAAGCCTGGGCCCAGTAGGAGCCTGACCGAATCGCAGGTTCCTCCCCTCCGCCTTCCAAACAAAAGAACCAGGAAGGGGAGTCACGTGCAGGATTCAGCGCTCAGGCTCATTCAGGAGGCTTCTGCATCCCTCAGAGCCTTATCCACTCCTGAAGAGGCCTTTGCCTGCCACCAAACTGAAGGGCATGCAGGAGGGTCAACACCAGCTGTGTGAGAACCTTCTTTATAAAGTCCTAACTAAGGGGGTGAGTGGCGAAACTACACCACCACAGCCACAGCGTGGAAGGAAGCGTGGAAGGAAGACCAGAGAGTGATGGTCCTGGGTTCAGTCTGGTCTGACAAAAGATGCAGTCTCTTGTATGAGCATAGCCTGGGGACATACATGTCATCTGCTGCTTTCATGATCTCTTGGACTTCTGGACCAGACTGCACTCCTTTAGATATGGACTCCTCAGGCCACCAATTTTGCAGTAAAATAATTGATGTGTGCCCTGGGGGCCAAAGGCTTCGCCAATTTCTGTTGTTTCTCCAGCGTTGCCTCCCTCTTTGTTTGGTTCTGAGCCCTTAATAAAGGAATTTTTGGTTCAATTATACTCGCCTATGTGTGTTTTTCTTCAAAAAGGACAGTTTGTTTGTGAGGAGGCAGGTACATTTCAAAACTACAATGTGAAATTAACAAGGGACACCAACACCAAACAATCTCCTTGAGATTAAATAATACAAGATAATAATGGTGTTGTGGTAACTTGACACACAAAACACACACAAAAATATTATGGAGTAAAACCCAAAAAAACAAAAAAAAAACATCAGCCTTGAAAAAAATAGAAACCCCCCCCCCCCAAAAAAAAAATCAGCCTTGAAAAAAATAAAAAACAAAACCAAAAAAAAAAATCAGCCTTGAAAAAAATACAAAACAAAAATAAAACAACAAAAAAGAAATTTTGTCAGATGTGACAAATCAAAATATATTGAGGGAATCACGATAAATAATAAAGAAAGAAGTTTGTGAGAAGTCTGTGTGAATATGAGCAGCAAAACTATTTAATTCTTCTCACATTATAAAGAAGAAGAGAGTGCGCTGTATTAAATAAATTTAAAACATTGCAGCGTGACGAAAGTGCTGTATCCATTCCGAATGCTAATTTTACCAGACCGAGCTGTTCCGTCTCAGAATTTCTTCTGAGCATGCGTGGCACTTTGTGCGTCGGAAGTGGCCACACACGGTCGGAATTGACGCGATCGGATTTTGTTGTCGGAAAATTTTATAGCCTGCTCTCAAACTTTGTGTGTCGGAAAATCCGATGGAAAATGTCCGATGGAGCCCACACACGTTTGGAATTTTAGACAACAAGCTCCGATCGCACATTTTCCGTCGGAAAATCCAACCATGTGTATGGGGCATTAGAGTGAATGAATGCTTCCTGGGGTGGGTCCTTGCTGGTAAATCAGGGCAGTGACAATGTCTTCAATATATTTGAGGTAGGTGATGGGTTGGTTTTCGGGTTAATTTTTGGTAGCAGACATATCAATTAAACATGGCCATATGAAAGAGATGAAGTGCAACTTTTTTATTCCAGTAACGTGTTGACAAATATGGTTGTAGCACCTGATCATTAAATCCATCCCCACCATGAACAGATTATAGTCGTAGACACATTCAGGCTTTACAATGGGTACGCATCTTCTCTGAATCTCCACCAAGGTGTCATTGTGGATGGTAGAGAGGATGTGACCATCTTTCTTGTCCCTCTACTTCATGGCCAACACTTTCTCATAAATGTAGATCCCCTGTTTTGTAGCTTTTTTGTCAATAAAATTTGTGGGAAGCCCTTCCCGTTTTTTTTAAGGTACTGCAGGCCATGGTTTTTTTACAGTAAAGGTGAAGAAAAAGGGGCAAGCTAGTATAACAATTGTCCACATATAAATGGTATCCTTTTTTGAACAGGGGAATGCCAGCTCCCAGATAATTTTCCCACTGGTTCTGATATATGTGGGGCACTCAGGGGGCTGGAGCTGGGAGTCTTTGCCTTCATAAATACGGAAGGTGTACACATATCTAGTGGCTCGATCACAAAGTTTGTTTACTTTTAACCCGTACCTGGCTCTCTTACTGGGAATATACTGCTTGAACTGCCGTTGGCAAGTAAAGTGTATAAGGGATTCGTCCACACAAATATGTTGGTCTGGGATAAACACTGAAGAGCGTGCTGGTGACTTGGTCTCTTGACAATTCTCTTCCTTTGCTTTCGTTTTTTATGAAAGCACACCCACCTAACAACTGTCCCCGAACTACCCCCATCAAATCATTCCCCGCATCTATTACCTTTTGTACCACCACCCCCTCCCTTTAGAATGTAAGCTCTATGAGCAGGGCCCTCCTGTCCCTCCTGTATTGAACTGTACTGTAATTATGCTGTCCCCCTTCTACATTGTAAAGCGCTGCGCAAACTATTGGCGCTATATAAATCCTGTATAATAATAATAATATTAATTGATTTAAATAATAAAAAGTTTACTGTGAATAAATGAAAAGGATGAACTCAAGGTTAATATGAAAAATAGGTTAATTGCACTTTCAAAGGGGCTGTTTTACTGTAAGAGCCATAAATACTGTACATGGAATTGTCTTGTATTGGAAATGGTTCAAGCAAAATCAGTAGGTTGATTATTTTTTTAAAGAGGGCAGAATCAACAATTTATCACATAATACATGATGAAAATTCATAGCAGAATGCCAATTCAGGATTTATTTGATTGCCTTCCGGGAAGGACATTCTTCGCTCATTCCCTGTTAAACCTTACATACCACAAACCATACAAGTAAGAGTTTTTCTATGAATAGGGTTTAGAGGTTTTGAAGAGGCAAAGCATTTTATGTTTTTTCTTCTTAACCATCTAACTTCATGGTCTTTAGCCGAATGGGATAGAAAATGCAACAGATCAAAGTACTTAACTGTAAGGTAAGGACTGCAAGTGGTGGGTATAACAATAGGCATTGTTTGTGAATTCCAAATAACATTTTTAGATTGTATCATTTGTTTAAATGGCAAGGTTCTTCATGAATCCATTAAGAGTAATACTTTTTAATTTGAGGTATTAACCTATACAACTTGCTTGAACTGCCGTTGGCAAGTAAAGTGTATAAGGGATTTGTCCACACAAATATGTTGGTCTGGGATAAACACTTCAGCAAATCGCTGGGAAAAATAATTTATTAGGGTGTGTATTTTGTACAATTTGTCTTGGTTGGGGTGATCTCGGGGAGGGCACTGCAAATTGTCATTAAAATGTAGAAAACGCATAATCATGTCATAGCGTGTCCGGACTGTGTGGCGGTACTGATGGCAGTACTGATGACGGGCCTGGGTGACTGTACTGATGGCAGTACTGATGGCGGGACTGTGTGGCAGTACTAAATGGCAGTACTGATGATGGGCCTGTGTGACTGTACTGATGGCGGGCCTGTGCGACGGTACTGATGGCAGTACTAATGGCGGGCCTGTGTGGCGGCACTGATGGTGGTACTGGTGGCGAGCCTGTGTGACAGATCCAGATGGGCTGTGTGACAGATGGGCTGTGTGACAGATCCAGAGATCCAGATGGACTGTGACAGATCCAGATGGACTGTGACAGTTCTATGGTGACAGGTTCTCTTAATTGGGGGGGGCGTGTTGTGCACAGTAAAATGTACAATACAGTATTTAGACAGACACTGATTACTCACTGATCCCTGCTCTCTCCTCACACGATCGGTGTGTGAGGAGAGAGCAGGGATCAGATAGTAACCACTCCAATTGTTTACATTTGTGACCAGCTGTGATCGGACACAGTCAGCTGGTCATGTGATTAACAGCAATTTCATTGGCTGTCTACCCTGATTGGGGATGGGCTATGTCCAGGGGACATCACCGTGGTACGCGCCTCCGGGGGCATGCATCAGGTGCGCCTCCTCTACTGCTGAGAAAAGTGACCGGCTGTGATTGGACACAGCCGATCACAGACGGTCAATTTCATTGGCTGTTTACCGTAATTGGGGATGGGCTATGTCCGAGGGACATGCGCCGTCCCCGATCGCTGCGCTGCTAGCGGCTTATCCCGTTTGATGTCATATGATGCCCAGTCAGGATAATGCAACCATTTTAGTTTTGAAAAGTATATTTGCAGTATAATGTTTGGTTTAAACCTCTCAATGTAAATGAACAGTTGTGATCATTGATTCATAATCGTTAGTTAAGTAATGTACCCCCCACTGCTTTTTTTTGGAACATTGTTTTTTACCTTGGGTACTGCCACTATATTGCATATCATACAGCTATGTAGTGTAAATCTATGAAGCTATCTCCAACGTACAGCCTCAACTAGACACACACTGATTGGTAGCTACGTGGTAAATAAGTTTAGTGAGTCTAACTTGACTACCCTTCCCTGTTATACTGAAGAGCGTGCTGGTGACTTGGTCTCTTGACAATTCTCTTCCTTTGCTTTCGTTTTTTATGAAAGCACACCCACCTAACAACTGTCCCCGAACTACCCCCATCAAATCATTCCCCGCATCTATTACCTTTTGTACCACCACCCCCTCCCTTTAGAATGTAAGCTCTATGAGCAGGGCCCTCCTGTCCCTCCTGTATTGAACTGTACTGTAATTGTGCTGTCCCCCTTCTACATTGTAAAGCACTGCGCAAACTATTGGCGCTATATAAATCCTGTATAATAATAATAATATTAATTGATTTAAATAATAAAAAGTTTACTGTGAATAAATGAAAAGGATGAACTCAAGGTTAATATGAAAAATAGGTTAATTGCACTTTCAAAGGGGCTGTTTTACTGTAAGAGCCATAAATACTGTACATGGAATTGTCTTGTATTGGAAATGGTTCAAGCAAAATCAGTAGGTTGATTATTTTTTTAAAGAGGGCAGAATCAACAATTTATCACATAATACATGATGAAAATTCATAGCAGAATGCCAATTCAGGATTTATTTGATTGCCTTCCGGGAAGGACATTCTTCGCTCATTCCCTGTTAAACCTTACATAACACAAACCATACAAGTAAGAGTTTTTCTATGAATAGGGTTTAGAGGTTTTGAAGAGGCAAAGCATTTTATGTTTTTTCTTCTTAACCATCTAACTTCATGGTCTTTAGCCGAATGGGATAGAAAATGCAACAGATCAAAGTACTTAACTGTAAGGTAAGGACTGCAAGTGGTGGGTATAACAATAGGCATTGTTTGTGAATTCCAAATAACATTTTTAGATTTTATCATTTGTTTAAATGGCAAGGTTCTACATGAATCCATTAAGAGTAATACTTTTTAATTTGAGGTAATAACCTATACAACTTTGCCAATTGATTATTCAAACATTCTTGTATTCGCTAAGCTTTGGTGCAATATATGAAGAGACTGTTATGGGAGTAACCTGAGTCTTCCTTTGAAAAGTTACAAGAGGAGTAAGGGCAAGGGCAAAAGGAGTACTATGGGTTTGTCATAGCTGAGTTTGTTTAGGCAGGTCTTGTTTCCTATTTCTATAGGTTAATAATTATTGTGCTACATGCTGTGTGCAATGTTTTGGGCCATTTTAAAATGACTGAAATTAACTATCAAAAAGCACATTGTAAACTTATTTTTATCTGTGAAACTGTGACCTTTTCCTTCCTGACATAAGTGAAGCTTGTGTTTTTGGGGTAGGTGTGGGAATAAATAAAGGCCTTTATAGCAGATACATTTTGGGTACAAGACACTTAATAAAAATACATGAAAGTATTTGTGGCAATAGCACATTGTGGTTTTCTGTAAATAGTTTTCACTATAATAAAGCATGCATTGTTATCTGTAGAGTAAAAAATGTCAGGTAACATTCTATCCTAATTCTCTTTTATCCTTAGCCCTATCCAAATGCACCTTATGCAAATACATCATGATTTGTACTTGCACAGATGGCATTACGTAAAAGTTTTTTCAGGTTAAGTTGCTTACCACTTCCAGATCAAATCATAATACAATGTTAGAAACTGGTTCATATGATATTGTCACTGCTGACATTTGTGATCTGACATCATCAATGACATTTTATTTGTCACTTAAGAATACTCAGCTGTTATCCTACAATGAGATTGCTTTGTAGTTATATTTAAAAAGAAAAATACAAAGAAAAACTTTTTAAAAACTGTTAATTGGCGTAAATTTGTTTTCAAAAATATCTTACATTGGCAATCATGTTAGTAAAGTATTTTAAGCACAGCTCCATAAAGGCAGGCTACTTAAAGTAGCGGGTATGCTGGCATAGTATATATATTACTTTAACTTCTGACCTGATTCTGAAATGCTGTATTTCTAGAATTCATGCCCTGCACTTTCTTGTCAAAGAGTATAAATTACTCAATAGGTTGCTTTGGCTCCTCTATGGCTCTGACACTAACATAGTCAACTGAATAGTAGTTAAAAGAAACTCTTTAGAGTCAGATTAGTGGAACATATGCTGCAAGATGAATACTTCACTTCCTTCTCTCAGCATTTCTTGTCAAGTAATTTTATAGTAATCAATATTTCAGTAAAATATCAGGCCATGAAGCTTTCAATGATAAACCTCTAAACAGGTGGTTTATTCAACAGAATCCTTTTGATTTATTTTGACAAGTATACATTTTCCTGTTACATTAAAATGTTCAATATCAACTCATCATTTTAGAGATATAAGCAGTATAAAATAAATAAAAAATAAATTAGTACTCATGATAAGTTGGTTTAAATGAAGATTGGATGTAGTTTTCAATAGCATTGGTGTAAACATAACAATACTACAAAAAAAGTCCCCCAGCACACTAACCAGCTAGTTAGTGCAAAAACAAAGCCTCAACTATTTCAACAATTGGCATGAAAAACAGAGGATTTTGTTGCATACATTTGCTAATATATGTAAAACCGCACTGTCGCACCAAGGCACCTTTGTCACCAACTCCAGTCTAACAGAGCTCCCATCTAAAGCTGGGTTTGTTTTTGTTTTGTTTTTTCGTTCAACCAGCAGGTTGAAAAAAAAAAAAACCAGTAACCTGACAGATCCCTGCATCAACACACATGATGTTCTGACAGGGGGGAGGGACTACCCTGTCATTTCCAGCGTGACCATTCTGTTGACTGTTCTGTTGAACAGACAGTGCTATACACATACCCAAATTCGTTCGGTTCCTGCTGTACCGGCCAAATTTTGGTATGTGTGTGCTGGGCTTAAGGCCTTATGCCCACGGGTGCCAGGAGCTTTGTAAAAAATTGCCCGTTTTGGTGCAGTGGCGTCACTAGGTTTGGTGTCACCCGGTGCGGAAAAAATTGGTGTCACCCCCCTTCCACCAACTATAGTCCCCCCTCAGAACAGACCCCCAACTCAGTACAGACCCCCCTCTCTCAGTATAGACCCCCACTAAGTACAGATCTCCCTCCCGCAGTATAGATCCCCCTCCCTCAGTACAGACCCCCCCACTAAGTACAGACCCCCCTCCATGACTTTATACCTCCCCCTCAGTACAGACCCCCCCTCCCTCAGTATAGACCTCCCCCCTCAGTAGAGACCCCCTCCGTCAGTATAGATCCCCCTTCTGTCAGTACAGACCCCCCCACTAAGTACAGACCCCCCTTCATGAGTATAGACCTCCCCCCTCAGTACAGACCCCCCTCCCTCAGTATAGACCTCCTGCCTCAGTACAGACCCTCCTCTGTCGTTATAGACCTCCCTCCCTCAGTACAGACCCTTCTCCGTCAGTATAGACCTCCCCTCTCAGTACAGACCCCCTTCCATCAGTATAGACATCCCTCCCTCAGTATAGACCCCCTTCGGTCAGTATAGACCTCCCTCCCTCTGTACAGACCCCCCTCCATCAGTATAGACCTCCCTCCCTCAGTATCAACCCCCCTGTGTCAGTATAGACCTCCCTCAGTACAGACCCCCCTCTGTCAGTGTAGACCTCCCCCCTCAGTACAGACCCCCTCACTAAATACAGATCCCCATTCCTCAGTATAGAACCCCCCCTAAGTACAGACCCCCTTTCCTCAGTACAGACCCCCTCCATCAGTACAGACCCCCCTCCCTCAGTGCAGACCCCCATCAGAATAGACACCCCCTTAGTGCAGACCCCCTATCAGTAAAGACACCCCCTTTCAGTGCAGACCCCCCATCAGTTTAGAGCCCCTTAGTGCAGATCTCCCCCCATCAGTATAGACCCCCTTAGTGCAGACCCCCTCCATCAGTATAGACCCCCCCATCTCAGTGGAGACCCCATCCATCAGTATAAACACCCCCTCAGTGCAGACCCCCCCATAAGTATAAACACCCCCCCTCAATACAGACCTCCCCATCAGTATAGACACCCCCCTCAATGCAGACCCCCTATCAGTATAAACACCCTCCCTCAATGCAGACCCCCATCGGTATAAACACCCCCCCTCAACGCAGACCAATTTCTTGTGTCTTTATTGAACACAACCATTAAACATTCACTGTGCAGGAGGAAAAAGTAAGTAAACTTTTGGAGTTAATAGTTAGTCAAACCTCCTTTAGCCGCAATGACTTCAAGCAAGTGCTTTTGGTAGCTTTGGATCAGACCTGCTCAACAACGTTCAGGATGAATTTCTGACCATTGCCCTTTACAAAACTGCTTCAGTTCAGGCACATTTGTAGGATGTCTGGTGTGAATGGCCCTATGGAGGTCATTCCGCAGCATCTCTATGGGCTAAAGGTCTAGGCTCTGACTGGGACATTACAAAAGGCACACTTTCTTTTTCTGAAGCCAGCCAGTCTGTGGTGTATTTATTTCAATGCTAATGGTTATTGTCCTACTGCATCATCCAGCTTTTACAACTCCTGGCAAAAAGTATGGAATTACCAATTGTTTAATTGTGTAGAAAAAAAACTCATTACAGACATGCCTCAAAACTATTTTCATTTAACATGCCAATCTTCTGGCTTTAACCTTTTCACTGCCAGATCCATATGCAGTACGGACCTAAAAAGTGCCCGCAGGTGGCCAAGCCCGTATGCCGTATGGGCCTGATTTCTCCCTCTCCTATAAGCTTATGGTCACTTCAATGACCATAAGCTTATATCAGAATTGTTCAGCAGACTCTGCTGAAGAACTCTATAACCCTGATCGGCGGATTACATCCCGCTCTTTAGAGTTATTAACCTCTAATGTGACCCCCCCACCCATGCCGCCTCTTCCCTTGAAGCCGATAACTTTCATCTTAAACTGTCCCCCACTCTCCTTTCCTATCCCCTTCACCCCCTTCTTCACCCCCAGCACTGATTACCCCCCCTCCACCCGATCCAACCCCCACCAAACCTGCTCCTCTTCCACTCCCGCCGGCTTCAGTTGCTTCATGGGGCTTGGGGGGGGGATCCAGATGTGTCCCCCTGCCAGTCAGATAGCCCCCCAACTGCCCCTGCACTCCTGATCCATCGCCATTCCGAGCGGCATCTCTCCTTCCCTCCTTCCACCTGCAGCTTCTCCCTGCAGTGATCTCCATGATCTGTCAGCCTGGAGAGCGTGACGGGAGGAAGGGGGAGCGGTGCGGGTGGGGGGTGAAGTTGGGGCTTGGTATACATGTGTTTACAAAGCCCCCCCATGTACTACAGTGGATATAGGCAGCAATCGCTCCTATATCCACTGACAGCAGATACATAGTAAACCGCGTGTGTTACTATGTATCAGACTGTCATTTTCTAAATGAATGAGAAATCGCTATAGAGAATCCTCATTCATTCAAGTAAAGTGCTGCATAGAAAGCGGGCTGTCTTCAGTCCCTTTCTCTGTCTCAAAAAAAAGAGATATGGGGGTCTGTTTAGACCTCTGATATCTCACCAAGGGAACAATGGGTGGTCCGATTGGACCCCCTTGAAAAACAGACAGGCAGATCCGATTGGTCTGCTTATGTGAAAGGAGCCTAAGGCCTTTTTCACACAGGGCATACACAGCGTACCTTTGCAGGGATGTACATCTCTGTGCAAGTAGTCCCACTGATGTCATTTGGGATGTAGCACCTGCACGAACAGAGCCGTTGCTCCCAATTTTACCTCAATGCAGGTCCACATGCATGTCCCTGAGCTCACACTGTCTGCATTCAGGGTCATGTACCCACATCTACACAGATGTCAGATTGGGAACAGCAGCTATGCTTGTGCAGCCACTGCATCCCAATTGCCATAAATGGGACTGCCTGTACGGGTAAGCACAGAACACCTGTGCATCCCTCTGCAAGTAAACATGGCCCTCCGTGGGCATACACTTTAGTATGCCACATGTGAACCATGCTTTAGTAGTAATTTAGCAGGAATTGTGTAAGTTATGTTGTGTTTATGTGCACTATTAATGATTTTAGTGTATTTTTAGTGAAAATAGCGATATGATGAACATTTGCGCAATTATTGTGGGCCCAAAAAATCAGTAACACTTTTTTTTATTCTACCGGTCATGTGCTTTCAGAAAATGTCTAGTTTGAGGGGTCTTTTCAAATTCTGAAAGCTGTATGTGAAAAATGGTAACCTCTGGATTTTTAGAGTAAATTGTTTTTATTTACAGTTTTACGTAACTTCATTTTTCACCATTTCACAAAAAGGTGCAATTTAAAACATACAAATATTTGTTATTTATTAACTCAATACAGTTTTAACTTTTATATTTGCTAGGAATTTAGCAGTAATTTTGTACATTTTGCCATGTATGAATCCATTATTATGATTTTAGTGTTTTTTTAGCTGAAATATTGATTTGATAAACATTTGTGCAATTACCGCGGGGCCTGAAAAATCAGTCGCACCTTCTTTTTATTCCAGAGGTCATATTCTTTCAGAAAATATATGGTTTGGGGGGTCTTTTACAAGCTCTGAAAGCTGTAAGTGAAAAATGAAAACCTCTAGATTTTTAGAGAAATTTTTGGGTATGTTCGATTTTCACCATTTTGCAAAAAGGCGTAATTTAAAATTTACAAATATTTGTTATTTATTAACTCAACACAGGATAAGCTTTTATATTTAACAGGAATTTAGCAGGAATGTTGTAAAATTGTGTGTTTTTATCTACTAATAATGGTTTTAGTGTATTTTTAGCAACAATATTGTTTTGATAAACATTTGTGCAAATACCGCCCGACTTAAGAAAAAAAGTAGCACCTTCTTTTTATTCTAGAGGTCATATGCTTTCAGAAAATATATGGTTTGAGGGGGTCTTTCACAAATAGAGAGCTAGGGAACATTAGCTACTATCTGGGAATCCAAATAGAGAGAGAAGATGGAAGTTATCTTCTCAACCAATCTCAGAAAATCTCCGAAATCTTGGAACAATTCCATATACAAGATGCAAAGGAAGTGAAAATTCCTATGAAACCAGGCTATCAAAAGAGCAATGAAGCAGAAAACTTGCTACCCAACAATGACATGTATTGCAGAGCAAATCGGTAAGCTGCTATATGTTGCCACTGTGACAAGATCAGACATAGCCGCAGCAGTGGGCATACTATGCAAGAAAAGTTTCAGCTCCTTGTCAGCGTGACTGGAACGCAGTAAAAAGAGTGATAAAATATCTCAAAGATATTGAAGACAATCAGGGATGTACAAAGCTTACGCAATCAGGAAGAAAATATGTAGGGGAGAATTGGGACTTTATATGAGGTACAATTAAGTGCCTCTATCCCGGTATTGGGTACAATTCAAAAGGGGAGTTGGGACTTTAAAATGAAGCGTTTGGGTAGTGGAGGAAAAATAAACCATATTTGAAGTGCAATATAAAATGTTTATTGTACAAAGTAACAGACAATAAAAGGAGTATTCATTTCATATGCAGTAACACATTCATTGTATATAAGTGTAGGAGATAGGACATAGCAGCACATTATCTAGTATAAATAAAAATAAAAATAGTAATAAAGCATAATATTGTTAGCAACAATATGCATGATAATGACACATGCACCCACATAATAAATATGCATTGATTGAGTAGAAAAAATATATTAATTTTACGATGGATTTGGGAAGAACAGATGGTGCAGATGACTGTGGTTCCATATAAAATGGCTGGGGCATCAAAAAACAGGGCTCGACGCGTTTCGTGGGCATCCCCACTCATCAGGAGCCGATGCAAATAAATGCAAATAAATTTCCTATGGGATGTATATAAAAATATAATGAACCACATCGTTCATACAAAAAAAGTAAAAATAATAATAAATAAATGAACATAAGGTATATATCGTTGTTTTTGCCAAACGCACTCATCCACTCAGACAGCAAGTGCAAATGCGCAAAGGTGGGCGCACGGTAGGCCACGGATGCAAACTCTCCATGGGAGCCGAGGCGGCATACATAATGATGCAACATCAGGCAGGATGAAAAAGAAAAGAAAAGAATGAGACAGAGTGTGTTCACAGAAGGGAATGTGTTGGCTTGGGAACAACAAACCTGGGAACAAAATAGTAGTATTCTGTTAGATAAATATATATATATATAGGATATGTAGTAAGTGTTTTATACATTGAATATTGAAAAATGAGCCCAGTGAGTTCCAAAGTTAGTGATAGTCTGGGTAAATAGATATGTAAAAACTATGCCTAAGAATAGGCGACATAGAAGTGAATATAGGGATAACCCAAATAAGTGGAAGTGTAATAGTATCCAGTGCATAGAAAATGGCAAGTGTACAAAAATAAGAGAATATGAGAGAAACAGGTTCACCAAATAAATAAGTGCATGAATCAAGGAAAAAGAAACAATACGTGAAAAGGAAAGAAAAAGAGGGGGGGAAGAAAATAACCTACCCATATGTGGCATAGAGAAGCACTAACAGCCGAACGCCATGGTAGGGCTGGTGTGCAGAGACCCCAGAGAGTGACCGGTCATGTGAGCCGCCAACTCTAAATGGGGAAATATGTATGCCGCCAACGCCACGTGGGTGACGTGGGGGAGAAACCGCCGCACCTGAACCGAGTTGACACTCAGCTGTCAGCGCGAGAAGGCTCCTCCCTGGAGACACCGAGTGTGGAGAAGTGACGCAGGAAGGTGACAACATGCGCATGGCGTCGGGTACGTGGCGCCGATGCGTGGAGGGGCGTCCGCCCGATCCCCCAATCACGTGATAGGTGGGGAGAAGGGGAGGACCCACTGACGCATCACGGCTCCCACGGAGAATGAAGCCCATAGCCGCCCAAGCGCCCAATCAATGCACATGAAGCATAGTTGCTTGCCAGGTGGAGAGTGTGTCTGGGACATCTGTTGGAGAAAAAGCCCAATACGGCATGAAATCAGTAACCAAGATGCTGCCAATCAAAAAGTTGAAAAAATGGGGCGTGGCCAGCCGGGATAGCAGATGGACGCCTAATTCCGCAGCTCTGAGCCAGGGGATAGAATCCAACGCCATCGGCTGCCTAAAACGGCTCTAACCTACCCAGCTACGTTCCTCACAGCAAGGGGACAATAAGGATGACATCCAGAAAGAGATTTACAGACCACATACCGCAGAAACTCACCGAATTTGCTTACAAGCCGGCGGGATGGAAGATCCAAGATGGTGCCGGCCAGGCCGCGCCGTCCACAGCATACACGGACCTGCCGGATGATGAGACTGAAGATCCTCCAGATACAGGTACCGTGGACAACCTCCCATATACCTCAGAGAGTGACCTCAACCTAGGCAGCCCTGCAAAGGCAAAAATGGGGATGGACGCGATGCCGCAGCGGCCGCGGTACTCGCAAATTGAGGCCCAGGCTCTTACCCCCTTCTCATTCGACCAGGCCCTACATTCCTCTATGGCCTCCTTCCCCACTTCAGGGCAGCCGGTCATGGACACAACGCTCAAGGATATGCTCATATCCCTGCAGACCTCCCTCATGACAGATCTATCATCCCTCTTCCACAAAATCACCACTGACATCCACACACTGGATGATAGAGTGACAAACGCTGAGAGAGGAATACATGCCTGCACCTCCACAGTGAACGACACCATTGAAGCCTTTGAAACTTTTAGAGAGGAACAGACATGGATGCGCGCCAAGCTGGCCGACTTAGAAGACAGATCTCGCAGGAACAACGTGAAATTGAGGGGAGTCCCCGAGTCCATACTACCCGCAGTTCTGCCACGCTACGCAAAAGAACTGATGCACTTAGTTCTCCCTGAGGCCTCCCCGAGAGACGTCATTGTGGATAGAATCCATAGAATTGCTAAACCATCCCATCTAGCTGCCTCTGTCCCCAGAGATGTCCTGATGAGGGTTCACTTCTACCACATTAAAGAAAAACTGCTCATGGGACTCAGGGCTAAGTCGCCACTACCAGCGCCATACACGGGAATCCAGCTATTCCCTGATCTCTCAAAATACACCCTCCAAATGAGACGCCATTTGAACCCGATCACCAATAGCCTACAGAATCATAAGCTGCAATACAAATGGCGATACCCAGCCACCATTCTCATTGTCCGCAACGGTCAAACCCACGCAATAGGAGAGCTTGAAAAAGGCCTAAAGTTACTCCACACCTGGGGCATAAACCCGGAACCGCCTAATACCGCTCAACATGACAGAATCTCATCCTCTCCCCGCAGACAACGTGATCAAAACATCAAATGAAAGTATACAACATCCACTAAGCCGATAACAGCATCAACAGCTCCCCTGAGCTATGGCTATCCTCTTTGTTTGTTTCCTGCTACCCGCGGCAGTGACTCTTTGTACCCCCTTACAGAGGTCCACAGGTGCTCAGCACCCCCTCTGATTTGATTTGTATTCTATTTTTTATTTTTCTGTTCTCTCTTACACAAAGTTTTTTCTCTTGCAACGTTATAATGATTACCTAACTTCTAGCAAGCTAAATCACTAGTTCACAACACAGACCTTTTCCACAAGTTTTACCGCTACCCAAAGCATACATGATCCATAACTGGTTATAACTACCTTGATACCTAACGTATTGCTCTATTTGCAGTCTACTAGTCCATCCTAGCCTCGGCCCCTGGCCAGCCAGAAGCAACGTTCTTCGCTCCTCCACATGGAACCCAGCTGCACTGAATCTCGGACTTCCGTACCGCATCCTACTCATCACATCGCCTGGAAAAGAAAAAAGAACCAACTCCTCACGAGATCGCCTAACTGTAAGTGTTATTATAAGCTTACACTAAACCCACACTCACAAGATGCCGTTTAATATCCTTTCACTCAACGTTAATGGGCTTAATCATCCAGCCAAACGCCACTCACTATGGAAAACCGTTAAGGACCTCCAGAGTGACATCATCTGCGTCCAAGAAACCCACCTACTAGCTCCCAACACCCCTCTGTGTAAGAATCACCACTTCCCAAACGTATTTCACGCAACCCACTCTACCAAGTCCAGAGGAGTCATGATCGCCATCAAAGATACAATAGACTTCCAACTCCTAGAAATACTTCCAGACCCCGAAGGTCGTTTCATCATCCTAATCTGCACCATTAATAGAGCAACCTACACCATCATCAACCTGTACGCTCCGAACTCTCACCAAATGAGATTCCTACGCAAGCTTATCCGCACATTAAAACCCATCCAAAAAGGCCACACTATTGTGTGTGGGGACTTCAACCTGGTCCCAGATGTGTCCCTAGACTCTACCTCTTCAGCAAAGAGACGCGAATCGCCTCTAAAAGCGTTTATGCAATTCCACGAACTGTATGATGTCTGGCGCTGTCACCATGGCGCCGAACGGGACTTTACCTTTTTTTCCCCCAGACATCGCTCCTACTCCAGAATTGATTTGTTTCTGTCTGATAAGTATATTCTACAAAAAATATCTCAATCTGTAATCCACACCACGGCATGGTCGGACCACGCCCCCCACCTCAATTACCATCCAAGATCACAACCTCCAACGTAACACGTTTCTATGGAGACTAAACAACTCCATAATTCAAAATGCTAAATACACCCCAGAAATTTCAGAACACATTTCAGAATTTTTCTTGTTGAACAAGGGGTCGGTACCCGACCCTGCCGTGGTGTGGAGCGCTCATAAAGCGTATATGAGGGGAATGCTCATTAAATTGTGCTCTCATCATAAGCGACAGAGGACGCAGCGTATAGATGCACTAACAGCCCAAATAGCGGACCTAGAAAAGAAACACAAATGTGACCCTCAAAACCCACTCACAAACCAACTATTGTCCCTAAGACAGGAACTGAAAACCCTTCTCCTTCACTCATACGAATTCCTTCAAAGGAAATTTAAAGCATCTTCCTACTCTACCTCCAACAAGGCAGGAAAGAAATTAGCCCAACGACTCAAAGGAAGACGCAATAAAACTAGAATTACACTACTTAAACACCCCCACACTAACACCCCACTGACCAACCCCCAAGACATTGCAGATGCTTTTAGCACCTACTATGAAGACCTGTACAACTTAAAACAAGACCACCAAACCCCCCAACCCACACCAGACGACATTGATAACTTCCTCACTAAAATCAATCTACCCAAACTTTCTTTAGACCAACTGACCACCTTGAATGCACCATTCACAGACCTGGAAATCAAGGCTACTATTGACTCATTGCCTAGTGGCAAAGCACCAGGCCCAGACGGGATAACAGGGGAATACTACAAATTGTTCTCCAATCAACTAATCCCACACCTTACTGATCTCTTTAACCACGCTGCCTCCTCTGCTAGCTTCTCGAAAGAATACTTAAAAGCGCTAGTAATAACCATACCAAAACCAGGGAAACAGTCGGATGCCCCCCAAAATTTTCGCCCTATCTCCCTACTCAACCTAGACCTAAAAATTTACTCCAAAACCATAGCCAACAGACTAAACGAGATCATGCCAACTATCATACACCAAGACCAGACTGGTTTTACCAAAGGCAGACAATCTTCAGATGCCACCAGAAGAATGCTAGACCTCATTCACCATGCTGAATCCACTGGAACGCCTTCTCTGCTTCTTTCCCTGGATGCAGAGAAGGCGTTCGATAGAGTACACTGGACTTACTTAGAAGCAGTCCTACGCAAATTTGGATTCCAGGGACAGATCCTAACAGCCATCCTAGCATTGTATTCCAACCCTGAGGCTCAAGTGTTCACAGAAGGCATGCTCTCACGTCCATTCCCCATCACAAACGGCACACGCCAGGGCTGTCCCCTCTCCCCTCTAATATTTAACATGCTTATGGAACCCCTGGCTGAGCATGTACGTTCCCCCCTCACATCTCAGGTATGCGTATAGGCCTCTCACACCACAAAATCAGTCTATTCGCGGACGATGTAATTCTAATCCTTACAAACCCGACTGTTTCCCTGGCAGAAGTACAAAAACTGCTCACATGGTTTAGCTCGATCTCCTATTACAAGGTTAATGTGACCAAATCATTCATACTAGACATAAACATAAACACCACCATGAAACACCTCCTACAACTACAATACCCATTTAAATGGGCAGAAACCGACATATCATACTTGGGCATTCAACTCCCGAGGGAAACTAAGAAAATATATTCATGCAACTACATACCACTCTTACAACAAATTCAATCTACTTCACAACAAATAGCAAAGCACGAACTCTCATGGTCGGGCAGACTTGCAGCATTTAAGATGATATGCCTTCCCCAAATACTCTATAACTTTAGAACCCTACCTATACCTTTGCCAACCACCTTCTTCAAATCTCTCAAAAAAATATTCAACAAATATTTATGGAACGGGAAAAAACCGAGAAATGCCCAACACAACTTAGTAAAACACAAACTAGTCGGTGGAACAGGATCTATAGACTTTGAGGACTATTACTTAGCAACAATCCTAGCTCAAATGCCTGCCTGGTTCCAAACACAACCCACAACACTTTGGGGACAAATTGAAAGCTCCTCATTATCTCAACCCAACTTGAGAACTTGGATACTTAGTATTCCACTGGGAACCATAATACTAAAAGCATTTCCCCCGACCATGAGAGCTTCGGCACTCGCATGGAAGAAATCAGTAACTTTACTCACCTCCAATCCCGCCACGTCTCTAAGTTGCATCCCCTTGGAATCCCTAAATCACACATTACCAGAAATCTCCCTATCACCTTGGACCGCCAAAGGTATACTTCTCATACAAGATCTACTACATAACAACCACATTAAATCATTCGCACAACTTCAAGCCGAATTCAATCTAACTGCATATGACAAATTCACTTACATACGTCTACACCACTACCTAAATACTCTAACCCTCCCCCTCTACAATATTCACCCTAAAACCTGGGAATATCTCACCAACACAGCCACTAAAACTAGAGGTATATCCTACTTCTACAACATTCTCCACAACAAACGTACCTTCCTTAAACTAAAACCCCACCAAAGTTGGGAAAAAGATCTAGCTCAGTCTTATACGGAAGACCAATGGCAACTTGCCTTCAAAACTATATACAAGGCCACTAATTGCGCGGCCCTATGGGAACTCACACAGAAAATCACATTACGTTGGTATATCACCCCAGCCAGAATTACAATCTTTAACCCAAGAACTCCCAATATATGCTGGAGATGTCACTCTTCTCCTAGCGACGTACTTCATGTATTCTGGACGTGCACTAAACTACACAACTACTGGGAAAGAATTTTCAATTTAATCTCGAACATAACCCAAATTAAAATTCACCCCTCCCCAGCACTGGCGATAGTTAACCTAACTATTGAATCAATCCCATACTCATTCAGGCCAGTGATCACTCATATCCTCCTGGCAGCAAGACTCAACATAACCAGAAATTGGAAGTCTGACAATCCCTTGACAATAACTCAAGTCATTGACTTAGTATCCCTTCACTACAGCTACGAGATCACAACAGCTACGCACACTGGCCAGGTGACAAAAACAAACAAGAACTGGCAACCATGGACTAACTGGACTACGCAATGCGCAAACCACTAACCTAAACACTGATACATACCCCTTCTTCTTGACTGAGAAATACCTTTATGTAGACAAGAGAAACAAGTTGTATGCAACAGCTAGTTCTAACTAGCACATATTTACCAATTTAATCTTATGAAAGACAGGGCCTCTTCACTCCTGTGGCACTAAAGATCCCATTTGGGGTGCGACTCTAGTGAAGAGGTCAAACTACGCAAATACGAATAACAACTCCGGTAACTTAGAAGCTACAATAGATATATGTTTAATAAAAGTTATAACCAACCCAAGTTGGTGAATTGCTATATGTGTTGAAATCACAAGTTGAACAGTTTACCTTGTATTGACTAACCAAAATGTCGTTGCACGACATACAATGTCCAATTGTATAATGTAATCTCCATGAAAATCTTCAATAAAAATATGGAAGAAAAAAAAAAAAAGTTGAAAAAATGAATTAATAAAATAAATAATATTGATATGTCCATAGCTACAAGATGTATGTGTGTATGTAAAGAGGACAATATCCTATACATGGTAATGCCCTAAGAGTAGGGGCAGACCTCACACCGGGAGGGCAGGGGAACACTGCCGATCCCATATAACCAAATGCTTCCATCCCGGTATCTGTAGAAAATATGTAGGGGGGAATTGGGACTTTATATGAGGTACAATTAAGTGCCTCCATCCCGGTATTGGGTACAATTCAAAAGGGGAGTTGGAACTTTAAAATGAAGCGTTTGGGTAGTGGAGGAAAAATAAACCATATTTGAAGTGCAATATAAAATGTTTATTGTACAAAGTAACAGACAATAAAAGGAGTATTCATTTCATATGCAGTAACACATTCATTGTATATAAGTATAGGAGATGTATAAATAGCATAGGCATAATACAGATTATGTACACATAGCAGCACATTATCTAGTATAAATAAAAATAAAAATAGTAATAAAGCATAATATTGTTAGCAACAATATGCATGATAATGACACATGCACCCACATAATAAATATGCATTGATTGAGTAGAAAAATTATATTAATTTTACGATGGATTTGGGAAGAACAGATGGTGCAGATGACTGTGGTTCCATATAAAATGGCTGGGGCATCAAAAAACAGGGCTCGACGCGTTTCGTGGGCATCCCCACTCATCAGGAGCCGATGCAAATAAATGCAAATAAATTTCCTATGGGATGTATATAAAAATATAATGAACCACATCGTTCATACAAAAAAAGTAAAAATAATAATAAATAAATGAACATAAGGTATATATCGTTGCAATCAGGAAGGGTCAATCCTAGGACCAAACACATTGATGTCAAGTATCACCTCCTGGGGGACAATCAAAAGCAAAGTGTTATTGACATTCAATTCTGCCTGTCAGAAAAGATGACTGCTGATGCACTCATCAAGACTTTGTCAAAAGAACATCATAATTATTTCCAGAAGAAGCTGAATCTAATTTCACAAAGCATATGCTGTTGAGAAGGGTGTTGGAAGTACAACAGCATAGTTGCTAATAAACTGACAATACTGTATGCTTGTCATAAACCAGATGTGACCAGAACTGTGTGACTGCGACAGCGTGAACCAGACAAATAGGTGAAAGTAAGTTTATTAAGGAAAATGCATATGTGAACACACCACCAATACAGAGTGAACAACCAAACAAACAGTGATATTAAACCAACCAGCATATGTAGCAAGAGGGAGTACCAGAATCGTAGTCAAGCCAGGCCGGGGTCATAAACAGGGAATCGGTAGCTGGGAAGGGAGATAAACAGGACAAGAGAGGATGGATGGATCACAGGAGGGACGGGTCAGGTACAAGGCTCAGGGTCCAGGGTTCAGGGTTCAGGTAACAGACAGGAAACAGGATAAACAGGTTCCAGGAATCAGGAATGAGGAATCAGGCTTCAGGCTCAGGAATCAAAGTAACATGATGCAGTTCAGTGCTCAAGGACAATACCAGGGCAACATAAGTGTGCAATTGCCGGGTATTTATACTGCAGCTCTGCTAATTAACGTCAGGTGACACCTGTCTGCAGAGGGGAATACCTGCTCCAAACTGCCAGGATTCCTCTGCTGGTGGACGCCAGTACTGCAGCCCAAAGGTGACAGAATACTTGCAGGAAAGAGCTCTTCTGACAGCTCCGAACTGCCAGGAGACACCTGCTGGTGGACTTCTGTACTGCACGCCAAATGATCGATATTACCAGCGGAGGAGACCTTTCTTGACAATGCTCCTTGTTTCTGTTTCACATTACTAATGCTGTAAGACATAATCTAACATCCTCCATAAATGTAAAGCCGTTTGTTGTATCCAAGAAGCTTCCAGCGCTTAATTGCAATACTCTGCACAATATGGAGCTTGTGGTTGCTTTTTGTCCACTCTCGGTTCTGCAGTTGCAGGCTTGCCTGTCTCCCCCTGTCTTTCCAAAAAGCTCTGGAGCATAGTGATTGGAGAAGGTAGAGTGTGAGTTGGCCCTGTATATAGCCTCAGCCAATCCCTGTTTGGTAGAGTAACCAGCAGAGGGTTGAGATGGGGTATATAGGGGCTAGAGCAGAGAGTAGAAGGGTCCTTTGCCTGCTGGAGAGTGACCCTGCCTGGAAGTGCTGTTAAACCTTCCAAGGCTCAGGAAAGCTTTAAGAAGTCCTGGATAGCTCACCAAGGAGCTGAAGGATCACCCCACAAAGTCGCAGGAACACCCAGGCAACATCCAAAGGGGATCTTTCTGGGATACCTTTGTGCCAGTATCAGCTGAAGCTGGAAGAAGACCATCAGATTGCTTGAGACACAGTGAATAGGCCTAAGAGAATTCTATGGAGAGAGACTGTTGCCTTTACACCCCTTTTTGTTAGAGGGACTGTTCAAGACCTGCTGTCAAGGCTGCACCCATAGTGGAAGCCCCCCTGCGCTGAGCTATTGCTACTTTCTGTGCAGTCCTCCTTGAGGTTACCAGTTCTGGGTATCCCAAAGTTCTTTCCTTAATCCGTATCCCAATTTTACTAAAATAGAACCCCCCAAAAAAGGTCTGCGCTACATATGTCTTCAGAGAGCTCCTTTTTGCGAGGCATGGGTTACATCAGTTGATGCATATTATGAGCAGCAATCTTAAAATGTTTGAGTGTCTTTTATCAATCAAACTAGCTCTAAACCATGCACGCCCAAACTCATTTCATTAATTGGACTCCATGAGTGCAAACTACTGACAATTTGCTTTTCTTGAAGTAATTAGTCTATGGGTTTACTTACTTGAGTGTTTTATCAGTTTAACCACTATGGGATCCATTCACAAAGCAGTATCTTGCCACATCCAAGTATGTGGTAAGATACCACACAGCGTTTTTCAAAAAGTTATTTTATGAAGTTGTGTCATTTTAGTAGTGAAAGTCTGTGGAGATTTACTGTTGGTGGTGGCCTGTGTTCTTACCACAGGCTGTAAATAGCTGGTTGTTAAAGAGTGGGCGGCCACCTGCGTCCTTAATAACCAGTAACTGTCATGGTTGTTAAGGAGTGGGCGGCCACCGCGTCCTTAACCACTTCCCGCCCGGCCTATAGCAGAATGACGGCCAGGTGGTGGTTTAGTAATCCTGACTGGACGTCATATGATGTCTAGCAAGATAACAGCCGTCGCACGCCCGTGGGGGCGCGCAGCGCGGCGATCGGTGGTGCAGTGTGTCAGTCTGACACACTGATACACTGATCTCAGTAAAGAGCCTCTGACGGAGGTTCTTTACCATGTGATCAGCCGTGTCCAATCATGGCTCATCACTATGTAAACAGGAAGAGCCGATGATCGGCTTTTCCTCACTCGTGTCTGGCAGACACGAGTAGAGGAGAGACGATCGGCTGCTCTCCTGACAGGGGGGGTCTGTGCTGATTTTTTATCAGCGTAGCCCCCTCTCGGATGCCCGCCCCAGGACCACTAGGTTGTCGCCAGGACCACCAGGGATTGCCACCACACTGGACAGCCAGGTATGCCACCCTAGACCACCAGGGAAATGTCAATCAGTGCCCAGGCAGCTGCCAATCAATGCTCATCCCCAATGCCTGCCAGTGCCAGTGCCATCAGTGATGCCTATCAGTGCCACCCATAAGTACCCATCAGTGCAGCCTTTCAGTGTCTATCAGTGTCACCTAACAACAAAGTCTGGGGAATGCCCAGGAAAAAAGCAAAGCCTACTTACCACCAGCTTGCAGACAATCAAATTGACCTGTCTAACAGTATGCGTTAAAAACAGAGGTTTAGTCCGCACGCATTTGCAAACGCATGCGTGAGCCACAGAGCCACGTCACGGCACCCTGGTATCTGTGGTCCTAACACTAAAATATGAGTGTCCCCACAGTGGAGGCACATGCATTCTGATGGATAAACGAGGGCAGGTGGACTGAAGGGGAGCCCACCCCTTCTTAACCACTTGCTTACCGGGCACTTAAACCCCCCTCCTATCCAGACCAATTTTCAGCTTTCGGCGCTGACGCACTTTGAATGACAATTGCGTGGTCATACAACACTGTACCCAAATGAAATTTTTATCATTTTTTCACCACAAATAGAGCTTTCTTTTGGTGGTATTTGATCACCTCTGCGGTTTTTACTTTTTATTAAAAAAATGTAAAAAACTGAATTTTTTTTTAAAAAAAAAGTTTATTTTTTTATATTTTGTTTTAAAAATTTTTAAACGGGTAATTTTTCTCCTTCATTGATGTACGCTGATGAGGCGGCAGTGATGGGCACTGATAGGCGGCAGTGATGGGCACTGATGGGTGGCAGTGATGGGCACTGATGGGTGGCAGTGATGGGCAGCACTGGCAGGTGGCACTGATTGGCACTACAGGTGGGCATTGATAGGTGGTACTTGTGGGCACTGATAGGTGGTACTTGTGGGCACTGTTAGGTGGCACTGTGGGCACTGTTAGGTGGCACTGTGGGCACTGTTAGGTGGCACTGTGGGCACTATTAGGTGGCACTGTGGGCACTATTAGGTGGCACTTTTATTGGGCACTGATGAGGCAGATGTGCCTCTTCCACTTGGGGACCAATGTCCCTCACATCCGATCCGGTGATCGGCTTTTTTTTCTACTCGCGCTGTCAGCGTGAGTAAAAAAAAAAACGATTACCGATCTTTTGTTTACATCATGTGATCAGCTGTCATTGGCTGACAGCTGATCACATGGTAAGGGGCCGGGACCGGCCCCTTACACAGATCGGTGATCAGCCGAGTCTCGGTGACTCGGTGATCACAACGTGCCCGGCGCGCGCCCTGTAGGGCGCGCGCAGGGAGCGTGCACAGGGGAGGACGTCATATGACGTCCTCCTGGGAATGTAGGTCCGCGCTGTAGCCGTCATTCGGCTATAGCGCGGATGCCAAGCGGTTAAAGGTACAGGAGCACACCAAACACCCAGCAAATAACACAATGGCTGCAAAGATGTTGCCTAATACAAACACACACACGTGAAAAAAAAAGCTTGCCACCACCCTCATTTATAGCTGGCTATCGCAGTAAGTGGCATTGGAAGGCTAAAACATGTAACAACAAAGTCTGGGGAATGCCCAGGAAAAAACCAAAGCCCATCAGTGTCACTCATCAGTGCCCACCAGTGCCACCCATGAATGTCCATCAGTACCGCCTATGAATGCCCATCAGTGTTGCATATCAGTGCCATCCATCAGTGCTGCCTACCAGTGCCCATCAGTGCTGCCTATCAGTGCCCGTTGTCAGTGCCCATCAGTGCCACCTCATCGTGCCACCTTATCAGTACTTGTCAGTGCCACCTTATCGGTGCCCATCAGTGAAGGAGAAAACATACTTATTTACAAAATTTTATAACAGAAACAAAAGAAAAACGTTTTTTTTTTCTACATTTTTGGTCTTTTTTTATTTGTTTAGCAAAAAATAAAAAACACAAAGGTGATCAAATACCACCAAAAGAAAGCTCTATTTGTGGGGACAAAATGATAAAAATTCTGTTTAGGTACAGTGTAGCATGACAGCGCAATTGCCATTTAATCAGCGACAGCGCTGAAAGCTGAAAATTGGCTTGGGCAGGAAGGGGGTGTAAGTGCCTGGTATTGAAGTAGTTAACAACCGATGAGTAATCAGCTGTCAGTGGGGTTCCCCATTGTCAGCTGAATGTAAAAAAAAAAATTGCCAGAAAAGAAAGAATAAGAAAAAAATCCTTTGGGTCTTCTATGGATTTTGAGGGGAACCCCCATGCCAAAATTGAAAAAAAAAATGACATGGGGTCCCCCCAAAAAATCCATACCATACCCTTATCCGTGCATGCAGCCTGGCAGGTCAGAAAAGGGAGGGGACGAGTGAGCCCCCCCTCCTGGGGCTTCGTGATTGACAATGGATCTACATGGGGGAAAAAATTTCTTTTTTAAATAAAGGACTTTTAAAAAACTGCCTAATGTCATTTTTTACATTTCACTTTTTTTTGGTAAATGAGTAAGGGTACCCCATACTCATTCACATGGGGGGTCGGGATCTGGGGACCCCCATAAGTAGTGGCCAGGGTTGTGGGGAAGAGGCCCTTATCCCCATCAACATGGGGGAAAGGTGCTTGGGGGGGCAGAGCCCCCTGCCCTAAAGCACCCCCCCAAGTTAAGGGTATGTGGCCTGGTATGGTTCAGAAGGGGGAGGCACTCGCTCATCTCCCCCTTTTCTGACCTGTCAGGCTGCATGCTCGGATAAGAGGTATGGATTTTGGGGGGGGCACCATTTTTTTCAGTTTTGGCATGGGGGGTTCCCCTCAAAATCCATACCAGACCTGAAGGGCCTAGGGGGCCTACGCCATTTTTTTCTTATTTTTTAATTGCCGGCATTTTGATTTTTTACATTCAGCTGTCAGGGAGGAACCCCGCTGACAGCTGATGACTCATCGGTTGTTAAGGGCGTGGCGGCCTCCTGCTCCTTAACAACCATGGTGTTTACTGGTTGTTACGGATGCAGGCAGCTGCCTGTCTCTTAAACATCACATGCCGGGACTGCTAATTATTTATTAATTTATTATTTATTTCAGGTACTTATATAGCGCCGTCAATTTACGCAGCGCTTTACATATACATTGTACATTCACATCAGTCCCTACCCTCAAGGAGCTTACAGTCTAAGGTCCCTAACTCACATTCATACATACTAGGGACAATTTTAGACAGGATCCAATTAACCTACCAGCATGTCTTTGGAGTGTGGGAGGAAACCGGAGTACCCAGAGGAAACCCACGCAGGCACAGGGAGAACATGCAAACTCCAGGCAGGTAGTGTCGTGATTATGCATAAAGCAATAGTGAATTGACATTTTCAGGATCGCATGCAGTATTTGGGAAAACACCCAAATACAGCATGCGATTTGGTTCCGTGAATGGAGCCCATTACTACAGAAAACAAGTTACTTCGAAGGGTTTCACACTTTTTGTTGCCACTGTAATGACGGCCATAGATGTTTCAAACTATGTATGAGCAGGCTGAATGTACCAAGTTGATTGATCGATCAACGTGGGTATAACCAGCCTGCCGGATTTTACTTGGGATTATTGCTGGTGGCTGCTATAACTACTAGCAATAATCACTGTATTCTCCCAGAGGGGACAGCTTCTCCTGCAGGAAAGAAATTCACATGGTCTATGGCCTGCCTAATTCTCTACTGATCATTGTTACCAAGAGATATTATCACTGTGATTGATTACACAGACTGATGGGCATTGCAGTTTTTGTCAGCTGTATAAAATCTGCTATATCAATAGCACATGCAATCAGAACAAAGAATGGTTTGCTTTTTGAATAGTAATTGTTTTCAATTTTGGGTGTTTTTAATGATCGCCTGCATTTTGTTTATTTTATTTAAATAAAACATTGTCCCATCTATGGCTAGTCTAAAATCTATGGTCATGAGATGAGGGTTTTAACCAGACTAAGCAAGGATCTCTTGTCTGTGGGTTGCTTTCAGACACTCTCAAGTCCTTGCGGGAATATGATCAAACAGGAGTGCATGGAGATAGCAAGTGGCTGAAAGAGGATGGAAGAGATCAGCCGCACCGAAATGAAAAAAAAAAGGTGAAAACAGCAATTTATGAAAGAAAAAGTTGATATATGGAGCTTAACGCTTAATGTACACGGGACATTTTTACAACCTCTACTGAACAATTTAACTTGACAGATAGTATCCCACATTTAAAATGTCCGTTTTGACGTGTTTACATGCCACGTTTAGAAGCGTTTGAAAAAAATATATATTTTTGTATTTATTTATTTTCAAAATAGGCAAAAATGTAAAATGCCTGTGAACGAAACGCGGCTAAACGCGAGTTACCGCGTTTAGTCGCCTTTAGCTGTTGTAGAAGTATTTGGCGCTTGAAATGCCTCTAAACTCAGTGTCTGAACTCATTTTTTTTCTTTCCAAAAAAGGCCTCTAAACTCAACTGCCTAAAAATGACATTAAACGAACCTATGTACACATGAAGCTGCATACACACGAGCGGACTTTTCGGCAGACTTGGTCCGTCAGACTGGGCTCCGTTGGACAATTCGATCGTGTGTGGACTCCAGCGGACTTTTTTTCCCAAAAGTCCGATGGACCTAGAAATAAAACATGTTTCAAATCTTTCCGATGGACTTGAGTCCGGTTGAAAAATCCGCTCGTCTGTATGCTAGTCTGACCGACTAAAACCGACGCTAGGGCAGCTATTGGCTACTGGCTATCAACTTCCTTATTTTAGTCCGGTCGTACGTCATCACGTACAAATCCGTCGGACTTTGGTGTGATTGTGTGTAGGCAAGTCCGTTTGTTAGGAAAGTCCGTCGGATAGACCGTCGGACCAGTCCGGTCGAAAAGTCCGCCCGTGTGTACGCGGCATCAGATAACATTGGATGAGTTCAGGGGCAGCTGAAAAAAGCATCCAACTGCCTCTGAATGTCTGTTTACCAGCAGCAGTGTACATGAGGCCTTAGGAGTAAATGTCTTGCAGTTATGGTTTAGATCTAATTTAAGACAACTATATTTACAAAGCATTTAACCATCACACATCCCCATTATTGCAAATTGAATAGTTCCTGTTGTTTTCTGTAATAATAGATGAAAACAAATTTAAACGTAAGCTATTTTTGGCGCACACTGACACAAGTAACATGACACATTTGTAACATTCGTGTAAAAAATGGAAAAACACATTTTGCCAAAAGCTTTGTAACATTCTATTACCATAATGCAAATAATGATGCGTCTTTAATGTACAATTTATGTGGTGCATTATCTTTGCAGATGTGTTAGTTGCAGGAAATAAACACAGGTATTAACCCACACAGCAAGCAGGTACATTAGTCTCCATTAAACGTCATGATATTGGTGATATCACATACAGCAATGTACATGTCAGCTGTAAAACAGTAAGAGATGTATGTTTCATTTACATGTATAATGTTCAGCACGCACATACTGTACAGTACATTGAACACGAATACTGGGTGGATACGAGGTGTTTCATAATAACAAGTATTGCCTTAAGGCTACAGGCGTTTTTTTTTTTTTTCTTTCGGATCATTGCACCCTAACCGGATCTAAGTTGTTTACTCATTTGGTTTATTTTATAGTCAGCAAACTGAACTTTCCTTTGCACTGCCATAAAAGCATAAAGATTAACTGTTACTAGAAGCAGAAGTAAAAGATAAAATCAGTAGATTCTTCCATGATGTTCAACAAAAAGTGCATGTGTCCTGTTACTAGTTATTAGACACTTGGCATGTGACACAGAATCTACCCCTAAAAGCTCACTTGTTTGCTTAAAGTGGACCTGTCCTTTAAATGCATAATGAATCAGCAGAGCATGTATCAAATTACAATATTATTTGGAGTAAAAAAGGACCTCTTACTTTCTCTGATTAAAAAAATACTGCATCAAAGCTTCCAGTCTAGTAAATCTGCATTACATTGCCTAAGACTGGCCATACACCTATAGATTATCTGCAGATTTTCTATGGTCAGATGGAAAAAGTGGAACAGATTCCTCCATCTACGCTGAACTGTGTGGATGGAAGAATATCCCACTGGCCCAAGCTTCCATATCTTGCTAGTCTTCCCCGCTGGCTCTCACAATACCTGAACATTCTGATTGGGTGCAGGCATTGTTTAGGTTGAGAGCCAGCGGGGCCGACTAGCAAGATACTGAAGCTTGGCCCAGTGGGAGATTCCTCCATCCACACAGTTTAGCGTACATGGAGAAATCTGTTGCACTTTTTCCATCTAACCATAGAAAATATGCAGATAATCTATAGGTATATGGCCAGCTTAGGTCTACCAGTCATCACAGCAGCCTATCTCAACCTTTTCAACACAGAAGAACCCTTGAAATAACTTTATGGTCTCAGGGAACCCTTGCTAAAAATGACTATATCTGCAACTCATGATGCATTATTGTGATGATCAATGGGAAAAATGCTCCTTATACTCAGGGCCAAGACAAGGGGTGGATGGGGTGTCTGTCCTGGGCGCAATGCTTTACAGTAGGGGTGGGGGCGCCTTTCTTCTCTTACAAGGCTGACAGGTATGGTTGCCACCTCATCCCTTTAAAACCGAACCCATATTAACCACTTAAGGACCGCCTCATGCCGATGTACGTCGGCAAGGTGGCACGGGCAGGTAGAATCACGTATATGTACGTGATCTGCCTACCGCGGGCGGGGGGTCCGATCGGACCCCCCCCCGGTGCCCGAAGCGGTCCCCTTTTGTCCAGCGGCGATCGGAGATGAGGGGGAGACCATCCGTTCGTGGCCCCCCCCTCGCGATCGCCGCCGGCCAATCAGATCATTCCTATGCTGCTGTATGCTAAACAGCAGCAAAGGAAATGATGTCATCTCTCCTCGGCTCGGTATTTTCCGTTCCGGTGCGGAGGAGAGAAGACTTCAATGTGAGTGCACCAAACACACACACACAGTAGAACATGCCAGGCACACAAAACACCCCCCTTTACCCCCCGATCCCCCCGATCACCCCCTAAGCACCCCTCCCCCCCCCCCCGTCACACTGACACCAAGCAGTTTTTTTTTTTTCCTGCATGGTTTCAGTTTGTGACGGTTAGTGTGGTAGGACAGTTACTGTTAGCCCCCTTTAGGTCTAGGGTACCCCACTAACCCCCCCTAATAAAGTTTTAACCCCTTGATCACCCCCCGTCGCCAGTGTCTCTAAGCGATCATTTTTCTGATCGCTGTATTAGTGTCACTGGTGACGCTAGTTAGGGAGGTAAATATTTAGGTTCACCACTGATCACCGTATAACCGTTATGGGTGACGCTGGTTAGTTAGTTTATTTTTTATAGTGTCAGGGCACCCACCGTTTATTACCGAATAAAGGTTTAGCCCCCTGATCGCCCGGCGGTGATATGCGTCGCCCCAGGCAGCGTCAGATTAGCGTCAGTACCGCTAACACCCACACACGCAGCATACGCCTCCCTTAGTGGTATAGTATCTGTACGGATCAATATCTGATCCGATCAGATCTATACTAGCGTCCCCAGCAGTTAAGGGTTCCCAAAAACGCAGTGTTAGCGGGATCAGCCCAGATACCTGGTAGCACCTGCGTTTTGCCCCTCCGCCCGGCCCAGCCCAGCCCAGCCCACCCAAGTGCAGTATCGATCCATCATTGTCACATACAAAACACTAAACACATAACTGCAGCGTTCGCAGAGTTAGGCCTGATCCCTGCAATCGCTAACAGTTTTTTTGGTAGCGTTTTGGTGAACTGGCAAGCACCAGCCCCAGGCAGTGTCAGGTTAGCGCCAGTACCGCTAACACCCACGCACGCACCGTACACCTCCCTTAGTGGTATAGTATCTGAACAGATCAATATCTGATCTGATCAGATCTATACTAGAGTCCCCAGCAGTTTAAGGTTCCCAAAAACGCAGTGTTAGCGGGATCAGCCCAGATACCTGCTAGCACTTTTGCCCCTCCGCCCGGCCCAGCCCAGCCCACCCAAGTGCAGTATCGATCGATCACTGTCACTTACAAAACACTAAACGCATAACTGCAGCGTTCGCAGAGTCAGGCCTGATCCCTGCGATCGCTAACAGTTTTTTTGGTAGTGTTTTGGTGAACTGGCAAGCACCAGCGGCCTAGTACACCCCGGTCGTAGTCAAACCAGCACTGCAGTAACACTTGGTGACGTGGCGAGTCCCATAAGTGCAGTTCAAGCTGGTGAGGTGGCAAGCACAAGTAGTGTCCCACTGCCACCAAGAAGACAAACACAGGCCCGTCGTGCCCATAGTGCCCTTCCTGCTGCATTCGCCAATCCTAATTGGGAACCCACCACTTCTGCAGCGCCCGTACTTCCCCCATTCACATCCCCAACCAAATGCAGTCGGCTGCATGAGAGGCATTTTCTTTATGTCCTCCCGAGTACCCCTACCCAACGAACCCCCCCAAAAAAGATGTCGTGTCTGCAGCAAGCGCGGATATAGGCGTGACACCCACTATTATTGTCCCTCCTATCCTGACAATCCTGGTCTTTGCATTGGTGAATGTTTTGAACGCTACCATTCACTAGTTGAGTATTAGCATAGGGTACAGCATTGCACAGACTAGGCACACTTTCACAGGGTCTCCCAAGATGCCATCGCATTTTGAGAGACCCGAACCTGGAACCGGTTACAGTTATAAAAGTTAGTTACAAAAAAAAGTGTAAAAAAAAAAAAAATAGTTGTCGTTTTATTGTTCTCTCTCTCTCTCTATTCTCTCTCTATTGTTCTGCTCTTTTTTACTGTACTCTATTCTGCAATGTTTTATTGTTATTATGTTTTATCATGTTTGCTTTTCAGGTATGCAATTTTTTATACTTTACCGTTTACTGTGTTTTATTGTTAACCATTTTTTTGTCTTCAGGTACGCCATTCACGACTTTGAGTGGTTATACCAGAATGATGCCTGCAGGTTTAGGTATCATCTTGGTATCATTCTTTTCAACCAGCGGTCGGCTTTCATGTAAAAGCAATCCTAGCGGCTAATTAGCCTCTAGACTGCTTTTACAAGCAGTGGGAGGGAATGCCCCCCCCCACTGTCTTCCGTGTTTTTCTCTGGCTCTCCTGTCTCAACAGGGAACCTGAGAATGCAGCCGGTGATTCAGCCAGCTGACCATAGAGCTGATCAGAGTGGCTCCAAACATCTCTATGGCCTAAGAAACCGGAAGCTACGAGCATTTCATGACTTAGATGTAAACAGCGCCATTAGGAAATTGGGAAAGCATTTTATCACACTGATCTTGGTGTGGTCAGATGCTTTGAGGGCAGAGGAGAGATCTAGGGTCTAATAGACCCCATTTTTTTCAAAAAAGAGTACCTGTCACTACCTATTGCTATAATAGGGGATATTTACATTCCCTGAGATAACAATAAAAATGATTAAAAAAAAAAAAAATGAAAGGAACAGTTTAAAAATAAGATAATAAAGCAAAAAAAAAAAAAAAAAAAAAAAAAGCACCCCTGTCCCCCCCTGCTCTCGCGCAAAGGCGAACGCAAGGGTCGGTCTGGCGTCAAATGTAAACAGCAATTGCACCATGCATGTGAGGTGTCACCGCGAACATCAGATCGAGGGCAGTAATTTTAGCAGTAGACCTCCTCTGTAAATCTAAAGTGGTAACCTGTAAAGGCTTTTAAAGGCTTTTAAAAATGTATTTAGTTTGTCGCCACTGCACATTTGCGCAATTTTAAAGCATGTCATGTTTGGTATCCATGTACTCAGCCTAAGATCATCTTTTTTATTGCATCAAACATTTGGGCAATATAGTGTGTTTTAGTGCATTAAAATTTTAAAAAGTGTGTTTTTTCCCCAAAAAATGCGTTTGAAAAATCGCTGCGCAAATACTGTGTGAAAAAAAAAATGAAACACCCACCATTTTAATCTGTAGGGCATTTGCTTTAAAAAAAATATAATGTTTGGGGGTTCAAAGTAATTTTCTTGCAAAAAAAAATAATTTTTTCATGTAAACAAAAAGTGTCAGAAAGGGCTTTGTCTTCAAGTGGTTAGAAGAGTGGGTGATGTGTGACATAAGCTTCTAAATGTTGTGCATAAAATGCCAGGACAGTTCAAAACCCCCCCAAATGACCCCAAATAGCTTGGGGTGTCTACTTTCCAAAATTGGGTAATTTGGGGGGGTTTGTGCCACCTGGGCATTCCATGGCCTCCGAAACTGTGATAGGCAGTGAAGAGTGAAATCAAAAATTTACACCCTTAGAAATCCTGAAGGCGGTGATTGGTTTTGGGGGCCCCGTACGTGGCTAGGCTCCCAAAAAGTCCCACACATGTGGTATCCCCATACTCAGGAGAAGCAGCTAAATGTATTTTGGGGTGCAATTCCACATATGGCAAAAAACAAGTAAAAATTCGCGATGAACTGAAAAAAGCAAGCGGCCAGCAAAGTTCATAGATAACAAACAAAAAGTCACATGCATATAAATTATTGCGGCGCTGAAAGAGTTCAAAAATGAAATTGAAGAGTGGGAGGAATCCGATCACCAAATATATTGTGCAGATGTAGAAAGAGTCACTCGTCACCACGTGGTAATGTAGTCTGCTTACCAGAAGGTATTAAGGATTAGGCATAGATGATAAATACTCAAAAGCATCCAGCAAATCCAGCCCACTGGAACCCCTCGTCAGACCACAACATCTGTGGGATTTCCTTCACATATAAACTTCTCCCAATGGTCACTTCAGAATTAGGCATTCAGGCATGTAGTCATCATATATCCGAGAAAAGAAAATGAAGGACCCATAGTGAAGCCCGTAATGATAGATAAAAAACGTTTATTGTAGTAACTTACGGTTGAAGCTTAAAACAGCATGCATCAAGGATAGGCACAAACGGCTGCAGCAATCAGCGTACGGATGTCAGCCTGCCTGACATGTTTCATCATAACAGATGTCTTCAGATGCCTCTGAAGAGAGGGGAGGGAGAGAGGAGGGAGAGAGGAGGGAGAGAGAGAGAGGGGGGACTGAGGGAAAGGGGGTGAGGGAGAGAGAGATCCCTAGCTCTGTCCCTGTCTGCAGCCCCTCCTGTTCCCCATGCCCCAGTCTGCAGTTCCTGTCTGGTGGTGTAATGCTCGGTACGGTACCTTCCATGCCAGTAGGATATCCATGATGGCCAGCAGCAGGCAGGGTCTGTTCTGCTCCTTCTAGAGGATCTGTTTGGTGTGAGATGGAGTGGCCCTTGGCCACCTGCACCTTCTACCCATCCTCATTTTTTGGTTCCAGTCAGCCTGTTCTGGGAGGTCTTCAGAGCTCTTCTCCTTCCAAGGCTATCGGTGCTTGCTGCTCATCTTCCTTGCCAGGCCCGCACTGGGACAAAAAAATAGGCCCAGCATTTTAGACTGAGCATCCAATGATACTGGTCCCTTCACCGCTCTCCATCCTGACAGATCTCCTGCAGCAACTGGCGGGAGAAAGGAGGAGGGAACCTACCAGAGCTGCAGGGAGTGAGGGGGCCAGGAAAGAGCACAGGGGTGGTGAAGAGCACTGGGGGAGTGGAGAGAACTGGGGGGTGCGGAGAGCACTGGGGGGAGCGGAGAGCACATGGAGAGCACATGGGTGGGGGCAAAGAGCAGGGGGGAGTGGAGAGCACAGGGGTGGGGAGCAGAGAGCACTGAGGGGAGCTAAAAAGAACAGGGGTGGAGTGCACAGGCAGAGAGCACTGGGGGGCTGGAAAGCACTGTGGGGGGGTAGAAAGAACAGGGGTGGAGAGCACGGGGGGGCTGGAGAGCACTCTGGGGGAGCTGGAGATCACTGGGGGGGCGGAAAGCACATGGGTGGGTGCTGGAAAGAGGGGGCAGAAAGAACAGGGGTGGAGAGCACGGGGGCTGGAGAGCACTGGGGGGGAGTGGAGAGCACATGGGTGGGGGCTGGAGAGCACAGGGGGGAGGCTAGGGAGAGCTGGAGAGCATTGGGAGGGCCAGAAAGAACAGGGGTGGAGAGCAAGGGGGGACTGGAGAGCACTGGGTGGGGACAAAGAACACAGGGGAGCAGAGAGTACTGAGGGGGGGAGAGCAATGGGGAGAACTGGAGAGCACTGGGGGGCTGGAGAGCACTGGGGGCTAGAAAGAACAGGCCTGGAGAGCACTGGAGGGACAAAGAGCAGGGGGGTGAGCAGAGAGCACTGGGAGGGGGGTGGAGAGCACAAGGGTGGGGGCTCGGGAGTGATGGGGAGAGCACTGGGGGGGAGTGGAGAGCAGGGGGGCGGAGAGCAGAGGGGTGGGGGCTGGAGAGTGATGGGGGCCAGAAAGAACAGGGGTGGGGAGCACTGGGGGGAGACAGAAAGCACTGGGGGCAGGTGTGGAGCGGCGCGGGCTGCGGGAGCAGTCCCAGCTGCCTTAAGGACCCACATGGACATGCTGCATGCATGTCTTTTGAAGACGAGGCCACGCGGGGTCCCAGTGGGGGTAGGGCGAGCCGCCGGCGCCGTAATGTGACAATGTTTGATCACAGGCAAATTAGGCAGCCGCGAGGCCCCTGCGGGGCCTTAGGCGACCGCCTAATTTGCCTAATTAAAGAGCCGCCTCTGGCTGCCAGCATACTTTAAAGTTGAGAAAACATTACTGCCAGTCCTTTCTCATGCACAGCTCCTCGTGTGTCACTCTCAATGTAAATGTAAGTCTCTTAATACCTCAATTAAAGCCGCTCTATCTGGCCGCTCTCCTCCTTCCTGAGTGTATCCTTTGATTGCAGGAGGAGAGCGCTCATGTGACCGTCAATGAAACAGCAGAGGAGAGCAGTCACATGACCGAGTCACGAAGAACAGCATTAATTGAGGTATTTAGAAGCTTTGATTTACACTGAGTGACACAGGAGGAGCAGTGTATGAGAAAGGGCTGGCAGTGATGTTTTCTCAACTTTAGAGTATTCTTTCCCAGGAGACTGGGGGTCTCCTGGGAGTGCAGGGGAGCTTTATAATGAAAGAGGCCTGTGTGTATGCAGGCAAAGAGGTCTGTGTACTATGCAGATGTCTGTGTACTGTGCAGGGAAAGGGGTCTGTGTACTGTGCAGGGAAAGGGGGCTGTGTTATGTGCAGGGGGTCTGTGTACTGTGCAGGGAAAGGGAGCTGTGTTATGTGCAGGGGATCTGTGTACTGTGCAGAGGGTTGTGTACTGTGCAGGGAAAGGGGTCTGTGTACTGTGCAGGGGGGCTGCGTACTGTGCAGGGAAAGGGGTCCATGTACTGTGCAGGGAAAGGGGGCTGTGTTATATGCAGGGGGTCTGTGTACTGTGCAGGGAAAGGGGTCCATGTACTGTGCAGGGAAAGGGGGCTGTGTTATATGCAGGGGGTCTGTGTACTGTGCAGGGAAAGGGAGCTGTGTTATGTGCAGGGGATCTGTGTACTGTGCAGAGGGTTGTGTACTGTGCAGGGAAAGGGGTCTGTGTACTGTGCAGGGGGGCTGTGTACTGTGCAGGGGGCTGAAACTTCCCTCTTAATGTTAGGGTGCATGTTATATGCACTCTGAAAATGAAACAAAGGGGCCACTCTAAGTTCAGTAAAAAACATGGAGTTTAATAAAACTGTAAAAAGGTACTCACAAAGATACATAGTGACCAAGGATGTTGGCAAAAGCTGGCGGATATCCTGGGAGTGAGTCTGGTCCGTTTCCTGGATTGCAGTGGTGTCCGATGGACAGGCTGCGCTGATGGATGCTGGCACTTCCTGTCATTGGAACGTATGATTGTTCTGCTGTTGAGTATTGCTTGCTTTTATGTGCTGCTGTTGGTTTAAATAGGTAAAATCTGTTACCAGCTTGCAGGTGTATTTTGAATGTTTTTTTTCTGTGACATTGCTGTTTATAGTAGGCTCTTGTCTGAATGTGTTTGGGCTGTAGACCTGAGAGTTGCACTTGAGGCGTGTAATATAGGTCTACCCTTTTACACATGGCACTAAATCATTTATTTTCTGGTAAAGCATGTTTGGGAGGGGGCCACACAAAAAGTAGCCTAGGGGCCCATGTCCTCCTTAATCCTCCACTGCCTATCTGCATTTAATTAGCCTCAGAACCTGTGTAATTCAAAGGTGTTCGGGTTTAAAGGGATGAGGTGGCAACTCTACTCACAGCAGTAGTGACAAAGGCAGTGATTTTGACAAGTGAGTGATTCCTGGGTGTAGGATCCCCTAAGCCTGCACATTGGGGGGGGGGGCACAATTTGGTATCTTTGCCCTGGTCACTGAATGATCTTGTCTCGGCACTGCTTTTACTTGTGGTCATTAGGAAGAATTACCCCCTTACAGATAGCTAAAAAGATCACTGGTGTCAACGGGATCTTATCTGAGAGGCAGAAATTGCTCATTGCTTAAGGAACCCCTAATGACCTCCGGAGGAACCCTAGGATTTTATGGAACCCTGCTTGAGAAACCCTTTGCTTTGCAAAGCAGAAAGGATATAAATATATCTACCCCAAGGACTAAGCTAATAATAAACTATAGACAGAAATAAGGTTTTTAATTGATGACTTGATAAGAATGTTAACATTATATTGATTTATTTCACATGTGCACTAAAAATGTTTAAAAGTTTACAGCTTCCTATATCTGTTCCAAGGGTTAGTGTGGGCACTCTGCCTCATCAGCTGGAAGCATGGGCCCATGGTAAATGGTCTACAAGTGCCCATTGAGTTCAGAGTGTGGTTAGATATCCAGGCACGTTCGGGTCCCCCTCTAAATGCTCTCTGGACTACTTCTCAGTCTTCAATCTCTTTGCATTAATCAGAAAATATAACATATTTGGTGCCTGATGATGCGTGCACCCATCTCCTGAACAGTTCATACATAGTATGCTAGATAGCATTGGTGTGTGCCAAGTCAGGTAAGAAACACCTGTCCTTGGCCAACTACAAGACCTGGGATCTTCAGCTACAAAGTGGAGCTGAGCCAGAGATTTGCAAATCAAACAGTATATTGAAAAGCCTGTAAAGTTTACTGGCCTGTAAAGCCTGGAAAAATTGTTTATGTGCTGTCACCACTACTGAGACTCTACAATCAAGTCCATATTTACCATAAGACACGTGTGGGCCATTGCCTAGAGTGACAGGGTTAAAGGGGTAGCTCCAAGCCTCAACATTTATATGTTTTTATAGCCTTTACCTTTTTTTGTAGTCAAAAACAAGTAAAATAGTACCGCTCGAATGCCCCTCCAAACCTGTGTCAGTCAGATCATCATGTGAAAAGACTGGTACAATACAGAAAGAATGGGCTTGTCAGGCCCAAGTAGACTTCAACAAAATGGTGTCTAACTGCACACAGACACTGGCTCCCTGTTGCATGAATGTAAATGAAATGGACAAAAGATGGCTTCAGTTCCTGTTCTCCCCCTGTAGAGAACGCCTCAAAAGCGTTTCGCCATTTTTGGGGTTTAAAGGAGTTGTAAACCCTCAGGGTTTTTCACCTTAATGCATTCTATGCATTAAGATGAAAAACCTTCTGTGCTGCATTAGCCCCCCAGAGCCCCCTTTTTCCTTACCTGAACCTGATCTTTCCAGCGATGAGAACGCATTGGACAGATTTATAGCAGCGGGAGCCATTGGCTCCTGCTGCTGTCAATCAAATTCAGTGACACAGGAGCCGGGGGCAGGGCCTAGTCCTGCTGTCTGTGTCAATGGACGCAGCAGCAGCAGTACTCGGGAACGCGCCCGCACGAGTGCCCCCATGGAAGGCAGCTCTGCGTGGGGGCACTCGATGAGGATTAGGAGTGCCGCCGTGGGACCCCAGAAATGGAGAATCGTGGCCGCTCTGTGCAAAACCCTTGCACAGAGCAGGTAAGTATAACATGTAAGTTATTTTTTTTTTTAAATGAACCTTTACAATTACTTTAATCGTAATGTTTATGTACTGTACTTATAGTGTAAAGGTGGTGCCGCGCTGTCAAATAATAATGTGATCAAGTATTGTGATGCATGGTGAAATAAATATGAACAAATGCAAATATAACGATGACAATATCTCCCCACAATAGAATTGCCAAGTGCCGTACTTAAAGTGGATGTAACTCCAATGTCATCCTTTCTAAACTACTGCCATAGGGGTTATCTATAAGGATATACATGCCTCCTGCATGTATCTTTACCTGTCAAATGTCTCCTGTCTGTTATGAGACCCGAAAAACTGCAGATTCTGTGGGTGGGTCTGTTGTCTGGAGCTCGTGGGTGGAGTCGTAATGTCAGTAGACTCCCCGCCCACCTCTACACTCCCCTTGTCAATATGCATTTTCTCCTGTGTATTTCTAACACTGAACTTCTGCTGAACTTTTGCTATGATCTCTAACATCCAGTGAAAAGACAGGAAAGTAACCACATGACTTCAGCATGCCAAATCATGCTGAGGTGTGGAACAGCCAATCCTTGCAGAGCTGCTGAAGAAAGGAGTGGGGGAGGGAATTAAAAAACAATGCATGTCTTAGGCTAGTGCATGAGATATGTAAATCACCTGTCATATACAGCAAAGGGGAGGATTTGACAAAGTTTTTCTCTGTTTTTCAAGATTTATCTCACTGAACAATAAAAGAGGATTGCTCAGAGCTGAATTAACTCTTTGTGGCAAGACTGGGCTCAAAAAAAAAGAAAGCTTATACTCTACATTATGACATAAAAAAAAAAAATTTGAGTTTACGTCCACTTTAACATACAAATAAAAAATATGCCAACATCATGAAAGTACAGTGGCTAATGTGATATATAACAAATACAAACATCAATAAAATAAACATACAAGAGACACTAAAGGTCTGATGAATAAAGTGCAATGAGTGACTATTGCCTTCCACAGTTAGTAATAGTGAATAAAGTGACTGGTGCCTTTTCCTTCCCGTTGTGGTGACACCTCTGTGCTCTCAAGCCTCTCACCTTACTGCTGTAAGGTAACAGCATAGGATGGATGGCTCTCTCTTTAGGATCCGTGCGTCTCCACTTGTTTCAAAGAGTCCTACAGAAGTATATCCACCTTGTAGGTCCTTATGGTGAATGATGCTCCCTGGGGATCCCAATCCAATAGTCTCCTCGGTTATGCTGCATAAGAAAGAATGCTCCGATAGTCTGATAACGTTTTACCTATATATCATTATAAAAACAGCTGTTGGATTACTCACTTTTCAGTGACCAAAACGAACATAAACTCCACAAGTGGCAAGCTTGTAATCCCGCATCACTTCCTGTAGGTACGGATCAGCTTACCAGCGTCTGCAGCAGTCAGTATTCTTTCACAATTATCTTTTTTAATGTTTATGTACTGACACCATTACTGGGAACGTACTGACACCATTACTGGGAAACTATAATCAAGACTGTAATTACCATAGGACACTTGTGGGCCAGCGCCTAGAGCAACAGGGTTAAAGGGGTAGCATCAAGCTTCAACATTTATACGTTTTCATAACCTTTACCTTTTTTTTTCACTCTTCTGTCCACATTTGGACATTTCTCAGTAAATTCAGCAACAAAATTGGAGTTTGTCAATAAGAATTAGGGGGCTCCCAATAGTTCAGAAAGCATAAACTCATGTTTACTGTTTCCTGAACGGTGGTCTGTACCATTGAAAAGTAACTTTACATCTAGAGCAGACTGAATTTCGCTCCTTATGGTACATAGGATTGCAGGCTGCACATCCCCCTCCCCCTTTTTTTTCCCAAATAACAATCATAAGTAAGTAATAGCCTTTAAAAGAAATCTACAACTAATGAAATTGAATAATAATGACTGTGACACTTTCATTGGTTTATTCAAATTACTAATAGAACATTACTAATTAAATTTAATTACACAAATTATAATAATATGAACTCATTTAAATACTTAGTCATAAGAACTCAAGCAAATGCTCTAAATCTAATGCAATAACAAAGTGCCCTCTTGATTCAAAGATGACATACCACATAAAGTGCTTGCAACTTTAGCTGTTTTGCTAATACTGACCAACTACAAGATTGCCTCGGCTTGTAGCCCTTTATACACTGAGCTTCATACCTTCTGGAAGGTTCTGCCACACCTTATTGGACACTCTTTTACCTGTTCACAAGGTGTACAGAAAATTTTAATGGACAGTGCACCTAATATTATATTAGCCTAATATAATAAACTAATGTGACTGAAAAAGAAGGGGTGGGGGGCAGCCGCAAACCCATGCAAGTGTGCCGAAATAAATTGTGCCCTCTTTTACATCCTAGCAGTAGTTTTTACTAAAATAAGCATATGACACTAATGCCCTGTACACACGATTGGACTTTCCGCCAACAAAACCCTGGATCTTTGTTCAAAGGATGTTGGCTCAAACTTGTCTTGCATTCACACAGTCACACAAATGTTGGCCAACAATTACGAACATAGTGACGTACAAGACATACGACGAGCTGAGAAAAAGGAAGTTCAATAGCCAGTGCGGCTCCTTCTGCTGGATTCCGAGCATGCGTGAACTTTTGTGCGTCAGACTTGTGTACACACTATCAGAAATTCCGACAACAAAGTTTTGTTGGCAGAAAATTTGAGAACCTGCTAGCCAACATTTGTTGGCGGAAAGTCCGACAACAAATGTTCGATGGAGCATACACACGGTCGGACTTTCAGCCAACAAGCTCACATCCAACATTTGTTGTCGGAAAGTCTGACCGTGTGTACGGGGCATTAGGGTGGAGCCTGTACCTAGGGTACTATGATGTCTAAATCCAGTCCTTTAATTTAATAATTTGTAAGTAATATACACTATACAAGTGCAGAATATGGATAGACTATATTGATTTTTTGCTATTTTAATGGCAGGTTACTTTGTGAAGCATGTGTTCATCTCTACCTCCTGTATCCCAGATAAAGTGAGGCTGTCAATGGAGTATCTTATTAGTGGCTGTGAGAAACCTCTTATTACTAAAACCTTGTTACGTTGTGTTTTCTGTATCGGAAAGACATACATACAGTGGATAAATACATACTTTACATACAGTACATAAATACAGACATTCATACATGACATACAGTATCATATATCATGTGTGTTTTGGAGCAGCTTTCCAAACAGGTAGGAAAAGAGGGTTTTCAGATCAGCAGATAATCATGCAAAAGAACTGATGGCACTACAGCTATGCCTGGATGAAAACCTAAACACCTAAGGCAGAAAACTAGGCTTCTTCTCTCGTGGCTGCATTTGTTTTTTTGTTTTCAATTTTCTTTCCTTATTTTCACCTGGTGATATGGCCATTACCACACTTCCTGTCAAAGAGTGACTCCTCTATATATGAAGAAGCAATGGAGACACCCTTGGACAGCAGCACTGCCTGAGAGGGTAGTGTTAAGCTGGGTACACATTATGAGAAAATCGGAAGAAAAATTCCGTACGAGGCACAATCTTTCGATTTTTTTTATAGTGTGTATACAAACTTTCAACTTCCGTTTCAGACTTTCAAAATGAAAATTTCTGGAGGGACAAACTCTAAATTGTTTCTCATACATGAACACAACAAACACATTTTCGTTTAATGTGTACTGTTTTTATACAGTTTCCATACGAAAAAAATCCGAAACGACCGACAGCACATGATCAGAAACTAAAAAAAAAAGCCTTTGTTGTACGAGACTTTTCATACATTGGTTCCATCCTTGGTTCCATTACAGAAAGTTTTTCTTTGCTTTTGGAATAAAGGTTTTATTATATGATTAAAATCTAACCATTGTAAGCACTCCTCTCAGTGCTAAAGGGGTTATTTCAACCCTCTAACTTCCACTTTTGCTGCACAGCTTGGGCTGTTAAAGGAGGTTTAAAAACAACAGCGGGATCAACCGGTAAAAAAAAAAAAAAAGTTAAAAAGAGAAAAACAAACTATATCCATGTCATACTGCATATTTTTTTGTTTTGTTTTTAGTACCACTTTAATGTTCAAGCTAAACTGTAAATTCATTCTTTTTGGGAAATGAACAGTTCCATCTGGATGATTTGTGCGGATTGCAAAGATTTTTAGCAACCTTTGTTGCAGACTCCTAACTTTTTCTTTTCTGTTTGTGCCTTTTAGACTGATTCATGAATGGGAGGGTTTATTATAACCAACTAAGCAAATCTCATTGCTCTAATGGGGAAAGCTTGCCCTTAGTAGACAAGCCTTAGGTAGTATCTCATTGTGGGAAATATCCTATTGTAGGAGATGCCTAAAATTTTGATTGCATCTAAGATCAGACTTTTGTCAAAGTCAGTGAACCACTCACAAAAACATGAAATTACGTTTCCGAGGGCATTCTGTACACCAGTTGTACTCTCCATGTTGCTTTTTTGCATTGATTCTTCTTTTTTTTAATTTTTGAAAAAAGGAACGGTAATTTTAAATAATGCAACATTGCAAAATGCCTTGTATAGCAATTTTCTATTTTGTGTTAATTTTTTCAATGAGAGTGAATTTTTTTTATATAAACTATACAAATACTTTTGTCTTTCAAGGGGTTTGAGCTTCAGAAGGTGGTCAATATAAGTTACTTCAGTGTCTTTCTATTAGGCTGGTTATACATTCGTTCAACCAGCAGGTTGAGTGAAAGAAAATGACTCGATTCTCTCATCCACACACTCAATATGGACGGGAGAATCCCTCCCGCTGAGCTTTTGTATTGTGACAATGGGGAGACTTCTCTGCCATCAGAATACACTCATCAGCATCGCCGGCTCTAGCTGAGAGAAAATTTTCCAACGGGCAGATTGTACACAAGTTAATCAATAGATGCACAACCAGCCTGCCCATACATGGATCAAAATTTGGATAATCCCTGCTGAACTAGCTGAATTTCGATCCATGTATGGATGGCCTTACAGTACTTCCATCAAATGTTCATATTGGTTAGGTAGGGTGGACATTGGAACAATTCTTTGTTGAGTAGTTTTTTCCAAAAACTTTCCTTATTTAAGCATAAGATGACACGAGTAAAAGACACAGTATTTTAGTACAGCAATAATGTTTACATTATTCTATAAATTGTAGATAGTTCTAGATAGTAGAAGTGGTTGTAAACACCAAAGTTTTTTTTTTTAATCTTAATGCGTTCTTTACTGCCTGTTACCCCCCCCCCCCCACAGCACTTACCTAAGACCTTTATCCAGCGCTGTAAGTCTTCTCTTTCCTCTTCTTGGTCTGAAAGCCATTGGTTCCTGGCTCAAGAGCACGCCTGCACATCTGCCCCATAGCAAGTGGCTTAATATGGGGACTGACACAGAAGAAGGAGAGTGGAGGGTGCCAGTGGGGGACACCAGAAGAGCAGAATACCATTGCACGGAGCAGGAGAATATCAACCTGTTTATTATTTTAATAAAAAAAAAAAAAGACTTTACACACTATACTAATCAGTGTGAATCCTTACACTATGGTATTTTTTTTACTTTGCAACAAACGATTAATACATTTAGTATTGTATATGCAGTGTTTAACCTGATCTCTGCTGAGCTATGCTGTGCTTTTTCTACTTGTAGTAGCCAAACCAATGTTAGTATTTTTCACATGCACAATACAGCCTTGAAAGTTTGTGACATACCTGTATCTCGCCAAACCATATATTCTTTAAGTTCAAAATCTACAGCGTTAAGCGATGGTATTGTTAACTTTCTACGTTCCATGGCAATTGCATAAATGCTTATCAAAATTTTATTTTATATTAGAGATTTCACTGAAATTGATATCAGCGCATACAAACACAGCATTATTGCCAACAGTTTTTACTAAATTTAAAAGATAACACTGTAACACTCTAATGCTCCGTACACACGGTCAGACTTTGTTCGGACATTCCGACAACAAAATCCTAGGATTTTTTCCGACGGATGTTGGCTCAAACTTGTCTTGCATACACATGGTCACACAAAGTTGTCTGAAAATCCGATCGTTCTAAACGCGGTGACGTAAAACACGTACGTCGGTACTATAAACTGGGCAGTGGCCAATAGCTTTCATCTCTTTATTTATTCTGAGCATGCGTGGCACTTTGTGCGTCGGATTTGTGTACACACGATCGGAATTTCCGACAACGGATTTTGTTGTCGGAAAATTTTATATCCTGCTCTCAAACTTTGTGTGTCGGAAAATCCGATGGAAAATGTGTGATGGAGCCTACACACGGTCGGAATTTCCGACAACAAGGTCCTATCACACATTTTCCGTCAGAAAATCCGACCGTGTGTATGGGGCATAATAAATTACAAATAAAGCATGTGTACTTTTAACTTTGTTTTTTTAAATAGTGGAAACCTCTTAAACCTCTAAAACTGCTTCTCTTTAATATCACTAACAACAGTAACCAAAATAACATCACTAACATATCTTACTTCCCTTTCCTCTGGTTCCTGTATCTGGGATACCTGCTCATTAAATCCCTGTATCTACATCCATGACCTTTATTTTATAACACCTTTACTTTCCTAGGCCTATAAACATAGCTGACTCACTCTGACCTGACACTGCTGTTGGTGGGACAGGCATTCCTGTCTAAGCGCTATTCATTTCATCCTCTTTCCTGTCCTTTCAGGTTCTGTACACATATTTTCTGCTTCTCACTTTCCAACTACAGTGATCTATTGACCTTCTGGCCCAATCACTTTGATGATCTTGGATCACTGTGTTGCATGGCACCTTCAATTCCTCTCTACTGTCATCCCTACAATAATCATGGGTCATTTAACATCACTGTTGGTACTAATACTCTTGCAAGTAAACTCTTCTTAATCATCTTCTCCTTTGGCCTCACACAATGGACTCCGGCTTCTGTTAACAATGATGGTTGAACACTTGACCTCATCTTCACTTGGCCCTGCTCTGCATCTGATTTTTCACACTCTCTGACCATCATTTCCTAACATGTATCTTTCTCCCCCTCCCCATCATTTCTTTAGTCTCTCCTGCACAAAAGTACCTACACATAGAAATGTTAATGAGTAAGAACTCCTACTATTTGACTCTGCAGCCTTCTCTACTATGTTCTTCTCCATTGATCCCTGAGAGACCAGGGATAACCTTGTCCTTGGAGTCACCACTTATCAATGTCTAACCTTGCTATACAAACTCTCAACACTGGCAGACCAAATATACTACAATGTTAAGGAGGCATTTCCTGTGGTAGAACAGCACTTGGGAATAAACAATATAGCAAAACACCAAACAGGATTTCCTGATATACAAACATACTCTACAGGAGTTTTATCTGCTAAGCAATCGTACCACACAGTCCGTAGGTCCAAAGTAGCCCTAAAGTAAAGTCCTTACCCTGATGTGGACCAACCTATGGTACATATATATAGACTGCCATAAATTTTAATGAAATAAATGACAATTTTAAAAATAGTCACTTCAAAGGTTATCTATCTTTATTTAAAATTTCCAGTTAGTAGCTTTCCATCTTGATTACCTAATGTTCCTCATTATTCATTTTTAACAACACTTTTTAACCTTTCCCTTTACTTCCTTAGTCACTCAGACATGCAGACATATCATTAATGTTCTTCTTCAACACTCCCTCTGTTTAAGGCTGAATACCCACCTATGCATTTCCCCCCCAAATGTGCTCTCCATTTAAATCAATAGAAACGCGTCAAAATACACGTTCATGCTCATTAATGTAGTTTAAAGTAGACCTTCAGTAATTTTTTCATCTTTCCTTTTATTAAATCTACTAAATTTAAAAGATAACACTATAACACTCTAATAAATTACAAATAAAGTATGTGTACATTTAACTTTTTTTTTTTAAATAGTGGAAACCTCTTAAACTTCTAAAACTGCTTCTCTTTAATATCACTAACAACAGTAACCAAAATAACATCACTAACATATCTTACTTCCCTTTCCTCTGGTTCCTGTATCTGGGATACCTGCTCATTAAATCCCTGTATCTACATCCATCACTTTTATTTTATAACACCTTTACTTTCCTAGGCCTATAAACATAGCTGACTCACTCTGACCTGACACTGCTGTTGGTGGGACAGGCATTCCTGTCTAAGCGCTATTCATTTCATCCTCTTTCTTGTCCTTTCAGGTTCTGTACACATATTTTCTGCTTCTCACTTTCCAACTACAGTGATCTATTGACCTTCTGGCCCAATCACTTTGATGATCTTGGATCACTGTTTTGCATGGCACCTTCAATTCCTCTCTACTGTCATCCCTACAATAATCATGGGTCATTTAACATCACTGTTGGTACTAATACTCTTGCAAGTAAACTCTTCTTAATCATCTTCTCCTTTGGCCTCACACAATGGACTCCGGCTTCTGTTAACAATGATGGTTGAACACTTGACCTCATCTTCACTTGGCCCTGCTCTGCATCTGATTTTTCACACTCTCTGACCATCATTTTCTAACATGTACCTTTCTCCCCCTCCCCATCATTTCTTTAGTCTCTCCTGCACAAAAGTACCTACACATAGAAATGTTAATGAGTAGGGATGAGCCGAACACCCCCCTGTTCGGTTCGCACCAGAACATGCGAACAGGAAAAAAGTTCGTTCGAACATGCGAACACCGTTAAAGTCTATGGGACACGAACATGAATAATCAAAAGTGCTAATTTTAAAGGCTTATATGAAAGTTATTGTCATAAAAAGTGTTTGGGGACCTGGGTCCTGCCCCAGGGGACATGGATCAATGCAAAAAAAAGTTTTAAAAACGGCCGTTTTTTCAGGAGCAGTGATTTTAATAATGCTTAAAGTCAAACAATAAAAGTGTAATATCCCTTTAAATTTTGTACCTGGGGGGTGTCTATAGTATGCCTGTAAAGGGGCGCATGTTTCCTGTGTTTAGAACAGTCTGACAGCAAAATGACATTTTGAAGGAAAAAACTCATTTAAAACTACTCGCGGCTATTGCATTGCCGACAATACACATAGAAGTTCATTGATAAAAACGGCATGGGAATTCCCCAAAGGGGAACCCCGAACCAAAATTTAAAAAAAAAATGACGTGGGAGTCCTCCTAAATTCCATACCAGGCCCTTCAGGTCTGGTATGGATATTAAGGGGAACCCCGGCCAAAATTAAAAAAAAAAAATGACGTGGGGTTCCCCCTAAATTCCATACCAGACCCTTCAGGTCTGGTATGGATTTTAAGGGGAACCCCGCGCCAAAAAAAAAAAAAAAAAAAACGGCGTGGGGTCCCCCCAAAAATCCATACCAGACCCTTATCCGAGCACGCAACCTGGCAGGCCGCAGGAAAAGAGGGGGGGACGAGAGTGCGGCCCCCCCTCCCTCCTGAACCGTACCAGGCCACATGCCCTCAACATTGGGAGGGTGCTTTGGGGTAGCCCCCCAAAACACCTTGTCCCCATGTTGATGAGGACAAGGGCCTCATCCCCACAACCCTGGCCGGTGGTTGTGGGGGTCTGCGGGCGGGGGGCTTATCGGAATCTGGAAGCCCCCTTTAACAAGGTGACCCCCAGATCCCGGCCCCCCCTGTGTGAAATGGTAAGGGGGTACATAAGTACCCCTACCATTTCACGAAGAAAGTGTCAAAAATGTTAAAAATGACAAGAGACAGTTTTTGACAATTCCTTTATTTAAATGCTTCTTCTTTCTTCTATCTTCCTTCATCTTCTGGTTCTTCTGGTTCTTCTGGCTCTTCTGGTTCTTCCTCCGGCGTTCTCGTCCAGCATCTCCTCCGCGGCGTCTTCTGTCTTCTTCTCCTCGGGCCACTCCGCACCCATGGCATGGGGGGGAGGCTCCCGCTCTTCTCTTCTTCTTTTCTTCTCTTCTTCTCTTCTTCATTTTCTTCTCCGGGCCGCTCCGCAATCCATGCTGGCATGGAGGGAGGCTCCCGCTGTGTGACGGCGCTCCTCGTCTGACATTTCCTAAATAACGGGGGGCGGGGCCACCCGGTGACCCCGCCCCCCTCTGACGCACGGTGACTTGACGGGACTTCCCTGTGGCATTCCCCGTGACGTCACAGGGAAGTCCCGTCAAGTCACCGTGCGTCAGAGGGGGGCGGGGTCACCGGGTGGCCCCGCCCCCCCGTTATTTAAGAACTGTCAGACGAGGAGCGCCGTCACACAGCGGGAGCCTCCCTCCATGCCAGCATGGATTGCGGAGCGGCCCGGAGAAGAAAAGAAGAAAAGAAGAAGAGAAGAAGAGAAGAAAAGAAGAAGAGAAGAGCGGGAGCCTCCCCCCCATGCCATGGGTGCGGAGCGGCCCGAGGAGAAGAAGATAGAAGACACCGCGGAGGAGATGCTGGACGAGAACGCCGGAGGAAGAACCAGAAGAGCCAGAAGAACCAGAAGAACCAGAAGATGAAGGAAGATAGAAGAAAGAAGAAGCATTTAAATAAAGGAATTGTCAAAAACTGTCTCTTGTCATTTTTAACATTTTTGACACTTTTTTCGTGAAATGGTAGGGGTACTTATGTACCCCCTTACCATTTCACACAGGGGGGGGGCCGGGATCTGGGGGTCACCTTGTTAAAGGGGGCTTCCAGATTCCGATAAGCCCTCCGCCCGCAGACCCCCACAACCACCGGCCAGGGTTGTGGGGATGAGGCCCTTGTCCTCATCAACATGGGGACAAGGTGTTTTGGGGGGCTACCCCAAAGCACCCTCCCAATGTTGAGGGCATGTGGCCTGGTACGGTTCAGGAGGGAGGGGGGGCCGCACTCTCGTCCCCCCCTCTTTTCCTGTGGCCTGCCAGGTTGCGTGCTCGGATAAGGGTCTGGTATGGATTTTTGGGGGGACCCCACGCCGTTTTTTTTTTTTTTTTTTGGCGCGGGGTTCCCCTTAAAATCCATACCAGACCTGAAGGGTCTGGTATGGAATTTAGGGGGAACCCCACGTCATTTTTTTTTTTTTAATTTTGGCCGGGGTTCCCCTTAATATCCATACCAGACCTGAAGGGCCTGGTATGGAATTTAGGGGGACTCCCACGTCATTTTTTTTTTTTAATTTTGGTTCGGGGTTCCCCTTTGGGGAATTCCCATGCCGTTTTTATCAATGAACTTCTATGTGTATTGTCGGCAATGCAATAGCCGCGAGTAGTTTTAAATGAGTTTTTTCCTTCAAAATGTCATTTTGCTGTCAGACTGTTCTAAACACAGGAAACATGCGCCCCTTTACAGGCACACTATAGACACCCCCCAGGTACGAAATTTAAAGGGATATTACACTTTTATTGATTGACTTTAAGCATTATTAAAATCACTGCTCCTGAAAAAACGGCCGTTTTTAAAACTTTTTTTGCATTGATCCATGTCCCCTGGGGCAGGACCCAGGTCCCCAAACACTTTTTATGACAATAACTTGCATATTAGCCTTTAAAATTAGCACTTTTGATTTCTCCCATAGACTTTTAAAGGGTGTTCCGCGGCATTCGAATTTGCCGCGAACACCCCAAATTGTTCGCTGTTCGGTGAACTTGCGAACAGCCAATGTTCGAGTCGAACATGAGTTCGACTTGAACTCGAAGCTCATCCCTATTAATGAGTAAGAACTCCTACTATTTGACTCTGCAGCCTTCTCTACTATGTTCTTCTCCACTGATCCCTGAGAGACCAGGGATAACCTTGTCCTTGGAGTCACCACTTACCAATGTCTAACCATGCTAGACAAACTCTCAACACTGGCAGACCAAATATACTACAATGTTAAGGAGGCATTTCCTGTGGTAGAACAGCACTTGGGAATAAACAATATAGCAAAACACCAAACAGGATTTCCTGATATACAAACATACTCTACAGGAGTTTTATCTGCTAAGCAATCGTACCACACAGACCCTAGGCCCAAAGTAGCCCTAAAGTAAAGTCCTTACCCTGTTGTGGACCAACCTATGGTACATATATATATATATAGACTGCCATAAATTTTAATGAAATAAATGACAATTTTAAAAATAGTCACTTCAAAGGTTATCTATCTTTATTTAAAATTTCCAGTTAGTAGCTTTCCATCTTGATTACCTAATGTTCCTCATTATTCATTTTTAACCACCCTTTAACAACCCTTTACTTCCTTAGTCACTCAGACATGCAGACATAACATTCATGTTCTTCTTCAACACTCCCTATGTTTAAGGTGTTTAAGGCTGAATACCCATCTATGCATTCCACCCCCCCCCCCCCAAATGTGCTCTCCATTTAAATCAATAGAAACGCGTCAAAATGCATGTTTGTGCTCATCGATGTAGTTTAAAGCAGAAATTCAGTTATTTTTTCATCTTTCTTCTGCCCTTGTTGTTTTAACTTTGGATAGTAATTTTTTTTTTCCTGCCAGTAAATACCTTATACAGCCCACTTCCTCTTTCTTGTCTAGTCATTAGCCTAGGCTTATGACATCATGCACAGCTCTCCCTCTCAATCTGGTGAGAGTTTGCCAGGAAGGGAGAGGAGGTGAGTCATAAGCAAGCCAATGAGAGCTGCAGGGCTGCAGAGCTGGAGGTGTGCCTCTCTGTGTCTGTGTAAATCCAGGAAGTGAACAGGCAGCAGCTTCAGCTGCCCACAGTTAAAATGGTTGCAGCCAGACAGTGGAGGGAGATTTCTGCAGCATAATTGACAAGTACAGAATCACAGTATATATAAAATCATATGCAAAGTGGTTGGAGGGAAGCTTCAGAATGGCAAAGATGTTTTTATTACAAATTATGTAAGCAGACTGCAGTTCCTCTTTGACATGTGACATTATAAATGTGGGTTGTATTGAATGTCAACGTGCATCTCAGCATGTATTAATATGCTTTAAATGGCATCATAATGCTTAATGACACATGTATTAATGCATGTGTTTTGATGTGCTTCCATTTATTTCAATGGAAAATGCATCAAACCAAATTGCACAGGAGTGAATTCAGCCTAACCTCTTTTCTTCTTGCTAGAATTGCTGAAATGTCTCTTTTCTAAATTCCCTATTAGATTAACCACTTCAGCCCCGGAAGGATTTGCCCCCTTCCTGACCAGGCCATTTTTTGCGATACGGCACTGCGTCGCTTTAACTGACAATTGCGCGGTCGTGCGACGTTGTACCCAAACAAAATGTATGTCCTTTTTCCCCCACAAATAGAGCTTTCTTTTGATGGTATTTGTTCACGTCTGCGGTTTTTATTTTTTGCGGTATAAACAAAAAAAGAGCGTCAATTTTGAAAAAAACTAAATATTTTGTACTTTTTGCTATAATAAATATCCAAAAAAACTAAAAAAATTTTCCTTATCAGTTTAGGCCAATATATATTCTTCTACATATTTTTGGTAAAAAAAAAAAAATCGCAATAAGCGTATATTCATTGGTTTGCCAAAAAGTTATAGCGTCTACAAAATAGGGGATAGATTTATGTCATTTTTATTATTCGTTTTTTTACTAGTAATGGCGGCGATCTGCGATTTTTATCAGGATTGCGACATTGCAGCAGACAGATCAGACACTTTTGACACTATTTTGGGACCATTGACATTTATACAGCGATCAGAGCTAAAAATAGCCACTGATTACTGTATAAATGTCACTGGCAGGGAAGGGGTTAGCACTAGGGGTGCAATCAAGGAGTTAACTGTGTTCCCTAGGTATGTTCTAACTATAGGGGGGATGGGACTGACTGGGGGAGGAGACTGTTCGGTGTTCCTACTTAATAGGAACACACGATCTGTGTCCTCTCCCCTGAGAGAACTGAGATTTGTGTGTTTACACACACACATCCCTGTTATCGTTCTGTCACGAGCGATCGCAGGTGCCGGCGGACATCTCGTCCGACGGGCACGCACAACGGCTCCGGGGAAACACGGGGGGCGACGTATAGCTACGGCAATTTGCGCAGCCGTGCCAACCTGCCGCAGTAGAACTGCGACGACTGGTTGGCTATCGGTTAATTAGGATTATGAAAAGGGATGCACCGATACCACTTTTTTGACACCGAGTACGAGTACCGATACTTGACATCATGTACTCGCCAATACCAATTACCGATACCTGATTTTGGTCATGTGACCATTTTTAAAAAAAAATAATGAAAAATGACACATTTTCACCATAATATGAGGAATTGAAATGCAGTCAAAAGATTATGAAAGAAAACATGTTTATTTGCTGGTCACAAAGCTGTTAAAGCGCAAATTGCACAGAACATGTAATATAAAAAATAATGTCAATGTCATCAATGACATGTAAGTTGCAAGTTCACAATGTTTAGGCATGAGGAGAAGCAAGAACAGTACAGTACCTCAGTCAACTCACAAGAAATTATTTATAAAATTTCAAAAACCAAAAAAAACACAACATGTGAATGTTTCCAGTTCAACTTACACATGTGTAAGAGAAACACATTTCACAGACAGAACATTCCAGGATGGCAATGATGTGTGTTAGGTTGGCATGTAGGCTGCAGTAAGGCTTCATGCACAGCTCAAAGCAGCTGCTTCTACAGGTGTTTTCGCTTTTTTGAGCTTTTTTTTTCTCTACCTGTTACCTCTTCCCCGCCATGTTAGCCTATGTGTTCATTCATGGCCATTGGCCAAGGAACACTATGGGGGTGCAATGGGCTGACATGGAGGGGAGGCGTTAACAGGCAGGAAAAAAGCTCAAACTCCTTGAGGAGCAGATGCTTTTAGCTGCATTGTACAGGCATTATGCCTTGAAAATGAAAAGCTCAAATGTCACACAGAACATGAAATATCATCATTGTTGATGACGCCACGTATAAAACAAACATCACAAGTTCACGTCATCACATCAACCAACCCAAGTGCAATACAGTTAAATAATGTTAGGCCTGAGGAGGAGCAACTGAACAGTACCTCAAAACTAACATTATTTTGTAAACATTTTTTAAATAATAAAAAAAGTGCTAGCTTCTAGTTCAACTTCTCGTGAAAAAACATTTTTCACAGACCAAAATTAGGGTCATTCCAGGGTGGCAAGGCCAAGGAGCCAAGGACTTAGCAGCAGTAAGGCCACATGCACAATAAAGCTCAAAGTAGCTGCTCCTACAGGCGTTTGAGCCTTTCGTTTGCCTGTAGTGTTAACTCTATGCCGCTCCATATTAGGCTATGTGTCCCCCATACATTGCACGTTGAATCACCTATAGTGTGCAATGTGCACACCATAGGTGATTCACTTTTTCACTTAAGGAAAAAGGTTGTGGTATGGAGTTAAAAAGGCATATATTTTTTTTTTTTAAAGGCCAACATGGAGGGGAGTTAACAGGCAGAGGAAACGCTAAAAAAAAAACGCTCAAATGCCAGGTGGAGCAGTTGATTTGAGCTGCTGCGTGCAACTGTGAATGATGCCTTACAGTTGGACAGTAACAGGCTGTAGATTACTTTTCCAAAGAAAACGCAAGTGGTAAGTTTTTTTTGAGAAACAGAAGAATCTCTGCATGTTCAGTTAGAAGTCGGTTTCTGGTGTCAGTCAGAATGTGTGACGCTGCACTGAACAATCTCTCACTTTCCACACTACTGCAAGGAACTGAAAGATATTTTTGTGCCATTTGGGCTAGAGTGGGAAATCGCAGTTTATTGACTGCCCAATACTCAAGAGGTTTTCCCGAACGAGGCACAGTGACCTCTCCAAGATATGCTTCTAGTTGTATGTAGCAGCTGTGGGAGCACTGTTCTCAAATGTAGATGAATAAGCAATTTCTTGAAAAACACTGTCCACAGTCACACCGGTACCTGGCTGTTGCTCAGTGCAAGGCCTTTTGGTAGCTGGTTTCTCAAGCACCTCAGGTGTAGCTGCCTGTGCCTGTACTACCTACCTACCTATCTATAGAAGATATTTGTTGCATTTCCAGCACAAACATCTCTTTGGCCTGCCTGCCAGCATCTGCATTTGAGAAGAACCGATCTTTATACCTAGAAGAAGAAAAATACAAGACATTAGACAAAGTCATGCAAGCAAAGCAACAATTGTGGAAGCTTGCTGTGGGGGCACTGCTAGAAGGAAAGGTGACGGCGGGGGACACGGCAAAAACAGTTGTCTGGCTTGCTCTGTGCAAAACCATTACACAGAGACAGAGCAGGTAAGTGTGTTTGTCATTATCGATTTTGTTTTGTGTTTTTTATGAAGGTGAGATTTATACTGTGTTATCACTTGCATTACAAAAAAAAAATTTAATGCAAGAAAGTGATAATAACACTGTAAAATATCACCTTCATCCAAAAAACAAAATCATATCATCAATATTCAAATAAAAACAATAAAAAATAGCAGCCACTGCCAGCAATAATTGATTACGTTGGATCAAGTAAGGTAGCGATGCAGTAAAGTGGATTTTGCTCCATGTCAGAGAACCGTTTCTGCAAAGCGCCAAGCAATTTGTTCTTCATTGTTTTAACACCGTGGTCCTCATCCACTTCTTTAGATAATAATTGCTGTAGCACAGTCACTGCAGGAATTACATCCGAGGCAAAAGAATCTGAACAAATCACATGCCAAGTCAACTCTTCAAAGGGAGCCAAGATGTTGATCATCTTCTCCATGAGATTCCACTGATTTGCAGTGATCGTTGCAGGCAGCTCATGTTCTGACACATATACTCCAATGGCCCGTTTTTGCTCTATCAGAGACTGCAGCATGTAAAAAGTGCTGTTCCAGCGAGTCTGAACATCTTGTTGAAGTCTTTTAATGGGTTGACCAAGCTGGATCTGAATATCTTGCAGCCGAGAATATGCCAGTTTTAAATGTTTAAAGTGCCCAACTATTTTGTGCCCAACTCCCACAGCCTCCGTAATGCTGCGCTGTGATAAAAGCCCCTCTGAGACAGCCAGCTGCAGTGTATGTGCCACACATGAAAGACTCTGAAGACCAGCATCTTTACACCTTTTATCATATTTCTGCCATTATCACGGACTACCACATGGACAGAAATTTTGGGAATCGCCCAAGTGTCAAGCATTTCTTCTAGTATGCTTCTTATAGCTTGGCCTGTGTGAGAGCCTTGAAATTTCTTTGCATGCAGCATGACTTGGTGCAGAGTGAAATTGGCATCAATCCACTGTGCAGTTAAGCTAATTACTGACACGGGACTCACACTACTGCTCCAAATGTCCGTGGTGAAACTGATAGCCTTTATGTCCTCCTGTAGCATGTTGGTAATGTGTTTTTTCACTGTGTTGTGTAATTGTGGCAACATGACATCTGTGACATGACGGCGGCTGGGAATTTCGTACTTTGGCTCCAAAAGATTCATAAGTCGCCGAAAACCCACATTGTCAACTATTGATAGTGGCTGATCATCAAGAACGATGAATTGGGTAACTACTTCAGAAATTTTTTTAGCCCTTGGGTTATCCATGGAAAATTTTTCATGTCTGGCAGGGGTTTGCTGCACTGTCAGCTGCTGAGTGCAAGAGCTAGTGACAGCTGTAAATTCGCCATGCTCAGTCTTGTGTTTCATTTTGAGGTGTTTTATGAGATTACTGGTATTATAAGAACTAACTTTTGAACCTTCTCTGGGTATTTTGGCAGAACAGAGATTGCAGTCTGCAATGTGTTTGTTGGTTTCATCAGTTTTAAAAAACTTCCAGACAGCTGACCTTTTGCTTGTGGCAGTGGCATCCATTTGCATTGCACTTAAAGCCAGAAATAAGTAAGTCTCTCCACCTTAAGGGGGAAAAAATTAGGAAAATGGGGAAAAAATTTTGAGCCATAATGTTTTGTTTTCTGATTTTTTCACACATGATGACACCTACTATATTTTAGAATAATGAAGTTGCTCTCACCGGTGCTTGTTGTTTGTAAACCAGCAGGGATGATGACATCCATCTGTAGGGTACAACGGTCGGTATCTCTACAATACAAAAAGCACAGGATGGTCTCAGAAAGGCACATGCAGGAAAATGTTAGGCAAGAGACAATGATGATTTATGTAACAGCAGCAGTCATTTACCGCCATGATGGACATGTTAGGCAACAGAGACAATGTGGGACACTAAGTTATGTAACACACACACAAACACAGGCTGGCCGCCATGCTGGACAGTGGACATTATGTTAGGCAAGAGAGAGAGAGAGACAATGTGGGACAAACTAAGTGTAACACAGGCCGGCCACCATGTTAGGCAAGAGAGAGACAATGTGGGACAAACTAACTTAAGTATAACACAGGCCAGCTGCCATGTTAGGCAAGAGAGAGAGAGGCAATAACTTAAGTGTAACACAGGCCAGCCGCCATATTAGGCAAGTGAGAGAGAGAGACAATGTGGGACACAAAACTAACTTAAGTATAACACAGGCCGTCCGCCATGTTAGGAAAATGATGATGTAATCTAGTAGTACTGTACAGCAATCACCGGCCGCGGGACACATAAGAAGAAAGCAAGCAACAGTTAGAAATAGAGAAGACCACTCACCGGCCGCCATGAGGGGACATGGTGTAAGGAGGACGCTCGCCATGTGGGGCAGCCATGTACTAGGCGCAGCAGCAGCAAAACACATGTCTGTCATGAGGGAAACAGCACTCACCACCGTGTGGAGAGGCCGCAACCTTATCCGATTCCCGAACTCCGCCCAAGCTGACGTCACTTCCGGTATCGGTTTCTGGTATCGGTAAATTTTCACGAGTACTGATACCCCTGAAAATGCCAAGTATCGGCACCGATACCGATAACGGTATTGGTGCATCCCTAATTATAACAAAGTCATTGTAGTGAACTGTTTATGAACCACCAAATGCAATGTCCATATTCATTCTTCTTGATTTTTCTTTAGCTTCAACACTGTTAACAGTGTAAAGTGTCACTAAACCCACATTATTAAAAACTATCAATAAATGGTGTATTACATGTTGTTCATACTCACTCAGTCACTATGAGATTCATTTTCTGTATTCTGCAAAAAACCTGGTTGATCATGCTTTTCTTTATCTCCCCCTTCTGTCCATGTTCCCAATGCAGTTGGGGATTTTGCAGAGCAGTGTTGGCACCAAGTGCACTTGCTCAGTTTTCAGTGAGTTTGTATGCTGAGCATTTCCTCCCTATGTGAGCAGCTTATGTTACCACACATGTGGGTGTATACATGTTGAGGAAATTGCATATTTCATATTTCCTTATTATTGTTGGTTCATATTGTGGCTCATAATGAATTCTAGGCCCCCGCATCCTGGTCAAAGAGCCACATAAGGACATAAGCATAGCTTTACTGTATACCAAAGGAATGTTATTGTTAACTGGGCAAGTCTTTGAGGGGTCATATTGCATAGGGGGTTGGCTTGGGGTCTATTCTTTAAACACAAGTCTAATACCACAGCCCAAACTGGAATAAGTTAGTCTCACCCAGAATGGCCATGAGGCAAGTGTCTGGTCCTGGTCACTTGTGCCATTAAAACAAGACTCCATGGCGGGCGGAAAAAAAAAGCACCTCTAGTTAAGTATTCTTGATATTTTCTTTATCTGTATCTGTCATTACTTTTAATAAATGTTGTACTTAAGTATTTGTGTGATTTCTCTTTGCACATATAGAACACAACCCAAAAATGTGACGATACAATACACATTGGTAGATTACAGTCCACTCCCTCCATACTCCATGCTCACTAACCAGCTAAACACAATAAGGGTGAGGTATTACATCTTGATTGATGGAGGCTTCACCTTCTTGTTATTCTAAGACACAGGCTGGAGGGGCGTGACTCAGCCTGTGAATGGCAGAAATCCACTCACACCATGGTATTGCCAAAATATAATAAAGATTTGATTTCAAATATATATTTGTATGACAATTTATAACACGTGATTGATATTAATTATTTTTTTTATGCTGTATTCTGAAGGCTGTTTTTTTTTTTTTGAACATGTGACCAGCAGCAAAGGACTAGAAGCTCCTAATGCTTCTTTTTCCCTGCAGACAGGCTGGGAACGATCTGGGTCATGTGACAGCTGTATATTGATAAGAAAAAAGTTACTTAGATGTTTTTTTTTTTTTTTTTATTAAAATAATTACAGCACAACCATCCACATACAGATAGAGAAGAGGTAATGTAAATTAAACAGTGTGTGTTTAGTATCACCTTAAAAATTATTGAACTATTTTCCTTTATATATCCCCCTGCACACATTTTTTCTGTAAAACTGTATATAGTCATCATCTGAAATCTATTTATATATTATAATACCTGTGTTTTCCACTCCTGTTTATGTAATTTACTTTGTACTCTGCCCTGGAAGATAAGAGTGCTATAAATAATAATATTAAATGCACACATACATATATCACTCTCTCACCCCTTATTAGTCCCTAAACATATAACTCGCTCGTCCAGTCTCTTCCCTTTTCATAGCTCAACAGTAGAAACCCCTAAGGCTTCATGTACACTTGAACTACTTTGACCACCAGCTCCGCGATTTTGTGCGTTTTGCGGTCGGTGGTCGAAACGTTCCTATCCCGAATGCGATTCTTCCACGTTCAGGAGAGGGAGGTTAAGGGAGGTTGAACCTCCCCTAACCGCAGCAGCTCCTAAATGATCCTCAAAGCCTACATGTACATGGACACATAAGCTTTTATGGAGTTGAGTTTAGGAGCTTTGGCAAAAAAATGCTAATAGCTCCTAAACTTGAGTTTAGGAGCTGCTAGTGTACGTGGAGCCTTATAGATGTTACTTTCCAATCCTTGGCTCAGCAAAAAAAATTATGTTCACCCAAAGTACCATCCCAAACCTCTCATCTAATTCAAAAATCTCCTAATTTTAGAAAAAAGACATGTAAAAAGTTGAGGATTAATCACATTCATCACCAAATCTAAACCTTTAATAATTTTCAAATGGTATTTGATGAAGTAAGCACTGAGGGTTATTTTAACAAATACCCATCATTGGGTAATATGGAAGCAATTCAGCTTCTGAAAATGGTAGCTGGCTAACTTTCTTTAAAGCAGAGTTCCAGCGACATGTTTGAATTTTTTTTTCTAATCCCTAACTCAGGATTATAACATATACTAATGCCACTCACGATTATAGTTAATTTGGCCACTAGATTGAAGATTTTATATAAAGAAATACCTTATATTTTACTGTCTTGGCAGTTCCCATATAGTGAAGCCCACACGCAATATCTTCCAGGATACAGTGCAGCTGAATGACCAGCATGCACTGCCCGTTCTCGTGCATGCTCAGTATGAGAAGCTTGCAGCGCAGGAAACTTCTCACGTTGCCATCACAATGGGCGACGTCATCAGAAGTGCCCGCCCCGTTGTGATGGCAACCAAGATAAGCATTGTGTCACTTCCGGTTTCGGAATATCGCAATGATGAGCGGCGGCGATCCACACTGACTCCTGGGAATTATGACACAAAGCTCCCAGGAGACAGTGTGCCGCCGGATATGACGGACATATCCACAGGTGGCAAAAGGTGGAAACGACATTGAAAACATTAATATCTCGGTAAGCTGACATTAAAAAAAAACTTTCCATTGCTGAAAATATACAGTCAGGTCCATAAATATTGGGACAGCGACACAATTCTAATCTTTTTGGCTCTATATACCACCACAATGGATTTGGAATGAAACTAACAAGATGTGCTTTAACTGTAAACTTTCAACTTTAATTTGAGGGTATTTACATCCAAATCAGGTGAACGGTGTAGGAATTAAAACAGTTTGTATATGTGCCTCCCACTTTTTAAGGGACCAAAAGTAATGGGACAATTGGCTGCTCAGCTGTTCCATGGCCAGGTGTGTGTTATTCCCTGATTATCCCATTTACAAGGAGCAGATAAAAGGTCCAGAGTTCATTTCAAGTGTGCTATTTGCATTTGGAATCTGTTGCTGTCAACTCTCAATATGAGATCCAAAGAGCTGTCACTATCAGTGAAGCAAGCCATCATTAGGCTGAAAAAACAAAACAAACCCATCAGAGAGATAGCAAAAACATTAGCTGTGGCCAAATCAATTGTTTGGAACATCCTTAAAAAGAAAGAATGCACCGGTGAGCTCAGCAACGCCAAAAGACCCAGAAGACCACGGAAAACAACTGTGGTGGATGACCGAAGAATTCTTTCCCTGGTGAAGATAACACTCTTCACAACAGTTGGCCAGATCAAGAACACTCTCCAGGAGGTAGGTGTATGTGTGTCAAAGTCAACAATCAAGAGACGACTTCACCAGAGTGAATACAGAGGGTTCACCACAAGATGTAAACCATTGGTGAGCCTCAAAAACAGGAAGGCCAGATTAGAGTTTGCCAAACAACATCTAAAAAAGCCTTCACAGTTCTGGAACAACATCCTATGGACAGATGAGACCAAGATCAACTTGTACCAGAGTGATGGGAAGAGAAGATTATGGAGAAGGAAAGGAACTGCTCATGATCCAAAGCATACCACCTCATCAGTGAAGCATGGTGGTGGTAGTGTCATGGCATGGGCATGTATGGCTGCCAATGGGACTGGTTCTCTTGTATTTATTGATGATGTGACTGCTGACAAAAGCAGCAGGATGAATTCTGAAGTGTTTCGGCAATATTATCTGCTCATATTTAGCAAATTGCTTCAGAACTCATTGGACGGCGCTTCACAGTGCAGATGGACAATGACCCGAAGCATACTGCAAAAGCAACCCAAGAGTTTTTTAACCGCTTCAGCTCTGGAAGATTTTACCCCCTTCCTGACCAGAGCACTTTTTGCGATTCGGCACTGCGTCGCTTTAACTGACAATTGCGCAGTCGTGCGACGTGGCTCTCAAACAAAATTGACATCCTTTTTTCCCCACAAATAGAGCTTTCTTTTGGTAGTATTTGATCACCTCTGCGATTTTTATTTTTTGCACTATAAACAAAAGAAGAGCGACAATTTTGAAAAAAACGCATTATTTTTTACAATTTGCTATAATAAATATCCCCCAAAAATATTTAAAAAAACATTTTTTTTCCTCAGTTTAGGCCGATCGTATTCTTCTACATATTGGTAAAAAAAAATCGCAATAAGCTTTTATTGATTGGTTTGCGCAAAAGTTATAGCGTTTACAAAATAGGGGATAGTTTTATGGCATTTTTATTAATAATTTTTTTTTTACTAGTAATGGCGGCGATCAGCAATTTTTATTGTGACTGCGACGTTATGGCGGACATGTCGGACATTTTTGACACATTTTTGGGACCATTGTCATTTATACAGCGATCAGTGCGATTAAAAATTACTGTGTAAATGACACTGGCAGTGAAGGGGTTAATCACTAGGGGGCGGGGAGGGGTTAAGTATGTCCTAGGGGAGTGATTCTAACTGTAGGGGGGATGGGCTGTGTGTGTCACTACGCTGATCACTGCTCCCGATGACAGGGAGCAGTGATCATTGACACTTGTCACTAGGCAGAACGGGGAGATGCTGTTTACATTAGCATCTCCCCGTTCGTCCTCTCCGTGAGGCGATCGCGGGTATCCCCATGGCGATCGAGTCCGCGGGACCCGCGACCCGACTCACGGAGCTCCTGGCCGGCGCGCGCGCGTGCCACCGGCGGCACGCACGCAATGACACGGCGGGGAATTCAAATGGACGTACCTGTAAGTTCATTTGCCCAGCCATGCCATTCTGCTGACGTACATCGGCGTGCGCCGGTCGGGAAGTGGTTAAGGAAAAGAAGTGGAATGTTATGCAATGGCCAAGTCAATCATCTGACCTGAATCCGATTGAGCATGCATTTCACTTGATGAAGACAAAACTGAAGAGAAAATGCCCCAAGAACAAACAGAAACTGAAGACAGTTGCAGTAGAGGCCTGGCAAAGCATCACCAGGGATGAAACCCAGCGTCTGGTGATGTCTATGCGTTCCAGACTTCAGGCTGTAATTGTCTGCAAAGGATTTGCAACCAAGTATTAAAAAGTGAAAGTTTGATGGATGATTGTTAATCTGTCCCATTACTTTCGGTCCCTTAAAAAGTGGGAGGCACATGTATAAACTATTGTAATTCCTACACCGTTCACCTGATTTGGATGTAAATACCCTCAAATAAAGCTGAAAGTCTGCAGTTAAAGCACATCTTGTTTGTTTCATTTCAAATCCATTGTGGTGGTGTAAAGAGGCAAAAAGATTAGAATTGTGGCGATGTCCCAATATTTATGGACCTGACTGTATGCTCTAATAATAATTTTGATAAAAAGTTTTAAAAGTGGGTGGAACTCCGCTTTAATTTCAGTACTTTCTGTGCCACGATCCATAAAAAACTTGCAGCAAGTGAAGTCAAGACTACTAATCTTCATCTATGAATCAGAATTCAAACTAGAGAGTCAGCATGACAACCAGGCAACTAGCACTATTAGAAGGTCAATAATGGCTATCCTAACATTTCTGTCATGCCTGATTTCTTTAATAAATGTTTTAAGATCTTTTTTAGCATATGTTTTTTGGTATCATACAAAAAAGGAAACTGGGACAGCCATTTGGCTTTATAAAACTCAGCCATTATACGATCAAATAAATTTTTTATTAAACCATAAAATGTTAATAGTGTTAACTTATCATGGTCACCACTATGGCTCAAAATACCTTAGCAAAGCCTGAAAGTTAAAGCTAAACTTTAAGCAATACACAGCTTATAGAGAGATGTTCTATCTTCCATAGGTTTGATTTATTGTGATTTATTGTGTTACTTCTGAGATTTATACAGCATGGCCAATAACAAAACAAAAAAAAAACTGCCAAGTTGGAGTGGTGACCCCCTTACCACAATTTAGCAGTGTGTATTTTTTTTTTATTAATTAAAGGTTTCTGAATAAAAAAAAAACTAATTTTAACTTACTCAAGCCTGACATCCATGTCTCTAACTGGCGCCTCTTCTGGGAGTAAAGACTGGAGATCCAGCACCTTAGTCTGTGTTTGTGTTGACTAGTCCCTTCGTTGTAACATCATCACACCTTTGCAATCTTCTGGATCCTTAGAGAATCTCACCACTGAGCAACCAGAAGGAAGTTTCCACACCAGCCAAGCAGCAACTAGGGCACTGAAGAAGGACCCTTTTACTTTGCAGCAAGGTAGAGAGAAAATGTGGGACCCGGAATGCCATATGGCTATGGATTCAAGTAAGTAGTTTGGGCTTTTAGTTTATTATTTTTGTGTTAGGTTATGCTGTGTACACACGACCGGACTTTCAACGGACTGAATTGCGTCAGACTTTTCGACTGACTTTTCGACGGACTTCCATCGAATTGGACTTGTCTACACACAATCATACTAAAGTCCGATGGATTCAACCGTGATGACGTACAACCAGACTAGAATAGGGAAGTTCATAGCCAGTAGCCAATAGCTGCCCTAGCTTCGGTTTTTGTCCATCGGACTAGCATACAGACCAAAGGATTTTTCGACCGGACTCAAGTGCGTCGGAAAGATTTGAAACATATTCTAAATCTAAAGTCCGTCACATTTTCGACAGAAAAGGTCCGCTGCAGGTCCGATGAAGCCCACACATGATCGAATTGTCCGACGGATTCGTTCCGTCGGACAAGTTTGGTCGAAAAGTCCGTTCGTGTGTACACGGCATTAGGGTGACTATTTAGAACAGGGTGAGGGATAAAGCTTGTGAGTGAGATGCCTGGCTGGAGTTCAGAAAAAGGTTTTGATCTGTCCTTGAAGCCTTATACAATGAAGAGGGAGAAGAGGATTTTAATATCTACCTTTTGTCAAGAAGAATAAACTTCTAGCATTCATGAATTCATAGATGAAGACATTCCCTTCACACTACGTGCATGTAAAGTCAGCCCATTTGTTTGTTTTTTTTGATGGGCTAACATCAAAGTACACAATGCACATAATAATAGAAATGTATATTTTCAATGGAATACACTAAACATACAGATGGTTCCCGCCTATGCTTTGTGATGCATTGGGTGCATTTGCAAAGCTTGTATGGTTGCTTTTCAAAATAATCCTAAGATCATGATATGGTGCCAAAATGATTGGCACTGTATATGCAGCACGCTGCAATCATACACAGTAACACGTATGTTTTAAAGAGAGGAGATCTAGATTTATGTTTCTTTCTGACAGCCAATTACATTCAAATTCTGCTTGTTATACAAGCTGTACACTCACTACTTTACATTGTAGCAAAGTGTAATTTCTTCAGTGTTGTCACATGAAAAGATATAATAAAATATTTATACAAATGTGAGGGGTGTACTCACTTTTGTGAGATACTGTATACTCAAATTTTTATTTATTAATTGATTTATACTAGTGATGGCAGTGATCAGTGACTTATAGTGTTACTGTGATAGCATAGCGTGCACTCTGACACTAACTGACACTTTGTGGGAACCAGTGACACTAATACAGTGATCGGTGCAAAAAGTATACACCATCACTGTACTAATGACTGGGAAGGGGTTAACATCTAGGGTGATCAAGGGGTTAAATGTGTGCCTAAAAATGCTTGGTGCATTCAATTTGAGGTGCTTTTACTAAGGTATGTGCTGATTTTTATTCCTTTCTTTGTAGAAAAACTAAAACTCTCCCATCCCCGCTGACAGGACAGAATTCTGTATTGTTTACATTTACTGAGCCCTGTCCTGTCATTCCCTTCACTGATCAGCGGGTACCAGTGGTCAATCTTTGGTTAATAACAGCCGGCGTGGTGGTCATGCACCCCCTACCTGGAAGTGCTTGATCATATACTAGATACTTGATTCAGCGCAGGAGAGCCGCTCTGCCGCTATACTCCTAAGTGAGGCGGTCATCAAACGGTTGGGCAAGTTGCTAGCAGGCTGTCAACAAGCTTCAAAAAGTTCTGAAGCCTGATAGCAGCTTGCTTTAAGTGGCAAACAACGCTCCCATTAGGGTCTGTGTTCAACATTTACAAACTGGAGCTAAATGGTACTTTAGAAGCTTCAAAAAAGCTCTGCAAATGCTTTGTCAAAGCTTGCTGTTCACACTGTTCTTATCAGTGGTGGCTGGTGGTTTATTTTTTGGGGGGTGGCAAACAACCAGCCAATCAGCCAATCAGATTTCAGCCAATCGGGTGACCGGTGTCAAACTCGTTTCCTGATTGGCTGGGGGGAGGATCAGTGTTACAACAGCGAATATTGATTCGCTGTTGTAACACATCTGGGTGGGCTCCGAGCGCACTCTCTGTGACCCGAGCCCACCCTATATTGAAGCCTACTGGAGCCCCTGGCTCTAATCGATTCTCAAAAAAACCCAACCCCTTCACATTGGAATCCATGCGCTGGTGTCCTGAAAGGGGCCAAATGCATGGATAGGGGAGGCAGCACCCATGCGCCCTTAATAGACCGGCCGCCCCTGGTTCTTATACAAATTGAAAATTGTGTGAATCTGGCCTAAAAGCAAGCCTTTTAAATGCTCACTTGCAATGTTTTTCTATTCTTTAAATTATTTTTATTCACTCTCAATATGCCTAAACTTGCTAGAAAATGTGACTACCCCAGGACTACCTTGCACAGCTCCCCCTCCCTTGTATTTTATAGCTTTTTTCCTCTTCTGGGTGTGTCTAATTACTCTCTGTGCTGACCCAGCTCCTTTGCTCCTCCCTTCACCTCCCTGCATAAACTTTAGGGTGAACTCACACTGACTTGCACTGAAATGTTAAATCGCAATAAAAATGCATACATGTTGCATTTTAACGCAACGCACTACAGGTCAACCCAGTGTTGTAGTGTGAACAGGTGTCCTTGTTTTTAGGTGTCCTTCCGTTGACCTAGGTTTTACAGCTGTGCTAAAATGGAGATCAACACACTAGTGTGAATTAGCCCTTAAGTAGCTGCTGGAGGAGGAACACAGAGGAATACTACAGAGAATCACTTGAGTGACTGCACTGAGTCTTCTGGGGCTGCTGACATAAGATCAGTGATGGTGGTACCCAGCAGCAGCCAGGTCTTTTGGATGTCTACACAAGTTAGGATTTTACAGGTAAATATTGTGCCTAAAATATTTAAAATTCACATATAATCTTGTAAAGATTTTTGTTGAAATGAAAGGTCTGGTGACAGAGTCTCTTTAAGCAGAGAAACAGTTACATGATTTTCTATAAAAAAAACTTTCTAAGGTTATCCAATAAACAAAGCCTCAGAACTTGTCTCTTCTTATTGTTTTCAATGTCTGATAACACCCAATGGCCTTTTCCTGCTTCCATCAAAATGCAATGTTCTCCAATATTCCCTTGGATTATACCGTGCTATATACTTCAATACTACCACATCTCATAAATCGTATTATTGTCCTCACGTGAATCCTAGTTCCTAACTAAATCCTTTTTCTCTGTATACAGTTTTTATGCCAACAATCCATAAAGGTATTATACAATCTTCATAAACCAATTCATTTTATGAAAAAATATATCAGAGTGGTAATAAATCAGGAATTACACTTTTATATTTACTGTTCATATATTGTTTTCATACTTTGAGCAGTGCTCAAAAGATTTTAGTGCTGAATTAGATCTTTGATTGGTGCCAAAGTTTAAAGAGGAACTTTGGGAATTTGTTCAAAAATTAAAAGCCAGCAGCTACGGTCTTTGGGTCCCCAGTGCTGCCATCTTGCTTCTGGGAAACCGGATGTGACTTCTTGTGGCTTCAAGGCCTGCATGTGCAAGTCTTGCTGTGCATTCTAAATAGACCCACAGCCTCCTGGAATGTGTGACATGTCCCATGAGGTTGCGGCAGGGAAGGGGGGGCTGAACATCCGCTCTGCTCGCCTAGGTAAGCAGAACGAAGTGGAAGCGGGTACCTGTCAGAAATAGGTACCCCTTCCCAGAAAAAAAAAAAATCCACAAGTGGTAGAGGAGGAGGAGGCAGAGGTGAGGAAGGGGAAGCCTCCCTTTTTAGGTGAAGTTCTGCTTTAAGTGTCACCTGTACAAGTCAAGATTATTAGAAGAAATGCTTCATCTTCCATGTAGTAAACAATAAAACAGACCATCTATTGATGACACGATGCTCATTCAAATTAGAAAACATATGCAAGTGGGAATGTGAAAATTCTGCCTCATTTCAAATACATAAAGTTGCAATATTGCAACTCCAGGATATTCATGTCAAATCATGGTCTTTCATATTCTATGTACTAACTGTGTGTCTTTGTTATGAAAAGATAAGTAAGGTCCTAAAAGCTGCACTTTCCTCATATTACCAGTTCAGAAAAAATGGGAGGAGTTAGGCAGGTAAAGGAGGGTTGGGTTCTGAATCAATTTCCAATCCAACCTATTCTGTTTGCTCATCTGCAGATTTAAAGTGGAGCTCCAGTAAAAAAAAGAAATCAGTTTTTAGCAAAAACAGGTTATAACCTGTTTATTTTAGGAATGATGAACTTGGATGGGGATAAGGGGGTATATTGGATACTCCGAACTGAAAAAACACTGCAGAATTAAATACAAACAGTTGAGGACCTGCTAAGTCTCTGGCTGCTCTAATCCAAGATGCAAACTGAGCTGCACAACTGTTGGTATAGTAGTGCAGAAACAAAAAGTAATAACAGTTCCAAAAAGTTGTGTTAAAGACACATCACCTGGCTGTATTGCACGGCACCTGGGTGCTGAAGTCCCACGGTTAGAGAATTAGCATGCTCCTGGCTGTCTGGCACTGCACTTGAGCTACACTTGGTCCCAGACATAAGGTATTGCACTTCACTGTCCTCTCGTTCCCTTAGTATGTGATGGCTGGTTTTTACTCACTCAGTCCCTTTTAAGTAGCTCCCAGGAGAATCCAGAGTGGCTGCTGTCCTGACCTTTCTGCTAGACAGGCTGCTTCTGGCTTGACTGTGAGTCTGCAGCTGAGACCTAAGCTGGGTAAGTTCCTGGAGCTCTCTCCTTCCTCGTCTCTCTCTCTTCTTCCTTACCCTCCTCACTGCCCCAGGGGCAGAGCCCCCCAGCACAGGGGTCACCTCCAGACAACTGGACCCTGGACTCTGTTGCCAGATTGCCAGGCTTTAGAATATTTATGGGTAGATTCCCCACCTTCTGGGCCCACCTCCCCGGGGATTAGTGGAAGCTCCAAAAATATTCAGGCTCCAGCTTATGCCCCCCCTCCCCCCACTACACTATGTTCTTGAAACTTCCAGTGAGTTTCACAAGACGGGGTGAGGTAACACTGCAAAGCCTCCTAACATTTAAACCCTGCTCCTCTGCCTACAGAGGAGCCAACTTAATTGTCCTAACAACTAGCAAACTAGGAGGATGCCAAATAAGGACAACAGGCCCCAAGATTGAAAGTGGAGGGGAACGCTAAAGATTTAAGGTTTTCAATGAAAGAGCAGTAGAGAAATAATCTCCCAGTGGGGACATCTGTTCCAGTGAGAACTGCCAAAAGTGAGGTTCCCCTCACTTGATTCTCCTAACTTCCTGTTTGAGTCCCTGTGACAAGAAGTGAAAGGAAACCTCCCAGATGGGGACAAGGAGGACAATAATTAAATACTAGAAACATTTTGTGGTTTAAGTTTTACTTTTAGCACTGCAGATAAATATCTACTTGATTGCTTATAAAGTCTAAATGCAGCGCTGAAGGTAGGAGATAAATGAGGAGATGGTGGGTAAAGATGGACGTAGGGATGAAACACCTCACACCAACTTCAAAGCGTAATGAAACAAACACCACCGTGCTGGCAAATATATCTTCTTACCAGAGATCAGATAAAATCAAGCATTGGGGTATATGCCACATCCAATATGCCAGCATCATCAGCTTTCACATAGGAAGCAGAATGGAAGCTCTAAGAGATATAAGGATCCTCTGCAGATTCTCAATAGCCAGTAGTGGAACAGCATCAGACTCCAGTACCAATCAATGGAAGCAATATGTGCCCTCCACACCACCAGAGAAAATATGATCCAGTATGGTTTAATCGCTCTTTTTCAAACTGTTTCTCTCTTGATATTTCTAAGACGTTTATTGGCTGGCAAAAATTCAAATGAATAATGGCCATCATTCATTTGAATTATTGCCAGCCAATAAACGTCTTTGACAAGGGCACATATTGCTTCCATTGATTGGTACTGGAGTCTTATGCTGTTCCACTGCTGGCTATTGGGAATCTGCAGAGGATCCTTATGTCTCTTAGAGCTTCCATTCTGCTTCCTATGTGAAAGCTGATGATGGTGCTGCCTGCAGGAGTTATTGGATGTGGCATATACCCCAATGCTTGATTTTATCTGATCTCTGGTAAGAAGATATATTTGTCAGCATGGTGGGGTCTGTTTCATTATGCTTTGGAGTTGGTGTGAGGTGTTTCATCCCTACTTTACCTACCTTCTCCTCATTTATCTCCTACCTTCAGCGTTGCATTTGGACTTTATGTGATTTTATCTATATTGCAATCACTATATTTATGCCAGCTGCTTTTATGTTATTTGCTGATCATCATCCTAGCGTGGATATTGCCCCTTGTTTTACATACTTCATTGCTTAGCCTGAAGTGACAGAACCCTCTTCAAAATTACCTACGTGCTCCTTTGCTACTTAAACTACAGATTTAGGCCATTGGTTATCTTTGTAATTGCTGATTGTCACAGACATAGTTTGATTAAATGCACTGTTTTTTCACATCAAAATTGTTATCTAGAACATTTTGTCCTTTTTGGCATTACAAATCAAATTTTTGTGCTTTTCTTCGTAGGACAACACATACTTTATTATAATCAGAAGTTTAACTTTAGCTTCTAACGTCAATGGTCTGAAATTAGAAATGCAATTACCTACTTTTTGTGTCTTCACATTTTTAGATTTGTCACATTCTGAATATCTTGTTTTGATTATGTGCTAAAAATGATGAGGAAGATTAGCACATGCATAGGCTCATCTTGAACAATGATAAAAAGAATGTTAAATATATTATATTAGCACAACAATTATTTTTTTAGGAATGCCAAGCAGGGTCACAGCAATGTCAGAAGAAATAACCCTTACTGTCCAGCCCTGCACTAGTCTTTAAATATTTATTTTACAAAAGATTCTGATGAACCTGTACCAAAAACGAGCCTTGTAAAATATTTAGTGCGCTAATGGCAAAGGGTGATTCCTACTATTGAGCATCAGGACACTTTGAAATGTAACCTGCATTGGTAATATATTGACAAATCTAACACCTAGTTTGTTTATAAAAGCTACCATGCCCCTTACAAGAAATGGTTATTACATTAGATAAATGTGGTGTACTGCGACTTCAATAAGAGATTGCTTGAAGTACCCACAACTATATTTGTATACACTTTGGATTGTATGTTTGGCCATTGCTGGACTGTTTTGTATCACTAGACTTTCCATACAAGAGAAGGCCACTGCCATGTTCAGTTTTGTGCAGAATTATGTTCTCTGAGACTATCCTCCCTGTTCCCTTGAAGGGGATCTTGAGGGAGCACAACGCCTGAAAAATCCCTAGATATTGATCTGTTAATGGTTAATACAGCATTGTGGTAGGAGATTGCCTAAATCTGGTTGGATTATAATAATGTGGCTTTGCCTTATGGTTTTCCTTATGTTTTTTTTTGGTTTCTTTCTTTCAGGTCATTCAGGTATGTATTAAAAAGGCTTTCATTAATAATAAGAAACAAGCACCAAAGATCAGAGGTACAATTTTGTGCAACATACAAGGAAGAGTCCAACCTAAGGGCATAAATGATAGAGTATAACCATACACAAAGATCCAGCATGAACCATGAGTTCCATATTAATTAAGAAAGATTGAAAAAGGGTATGATTTCTAGAGAATACGGCATTATCCTTAATGCACTTCAGGATCCCACCAGTCTACCCTGTAGACGTAAATGGGAAGAGAATATGGGACTGTTGGATGGGGAAACGTGGAGTCTTTGTCTTGCCTCCGTTCCCGCGGTTTCAGTATCGCAAAAACTATCGCACCTTTATCTGTTGCATGGAGCCTACAGAACGCCTATCAAGCTACACAGTTGGGGACTTCGTGATACACCACTCTGTCCAAAGTGTATGAGGGACCATGGGGACCTCATGCACATGTTTTGGAAATGACCAAAACTTTTTCGGTATTGGTCAGAGATTCTAGAAATAATCTCTCAGGTGTTTACCTTTAGCGTTCCAAAAACTCCTATAGTGTGCCTGTTGGGTGCCCTGGATGAGGAGTCATTGACTCCTTGTAATCATACAGTGATCATTCGGTTGCTCTATGTAGTGCGAAAAAAGGTAGCTTGGCTATGGATTACTCCCAGGGTCCTCACCAGGCAACAATGGATTGACCAAGTGAACAAAATGCTAATACGTGAAAAACTGACATATCAACACAGAAATGCACCCCGTAAATTTTACACAATGTGGCAGAATTGGTTGGATGTTCTGGGTCTAGCACCCCATCAGCTGATTAAATACAGACTGTTACAAGGATAGGCGCCAAATTAAAGTGAATAAGTCCGGGCTAATTGATAGTTATATAACATCTGCAGAGAGACTGCTGGTGTTGATGGGCTGGGCAGCCTAATTGGTCGAGAAATGTTCCCAGAGAACAAGAAATAGATCTAACCTTATGTTGTACATCATGTATTATGTTTTAGATGTTTCTGTGTTTTCTTCCTTTTTTGTTTTCCTTTTTGCTACGCACTGCCACTTCATATATGAGACAATTTTTTTTCTCATTAGATATATCTATCCTTTGATGGACTCAAAGAAAATCATATGCTGTATGCTGATTCTTACCGTTATGTCATTGCTTTGTATAACATGTATGTGGCTGTGTAGAAAACCAAATAAAACATTTTCTGATTTAAAAAAAAAATTAAGAAAGATTGTCTACTACAACCCATGGGTCTGACTGCTCTTTGGCCATGTAAATTACATGTAACCGAAAACGGTAAAGAGGATGTAACCGAAAACGGTAAAAGAGGAAATTATATAAACAAACCTCTATAAACAACCTCTGCACAACAACAGGGCATGGAGAAGGAAGGAAATACCAAGTATAGAGAAAAACATGACATTTTTTTTTAAAAGGATTGGGAGTGGGGTATGGGACAGTGCAAGTATAAAAGTGAGAAGCAAGATCGGTTGGGGGACCACCATGTTCAAAACAAGTTTTGCCTTATGTTTATGATATACACACCTGATAATATACGTGGGAGGACAGCAGTTAATGTACAGTTGATTTTAAGGTGCTTATTTTGTTTTGAATTTTTATATTTTCCAAATAAGATCTTAAAGTGATTGTAAAGTTTCATTTAAAAAAAAAAAAAAAAAATTAACAAACATGTTCTACTTACCTCCTCTGTGCAGTTGGTGTTGCACAGAGCAGCCTGGTTTCTCCTCTTCTCAGGTCCCTCTTTGCTGCTCCTGGCCCCTCCCTCCTATCGAATGCCTCCACAGTCAGCAGCTTCCTATGGGGGCACTGGAGCCAAGTCACAGCTCCATTTGTCCATTCAGAAATGGAGCCCGACCCGGCCGCGCCCCGCAGGACGCCGCAGGAGCCAATGGCGCTGCTGCTGTGTCTCAGCCAATCAGGAGGAGTGTCCCGGATGGCTTAGACATTCATGGACATCGCTGGATAGAGATGGAGCTCAGGTAAGTAATTAGTGGAGTGCTGGGGTGGCTGTTACACACAAAAGGGTTTTTTTTATCTTAATGCATAGAATGCATTAGGATAAAAAACCTTTTGCCGTTACAACTTCTTAAATATAACACATTATTTTTAGGATAAAAGCAGTCAGTAAGCCTTTTAATGTGATACATTAAATGCTCTAGCTCTGTCAAATTCAGAAAGTCCACTTAATTTAATTTAAACTGTAATTCTGTGCACCCAGCCCTTATGCAAGCTCCACACAGGATCACTGGGAATGAACGTCCTGAAGCATATTCTGTATAACTTCCCTTCTGTCTGCTTTCTTTAACATTCAGGCTGCATCCATGAAGTGGATATGAGAAACTTCCCAGTACAGATACACTTTCTGTGTGTGAGAGACAGGAAGGAGTCTGTGGTGGGTATGTTTGATAATAGCTTTCCTGCATTAAAAGCAGATGTTCTAAAATCACGGGTTTCTCAACAAACAGGAATGGAGTAGGCCGGTACACTGCAGCATTTCTTGGACTGAAAACTGTTGTACATAATGGTTAGACAATGCTCACTGTATGCATCTCACAGCTTCATTATCAATTTCTAAAGTGTGCTGTTCTGTCACTACTCAACAAACAATTTAGATATTTTATTTATTTATTTATTTATTACAGGTACCTATATAACGCCATCAATTTACACAGCGCTTTACATTTATAATGTACATTCGTATCAGTCCCTCCCATCAAGGAGCTTACAATCTAAGGTTCCTAACTCATATTCATAAATACACAAGCTAGGTCCAATTTAGGCAAAAGCCAATTTACCCAGCAGCATGTCTTTGGAGTCTGGGTGGAAACCAGAGTACCCGGAGAAAACCCACGCAGACACACGGAAAACATGCAAACTCTGGGCAGGTATTCGATATATGTTTTGGAGTTGTTGAGAAGATTATTGCTATCAATAGAGTAGACAAAGGGTAGACATAGACACAAGATGACAGTCTCCTAACCTTTGGAAGAGAAAAACTTGGAAGCCTAACTATTACTTGCTATATTTTATGCCAATATCATAAAATGTACATTGTGAGACAGTCAAGTCATGTCTGTTTGTTCAACCATTCTATAATGGCTATAACAAACTATGCTACAAACTCCATGGAAATCTCTATCCAATTGCTGTCACCAATTTGTTTGAGCCGACAGCCTAAAAGACTAAAATTAGACAAATTTGTGCTACAACTACCACTGGGCAGTGGCGCCTCTGCAATCAAAGGATCTTTCTGTATAGAGAGAAATACGTTGCGATTAAAGGGTCCAGACAGAAGCAAGTACTTGCAACACTTGTGAGCCAAGGGTGCATTTACACAACCCAGTTATAGCAAACAATACTCAAATCTATTACATTCAGTAGCTTCCAAAACCATCCAGTGGCTGGCTGCTATTAGTAAAATGCTGCCTGGTACATTCTGTAGTCCAGTGTTTTTTCGTCAAATCACACTTTAAAAGTATGTAAAATCTCAAGGCACCCTTGAGGTCTAAAATGGGGTCCTTCCGTCACAATAGAAATCCTCCCCTAGACATCAGTATTCACTTTAGAGTCCTCAGTCTCCCCTCCCTTCACACGAGAGTCCTCACCCCCCCACCTTTTACTACAGAGTTCTCATCCTCACACTTTAAAATCAGAGTCCTTAGTCTCCCCCCTTCACATCAGTCCTCATCCTACCACATTCACATCAGAGTCCTCAGCTGGCCCATCTTCACCACTGCAAAGCATGGTGGCATGCAAATGTATAGGACACAGCACAGCACCCCTGACGACTCAGAAGGCACCTCAGGGAGCAATTGCACCCTGTTTGAGAAATGTTGCTGTATCTTACTACAAGCTGTATGACATGACACTACTGTTGGCTTTCAATAATAACAACTCATTCAATGGCCTAAAGTGTGACTAGATTTTTGAACAGCTGACAAGCCACTTGTCTTCATCTCTAGGGGTCTTGCCATCTTACGCTTGAGCCTATGTGATCTAGCTACAAACCTGTGTAAACAGCCAACAAAATGTTATGCCTATGGCCAATATTGTGTAGAACGCTCCACCAGGAACATTGGCCAAGAACGAGTACACATGTCTTAAAACTATAGAGGAAGATGCTAGGTAATAATTTATATTTTTCCCTTTAATGTTTCTTTGCCATGGCAGATTTTAGTTAATGTGCATATAGGTTGCATCCATAATTTTAAAAGTACACAAGCCTTCTGTTTGAGGCACCGGTTTCAGGACAATCCGCAAACCTCTTTAGTGCAGTGATTTTCATTTAAATGCTACTTACCAGAAAGCCTGGCAACTTAAACATTAGAACAACAAAAGAAAGTGTGTCATACAGCTCCAGTCACCTCATGTGCAATATGTCATGACTTTGTAACAAACCTATTGTTTATTTCTCTAAGTAAAAGTGGTGACTTCCATACAAGGAACTGTGCAACGTGCAGAGAATAATCAGTACAACACTTGTTCTTCTTTTACTTAACCTTTGACGTACAATGAAATATACACGCAATATGTATTGAAAACTAATTCCTGTGGTGTTTCAAAAAATGTTACATATTTCAAGAGACACTGTATGCAAATAACGGCAAAAGATAAATTATATATATATATATATATATATATATATGCAGAAATAATTTGTTCTTCGCGGAAAACTTGTTGGCAGGTTGCCTATTACAGTTTAGTTAGGTGCTGCCCAGGCCGGGAGGGTTAGAGTTAACTGTTTCCCAGGTTTTTCTTGGCGGGCTTCTTGGGTCTGACCCACTGGTCCTGTGCATTATAAAAGGGACAGGGGTCCGGATCCTGGGGTTGTCTTCACTGCTGATGCCGTTGCCGGAGGCATTCTGCCAGTCTGCTGTGCCAGATTGGAACAGCGGACTGGGAGAATGGAATCCGGAGTTCCTACTGATGCTCGGAATTCCTGCTGATGTAAGCCTGGTTTCAGGAGCCTTCCACAACATAGGGGGATTTCTGGGACTTACAGTCCACATTGAAGACTTTGAAGACATTGAAGACCGGCTTCTGGATACTTTCAAGAGAGACTTTGCCAAGTATGGACTCTTTCCTATGCAGGTACGCTGGGGCGGCCACAAGCCTGAGATAGGGACTAGGTTAGGAAAGGGCTCTGTTACTATCATCTGTAATGCTCAAGTTATTCAAGAAAAGCTTTTGAAACTTTGTCTTTGCCTGGTCTGAAGTTACTAAAGAGGTATAATGCAAGTAACCGGCACACATAGTCTACAGCATGGGTGCTCAACTTATGGCCTTCCAGCTGTTGTGGAACTACAATTCCTATCATGCCTCTGCCTTTGGGAGTCATGCTTGTAACTTTCAGTGGCTTGCAATGCCTCATGTAGTTCTGCAACAGCTGGAGGGCTACAGGTTGTGCACCCATAGTCTACAGCCTGGGTCAGTCGAAACACATTGGGGTATGAAGACACAAATGGTTACCAAGGGTGTCGTTAAGCCTGTCTTTAAGCATATGCGTGTGGCAGGTGAGACAGCCTCTTGCAGCAAGGGAGTTGTTGTTGGCACTCTCTCCCTGAGTGGTCCATCTCCCATGGCAACAGGAGCAGATGAGCGCGGCAGAGGTCCTCCACCTGTACACAGGTACAGAGGAAGAGTGAAGTGAGTGCATGCATGGAGTCTGCGTTAGGTACATGGCAGGACCGCATTCCATTATTGGGAGTGGGGTAGAGGAGATACGTTGGACAGGTGGAGTGGGCATTGGCTTCAGCATGTCCCTCCTAAATGCAACAAGTGACAGTAGTGGTGTACATTAACGTCAAGAGAGTAAACTAGAGTTAAGTCATCTGTTCAAGTGTACACAGTGTACAGCTATCTTTGAGTTAGAGGTCTGCCTTAAGGTTGAGTTATCCCTGAAAGCGACCTCCACCCTGTCCCAGGGCATTGATGAGCATGGCACAAGTAAAGGTAACCCATATGTAAGGCAGTGACCCTATCAAAGGTGCCTAGCATAGCCCAGAAGTACACACCCCGGGGTAGGCCTCTTATGTGACCCACGCTTGGTGTCCAGGGAGGAGGAACATAGAGGGGGTACCACCCGCCTACCCTACAAACTGTCCTAACTATTCAGTTACAAATTGCTGTGAGGGAGATGGGCACAGTGCATTTACACATTTATTACCTTATTAGACCTCATGTAAAGTGACACTAAACTCCGGTTTCAAAACATATATTCTATTCAATCATGTATTGTTAACTCAAAACATATATCTTCTATTGCTCTCAATCCCCCCCTTTTTTTTTTGCTGTTGTGATTCAACTTCCTGTTAGAGGGTGGCTATGTTAGTTCTTCAAGTAGGTAAGTAAAGCTGGCCATACGTGCATTGAAATCTGGCTTTTTCAGCAGGGACCAGCCAAATTTCTATGTGTGTTTGCCTGTCCTCCTTTGACAGAGGCTAATTGTTAGGTCATCTTCAGTCAAATGGACAAGCTGGAAAACTTTTGTCGATCAATGGCATTTGTGAGCTCTGGTTTGTGAGCTCATGAAGGATGTTACAAGAAGGCAGAAAAACACAGAAGAGATTTCATGAAAAAAAAAAAAAGATCACAGGGTCATGAGGTAGTGGATGTGTATGGATTTTTTTTTTTTTTTTTTTTTTTTTACAAAATACCTTTTTTTTTTTTTTAATTGTCATTTTTTTGTCATTTAGTGTCACTTTAAGTTCCTCCCATGACATCCATTCTTTACTGCTTGCTCAGGGGCCTCTCGCAATTCATTAGCAGTAAAAAAATCTTCTAAGGTTGCCTTTCATGGCGGATGATCATAGGCCAATCGACCATGCCCAGTTTCCAACAAGTTTGATTTTTTTTTTAAATGGCCAAAGTCTATTTGAAGATATGCCAGAGCTGGCGCTATCTGTATGTGCCTTCCCATTTCAAAGCATAAACAGGACTGCTTTGGCACCCTGATCCTTCATTTTCAAGCCTGAAGCTAATCAGGGTGGCATCTCCATATACTCGGACTATGCCTGCTCATCTAATGGTCCTCTTATGTCTGTTGACAGCTTTCATCTCAGTTGAATGAAACATAAGACAGAAGGCAGGGTTACCTTTCATAGCGTGGGAAGTAAATTTGCACAAAAATCATATTTTGTTTTATTTGTATTCTCCTTTAATACATCTTTTAATATAGTGTAACATTGATCGCTGTATTTTTTGCTTTTTTCATGTGCATGCATAAACTGTGGATTGTATTACCTATAAAAGCAAAAAAATAAAGCTTTAATAAATTAAGTGTACGTGTTGAAACATTTCTTTTTTTCATCAGCATGCTGTCAGTCTCTGTAATATAGAGTAAAAGACAACAAGCTAAATAATGGAACAAATTTTTAACATCTCAAATTTGGAAAAAATCCAAGTGCACTCCTGGAAAGCTTCTATAAACAGAGAGAGGTACAGGTGGCTTTAAAGCAAGCCTAGCATGGTAGAAAAGTGGAAGCTGCCATTGCTGACCTTTCCTCTTGAAATTGCTAGCTGCCTGACTGTCAAGCTGACCCGATCGCTTTCATCTATCAAGTCCCTGACTGGTGATTTTTTCAGATTTTCAGGCAGTATTGGGCGGTTCAATAAAAACCGTCTGACATTTGGCCCATGTGTACGGCAGGAAATCCGACAGAAACCCGCTGGGTTGAATGAAAAAAAAGTGCATGTGTTCAAGGCTTTAGAAATGATTGAAGACAGCGGGGTTGATTTAACAAATCCAAATACAATTATCGCTTTGCAAAGTAAGTCGCACTATGCATGGGGATTTCCCAAGAGCTTAGTGAATGAGGTGAAATTCTGGTGACTACCATCATCCAATCATGTGCAAGCAAAACTGTTTTTATTTTTTCTAAACCTCGCACATGATTGGATATTCTTTGTAAAGTGAAATTTCACCACATTTACTAAACTCAACCTCTGTGGATCAAGATAAGGGGCAGACAGTGTGCATCCAGGGCCCATGCTTCTGCAGAGTTCTGGCTGCACACAAACTGCCTGCTGCTAATTGGCCAGTTTGTATGTGACTATAGCACAGAGACTACCAGAGGTGGTATTTAGCTGCCCCTGAACGTAGCAAACTATCCAAAGATACACTACTGTGCAAAAGTTTTAGGCAAGTGTGAAAAATTCTGTAAATGAACAATTTTTTTAGAAATAGAAGTGTTAAAAGAGGGATTTCTTTTTAACAGAATCATACATACCTAGGTGGATGCAGCTCTTTTCTCAGAGCTCCGTGAGCAGAGAGCATGTGACTGTCAGTCACCGCTGTCTGCTCTGCCAACCCCCACCCCCTCCCCCACACACACATTCACTGGAGCGCTGGGCTGTGGAGGGGGCGGGAGCGGCTGGCCCAGGCTCTCAGCTCTTGCTGAGAGCCTGAGCCAGATGCTGTTCCAGGGTTCTGGGTGGATCCTGACCATATGGCTGCAATCTTTCCCCAGACTGGACCCACTCTGTGACGTCAGCCAACAGTGGACTTCAGCCTGCTATCTGCTGAAACCATCATTTAACAAAATGGAAAGTAAATGAACAAAAGAGAAATCAAAAGCAAGCAAAATCTTTTTTTCGTATTATGAGAGGTATGGACTCCAGAGAGAGAGATATCATTTTACCCCTGTACAAATCATTAGTAAGACCTCATCTGGAATATGCAGTTCAGTTTTGGGCACCAGTTCTCAAAAAGGATATCGGGGAACTGGAGAAAGTGCAGAGAAGGCCAACCAAACTGATAAGAGGCATGGAGGAGCTCGGCTATGAGGAAAGATTAGAGGAACTGAATTTATTGAGAAGAGGAGATTAACCATTTGACGGCAGCACAATGGCTCTCATGCGCGAATCACCGTAGGTGTACGGCGGCTCGCGCAGGCTCAGTTGCGGGCAGTGCCGAATCGCAAAAAATGGTCTGGTCATTAAGGGGGTAAAACCCTCCGGGGCTGACGTGGTTAAGGAGGGATATGATCAACATGAACAAATACATAAGTGGTCCATATAGTGAACTTCGTGTTGAGTCAATCACTTTAACCACTTCAGCCCTGGAAGATTTTACCCCCTTCCTAACCAGAGCGTTTTTTGCGATTCGGAACTGCGTCGCTTTAACTGACAATTGCGCGGTCGTGCGACGTGGCTCCCAAACAAAATTGACATCCTTTTTTTCCCACAAATAGAGCTTTCTTTTGGTGGTATTTGATCACCTCTGCGATTTTTATTTTTTGCGCTATAAACAAAATAAGAGCAACAATTTTGAAAAAACGCATTATTTTTTACATTTTGCTATAATAAATATCCCCAAAAATATATAAAAAAAAAATTTTTTCCTCAGTTTAGGCCGATCGTATTCTTCTACATATTTTTGGTAAAAAAAAATCGCAATAAGCGTTTATTGATTGGTTTGCACAAAAGTTATAGCGTTTACTAAATAGGGGATAGTTTTATGGAATTTTTATTAATTATTTTTTTTTTTACTAGTAATGGCGGCGATCAGCGATTTTTATTGTGACTGCGACGTTATGGCGGACATGTCGGACATTTTTGACACATTTTTGGGACCATTGTCATTTATACAGCGATCAGTGCGATTAAAAATGCACTGATTACTGTGTAAATAACACTGGCAATGAAGGGGTTAACCACTAGGGGGCGGGGAGGGGTTAAGTATGTCCTAGGGGTGTGATTACTAACTGTAGGGGGATGGGCTGTGTGTGTGACGTCACTGATCTCTGCTCCAATGACAGGGAGCAGAGTTCGAGTGACACTGTCACTAGGCAGAACGGGGAGATGCTGTTTACATCAGCATCTCCCCATTCATCCTCTCCGTAAGGCGATCGTGGGTATCCCCACGGCGATCGAGTCCGCGGGACCCGCAACCCGACTCACGGAGCTCCCGGCCAGGCGTGCACGCAATGGCACGGAGGGGAATTCAAATGGACGTACCATTTGCCCAGCTGTGCCATTCTGCCGACGTACATTGGCGTGCGTCGGTCGGGAACCGGTTATGGTCATCACAAGGGGCACTCTTTACATCTGGAGGAAAAGAGATTTAATCTCCAATTACAGAAAGGTTTCTTCACAGTAATGCCCTGTACACACGATAGGATTTTCCGATGGAAAATGTGTGATAGGACCTTGTTGTCGGAAATTCCGATCGTGTGTACACAAATCCGACACACAAAGTGCCACGCATGCTCAGAATAAATTAAGAGATGAAAGCTATTGGCTACTGCCCTGTTTATAGTCCCGATGTACGTGTTTTACGTCACCACGTTCAGAACGATCGGATTTTCCGAAAACTTTGTGTGACCGTGTGTATGCAAGACAAGTTCGAGCCAACATCCGTCGGAAAAAATCCATGGATTTTGTTGTCGGAATGTCTGATCAATGTCCGACCGTGTGTACAGGGCATTAGAGTTGTGAAAATGTGGAATAGAAGAGCTGGTTCTGGCTAGCTCAGTAGATTGTTTTAACCGCTTGCCGACTGCCCTATTGTTTATAGTACAAAAAATTAAAAATGCAGAGGTAATCAAATAAAACCAAAAGAAAGCTCTATTTGTGGAAAAAGAGGACATTTGGGTACAGTGTCGCACGGCTGCGCAATTGTCATTTAATGTAATGCAGTACCGTATCGCAAAAAATGGCCTGGTCATGAAGGGGGGTAAATCTTGTAGAGGTCAAGTGGTTAAAAAAGGACTGGATTCTTTCCTAAATGTACATAAGATAACCGGATACTAACATTTATAGGTAACGTTTATCCAGGGAATATCTGCTTGCCTCTTAAGGGATTAGGAAGGATTTTTTTCCCCTGCTGGAACAAATTGGATCATGCTTTGTTGTTTTTTTTGCCTTCTTCTGGATCAACTGTGGGTAAAGGATTGTGTATATAGGATTGTCATTTTTTTCCTTTGTTTTTATTTTATTTTATCCTAGTTGAACTAGACTGACTTGTGTCTTTTTTCGACCAGACTAACTACCCTGTTTCCCCGAAAATAAGACCTAGCGTGATTGTCAGTAATGGCTGCAATATAAGCCTTACCACCCAAATAAGCCCTACCCTGTTTACCCCGAAAATAAGCCCTACCCTGAAAAGAAGACCTACAAGGACTTTAACTAGGGCTTATTTGGGGGGTAGGGCTTATATTGCAGCCATCACTGACAATCACGCTAGGTCTTATTTTCAGGGAAACAGGGTATGTAACTTTGTAACTATGAAATCCAAATCAAAATCTGGTGTGACCATTTGCACACAGTTTTTGAAGGAACTCGGCAGGTGGGTTGTTCCAAACATTTTGGAAAACTAACCCTGATCTTCTGTGGATGTAGGCTGCCTCATATCATTCTGTCTATTCATGTAATCCCATACAGACTCAATGATGTTAAGATCAGGGATCTGTGGGGGGAAAAAGCACCACTTCCAGGACTTCTTGTTGTTCTTTACGCTGAAGATAGTTTTAATCACATTGGGTGTATGTCTGAGGTCTTTGTCCTGCTGAAGAATACGTTTGGGGCCAATCAAATGCCTCCCTGATAGTACGGCGTGATAGATAAATATCTATATGTATTTCTCAGCATTGATGACACCACTGATTCTGACCAAGTCTCCAAACTCCATTTGCAGAAATGCAGCCCCAAACATGCAAGAAACCTCCACCATGCTTCACTGTTGCCTGCAGACATTCTTCATTGTACCGCCTCCTGCTACAGCCAAATATTTCAAATTTTTACTCATCAGTTCAGAGCACCTGCTGCCATTTTTCTCCACCCCAGTTCCTATGTTTTCATGCATAGTTGAGTTGCTTAGCCTTGTTTCCACACAGAAGGTATGGCTTTTTGGCCACAATTTGCCCCTGAAAACCACTGACAACCGTCTGACTTCTCCGGACTGGGTGTACCTGGGTCCCATAGGTTTCCGCCAGTTTAGTGCTGATGGCACTGCTGGGCATCTTCTGATGTGAAAGAGAAAGTAAACATGATGTGTTCTTGGCCGACAACTTCTGGTCTTCAACGTTGCCTCTTTCTTTGTGCTTTTTCAAAAGAGCTTGAAAAGCATATCTTAAAACCCCAGGCTGTTTTGAAATCTTTGCCTGGAAGACAACTTGCTGGTGCAGTATAATTAACTTGTGTCTTGTTGCTGTGCTCAGTGTTGCCATGATGTATGACCTGTGACATGAAACTGTCTTCCACAGTTTCAAAGTCTGGCTGTTCTTCACAGATTTAAGCTTCCTACACAGCTGTTTCTGTTTTAGGTAATGACTGTGTTTCAACCTACATATGAACTTGATGATTATTAGTACCTGCGTTGTACAGTTCGTTTACCACTTGCTGACTGCAAAAAGGATATATATGTTGCAATTTGCAAGTGGTTTATTGGGGTTATGGCGGAAGCTAACAGCCATAACCTCAGTATTTTTTTTTTCAGCCAGCTCATGAAAGCATGGTTCATTAGTCACTGAATCACTTTCTGAAGCAGTGGGAGGGGGGGTCTCAAGGGTGTTTATCGGGCTTACCGTTTTCATCAGTGCGCCCATGAAATGATCCGATGGTGCGCCTGATGGTCGCCAGAGGCGAACAGAGATCAGATAATCATGCCGAAGCAAACTCATGCATCACGCACGCATATGTAAATGGTGTTTGCACAACACGTGAGGTATTGCCACGAACGGTAGAGCAAGAGAAATAATTTTAGCGCTAGACCTCCTCTGTAACTCTAAACAGGTAACCTGTAAAAAAATTTAAAGCATCACCTATGGAGATTTTTAAGTATCGTAGTTTGTCGCAATTCCAGGAGCGTGCGCAATTTTAAAGCATGACATGTTAGGTATCTTTTTACTCAGTGTAACATCATCTTTCATATTTTACAAATAAATTGGGGTATATATTGTGTTTTGTTTTTTTTTTCAATTCATTAAAGTGTATTTTTTCCAAAAAAATTGCATTTAAAAAACCAATGCGCAAATACCATGTGACATAAATAATTGTATCAATCGCCATTTTATTCCCTAGGGTCTCTGCCAAAAAAATGTATATAATGTTTGGGGGTTATAAGTAATTTTCTGTCAAAAAATACTGGTTTAAACTTGTAAACAGAAAGTGTCAGAAAAAGCTTAGACCTGCCTCTAATCCTACAAAGTCCTTGACTTTGTGCAAGTGTACAAAGTGTGCAAGTGTAAGAATTTATGCTGGTTTGAATCACACACAAATATTGATTTGATTTTTCTTCTGTTTGCTCACTTTGCATTTATTTTGTAAATTGATAAAAATAAACAATTAAAATATATATTTTTGAAAGCATTCTTACGTTACAGAATTTCTTCACACCTGCCTAAAACTTTTGCACAATACTGTATGTGCCGGTGTGAATGTAGCCTAAGACCCTGGGAGGGTAGTTGTGTACTGCTTGAGATTCTGATCACTGTGCACTGAAATAGAAGTCTGGGACGATTTACAGGATCTGAAGTTGTCTGCCGAGCAGTTGAGGTGAGCTTTACCCACTGCAGTTTCGCTGTAATCTCTGTTTCTGCTGCAGCACCTTGACTTGGATTGACTTGTTCCCCTCCAGCTTTAAGACCACTCAGCAATCTGCAGAACATAACCATCACCAAACCTTGCTGATTGAATCCAGACTAGGCAACTATTTCTGTCATGTCTTATCCCAATGCACTGCATTGAAAAAGTGTGATTTGGCCCTAAAGTTTGTGTAAATCATAAACTGAACTTTCTCTTAGTTGCTTCCTTTTGGTCTGTTAAATATACCATTTAAAGCATTATAAAAAAGTGCAACAAATACCTGTTGATCATTCAAGAATCCTAGTGAGCTCATAACTATAGGTGTTCTTTGTTCCTGCTAAATGTTATCAGTTAGCATTGTTCCCAGCCCTCTCTGTATTCTACAGAACACCTTTCTCCTATCTTATAGGGGATAAAGAAGGAGGGCAGGATGCTCTGTAGTTCTGTACTACTATGACTAGCTGCTCCGCCATTATATTTATGTATTACAGGTACTTATATAGCACCGTCAATTTACACAGAGCTTTACATACAGTATGTAATATACATTCACATCAGTCCCTGCCCTGAAGGAGCTTATCTAAGGTCTCTAACTCACATTCATACACATACTAGGGCCAATTTAGACAGAAGCCAATTAACCTACCAGCATGTGTTTGTAGTGGGAGAGGAAACCTGAGTACCCAGAGGAAACCCACACAGGCACAGAGAGAACATGCAAACTCCAGGCAGGTAGTGCCATGGCTCGGATTCAAACCGGTGACCCTTGTGCTACTTGGTGAAAGTGCTAATCCTTTAGTTGCTGTCCTGCCCATAGATACAATGAGTAAGTGTTGCCACCCTAGGACACAAAATATGTTACTGGAAGGTTCACCAGGTGAAAAAAGCTAAAAAAAAAACAATAAAATAAATGTAGCTACCACATGCCACAGTTATCTCAGAATGGTCAGATGTGGAGGCAAGATCTGACCATCTGTAGATGGTCAACCTTTGGGTATAAACAGAAATACCTGGGTCCATGGCCATATTTAAATATAATGCTGCCCCAGGGGAACAAACTCTAATGTCTTTTTGTACAAGCTTCTTATAAGTGTCTTTTTGTAAACTGTGATGCTGACTGGTGACAGTATGTTGAAAAAAAATGTAAATAATTTTTTATTCAGTTTTTATATAAAATACCATGCGATAGCTGTGGGCCAATCACAGCATCACTATAGGAATCAGAGCTGTTATTAATTAAATTCTAAAAACAATGTGCACCAAAGTTTTTAACTAACTATAAGTAACCATGCCCCCAGTTATTTTACTCCATGCAAGATGCTATAGCGCAGACTGGTCCCACTGTTTAACTCAGGTTCTGATCTCAATTTGGTGCAAACAGCCAGTCACAGGGAATTTTCAGCCAGGTGCACAAAATCCCTCTCAGTTCTTCCCAAAGTGATCAGGCAGATAGTGTCTTTTGTGGTTTCTATTTGTTTTGTATAGCTGGGATAGGGATTGGGGACATCCTTGGGATACCCAAAACTAATAAACTTACATGAGGATACTATCTAGCAAACTATCTAGCAAACAGTTAACCGTAGAAGCAAAATGTCTTCTATGCAGAAAGTAGCAACCGCTCAGGACAGGGAACTCCAACTCTGGAAACAACCCTGGCAGTAGGTCTGGAACAGTCCCTCTAGCAAAAAGGGGCACAATGGCAGCAGTCTCTCTACCAGGATTTCTCTCAGGCTTCACTGTGCCTCTGGCTATCTGGATGCTTCCTTCCAGTTTCAGCTGACTCTGCACCATGAGTCTCCTGATAAGACCCTCTTTGGATGTTGCCTGGTTGTTCCTGCAACTTGGGGGAGATCTGTCAGCTCGTTGGTAAGCCAGAATCATCCAGAACTCCCTGCAGCTTCACAGAGCCTTGGAAGGTTTAACAGCACTTCCAGGATGGGTCGCTCTTGAGCAGGCAAAGGACACTGCTGCTCTCTGCTTCAACTCCTATATACCCCTCTCAGCCCCCTGTTGGTCACTCTACCGACCAGGGATTGGGTGAGGCTGTATATAGGACCAACTCAGACTCTACCCTCTCCGCTCACTACATTGCAGTGATTTCTGGAAAGACAGGAGGAGACAGGCAAGTCTGTAGCTGCAGAGCCCAGTGCAGACCAAAATAGTCAATCACTGCACTCCACTGGCTACATCAGAGTACCTAACTAGGAGGGTGCTACAATGCATTAGTTTACTCCTCCTGTTGCAACAAAAGAAGTGAAGCTCTGTAGCCAAAGGGACAGGTTCTGTATATTTAAAAAAAATTGGAATAGTAATAAAAACTACTTAACTGTCCAGGAATTAATTTAATTACTGCCTAAGTGGCCTTATACTGTTTATAACTAGATTATGAGTGAAGAATAGATTGGTCTCCATGTGAATACCAGACGTAGTTCCTGTTTTTGTCAATCCCTATTAATATATATCTTTACAGTAGTACTATGAGTCAGGAAATCGAGAAATGGGAACCTATGATCTCCCTTGGAGTTTCAAAGGTTGTTAAATACAGTGTTCAATAATTTGGGCATGTTGGGTAGCCATGTCTTTTATAGATACTAGAACAATTATCTTTGTTCTTCTTTTATTGTTATGGTGTCACATGGAGAAAAAACTGTTCTATCGGTAGTTGGACTTTAAGTAAAACTATTGTACAGAATTATATCCCATTCAATTATGGCAGGGCTTGCTACTATTTTTCTACATTTTGGAAAGCAATGACAGGCCCCATTAAGGCACCCCATTTTCTGTGGTGCCTTGATGGGGTCTGTAGCTTACACATGTATTTGCAAATGTGTGCAGACTAAACCCCTGTTCTTAATGCATATAGTGAAGGACAGGTCAATTTGGTTGGTTGCTGGCTTTTTGGTAAGTTTGAGCTTGGAAATCTTTTTGTATTTGTTTGATATACAGTACTGTGCATTTTAGGCAGGTGTGAGGAAATGCTGTAAAATAAGAATGCTTTCAAAAAATATATATTTTAATTGTTTATTTTTTATCAATTTAAAAAATGAAAAGTGAGCGAACAAAAGACTGGCTACCCTTTAGCTTCCAACCAGCATCAATTCTTACATTTGCACAAAATCAGGGATTTTATTTAGTCAGGCGTATGATCGACTAATAATACCAAGCAGGTGCTAATGATCATCAATTTCATACGTAGGTTGAAACACAATCAGTAACTGCAACAGAAACAGCTGTGTAGGAGGCTTACAACTGGGGAACAGCCAAACTCTGTTACTAAGGGAAGGAATGCGGAAGACAGTTTCATGTCACAGGTCATGCACCATGGCAAGAATAAGCACAGTAACAAGACACAAGGTAGTTTTATTGCATACGCAAAGTCTCTCCCAGGCAAAGACTTAAAAGCAGACTGGGATTTCAAGATGTGATGTTCAAGCTCTTTTAATGAAGCACAAAGAAATGGGCAACATTGAGGACCGTAGATACAGTGGTTGGTCAAGTAAACGTATTACTGAAGATGAAAGACACATCATGTTTACTTCCCTTCCACATCGTAAGATGTCTAGCAGTGCCATCAGCACATGACTGGCGGAAACCAGTGGGACCCAGGTATGCCCTTCTACTGTTCGGACAAGTCTGGCCAGAAGTGGTCTTCATGGAAGAATTGTGGCCAAAAAGCCATAACTTTGATGTGGAAACAAGGCTAAGTGACTCATCTATACACAATAGCATAAAAACTGGGATGTAGAAAAATGGCAGCAGGTGTTCTGGACTGATAGATCAAAATTTGAAATATCTGGCTGTAGCAGGAGGCAATTTGTTCACTGAAAGGCTGAAGAGCGGTACAATAACGAGTGTCTGCAGTCAACAGTGAAGTATGGTGGAGGTTCCTTGCAAGTTTGGGGCTGCATTTCTGCAAATAGAGTTGGAGATTTGGTCAGAATCCATGGTGTTCTCAATGCTGAGAAATACAGGCAGATACTTATCCATCATGCCATACCATCAGGGAGGTATGTGACTGGCCCCAAATTTATTCTGCAGCAGGACAAAGACCCCAAACATACAACCAATGTCATTAAGAATCATCTTCAGTGTAAAGAACAAAAGTGATAGTTTGGCCCTCACAGAGCACTGATCTCAACATCATCAAGTCTGTCTGGGATTACATGAAGAGACAGAAGGATTTGAGGTAGCCTACATCCACAGAAGATCTGTGGTTAGTTCTCCAAGATGTTTGGAACAACCACCTTGCTAAGTTTCTTCAAAAACTGTGTGCAAGTGTACCTAGAATAATCAATGCTGTTTTAAAGGCAAAGGATGGTCACACCAAATATTGATTTGATTTGGATTTCTCTTTTGTTAATTGATACAAATAAACTATTACCACTTCTATTTCTGAAACTGTTCTTAATTTACAACATTTTTTCACACCTGCCCAAAACTTTTGCACAGTAGTGTATAAAACACAGAAAACATCCTTAGAGTATATTGATTCGCCAATTGTCTTCCAGGCAGGGCTGAGTTTATTCTTTCTGATGTCTTAGGCATGCAGTGTTATGCCACCCCCACCCTTCACCCCTGTCAATGGACTAGTCTAAAGCTGGCCATACACTGGTAGTTCATAAGACAAGTCCCTGCAATACAGTTCTTCAAAATTTGTTTTGCCTTTAACATTCAGTTTTGGCATAAATGGAATGAAGCACGGATATATCAAGTTTGAGCACAAGCACTTTATATCACCATACTACTGGGACTGTTCTATATTTGTGTATATCATTTATACTAAACCTAGCGCAGTGGACTGTTTTCTATAAATGGAATATACACTGTTACAGATTTGTTTGAGAGAAAATGTACATCCTGATCCTTCTGATTTTCTCATCACTACAGCTGAAATCGAGCATTGATTTGACCACAATAAATTGTAGAAAACCGAACAAATGTTTCTGTAGCACCCTCTAGTAGTGTGCTAGAGAGGACAGGCAAATTTAAGCAGGCTTGGCTGGTTGCTAGGCCTGTTTGTTTTTTATTATGGGCTGGGAGAGGCTCAGGGTATTCCAGAGGGTATTTCCAGAGGCTTCTAGTGCTTTCTGGAAGGAGAGGTGGGTGGGGAGGTGGAACCACCGGGGGTGTTTGAGGAGCCCTTATTAATCCCCAATCTGAATTGGCAGGGGGAAGGCCTCCTTAAATACCCAGGGTCAGCCCAGTTTGGGAGGAGTTGTCGGGTGGAAGAGCTGGAACGAGAGGGTGCGGAGGCTGTCTGGCCTTTGAGGGAGCTCCCCAGTCTGGGGGGGGGGTGACTTTAGGCCTGGGCTTGGGTGCAGTCGGGACCACCTTAAGGAACACACAAAGAGGTTCTGGACCGGAGGCACAAGAGAGAGCAAGGAGAGCACAGCGGGAGAGAGCACTGCTAAGAGACTCCAGGGAGCACAACTGGTCACAGCGAGGAGGGCTGGTAATTGAGGTGTGGTCAGGAGGACTGGGGAGGCACGCCTGACAGGACTTGGAGCTTGCAGTCTGAGATGGGTGAAGAAGTGTGGACTGTGGAGGAAGGGGCAGTGGAAAGAGGCAGCTGCAGCCAGGAGGGCTGGCAGGGTCTGAAGAGGACTAACTGGGATCAGTAGCCATAGTAGGGAAGCTGGCACAAGGACTTTTTTTTGCTACACCATTGGGGTCCGCGGTCCAAGCCTGCAAAGGGCATTTGCTGAGGCCTGGCTCAGTCAGTGTCAGGCCTAACCAACAAATAGTGCTAGCTGTTCCTGGGAAATTAAGTGATGTGCTAGAAGTGACTAGAACTAACAGTCTGCAGCAAGTGATATGCTGGTGGAGTGAGGAGTAATGAGCTTCAAGCAAGTTTGTGCAGGAGGAAACTGAAGGAGTATGTACAGGGAGTGTACATGGTTGTCCATAAAAAGCCCAATTGCTGTTTATATTGATCCGTGCTGGGCATCCCATATCTCCCATCCCCATCCAAGTTATACCCCTCAATAAACAACAAAAACAAAGTTCATTGACTGCTTTTTGTCTCAGAGTGTCTGAGAGCGAAAGCAGGGCTGGGGAGGATGACAGACAAACCACAATTCTCAGCACCTACGGGGGGTACCGCTACACATGGGGGGCGTCGTGCGGGATGTCTGTCCACAGCTAACCTGCGAGCTGTTACCCCTAGCAACCGAAGTTGACCGAGCTGGGGAACTGCACTTTGTTCCACTAATTGAGGAATTGAACTTGGGGAAGGACTGATGTGCTCTGCCTGCATTCAGTACTATAGTATCAAGTGCCATTGCCCAAAGTAACAAGCGGGAGCTGATTGTCAATTATTGCTGCCTGCTCACCCAGTCTCCCCAACCGTGGCTGGGGCGGACACTTGTGCCTATCCTGCAACTCAGGAACTGTTCTATTATATGCTGTCACCCGTGGCAACCACGATGGGCGATCTTGCCTATAGATTACATATATGTCCAGAGTTCTACTAATGCTGGACATTCTGAAGTTTTGCTTCAAATTCCAGCTTGTTACAGTAAAGTATGCCTGGAACTGCCTACTGTTGCCCTGGGAGATTGGGGTAATCCTACGGGCGGAACTGTGCTAAGAACGTTCCTTTCAGTGAGACACGGGCTACTAACTTTATTGTTGCTACCAGCAACCATCGGAGAAGTCAGCAGCCATCTGCTCTCAGTTGTTTGAACACAGTCGGTGCTGAGCAATATGATTGGACAAGTCCTGATAGTCACAGCATGCCTGCAAACTTCAGTTCATCCAACAAGTGGTTACAGCAGCATGCACATCAGTTTTACAGACGCCAGCTTGTCTAGAAGTGAAGTAGCGGTGCCACGCCCTAGAGGAGACCCAGTGTTCCCTGCTAGCAGCAGACACCACAAGGCAGAGGAGCAAAATGGAGGGTGATCACATACTCTTACCGCTGACCTGTTTGCCTGATGTTCAGGAGCGAACACTGGTTGACACCGGTGTTCGGTTGGAGCATTGCGGGTTATTCGCCCTTGAGGTGATTGATGGGATGGAGCGGCTGTGCCTGCTGTGTCCAGACTGCCAGATACCAATCGCGGTGGTCAGTGCCTGGGTCCGGTGCGGTTATTGTGGCGAACCACTCACCCAGTTTGCATCCAGGCAGCAGGAATACTATAATATGGACTTGCACTCAGAACTGTGTCACGTGCAGCCGCGGAAATCCCAGAAGGCCGGAGAGGGCCTGGAATCATCGCTGAAAGGTGGGGTAGAGTCTGAGCCTGGTGACTCCCCTGCAAACATCAGCGACATAAGGGAAGAGGAATCTGTCGTGGCCTACGGCCTGGTCAGGGACCTGGTAACTGTGAGTACTGCCCAGCAGGAACCAGAAACTATCCCTGAAATGCCTTCCGCTCCTATGTCCCTTGCTATCCCAGTCCAGAAGGAGCCAGTGCTAGAGGGGGGCGGAACAGTGATGTAGTGGACAGCACTCTCGCCTAGCAGTAAGAAGGGTCGACACTACCTGCCTGGAGTTTGCATGTTCTTCCTGTGCCTGCGTGGGTTTCCTCCGGGTACTCCGGTTTCCTCCCACACTCCAAAGACATGCTGGTAAGTTAATTGGATCCTGTCTAAATTGTCCCTAGTATGTATGAATGTGAGTTAGGGACCTTAGATTGTAAGCTCCTTGAGGGTTAGGGACTGATGTGAATGTACAATGTATATGTAAAGCGCTGCGTAAATTGACGGCGCTATATAATTAACTGAAATAAAATAAAAAAAAAAAAAAAAAAAGTGAGCTGGACGGGGAATGCGAGGGCAGGGCCATAGATTGGGGTTCTCCCATACTGATAGCTGAATTCGGGTCCCTGGAGAAGTTAGTGGAGTGGTCGTCTCCAAGTAGCAGCTCGGAAGAGGAATGGGAGACAGGAGGTTCCCAGGTCCTGGAGGTCCAGTCCAGGGGAGGGGAAGAGACAGACTCTGCTAGGAGACCTGAAGATGCTGCAGGAACCTCCATCAGTTACAGACAAATTTTCATGAACAGACCATCCACCACCCAGACCAGAGCAGCTGAATACCGGCAGTGGGTGCAGATGTCCCCTGATGCCTGTGTCCTGCCCGGTAAAGGAAAACCAAGGGAGCTGCCCAGATTTTCCTGGTTCCAGCAGGAAGCTAAGCATAAAGCTACTCCAGAATGGGGTCTGGACTATCCTTATAATACTTCATATTCCCATTGCACACGTTCCTGGATAAGCTCTCAAAGTTTGGGTGCTGCAGCAACAACCAGCTGGATACTGGTTCAAGTCACAAAGGAGATATTTGCCAGCACACTATGGATCAACACAAAGTAGCATCCAAACAGATAGTTTGTTGCATGATCACAACATAATCAGAGTGCAAAGTTTCGGAGTAATGCAGGACCCCTTTGTCAGGCATGTAATGACGAAGGGGTCCTGCGTGACTCCCTAAACGTTGTATTCTCCTTATGTTGTGATCATGCAATAAACTATGCGTTTGGATGCTATTTTGTGCTGATCCATGGTGTGCTGGCAAATATCTACTTTGGACTATCCTTATGTCCCTCCCACAACCATAAACATCATCAAGAACTCACGGGGAAAGTTGGAGGATGACCTGATCTGGGAGTATCTACAAGTCCCCAAGCTGTTGCGGGTGCCAGAATGTGAGGTGACCTGGGCCCGCTTTCAGGACATTTGCAAGGAATGGCAGCTGGGGAGGTCCAACTACAAGGACAGAGTGATGGTTACCAAGGTGGGACGGCCTACGGAGAGTCACTCTGTCTCCACCAGGGGGGAAGGGGGTGGCAGAAAGAGATTTTCCGACCCACACTTTTATGCTTAAGAGGACTGTTGGAGCTACAGCCATCATAAAAGTGGTCACATGGACCGCTGGAGAGCTGCAGTGTGAATGTGCTTCTTCTTCCTTGACTTTACAGGATCAGACCAGCCTGCCACCCTGTTTTGACCAATGGATGAACACTTTTCTTGTTGAAAGGACACTAGGGGTGAGGTCAGTTCCTTGAACTAACTCTTTAAGGAGCCTGTTTGTTTGGGGCGGGGCTCCTCCCATCAGGAAAGCCAAAGAGGACTGTTGCTTCTTTATGCTGTGTCTTTTCTCCTTTAATGTTCTGTCAGCAGGTCATAACCCCATCCTGACAGAACTATAAGTGGAAATGTATTTAAAGTGACTTGTATGCTTTGATTGTTTTTGCTCTTTCTGTCAGTGGGATCATAACCCCCTTGTGAAAGTTTGTAAAGTGTACAGGTAGCTAGTAGAATGGGATGCTTGTTATGTTGTTTTCACAGGAACCCTTCTGATGGGACGGCTGTCTATCTATCTCATACGGCTGGAGTTATGGATCCTGTGGACGGAGGGTTTCCTTTTAGGGGGAGATGTTCCGGTTCAGTGTATTTGACTAATTGCCTAGTGATAGGGACTTGTAGTTAGCAATGAAATGTATATGCTGTAAATACTGAACAAAATAATCTTCTATATCTATAAAAATTATTTATTTTCATATACATGTTTCCCCATCCAAGTTTATTCCCTTTTCCCCTCCCATTCAATTATGGGATGCCCTTGCTGGGCACAGGAGCTATTTTTCAATTCCCCAGCTGAGGGGCCAGCTGAATTTTAAGGGGGGGGGGGTGAGTGTAGCACCCTCTAGTAGTGTGCTAGAGAGGATAGAAAAATTTAAGCAGGCTTGGCTGGTTGCTAAGCCTATTTGTTTTCATTCTGGGCAGGGAGTGGCTCAGGGTAGGGCTGGGAGTGGCTCGGGGTTGGGCTGGGATCCTCACAGGTGGTGTCATCAGGATCTCCCATTTCTTTCCAGAGGCTTCTAGTGCTTTCTGGAAGGAGAGATGGGTGGGGATGTGGAGCCACCTGGGGTGTTTGAGGAGCCTTGATCAATCTGGATTGGCAGGGGGCAGGCCTCCTTAAATACCCAGAGTCAGCCCAGTTTGGGAGGAGTTGTCGGGTGGAAGAGCTGGACCGAGAGGGTGTGGAGGCTTTCGGGGCCTTTGATGGAGCTCCCCAGTCTGGGGGAGTGACCTTGGGCCTGGGCTGGGGTGCAGTCGGGACCACCTTCGGGAACAAATGATGAGATCCTGGACCGGAGGCACAACAGAGAGCAAGGAGAGGACAGCGGGAGAGAGCACTGCTAAGAGACTCCAGGGAGGACAACTGGTTGCAGCCAGGAGGGCTGGTGAGTGAGGCATGGTCAGGAGGACTGGCGAGGCACGCCTGAGAGGACTGGGAGCTTGCAGTCTGAAATGGGTGCAGAACCAAAAGTGTGGACTGTGGAGGAAGGGGCAGTGGAAAGAGGCAGATGCAGCCAGGAGGGCTGGCAGAGCCCGAAGAGGGCTAACTGGGATCAGTAGCCATAGTAGGGCAGCTAGCACAAGGACTCTTTTTGCTACACCATTGGGACCTGCTGTCCCAGCGTGCAAAGGGCATCTGGTGAGACCTGGCTGAGTCAGTGTCAGGCCTAACCAACAAATAGTGCTAGCTGTTCCTGGGAAATTAAGTGATGTGCTGGAGGTGACTAAAATTAACAGTCTGTAGCAAGTGATATGTTGGTGGAGTGAGGAGTAATGAGCTTCAAGCAAGTATGTGCAGGAGGAAACTGAAGGAGTATGTACAGGGAGTGTACATAGTTGTTCCAAAAAAACTCAATTGCTGTTTATATTGATCCGTGCTGGGCATCCCAAAACTCCCACCCCCATCCAAGTTATACCCCTCAATAAACAACAAAAACAAAGTTCATTTACTGCTTTATATCTCGGAGTGTCTGAAAGTGAATGCAAGGCCAGGCAGGGTGACAGACAAACCACGATTCTCAGCAGCCCCTACGGGGGTACCGCTACATTTCAAAAACTGAATTTTCAAAATAAATTCTACTAGTGTGTAGCGCTGGTAGATTTTTAATCTACCGCTGATAGGTAAATCTTGTGGATAACTTGTTAGGTGAAGTTAGATTTGCCTCTATTCCAGCTTGGCTGAGTTGCGTGTAGTTCCACACTGTGCCGGTGGGTGTCGTTGTCACCATTGGTGTTGGAAAGCAACGTGTTGAAGCGTATGAGTGCTCCTCTGTCCCGGAGACAACTCGGTGGAGGTGGTCCTCTGAGTTGCATTCTGGGAGAGGGTATTTATGGGACAGACGCCATGTTTAGGGGTTCGTTTTCAGCCACCTGCTGGCCCTCCTGGCCGACAGGTATGTGTTAAGAGTACCACCTCGTGGGCCTCCGGAACGGAGGCCCACGTCGCTGCGGCATGTGGGTGGGCCCAGAAGCCTGTCTGGGACCTACCACAGCGGCCGAGGATTGGTCCTGAGCTGTCTATCCTGAGTGAAGAAGCTGGACAACCGAGGAGATCCCAGGGGAGGACCCGTCCTGGAAGGATCATGCAGAGTGCTGGTCTGGAGAGGGGCCTGGTAACTCGGTTGGAGGACGTATCCTGAAGAAATCTTGCTGCATAGTACTGCTGGGTTGGCTTAAAGTGTAAGTAAACCCCTCTAACCTTTTAGCCAAGGAAGCTGCCATCTTTGCCTCTGTTTAATCTACAACTGCCATGATGTTGTACATGTGATCAGTTTAGACACCAGCCATTGGATGGTTTGACAGCTTGGATGAGAGCACAACCAATGGGAGTGTTACATTTCTGGCACGTGCCGGAAATTAAACTGTTTTATGGATGGGTTTACTTCCGCTTTAAAGGTTCAAGTACTGTGTCTGACATTCATCGCAAACCAATACATCCTGTGGCAGAGGATCGTACAGGTTTTATTCCCAACAAGTCTGTGGCAGAGAATTTTGTTCGTGCTACATACTGGCTGCTAGGCAAGTGAGAGAGGCCTATCCAGGCGGGCAAAGATTGAATCACACAAGGGGAGTGCATTCAACTACAAGTGTTCAATTCCAAAGAATGTTCTAAATAATACTAAGGAAGGGTATTTGAGTTTCCCTGTAACTTTCCTTCTGCTTCTTTCCTGCTACTTCCTTTATTACTTGTTCAATAAAGCATTGGAAAATATACTAGTTGTTACTTTGGTGCCTACATCGTCCAGAGGTAAACTCAACGGGACCCTAGACCCGGTGCCGGTGAAACAGAGGTGTCGAGAGTGAAGGTAACAGCCCTCTTTAAACGAGCAGCTCCACCGAGAGTTAGTGCTACAAGTGTATGACCAGCTTTAATGTCATCCTCATAAGGCTATCATAGCCACACAAGTTACACCAAGGAAAGACACGTAGAAGGGTAGGCAGACTGTAATTCTGCTCTGACAGAGGTTCTATTCCAGGTCTACCAATCTAAAAGGGGGCATCCAATACCATATTGCACCAATGAAGATGCACATGGTATCTCAGGACAGCAACAATGAAGATGTGGCTGGACTACAATGGCAGGCAGTGTAGCAGTACTAAACATTTTATTCACATGGCAATTTGTCATTGATTGGGAGCAGCATGATCTGTGGGTCAATGGGCACTGCTATGGGTGGTCCTGTTGCTTTGAGCTAATGCAGAAATGTGGCCCTGCACTTGTTTGGGAAATACTTTTTGCTGGTTAGTTTAATTACAGCAGTTGAAAGCAAACAGACCCTAAAAGTGATTATGCTCAAGGACACAGATTTACACTACTAGACTATAGAAGTTCATTACAATTATCTTTCTAATCGTGATGTAATAATAATAATAAACCAAATGTGTGGTTCATTTGCTAAGAAGAAAATCAGTATGCTTTATGTTTTATGGTAGAAATTAAGGAAAATAATTTACTTGTTACAATGTTCAAATGAAGTTTGAAATTATTTTACGTATGAAGAATTTAAAAGATACATGCAAATAATAGGATCCCTATTCTCCTTAAATAGTCTAGGGAAATCTCTAAAACTGAAGATATTTTTGTACATGAATCAGACCATATTTAGTATTTCTGTAGCAGCATTCCAAATGCTTTGTGAGAAAGACAATATCAGTTACAAATTACATGGCTCTAGATGTGATCCCTTCTCAATGAACAAATTCTTCAACTGCAGGTGTCCTTGTCAACGCTCAGCAAGATTTTTACCTACAGAAAAAAATAGGGCCTTGTATATAAAGAACTGAGAACATCTACTATCATGCAGATAAAATAAGGTCCATATTACCATAAAAACATATGGCTCATTGTCTGTATGAGATACAGCATAATCTCTGTCATATAGGACTCTAGTAACAGCATGGGTCTCAGGGCTCAAACAACTATAACAAGTAGGTTATTGAGAAAAATGTCATGTTATCTTGGTCAGCACTTAAAGCGGGGTTCCACCCAAATTTTGAACAATATCTGTATGTATTCTCTTCCTTGCCTAGATGCTGACATGCCGTTTAAAAAAATTGAAATCGCCGTAATTACCTTTTATCTTTCTATTCTTCTTTGCACTTCCTGGTTCTCCTCCCGTGGGAGTAGGCATGTTTCTAGCCTCTCCCAGACTCCTGGGAGCTAGTCTCAGGCTTCCCAGGATGCCACTGAGCATGTGCGGGAATGAGCGGTGAATGCTGGGAGCACAGCATTCACCACATCCAGGAAATAAATGCTTGTGGGCTTCAAATGCCCACAATGAAGATGGAAACCGCCTGCAGTGAATAATATAAGTTATTCTTTCCGACGAAATCTGACACAGGCGGACATATTACACACAATATGTGAGTATGTAATGCTGAGAAGAAAAGTTTGTGAATGAACTAAAAAAAAACCAAAAAACGATAGATAGGTGGACCCCCGCTTTAAGCTTGCCGTGTACAGTGCCTTGAAAAAGTATTCATACCCCTTGAAATTTTCTACATTTTGTCATGTTACAGCCAAAAACGTAAATGTATTTTGGGATATTATGTGATAGACCAACACAAAGTGGCACATAATTGTGAAGTGGAAGGAAAATGATAAATGGTTTTCAACATTTTTTTACAAATGAATATGTGAAAAGTGTGATGTGCATTTATATTCAGCCCCCCTGAGTCAATACTTTGTAGAACCACCTTTTGCTGCAATTACAGCTGCAAGTCTTTTTGGTGATGTCTCTACCAACATTGCACATCTACAGAGTGACATTTGTGCCCATTCTTCTTTGCAAAATAGCTCAAGCTTTGTCAGATTGGATGGAGAGCGTCTGTGAACAGCAATTTTCAAGTCGTGCCACAGATTCTCAATTGGATTTAGGTCTGGACTTTGACTGGACCATTCTAACACATGAATATGCTTTGATCTAAACCACTCTATTGTAGCTCTGGCTGTATGTTTAGAATTATTGTCCTTTGGGAAGGTGAACCTCCGCCCCAGTCTCAAGTCTTTTGCCCACTCTAACAGGTTTTCTTCTAAGTTTGCCCTGTATTTGGCTCAATCCATCTTCCCATCAACTCTGACCAGCTTCCCTGTCCCTGCTGAAGAAAAGCATCCCCACAACATGATGCTGCCACCACCATGTTTCACGGTGGGGATGGTGTGTTCAGGGTGATGTGCAGTGTTAGTTTTCTGCCACACATAGCGTTTTGCTTTTAGGCCAAAAAGTTCCATTTTAGTCTCATCTGACCACAGCACCTTCTTCCACGTGATTGCTGGGTCCCCCACATTGCTTCTCGCAAACTGCAAATGGGATTTCTTATGGCTTTCTTTCAACAATGGCTTTCTTCTTGCCACTTTTCCATAAAGGCCAGATTTGCAGAGTGCACGACTAATAGTTGTCCTGTGGACAGATTCTCCCACCTGAGCTGTGGATCTCTGCAGCTCCTCCAGAGTTACTATGGGCCTCTTGGTTGCTTCTCTGATGAATGCTCTCCTTGCCCGGCCTGTCAGTTTAGGTGGACGGCTATGTCTTCGTAGGTTTGCAGTTGTGCCATACTCTTTCCATTTTCGGATGGTGGATTGAACAGTGCTCCATGAGATGTTCAAAGCTTGGGGTATTTTTTTATAACCTAACCCTGCATTAAAGTTCTCCACAACTTTATCACTGACCTGTCTGGTGTGTTCCTTGGCCTTCATGATGGTGTTTGTTCACTAAGCTTCGCTAACAAATCTCTGAGTGCCTCACAGAACAGATGTATTTATACTGAGATTGAATTACACGCAGATGGACTCTATTTACTAATTAGGTGACTTCTGAAGACAATTGGTTCCACTAGATTTTAGTTAGGCGTATCAGAGTAAAGGGGGCTGAATACAAATGCACGCCACATTTTTGATATATTTATTTGTAAAACATCTGGAAAATCATTTATAATTTTCCTTCCACTTCACAATTATGTGCCACTTTGTGTTGGTCTATCACATAAAATCCCAATAAAATACACTTACGTTTTTGGTTGTAACATGACAAAATGTGTAAAATTTGAAGGGGTGTGAATACTTTTTCAAGGCACTGTATACTAGCTATACAAAGGCTTTTGCAGCTGTTTGTTTGCGGTCTTTCCACTATGTGATGGTCCTTTTACCAACATACACCCACTATTTAACATGTATCTCACAGGTAAACTAAGCTTCAAGTTAGTAGATGGGTAACCATTAGTAAATCATCCAGAGACAGTGCATCTATTAATTTTGTCTGACACTAACATTTCTAAACATATGAATTATCAACTAGTTGCACAAGTGTCCAAGTAGTCAAAACTGTTTACTTTACAAACATCTTTTTCCATGTATGACCATTTCTAGAAACAATGGTTTATATTAATATTATTATTATTATACAGGATTTATATAGCGCCAACAGTTTGTGCAGTGCTTTACAACATGGGGCAGACAGTACAGTTACAGTACAATTCAATGCAGGAGAGACTCATACATTCATCATTTTCTTTTTCATTCAACTAGCGGGTTGAACAAAAAAAAATGATCGGATTCCCCCATCCACATCGAATCCTCCTTCTGTGCTATTGTGTTTTGATGGTGTAGGGAGACTTTGCCACCATCAGAAAACTAAAGCCGGCAGCACTGATTGATTAGGAAAAGTCTGACAGGCTGGTTGATCGGTAGTGTACATACATTGATCGAAATTCTGCTGGCCCCTGCTGAAGGGACAATTTTCGATTCATGTATGACCGGCTTAAGTCCAAATGATGCCTTGAGCTTATTCCAACAATGGTACCCCCCTCAGCCCCTCTACTGCTTAAAGAGTAACTCCACTTTTCTTGAGAAAAAACTATTTCCTTGGGTGATCAGTGTACATTGCAGGGATTTTAACAAATCTTGTTGTAGATTCCTACCTGTTTCTATTGTGCAGAGTATTGATATAAGTGTTGGAAGCTTCTTGGATGCAGCAATAGCTTTGCTTTTATGGAGGATTAGCAATGCACGTTCAACAGGAACAAGGAGCATACAAGTACATACACAGAACAAGCAAACAAGCAAACTTCCCAGTCTTACTGGCTCATGGTTGGCATGCTGCTTATCCAGAACATTCAGAACACTGAAGGAGAGATGCGTGTACAGGGGCAGATTCTACAGGGCAGGAAGAGTCAAAGTATGGGTGAATATGCTGATGGAAAAGTAGATGAGTAAAAGGTGTATGCTGTACATGAAGAACAGGAGCTTTGGGGGAGGAATACTGAAAGGACGTGGAGAGGCATGATTTAGTGGTGATGATAGAGGTGGAAAAGTGGAGAAGTACATAAAGACACTGGATGAGGTTCAGAGGTGTAGAGCAAGAATGTGGTGGAATGGAGAATCAGCATGGGTGGATGCTGAAGATGAAAGAAGCAGCAAAGAAGTGTGCTGGAGGTCCACTAGAGGAGTCATAGGAAATGCAGCACAAAGGGGCAGTGAAGGTTGATGAGAACAGCAGTACATGAGTGTGCTGGAGGCAGACAAGTGGCACAAAACACAAGCAAGAGGAACTGTAAGGAAGGCCCGGTCAGTACAAGGACACAGTCACCTGTGCATGTGGGTTCTGTGGCATGCCATCCTCAACACAAGGCTTGGAGTGGATGTGCGCCTCTGCATATTGGTGTATGGTTCAGGCCCACATATGTGTGTTCGCCCATGGCAGGCGAATGTGTGCATTTGTACACATCTAGTACTGGTGTCAAAGGGCCTATTATAGGTCATTCCCTTCAAGTCTCCTTGTTGGATGGTCCTCAGCTGTTATCTGCCTTGACTTAGACCCCTTTCACACTGGGGCGCTTTGCAGGCACTACAGCGCTAAAAATAGCGCCTGCAAAGCACCCTGAAAGTGCCGCTGCTTTGTCTCCAATGTGAAAGCCCCGAGGGCTTTCACAATGGAGCAGTGCGCTGGATGCTAGCTAGCTAGCAGCATCTTTGGAGCGGTGAAGGAGCGGTGTATACACCATTCCTTCACTGCTCCTGCCCATTGAAATCAATAGGGCACCGCGGCTATACCGCCGGCAAAGAGGCTCTGCAGAGGCACTTTGCGGTGGTTTTTAACCCTTTCTCGGCAGCTAGTGGGGGGTTAAACTGCCCCACTAGCGGCCAAATACCGCTACTAAAACGACAGTAAAGAGCTGCTAAGAAAGGCGGCGCTTTACCGCTGACGCACCTCCCGCCCCAGTGTGAAAGGGGCCTTACCTGTGCACCAGTGCATAACCTTTATTGACTCAGTTCTATTTTTGACTTACCCTTCTTGTCTTGATGTCCCTTACTTCTGTTCTGATTTCTGCTGCTGACCCTGGCTTTATCTAAGATTACACTTTTGCCTTCTGAGTTTGTACCTTGCTGCCCTGGCCCTGTCTGAATATGCTTCTGCCTATGGTTCCAGTTTCTGACTGCCAGTGTTAATTTCGTTGACTAAAATGACTAAAACATTTTAGTCTACCAAATGAATACTATTTTAGTCGACAAAAATAGGACTAAAACTAAAACAATTGAGATGACTAAAATACGACTAAAACCAAAATGGCATTTTAGTCAAAAGACTAAAATAGGCCTAAAATTAAAATGGAATTTTAGTCAAAAGACTAAGACTAAAACTAAATTGAAATTTGACTTCAAAATTAACACTGGCCTTTAGTGCATGTTCATACCTCAATACCTTAAATAATAACATATGAGATTTTTCACTCCAGCAGTATATAATGAGTTTGGAAATTGTAGAGAAATGTTAACTAATGCATTACAATTTAATTACACTCATTCGATTTCAGACGACTAAAATGAGTTTTAGTCTACTAAAATGTACTGGAGATTTTAGTCGACTAAAAGGTAGGACATTTTAGTCGACAAAAATGTACTGGAGATTTAGTTGACTAAATATGACTAAAACTAAAACAATTGCAGAAGACTAAAATGGGACTAAAACTAAAATGCCATTTTAGTCCTAAATTTTAGTCCTAAATTTGCTGCCAAAATTAACACTGCTGACTGACTTTCTAATCTTGCACTTGCTACTGTTGCTTGTGGTGCCAGCTTCACCAGTTGTTCTCATCAGCCCCCCCCCCCCCCATTCCCTTTTTAGCAGCCCTCAGATGATCTAGCAAATAACACAGAAGTGCTTTTGTCAGAAAGGCTTGACTTGTGCTCAATGCAGAGGATCTGTGTATGTGCATATTGCAGCCCATGGTCCTACTCTTAGGGTCATTGCTAAGTACACACCTGTTGTTGGCACTAATCACTCTATATAGCAGTATCGAGGAAAGTGTCTGAGTGGTCATCAGCTCTTTCTGTGAACTAACACATCTGTTATCTTGTGTTCGACCTGGCTTGTCTCCTGATTTTGTTGTATCTCCCACTACTGACCTGCCTGAGGTCTTGCTAGCTTTGTGGCCCATCCGTTTTGGACCTTGGCCCAGACATTGACTTTGCTTCTGTTCTCTAAATTGTTACCAACAATAGGTTTTAGGGTAGCCATCTCATCAATTTGGCCTCCACCAAGTACGTGAGAGGTGCTTGCACTCCAATCTTCTCTTCACTGGTTTGGATGTTTGTTTGTTTGTTTTTTTTTAATCTGTTTATTACAGTTTTTATGCACAAACACATACAAAGAACAAAATTAAAGTGTTTAACAAAAGATTAGCAGAACAAACTGCTTAAGGGTTCAACCCATAATCATGCATGAGAATACATCAAAATGTAAGTATGAAGACGAGGGATGTACCCTATATTAAAATGATGTTACTTATTGCGGAAGTACATGGTGCCCTGTAACAATTATTGGGGCGGCACAGTGGTGTAGTGGATAGAACTTTCACCTAGCAGTAAGAAGGGTTGCTGGTTTGAATCCCAACCACGACACTACCTGCCTGGAGTTTGCATGTTCGCCCTGTGCCTGCGTGGGTTTTCTCCCACACTCCAAAGATATGCTGGTAGGTTAATTGGATCTTGTCTAAATTGTCCCTAGTATGTATGAATGTGAGTTAGGGACCTTAGAGTGTAAGCTCCTTGAGGGTAGGGACTGATGTGAATGTACAATGTATATGTAAAGCACTGCGTAGATTGACAGCGCTATGTAAGTACCTGAAATAAATAAATAAATAAAATAAATTAGGGATAATAAACAGTTTTCCCACAGAGTATTCATATTCATTCCAGTACATAAAAGCCGTAAAGAATGGTAGTGATTCACTTCATTAGTTAGGCTGCCGAGGGTTCAGCTAGCCATGTATGCCATACCTTGTCATATTTCGTGGGACAGCCCCTGTTCCCTTCAAGGGAAGACTGTCATTAACTAATCGTTTCCACTGAGCTAAAGATGGGGTGGAGGGTTTCTTTCATTGCATGGCTATATTTTTCCTAGCATAGAAAAGAAGCAGCCCAATCAGTGTTCTCTTAGCAACAGTCCGCACTATAGCTTCTATCAACCCCAATAAACCATGCCATGGATGGCTGAATCAATGTAGAGGTGACCAGATCTATTAGAGCCAGAACCTCTTCCCAATATTTTTTGACCCTGGGACAGTGGCAAAAGATGTGTGAAAAATCTCCTGTGGTGGTACCACACCGCCTGTTGGATGTTTGTTTAGGAATTACTTTACTTCCTCACTATGATGGGAGCGCTCAAAGCCATAACAATAGAGGTGAGTGGTGTAATGATTCCGTTGCAAACACAGCTGTGCACGATCATAACTCTCCTCTTATTGCTTAATTTGTTCCAGTTAAAGTGATGACCAAACCATAGAGAACAGATCAGTGTATAAGCACCACTGTGCTGGTCGCCAGGTGATCTGAGACCTGCTGATGGGCAGAAGGGGTTGGATGGATTGCTGTCTTCCACTTGTGCCCCCTTTCCTTTAAAGCTTCACTCCAGCAAATTTAAAACTTCAGTGTGGCTCCTCCTTCACTACAAGGGTTAAATGCTCATTTTTATCTAAAGGGAAAGTTCATGTTACCGTATCCTTTGCTCCCCTGACAGCTTGCTCATCACCTCTTCTCTCTGACACTCTGGGTTGTGGGCAAGCCTTTGGTGTCCTCACTTACAAAGCAGGGCTGCTGGTCCTGCATTTTACTTGGTGACATCATGATGTCAGAATGTGATTGATAGATGAAGTGCTGCAGAGAAGGGGCTTCAGGAGACCGGTTGTGCAGAGTAGGAGTAGGAGCCTATGTAAGAGAGAGATAAGGTAAGTAAAGTGTATTTCAATATTTCCCTAAAGCTCGATTCACACAGGGGCAACACGACTTCAGCGCGACTTTGCAAGGCGACTTCAACGCGGCTTCAACACGCCTTCAGCGCGACTTTAAGCAATTTACAACGCGACTTCAAGTCGCCTCCAGGACAGGCGACTTTGGCTGTGGCCAATCACAGAATAATCAGCTCTCTGGGAGAGAGGGGTTTGCCTAGGCAAACTAATTTTTTTAACTGTAAAGTCGCTTCAATATAGATGGAGATCCGACTTGGAGGCGACTTCCATTGAATTCTATGAGTACAGGTTGCCTAGAAGTCGGATCCAAGTAGTACAAGTAGTACGCTCTGAAGTCGGAGCGACTTCAGTAGTGTCAATTAAGACGCTCTCATTCACTGTAATGCAAATCTCACAGTAAATCGACTTGGGGCGACTTGAGGGCTTACAAGTCGGATCCCAAGTCGTCCTAGTGTGAACCGACCCTAAGCAAAAACAATCATTTAACCCTTGCAGTGTGGGGAGAGTCCCACCACAAGGATATTTTAAAAATTTCACTGGAGTTCAGCTTCAGTTTGGTCCTTTCAACACATATTGAGAATACATCATACAGTGTTATAAGGTGTAAACTTGTATTTGGCAGAATTTTACATGTGACTTGCTCAAGCTGAATGGTAACACAATGGTGTTATTTATTAGGCTGAACCATTTGCAGATGCAATAATGAACCTCACTTCATATAATGTCGCCGTAATGACAACCTAGCCATATCTACTGCTGTTAGAGTGCTCAGAGAAAGCGTGGTATGTGATAATGCCAACCCTTAAAAGAAAGGCAAGTAAATTAAGTATATTTTCTAGAACATATTACTGGACTAACAAACAAGGGCTGAACAGTTCCAGGCCTGAAGGGACACATCCCCTAATTAACTACAGGTGTGTCATTCTAAGGAAGCGCTATTTGGTTGCCACACCTATTGGTGTACAAATCCAGTCTGGAAGAACACCTTCCCTTTTCCAGCTGTTCCTACAGCGAATGCAATTCCCACTGGGAGTGGTGAATATATGCCAATCACTGAATTATGTATAGTCAAGCTATGATTTGAGTTCAGTTACAATCATACTCCACATGAATCAATGAGCTACATGTCAGCATTAACAAATAACATTAGTCTGTAGAGGAAAAAAGTAGCTCTTTTTTACCATGAATTAAAAAAAACCTTACTCTGAGCAAACTGTGTCACTTATAAGCTAGGAATAAATGACAAGGTCTCTGGTTATCAGGTGCAATGTGGGCGTTAGACATCCTAAAAGACTGCAGAGTCTATTGTTTTCAACCCCTACATTTTCTGTTTGATTGTTCCATTCACCCATAAAGATGAATGAAGGTGGGTCGCCTCTGCTTCAAATGTCATTTAGCTACAGGGTGGTGAGTGAAGCTTACCATTTTGTGTAGAATGTTAGCACTGCGATGATGCCTCCCAGTGGCACTTTAAATGGATAATAACATCAGGAGGAGTTCTTCATCATTTGCCAGCCCACTTACCACCCAGCTATCAAGAAAAAACAAAATTACTCTAACAATTTGTGTTAAAAACAGAGGTTTTAATTGCACATTTGCCCCATCAAGGCCCTTCTGTATTTTGATAATTCAAGCACTGCAATTGGCATTCACGGCAGTTTAAATGACCAGAAGCTATTTTACCGCATCTGAGTAAGTCAAAAAATAACGCACAGCGCTTTGAAAAAAAAAAAAAACGTGTAATTCACAAAGAAACTCTCCTTAAAATCTTGCATGTGTTATATTACTGAATTATGCCTTAAATACTGCATGAAACCGTGTGGTAAGTTTTGGCAAACGTCTCGCATTTCCAGCTACCATTTGATAGAATGCTTTCCCAAAAAAGCGTAAGGCAGCTAACAATTTAGTCATGGCTGGTATGGCATGTCTTCTCTGGGTTGAGGGCTCAAGGTACCCTATGAGTTGGGTAATCAGCTCCATTAATAGTGCCTTAGATAAGCAAAACTTCTGTAGGGTATCAGCTTTTATGAGCATCTTTCCTTTAAAAGGACCACTCAAGATCTTTTTCCTCCTCCTCTTCTGCATTACTATAAATTCAAGAAGACTGGAATTAAAGGGGCTCCATCCTCTGTGCTATGCTGTCTGCCAGCCTCTAGAGACAACTCCTGAGTAAAATCTAGCTGACACCTGCTCCATCGTGCACTTTCCCACCTATATTTTAAACCAATCATTACTTCAAACCCGGGGTCTGACCATTGCCATAGTTACCGCATAGTTATTGCAAGCTTCAACTAGTACTTAATTACCGCATGCATTTATTTATTTATTTCCTTCTGTGAATCGGCCTTATTGCCTTTTACGCAGTATTTAACTGCACTTTTACCCCCTTCCTGCCCAGGCCAATTTTCAGCTTTCAACGCTGTCACACTTTGAATGGTAATTGCACTGATGGGCACAAATTTGCATCACTGATGGGCATGGATTGGTGTAACTGATTGGCACAGATTGGCATCACAGATAGGTACAGACTGGCATCACTGCTGGGCACTGTTGGGGCTGCACTGATCATCTGCACAGGTCTCCCCTGTGAGGAGATGCCGCTGATTGGCTCTCCTCTCCTCACACTCTGTCAGTGTGAGGCAAGAAGAGCCGATAAACAGTGATTGGACGCAGCCAATCACATGGGTAAGGAGCCACCTCACCGAGATCAGGGTCGTGCAGTGTGCCAGTGACACAGCGTACCCGTGATTGGCACGCAAGCGCGGTGAGGTAAGAGCGGTGAGACTGGGGCAAGGTCATATGATGCTGTCCCAGAACAACAGAGCATCCCATCCACCGTCATTTGTCTATAAGGCAGACGGGAGGTAGTTAACGTGCATTTTTGGTGTTTGTGCTAAATACCGCATATGTGCAATAGTGAATTTACACTTTCATTATCGCATGCATTAAGTGGTCACGTGACCGTCATAACGCATGCGATAACCTTTAGTGAATTGTGCCCAATCAGAGCTCCTTGCATGCCCAATATATATGTTTTTCCAGTAATAAAAAGTTAATGATAAACAATGATTATAGCGCCCAAAATCTATAACATAACCAATTCAGATTCCAAATTATATCTATGATGCTATCATGTTATACTTTCCCTCTTATGTAAAAAAAAAAAAAAATAGTAAAAGTAACAGTTCTAATAGGTTAAAACAAACCTAAAAGCGAAACTTAAAGCAGAACTTTACCCATAACAATTTGATAACAAATGATTTTCTTTAACAGTACATTCCATATTAATAATTATGCTACCAGCATTAGCGTGTGCTGTAAATTGCCTCCAGCATTGCTCATGTTTCTTCTTGCTGGAGGCTGCCATTTTGTTTAAGCCCAGAGCAGTCGCTTATTGTTTATGATACACAATGGTTTTGCAATCTATATGTCATTAGGGTGTAAATCTAATGCAATCAGGAAAGAAAACTTTTACTACTTTGTCATCTATACTATCCTCTTTATTTTATTTATTTTTCAGTGATACTTTATAATCAGTTATAGACCCGTATCAAGGCCAAAAAAAGTCTCCCGCTATCTGAGAATGCTCTAGGCTGGAAAAGTAACCTTCATTAATGCACTACAACTTGAAACATTCTTTGCAAGGTCATAGCAGGTTAAACAAACTAAACCTTGTTTTAAGCCCATGCCAGTACTCTTTCTGACTGGATAAAAGTAATTATGTGAGGCAGTGAAACATCAATATTCAGCAAAAACAATGCAACCTATTCATTGAACACAGCTATCCAACAATGCCAACCGCCTCTCAAGTCCAGAAACCAGTGCTACTTTGTATAACAAAAGCAAAGCCTAGAAGCATTCATATCTAGAATAGGAAAACATTCAACTAAACAAAAAAAAATCACTGGAGGAATGTAAAGTACAATTAAACTCGGAAAGTAAAACTGCCCTGTACATTAAGTTCCATCCAAATAGTGTAAACTATTTTTTTTTTGTGCCTCCCAATCCTTACCTTATAGTGCTTTTTTTCCCCCCTCAGGAGCACGCCTTTTGCACAGCAGTAGGGCTGCTGGCGCTGTGCCTGGCTGGCATGTGTGCGGTAGGGCCCCCTTGCTCTGTCTGGCCAGCCCATTTCACAGTAGGAGCTCCTTTCTTTCTGAGGTCTGGCACTGTTCCCGGTCAACTAATGCGCAATACTGTCTTTAGTTTGCAAAGCACAGTACTGGGTGTGCACAAGCCAGGCACAGCTTCAAAGGCCTCTACTGTGCATGCACTGCGGGGGCACGGTGCCAAATTTAGGAAAGACTACTGCACATGCCCTGGCCAGACAGGGCCAAGAGTCTCTACTGCACACGCACTGGTAGGACACAGTGCCAGAGCACTGAAAGTTAGTGGCCCCTACAGCACATACCCGCACGCAAGGCAGTGAACGAAGGGAGTCCTCAAGTTGGGTTGTCACCGGGGAGAAAGTCAACAGAGGAAAATTTCATAGGTTGGTGATGCTGTAAAGAGTGCACAAAACTGAGAACAGGCAGTGGTATTATAAAGTATGCAGATACATTTATTCATTTTTTTTTTTCTTAGGAGGGTTTAAATGTGTGAATGTTGCACCTTTAGTAAGACATTTTAAAAAGGGCCTTCACTTAAAAGTGAAAAAAACACAATCTGCTTCTCCCCCTGCCCCTTCACACACACACAAACAATATAATTTAACTTTTTTTTTTAAGGAGCAGGTACCTTTTTCCTACAGGTATGTGCTTTCACTTCCACGATTCTTACCTACCCTGTTTCCCCGAAAATAAGACCTAGCGTGATTGTCGGTGATGGCTGCAATATAAGCCCTACCCCCCAAATAAGCCCTACCCTGTTTCCCTGAAAATAAGCCCTACCCTGAAAATAAGACCTACAAGGACTTTAACTAGGGCTTATTTGGGGGGTAGGGCTTATATTGCAGCCATCTCCGACAATCACGCTAGGTCTTATTTTCGGGGAAACAGGGTAGGAGTTTTGTTGTGGGAAGGAAAGCAGATGAGGAACTCTGAGAGACTAGTTCCCCAGAAGGTCCACCTGCCTTGTGATTGATAGCGAATGGAAGTGAGTGGAATCCATAGCAGCTATTGGGCTGTCTAACGGATATAGAATTCTCCCACTGCTGTCTGCTGTCAATCACAAGGAAGGTGGACCTGATGGGGAACTAGTCTCTCAGCTTCCCTATCAGGCTTTGCCTACTGTCTAAGCTCAGCCCAACGTCATTTGTTGCTAGAACACTGGCAGCCTGAGCCCTAGCCACCAATGAAACTAATACAGAACACAATAAAGTAAAGTTAGCACATGACACTCCCCCTTCCCTGATAACTTTCACCTGTCTCTGTACATCAACTTATTAGTCTTAATTACCTCCAGTTTCTATACCTACAAACTGGTGGTAATTATTTTTAATTGGTTGCAGCCATAGTGACACAATGTAAAATTGACACAAAAAAGAACTACTTGAATCTGTTGCACATGTCGGAAATGTTAACAAAACTGTTGCAATACTATCATGAACTAGGTGCAGGACTTTCTGATGGGCCAATACCACTAAAAAAGTGTTGCAAACAAAAATTTTCCCCATTATGCATTAAAAATAGGGAGGATTTAAGTTATGATCATCGAAAAAAAGAAAACATTTTATGTAAACGAGGTGTTCCTACTTTAGGGAGCCAAAGATGGCACGGGTAGATGTTCTGAGAAATGCCAGGTAGGTTTTGATAGGAATACCTAATTCGAAAATGTCCTAGAATTTCATTATTTTAATTATGTTTATTTTTTTCACCTTTGTTATAAGGAACAAGCACTTTTAATTACTGTTTTATTTATTTGTGTGGTAGTAAAGCTTCTTAAAAATAATGTGCTAGTATGCATCGATTTACTAGCACATTATAAAAAATACTTACCTTATAACGAAGCCCTCCAGCAGCACGCTGTCACTGCTGACAGGGCTTCCATCTTGACCTGGTCTTCCTTCCGGGTTCGCGGGCTCTGACCATCAGATTGGCCGAGCCGCGATGACATCACTCCTCTGCATTTGCGGGGCAACCCCAGGCACGGCACTGATATGCTGTTCCTTCAGAGCACATACGCTAATGATGTCACCGGCTGCTGCTTGCTGGAATATCTCCTAAATGGTGCACGTTTAGGAGATATTCATTTTACCTACAGGTAAGCTTTATTATAAGCTTACCAGTAGGTAAAAATGTCACACAAGGGTTTACTACCATTTTCACACCTGCTAAAGCCATATAAGAACGTGGTGAAACATGTTGGGTGGTTAGAGTACTTTTACACTTGGATTTAATGCATCTTTTTTTGGAAGGTGGATTTTTCACTGCTTGATAGCCTGAGATGGTTTAGTCTCCTTTGGAGTCTTTGTATTAGGGACACTGTTCCAGCTTGGAGGCAGTTTCCACTCAAAAAAAAGTAGAGTCTTACTTTTGACGGAAAAGATAGTTCTGAAAGGAACGTAATATTCTGATTAAAATATAAACATACATAGCACATTTATAATAATTTGGTAAAAAAAAAAAAACCTGATTAGACTTTGGTGGGGAACAAAAGTTTGCATAGGGGCTTGCAAGACAGGTCCTATGTGACAAATATTATTATTATTATATTATTATACAGGAATTATATAACGCCAACAGTTTGCGCAGAGCTTTACAATATAAAGGGAGACAATACAGCAACAATACAATTCAATAGTAGGGCCCTGCTCCTTCGAGCTTACAATCTAATATTTATTTAACTCAACAACACACAACATTGATTAATTTTAAAATCTCCCTTTGATTCTTTTCTGAGAAAGGTGGGAAGTGTGCACTCCTGTTTATGGGCAGGGTGCTTCTCCTTTAAGCTAATAGGGTTAATTCTAAAGGGGTTGTAAACCCTCGTTTTTTGTTCTTTTTTAAATAACAAACATGTCATACTTACCTCCACTGTGCAGTTCGTTTTGCACAGAGTGGCCTGGTCCTCCTCTTCTGGAGTCCCTCAGCGGCACTAGTGGCCCCTCACCGCATCGAGTGTCCACATTGGAGAAGGCTCTCCTAAGGTGGACACCCATTGCGGGCACGCTCCCGAGTCCTGCATTTGTGTCCACTCACACAGAATGCAGGACTCGGCCCCACCCCCCCGGCGCCACGTCGTTGGATTTGATTGACTGCAGCAGGAGCCAATAGCTGCGCTGCTATCAGTCTATCCAATCAGGACATGAGACACAAGCTTGAGCTGGTGTGCTCGTTCCCGGCCAGAGGATCACAGCGTTCAGGTAAGTAAAATAGGGGGGCTGCAGCACTACAGAAGGTTTTTCACCTTAATGCATAGAATGCATTAAGGTTAAAAACCATGAGGGTTTACAACCCCTTTAATATTGTATTTGCTCAGTGACCAGTGGTATTAATCTTGGCTGTGACACATATAAAATTAGCAAAAAATAAATAAAAAATCCACAAGATTGACATATTTTGTGATTTTACAGCAAAAATAATGTTCTCCTGATTAGGAGCAGAAAAGCAGCATGATTTTATTGATCCACGGTTATCTTCAGCAACCAATTATGAAAAAAAGTCTCCTCGTTGATTTGACAGCCTGCCAAAACGTCTTCTGATGCTCAAGTGCTCTTTATTGTATAAATGATTAATGCTGATACTACAACGGAGGAGCCTTTGATTCTGCTTGAATTGCATAAGTGGCCCGTCAGCTCTTAATCCACTAACACACAATTATTTGCTCCATCCATTAAAATATATGCTGCTATCACTTTGGACAAATAAGACATTTCCTGCAATGCCAGGTGAGAAACATGTGAATCCGGTTCCTTTAAATTCACATTTCACTGACGTATTAAAGAACACTACAGCATCCTGCCAGCCTGTGCTAGCCTCCAGACAGATGCTCTGTAGATGTGAAGATAAATTCTCTTTATATGGTGTATTTCAGTGTTGCATGGATGGTAAATCACAATGCTAGCTTGGGCAGCAGTATCACCCCCTCAAAGAAGCACAGACTTTTCAATGTTTTTAGTGATATATGTGAAAGAGATCATCACCTGTAAAGTACTAATGGGGGTTATTTACGAAAGGCAAATCCACTTTGCACTGCAAGTGCACTTGGAAGTGCAGTCGCTCTATATCTAAGGGGTAGATCTGAAATGAGGGGAAGCTCTGCGGATTTTATCATCCAATCATGTGCAAGCTAAAATGCTGTTTTTTATTTTCCTTGCATGTCCCCCTCGGATCCACAGCGAGTGCACTTTCAAGTGCACTTGCAGTGCAAAGTGGATTTTCCTTTAGTAAATAACCCCCAATGTGTCTTAACATTTGAAACACCTTTTTATGCATAGTTTTCAAATATAGTTAGTGTGGCATCCATATTTTCTTATTACATATGCAGGTTTCTTGCTTAGTAGTATTGCAAAATGTTGTACCTTGCTGATCCTTTGATCTAATCTCTAATATTCCACTACACCTTTACAAGACAAGAGTATGTCTTATCAGGGTATTTCTGATTTATAATTATCAATGATATGAATATCTATAGGATCTGGGGAACAATTATGATTTAATGGTATTAAGGATTCAGAAATAAAAGGGGAAATTATGATACGATAACCATTGAAACCACAAAGCTCCTGATTCACTCCCTGGTCATCTCTTGCCTCGTTGGCCTACCTTTAAATAGGTTATCCCCCCTTCAGTCCATCATGAATGCTGCTGCTAGACTCATCCACCTTAAAACCGCTCAGCGTCTGCTATCCCTCCTTTGGCTGCTATTCTCCCAACAAATTAAATTCAAAATACTAACAATGACTTAGAAAAACCTCCACAACTCTGCCCCCAGCTATATCACTAACCTAGTTTCTAAACACCAACCAAATCATCCTCTTCGTACCTCCCAAGACCTCCTGCTGTCTAGCTCCCTTGTCACCTCCTCCCATACTCACCTCCAGGACTTCTCTCGAGCCTCTCCCATCCTTTGGAATTCCCAATCTGTACGACTGTCTCCAACTCTATCCACTATTAGGCGATCCCTGAAAACTTTTCTCTTCAGAGAAGCCTATCCTGCCTCCACCTAACAACTCTACTTTTATTTTCTCCATCAGCTCATCCACAACGGTTATTACCCTTTTGTATCACTTGACCCTCCCTCTTAGATTGCAAGCTCTAACGAGCATGGCCCTCTGATTCCTCCTATATTGAATTGTATTGTAACTGTACTGTCTGCCCTAAAGTTGTAAAGTGCTGCGCAAATCCTGTATAATAATAATATTACAAGGAATTTAGACTATACTGGTGGACAACAAGGTCCATCCCACTCAGTCCCTCCCCTTTAATTCTCTGCAGCAGAATGAAAGGATTGAGTCTATACTAATGTTACACTGACACAGCTCAACTTAATTACTTTGATTCCTTGGAGTTCAACCCCCCCCCAAAAAAAAAAATTAATTAATGTGCTTAAAAAAAATGAAAAAAAAACATTTGGAGAAATTTTTTTTTTTACTCACCTCTAAATGCCTGTTGCTAGGGGGTCCCTCGTAGCCTGCCTCCTTCAGCGCCTGGGCTCCTGACGTCACATCCCTCGGCACAGGAAGGGAGATCACCTCTTTTCCCTCCCTCTGTCAATCATCTGGGACACGTGACAGGTCCCAGATGATTGCGTGACCAGTTACGGTGCGCGGCTCGCGCATGCACAGTGGGTGCCCAGCTGTGAAGCCACAGCTGGGTGGCCACAGTTTAAATGCCAGCGCCGACGAGCGGAGGGGGATACGAGCGGGGCTTTGATCCCCCACATCGCTGGACCCTGGGACAGGTAAGTGTCCGATTATTAAAAGTCAACAGCTGCAGTATTTGTAGCTACTGACTTTTTTTTTTTTTTTTTTTAAGGGGAACTCCGCTTTAAGACAATTTCACCTGCCTATTGGCTGAGGAGGCAGCAGGAGGCAGGTTGCTCTGCCTCCAGCTGCCTCCTTAGCCAATGGGTACACAGGGTGCACTTTCCATCACTACAGAGCCTCAGGCTTTCTGTGTTGGTGGGATGGAATACCTCAGCAAAGAAGCTTGAGATTGAGGTAAGAGAGGAAAAAAAAGTGTTTCCCTGAAGCTGCTAGAATGTACAGTTCATAGCCTGTGCCCCCCACCCTCTGTTAATAACAGTCACTGTAATGCCAACCTTATTGCTGTCCTTTTAGCAGGATGAAAGTAACTTTACACATGAGTAGCAGAGGTGTCAGCTTATGTCACTATGTTAAAAGGACAGCAATATGGGTAGCAATACAGTGACTGTCATTAGTCCAGGTCCACTAAATTAGCCAATGTTCCAAAAAGCAACCCATGTGGATTGCTTTTTAGGCCCCTTTCACATGAGTGGTCCTATTGGGTCCACCTGTCCGTTTTTCAGGCAGACCTGATCGTACCCTCCATTCTCTTGCCTACCTCCAATCTGATCCCCACCATCTGGCCGGATCGGAGGGAAGTTGGGTGTAAATGGACAGCACAAGCAGACACAGACCTGTCAGTCACCCGCTCTGCTCAGCTCAGCACAGTAGGGAATCCGTGGACAGATCCCCTGCTGAGAAAAACTGGATCGGGCCTGTGTAAAGATTGCAGCTAGAGTCCAACTAAGGCTGGCCATAAACAGTTTGAACCTCAGCTTGTTCAGCAGGGACTGACCAAGACTCGAACCATGTATGGGCAGGCTGAATGTACTCAAGTTGATCAATCGATCAACTTTGGTACAACCAATCTCTCGGGTTTTACATACAATTATCGCTAGCAGCTGTTATAGCTGCTAGCAATAATCTCTGGGTTCTCCCAATGGGGGGGTGGCTTCCCACTCCCCCCACCGGAAGAGCACAATGACTGCGCAGGAGGGATTCACCCATCAAAACTGTGTGTTGATGGGGGAATTGAGCAAATTTCTTTCTTGCACTCTGTGGGACACAGAGTTAAAATCCCATTTATTTTTTTCCCATCGTGTAGTCCCATAGACACAAAAGGTAGTGAGAGGTAAATGCCCTCGAAGACAGTTGTCATCAGAACTGAAGTCCCCCTTGGAAGGTTACTCTCTTTTCCTGCTCTGGGGACAACTCAAATGTTGGATTTTCCATATGGAGTCACTGGCACAAGGAGCTCTAACCCTTCAATACTCACTACCCCAAAACTAAGGTAAAAATGTGGATTTAGTTTCACTTTAAAATGATAGGTTTCTGAATGCCTGTAGTGTGATCCTGGGATATGACACTGTGTTCAGACTCTGCTAATTGTGTCTGTGCAGAATTATCCTCCTTGAGGAGGAGGACATAGGATGGAGCAGATGGGACTGGAGGATGAAGACATGGGATGGAGAAAATGGGACTGGAGGAGGAGGACGTGGAATGGGGGATGGGGCTGGAGGAGGGGGGGGAGGACATGGGATGGAGGAGATAGGACTTGAGGAGGAAGACATGGAATAGAGGGATGGGACTGGAGGAGGAGATGGGGCAGAGGAGAGGGGATGGAGAAGGAAGAGGACATGCAGTGGAGGAGATGGGATGGAGGAGGAGGACATGGGATGGAGAAGATGAGACTGCAGGAGGAGGAGATGGGATGGAGAAGGAAGAGAACATGGGATGGAGGAGATGGGATTGGAGGAAGAGGACATAAGATGGAGGAGATGAGACTGCACGAGGAGGAATGGGATGGAGAACATGGGATGGAGGAGGAAGAGGACATGGGATGGAGGAGATGGGACGGGAGGAAAAGGACATGGGATGGAAGAAATGAGACTGGGGTAGGAGGACATAGAATGAGATTGGAGGAGGAGGAGGACATGGGATGGAGGAGATGGGACTGAAGGAGGAAGACATGGACTGGGGAGGAGGAGGAGACTGGGATGGAGGAGAAAGAGGACATGGGATGAAGGAGAAGGGATGGAGGGGGAGGACAAGGGATGGAAGAGATGAGACTGCAAGAGGAGCAGATGGGATGGAGGAGGAAGAGGACATGGGATGGAGGAGATGAGACTGCAGGAGGAGGAATGGGATTGAGGAGGAGGAGGACATGGGATGGGGGAGATGGGATTGGAGGACATGGGATGGGGGAGATGGGATTGGAGGAGGTGGAGATGGGATGGAGGAGATGGGATGGAGGAGGAAGAGAACATTGGATGGAGGAGATGGGATTGGAGGAGGAGGACATAGGATAGAGGAGATGAGACTGCATGAGGAGGAATGGCATGGAGGAGATGGGATGGAGGAGGAAGAGGACATGGGATGGAGGAGATGGGACTGGAGGAAGAGGACATAGGATGGGGGGATGAGACTGAGGGAGGAGGATATGGGATGAGGGGAATGGGACTGGAGGAGGAGGAGAACATGGGATTGAGGAGATGGGACTGGAGGAGGAGGAGATGGGATGGAAGAGGAAGAGGACATGGTATGAAGGAGATGGGATGGAGGAGGAGGACAAGGGATGGAGGAGATGAGACTGCAGGAGGAGGAATGGGATGGGGGAGGAGGAGGACATGGGATGGGGGAGATGGGATTGAAGGAGGAGGAGATGGGACTGGAAGAGGAGGACATGGGATGTAGGAGGAGGAGAACATGGGATGGGACTTGGTGGGACAGCCAGTGGCGGGCCCTGGGGAATGTTGATAATCAGGTGCATGTGGGGGGAACAAAAAGAAGTAGGAAAGAAAGAACAGCTGATTTGTGATGATAGTAATATGTGCTAATTACTTAACCTATCCCATACTTCTCCTTTAAGACTGGGCGGGTCTAATTAGGTATTTTTAAGTATGGGGATGACTAGTGCATGTTTTAGAGAGTTGGGGAAAATGCCAGAAGAGAGGGAGAGATTGGAGATGTCAGTTAGAGAGTGTAGGATAGAGCCACAGGGTGACCATAGCATTTGTGAGAGAACAGTGTCCAGGGAGTAGGTGGTTAGGTGGGCATTAGAAAAATGTTTAGCAACCTCATTTATAGTAGTGGGTTGAACGAGGGAAGTAATTATTGTACCTATGGACATAGAGTGTTAAGTGGGGCAGGTATCTGTACAGTGGGCATCTCCTCACGAATTGTATCAATCTTATTTTAAAGTGACTGACAATCTGCTGGGCAGTGAGTGAGTTAGTGGGTGGAGTTAGTAGAGAATGAAGTAGAGAGTTGAAGGTAGAGAAGAGTTGACAGGGACTGAATGATAAGTTGTTAATGAGAGTGATAAAATAGGTTTGCTTGGCAGTGTGGAAGCAGATATTGTATTTTTGGAGGGCAGATTTATAGTGGTTGAAACCTTTCTGAGACTTAGTTATACGCCACAAGCGCTCAAGAGCGTGGCTATGTTTTTCAGACTTCTGGTGTGATCTGTTTGTGAAGGTTGTAGGGGTCGTGGCCTGATTCTGTGTATAGAGAGAATGATAGTGAACTGTTGTAGACAAAAGTCACTACTGGGGCAGGACAGGGGTGAGATTTTATCATAGACGTGGTCAGTAGCAGAGTAGAGAAAAGAAGGGTTGAGGTGGAGAACATTTCTATGGTTCTATGGTCTGTTAGGCGGTTGGAGCGAGAGGAGGTAGAAGACAGGGAGAGAGCGAAACTAATAGGGTAGTGATCAGAGAGAGCAAAAGGATTGTTAGAGAGGTTGCATAGAGTGCATAGGTAAGAGAAAACAAGGTCAAGGGTGTTGCTTTCAAAGTGAGTAGGAGCATGTATCCATTGCTTCAGGTCAAAAGAGGAGGTTAGACTAAGAAGTTTAGAAATAGCAGGAGTGTTAGTATTAACAGGGATATTAAAGTCACCGAGAATGATTTTGGCAATTTCAGAAGAGAGAAAGTATGGCAGCCAGGCAGATAGGTCATCAAGGAAGATTGATACAGGTCCAGTAGGCAAACTGGAGAAAATAGACGAATACAATGTGCCTCAAATGAGGAGCATGAGAGAGAGGGAGGTGGGCGAAGTACTTGAGTGCTACGTGGGGACAGGATTCCCACTCCACCTCCCTTCCATCCACTGGGTCTGGGGGACTAAGTCCAGAGAAGGCACCATTGGAGATGGAAGCAGAAGAAGCAGTGTTGGAGTCATAAAGCCAGGTTTCAGTAACAGCAAGTAGATTAAAAGTGCGGGCATTCCAATGGGCGCAAGTGAAGGGGAGGCTGGTTTTGGGAACAAGAGGAATGGAAGCTAAATTGTGTGGATTATGTATGATAGTGACTATACCTACTGAATGAAAAATAGGAAACCCATTTTCTCCTAAGTTCCTAGGCCCTAATTTATAAATTATATACTTATTACTTCTGAAGCGACATGCCATTGATATAACTGTGATTTTGGGTATCTTGAAAAATCAGACATATAGGATTGTTAATGACTTGATGGCAAATAAATTGATATTTGTTCTATTGTTCATACTGTCAGTGAAAATTCTATTGGGCTAAAAATCTCTACACAGATTTAAAAGAACAGCAGTGTACAAACTTTATGTAAACTGTACAAAACGTACACTTTATTCATGGACATATGCAGCAGTGCGATTCGCCTCACTGCTTTACAGTGCCATGCCATGTGGCACAGTGCACTGTGATAAAGTACAGTACATCTGCATTTTACACATAGGAAGCAATCGCTTCCTGAGTGTACTCTCGGTGACAGGCGTTTTACAATGCAGTAATGTAGCGTGAATTAGCCCTTAAAAGTCCTGCTTGCTGCATTTTTGGCGTGCTTTTCACAACTGCAGCTCCCCATTGAAATAAATAGAAAACACATCAAAAATGCATCCAGATTGTACCGCTGTTGTGTTTTTTGAAGCATTTTTTGAGTCAAATGTCCACATTTCACAGTTGCATGCTGGAAGACTTAAAAGAACTTAAAAGGAAATTAATCAGGCCAGTGTGGTTTATGTTTAAGCAATGCATTTTATGCTAATTAAGTTGGCACGTTGCAAGGCTGGAGGCACTGTCTTATATTGATTAAATAAAGTTGTTTTTGTTGTCTTGATTAATAGTTTAGTCTTCCTGACAGTTTGAGTGGAATCAATAACTGCAACAACCACACTTCACCTGGTAGGCTAAGACTGCAGGATTCTTTGCCTAGGCTTTAAGTCACATGGGGAAGCTTGGGAGCCATACAAAACATTGCAAGCAAGAAAAAAAAATATAACATGTACAGTATCTGGTCAATCAAATTCTTAAAAATAAACAGTGTGCGGTGAACAAACCTTGGGATTAAAACACCCCTTGTCTAGCTGCTGGATCTAATGCATTACCACTGCTTTTACACTAAATTTATTTTAAAAGTGACCAACGCTCAGACTTTTTACCAGTTATTATATCAATTAAAGTTCTCAAATAGTGATCCACATCAAAAATACGTATAAAGCGTGCCAAAACATTCAAGCTGTGCAAAATCTGAAGAAGAAAAACTGCAAATCTGAAAAAAATATTGTGCTCTATAGTGCAAAACCAGTATCCATAATCGTCACTGCAACAGTGCCCATATAATAAATTGAATTCATAAATTGCACCCCCATGTGTTACATGTTTTCACGCATTTCCTAAACATAAGCAAGATTTTGCGCTTGTCAGGCTACTGTGAAAACAGCCTCAAGAACGGTAAGCATGTAAGCATGTGTTTTCAGGATGTTTTGTGTGCTATACATTTCTTCTATTGTGTTCTATGTCTTGGGTCTGATTATTTCGACTGAATTCATGTGTAAGAACCATCTGCACAGTGTCCTGAGTTGACTTGTTGAGTCAGTGGCCCTTAAAAAGGAAGGGTTAACTTTGCTGCTCTTTTCAAGAAGGTTACCACCCCCTGCAGGTCACACCATGTAATTAGGGGCTCATTTGTGCCCCAACAAAGGGAGCAAGGAAGACAGTTCAAGATGTAGCTGTTACTCTGAGGCTCCCTTATATGGATTTACATGGACTTGTGCTACCAAATGGTGGACTTTTTATGCATTATTGCTACCTCGTGTGGATTTACTGCCAATAATGCACCTTGCCTTGCAAAGGACTCTTCATGGACTTTATGTTGAATTCACATGACTGTGGTCTCCACCTGTGGTGCAGGCATTAGTAATGCTGTGTCCCATGAGGCGCGTTAATTCCCATCCACAAGCATACATGCAGATTTCTGACAAATGAGGTAAAAAGATGGGAAATCTTGATGCTCAAAAAGTTGTCTGTGATTTGCGTGTATGTAGGGTTCCACTGCCCTCTAGTGTTAGCTGCTAATATAACAGTGCTACGTAAAATTATGTATTAGCACTTTCTCGGGAAAGGGCTTTGAAAATCCCAGAAGTAGGAAGTGAAGATAGAGACAAAGAACTGTCACTGTTACTGCAGCTGTTTTTTCACCCAGACCAGAAGCAGAGGCTATTAGGCAAGTATTCATATGTTCCAATAGTTTAATGGGAGCTGCTCATAGCTCCTTTAGTGTATTTCTGAATCCCAGTGACAGATGTATCTCTGTCTATTGTTATTATCTCACATGCATAGTGCCAGATAGCTAGGTCTGTGTTGCTGTACATGTGTAGTGGTAAACTTCCAATATATATATTAGAACCTGTTTATTGCAATAGAGTTTACATGCAGCTCCTGTTATTTACGTTAACCCAGTCCCTTCTGGTCTGGTATTTTATAGCTAGTTTTAGCTTAGGGCTCAATAACCAGCATAGGCTAGGGCCAGGTTATGCACCTAGGCCAGATTAGAAGCAACTAGGGAGGGGCTACAGTGCAGAGAAGATAGGCTAACTCTGAGCTCTGGTGCCACACCACAGTTCCTAATGGTGAAAAGCTCTGTTCCAGGCTGGTTGGACAGCAGTTGGAGTATCTCCACATCACCGCAGACCTGGCCCTCAGGTCTCTGAGACAGACACTGCATCATCCTCGGAGGCTCCTGCAACTGAACTTTTCTACAACATTCATCTGGAGATATCTCTATAAATAACTGCTGTATAAATACCTGGGTATATATGTACACTCTACAAAACTCTGGCACCTGAAGTATGCTGTCCAGTTCTGTGCGCCAGTCCTCAGGAAGGATGTGCTGGAACTGGGGAGAGTCAAGAGAAGGGCAACAAAGCTAATAAAGGGACTGGAGGACCTTAGTTATAAGGAAAGATTACGAGCATTGAACTTATTCTCTCTGGAGAGGAGACGCTTGAGAGGGGATATGATTTCAATGTACAAATACCCTACTGGTGACCCCATAATAGGGATAAAGCTTTTCTGCAAAAGGAAAATTAAAAAGACATGTGGCCATTCACTAAAATTAGAAAAGAAGTGGTTTAGCTAGGGCTGCAACTATTGAGTATTTTCATAATCGATTAGTTGGTCGATTATTGTTTCGATTAATTGATTAATCAGATAAAATCATAAAAAAAAACGTAATATGCAATTTTTTTGTTTATTTTAAATAATAATGAAAAAACACCAATGATGGGGCACTATTCCTCCCAGGAACACAAATGATGGGGCACGTTTCCCCCCAGGAACACCAATGATGAGGCAATATTCCCCCAGGAACACCAATTATGGGGTACTATTCCCCCCAGGAACACCAATGATGGGGCACTATTCCCCCCAGGAACACCAATGATGGGGCACTATTCCTCTCAGGAACACCAATGATGGAGCACTATTCCTCCCAGGAACACCAATGACAGGGCACTATTCCTCCCAGGAACACCAATGACGGGGCACTATTCCTCCCAGGAACAGCAATGATGGAGCACTATTCCTCCCAGGAACAGCAATGATGGAGCACTATTCCTCCCAGGAACACCAATGATGGAGCACTATTCCTCCCAGGAACACCAATGATGGAGCACTATTCCTCCCAGGAACACCAATGATGGAGCACTATTCCTCCCAGGAATAGCAATGATGGAGCACTATTCCTCCCAGGAACACCAATGATGGAGCGCTATTCCTCCCAGGAACACCAATGATGGAGCACTATTCCTCCCAGGAATAGCAATGATGGAGCACTATTCCTCCCAGGAACACCAATGATGGAGCACTATTCCTCCCAGGAACACCAATGATGGAGCACTATTCCTCCCAGGAATAGCAATGATGGAGCACTATTCCTCCCAGGAACACCAATGATGGAGCACTATTCCTCCCAGGAATAGCAATGATGGAGCACTATTCCTCCCAGGAACACCAATGATGGAGCACTATTCCTCCCAGGAACACCAATGATGGAGCACTATTCCTCCCAGGAACACCAATGATGGAGCACTATTCCTCCCAGGAACACCAATGATGGAGCACTATTCCTCCCAGGAACACCAATGATGGAGCACTATTCCTTCCTCCCAGGAATAGCAATGATGGAGCACTATTCCTCCCAGGAATAGCAATGATGGGGCACTATTCCTCCCAGGAATAGCAATGATGGGGCACTATTCCTCCCAGGAACACCAATGATGAATGATGAAGCACTATTCCCCCCCCCCCACCGGAACACCAATGATAGGGCAATATCCCCCCCCCGAAATACTTATGATGGGGCACTTGTCCTCACAGAAATATGGAAATTAATGTTTTGCTAAGTTCATTCACTGGTAAAAAAGTAAGCCGCTACTTTATATTGCAGCTCGGCGCTCACGGCTGCTTCTCTCCTCTCTCTCTCTCCCCTCGAAGCAGCAAAGCGGGTCAGTGAGGAGGAGAGAGGTGAACGTGCCCAGTCACATGAGCCCCGCTCATGAGAATACAGCGGCGCCGACTTGTACACACTACACAGGGGATTGTAACACTTGGACGGAGGCAAGACTGGCAGGGAGGAAGGTGCGTGCAGTTAGCAGACCAACTAATCGATAATGAAATTAGTTGATGGCGATTTTCATTATCGATTGTTATCGATTTTATTGATTAATCATTTCAGCCCTAGGTTTAACCTTAAGCTCCATAGAGGGCTCTTTACTGTAAGAGCGGTAAGGATGTGGAATTCCCTTCCACAGGCGGGGAGCATCGATCATTTAAAAAAACTATTAGATAAGCACCTGAACGACCACAAGATACAGGGATATACTATGTAATACTGACATATAATCACACACATAGGTTGGACTTGATGGACTCTTTTTTCAACCTCATCGACTATGTAACTATATGTAAATTCCATCAGGGCTCTTATTGGGCCCTTTCCTATTTGTATCTGTAGATCGATGTATGTACTATTAATAAAGTGGTTTTAAAGGCAGAAAGTTTTTTTACCTTAATGCATTCTCTGCATTAAGGTAAAACACCTTCTGTGTGCAGCTCCTTCCCAGCCCCCCCCCCAATATACTTACCTGAGTTGATCCAGTGCTGTGCATGAGAGCAGCACCGCTGCTCTCTCTATCATCACTGGCTCAGAGACACCAGTGGGTGCCATTGGCTCCTGCTGCTGTCAATCATAGACAGGGAGGAGGTAGCAGGGGGTGGGGCCGAGCCACGCTGTGTGCTTAGGAGTAAGCAAGCGGATTGCTATGGTGGGCACTTGGCATGGGGTAGGACCCAAGAGCACCAATGCGGGACCCAAGAAGAGGAGGATCAGGGCTGCTCTGTGCAAAATTATTACAAGCAGCAGGTAATTGTAACAGGTTATTACCCACTTCTGGACTGCCTGCCCGCAATGTACTGCGAATGGGCGGCCCGTAAAGGCACAGCAACGTACTAGTATGCCTCTGTCTGTTTCTGGGTTTAGGGTGGGCATGGGCAATCTTCTTTTGTCCAATTTTGGTGAGCCTGTGCGAATTGTAGCCTCAGTTTCCTCTTCTTAGCTGACAGGAGTGGCACCCAGTGTGGTCTTTTGCTGCTGTAGCCCATCTGCGTCAAGGTTCAATGTGTTGTGTGTTCAGAAATGGTATTCTGCATACCTTGGTTGTAATGAGTGGTTACTTGAGTTACTGTTGCCTTTCTATCGTCTCAAACCTGTCTGCCCATTGTCCTCTGACATCAACAAGGCATTTTCCTCCACACAACTGCCCCTCACTGGATATTCTCTCTTTTTCGGACCATTCTCTGTAAACCCCAGAGATGATCGTGTGTGAAAATCTCAGAAGATCAGCAATTTTTGAAATACTCAAAACAGCCTGTCCGGCACCAACAACCATGCCACGTTCAAAGTCACCTAAATCCTCTTTTTTTCCCATTCTGATGCTCTGTTTGAACTTCAGCAAGTTGTTTTTACCATGTCTAGATGCCTAAATGCATTGAATGTCTTTCATGTGACTGGCTGATTAGCAATTTGCATTACCAAGCAATTGGTGTAGTGGTTAGTATGTCTGCTTACCAGCATGAGGGTTGCTGGTTCAAATGCCAACCAAAATATTCTGGGGTTTATTCTCCCTGTACCTGCTTGGGTTTAGTCCCACACTCTGAAGACACGCAGGTAGGTTAGTTAGATGGATTCTCTCTAAATTGATTGGCCTTGTATATATAAGTTAGGGACCTTAGATTGTGTAAGCTCCTTGAGGGCAGGGACTGAATATGTATGGAAAATTGATGGTGCTATGTAAAAGTTACCTGTAATAATAATTGAACAGGTCTACCTAATAAAGTGGCTGGTAAGTGTATATACTTCTGGTTGCAGTAGTTCCTTTGCTCTTGATTAGATTACTAGTAAAACAAAAGGAATGTATTTTTTTATATGGTATACCTGTTATTATTATTGTATTACAGGTGTGCTGGTGGCTGCTATTGTCTGTCCTCCAGGGCTGGTACTGCTGGTGGGTACTGCTGGTTGTTACTGCTGGTGGGGATGTACTGCTGGTTGTTACTGCTGGTGGGGATGTACTGCTGGTTGTTACTGCTGGTGGGGATGTACTGCTGGTTGATACTGTTGGTGGGTACTGCTGGCTGGTACTGTTGGTGGGTACTGCTGGTGGGTACTGCTGGTTGATACTGCTGGTGGGGATGTACTGCTGGTTGATACTGTTGGTGGGTACTGCTGGCTGGTACTGTTGGTGGGTACTGCTGGTGGGTACTGCTGGTTGATACTGCTGGTGGGGATGTACTGCTGGCTGATACTGGTGGGTACTGCTGGTTGATACTGCTGGTTGATACTGCTGGTTGATACTGCTGGTTGGTACTGCTGGTGGGTACTGCTGGTTGATACTGCTGGTTGGTACTACTGGTGGGTACTGCTGGTTGATACTGCTGGTTGGTACTACTGGTGGGTACTGCTGGTGGATACTGTTGGTGGGTACTGCTGGCTGGTACTGTTGGTGGGTACTGCTGGTGGGTGCTGCAGGCTGGTACTGTTGGTGGGTACTGTTAGTGGATACTGCTGGCGGGTACTGCTGGCTGGTACTGCAGGCTGGTACTGTTGGTGGGTACTGTTAGTGGATACTGCTGGCGGGTACTGCTGGCTGGTACTGCAGGCTGGTACTGTTGGTGGGTACTGCTGGTGGGTGCTGCAGGCTGGTACTGTTTGGGTACTGTTAGTGGGTACTGTTGGTGGGTACTGCTGGCTGGTACTGTTGGCGGGTACTGCAGGCTGGTACTGTTGGTGGGTACTGCTGGCAGGTACTGCAGGCTGGTACTGTTGGTGGGTACTGCAGGCTGGTACTGTTGGTGGGTACTGCAGGCTGGTACTGTTGGTGGGTACTGCTGGAAGGTACCGCAGGCTGGTACTGTTGGTAGGTATTGCTGGCAGGTACTGCAGGCTGGTACTGTTGGTGGGTACTGCTGGAAGGTACTGCAGGCTGGTACTGTTGGTAGGTATTGCTGGCAGGTACTGCTGGCTGGTACTGTTGGTGGGTACTGCTGGAAGGTACTGCAGGCTGGTACTGTTGGTAGGTACTGCTGGCAGGTACTGCAGGCTGGTACTGTTGGTGGGTACTGCAGGCTGGTACTGTTGGTGGGTACTGCTGGAAGGTACTGCAGGCTGGTACTGTTGGTGGGTACTGCAGGCTGGTACTGGTGGTGGGTACTGCTGGCAGGTACTGCAGGCTGGTACTGTTGGTGGGTACTGCAGGCTGGTACTGTTGGTGGGTACTGCTGGAAGGTACTGCAGGCTGGTACTGTTGGTGGGTACTGCAGGCTGGTACTGGTGGTGGGTACTGCTGGAAGGTACTGCAGGCTGGTACTGTTGGTGGGTACTGCAGGCTGGTACTGTTGGTGGGTACTGCTGGAAGGTACTGCAGGCTGGTACTGTTGGTGGGTACTGCAGGCTGGTCCTGGTGGTGGGTACTGCTGGAAGGTACTGCAGGCTGGTACTGTTGGTGGGTACTGCAGGCTGGTCCTGGTGGTGGGTACTGCTGGAAGGTACTGCAGGCTGGTACTGTTGGTGGGTACTGCTGGAAGGTACTGCAGGCTGGTACTGTTGGTGGGTACTGCTGGAAGGTACTGCAGGCTGGTACTGTTGGTGGGTACTGCTGGAAGGTACTGCAGGCTGGTACTGTTGGTGGGTACTGCTGGAAGGTACTGCAGGCTGGTACTGTTGGTGGGTACTGCTGGCTGGTACTGCTGGCGTGTACTGTTGCCGGGTTCCCGACCCACCATCCCCGAGCATCAGTGTGACAGGAGCTGGCCCTGGAGGAAGAATGTAGCTGCAGTGGAGAGCAGAGCCAATGCTTTCTGTATCTTTCCTGTCCCATGTGGAGTATGTTTGGTATCACTCCACCTGATTGTTTGTCTAGGCTCTGAGGAAAAGGGCATGCCCTTGAAACGCGTCAGCCATTTGGGATATTGTCTGATCCCTACAACATCAGGTCCGGTGTTCAGAGACGCTGTCACACCATTTTGACAAGCCTTCATTTCTTGCTCATTTGTGAGTATAAACATTGTTTTTATGCTTTTAATAAAAATGTACCATTGGTAATGCACAAGGGTTTTCCCTCCTTTTTTTCTCTCTCTGCCTATGACAGGAGCCAACACAATACAGGAGGCATGGACTCGGCTTCCTCTAATGCCAGCTTCCTTCTTCACACTGATACTCGGGGATGGAACCCGCAATCTGGGCTTGCTGACCCGCCATCCCAGAGCAGGAGGTGACAGACCACATCAGAGGGCGTGCGGTTGGGCACCCCTGTTGTATTATTTCCATACTGGTGTGCGGCTATACACTTCACATTAATGGGATTTGCTGGTTGCAGTAGTTCCTCTGCTCTTGATTACTTTCATTAGATTACTGGTAAAGTAAAACAAAAGGAATTTTTTGAATAGTGTATGAGAGGCATGTAACCCCTGCCATTAATTTTCTGTGTCCCCCTTGGGGAGATTTGCCTTCACTTCCTGTCCCATAGCCAGAACAGGAAGTGCCAATTAAAGGGGACCCTCAGAAGGTGTCTTGGAAGATTTGCCCTGTATGACTTTTCTGTGGAGTATGTATAGTGTGTATGAGGAGGGTGGGATGGTGTCTTTGCCCCCAGCCATTGATAATGAGAGGAGAGCAGTGTGAGTGGCAGAGCTCGGAATTCCTGTACACGTTGTACATCTCCCCCTCCCCCGTCCTCCTCCTTCCTTCCTTCCTCCCTCTCCCCCCTCCTCCTCCTCCTCCTCCTCCTCCCCTCATCTGCTGTTGCCGCTTGTTTGCACTCGGCTGATCCAGAGCGGAAATTCCTTTCCGTTTTTGTGAATGACAAACTCATTAACAATTCATCAACACAACCTGTTCCAGCCGGCCCGTCTCCTAGGCAACCGGCGCTGGGCGCGCTGTGATTGGCCGGCGCACACAATGTATCCATTGAGACGTCCCGTGTTTGTATCCATTCAGTAGGTGGCTGGGCCGCGCGGAGCTGATTGATCCGGAGAAGGAGAGGCCATTGACTGGGATCCATTGAAGGAAGGAAGGCTCGCTCCGCTCCCTGTGCGCCCAGCGAACCGTCCTCAATGATAGACAAGCTGAGACCCGTACACCCAGACATGGCGCTCAGCAAGTCGGTGGTCTGGCTCAATGAGCAGCTGCAGCTGGCCAACGAGCGCCTCCTTGTCATGGACTGCAGACCCCCGGAGCTCTACGAATCGTCCCACATCGACGCCGCCATCAACGTGGCCATCCCCGGCATCATGCTGCGCCGACTCAAGAAGGGCAACCTACCCATCCGATCGCTCTTCACCCGGGGAGAGGACCGGGACACGTTCGCCCGGAGGTGCGGCTCCGACACCGTCATCCTCTATGATGAGGGGAGCGCCGAATGGAACGAGAACACCGGAGGGGAGTCCGTACTGGGACTACTCATGAAGAGGCTCAAGGATGAGGGATGCAAGGCGTTCTACCTGGAAGGTACCTACCGGGGGACACTTACCGGGGGGAGGATGGTCTGCCCCATGACAGGGGGCACAGGAGGGATGGTCTGCAGCATGACAGGAGGGCACAGGAGGGATGGTCTGCACCATGACAGGAGGGATGGTCTGCAGCATGACAGGGGGGCACAGGAGGGATGGTCTGCAGCATGACAGGAGGGATGGTCTGCAGCATGACAGGGGGGCACAGGAGGGATGGTCTGCAGCATGACAGGGGGGCACAGGAGGGATGGTCTGCAGCATGACAGGGGGGCACAGGAGGGATGGTCTGCAGCATGACAGGAGGGATGGTCTGCAGCATGACAGGAGGGATGGTCTGCAGCATGACAGGAGGGATGGTCTGCAGCATGACAGGAGGGATGGTCTGCAGCATGACAGGAGGGATGGTCTGCAGCATGACAGGAGGGATGGTCTGCAGCATGACAGGAGGGATGGTCTGCAGCATGACAGGAGGGATGGTCTGCACCATGACAGGAGGGATGGTCTGCAGCATGACAGGGGGGCACAGGAGGGATGGTCTGCACCATGACAGGAGGGATGGTCTGCAGCATGACAGGAGGGATGGTCTGCAGCATGACAGGAGGGATGGTCTGCAGCATGACAGGAGGGATGGTCTGCAGCATGACAGGGGGGCACAGGAGGGATGGTCTGCAGCATGACAGGAGGGATGGTCTGCAGCATGACAGGAGGGATGGTCTGCAGCATGACAGGAGGGATGGTCTGCAGCATGACAGGAGGGATGGTCTGCAGCATGACAGGAGGGATGGTCTGCAGCATGACAGGAGGGATGGTCTGCAGCATGACAGGAGGGATGGTCTGCAGCATGACAGGGGGGCACAGGAGGGATGGTCTGCACCATGACAGGAGGGATGGTCTGCACCATGACAGGAGGGATGGTCTGCACCATGACAGGAGGGATGGTCTGCACCATGACAGGAGGGATGGTCTGCACCATGACAGCCCCCCCCCCCCAAAGAAGAGGGATGGGGTCCCTGTCATGCTGCAGACTATCCCTCCTGTTAGTCTGCAGCATGACAGGGACCCCTAACAGGAGGGATAGTCTGGACATGGACTCCAGAGAGAAGGCATAGTCTGCATAGGGACAGGGACCTCAAATAGGATGGATGGGGAGGAATGTTCTACAGCATGACAGGGGCACAGGAGGAATAGTCTGCAGCATGACAGGTACCCCCCCAAAAAAAACACACAAAAAAAAGCGGAATAGTCTGCACCATGCACCAGTACTCAGGAGGGATAGTCAGCACCATGACAGGGACCCCAAAGAGGAGGAATGGTGCAGTAGTACAAGGACCCTAAAAAGAAGTGGCACAGGAGGGATAGTCTGCACTGGGGCAGGAATGGGGGGGGGTATTGTCTGGACATGGACCCCAGAAAGAAGGGATAGTCTGCAGTGTGACAGGGATACAGGAGGGATGGTCTGCAGCGATACACAGACATGGGAGTGAAAATGTGCAGTAGGACAGGGGACCCCAAAGAGGGAGGGTGGTCTGCACTGGGACCCCAAAGAGGGATGGTCTGCACCACGACAGGGACTACACCGGGACCCTAAAGTGAAGGGACAACCCACACTAGGACAGGGACCCCAAAAGAGATTTAGCCTGAACCAGCACACCGGAGGGATAGTCTGGACATGGACCCCAGAGAGAAGGGATAGTCTGTATAGAGACGGGGACCCCTGAAGAGGAGAGATAATCTACAGCAGTACAGGGACACGGGGTAGACAGTCTGCAATGGGACAAAGGAGGGACCGTCTGAAGCAATACAGGGACCTAAAGTCTGCACCAGTACAGGGACTCCTAATAGAAGGGACAGTCTGCAGCAGTACTGGGGTACAGAAGTGATGGTCCCCCAGGCAGAGGTGATAGTCTGTGTGCCAGTATTAGGGCCCCGGCAGGCATGACAGTCCAGTACTGCAAAGCTCAGATTGAGCACAGAAATGCAGTTCCAGGTGGAATGCTGACTCCCTAGACAAGAGCGATGGTCTGCCTTCAGTAGAGGCACACAGGAGTGATAGTCTGCATCCCAGCAATGCCAGGCTCATCACCTCTGTCGGATTTATTAAGCACCCAAACGATGTTCCAGCTGCCCAGGTGAGGTGTTGGGCACCCTAGACCAGAATGACAGTCTGCACATTACTTACTGCTACACATACATTACTGTTGCCTGGCATCTCCACATAAGAAAATATGCTGGCACCAGCAGCGTGACAGGTTGAGCCGGTAGCTGGCATCTGTCATTGATAGCTGGCATCCATTAGAAGAGGCTCATTGCTTCCTTAGACAGGTGTGACAGGCTACCCCAGAAGCTGACACTTGTCATTGAATGCTGGCACAGCTCATCTCCTTAGATTTTCATACAGAAATGAAGCTGGCCTTCCCATGTGACTGGTTAGCACCGTATTAAGCCTGCAGCAGCCTACCCCAGGAGCTGGCATTCATCACTGATCGCTGTCACAGCATTAGAAAGGCTCATTGCCTCGATTTTTCTATTTTACACTGAAATAAAAAGTTCCAGGAGGGGTGTCGCTCTGTACCAGCGCCTTGTTCTTGTTGCTGACAGATGGCATGGTCTCCTTAATGGACCCCTAGCCTAGGCACACAACCTGGATGTACAAATCTGCTCTATAGGAAAGTAAATCCTTCCATGCACATACATGGTGATAATGCATCTTGTAATATGGTAGTATAATGCAGGCATACAAATAAACCAATGCCAGTCTGGGTGTATTTTATAGGTACAAAGAATGCATAGTAAGATTTAAGTCACAATGGGTATTGGTATCTGTATTCTTTTTAGTGGTAGTCCTGGACTTTGACCAAATGACAGTCTTCACTAATGGGCTGGAAATAATCATTTCCTTCCTGTGTGATCGTTGTAAAGAAATCGGAGTCCACATAGCTAGTTTACTGATTATTACCACAGAGATTATCAGCAGCCATGATGAGTATATCACCACGGCTAATCGCAGCCCGAGGGATTCATTCTTTCTGTCCAAGTACAAAGTCTAACCTTATCGGAAAAGCACTGTATAAAACGTTGAGGTTGTGCTTTATTTGCATTCCATTGATGGACAAGAGGGTCTTATCAATGAAAAGTGACTACACCTTGCACTGTGCACTTGGTTAAACATTTCATTCATAAACATCAGCTCTGTGGCTTTTTTTTTTTTTTTTCTCCTTTCAGCCTGACAGTGTGCTCTAACTAGAATTCTCCCTCTGTTTTGCAGGTGGTTTTAACAAATTCCAGGCCGAGTATCCAGTGCATTGTGAAACCAATCTGGATAGTTCTTGCAGCAGTAGTTCCCCACCAGTGCTAGGCTTGGGAGGCCTCCGAATCAGCTCCGATTCTTCATCGGATATCGAATCTGACATCGACAGGGACCCCAGCAGTGCTACGGACTCTGACGGCAGCCCCCTGTCCAACACACAACCTTCATTCCCAGTTGAAATCCTGCCCTACTTATACCTCGGCTGTGCCAAAGATTCTACCAATCTGGATGTTTTAGAAGAGTTTGGGATTAAATACATCCTGAATGTGACCCCCAACCTGCCAAATCTCTTTGAAAATGCTGGGGAGTTCAGGTACAAGCAGATTCCAATATCGGACCACTGGAGCCAAAATCTGTCCCAGTTTTTCCCAGAAGCCATCTCTTTTATTGGTGAGTATCAGTGCTGTTTATCTGCTCCTTTTTATCATGCTTACTAGGGATTAACCAGAAGTCTTTTAAATTGCAAATACAAGTGCTGTGTGCCTCCTGAGTTCCTTTTTTAAATGCCTGATCTAGCCTTGGACTAGTGAACTTTCATCCTCAGTCTAACATAGTGAGATGGTAATCCGAGCACTGCAGGAAGACATTTTTGGCCGTCTGCCACATAGTACCTAATCTTCAAGCATTGTAGTGCATTTCCTTTTACAAAGGAACCCATTTTACAGCAATGTTGACATCCTGTTCCTCTTAATCGGCTGTCCCCTGTGACTTCCCTCTTTCTCTTATCCTGACTGAATAAAGCTATTGTTGCTGGCACAACAGTTGGATAATTATTTGATTTGACTTTTTTTTTTTTTTTCTGTTATCCATTTTTAAAAGACCCTTCAGGCTGGTTCATACCAGATGCAGTCCAGTGCGTGGTGGGTTTTTGATTTTATTTATTTTTTTTTTTTCTGCAGATTATATGGGAACTAGTGGCTTGGTTAACGCAACTGCATTCAGTTCCAGTGCAGTTAAAAAAAAAAAAAAAAAAAAAGCATTCGGACTGTTTCTGTGGTGTGAGCCAGCACTTCACGTACAGAAAAATACTAGCTGATCTGCCAGAAATGCACCTGTTTTTAAATCCTGTTATGAGACGTTAACACAAGGGTTATTTACTAAAACCTGGAGCGCAAAATCTAGTGCAGCTGTGCATAGATGTCAATCGGCTTCGTTTTATTGTTAAGGTTAGAAGCTGATTGGAACACTCAGAATCTGGTGCAGCTGTGCATGGTAGCCAGTTTTAGTAAGCGTGGCCCACAGTGTATGAATGTAGTCAGTCCTTCCAGTTAGCTTTTGCTAAAGTACTCAACAACTCTCAATCTCCAATCTCTACAACATAAAGGCTAATTATTCTGTACCCCAAGATGAGTACTAGGAGGGTTCTTTTAGATAAAACAGGAAATGTATAGAGGACAGCTTGGAATTTCTACAAGATCAGCAGTGTGCAGATTTATATTTATTTATTTTTTTCCCCTTTTTTTTTTTCTTGTTTCAGATGAGGCTAGAGGAAAAAAATGTGGTGTCCTGGTACACTGCCTTGCAGGAATCAGCAGGTCCGTCACAGTCACGGTGGCCTATCTCATGCAGAAGCTAAACCTTTCCATGAATGATGCTTATGACATAGTCAAGATGAAGAAGTCCAACATTTCCCCCAACTTTAATTTTATGGGTCAACTGTTGGATTTTGAAAGAACATTGGGACTTACCAGCCCTTGTGACAATCGTGTCCCTCCTCAACAATTGTATTTCTCAAGTCCAGGCAATCAAAATGTCTTTAAAGTAGATTCTTTGCATTCTACGTGAGACTGAATCGCTGCAATATGTTGGTGGTAATCATTCCTATTCAGAAAAGTTTCTTTGTCTGTCACAAGCTTTTGACAGATGTGTTTTCAATAGGAGGTAATAACCTGTGAATCAAGATCATTAAAGTGAGAAGAGATGGCTAGTTGAAGTCTCCGAGTTCTGGAGAGCGGAATCTTTGGACCTCCAAATGATTTAGCAGGGTTATATGAGAGCACTGCCTTAATAATGCAGTGGCTTGAGATCCAATCAAGTAGAGTTGGACTGCAAACAATCCATGTGTCTTGGATGGAATATATATATATATATATATATTTTACGTATATATCCTTGTCTTCTGTGAAGACCGGTTCTCCTAAAATTCAAAGGAGCCAAAGAAAGCATTTAAAACTTCAAAAGAATTTGAAAGTACTTGGTTTTTCGTTGTCTTTGTTTTTTCAATTTACAAAGTTCTGTAAATATTCACTTTTTTTTTTTTTTTTTTTTTTTTTTTTTATGTAGCACAATCAATATTTTTACCTTTTTAAAAAGACATGAGGTGGACTGGACTTTACATAAATGGTTTTCAGAAAAAGTGTAGCAGAGTTCAGTAGTCATTATTGCTTAAGCTGAGCCACATGTTGCGTGGGTTAGTGGTAGTTGTAATGGCTAATGTTGCTCTTCAGCATCGGGATATGAAGATCTTGTATTTTGTATGCACAGAAGGTTGTTCATTTACAATTGTAATTCTGATTTACATTCATGTAAACTGTGTTTGCCTGAGCTTTTGTGAACCACATAGTGGTTTTTAACACTTTAATTGCTCTTAAACCTAATGTGAATTACCTCTGACCTTTTTATGGAGCTGCACCTAAAATGCTATGGTATGTATGAGGTTGTTTGTGTGGGGGTTTTTTTTTTTTTTTTTTGTTTCTTTCTTTTTTGGATTGTGTAAACTGGAAGTATGTACCAGTGACCTGCAAAACGTAGATTGCACACTTATTGCCAATAAGGGAGATGCAATGTGCTCCCAAATGTCCACGGAATAAAGTTTTAAGAAATTTATTATAGATCTTTAAATTATTAATAAATCACTATTTTGGTTATTGAACATATGTGCATTCTTTTGTGTGGGTGTTTTCCAGACACTGGGTCTCTAAAACCATTCGTTGTGAGATGTACTAACTGTCATGTGTCCACACTGCTGCACAGTCACTCTACCCTGACCATTGGCGCCAATTTTGATTTTCTACACAAGTAGATTATACGACCCTGTACAGTTATTTGTACTGTATAGCACATTTGACATGTTGCAGATGTATCCATGTGTAATAGTGTGACTGACCATGTAGTACACTACACCCCCCCCCCCCCCCCCCCCCGAATTGGAGCTGCTTTGTGTGACTTGAGATGTTTGTGATGTACAGTATATTCTCCCTAGATGGCTTGTGTCTGGTGGCAAACCAAAAATGCAGCCTTCAGCAGGCTCTAACTTGTGCGTTCCTCCCACATACACCAGGGTTGCCAACCATCAGTAAAGTCATTGACCATCTGTAAAGTGTGTGTGTGTGTGTGTGTGTGTGTGTGTGTGTGTGTGTGTGTAAAAATGCATTTCTTCCCTGTACATACCCTGTCTTAGTTGCTCCTTCCTGCTCCCCCTCATCTTGCCTTGGCTACATGTGTGATGGGCAGCTGCTGTTGAGGAGAGCAGGATAAATCTGGACTGTGTTCTTCAATGGAGATGCAACATAGTCACCCTAGGACCTTAAGTGTTAAGACTACAGAACACCTCCCAATCTCAATTACCTAGGGTGGAGATGTTCTGTAGTCAACGGCTGAAAACAATGCTAACTCAGCACTGTGCCGGGGGGGAGGAGGGGTCGGAGGAGGAATGTCAAGTGTGCTACTTTCCTGGCAGGTTCACCGGGCATTTCTTGCACTTATTAAAAGGCTATAACAAAATACAATTGAAAGTATGTTTGACACATACAACAGAGGTCTCTTTCTTGAAACACTACATAAATTGGGATGCAAAAAAAGCTGTCTTTGTTTCTGCTGGCTATTGATTAATCTGACGTGTTCTGCACTAAGGCATAGTGCTTTCTCAAAGTGATCTTTAAGAAAGAACTGTGCCTGCAATTGAATTATATCAGCTTGTTTCTGCTGGCTATTGCAGTTTACTGCTTCCTGGCTTGGGCTGTGTAATTTTGAAAACTGGTCCGGTGGAAAAGGGGCCACTGCTTTGTACATTATGGATTGCAGCTGTATTTAAGCACAGCATAAGAGAAGTTCATTAAGCCAGCCGTAGATGATTCCAATCTTGGCTAGTTCAGCAGAGATCTATCGAGATTCGTACCATCTACGGACAGGCTGAATGTACCCAAGTAGATGCATCTAGCATGTTAAATTTTCGGCATGTGCTTATTGTTGCCTGCTATATTCAGTAACCATAATCGCTGTGCGTTCTCCTGGCATGGATGGCTCCTCACGCCACCTGTGGTTGCAGGAAAGATCGCATCATCTATGGCCTGCCTTGGAATATACATAGGGTTGCCACCTCATCCCTTTATAACCAAACGCATATTAATTACACCATTTCTGTGCCTGATTAAGGTGGTAATTGAACTCTGTGCCTTATCTGCATAAAATTAGCCTCAGAACCTGTGTAATTTATGTGTTTGGGTTTAAAGGGATGGGATGAAGTGGCAACCCTAAATTATACATACACTATGAATTGTAACTAAACCCAAAAACAAACAAATATATTTGCCTTTATTTTCGTCTGGCTAGTAATACACCTCTCCCTTTTTTGTACGTGACTACATTTACTCCACTGTATCTACAGAGGAGCAATGTAGCCACCCTAGCACCGCAGCATTGTCAATCAGTGGTGTTGATGGACTTAAGATGGCCATATCAGTTTTTATGTTTTAAAGTCCCATCATGCCTGTGTGTGTTATGCTTGTGGCTGTCAGTCTTGCTATGCCTCATGGGACTTGTAGTTCTGCAACAGCTGGAGGTCCGCTAATTGCATACCCCTGATTAAGGATGAGCGTGTTCGCATGCTGAGCCTGCCAGGAAGTCGGCACTGTGCTAATCACAAGCAGTGAGACATTTCCCGATGTGCGGCTGCAGAGATCGGGAAATGTCTCCCTACCTGTGATTAGCGCCGTGCCGAGTTCCTGGCGGGCTCGGCACGTTCAGCATGCGAACACGCCGGAGCTCATCCTTATCCCTGATCTAGCGTGTGGCCACTAATATAGGAGGAGTGTTACTGGCCAGATCACCAGGTGAAAACGGGGGGGGGGAAACAAATGCAGACACAACATCTGGTAAGCTGTTAAATACCACTTTAAGGATCTCCAAACTCCCTCATTCAAAACCTATACAAATACAGTGGTTTGTTAATGTTAACATGCCCTTTAGCGCAATATGGGGGCTACCATTAACCTGTTGCTGCTTGCGCTATAGCCAAACGACAGCTACAGTGCGGGCTTACTTTGCGGGGAGGGCGTCTATTGACTTCCTCCCGTGATTGCCCTTCCCATGCACCCCCCCCCCCCCCCCTATGGCGCATGAGTGGTGTACTATGTGGTCGCCGGGTCAGAAGGACTCGGCTGATCACAGATCGGCGGAAAGGGCCAATCACAGCGGACCTTTAACATGTGATCAGCTGTGCCTAATCACAGCTGACCACGGATGTCAACACAAGCCGGTAATAGGCTTTTCTCTCCTCACGCTGTCAGCATGTCTTAGAGATGTTGGCGCTGATTATCAGTGCTGCTAATCAGTGTCGCCTATCGATGCAGCCTCATCAGTGAAGGAGAAAAATGACCTGTTTGCTAAATTTTATAACAAACTATGAAAACATTTTTTGGTATTTTTTCATTTGTTTAGCAAAAAAAAAAAACTAGCCGTGATCAACTACCACCAAATGAAAGCTCTATTTGTGGGGGAAAGAAAAAAAATGTCATTTGGGTACAGCGTTGCATGACCATGCAATTGTCATTCAAAGTGTGACAGTAAGCCAGTGGTTAATGACCACTTTCTAAAATGGCAAGGTGGATATCTTTTTAGCTTAAACACTACTGTGTCACTGACTTACACGTATACAGATCAGGAAACCTTAGAAGTCCTCGTCTGTATATTCAGTCTAGGTCAAGGACTAAATGTATTCAAACAAGAGGGTCTGTATGACAGCCAGACAGACTTTTCAGAGGCAGAGCTCTGCAAAGGCATGTTTCACTCATAGCATGAACAAGGTCCCAAGTATTTTAGCTATTACTGGTAATTTGCAAAGAAGGGTGTTATTTGCTAGCCATATACAAATGTGAGAACTTTGCCTTACTGTACAACCTGCCACCTACAACAGAGCGTTTTTAGTAGGGTGGTATTAATGTAAAAGGTTGCACCTTGGTGGTTAAGTCCTGCTCACATCTTTTTTGAGGGATTCACACACAATTCTGTTTGTTACACGTAGAATAGCCCATTCACTTGTGGCAAGGGATCTCAGGGACTAAGTTTTGGCCCTGTGACCCAGGCACGTTTTTACACGTGCATTTTGCTGCAATTCTGGTGCGCTATGTGACAATCGTGGCAAAATCTCACCACGTTTGGGGTTTACCAATATGGATGAATGACTATATCCGAATCCCCGAATTACAGTATAAACGAAGTTTACAGAATGCTCCAAATTCAATTCAAACTGTAAACATGTTTCTGAAATCAAAGACTATGGGGGTTACTTACTAAAGGAAAATCTACTTTGTACTGCAAGTGCACTTGGAAGTAAAGTCGCTGTAGATCTGAGGGGGACATGCAAGGAAAATAAAAAACAGCATTTTAGCTTGCACATGATTGGATGATAAAATCTGAAGAGCTTCCACTCATTTCCGATCTACCCCTCAGATTTAGAGTGACTGCACTTCCAAGTGCACTTGCAGTGCAAAGTGGATTTGCCTTTCATAAACAACCCCCTGTGTGTGTTATTAGAGTACCATTTTGAAATAATTCTGTTTTAGTTAAGCCAAAGGTGATTTAAAGAGTCATTGTAATCATTTGATGAAGATTTTTCTTTTGTTTGTTCACTTTGACACATTCGAATCAAAAAAAATAAATATAAGGTTTTCGATTTAGGACAATGTACGGTTTCGAATTTAAAAATTCGGTTAATTCTAAGAAAATGATAAAAAGACATAAAATGAATTCTGAATACGAATTGAACGAATCAACCGAATTTAACTAAACTGAATAATTAGATTAGCGAATCTAAAGGAAACAAAACAAATTTTTTCGTCATGTACACGTCTACCATAAGTGTCAGATTCTGCAGGATATTCAGCCAGTTTCTTTTAATGCAGAGATTGGTGGGGAGAGCATCAGGACAGGCCGAGTTTTCTTTGCAGGGTTGCAAGCTTGCTTTTAAGTAAAACTATAATGGTGTTAGTAATATTTTTCCTGCGTGTTCTGAAGTTTATAAGCTTTTGATTACATAAAAATATTTGTTTTTTTAAATAGACTTTCAGCAAAGCGTAAAGACAGGGAGGGGAGATGCGTTCCTCTTCTGACTCATTCAGCTCTGTGTGTTCTTGACTGTATGTGGGAAAAATATAATATTTATATACAAAAACAAATTAAAAGGACATAAAACAAAATAAATGAATGAGGAGAACATTCAACAACAGTTACAGCTGCAGAATACAGTGGCCAGTGGCGTCTCTAGACTATGGCACCAGGGACACTTGCCCAAGGTCTCCTATGTGGTGCCCTGAATCTAGTTTGAATACTACAGAGCAAGGAACTGTGTCAGTGTGACCTATGATGCAGTGATAAAGGGAGAAATATCTAATCTCACATCAGAGGACCTGGGAGGAAACGACATGGAATTTGTACAATGGATACTGCTCCCACTTACCACCATTAAAAGGGGGGACATTGGACTGACCAGTAGTAAGGGACACTTTTCTCCTGATCAACAGCAAGAGGCACTTCTCCACTGATCAGCAGGGAAATTGTCCACTAACATCTAAAGGAACACTAAAGCTGGATACACACTATACAATTTTCTGTAGATTTTTGTCTTTAGATTTATCAAAATCATATAATATGAGGTCAAACCTTAAGAGTCAGGAAAGGGAGGGGACAAGCAAGCGCCCTCCCCCCTGAACCATACCAGACCGCATGCCCTCAGCATGGGGGGTGGGTGCTTTGGGGCAGGGGGGCTCTGCGCCCCCCACCCCAAAGCACCTTGCCCCCATGTTGATGGGGACAAGGGCCTTTTCCTGACAACCTTTGCTTGGTGGTTGTCGGGGTCTGCGGGCAGGGGTCTTATAGAAATCTGGATCGCCCCCAGATCCTGGCCTCCCCCCTATGCGAATGAGTATGGGGTATATTGAACCCCTACCCATTCACCAAAAAAAAGTAGTGTAGTGTGAAAAAATACAGTCGACAGTTCCGATAACCACTGGGCAAGGGTTGTCGGGAAGAGGCCCTTGTCCCCATCAACATGGGGGCAAGGTGCTTTGGGGTGGGGGGGTGCTCGCTCGTCCCCTCCCTATTCTGACCTGTCAGACTGCATGCTCGGATAAGTGTCCAGTTTGGATTTTGGGGGGGACCCCACGCCATTTTTTTTTTACATTTTGGTGTGGGGGGGTCCCCTCCAAATCCATACTAGACCCAAGGGCCTGGTATGAACCTGGGTGGGGGGGACCCCACACCGTTTTTTTTTTTTCACAATTTTTTTTTGTCCGGCAATTTTTTTTTTTTTTTACATTCAGCAGGGAAGCCCGCTGTCAGGTGATGACTCATCGGTTGTTAAGGATGCGGCAGCCGGCTTCCCGACCCCCTCCTTAGCAACCAGTTGCTTACAGTGAATGTACAGGTAAACAAAAAAAAACACAAATTGCAAATCGTGGTAAAAATGCGGTACTTGGATGCGGGTCCATTGAAGTCTATTACATGCAAAACGCTGCACTTTGTGGGAAAAAAAGTCCCTGACCCTTTCCAAAAACACAGAGGCACAAAAATGCATTGATGTGAACGTGTTCTATAGGAACTCATGTTAAAAAAATTCCCTGCATTTCTGCAACATGCATCAAAAAAACACATTAGTGTGAATCGAGCCTAACTTCAGCTTGTTCAATTAGGTTTTGACGAAAAACCTGGAAGCTGATTGATTGAGCTGCAGCAGATCTTACACTCTCCAGTTTTAGTAAATCAGTCCCAGAGAACTGACCCCTGCACTCTTACTGCTGCTATGTTTTACGTTACTTAAGCCTAGTACACACCACTATTTTTTTTGCAGGTTGAACGAAAAAAACCTGACAGCTCAGGTCAGAGCAGCTGTCCTAACAATCCAATGTTAGTACAGCTATCTCCCTTGCTGTTCTATTGTGTTCTGACAGGGGGACAATCCCCCCGGCAGAACACTCCTGTAAGCGCTAGCCTTTTTCGGTCATGGACCTTCGACAGAAACCGGTCGAACGATTGGCTTCTGTTGGACCGGCCCACATACATAGGCACTATGTACGCTATGTTGTACTTTACATAGTCCTGACCAAAGTGTTCATGGTCTCAACATCTGCTGGTATTAATGATGTTTTTGTTTAAGGTGGGGTCAGACAACGTGTTAACTTCCTCTGTTCAGAAAGGTAAATATAATGGAAAAATGTACTTTTATTTATAATGATCATTTTTCCTGAGGTCTATATGTTTGAGAGACTGTTCAATGTGACACAGTAATTAAGGACATGAGTTTGCAGTCTACATAGTGTATAGTTCTGTTTAATCGTCTCTTTTTTTAGCCACACCTACTGTTTTCCACAATTAGGCCACACACACACCATTCACCACAAAGCAAAACATTTTTTTCCCACTGTGCCCCCTTTAACAATCTTAGCAATGCCCCAGACAATGACTCTATGGGTATACAGGGGTAAATAGTCATGTAGGCACAAGTCAACTGCTCTTGGGCATCAAACTTCATGCAGAAAGTCAGGGGAGGATAAAACTGGCATTGACAAACACTGTTGCCCCCATTTATTGTAGGACAGGAATATATTGATTAGGGCAGGGTTTTTTTTTTTTTTTTTACCCTTCTTATAGACCCTCTACCCACACTAAAAGCAGTTAACTCATATACATGTAATTGCTCACACAACCTGGCCAAAAAAAGATTGATTAGGATATTGTCAATCTCATGTCTATCATAGTTGCCAACATTGTAAAAAAAATTATAGGGACTGTTTTTTGGCTGTAGGCAGAGTCTTATTATAATTAGGGGGCGGGGCATGTGTTTGTAGGCGTGAGATAGCAAAAAAAGAAAATTGCGATGCCAAAAAATGAGCGTGGTTTACGAGAAATAGTGGGCGTGGCTTATATGGGCGTGGCTCAAATGGGTGTGTGGTTAGAGTCTGAGATGAATGAGAGATGGAGAAAGAAAGGGGAAAAGAGGGAGGGAGAGAGAAAAAAGGAAAGAAGGAGAAAGAAGGAAGGAAAGAGGGACGGAGGGACAGCAGGCCCAGATCCTACACCATCACCATGGTTGTTGTGGTATCAGAATGATTGAAGCGCATTATTACTATTATTACATTGTAATATAGAATGAAATCATTCAACTCACCATAATCAAGAATCAGTGGGACCCCTGAGCGTGTCACCTGCCATGTCGCCTGCCACCAGATGCCATCAGGTGCCCCCAGCAGAGTCCGTCCTTGCATCAGGTGCCCCCAGCAGAGTCTGTCCTTACATCAGCTGCCCCCAGCAGAGTCCGTCCTTACATCAGGTGCCCCCAGCAGAGTCCGTCTTTACATCAGGTACCCCCAGAAGCAGAGGCCCTCCTTTCAGATCTGTGTCCCTGGCAGCGGAGCCCTGCTTTACATCTGGTGTCCCCCAGCAGCGCAGCCCTCCTTTACATCTGGTGTCCCCCAGCAGTGGAGCCCTTCTTTACATCTGGTGTCCCCCAGCAGTGCAGCCCTCTTTTACATCTGGTGTCCCCCAGCAGTGGAGCTCTCCTTTACATCTGGTGTCCCTGGCAGCGAAGCCCTCCTTTACATCTGGTGTCCCCCAGCAGCGAAGCAACAGAGCCCTCCTTACTTCAGTGTCCCCAGCAGCTGGCAGCAGCGGAGCCCTCCTTACAGAGCAATCTGTGTCACCAAGCAACAGAGCCCTCCTTACACCTACCAGTGTCCCTGGCAGCAGCATCGGAGCCCTCCTTACAGAGTGATCTGTGTCCCCAGCAGTGCGGCAGCTACTGTTCCCGGCAGTTCCCGGCTTTCTCATGTGTGTGTTCAGTGGGCAGGGGAGAAGCTGATTGGCTGCCCCTCCCCTCACCACTGAACACAAGGGGAATTAATCCTCGTGACGGCAGCGGCAGCCATCTTTTTATAGCCCGCCGGTAGTTTTTTCCTAATACATTCCCGATTTTCCCGGGACAAAGGCAAAATCCCGGAAATTAATCAGGACGAGCTCCGATCGGGACGAGGGTCCCAAAATCGGGATTGTCCCGGGAAAATCGTGACTGTTAGCAAGTATGGTCTATGAACATTTTATTGTATATCTAAACCCAAGAACAAATATGTAATATTTTACAGATTACCAGTCTTTAAAGCAGAACCCATACCAACTTAATAAAAAATAATGTTCTTTAGCAAGGAACATACATTCCACATTAATAATTATGCTACCAAAACAAGTGTGTGCTGTAAATTGCCTCCAGTATTCCTGTTTCTTCTTGCTGGAGGCTGCCATTTTGCTGAAGCCCAGAGCTCCTGAGCAGCAGTAAATCTTGAGGCTGTCAACAGATCAGCCTCTAGTGGCTCTGATTTTTGGCACAGTACCAAATAATAGAGAGCAACTGAGCATGTGTAGTGCAGGGTGATTCCGTGTATTACTAGATTTTAAACAGTATAGGCAATTATTTTTAATGTGTTGCATAACTATATCTGCAAAAGAGGCCAGCCTGAAGTGATCTAGCAGGACTTAATTTTCTGACTAAAGTTTCACTTTAAATGTGGTGGCTGTAGGAATGAACTTATTTCATACCCCTCCTTTTTTTTCTCCTTGTAAAAGTGCCAGTGAAACACTTTCTGTCCTAGGGTGATGGTGCTTACTCACTATACTGTATCAAAGGTTGTCACATACCTAGCACAGGAAGTGTGTTAGTGCTACAGAACAGCTCCCCATCTACTTGTCTGTATAACATAGGGAGTAAGTGTTCTCTAGTCTGTAGATTAGAACTGGTCAGGACCGATAACCACCACTGAAGAGTCCACAGTAGCTTGCAAGCTCACTGGATTTCTGGCAGAATCACTAAATATTTTTTTGCACTTATCAAACAGATATAACAAAACATTTTTCAATGGTATATTTAACAGACCTAAAGGGAGAAAATCAGAAAATTTCATTGTTAGGGTTTACATTAAAAATGAATAGCTTGGAGAGCCACTGCTTTTGAAAAGCTATGGCCAGCATGGCTTCAGCAGCAGGTTCAGTTACACCATTATATTCGACTTTTACATTGTTTTTTCTTTCTTTTACAGAACTGTATGCTTTGTGCTTTGCTGCTAAAAAGGGAACTAGAGGAAAGAACACAGGGAAGGGAAGGGGGTGGTGTGAGTTATGTTATTATTTGCAGATGTTTTTTTTTTTTTTTTCTGTGTATCATGGAAGATTTTTTTTCTTGCATGCTTATAGAAGTATAGGGGCTACCATGGCTGAACTCCTTTTCTGTAAACAGTAGTTCTAAAGTTGTCATGCTGATCCAAATGTCTTCAATAGTTTCTGATTCCCTGAACTAGAAGAAGGCTTGACTTGAGTCTGACTTCAGTTTGCTTTTTCCAGGGATTTAAAGGGGTTCTAAACTCAAAGGTTCTTTTTTTTTTTTACCTTAAGGCCTCATTTACACTTGCTTCGGCTCCAACACACATTAGCGGCTAGTTTACACTTGCTTCAAAACAAATCTTTGGACAGGCTTTGTTAAAGCTCTCTGAACGCTAGTCAAAGCTCCTGTCACTAAATAAAATGGTTAGCTTACAGTCCTGTTTACACCTTGCTTTTGCTTTGCTTTGCTTCGGCTTCGCTTCAAAAATTATACCCCTTGTAGCTTTAGTGGTGCTTCAAAGCGTCTTCAAAGCCTCCATAGAAGTCTATGGCAAAGTTCGCTTGAAGCCTCACTGAAGCCCCATCGAAGCCCCACCAAAGGTTTATTGAAGCCCCACCAAAGCCCCACCAAAGGTTTATCGAAGCCCCATTGAAGCTCCACCAAAGGTTTATCGAAGCCCCATTGAAGCTCCACCAAAGGTTTATCGAAGCCCCATCGAAGCTCCACCAAAGGTTTATCGAAGCCCCATCGAAGCTCCACCAAAGGTTTATCGAAGCCCCATCGAAGCTCCACCAAAGGTTTATCGAAGCCCCATCGAAGCTCCACCAAAGCCTCATCAAAGCCCCACCAAAGCCTCATCGAAGCACCAAGCAAAAGCAAGGTGTAAACAGGACCGTAGGCTAACAAATTTATTTAGTGACAGGAGCTTTGACTGGCGCTCAGAGAGCTTTAACAAAGCGTGTCCGAAGCTATGTTTTGAAGTAAGTGTAAACTAGCCCTAATGCATTCTCTGGATTAAGGTAATAAAAATTCCAATACCTGCCTAACCCCCAGCCTCTCTTGATCCAGCATCCAGCGCTCTCCCGTCTGTAGAGCCTCTCTGCTGTTCTCTCTTACTGATATCACAGGAGACTCAGACAGCAGTGGGAGCTATAGGCTCCCACTGCTGTCAGTCAAATTCAATGATGGAGGAAGTGGGGTATGTGGCCGAGTCACACTGTGAGTGTCACACACAGACTGGCTAGGGAGTGCGTCTGCACGGGTGCCCCCAAAGCACATGGCTTGGTATGGGGGCACCCGCAAGACAAAGGAGAGGACAGCGCCGATGGGGGACTCCAGAAGAGGAGGTAAATGGCCACTGTCCTTGCACAAAGCAGGTAAGTTTAACATATTTTTTTTATTTTAGGAGAAAAAAATGGAGCCTTTAAAATCACTTTATTTTGTATTTTTTTAACATAAGGAATGTTTATTGAAAAAGATACAACATAGTACAAATGTGAATTTAAACAGGAGTACAGATTATGACAACATATTGGTATACAATCATGAATAGATACATACAAGTAAAAAAAAAAAAAAGGACGATAAGGAAAATGAAGGTCCTTCCCAGGCAATCAGCTATCTCCACCATACGTCTACCACACATCATTGAGAACACATCAAAATATACAAATATAGGGGAGCCCCATCACTTCACCATCCCCGTCTGTCATCACTCCAGAAGTAATGGAGGGGGAAGGGGGGGGGGACAGGGAGAAGGGTCCTCCAATATCCTTACAGGGCCAGATCCAAAAGAGAGGAAGTCAGGATGGGGAGGAGTGGGAAGGGGGGAAGATAACCAGGACAGCCTGAGGTTAAGTACTACAGGCGGTCTCCTAGTTACAAACATCCAACTTACAAATGACTCCTACTTACAAACGGAAGGAGACAACAGGAAGTGAGATGAAATCTACCCCTAGGAAGGGAAATTCTCTCCTGTAAGGGTTATTATGGGAAAAATGTGTCTCGTCCACTGATGCTTTATCACCCAGACTTGTTTCCACAATAACCCAACATTTTCAAAATCCAATTGTCACTGGGATGGAAAGTGAGGTGAAATCTTCTGAACAGGGGCACAGACAGCAAAACAAATGTTACAGGGGTGATAACCCTTCACTATGCTATCAAAAAAGCTTAAATATTGTTTTTTTGGCTGGAGCGACACTTGTACCTGTTCAAACTTACAAAGAGATTCAACTTAAGAACAAACCTACAGACCCGATCTTGTTTGTAACCCGGGGACCGCCAGTATACTTAATAATACCATACAGTTAAATTGAGGGGGAGGTGATTATGCATACAACACCTAGGGGGTTAATTATGAAAGCAAATCCACTTTGCACTACAAGTGCAAACTACAAGCGCAAAGTGCACTTGAAATTGCACCGAAAGTTCACTTGGAAGTGCAGTCACTGTAGATCTGAGGGGGACATGCAAGGAAAATTTAAAAAAACAGCATTTTAGCTTGCACATGATTAGATGATAAAATCAGCAGAGCTTCCCCTCATTTCAGATCTACCCCTCAGATTTACAGCGACTGAACTTCCAAGTGCACTTTTAGTGCAATTTCAAGTGCACTTTGCACTTGTAGTTTGCTCTTGTAGTTTGCACTTGTAGTTTGCTCTTGTAGTTTGCACTTGTAGTTTGCTCTTGTAGTTTGCACTTGTAGTTTGCTCTTGTTGTTTGCTCTTGTAGTTTGCACTTGTAGTTTGCTCTTGTAGTTTGCACTTGTAGTGCAAAGTGGATTTGCCTTTAGTAAATAACCCCCCTAGTGTCCACAGGACAATAAAAGAAAGAAGTTCTTGTCAGTTATCTCACAAAGTAAGGTGTCTAGCCTGTATCCATGATGACCATATTTTGTCAAACTTCTTTGGGCTTTGATATCATTTTAAGCTGGCCAAGCATTTTTTTTTTTTCATTCGGCCAGTGGGCTGAAGGAAAAATAATAATTCTTCCATCCATACAACTGAGGTGGAGGAAGAAATCTCCCCCGCTGGGTCATTGTATTGTGAAAGTGGCTCCTGCAGTTTTCGACAATGTCCCTTCAACAGAAGATGATCAAACGTCTGACTTCTGTTGAGCAGGGACTGTCACACACTAATCGGAATTTGGCTGGTCCCTGCAGAATCGGATGGCCAGCTTTAGGAATTGCAGTTTTTCTTTTATCAGTGGGGTTTTTCTTTCAAATTACACATCTAAAGGTGAATTATTAACAAAACAAAACACCTTGAAAAGCAAATGCTGATTCCTGGGTTGCATCCTACTTCCAGGGCAGTGAAGTTGAGAAACTTGTTTGCAGAATGTGGATCGATGACTAACAAGAAACATTTTAATTCACAGTTAAAGTGGAAGTAAACCCTGTTTTTGAACTTGTACCTACAGGTAAGCCTATAATAAGGCTTACCTGTAGGTACAGTGAATATCTCCTAAGCCGCCACAGTTTAGGAGATATTCATACTGCATGTAGCCGGGGACGTCACTGGCGCAATGCGCTCTGAAGGGACGGCCAATCAGAAGGCCAAATGACGCAAACCTGGAAGGAAGACTAAGTGAAGATGGAAGCCCTGTCAGTGGTGACAGCTCGCTGCTGGAGTGCTTAGTTCTAAGGTAAACATTTCATAATGTGCTAGTATACGATGCATACTAGCACATTATGCCTTTACCTTGTAGGTGAAAAAAAAAAAATAGGCTTTGGTTTACTACCACTTTAAATGTTCCAAGTGTTAATTGCTATCTGAATGTTGAGCCTACACAATGGGGGTTATTTACTAAAGGAAAATCCACTTTGCACTGAAAGTGCACTTGGAAGTGCAGTTGCTGTAGATCCGAGGGGGACATGCAAGGGAGATTAAAAACAGCATAGCTTGCACATGATTGGATGATAAAATCAGCAGAGCTTCCACTCATTTCAGATCTACACCTTAGATTTAGAGCGACTGCACTTCCAAGTGCACTTTTAAGTGCACTTGCAGTGCAAAGTGGATTTGCCTTTCGTAAATAACCCCCAATATGTTTATTCTCTAAAAAGAATCCATACACAGCCAATACTTAAAGTGGTTGTAAACGGTTGATTTTTTTAAAATAACAAACATGTCTATACATACCTGCTCTGTGCAATGGTTTTGCACAGAGCAGCCCCAAGAAGCCCTCTTCTTCTGGGCTCCCCCACTGACGCTTCAGGCCCCGCCCCCCGCTCCCATGACGCAGCTTTTGCTTGACAGCAGCAGAAGCCATTGCTATCAATCTATCCAATGAGGAGAGTGACAGCGGCCGGAGCAGCTGCATTCATGCACATCGATGGATCGGGCCCAGGTGAGAAAGGGATAGGTTGCTACGTTCCTATTTACAGTCAGACCATGGAAAACAAATGCAGCTACCCTCTAACTTGAAGCTATATTACAGCTGCAAAAAAAAATAAAAAATTGGAGGAGGCTAAGAGAGTTTTGACTTAAGAATACATACCTGAATATAATTTTGTTTTAAACCAGAGTTTAGTGTCACTTTAATGTGCTTAAAAATAAAGAAGAACATTTTATCAATAGCTGAGTTTGAGAGAGGGGAAATTGCTGGCATTAGGTCAATATGTTGTACTGTGAAACTGCCTGAATTGTTGAGAAGAATGTTGATTTGTTAATCAACTAATGGGCAAATGTGGGCGAACGCTAGAAGACTAGCTACAGTTCTGACTAGGACAATCGGGTAAAAAAGTCAAAGGGTTTTATTTATCAATGTGTTCATTTAAGATGCTCTAATTTTCACATATGATTCAGAAAACTTTTATAAATATACTCCAGAGAGTTTTTTTGAATGGTATTGCAGATTAAATAGTTGACCTCAGCCCTAATCATATCAGTCATCAACAGTGCTAGACCCTTCAGATCAATTATCATTAATTAGCTTGCAGCAGGAGGTCTGTCTCTACGCCGTTTACCCCTAAACAAAGCAAATAAATGTGGGCATGGGGGAAATGGACTATTGAGAGTCAAATGCAGGCCAAAGACAGTGCAAATTTCTCCATCAACACAGACAGGGGAATCCCTCCTGCCGAGACATTATCTGCTCCCAGCGGGGGGTAAGCCGAGAAGACAGTGAGTATTGCTAGCGTCTATAGCAGCCGCTAGCGATAATTGCAAGTGAAATCCAGCAGGTTGGTTGTACCCAAGTTGATCGATCGATCAACTTTGTACATTCAGCCTGCCCATACACAGTTTGAATCTTGGCCTGTTCCTGCTAACCTGGATGAAATTCAAATCCACTATGGCAGGTCAAAGCGTATTTATTTGGGTCAATTAACAATTAAAACAACAAAAGTTCAGAAAAGGATTGAGAGAGATGGCTGTCCGGACTCCTCATTTTAGAAAGCCACACACACCGGTTATACCTTAAATGTTCAGTTTTTTTTTTTTTTAAACAAACATGTCATACTTACCTCCTCTGTGCAGTTGGTTTTGCACAGAGTGGCCCCGATTCTTCTCTTTTGGGGTCCCTCAGCAGTGCTCCTGGCTCCTCCTGTTCTCAAGTGCCCCGTTGGAGAGACACTTTTCCTCGGGGCACTCATGTTCTCCCGTTCCCTGCTTCTGCATTTATTGACACAGACAGCGGGATTCGGCCCCGCCCCCCAGCTCCCGCGTCATTGGATTTGATTGACAGCAGCGGGAGCCAATGGCTGCGCTACTATCAATCTATCCAATCAGGACACGATACACCGGTTGGAGCTAGTGTGCTCGTCCCCGCCGCTGGAAAGACTGGGTTCGGGTAAGTGAAAGGGGGTCTCTGGGGGGCAGCTGCAGCACAGAAGGTTTTTCAGGTAAAAATCCTTGAGGGTTTACAATCCCTTTAAGCCAGTGGTCTCCAAGCTTTTCAGTACGAGGGCCACATTATATATTTTACAAATAGTCGTGCGCTGAAAAAAGAATCCCTATCAGAGTCCCCTTTACATCAGGGTCCCCCTTAGAGTCTCCCCTAACATCAGATTCCAACACACTATTCCCAACCCACACTTTCCTGTAGAGATGGCTGTATATGTAAGTGGGTGCTGAAGCAACTATTGGCTGGAAACCATGGATAGTCAGAGAGAGAGAGAGATGTAACCAGCACACCAAGATCTCCAAAATGGGTCCTAAGCTTTATTCAGCAATCATATTGTTACAGCAAATAGCAACGTTTCGGAGCCACACAGGACCCCTTCATCAGGCATGGCACATAAATAAAACTATTACGCCCTGTACACACGGTCGGACATTGATCGGACATTCCGACAACAAAATCCATGGATTTTTTCCGACGGATGTTGGCTCGAACTTGTCTTGCATACACACGGTCACACAAAGTTGTCGGAAAATCCAATCGTTCTAAACGCGGTGACGTAAAACACGTACGTGGGGACTATAAACGGGGCAGTAGCCAATAGCTATTGTTTCTTAATTTATTTAGAGCATGCGTGGCACTTTGTGCTTCGGATTTGTGTACACATGATCGGAATTTAACCGATCGGATTTTGTTGTTGGAAAATTTTATATCCTGCTCTCAAACTTTGTGTGTCAGAAATTGCAACAGAAAAAGTCCGATAGAGCCCACACACAATCTGAATTTCCAACAACACAATCCGATCGCACTTTTTCCGTCGGAAAATCCAACCGTGTGTACAAGGCATTAAGCAAAAATCCATTGTTAACTGCATGCCGACCAGCCGCCGCAGTTGCACTGCGGCAACATGGCTCGGCTGCACGAATCGCTGTCATGTAACGTCGGTAACATTGACGGCCACTAGGGGGCGCGTGCGAGCGCCCCCTGCTTGCCCACGGATCCGATGCGATCTCCCGGCGATCAGGATCACTGTCGGGCTCCTGCGATCGCTCTCCATTACTAGTAGAAAAAAATTTATAATAAAAAAAGCCATAAAACTATCCCCTATTTTGTAGAAGCTATAACTTTTGCGCAAACCAATCAATATACGCTTATTGCGATCTTTTTTTACCAAAAATATGTAGAAGAATACATATCGGCCTAAACTGAGGAAAAAAAATGTTTTTTTTATATATTTTTGGGGGATGTTTATTAAAGCAAAAAGTAAAAAATATTGCATTTTTTTCAAAATTGTCACTCTTTTTTTGTTTATAGCGCAAAAAATAAAAACAGCAGAGGCGATCAAATATCACCAAAAGAAAGCTCTATTTGTATGAAAAAAAAGGACGTCAATTTTGTTTGGGTGCAACATCGCATGACCGCGCAATTGTCAGTTAAAGCGACGCAGTGCCGAATCGCAAAAAGTGCTCTGGTCAGGACGGGGGTAAAATCTTCAGGGGCTGAAGCGGTTAAACTGCCCATATCCATAGGATATACACTGGATTGCGCACATATGGTACAACCATCAGATGATTTGTTTTTAATAGATACATGAAAACAAATGTATGATTGTATTATGCACTTAGTACATGTCCATGCCCTCAGTTCAATCCTCACCAGGGGGGTGACAGGGGCCAGTTGTCAAAATGCAACAATATCTGTCAATTCTTACCACAAGAATGACTGCTCAGTGGTGTCTTCTGTAATCCAAGGGGAAGCTTTCAATAAGAGATGCCACCAAAGTCATTCAAATTATGCCAGAATTAGATATCATCTAGTTTTGTGGATTATTTGATGTTTTAAGGAGCTTTAGAAAACATCTATACTTTATTTTATATCCTTGATTAAACATTGGAGATCAATGAAGGTAAAAAATGTCCCGGCCTCAATGGGCAATGGAAGCAATTAATGCCCCTGTATTAGTGGTCAGTAGGCGTAATAAATACTCCTGCATTGGTGGTCAGTGAGTGTAATAAACTCTTACATTTTAGTCTTCGGTGTGAGTAAAAAATACTCCAGCCTTAGTGGCCAGTGTGAATAAAATAATGCCCTGATGTCAGTGGTTAATGTTGGCAATGATGTCCTTGCATTAGTGGTGAGTGGAGTAAAAAAATGCCCTGTCAACAGTGCTCAGTGGAAGTTTTAAAAACCCATGTGTCAAAAACGTCCGACATTCGGTCTGCGTGTATGCCACCCGTTCGGCCAGCTTCTGTCGGACGAGAATGCTGGAAAAGCAGCTGATGACTCCCGATCAGTGCTCTCAGCCAATGGAGAGCGCTGATTGGAGTGTTCTGAGGGTGGGGTGGGGGGGACAGGGACGTCCACCTGTCAGAACATAACAGCTCAGCAGGGGAGATCATTGCTATACTAACTTTGCATACTTAGTACAGCAGCTTCGACTAGAGCTGACAGCTATCATGTGCAAATTTAGTTTACACCCAAATGAACTTCATATAAATTATCACTATGGAAAAAAGGAAACTGCTATACATGTCAAAGCCAGTTAGCTACAAAACTTAACTTAGAAACTCATCTGTCTATAAAAGCTGGAAGAAGCTTGTTCTTTTTGTGCTTTTTCTCACATTTTTATTGAGCTCTTTCGAATTTTTTTGAGCGTAATGCTGCGTACACACGATCGGAATTCTCGTTGGAAAAATCTTGGATGGTTTTTCTGACGGAATTCCACTCAAGCTTGGCTTGCATACACACGGTCACACAAAAGTTCACTGAACTTTTGACCGTCAAGAACGTGCTGACGTACAACACTACGATGAGCCGAGAAAATGAAGTTCAATGCTTCCAAGCATGCGTCGAATTGTTTCCAAGCATGCGTAAGAATTTTGCGCGTCGGAATTGCTACAGACGATCGGAACTTCCGATCAGAACTTTTTCCGACGGAAAAATAGAGAACATGCTCTCAGTCTTTTGCTGGCTGGAATTCAGCCAGCAAAAGTCCGATGGAGCAAACACACGGTCGCATTTTCCGACCATAAGCTCTCATCGGTCTTTTGCTGGCCGAATTTCCGATTGTGTGTACGCGGCATTAGCGCGTTTTTTAAAAACCCTCCTAGATAGTATTTTCTATACCACTGTATAAACAAAACAAAAAACTGGAACAAATGTTTTTGCACATTTTCACTCTTTTTTGAGCTCTTTGGGGCACTAGCTCCTCTCATAAACGCAAGTTTGGTGGGTTTTTTTTCTGCCTGTAGGAGCATATGCCTGAAAACGCCTGAAAACACCCTAGTGTGCATGGACACATTGGCTAACAAACAATAAGAGCTCAAAGGAGCTTAAAGAAGTGGTTCCTATAGGCCTTTGAGCTCTTAATTTTTTCTGCCTAGACACACCCTCCATGTTAGCCAATGTGTAAGCTCAAAAGAGCTCAAAGGACCGTAGGGAGCCGCTTCTTTGAGCTTCAGTGTGCATGAGCTCTAATGTGTCATTATGGGGAAAACAGGTTGTACTTGCAGCCAGTATGAATTCAGTACAAAATATCTTACACATGTACAACCTTTACCTAATGCTATATTGTATTTTAGGCTTACAGTTATTTTACACTACTAATACAAGCATTAGTATTAGCTATTCCAAAAAAAAACTAAAAAAAAAAACTGAGAAGTGACTTGCAGATAAATTTAACAGTGCTAATCTGCTTTTATAAGTCTTCCTGTCTTGGCATTCAGGCCCTGTTATGTTCAAAGTACAGATTTGCTAGCAGCTCTTGCGATTTCCTGTCCAGCTGTATCTTAAGTTTTTTTTTTTTTTTCTTTTTTTTTTTCTTTAACATGGCCTGCAGATGATTTTAGCCAGAATTTCCTCTTGGTGGATTAATAATCTGTTTCCCTCGAAGAATCTGCATGGCTGTGTTCAGCAGAAATCAACAGATGGCTGTTTCACCACTATTTCCGTTTGCTTTGCTGTGGGTTTTATTTTCTTTGTCAGACTATTTCTGAAATTAACAGTGTTGGTGAAATGCCATATGCTGTTACCGCAATGGAAAAGGAAAAGCTTTCAATAGAAGAAGACGGTGCGGGGTCGCTGTGTGAACTAAACCTGTGGAGTCTAAATGAGCCTCACGTTCACTGCATGCTTTTGGCTTGCAGTTTCTTTAAACTAATTACCCGGTGCTGTTGCTTGCTTTATCACCTCCCTAAACACATTTAAGTTTTTTTTTTTTTTTTTTTCCTTGCACAGGATGTTATGCGCATAATACTTAATGATTTACCTTTTTATGGCTGTTTCAGCAGACTTTACAGTTTTCTCTTAAAGCGATGTTTACCTTAAACGGAAAGAACAAAGGCAATAAGGCAACTTGTTCCACACTGTACACATGTATATTACGTTGATTGAAATGTATCACATCCATTTACATTAGTTTATTGCTCTATGAGAGTTTATTGTAGAGATAAGGTGCTTTATTTTAGAAAAGTTATGGAAGTCATACACAATCATTGCGGCCAACTGTTCACAGTGTTTAAGTCTTTGTAATTTTATTACGTTTTATAAACAGCGATTAGAGAAACAGTGTAAAGTCGGGCACACTTAAGTCATTTGTGTGACCGTGACTCTCATTTCGCCCCGTGAATAATTGCTAAAGATTGCTACAAATGCAGTTGCAGGAAGTAGTGATTGATTGCACAAATTCAGAGACTTTTGCTGTTTTTAGAGATTAAAAGAGAAGTATGGACTTTGAAAAAAAAAAAAAAAACAAACATTTATACTCACCTAGATGAATGCAGCATGGATCCAATGCTGCATCTGTCCCCCGCTGCCTCTGCAGTGAGAACTGAGCGCACCATGATCGCTCAGTTCTCTCCCTCCGCTCTCAGCAGAGAGCCAGGACTGTCAGTCTCCGGCTCTCTGCTTTTCCCCTCCAGCGCTCACTGGATTGCTGAGCGGTGGAGGGTGGCTGGTTGATGCTCTTGGCAGATTGCTGAGAGGTTGAGTCAGGTGACAGTCCATGCGTCTGGGTGGATCATTGCTATATGGAAAGATTGCAGCCATAATTGGCGGTAGAATTACTTAGGATACAAAGAAAAACCCACAGGTAACGTCGGGAGAAATACAGGCTGCTGTTCAAAAAGACGGTGTGGTTGTTTTTAGGAGCACAATTCAACGATACTTGAACAAAGAGAGCTGCATGGTTAAGCTGCCAGAAGGAAGCCTTTACTGCGCCAATGCTACAAAAAAGCCAATGAGGCATGTCAAGGTGTTGTTGGGCATATTGTAACCAGGCTTTTTTGTGGAACTTACTGGTATAGTAAAGGCTTCTTTCTGGCAGCTTGAGCATGCAGCTCTTTTTTGTTCAAGTATCATCGTATTGTGCTTCTTAAAAACAACCACACCATCTTTTTCCAGAGCGGCCTGTATTTCTCCTGAGGTTATCTGTGGGTTTTTCTTTGTATCCCGAACAGTTCCTGTGGCAGCTGTGGCTGAAATCTTTCGTGATCTACCTGACCTTGGCTTGGTATCAAGAGATCCTATCCTTAAATAAAAGACTTTTTTTTATTTTTTTTTGCCATGATCAGTCATATTGTCAATATTAATGCCACAATTTCCCAATTTCTGCCAGGGTATGCAAACTTTTGAGCACGACTGTATAGTCAAAATGTAAAATCATATATTCATTTCCACATTGTATTTCAATTATTTCTACCCTTCTCCTATATATCAGACGGGTCCTGAAGTTTGTAAACGTACTCTGTGAAGATCATTTACTTCCTTGAATTCTCAGGGCCTGCCTTCTATAATACAGAGGTGCTAAGAGGAGGAGTGTCAAGAGGCGGAGTCATTACAGGAAAGCAGGCAGCAAGTTACCATGGAATATGTAGTCCTTAGGAATTGAAAACAAATAGCAGAGGAGAAGCTGCAAAGCATGCAGGGAATCCAGGAAGTTGTGTAAAGAGATAGCCAGCATCAGACAGGCAGCACTCAGAACATGAAAGTAGATTTTTCAAGTAAGCTTATACTGGGAAAACTCTGGACGGCTGCACTCTTTTTACCACTTTTTTTGATCCATATAAAACTAAATCACAGGCACAGTGGGGGAAGGATGGAACATGTTTACACTTCATGAGCGGACCAACCTGGAGCAGTGTTTACCCTGTATAAGCTTATACTGGGTTGCCAAAAATAACTATTGTTAGTATTGTTATTAAAATGCTGGTGTTATAAGATGAAAGTGCATACTGTGACCATATATTACCTTTAAGACACCTTTCCCACTGGGCATGAAGGTAAAAAACCTTCTGCGTGCTGCTCCCCCCACAGCTTCCCCTAATATTCACCTGAGCCCCCTCTCAATCCAGCGTTATGCACAGGAGCCTCAACTGACCCAAGTCTCTCTCTCTTCATTGGCTGAGACACAGCAGTGGGAGCCAATGACAATTACAGCCAGTGAGCCAATAAGGAGAGGAGAAAGCTGGGGGTGGGGCCAAGCCACAGCTCTATGCGTCTTATAGACGCATAGAGTAGGGCTCAGGAGTGAGCATGTACCAGTGCCGTCATAGCAAGCAGATTGCTATTGTGGCACTGGTCAAGGGGGTGGAGCCAGGAGCACCATCGGGGAACAAGAAGGGGAGAAGGGGAGGATCGGGGCTGCTCTGTGCAAAACTGTTGCACAGAGCAGGTAAGTACAATATGTTTGTTATTTAAAAAAAAATAAATAAACCTTTAATATCACTTAAACGTTGTCCACAAGCAATGTAAAAGGGAATTATGCTCATCTCCTCTCTAGTGCTGCAGTGTCCTGGAGCTCCCTGCCATCTGCTGATATCTTTGGCTGGTTGGCTTCCAGGTACCAATCTTCAGCCATTTTCCTTGGCTGAGCCTGGGATTATGTCATTCCTACGCATGCATGATAGTTCATTCATCTCAGCATTCTTGAGATTGTGCGCTGAGCTTTTGCTAGGAACTTTAATGCAAAAGAGACATACTGGGGTTGATTTACTAAAATTTTAAGTGAGGCTTTTACAACTTGAAACCGTGAAAAATATAACAATCGTGTGAAGGTGGTTCAGATTCCATATACCATAAAAGAGAAGGACAAGCAACATATCATGTATTGTTTAGTGATAATAATGGCTATATAACTTTTTCTTGTCTAGTTTAACATTTCCTTGACCCTCATATTAACTTTTTACATGGTCATTTGAAGAATTTGATTGCAGCAATTCAGCTTTCACTATGGCCAGCCTTTAAAATGCATTGTCCTTTCATGTAAAAGGAGAGGATTAACAGACCTTACCCTAATTACCTGGAATTGTGCAGCTGTTACAAACTAAAGACAGAAAGCGAAAATCTCTGGCTCCAGGAGAGAAATATATAGGCAGACAGACTGCAGCCTCGGGATCACATGTCTGCTAAGGTTTGGCTCCACAAGCCTATAAAACTCAAGTGATGATTGAACACAAACACCATTCACTGGAATGGGGCCATTCCCTAGGAAATGACAGACGCCCATCACTCATTTTGTCAAACGATAAATGCAGTAGAGGAAGTGTGGAGGGATGTAGTATGCCCTATTACTGAATGGATATTTGGTTTATCAATCTACATGTAATGGAAATCTCACTCAAAATATTGTACCTACTAACCAATTGCCCAAACCAATCAACGTTGATATTCTATAAGTTTATAACATATTTGGACAGTACATTTCTAGATGCCCATTGCAATATCAATAGTTTTGACTCATTAATGAGGCGGGGTACAGGGTAATGCCTAGTGAACACGTTGAGAAAATTGGATGAAAAATACCGCTTTTCGGAGCGATTGTTCGATAATCGGATCATTAGTACACAGCTTTCGAGAGCCGATCATGACAGTTCATGCCAAAGTATCCGAAGGGACAGGCACAAAAATGTTTCTCGTACAATAACAGAATAAACGTTTATTGTGTAATTAGTATAGTATTTGTACAGTAAAAAAAAATAGAGTGACCAAGACCACACATGCTCAAAATGAAATAATACATTAACAAAAATTAACAATAAAATACATTACAAAATTTCCGCAGTTGTATTCTGTTGTATGAGAATTTTCATAACTTTAATAAACCATTGGTTTTCGTTATGAGACTAGCATGCAAAAAAACAACATTTGTCTGATATTCTTATTGTGTGTACTAGGCTTAAAGTGTTACTAAACCCACAACAGTAAAATCAGTCTGTATATGCAGCATAGCATGCTTGTTATACTCACTGTAGAACCAAAGGGGTTAATCCTCTGCATTGTATAAAAAAAGCTGTTTTATCCTATATGCACAGACCCCCCCCCCCCCCCCCGCACATGCTCAGTTGTGTCTTTTTTGCTGAAGAGAATAATTATTTGTTGATCAGAGCTAGCCAGGTCACATGATATTGCATCACACATGTGGACGTGTATACTGGCTGCAGTGGAAATTTCCTCCTACCTGAACTCTCAGTAATGGAGAAACTCTGCAGTTTATCACTGACCGTGGTATACAGATCAGCCTTTCAGCTTCACAGCCAGTTCCCTACCACACACGTGCGAAGCGTGCTTTGCTGTCTAATTGGTGTGGCGGAGGAGGGGGCCGAACTTCCAAGAGAAGAGGCCGTGGCCCTGTCCCCCGGAGGTGGGGGACAGTACCTGTCAAAAACAGGTACCTCTTCCCCCCTACCCCCTGAAAGGTGCCAAATGTGGCACCAGAGGGGGTGGAGATGGATAAGTGGAAGTTCCACTTTTGAGTGGAACTCCGCTTTAAAGTAAAACTATGGACAAAACCTTTTTTTTTCATTTTGAATAAAGCAAGGGAAGGTTATAACCCCTATCAGATTTTTTTTCGCCATTTGTGCCCCATTACGAAGATTTCCCTTCACTTCCTGTCCCATAGCCAAACAGGAAATTTCTTAGGGACCCCCAGGTCACCAGTACTATTGTCCTCATTGGAAGATTTTCCCTCTATTACTTTTCTGGGGACAACCCAAAATCTGAGATTTTCTTTTACTTCCACTTTTAATGATAATGGTAAACAGGACAAATAGAGGGCACAGACAACAATAAAAGCTGACAGGGGTTCTAATCCCTCTGCACTCTATACAAAACTTTAAAAATAAGTTTTGCCTTTAGTTATACTTTAAAATGAAATCAGATAGCATTGGAAGTAATGTCTATTGATCAGGTTCCAGATGTTTACTCGTGTTCTATTGAATAGAGACAACACTACTGTGGCAATTCACTACCTATATAATGAAAGAAGATAAACATTTGTGTTGTTCATAATAAGAAATACCCGCTATTAACTGGATGAGTTCTTTAAGAATACGTTTACAGTAATACCTTGCGAGTAACGTGGTTTACGAGCGTTTCACAATACGAGCTATTATTTTTTTAAAATCCTGACTCAGTTTGTGAGCGTTGTCTCGCAAGATGAGCAGGATTCAAGCCAATGGGGTGTGCAGTACCGCATTTGGCCAGAGGTGCGGGGGCGCCGTTGACACTTGGAGCCACTCGGATGTACTCAGAGACACATGGAAACACTCCATTACCGGGTGTCTCCGAGCCTCTCCAAGTGTTTCAGAGTGTCTCAAGCGCCCCCCCCCACCTCTGGCCACATGCAGTACTGCATACATTAGCAGTCACTGTGGAAAAAATTATCTGAGTTTCATTGACTTCTATGGGAAACTCACATTGATATACGAGTGCTTTGGGTTACAAGCATTACAAATTATACTCATAAGGTACCACTGTATTTTTGTTCCAAAGTAAGGGCTAAGATAGTGTAGGATGTATGCTTAAGGGAAATGGAATATGGAACAGCTAGTCAATGGACCAACCTCCAGGCAGTTGGGTCATACCTGCTTAACCTAATGTCATAATATATCTATTGCCATTTAAAATTCTACGTAAAAAACAACTAAGTTGTGTCTATATGATACATTTTAATGGCTAGTTCCATACCAATTCTAAAGTTTTAAGAAGGAACACATAAAGTTTAATGATACTTTTTATTGGCTAACTAAATAGATTGCAGTTCCAATCCTTCAAGATATCTTAGATCTCCTTGTCAGGCATGATTTAATCCTGAAAGTGAAATTTCTTATAATTTATACAGATGGGGATAGGAAAATAGCCTTGCTATTATTTTTTTTTTGGTATTATTTTGACATCCCTGTGAAAACGAAATGACTGTAGAGATTAGACTGAGAGACTCTTTCTTCAGACAAGAAGTAGTAAACCTCTCCTAGCCTATTCATTTTTCCTTTAAAAAAAGGCCTCCTGCTGAGTCCTCTAGTTCAATGTGATAGCTTGTCTGAGAAAATGGTGAGTAGGAAGATTAAACTTATCATTAAGTGACTGTTAAGGAAGGTCAGGAGTTCATTTGACAAAGTGTGAAGTGGCCGGTCACCTCCTCACCTCCGGGAACTGGAGTGTCATGAACAGGTCACGAGGTTAACGCAGGAATGTAACATTTAGATGCTTTCTTATGAATCAAAGGCAAAGTTCAGATACCTTTGAAGTGTGGTTCCTTTATATATCCCATGGCTCTCACATGTTCATGCATATCTAATATGTTCTGCATGAAACACAATACTCATGATGTTTTGTATAGCAAATATAGAAAACATGGTGTAATAATAAAGCTGGCCATACACCAGTACAATTTTGTTTTCAAAAGGTTTGCATGACTTTCTGGGTCATATGGATGTACATTTCTAACTGTAGTACAAGAATCAGTGCAAGTCACTGTAATCTAGCACCAGTGTCCTGATTGCCGCCACACCATTGCCAACCTGCACAAGTGTCCTGATTTCCGCTACACCAGCGCCAGTGTAAACAGAGCCAGTGAAGCCAGTGTCAGTGGAGCCAGTAAAGCCAGCAATGGTGATTCCTGATCATTGTCACACCAGTACAGTGTCAACAGAGCCAGCCCAACCTGATCACCAGCCATAACCAGTGTTCTGATTGCTGCCACATCAGTGCTAGTGTCAACATCGCCAGTGAAGCCAGCAACACTGTTCTAATCACTAGTCACATCAGCGCCAGTGTCATCAGAGCCAATGAGGCCATCACCGCCACATCAGTGCAGTGTCACCAGAGCCAGCATAACCTGATCGCCAGACAAAACCAGTGTCCTGAATGCCATGTCCAAAAAAAAAGGTTCACAAGTGAGGAGGCCTTTCAAAATTTGAGCATGACAGATGAAAGTAGCTGGGAGGAGCTTTCACAGCCAGATTCAGAATATGAACATGTGGAAAGCAGCAGTTCAGTAAAGGCTTCTGATGTCAGAGGATGAAAGGGGTCCCCACAAAAAGAATCAGGCATACTGAACAGCTGCAGGCAAGCACCAACAGCGCAGTACATCCTGCTGAAGTTGTGAGCACCAGCAGTGCAGTTCATCCAGATGAAAGGTCAAGCACAAGTAGTGCGGTGATACATCAGCCACAAAAGATTACGGTCCATACTAGTGTTCCAGAGGCACTTTTAAATCCTTAATGGCTATCTTTCAATTGATCAGCACCTATCATCTCCCCATTTACAGCACAACACAGCATTCAATTAGAAGCCAAAGATTTTTTTTAAAATAATTTTTAGACCAATGTAATCTGTTTGCCCAGTATCACCAATAATCCCCATTCCATTTAAGCTCATCACAATGGAAGAATTTAAAATCCTTTTTAGCTATACCTTAAAAATGGGACAAGAAAATGAACTATAGGCCTATTGGTCCACACAACCTATTCACCATATGCCATTGTATTCATCTCTTATGAGCAGGCCCTCCTAAAAGTCACATGAATATGACAAGCTTTACAAAATTAGGCGACTTATCATTTATTTTTACCCCAAATGTTCTGAAATTTGCACTTCCAAAAACATATCTGCATTGATGAGTCCCTCACACATTTTACAGAAAGACTGGACATCAGACAGTATATCCTCAGTAAACATTCCAGACACGTGTGGGAGGGCCACAGGGTACTCATTTGACTCCTGCATTTAAGAAGGGAAAGATAACAAAATGGAGACCCCTGGATGCCCAACTTATATGGATAGCTGAGGAAAAGTAGCGTGGGACCTGATGTCACCCTTGTGTCATCAGTAATACAACCTCCATGTGGACAGCAGCCTGCCACTTATTCGACACCTTTATTTGCAGAAAACTGTAGCTTGTGGTACAGTGTGAGCAAATCGCAAGTACTTTCTACAAAGACTGGTCACCACAAAGCTAAAAAGGGGGGGAGTCAGCAAATTTATGCATAAAAAAAAATGGGGACTTAAATGGAAGGATATGTGAGATGTCTATGTCTTTTCTTCCATCTATGAAAACACCTTGGTGGAAATCCAGGAAAGACACGGTCTGTTGCAAAAAGCCTAATTGCATACAATATTACAATCATTTCATGGTAGGTTTAGATTTATATGACCAAATGATGAAGTCTTATGTGGCAACCAGAAAATCCATTCACAGGTATAAAAAAAGTGTCCATCTACCTATTTCAATTAGCCATTTACAACTCTTACATCATCTACAGGACCATAGGAAGATTTGATTCCTTCCTAAAATACCACAATGAGGTTGTAACAGCCCTTATTTACCAGCAAGGCCCTGTACCATAAAACCTTCATTCTGATGCATGACTGTGAATGAGAGACACTTCTCTGATATTATCCCTATTACCAAAACAGGCCAAACACCCCCCAAAAATTGTCCAACAAGATAGAATAAGGTGTGACACATGCTACCTACCCTACATTTACCCTACATTCACACCTATGCGCCATTTACCCTACATTTACACCTATGCATTTTTTTGTGCATTTTGCAGTTGGGGGGGACCCCACGTCCTTTTTTTATGATTTTTATTTTGCTGGCAAATCTTTTTTTTACATTCAGCTGTCAGCAGGGAACAGAGATAAAATCTTTCAATGGGAACACTTGCTGCAGTGGCAACTAAAGCCTCGTACACATGATCTGATCTTCCGACGGGAAATGTGTGATGACAGGCTGTTGGCGGAAAATCCGACCGTTTGTACGCTCCATCGGACAATTGTTGTCGGATTTTCCATGAACAAATGTTGTATAGCAGGACAAATGTCTGTTATCGGATTTTCCGATCGTGTGTACAGAAGTCCGTCAGACAAAAGTCCAAAGTACAAACACGTGTGCTCGGAAGTAAGGATGAGCAAGAAGAGGTCAGTCTTGTAAACTAGCGTTCATAATGGAGGATTAAATTTCGTGACGTGGCAAATTCTGAAATCTTGGAATGCAGCGCACATTCTCTTCTTCTTTAATGGGATAATAATGAAGCTGCTTTGCTGGTGATACTGATGGAGTTATTGCTAATTAATTTTCAAAGGCTTTTTTTTTACTAGTGATATCAAGAATAATATTATTATGTTTTTTATTTTTTTGGGCAAGTTACCACAGCACCATTATCCCGTAGTTTTTAAGATCAAAGATACAACTATGTTGGTGTCCCTTGTTAATTTTACATTGTATTTTTTTAAATGTAACTGCCTACTCCCAAACTGTCATTTGAAGTAAAACACATAGCCAAGTATTATTCTCCACAATTTTTTTTATTGTGCATTAAAAAAAGAAAACAAATAAAATTAGACATGCTATCTGCAATAGAACTTAACCAAACAGTGCATTCAATGCATCCAAAAATCTAGAAAATATAACAAATCAAATCATTATTATTCAACCAAAAAATAAATAAAAGCCTCATGCATGTGTCCTGCTTCTTAATATAGGGGGTCAACAATGCCAAGAGTTGGTGAAAGCAGGGGTCCGAGATAATTCCGAAAATCATCCGGATTATTCTCCTGGAGCTCCCGTAGCAAAGGCATATGACATAATTGGTCACGATTAATAAAGCAACCAATTTTTGGTCCAAGAACTCCTCGTCCTCCTGTTCCTGCACTGGACTTGGGTCAAAGCAATAACGCCACGGCCAATAATAAATAACACGTTATCTCCTCCGATTCCGCATGTCTGGTTGACGAATGGGTGGCGCTAAAGAGCTGAAAAACCACATAGTACGTCACTACGTTCGCTTTTGTTGGCCAACAATTCCTTGCCGTTTGTATACATGATAAAATCCAGGCACACGTCTTCAGGCAAAAGTCCATGGTTTTGTTGGCCAACAATCCGATCGTGTGTACGAGGCTTTAGAAAGGACTTCCTTTACTTTGGAAAGTTCTCACTTCATGTTGTGTCTCAAAACAGAAAGTGACATCTCCCCAATGGGACACAGACAGCAAAAATAAAACAATAAATGCATAAATAAATAAAAGTATCAGACCAAGAACAAAAAATAAAATGATATACTTTAATTCTACCTAGTTGACAGAACTCCTGCATGATGGAAGTCCTGATGATTAGCACTGATGTAATGTAAAACATTTTTTTTTTTTAACAACAAAAGCAATCATTACACACCTTATTTGACTATCAAAATATCATAACTCTACTAAGTCGTAGTTAAACTTATTGGAGTAATAAAGTAACTTTATTACAGCTGAACCAGGAAGTTTGCCATAAATTATCTTTCTGTAAATGCACTTGTAATCTTCCTTTCCTGGAAGATATTATTTGATTGTGTTAAAACAGTTTCACTATTGTGTAATCTTTAACTGGTACTAGTTTATATATAAGGCAACATGCTTATGTTTGTAGGCCTGTTGCTGTTATTTATTTTTATGTTATTCAGTGAAAGTGTATTAAATACCCAAAAGTCCAATTGTTCCTTTAGCTATGTAATGAAATCAGACTGTGTACACAGTAAAAAGATATTGCTCTATTTTTACTAGCTATGTGCTGCAGCACTGTTTAAAATATCCTATGCTTTCAGCACATTAAAGAGTTGGACCACTTCTTTCATACACAATACACCGGCCCAATGTGCCTCCCTGCACACTGCTCCATTCAACAGCATTCACACTCCCTAGGAAGCATGTTGATTAGCGCAGTGTGCGAGTGGGCATGTCGAACTGCTGGAGATCCACATCATTGCATTATGTGTGAGAGCAGTTGTCTGATTCTCCAAGGTGCTACCACTACATGGTATTTTAAGCCTTGCTGTACACAAAGACCAAGCTATTTGTTATTGTATATACAGCCTGACAACATTACAGTAATATATACTATATAAAAGGTGCAGTTAAGCTTTATATGGTTTAGGCCCCTTTCACATTGGGGTTGGGGCGGCGTCGGCGGTAAAGCGCCGCTATTTTTAGTGGCGCTTTACCGTCGCATTTGCGGAGGTATTCGACCGATAGCGGGGCACTTTTAACTGCCGCTAGCAACTGAAAAAGGGTTAAAACCACCCGCAAAGCGCTCCAAAGGAGCTGCTAACAGGACTTTATTTACCGCTCCAGTGTGAAAGCTCTAGGGCTTTCACACTGAAGAGACAGGAGTGGCTCTTTCAGGGCACTTTGCAGGCGCTATTCTTAGCGCTGTAGCGCTTGCAAAGCGCCCAGTGTGAAAGGGGTCTTAAAGTGGAGTTCCACCCAAAAGGGGAAGCTCCACTCATCTGCCTCCTCCCACCCTCCACTACTACATTTGGCACCTTTTGGGGGGGGAGGGGGCAACAGGAACCTGACTTTGACAGGTATCAGCTCCCAATTTCAGCTTACTTCGCCCAGCGAACTCATCTGAAAGTTCGGCCCCCCTTCTCCTTTCCCCGCAGCCAAGCCATTCACAAAGCACAGCGTGCTTTGCACATGCGCAGTAGAGAACCGGCTGTGAAGCCGCAAGGCTTCACGGCTGGTTTCCCTTAGCTGAGATGGCGGCTGCAGCACCCAAGAGCCGATAAAAAATTGGCTCGGGTGAGGACACCTTAACACTAATGTACTGTGAGCTGTAAATATAGATTTAATAGCAAGGGTTCTCCCAGCAGCCCAGAAAGTTATTTAAAGGGTTCTTCCTTGTTAATAAGGTTGAGAAAGACTGGTGTAGTGTACTGTATATAAACTATGGCTTCTATGTACTAAGGCTTATGGTGCAGATTGGTTCTATTTAGCCCAACTCACCATAAGCTGTCTGGTTGCACTTTCTATTTATGGAGAAATTACTCATAACTTGTTCTGACAGTGGTGTAGTTTGCCCCATACCACTTCCCTTTACAACATGTATGCAGTCTATCATTAGCGTTTGATGTTTTTCTAGCGCCACACTCCTCTGCTCCTTGAGCATGTGGACTGGCACGTACTCGTTGGCCTTCCTGGAGCCTGGCAGGAAAAGGGAAATGAGATTAGAGTCATACTACAGTCAGTCTGTGGGTGGCATCTAATGAACACTATAGAGATTAAACATTTTTCAGTGGCCAACGTTTTCCTGCTTAGAGTTGACAGATGTTGATATTTCAGATTATGTAGCTACAGATTCAGGATTTTATTTCATTGTTTAAATAATTAGGTGATTTGCACTAAAAGATCTCTGTCCCTGAAATACATCTGTGCTCCTACACTTTCATATTCAGCTTATGCTATCAGCTGCAGTAAAGAAGAACTGGCGACCATAAGGTAGCAGAGTGAAATTACAAGTTCTATCTTTTTCGTTGTTACTACTATTTATTTATGTAGCACCAACATCTTCTGCAGCACTGTACAGTAAAAAAAAGTAATTACAGTAATAAAAGTAATGATAAAACATACATGAGCCATTTAAACTGAGATCTCTGGTCCAAACAGGAGAAGGACAAGATGAGCGAAAAACAAAAGCTAAGGCAAACGGGATTGCTAATAAAGGTGGGGCAGTGATAGTTATGTTGTAGGCAGTACTGGGACAGGGTCATCTAGCGCCCAGGGCAAGCATGTAGAACTGTGCCCCCTCCGCCACTGGTAATGCATGCCCTAGACTATCGTGTCCATTCTCTGCCCTCTTGCTCAGCTGTACCCAGGGCAGCTGCCCCTCCTGCCCACCCCTTGTACTGGCCCTGGTTGTAGGTAACCTGGAACTGATGGGAAAAGTCACGGATATTCATGCTGTAAGGAGGAAGACATTGAGAGTCAAGGTTATATGTCTTTGTGGAAAGTTTTGGAGGAGCCAATTTAAGCTATCTATCATGAATGCATTTTACTACCAAACAAAAGTACTGAAAGACTTCAAATAAATCTGCAGGGAATACAGCAGGTACATATTAAAGCTCCCTTCTCAGCAGCATATACCCATCTTTCCTTTGCTCCCCTGACACTCTGTTCATTAATGATGAACAAAGAAATGCCCTGATACCTCTGGGTATGGACTAGCATCCCGTCTTCTCACATGACAGCACTGGTGCTTGGTGATTGGACCAGTGCTGTCACATGGGGTAGGGGAGATAATCCTCAGCTCTGTGTAAGTTGTGAGCTTACACAGGGTATTTTTTTTCCCTTGGTGGTTGAATAAAACTGCAAGGGAGTGAAAGAAAGGTAAGTATGTGCCAATGGCGAGGATAAGCAAAAGTTCCCCTGTGGGTAAACAGCCTGCAAAATGGATACAAATTATACAAGAGTATGGCAGGGTTAGAGCCTCTAATGGACCTTTATGCCTGTGCCCTGTCTTGACCATTTAAGAGGGGGCAAATAGAACAGGAAGTATAGGGCAACCTCAACAGTGATACAAGCAACAATGCAAACACAAGGAGAACATGGGAACAAAACTAAAGTTATCCATAGGGACTGACATAGGGTTGCCACCTCATCTCTTTAAACTTGATCACGTATTAATTACACAGGTTCTGTGGCTGATAAGGGGCTAATTAAACTCACTTAGTGCCCCATCTGCATTAATTTAGCCTCAGAACCTGTGTAATTATGTGTTCGGGTTTAAAGGGATGAGGTGGCAACCCTAGACTGACACGATTCCTTGCTTAATTTTTCATATAGGATAAGTGATGAAACCTGACTGGTTACTATGCACAACATTTATGTTGCTGCTTTCTTTTGTCTATTTTAGTAGTTCAAAGATGAATTTTTATCTACCTAAATTTTGCCTTCCCTGGTCCTTCCTTCCCCCTTTATCAACATACCTCAAATAAAACTTTTTTCTATTTTCATTAAATACCTTATTTTAGACCCAGTGATGTAATTACTGAGTCTCTCTGCTTCTATATTCAATGCAGGCAGATCATAGCTGGAGGGATGAGCCAGAAGGGGGCTGTACACAACCTTCTTCAGTACTTCTCTCAAGAGCCCTCAGACCTGATGCAAGCAGTGGGCCGGCTCTTGGAAGGAGTTATGCAAATATCAAAATGCCTCGATGGATGTCAGTCTGGAGAAATTAGCATTTTTGAGCAGGTTCCATTTGTATTCAGACTGCCCTACGTATTGCTCATATGTGACGCTGAGCCTCCATGATTAAAAGAACCAAAATTGAATGAATGAAAGGTCTCCAGCCAGGAAATTAATTACTGTAGTTTCTATTGCACACTGTAAGAAGTTCACAATGTGCAGTGAAATCAGGGTAAACAATTTGAGGACAGAAGAGGAGCCTGTACAGATGTGGAAGAATGAAGGTAGTAAAGGTGGCCATAAATGGGTTGAAATTCAGCCAGTTTATCAGGGACCAGCCAAATTTTGATCCATGTGTGGTCACTGCAGTTGAACAGAAGCCAATCTGTTGACTGACTTCTGTTCAACTGCCATGGCGGATAAAAGCTATGTGACCAGTAGGTGCACCACAGATCTGTGTCTTCTGACAGCAAGGGAGTCTCTCCGCTGTCAGAATACAATAGCACAGCGAAAAGGATTCCTCCATCCCCTTGAATGTGAGGATGGGGGAATCGGTTCAGTTTTGTTCAACCCGCTGGCTGAAAGAAATAAACTGCACCATGTATGCCCAGCTTTAGGCCGACCAAAGTTCTTTCCTGCAACCACAAATTGACAAGGGTTGACAGACAGTTTTAACAGGAGAATCCCTCTAGCCTAGCCGAGAACACAGTGACTATTGCTAACAGCTATAACAGCCGCTAGCGATAATTGCATACAAAATCCGGCAGTTTGATCAACTCAGATAAATTCAGTCTGCCCATACACGGTTCAAAGCTCAGCTGGTTCCTGCTGAACTGGCCGAGATTCACAGCGTCTATGGCCGGCTTTTGGCTGGAGTTCAGTTATACACAGCAGTAGTCTGCTGTGTATAACTTATACACTACATTCCCTTGGCCTCCGAGATTCTGCTCTATCTTGGTTCTCTGCCTACCTATCACAGCGCTCCTTCAGTGTCACCTACAACTCTGTCTCCTCCTTTCCATTGTGCCTTTCTGCGGGGGTCCCCCAAGGCTCTGTTCTTGGACCCCTTCTTTTCTCTATCTACACCTCCTCCCTTGGTCACTTGATAACCATCCACGGCCTCCAATACCACTTATACGCCGATGACACCCAAATCTATCTGTCTACTCCTCACCTCACTCCTTCAGTCTCCTAGCGCATTACTAACTTACTAACTGACATATCAGCATGGATGTTGCACCACTTCCTTAAACTAAATCTCTCTAAAACTGAGCTAATAATATTTCCTCCCACCCGTGCCCCCCTCCCTGACTTTTCCATCAAAATCAACAATGCAACTATCAGTCCCTCCCCTCACGCCAGGGTACTAGGTCATTTCAGCCCCAAGTCTAATTGTTGTCAAAAGTTTGTAGAATTCAGCTCCGTAACATCTCTAAAATTCACCCCTTTTTAACAAATGAAACCACCAAGCTCCTCATTCACTCCCTCTAGCCCTCTAGTTATCTCTCGCCTAGACTATTGCAACTCTCTTCTCATTGGCCTGCCTCTCTATAGGCTATCCCCTCTTCAGTCTATCATGAATGCTGCTGCCAGACTTATCCACCTTACCAGCCGCTCAGTGTCTGTCAACCCTCTCCTCCAATCCCTACACTGGCTCCCAATCACCCAGCGAATTAAATTCAAAATACTAACCACAACATACAAAGCCATTCACAACTCTGCCCTGAGCTACATCACCAACCTTGTCTCCAAATATCACCCAAATCGTCCTCTCCGCTCTTCTCAAGACCTCCTACTATCAAGCTCTCTCGTCTCCTCCTCCGATGCTCATCTCCAGGGTTTCTCCAGAACCTCTCCCATCCTCTGGAACGCGCTACCTCCACTGGTCCGGCTATCCCCTACTCTTCCTACCTTCAGGCGATCCCTGAAAACTCATCTCTCCAGGAAAGCCTATCACGTCTCCAACTAATCTTTTACCACTTCCATCAGCTCATTCCCCACAGTTACAACCTTTTGTACCACCTGCCCCACCCTATTAGATTGTAAGCTCTTCTGAGCAGGGCCCTCTTAATCCTCTTGTATTTTATTGTATTATAACTGTATTGTCTCCCTTTGATATTGTAAAGCGCTGCGTAAACTGTTGGCGCTATATAAATCCTGTATAATAATAAAAATAATAATAATAGTCAACGCTGTCCAGTCCTTTCAAGATTAGCATCATTTATCTTATATCTGTGCGTATCTTTACTTTTATGAGTTTTAACGCAGAGTATTTCTTGTAAAGAGTTACATTTTATGATTGATCGATGATAGCATTTTTTTCCATTTATCTGTATATGTCCTTATTTATTAACTCCACTAATTGTCCAGGAGTAACACATTGCCCTGTCTTACCAGGGATTGTGTGCTAGACCACCCATGGACTTTTTGACCTGCTTTTTAAGTGATGTTATCTTAGCAGAAAAGTGTAGAGTTTAATGATCTCAGACGATCATTAGGGAAATAGTAGCCATCTCAGTATTGAGAAATCTCCCATTAGTCCGCTATCAAATCTAGAAAGGATTTAGGAACCTATTTGTATTTGTAGGAAGCTCATTATCAGTTGATTTGACTGACTTCTAAATGCCACCCAGGCTTGTGTCTCCTTGTTTTTCAAGTGAGAAAGAATGTGTGGTAATGAATGGGAATGCAGGTGAAAATATTTTCTTTTTGATCTGAGATTTTTAGATGAAAAGAATCTAAGCCTAGTTATCAATAAGAAACCCAGCACTGTTGAATTATTATTAATGCAGAAAGTCAATGGTTGAACATTTTCTTACATTTGTTATTATAAAGCTTGTTGGTATTGAGAGAATTTGGAAAAATAACATATTGTATTTCACCCTAGCATCCCTTTCAGCTTAAAGTAGAGAAGCCTTGTGGTTTTTATTGTTGCGCTAGCAATTTCTTGCTCTTTGTGCTATTTATTGAACGTCAAAGCACTGTATAGTGATTGCTAGCATTCCAAGATATCACCGTGTAGAGAAATGCTCAGTTATACCTATGGATGTCGTTTCTAATAAAAGGGAACTTCTCAGTACATTTACTATTGCCACATGAAAGAAACACTTACCAAATATGTCTATCCTGAATGGAATAAGCAACTTGCCGCCCACTGAATTTTCTGTAGCTACATAAGGAGAACACTGCACATTGGCATGAGGTCAAGCAAGGCCCCAAGCTGAATCATGTACAGTACTGGACTGGGGTCATGTTGATGGCTAGAACAATTCACACATCTGAAATCAACAGCTGATGTCTTAAATTTGAATTGCAGGTGTGGATATTTTTATATAGTTACATTAGTCCAGCTTGGACCAATATAACTGTGTATATACCATACCTTTGGGATCCCTCTAGAAGCTAGAAATCACTGTAGTAGACACCACTACTTCAGTGGTCTCCACTACCTTCTGGGTACCATGCTGAGCTGCTACTCTGCTGCACTGTGAACAAAGGAGGTTGCCCGCTCGGCATGACACCATACAGAGATTACCTTGCATTTTCTCAATTAATGCGACGCATTCTTGGATTGGATGAGGTGGATAGACAGGGCGGTGACAACACACTTTCCACCTTGTCCAATAACAGAATGCTTTGCATTCACTGGGAAAATGCATTCTTCCAATGACACCTGTGCCCAGCAGCTGACCTCTTGTGTTCGCAATGCAGCAGGGCAGCCAATCAGCACCCGACTAGGAAGCTGGTGGAGATCACTGGAGTAGCGGTGACTATTACATTATACATTTAGACATTTCAATATCTAAAGTGTAGCTTTAAGCGCAGATTTGTTTAAGGTACCTATTGATAAAAGATTGAAACTAGAGGGTATAGCTACTGCATGATAATTTTATCGAAAGTTTGTGCTATAAACATGCATGAGCTAGGTTACAATCACAGGTACCTTAGATTCAGTTTTGAATCCGTATTTATAAAGGAGTCAGCAATGCTTGGAGCAGGGCCCTCTGATTTCTCCCATAATGAATTACATTGTAAGTGTACTGTCTGCCCTCATGTTGTAAAGCGCTGCGCAAACTGTTGGCACTATATAAATCCTGTATTATAATAATAATAATGATAATATAGTGGAGAGATGTAGCTTATGCTTCTCATTGAATATCCATAGCCAAAGAACCCACACAAGCAATGTGTATGAGAGTGAAAGTTATCTCTGATAGCCAGTGTCAGGAATAACTATAAGGCCTTATTTACAATTGCTTCCAATAGCGTCTGGCTTTTTTTTTTTCCTGCCTCTAAATGCCCTTCCATGTTAGCCTATGTGTTTATGCTCACATAGGCTTTTAACAGCATTTAGTGGCAGGACCTTTTAGAGGCAGAAAAAAAACCTCTCAGTGTGTCCAGGAGCAGCAGAGTTAGGGCAGAAAAAATGCTTGACGCTACTAAAAGCTGCTAGAAGCATCTAAAAGCTGCTTAACCCACCTAAACGCTAGTGCTTGAAGACTAAAGTGTTACTAAACCCACAACAGTAAAATCAGTCTGTATATGCAGCACAGCATGCTTGTTATACTGTTATAAACTTAAGGGGTTAATCCTCTGCATTGCGTAAAAAGGCTGTTTTTTCCTGTATGCACAGATCCTTCCCTCCCTGCACTGTCTATCTGGGGAAGGCCAGCTAACAGAGGCAGGGTAGCCGACCTGCACATGCTCATTTGTGTCTTTTATGCTGGAGAGAAAATTTACTTATTCTCAGAGATAGCCAGGTTACATGATATTGACATCACACATGTGGGCGTGTATACAGGCTATAGTGGAAATTTCCTCCCATCTGAACTCTTAGCACTGGAGAAACTGTGCAGTTTATCATGTAACCGTGGTATACAGATCATCCAAAAAGGTATATGGTGGCAGTATTTTAATGTAAACAGACGATTTATAAGCTGTGGGCACTGTGGGGGGTGAACTATTTTCATATTACTGGGTTTAGTAATTCTTTAACCCCTTCCTGTCCGCGCTATAGCCGAATGACGGCTACAGCGTGGACTTACTTTGCTGGGAGGGCGTAAATAGATGTCCTCCCATGCTCTAGCGGCCTGCGCGCCCCCTGCAGTCTTTATGAGACTCGGCTGATCACAGATCGGAGTAAGGGGTCGATCTCGATCCCTTACCACATGATCAGCTGTCAGCCAATGACAGCTGATCATGTGATGTAAACAGAGCAGGTAATCGGCTATTTTTTCTCCTCACACTGACAGCATGACGGGAAAAAAAAGCCGATCACCAGCAGCTGTCAGAGGGACATTGGTCCAATCAAGGAGAGCAGCCGCGGAGTCATCTGTGCCCACCAGTGCCACCTGCCAGTGCCACCTACCAGTGCACAACAGTGCCACCTACCAGTGCCCAGTAGTGCCATCTACCAGTGCCCACAGTGCCACCCATCAGTGCCCACAGTGCCACCCATCAGTGCCCACAGTGCCACCTAGCAGTGCGCACAGTACCAGCTATCAGTGCCCACAGTACCACCTATCAGTGCAAACAGTGCTACCTATCAATGTCACCAATTAGTGCCACATCACCAGTGCTGCCTATCAGTGCCACCTACCAGTGCCCATCAGTGCCACCTACCAGTGCCCATCAGTACCACCTATTAGTGCCCATCAATGCCATCTATCAGTGCTACCTATCAGTGCTACCTTTCAGTGACACCTATCAGTACCCTTCAGTGCCCATCAGTGACACCCATCGGTGCCACCTATCAGGGCCCATCAGTGCCACCTCATAAGTGCCGTCTTATCTGTGCTTATCAGTGCAGCCTCATCAGCGCATATCAATGAAGGAGAAAAAGTACCTGTTTGCAAAATTTTATAACAAACTATGAAACGTTTTTTTCAAATGTTTCTGTCTTTTTTTGTTTGTTTAGCAAAAAATAAAAACCCCCAGTGGTGATTAAATACCAACAAAAGAAAACTCTATTTGTGTGGAAAAAAAAAAAAAAAAGATAAAAAATTAATTTGGGTACAGTGTTGCATGACTGTGCAATTGTCATTCAAAGTGTGACAGCGCTGAAACTGAAAATTGGCCTGGGCAGGAAGGGGGGTTTAAGTGCCCAGTAAGCAAGTGGTTAATTAATTTCAATGGCCAGAATAAATGATCTCCCTTCCCTTTAGATTGTAAGCTCCAAGAGCAGGGCTCTCCTGTTCCTTCTGCATTGAACTGTCTTGTAATTGTCCAGTCCCCCCTCTACATTGTAAAGCGCTGCGCAAACTGTTGGCACTATATAAATCCTGCAGAATAATAGAAATGATAATTAATGCCCAAGAGCTTGACGCCTGTAAAAGCTCCTAAAACGTTGTAAAAGCTTAATGCCTTGTACACACGACCTGTTTTGCCGAAGGTTTCTCCGACAGAACACAGACGGAATTCCATTCAAGCGGTCTTGCCTACACACGGTCAAATGAAAGTCCAACCGTCCAGAACGTGGTGATGTACACCACGTACGACGGGACTAGAAAAAGGAAGTTCAATAACCAGTAGCCAATAGCTTCCGTCTCGTACTTGCTTCAGAGCATGCGTCGTTTTTGGTCCGTTGGAACAGCATACAGATGAGCGGTTTTCCCGAAAGGAATTGGTTCCATCATAAATATTTAGAACATGTTCTCTTTCTAGGTCCGTCAGAATTTTCGAAAAAAAAAGTCAGATGAGGCATACACACGATCGGAATATACGATGAAAAGCTTCCGTTGGACTTTCTGTTGGACATTCCGCTCATGTGTACACGGCTTTAGATGATTTTACAAGCACCAGGCATCTGCAAAAACGCTGTTGGCTTAAATAAGTGTCCTGTGTGCACGAGGTCTAGCATTTCAACGTGCTGCAGCAAAATAGTTGTTTGTAGAGTCATGCATATTGGAAACACGAACTATGGCTAATGGAATGAAAAGCAGCATCTTAGCCCTTGCATATTGGTGTCTTATTGCTGATATATTTAAAAATGTAAGTTCTTAAGGCGACCTCTATGATAGGCAAAAAAAAAAAAAAATCACCTTTGGTGGTCTTTACTTAAATCTTTGTGATAGTATCATCCCCTGTCTTTACATTCTTTGTGCTGAGGTCTTACCGGTTATTTGAGAAGTGGTCAGTGTCCTATGACTATGTTTAGTAAACATTTAAACCAGTACTGCAACTTTCCAGGCCTCCCTGGGTGGCTTTGTACAGGAACTACTTTTATTTTCTTTAACTCGGATTACCGAAAGGAAGCTGCGTCATTTTTGTTCTATTTATAACTTATGTCAATGAGTTCAAACATTGTAAAACTATAAACTCGGTATACTTTTTACATAACAGAGGGGAGCTAAATGATTGTTATAGAGAGAATATTAAAGGAGTTGAAAAAAGCAACAAAAACATACAAAATAAAAGTTTAATCATGTACAGGCCTTAACCGATATTCATTAATAGAACAAATGATCTCTTGCGGTAGGGTTACTAGGCTCCCAATATTGACGATGTTTGTTTGCCGACATAATTTGAAGGTTTGCACATAAGGGTGTCAAATGGTTTCCATTCTTCCTGTGTGCCAAGTGCCTTCTAGACTACATGTATAACAAGTGTATGGATCCAGCCACTTGCAAAGCTTTTGTTCTTTAATAAAATCATTAAAGCTGAGCACTAGGCAAACAGGTAAATGCACAAATGAAATACACATATGCTGGCTGATTTACCTGCAAGGGATTTGTATTTCTGTCCACCCAGTACTTACATTTACACAGCTCTGCCACACAGCAGCCCTGCCTGGCAGGGGGGAGAACATGACCTTCCTCAGCTGCAATCTCACTTTTTCACACAGGTCCCACAATCATTTGGCTTAACAGAGAAAGGAGAAGCAGCACACTGATGAGGACATATTTCTGTCACTCTGCTCTGTCCTCCAATCAGCATGCTCCTTCCTCTGCAACACAGCTGATTGACTGCTTGTGATAGTTCTCCCTCCCCCTCTCTAAGCTCTGCTGCACAGGGGTCTATAAAGAGGAAAATACCAATTCAAATGGAAACACTTATACTGCTTGCATTAAAAAAGGTTAAATTAATGAATTCAAAGCTGCAATAATAGGTGCCTTTTATATTTGCTCAGCTTTCAGCTTTTAGAGAACCTAAAATAAGACATGAACTTTAGGTATGCTGCACCCTCTTGCTAACTACTTAAAAAAAGTATATGTTAATGTGACCATTGTATAATCTCCTTCAGATCTACCATCAAATATGTAGTACATGGGCCTGTCTGATTGGATACAAATTGAAAGTAGTGTTCATCCAGTTTTGGCAAATATGAAAGCAAATGTACATGCTTCCCATGGAATATTAATAGGCAAAGAACCGACAAGCAGGTTTCAGATTGTATAGTAAGTGGCCAGCTTTAGAGCCCTGAAATATATACTGGATTGCCAGAACAGGATTTGATCACCTGTTGGCTCTCTTGCACATTCAGTTCTTTGCCATGGTCAAGGGGAGAGGCACTAAACATATCTTAAATATAGGGTTGCCACTTGTCCGGGATTCACCTGCACAGTCCGGGTTTTGAATTACATGCCCGGGTTTCAGACTGCCTGATACCCAGACACATTATTCAACCCAGATCATGGCTCCCCAGCAGGGCTGCTGGCTTCCGTTGTAAGCTGAGAGTGTCTGTGACAATCTATCTCACATTGCCCCGAGCCAGCACTGACAGTTCCCCCCTCCTCCCCATGCATGGACTGGAGATTAGAGAACTCAATGTGCTCCTCCTCCTCCCACCCCTCTCCCCCCTGTGTCTGCCCTGGAAAATTGAAGCCCAGCAGCAGGCAACTACATCCTGGATAAAAGATGCTGATGGCCGAGCCTCCATCGTGGGTGAGTGAGGTCATCATCGATCCATCCCCTGTCTGTGACTGAAGTCTGCCCTTTCCTCCCTTTTCTATCTTGCCTCTCAGTGTGTACACTAATGTAAGGGGGGGCTCTGATATAAGGGGCGCTCTGCGGATTTTGATATAAGGGGGGCTTTGGTGAGCAGAGACTTCCTTATGTCAGAGTTCCTCTTTATACCAGACTCCACAGCATTCCCCCTTACATTAGTGCTCCCTTAAATCAGGGTTCCCAGAGCACCCCTTAAATCAGAGTTCCCCATTTACACCACAGTCTGCAGCATTCCCCCTTACCTCAAAGTTCCCATTTTACACCAGAGTCCTCAGCATTCCCCCTTACATCAGAGCTCCCCCCCTTAAATCAGGGTTCCTCAAAGGTAAGGGGTTCTCTACAGACTCTGATGTAGGGGGGGCTTTAGTGAGAAAAGACCCCCTTACTGTACATCAGAGTTCCCCTTTACATTAGATTCTGAAGAGCTCCCCGTTACAGTGTAAGTGGAAATTCTGCGGACTCTGATGTAAGGGGGAACTTTGCGGACTCCGATGTAAGTGGGAACGCTGCAGACTCTGATGGAAGGGGCAACTCTGTAGACTCAGATGTAAGGGGGGAGACTGAAGACTCAGATGTAAGGGGGGCTCTGGAAACCCTGATTAAAGGGAAATGCTGGGAACTATGATGTAAGTGGGTTCCCAGAGATCCCCCTACATAAGAGTTCCCCTTTACACCAGAGTCTGCAGTGTAACATTGGAGTCCCCTCCTTACATCAGATTTCTTAGTGTCCCTCCTTAAATCAGAGTTCCCAGAGGTTTCCCTTACGTCAGAGTCTGCAGAGCCCCCCCCCCCTACAGTGTAAGGGAACTAAGATTAAGATGTAAAGGGGGAACTGGGCAGATTCCGATTTAAAGGGGAACTCTGCCAAATTAGATATATAGGGGAACGCTGCCAATTTAGATATAAAGGGGAACTCTGCCAATTCAGATGTAAAGGGAAACTCTAAGGATTCAGATGTAAACAGTGAACTTTGCTGATTCAGATCTAAAGGAGAACTAAAGGGGATTTCTGCCTATTCAGATATAAGGGGAGACTCTTGTGATTAACTCTATATGATTAGAAGTGTTATTTAATCACAAAATATATGAATACTGTGTACTACAAAATAAAATTTGCGCTGTGCCGCCAAAGTGTTCAACCTTACTTACGATGTGCCGCCAAAGTGGCAACCCTTCTTAAACATGAAGGCGCCGGGGAGCCAAACAACAGATCTAGCGGCGCCATTTCTACCTCTAGAATATATTACACCTTCTTTCCTGTCAATGGTTTCTAAGGAAGCAACAGGTGCAGGCCCACCCCACACCCTTAGCAACCAGTGACGTCAACCTGTCCATTCATTTACTGGATGAATGATGATGGCTGTACTTGTCAAAAACTTTGTAGGGGCCTTTATTTATGGTTCACTTTTTTGTAAGAATAAGTATGGGTACTATGTACCCTTTATTCATTTAATTGGGAATGGGGGTGGTATCTGGTGCCCCCATTTTGCCAAGGGGGTTGGTATCTGTGCCAGGGTTGTGGGGAAGAGGCCCTTGTCCTTGTCAACATGGGTATCTCTTATGTTTCAGAATTTTTGCTCATACTTTGCCTTTCTTGGCATGCCAGGCTGCATTCTCGGATAACAGTCTGCAATAAATTTTTTGGTGATCTCACATCTATTTTTCTTGTTTTTTTGTGTTGTGTCCTCCCCAAAATTTATTCCAGATCCAAAGGTTTTGCGTGGGGTCCCCCTTGACATCCATACCAGAACCTCATCAAGAATTCATTCATTTTTGCATGCATTGTTTTTTGTTTTTTTTTGTTTTTATCCAGGATAAGGGTCTGGTACAGATGAGGGGTAGTCCCCAGGTCCTTTGTTTACAATCAGAAGTATGTGAACAAAGCTGCCATTTACTGGCAATATGAACAGCATTCTTTTTTTCTTTGCAAACATCAGTGTTGCTGTAGTAGGTTGTATACATCTTACAGATGCACCATGTAACAAGCAGGTTCAGGGCATCCCTCAGGCATGTTACTTAAAGGAATTTTGTATTTTTAACCTCTTCCCTCCCACCCTGGCATCCCTTTAAAAAGTTTAGAAATCCTGGTGGTGGGGGAGGATGGATCGGCAATCATGTGACCATTGTGATTGGCTGTCACAGTGGTCACATGATTGGCAGTTAGTCCCGCTGGCTACTTTATTGCGGACTGATTGCTGTCTTTAATAGCCCAGTATCTGCGTTGTAAGCACACTCTCAGCACAGAGACATCAGCCACTTAGTTATGTACATGTGCTGTGTGTGGGCATTAAAGCCCACCCTTGCTGTTGCATATTTGTGTTACGCGGGCGCCGACAGGATAATGTTTCACTTAAAGTAAATGTAAACCTTCACTTTGCAAAACCACCCATTCAGTTTAAAATATATATGAAAGGCAAAACATTTGTGTATTTATACAGTATATCAATACAAATTTTATAAATACCAGCTCTGTTTTCAGCTGCATAAAGAGCTCAGAGAGTCAAAGGAGAAGTAACAGCAGCCCACCGATCTTCCCAGTGAATGGCTGTGCAGGGGCCAGAGTATCAGGACAAGTCTGATCATTGGAGGAGAGCAGGCTGAGGGAGGGAGAGGGACTAGCAGAAACATCAGGTATTTCACACAAAGAAATACTTTTTCATACAAGTACATGATATAGCAGGCACATATCAAGAATGTGAAATGTTGGCTTTACATATTCTTTACAGCATTACTGTAATAAAATCCTTGCTCCCTGCCAAATGCAATTCAAATTTTTTTTTGGCTTGGTACATGTGTACCCCAGAGCAGGGCCCAGCTCCACCCCTCCAATGCTATTTGTTTAAAAACCCCTTGCCTTTTAGCTGAGAAAATTGCCCCTACTGTTTTTTTTTTAGCTCATTGAATTCAGTGAGGTTTGGATTCAGCACCCAGGTATGTTTTGTCACTTAGCTGTATGTAGAGCTTGAGATGACGTGGGTGGCCTCTTGGACAGCTCCTGTCCAAGAACCCCTGGACATTAAGACAGGAACTTCAGAGGAAAAAGGAAAGGCACAAGTGCCAAGGTGTAGACACTGTGCAGGAATTTAGAAGCACTGATATCTGACGAGCAGAGGTTACGCTAACTATGCACCATGGAGCCAAGTCCAGTTGAGTGTGCCCAACAATTGGGCAGCGAGGTACAGATTCACTAGGCAGTAGTCCAAGCTGGGGGCGGTAGAGGAGGCAGACAGCGAACATGCGCAGGGAAGGGTAATCTGACAGCAAGATCAGATAGGAAGCCGAATCAGTAACAGTATCAAGATGTATATCAGGCACTAGATCACAGGAACGAGCACAAAGTGGAACTAGATCACAGGGACAATAATGAAGACTATCCAGCAAAGAACTAGTACACGTGCTCATATGAGTGGGCAATGATGTACAATTAGTTCATCTTCTGTGCCCATACAAATGTGCATGTCTATTCCTTAGCCAGATGGCTGGCACCGAGTTCCTAACACTCATCACAACAGAAGACATCTTTGGGTGGTCAGATTGTGCTTCCTTATTTAGCTTTTTGGCTGCAATGAGGAGATTGTCCACCATGCATTGAATGATGTAGGTGTTGAGTGAAAGAATCATCCTTCTGTGTGTGGCCTGCATTAAACTCAAATGAAAGCAATGAAAGGAAAAACCACTCCAGTCGAGCACACAGACAAACAGGCCCTCCACACACTGGCAGGTGCTGTTCGATCCGTGATCGTGGAAATCTGAAGAGAAATGCCCCGTACACACGATTGGATTTTCCAACAACAAATGTTGGATGTGAGCTTGTTGGCTGAAAGTCCGACCATGTGTATGCTCCATCGAACATTTGTTGTTGGACTTTCCGCCAACAAATGTTGGCTAGCAGGTTCTCAAATTTTCCGCCAACAAAACTTTGTTGTCGGAACTTCCGATCGTGTGTGCACAAGTTCGACGCACAAAAGTTCACGCATGCTCGGAATCAAGCAGAAGGAGCCGCACTGGCTATTGAACTTCCTTTTTCTCGTCGTATGTCTTGTACGTCACCGCGTTCCCACGTTCGTAATTGTTGGCCAACATTTGTGTGACCGTGTGTATGCAAGGCAAGTTTGAGCCAACAACCTTCCAACAAAAATCCACTGTTTTGTTGTTGGAAAGTCTGATCATGTGCTCAGGGCAAAAGATAGGCAGGCTGACCACACTCCAATGACGTAGAAGATAAATAATTTAAAAAAATCTTTAATATACAAAGTATACAGCTCCAAACCAGGGATGACAGTTAACACATTTCGCGCAGAATGCGCTTATTCATATGAGTAACACGTTTACTGTCATCCCTGGTTTGGAGCTGTGATGTCTGTGCCCATTGTACTGTATATTAAAGATTTCAATAAATTTAATTTATTTTCTACGTCATTGGAGTGCGGTCAGCCTGCCTGTCTTTACCTGCATTCAACTCCTTTCAATGTAGGGACAAAGTTTGAGCACCAAAACAATGCAATGATTTTCGTTTCCTATGCATCCTTAGTAATATACTGTTTTCTACTATAAAAATGTTAATTCATCTTTTCTTTTGTCCTTTTTTTATTCGGACCCAGATTTTGGTTGAATTAAAGCTGTTTATTTCAGGGGTCTTCAAACAGTAAACTGGGTTCTTGGGCCATTCTAGCTGGAATTCCCCTTATGTTAAACACTTTCATAACAGATGGCCATGGGGAAATCCAGCTGCTACCTAGAAAACAGGATATTAGTCTGTGGCTTCAGCTCAATGTTAATGTCCCTTGTAGCAGGAAAGTTCAGTGATTTTCAGAAAAAGGAGGGAGTGGCAGTGAGGTGTAAAGAATGTAGTCTGTTCTCCCTTCTAGAAATACAATGGCAGTAACATCAAAACGGGGTCACTTCCAGTCATGTATTGACATTTTAATTTTGAAAAACAACCACACCTTTCAGTTGTTAGGTTAGCTGGAAGCAGTCATGTTGTCTTGGTAATGTTCCCTTATAGCTCCAGGTTGCAAGCTCATTAGGGTGGAAGCCGCTTTGGTTGTTTTATTTGTTGGCTGTGGGTAATTTTGTTTTTACCATGGCTGAATTCAATGGGTGATCATGAGATTGAAAGCAAGTGTAGTTAATTGCATTTGATTTGTTGGATGTAATTGTAAATGACCTAGTAAACAAGGTTTTTGATAATGTAGTTCTACGATTGGCCACACTCAGGGTTTACCTAAATTTATTTGTATCATAAAAACTTATAGGCCAGTTGAACCCCCTTTTTTTATCATTTTAATGCAGTCAGGCGGAATATACAGTAATAGATATGCTTCTCTTTTATTTTTTGAATCAACTGCTAAGTGCTGCAGCAATATCAAAAAATACCTTGGCAGTACATAGGAGAGTCGATCCCTGAGGAGCACAGTTGATTAAAGCAATGTTCAGGGGGGCATGTTGGACCACTGGGGAGCTGGATTAATGCACTGTGTGAGAGCAACTGCCTGACTATCCTATGTATTGGAAGCACAGTGTGATTTAACCCTTGCTGTAGCATTTGTAACAGCTAAACAATAAAAAAGAGCATATTTATTGCTGTATTTGCTGCCTGTATTGCAGGAATAAATTAACAGGATTCATCTGGGCTTTAAAGCTGAATTCCAGGTATAGGTAAATATATTTTACCGTGCTGAGTGGGCAACCCTCTGTGGTTATGCAGCAGGGCACAGGACCCAGAGGTCAGCGGAAATCACCGTACTAGCTATGACTACTTCAGTGATTTCCAGCTTCCACAGGGATCCCACACTATATAAAATATTCATATTTACATTTGTCCAAGCTGGACCAGTGTAACTATGCTATAAAATCCATACCTGCATTTCAGCTTTAAAGACAGTAATCGCACCATACATTTGATTTGCATGTATCATTTTAGGTGTGTTTACAAACCTTTTTTGCTACCTTAGTCATCATATGCCGTGTACGCACGGGCGGACTTTTCGACCGGACTGGTCCGATAGGACAAGTCCGTCGGACAATCTGACTGTGTGTGGGCTTCATCGGGCCTGCAGCGGACTTTTTCGGTCGAAAATCAGACGGACTTTAGATTTGGAACATGTTTCAAATCTTTCCGACGGACTCGAGTCCGGTAGAAAAATCAGTTCATCTGTATGCTAGTCTGACGGACGAAAACCGACGCTAGGGCAGCTATTGGCTACTGGCTACCAACTTCCTCATTTTAGTCCGGTCGTTCGTCATCACGTACGAATCCTTCGGACTTTGGTGTGATCGTGTGTAGGTAAGTCCGTTCGTTTGAAAGTCCGTCGGAAGTCCGTCAAAAGTCCGCCGAAAAGGCTGTCGGACCTTTGATGCAGAAAAGTCTGCCCCTGTGTACACGGCAATAGCTCCCAATGCTGTGTGATAAATCATGCTCTAGTTGTGCAATAATATCATACAACTCGGGCATAACTAGGATTGTGAAAGACCTGAGGCTCCCTTAGGCAGGCCATACACGGTTCCATTTCTCAGCCGGTTTAGCAGGAACTGGCTGAGATTTGAACTGTGTATAGGCAGGCTGAATGTACCAAGTTGATCGATCTAATAAAAATTTGGGTACAACCAGCATGCCGTGTTTTACCTGTGCTTATCGCTAGCAGCTACTCTAGCCGCTATCAATAATCACTGTCTTCTCCCAGCAGGGACAGCTTCCCCCACCCTCCCCCGCCCCCCCACCGGGAGAAGACAATGGTCTGGCAGGAGGGATTCCCGCATCAACATTGTCTGTGTTGATGGGGGAATTGAGTGAATTTCTTCAACCACGGGTTGCAGGAAGGAAATTCACAGAATTTATGGCTGGCCTTAGGCACCATGTGGAATTCAATGATGCCACGCATGCTGTAGCTTATAATGAGTGTGACCTAATTGTGCTAATAGTGGGATGGGCTGAAAGGGGTATGGTTAAACAAAAGCTGAACCTATTCACTGTATACAGAACACATATACCACAGTCCTTCAGTACCAATAAAACATGTTTTAATTACTGTCCTGCAAGCAAAAGTCTCACAGATATAACCCTAATATCAGCTCAATTACATTGGTGGGTCAAAATCTGTGCTCCCGTACATTGGTGGTCAGTGAGCCCCCTTTATGTTCAATATGCCCTCTGTGTACTCCCTTGCTGCTCAGTGGGGGGTCACTGTGCCCTTACCACCTTACTGCTGAGCATGACCTCCTGGGAGCAGTGTTACAGGATCTGCAGAGAAGTGTTGGTAAAGAAAGAGGATCGGTGAAGGAAGAGGAAGGGGAGGGCTCTCAAATGTAAACACAAATGTGTTTATATTTGTGATTGCTGTGATTGGCCATCACAGTGATCACAGATCTACTTGGATTGTCTTTTCATTGCATTTCGCTTGTGATCTGTGCTGTTTAATGATGTGATATTATGGTGTTGGTACCTGTATGTTAGTTACGCCTCTGTCATCCAATCTAGTACATAACCTATTGATGCAAGTGTAGAACCCTGCCTTAAACATAGGTTATTGACATTTTTTTCGTTTTTGGCTGGGTGATAGTTAGCCCAAACTGATTGTATAGTTTTTCACTTTCCTAGGCACAATTGGGTTGTGATTTCTAAATGCTGCCAGTATGTGTCACTGGTACCACTGACAACATGAGGTTATTGGCCACAGGTTCATGATGGGGAGGATATAGAAATTTGGGACCTGGGTAGGGGCTGTTGGATTGAGTAGTGCAATTAGGTCCCCTAGCCTGTGTGCGGCCTAATACTTGCTGAATATGGACTTTGGCCTGAAGTGGTCCTGGAGCTGTCCTGCCTATAGATGGAGAAAGCTATGCCAAGGAGAAAACAGAAGTTCCCCTGTGGCGGGATTTTTAAGGTACTACCATACAAGTCAATACCATATAGATAAAATATACACTTTATTACATACTCAGAAGACAATGCATATACATAGTTTGTATATGTATTGTCTTCTGAGTATGTAATAAAGTGTATATTTTATCTTTATGGTATTGACTTGTATGGTAGTGCCTTAAAAATCCCGCCACAGGGGAACTTCTGTTTTCTTATTGATTTATGGGGTGCGGCACAACTCTTTATATCTACTTTCTGTCAGATTCTCTTTTAAGCTATGCCAAGGAGGACACCCGAGAGAGGACCCTTGTTTTCGCAAGGGCCTGGTGACTTGCTTGGGTGAGGAAGCACTGAGCCGTGAAAATGGAGAGAGAAGTCTGTGAAACAGTTATTGCCTACAGTACCACCAGGTCAGCTTAAAGGTTCTGGCACTGTGAAGCTGGACATAGATTTGGATCTGGGGAGTCTGTAAGTGATCTGTTTGATATCTGGAGCCTCTAACCGTCACTTCCTTGACTGTTCCACAATAAAAGTGATTGGCACCCAATGGTGTTTCTCGGTCCCCCAATTTAGCCACAGACTCAGCCCTGGGGTGAAATTCCAGCCCGCCCCTGCCTCTAGAGGTGCCACCATGTCTCTGGGGTGTCGGGGGAGGTGTTACATTAGAAGTTATTCTAATAGTATTCTCTTGAAAAATATGGCTTTTAAAGCAGGCTTATACTGTGAATCATTACTGATACAAAAAAGACTTTCCTTTGTCTCCTTTTCACTATATGCAATAATTTTTCTTAACTCCATACAAGTCTTTGCTCAACTTGCTTGAGCTCTGTGGCTCTGTGGTTGACGTAACATGTCTCTGTTGTAAATGTCTGCTATATTTAAGATACATTTCTACTGATGACATGTGATAAAATATTGGCTGTGATATCTGGCGAGGAAAAGAATCTGGACAGTGTGTATGGTTAATGCATGGTCATACGCATAATCAAATCTCACTGTGGATGACAATCAATGAGAAACCTTCTGCTCAATTACACTCAAATCATACACTTCCATATCCTCCCACTTTTTCCTTCCTGACTTGGCTGATAATAAAAGTGAGCTCTACATAGTGAACAATACTTGGAATACTTTCTGTTGTGGATAATCTCTGCTTGATGAAAGCTACCCAAAAATACCCTAATTTCACCTTTTCTTAGTTTAGGGTTGTTCAGAAATATTAGAAAGAGATTGTATAGTCACATACATCTCACTATTAATTCTATGTGCTTGTGTTCAACAATAAATTGTAATAAGAATATAGATTCTTACTGGTAAAATTACAGTTTTTTTTGTTTTGCTGCATCTGAAATTAAAATGTCTCATTGGTAATTTGAATTATACTTTGTGCAAGCATTAAATTAATTGTAAGACACTGCATAATAACTCCTAACCATGTACCAAAATACGTGCCAACTGTAAGGTCACTTGGATGCAAAATAGAGTTCACCTTGGCATGTGTTTTTAGCTCTTATCAAGCATCCCTTAGCAGGGTCTGCAACTGTGTCCCATGCACTTTAAAGCGGGAGTCCGGCGACCAATCTTTTTTTTTTTTTTTAGGTCATTGAGACACTTTGCTAACCCCAAAATAATACTCACAGTTTGGGTGTAATATTTCCGCCTCTGTCTGTTTTCGAACTGAAGAATAACTTAAAAAATGTGATGCTGGCTGTTTCCATCTTGCTTGTGGGCATGTGAAGCCCACAAGCATTGATTTCCTGGATGCGGTGAATGCTGTTCATTCACAGCTTGTTCACACACATGATCATTGTTTCCGCACTGAATCTTGGGAAGCCTGACACTAAACTCCCAGGAGACAGTGCGGCGCCGGGGAAAGGCAATAAACACGCCTACTCCCATGGGAGGAGAGACAGGAAGTGCCACAATAAAGTACAATATAAAAGGTAATTACAGTGATAAGATTTTTTTTCGTGCGGCATTTGAACATCTATGCAATTAACTGAAGGGGGTAAGATTAAGTTAAAAATTTGAGTGGAACCCCGCTTTAAGGTTCCTTGAACTTAGTGTCATGCTGTGCTGATTTGAATATCACATGTAATGTTGCTAAGCCATTCTGTCTGAAGGTTTCACCTTACAGTATTTTGGCGGCAAAGGATGGAAAGTGGCTGAAACAATACAGGCACTAGGTGCTGTTTTGCATCTATCCTAAAAAGCTAACAGTTACTAAACAGAGTATGTGTAAATTAGGCAAAAATAAACTTTAATTTGTACAAGAGCAACCCAAAACCCCTTAAATATGGGAACCAATAATGACAGATAATGCCGTTCTTAGACAATGGGATGTCTCAATGACAGGAACAGAAAATGAGAGATCTGCATATAAATTTGTTGCAGTAGCCACATTTCTGGCCTACCCTTCAATTTTCTATATTTGCTGTGAAAGGGTTGTTCTATTTTCTTTTTAATAAAGGGATGAGTATATATCCATCATAGGGTTTGCTATCAAATTGTCAAATGTCTCAGTAACAGGAGTAAGCCTCCCGCTGACTGCTCACTCTGCTCTTTGACAGTTCTTATATAGGCAAGGGGCGGGGCCACCTGGCTATATCACTCAGTGGCACCGGCCCCTTCTGATGTCATGTGACGTTGGGAAAAGGCCCTCCGCCCCCCCCCGCCCCCCACCCCAAAGCACCCATTCTACCATGTTGATGGCATGTGGCCTGGCATGGTTTGGGGGGGGGGGGGGCTCGCTCGTACCCTCCCCTTTCCTGACCTGCTGGGCTGCATGCTCGGATAAGCCTCCGGTATGGATTTTGGGGGGGCCCTACGCCGTTTTTTTTTCAATTTTGGCGTGGGGTTCCCCTTAACCCCAGACCGAGGGGTCTGGAATGGATTTTAAGGGAAACCCTATGCCATTATGTACAGTATACTGTACATACTGAATGTACAGTATACTGTATATGTAAAGCACTGCGTAAGCTGTTGGCGCTATTTAAGTACCTGTAATAAATAAATAATGACCTAGCCAAAGCAGGCAATGCTTGGATCAGGTAAATTGCTTGTGAACATTTGACCTCCAGACAGCTATACTGTATGTATTTAGGTGGTTGGCTTCCTATCTTTCTGATTGAGGACAGTGATCAATTCACTAACTTTCTGTTACAAAAAACAACCTTAGCCGATTGTTCTCCTTTGATTTGACAGGCTTATGATTTACATTGACAAGCCTGAAAGTTCCTCCAAAATGGTGATGACATCAGCTTCTGCCAAGGCTGTCTATTCATTTTTTATGAGAGGTGTAGGAGAAGGCACCAATACATTTCTTTTTAAATACACCTACATTTTCAAAAAAGAAAAAAGATATGGACCCTATTTTGTATAATAAATAAGTGCGCTTATTGTTTATTGGGCTTTGTGATCTTAAGCAGAAACACCTAGAGGTTGGTTTACTAACGGCAAATATACAGTTAACATTGCAAGTGAACTTGCCCTAGAGCTTAGTAAATGTGGTGAAGGTTCACGTTGAAAAGAATACCCAATTACCTGTAAGGAAAATTAAAATCAGCATTTTTGCTTGTACATGATTGGATGGTGGAGATCAGCAGCGTTTCTGCTCATTAAGTTCTTGGGAAAATTATCTTGCAAAGCAAACAGACTATTGCCTTTACTAAATCAACCCCAAATCTTGCATCCTTTGTGGCTTTGCACAAAAGATCAGCTCACCTATAAAGTGTAAATGAATAACTCCTGCACTGTCTCAAAAATATATAAACACTAGGGGGCACTGCTGCAAACGCCTGTAAACCTGATCCTAAACAGAAAAAGGGTAAATAAATGAATAAATGATGGTATTTGCGCTGTGCAAAATGGAGAGGGTGTACTGTGGGAGCAAAATCAATAATAATACATGTTTATAAAAAGTATATATCCAACAACTATATCAAATATATAACTGCATAAATAACGTGATGAATTCCTTGTGAAAATACAGGCAAAAACAGGCCAATATGATTGGTGTAAGATTTATACAGAAAGGATATGATAAGGAATTCATTAAAGGGAAAATTGAAGAAGTAACACACATGCAAAGGGAAGTTTTAATTGAAGACAAGAAATATGATTGCCAACAAGATCTAGTCCCTGTGGTATTAGATTACAATATTCAGTACAAGAAAATAGAGAAAATTATACAACGATATCTTAAAATCAGATTGACTTCTTAGAGACGTGCTGCCTGTTAGACTGAGATTTATATACAGGAGAGCTCCCACCCTCCGCGACCAATTAGTCAAAAGTGTGATCGACCCTCAAAAAAAGAGCTTCACATTTTTTACTGGTAAAGGCTTTTACCCTTGTAAAGAATCTTATGCATGTACCCACAGGAAATGCCCTAACGAGAAGAAACTTTGTTTTCAATCTAACAACAATGGCACCATGTATGACATTAAAGAATTTATTGGGTGCAATACTGAAGAAGCAGTGTATGCTCTTGAGTGCAGCTGCGGCCTTCAGTACATTGGTCGCACCAAAAGATTGCTAATAATCCACCTCAAAGAACATGTCCAAAATATCCAAAATGGCTATGACAAACATAGCGTGTCTAGGCATTTTGCCAAATACCACAACAAAAACCCCATCCATCTTAAATTTTGGGGGATTGTACCGTATACCAGACCTTGGCGGGGGGGGGGGGGGCACAAGGTGAGAACCCTCAACCAACTTGAGTCCAAATTGATATTTTCTATGGACACTTTTGCACCCAAGGGACTCAATATTGAGTTTGATTTAGCGACTTTTAATGATGCAACATTTTTTGGGTTTCCCCCCTTCCTCTTCCTTTTTTATGGTGGTTTTCACCATACAGTTTAGATCCTTGCTCACTTCTGTCACCTTATATTATATTGCATTCCACTTCTATATATTATCCTCTAGGAAGATGAGGTTTTATACGGTATTGTTCCATTTTAATTGTACCTTGCAATTATATATTATATATATATATATTTTATATTTTATACACTTTATATCTGTCATTCCCTGTCCTGCTCTTAGTGATAATTGTTGCCATGAGTTATTTGTACATCATCTTTACGTTACTGTGATGTTCCTGGGGCTCCTCCTTATTTTATATATTTTTTATTATGTATTTTTATATGCAATTTTTTATAGATATATTAATTTTAATTTTATTCATTTTCCTTGCTGTCCGGTAGTCCTATCCTAGCTATGCCAGCATTTTATTATTAGTTTATCAAACATTGCGTCCCCCGTCCCTAATATTATATTTGTGTCCATGTTAATGGTCGTTATGCCGTTTATTCCTGTGCATTCATGCTGAGTCGCTCACATGATTGCAGCATTGGCTCCGTGTTACGAACCAATGAAAAATGGCCGCTGTAATGTTTATATGCAAGACCATAATACAATGGCCGACGCCATTCATTTCATTGGTGGGCTACGAGAAAATGGCCACCATCTAGTTGAATACACTATTTAAAGACAGGATTTTTACATAGTGTCATCCCCTGATGAAGTCACGTGATGACACGCGTCGGGATTGGAGCACTAGGTACTATTCACATATGACGGAAGGAAACGAGCTCGGCGCTCGTGGTTGGCTGCATGTTTTGCTACTCTAAATGTGAGTTTGTTTTATTGTGGCTATCTCAATAAATTGTTTTAAAATACGGGATCACGCTATGGGCATCTCTCTCTTTCCCATCTTTAAAATCAACGTACTGAGCTTGCAATAGAAGGGCTTTGGATTAAAGGCAGCACCAGGATTATCTGCAGAGGCTTACAAACTCGGCGTTTGTGGATTGATGTTCATGCTTCTTATTTAAAAAGCCATAACTTGCCACTGAGACCACTCAAGAAAGATCAAAACTATCAAACCAAGGAGGGAATAATTGTACACTGCACCTGTGACTTATCCATGCTGTATACCTTATGGCAGTAAGGTGAGCGGCTTGCAGATACACAGGTGTTACCACTGAAGATTTGTGTCTTTGTTCAAGCATTCATTTGCCATTTTTGGTGGTGGGATTTATTTTGTATACCTGACACGGACTTTTGTTGGATTTGTCACTTATCACTTTGTATTTTTACGTGGACTTTAACATGGACTTTTCTACTGGATCATTTAGTCAGCTCACCTATAGTCGTCGTAGTATTAAATCTCTGAAGACTGCAATCCTTGTGTATCAAATGGAACCTGCCTTTTTTATGGGTAATCTAGACTTGGGTATTGTCTTCCTCCCAGAATCCCTTTGTTTAACAAAGTAGCAAACAAATTACCTCAAAAAGTCAAAAAAAGGATGCCTGCTGTTTAGGAATGTTATGTAGTTTGATTGACAAGGAGAGTACAACAAAGAGCTGTCTATTTTAGGTATGGTACGTGGGTATGTGAAACCAAATCATGTACAGAATATGTTTAAAAAATGTATTATTCGTGCTATCTAGGCTAACTTATTTGAAGGTCACTGGTATGGATGGAATGAGAATAGCATTGCATTAATACCATAATCAGCTTAGATTATAGCTGACACTGACCATAGATATTCATCTATTACCTGCTGGGCTGGCTCCATGATCCCAAGAATCGCAGTACAGTATCACTTTCTCTTTAGACAGCAATTCCTGTTCCTGACATGCATGTAAAACATACTGTATTATGTTAGTATAGACTGTACAGGCATAATTAATGTACCATGTTAAAGACCTCAGCATATAAGAAAGGTCCTTAGGAAAATACCCTGGGTCCATATTTTACTAAACCAATAGATATTTTAAACCTGTGCACTTTTGGCCCCATATTTTACCAAAAACAGTACAATATACTCATGATTTATCTCTGTTTACTTATGCATGCCATATAGGTAGCAAATTTCTTTCCTTCAACCACAGTGTTGACAGGAGAACCCCTCCTGCCGAGCCATTGTAAGATAGTGGTTGTTGCTAGCAGCTATACCAGCCGCTAGCAATAATCGCATGTAAAATCCGGCAGGCTGATTGTACTCGATCAATCAACTTGGTACATTCAGCCTGCCCATACATGGTTCAAATCTTGGATGGTTCCTGCTGAACTGGCTGAGATTTGAACCATCTATAGCCGGCCTAAGTTGAAAGTAGTAGGGACTAAGATTGTTATGAGAACAAAAGAAAAGACACAATTCGACTAATGAGACAATTCGAGATTAATGAGACAATTGGCAGACTAATACTCTATATGAACCCAAACCATCATATTTGCTCTGGAAGGCAGCCTCTGTAAACTTTCTATTTATTCTAAAAGAGAATTAACAAGAGACTTAATTACTTTTCCTAACCCAATTTTGAGAAAGAATGGTGGTAAATGGTGAAGATAGGAATCCCACCAGGAAAAGCTGTCTGACAGAGTACCATATTCTTCATCATATGCAGGATGTTGAAACTTCATCACAGACATACAACACCACTCTGAAACTGGGCAGGGAGTTTGGGTAGGTTTAAAGGACTCAAAACTGATTTATATACTTGATTCACATCTCAATCATCTTTCTTCTCCTGCTAGGCATGCCTACGTGGCAAGGTGGAAGGTAGACTTAAAGGCACACAAAACTGAGGAAGAATGGTTTCAGACATGTTCCACCACTGCAACTTGCACTATTAATATCACGACTTTATAGTCCGCCTATAATGTCCTGACCTGGTGGTATATCGTATCTACTTTAGGGGCGTCCGGGCGCCACCCCCTTTATCCATGGCCGCCACCACCTATTCATGGCTGCTCTATGATCCACAGCTGCCACCCCCTATTCATGCGTCTGGCCCCATTTCGGACGCTGGGCGCATGAATTACAGCGGCGGGGGTATTTTTTGTTAAGCACCTGATTAGAGCCAGAGGCTCTAATAGGCTTCAAAATAGGCTGGGCTTGTGGCGCAGAGCATTGCGCCACAAACCCACCCAGGTGTTTCAACAGCAAATGATTATTCGCTGTTGAAACACTGATCCTCAATCCGGCCAATCAGAAGCAGGTATGAGACCCATTTTCCACCGAAAAGAGAATAGCCCCAATTGGCTGCCGAGGAGAAGGGAGGAAACAGAAGCTGCCGTGAAGCCCATGGAGAGCAGGGGAAGGGGACACTGCGCCGAGCAGGGGAAGCTGCCGGTGAAGCCTGGGAGAAGCACTGCTCCAGGTAAGTGCTCCAGACCTGACCGACTGATCAACCGACCGACTGGGGGAGGGGGGTGCTAGTGTTACTGTTTGCTGACCCCCCACTACGTAGTGGACCTGTTCGATGCTAGGTCTCTTTTGGTCTAAAGTGTTCACTCTCCTTTACAAATTATTTGGCGTTCATTTGCCTAAAGACCTATGGTTCGCCCTTCTACACTTCAAACCTCCAAATCTCAACAAAAATCTATTCAAATTGGCACATTATATACACTTGGCCTCTACTCTGGCCATCACTAAAGCTTGGAGGAAGCAGTTTTTTCTGAGGTTGAAACCAGGTTGGAGGGTTTTTATATTAATGAACATTTGACAAGCACCATTACCAACAACCATAAGAAATTCAACAAGATCTGGAATCCTTGGGTTGCCTACCATCACCCTCAACTTCTTCCATGATGCTTGCCCCTCTTCGCCTCCTGTATCTCTAACCTTGTGTGGCAGGGGTCCCCCAAGCCAGCCTCCCTCTCCTTCCCTTCCCTCTCAACACCTATAGTACGGGCCTTATCCTTTCTTTCCTGTCCTCTCCCCCCCACCCACTTTTCCTCTTCTTTTTATCCTACATCTTGGCTGACCATCTTGTTCTTCTTGTCCCATATGTATGTGACTTTTGATATCAACACTCTGTATACTGATTTGTTATTCTTCTCATTGATCCGAGATACGCTCCAGCAACAGCGTCACATCTTCACTGATCGTTTTAAAGTGTCAATTGGATACCAGTTTGCCTTATTGTTGATCCATGTATTTGGTTTACTTACTCTGTACATGCAATGTGGACTGTTTGATCTGTACCAAATGCTTATACCAAAAATAATAAATACATTTAAATCAAAAAGGTAACATGGAGTAATAAAAAGTTGCATGATCCTGATTGATCTGTTACGCACAATTATTTTCTTTTTTTAAATTTAGCCTTTTTTAAATACTATTTCAATTAAATAATTGCTAAATAAAGAGTTAGTAGATCATTTCAATGGATAACTTCACTTTTGTAAAAAAAATAGCAAAAAAAAAACCCAAATAATAATAATACAATTACTACAAGCCATCAGTTAATTGTATTAAAAAAATGACCATTCCTTTTCAATCTGCTGTAATTTTCTGTAAAATGTAATGCACTATGGCAGCCTGGAGGGGTTCTGTACAATGTTAATGTGCAGAACACCTCCACAAATGTAATGTCCTGATTGTGTGATTGGCTCACTGATTTCCACAGAAATCTGCACTGTGATACAAGTCAAATTTTATGCATCTACTTTAAAAGGAATTTTCGTTTTGGTGAGATACTCTACAAGGGTTGACTACTTTTAAAGAAATGCAGACATTACAGTTTTTTTAATTAGAATACTAACAGTGCACCAGGTGATTAGAATGATCGAGAGCTTCCCATTCAGAATCATTCTGCAAAGGACTTCAGCAGAAAAAAGTATGACTGCAACAAATATTGTTAAAATCCTTGCAATGTACATTGATCATCCAGATGGGGATTGTTATTTTTCTCCATAAAAGGGGCATTACATGTTAGGTAAAAATGACAATAGTAAATAAGCGTAATCTAACCCTAAACTTTAAATCTGGCATTAACTGTCAATATACATTTGTCTGCTCTCTGTGGATGTGAAATAATTCACTTCTATGTAATCAGCAATGCTCTGCTCAGACCCACTCTGAAATTCACTTGATTTTCAGGAATTCTATATTCTCAATGTCTCAAGACCATTGGTCTCTACATTTCAAAGGATAATTAGATATATCTGTATTCAAATTACATACGTATAATGAAGAGATACCAGCTTCTGTATAATTGGACAGCACCACCTCCTTTATTACTGAAATCTTGCAGTATATTATTTGTAATTGGTTATTGTAATAATATATATATATCCCTGTATATAATTTTGTTTTTAAATGTTGGGTTGGTTTCGTAATGCAACGTTGCTTTTGTGGTATAATTGTCTGTTAATTGAAAATTTTCAATAAATAAAATATGAACAAAAAAAACATATTTATTGAAAGTCAACATATTGTAATTAATATTTGTTTGACTCATAGGTTAACACTTTGATATACTAAAAACTTCCAAAAGTTGTCTTTTACTTATTTTATCTGTTAAGATGTGTATGTAGAGTAAGTAGATTTTTGAATTCTGACAAAACTATTAAACAATTTGCACATACTGGCAAATAAAATCTTATAAAAGAAGAAGCACAAACATAAACTAAGAGGAGCTTGCAATTCTCCAAAAACGAATGATGGTAGAAAGGAGGTGATTAAAGAGCACACCCTAGTGTAAAACTTAAGAACTACGCCTATTGTGAACAGAATGCATTTCTTAAAGGTAAACTGTACTGAATGAATTTGAAGGCTGACACTGCTGGTTCCTTTTGTAAATGCTAGGTGCCTGACTGTCATGCTAATCCAGTGGCTTCAATACTTTCTGAGACACTGACATGGAACAATTATGCAGATCAGGAGTCCTGACTTCTAATCTCTCTAACAACTGTTTTCACTGTTCATAGCCAGATGTGTTGCAGACTAGGTTGTCCATTGCAGAAAGGAAGTCTCGAGGAAATTATGATCTGTTGGTGTAGGTATAGCTTTACTCTGGCTTACAATTAAATACATATATACTCAAAATACTGTAAAAGCCACTGGATATAATGTTGAATTTCATGTAATAAAAGAAGGAGCACAAACAGAGAAACCAAAAGAGGGGCTCAATAAACAGTAAAACTAAGAAAGCCTAAATGGGATTTTCACATAAGTAACTAGGTAATACAATACACAGTAAGATAATAAGCCAAATGGGAAACGTGCAAATGCCTGAAGTTGAGGTGTCCAAAATCTGCTTGCTGCTCTCTGATCCCTTCAGCTTTGCTCTTAGAAGATGCTCAGCTTTGAAATATCTTCCTCTGTGGTTATTTATACACCGTATGTGGGCATTAAACCAGTTAGAGGGTATTTACTTTATGAAATTTAATTGACTTGTTTGCTATCACTTTTATTAAATGTTACTTTGCCTGTTATTTTCCATGTGTGCTCACACTTGTAATATTTATGTGTTAATCACACAATGAAAAAGCCTGAGAAATGCTATCCTTGAGAATAACTATTCTGATACCACTTCATAGCCAAATGATCTTAATTAACCATTTGTGAAGGCAGAGGAAAACCAGAGCTGGGTAAACCTTTTTTGACATGATTGGTAAACAGTCCAATCCAGTGTCAAATATTTTACATGACGCTCCAGGCATGATCAGGCTCCACAGTCCACAATCACATCTAGGGTGCTTTTTTTTGGGAATGCACTGTGCCTAGCATGAAACGTGCCAGAATTAAATTTGTCCCTGCTGGCTATTTTATTAAATGAAGATTATTTTGCATCTTGGTGTGCAGGATTCCTGTTGCTGATACAAATGATGGTAAGCAGATTTCCTATGCACGTCTTATGCCCCGTACACACAGTCGGACTTTGTTCGGATATTCCGACAACAAAATCCTAGGATTTTTTCCGACGGATGTTGGCTCAAACTTGTCTTGCATACACATGGTCACACAAAGTTGTCGGAAAATCCGATCGTTCTAAACGTGGTGACGTAAAACACGTACGTCGGGACTATAAACGGGGCAGTGGCCAATAGCTTTCATCTCTTTATTTATTCTGAGCATGCGTGACACTTTGTCCGTTGGATTTGTGTACACACGATCGGAATTTCCGACAACGGATTTTGTTGTCGGAAAATTCTATAGCCTGCTCTCAAACTTTGTGTGTCGGAAAATCCAATGGAAAATGTGTGATGGAGCCTACACATGGTCGGAATTTCCGACAACAAGGTCCTATCACACATTTTCCGTCGGAAAAAACCCGACCGTGTGTACGGGGCATTAGACTTCCCTAAAAAGAAAAAGTGATTTTGCCTATGCAGAGATAAGTAGCAGGTCCACTTAACTGTGTTTTCAAAGCTACACATACTCACCTTTCCTCTACTGCTTCAGTTGGGCTTATAGGCTTGTCTTCCTACAATGTGACATGTCTGGAATTAGGTACAGTGCACCCGGAAACTATTTACAGTGCTTCACTTTTTCCACATTTTGTTAAGTTGCAGCCTTATTCCAAAATTGACTAAATTTATTATTTTCCTCAAGGTATGATGCCTGGCGGGTGTGGAGATGCAACTTGGTGTACATCTTGCGGGATGTATGCGTTCCGTTCCTTGATCATCTGATCGAGGGCGAATACTGCTTCGCAAAATGTAAGCACATTGTTTCCCTGGAAGCCCAGGTTCTGAATCTAGGGAGGCAACTGTCAGCAATGAGAAGACCCTCCATACTAAAGGAGAGCTGGGAACGTACCCGGCAGGTACCGGCAGGGGCCAGCACAGAGGCGGGTGGAGACAAAGAGGTGCAAGCACCAGAAAAGAGTAGATGGGTGACAGTCAGGAAGGGTAGAGGGGGAAGTGCCAGGGAGGCTGATCCAGGGCTGGAGCATCCAAATAAGTACGCTCCATTGAGTGACATTGGTGAAACCAGGCAGGGACCAGCACTGCTGGAGGTGAGGGACTCTCCTAGCTACCAGGGGAAGAACTCCTCCTGTGAGAGTGGGGGGGAAGTGAAGGGAAAGGATAAACAGATTCTGGTGGTAGGGGACTCAATTCTTAGAAGGACAGCAAGGGCAATCTGTGACAAAAGCCTGAAGCGCTAAAATGTACTGGGCGCTTGGGTTCAGATGAAGCAGATGAAGTGTCCTAAAGAACGATTTTAGGGACTTGGGAGCTAAATTGAGGAAAAGGACCTCCAAGGTAGTATTCTCAGGAATACTACTGGTACCTCACCAGAAAGGCAGAGGGAGATTAGGGAAGTAAACAAGTGGCTGAGGAGCTGGTGTAGTAAGGAGGGGTTTGGGTTCCTGGAGGACTGTGCCGACTTCTCAGGTTACCAGTACTATAGAAGGGACGGACTACATCTAAATGAGGAGGGTGCAGATCAGCTGGGAAAAAAGATGGGCAAAAAGTTAGAGGGATGTTTAAAGTAGGCGAAGGGGGGGGGGCCCAGAGGTAGAGAGGTAGAGATAGTCAGAGGGGAACATAGTCCAGAGGGTAGCATTGGGGGCATCAGTGGTAGGTTAACTAAAGCACATAAACCCAAGGTAAGTATAGTAACAAGTCCTAGTTGCAATCTCGGAACACCCAATAAGAGGATAGTATGCGACCAGTCTAAACTACATGGCATATTCACCAATGCCAGGAGCCTGGCAGACAAGATGGATTAACTAGAGATACTGTTGTAGGAGGAGGATTTGGATTTTGTGGGAATTTCAGAGACCTGGTTCAAAAGCTGGCTGGCAACCATTCAAGGGTATACCCTTTATTGCAGGGATAGAGAGGGTAAAAAGGAGAGGGGTAGGTCTATATATCAAGAATAATGTACAAGTGAATGTGAGAAATGACATCACTAAGGGACCTAGGGAGGAGGTGGAATCCTTATGGGTAGAGCTTCAAAGGGATGAAGCTAAGAGGAAAATAATACTGGGAGTATGCTATAGGCCTCCTAACCTGAGGGAGGAGGGGGAGATGGACCTCCTATCACAATTTGGATTAGCAGCAAGGATGGGAAGTATTATCATAATGGGGGATTTTAATTATCCAGACACAGACTGGGCGGAGGGATTCGTCTAAGGCTCGCCAGTTCCTAAATTTCTTGCAGGACAATTTCATGGGTCAGATGGTAGACGCACCAACTAGAAATAGACTGTTACTAGATCTACTGATTACCAACAATACAGACCTGATCAATGATGTGGAAATACGGGGAAATTTAGGAAACAGAAATCCCAAGTCAATTGGCTTCAGTATAAATCACACAAATAGGAAACATAAGGGACATACAAAAACCCGAATTTCAAAAGAGCCAACTTCCCTAAACTAAGAACCTTGCTAGAAGGCATAAATTGGGATAAAATCTTAGGAATAAAGAACACAGAGGAGAGATGGGTTCGCTTTAAGAGCACATTAAATAAGGGTATTAGCCAGTGCATTCCATTGGGTAATAAATTTAAAAGAGCAAACAAAAGTCCTGGATGGCTTAACTTGAATGTAAAAATGCATATAACAGCAAAAGAGAAGGCCTTAAAAAAATACAGGGTTGAGGGATCATCATCAGCATTCAGACTTTATAAAGAATGCAAAAAGAAATGTAAGGGTGCAATTAGAGTGGCTAAGATAGAACACAAAAGACACATAGCGGAGGAGAGTATGTAAACAGTAAAAAAGTGAGGACAGACCATATTGGCCCCATAAAGAATGAGGAAGGACATCTGGTTACAAAGGATGGTGAGGTAGTGAAGGTATTGAATTTATTCTTCTCCTCGGTCTTCACAAGGGAATCGGGGATCTTCAGTAACCAAAACTGCAGTGTTTATCCTCGTGACACATCACAGGAAGCACCCTCATGGCTAACAGAGGACAGAATTAGAATTAAACTTGGGAAACTTAACATAAATAAATCACCAGGACCAGATGGCTTGCACCCGAGGGTTCTTAGGGAACTCAGTCAAATAATTGCCAGACCATTGTTCCTAATTTTTACTAACAGTCTACTGACTGGAATGGTACAAGCAGATTGGAGAAAAGCCAATGCAAAACCAATATTTAAACAGGGCCCAAAATACATCCCTGGCAATTACAGACCAGTTAGCCTAACATCAATAGTATGCAAGCACTTGGAGGGGATGATAAGGGGCTATATACAAGATTTTAATAATGAAAATGGTATCATTAGCAGTAATCAGCATGGATTCATAAAGGAAGGTCCGTAGACGTGGTGTATCTGGATTTTTCAAAAGCATTTGACACAGATCCCCATAAACATTTACTGTACAAAATAAGGTCCGTTGGTATGGACCATAGGGTGAGTACATGGATTGAAAACTGGCTACAAGGGCGAGTTCAGAGGGTGGTGATACATGGGGAATACTCGGAATGGTCAGGGGTGGGTAGTGGGGTCCCACAGGGTTCTGTGCTGGGACCAATCCTATTTAATTGTTTCATAAATGACCTGGAGGAAGGGGTAAACAGTTCAATCTCTGTATTTGGGGATGATACTAAGCTAGGCAGGGCAATAACTTCCCTGCAGGATGTGGAAACCTTGTAAGAAGATCTGAACAAATTAATGGGGCGGGCAACTACATGGCAAATGAGATTTAATGTAGAAAAATTTAAAATGCATTTGGGTGGCAAAAATATGAATGAAATCTATACACTAGGGGGAGAACCTCTGGGGAAATCTAGGATGGAAAAGGAACTGGGGGTCCTAGTAGATGATAGGCTCAGCAATGATATGCAATGCCAAGCCGCTGCTAACAAAGCAAACAGAATATTGGCATGCATTAAAAAAGGGATTAACTCCAGGGATAAAGCGATAATTCTCCCACTCTGCGAGACTCCGGTCCAGCCACACCTGGAGTATGCTGTCCAGTTCTGGGCAGCAGTTCTCGGGAAGGATGTACTGGAAATGGAGCAAGAACAAAGAAGGATAACAAAGCTAATAAAGGGTCTGGAGGATATTAGTTATGAAGAAAGGCAAGCACTGAACTTATCCTTTCTGGAGAAGAGACGCTTGAGAGGGGATATGATTTCAATTTACAAATACCATGCTGGCAACCCCACAATAGGGATAAAACTTTTTTGCAGAAGGGAGTTTAACAAGACACGTGGCCACTCATTAAAATTAGAGCTGAAAATGTTTTTATTGGTATGAAGAAACAAAAGAAAATAATACAGTTGACATAAAATATTATACTGTGAAAGGACAACCAGCACGCCAAATGGCTATCGCCCACAGCAATACTGGCAGCTATTGAGTAGTAGATCATAAAAAAACTGATTATGTCAAACATCAAGCTGGTGAAATGGAAAGAGGGAAAATGAAAGGGGGCGAAGTAGGATAAAAGATAGGAGGTCCAACAGGGATAAGGAAGGGGGAAGGAGTAGAAGGGAGGGGGGGGGGGTCTGCTGGCTGCAAACGGAGAGGAAGGACTCTAGTTTATCGGTTGCAAGGATAAAAGGATAAATCAGGGATCAGGGGGCATTCAAATTAGTGGAAGAGGTTGGAGTAGGGGTGACAGCGAGCAAAGTAACCAGCGTGTCTGAGGAGGAGAAGCGTCGCCAGACAGACCATAATATTGTGAATTTCTCATAGGTATCATTGTCTAGCGCTAACATCTCCTCCATACGCATGATGTCATTCATAGTGGAGGTCCAGAGGGCCAACGTGGGGATAGTCATTGTCTTCCAAAAAAGAGGTATAAGTTGCCGGGCAGCAGACAGGAAGAAGCGGAGGAGACTGCGTTTTTGAGAGGTTATCGATCCTGGCAGAACAGAGAGAAGGGCTATTTCAGGAGTCAATTGCAAAGGATCGTCATAAATTTTTTCATAAACCTGGGATACCTGTTTCCAGAAAGGACGGATCCGATCACACTCCCACCAGACATGTAGGTACGATCCTGTTGCAGTAGAACATCGCCAGCAGGTAGACGGAGTGGAGGGGAATATTTTCCGTAGAGTGACAGGGTCCCTGTACCACCTCGACAAAACCTTAAAATTTTTCTCTTGTGAATAACAAGAGATTGAGGACTTGTGTGCGAAATGGAAAGCAGTTTGCCATTCCGCCCTGGAGATGGTCTTTCCCAAATCTGCCGACCACATTCTAGTGTAAGTGGGTAAGTCATTTAGTGTGAGAGCTTGAATCAGACTGTAAATGTGTGAGAGTAAGTGTCTAGGTAAGTCTTGTAGGGAACTTAGGTGTTCAAATTCAGTCAGGGGGCGATGGATCTGAGAGGAACCGAAAAGATGTTTGGTGAAGGTAGTGAGGTGCAGGGAGGTGAGCCAGTCCTGATTTCCCGTTGGGATATTTGGGGTTTCATTGTCCACATGAACGAAGGAATGAGCTTGTGGCCAGGAGGTGCGGAGAAAAGAACCTAGAGCATGAGCCCCTATACCTTGTTGAAAGGCTGGATTATCGAAAAGTGGTGATAAAGGAGATGGATCTGAAGACAGAATCTCACATAGTCCTCTCCTATACCAGAGCACAAGGGCAGCTGTAGTTAGAGGAGAAGAGTTGGCTAAGGCCGGTAAGTTGCTCTTATAACCCCAAAGTAAAGCCCTTAGATCAACGGGGGACATATCCTGTTCAACCATGACCAAGGCTTTTTGAAAGGGTTGTGGGAACCATTCAAGGATACGCGCCATTAATGTGGCTTTGTAATATAGCTCAAAATCTGGCAAGCCTGTACCACCTTGCAGTTTTGGCCGTGTGAGTAATTTTAATTTGATTCTAGATAATCCTTTATTCCACAAGAAGCGAATGGAGAGAGAGCGGAGGGTAGAGAAAAAAAATTTGGGTATGATGACCGGTATAGTCTGGAATAGATAAAGCAGTTTGGGTAGAGTGTCCATCTTGAGGGTATTTATACGTCCAAACCAAGGAATAGTCTTGTCCCCCCAGGAAGCTAGGTCTTTACGAAGACGGGACAGGAGGGGAATATAGTTCAATGTAAAAAGATTGGAAAGGTTAACCGGTATTATTACTCCCAGGTAAGTGATGCCCTTGGTCTGCCAGTGAAAGGAGTAGTTGGATCGGAGGGAGGACATGGTAGATGCAGGAAGAGAGATGTTGAGGGCCTTGGTCTTGGAGATATTGAGTTTAAAATTACTTAGTTTTCCAAAGCGTTGGAATTCCAAGAAATGTGAAGGGAGGGTTATATGGGGCTGGCGGGCATAGATGAGTAAGTCATCGGCATACAAAGAAAGCTTATGGTGTGCGGATGGCATGTGTATGCCCTGTATGGTATCATTTTGGCGAATGGCGCATGCTAAATGCTCCATCACAATGACAAAAAGAAGGGGGCAGCCCTGGCGAGTCCCGTTGGACATATCAAACGCTGCTGACGTGGTACCATTAACCAAGACCGAAGCAGAGGGGTGAGAGTAGAGTGACATGATTTTGGAGATAAAAGAGGACCCCAACCCGATTTGTTCAAGGGAAAGTTTCAAGAAGCGACAGTTGACCTGGTCGAATGCCTACTCAGGATCAAAGGAGAGAAGGCAGACCTGTTGATGATGGCGTTGGGAATATGAGATGAGGTGAATAGTTTTGGTAGTATTGTCCCGTGCCTCCCTGCCTGGTTTTAGTCCCTTGATGACGCCCAGGAATTCCGGCTCCAACAGGAGGCCATCCAGGTCTGCGGATACCTGGTGGTCGATCATGGGCAGCGCCGTCTCCATTATATATGTCTGCATTGGATCCTGGGAGGGAGGCACAGGACTGGGCGGGGATGTTTGCGGGAGGTTGTGTAATTGAGAATAGAAGTCTTTAAATGCAGTGGATATGCCTCTGTTATCAAAGACTTTGGTCTGATCTGACTTAGTGATGAAGGGAATGGGGTTACGTGGCGCTCTGGGATGGATGACCCGTGCTAAGTGTTGACCACATTTGTTATCTATGGAATAATAGGATTTGCGGACACGATCCCTGGCTATGAGAGAATGGGAGTCTAGCAGCTGGAGGAGGTCACGGTGGGAATTAGAAAGAGTAACAAAAGTAGAGGGGTCCAAGGTTTGTTTGTGAAGGGATTCCAGATCCGAAATGGTGGTCAGAAGGCGCCTAATATCATCAGATCTAATTTTTTTCAGACGAGAGCCGTTGTGTATAAGGACACCCCTGACCACACAATTCAGGGCCTCCCATTGATTAAGTGGAGAGGTGGTATCCGCTATATGGTCAGATCGAAAATTTTGGATCGCTTTAGTGACCTCAGCAACACACACTGAGTCTCGTATAAGATTGTTGTTGAGACGCCAAGAATTCCCTCTACGTGATTGTGGGGGTCGGGCAAAGGATAAGTAAACTGGGGAGTGGTCAGACCAAAGGGCATTCCCCAAGGAGGTTTGTAGTGGTGTGTCTAAGAGGGATTGGGAAATGAGGAAATAGTCTAATCTACTATATGAGTTGTGAGCTATGGAGAAGTAGGTGAAATCTCTGTCTGTAGGATAGTGTATGCGCCACATGTCCACTAAGTGATGGGAATGTAGAAGAGATCTGATGTGGGAGAGTGATGTCGTGGTTATGGAAGACTTACCTGTAGAAGTGTCGGCAGATGGGGAAAGAGCCACATTGAAGTCACCTCCAACGATAACACAGGGACCTCCAAAAGAAGCCAGTCTGGTGAGAGTGGATGATAGGAAACGCGCCTGGTCAGTGTTAGGGGCATATATATTGGCCACTGTGAAAAGAAAATTATTAAATTTTAGTTTTAGAAACACAAAGCGACCATGGTCATCAATACACGAGTCAAGAATATCAGGGTGAAAGGACCTATGAAAAGCAATAGAGACCCCTTTGGATTTCGCAAATCGGGTTGGTGCTGTGGAACCAGGAAGTGTAGTAACAATTACGAATCGTGGGAGTTGAACCAGACCGGAAGTGGGTTTCCTGTAGGAAGAGGATGTTGGTTCTTTGTTTGTGAAAGTGATAGAGGATCTGGCTGTGTTTCTCTGGGGTGTTAAAACCTCTACAATTGTAGGAAGCTAGACTAAGAGGTGGAGTAGCAGCCATTTTAGGGAGGGCGTGTTGGGAATGAGGAGGAAAATGGAATAACGAGAGTTCCTCATGAGACATCTCCAGCCAGCAGGAGGGGGGGAGGAGAGGGGGGACAGGGAGGGATGGAGGGAGAGGCAAGGTAACAAATAGAAGGAGACGTGTAATACAGAAGGGTAGTAGTAGGAAAGGACATGGAGAGCGAGAAAAAGGGGAGAGAAAGAAGAAGGAGGGTCCCAGGAACCAACTCTGGTAAAGAGGTAAAACCATATGTTCTGTGGAGAACAGGAGTAGGAGGCTGGGACCCTGACAAATGCATATAGGATATTATACTGAATGTACTAAAATAGACTACTAAGTGGTACCATGTATTCAAAAATATAAGAAAACAAAATACATAAAACTGTAGAATAGATAACATCTATAAACCAGGGTACGGTGCCAATTAAGAGCACCGAATATTCCTAAGGGGGGGTTAGTGTTTAGCACGGGAGGGCTACCGGAGCCCAAGGGCCCAACGGGCAGGTAATATATGTAATTAAGCTAGGCTGTATGGGTAAAAGTAGAGGGTATAAGTATTAAAGTATCATATTGGGATAAAACATGAGTTAACAAAATAACTGGAAACATTTGTGCTTGCCGTGAGAGCAAAAGTGATGTGCTGACAGGCGCACTTGTCCCTGGAGAAGGAGAAAATAAAAGTTTAAGGTCAATTGGTGAAAGCCTCCAGCAATATGGAGCTGGGTGCACTTTGGGACCGGCTTCACGGCAGGTGAGGAAGATGATGGCTGCAAAAGGCAAGATTGGTGATTCAGGGTAAGTTCAACCTTGTTTAGCTTGGATCCATTATTCCAGCGTAAGGCTAAGGAACCTGGTGTCTTCCGAAGAAAAAACCCAACGTGGGTAACAATAATGAACAAAGAATAAAACCTTCCAATTGAGGATAATGGTTAACAGGAACAACTAGCTGGAAGGTATGTATTTGAGGGAAGAACATCATGGAAGTCTCGGAGAGGTAAATCTGCAAGGGTTCGAAGATAACGCAGGAGGTGTTCCTGCTTCCGTACAGAAAAAGATGAACAACCAGCTGGTCTAGAGGACATCAATCGTCAGGATCTGTGCGAGGCGAGGATCCAGGGCGGCGTTTGCGACTTTGTTTTTGCCACTGCGGGATGTATGGTAGGCCTGGTGTAGCAGGAGTGAAGGGCCAATCCGACACAGAAACATGAGGCAGTTCCAGGGTGCTGAGAAATGCGGGAAGATCACCCAGCGTGCGAAAAATGGGGGTCTTACCATCATGGTGCACCCGTAATTGGAAAGGAAAGCGCCATTGATATTTCATTTGGCGTGATTGAAGTAGCTGTGTGAGGGGCTTCAAAGCTTTCCGCATGGTTAAAGTTAAGCGTGAAAGATCAGGCAACAACATCACGGGGGTAGTGTTGAAAAGGATAGAGTCCTGCGTGCTGGCGGCACGCATGATGGATTCCTTAATGTTATAGAAATTGACTCTGCAGAGCGTATCACGAACAAATGAGGGGTCAGAGTTCCTGGGGCCAGAGGTCCTGTGAACCCGGTCAAGCTCAAGTGGATTATCTTTGGGCAATTGTAAAAGCTGGTTAAAAATGGCCGTCACCTCCGATTTCAAGTCCTTGGGTTCCACAGATTCAGGAATGCCGCGGATGCGGATATTATTACGCCTGTTTCTGTTTTCAGTGTCATCTTGCTGGTACGCAAGGTGTTGCAGCATGACTGTGTGAGAGTTGAGTATTTCCTCATGCGACTGTACCGTAGCATGGAGGGTCTCAGTAGTGGCTTCTATATCCTCAAAACGAACACTAATGTCCCTTTTAAGCTCAGAGATCTCCTGCTTGTAAGTTTTCTCTATGCGGTGAACACATTGTTCAAAGTCAGCCTTTGTAGGGAGAGACCGCATGTAGCTGTGCAGGGATCTCATCTGTGATTCCAGATCCCATCCATCCTCAGAGCCTAAGGATGCATTAGAGCGGCTTCTGGAGAGTCTGGGGGGAGAATCCTGTGTAGCTGGAATAGGGTGGGATGCCTGGGAGCATGCCATAGTGTCCAGGGCTGACTCAGAGCGGGCCAGGGACGGAGGCGCCGGCGCCATCTTGGATCCCGGCCGGCGCTGGGCCGCGGCTGAGGATCGTGCAAAAAAGCTCCCTAAATCCCCTCCAGGACGAGAACCCCCTGTTCCCTGCTGGTCTCTGTACTTAGCTTTCCCCATGGTGGTCGTTTGCACAGCCGAAATCGGTGTAGAAATGCCCTGTGGAGCCGAGGGATCCGGGAGCTGGAGCTCAGCACGTCCTCTCACTCCATGCGTCAGGCCACGCCCCCACTCATTAAAATTAGAAGAAAAGAGGTTTAATCTTAAACTACATAGAGGGTTCTTTACTGTAAGAGTAGCAAGGATGTGAAATTCCCTTCGAAAGGTGGTGGTCTCAGCGGGGGGCATCGGTAGTTTCAAAAAACTATTAAATAAGCACCAGAACAAACTCAACATACAGGGATATACAAGGTAATACTGACATATAATCACACACATAGGTTGGACTTGATGGACTTGTGTCTTTTTTCAATGTCACCTATTGTGTAACTATGTAATACTTTGTTTAAATACCTTTGGCATCAATTACAGCCTCAAGTCTTTTTGAGTATGATGCTACAAGCTTGACACACCTATTTTTGGGCAGTTTCTCCCGTTCTTCTTTGCAGGACCTCTCAAACTCCATCAGGTTGGATGGGGAGCGTCAGTGCACAACCATTTTCAGATCTCTCCAGATGTTCAGATCTCTCCAGAGAGATGTTCAATCAGGTTCAAGTCTGGGCTCAAGCTGGGCCACTCAAGGACATTCACAGAGTTGTCCCGTAGCCACTCCTCTGTTATCTTGGCTGTGTGCTTAGGGTCGTTGTCCTGTTGGACAATGAACCTTTGCCCCAGTCTGAGGTCCAGAGCACTTTGGAGCAGGTTTTCATCAAGGATGTCTCTATACATTGCTGCATTCATCTTTCTCTCGATCCTGAAGTCTCCAAGTTCCTGCCGCTGAAAAACATCCCCACAGCATGATGCTACTACCACCAAGATTCACTATAGGGATGGTATTGGCCAGGTGATGAGCGGCGCTTGGTTTTCTCCAGATATAACGCTTGCTATTCAGGCCAAAGAGTTCAATCTTTGTTTCATCAGACCAGAGAATTTTGTTTCTCATGGTCTGAGAGTCCCTTTAAATGCCTTTTGGCAAACTCCAGACGGTCATGTGCCTTTTACTGAGGTGTGGCTTCCATCTGGCCACTCTACCATACAGGCCTGATTGGCAGAGTGCTGCAGAGATGGTTGTTCTCCTGAAAGGTTCTCTTCTCTCCACAGAGAAATGCTGGAGCACTGTCAGAGTGACCATCGGGTTCTTGGTCACCTCCCTGTCTAAGGCCCTTCCCCCCCGATTGCTCAGTTTGGCCGGGTGGCCCACTCTAGGAAGAGTCCTGGTGGTTCCAGTGGAGGCCATTGTGCTCATTGGGACCTTCAATGCTGCAGAAATGTTTCTGTACCCTTCCCCAGATCTGTGGCAATCCTGTCTCGGAGTTCTACAGGCAATTCCTTGGACTTTATGGCTTGATTTGTGCTCTGACATGCACTTTTAACTGTGGGACCTTATATAGACAGGTGAGTGCCTTTTCAAATCATGTCCAATCAACTGAATTTACCACAGGTGGACTCCAAAAAAGTTGTTGAAACATCTCAAGGATGATTAGTGGAAACAGGATGTACCTGAGCTCAATTTTGAGCGTCATGGCAAAAGCTGTGAATACTTATGTACATGTGATTTTTTTATTTTTTATTTTTATTTTTAATAAATTTGCAAAAATGTCAAACAAACTTCTTTCACATTGTCATTATGGGGTATTGTTTGTAGAATTTTGAGGAAAATAAGGAATTTAATCCATTTTGGAATAAGGCTATAATATAACAAAATGTGGAAAAAGTGAAGCGCTGCACTATATTTGCAGCATTAAGTTGGCTATAGAAGAATGATCAACTTTCTGCTGAGCAGAGACAACCACACACACTGATTGAAATTTGACTTGTACATATAAAGAAGAAAGGAGGGCACACAGATCTTGTGCATTACCAAAGATAAAATGTATTAAAAAATGTGTAGCAATAACTCACGGTGGAGCTGTTGGTTTAAGCAGGCCTGTCCTCTTTGCTCTACACCCTTGTTCACTCCCCTTGACACAACTGTAGTGCAGTGTTGAAACAATATGAGCATTAACTTTAACCCACAATATACACTTACAATTAGGGTTACCTCTACCTGGGTGCAGGTAGCTCCACCTGTAGGAGAAATTACAACACTGCACACAAACTTCAATAATGACCAAAAATAACTTCTTTCTTTGAATAAGTAATATATTTATATAAAGAGTTATTTCAAAGAATATACTATCACACCAAGGTAGTGTGATAGTATAAGAAATGATTATGACAATCAATAACAATCACAGAAATTTATATATATTGGTATGAATCTATACCCGGGAGCTCCCCCTGCTCTAGACCTTAAAGTCACTATACTAAAATGCAGGGCCCTGCAATGAAAAGGTAGTCCTGACGTCTTCAGTCTTCACTAGCTTTTATAATTGTAATCCGCAAAGAGGTTCCTCCTGGGTGTTGCACAGTGTAGTATAACACACTAAAACAATTGTAATCCAATAGAGTGACTAGGTGTCTTTATATGAAGAAACAAACATCTAACATCCGCTCTTGAACACTGGAGTCTATTCGAATGTAATGCTCTCCGACTTAACTTGTTCCGTGGGACTATCAGTCTCAGCAACACTCTGTACAGTTCTAAAGATGTGTGTGTAATACTCAAATAAACTTCTGGGTGTCAACCCTCTCACCACACAGAATCCAAGCAGGTGGATGTCTCCGGTTCAGCAGTTCTCAGTTCCGTATGGAGGCACCACCATGCCGTCACACTGTTCCGTTCACAAACAACCAGGAGTCCTCGGTTATCTCCCCACGGGTCTTCCGGAACAATCACGTCTCTTGTCCAGCTCACTGCAATGTAATACTACAGCTGCTCTGCTCCTTCGCCATGTAGGCCGCAACCCTGTGGGACACACACACACCCACAGAGTTCTGCTGGCAGGCCACGCGTCCCAGGCACAAGAGACCTAAAATGGCCGCTGCTTACCCTTTTATATCCCCCCACAATGCAGTTAAGCTCTGACTTGTCCAGGAGCATTGTGGGTGGGTCATAGCTGCAGTTCCAAAGTAAACAATGAATCACTTCCGTGTCACTTAATTCTGAGACGTAAACTTATTGTACTTTATCAATTGTCCACAAGATGGCACTAACACAACTATTGTACTGAATATTACACAAAGAGCTAGAAACAACAGTTGTCAGCACTACATACTCCCCCTGCTCTAAATCTTTGGTCCCCAAAGATATGTAGGACCTTGTTTCTGCTACACATCTTAGCCTCTAAACGAGAACACAGGACCGACAGGGGAGCCTCCCACCAATTCTCAGGTGTTGGAAAGGTACTCTGTGTACTCACAACTGTCACTTTAGTATCGGATACAGGTGTGCCAAGGGGTGAAGCAGGGTTCTCATTGTCCAGACTGACTGAGGAGGAACTAGGCTCATCAATGTTCCTTTTGCTGGTAATCTTGGTTGTTTCAGAACACTCACCTAATGTATCGTATGTTAGTCTCTTGGGTGGGCGAATGTTCCTCTTTTCCCTTTGTTTTTTTGGTGTGTCCCCTATTTCTGGCTGAACACCACTTTCTTCTACTTCAGTGAGAGATAAACACTCTTCAGCTCTTCCAGACAATGGCACAAACTCTGGAGCTTCTGGCCTGAGGGCCTCACTACTCTCCTCAGCTGTGGGTGATGAAACACTCGCTTCAGTTTCGGGTATATTAGATGACCACAACCAGCTAATGTCCATCTCTCTTTCCTCATTGTCTTCAGTTGCTGAAGTCCCAGACTGAGACCTAGTTATAGGCCGTTGTGCAACTTCTGATGTGGATGATAATTCCTCTTCGGGGATTATCCTCACTGCGTCAGTAAGGGGCAAAAGGTGATTCCGATGCCAAGTTTTAGTTGTCCCAGCACTTCCTTCTGGCCTGATTTCAAATACTGGGAGCTGTTTACACACAACGTATGGCTGTGATCTCCATTGATTTGCCAACTTGTGTTTGCCAGGAATACCCAGATTCCTTAGTAAGACACAGTCACCTGGTTGAAGATCTTGGACCCTTACTTTAAGATCAAAGTTTCTCTTATTCCTGTTCTCCGGTTTTCTGACATGGTCCGGGCCTTCTCATAAGCAACCTTCAGACTCTTTCTCAGCCTATTTGCATATCCTCGATGGGAAGCTTCTGATGTGTGATCCAGAGAAGTTCCAAAAGCCAGGTCCACTGGTAGCCTAGCCTCACGCCCAAACATCAGCCGATAAGGTGAATATCCTGTGACGTCACTCTTGGTGCTGTTGTATGCATGTACTAAAGCGGTAATATGCTTACTCCAGTTGGTAGTTCTGGATTTTTTTATCCCCAGTAGATCCAGCAACCTCCTGATGAGTGTACTCTCAAAGTCCCTCCCCTGGTCTGAGTGGATCCTCTGTGGAAAGCCATAATGGACGAAGAATTTCTCCACTAATGTCTTTACCACTGTGACTGCCTTCTGATATTTCGTGGAGAAAGCTTGAGCATATCTGGTAAAATGGTCTTTGACTACCATAATATTTCCTTGCCCACTCAAGTCAGATTCTAAACACAGGAAGTCTATGCAAACTAGATCCATGGGGCCTTGGCTTGATAAATGTCCCATTGGGGCTGCCCGTTGTGGCAGAGTCTTTCTCTGGATACACTTATGGCAGGAGTGACAGTAACTCTCCACTTCTTTTCTCATGTAAGGCCAGTAGAATCTATCTCTTATCAATTGAAGAGTTCTTTCTGACTCCAAATGTCCATGACAATCATGTAGAGAGATTAACACTGTCTCTCTGTGCTTGTCTGGCAGCAACAGTTGCCACTTCTCCTCCGGATCTTCAGAGGGGCCCCTTTCGGTAGACCACCCCTTGCAACGACTGCAACCGATCCCACTCTTTGTGTAACAACAGAGCTTCTTTTCGGGCGCTTTTCAAAAGTAGGTCAGGGTGTTTACCCTCCAGAGCTTCCAATACCAGGCTGCAGAGTGGATCCTCTTGTTGATCTTTCCTAAGATCTTTCCTTGATAATTTAGGTAAACCCTTTGCAGCAATCTGCGAGACATTGCAGTAATACCTGGGTACTCCTGCCACCTTTCTCCTGCTTAACAGCTCCTTCACAAAGGGCTCTTACCCCATCTGGGGCAAGTTAAGTCCAATCCTCTTGGGAGCTCAGGGGACTGTGGGGTCTTCTTGACAGCGCATCTGCATCTCTGTTGCCCGCTCCCAGTCTGTATTTCAGGCTGAAGGAGAATGTTGAGAGAGCAGCCAACCATCTATGGACTGTGGCGTCCAATTTTGCGGTGGGGAATAAGTATGTGAGGGGGTTGTTATCTGTTTTCACTACAAATTCGGCACCATAAAGATAATCCCTCAGCTTGTCTACCACAACCCACTTCAAGGCCAGAAACTCAAGTTTATGAGTTGGGTAGTTCTTCTCAGCAGGAGACAAGCTTCGGCTCACATAAGCAACAGGCCTTAATTGTCCATTGTGATCCTGATAGAGCACTCCGCCCAGCCCATCTCGGCTGGCATCCACGTGCAGTTCATAGGGCTTGGTAGGATCCGCATAAGCTAACACTTGAGCAGTTGTAAGATTCTTCTTCAATAGACTGAATGTCTCCTCACATTCCTGAGTCCACTGATCCAGAATAGATTCCTTTTTCTTCTGGGGCCCTTCTTTTTGTCTGCCAGGTTTCTCAGAATCCACATCAGCCTCTTCCTGATTCTTTAGTAGTTCTGTGAGTGGGTGAGCTATTTTTGCGAACCCCTCCACAAACCTCTGGTAGTAGGAGCAGAATCCTAGGAAGGACCTGAGCTCAGTTACATTCGTGGGCCTTGGCCAAGAGGTAACAGCTTCCAATTTCTCAGGATCAGTTGCTATCCCTTCTTCAGACACAATGTGCCTCAGATAGTTCACTGAAGATTAGTAGAATTGACACTTCTCCATTGAAAGTTTCAAACCCTCTTCATGTAACCTCTTTAGAACTTTTTACAGTCGCTCTTCATGCTCTTCAATAGTTTGGCCAAACACAATGATATCGTCTAAGTATACTAAGACCTCAGTCAAATTCATGTCGCCTACTGTCTTCTCCATGAGCCACTGGAAAGTTGCTGGGGCCCCAGACAGACCTTGTGGCATCTGGTTGAATTCATAGAACCCCACGGGGGTGATGAAAGCAGTCTTCTCCTTATCCTCAGGACTCATGGGGATCTGATAATAACCACTCTTTAGATCTAATACACTGAACCACTTTGCCCCTGACAAGCTCTGTAGGGCATCTTCTATACGGGGGTTAGTGTATTGATCTGGGATGGTCTGTCGGTTCAGAGTCCTGTAGTCGATACACAGCCGGAGTGACCCATTTTTCTTCCTCACCACCACTATCGGAGAGGCGTATGGACTCCTGGACTCTTTGATAATCCCAGTCCTTTTTAGCTCAGCCAGCTGTTCTCGGAGGTCTTCAAGGTCTCCCAATGGGATTCTCCTTACCCTTTCCCGGAAGGGCTTGTCTTCTTCCAGCCGGATCTTGTGCTCTGCACTTTTGGCATACCCCACGTCAAACTCACTCTTTGAGAAAACTTCCTTCCATCTCATGAGCTGGGCTTTGGCCCTCTCCATCCAAGCAGGCGTAAGAGAGGTGTTTTTTGGGTAGAAATTCTATATGCAAATCTCTTCTTCGGAGCTCCTTGTTACATCTCTTGGCGAAACTGGGGTTGCTTGATTCGCCTGCCCAAGTAGCATTCTTGCTGGTATCTTCACAGGCAAGGCTGTCGTGTTCAGAACACTGAGACTCTCCCTCTGCTTCTCTTAAGTGCCTTAGTCGATAACACTTTTGGAAGTATCTCCAGACCCACATTCTCTTCCTGGGTGTCCGTTTCCAAGACAATGAAAGCACCAGGTCGTCTCCAGCTCAACTTAACAGAGGCCCTCATGCACACCACTTCACCCGGTTGTAGTAGTTGTTCACCTCGGTCTAAACGCCAAACTTTTCCCACTCCTTCTGCTGGAGCCTTCTGCTCATGTACTATGTCCTTGTACACTTGGATTAGCATGGGATGTACCTTCATGGCTGGGTCACTTTCCTTCTGTACAAGGGGTATCAGGAGTCTTCTGACCAGATCAGTGTTTGTTCCGATGATGAGGGAACTTTTGTGGGCCCCAGAGGGCCGGGGACACACAACTGCCAGGGTGTCGAAAGTCTCCGCCTTTCCAGCCACACTTGGGTCAAAGATGAGTTTGATAGGGATATATCCTTCATAAGGAAAGTTCTGGGTACCTAAACCCCATATCTCCAATTCCTCCAACTTTTGCAGGGGCAGATGCTTGAGATGCTTCATGTAGAAATCTTTGTATAGTAAGGTCACTTGGGCTCCGATATCCAACAGTGCCTTGGCGTAGATTCCTTCTACTTGGATTGGGATGATCGGAGAGGGTCCCACTAAGTTGAGGGTTCGGCTTCTCCTGCCTACTAGAGGAGCGCATCTTTACTCCTCATTTCCATGGACGCTTCCTCAACTTCATTCTTCCCCTTTCTCTCAAAACTTTGGGAACTTGGGTTTTGTTGGAGTTGACAACAGTTATAGGGCGCCCAGCTGACTCCTTCACTGGGGCCCTTTGAAGTTTTCCGCTGGCTTTTGACGTTGCACTGCTGTTCTTGGACTTGGGCACACGTTCCCGAAGTGTCCAACCCCTCCACAGTTGAAACAACGTCCAGATCAGCTTCTGAAGGTGGAGTCTGGTACTCTCTTCGATTTTTCTGTTCCTCCACTGGCCGGATTTGGGGGTCCCGTGGTCAGCAAAGCCATCATTTCCATCAACTGGGTCACCTAAGTCTTATGAAGATCAATCTGGGGGTCATCCTTGTGACGAAAATATAAGCGTAGGATAGTTTTGCCTTAACTAGATGTGGTGTGATCTGTAGTAGTGTAATTGTAGATGTAGTTTAATTCTGGGTTATTAGAAATATAGTATTCTATGTCAGTCATGCACATATGTTCTTTCATTAGCATTTGAAAAGGACAGAGATTTTGTCTAGGATCAATGTGACACCTAGATGCCAATAAAAGCTCCCATTAGAGTAAACATAGATTGCCAGCTTCCTGAGGCTCAAAGAAATCTGCTAGTCATCTTGGCCACACGGATCTGCAGGGGGCATTCACAAGGCTCCGGACAGTCTGTAAGCTTTGATTAAAATCAAGAGATCTAAGGAACCATTTTTATCTCTCATAAAAGCTAAAATATTAACGGCAGAGAGATGAAAATAATTCCTTGTGATCGTACACCTGATGGGTTACGTTTACATGTGACTCTGTATGTTTAGCAGGTGTGGAATCCTGGAGAACCACACAAAACCGCTATATGGCGCCTGATTGCGGCAGGCAGGCAGTGATTGGTACTGTTGCGATCGGCATGATGCGCTGGTATCGGAAATCCTATTCATGACCCAGCAATCAGCGCCGTTCTGGGCCAATTTGACTCTGGTCATTTCAGAACACAAAACATTTGTGGGCTGAGACAGGAACACCCCCCCAGGGTTGATTGGCCAAGGGCTAAAGTCCAGCCCGCATCCATATTTCAATAAATTGGGTAGCCTGAGATATGGACATTGTTCTTCCACGAAGCCAGTTCGAAACTGGGGAGTTCCCACATGTTCCAGTATGCTTCTACTAACGAATAGACTTGGGTAAAGTTTATTTCTGTTTTTATCCCTTTTTATTTTCATAGCAAATTGCCAATTGTGTGTCTTTCTGCATTTTTTGTATCTTTTTTGGTAAATCTTTTTTCTTTGTATATCTTATATGCACTGCCCACTTTCGGGATATTAAATGATAAAATTAATAAGTGACTTCTGTGTACTAAGCTAGGACTCATATCTCTGGAGAGGTTGTTGTATTTTAGTGCCTAAGTACTCGGTTTAAGTTACGTATCAATCGGTATGCAATTGCACTGTGTGTTGGCAGATTGCATGCAGATTGTAAGCTAACAGATCTTCCAGACAGAGATCTGTGTGTGTGTGGTGGCTCAGCAGACCAGTCTGCGGACAAACTGTTGGGTGGTGGCAGGCTATCGTTTATTGTGTGTCTGGTGTGTGGGTGTGGGGACAGTGGGAAGAGTGATTAACACCGGGGTTCAAGCTTGCAGGATAGCTGGAGGAATCCTAGAAGTGTGTAGTAATTGCTAGACTGCTCCCCAACCCTTAGAGTGCACCAGATTGTATGTAAGATTTGTATCTGCCTGTGTGTGGTCAGCTAGCTGGATTGGAGTGGAGTCTCCCTCTAGTGGTGGCCAAAGGTAGTGCAGGCTGTGAAAGTACTACAGCCAGTCTTACATGCGCAGTATAAGTTCCCCCTTATTCCCTTAGTTCCTCATATACCCCGGTCACGGAACGCACGTCGCGGTTGGTTAGTAGCCGTTGGGGTGTGGATTCGTGACAGATTGGTGGCAGCGGTGGGATTTGCTTAGTACATTAGTACATGGTTTATTCATTTAACCTGTGTACTAAAGGTTGGAAGCTTGTTAGAAGCAACTGACCTACAGAAGCTCACTCAGTGCATAATTTTTGTTTTGTAGAAGACATACTTGGCTATTTGCTCCCCACCCCCTCTTGTTTTTTCTTTTCTATCTTTTATTTGGGCAAAAAACTTGGAGATGGTAACCCACGAAATGATATGCTGGTACAAGAGGCAATCCGAAGAGACCGCGATTGACCTCTGTGAGCTAAGAGGCATCAGTACAGTCGGCAAGACGAGGACCCAACTTTTATGTGCGTTGATAGAGGATGACCATGAACAGTTCACCATGGCATCTAAATCCAGAGACTGTGCCATTCCAGATGACTGTGTGAGACAGCATGATTCTGTTCTCAAACCCTCTCAGCGGAAGAAATCACTACACCAGATGAAGCAAAGAGGGAGAGAGCACAAACTGAACAGTACCCAAATCCAGCATGGAAATGCAACATCACCTCCATCTGCATCAAGAACTACAAGAACTAGACCTACATCTGTGGAAACCTTGAAGAGTTTTGTCTGTAACCAAGGTGGACATTACTTGAGCCTTTGTCCAAAGAGGAGGAGGCCTAGCCCACCAGCAAGTATGAAAAGTGCACCCCCTACTGTGTTGCTTGTTGGGGAAAATGTAGGAGACCGAGCGGATAACCTGCAGCCAGTTACCGCAAGTAACAGCGTTACAGTCGGACTCCGAGGTATGGGATCAGAGGATGTCCTAGCTCTTCCAGGATTGAGGTGCTGTGAGGATGTGATCCCAGGGGAAGCCATGTTTGTCACCGGAGGTGGAGGAGCCATCTCTGCCATGCCTATGGCTTGTGTCTCGTTGAACCTGGACTCTGAAAGCCAAATGAAAGAAGTGGGCAGAGCAGATCCCACGTATGTAGGAGGCCATGCGGATAGCCTGCAGCTGGTTACCGCAGGTAACAGTGTTACAGTTGGACTCCAAGCTATGGGATCAGAGGATGTCCTAGCTCTTCCAGGATTGAGGAGCTGTGAGGATGTGATCCCAGGGGAAGCCATGGTTGTCACCGGAGGTGGAGGAGCCATCCCTGTCATGCTTATGGCTTGTGTTTCGTTGAACCAGGAATCTGAAAGCCAGGTGAAAGAAGTGGGCAGAGCAGATCCCACAAATGTAGGAGGCCGTGTGGATACCCTGCAGCTGGTTACCGCAGGTAATAATGTTTCAGTCGGACTCCGAGATACGGGATCCACGGATGTCCTAGCTCTTTCAGGATCGAGGAGCCATGAGGATGTGGTCCCAAAGAAAGCCACAGTTATCACAGGGGTTGGAGGAGTCATCCCTGTGTTACCAACAGCTTGTGTTGCTTTGCTCAGAGGATCAAAAAGCAAAGTGAGAGAAGTAGGCATAGCAGATGCCAGTAATGTACTATCGGGTACTGACCGGGTGCAGTTGGTAGCCCGCTATGAGCCAAATTCATCCCCCCTGAAACCTGCATCTCCACCTGAAGCCCCGGATTCACGTAAAGTACTGTTGGGTGACTCAGTGCGCGTTGGGAACTCTGGGGAGGGTCAGGGGACTAGTGACTGTGTGCCAGGTCCAGGCCCTAATGGGTTTCTGGAGCCAAGGCCCAGAGAGGAAACTAAAGTCAGAATGAACTCTGAAATTGATAATGTTTTGTGTGATGTAAAAAGTCATGATCTGTGCTGTGCAGACATTCCCTCTGCTGCAGTGGTGACTCCCGGGGCCCACCGGGCTGCCCTGAACTGGTCATTGCCCACTGCTACAGAGGGACTGTCTATGAAAGGGCCCAATCCAACTAGGTCGGACCCTTGTGAACTTGGTCAAGCAGGCCTGAGGTCCCCTCACACTGTTGTCTCCCTGGCGTCTGTGGCAGATCACTCTGAGTCCCCTGAGGCTGTTAAAATTGACATCAGCCTGGAGGAGTACAGAGGTCTGGCTGACGGGCGGTCAGTTGGGGATGGCGGGATGAGGGTGTACGGGGAACAGGACTGTGACTCTGTAACCACTTGTAAAGAAAAGGAATGTTTTGGAGTACCTGCTGAAAAGGCAAATTGTGTTTCAGTAGATCCTGGTACGGACAAGCAAGGTGTGCTTGTAACCTTATGTGAGGCAAAGTCTTCTGTAGTCTGCTTCTCTGCCATCACAGCTACCAGTACTTCCATTGTGGATTCTGGGCTGTGCATCACAGAGGAAGGACCACAGGGTGAGGGGGCAAATCTGATCCTATTTGACTTTACTCCCTTGGCAGTTGCGGTTGACAGCACTGAGTTCTTAGGGGCTGATACATTTGTTGCCAGCCCAGAGGAACTCAGGTGTTGTGCCAACAGGTACTCTGCTGAGGATGGAGTAGGAGTATGTGATGTGGGTCAAAGGACAACCCCCGGTGGAATTCAGTCTTCTGTGACCTTCTCCTCTGTCACCACAGTTGCGAGTACTGCTATTGCGGATTCATTGCTGTGTGTCACTGAGGGAATATTACAGGGTGACAGTGCAAATTTGGCCCCATCAGGGCCTACCATCTCAGCAGCTGCAGCTGACAACACCGAGTACTTTCTGGCTGATAAGTCTGATGTTAGCCCAGAGGAACTGAGGTGTTGTGCTGGCAGGCCTTCTGCTGAGGAGGACAGAGTAGGAGAGTGTGACACGGGTCAGAGGATGACCCCTGGCAGAATAAAGTGTTTTGTGGCTTTATCCTTTGTCCACACAGCTATGAGTATCATGATTGAGGATTCATTGCTGTGCATAACAGGGGAAGAATCACAGGATTATGGGGGAAAACTGACCCCATCTGAATCTGCTCTCTCAGAGGCTGCAGCTGATGGCACTGAGTTCCTACAGGCTGATATGTTTGGTGTCAGCGTAGAGGAATTCAGGGGTTGTGCTGGCAGGCCTTCTGTTGAGGCAGAACGAGAAAAAGTGTGGGAGACAGGCCAAAGAGTGGAGGCCCTGGTACCCAGGTCATGGAACCAGGCCCGGACCACCCAGGGACGGCCTTATGCCAGGCTCAAACATCTGGGTGTGGTAGCTCATAGAGTACCACCAGATGGCCAGGGCCAATGGCTGAGAATGCTGACAACACACAATGACAAATTTGCCTGTACCCTTTCAGTAGGTAGTCAGTGGCCAGTGGATGAAGTGGATCCGCAGGGCAATCTGCTGGCCAATCCTGATCCAGACCCGTTAGGATCAGTCAGAGAGGGGTGCGGTCGCCCTCTCCTATCTGCAAAGGGACAGGCTGAAATGTCGGTGGTGCCAAGCTTCAGTTGGGGGAACCTTCACCCCCATCTTAGGGAATCTTCCATGCAGACGCGTTAGCTGACCCGTTTAGGCTCAGCTGTGCGTCATCTGGAAGGGGAAGATGTGACGAAAATATAAGCGTAGGATAGTTTTGCCTTAACTAGATGTGGTGTGATCTGTAGTAGTGTAATTGTAGATGTAGTTTAATTCTGGGTTATTAGAAATATAGTATTCTATGTCAGTCATGCACATATGTTCTTTCATTAGCATTTGAAAAGGACAGAGATTTTGTCTAGGATCAATGTGACACCTAGATGCCAATAAAAGCTCCCATTAGAGTAAACATAGATTGCCAGCTTCCTGAGGCTCAAAGAAATCTGCTAGTCATCTTGGCCACACGGATCTGCAGGGGGCATTCACAAGGCTCCGGACAGTCTGTAAGCTTTGATTAAAATCAAGAGATCTAAGGAACCATTTTTATCTCTCATAAAAGCTAAAATATTAACGGCAGAGAGATGAAAATAATTCCTTGTGATCGTACACCTGATGGGTTACGTTTACATGTGACTCTGTATGTTTAGCAGGTGTGGAATCCTGGAGAACCACACAAAACCGATATATGGCGCCTGATTGCGGCAGGCAGGCAGTGATTGGTACTGTTGCGATCGGCATGATGCGCTGGTATCGGAAATCCTATTCATGACCCAGCAATCAGCGCCGTTCTGGGCCAATTTGACTCTGGTCATTTCAGAACACAAAACATTTGTGGGCTGAGACAGGAACACCCCCCCAGGGTTGATTGGCCAAGGGCTAAAGTCCAGCCCGCATCCATATTTCAATAAATTGGGTAGCCTGAGATATGGACATTGTTCTTCCACGAAGCCAGTTTGAAACTGGGGAGTTCCCACATGTTCCAGTATGCTTCTACTAACGAATAGACTTGGGTAAAGTTTATTTCTGTTTTTATCCCTTTTTATTTTCATAGCAAATTGCCAATTGTGTGTCTTTCTGCATTTTTTGTATCTTTTTTGGTAAATCTTTTTTCTTTGTATATCTTATATGCACTGCCCACTTTCGGGATATTAAATGATAAAATTAATAAGTGACTTCTGTGTACTAAGCTAGGACTCATATCTCTGGAGAGGTTGTTGTATTTTAGTGCCTAAGTACTCGGTTTAAGTTACGTATCAATCGGTATGCAATTGCACTGTGTGTTGGCAGATTGCATGCAGATTGTAAGCTAACAGATCTTCCAGACAGAGATCTGTGTGTGTGTGGTGGCTCAGCAGACCAGTCTGCGGACAAACTGTTGGGTGGTGGCAGGCTATCGTTTATTGTGTGTCTGGTGTGTGGGTGTGGGGACAGTGGGAAGAGTGATTAACACCGGGGTTCAAGCTTGCAGGATAGCTGGAGGAATCCTAGAAGTGTGTAGTAATTGCTAGACTGCTCCCCAACCCTTAGAGTGCACCAGATTGTATGTAAGATTTGTATCTGCCTGTGTGTGGTCAGCTAGCTGGATTGGAGTGGAGTCTCCCTCTAGTGTTGGCCAAAGGTAGTGCAGGCTGTGAAAGTACTACAGCCAGTCTTACATGCGCAGTATAAGTTCCCCCTTATTCCCTTAGTTCCTCATATACCCCGGTCACGGAACGCACGTCGCGGTTGGTTAGTAGCCGTTGGGGTGTGGATTCGTGACAATCCTCTATCACATTAACTGTTCAGACTCCAACAGTGTGCTTTGGTTCTTGAATGTTCTCCTTCTTAGTTTCTAGGATAGCTTCTTCCTCCCTTCCGCCATTCCAATAATGCATAGGTGTGGAACGCCTCATGATCAGGTCTTACTGCGACCACTTTGTTCAGGGGATAGTGTTTTTACCACTTGGTTGATGTGTTCCTTCTCCCAGATGTCTCCCCAGAGATCCATGGCCACGCTCGCTTCTGAGCAGACGCCTTCCGCCTCACACCACTGTGCCAGAGTGGGGGGATCCATTTTAGGGTTCTTAAGAGGGTGTTCTGCTTTAGAGTGACAGTGATCCCGGACGAGCCCCCACATGTAGCAATAACTCACGGTGGAGCTGCTGGTTTAAGCGTGCCTGTCCTCTTTGCTCTACACCCTACTTAAATTGTTCACTCCCCTTGACAAAACTGTAGTGCAGTGTTGAAACAATATGAGCATTAACTTTAACCCACAATATACACTTACAATTAGGGTTACCTCTACCTGGGTGCTGGTAGCTCCACCTGTAGGAGAAATGACAACACTGCACACAAACTTCAATAATGACCAAAAATAACTTCTTTCTTTGACTAAGTAATATATTTATATAAAGAGTTATTTCAAAGAATATACTATCACACCAACGTAGTGTGATAGTATAAGAAATGATTATGACAATCAATAACAAAAACAGAAATGTATATGTATATATATTGGTATGAATCTATACCCGGGAGCTCCCCCTGCTCTAGACCTTAAAGTCACTATACTAAAATGCAGGGCCCTGCAATTAACTTGTTCCGTGGGACTATCAGTCCCAGCAACACTCTGTACAGTTCTAAAGATGTGTGTGTAATACTCAAATAAACTTCTGGGTGTCAACCCTCTCACCACACAGAATCCAAGCAGATGGATGTCTCCGGTTCAGCCGTTCTCAGTTCCGTATGGAGGCACCACCACGCCGTCACACTATTCCGTTCACAAACGACCAGGAGTCCTCGGTCTTCCGGAACAATCACGTCTCTTGTCCAGCTCACTGCGATGCAATGACAGGATACTACAGCTGCTCTGCTCCTTCGCCAGGTAGGCCGCAACCCTGTGGGACACACACACCCACAGAGTTCTGCTGGCAGGCTACGCGTCCCAGGCACAAGAGACCTAAAATGGCCGCTGCTTACCCTTTTATATCCCCCCACAAGGCAGTTCAGCTCTGACTTGTCCAGGAGCATTGTGGGTGGGTCATAGCTGCAGTTCCAAAGTAAACAATGAATCACTTCCGTGTCACTTAATTCTGAGACGTAAATTTATTGTACTTTATCAATTGTCCACAAGATGGCTCTAACACAACTATTGTACTGAATATTACACGAAGAGCTAGAAACAACAGTTGTCAGAGCTACAAATGTGGGGGAGGACCAGATGGCATCGCAAAAGGCATATGTGTTTCGAGGAAGGACCCTCTTCCTCAGAGCCAAAGCGGGTCCTCCCTCGAAATGCGTAAGCCGTTTGTGACACCATCTGGGCCTCCCCCACATCCGGTCCAGGTTGCAGGTGTCTAGAGGCATGGTTCCAACTGCTGGTGTATTTATAAGCCTTTTTATCACGTTTGTTTGTGAGTATGATCGCTGCTGTTACATTTTTTGTATACATTTTATTTATAGTAATGCACAAGGTCGGTGCGCCCTCTTTTCTTCTTTATATGGGATAAACAGTTCAATCTCTGTATTTGCAGACGATACTAAGCTAAGCAGGGCAATAACTTCTCCGCAGGATGTGGAAATCTTGCAAAAAGACCTGAACAAATTAATGGGGTGGGCGACTACATGGCAAATGAGGTTCAATGTAGAAAAATGTAAAATAATGCATTTGGGTGGCAAAAATATGAATGCAATCTATACACTGGGGGGAGAACCTCTGGGGGAATCTAGGATGGAAAAGGACCTGGGGGTCCTAGTAGATGATAGGCTCAGCAATGGCATGCAATGCCAAGCTGCTGCTAATAAAGCAAACAGAATATTGGCATGCATTAAAAGGGGGATCAACTGCAGAGATAAAACGATAATTCTCCCGCTCTACAAGACTCTGGTCCGGCCGCACCTGGAGTATGCTGTCCAGTTCTGGGCACCAGTCCTTAGGAGGGACGTACTGGAAATGGAGCGAGTACAAAGAAGGGCAACAAAGCTAATAAAGGGTCTGGAGGATCTTAGTTATGAGGAAAGGTTGCGAGCACTGAACTTATTCTCTCTGGAGAAGAGACGCTTGAGAGGGGATATGATTTCAATTTACAAATACTGTACTGGTGACCCCACAATAGGGATAAAACTTTTTCGCAGAAGAGAGTTTAATAAGACTCGTGGCCACTCATTACAATTAGAAGAAAAGAGGTTTAACCTTAAACTACGTAGAGGGTTCTTTACTGTAAGAGCGGCAAGGATGTGGAATTCCCTTCCACAGGCGGTGGTCTCAGCGGGGAGCATTGATAGCTTCAAGAAACTATTAGATAATCACCTGAATGACCGCAATATACAGGGATATGTAATGTAATACTGACACATAATCACACACATAGGTTGGACTTGATGGACTTGTGTCTTTTTTCAACCTACTATATATGTTTCAGTTCTAAGGATACCCATTGTTCTGAGGAGGGCAGCAAGATCATTAACATTCCACATTTAATCCAAAGGGGCTGGCTGCATCACTTATGCATAGACTAAGCCCCCATACAAAGGAGGTTGTGTTGTTTGTTGTTTGAAATTTGACTTGTTCCTGCTTAACCAGAGGAAGTTTGAACAGTGTATAGCCAGTTTTAGACAGGGCTGTTCACCACTAGGCTCACATAGGCCATTGCATAGAGCAACAGGTTCAGGGGGCAGCCTCTACTCTTAACACTTACAAACTGTGATAACTTTTTAAGTCTCCTAGACACTTCTGGCATTTGTGATTATCTTCTCTAGAACCCTAGGTTGAAGAAGATGCAGGGGATCCTGCATGTGCATGATGTTAAAACTTATATTAAATGTCTCAGAACTGCAAGGTAACATATAGTACATTGCAATTGCATGTAGTGAACAGCACAGATGTACAGCTGCTTAGCACCCAATTCCATTCCTTGGCAAATAAATATTAAAGTGTCTAAATATAAAAGTAATTTTGTCCAAAGATGGACATGTGGAGAAAAAACAGTATGTTGCATTAAAGTCTTATTTTAGGACCGGCAAATGTAAATCAAATTACATACATAAAACCAAATAGTAATATCAAAAGTTTACCATAAATCCAAATGGAAAGAACATATTGCTCAAAAGGCTTCAGTTCTGAAAGAACAAGAACCTCCAAAGCACACCACTCAGTTGTGATGGTGAATAGACAGGAAAAGCACCCAACAATCTGTGCTCCACACAGTGCCAACAGAGGATCCTTACCAGATGAACCTGACCACTGAACAACAGATCTGAACCGGTCTTTGTCATTCTTGGGAAGTAGCTGGTGTTTCACATCACAACTGAGTAGACTGTTTTGTTATGCTGAATGGACAGGAAAAGCACCCAACATTCTTTGCGCCACACAGTGCCAGCACAGGATTCTTACAAGGTGAATTTGACCACTAAACAACAGATGGTCAAAAGTGCATATAGGTATTAAATCCTTTAGATCTTACGAACATCAGTTACTTCCTAAGAATGACAAAGACCTGTTCAGATCTGTTGTTTAGTGGTCAAGTTCATCTGGTAAGGATCCTGTGCCGAACACCCCCCGGTTTGGTTCGCATGTAGAACATGCAAATGGACCGAAAGTTCACGCAAACATTCGAACATCGTTAAAGTCTATAGGACTCAAGCATGAGAAATCAAAAGTGCAAATTTTAAAGGCTAATATACAAGTTATTGTTCTAAAAAGGGTTTGGGGACCCGGGTCCTGCCCCAGGGGACATGTATCAATGCAGGGAAATTTGCCTGCTACAATTGGATTTAGGTGTACCGCTAGCAGATTGCCCGCAAGTGCTTGGGACACCTAATTCTACACCTTCATTCCTCTCAGTGCAGGTCTCTGAGAGGACTGAAGGTATAATGGGGTTGGAGATCCCAGCTGATAAAGAGCAAGGAGAGGTCTGCCTTGTTCTTTGGTGTGGGTCTTTAAAGTACTGTTGCCAACGGAATGCATGGGAGCTCAACATATGTCTGGTCAAGCATGTGGTGCCGAAGCGGCTGCTGTTTTGGCCACGTTTGATATGCTTCTGACATATGTTGCAAACAGCAATGGTGCGATCTGCTGCACACGTCTCAAAAAAGGCCCACACCAAAGAAATTTTGAAAAAACGCGTGGAGTCAGCAGCGCCCTGTACATGCTGAGCTCTGCGGTGTGATGCAGTCGATTGGCTGTCCTTAAGCTGGCCCCTGGAGGGCATCCTGCCTCATTGGAGATGTGCCGCCTCCTCCTCCTCCTCCTCTCTTCTATCAGGCACCCACATAGAGTCAGTGACCTCATCATCCCCTCCCTCCTCACCACTGGAGCAAACCTGGCAGTATGTTGCAGCTGGGGAAACATGACTGCCAGTTTCTTGTCCTTCTTGGGCACCCCCACTCTCTGGGCTCACGTTACGGCCTTCATCCTCAACCTGGCTACCATCATCGGAACCTTCAAAACGCTGCACATCCTCCTACAGCATGTACCCGACACTGTGGTCGAACAGTTTGGGCGACTCCTCAGGACATGATGGTGAGGCTAGGGAAGGAGTGACTGATGCCATTGAGCCGATGGAATAGGCTGCTTTGGCAGCTGCATTGGCAGCCAAACTTGTCTTAGCCTGGGTGACAGAGGATGAGGAGGATGAGGACGGCTTTGTGATCCACTCTACCAACTCTTCTGCATGTTGTGGCTCAACATGGCCAGCTGTCGAAAAAAAGGACAAGCGTGCCCCACGGCCACGTGCTGAGAATGCCATCACTGTTGGCTGTAGACACAGAGCCTGCTTGCCCTCTTTTTGGCCTGTGAGCATGTGCCTTTCCTTGGAGGCCTTCCAGACATGCTGTAAAATTGGATTAGCAAAACACTGCCTGAAGTTTACTAGAAAAATTACACCAGGAATGGCCTGCAGTCAGGTATAGGCTTGGCTAGACTGGAATGCAGTGGATATATATATGTAGGAGACTGTATATATATATATATATATATATATATATATATATATATATATATATATCTTTATGCACTGCAGATCACTGAATCACCTGCCTGCCTGAAAGTGTATTTGAAAACGTACACCAGGAACTACCTGCAGTCAGATATAGGCTTGGCTAGACTATAATGCAGTGGATATATATATGTTGGAGACTGTATATATATTTAATGCACTGCAGATCACTGAATCACTTGCCTGCCTGCCTGAAAGTGTATTTGAAAACGTACACCAGGAACTACCTGCAGTCAGATATAGGCTTGGCTAGACTGGAGTGCAGTGGATATATATATGTTGGAGAGTGTATATATATTTAATGCACTGCAGATCACTGAATCACTTGCCTGTCTGCCTGAAAGTGTATTTAAAAATGTACACCAGTAATGGCCTGCAGTCAGATATAAGCTTGGCTAGACTGGAATGCAGTGGATATATATATGTTGGAGACTGTATATATATTTAATGCACTGCAGATCACTGAATCACTTGCCTGCCTGCCTGAAAGTGTATTTGAAAACGTATACCAGCAATGGCCTGCAGTCAGATATAGGCTTGGCTAGACTGGAATGCAGTGGATATATATATGTTGGAGACTGTATATATATTTAATGCACTGCAGATCAATGAATCACTTGCCTGCCTGCCTGCCTGAAAGTGTATTTGAAAACGTACACCAGCAATGGCCTGCAGTCAGATATAGGCTTGGCTAGACTATAATGCAGTGGATATGAATATGTTGGAGACTGTATATATATTTAATGCACTGCAGATCACTGAATCACTTGCCTGCCTGTCTGAATGTGTATTTGAAAACGTACACCAGCAATGGCCTGCAGTCAGATATAAGCTTGGCTAGACTGGAATGCAGTGGATATATACAGGAGACTGTATATAAATTTTATGCACTACAGACAGTCTGACTGTATATATAGATATTAAATACACTGCAGCTAACTGAATCAACTGCCTGCCTGAAGTATATTAGAAACAGTACAGCAGGAACGGTCTGCAGAGATCTAGCTAACTGAATAAACTGCCTGCTCAAAGTAAATGAAATGACACTCTCTCTCTCTCTGCCAGCAACACACTACACAAGGCCGACATATACTGTGGGGCGTGGACTTAACCCCCTGAGCCATAATTGGCCAAAGGCACCCTGCCTGTCATAGTGCATGCTTGGCCAATCATCAGCCAGCAATGCACTGCGATTACGCAGCGCATTATGGGGTGTGAAGCGTTGCTCGAATTTGGCGCGAACGCCTCATAATGTTCGATCTTCGGCGAATGTTCGTCTTGAACTCGAAGCTCATCCCTAGTTGGCACTGTGTGGAGCACTGATCGGAACTGAAGCCTTTTGAGTTTACATGTTGTTTACATGTGAATTTATGTAGGTGATTTGATTTACAATTCTTGGTCTTAGCATAAGACTTTCACGTAAGATACTCCCTGGAATGTATTACAACTGGCACAAACAGATTTTCCAAAAGCATCTCTCATGCTTTCTAAAAGTGGTGAAGAATGTGCTACCCATATGCCTGTCTAGAACATGTACTTGAACTTGGCTCAAGCTGCGCAACTTTTATAATGCAAGAAAGACACTTTCACAAAATCTGTTTGAGCCAGTTTTCCTGATCTTAAAGTGATTGTAAAGGCAGAAGGTTTTTTTTTTCTTAATAGATTCTATCCATTAAGATAAAAAGCTTTCTGTGTGCAGCAGCCCCCGTAATACTTACCTGTGCCCCATCTCCCCTTCTCATTGGCTGAGACAGCAGCGAGGCGCCATTGGCTCCTGCTAATGTCAATCAAAGTCAGTCAGCCAATGAGGCAAGAAAGGGGGCAGGGCTGGGCCGCAGCTGTGCGTCTGAATGGACCCAGAGAGCTACAGCTTGGCTCGGGTCCCCCCATAGCAAGCTGCTTGCTGTGGGGGCACTCAACAGGAGGGCGGGGCCAGGAGCACCAAAGAGGGACCCGATAAGAAGAGGATCTGGGCTGCTATGTGCAAAACCACTACACAGAGAAGGTAAGTATAACATTGTTTTATTTTTAACTGAAAAAAACAAGACTTTAGTATCACTTTAATTAACTCCAATTTTACATTTTTTTCAATGCGACATAATGTAAAAGTGCCACTTTCGATGCAACACAATGTAAAATGCCACATTTTAGAACTACATGAATTTGATGCACGAGTCGCTATCAAAACCAAAACTGTTGCAAATGCTTCATTAATTTGGCGCAATACATGAAATTGAAAAATGAAGTAAGAAATATGAGCAGGAATACACTCTTGGTGAAGAAAGATAAGAATGCAGAATTGTACACCGAGGTGGCCTTTATCACTGGATTTAATAAACAGTACCAATCAGTCGAGCATATTTTGAGGAAGTACTGGCCTATGCTGAAATCAGATAGGGTCTTATCCAAGATTCTCCCAAAGAAACCAAGATTTGTGTACAAAAGAGCCCCTACTCTTAGGAACCATCTAGTTCATAATATCATAGACCCCCCAAAACTGTCAAATTGTTTTCAGACATGAAAGAGTTTTACAGCTGTCAGAAATGTTTACCATGTAGAGTAAGCAAGAAACAACTGAGAAAAAAGTAACATTTAGATCTGGAGTAACAAATAAAGAATACCAAATAAGAGAATTAATTACGTGTAACAGCAAGCACGTCACCTATGCCATCGAATGTCCATGCACAGTATGTAGGCAGAACCACCAGACCTTTATGTGTTAGAATTAGGGAACATATAAATAATATAAGAAATGGTTTCCCTAAACATAATCTCACTAGACACTTTAAAGAGGTACACCAGAAGGACCCCACAGGACTTATATTCTATGGAATAGATCAGATTAAAGACCACTGGAGAGGTAACAATAAAAGGATAAAAGTGTCACAAAATGAGACTAGGTGGATATATAGGCTGGGATTTTTATATCCTGGAGGCCTCAATATTGATATTGACCTCAACTGTTTCATATCAAACTTCTAAGTCTTGTGATGTGATGACTTTGAGGGACTTTGACCCCTGACATTATACACTTTTGACCACCAGGACTGCCCAAATCTGCAGGTTTTCTCATAAAGTTTTTCAGATAAACTTTTTTTTAATTTATTATTATTGGTATATATATGGAATTGCCACTCATGATATTCAATCATTTTCCCTATATTTACAAATTCAATTGAATGTTTTTAAAATGTATACGTTTTACAAGATAATATCTGGATTGTGATAATATGCGGATATGCCTGTCATTTCCTTATATGGCCACCAGGGGCGTAGACACCTATGCAATCCTTTACTCCTTTGTGGATAAATTATAACACCCTTGCTAATTTATTAGCTATTACAAATAGGGATGCTCTTTGGTGTTAGTTTGCACCTATAACGATTAGTTATGCCCCATTTTTGTTTTATCTTTGATTGGAATGGATAACTAGAATGTTGTCATGGCCATCTCGCATACTATATAATGATATGAGATGTACTAAGATGGCACAGCTTCTGATGATGTCTGATGACGAAACGCGCAAGGCGGAGCTTGGAACGCAATCACGTCACTTCCGGTTTTAGCATACTCGGTCTGTGGAATGCACGCTGTCCCAGACCTATGGATTTTCATGTAATTGTCCTTGGCACTAGCTAAGTGCTGATTTTATACTTGTAATTGACAATAAAACTTTTTTACCAGATTGACACTATGAGTGTCAATCTTTCCCATCCATTCACATGTGGACATCCTATGATTTAATGCATTGTGGAGGAGGCTCTTCCACTGGACACTGAGACCAAAGGCAGATCTGTCTACATGCAATTTACCCCTGCAGGGGTGCTGCTATCTGGCGAGTGTGGAACTGAGAGGGGAGCATGAGTGTTATTCACTTCTCTGCACAGAAGTTGTGATTAATTCTTCCGCATAAGTCACCTTGGAAAATCTGCACAAGTCACTTTGGAAAGTCACTTATAAGGACATTATTTGAACAAGTCACTTTGGAAAGACATTATAATTCTGTCATATATATTTGTCATTTTTTGCTGCCGCTACAGGGATTATTATAATTTTTGCAATAGCACATTTATATATGTGTTTTTCTATGAATTAATTGTTGATTACAATTGAATTTCTGGTATACACAAGCACTTTTCACCTTTTTGATTAGCACCTTTGTTGCACTTAATGATTTAGATGAAGGCTCATGTATATGAGCATTTATCAGGAATTTGAGCTTTAATATTTATGTCTTTATTTTTTTATTGATTATTTATTGTAGCGCTGCACTTTTTTTTGTTATCAACTGTTTCAAATTTGATATTACAAATTTCATTACTGGCAGCTTATAGGTTTCTGACCTGAGTGCAGTGTTTTCCCTAGTTTATACATTCCTTAGCACATTGGATTCCTTTTTTCTCAGGCTGCTTTAGTTTGAAATGGTTTAAAAAATAAAAAGAGAGCCAAAGAATAATTTGAAATCTAGTTGTAAGACCTGCTAAGTATAGCGTGAGAAACTCACATGAGCTTATGCCCCGAAGACTGGTTCCATATAGTGTATGAAATGCAGGAATTGTCTGAAGAACAGAGAACATATTATACAAGGAAACATGGGCTGAACTAGCATAGGCAAAAATCTAGATAGGAATCCAAACCTTGTTAAATCACTGTTTCTGTAATGGTACTCACTTTTTAAAATTTTTAATTCTCTCTCTCCATCTTCCCTTATCCATCCCATCCGTCCTCTGTACATCCATCCATCCCATCCTTCCTATTCAGTTATCCATTTCATCCATCCAACCACTCACTCTCCTTCTCTTGCTCTTCCCCTCTACTGCCCGTTTTCAATATTTTTCTCTTTCTCCCACGCTATATGACATAATATATCCAGTTATAAAGGCAACCTTTTGAACTGACAATATACATTACATATAAGTACTTCCAAGTGCTTGTTTACTTCAGTAGGTTAGGTTTGTCAGTTTTATTGTAATACAACCAAGGAAAATAAGCTGGTGCATAAGAATGCAGGAAGTTATACAATTTGTTTCTAACGCCACAATTATCTTCATTATTTCTCATTCCATTGGCAGTTCACATAACTTCCATTAGACAAGATTATGAAAAGTGCAGCAATTAAATTCTTTTCACACTAGTTACATTCAGATTTATAGAATTAGTTTATTTACTTTCCTATCTACTGTTGTACTTGCTTCTGCCAAATGATTTCAATGCATTATCACAAGCTGTTAGTGTAGCAAACTCAGGAACAACATTAGAAGTGATGCCAGATTTTGACTTGCACATAGAATCTTATGAATTGTGTCCATGGAAACAGACTAAAAAGTAGAGCTGGAGAAATGACTTCTGAACCCTAGTTTTAACAGAAAACAAAGATCAGCAAACTTGCAGTGAAGGAATCCATTGACCCACTTGCTAAAGTTATCTGAGACTGTTTTTCAATTTCGCTGCCTATAGCAGTATTACCCATCTATCCTCAGGGAACTTTATACTCAGACCTTATTTCGGGAATCACAAATGTCTCATCAGAATCAGTGCTACATTTATTATCCAACCTTAGTTCCCTAAACCAAGTTTTTGAAAGGAATATGATGCGTATTGCGGTGTAAACAAATCCTTTTTTATCAGTCTTGCTTCTGGGATTTTTCTGCTACTATGTATTTGCTGTTATTGTTGTTTCCATACTTCAGCAATGCTATTGCATCTTTGACATTTTCAGCTACTTGTTCTGTATATATGTAATTTTATATTGTCTAGGTTATTTACAATTATTTTTTATTTGAAGACATTCGTTCATTTCCTTCTTCCTTCCCTTCATAGCTGGTTATGAAGGTGATGGAGGGATGGACAGGGTGAAGGAGAGCGGGAGAGTTGATGTTGTCACCCAGACTAATTATCTTACCTGTACCGTTTTCTCTTAAAAGAGAGGTCCAGCCAAAGCTCGTTTGGCTGGGCTTCTCCTTTGGATCACAGGAGTGCTATTCATTTTGCACTCTGGGAATTACAGAAAAAATACCCCTTGCAGCACCTTCCCCCTAGTCCATGTATTTCAAGGATTAAATGCTTGTTAAGTCTAGGGGTAGAAGAAAAGGCTGTAATACTTACCTTACTACTGCTGGCACTCTTCTCTCTGAGGTTTCAAGTTGCGAGAGGGCCCTGACCTTCTTCACTTACAATGCAGAACTATTGGTTCTGCATTGTATGTGATGATGTCAGCTGAGCTGATGAAGGAGGCATGGCCCTACTTCCGAATCGCGTTCCGATTGACCAAAAACAGTGGTAGGCAGCTCCCAGGTTTTACAGCTCTGGATCACCTCCACCCTAAGTAACCCAGCCGGCGTCTACCCGAGGTTTCTCGAGGCTTCAGCTCCTCGCTGACATACAGCGCTCGTGGCTCAATATCCAAGGGATTCACTGGCCGTTCTGTTCCCATGCTGGACGTGGCAAGCCCTCACCAACTTTATATTGTCAATACCTTGCTAATTCAAAATTTAATAATGCTGCACTAGGAATTGCCTGGCACTTTTCTTTCCTTTCTTGTCCTTTCATCTCTATGTGATGATGTCACCATGTGGCGCTTAAGAAAAGAGGAAGCTTGCTGGACTGAGGAATAAGGCATTTACTACAGTTTATTCTTCAACTCCTAGACCTAATGAGCATTTAAATCTTGCAGTGAGGAGAGGCCTACTGCAAGGGCGAAGGATGACATATTATCTAAGCCAGGGGTGTCAAACTTAATTTCATCATAGGCCACATCAGCATTATGGTTGCCCTCAAAGGACTGGTTGTATCTGCAAGACTATATAAATGCATCTACTGTCTGTCATATTAAATAATTACCTCTACATTCGATTATTACTGGTTTTAGTAATAACTTAAGACTTAAGCTGTGAAGGGCAGGTGCAGACCAGCATGGGGCCCACTTAAACTCCTGTAACAGATGATGCAAATCTGAAAAGGAGGGTGGCACACCACTGGTATCATCTACAAGAAGATTTATTGGAAGCTTGTCAGACAGAACATGGTTCTTCCATGGTGTTCTGTCTGGGCAGTCTTCAATAACGTTTCTTGTGGATGACACCAGCGGTGTGCCATCCTCCTTTTCTGCTGGCAAAGAATTGTATTATTCTTATAATAATTATAAGCAGATATCCAGAGCCCCCCACCATTAGAAGTCAAGAGCCGCCTACCCTCCCTTACATCACAGTGCACCCCCCTTACCCTGTGCTGCTGCCGGGAAGAAGCTGGGGGCAGAGCTGCAGGAGAGGTGCGAGGACCACATAAAATGGCCTTGGGGGTCGCATTTTGCCCACGTGCCTTGTGTTTGACACATGTGATCTAGGCGGTCAGGAACATCAAATTCAAAAACGTTAGATCAGACACTAAAGGACAGCATATGACTAACATGATCATTCCTCTGAGCCCAGGGAGTCTTAGACACCCATTATCACACAATCTGGACTGTACACCTGAACAGAACAATGCTTACACATCATTACACCAGAAGAGGAGGAGAAGAGGAAGGCCCCATGATGTCACATGAAGACCACCTTACATAAAAAATAATTAAAGGCCAAATGTTTTATTAAAGTTTTTTTTTTAATTGGGTAGAGTAAGGGAAGATTATAACCTCCATCCCTTTTGCCATTGGTGTCCCATTTGGGAGATTTCCCTTCACTTCCTGTCCCATAGGGAAAACAGGAATTGGGAAAAAATCCCTACAAAGTGAGGGAATCCCTAGTTGTCACCAGAACTAGTGATCTATTGGAAGGTTATTTATCTCTACTTCTGTTCTGATAACAACCCAAAATTTGGGATTTTCTTACTTTCACTCTTAGTGATAATGGTTAACAGGACAAATAGAGAGGGAGAATCCCCCTGACAGGGACACAGACAGCAATAAAAACCTGACAGGTTTTCTAATCTCTCTTCACTGTAAAAAAAGTGTTGCTTTTAGTTATACGTTAGGTAATTATAAAGAGAATTTTTAAATTAATTAACTAGAAACAGTATTATCTTTGTGACTTCTGCTTCCAGAAAATATATGATGTAGGGGTCCTAGTGATTTTACAAGTCCATGTTCAATGTTTATTTTAGCAGGTGTATGAAAATTGACCTGGCAGCCAAAGCATTAAATGCTGTGGCTTGTCATATGGGAACTGGAAGTAGCGCTTGATCAAGGTTTGAGGGACCATATAGTTCTATATCCTTTCCTTCCATCTTTGATTTAGGAGCTGGTACGACATAGCTAAAATTTAGTAAAGTAAAAGCTTGCAAATTTTGTTTCTGTTTTTTATTGGGATTGTCACAATTTTTATTTTCTGAAGAAGGTACCAAGAGTTCTAATTAGTCTGCAATAACAGAACAAACTTAAAAAGTATATGTAAGCCAAAACTTTTTGCTCATTTGGTTTTGGGTAGAGTAGAAAAAGGTTTGAACGCATGTCCATTTATATTTTGTACCAGTGGGAAAATGTGCCTTCATTTCCTGTCCCAGAGGCGCTTCAGGAAATGGAGGAAATCTCCCAAAGAAAGGGCAATTCTCTTCTTAGATAGTTGTCCCTGGACCAGGTGTCTCTAATGGAAGCATTCTCTTCCCCTCATAATCTGGGGACAGCTCTCAAATACTGGACTTTTCTACACTTTCTTTCTAGCTGATAATAGTCACCAGTACAGAAGGGTAAATCTCTAATGGGGGCACAGACCGCTATAAAACCATGAAAAAAAAAGTTTTGCCTTGAGATACACTTTAAAAAGTAAAAGAAATTCTTTTAGTCTGAGCTTTCTGTTTTTGACAGGTTTGTTTTAAGCCACTACACAACAGAATGTGGAAATATGCCTCAAACGTCAAGTCTCACCTTGTCTATTTCAAAATTTGTTAAAGGCAGATGAGAACACTTTAACGTACAAAAATGGAGCCATAGGTAAATGCATTCATTAGTCACATGCATTCACACAAAGATCGAGAGAAATGTTAATGTACAAATGTTTTCTACAATGATGAGACAGGGTAACTTGACATTAGAAGCTGTCATTTTTCAAAAAGCAAGGACTGACTTTGAAGCTTGTGTTTCAGATTTAAGATCAAGTTATTCCCTTTTGTCTCCTTTGCCCACACTGAGATGAAAAGAAATACAGCAATGAAGCAATTTTGTTTAACAGAGAATACCAAAGGTCGAAGATATAGCTTTGCCAACTCTAATAAAATTAGCTTTTCTAAGGAGCGAAATGCTGACTGAAGTGCCTTTTTACTTTTCAATTAAAATCTAGGTGATAGATTTACCTTTAAAAAGGTCACAATATATTGTTTTGCATCATCATTAGGCAATTTCATTTTGAGACACTTTGTGACAAGTTTTATGACCTCTCTAATGCAGCAAGATTGTGAATGGAGCTCTATATAAAAAGAAAAAAAAACAGATGTAAAAAAATATTAATGTGTGAGACTTTGTTTGAATTACCATAATTTACAATAAAAAGTTCTTTACATTTTCAAACAAAGCAATATGTTGGTCACCTGTGGAGACCTGGCCTGAGTGGTGTAGGTGCTTTGAGGTGAAGCCACAGGTGATTTGTTGTAAATGATATCAGAATTCCAATTTCACCATTTTAACAACATTTTTAAAATAGCTCAATTTAAAAGTCTAACGTTCTTATTGTTACCATTTTCAAAAGAAAGTCCCCCATGCACATTTCAACCTGCCTTTTTTCTGGCAATTTCAGCATTGAAGGCAACGGATCACACGCAGACTAATAATCTGGAGCATACTTCTCATGTCTCCTTGCTAAAAATGGCTATACCAATTTAAAACACCTTCTTTGTTGCTAAGCAACATCATGAATGCTTCAGGATAAATGTGGCATCATTAACTCTTCCTGAACAACATTCTCAGTTGTAACCTGAATTGTTATTGCTGCACTGACATCTGTGTATTCCCAAATTGTCTGTCTGCAGTATAAAATCCCCATGAATACAAGCCAGGATTAAACGCTCATGCTAAATGCATGTGAAGGGTTCAAAGTGTTATTTTCAAGGCCCTGCTGGTTATTGATATAATGCTATATTATACTGTTGTAACCTGCCTTAAAGCTAAATTTTAGGAAGATATGAAAGACCAAAAAAAATAATGCCGCTCAGCATGGGCACAACTATGAATCATGGGGCCCCATAAAATTACCAGCTAACTCTTTCTGTAGCAATTTGCCGTGTCACCTGGAACAATATGTGTCCTTGATCTGGTATTTCTTGGAGTTCATGGAGGACATGGGTTTCAGAGAAAATTGCCATCTACGGGAAGATTCGGAAACTGGCAAACAAAAAAACTGTGACCAGCTTGGTATCCCTCTCTCACTCCCAGCATGTCCCTTTAATGCAGAAGAGCAGTACTAGATAAACTAGAGTAGGTAAACAGTCAATAAACACTCAATGAATTACAAGAAAAAGATTTTACAGTAACTATTTTTCTTTCTCCCTCATTAAAAGGGTTGTAAACCCTCATGTTTTTTCACCTTAATGCATCCTATGCATTAAGGTGAAAAAACTTCTGTCACGACCGACCCCCCAGCCCCCCCTTTTTACTCACCTGAGTCCTGTATCCCCCCCACCGGAGACGGGCTCTTCCTCTCTGCCGGGGTTCTTGGCTCTTGATTGGATAGATTGATAGCAGCACAGTCATTGGCTCCTGTTGCTGTCAATCAAATCCAATGACGCGGGGGGCGGGGCCGAGTCCAACATTCAGTGTCTGTGGACGCGAATGCTGGACTCGGGAGTGCACCTGCAAGGTAACCCCCCAGGAGAGTGCTTCTCCTAGGGGGTTATACAATGCGGGGAGGAGCTACCAGCACTGCCGGGGGACCCCACAGTTTGAGGATCGGGGCCACTCTGTGCAAAATGAACTGCACAGTGAAGGTAAGTATGACATTTGTTATTTTAAAAAAATAAAAAAACAAAGCCTTAAGATCACTTTAAGAGACACATAATTCAGAGGCAATTAGGACATCCAAAAGCAATGTAACTGAAGAGTGTACAACAGTGACAAAATGCTAACAGGCCCACAAGAGACAAAGCAACAGAACTGAGGGCTGCTTGATGCTCAGAAGCTGCCTGATGGCCTTATGTTCAAAACTGGCATCAGAAGGGGCCTAAATAGCCACCTGGTAGAGCTTATAGAACACGTGAACGGAGGACAAGGAAGCTTTGCAAATCTCAAAAGCACTTACAGATCTAGTTTTGCAGGAAAGCTAGGAACATGATCCCTAAGACCATAGGCTTCAATCTTGATCTGTCCAAGCATCCGAGAAATAATGGAATGAAAGGCTGATTCCCCATTACGGGGACCATCAGGAATTGCAAAAAGAGTCAGTGTCAGGATGCAGATCTGAACCTGGGACCCCTGCTCTGTCTGGCTTTGGCTCTTCTTGCAGTGCCACCTGAGATGCTGGACGGCTCCCTGCCTGCTTTCTTGGACAACCTTACCTTTTATCTTGTTTCTAGTGAACCTTGAACTCTTTGCTCCTTCCATGAACCTATTAATTAAGCCAAAAAGATGTATCCCCCATACCAAATTGGGACTATATCGGCACGCAGTACACCATAGACATATATAATAAAATATACATTAGTTTATTTCAACATCTTAAAATTGTTTTCAATTTATCACCAGAAAATGGAAACAAAGCAGTGTAAACTTATACATAGTAAATAGTAAAAAAACTGCTTATAATATAGACATCTCAGTGTTAGTTGACAAACATTATAGGTTTGCTGTCTCCATTCCACCTGACATGTTTTAGGTCTCGGACCCTTCCTCAGGATCCCTCTGTTATAATCCTTTAGCTTGTTTATTGACTATGCTTCTGCCTAAATCCTGCCTACTACATACACTTCTGATCCCCAGCTTGCTCACCTTCTGGTAGGCGATCCTGAGGACCGCGACCTGAGCGAAAACCCATCTCCACCATCAGGAGGTGATGAAGACTGGCCAGTGTTTAGACACCGCAGCTTGGGTGAGCCTGCATCATTTGCCTTGAGGTCATTTATCAAAACTGGAACAGCCAGAATCCAAGCAGCTGTGCATTGCAACCAATCAGATTCTATCTTCAGAATATTCAGTTATGATTTAAAAATGAAGATGATGATAGAAGCTGATCAATTGCTTTGCATAACGGCTTCAGATTCTCACTGCTCCAGTTTTGATAAATTCCCTTCAGCGTCTTGGTATAAAGTGGAAACCACCCTAGGAAGGAAGAAGGCTCTTCACCACAACACCCTCCACTTGGCTACCGGGCCATAGTCAAATGACGTCCTCACTTTGGGGGGGATATCTGAATGATGCCTGTAGCTACAGGCATCATTCAGATATCATTCTTTTCAGCCGGCGATTCTGTGCATAATAAGAATGATCATAGCAGCACTTCCGCCGCTTGATCGTTCTTATACTCGACGGGAGGGGATGCCCCCCATCCCGCCGCCATCCGGTGCTTCTCCGGGCTCTCCCGTGCCATCGGGAGCCCGGAGAATGAATCGGCCGGTGCCGGATGAGGACGATAGAGATGACTGGTGACCAGATGGTCACCAGTCATCTCTATGATCGTCGGAGGCCCGGGCGCGATGTTATGACGTCACGCCCGGACTCCGCATTGTAGCCGATCGCGGCTGTCAGCATGAGATCAGAGAATTTTCTTTTCCCGATCTTATGCTTTACAGCCTGGAGGAGAGATGTGGGGTCTTATTGACCCCGCATCCCTCCATAAAGAGGACCTGTCACGATAGATTCCTATTACAAGGGATGTTTACATTCCTTGTAATAGGAATAAAAGTGATAAAAAAAATGTAATGTAAAAAAAGTGTAAAAAAAAATAAAAATAAAGTAAAATAAAAAAAACTAAAAAAAAACATTTTTTTTAAATGCCCCTGTCCCTGGTAGCTCGTGCTCAGAAGCGAACACACACATAAGCCCTGCCACATATGTAAACGTCATTCAAACCACACGTGTGAGGTATCGCTGTATGCGTTAGAGCGAGAGCAATAATTCTAGCCCTGACCTCCTCTGTAACTCTAAACTGGTAACCTGTAAAAATTTTCAAAGCGTCGCCTATGGAGATTTTTAAGTACCGAAGTTTGGCGCCATTCCATGAGTGCGCACAATTTTAAAGCGTGACATGTTAGGTATCTATTTACTCAGCATAACTTCATCTTTCACATTATGCAAAAACATTGGGCTTGTATACAAAAAGCGCAGCGCTGGATATAAATAAACATTGGAAAAGTACTGTGCTAAATACAAACAAACACTGAAAATATATATAAAAATTAGAAAACTGTGCACAATAATTGAAATAATATTGTCCATAAGTATTCCCAATATAGTGAAAATAAACTAAAATGTGGATAAAACGTGCTAGTTAATTTAAATGGTGTCCATAGAGACATGTGTGAGAATCACTGTTGGATATATGACTTCCCCCGCTGTTAAACCTGTCACCACAGAGAGATTAAAGGCTTACCAGACAGCCCTTAGAGAAAGGCATGAAACGATCTCCACTTTAGATGTAGTCCCTTTTGTGGATGGGTCCTGGCTGAATGAGGAAACTGGAAAGGTACTGTGCTAGCTCTTTTAGAATAATGCCATGGGCATATGTGGAATTACACCACAAAATACATTCTGCTGCTTCTCCTGAGTACGGGGATGCCACGTGTGAGACTTTTTGGGAACTGTTTGCTAGGACAGATAGCTGCAGGGGAAACATTGGGCTAACTTTACTGGGTTTTTTTTTTTACGCACAAAACTGTTTTTTTTCCAAAAAAAAGTATTTGAAAAATTGCTGCGCAAATACCGTGCGAGATAAAAAGTTGCAATGACCGCCATTGTATTCTCTAGGGTTTTTGCTAAAAAACCATATATAATGTTTGGGGGTTCTATGTAATTTTCCAGCAAAAAAATGATGATTTTTACATGTAGGAGAGAAATGTCAGAATTGGCCTGGTAAGCAAGTGGTTAAGACCAAACACGGTTCCTTACTAGGGATGGGCGAATGGTTCGGCCCGAGCATAATTTCGGCCTGAACTTTGGTTGTTCGGACGTTCGGCGAACAACGAACATTATGCGGTGTTCGCTGCAAATTCGAAAGCCGCAGAACCGCATTAAAGTCTATGGGACACTAACATGGAAAACCAAAAGTGCTCATTTTAAAGGCTTATATGCAAGTTATTGTCATAAAAAGTGTTTGGGGAGCAGGGTCCTGCCCCAGGGGACATGTATCAATGCAAAAAAAGTTATAAAAACAGCCTTTTTTTCAGGAGCAGTGATTTTAGTAATGCTTAAAGTGAAACAATAAAAATGAAATGTTCCTTTAAATATCGTGCCTAGGGGGTGTCTATAGAATGCCTGTAATGTGGCGCAGTTTTCTCGTGTTTAGAACAGTACCACAGCAAAATGACATTTCTAAAGGAAAAAAGTAATTTAAAACTGATCGCGGCTGTAATGAATTGTTGGGTCTCGGCAATATAGATAAAACTCATTGAAAAAAAACAAAAATTTTTTTAAAAATTGCGTGGGGCCCCCCCAAAATCCATACTAGACCCTTCAGATCTGGTATGGAAATTAAGGGGAACGCTGTGCCAAATTTAAAAAAAATCGCGTAGGGGTCCCTCCAAAATCCATACCAGACCCTTATCCGAGCACGCAACCTGGCAGGCCGCAGGAAAAGAGGGGGGAAGAGAAAGCAGCCCCCCTCCTGAACCGTACCAGGCCACATGCCCTCAACATGGGGGGATGCTTTAGAGTCACCCCCAAAGCACCTTGTCCCCATGTTGATGGAGACAAGGGCCTCTTCCCCCCCAAGGAGATACTTTGGGACAAGTCCTTTATTAAAAAATAAAAAAATAAAAATGTCCCGCAATCTAGATCCATCTCACGCTGCCCGACGAGCCGAAAAAAGGAAAAAAAAGAGCCGTAACAGCTCCGCCTCCATGGGAGGCTCCCGCTGAGTGACGCTTCTTCTCGATGACAGCTGTTATATAGCTGAGGGCGGGGCCACTCAGTGATGTAAACGGGTGACCCCGCCTTCCTCTGATGTCATGTGGCGTCAGAGGGGGGCGGGGTCATCTGTTTAAGACCAAACATGGTTCCTTACTAGGGATGGGCGAACAGTTCGGCCCAAGCATAAGTTTGGGCCAAACTGTTCGCCCATCCCTAGTAGGGATCCATGTTTGGTCTTTAATATGGATAAGAGGGTGTTGTGGTAAATTGGTCCTTGGGACAGGAGACATAGGCGTCAGAGAGAGCCCACAGAGCATCTTTTAGAGTCTGATCAGGTTGGAATACCACATCTGCCTGGGTCAATTTGGAACTGTGAGTATCACCAGAATGGCCTCCATCTCAGAGAAGTCAAGGAAAAAGTTTTAGGGGAGGAAATATATAGATCAAGCTGTACTGACCCCACGGAGCTACCAGAGCATCCACTGCTTCTTCCAGAGGATCTTTGCACCTGGAAACAAACCTGTCCAGTTTGTTGTTGAACCTGGAGGCCAAGAGGTCCATTTTCAGCATCCCCCATCCCATTACCCTCATTAAATGCTCTGAGGACTGAGCAGGCCTGCCTATCATTTGCCCATTCCTGGGATGTAAATGACAGACAAGACATATAAGTAAAATTCTGTGCAAGATGGACTTCTGGTCCATCTGTCCCTGATGGTTGATGTACAGCACTGCTGTGGCATTGTCCTCCTGAATTTGGATTGAATGACGTCTCATCTTGGAAGCCAGCATTGCAGGGACAAATTAAATTGCTCAGAGCTCCAGAATATTGACCATTATCTTCCAGCAACCAATTCTGGTGCAGGCATCCCCTTAATGTCCATACCAGATCTGAAGGGCCTAGTATGGATTTTGGGGGGCCCCCACACAATTTTTTTTTAAGTTTTGGTTCGGGTATCCCCTTAGTATTCATACCAGACCCAAAGGGCCTGGTAATGGACTGGTAAACGGCCGTTTAAAAAAAAAAATTTGCATTGATGCATGTCCCCTGGGGCAGGACCCAGGTCCCCAAACACTTTTTATGACAATAACTTGCATATAAGCCTTTAAAATGAGCACTTTTGATTTTTCATGTTAGTGTCCCATAGACTTTAACAGTGTTGTGGTGGCTTTTGAATTTGCCCCGAACACCGCGTATTGTTCGGTGTTCGCCAAACATCCAAAGAACCAAAGTTCAGCCTGAACTTATGCTCGGGCCGAACCATTCGCCAATCCCTATTGGTAAGCACCACATCAATAAGACTAGAAATAGTCTATTTAGGCCTGGAAATTATGACGACTGTCTGCACCTCCTCAAGGGCAATTTAGTTTGTCAATAATCTTTGAGAGTCTTTATCAAATAGGCTGCAAGCAGGTCGGATTTCAGCAGGGGAAGATGTTGTGGTATGCTTATGGCCTCTGCGGTCACAGTCAGCAATCAAAGTTTCAAATTTGGCCCATGAAATTATGCATAAATGCAATTAAATCCTCCCAGGTTAAAAACAAGGAGGAAGCCACACCAGATGGAGCTAAAGAACATATTCCCTGATAAGTCCCTGCATTCCTTTGAATCTTCAATAGACTGTTGTCCTCAGGCCCTTGAGAGGGAGCACTGCAGGCCACCCCAGAACTGTCAATGGATTATGAGCTGGAGGGGCCTGGAACAGTGGGACCATTACCCATGTGTTTGAGATGTAGCATGTTGTACTGCAAGCAAGGACAGGACTTAGCTCAAAATACAAGGTAAAACCTTGTGTATTCATGAACCTGCAGGAGGCAGGACAGGTTCATATGGCTGAAAGTGACCAGGTCACCGTAGGACTAACTGAAGTGGAACCATATGTCTCTTATGATTAGGAGCAGTGAAGGGAAAATGCTGCATCATGTTGAATCATGTGAATAGGAACGCAGAGTGTGTGCAACACACTTTAGTTTGAGACACAGCACTGTATGCCTTTTTGTGGAAAAAACAGTGGGGAAATAGGCATAATATTGGTGCCCAATGGTTCTGATAAAGACAGTAGTTCCTGATGCGCAGCCCACAATGCCTACTCAACAGTGAGTCCTCAGAGAGAGGGTCTCACCAGAGGATATGTCATAGCTCTAGACCTGTGAAAGTGCTTTATAGCTAACTAACACAGTACAATCTGGTCTGAAAAGCACCACAATACATAGCCCAATGCCTGAAGATCATATCCCAGGAAGACCCCACAATTGTCCCCCGTCCAGCGGGGTCTGGCTAAAGCCTCCAAAGATATTGCTGTAGATACGCTGATCCAGATAGATAAAGAGATCAGCTCAAGAAGCACGTAGAGAAGTCTTGACTAAATAAGAAAGCAAAAAAAAGGCTAATAAAAACAATAGTGATAAAAATGCAACAAACAGAGCCAGAGCACTCAACCATAGAAAGGGCAAGCAGTTATATGTGGTAGTAACATGCATCGTATTGACCCAGTCCCATGCTGCATGCAATTCACTAGAGGAATGGAGATGCCCAAAACAGAAATTAAAAGGCTATATGCTGCTCATTGGTAAAGTCAAGATATTCATGAGAAACAAGTAAATAAATTGGAGGATGATGAATAAACTAAAAAAAAATTCTTCCATATAAACCATGAAGTAACATTTATTGTGTGGCCATAGATAAAGCACACAGTCCAGTTTTTAACACAGTCAAGTGTGAACAGTCTAATTTTAAAAGGTAAAAGCCTAAGTTTCATCCAACCTCAAACACTAAATGGAGGGCCCAGCACTTGTGATGGAAACAGGCTCAAGGTTCACATAAGGTATAATGGTGTAGGGCGCTCTGAATAAAATGTACTGGCCAGAAGCATTGTCCGCAATGTGGGATGGATACGGTTCAGGCAGGGCGTTGTCTCGGGCAGCACTTCATGAGGGAAGCAATCTCTTATGAAGATAAACATAAAAAGGTGCCTCTAAGTGCAGCAGTACGAGATTTTAATAGCCCAAAAAGGGTTAAAAACACTTACTAGACATGAGCTTAAAAAGGGCTCATCGTGGTAAGTGAATGGGATGGTGGTCCAGCATCCAAGGTCAGGGTGGTCCCAATTGGGTAGTCCTGGAGGTGATCTGGTATGCAGCAGGGATTCCAGAGGGAAGCCACAGTAGAAGGAATCCCTGCTGCATACCGGACAACCTCCAGGACTATCCAATTGGGGCCAACCCTGACGTTGGAGACTGGACCACCATCCCATCAATCACTCACATGATGAATCCATTTTTAATCTTATGTCTAGTAAGTGTTTTTAACCCTTTTCGGGCTATTTGTCTTGTACTGCTGAACTTAGAGGCCCCTTTTTTTGTTTTGTTTATCAAGGTTCACATACAAGCCAGAAGGCTTGCTGGGATCAGCTGTTGTGTAGTAAGGCTGGAGCCCACCAAGAAGATGGTCGCTTGCAGGATAGAGACAATATTGCGGCAGGGCAAGGGAGATGACATGGCCACTCAGGCAGCCTTTGTTAGAGGAAGGGGAGGGACCAGGGGGGCTCTCTCTCCAATCAGATAACGCATTTCAAAGCTCCCGACTTCTTTGTCAAATCACTAAAAACAATAGTGAAAAGGCGTCTATTCTTCTAGAACACTAGCACAAAACTTTGCAATGCTTGAAGTAGGAGGGGTAAACCAGGCTTGCCATTGACAATATTCTATTGTAGATGGCAATAACCAATTGTCTTTGAATCCTGCATCCCTCAATGAGTGAAAAAGAATAGCAATTTTTGTAAATTCAAGCAAAGTAAATACCTGCATTTCAATTGGTTTTAGCTTCTTGCTGTCCCTTGTACAGCAGAACTCAGACTGGGAAGGGTGAAACAGAACAAGGAACCAATCAGTTGTGCTGCAGTGCTCATGTGTTAACAAGGAGCATGCTGATAGTAGGAGAGAACAGAGTGACAGAAATATAAACGTATCAGTCTGCTGTTTCTCCTTTCATTGTACAGTGGCAGGCTGGAGAGGGGACAAGACCTGTGAGTGTTACCTAGTTCTAGCAGAGATCACCTCAACCGCTTAACAGGACTGTGCTGTGTAACAGTGCTATGTAAATCTCGGGCCTGGAGAAACAGCAGTACATATCCTTTGGCAGGTAAGACAGCTCTCATATACTGTATGTATTTTATCTATACTTTTTTTTTTTTTTTTTTTTTAGCCTTTTGATTAGAATTCCATTGTCAAATGCAAAAAAATGATTTCTTTAAAATATCAGAAAAGGTAAATGCTTAGTATAGTTCATGTAGGAAAAAATACAAAAATACAAGCAATACACCAGGATGAACAGAAGGAACCTAGAGATCTAAGACAGCGGCAACAAACCATTGTGTTTAATAAGAGATCACACAATCTTAAAGGCCTTTTTTGGAAAACCCTCCATAATGGGACTTTTTCAGAAGCAAACTACAACTGTGTTAAGATAAAAACTGCGATGACTGTTGTACAACTTGCAATACCATTCTGAGCAATTAGTGAGGTATCCAACATGTTTTTTTATGTGTTGCAAAAGGATATATTTATTTTTGCAATATGTTTTATTCCAGATAGTGGTCTTTATTCCTCAGTATGTGTATACCCCTGAAGAAGGAAAGCAACTTTCTGAAACGCGTTGGATACCCCCCCACTGGCGAGCCATCATTCCACTAGACTTGTTGGTAGTGGGATTAAGGGGATTCTGTCCATGTTCTTGGCAATGTAATCTGTAACATTGTCTATGGTTATGTAACAAAGTAAATAGCTGCACATTTGGTTTTAGAATCTGTTTTTTATTAATGTTTCACAATAAAGATTAGCCGTATTTTCTTTTAACACAGTTGCAGGTTGTTGCTGAAAAAGTCTCATTATGGGGGTTTTTCCAAAATAGACCTAGAAAGTAGGGATGATGGCAATTTATTTTCTGTTTTTTACCTCTGGCTCTATATAGTCACAAAATCATAAAGTGGTCTCGACTGACTTGTAATACTTTTTGAGTTCTGGCATCCAGGCATTACTTTTGCATGCTGTAGAAGTTAGCAGGTTATTCTGTCTGTTAGCACTTAGCAAATACACCTGCTCACAGTATGTGTATTCATAAAGTTCATTCAGGCTTCAATAATAACTTACAGAGAAAATTCTGAAGATTCAGGCTTGCTAGCTTTTATTACATAAGCCTACTTAAAGACAAAAAATGTATCTGTGTATTCAATAATACATTAAGTCACATGACCATGTCAACATACATAATTTGCTAAACCAAGCCATTCCTGCAAAAAGATCGGATGCACCTTTCTTGTTACCCACGCAGCCAAATGCTGCTCTGATTCTGAAAAATCTTCTGCTAAAGTCAGCAGGGAAATTAACACTTCAGAAGTGTTCATCTCCTGGGTACTCTTAACTCACACTGGTCAGTCCTGCTGACCTCAACCTCACTACCATGTACTGTAATGCATGGAGGTCATTAGGAGAATTATATTTATTTTAATAGGAGGACACTATTTATTTTGTTTCTCAAAAATAAAAAATACAGTTGCAGATAGCCACAAAACATATTTATCTTATAGACTGAGCTAAGTAGCTGTTATGCTGTGGTGTTATAGCACCCTAGAAAAACAAGAATGTTTGTACCCACTATAAAACCTTTTTCTCAGAATCCATTGAGGGACACAGCTTTATAATATTTAAGCAACCTAGGGTTATGCTGCCTCCTACACAAAAAGGCATAGGCACATAAAAAATTGTAGGCCAGCCCCTTTGAGGCTAGGTCACTGTTATCTCATACCTGCTCAGTTGTCCAAAGACAGGGAACAATAGCATATGAGCAGAGGGATCTGTGTTCTTCAATGGGCTCAGAGAAAATGATAGCTGATATTGCATACCAAAAGCCTATTTTCTCCATCGTCTATTGGGGGCACAGCTTGGTGATAATTTAACAACCTAAGTATATCCAAAAGCCATCCGAATAGAAGGACCGGCACACCAAGACAAACACAGGAAAATCAGCCTCAGAAGAGAAAATTAAGGCAAAAGAAAAAGAACACGGGGTATTAAACTGTTGCTTTCAGAACCTTGCTACCAAAACTAGCATCTGCTGAAGCAGATAGGTCAACCTAATAGAACTTAGAGATGTGTACAGACAACCAGAACCTTACATATCTGAGACACAGAGGCCTGATGACAAAAAGCCCACGCAGCAGTCACTACCCTTGTGGAGTGGGCTTTTAAGAGAAAAAAAAGACATTTTATCTTAAAGGCCTGTACGACAACCTGTCAAATCCACTTAGAAAGAGTGAACCTGGAAGCGAGAGAACTTCTTTTGGGACCTTCTGGAATAACAAACAGGAAATCCATATGCATAAATGAAGTAGTGGTTGAAAGTTAAATCATATTGATCGTCACCACATTCAGGCAATGGAGAGGGAATTCCTTGAGGTTAACAGGTGATGCCTGGTCTGTATCTATTAGTAGTTGTTGAAAATAGAAAAAAAAATCTTCCAAATTATGCTAAAAATATAGCAGAAGGGAGGAAAACATCCATGCTCCTAAGAGCATGATGCGAGCAGGGATGAGGTGGGAAGGGTTATAGCCTCAAGGAGGCTGGACATCAGTTTTCTATGTGCCTAGTGTCCATTATTGTAGGAGGCAGTATAACACTAGGTTGTAACACTTAAAGGGTAAGTTCACCTTTGTACACTTTTTTGCAAAAATATCAAAGCTTTCCATTAAATCTAGAGTCACTTACATTTCTTGTCTAAATCCTCATTTCCAGAAGTTTCCATTAGTAATGTCTTCTTCCTGATCAGACTTTAAGTCATGACACAGGAAGGAGTTGACCAGCTGACCTCATTAGCACACACCCTGCACCATTGAAATGCAATCAATCAGTGATCACCCTTCTCACTAAATACACAATATACAATCACTTTTGCATAGTGTATGGCCATGTTTATACACCTAAAATTACTAGTTACGCTTTCAGTGCCATTAATTGTTAACGGTACACCAAACACAGAAGCAAACACACATTTTGCCATGTGAAAAAACTGGGGCAAATCCTGCAAAACGCACAGTAAAAAACACACAACCCACAAAACGCCAAAATGTCTCATTAAACACATATAGTGCAGCCAATTTAAATCAACAGGCTGCCCTATGCGTGTCACAGGAAAAACGAGACACAACATGTGCGCTCCCACTATGCTAGATGTGAATGGGGCATAAAAGTGAAATTGGTGCGATAACACAAAAACAACAAGGCTCCATTCACACACATCTGTGCGTTTCCTTGCATTTCAGAAATGCACCAAAAATCGCAATAAAAAATGCACTAAGCTCCAAAAAAGTTCTAAAGCTTCTTTAGGGAAATTGCTGTGTGTAGGGCAGCCCATTCAGGTGGATGGACTGCCCTGTGTGTGATGAGTGAAAATGCTCCAAAACGCCCCCCCCCGCTAAAAACAAAGACAAATGCGAGTTCCCACTATGAGAGTTGTGAACGGGGCTTGACAGCTGAGTGTTTCTGTCCACTCCCTCCTATGTACTTGTATAACGATGGCCATACACTATGCAATCTGATTGTGTATTTAGTGAGAAGGGTGATCACTGATTGATTGTATTTCATTTAAAAAACGTGCACCTGGGAGTGGGAGGGTGGATGATGCAGGGTGTGTGTTAATGAGGTCAGCTGGTCAACTGCTTCCTGTGTCGTGACCTAAAGTTTGATCAGGAAGAAGACATTACTAATGGAAACAACTGGAAACGTGGATTTAGACAAGAAAAATAAGTGACTCTAGATTTAATGGAAAGCTTTGATATTTTTGCAAAAAAAGTACCCGAATGTTATATTGGTGCATAGGGGAGCTGGAATTTAAAAAAATAAAGTGTACAAAGGTGAACATACCCTTTAATGAACATAAAGTTGTGTCCCTCAATGGACGATAGAGCAACAACATTTCTATGAGTGATCCTTTCCTTATTTCCATTTCATTATTGACTACCCTGCTTGCTTCATGAGTCTTAAGTGAAAGTCAATGCTTTGTTGTACAGAAAACAAGTCTCTCTTTTTGGTTCCATACTTTTGCTGGGCTCTTGATATCTCTGGATATGTATGACTGCAGAATGACCCCAAGCAGGGCCAGCTCAAGCAATAGGCAACTTAGGCAACCGCCGGGGGGGGGGGGGGGGGCATATCCCTAGGAGCTGAGCCCAGTATGTGAACCCCAGAGTTGAGCCTAGTGTTGGAACAAGTCTCAGCACTTGGCTCCAGTGTCTTGTTCGGCAGGGATGCGCTGGTGTGGGCACCAGCGACACCTGCCTCGCAGCTTTTATGGGGTGTTAGGGGTCCCACACACTGCAATTTTTCTGTATGACAGCTGTATCTCTCTCTTCTCCTCTTTCCCCTGCTGCCTCACACTAGCACACTGACTGTGTGCAGTGCAGAGCAGACTGAAGCCCTCCTCCTCGGCTCTGATGTTTTCCTGTATGCAGACAGGAGGAGGAGGGAGGAGGAGGATGGACACAGCTCTGCATGTGCTGCACTGTTCTGAGGTCTGTACAACATGAGACTTGCAGGGGAAGGGGACACAGGGAAGTGGCAAGTTGTCAAAGAAGAATACTTGCAGTGATTTTGGGGGGGGGGTCGGATTTTTTATCCACAACCACCTTTAGCACAAGTCCTCTCCCCACCCAAAGTACCCCTAGCACATACAGTATCCTCTTATTCCCTCCCCCCCAAATCACTGCAAGTATTCTTCTTTGACAGCTTGCCCCCCTTCCCCCCATCTTCAAAGAGATGCTGGCTGCCACAGAGTGGACAATCATGGTGTCTGGGACCCTGTGCACCTCACTAGAGATTCAGGGAAATTGCCCCAGGTGCCCACACTGGTGCTCTCCTCTTAGGCATGTTTGCAGAGCAGAGTGGCAGAACTTTTTTTTGCATTGGGCTCCAGGACTCAGGGCCAGTTCACACCACGAATCACATAGGAATGCGCTGTTCTTTCCTGTCATAACTTCCAGGTGGCACTCTGTACCCAGAGTTGAGCATGAACTACTTTGCAAAATGCACAGCAACCAGAGCACATGATACTTCTGATCGTAGGACCTGATGCAGGCAAACACACTGCGTTTGCGACCTGCATTTGGAGAGTCTTTAAGTTGAAACCCGCTGCAGATCGCAACTTCAATGTATATTGAATGGGGTGTGGGAATCGTACACAGAATGTGTTACCCTCATGAGGGGTTGCATTGTGGAAAGGAGGGGGATGGCAGGAGGATGGTTGGGTTGGGGGGGGGGGTTGGCACCAATGTGCACCTTCGCCTGTGCATATTGGTCCTTTAATAGTGTACCCAAACACATTTTATATATTTAGATTGATAGAGATTTCTTTTGGTGGTATATTAATCAATGTTGTTTTTTATGACAAAAATGAAAAAAAAATGCACATTTCTTGAGGCTCTAAATGTCAGAACAGTTAAAAAAAAACAATTTTTGGAAAATATACACCCCAAGGAATTAGATAATTGATTTTTTGTAATTATGCTTTTACAAAATGAAGAAAGCAAATACCTCTATTATCCAGAGCTGTGACACCTCACCAATATCTGTCATTTTCATAGACCCCCCTAATCTGTGACACCCCACTAATACCTGTAATATCCAGAGACCCTCCAGTCTGTGACACCCCATAAATACCTGTTTAGGGACTTTGCCTTAAAGGAGTTGTAAAGGCAGAAGGTTTTTTTATCTTAATGCAAATACTTACCTGAGCCCCATCTCTATCCAGCAATGTCCACGAGTCCCTCGGCTGTCTGGGACTTTCCCTCCTGATTGGGTGAGACACAGCAGCGGTGCCATTGGCTCCCACGGCTGTCATTCAAAGTCAGTTAGCCAATCAGGAGAGAGAGGGGGCGGGGCCGAACGGCAGCTCCACGTCTGAATGGACCAGTGGCGGCCCGTCCATAGTAGTCAAAAAAAAAAAAAAAATTCAAAAAAAAAAAGTCCTTTAACAAAGTGCACTGTGGCGCCGGACGCCAGTGCACTATGGGAAGCGCCACGTCAATGCAATCACGAGATTGCAGACGCGGCGCTTCATTTGCGGGCTTTTAACCCGCCTTGTGGCGCAAACGAAAACGCCGATTAGCTTCCGCTCGTAGAATCAGTGTGATTCTATGGGCGGGAGCATTGCTTTTCAAATCTTGAGGTCACTTCCGGCTTTCGTGAAGAAGACGAGAGCCGGAAGTGATGTCGGCAGCTCCGTTCTTCGGCTGAGCGGAGCTGCAGGAGAAAGGTAAGAGTCATATGAGGGATGGGTTGCTGTCTGGCAAGGAGGGTGAGCTCCAGCACAGCACAGCTGCATGTATCTGTCCCTCTCTTCCCCATTCCCCCCCCTCCCTCCTGTCTCACTACACACGGACTGAAGACACCTCCTATACACAGACAGAGGGGGAGGGGGAGGAGAATGGACACATACACAGGACGTGAGGGGCAAGTTATCAAAGAAAGATACAGTGATTTGGGGGGCTGGGAGAGGATGCTTTATGTGCTAGGGGCCACTTTGGGAGCAGAGAGGATTTGTGCTAGAAGGGGGGTTGAATATAAAATTAGACCCCCCCCCCAGCACAAATCCTCTCTGCTCCCAAAGTGGCCCCTAGCACATAAAGCATCCTCTCCCAGCCCCCCAAATCACTGTCATTATCTTTCTTTGAGAACTTGCCCCTCTTCCCCCTTGTTCAAAGAGATGCTGGCTGCTATTAAGGAGACAATCATGGTTTCTGGGATTAGTGGACACAGTGAATGCATTTTTGATGACACAGTGAATGCATTTTTTATGATACAGTGGATGCGTTTTTTATGACACAGTGAATGCGTTTTTTATGACACAGTGGATGCGATTTTTTATGACACAGTGGATGCATTTTTGATGACACAGTGGATGCGTTTTTTTATGACACAGTGGATGCATTTTTGATGACACAGTGGATGCGTTTTTTTATGACACAGTGGATGCATTTTTGATGACACAGTGGATGCGTTTTTTTATGACACAGTGGATGCATTTTTTATGACACAGTGAATGCGTTTTTTATGACACAGTGGATGCGATTTTTTATAACACAGTGGATGCATTTTTGATGACACAGTGGATGCGTTTTTTTATGACACAGTGGATGCATTTTTTATGACACAGTGAATGCGTTTTTTATGACACAGTGGATGCGATTTTTTATGACACAGTGGATGCATTTTTGATGACACAGTGGATGCGTTTTTTTATGACACAGTGGATGCATTTTTTATGACACAGTGAATGCGTTTTTTATGACACAGTGGATGCGATTTTTTATGACACAGTGGATGCATTTTTTTATGACACAGTGGATGCATTTTTTTATGACACAGTGGATGCGTTTTTTATGACACAGTGGATACGATTTTTTTATGACACAGTGGATGCATTTTTTTATGACACAGTGGATGCATTTTTGATGACACAGTGGATGCGTTTTTTATGACACAGTGGATGCGATTTTGATGACACAGTGGATGCATTTTTGATGACACAGTGAATGCGTTTTTGATGACACAGTGGATGCATTTTTGATGACACAGTGAATGCGTTTTTGATGACACAGTGAATGCGTTTTTTTATGACACAGTGGCTGCGTTTTTGATGACACAGTGAATGCGTTTTTGATGACACAGTGGCTGCGTTTTTGATGACACAGTGAATGCGTTTTTGATGACACAGTAAATGCGTTTTGATGACACAGTGGATGCGTTTTTGATGACACAGTGGCTGTATTTTGATGACAGAGGCTGCGATTGATGTTTTTTTTTCAGAATTTTTCAATTTGTTTGCGCCCCCCCAAAAATTTTGAGCACCAGCCGCCACTGGAATGGACACACAGAGCTGCAGCTCGGCTCGGGTGCCCCCATAGCAAGCTGCTTGCTGTGGGGACACTCAACAGTAGGGAGGGGCCAGGAGCAGCAAAGAGGGACCCGAGAAGAGGAGGATCCAGCCTGCCCTTTGCAAAACCACTGCACAGAGCAAATAAGTATAACATACTATACTAAGTATAACACAATAAAAATACAAGGCTTTACAATCACTTTAAGATTAAAAAGAGTAGACAAGAAATAGCTGAAATACAATATTGGAAATTAATATATGATTTTATATATATATATTTTCTTTGTTTCAAAGATTTTATATTTTAACAATAGCTACACTTTAATTCCAATTTCCTGTGACAATGCATCGCCCTGTCAATAAGTTTCTCTGCTACATCAAAATTACTGTTGCTGCTTCAAACATTTTGACTCTTTTCCCCAATAACCTTAGCAAAACTCACTATTTTCCCATAAGCAGAACTCTAGCCAAAAATAACAACAGCCTATAAAAGATAGAATAAAAAAAGCTTTATTTTTTTTGCCGATATCCTGTATCATTCAACTCAGCCCTGCCTGTCTGGGACCAGACAGTGAAATAGGAAGCAACACAGCAATGAGCTTGTCTCTGTCACTCAGCTTTCTCATATTGTTAGCATACTCCTTTTCAGCACATGTAAAGGGACTGCAACAGGCTAATACCAGGTACATACACTGCTTGCATTTAAAATATGTTTTATTGATTACAGATCTGCATTAATTTGTTTCTTTTATATCTGTCTAAGATTCAGTTATACATATTCTTCATGTAACTGCCTCTCCAAATATTAATGTGTTCAGGTTCCAAAAGGACGAGACATTTGTTAGATTTATAACAGGTAACATCTTTTCTGTGATTTTTCACAAATTAGAAAAAAAATATATCTTTTTTTACATCTTTGGATGAAGTAAGTGGAGGAGATTTTGCAATATTTGTTCGTGTCTACTAATAACCTACTGCATGGATAGGTTAAAACATGTGCTGTAGATGCATAAAATCTATAGCTAGGTTACAGCCTATGTTCTAGATTCAAGGGGTTTATGACTAGATTGTGAGCCCAAAACTATTAAAAAAAAGGAAATTATAGATAAATCAAGATTCTACCTCCGCACAAAGATAGCAGTATATCACTACTGAAGTTTAGGGCAGCTGCGTGATTGTTAACAAGATTAGTCAGAATGAATCTTCCTTTTATCATATTGAATAACCAAAGAACATTTCTTTTTTTTTTTTCACTGACACTTGTTCTAAAAATATGTTTGTATAGGTCCATTATCCTCTGAATAAAAACTACACCCACGCATTCTGTGGCAGCTTTCTCGATTTGACTGGATGTAGGAAGGTATGAATCAGCCTGAGCAAGTAGAACACTATAAATTTCCTGAGACTGTCTGTATTTCTCACTAATACAAGTCATTAGTATTAACCTCTTATAGCACACTTTCCTGCTTCCCAAGCCCAGTGAAATTCTATTGATGAAATGCAAAAATGAAAAAACTGTTAAGAAAGAACAGAGAAAATTCTTTATTTTTATTAGTTATCATTGTTCCACTAATGTAAAGTTTTAGATTTCCATATATAACATTTGGCAAGCATTTTAAACTGTTCATACATGGTCAGATCAGGGCTACGGTGATGGACAACTTTGATCAATGTCTAGGCTTTGAACCTGTGATGACCATCTCGATTACTGCCACTACTGTTGCTGTCCTATGCACAAAGTAACCAAGTGTACATGCTTAATCTGCCCCGACAACTTCCATCTTCAGGCTGGGATCACACTAGTGCGAATTGGATGCGGTTTTCCCCGCATCCAATTTGCATAACAGGAGAGTGTGCCCAGCTCTCAATGGAGCCAGTTCACACATCTCCGGGGCGGCTGCGGATTGCACAGGGGTCCTGTGCGTCTTTGGCTTCGTTTCAGGTCCGAAATCAGGCAAAAATTTGGGCCTGATTTATCCCTGAAACAGAGAACAGGGACATAACGGACCCCCACATCCGATTTAAGTGTGAACCCAGCCTCAAAGTTCCAAATATGAGCAGATATCCATAGGCCTTCTATGACAAGGATAATCCAAAAGTTTACCAATTACCCTGTTTCCCCAAAAATAAGACCTAGCGTGATTGTCAGTGATGGCTGCAATATAAGCCCTACCCCCCAAATAAGCCCTAACCTATTTCCCCAAAAATAAGCCCTACCCTGAAAATAAGACCTACAAGGACTTTAACTAGGGCTTATTTGGGGGGTAGGGCTTATATTGCAGCCATCACTGACAATCACGCTAGGTCTTATTTTCAGGGAAACAGGGTATTAGCAAAATATTATATTTACCCAGCATGTTATTTAACTTGTGAAATGCACACCAAATACCCTTTACAGGATCACTAAATTAAAAGTGGCTCCCATAGAGAAGGCCCTGGGGGCCTATAACAAAGCCAAGTCAGTGATAGAAAACTAGCCCTAAAATTTAGCAGTCAAAACCCAACAGCATTTTGTCATTGACAGCAACCACACCCATTTGACACCAGTATCCTGCAATCATTTCAATTGTAGCATATCTTTATTTTTCTTCTAGTAAATGTAGCACAACGCAAATTAAACTGCAGCAAAACAAAAGAAATGTATTTGTGGACTAAATGGTGCCAACCATAACCCCAAAGAAGAAAGGAAAGACACAAATGTCTAAAAACACATCATTTTATTACAATATATTGTTAAAAGGTTGTAAGACATAACATTTAACGTGCAAGTATATGAGCAGCACAATAACTTCCCTGATACAGCACTAGTCCTATCTGGCCCAGAGAATCTTAAATACAAATATCTTAAAACTGCTGGAAACATAGTAATATAACTATTTAGGGGCTAGTGATACAGGAAGGGGTGTAGCGGTCTCGACTCATTTGACAATTGGTTTGCTTCATTAATGTGCCAGGGAGTGAACCAAAGGTTAATGTATTACAAACATATACATAAACCAACTAGTCCATCAAATACGAAAACATAACATACTCACATATGGGGACCCCAATTTGCAATGTGTGGACAGTGCTGCAACAAATGGAATAATATTCCGAATAGCCCGGATGAAAATGAGAAAAAGGTAAAAACATTCTTGCTGATGGATCATAAAAATGTAAGCGTTACAAAAATGTTGATCCAATCAGAGATTATGTACGTGACAGGGGAACTCTACTGGGCCAGACAAGGAATTCATGACTTACATGCGTTAAGCCGAAAAAAGAGCCAGAAAGTTCTGGATGAATGGAGCATAAAGGCCAGAAAACAGAGGCACCCTACTAGAAGAGACACCAAAAGCAGGCCATACAGAAAAATCAGACAATGACCAAATAGAGAAAAAAATATAATAATAATAAAGTGGCCAGAGAAAATAAAAGTAGAAGCCCGGGCTATACAATACTCCACTTTTTATGTTTTTTTTTTATGTTTAATTTGTTTTTATTAAAGTGGATGTAAACTCTCACATATACCCAGTGAAGTGAACAGCCTCAGATGATACACAAAGATGAAACAAATCTTCCTACATAAGTTGTACATGTATATCTGCTGTCTTCAGCTTTATATATTGTTTAGAATGTGCACATCCTGTTAGAATGGTCTCTTCCTGATTCACCTGTGGGTGTGGATTCTTGCCATACACTGTGAAACAGTTGATTGGAGGAAAGGCACACACCCACCTCTCCACAATTTTCATGAATGGGGATTACATAAGAAAAAGTAAAAACAGGTACATACTTAAAGCAAGGTAATATAAGAAAGACAGCATATATGATTGATACAAATCAGGATGAGAAACATTAACAGACATACACCACAGGTGGTAGTATCGAAGTTCGCCTGACAAAATGCATTCATGGGAACATAATATGAGCATCTAACATCCAGTATGGACAAAAGATGCAGGGCCAAAGACTGAAGGCCCTACGTATAAGTGACTGCTACCGTAAGCAAAAGTCATCATAAACCCAAGGTTTCAGAAAAGAGGGGTTGTTAAATAGCATTATGGCATACTTCACTTTTTAAACACTGCCTTTACATTGCTCCCAACTGACCCACACACATTTTAGCATAAATTGCAATGTAATTTTTTTTTCTTTGAATTTTTCTATGTGGTTATGCAAAGCTCTAGCTTTTATGTGTAAAATTAGAAGGCCGTCAACGGGGCTGGATCATACAGATGATCTTACCTGCTGGTGCCATTTCCTATAATTGTTGTTGGCAGCATAGAGGTACCTTCCACCAGCCACATCATCCATTTACACAGAGGGGCTGGAACTTTGGGGTCATAAAAAACATGACTAAAAAGGTATTTAAATCCTATCCTAAAATGTATGCGAACAATTGGGAGCAGTGGAGATGCAACATTAAAAAGGGGCAGCAAATTTAGGTCACCGTCTCCAGTTGTAAAAATCTAATATTTCATTTCTGGATGGATTTATGTTTTAATGATTACAGATGTTTAGTTATTTATAGTTACATATATACAGTATCTCACAAAAGTGTGTACACCCCTCTCTTTTCATGTGACAACACTAAAGAAATTACACTTTGCTACAATGAAAAGTAGTGAGTGTACAGCTTGTATAACAGTGTAAATTTGCTGTCCCCTCAAAATATCTCATCACACAGCCTGGGGCGGACCGACCAGTCATTCCATTTGGCTGTGGTCCGAGGGCCTGGCCGCTAAAAGGGGCCCCTCAGCGCCACCTGCGGGAACTCTCAGGGCCGGTCCGGGGCCCAGGGGCAAAGCACTTGCAGCCGCGGGCCCCCGGTGACCATCTTTTCAGGCGGGGATGTCCCACTTACCGCTGTCATTCGATGCCCTGCCTCCTGCACTCGCTATTTTGATAGCCATCACACTGGTCCAATCCTGGGACGTGTGACGTCTATCTAAGGTGCCAGTAAAGGGGACACTGATCTGCCTGCACTGAGGGGACAGTGATCTGGCTGCACTGAGGAGACACTGATCTGGCTGCACTGAGGGGGCACAGATCTGGCTGCACTGAGGGGACACTGATCTGGCTGCATTGAAGGGACATTGATTTGGCTGCATTGAGGGGACACTGATCTGGCTGCATTGAGGGGGCACTGATCTGGCTGCATTGAGGGTACACTGATGAGGCTGCATTTAGGGGCACTGATGAGGCTGCATTGAGGGGAGGCACTGGTGAGGCTGCACTGATAGGTACTGCCAAGGCTGCATTAATGGGCACTGGTCACGCTGCATTAATGGGAAGTGGTGAGGCTGCATTGAGAGGCACTGGTGAGGCTGCATTGGTGGGCACTGGTGAGGCTGCATTGAGGGGCACTGGTGAGGCTGCATTCATGGGCACTGGTGAGGCTGCATTAATGGGCACTGGTGAGGCTGCAATAATGGGCATTGATCAGGCTGCATTAATGGGCACTGATGAGGCTGCATTGATGGGCACTGAGGGTGGTTGCATTAATGGGCACTGATCAGGCTGCATTAATAAGCACTGATCAGGCTGCATTGATGGGCACTGAGGGTGGCTATTTCTAACATAGACTCTCAAATGGACACAGAGAGGACCCACACATGCACGCAACGTTATTATGTGTTGCGCCGCATGCCTCCACACACTGGGCCTGCTGCAAACCTAGTTCTACCATCCTGGATAGGGCAAAGGCCGCCACCTCGCTCCAAGTCCCTCCCTCGCCTTGACAAACAGTACCCAGAACAGCAGAAGAGGAGAGGACACACCAGCCAGTCATAGCAGGACCCAACCACAGCAGGGCCAGGGCGCCAGCCAGCCACCCACCCATGGCGACCCAACCACAGCAGGGCCAGGGCGCCAGCCAGCCACCCACCCATGGCGACCCACCCACAGCAGGGTCTGTGTGCCAGCCAGGTACCCACCCACGGTGACCCACCCACAGCAGGGCCAGGGTGCCAGCCAGCCACCCATGGTGACCCATCCACATCAGGGAACCAGCCAGCCACAGCAGGGTGCCAGCCAGCCCCCCACAGAGGATGCAGGAGCCAGCCACAGAGGATGCGAGAACCAGCCACAGCTACAATACCCAAAGTTAAAAGTACCCAAGGTAAGAGGAGTGCTACACAGTGCCAATTTTATTTCTACTTCGTGAGAGGTTTGGACAGGGGTGAGAGCCATGGCACAAGGAGGTGGTCCCATAAGGACCAGAGTGAATGAAGGTGTTCACTGTACACTCTGTTAGAAAGAGGCCCCTCTCCAGATCCCATTATACTCCTTTGTAGTCTCTAATGGGTCCTGGAGGGGGGTCTGTCTCTAACAGAGAATCTCTAATGGACACTGTTAGAAAGAGACCCACCTCCAGGTCCCATTAAAAAAAAAGGCAGAAGTGGTACTTTGTGCAAAATGTGGGGGTGGGGTCATGGGTGGGCCATGGGCAGGGTCAGGGGTGGGTCAGGGGCAGAGCCTGACAGAGGGCCCTTGCTTTATTTCGTCCAGGGGCCCTGAGTGTTGCACACAGCCGTTAATGTCTGAACCCATTGGAAACAAAAGTAAGTACACCCCATGAGTGAAAATCTCCAAATTGTGCCCAATTTGCCATTTTCCCTCCCCGTTGTCATGTGACTCATTAGTGTTACAAGGTCTCAGGTGTGAATGGGGAGCAGGTGTGTTAAACTTGGTGTTATCGCTCTCACTCTCTCACACTGGTCACTGGAAGTTCAACATGGCACCTCATGGCAATGAAACTCTCTGACGATCTGATAAAAATAATTGTTGCTCTGCATAAAGATGGCCTAGGCTATAAGAAAATTGCCAAGACCCTGAAACTGAGCTGCAGGATTGTGGCCAAGGCCATACAGCGGTTTAACAGGACAGGTTCCACTCAGAACAGGCCTCGCCATGGTCGACCAAAGAAGTTGAGTGCACATTCTCAGCGTCATATGCAGAAGTTGTCTTTGGGAAATAGTTGTATGAGTGCTGCCAGCATTGCTGCAGAGGTTGAAGGGGTGGGGGGTCAGCCTGTCAGTGCTTAGACCATACACCGCTCACTGCATCAAATTGGTCTGCATGGATGTCGTCCCAGAAGGAAGCCTCTTCTAAAGATGATGCACAAGAAATCCCGCAAACAGTTTGCTGAAGACAAGCAGACTAAGAACATGGATTACAAATATAAAGTGCAGTGCTATAAATTGGACCATCAAAATGATACAAATATGTGTGTACCAAATAGTATAAAGTGCAAATGTGCAAAAATTAGCTGTGACTGCTATACAATATTCCATATAAAGCCAACATAATGCAAAAATAAACACATTAAACTGTAGTTTCCAGTGGCATATAAAGTGCAAAATGGTAAAATCAAACAATCATGCATGTGAAACAGCCCCTGGATGTACAGATGTGGACCCTAGAGGTATTGTACCATCTAGACAGATCAATACTGAACTTCTAATGGAATGTAGGAGACATGGTATGTTATCTCCGTCTAGACTATTATGCTTATAACCCATGCAAAGTGTGCTGTCATGGATCCTTGCATATAATTACATAGACCAGTTGTTCTCTCTACTGCTGAATGCATATTATTGACAACATAACATGTAAGATACTACCGTCCCTTGAAATTTTCCACATTTTGTCATGTTACAACCAAAAACTTAAATGTATTTTATTGGGATTTTATGTGATAGACCAACACAAAGTGGCACATAATTGTGAAGTAGAAGGAAAATGATAAATGATTTTCAACATTTTTTACAAATAAATATCTGAAAAGTGTGGCGTGCATTTGTTTTCAGCCCCCTTTATTCTGATACCCCTAACTAAAATCTAGTGGAACCAATTGCCTTCAGAGGTCACCTAATTAGTATATAGAGTCCATCTGTGTGTAATTTAATCTTAATATAAACACAACTATTCTGTGAAGCTCTCAGAGGTTTGTTAGAGAACCTCAGTGAACAAACAGCATCATGAAGGCCAAGGAACACACCAGACAGGTCATGGATAAAGTTGTGGAGAAGTTTAAAGCAGGGTTAGGTTATAAAAAAATATCCCAAGCTTTGAACATCAAAGCTTGTTCAACAGCACTGTTCAATCCATCATCCAAAAATGGAAAGAGTATGGTACAACTGCAAACCTTCCAAGATATGGCCGTCCACCTAAACTGACAGGCAAGGAGAGCATTAATTAGAAAAGCTGCCAAGAGGTCCATGGAAACCCTGGAGGAGCTGCAGAGATCCACAGCTCAGGTTGGAGATTCTGTCCACAGGACAACTATTATGCCCCGTACACACGGTCGAATTTTCCTATGGAAAATGTCCGATCGGAGCGTGTTGTCGGAAATTCCGACCGTGTGTGGGCTCCATCGGACATTTTCCATCGGATTTTCCGACACACAAAGTTGGAGAGCAGGAGATAAAATTTTCCGACAACAAAATCCGTTGTCGGAAATTCCGATCGTGTGTACACAAATCCGACGGACAAAGTGCCACGCATGCTCAGAAAAAATAAAGAGGTGAAAGCTATTGGCCACTGCCCCGTTTATAGTCCCGACGTACGTGTTTTACGTCACCGCGTTCAGAACGATCGGATTTTCCGACAACTTTGTGTGACCGTGTGTATGCAAGACAAGTTTGAGCCAACATCCATCGGAAAAAATCCTAGGATTTTGTTGTCGGAATGTCCGAACAAAGTCCGACCGTGTGTACGCCCTATAAGGCGTGCACTCCACAAATCTGGCCTTTATGGAAGAGTGACAAGAAGAAAGCCTTTGTTGAAAGAAAGCCATAAGAAGTCATGTTTGCAGTTTGCGAGAAGCCCTGTGGGTGAGACAATAAACATGTGGAAGAATGTGCTCTGGTCAGATGAGACCACAATTAAACTTTTTGGCCTAAAAGCAAAACTCTATGTGTGGTAGAAAACTAACACTGCACATCACCCTGAATACACCATCTCCACCGTGAAACATGGTGGTGTCATGTTGTGGGGATGCTTTTCTTCAGCAAGGACAGGGAATCTGGTCAGAGTTGATGGGAAGATGGATGGAGCCAAATACAGGGCAATCTGAAGAAAACCTGTTAGGGTCTGCAAAAGACTTGAGACTTGGGCAGAGGTTCACCTTCCAGCAAGACAATGACCCTAAACATACAGCCAGAGCTACAATGGAATGGTTTAGATCAAAGCACATTCACATGTTAGAATGGCCCTGTCAAAGTCCAGACCTAAAGCCAATTGAGAATCTGTGGTAAGACTTGAAAATTGGGGTTCACAGATGCTCTCCATCCAATCTGACAGAGCTTGAGCTATTTTTCAAAGAAGAATTGGCAAAAATTTCACTCTCTAGATGTCCAAATCTGGTGGAGACATACTCAAAAAGACTTGCAGCTGTAATTGCAGCGAAAGGTGGTTCTACAAAATACTGACTCAACAATTTATAATTTTCTTCCACTTCACAATTAGGTGCCACTTGGTCTATCACATAACATCCCATTAAAATACATTTAAGTTTTTAGTTGTAACATAACAAAATGATGAAAATTTTAAGGTGTATGAATATTTTTTCAAGGCACTGTACATTGTTCTAAATAGATATTATTATTTAACGCCAACATGAATAGTTTGTTGCACGGGTGAAACTCATTATAAGCCCTTTCTTGCATACCAGACCTCTTGCATCCATATTCACACTTTGGTCCATACTTGCCTTGGACTCTCATTCTTATGGTTATACTGTATATCTAGTTAATATTTGCTTGTTTACCATGTTAAAAAGTTCACAGATGTCTTACCAATAGAGAGGTTTTCCTGTGACAGACCATCTTTGATCTCTTTGTGTCATCTATGATGTTCAGTATGACCTCCTGGACCTCCATGTTTATACTGTGATCCAAAATTACCTTAAATTCTTATTCTAATCATTAACTGATGCCTTGTTGTTGGAGAAGTTTGTTTACCAGTGTCTGATCTTTCGGTATGAAGTCAGGAGAAAGAGCAAGGACACCTGATGTCTGTGCACTTAGGATCCGCCACAACACTTTTTAATACCCTGTATTTCATTCATGGACTCTGCATGTGAAATAACTTAGCATGCACTGTCAGGCCTGCTGCAAGCTCCACCAGTATAAACCTATACTCTCCTGTACTGTACATATGCTTCTATTTGCTTTCTAACCAGAATCAGCCATGGCTCAGTATTCTCATAATAAATGTACAGGGCTTTAATTCCCATGTCAAATTGGCTATAGTATTTAAATGTTTAAATTCCCACTGAATTGATGTTGCATGTTTGCAGAAGACCCACTTCCAACAAGCCTCTACCCCTACCCCTACATAATAACAGTTACTTCTCTCAGGTTTTTTAGGCTACAGCCCACATTAAGCAATGAGGGGTGATGATAACTCCTAGGAAAAACCTGAATTTTGACTGTACCAAATAGACCACTGACCCTAGTGATTACTACCTAGCACTGCAAGACAAACTCCAGGCTACTGTGATTTCCCCTTTTTTTCTTAATTTTTTCTCAAGAACTTTACATATTTTGCTTAGTGATATATATTATATTTAGTATTAAATTATGATTTCAACTTGTAGCCAACTACGAGTGCTTCAGCCCCCTACTGTGGTCTCCCTAAGCTGTTGGTGTTCATGAACATTACATTTATTATAGAGCTCCCTCTTGTGGAGACTGCAGTCATTTTTAGACTGTGTTGTATACAATGACATGATTCACTACACTTGCGCAATCACTTGGTATGCAGTTTGGTGCCGCCCTGTGTGTTACTTGGAGATTCCGCGACTCATGCAGTATGACGGTGGGCGCACCTGTGGCGTGCCAGGGCGCAGATGCGGCATATATGGTGATACGCAATGATCCCCATTTAAAGCCTGGGAGGCACATGTGAAGGCAGGATTGCACTCCTCTGAGCCTTTGAAGCAGCCAGCGAAGACTGGCGAAACTGATCAGGCTTCTCCACAGTCCACCCTTACCCTTGTTACCAGAGGACACCACTTCACTGTCTATGGCTTGGCAGACCCTGCAAGAAATGGGCATTCAATCTGTGCCTACTACATTGACGTTGCAAATGACATGATAAGTTAAGTACATTTATCAAATACATTATTGGAACTATATATTCTTGTTTGGGACTTCATTCCTTGGAGTACAAATGGTCCATCAGGAACCAGGATTGGTAGTTTGCACGCATCACCCATTCTCATTGTGAATCCCAGCACAATGTGAGTGAGGAATTTCAGGACATGGTTCTACCTACAGCCTCTACACTCATATGACAATTTTTGATATATAGACTGTGAATATAATCCTGATCACTGCACCTCCTCTGGACCATTGCTATCATTATGTGCTTCCTTAGCTATCTTTTAATTACTACATCGGATATCCCTGAGGACAAGTATTGGTTGTTCCATTTTGTGCACTTTTGCAAGGAACCAAGGTCCCACTTGATTGGTTTAGGATCATTTCCTAACCATCTCTTGCAGGAATTTAACCAAGCATTGACTCTTGTATATACACAAAATATCCATCCCTATGTGTTGGCACAATCTGAGGGTGTTAGAAACACAACTGTGTTTCATATACCAGAGATCTGATTGTTATATATATATGTTCAATGGATATGGCTATAAGAGGTGGACATGGAGGTTTACCTGTATGAATGTCACGATTGAATGATTTGGGATTTTAATGTTGGCTTTTCTATGCATTCGATATACAAATAAAACATTTTTGAAATTCTAATATGTACAGTGGGCTGTGTTTATAGGTACACAATTGGGTTGATAGTGCTCATACAGCTTTTTTTATTCTGAGTTATATATGACGTGCTCACTGAGAGCTCCCACCCTACTCACCATCCCCTCTTTTTCCACTTTTTAGAGAGTTACTGTATACACATTGATGTTTACAATTATGTTTATAAGGGGCAATACCTGGAGGGATCCTTGATTTTTGTTTCCGCTTTTTACACTCCCTACTCTCAGCTGACATTATTCCTATGCCATATTCTTCCTCTCTTTGAACAACAACAAAAAGGGAACAACTAGACAAATCCCCCTGGGGACACAACCCATTCCATTGACAATTAAAAATATTCCAACATTTCTTAATATTTCCCTTCCCCAAAAACCCTAATATTTCCCATCCCAAAAACTGCTTACTGGGTATTTTTGGAGATTTATCAATCACTTAATATGCAAAAATGCTATTACATAAACTCAATTTTTAAAGACAGTTTACCACTGTATAAACTAGCCTACAAACTTAAGAAAAAGTTTTAGTTAAATATGGGCTAAACAGGTTTCCCCAATGCCTGTACTTGCTTCTCTGAATACAGGGCCCTAGCCAGCCTTATATATGACACTGATTTCAAATGCTTGCTATTGTGACTGAGTTTTTCTGTCCTGCTAATATTTCAATATACTAGTAGACTTTTGTTGTGCAGAGATGTGAGCTATTAGTATGACTGTTGTACTTTTACCTCTTGTTGTACTTTGTTTATTGACATAATTAATAAATATACCTTAAAGAAAAAAGTATTCAGTTATTGTCCCAAAACAACCTTGTTAACCCTGAAGAGACATCTATCCTCTGTCTAAATATTTTACACATTATTCCTAGCCCACAAACTGACACAAACACCCTAGGATAGACCATTTTTTTGTACTTCAAAGTTTCCTTTCAAATAAATTTTCTGCCCACATACTATCAGTGAGATAAAATAAAATAAAACTGCTGCGCCAACTTAAAAAATTCAAGCAGCCAGCACTACCAATTAGACTAATTGTATGTGAAAATCAAGGGTGAAAAAGTGCAGCGCTATATTTCCATAGAAAGTGCTTATATATATAAATATAACATACAAGTATCTCTATGTGAGAGTATATCTATATAAGTGACAACTCTTAACCAAACACTAGTGAACAAAAAAACTCAGTATGAATGTGCTATAGTAATCTGATGTGACAATCTCAAAAGTTTATATCCTCAAAAATTATCCTAATACACCAGTGACCAATAAACATGGATGGGATCCAACTATTCTCATATAGAGGTAGGAAACAAGGATGATCTTGAATCAGTCTCTCAGGTTATAACCGTTCAATAAACTGTGAAAGCAATCTCAAACACGTGTGTGTGGATCTCATCTTGCTAGATACATATTCAAAATCATGGAGGTTCCTCTTGCATTCAAATATGCGAAATGTGCATAAAATGCCCTTACCGGAACTGGTGGACTCACAGGCCGTTGGCGGTGAGTCATGCAGGCTTTTACCGTAAAGACGGTATAGAGATGTCTCCTATCCTGGGGATGGCTGAGATGTATCCCACCACTCTGAAGTTTCCTGGATGGGGCCTCGTCCTCCTAGAAGGAATTCCGTAGTCACCTGGAGTCCTCCACCGGATATCGCTCACTAGCCGGCATTTAGAGGTCTGCGTTCCCGATCAAAGAGCGGTTCCTTCTGGAGACTCCGCCAAACTCCTGGCTGGCTCGCCAAAACTTTTATGGAATTATTTCTGATTGGGACTCTGTCTCCATGTGTTCATCTCTAGAGGTGAAGCCTAAGGCTTCCTTATACGTGCATAACAGTCCCTTACTTTTAGTAAAGGAAGAATATTAAAGCAAAATCTGATGAATAGCTACTTTTTAATACCCACATAGTAGAATCCACTTCAACTCTTTGGAAGGCCTATAAATCGGTCATTAGAAGCCACATTATACAGCTTTTTTCACAGAGGAAGAGGGAAGGAAATACTCACATATTAATAAGCTAGAGCATTATCTACAGTATCCCTAGCCTTCAAAACATTCAGATCACATACATCCACTAAGAATTTGTGCGTGGTTGAAAATATTAGAATTGACCTCAACTTGATTTTACAGACAATGCAGAGCAATAAATTGAAATGGCTAAAACAAAGATTCTATGTGAAAAAACAATATAGCAGATTTCCCATTAGTAAACAAATAGAAATGACTTATCCCCAATCACCCTCCAATCTGACTGTAATTGAAAACCAGTCATGGAATAAAAGTCTCATTAAAATCTTGAATATAAAACGCAGTTGGCTAAACACCCCTTATTTCGACCAAGGCTTAGCTGATAACTTCTTTACACACATCCATTTTCCTCAAATATTGGGCATGCTTTCAACCATGCTAGAAGCAGATAACACACCTTTAGAAGTTACATCTGCCATCAAATCCCGCAAAAAGGAAAAGAGATGACCTTTATAGCTTTTCTGCTGTCTCCCTTAAGAGATTTTCTGACACAGTAACACCTTACTTGTTAGCTCTGTACAATAAAGTCAACACATCTAAGACCCTTCACTCTAAAATGCTGAAAGCACATATAGTAATTAGGGATGAGCTTTATGTTCGGGTCGAACATGAGTTCGACTCGAACATTGGCTGTTCGCCTGTTCGCCGAATAGCGAACAATTTGGGGTGTTCGCTGCAAATTCGAAAGCCACGGAACACCCTTTAAAAGTCTTTGGGAGAAATCAAAAGTGCTAATTTTAAAGGTTAAGATGTATGGTATTGTCATAAAAAGTGTTTGGGGACCGGGATCCTGCCCAAGGGGACATGTATCAATGCAAAAAAAATTTTAAAAAATGCTGTTTTTTCGGGGGCAGTGATTTTAATAATGCTTAAAGTGAAACAATAAAAGTGAAATATTCCTTTAAATTTTGTACCTGGGGGGTGTCTATAGTATGCCTGTAAAGTGGCGCATTTTTCCCATGTTTAGAACAGTCAGAGAGCAAAATTACATTTCTAAAGGAAAAAAAGTCATTTAACCACTTAAGGACCGCCTCACGCCGATTTACGTCGGCAAGGCGGCACGGGCAGGCAGAATCACGTACATATACGATGCCGAGGCGGTCCTCTTTTGTCCCCCGGCGATCGGAGGTGAGGGGGAGGCCATCCATTCGTGGCCCCCCCATCGCGATTGCCGCCGGCCAATCAGAACATTCCTTTGCTGTTGTATGCTAAACAGCAGCAAAGGAAATGATGTCATCTCTCCTCGGCTCAGTATTTTCCGTTTCAGCGCCGAGGAGAGAAGACATCAATGTGAGTGCACAAACACACACTCAGTAGAACATGCCAGGCACACAAAACACCCCCGTTCCCCCCGATCACCCCCCGATCACCCCCCAATCACTCCTCCCCCCCGTCACACTGACACCAAGCAGTTTTTTTTTTTTTTCTGATTACTGCATGGTGTCAGTTTGTGACAGTTACTGTGGTAGGGCAGTTAGGGTTAGCCCCCTTTAGGTCTAGGGTACCCCCCTAACCCCCCTAATAAAGTTTTAACCCCTTGATCACCCCCTGTCGCCAGTGTCGCTAAGCGATCATTTTTCTGATCGCTGTATTAGTGTCGCTGGTGACGCTAGTTAGGGACGTAAATATTTAGGTTCGCCGTCAGCGTTTTATAGCGACAGGGACCCCCATATACTACCTAATAAATGTTTTAACCCCTTGATTGCCCCCTAGTTAACCCTTTCACCACTGATCACCGTATAAGTATTACGGGTGACGCTGGTTAGTTCGTTTATTTTTTATAGTGTCAGGGCACCCGCCGTTTATTACCGAATAAAGGTTTAGCCCCCTGATCGCCCGGCGTCGCCCCAGGCAGCGTCAGATTAGCGCCAGTACCGCTAACACTCACGCACGCAGCATACGCCTCCCTTAGTGGTATAGTATCTGTACGGATCAATATCTGATCCGATCAGATCTATACTAGCGTCCCCAGCATTTTAGGGTTCCCCAAAACGCAGTGTTAGTGGGATCAGCCCAGATACCTGCTAGCACCTGCATTTTGCCCCTCCGCCCGGCCCAGCCCAGCCCACCCAAGTGCAGTATCGATCGATCACTGTCACTTACAAAACGCATAACTGCAGCATTCGCAGAGTCAGGCCTGATCCCTGCGATCGCTAACAGTTTTTTTGGTAGCATTTTGGTGAACTGGCAAGCACCAGCCCCAGGCAGCGTCAGGTTAGCGCCAGTACCGCTAACACCCACACACGCACCATACACCTCCCTTAGTGGTATAATATCTGAACGGATCAATATCTGATCCGATCAGATCTATACTAGCGTCCCCAGCAGTTTAGGGTTCCCAAAAACGCAGTGTTAGCAGAATCAGCCCAGATACCTGCTAGCACCTGCGTTTTGCCCCTCCGCCCGGCCCAGTCCAGCCCACCCAAGTGCAGTATCGATCGATCACTGTCACTTACAAAACACTAAATGCATAACTGCAGCGTTCGCAGAGTCAGGCCTGATCCCTGCGATCGCTAACAGTTTTTTTGGTAGCGTCTTGGTGAACTGGCAAGCACCAGCCCCAAGCAGCGTCAGGTTAGCACCAGTACCGCTAACACGCACGCAGCATACGCCTCCCTTAGTGGTATAGTATCCAAACGGATCAATATCTGATCCGATCAGATCTATACTAGCGTCCCCAGCAGTTTAGGGTTCCCAAAAATGCAGTGTTAGTGGAATCAGCCCAGATACCTGCTAGCACCTGCGTTTTGCCCCTCCGCCCGGCCCAGCCCAGGCCACCCAAGTGCAGTATCGATCGATCACTGTCACTTACAAAACACTAAACGCATAACTGCAGCGTTCACAGAGTCAGGCCTGATCCCTGCGATCGCTAACAGTTTTTTTGGTAGCGTTTGGTGAACTGGCAAGCACCAGCGGCCTAGTACACCCCGGTCGTAGTCAAACCAGCACTGCAGTAACACTTGGTGACGTGGCGAGTCCCATAAATGCAGTTCAAGCTGGTGAGGTGGCAAGCACAAGTAGTGTCCCGCTGCCACCAAGAAGAAGACAAACACAGGCCCGTCGTGCCCATAATGCCCTTCCTGCTGCATTCGCCAATCCTAATTGGGAACCCACCACTTCTGCAGCGCCTGTACTTACCCCATTCACATCTCCAACCAATTGCAGTCGGCTGCATGAGAGGCATTTTCTTTATGTCCTCCCGAGTACCCCTACCCAGCGAACCCCCCCAAAAAAGATGTTGTGTCTGCAGCAAGTGCGGATATAGGTGTGACACCCGCTATTATTGTCCCTCCTGTCCTGACAATCCTGGTCTTTGCATTGGTGAATGTTTTGAACGCTACCATTCACTAGTTGAGTATCACCGTAGGGTACAGCACTGCACAGACTAAGCACACTTTCACAGGGTCTCCCAAGATGCCATCTCATTTTGAGAGACCCGAACCTGGAACCGGTTACAGTTATAAAAGTTAGTTACAAAAAAAAGTGTAAAATAAAAAAAAATAGTTGTCGTTTTATTGTTCTCTCTCTATTCTCTCTCTATTGTTCTGCTCTTTTTTTTTTGTATTCTATTCTGCAATGTTTTATTGTTATTATGTTTTACCATGTTTGCTTTTCAGGTATGCAATTTTTTATACTTTACCGTTTACTGTGTTTTATTGTAAACAATTTTTTTGTCTTCAGGTACGCCATTCACAACTTTGAGTGGTTATACCAGAATGATGCCTGCAGGTTTAGGTATCATCTTGGTATCATTCTTTTGAGCCAGCGGTCGGCTTTCATGTAAAAGCAATCCTAGCAGCTAATTAGCCTCTAGACTGCTTTTACAAGCAGTGGGAGGGAATGCCCCCCCCACCACCTTCTTCCGTGTTTTTCTCGGGCTCTCCTGTCTCAACAGGGAACCTGAGAATGCACCCGGTGATTCAGCCAGCTGACCATAGAGCTGATCAGAGACCAGAGTGGCTCCAAACATCTCTATGGCCTAAGAAACCGGAAGCTACGAGCATTTCATGACTTAGATTTCGCCAGATGTAAACAGCGCCATTGGGAAATTGGGAAAGCATTTTATCACACCGATCTTGGTGTGGTCAGATGCTTTGAGGGCAGAGGAGAGATCTAGGGTTTAATAGACCCCAATTTTTTCAAAAAAGAGTACCTGTCACTACCTATTGCTATCATGGGGGATATATACATTCCCTGAGATAACAATAAAAATGATTAAAAAAAAAAAATGAAAGGAGCAGTTTAAAAATAAGATAAAAAAGCAAAAAAATAATAAAGAAAAAAAAAAAAAAAAAAAAAAAAAGCACCCCTGTCCCCCCCTGCTCTCCTGCAAATGCGAACGCAAGCGTCGGTCTGGCGTCAAATGTAAACAGCAATTGCACCATGCATGTGAGGTGTTACCGCGAACATCAGATCGAGGGCAGTAATTTTAGCAGTAGACCTCCTCTGTAAATCTAAAGTGGTAACCTGTAAAGGCTTTTAAAGGCTTTTAAAAATATATTTAGTTTGTCGCCACTGCACATTTGTGCGCAATTTTAAAGCATGTCATGTTTGGTATCCATGTACTCGACCTAAGATCATCTTTTTTAGTTCATCAAACATTTGGGCAATATAGTGTGTTTTAGTGCATTAAAATTTAAAAAAGTGTGTCTTTTCCCCAAAAAATGCGTTTGAAAAATCGCTGCGCAAATACTGTGTGAAAAAAAAAATGAAACACCCACCATTTTAATCTGTAGGGCATTTGCGTTAAAAAAATATATAATGTTTGTGGGTTCAAAGTAATTTTCTTGCAAAAAAAAATATTTTTTTCATGTAAACAAAAAGTGTCAGAAAGGGCTTTGTCTTCAAGTAGTTAGAAGAGTGGGTGATGTGTGACATAAGCTTCTAAATGTTGTGCATAAAATGCCAGGACAGTTCAAAACCCCCCCAAATGACCCCATTTTGGAATATTTTATATTGTGACACAAGTTGCGGGAAAGAGACAATTTTTTTTTTTTTTGCACAAAGTTGTCACTAAATGATATATTGCTCAAACATGCCATGGGAATATGTGAAATTACACCCCAAAATACATTCTGTTGCTTCTCCTGAGTACGGGGATACCACATGTGTGAGACTTTTTGGGAGCCTAGCCGCGTACGGGACCCCGAAAACCAAGCACTGCCTTCAGGCTTTCTAACGGCGTAAATTTTTGATTTCACTCTTCACTGCCTATCACAGTTTCGGAGGCCATGGAATGTCCAGGTGGCACAACCCCCCCCAAATGACCCCATTTTGGAAAGTAGACACCCAAAGCTATTTGCTGAGAGGTATAGTGAGTATTTTGCAGACCTCAATTTTTGTCACAAAGTTTTGAAAATTGAAAAAAGAAAAAAAAAGTTTTTTCTTGCCTTTCTTCATTTTCAAAAACAAATGAGAGCTGCAAAATACTCACCATGCCTCTCAGCAAATAGCTTGGGGTGTCTACTTTCCAAAATGGGGTCATTTGGGGGGGTTTTGTGCCACCTGGGCATTCCATGGCCTCCGAAACTGTGATAGGCAGTGAAGAGTGAAATCAAAAATTTACACCCTTAGAAATCCTGAAGGAGGTGATTGGTTTTCGGGGCCCCGTACGCAGCTAGGCTCCCAAAAAGTCCCACACATGTGGTATCCCCATACTCAGGAGAAGCAGCTAAATGTATTTTGGGGTGCAATTCCACATATGCCCATGGCTTGTGTGAGCAATATATCATTTAGTGACAACTTTGTGCAAAAAAAAAAATAAAAATTTGTCACTTTCCCGCAACTTGTGTCAAAATATAAAATATTCCATGGACTCAACATGCCTTTCAGCAAATAGCTTGGGGTGTCTACTGTCCAAAATGGGACCATTTGGGGGGGTTTTGTGCCATCTGGGCATTTTATGGCCTTCAAAACTGTATTAGATAGTGAGGAGTGAAATCAAAAATTTACGCCCTTAGAAATCCTGAAGGCGGTGATTGGTTTTCGGGGCCCCGTACGTGGCTAGGCTCCCAAAAAGTCCCACACATGTGGTATCCCCGTACTCAGGAGAAGCAGCTGAATGTATTTTGGGGTGCAATTTCACATATGCCCATGGCCTGTGTGAGCAATATATCATTTAGTGACAACTTTTTGTAATTTTTTTTTTTTGTCATTATTCAATCACTTGGGACAAAAAAAATTAATATTCAATGGGCTCAACATGCCTCTCAGCAATTTCCTTGGGGTGTCTACTTTCCAAAATGGGGTCATTTGGGGGGGGGGGGGTTGTACTGCCCTGCCATTTTAGCACCTCAAGAAATGACATAGGCAGTCATAAACTAAAAGCTGTGTAAATTCCAGAAAATGTACCCTAGCTTGTAGACGCTATAACTTTTGCGCAAACAAATAAATATACGCTTATTAACATTTTTTTTACCAAAGACATGTGGCCGAATACATTTTGGCCTAAATGTATGACTAAAATTGAGTTTATTGGATTTTTTTATAACAAAAAGTAGAAAATATCTTTTTTTTTCAAAATTTTCGGTCTTTTTCCGTTTATAGCGCAAAAAATAAAAACTGCAGAGGTGATCAAATACCATCAAAAGAAAGCTCTATTTGTGGGAAGAAAAGGACGCAAATTTTGTTTGGGTACAGCATTGCATGACCGCGCAATTAGCAGTTAAAGCGACGCAGTGCCAAATTGGAAAAAGTCCTCTGGTCCTTAGGCAGCATAATGGTCCGGGGCTGAAGTGGTTAAAAGTACTCGCAGCTATAATGAATTGTCGATCCCGGCAATACACATAAAAGTCATTGAAAAAAACGACATGGTATTCCCCCACAGACCATTACCAGACCATTCGGGTCTGATATGAATTTTAAGGGGAGCCCCGCGCCAGAATTAAAAAAAAAAATGGCGTGGGGTTCTCACAAAAATCCATACAAGACCCTTATCCGAGCATGCAACCTGGCAGGTCGCAGGAAAAGAGGGGGGACCCCACGCCATTTTTTTTATTTTGGCGCGGGGTTCCCCTAATATCCATACCAGACCTGAAGGGCCTGGTATGGAATTTGGGGGGACCCCCACACTTTTTTTCTTTAAATTTTGATTCAGGGTTCCCCTTAATATTCATACCGGACCCAAAGGGTCTGGTAATGGACTGTGGGGGAATCCCATGCCGATGACTTTTATGTATATTGCCGGGACCGACAATTCATTATACCCGCAAGTACTTTTTAAATTACTTTTTTTATTTAGAAATGTCATTTTGCTCTCAGACTGTTCTAAACATGGTAAACATGCGCCACTTTACAGGCATACTATAGATACTCCGCAGGTACGAAATTTAAAGGAATATTTCACTTTTATTGTTTCACTTTAAGCATTATTAAAATCACTGCTCCTGAAAAAAACGTCCGTTTTTAAAACTTTTTTTTGCATTGATACATATTCACTGGGGCAGGACCCGGGTCCCCAAACACTTTTTATGACAATAACTTGCATAAAAGGCTTTAAAATTAGCACTTTTGATTTTTCATGTTCGTGTCCCATAGACTTTAACGGTGCTCGCATGTTCTAACAAATTTTTTGCCTGTTCACATGTTCTGCTGCAAACCGAATCGGGGGGTGTTCGGCTCATCCCTAATAGTAATATTATCAAAGCCAAACAAAGGTCCGTAAATGTGGTTGAACTACTGTATAGGCCCATGCCACTTCTCAATGTTGACTGGAAAATTCTTTTTAAAATGAGTGCTCAAAGACCTAAAACCTACATTAGACAATTAAATTGTGACCAAACTGGATTTGTACCTCAGAAATAAGTCAATGATTACAGTATATCATAAAAATTCTTAATCTGACATGTATAGCCTGTACCTGACCACAAGAAGTGTTACTTCTATTCATACATATAGTAAAAACATTTAAAACCCTCTCCTGGAAACACATGCTGTATATATTGTTCAAATGGGAATTCAAAGATTTTTTTTTATATGGATAACTGGCCCACTATTCCACCCCAACAGCTTCTATCAAATATTGTGGATTTAACGCCCCCTCTTTTCTTATAAGAAGGGTTAAGTAGCAAGGATGCCCATTATTTTCCATCCTATTCCTTCTAGCATTGGAATTATTCAGCGTATTCATAAGCTAACAAAAGAATATCAGGGGTCTAGCAAAAGCAGGAATTGAAAGCATGATTTCATTGTTTGCAGATGACATCTTTTTAATTTTCCTACCCTGCTTTTTCAAGACTCTTGACAAATTTGCAGTGATTTCAGAGTTAAAGTAAATCCATTTCCTGCTGAACCGGCCAATTTTCAGTCAGTGTGTACCCAGCTTTAGTGAAATTCTCCTTGCCAGGGAATGACTTTCCATGCAGATTCAGATGGTTTGTACACAAGGGGCCGACACATCTCTATTTGTTATTGACCTCTAATGATATCAAATTCTTTGACTACTTTTGTGAGCTGCAGTAAGCACCTGATCAGGAACTATATCAGTATAAACAACTACATTTCATCTCCTTTTTACTAAAAAAGGCAGACACCCCACTCATCCTTACAACAATCCCCTAATACAGTCATCTGTTCACTTCACCAAAACCTTTTCCAAAACTACTTGTACTGGTAGTTAGAAATAGGCAAAACTTTATCACATACAGGATTACAGAGAAAATAAAGGGATTTTGACGGTGCAGCCTGCACCGTCAAAATCCCTTTATTTTCTCTGTAATCCTTAATTATGCTCAGGGATGTGGTGCCTACCTTCTAGGGTGTTTTTCCCATATTCGGAACCAAAACCACAGTATATTTATCACATACAGGTTGGGGGAAATCTGATTCTCCACAACTAAAAGTTCTCTCAATAACTAAGCCTTGAAGAATTCATGCAAAGTTCTTTACTGCTGGTATCATAAGCCTTCCTGACCTGTAGCCATGAGGGTATAGGGCTTTATGCTTGGTGGTAATGCCCTGAGGCACAGGGCCTATTGATTTGGGTCTATTCTTTAATACTAGTCATCTTAGGCTGTAAGATATGCGAGGACTCCATGGAAGACGTATTGAATAAATCTACATAAAATGTCTCACAACCTCTCAAAAATGAACTAGCTTCATATGAAATGCCACCAAGCAAATCGTGACCCATTCTTGGAGGTCACAACACTGAACTTCTTTGAAGTTTAAATTCATTTTAATGGGACCATAATCAACATAAAATTGATAGCTGTTACACTAGATGTCCATAATAGATTTCTCAAAATCTGGTCCCTGGGATAGCCTGCTCTGATCTAAAAAGGGAGCCTTGCATTACAATATTTTTTTCACGTGTACTCTCTCTCCCCCCCTTTTCTTTCTTTATACACCTTATTTCTTTCTTTTCACACACATGCAATTACATACTTCTATTCTCCATCCTTTGTTTCCACTTCAATGAACACCAAAGAGCCTACACACCTGTTATCTTCTATAGGTAATACAGATGGATACAGGCCTACTGGACCTACGGACAACATTTTAGTAGTACAACATGGGTTTTTAAAGCTACATTAAGATGTTATTCATTCTTCTGTAGAAAAAGTCTTGCAGACCTCGATCTGACCTCAGTCTGACACATGCCTTTTTTCTGTACCTGTTTAAACCATTATTAAGACATTCAAATAAGAAATATATATGTTCCATTTTTTGTACTAAAGTACTAAAAATACATTTTAAAAATGGGTCTAAAATAAAATTCTGAGTTCTGAGATATGATCTAATTATACAATATTATGAGCTCTGAATTTTGCTTGTAAATTTCTGCACATCTGCTGAAGTTTGATGTTAATCTTCAGCAGGGCTTTACTGAAAGTCACATTTACAAAATGGTAACTGTGAACCAAGAAAAACAGAGCAATGCAGGAACATGGATCAATGCCTTCCCCCAGTAAAGGTACCTCCCACACAGTACACAAACCCTGGCTAGGCACACAGTTAACCCTTTGTGTAAATGTGATTTTACTATACAAAAATGCTGTACATACAAAACTATTACAATATTAGGAATATAAAAAATAGGTGCTGCGCTAACCTGATGGAGTGAGAGGATGTAATAACATATGGCAGTGTAGAATAGATGTAATGTCGCTATAGGATATGTAAATAAGTAATATATAGTGAAATCTCACGCAAAATATCTACTGAAAAAAGTGCAAAAAATAAATATAATATACCTATCTCATAATATAAAGACCTAATCATAAACATGTGCAAGAAGCAGCAACACCATGTATGCAGGGACCAGACGGAAATAAATAATCCTCATACATACATAATGCTATTACAACATGTGCAAATCTGAGCATAAAGTGCTAATGTGCAAATGTGCAACCCACAAAAAATATTATATGTATAGAATACTAAATATTCATAAACATGTGCAAAAAAAACAGCAACACCATTGCAGGGACCAAACAAGAAAAAAATGTATTTAGTCCTCATACATATGTAATACTATAATGACATGTGCAATTTTAAACATACAGTGCAAATGAGCAAACGTGCAAACCATAAAAGAAAACTATAAATTGTGCAAAATCACATAAAATGCAAAGTGATGTGTGGCATATATCTATAAATCACATCGCAAAAGATATTGCCATAATAGATAAATAAAATCCAAAGAAAAAAGTCTTAAACACACTAAACGTGTGTGCAAGTGGAATCAGGATGATGAAACATTCAGTGGTAATAATCCTTTAAAAATCCAATGTTCAAAAAGCAACCAGTGGGGTGCCGAAAAAGAGAGGGTGTATGTCCTCTTCGTGCATAAACACACACAAGTGGGTAATGGCCCCTTACCTAGCGGTAATGGGAAAAAACACATAGAAAGCAAATACTGGAGGAGGTGGTCTCTCTGTGGGGTCCCTGGACCGGAGCGGGTGTACCTTGTGCCTTGATCCCTCAGTAACAGCAGAGCAAATACATGAAAGAACAGAGGGGTACCGGATAGTGTAGTAATTCAAGCAAAGTGGTTTTTATTAAAGGTTAAAAAGCATGTACTCACATTAAGTAAATAGACGTCGCATCTGCCTCCTACGAGTGGCGAGCTCGTCAATCACGGTCTATGTCAGTGCCTATCCCGTCCCTACGCGTGACGTCACCCAATCACGTGACTTCATCAGGGGAATATTAGGAATACAATACAAGACTGGTAGATATCTATAACAAGCACAATGCCTAGCAAATAAACAGCCTATGGTCTGTAACAGTAGAAATACACTTAAAAGTTACTTAACTCCGGTTACTGTGTAATCATGATCTTTGTTGCTCCTGGAGACCAGGCACCTTCTTCTTCGTTTATTACAGATTCTTCCTCCTGCTCTGGTGTTAATCCATGATCCACTATCAGTCTCTACTGCTCCTTTTATTTGGGCTTTTGTTTAACAGTTTGTTGACAATGGTTACAAACTAATTTACCTTAACAACCGAACTGCCAACTGTCAACAGTTCCCATTGTTACCAAGGCATTTGTTTGAGAAACACCCTCAGACAAACCTGATCTCTACAATCAAACTAGTCTGATTGCTATTCTATTACAGTCTTATAGAAAAATTGTATATTTTATATCAAACGCAACACGTTGTGCCCTTGATTTTTCTCTCAGACTACACACACATAAAATCTCTTCATTACTAACAACTCATTCTAAACATTAATTTTCCTTGAATGCAACCCCTCCCATATTTCTGTCACTGAGAAGGTGTTTCAGTCTTTGGCTTAAAGTTCATTAGAAAGTCCATTCTAAAGTTCTTTGGAAACAAGTCCAGGCTTGTAATACATCAAAGACCTAGCTCTCCACAGCTTTTGCAGACTTCCATCATTCTGTCCATCATGTAACCACTTTTCTCTGGTCTTCCTATGGATCAAATCAGAGACAGTCTGTAGAGTTTCCACTCTTGCTGAGAAGTATCCACTAACCAGTCAGAGTCTCAGACACTGCCTTTATGCTCATCTGCCAATGCAAATATAACTTCAAACCTTCCTGCCAGATTCCCTCTCATTCCTAGATAGGCTTCAGCTTCAGATACGTCATTCTTGGTTTCTATGTCATGGGAAGCAGTAACATGGTATCTGTTAAGTAATTTGGGACAAAGGGATGTCACCAGAAAGGTAAAAAAGAGGTGGGTCAACTACGGTATAATTTTGCAAAAAATATATATAAGACTTTATTGATGAAACACAATCAACAAGCGATAAGTTCACCAGAGACGGCTCACAGCTCACCTCTGGTAGATTATATTCCCTCAATGTACCAATTTATTGGATAAAAATTAAACACTGTAGAAAATTTACAATATTGTTATTTAAAGACACTATGCCCAGATAACCCCCCCAAGAACTCAATATCTGGAACCCCATCCCCAGGTTGGGATTGATAAAATGGTGTTGGATGTTAAGAGAGTCCCACATGAAGCCACAATCTCCTCCAATATTTATACCCAGCGAATTGTTGGTATCTGATTTCCTTTAAGGCAGTCTTTAAATCCCTACCAACTATAGCTTATATTCATTAGAGGAATGAGTTGTGGACAGTCATGTAGTGTACTTGGCTCAATTTGCTTTCTTCTGAAGATAAGTTAATCCTGTGAATCAAAATTAACATTCAAGTAGCATCACGTTTTTAAGCTGTATATTGTGCAGAGTCTCTCAAACAGCAGGCAATGCTTAAATCATTAGTTCTATTATCTTGCTTAGACCAAGGCTTAGGATTGAAGTTCAAAAACAGGCAGACTGATAAACAGCAAATTAAACATGCATATTGATGGAGGAATACTCAGGGTCTCTCAAGCAATTGGCAATATTTCACTGCGTAACTATTCATTAGTGCAATAGGCAGGAGAATTCCCATAAGGGTTTAGGCAGTCATACCAGAGTTGAAAACAGTCCATGGAGTATCGCTAAATGGTATATAAAGCGTTCACCCTGAATGGGTGCTTACCCCTCCTTTCGCCATTTAGATTCTGGCTTCGATATTGTCTCACTTGGAGTTTCCTCTAACCGTTAATCATGGGAGGTCTCTGTATTGCCTTTCTCCTTGTATCCCATTGTTGGTTTCAATGCTGTTGTCTGTCTGGTTGATCCTGGAGGGAGAGAGTGTAATCTCCTTCAAACTATGTTCTTTTCCCCACGTCTGCAGTATGGCGTTGTAATGGCCAGGAACGTCGGGGACGCTCACAGATGATTGCAAGGGGATTTCCTGATGGCTTCCGGTTCAATGGCTGGAACGCAGGCCTACAGTGGCCGAATTAGTTCATTCGGAATGTGGAAGTACCAGACGAAGTGCACAGTTGAGTGCACGAAATGCGTTGACGTAGCTGACGCCAGCTCACCCCCGCTCTCCTCTCTGGTCCCTACCCCAGTGATGTAAGGTGTCCCATTGCATTTTCAAATATCCAGGTATTTAGCGGTGGTTTACTCCTCTGGGGTTGCGATAATGCACTTCCCCATCTGCCATATCCTCTCTATCATGTTGCTTTTTGCTATGCTTAGTAATGAGAGGTCTGGCACACTTTTTCTTTCCCATTACGTCCCATTGATGTTTCTGATCATCATCAGAAACATTAAACTCTATCTCCTAATCCTCACTATCATTTGAGGAGAGCACATCCTCACAATCACAGTTTTGGGATGTGACAATGGCACGTACCCTGGCTTTACTAACAGGTTTATGGCTCTTTCTTTTCCTTAAGGCATTAATTGATTTGGTCATGAGAGCTGCACACCGCTCTTGCAAATTATTAGCCCAACTAGCAGTTGAATGAACACAATCTGAAGCAACTACAGTACCATCACATGTCGCCCAGAGTCATCACATGCCGCACAGAGTCATGAAATGCCGTACAGTGTCATTACATATTGTACAGTGCCATCACATGCCGTACAGAGCCATTACATGCCGTACAGTGCCATCACATGCCGTACAGTGCCATCACATGCCGTACAGTATCATCACATGCCGTACAGTGTCATTACATGTTGTATAGGAGTAAAGTGACAGAGGGATGATTTGTATGTACAATAAAAGAGACTCTGGGGACATATCGGGGGTCACTTTAGATGTGGGGGAGTTGTCAGTGTCCTCTCTTATGTACTGTACACAGGTATGTTCTCTACACATAAAACTGTGTACATTTCAGAGAACAGAGACAGGGCACAGGTCACTACGCTCCTTACCATGTCTCCTCTTCTGATATACACAGTGCTGTGTGTAGAGAGATTACCTGTGTTCATTTCTGGACATGAGAAGTGACTCTCCCCCCTTCCCCCATCTGCTGGAGGAGAAGTTGATACAGACTTTGAATGAGTGAGGGGAGGGGGGGGGAATTCAGAGGACACAGGGAGGAACATCAATGTCTAGGAGGGAGGAGAGCTTGCACATAACAACAAGGGAAAGGTGAGGACTTCACTTGTATCACACTGTCTCTGCTTCTGTTTTTTAGCTGGGGACACACTGCCATAGAAACAGAGGCATGTGATGAGTGTGCTTGTTCTAGATAGCAGTCTGGGTGTGCACCTCTTCACCAAACACACCCACATGTCCTCCAGAGGAAGGGAGTGAAGGAGAGGCTGAATTGAGGAGCTGAGTCCACCCCCTGGAAACTTTTGAACTGAGAAAGTACCGTTAGAGGCTGATTCTGGGATCTTCAAAAGACTATTCTTCAAAAACTAAAGGACTGGGGAAAGAAAGAAATGCAATGCAGGTATGTACTACCTATTTTTGCATTCCCATACTTCTCCTTTAAATCCAACCCCTTAACGCTAAAATCTACAAAATGATCTGAGACTTTATCACCCCAAGTCTTATTCAAGGGAGAAGCATACTTCACAAATTCTTTAGCAAGAGGCTCTCACTCATTGTCTCTGGTCCAGATAGGTAAGCTGCATACTGTCAGGAACCATGAAATCAGACTAAAACAGAAGTACAGTTAAATCACACTTGTTTAATAACAGAAGTAAAAGAACAAATGTAGTCACAACATAGCCAAAGTTCAGTAACTGGAATGGATTGTCAGCCAAGCCAGACGTCAGGGATCAAAATAGTGGAACTGCAAGCAGGATCCGGAGCCAGAAGGGATGTCAGCAAAGCCAATCTTTAAACAGGAACGCAGGAGATGTTTCTTGTGATGTTGACCAAGGCGAAGGCAGAGCTCCTCTGGACTAAACGGCTTAAGTAGGCAGGACTGACCAGCAGGATATCAACAACAGCTGAGTAACTGTGGAGAGAGATGGGAGCTGGCAATTAGCTGACAGCTGAGCGGCCAGCTCAGAGAAGGAAGGGCTGAGCCCAGCCCTGACACATACTTCCTTCTGGCCACCAGAACCCTCTGCAGCCTTGCTTTTCCTAAACAGCTTATGCAGCATTTTTACCTAGCACAAGCTACACAACACACCACAGAAAAAAACAGGTCTGCTTCAGTTGAATAATAGCACAGATCCCGGACGTGCCCCCAAATTGTTTTGCTTGCGTCTATCTAGCAAGGTTACTTTTTGGTATAAGCAAGGAAGCTGAGACCCCTGCAATGTGTAAATGTGCTTTTACTATACAAAAATGCCGTACATACAAAACTATTACAATATTAGAAATACAATACAAGACTGACAGATATCTATAACAAGCAAAATGCCTAGCAGATAAACAGCCTATGATCTGTAACAGTAGAAATTCACTTAAAAGTTACTTAACTCCAAACTTCTTCTTTGCTTATTACAGATTCTTCCTCCTACTAATCAATGATGAGTGGCTCCACTATCAGTCTCTACTGCTCCTTTTATTTGGGCTTTTGTTTACCAGTTTGTTGACAATGATTACAAACTCATTTACCTTAACAACCAAACTGCTAACTGTCAACAGTTCCCATTGTTACCAAGGCATTTATTTGAGAAACATCTTCAGACAAACCTGATCTCTGCAACCAAACTAGAAAAACAACAGCAAATGATAGCGCTCAGGATACCGGCATAGTGGCTCACATTTAGTTAAATAAAAACTAGTAATAAATATAGTAATAAAAACAGGGCTGGATAAAATTAATTGTAAAAAATCCATGAGTATAGATTAAAAGTCCAATCAATTCTAAGGGGTGATGGATAGTGGATCTTGGGAGCTGGATGATGATGGCAAAGTCTATAGCAAAACAGGCACTAAGGGCTGCTCTTCTCAGGAGTGAAGCCAACTCAGGATCAACATAGAAAGAAAAGACAGAAAAGCGCCTCTGAGTGCAATGTTTAATGTAATACAATAAAAGTATTCACCACTTACATGTGGTTAAGTACAGATGTGCTCATGGAGGTGTAGCTGAGGAGGTGTAGTCTGGAGTGTGTCCCGAGTGATGCCAAATCCAGGCTGTGGAAGCCACAAGGAGCCGGAGAGGAAGCCGGCTGTATCCTCTGGAGGAGATGGTGACGATCCGCTTGTGGAGCAGCGTGTGACCCCAGCAAGGTCAGGGGGAAACACAACACGTTTCAGAGCATGCACGAAGTCCGTATGGAGCATGCACGCTCCTTTCTCAAGTGTAAAGGGAAGAGAACGGGGCAAGATTAATATGCTCTGCCCGTAAACCAAGCACAGCTGGCTAAATGTCTGATAATTGTGTTACACGGCAATAGTGTCTTATAAAAATATGATAACACAAAAAGTGACATAATATGAAAAGCATTATAAGAAAAAACTAATTATATGAAAAAAGCACATTATATAAAAACACATGCACATCATATTTCATCCCTCTGCAAGCATATACTAATGTTTTTCTATATTTTATATCAAACGCAAAACAATCGCCCCTAATGTTAACTGCTTCTCAGTCAGTGTTATTAGTACAGTGACAGTGCATATTTTTAGCACTGATCACTGCATTAGTGTCACTGGTCCCCAAAAAGTGTCAGAAATGTCAGTTAGTGTCCGATTTGTCCACCGCAATATTGCAGTTCTGCTATAAGTCGCTAATTGCCGCCATTATTAGTAAAAAAAAAAAAAGTTCCATAAATATATCCCATGTAGATGCTATAACTTTTGGGCAAACCAATCAATATACGCTTATTGGGATTTTTTTTACAAAAAATATGTAGCAGAATACATATTGGCCTAATTTGATGAAGAAATTAGATGTTTTACATTTTTTACTGTATATGTTTTATAGCAGAAAGCAAACAATTTTTTTGTTTTAACCACTTCTCGACTAGCCGCCGCAGTTACACTGCGGCAGGTTGGCACAGCTGCGTGAGCCGTCGTAGCTGCACGTCGGCTCTTTAAGATGCTGTAGCAGGCGCACATGCGTGCCCGCAGCGTGTCCCCGGAGCCGATGCGCGTGCAATGTTCACTCTTACATTTCAATGACATTGCATGGCCTTTAACCACTTCAGCCCCGGAAGAATTTACCCCCTTCCTGACCAGAGCACTTTTTGCGATTCAGCACTGCGTCGCTTTAACTGACAATTGCGCGGTCGTGCGACGTTGTACCCAAACAAATTTGACATCCTTTTTTTCCCACAAATAGAGCTTTCTTTTGGTGGTATTTGATCGCCTCTGCGGCTTTTATTTTTTGAGCTATAAACAAAAAAAGAGCGACAATTTTGAAAAAGACGCAATGTTTTTTACATTTTGCTATAATAAATATCCCCCAAAAATATATAGAAAAAATATTTTTTTCCTCAGTTTAGGCTGATATGTATTCTTCTACATATTTTTGCTAAAAAAAAATTGCAATAAGCATATATTGATTGGTTTATAGCGTCTACAATATAGGGGATAGTTTTATGGCAGTTTTATTTTTATTTTTTTTTATTAGTAATGGCGCCGATCTGCGATTTTTATCGGGACTGAGACATTATGGCAGACACATTGGACATTTTTGACACTATTTTGGGACCATTGTCATTTATACAGCGATCGATGCTATAAAAATGCATTGATTACTGTGTAAATGACACTGGCAGTGAAGGGGTTAACCACTAGGGGGCAGTTAAGGGGTTAATTGTGTCCTAGGGAGTGATTCTAACTGTTAGGGGGCTGGGCTTTAACATACAGGACAGTGATCACTGCTCTCGATGACAGAGAGCTGTGATCTCTGTCCTGTCACTAGGCAGAACGGGGAAATACTTTGTTTACAAAAGCAAATGAATGGGAACTAGTGCGCAAAACCACAATGTGGGCAAGAAAATCTTGAACCTGACGGTAAACCACCCGATGGAGAGCCGCCAACATAGACAGGTCCACTCAGTTCCCCAAAATACAATTAAATAAAAGATATGTGGCGCTATTCCATCAATCAGTAGTACCACTCGAAATATAAAATATAATGGGCCGATCAAACCCCACCTTCTACAGTAAATATCCGGAGAAAGTACCCAATAAATATTAGCATACCAAGTGAATAAAAAATGGTGGAGATACAATTCTAAGGTATGGGAAAATTTAAAATCTATCAATATACTATCAAGTGCTTAATCAACAATACCAGTTTCCCCTCGTTAAGTAAAAACAAAATATTTTTCTATGTGGATCTGTGAAAAAATAAAACTAACTTCTCAAATGAGATGCTCAAAACCAAAGTACATGTGATAATGATGAATCAGTGCCTTACAAGCAAATCAATACCTCATACATATTCACTGTGAATGAAATAAATAAATATATGGATATAAATATGACTAATATGGTAAAGTGACCCTTAATCGTGAGTATGCATATACAAATATTAAAGTGACAAAATAGTGCAAAGATATTCAGCATAAAATGTGCAATAATTGATACATGGCCAAATACAAATTTCAATCATACCATAAAATTATAATAAATAAGTAATAAAAATAATAAATTAATAGGGCAGCCAATCCCACCACAGGGATGCTGTCCCAAACAGTGACAATAGTGTAGTAAAGTCCAAAAAAGTGCAATAGTGGTAGGTGTTTTCCACAGCAAAGTCTTTACACACAGTGCTAAATAACAACGCGCACGTATAAATGGAATCACTGGCACCGGACTCCTCATCCCTTTGATAAAGTCACGTGCTGTGACGCAACGCGTCAGGGTAGGAGGAGTCAGGTGCCGACGCTTCACGGGGACGGCCGAACCCGGAAGCTTTGCTTACATCTACCGTTTGCTGCTTATTTTAATGTAAGTTATTACGTTTTTTTCAAATAAATGTTTTAAATACTACACCATGAGACCTCTCCTCTGTTCTTGATTAAATTGCTGGGACCGCTGAAAGCGCTGGAAGCTGGGGATGAGAGACAGACTCATTTGATGCTTAAAGACACGCTGCAGGGAACACATCCTTTCCTAGTTATTATCCACCCGCTCTACTTGGCCCATTGGGGGCCGCTTCTGGAGGTGAGAGGCTGGGGGAAACACTTGGGAGATGCACTAAAACGTGCATAGAAAAAAGAAAAAATCACTGCACATTGATTTAGCACTGTGTGTAAAGACTTTGCTGTGGAAAACACCTACCACTATTGCACTTTTTTGGACTTTACTACACTATTGTCACTGTTTGGGACAGCATCCCTGTGGTGGGATTGGCTGCCCTATTAATTTATTATTTTTATTACTTATTTATTATAATTTTATGGTATGATTGAAATTTGTATTTGGCCATGTATCAATTATTGCACATTTTATGCTGAATATCTTTGCACTATTTTGTCACTTTAATATTTGTATATGCATACTCACGATTAAGGGTCACTTTACCATATTAGTCATATTTATATCCATATATTTATTTATTTCATTCACAGTGAATATGTATGAGGTATTGATTTGCTTGTAAGGCACTGATTCATCATTATCACATGTACTTTGGTTTTGAGCATCTCATTTGAGAAGTTAGTTTTATTTTTTCACAGATCCACATAGAAAAATATTTTGTTTTTACTTAACGAGGGGAAACTGGTATTGTTGATTAAGCACTTGATAGTATATTGATAGATTTTAAATTTTCCCATACCTTAGAATTGTATCTCCACCATTTTTTATTCACTTGGTATGCTAATATTTATTGGGTACTTTCTCCGGATATTTACTGTAGAAGGTGGGGTTTGATCGGCCCATTATATTTTATATTTCGAGTGGTACTACTGATTGATGGAATAGCGCCACATATCTTTTATTTAATTGTTTACAAAAGCATTTTCCCATTCTTTCTCACCGTGACATGATCGTGGGCACCCAGCAGACATCGAGTCCGCGGGACCCACGGTCACGGAGACCGCGGCGGACGCGCGTCCACGACACCGCTTCTTAAAGGGGACGTACCTGTACGCCCTTTTGCCTACCAGCGCCATTCTGCCGGTGTACATTGGCGTGCGCTGATGTCCTGATGGCCTTCAAGCATATGGGAACTGCCTTGTGCAGGCTTTCAAAGTTCCAAAAGATGTCAAACTTAAGTAAATGTAACTCAATTAGAATATGGAAATGCACATTCCCTTACAATTACTCAATATTATACATTATTTTTGTAAATGTAAAAGGTGTGTTTTAAGAACTAATGAAAATTAAGTAAGGTACTTAAAATATCAAAGTAAATCAATTAACATTTATTTTTATGTTGAAAATTATAACATTTTTATGTTAAAATTACAAGCCAACAGAATCATTTTTATCAGTGTCCCTTTAACGAAATCAAGTTTGCCAGTACCGTATGCTAAAAACAGCCCCACACCATGATGTTCCCACCTCCAAACTTCACTGTTGGTATGGTGTTTTTGGGGTGATGTGCAGTGCCATTTTGGTCTCATCTGACCAGACTATATTCTCCCCGTATTTCACAGGCTTGTCTAAATGCCATGCATGAAACAATTGTACCTGCTAATTCCAGGTCTTTCTGAAGCTCTCCACAAGTGGTCCTTGGCTCTTGGACAACTCTTCTGGTAATTCTTTTTACTCCTCTGTCAGAAATTCTGCGAGGAGCACCTGGTCATGGTAGGTTTATGGTGAAATTATGTTTTTTCCACGTCCAGATTATGGCCCCAACAGTGCTCACTGGAACATTCAGAAGTTTAGAAATCCTTCTGTAACCAATGCCATCAGTATGTTTTGCAACAATAAGGTTGCAAAGGTCTTGAAAGAGTTCTTTGCTTTTACCCATCATGAGATGTTTCTTGTGTGACACCTTCGTAATGAGACACCTCAGCTGAGACTGAACCAGCGATATTAATTTGCACTGACAAGGGGCAGGATTGCTTCCTAATTACTGATAGATTTTAGCTGGTGTCATCCAATTTTTTTACACATAACTTAATTTCTGAACTTATTTGTTTCTTTGTATGTATGGATTGCATGGGTTGTTACTGGCATGTGGTGAAAATTTACTGTCAATAGAACCTTTAGAAATATATTTACCTAGAACAATTGTGACATGTTCAATACTTTCTTTATCCGCTGTATAGGCAAACCAGAAAATCACTTTGAAAATACTTTCACTTGCTTGTCTTGGACAAATCTATGTGTTTATGTCTGTCCCCCCCCAAAAGCTTATGTTTTTATATTCTATGTGGAAACTCCTCAGATGGTGCTGACTAGTCTGTATAGTGACATGGAGGCGTCTCTTTCTCATTACCGCTTGCTGATGAATTTAAAGCAGTTGTATCCTCTTGCACATTTTTACCTACAGGTAAGCCTATAATAAGGCATACCTGTAGGTAAAATTCATATCTCCTAAACCTGTACGGTTTAGAAGATATACACCTTGCATGCAGCCGCTGACATCAGCGGTGCATGCGCTCTGAAGGTCCGGCGGATGTTCCTTGCCAGACTGAAGGACTCCCGCGCATATGTGGGAGTGACGTCATCGTGGCTCCGGCCACTTACATCGCCAGAGCCGCGAATCCGTAAGAAATGCAGAGACGACATGTCAGCTCCCTCAGTGGTGACCGGGAGACGGTGTGGGCGCTTCATTCTAAGGTAAGTATTTCATGCGATGCATACTAGCTCATTATGTCTTAGCCTTACAGTTTTTTTTTTTTTGGTTAGGGCATACAAACACTTTAAGATTTAGTTACACTGGGGTTCTATAAATAATAATATTAAAGTAGTTTTAAAACTCTGAAATGAACAAACCAGTATAAGTACAAGCCTCGTATAGTGTGTCGTTTCTGACAGTTTTCCTCAACACCAGGCAATCAAGGGAGATGGTGATCGACAGCCTTTGATGTGCAAATTTCCCTATGAGACTGTGTAGAGGGGAGTGTGACCATTCCCTCCACTCAGCTGTCAGGTTACACTGACTGTTGTGCAGTGTGTGACATCAGATCCTCACCCCCTGCCTCCTAGAAGATGAGAAATGCCATTTAAACTGTGTACTTTGGAAAGTTGTAGAGGGGAGGCTGCAAATAACAGGTGTATCAGCGAAGGGTAGTCACTTCAGTGGGCTTATGTCAGGATTTTTTATCACTTTAAATTAAAAGTAAACCTGTTCTTTGTTTATTCAGGGAATATTAACAGGTTCACTTTGAAAGTGGCCTCACTGGCTGCTTATACAGTGTGTATGTTTCCTTCAATTCCCTACTCCTTTGTGTGGCCACCGAGGTTTACGACAGTGAGCCTTACACAACTCCCAGTTGCAACTTGGAGCTTACACAGGGCAGAGGAATCCTGAGTATTGTGTGTACCTGAGTATTGTGAGTACCTGAGTATTGTGTGTACCTGTGTATTGTGTGTACCTGAGTGTTGTGAGTATCTGTGTATTGCGTATACTGTGAGCACCTAAGTATTGTGTGTTTTGTGAGTACCTGAATATTGTGAGTACCTGAGTATTGTGTGTACTGTGAGTACCTGAGTATTTGAGTACCTGAATATTGTGTGTACCTGAGTGTTGTGAGTATCTGAGTATTGTGTGTACTGTGAGTACCTGAGTATTGTGAGTACCTGAGTATTGTGAGTACCTAAGTATTGTGTGTGCCTGGGTATTGTGTGTACCTGAGTATTGTGAGTACTTGAGTATTGTGTAAGTATTCTGAGTACCTGAGCATTGTGTGTGTATTGTGAGTACCTGTGTATTGGGAGTACATGTGTATCATGAGTACCTGTGTATCATGAGTACCTGTGTATCATGAGTATCAGTGTAGTGTGTGTGTATTGTTAGTGCCAGAGTATTGTGTGTTTTGTGGGTGCACAAGGACTGTGAGTGCACGAGTGCTGTGAGTGAACGTGGACTGTGAGTGCACGAGTGCTGTGAGTGCACATGGACTGTGAGTGCACGTGGACTGTGAGTGCACATGGGCTGTGAGTGCACGTGGACTGTGAGTGCATGAGTGCTGTGGGTGTACGTGGACTGTGAGTGCACATGTGCTGTAAGTGCACGTTTGATGTGAGTGCATGTGGACTGTGAGTGCACGTGGGCTGTGAGTGCACGTGGACTGTGAGTACACGAGTGCTGTGAGTGCACATGGACTGTGAGTGCACGAGGATTGTGAGTGCACTGTGCTGTGAGTGCACATGGACTGTGAGTGCACATGTGCTGTAAGTGCACGTGGACTGTGAGTGCACGTGGACTGTGAGTGCACGAGTGCTGTGAGTGCACGTGGACTGTGAGTGCACGTGGACTGTGAGTGCACTGTGCTGTGAGTGCACATGGACTGTGAGTGCACGTGGGCTGCGAGTACCTGTGTAATGTATTGTTGAGTACCTGTGTATTGTCTTGTTGAGTACATATGTATTGTATTGTTGAGTATTAGTGTCAGAAAGCTAGTTGTTAGTTAATTTGGACAGGGTATAACCCCCAATCCTCATTAAATTAGTGGGTACGATGCCCGGCGGGTGTGGAGATATGACTTGGTTTACATCTTGCGGCATGTATGCGTTCCTTGATCATCCGATCAAGGGCGAATACTGCTGTGCATAATGTAAGCACATTGTTTCCCTGGAAGCCCAGGTTCTGAATCTAGGGAAGCAACTGTCAACACTGAGAAGAACCTCCACACTAAAGGAGAGTTGGGATCATACTCGGCAGGTGCCGGCAGGCATCAGCACAGAGGCGGATGGAGATAAAGAGGGGCAGGCACCAAAGCAGAGTAGATGGGTGACAGCAACGTTGTACTCTGGCCTAGGCCAACAAGGCTCAGGCCTAGGGCAGCACTTTGCAGGGGGGCAGCACGGAAAGAGTCCCCGCTGGCTTGCACTACACTGTTAGTGTAGCACCAGTCCTATGGGGCGGACTGGGCTGAGAGGCAAATTAGTCTAGTGCCCCCATAAAGCAGCCTCACTGCTTCCGGCATGCGGGCGGCTGGTATTCCGAAACTGGTGTTGGGGGGGGGGGGCGCTGCTTCTAATTTTTACTTTCCTCTCATCCTGAACCACAAACCTTCCTCACTGTGCTATATGTTTTCTGATGCACCATTGGCATGGTTATATCTTCTTAGTCCTCTCCATAAAATTATCAAAAATTTGTGCTTAAAGTAGAACTATAGGCAACACTTTTTTTTCATTTTGGATAGAGTAAGGGAGGGTTATAACCCCTGTCAGTTTATTTTTTACCATCCCTGTCCCATTGCAGAGATTTCCTTTCACTTCCTGCCCCATAGCCAAACAGGAAGTGAGAGAAAATCTATGCAAATTAAGGGAATATAGTGCCCCCCCTAGGCCCTCAGAACTAATGTCCCCACTCGAATATTTCAGGGCAGGTCTTAAACAGAGAGGCGTGTGGCCTTGACAGGAAGGGGTGGGTCATATTTAAATTAGGGGGTGCATGAGTTTAGTCAGGCTTAGGGCAGCACAAAACCTAAATACACTACTGGGTGACAGTCAGGAAGGGTGGAGGGGAAAGTGCCAGGGAGGCTGGTCCTGGGAACATCCCAATAAGTACGCCCCGTTGAGTGACATTGATGAAACCAGTCAGGGACTAGCACTGCTGGAGCTGAGTGACTCCCCTAGCTGCCAGGGGAATAACTCCTCAAGTGAGGGTGGGAGTAAAGCCAAAGAAAAGGAAAGACAGATTCTGGTGGTAGGGGACTCAATTCTTAGAATGACAGAGAGGGCAATCTGTCATAAAGACCTGAAGTGCCGAACTGTATGTTGTGTACCGGGCGCTCGGGTTCGGCACATCACAGATCTGGTGGACAGATTACTGGGAGGGGCTGTCATGGTGCATGTTGGCACCAATGACAAAGTCAGAGGAAGATGGAGTGTCTTAAAAAACGATTTTAGGGACTTAGGAGCTAAATTGAGGAAAAGGACCTCCAAGGTAGTATTCTCAGAACCTTGAGCCACACCAGAATTGCAAAGGGAGATTACGGAAGTAAACAAGTGGCTGGGGAGCTGGTGTAGTAAGGAGTGGGTTGGGTTCCTGGAAAACTGGGCCAACTTCTCAGTCGGTCACCAGCTCTATAGAAGGGACAGACTGCACCTAAATGAGGAGGGTGCAGATCTGCTGGGAGTGAAGATGGGCGAAAAGTTAGAGGGGGGGTCCAGAGGTAGAGATAGTCAGCACAGAATATATTCCAGAGGGTAGTATTGGGGGCATTAGTGGTAGGTTGACTAAAGCACCTAAACCCGAGGTAAGTATAGTAACAAGTCCTATTTGCAACCTCAGAACACCCAATAAGGAGACAGTGTGCGACCGGTCTAAACTATGTGGCATGTTCACCAATGCCAGGAGTCTGGCGGACAAGATGGGAGAACTAAAGCTACTGTTGTTCCAGGAGGATGGGGCAGGGGTGGAAAGTGGGGTCCCCCAGGATTCTGTCCTGGGACCAATCCTATTTAATTTATTCATAAATGTCCTGGAGGATGGGATAAACAGTTCAATCTCTGTATTTGCAGACAATACTAAGGTAAGCAGGGCAATAACTTCTGCGCAGGATGTGGAAACCTTGCAAGAAGATCTGAACAAATTAATGGGGTGGGCAACTACATGGCAAATGAGGTTTAATGTGGAAAAATGTAAAATAATGCATTTGGGTGGCAAAAATATGAATGCAATCTACTCACTGGGGGAGAACCTCTGGGGGAATCTAGGATGGAAAAGGACCTAGGGGTCCTAGTAGATGACAGACTCAGCAACAGCATGCAATGCCAAGCTGCTGCAAGCAAAGCAAACAGAATATTGGCATGCATTAAAAGGGGTGTAACTCCAGAGATAAAACAATAATTCTCCCACTCTACAAGACTCTGGTCCAGCAGCACCTGGAGTATGCTGTCCAGTTCTGGGCACCAGTCCTCAGGAAGGATGTCCTGGAACTGAAGAGAGTCCAGAGAAGGGCAACAAATGAATAAAGGGTCTGGAGGACATTAGTTATGAAGAAAGGTTGCGAGCACTGAACTTGTTCTCTCTGGAGAAGAGATGCTTGAGAGAGGATATGATTTTAATGTACAAATACCGTTCTGGTGACCCCACAACAGGGATAAAACTAAGTAACCGTGTAAGGGAATTTAATAAGACATGCGGCCATTCACTAAAATTAGAAGACAATTCGAAGAAAAGCGGTATAGAACAGGCAGACGTTTCAGCGGGGGCATCGATCATTTCAAAAAACTAGCAGATAAGCACCTGAACGAGCACAACATACAGGGATATACAATGTAATACTGACATATAATCACACACATAGGTTGGACTTGATGGACTTGTGTCTTTTTTCAACCTCGCCTACTATGTAACTATGAATCTCTATGCCCCCATGTAGCTATGATGGATGGCTGAACAGCCATTCATATTGGTCATTGAATGGCCTGGATGGGAGATGTAAGGGATGCATTGTATGCATGTATCACTGGTAGCTGTCACTGTGGTTGGGCGAATCTGTATTAGATTATGTCTCTTCATGCTAAGAGAGAGAGTAGAAAGGAGTCCCATATATCCTGGTCTGAACTAGGGATGAACAAAATTCACTGTTTGCTATTTGCTGAAATTTTAGTGAAATGTATGATATTTCCCTGAAATTTCTCCATATTGACCAAATGCATTGGAGTCAATAGGGAAGGTAAAATAAAGATGGAACCAGGGTGGTTTAAGGTCGTCTTATGTCTGCAATGTCCTAGAATAGCCATTTGAAGAGACACTTTACAAGAATGCGTTTTTGCTTTTTCCTCATTTATTTTGTGTCCTATTTCATTATGTGTATGTCGGTGTCAGGAAGGTCTTGCCATTTTACAGAATAGCACATCTGTTGAAATATCCATGCCCAGGCGCAGACTGGCTTGTAGCCTCACATTAAAGGTTTCCACCTCACAAATGCACACATGCCTGTTGCTGATGCTGGCATCAAACAGGCTATTTAAACTGGTGGTCAGCTCCACACAGATCTGTGATCTGTGACTTCATGTCTGACTACCTGTTACCAACCCGGCTTACTTTGACCTGCTCCTGATATCTGCCTGTACCAACCCTGGCTTGCACCTGGACTATGCTTCTGCCTTCTCCTTCTGTTCCTAACCTGCTTATCCCATACCAACTCAGCCTGTGGCCTAACGGAAGACTCTCGTGCCCGAGACCACAACCGGTGCATCTTTCTACCACCTATCTGTTGATTCTGTGGTTGTTACTCGCTGTTCGATATTCTTGTGTCCAGTCTTCTGCCCATCATCTCCCAAGGATAAGCTATACAGCATTGTCTGGTCCAGATATGCCTGTGTCTCTGTATAAGAATCTGGCAAGGTCTACAAGGCAGTTGGGCCACTCCGTGCCCTTGTGCCAACTGTTTGCTTTATTAGGGGCCCTGAGTCAGAGGTGTATCAGAAGCTGTTCTCACTGCCTCATGCTCCTCCACCCATGACAGTTAGTGATGGGTGTGACATAACTTTGTGGATCAACAAATCATATCATGCCATTGTCCTCTGACGTGGCCCGAAAGCTAGATGAGCTTTTCTTCTTGTTGATTTTGCTGCCGGGTGAAAATTGCAGCCATGTTTATTGAAATTTCTGGATTGTAAAATTTGCAATCTCTCAGCAAAATCAAGTTAGCAGAAATCACTTTTATTTGAGGCTGGAACCCCCTTATAGTAACAGAGAGCTGGTAATGGGAAAGGTACTTTAGACATGTTAATACAGTACAGTTTGAACATTTACAATACATTGGTATTCATAGAAATGTTATATTTTTTGGAACAGTACAATGGTCAGGACATTAATAATACATAAATGCTTTTGAGAGAAGCTAAAGAGATTTGAAAGATGCTTTAGTCAGTGTTGCATGCTTCATTGCATACTTGCATCTTCGTCTTTGTAAATTTCTTCCATTTGGTCACATTTATCCATGTAAGGATGTAAGAAGAAGGGGGTAAGCTTGAAAACACATTCACACAGACTTCATTCTAATTTTCTCTCACTAGTCCAGTGGAGAGTACAGTTAGAATGATTCCTTGGCATAATGCCCAAAGCCTGTGTCAGGAGCAATTGTTGGTATGATCACAGAACTGTTAAAGGCCCACTGAACATAAGATGTAGAAAATGCCATACAGGTATGAGATCCATTGCACTGAAGACTTGCTATTCCAATTTGCAAACAGTTGTAGCTGCTAAGTAATGATAATAAACACAGTTATAATCAACCAGTTGTTTATAAGGATATGTTCTAATAAATTGTAAAAGAGATATGATGCTAAACACTTTAAGGGGTTTTCCTGGACAAAAAAGAAAATTTCCTTTCTTAACTTAAAGAGGCTCCCATTCAGGGCAAAGTGAGGACAAAGTGATGGGTTCTCTTGTAAAGAAAACCCCCACTAACCAATCCCAACTCCCCTGCCAAAGAATTTGTATTTCTGTCCTTTCATAGTGTATTGATACAGAGACTGGCACTGACCTCATAACTTCAGTGCATCTCGAAGACTGGCCACCGTTGGACTATGAATGAAATATTAATGGACAGAGAGGAAGATGATCCAGGGTGTTACATATCTGTCAAGATCACATCACAAATGGGTAACTATAGTTAAAAAAGGCAAAACGTGCACATTGGGGTAGCTTCCAGGAGAGAAGAGAGTGTCACATATAGGGTCCACAGAGCTCGGGGTCGGACTTTACTTGTTAATGTCACGCAGCAGTGGGCCATTACATTTTTAAAAATGAAACATTTTGTGCTAACCAATGATGACATAATATGTAAAATAATAGCATATTAAATAATTCATGCAGCTTACCAAATTAATTCCATTAAAAAAATTCTGACTGCTAGCAGAAATTGCATGCGATTGCGGTGACATGCCATTTGGCATGGCATGTATGCTTAGGCTACAGCTTTACAATGTGCTTTCCAACTGGCCTTCCTGACTATGAAAATACTTAAATATGCTATAAATATGTTGATTAAGCAGCACATGCCTGCAATAACTGTAATGTATATTGGTTTTGTACATAATTTATTTCTTTATTATGGTCAGGAGTAAAAAATGTTTTCAATTTTTTTTTTCAACAAAACATGAAATATGGCACATTAATTTTCTTTTTGAAGCAACATGTGGAGATGCAGGCTCCTTTTCATGTTTCCCAGGTTCTCAGTTTGTTTCTTTAAAGTGGTTCTAAAGTCACGCTGTTTTTTTATCTTCATGCATCTATCACGTGCCTGGTGCTGGAGGTCAATGGAGAGAGCGCTTCCCTTGCGGCTTCCAGACTCCCCTGAAGGTGGAACAGGAGGAGTCAGGCTCAAAGAAGCAAGAGACGCCTGCTGGAACAGCTTGCAGGGGTATTCTGACTGAAGTGTTGTCAAATTAGATTTCCAGGTACTCAGATGAGACACCAGTATAGTGTCTGCAGACAGTTGGCTCCCGTGGGAAGTAGCAGGATTCAGGCAGAGCAGGAGTCAGGAGAGAAGCCAGTTCAAAGCCAAGGTCAGGTACCAATTGTGGAAAAGGACAAGCATGGTTCGAAAGGTAGCCAAGGTCATACACACAAGAGCAGGATAAGATAGTCCATTTAACAAGCCAAGGTCTATCAGGAGGAAAGCAGAAGACAGGTCCGGGGGCAAGCAGAGTCAGTAACAGGTATTAACAGATGCAAGGGTATCACAGAAACAAATGCACTGGAGAGCCAAAGAACAACCAGCAATCACAGAGAGGAACCAAGTCCCTTATAAAGGCTGTTTTACTGGCAGCTGCAGATAGAGTCCTGACAGCATCTCCTGCATTAAGGTAAAAAAACATCCCACACTTACCTGCCTCCTCTCACTGCTCCAGTGCTGTCTTGGCTGCAGCTCCACTCCTCTCACTTCCTGGTTTCACAGGAGACACTGAGGGCAGTGGGAGCCATAGGCTCCTGTTTTCGTCAGTCTAACTCTAGTTAAGAGGGAGCAGGAGTGTGTCTATGAACGCACACAGTCTGGCTTGAAAACACACCTGCACGGTTGCACAGGGCTTGCAAAGGGGGCACCAGGAGCAGGGACAAGCAGGCAGTGTCAGTGGTGGACCTCTAGAAGAGGAGGTAAGGGACTGCTCTGTGCAACATTGTTGCACAGAACAGGAAAGTATACCCTCTTTTTATTTTAGTTAAAAAAATAGCCTTTAATGTCACTTTAAATGCATGGTCCACCTTCCTTCCTCAACTTTTTTTTTTACGTCCCTATTTGATCATGTAGTTTCATGGTGTCACTTTTTGCCCTGTACATACAGCCTATAGAAAATCTTCACATTTCTGTGTCAGCAGCTTCTGTTGGTATTGAATCGTGAGTCATGCGGTATGGAATGGCACAGGTTACAGACATCCCAACCTGCAAAAACTCATTTCAGGGAGGTGGCAAAGTCATTTCAGGGAGGTGACGCAATGCGACGCAACGCGCTTCCCCCCCGACATATTAGTATATGTGTGAACATTTTCTGTGTGTGTGTATAATGCCACTCACATGCAACCTATGTCACACATATACACCTCATATTACTAACACATAGCTGATAGATGATCAGAGACTGCAGATATGGTCAGAGACTGCAGACGTGATACAGGAGATGGTCAGAGACTGCAGACATGATACAGGAGATGGTCAGAGACTGCAGACATGATACAGGAGATGGTCAGAGACTGCGTTTATGGCTGAACCCAGTGTAAAAGTATATAGTATCGCAGGGCTGTGCCACTCTATTTAAACCAGGTCTGCAAGATCAAGTCAGTAAATCTTCTTTGAAAAGTACAACCAAGTGACAAGGCAGCAGCACATTTCATTTCCAAAATAAAAAAATTCTTACAAACAGTGATCTGGTCAGGATTAGTGGAGAACAGTAAACAGTTAATGGGTCTGTGAAACTTCTAGCCTGAATCAGCAGTAAATCCTTCACAAAAACATCAATCTATACAGCACACACAGAGCTCTGGCTAAATATCTGAGCTGAAATGGTTAACAACCGACCATGTGTGACCAAGTCACTAGACACAGATTGCTGGTGGGCTGCAGCTCTTCCAGAGATCTTATCAGAGTGTGCAGCTATAAAGAAAAGGAAAGTAAGGAGAGAGGAGGAGGCTGATCACCCTGCACTGCCTGATGATATATGTAGCACTCTCTTCTTACAGGTAGGTCCTAGATTAGTACTTTTCTAGTTGGTAGGGCTTTTGTGCAGGTAAATTTGGCTAGGCCTGTGTTTCATTTCAGGTTTGTTCGTTTTGATCAGGGAATGGGAGTGTCAGCATAAGGGGTGGTGTGGCCACCTGTACTCTGGCTCAGGGATCCACCTCTGCTTACACAGGAATTGTTCTGGAAGGGAGGTTGGACCTGGGACTTGAGTGGCAGGCAGCCCATGTGAGGAGCCCTGACCAATTATCTTTGGTGTTGGCAGGGGGCAGGCCTCCGATATGGGCTGGGGTCACATGCTTCCAAGGGGGATTCACAGAGGAGACAGCATGTAGTGCGGAGGTGTGCGTCGGGTGTCCCCAAGCGGGGATGCGCCGTGTGCGGGGAAGAAGTTGAGGCGCTGCTAGAAGGAGTCCTAGGGGACGATCTTCATCTCCATTAGAAAGTATCAAGTTCTGTGACCAGGGAACACAGGACTTCGATCCAAAGGAGAAGGTCAGTGTAACATAAAGAAGCAAGAGCAGGAGCGAGTAGTGCAGCATGCTGTGTGTCCAAGGAACACAGTCTGAACATGAATGGACAGTGACTTCCAGAGACTGTGAGGCTGTTTAGTTCTTTGAGCCATGGAAGATAGGCGGTATAGGCCTTTGGCTCTATGAAATGTAACAGAAAAACCACATCAGTCTAGAGGGGAATTTTTCAGAGTGATTCTTTTCATTTTAACTGGAAGCCATGAGTAGATAGTCTGCAGTGAAGATTCTACAGGGAAAATCCATTTACAAGACCAAGGCCATGGATGATTCCTGTCAAAGTGAAATCTCTATGGGCAGCTTGCTATAACCAGCTCAGCAGCCCTCACGAGGGTACCGCTACATATACATTTCTGGAAGACACTGGCCGTCCACTCAGCCAGAATTACATGTGACTGCAACGTTCCCCACGTTTACATTCAGCCAGAGATGTGTGCTCAGTGCTGCAGGATTTGTTTTGCTCTGGTCATACCTTCTGCTATGTCCTCGGGCTTCAGGTACTGTGTTGATCAGTCAAATGTGGCAGGCTGGAGAGGGGGAGGGTTACACTCCGTCTTCTGCACGATATACCTGTAGCCACTTGCTCCTCCAGCCCTCCACTGCTAGACATTTCCTCAGCAAGCCCCGCCTCATGTTCACAGCACAGCCCCTGCTGAGGAAACGAAAAAAAGTTCCAAAGCTCCTAGCAGCTGACAGCAACCCCCTGAGTGACAGGCTCAGCTGGGAGATTGTCTGGCGCTCGCAGGTGTCCGGGAGCCTGCAGTCAAATGTGGGAGACTCCCACAAGTCGCGGGAGACTTGAGAAGTTTGAGACTAATGCATGACCTCTGTCTGTAGTGCAAGACCTGACATTTTCTGTGAATAAACTATATATCCCACAATCCCTAGATCGCTAAGTCTACTGTTCATAAAGGTGAAAGCTACACGGTAATTAGATCTGACACAGACACAAGCAGGCAAAGCATTCACAGACACACAAAGAGCTCACTCATGCAGGTAGGGAATGATGTGTTTCATCATATTAGCACTCCAACATTTGTAATGCAACATAGAGGGTATGGTGAGGCATTAAACACTGTATGACCGGAACAGGAATTTGTGGATAGGGAAAGGCTAGAATCAATACATGGACATAGGGGAGTCAATCAACCATGACGCTACAAACTGCAGCCACAACCTGTGAGCCCACCATTGCAGGGTAAGGCAAACAAATGACACAAAGAATATAATTACCTGAATTCCTAGTTAAAAATACAACTTTAAAGTATTTCTAAACCGACAACAGTAAAAACAGTCTGTATATGCAGTAAATCATGTTTGTTATACTCACTGTGAAACCTAAGGGGTTAATCCCCTGCATTGGGTAAAAAGGCTGTTTGATCCTGGCTTGTCTGATCCTACCCTTCTTCCATTATCCCCAATTCATCTTCTGATAAGACACAACCTTTGGAGTCACTCTGTACATGCTCAATTTGGTGTGAATTGAACTGCTAAATACCTTTTCTCATCAGCAGTATATAGCAGTCTTGTGACTTTTATGTGTCTGGTGAAAGCTTGTAGGAGGAGTTTTCATTCCACTCTGACTGTCCTATGAGCCTGCAGGAACCATGACCCTCCATCTGGACAGTGCTGATTGGCCCAAATTGAGCATGTGCAGAGTGACTCTGCATTTCCATGCTCTGTGTACTGTGGGAGACAGGCTATATTGAATGCAGGGTCCTGGGTTTAGTAACACTTTAAGAAAAAGGCTGCTGAGAGAAAAAAAGGTTTCTGAGACATATCTCAATAGCTCAAGCTCAGTTTACAAGTAGATAACTTATTCGCAGTGACCCATCCATTAACAGTTTAAAAACGTAAAGTTCAATAACATTGACCTAAACAAGTATACAGCATTTTCCCCTTAAAGAGTCATTAAACCCACATCATTAAAACTATCAATAAATGGTGTATTACATGCTGTTCATACTCACTCTGCTGTACTATGTCTCCCCCATCTGTCCAATTCTTGACTGCAGTTGGGGATTTGGCAGAGCAATGTTGGCAGCTAGTGCACATGCTCAGTTTTCAGTGGATTTCTACCCCAAGCATTTCCTCCCTATCACATCTGAGCAGACCATGTGACTATAAAGTCACACATGTGGGCGTATACACAGTGGTAAATGACAGCCCACTCCCTCCCTTCTTATCCATGCCCACTAATCAGCTAAACATGGGGGCCGGATATTACATCTTGATTGATGGAGGCTTCACCTCCCTGTTATTCTAAAACACAGGCTGGAGGGATGTGACACAGCCTGTGACTGGCAGAAATTCACCCACGCCATATTGTTGCCAAAAAATATTAAAGATTTAATTTCAAATATACTGTATATTTGTATGACAATTTAAAACAGTTTATTAGTATTAATTATTTATTTTTACTCTGTATTCCAAAGACATTTTTTTTTTATTATATTGAACAGGTAACCAGCTGCTGAGGACTGGAAGCTCCTCCTGCTTGTATTTCCCCAAAGGCAGGCTGGGAAGAACTGGGTCATGTGACAGCTGTATTTTGATCAGGAAAAAAAGGTTTAGATTTTTTTTTTAAATTAAAATAATTGATTTCTTTCAGAGTATATACTATTTATATTAATACAGTATACAGTCACATAAAAAGGAAGTACACCTTTTACTATTACTTTTTCAACATATTTGAGTAGGCACACAACAGTTCCCTATTTCATGTTTGGGTTTAGGTACTAAATCAATCACCATGTATTTTATTTGGGATACTGTGTTTGATTTGATTACTGTATGAAGTTCTTAGCTAAAGGTTGCTCTATTTCAGTGATCTCCACACTGTGGCCCAGGGGCCAGATGCGGCCCTTTGCTTGCCTCTATCTGGCCCTTGGGACATTATTCCTCCAACTGACACCAAGGATGAGGCACCATTTCTCCCACTGACACCATTAATGGGGCACTATTCCTCCCACTGACACCATCGATGGGGCACTACTTCTCCTGCTAAGACCAATGATGGGGTATTATTCTTCCCACTGACACTGTCGATGGGGCACTATCCCTTCTATTGATACCAACCATGGGGCACTATTTCTCCCACTGACACTGTCGATAGGGTACTATCCCTTCCAATGATACCACCCATAGGGCACTACTCTTCCTGCTAAGACCAATGATGGGGCACTATTCCTCCCACTGACACTGTCAAAGAGGAACTTTCCCTTCCATTGATAACAACCATGGGGCACTATTTCTCCCACTGACACTGTCGATAGGGCACTATCCCTTCCATTGATACCACCGAAAGGGCACTACTCCTCCTGCTAAAACCAATGATGGGGCATTATTCCTCCCACTGACGCTGTCAAGGAGGAACTTTCCCTTCCATTGATAACAACCATGGGGCACTATTCTTCCCACTGACACTGTCGATGGGGCAATATTCCTTCCATTGATACCAACTATGGGGCACTATTCCTCCTCTTAAAACGAATGATGGGGCAGTGTTTACTCCCACTGATCCCAAAACTTTTTCTACTCACACTGGCCACAGTCTGGCCCCCCTAAAATATGAAGGACAGTAAACTGGCCCTTTGTTTAAAAAATTTGCAGACCCCTGCTCTATTTGATTAATCCTGTATACTTATGTCTATCACGTTTTTCTTTTTGATGATTTTTTTCAGCAATGTAGTAAGGGGTTTATGGGCATTTAACCATATACACCATATTTACCATATAAGATATATGTACTAAAACAGATATATTAATCCCTAAGGCTGCATTCACACTTCAGCGATTTGAATTGCGGGCAGATTTGCAGCGAATCTGCCCGCGATTTGAAATCGCTGATGTGTGAATGGCTAATCGTGGGACTCGTATATGAAATGCCTTTCATTTGAATGACACCTCTAAACACAATAAGTCACGCGGCAATCGCGGCAACACCCATCGTGGAAAGCATATCGCCCAAAAATAGCTCCTGAACTTTTTTGGGGGGCGACGTGCTTGCCACGATGCGTGTTGCCGCAATTTCAGCGAGATTTATCAAGCGACAATCATGGCAGGCCTGCACCACAATTAGAGGCAGGCCTGGATTGGCCATAGGGCAAACTGGGCACTTGCCCGGTGGGCCTGGGCCGCCAGTGCTTGCGGGGCCCAAGGCAACTGGGCTGCTCTTTGAGCCCGTGCCGCTCACCCAGCTTCTCCGCTGATGCCATTTAAGCTCAGTCATCGGCGCCGGGATGACAGAAACATGAAGGGGGAGGAGCTAGATGAGACATCTACGGCCTCGCCCGTATAGGTCAGCCGTTGGTCCCGGGGGGCGTGACTGCGGAGGGGGGAGGAGCTAGAGCAGAAACCATGGAGCCAACCGGTAAGAGAAAACATGAGTGCAGCTTCCCTGTACCTGGATAGGAGGAGCGGTGGAGGTGGCTGCATATAGAGCAATCATTCTTTTCATCTTCCTCCTGCAGTCTCTGAATAACTGTGAGAGGTAGAGGAGAAGCAGACATTTTAAGACTGCGGGAGGAAGATGGAGAGAATGATTCTTCTATATGCAACCACCCCCACCGCTCCTCCTATCTTGCTTCTCTCTGCTGCCCCCCCTGGGCTCTCCACATTCTCCCATGCTCTCTGCTGCCCCCCTGTGCTCTCCACCTCCCACCATGCTCTCCGCCACCCCCCTGTGCTCTCCACATTCCCCCATGCTCTCTGCTGCCCCACTGTGCTCTCCACCTCCCCCATGCTCTCCGCTACCCCCCCGTGCTCTCCACATTCCCCCATGCTCTCTGCTGCCCCCTGTGCTCTCCACATTCTCCCATGCTCTCCGCCACCCCCCCATGCTCTCTACATTCCCCTATGCTCTCTGCTGCCCCCTGTGCTCTCCACCACCCCCATGCTCTCCGCCACCCCCCCTGTGCTCTCCACATTCCCCCATGCTCTCTGCTGCCCCCCTGTGCTCTCCACCTCCCCCCATGCTCTCTGCCACCCCCCTGTGCTCTCCACATTCCCCCATGCTCTCTGCTGCCCCCCTGTGCTCTCCACATTCCCCCATGCTCTCCGTCACCCCCCTGTGCTCTCCACATTCCCCCATGCTCTCTGCTGCCCTCCTGTGCTCTCTACCACCCCCCCATGCTCTCCGCCACCCCCCTGTGCTCTCCACATTCCCCCATGCTCTCCGCCACCCCCCTTGTGCTCTCCACATTCCCCCATGCTCTCTGCTGCCCCCCTGTGCTCTCCACATTCCCCCATGCTCTCCGCCACCCCCCTAGGCTCTCCACATTCCCCCATGCTCTCTGCTGCCCTCCTGTGCTCTCTACCACCCCCCATGCTCTCTGCCACCCTCCTGTGCTCTCCACATTCCCCCATGCTCTCCGCCACCCCCCTTGTGCTCTCCACATTCCCCCATGCTCTCTGCTGCCCCCCTGTGTTCTCTACATTCCCCCATGCTCTCCGCCAACCCCTGTCCTCTCCCCTCCCCCATGCTCTCTGCTGCCCCCCCATGTGCTCTACCTCCCCCATGCTCTCCGCTGCCCCCTTGTGCTCTCCACCCCCCATGCTCTATCCTGGGCCCCCTCGCCTCTCCCCCCCACACCTGTGCTGGGTTCCCTCCTCCCTGTGCTCTCCACATTCTCCCATGCTCTCCGCTGTCTCCGTGCTCTCCACATCTCCCAATGCTCTCCACCTCCCCCATGATTTCCGCCACCCCCCTGTGCTCTCCACATCCCCCCATGCTCTCCACTGCCCCCCTGTGCTCTCCACCCTGCCATGCTCTTTCCTGGGCCCCCTCGCCTCCCCCCCCCACACCTCTGCTGGGTTCCTCCCTCCCCTCTCCAGGGGGATCTGTCAGGGTGCAGAGTGGGGAAGGGGCCAGTTAAAATGTTATGGGCTGCTCAATCCAAAATGCCCGGGCCTATTTTTTGTCCCAATCCGGCCTGATTGGAGGTGTCATTTCAATGAATGGCATCTCAAATGCGACTCCCCCAAATCGCCATTCACACATAGGCACTTTCAAATCGCGGGCAAATTCACAGCAAATTTGTCCATGATTCAAAACGCTGAAGTGTGAATGCAGCCTTACCTAGTATTGAAGAGATACAGCAGCCACTATTGTCTTCCAAAAATGTTACTATGTATCTATAGCTGAAATAAATTTGTAACTTATACAGCTTTTCTTGTTCACATGCAAACTGTTGGCAATTTATACATTTTCTGCTGGTGTATAAAATTGTTCCCTTTGAAAGCCAGTGTTCATTCTGTTGAAGAAAATATTTTTGTCATAGTTTTCCTCAGCTGCAAGTTTTCAATGCCAAAAACTAACCGAAAATAAAATTAGAATTAAGTCAATTGATGATAACTATGGTGAAAATCAATTAAAATTTTCATTTAGTCAACTAATATCTCGAGTATATTTTAGTCTAATGGTTTCGTTAAATTGTGATGCATTATTTAAGCATTTCTCATTATACAGTATACTCCGGGAGTAAAAATTGTATAGCATATTATTATTTATGGTATTAGGCTATGTTTCCACTATTGCGTCCCCAAAGTCGCGCGATTTACACTGCGACTTTGCTATGCGATTTGTGTTGCAATGTCATGCGACCGGTGAAAGCCATGTGAGAACAAGTCGCACCGAAGTAGGAACAAAGTAGTGCAAAAACCCTTTTTGGAGTCGCTGCGACTTGAGTCGCACCAATTAAAACGGGGGGCCATTGAAATACATGGGTTTTGACTTGTCATGCGACTTGACATGTGTCAAGTCACACAACAACTCGCAGTAGTGGAAACCTTAAGGTTTAAACATGCACTGCAGACACAGATTAAGCAGTGATATATAACGTTTTTATCAAGTAAAACCAAGTTTCATTAACAAACAAAAATATTGCTTTTCGACAAACAGAAGTGCAACTTTAAAATATAACCCCCCCCCCAAAAAAAAAAAAAATGACTGTAATGCCAGGCTGCAAGTGGGGACGGAGAAGTAAATGGGAGTGAGGGAGTGCACAGGGCAGGGATCTGGATGGCAGTGGCGACTCTAGGAACAATATATGGGGGGGGGAGCACATTAGATACCACAGTCAAAACTGGGGGGGAGGGGCACTAATTATTTTCACCACTAAATCATACCACGGAAAAGAATTCAGCGGACACACTATTAACCCCCAGCACTGGTATAGGCAGATGCACTATTTAACCCCTAGTATTGGTGTTAGCGGATGCACTATTAACACTCAGCTTTGGTGTCAGCAGATGCACTATTAACCCCTAGTATTGGTGTCAGCAGACGCACTATTAACCCCTAGTATTGGCATAAGCAGACGCATTATTAACCCCCAGAATTGGTGTCAGTGGACACACTAATAACCCCCCACACTGGTGTCAGCAGATGCACTATCAGGGCTTTTTTTCAGCGGGAACGCGGGGGAAGGCAGTTCCGGCACCTCCAGCACTGAATGTATGTAATAGCATGGGGTGTGGGGTGTGCTGGAGGGTCTATTGATGTTGGCTGCTGGGGGATCTATTGTCACTGGTGGGGATCTGATTTTGTATGAGGGTCTATTGTTGCTGATGAGGAATCTATTGTTGCTGGGGGGTCTTATGTTGCTGGAAGGGATCTACTGTTGCTGGGATTCTATTGTTGCTGACTGCAGGGGATCTATTTTACTGCTTTTCTTTTTATCATCAACATGTTTCATACAAATGATTTAGCACCACAAAACGATACTTGGGTCTATATTCTCTAAAAGGGGCAGTACTGGGAGGTGGGTAGGGGGTGGAACCAAGGGACGGTGGGTAGGGGGCAAAGAGAAGGGGTGACTCAGACGGGGGGAGTTCCTGCACCTATTCTCCGAGAAAAAAAGCCCTGTGCACTATTAACCCCCAGCATTAGTGTTAGCAATGCACTATTAACACCCAGCATTTGTGTCACTGGACACACTGTTAACCCCTAATATTGGTGTCAGCGGACGCACTATTAACCCCCAGAATTGGTGTCAGTGGACACACGAATAACCCCCCCCCCCAAACTGGTGTTAGCAGATGCACTATTAGCACCCAGCATTTGTGTCAGCGGACGCACTATTAACCCCTAGTATTGGTGTCAGTGGATGCACTATTAACCCCCAGTATTGGTGTTAGCGGACGCACTATTAACCCCATTATTGGTATTAGTGGATGCACTATTTACCCTTAGTATTGGCGTCAGCAGATGCACTATTAACCCCCAGCATTGGTGTCAGTGGATGCACTATTAACCCCTAGTATTGGCGTCAGCAGACGCACTATTAACCCCCAGTATTGGTGTCAGCAGGCGCACTATTAACCCCCAGTATTGGCGTCAACAGACGGACTATTAACCCCATCATTGGTGTGAGCAGATGCACTATTAACCCGTAGTATTGGCATCAGCAGACTCACTATTAACCCCCCAGAATTGGTGCCAGCTGACACACTATTAACCCCTAGTATTGGTGTCAGCTGATGCACTAATAACTCCCTGCATTTGCGTCAGCGGATGCACTATTAACCCCCAGTATTGGTGTCAGCGGACGCACTATTAACCCCCAGAATTGGTGTCAGCAGACACACTCATAACCCCCCACACTGGTCTCAGCAGATGCACTATTAACCCCCAGCATTGGTGTCAGCGGACGCACAGTTAACCCCCATTATTGGTGTCATCGGATGCACTATTAACCCCTAGTATTGGCATCAGCAGACTTACTATTAACCCCCAGCATTGGTGTCAGCTGACACACTATTAACCCCTAGTATTGGTGTAAGCTGACGCACTATTAACCTCGCGCATTGGTGTCAGCGGATGCACTTTTAACCCCTAGTATTGGTGTCAGCGGACGCACTATTAACACCCAGCATTAGTGTCAGTGGACGCACAATAAAGGAAAAAGGGGTTTGGACTTTGTGTGAGGCATAGGACAGTTACGTCACAATTGCCTCCATCCCTGTCAAAACGAAGCAAGAGGAGAAGTTGGGACTTTGTATGAAGCCAGCGGATTTGGAGGCAAAAATGAGCTAAATAAGTCTGATAATGTTGAATTTATTAAATATTACACAGTAAAATGCATCAAAAGCAGTGGTACATATTGCATCTTCCATCATGATTAATTGATTCATACATTAGCATTAGGGATGAGTTACGTGTTCGAGTCGAACGCATGTTCGACTCGAATATCGTGTGTTCGGTCGTTCGCCGAATTACGAACGTTATGGGCCATTAGCGCCAAATTCGAGTGGCACGTCACTACCCATAATTCACTGCGGCATCACAGTGCATTACTGGCTAATGATTGGCCAAGCATGCACTATGACCCGCATGCTTGGCCAATCACAGTGCTGTGTGTACAGAGAGCCATAATTGGCCAAAGCCAAAGAGGCTTTGGCCAATTATGGCTCAGGGGGTTTAGTACACGCCCCACACTATATAAGGCCGCCTCCGTGGCGGCCTTGTGTAGTGTGTTGCGGTGGAGACTAGAGAGAGATAGACAGAGAGACAGTGTCATTTGATTTACGTTAGATAGAGTAGGCAGGTCGAGTCAGTTAGCTGCATTTACAGTGTATTGTGTATATATATGCATCCCAGGTGTTGTGTGTATATATATATATATATATATATATATTTATATATACACTGTATTCAGTTTACCTAGATCCGTTCCTGTTATTCTCTTCCTAATATACTGGCAGGCAGGTGTTTTTACAGTATTAAAAAAAAAAAGGGGCAGAACACCGCGCTGTGAAGGGATATTAGTGTAAAGAAGTTGATAAGAACAAAAATTGAAAGAAAAAATCGAGGTACAGAAGGTGACAATTCACTGATCAAAACTAAATACAAAAGCACAGTATTTACAGTATTGGCTAGCTCTACCATAAGGACGAATACTCTTAAGATCATTTCCCACAACACGCAGGGACTCAACTTCCCCATAAAACGTAGAAAACTTTTTCAGTTATACAAGTCCATGCACACAGATGTCCTCTTCCTACAAGAGACTCACTTCCCCTCCTCTTACCAACCCTCATTACTCCATCATCAGTTCCCACAATTTTTTCTTGCATCGGCTAAAAACAAAATGAAGGGAGTCGCGATCTGCTTCGCTAAACACATAAACATAGCTGACTCGGAAGTCGTGTTGGACCCCCTGGGCCGTTTCATATCTGTCTCAGGGACCATCGATGGGGTGTTATACACCTTCGTCTCGTATTATGCCCCTAACGAGGGCCAGGAAGCCTTTTTCGAATCCCTGCTGCATAGGCTACAACCACATCTGAAGGGCACAGTCTTTATGGGCGGGGACTCCAACACGGCTTTCAATTTTGCTTTAGACAAGTCAAGCACCGGTATGCCTAAACCCAAACGCCCGTCTAAGCAAAGCTCTAAAATCGCGAAACTTCTTCATGACAAGGGCTTCATAGATATCTGGAGGGAAACTAATCCACATTCTAAAGACTACACTCATTTTTCTGCCCCCCATTGCTCCTATGCCAGGATAGACCACATTTTTATCAACCCACACACGATCCCGCTGGTATTGAAATCCAAGATTGTGGACCCTCCCCTATCGGACCACTCGATGGTCACCCTAATCACTCAAAGAACTTCGGAACGTTCTAACACCCCGAGATGGAGACTACAGGAATCCATCTTAAGTGACCCCATACAATGTACCATCATAGAAGGAGCTATTAAGGAATACTTTGACATAAATTACACGAACGAGGTCTCCCCCGAGAATGTTTGGGCTGCGCACAAAACACTGATTAGGGGAAAAATTATCCAAATTACAGCCCAGCTAAGCTTAGAGCATAAAGCGGACATGCTGAAACTCACTGCAGAATTTCAGGCCCTCTCAAGAGCTCACAAGCTAAACCCGTCCCCTGAATTGTTAGAAAAACTAGATAAGGCTCGTGCTCAGCTGAACATGAATCTTACTACATCTGCAGAGAAACAGCTTAGATGGTCGGGGGCCAAACTATACTCTCAAAAAGACAAAATAGGCTCCAAACTTGCACTTAAGCTTAGCCCTAAACCCAGATCTCTAGCCTTCCCAAAAGTAAAGATACGATCCGGAGAATTATCTCAGAACCCTGTTAAAATAATGGAGGCCTTCCTCCAATACTATGAGGACCTTTATAAACCGCACCCTCCACAGATAACTAAAACACAACAGGAATTCTTGAATTCCTTAGTATTACCCTCCATCTCTAAGGATCATAGCGATCTGATGGAGAGCTCCTTCTCCCAATCGGAAGTCTTAGATACAATCAAATCTTTAAAATTAGGCTGCGCCCCAGGCCCGGATGGATTCTCCACAGGATACTATAAAAAATTTGCCACAACTCTAGCCCCACACCTAGCAAAATTTTTTAATGCTCTTAGAGATGATACTTCATTGGGTTCAGATCTGAATACAGCATATATCTCTATGATAACTAAACCAGAGAAAGACCCCAGTGAGGTGGGCAATTATCGCCCAATATCGTTAATAAATAATGATATTAAGATATTAACAAAAATTCTGGCAAATAGAGTTTCAAGCTTTATCTCCTCTTACATTCATAGAGATCAGGTGGGGTTTATACCTGGCCGGTAGGGAACGGATCAGATCAGACGGACCATTGACATTATCTCACTGCTACAGTCACACTGGGATGGAGGCCCCCCCCAATCCGGATTTTTGTTATCAATTGACCTGCATAAGGCTTTTGATTCCATAGACTGGAATTACTTATTTGATATTCTACAAAAATGGGGCTTTGGGCCAAAGTGCCTGAATCTGATTCGCTCTCTGTATTCAAACCCGACGGCGCAGGTACTTTTGATGGGTAGATATTCAACCTCGTTCCCTATAGGCAGGGGCACCAGACAAGGATGTCCCTTATCACTCTCCTATTTGCAATAGCTATCGAAACCTTAGCCATAGCTTTTAGATCAAACCCAGACATTAAGGGGGTTCAGTGCGGAGATCAGGAACACAAATGTGCCCTTTACGCGGATGACCTCATGTTATACGTTACTTCTCCACTCATCTCCGTTCCAGGAATATACAAAACCCTCAATGCATTTAGTGCGGTCTCAGGCTTAAATGTCAATATGGGCAAATCCACTGCGCTGAACATTTCAGTACCGCCGGGCTTCTATCCCAACTAGCGAGCAATTTTGACTTCCCTTGGGCCCAGAAGTCAGTTAGATATCTGGGAGTCAATCTAACAGCAGACATCGATAATCTGTTCAAAGCGAACTATATACCCATGTTAGGCAAATGCAGGGTTGAAATAAATAAATGGTCGAAGTGTGGTCTATCCTGGATGGGAAGGTTAAAATGACACTGCTCCCACATCTCCTGTATCTGTTCCGCTCCCTTCCCATCCCGATCAAGAAGAGTTTCCTACGTAAACTGCAGTCCGACATTATAAGCTTTGTCTGGGGTAAGAGGGGTTATAGATGCCCGTCCAACATCCTATTGCGTCTAAAATCACAGGGCAGAGTGGGTTTACCTGACCTTTGGGCTTATTATCAAGCGGCGCAACTGGCTCAACTATCTGATATTCTCTCAGGGCTCAAGACCGGATTGGCTCGCTATTGAAAGAAGAGCTATGCCCCATCACATTTTAGATTACCTCTTATGGTGCGACCCCAAAATCAGACCAGCAATCATTACCCCAACTCTCTCGCATTCCATTTCGCTCAGCACTAAATTGTTCAGGCAAAATCCCCTGACTTCCTCTATGAAACCCCTAGCTCATATTTTCCATAATTCTGAATTTCTTCCGGGAATAAATATAAAAGCATTTAAATGGTGGACTGATAAAGGACTTTATCGCATAGGACACTTTTTCACCCCAACAGGTCCAATAACCATATCATACTGTCGGAGGGCTCTAGAGATGCCAGACTCCGAAAAATTCAGATTTACACAAATCTCACATTTTCTCCACACAATCTGGCGCAACAACTCAAATTCTTCGTCCATTACTCCTTACGAACACTGGTGTGCGAATATCCAGGACCAAAAAGGGGGCATTTCCCTGATCTATTCGGCACTTATAACAAAATCAGACAAACCAGTGTACTCTAAGTCCTGGGAGGAGGATACAGGCCGGACTTGGACAGCGACAGAATGGTATAAATATTGGTTTCGCTCCTTTAAAGGTATCTGTGAGCTTGAGGGTTCAATGATACATATCTGGTGGACCTGTCCTTGGGTTAGAACCTTTTGGTGGAAAGTTTTCCGTATTATCAGTACCTTATCTAAATTAACGGTGCACCCCAATTTACATTTTGCTCTCCTCAATCAGAATATACCAGGGATATCTAAACAAGCTCAACATCTCTCATTCTTTATATTCCTAGGTGCTAAGATCACCATTGCTAAGTGTTGGAAGAAACCAATGGTACCTTTCAAGAGCTGTATTAGGAAAATATCATGGATTATGGCCCAAGAACATCTAGTGGCTAAACTAAATGACAAGGTGGGGAGGTTTATTTCCACCTGGGAACCATGGGCTAGGTTTCAGAATACTGACCTCTTACCAGGTATGTCAGGAGGAGGAACTAATTACACCCTCAATACTGGTCCCAACTCACTTTAATCCCCCTCCCTCCTTCCCCTCTCCCTCTCCCTCTCTTCTTTTACCATGTTTTCTTTCCTCCCTTTGGGTGGGACTCTCTTGTCCCTAAATCTCTGTATCCTACAGGACCTTGAATTCCTCAACTAAGGGAATTCTCCGGTGGATCTTCCATGTCCACCGGACGGTCAATAGTTATTGTGCAGATATTGTTTATATGACATACAAGGGTACGTTTCTGACTGTAAATGGACTTCCCCATGCATTGGCTCCTGCAAGAGTTTTATCATCAAGTACTGGAGATCGGGGATCGGACATGGGGGGTCCCCCGCACACTCCTACAGAAAGTTTCCATTGGGGTGGAGTGTGCGGGACATCCCGGTTAGTTGACACCGGGTGTTAAGGAAGTGGGATGGTTAATTCAGGGTGACCCAAGCTTTGCAACAGTAACCTGTATGCAGATGTACTCTCTTGTCCTTGGGTATACTCTTAGTAAGTAGCGAAAGGGTATTACGTTAGTCCGACCCTATATTGAGTAAGAACAATAAGTGGTACCTTATTTTCTCCTCCTTACATTGTATATGGTTTTGTAATATTATGAAGACTTGTATGTCTGCTCTGTATAATTTTAATTTTACAAATTTACATGTTTATATATTGTTTGCGATACAAAATATTAATAAAAATATTTGAAATAAAGAAGGACAGCAATCTGGCAGTCATGTTCCCCCTGCTGCAGCATACTGCCAGGTTTGCTCCAGTGATGAGGAGGGAGGGGATGATGAGGTCACTGACTCCACGTGGGTGCCTGATAGGAGAGAGGAGGAGGAGGGACATCACCAACGGGGCAGTATGCCCTCCAGGGGCCAGCCTAAGGGCAGCACACTGACTGCATCACACTGCAGAGCTCCGCATGGGCAGGGCGCTGCTGTCTCTGCGCGTTATTCCAAAAGTTCTTTGGTGTGGGCCTTTTTTGAGACAAGTGCATCAGATCACACCGCTACTATTTGCAATATATGTCTCAAGCGTATCTCGCGTGGCCAAAACATCTCCCACTTGGGCACCACATGCTTGACCAGACATATGTTGACCTGCCATGCAGTTCGTTGGCAAGCGTACCTAAAAGACCCACACCAAAGAACAAAGAGGACCTCTCCTTGCTCCTCACCAGCTGGGATCTCCAACCCCACTATACCTTCAGTCCTCTCTGAGACCTGCACTGAGAAGAATGAAGGTGTAGAATTAGGTGTGTCACAACCAAGTACTTGCGGGCAATCTGCTATCGGTACACCAACTTCAAATTGTACCAGGCAAATTTCCCTGCCCCAGCTGCTGCACCACAGAAAGAAGTTCGCTCCCAGCCATCCACATGCCCAGCGGTTGAATGCTAGCTTGGCAAAATTGCTAGTACTTCAACTGCTACCTTTTCAGTTGGTAGACTCTGCCCCCTTCCGTGAGTTTGTGGAATGTGCTGTTCCTCAGTGGCAGGTACCCAAATGCCACTTTTTCTCACGGAAGGCAACTGGACAGGGCGGTCAGTGGTAAGGTGCATATTACCGCTGACTCATGGTCCAGCAGGCATGGACAGCGATGTTACCTAAGTTTCACGGCACATTGGGTGACTCTGCTGGCAGCTGGGAAGAATGCAGGACAAGGTGCAGTAGTGTTGGAGGTTGTTCCACCACCACATCTCCAAAATGCCACTACTGGTGATTCTGACTCACCTCTCTCCCCCACCCCCTCCTCTTCTTCTTCTTCCATGGCCTCTTCCTGTGCTTTGTCCTCGGAACCAGTGGTGCTCCGTAGGCGTTCAAGAGGCTACGCAAGTACGCAGGCCAAAAGATGCCATGCGGTGCTTGAGCTGGTGTGCTTGGGGGACAGGAGCCACACCGGGGCAGAGATTCTGTCAGCTCTGCAGGGGCAGGTTCAGAGGTTGTTGACGCCATGCCAACTTAAGCCAGGAATAGTGGTTTGCAACAATGGCACCAACCTCCTCTCTGCCCTCTGACAGGGACAACTGACCCATGTGCCCTGTTTGGCTCACGTCCTTAACTTAGTGGTGCAGCAGTTCTTGGGCAGGTACCCAGGCTTACAGAATGTCCTGAGGCAGGCCAGGAAAGTCTGTGTGCATTTCCGCTGGTCATATAATGCCAGTGCTCGGCTGGCTGACAAAAGAAATGTAACCTGCCCAAGAACCGCCTAATCTGTGACATGCCCACCACGTGGAACTAAATGTTAGCCATGCTGCAGCGGCTGCACACGCAGCAGAGAGCCATCAATGAGTACCTATGCGACTATGGCACCAGGTCAGGGGAGCTTGTTTTTTTTCCCCACGCCATGATCAGGGATGCATGCACTGTCCTGTCACCATTTGAGGAGGCCACGAGGATGGTGAGCAGTGACAGTGCATGCATTAGTGATAATGTTCCCCTTGTCCACCTGTTGGAGCACACGCTGTGTGGAATAATGGACAGGGCACTTGAGGCAGAACAGAGGCAGGAAGAGGAGGACTTCCTTAGCTCTCAAGGCCCCCTTTATCCAGACAGTGTTCCTGTATGCCCGCCGATCACACAGGAAGAGGAGGAGGAGGAGAATTGGGTCAGCATGGAGGTGGAGCCTGGCACTCAGCATTAGCAGCAGTCTTTAAGGGATCATTTACAGTCCCAAGAAACCCATGGACTTGTACGTGGCTGGGAGGAGGTGGCTGTGGATCATGTCATCCTTAGTGACCCAGAGGACTCCGGACCGAATGTCTCAGCAAACCTACGCTGCATGGCCTCCCTGATCCTGCAAAGCCTGCGGAAGGATCCTCATATTCGTGGTATCAAGGAGAGGGATCGTTACTGGCTGGCAACCCTCCTTGATCCACGTTACAAGAGTAAGGTTGCAGATCTTATCTGCGCTCCAACTAGAGTATCTGTGAGGGGTTGCAGTGTTGTGGCACCAGCACCAGTGCCTAAGGCCCAATTTTTCAGCCCCTGTTTAACAGGGGCGTGTGATTAAAATTTTTGATGCAATACTTTGCAGCAGGGCTCGTTCCTGTGCTCCAACTAGAGTATCTGTGCGGGGTTGCAATGTTGTGGCACCAGTGCCTAAGGCCCAATTTTTCAGCCCCTGTTTAACAGGGGCGTGTAATTACAATTTTTGTTGCAATACTTTGCAGCAGGGCTCGTTCCTGCGCTCCAACTAGAGTATCTGTGAGGGGTTTATTATTTTATTATTTTATTTATTTCAGGTACTTATATAGCGCTGTCAATTTACGCAGCGCTTTACATATACATTCTACATTCACATCAGTCCCTACCCTCAAGGAGCTTACAATCTAAGGGGTTGCAGTGTTGTGGCACCAGTGCCTAAGGCCCAGTTTTTCAGCCCCTGTTTAACAGGGGCATGTAATTACAATTTTTGATGCAATTCTTTGCAGCAGGGCTCGTTCCTGTGCTCCAACTAGAGTATCTGTGAGGGGTTGCAGTGTTGTGGCACCAGCACCAGTGCCTAAGGCCCAATTTTTCTGCCCCTGTTCAACAGGGACATGTAATTAGAATTCTTGATCTAATATTTCACAGCAGGGCCCGTTCCAGCGCCCACCAAGAGTAACTGTGAGGACTTACAGAGTTGTGGCACCAGCACCACCAAAGGCACAATTTTTCTGCCCCTGTTAAACAGGTGCATGTAATTACAATTCTTGATCTAATATTTCACAGTAGGGCCCATTCCAGCGCCCACCAAGAGTAACTGTGAGGACTTACAGTGTTGTGGCACCAGCACCACCACCATCACCAAAGGCCCAATTTTCCTGCCTCTGTTCAACAGGGGCATGTAATTACAATTCTTTTTTTTTCATCATTAGTTTTTTATTAATTTTTGCAAAGAGTATATAACAATACAATGTGCACATTGTATATTAGGTACAGTACAGTCGTTTAGATGTATACAATGAAACAGATTATCTGATTAATGCTATAGCATATAGCAGAGAGCTGTCAAAATGCCGCTTCCGATATCGGAGGTTAATTATGGCATGAGTAGCACTACCCCAGGCGCCCTAATGGGAACACTTTTCACCCGGGGGGGTGGCACTCTGCGTGGACAGTCTCCGGTTTAGATAGATCATAGGTAAAACAGAGTCTATAAGTAAAAGCAGTAGGAGTATTCAAGAGAAGGGAGAAAAAAAAGAAAAAAAAAAGAATTATCAAGAAAAAGCGGTAACGATATGTTGCTTATCATGAAAATAAGAAAGGTTTCTGGATCGTCAGGTGATTGGTCATGAAAGGAATGATGCGGCTCCAGTCCACATCTCCCATGGCCTCCAGTTATATTTCACAGTGTGTGTAAGGCCCGCACTAGAGGCCATCATCAACTCAAAGCTGTAGTGGAGGTTCACCGTATCTAGAGTATGTTCAACGGAGGGGGTAGCATCCGTTTTCCATAGTCTTGCGATACATAATCTTGCAGCTAACAGAATATGGGTCACTATGTATCTGTAAGGTGTTGGTATTGTTTCAATAGTGAGGTTCAGCACAGCTAGATCAGGTGTTGGGTGTAAATCTTGGTGTACAACGTCTGATAGTATTTGGAAGATCTTGTTCCAGTAATTACGCAATCGTGGGCATGTCCAGAAAATGTGAAGCATATCACCTCTGATTGAACACCCGCGCCAGCATTGATCGCTGATAGAAGGATTGATGTAATTACAATTCTTGATCTAATATTTCACAGCAGGGCCCGTTCCAGCGCCCACCAAGAGTAACTGTGAGGACTTACAGTGTTGTGGCACCAGCACCACCACCATCACCAAAGGCCCAATTTTTTCTGCCTCTGTTCAACAGGGGCATGTAATTACAATTCTTGATCTAATATTTCACAGCAGGGCCCTGTGAGGGCTTACAGTGTTGTGGCAACACCAACACCTAAGGCCCAAATTTCTGCAGAGTATATAGGGCAGGACCCTACTTTTAAACATCCAACTTACAAACGACTCCTACTTGCAAACGGAAGGAGACAACAGGAAGTGAGATGAAATCTACCCCTAGGAAGGGAAATTCTCTCCTGTAAGAGTTAATATGGGAAAAACGTTTCTCCTTTCCACTGATGCTTTATCATCAATCCTTGTTTCACTAAAAACCCCACATTTTCTAAAACCATTTGTCATTGGGAAAGAAAGTAAGGTGAAATCTTCTGAAGAGGAGCACAAACAGCAAAACAAATGTCACAGGGGTGATAACCCTTCCCTATGTTTTCCAAAAAGCTTAAAAATAGATTTTTTGGCTGGAGCTAAACATGTTAAAAATGTACCAATTCAAAATTACAAACAGATTCCACTTAACAACAAACCTACAGTCCCTGTCTTGTTTGCACCGCCTGTATACCGCTGTTCAGAGTATATAGGGCCTGGGGGCCCCACACCTTTCCTTTTTTTAATTTGGGTGCGGGGTTCCCCTTAATATCCATAAAAGACCCAAAGGGCCTGGTAATGGACTGGGGGGTACCCATGCCATTTGTCTCACTGAATTTCATCCATATTACCAGGACCCGACCGTAAGCAGTTTTAAATGACTTTTATTTTTAAAAATTTCATTTTGTGCAGGGACTGTTTTAAGCACGGGAAACACGCGCCACTTTATAGGCATACTATAGACACCCCCCAGGTATGATATTTAAAGGAATATTTCACTTTTTTTTTCACTTTAAGCATCATTAAAATCACTGCTCCCGAAAAAACGTCCGTTTTTAAAACTTTTTTTTGCATTAATACATGTCCCCTGGGGCAGGACCCGGGTCCCCAAACCCTTTTTAGGACAATACCATGCAAATTAGCCTTTAAAATGAGCACTTTTTTAAGTTCGAGTCCCATAGACTTCAATGGGGTTCTAACGTTCGTGCAAATTTTCAGTCCGTTCGCAGGTTCTGGTGCGAACCGAACTGGGGGGTGTTTGGCTCATCCCTAATTAGCATATTGCACATAGACGATAATATTCAAGTAAATTGGGTAAAACGCTATATACAGAATATGTTACAAAACTGCATGATTATAAAATTTGTGGCATCTGAAGCTCGACGCGTTTCGTAGCTATCTTGCCACTCATCAGGAGCTGATGTACATTGGATGTCTATAAAACGAACGTATTATATCAATCAATGAGTAAGTCTTGTATATAAAGAGTACAAATATAAATAAACGGAATATGCTTGAAACAACCACCCATACTCGCAGGTGAGGTGATGGAAAGGGCGTGGCAGTGGTTGCGTGGGCAGCCAGGGACAGGATCCGGCACGGGAGCTGAGGTGGCACACCATGCAGCAAAGCAGGGAAGCAAAAGACATGAAGTCAACTAAGTGAATCGATGGTGACACGAGTGCCAAGGCTTTTGTACCATCTGGGGGTGGTGTAAAAAGACAAAAAGCAAAACCGAACAAAAACAAAACAAAAGGATGTTGATGTTAAAAAAGTGGTAAACACTGTGTAGAAACAGTGAAAGACAATGATTAGTGAAAAATGAAAAAATGTGTGATGACAATGTGACAGAAATCTGTGATAGTGAGACTGTGTTGGAAACAACGGGGATGCTCCAACATTGTGAACACTAACATTGAAAGGAAAGAGGTAGAGAAAGAAAAAGGAGAGAAAAGAGGGGAAAGGACAAGAAAAAGGAAAAATGAAATGAAGGAAAAAGAAAAAAGAAAAAAGAAGAAAAGAAAAGAAAAGAAAGGGAAAAAAAGAAAAGAAGGAGAAATGTGTGACATTGTAATCGTATTGGAAGCAATGGTCATGCCCCAACATAGTGAACCCTATTGTTTAGAGATAAGAAGACTCAAATGTGTGGTAGTGAAATTGTGTTACTAACAATAAGGATGTTCCAACACTGGTGATTGAAAGTAAGAAAGCTGTGAACCACAAAGATAAGAAAAGGAGCAAAAGGGAGTACACCCCACTTAATGCATGGTATTCCCAGTCTGCAGCCCCTGTGTGTGTGTATGTTAGTAGCTGTGCTACGGAAAAATGTTTGCCTCGCTGCAGCTGCATGTGGCCACCAATGTCACGCTGGCGAATATGTGAATAGGCAAACGACGGCAGGCGAGTGGCGCCAAACTACTCTCCCTCGTGTCGAACGCCCAATGGATTCATGGCGCCCATGTGATGACGCCGACAAAAGTCGACGCCAGACGTGTTGCGCCGGATGTGTGGCGTCGATGCACAGCGGGGCGTCCGCCCCCTCCCCCATATGGGGAGAGGGGGAGGACCCCCGATGTGCATCGCAGCTCCCTGAGCCAGATAGAGCCCCAACTAGCACCACCACACCCACAGAGTCCACGCCCCTCACATATACCAAACCCATGGACCACAATGGGACTGTAACAGTAGATCAAAAATTGCATAAACAGTATTTAGACAAGGGATATTACCCAAACTTAACCTACAGTATTGTAGGGAAAGAAAAAAATTCTGGCACTAGGGTATGTCTGTCCTATGCCTCACACAAAGTCCCAAACCTTTTTTCCTTTATACAAATCAGGGAGGGAAGCATGCGGTTTTGTTTAGCAACTAGCTGACACAGAGACAAATGTGTCAAGCTTTGTTCCCTTCCTCTGGTCCCTGCAACACTGCGGGATAAGATTCAGGATAGGTTTCTAGAGCATTACTGACACAATACCCTAGTGCCAGAATTTTTTTCTTTCCCTACAATACTGTAGTTTAAGTTTGGGAAATATCCTTTGTCTAGATACAATTTATGCAATTTTTGATCTACCGTTACAGTCCCATTGTAGTCCATGGGTTTGGTATATGTGAGGGGCGTGGACTCTGGGTCTGGTGGTGCTAGTTGGGGCTCTGTCTGGCTCAGGCAGCTGCAATGCACATCGGGGGATCCTCCCCCTCCCCCCATATGGGGGTCGGGCGGTCGCCCCGCTGTGCGTCGATGCCAAGCATCCAGCGCAACACGTCTGACATTGACTTTTGTCGGCGTCATCACATGGGCGCTGTGAATCCATTGGGCGTTTGACACGAGGGAGAGTAGTTTGGCACCATTCGGGCAGCACAGTGGTGTAGTGGGTAGCACTTTCGCCTAGCAGTAAGAAGGGTCGCTGGTTCGAATCCCAACCACGACACTACCTGCCTGGAGTTTGCATGTTCTTCCTGTCCCTGTGTGGGTTTCCTCCAGGTACTCCGGTTTCCTCCCACACTCCAAAGACATGCTGGTGGGTTAATTGGATCCTGCCTAAATTGTCCCTAGTATGTATGAAAGCGAGTTAGGGACCCTTAGATTGTAAGATCCTTGAGGGTAGGGACTGATGTGAATGTACAATGTATATGTAAAAGCGCTGCGTAAATTGATGGCGCTATATAAGTAACTGAAATAAATAAAATAAAATAAATTCGACAGCCGTCGTTTGCCTGAGGGGTAACACCTCCTCCTCCCACATATTCGCCAGCATGACGTTGGCGGCCACATGTGGCTGCAGCGAGGCAAACATTTTTCCGTAGCACAGCTACTAACACACACACACAGGGGCTGCAGATTGGGAATACCATGCATTAAGTGGGGTGTACTTTATATTCAACACATCCAGGTTACATACTCAGCACATATCAATTTCCCTTTTGCTCCTTTCTTATCTTTGTGGTTCACAGCTTTCTTACTTTCAACCATAGTGTTTACTATGTTGGAACATCCTTATTGTTAGTAACACAATTTCACTATCACACATTTGAGTCTTCTTATCTCTAAACGATAGGGTTCACTATGTTGGAGCATTCCCATTGCTTCCAACACAGTTTCAATGTCACACATTTCTCCTTCTTTTCTTTTCTTTTCTTTTTTTTCCCTTTCTTTTCTTTACTTCTTTTTTCTTTTTTCTTTTTCCTTCATTTCCTTTTTCCTTTTTCAGATGCTACAAATTCTATAATCATGCAGTTTTGTAATATATTCTGTATATACCATACATACCGTATATAATATACCGTTTCACCCAGTTTACTTGAATATTATCGTCTATGTGCAATATGCTAATGTATGAATCAATTAATCATGATGGAAGATGCAATATGTACCACTGCTTTTGATGCATTTTACTGTGTAATATTTAATAAATTCAACATTATCAGACTTATTTAGCTCATTTTTGCCTCCAAATCCACATGCTTCATGCAAAGTCCCAACTTCTCAAGCGGATGCACTATTAGCTTCCAGTATTGGTGTCAGCGGACACACTATTAACCCCTAGTATTGGTGCCGGATGCACTATTAACCCCTAGTAATAGTGCGGACGCACTATTAACCCCTAGTATTGGTGTTAGCGGACGCACTATTAACACCCAGCATTAGTGTCAGCGGACGCACTATTAACCCCCAGTATTGGTGTCAGCAGACGCACTATTAACCCTATCATTGGTGTGAGCAGATGCACTATTAACCCCCAGCATTGGTGTCAGCAGACGCACTGTTAACCCCCATTTTTGGTGTCAGCGGACGCACTATTAAACCCTAGTATTGGTGTTAGCGGACGTACTATTAGCTCCCAGTATTGGTGTCAGCGGACGCACTATTAACCCCTACAATTGGTGTCACCAGAGGCACTATTAACCCCCAGTATTGGTGTCAGTGGACACACTATTAATCCCTAGTATTGGCATCAGCAGACGCACTAGTAACCCCCATCATTTGTGTCAGCGGACGCACTATTAACCCCTAGTATTGGTGTCAGTGGATGCACTATTAACCCCCAGTATTGGTGTTAGCGGACGCACTATTAACCCTCAGTATTGGTATTAGTGGACACACTATTAACCCTTAGTATTGGCGTCAGCAGATGTACTATTAACTCCCAGCATTGGTGTCAGCGGACGCACTATTAACCCTTAGTATTGGTGTCAGCAGGCGCACTATTAACCCCCAGTATTGGTGTCAGTGGACGCAATAATAACCGCCCACACTGGTGTCAGCAGACGCACTATTAACCCCTAGTATTGGCATCAGGGGACGCACTATTAGCACCCAGCATTTTTGTCAGCGGACGCACTATTAACCCCTAGTATTTGTGTCAGTGGATGCACTATTAACCCCTAGTATTGATGTCAGCGGATGCACTATTAACACCCAGCATTGGTGAGCGGACGCACTATTAACCCCTAGTATTGGCATCAGCAGACACACTATTAACCCCCATCATTGGTGTCAGCGGACGCACTTTTAACCCCTAATATTGGCATCAGCAGGCGCACTATTAACCCCCATCATTGGTGTCAGGAGACGCACTATTAACTCCTAGTATTGGTGTCAGTGGATGCACTATTAACCCCTAGTATTGGCGTCAGTGGACGAACCTTATAACACCCAGCATTGGCATCAGGGGATGCACTATTAACCCCTAGTATTGGTATCAGCAGACGCACTATTAACCCCTAGTATTGGTGTTGGTGGACGCACTATTAACCCCTAGTATTGGTGTTAGCGGACGCACTATTAACCCCTAGTATTGGTGTTGGCGGACGCACTATTAACCCTCAGTATTGGTATTAGCGGACGCACTAATAACCACCCACACTGGTGTCAGCAGATGCAGTATTAACCCCCAGTTTTGGTGTCAGCGGGCGCACTATTAACCCCCAGCACTGGTGTCAGCGGACGCACAGCTAACCCCCATTATTGGTGTCGGCGGATGCACTATTAACCCCTAATATTGGCATCAGCAGACTCACTATTAACCCCCCAGCATTGGTGTCAACTGACACACTATTAACCCCTAGTATTGGTGTCAGCTGACGCACTATTAACCCCCTGAATTGGTGTCAGAGGATGCACTATTAGCCTCCAATATTGGTATCAGCGGACGCACTATTAACCCCTAGTATTGGTGTCGGATGCACTATTAACCCCTAGTATTGGTGTCAGCGGACGCACTATTAACACCCAGCATTAGTGCCAGCGGACGTACTATTAACCCCTACAATTGGTGTCAGCAGACGCACTATTTACCCCCAGTATTGGTGCCAGTGGACACACTATTAACCCCTAGTATTGGTGCCAGCGGACGCACTATTAACCCCTAGTATTGGCGTCAGCGGACACACTTTTAACCCCTAGTATTGGCATCAGCAGGCACACTATTAACCCCTAGTATTGGCGTCAGGGGACGCACTATTAGCACCCAGCATTTTTGTCAGCGGACGCACTATTAACCCCTAGTATTTGTGTCAGTGGACGCACTATTAACCCCCAGCATTGGTGTCAGCGGATGCACTATTAACACCCATCATTGGTGTCAGCGGACGCACTTTTAACCCCTAATATTGGCATCAGCAGGCGCACTATTAACCCCCATCATTGGTGTCAGGGGGCGCACTATTAACTCCTAGTATTGGTGTCAGTGGATGCACTATTAACCCCTAGTATTGGCGTCAGTGGACGAACCTTATAACACCCAGCATTGGCATCAGGGGATGCACTATTAACCCCTAGTATTGGTATCAGCAGACGCACTATTAACCCCTAGTATTGGTGTTGGTGGACGCACTATTAACCCCTAGTATTGGTGTTAGCGGACGCACTATTAACCCCTAGTATTGGTGTTGGCGGACGCACTATTAACCCCCAGTATTGGTATTAGCGGACGCACTAATAACCACCCACACTGGTGTCAGCAGATGCAGTATTAACCCCCAGTTTTGGTGTCAGCGGGCGCACTATTAACCCCCAGCATTGGTGTCAGCAGACGCACTATTAACCCCCAGTTTTGGTGTCAGCGGGCGCACTATTAACCTCCAGTTTTGGTGTCAGCAGACGCACTATTAACCCCTAGTATTGGCGTCAGCGGATGCACTATTAAAACCCAGCATTGGTGTGAGAGGACGCACTATTAACCCCTAGCATTGGCATCAGCAGACACACTATTAACCCCCATCATTGGTGTCAGCGGACGCGCTATTAACCCCTAGTATTGGCGTCAGCAGACACACCTTATAACACCCAGCATTGGTGTCAGCGGACGCACTATTAACCCCTAGTATTGGCATCAGCAGACGCACTATTAACCCCCATCATTGGTGTTAGAGGATGCTCTATTAACCCCAGTATTGGTATTAGTGGACGCACTATTAACCCTCATTATTGGCGTTAGCAAACTACTATTAGTCCCCAGCATTGGTGTCAGTGGTCGCACTATTAAACCTTAGTATTGGCATCAGCAGATGCACCATTAACCCCCAGCATTGGTGTCAGCGGACGCACTAATAACCGCCCACACTGGTGTCAGCAGATGCACTATTAACCCCCAGCATTGGTGTCAGCAGGCGCACTATTCACCTCATCATTGGTGTGAGCAGATGCACTATTAACCCCCAGTATTGGTGTCAGCGGACACACTTTTAACCCCCATTATTGGTGTCAGCGGATGCACTATTAACCCCTAGTATTGGCATCAGCAGACTCACAATTAACCCCCAGCATTGGTGTCAGATGACACACTATTAACCCCTTGTATTGGTGTCAGCGGACGCACTATTAACAACTAGTATCAGTGTCAGCGGACGCACTATTAACATCTCTGCTCTGTGCTGTGTATGTGTCCTGTGCTGTGTGTGCTGGGCTGCAGTAGCAGAATGTGGAGGAGAGGAGAGAGAAAGCTCCCACCATGTGAGCGACGCTGCAAAATGTGACCCCAGGCTCCCGGCCGGGGCACAAGGTGGGGCAAGGAATATCCTTGCCCCCTCTAGTGACGCCACTATTGGATGGTCTGGGGTGGCTGTTATTTTGACATTATAGTCAAAAGACTGTGTCTAAAACTATATCTAAATTTGAAGTAAAAATGAACAGTGTTTAAAATATACATAGTATATAGGGTGTGTCAAAATCCAGCAATGTTGGGGTTTTAGTTGTGTCCCTGCTGCCCCATTTATTTTACTTCTATAGATACAGTATCTCACAAAAGTGAGTACACCCCTCACATTTTTGTAAATATTTTATTATATCTTTTCATGTGACACCACTGAAGAAATTACACTTTGCTACAATGTAAAGTAGTGAGTGTACAGCTTGTATAAGTGCCGCTTCACACAGGGACAGCCCGAATTGCAGCGTGACTTTGCAAGGTGATCTGCACACAACTTCAGCGGCGGCTTTCAAAATTACTTCTGTATATAAGTCAATGCAAGTCGCCCTGATGTCGTCCCAAAGTAGTATAGGAACCTTTTTCTAAATCGGAGTGACTTGAGTCGCTCCTATTAGAACGGTTCCATAGTACAGAACGGAGCACGACTTGTCACGCGGCTAAGTCGCCTGACAAGTTGCACTTGTGTGAACTGGCACTAACAGTGTAAATTTGCTGTCCCGTCAAAATAACTCAACACGCAGCCATTAATGTCTAAACCGCTGGCAACAAAAGTGAGTACACCCCTAAGTGAAAATGTCCAAATTGGGCCCAGTTAGCCAATTTTTCCTCCCTGGTGTAATGTGACTTAGTGTTGTCACATAAAAAGATATAATAAAATATTTGCAAAAATGTGAGGGGTGTACTCACTTTTGTATATACTGTATATACCTGTATACATCCAAGTCCCAGATATATAGAATGATAACAGATTCCTTTTGATCCTTGCCTAATCATTAGTGATTTTGGTAGGAAGAGGTTAAAAAAACTGTCAGACAGGTTCCAAAAACCTGTCAGATAACCCACCACTTTACCCAGAAAATTGTTGCAATCACAAATGTTTAGGCATTCTCATGTTTATTTATTTTGTTTGTATTGGTATGACAACAAAAAAGTGGAGAAACAAAAAGCCAAATTTGACACATTCCATGCAAAACTCCAAAAATGGACATGACAAAATTATTAGCACTACAGATCTATAACGGCCTACCTTGAAAAATAGGTTATAATGAGTATCAGTACCATCATCCCTGGAATCATAATTGAAGGGGATGAGAGGATAAAGACGTGGTTGCAGTTGCTGCCACTGTCAACTCCCGTCACGACCAATGGCGAGACTTTGGTCCCTCGTACCTTTGCTAATTGCGGCACTAAAGGGGTGATATATTTAATGTTCTGCACTTGCAAAGCATTTTATGTAGGAAAAACGATCCGAGAATTCAGACAAAGAATTGGCGACCATCTTTACGACTCTGAAAACGGGAAATTAACTACCATTGGCCGACATATTGGCTTGCACCACAGATTTGACAACTCGGTCGTTAAGTTTTTGGTCCTTGAGGTAGTCCAGCCAAATCCCAGGGGTGGTGATTGGGATCGCTCGGTGCTGCAGAAGGAGTCCCTGTGGATCGAGCGGCTCAATGCCACCCTCCCTCCGGGCCTCAATGAGGCAGTATCTTATAGGGCATTTTTGTGAGGTTATGGGTTCCCCCTCCATTACCTCCCCCCCTTCTCCCCAGCCCCTTTTTTCCCCCTCCCCCCTCCTGCTTCCCCCCCCCTTCCCTGCTCCCCTCCATAATTCGCCCCCCCTCTTTCCCTTCCCCTTCCTTCCTTCCCCCCCCCCTCTTTTCTGTTACCAACACTTGTTTATCCGGTTTAGTGTAGGATGGTTCTATGTAATGTGTATTCATCTGTGACCACCCTCAATACTGTTGGGACTATTGTTGGTCCTAGGTGACATTGTAATTATGATTATTACACTCATTATGCAATTTGTCTTGTTATTAATCCTTGTTATCAGAATTGTTTAACTTGTTGCTGTAAAAGGACAACCTCCTCCCTCCCCCTTCCCTTCCCCCCCCTCCCCCCTCAGGTGATGTTGGTGTCTTGCGGGGTCTCTTTTCTCTCCTCCACGGCGGATACATGCTTGCCCTGGCAGCCTATACAGCTGCTTGTGACTCTATGTCTGGGAACTTGACTCCCTTCGACATGAGCGCACACTTGCGCAGGTGCACACAAATGTGCACCTGCGCAGTGCGGACAAGCAGACCCGGTGACGTCAGAGGCCGCCCACGTCGGCGTGCCCTGGCTTCCGGGTTGGGGAGCCCATATAGCGGCCATCATTGGCTGCTGTGTGAGCCTGACAGCCTCCCTGTCGCTGAGTCTGTTTGTATTGTTCCCCTAGGTAAGTCTCCTTCACTCTTTCCTCTGCCGTTACATTGCTGTCCCCTTTACTCTGTATGCCGCTCTTCTTGTAACCATGCACTAGTGCTACCTGGCGCCTATTTACCGCCTCCCGTGCCAATATTAGGTGTATTGGCAGTGGAGGTTTACCGTTAATTAACTATTGATTTACCTTGTATTGCCCTTTATATGCGCCCTGCAGCTTTTAAGGGAGCCACCACTGTCATTGTCATTATCCCTCTGTGTTTAACTTTCTATTTGCCAATTATGTTTCAGCAGCCTTGGTTGGTTGGTGACATATTTTGGCCCCATTTCCCCTCATTTTTTCTCTTTTTTTGCACCCAATTTTATTATTCCTTTTTCACCCTGATGTCATTAGTTAATCTGGACATTTATATTTCTGTCTCTAGCTGAACTGGCCTTAATGTGACGTACTTACCAGCCTATCAATTCAGGTGTTCTAAACTCTGGCACCTTATATGGCCCCACACCATTCCATTTATTCACGTCTCCTATGAGTGCAACCCCTGCATTTATTACAACTCTAGCGTCACATAGTACTCTAATCCACAATTGGTGAGTGCCAGCTTTTGCTACTGTAATTGCAGTTTTTCTAACTCTATTAACTGTATGGCCCCCAGTACCTTCTAGGGTGGTGGTCCCCTTGCTTCTGTTGTGGTTTTCTTCCCCTTTTCTCACTCCCTCCCCTTCCTTTCCCTCTACCCCTCCCTTTCCCCTCCCCTCCCCCTTCCCCCCTCTTTTTCCTTTTCCCCCCTCCCCTCCCTCTTTTTCCTTGTCTCCCCCCCTTGCCCCCCTGAGCCTCCCCTTTCCCCCCCCTTTCCCCCCCCTTCCCTCCCCCTCCTTCCTTCTTCCCCCCTCCCTTTTCTCCCCCCCTTTCCCTTCTTCCTTCCCCCTCCCCTCCCCCCCCCCCCTGTTTTTCCCCCCTTCCTTTCCCCCGTCTTCTGCTTCCTCTTCCCCTTGCGTCTGACCACCCTCATCCCCAGGTTCCCTTCTCCTCCCCTTCCCTATCCCATCAGTTCCCTCCTCCTTCTCCACCACCACCACCTGGGTCTATTGTACTCTTAGGATAGTGGCACACCCCTTTGTGTTATCAGCAGTACTGTGTTGTTTACAGTCTGTTTAATCCATCCTTATTCATTAGAGGCTGTCTGTCATCCCCTGTATCCGCCGCGGGGGATTCATATTGGGTCCTGCATGCCCACGAAAACCGCCTGATTGGGTGAGTTTGTCCTTATTTCTACCCCACATGTATTAATGTTTGGATACTGATTGTTAATGGTTTTGCTGCAACAATATCAATCTGTATATGTCTGTTTACATTAAAGTCATTTTATATCATGTTCTAGATATGCTTCTCCTGAGGAAGCGGTGTTAACCGCGAAACCGGTCGAGATTTAAAGCTGTATACACACTTCTCATCTAAATCTTGCGGAACCCACTTGCTTAGACTGTGTGGTATTTCCCTTTTATGATGATATGTAGTGATGTTGTTTGTAATTGCAATTGTAAATAATATAAATGTATTTTTATCATTATTTTCTATTAAGATTGAATAATTTTTTAATAATTTTAAACTCATCCTTATACCTATTATTACACACCACTACTGAGTACCGGAATAGTCCCACCTTTCCTATTTTGAGAGGTTGTGACGGGAGTTGACAGTGGCAGCAACTGCAACCACGTCTCTATCCTTTCATCCCCTTCAAAAATTATTAGCACCTTCTCAAAATTGTAAGAAAATTGTAAGAAATAATTGCATTCCATGTCTGTGATGCTCCTGTAATTTGTAATTGAACTCACCTATATCAATTAACAGATGTTGATAATATAGAAATCACACTGGCAAAATGGTGAACTCAACTTTTCTCTTGTGTGTCTGTGTGCCGCACGGAGCATGAAGAAGAGAAAGAGCAGCAAAGAATTGTCTGAGGATTTGAGAACAAAAATTGTGGAAAAGCAAGGACAATCTCAAGGTTACAAGTCCATCTCCAGAGATCTTAATGTCCACTGTGCGCAACATTGTCAAGACGTTTACAGTCCATGGTAAATTCCAGACAAATTCCAGCTGACCTTCAGGCACAGGGTACAACTGTGTCACCTCGCACTATACATTGCCATTTGAATGAAGGGGCGCTGTGGTAGGAAACCCAGGAGGACCCCACTGCTGACACAGAAACATTAAAAAGCCAGATTGGAGTTTGCCAAAACTTACCTGATGAAGCCAAAATCCTTTTGGGAGAATGTGCTGTGAACAGATGAAACATAATTACAGCTTTTTGGTAAAGCCCATCATTCTACTGTTTTCAGAAAAAGAAACGAGACCTTTAAAGAAAAGAATACAATCCCTACAGTCAAAAATGTTGGAGGGTCACTGATTTTTTGATGTTGCTTTTGCTGCTTCAGGCACTGGATGTTTTGACTGTGTACATGGCATTATGAAATCTGAAGACTATCAAAGAATTCTGGGGTGCAATGTAGGGCCCAGTGTCAGAAAGTTAGGTCTCCGTCAAAGGTCATGGGTCCTGCAGCAGGACAATGACCAAAAATACACATCTAAAAGCACGCAGAAATCTTTTAAGACAAAGCGCTGGAGAGTACTGAACTGGCCAGCAGTGAGTCCAGATCTAAATCCCATAGAGCACCCGTGGAAAGATCTCAAAACAACAGTTGGGAAAAGGAAACCTTCCAATCTGAGAGACCTGGAGCAGTTGGTGAAAGAAGAGTGGTCCAAAATTCCAGTAGAGAGATGTAAGGAACTCATTGATAGTTACAAGAAGCAATTGATTATAGTTATTTTTTCCAAGGGGTGTGCTACCAAATATTAAATTGAGGGTACCAATGCGTCAGATTTGACTTTTTGTTTCTCCGCTTTTTTGTGTCATACTAATAAAACAAAAGAAATAAAGATGAGAATGCCTAAACATTTGTAATTGCAACAATTTTCTGGGTGAAGTGGTGCATTATCTGACAGAAATGCAGGGGTGCCAATATTTGTGGCTATGAATATACATAGGTAGAGAAGGCAAATGAATACACTGATACCTTTAAGTGGCTAAATAAAAATATTAAAAAATACAAGCTTTCAAAGCTCAAAAGATACTTTTTCATGTATCATAACAGATAAAAAGCTGAAATGGGAAAATACTGCCCACCAGCCACTTCCCTTTAAATTGCAAAGGCAGTGCTGCGGTACCATGCAATTTAGTGTGTGAAAAAGCGCGCGACAGTTGCCGATACATGGGGGTGCCATTAAAAATCAATGACATCCCTGCATTTCTGCTAAAGTGCTGTGCTTTTTTCTGTGGATTGGGAATGCACACAATTAATTTTTTCATTAGAATCTTTATATTTCCTACTTTTCCTGTATCAGGTCAAGCTGTCTAGAAAAGGCTCCTCTATGTACTGCAGCCCTAACTGTATAAAGCAACTAAAACCTCTGTTTTTAACATGAATTGTTAGACAGGGACGATTTCTTTTTTTATTTTGCAGGCTAGATGGTAAATGTGCTGGGAATTTTTTGTCTGTTCTTGTTGTGCGTTGCCCTTCCATGTGTACCTTACTGCAAAGGCTAGCTATAGATTGGGATGTTTGCCATCTTTTTGTATAGCTTGTTCACTGGTTTTGGTGTGGGGACACATTGGATGCCTCCAGCCACCATTGTGCTCTTGCTGGGCACAATTCAAATCTGTCAATCATTTTTTGACCAATCTGAATTTAAAAAAATTGGAGTTTTCTGAATTGAAATTCAGAAAAAAAATGGTGTGGGGTCTCCCCAAAATCCATACCAGACCCTTATCCGAGCACGCAGCCTAGCAGGCCTGGCCTGGCAGCTTCCCGCTGTTTAAAAACCAACTATTCTTCACATAGAATTTGAATCGGTTGTTCAATTTTCGACTGATCTGAATTCTAAAAATTTGGAATTCATTAGAAAATTAATAAATTTAACTATATTTTATGAAAACCAAACAAAATTTATTGAATTCTGAAACCACACTAAACGAATTCTGAAACTAAACAAAATTAGTAACATAATGAATATATATATGACACAAAACAAATTTTTTCCATTCTGCACATGTCTACTATATATGCTCCAACTTGGGAGACTCTCAAAAGTTATAGAGTTAGGACTGCAGTACACAGAGGACCCTTAACGTGGGCACTGCAGCTTACACATGTATTTGCAAATGTGTGCAACTAGAACCTATGTTTTAGAATTGTTAGACAGGGTCAGTTTTTGTTTTGCAGGCTATATGGTAAACATGCTGGGAGATTTTTGATTGTTTGTGGGAAATTCTCCTCCTGGATAAGAACAGGGCTGCCTCAGACTCCAGACTATTTATACACTCTCCATCCAACTACTGTGCATTCTCCCCCAGGGATTGGCTGAAACAACATAACTACTCAAGCTGCTGATTTGTCGGTTCCCAACACACTATTTTCTGGAATCCTCCAGAAGACAGGGAAGAGCAATCAAACCTGCAGCCTGCAGAAGCCAGAACAGCGCGAAGCAATCACAAACTGCACCACTGACTACAGGGGAACAAAAAATAACTAAATTTGCTTAGCCTATCCAGTATACTACCTAAGAGAGGGCTATATGTGTATGACTAACTGTATCCTCTGCATTAGGGATGAGCTCGATGTTCGGGTTGAACATAAGTTCGACTCGAACATCAGTGTTCACCCGGTCGCAGAACAGCGAACATTATGGGGCGTTCGTGGTAAATTTGAGCGCCGCGGAACACCCCATAATGGACTGCGATCTCGCAGTGCATTGCTATATGATGATTGGTCAGAGCATGCACCTGACCTGCATGCTTTGGCCAATCACAGCGCTCTATGTTGAGAGAGCCATAATTGGCCAAAGGCATTGGCCAATCATGGCTCAGGGGGACTAAGTCCACGCCCCACACTATATAAGGCCGTACTGTTTCTAATATACTTCAGGACTTCAGGTGGTGTATTAATATATATATATGTATACAGTTATATATATATATATATATATATATATATATATATATATATATATATATCTAATACACTTCAGGTGGTGTACAGTGTGTACAGTTTCTACTACTTTTCTGGTGGTGTACACAGTATCTGATACAGTGTGTACAGTTTCTACTACACTTCTGGTAGTGTACACAGTATACAATACAGTGCAGCCATAGTACAGTTTCTAATACAGTGCAGGCAGTGTGCACAGTATCTAATACAGTGTGTACAGTTTCTACTACACTTTTGGTGGTGTACACAGTACACAATACAGTGCAGCCATAGTACAGTTTCTAATACAGTGCAGGCGGTGTACACAGTATCTAATACAATGTATACAGTTTCTACTACTTTTTTGGTGGTGTACACAGTATCTAATACAGTGTGTACAGTTTCTACTACTTTTCTGGTGGTGTACACAGTACCTAATACAGTGTGTACAGTTTCTACTACTTTTCTAGTGGTGTACACAGTATTTAATACAGTGTGTACAGTTTCTACTACACGTCTGTTGGTGTACACAGCATACAATACAGTGCAGCCATTGAAGAGTTTCTAATACAGTGCAGGCAGTGTACACAGTATCTAATACAGTATGTACAGTTTCTACTACATTTCTGGTGGTGTACACAATACACAATACAATGCAGCCATAGTACAGTTTCTAATACAGTGCAGGCAGTGTACATAAGTATCTACTACAGTGTATACAGTTTCTACTACACTTCTGGTGGTGTACATAGTACACAATACAATGCAGCCATAGTACCGCTTCTAATGCAGTGCAGGTGGTGTACACAGTATCTAATACAGTGTATACAGTTTCTACTACTTTTCTGGTGGTGTACACAGTATCTAATACAGTGTGTACAGTTTCTACTACTTTTCTGGTGATGTACACAGTATACAATAAAGTGCAGCCATTGTAGAGTTTCTAATACAGTGCAGGCGGTGTACACAGTATCTAATACAGTGGGGGTTATTTATGAAAGGCAAATCCACTTTGCACTGCAAGTGCACTTGGAAGTGCAGTCACTCTAAATCTAAGGGGTAGATCTGAAATGAGTGGAAGCTCTGCTGATTTTATCATCCAATCATGTGCAAGGTAAAATGCTGTTTTAATTTTCCTTACATGTCCCCCTCGGATCTACAGAGACTTTACTTCCAAGTGCACTTGCAGTGCAAAGTAGATTTTCCTTTAGTAAATAACCCCCAGTGTGTACAGTTTCTACTACACTTCTGGTGGTGTACACAGTATACAAGAAAGTTCAGTCGTTGTAGAGTTTCTAATACAGTGCAGGCAGTGTACACAGTATCTAATACAGTGTGTTCAGTTTCTACTACACTTCTGGTGGTGTACACAGTACACAATACAGTGCAGCCGTAGTACAGTTTCTAATACAGTGCAGGCGGTGTACACAGTATCTAATACAGTGTATATAGTTTCTACTACACTTCTGGTTGTGTACACATTACACAATACAGTGCAGCCGTAGTACAGTTTCTAATACAGTGCAGGTGGTGTACACAGTATCTAATACAGTGTGTACAGTTTCTACTACACTTCTGGTGGTGTACACAGTACACAATACAGTGCAGCTGTAGTACAGTTTCTAATATAGTGCAGGCAGTGTACACAGTATCTAATACAGTGTGTACAGTTTCTACTACTTTTCTGGTGGTATACACAATACACAATACAGTGCAGTCGTAGTACAGTTTCTAATACAGTGCAGGCGGTGTACACACTATCTAATAGAGTGTATACAGTTTCTACTACTTTTCTGGTGGTGTACACAGTATCTAATACAGTGTGTACAGTTTCTACTACTTTTCTGCTGGTGTACACAGTATCTAATACAGTGTGTGTACAGTTTCTACTACTTTTCTGGTGGTGTACACAGTATTTAATACAGTGTGTACAGTTTCTACTACATTTCTGGTGGTGTACACAGCATACAATACAGTGCAGCCATTGTAGAGTTTCTAATACAGTGCAGGCAGTGTACACAGTATCTAATACAGTGTGTACAGTTTCTACAACACTTCTGGTGGTGTACAGAGTACACAATACAGTGCAGCCATTGTAGAGTTTCTAATATAGTGCAGGCGGTTTACACAGTATCTAATACAGTGCAGGCGGTGTACATAAGTATCTACTACAGTGTATACAGTTTCTATTACACTTCTGGTGGTGTACACAGTATACAATACAGCCATAGTACTGTTTCTAATACAGTGCAGGTGGTGTACACAGTATCTAATACAGTGTATACAGTTTCTACTACTTTTCTGGTGGTGTACGCAGTATCTAATACAGTGTGTACAGTTTCTACTACTTTTCTGGTGATGTACACAGTATATAATACAGTGCAGCCATTGTAGAGTTTCTAATACAGTGCAGGCAGTGTACACAGTATCTAATACAGTGTGTACAGTTTCTACTACACTTCTGGTGGTGTACACAGTATACAATAAAGTGCAGTCGTTGTAGAGTTTCTAATACAGTGCAGGCGGTGTACACAGTATCTAATACAGTGTGTACAATTTCTACTACGCTTCTGGTGGTGTACACAGTATACAATAAAGTGCAGTAGTTGTAGAGTTTCTAATACAGTGCAGGCAGTGTACACAGTATCTAATACAATGTGTTCAGTTTCTACTACACTTCTGGTGGTGTACACAGTACACAATATAGTGCAGCCATAGTACAGTTTCTAATACAGTGCAGGTGGTGTACACAGTATCTAATACAGTGTGTACAGTTTCTACTACACTTCTGGTGGTATACACAGTACACAATACAGTGCAGATGTAGTATAGTTTCTAATATAATGCGGGCAGTGTACACAGTATCTAATACAGTGTGTACAGTTTCTACTACTTTTCTGGTGGTATACACAGTACACAATACAGTGCAGTCGCAGTACAGTTTCTAATACAGTGCAGGCAGTGTACACAGTATCTAATACAGTGTATACAGTTTCTACTACTTTTCTGGTGGTGTACACAGTATATAATACAGTGTGTACAGTTTCTACTACTTTTCTGGTGGTGTACACAGTATTTAATACAGTGTGTACAGTTTCTACTACACTTCTGGTGGTGTACACAGCATACAATACAGTGCAGCCATTGTAGCGCTTCTAATACAGTGCAGGCAGTGTACACAGTATCTAATACAGTGTGTACAGTTTCTACTACACTTCTCGTGGTGTACACAATACACAATACAATGCAGCCATAGTACAGTTTCTAATACAGTGCAGGCGGTGTACATAAGTATCTACTACAGTGTATACAGTTTCTACTACTTTTCTGGTGGTGTACGCAGTATCTAATACAGTGTGAACAGTTTCTACTACTTTTCTGGTGGTGTACACAGTATATAATACAGTGCAGTGATTGTAGAGTTTATAATACAGTGCAGGCGGTGTACACAGTATCTAATACAGTGTGTACAGTTTCTACTACACTTCTGGTGGTGTACACAGTACACAATACAGTATAGTCGTAGTACAGTTTCTAATACAGTGCAGGCAGTTTACACAGTATCTAATACAGTGTGTACAGTTTCTACTACACTTCTGGTGGTGTACACAGTATACATTACAGTGCAGCCATTGTACAGTTTCTAATACAGTGCAGGTGGTGTACACAGTATCTAATACAGTGTGTACAGTTTCTACTACTTTTCTGGTGGTGTACACAGAATCTAATACAGTGTGTACAGTTTCTACTACACTTCTGGTGGTGTACACAGTATACAATACAGTGCCGCCATTGTACGGTTTCTAATACAGTGTAGGTGGTGTACACGGTATCTAATACAGTGTATACAGTTTCTACTACTTTTCTGGTGGTGTACACAGTATCTAATACAGTGTGTACAGTTTCTACTACACCTCTGGTGGTGTACACAGTATACAATACAGTGCAGCCGTTGTACAGTTTCTAATACAGTGCAGACGGTGTACACAGTATCTAATACAGTGTAGTATGGTGTTACAATACACAAAATACATCATGTCCGGAAGGCCACCAAGGAGAGGCAGATGCTCACAGGCTATTAAAAGAGGGCAAGCAGCCTCTGTGTCTACAGTCAACAGTGGTGGTCATGGACATGGTGCATCCTCTGCAGGTGGCCATGGGGCATGCTTGTAATTTTTTGCTGCTGCTGGCCGTGTTATTGAGCCATAACATGCAGAAGAGTTGGTGGAGTGGATAACAAAGCCGTCCTCATCCTCCTCATCCTCTGTCACCCTGGCTCAGAGCAGTTTGCCTTCCAACGCAGCTGAAAAGCAGCCTATTCCCCAAGCTCCTTCTGTAGCCCCACCATCATACAAGGAGGAGTCCCTTGAATTATTCAACCACAGTGTCGGGTACATGCTGCTGAAGGATGAGCGGCGATTTGAAGGCTCTGATGTGGGTTCCCAGGTTGAGGAATGGGGTAACGTGAGCCTAGAGAGAGGGGGTGCAACAGAAGGACAAGAAACTGGCAGTCATGTTCCCCCAGCTGCAGCATACTGCCAAGTTTGCCACAGTGACGAGGAGGGAGGGGATGATGAGGTCACTGACTGTACTTGGTTGCCTGAGAGAAGAGAGGAGGAGGAGGAGGCACAAATCCAATGAGGCAGGATGTCCTCTAGGGTGCAGCTTAAGGGCAACCACCCTATTGCATCACAGCGCGGAGCTCTGCAGGTGCAGGGCGCTGCTGACTCCCCGCTGACTTTTAAAAGTTCCTTGGTGTGGGCCTTTTTGACACCTGTGCAGCAGATCACACAAATTGCTGTTTGCAACCTATGTCTGAAGTGGATCAAGCATGGCCAGAACAGCAGCCGCTAGGGCACCACATGCTTGACCAGACATATGACGACCTGCCATGCAGTCCATTGGCAACAGCACTTGAAAGACCCACATCAAAGAAAAAGGCAGCTTCTCCTTGCTCCTCATCTGGGATTTCTAACTCTACTATACCTCCAGTCCTCTCATAAACCTGCACTGAGAGGAATGACGATATAGCAATAGGTGTCTCAAGTACTTGCAGCCAATCTGCTAGCAGTACACCACCAATTGATTTTAGCAGGCAAATTTCCCTACCCCAGTTGCTGAACCGTCAAAAGAAATTCGGTCCCAGCCATCCACATGCTCAGCGTTTAAATGCTCGCTTGGCCAAATTGCTAGCACTGCAACTGCCTTTTCAGCTAGTAGACTCTGCTCCCTTTTGTGAATTTGTGGAATGTGCTGTACATCAGTGGCAGGTTCTAAAATGCCATTTCTTTTCACGGAAGGCCATTCTAGCTCTCTACCGACATGTGGAAAGCAATGTTTTGGCCTTGTTGGTCAGGGCGGTCAGCAGTAAGGTTCATATTATTGCTGACTCATGGTCTAGCAGGCATGGGCAGGGACGTGACCTTTCTTTCATGGTGCACTGGGTAACTCTGCTGGTAGCTGGAAAGGATGCAGGACAGGGTTCAGTGTTGTTGGAGCTTGTTCCGCCATGCCTCCAAAATGCTAGTGGTGACTCTGCCACAGTTCTCTCCTCCTCCACCTCCTCTTCTTCTTCCTCTATGGCCTCTTCTGCAGATTTGTCCTCTGAACCAGCGGTGCTCCATAAGCGTTCAAGGGGCTACGCAAGCAGTCAGGCTAAAAGATACCATGTGGTGCTTGAGTTGGTCTGCCTAGGGGACAGGAGCCACACTAGGGCAGAGATTCTGTCAGCTCTGCAGGGGCAGGTTAATAGGTGGTTGATGCCACACCAGCTTCAGCCAGGAATGCTTGTATGCGACAATGGCACCAACCTTCACTCCGCCCTCCGACAGGGATACTTGACCCATGTTCCATGTTTGTCACACATCTTGAATTTGGTGGTGCAGCGGTTCTTGAGCAGGTTCCCAGGCTTACAGGATCTCCTGAGGCAGGCCAGAAAAGTCTGTAGTCATTTCTGCCGGTCATACAATGCCAATGCTCGGCTGGCTGACATTCAAAGGGAATGCAACCTGCCCACCAACCGCCTCATTTGTAGCATGCCCACCAGGTGGAACTCAACGTTGGCAATGCTGCAGTGGCTGCACACACAACATAGGGCCATCAATGGGTACCCATGCGAGTATGGCACCAGGACAGGGTCAGGGGAGCTTGGATTCTTTTCGCCAAGCCAGTGGCTACTGATCAAGGATGCATGCACTGTCCTGTGACCATCTGAGGAGGCCACAAGGATGGTGAACAGCGAAAATGCATGCTTCAGTGACACTGTCCCTCAAGTCTTCCTGCTGGATCACACTTTGTGGAATCATGGACAGGAGACTTGAGGCAGAACAGCGGGAGGAAGAGAAGGACTTCCTTTCCTCTCAAGGCCCCCTTATCCAGATAGCATTCCTGAGGGCCCGCCAAACACACAGGAAGAAAAGGAGGTGGAGGAGGAGGAGGATTGTGTCAGCATGGATGTAGAGGATAATACTCAGCAGCAGTTTTCAAGGGATGGTTTTCAGTCCCCAGAAACCCAAGGAATTCTACGTGGCTGGGAGGAGATAGTTATGGATCATGTGACCCAGAGGACTCCAAATTGAATGTCTCTGCATGGCCTCCCTGATTCTGCAAAGCCTGCGAAAGTACCCTAGGTTTCGTGGTATCAAGGAGAGGGATCATTACTGGCTGGCAACCCTTCTTGATCCACGTTACAAGGGTAAGGTTGCAGAACTCACCCTGCCTTCGCAGAGGGAGCAGAGGATGAAACATTTTCAGGAGGCCTTGAAGAAAGGTTTGTGCAATGCATTTCCAGACCCTGGGAGGTTACCATTTCCAGGTGCTGAAAATGTGTTGCTGAGGCTTCGTTCAGTCAGAGGAAGATCGGTGGAGAAGGTGGCTGGCTGACAGATGCCTTTAAACTATTTTTCTGTCCTCAGCGCCAAGGTCTGATTGGTTCAAGCAACCATCGCCAGCATCTGAATGATATGGTGCAGGAATATCTAGGGGCAAGAGCAGACTTGGAGACCTTTCCAGCAGAGCATCCACTGGGTTACTGGGTCTTGAGGATGGACCACTGGCCAGAATTTGCTCAGTATGCAATTGAGCTACTGGCCTGTCCTGCATCCAGCGTGCTTTCTGAATGCACATTCAGTGCTGCTGAAGGGTTTATAATGGATCAAAGAGTGCGCCTGTCCACAGACTCTGCTGATAGGCTCACATTCATAAAAATGAATTAGTCTTGGATCAGAAGCTATCAAGCACCTGATGCTGATGTAACTGATTGAATTTGCTATGTGGGATCCCTTGAAGACTGCCTATGCTGACTATCCTATTCCTCCTCAATCTTGACAATGCTGGCTTCCAACAATATTTTTGGTTTAGGGCACCACCACCGCCACCCAAGGCCCAATTTTTTTAATTACAATTTTTGATCTAATATTTCACAGGAGGGCCCGTTCCTGCGCCCAACAAGGATACCTGTGAGGGGTTACAGTGTTGTGGCACCACCACCTAAGGCCCAATTTTTCTGCCCCTGTTTAACAGGGGCATGTAATTACATTTTTTGATATAATATTCCACAGCAGGGCCCATTCCTGCACCCAACACGAGTATCTGTAAGAGGTTACAGTGTTGTGGGACCACCACCACCACCCAAGGCCCAATTTTTCTGCCCCTCTTTAACAGGGGCATGTAATTACTATTTTTGAGATAATATTTCAACGCAGGGCCCGTTCCTGCACCCAACAAGAGTAACTGTGAGGGCTTACAGTGTTCTGGCGCCACCAAAACCAAAGGCCCAATTTTTCTGCCTCTGTTTAACAGGGGAATGTAATTACAATTCTTGATATAATATTTCACTGCAAGGCCTGCTCATGCGCCCAACAAGAGTAACTGTGAGGGCTTACAGTGTTCTGGTACCACCAACACCTAAGGCCCAGTTTTCTGCAGAGTATATAGGGCAGGCAAGATAGTATATATACTGCTGTTCAGAGTATATAGTGCAGGCTCCCCTTAATATCCATACCAGACCTGAAGGGCCTGGTATGGATTTGGGGGGGGGGGCATCCACGCCATTTTTTTAGGTATTTTTGGTATTTTTATCTATATTGCCAAGATCCGACAATACATTACAGCCGCAAGCAGTTTTAAATTACATTTTTTCCTTTAGAAATTTCATTTTGCTGTGGCACTGTTATAAACATGGGACAGATGCCCTACTTTACAGGCATACTAAGGACACTACCCATGCACGATATTTAAAGGAATATTTAATTTTTATTGTTTCACTTTAAGCATTATAAAAATCACTGCTCCCGAAAAAACAGCCGCTTTTAAAACTTTTGCATTGATACATGTCCCCTGGGACAACCCCAAACACTTTTTATGCCAATAAATTGCATATAAGCCTTTAAAATTAGCACTTTTGATTCTTCACATTTGCGTCCCATAGACTTTAACAGTATTCGCACAACTTTTTTGCCTGTTCGCAGTTCGCATATTCTGCTGCGAACCGAACCAGGGGGTGTTCGGCTCATCCCTACTCTGCATGAAACATCCACCAGAAATTGAACATTGCTGGAAAACATGGATAAATCCAGCACAGCCAATATATTTGGATTGACCATGTTTTTTTTTTTTTTTTTTTTAAGGATTACTGCTGTCTTAAATGAATAGTTAACCCCTTCCCGCCGACCGAACGCATATATGCGTACTCGGCTTTCCGGGGTTATACCGGGATGATGCCCGCAGCTGCAGGCATCATCCCATTACCGTTGTTTTCAGCGGGCGATCGGCTACCCGAGTATAACAACCGATGCGGCTAAAAGCCGCTCGGTTGTTATACCGGAGGAGCGGGAGGGGACATCCCCCCCTCCCGCTGCCTCCCGCCGCTGTTACCGGCCTCCCGTGCGATCGGGAGGCCCGGTGTCCGTTCCGCTGCCTTCGGCTGCCAGCGGCTTCGTTCCAGCCTTCTTCTTGTAAATGCGGAAGCGACGTCATGACGTCACTTCCCGTTTACTCGGCTGCCAATGGCGCCGAATTTAAAAAAGTACACAGTATTCAGAATCGCCGTTTTCGGCGATCTGAATACTTTGAAGTGTAAAGGAGGGATGGGGGGTCTTTTAGACCCCCCATCCCTCCATAAAGAGTACCTGTCACCACATATTACTGTCACAAGGGATGTTTACATTGCTTGTGACAGCAATAAAAGTAAAAAAAAAAAAAAAAAAAAAATTTAAACACAATTTATAAAGTACAAAAATAAATAAAAAAAAAAAAAAAAAAATTTTTTAAAGTGCCCCTGTCCCCGCGAGCTCGCGCAGCGAAGAAAACGCATACGGAAGTCGCGCCCGCATATGTAAACGGTGTTCAAACCACACATGTGAGGTATCGCCACGATCGTCAGAGCGAGAGCAATAATTCTAGCCCTAGACCTCTTCTGTAGCTCAAACCTGGTAACCGTAAAAAATTTTTAAAGCGTCGCCTATGGAAATTCAAAGGTACCGTAGTTCGTCGCCATTCCACGAGTGCGTGCAATTATAAAGGGTGACATGTTTGGTATCTATTTACTCGGCGTAACATCATCTTTCACATTATACAAAAAAATTGGGGTAACTTTACTGTTTGGATTTTTTAAAATTCATGAAAGTGTCACTTTTCCAAAAATTTGCGTTTAAAACACTGCTGCACAAATACCGTGTGATAAAAAATATTGAAACAATCGTCATTTTATTCTCTAGATTCTCTGCTAAAAAAATATATATAATGTTTGGGGGTTCTAAGTAATTTTCTAGCAAAAAATACGGATTTTAACTTGTAAACACCAAATTTCAAAAATAGGCTTAGTCATGAAAGGGTTAAAAATTGAATTATTATTTTCACAAGGATGTTTAGGAATGAATTATAATTTCATAAAAAAGAAATACTTATTTGTCCAATTGGGCCTACCAGATAAAATGATCTTAAGTTAAGCAAATGAAACCTTTCTATTTAAATGTTTAAAGGAAGTAAATGATTCCATATTTTGTGGGAATACCTGATAATGGACAATGGCAATGCCAATTAAACAGGCTCTGGTAACATGTACTGCTAATTGTAAACAGGCTTCATGTCCAGTTTCCTTTGAAAAGAAATTTCATGTGCACTCCAGGGCAAGTCTGTTCCTGATTGAAGTTCTGACTTTTGTTTTGATAATTTAAATGCAGCAGGCACTCTAGTCATTAAGTCAAATCAAATCAATGCACTCATGAGCAGTGCCATGTGTTCAATGTGCACCGCTGCCCATTAGACACCGCAGCATAGAGTTATTATGTGCTTGGAACACAAGCAGCTGCAAACAAGTGTGTACTTGACAAGACTTTTATGGGGTGTTGGGAAATTTGTCCTATGGTTAATGCTAATTATATTTTGACACATGTGCCTTAGACTGAAAGTGATGTGATAAAATTGAATTGATCCAACAATGATTCTACCCAAAGGAAAACATTATTTATTTTACATTTTTATTATAGTTTAAGAATTAGATGCATTGGATAAATCATAAAGACACATTTTGCAGATCTGATCACTTAGAAAATAGGAGAAAATGCCCTTTGCCAGGTTTATTATGCAAATTTAAACTTGAAAGTTACATTTTGTTTCATGGTGATATACACAGAGTAGAGCTGTTTCATTGATTTTAACCACTTTCCACCCACGCTATAGCTGAAAGACAGCTACATCGTGGGCTTACTTTGCTGGGGGGGGGCGTCATATGATGTCCTCCCGTTATCATGCTGCCTGCGCCCCCGCGGCATGCTCTGTGATTACCTGATCCTTCAGACTCAGCTGATCACAGGTCGAGGTAAATGGCCAATCACAGTGGCCCTTTACCATGTGATCAGCTTTGTCCAATGACAGCTGATTACGATGTAAACACAACCTGGTTATCGGCTTTCCTTTCCTCACGCTGACAGCATGAGGAGGGGGAAGAGAGCCAATAAACGTCTTGTGTTAAAGGGACATCTACACTGATAATCAGGGCACTGATCAGTGTCCTGATTATCAGTGCAGTCCCAACAGTGCCTACCAGTGCTGCCAGTCAGTGCCCATCAGTGCTGCCAATTAGTGCCCATCAGTGCCTCAGGGTCTTAAATGTTGTGTATATCTTTGGAAGGATTCGGGTAGCACAATAAACAAATTGAACTGGTATATAGTTTGCGTGGTACGTTATAGATCTATCCAAAATAGATTTTGCAGTGTTGCTGAATTCATTATATGTATACATTGTGACAATTTATGCAGCACTATACATATAGTACATTCACATCAGTCCCTGCCCTCAGGAGCTTACAATCTAAGATCCTTATTTCACATTCATACATACACATACTACGGCCAATTTAGACAGGAGCCAAATAACCTACCAGTATCTTCAATATATTTATTTTATCTGTTTGATGTAAAGTTATAGTTTCCATGGACTCACTTTTGGTTAGACACTCTTCATAACACCTTTTTCTTTCTTGGATTTTCTTTCTGGGTACCCCAATTTGGGTATCTCTGTTTAATAAGAGCAGCCCCACCAGGGCCATCGATAGAAAGGATTTGCCAATCTGCAATGTTGTATCACTGATTATCATTGTTCCAAGCTTCTCTGATACTTACTCTGGCCAGCAATAAAAACCTGTCAGAGGTCCTAATCCTCCCGAACTCTATCAAAAATTAAAAGAAACAGTAGAAACAGTTTTTTTATATTTGGTCTTAAATGGACTTTAATACTTCATTCCAGTAAAATAACAAAATTGGCATACTCATTAGATGAATTTGACAAAGGGGGCTTTTTTCATTACATCGATGTTTTATAAATTTTGCAGGCAGAATTAGGCTTTTTACAAATGCATCTTATCATTATTTAGCTTAAATTTGGGGGATTGGTACTTGTATAGGAACATGGATAGTTCAGGTTGGGGTTGCAATCACATTCCAACTTTTGGGAGTCCAATTGAAACTACCTAACTGAAGGAGAACACAATTTCTTTACCATTATCATTAGAAATTATGTATCTAAATTGGTCTGAGGTTTCTTCTAGGGGAAGCGACATGTACAGAATGAAAAGAATGTGATGAAAAGAGGTTTACCGGGCATTCCCACACTCTAACTGGTTTATAATGATGAGCTTGCAGCACAGGTCTCATAACTAGGGAAGGAAGAGCCCTGGAGAAGAGGATGCTCCTACTGGAAACATAATGACATACTATGGGCAGTATAGGAGTTAGAGCGGATGTAGAATTCATAATGAAAGTTGGGAGTTGAAGGTGCAGGAGGGGGCTGGGTGGGCATGTTAACAGCAGGTGTTGTTATAGGTTTTTTTTCTTTTAAACTACAATACAATGTACGAGACTTAAACTCAAGAGCCTTGGCCAATATGTTGCTTCAGGGCCTTGGATTGTCAAACTATGATACTGGAGAAAATTCATTAAAGGCCTATTCCAGCTTAAAGTGTGAGTAAAGTCAAAAAAATGTTATGGGTGGAGTGAGGAAGTGTTAAAAAATGCAGCCACTCAGCTAGCACAGTGGCTTAGTGGTCAGCACCCTCTGCTTCTCAGCACTGGAGTCATTGGTTTAGGAAACTGGCTGATATACAGTAGTTGGTAACGAAGTAAGCATAGAAAAGGGGTAACAATGGTAATAACACAATTTAGCATACAGGGTGATTAGTAATAAGGACTAGGCATAAGATGACACTTGGCATCCAGATTAGGATAAACAGTAGCAAGGTCACCGACATTGCAGCCAGGGGCGGCCTGTCCATTATGGGGGCCCGGCGCCAACCCCTATCCTCGGCATCCCCCTATATGCAATGGATCTATCCACTGCTGCCGCGGCCACCCCCTATTCATATGTCCGGCCCCTTTCGGGTCACCGGGCATATGAATTAGAGCAGCCAGGGTTTTTTTTCGAAGCACTGATTAGAGCCATAGGCTCTAATAGGCTTAAAAGTAGGGTGGACTCGGGACGCAGAGCATTGCGTCTGGAGCCCACCCAGGTGTGTTGCAACAGGAAATTAAAATTCCATAGCCATAGGCTCTAATAGGCTTAAAAATAGGGTGGACTCGGGACGAAGAGCATTGCGTCTGGAGCCCACCCAGGTGTGTTGCAACAGCGAATTAAAATTTGCTGTTGCAACACATCCTCCTCCCAGCCAATCGGGAAGCAGGTATGAAAACTGTTTCCCGATTGGCCAAAATGTCTGGCAATCCTATTGGACGCCTAGCGGTGGGAGGAGGAGAGAGGAGACACTGCGGAAGCTGCTCCAGGAGAGGACAACGGAGCAGCTTTCCCCGAGCCCGCCACGCTCTTACCGCCCGCATCCAAGGTAAGAACAGCGGGTGGTGGTGGGGGAGTGTGCAGCAGTAAGCAGTAATAAAGCTTGATTTACTGAATGCAGGAACTATACTGCTAAAGTGCATTCATGGTGACTATGCTAAGCCTAGACCGATTAGGTGTGCGCTGTCAATAGAAATAAAGGAAAGGGGAGAAGGGAACTTGCGGGATGGTTTTATGGGAGGGACAGTCCTTTATGGGTCTTTTAAAAAGCATTGATGCACTTCACAAAGGTTTCAATAAACTAGAATGCAGCATAGGTGCAGTAAAAATGCAACAAAGGTGCAGTATAGATGTGGTATAGATGCAATATAGGTGCAGTATAGGTGTGGTATACTCAATGTCTTGCCCCCAAAAACTCAGTCCCTGCTAGCAGCGTGAACAGTGGTCAGTGCCCTCTCACAAGTCTTTATAGTGTGGCTGTGATCTCTTGCTGTACAATCGGGGGGTCCTCTCATTCTCTCCACAGAATGCCTCCAGAGATTCAGCGATGGGAAGTAGAGTGTGAGAGAATACTCTGGTCTCCCTTTTGGCAGCAGCGCAGATGTGATCACTGCAGTCTGTACTTCACTGCCTCTCCATTGGCCTGGCCTCTCAGCAGTCTGGTCAATGTGCAGCAGATGTGCTCTCATTGATTTCCTCTGTGTGAAGAGATGCAAGAAGAACCTAGCTAGACAGTCTCAGAAAAGCATCTCCACTGCTCCTCGTTGCCCCAGTGTCCCTTGGGAATTATAGTGCAAAGGGTTCCTAAGCTCCACAATATGGATTACTTCCTGGACCTAAAATCCCATGATCCTCAGTGTTCTGCATAGGATTCCATAGGTTTTCTAGTTCTCCCTCTGCTGACTGATGGAGATGCAACACAATATTCAGCGTAACAGCAGAAAGTGAAAGTAAACTGATTCTAAATAGGGAGATGTCTCCTTGTCCATGCTTCTGTAGTCTGGCACCTGGCTAAATTCTGTAAGATGGATGTATTTCTCAGTATCTGTTCTTATTCTGTATGTATGGACTCTGCACATTAGAACTTCTCTTGTTTAGTAATTCTTATGCCCTCTATACACGGTTGGACATTGATCGGAAATTCCGACAACAAAATCCATGGATTTTTTCCGACGGATGTTGGCTCAAACTTGTCTTGCATACACACGGTCACACAAAGTTGTCGGAAAATCAGATCGCTCTAAACGCGGTGACGTAAAACACGTACATTGGGACTATAAACGGGGAAGTAGCCAATAGCTTTCGTCTCTTAATTTATTCTGAGCATGCATGGCACTTTGTTCGTAGGATTTGTGTACACACAATCGGAATTTCCGACAACGGATTTTATTGTCGGAAAATTTTATAGCGAGCTCTCAAACTTTGTGTGTCGGAAATTCCGATGGAAAATGTGTGATGGAGCCCACACACGGTCGGAATTTCCGACAACAAGGTCCTATCACACATTTTCAGTCAGAAAATCCGACCGTGTGTACAGGGCATTAGTATACCATATGATGTTATGTCTGCATGGATACTGCATGGAATAACTTCTCCTGCACACTGGAAGTGATATTTGGCTTATGTTTTTATTCACTTAGTGTAATGCACAACTCCTATGTCTGCTGAACAAGTAATTCTTTCCTGTGTGCGCTAAGCCACACCTCAAAAAAATGTATCTAAACCCAAATTGAAAAATGTTATTATGCACCAAGGAATGGCAGCCCCACAGCCTCCCTGGCACATCGCAGGGTACGCATCATCTAACCAGGTAAAAGACTTTTCTTTACTAGTATTATGCATGACACAGAACCCTGTTTTCAAGGCAAACCACCGTATACCTGACTGTAAATAGCACCATTGCTGACCACCAAACAATTTAGCCTATTCCAGAGTCCCATCTTCCAGTTGCACCAGTAACACCGGCACCACAATGCTATCCTCTCGCCAAATTTTTATGGGACCGGGAGGTCGCAGACCCAGATGCCACTAGTCTGGAAGACAACAATACCATACCTCAACACCTTCTCTCCACATGTATTATGTTTTTATGTTTTCACGGCAACCAAGGGGCTATCACAATTTTGGTCATTAAGTCCTCTCCAGGAATAATAACTCAAGCTTTACCTCCGCAGACCTTGCATAAACTGTATAGCCCCCACATACCCATATCCAGTAACATTACACCGGCTCCATTCCCCAACAAAAAAACAAAAAACAAAAGAGAGACACAACAAGGTGGAGGACAGCAGAAACTATAAATGTCTCATCTCTTGCACAAGTTCTTATGCCCCTGAACTATGACTAACACCCGCTTCCGCGGGTATGCGAATCATGAAAGCCGATGTCGTCTTCTTGCAGGAGACCCACTTTTGCACAGTCTACACCCAAACTATGGAACCACTTCTTCCCACAAAGCTTCCACGCTACCTCTCCAAACACAAAATCAGAGGGGGTTTCCATACTCTTCTCTAAAAATGCCCCCATCCAAGTATCCGATACCCTCGTAGACGATCAGGGCAGATTCAGATTTCTTAAAAGGGTATTCAACAATAGGCGGATAACATTAGCTAACATATACAGCCCCAACTCAGCCCAGGTTCCTTTCTTTTGCACAACACCTATCCACTTTTCAAGAGGGAACGGTGATCCTAGGGGCTGACTTTAATGTCCCGTTAGACCCTCTGTTAGACACCTCCTCAGGCACTTCTCACATGCCTTACAGAGCGATTAAACAAATCAGAAAATGCCTTCAAGATCTATTACTACACAACACATGGCGTATCCTCCACCCTAAAGAAAAAGATTTTACTTTTTTTCCCAATTCCGCATAATAGATACTCCCATCTCGATTATGTTTTCGTCACGCAACAAGACCTCCCAAATCTGGCAAAGGCAACAATAGAACCCATGACACTATCCGATCACCACCCCATTTCAATCATACTCTCCTTCCCCGACAATAACACCCCTGATACTTCAAAGATGACTCAGTGAGAAGCACACAAATGTGTAGAGAGGGGAAAACTCATTTCTCTATCTGCAGCAATCAAAAAAGAGAAAACTGCCAAACTTGCAGACCTGTTTGTCAAACTCAAAACACTTGAAGCAACACACAAGCGTACATTAACACAAAGCACCCACGTAGAACTCATCAAGACTCGCACACGCATACAAGAAGAACTAGGTCAAAATTTTAAGAAAAAATTAATTCTCTCACAGAAACTTTTTTATGAATATGGAAACAAATCAGGTCACCTACTAGCCCAATCATTACATTCGAAGAAAGATAGGAACACAATACACCATCTGCACCATCTCAAAGGGCAAAACACTTAGGAAAAATGCTGACATAGCACACAAATTCAAACAATACTATTCCTCCCTGTATAATATCAAGGCTAACTCCCCCAATACTCCCCCCACCCAGGAAAGACAAAATGAAATCCACTCATTTCTGACCAAATTTTCCAGAGGGAAAATCCCAACAGACACCGCTGAAACACTTGAATCTCCGATCACCCCAACAGAATGGAAGCAGGCAGTTAAACAACTAAAACCTGGAAAGAGCCCAGGCCCAGATGGGCTCTCCGCAGTTTATTACAAAACGTTTACAGAGAACCTTCAATCCCTATTTCTTAATGCCTTTAACTCCCTCTCTCCTTCAAACTCCCTCACACGCGGCATGCTAGAAGCACACATAACAGTAATCCCCAAAGAAGGAAAAAACCCAACAAACAATAGCAACTACAGACCGATATGACTGTTGAACGTAGACATAAAAACCTTTTCCAAGATATTAGCAAATAGACTCTTACCCTTCCTCCCTTCCCTCATTTCCCCAGATCAAGTAGGTTTTGTCCCTGGGCGAGAAGCCAGGGACAATACTATAAAAGCAATAAATCTACACCACCTGATGACACAAACCGGGGAAAAGGGTTTTTTCTTGTCCTTAGTAGGGATGAGCTTCGAGTACGAGTCGAACTCATGTTCGACTCGAACATCGGCTGTTCGCAAGTTCGCCAAACAGCGAACAATTTGGGGTGTTCGCGGCAAATTCGAATGCCGCGGAACACCCTTTAAAAGTCTATGGGAGAAATCAAAAGTGCTAATTTTAAAGGCTTATATGCAAGTTATTGTCATAAAAAGTGTTTGGGGACCTGGGTCCTGCCCCAGGGGACATGGATCAATGCAAAAAAAAGTTTTAAAAACGGCCGTTTTTTCAGGAGCAGTGATTTTAATAATGCTTAAAGTCAAACAATAAAAGTGTAATATCCCTTTAAATTTTGTAGCTGGGGGGTGTTTATAGTATGCCTGTAAAGGGGCGCATGTTTCCCATGTTTAGAACAGTCTGACAGCAAAATGACATTTCAAAGGAAAAAAAGTCATTTAAAACTACTCGCGGCTATTGCATTCCATACCAGGCCCTTATCCGAGCACGTAACCTGGCAGGCCGCAGGAAAAGAGGGGGAACGAGGGAGCGCCCCCCCCTCCTGAACCATACCAGGCCACATGCCCTCAACATTGGGAGGGTGCTTTGGGGTAGCCCCCCAAAACACCTTGTCCCCATGTTGATGAGGACAAGGGCCTCAGCCCCACAACCCTGGCCTGTGGTTGTTGGGGTCTGCGGGTGGGGGGCTTATCGGAATCTGGAAGCCCCCTTTAACAAGGGGACCCCCAGATCCCGCCCCCCCGTGTGAAATGGTAAGGGAGTACAAAAGTACCCCTACCATTTCACTAAAAAACTGTCAAAAATGTTAAAAATGACAAGAGACAGTTTTTGACAATTCCTTTATTTAAATGCTTCTTCTTTCTTCTTTCTTCTATCTTCCTTCATCTTCTTCTTCTTCTGGTTCTTCTGGCTCTCCTGGTTCTTCCTCTGGTGTTCTCGTCCAGCATCTCCTCCGCGGCATCTTCTATCTTCTTCTCCTCGGGCCGCTCCGCACCCATGGCATGGGGGGAGGCTCCCACTCTTCTCTTCATCTTCTTCTCTTCTTCATCTTCTTCTCTTCTTCTCTTCTTCTCTTCTTCATCTTCTTCTCCGGGCCGCTCCGCATCCATGCTGGCATGGTGGGAGGCTCCCGCTGTGTGACGCGTCTCCTCTTCTGACGGTTGTTAAATAATGGGGGGGGCCACCCGGTGACCCCGCCCCCCTCTGACGCACAGGACATGACGGGGCTTCCCTGTGGCATTCCCCGTGATGTCACAGGGAAGTCCCGTCAAGTCACCATGCGTCAGAGGGGGGCGGGGTCACCGGGTGGCCCCACCCCCGTTATTTAAGAACCGTCAGAAGAGGAGACGCGTCACACAGCGGGAGCCTCCCTCCATGCCAGCATGGATGCGGAGCGGCCAGGAGAAGAAGGTGAAGAAGAGAAGAAGAGAAGAAGATGAAGAAGAGAAGAAGATGAAGAGAAGAGCGGGAGCCTCCTCCATGCCATGGGTGCGGAGAGGCCCAAGGAGAAGAAGATAGAAGACGCCACGGAGGAGATGCTGGACGAGAACACCGGAGGAAGAACCAGAAGAGCCAGAAGAACCAGAAGAAGAAGAAGATGAAGGAAGATAGAAGAAAGAAGAAGCATTTAAATAAAGGAATTATCAAAAACTGTCTCTTGTCATTTTTAACATTTTTGACAGTTTTTTAGTGAAATGGTAGGGGTACCATTTCACACGGGGGGCGGGATCTGGGGGTCCCCTTGTTAAAGGGGGCTTCCAGATTCCGATAAGCCCCCCGCCTGCAGACCCCCACAACGACCGGCCAGGGTTGTGGGGATGAGGCCCTTGTCCTCATCAACATGGGGACAAGGTGCTTTGGGGGGCTACCCCAAAGCACCCTCCCAATTTTGAGGGCATGTGGCCTGGTACGGTTCAGGAGGGGGGCCGCTCTCTCGTCCCCCCCTCTTTTTCTGCGGCCTGCCAGGTTGCGTGCCCGGATAAGGGTCTGGTATGGATTTTTGGGGGGACCCCACGCCGTTTTTTTTTTTTTTTTTAATTTTGGCACGGGGTTCCCCTTAAAATCCATACCAGACCTGAAGGGTCTGGTATGGAATTTAGGGGGACCCCCACGTCATTTTGTTTTTATTTTGGCCGGGGTTCCCCTTAATATCCATACCAGACCTGAAGGGCCTGGTATGGAATTTGGGGGGACCCCCACGTCATTTTTTTTTAAATTTTGGTTCGGGGTTCCCCTGTGGGGAATTCCCATGCCGTTTTTATTAATGAACTTTTATGTGTATTGTCAGACCGGCAATGCAATGGCCGCGAGTAGTTTTAAATGACTTTTTTTCTTTGAAATGTCATTTTGCTGTCAGACTGTTCTAAACATGGGAAACAAGCGCCCCTTTACAGGCATACTATAGACACCCCCCAGCTACGAAATTTAAAGGGATATTACACTTTTATTGTTTGACTTTAAGCATTATTAAAATCACTGCTCCTGAAAAAACGTCCGTTTTTAAAACTTTTTTTTGCATTGATCAATTTCCCCTGGGGCAGGACCCAGGTCCCCAAACACTTTTTATGACAATAACTTGCATATAAACCTTTAAAATTAGCACTTTTGATTATTCATGTTCGTGTCCCATAGACTTTAACAGTGTTCGCGTATTCAAATGAACTTTTTTCCTGTTCGCATGTTCTGGTGCGAACCGAACAGGGGGGTGTTCAGCTCATCCCTAGTCCTTAGATGCGGAGAAGGCGTTTGACAGAAGTTTTGAAAACTATAGATTTAGGCACACGCATGTTAAATTTCATAATGTCTTTATATTCTAACCCCATGGCCAGAGTGAGAGCAAACAATACTCTGTCAGACGCCTTCCCCATCTGTAATGGCACAAGACAGGGGTGTCCCCTGTCCCCTATCCTTTTTATCCTCACGCTGGAACCTTTCCTCCAGAAGTTACGTCTAAATTTGGACATCAAAGGAATATAAACTGTCCATGAGGAATACAAATACGCCACCTTTGCGGACGACATATTATTATTCCTTACAGAACCCCTAACCACTATACCCGTACTATTGTCAGAATTTCAACACTTCCAATCCTTATCCAACCTTAAGATCAATTTCTCTAAATCATTCGCCCTCAATAACTCCCTTTCTGCACACCTAGTGACCCAATGCAAAGACAATTTTCAATGTCATTGGAAGACAGACTCGATCACTTATCTAGGAATTCAGCTTCCCTCCAGACACTCCGATCTGTATGTAAAGAATCATCTACCCCTCCTAAACAAATTAACTACCGACCTCAAAAATTGGAACAAGCCCATCTTTTCATTGTTTGGTAGGGCCGTGATCCTAAAAATTAATGAATTACCTAGATTGCTATATGTCTTGCAGACGATCCCGATCCGTGTCCCACCAGCCTTTGTTAAGGCCTATAAAACTATCTGCACCACATTCCTTTGGAGTGATCGAAGACCCAGAATTAGTTTCTCACAACTTACTCGACCAAAACGACTGGGAGGGATAGGACTCCCAGACTAGCACAATTATTATACAGCTATACACCTCTCCAGAATTGTAGACTGGAATGTACATTCCCCCTATAATGACTGGGTTTCGTTGGAAGACTCATTCTCTACACTTCCCATAGCTTCTTTACCATGGATGGTTCCAAACCATTTTCCGGTGGCAATCAGGCAACACCCACTGATAGAACCAACATTACATTTCTTCAGGAAGCTGTGCGCCCAAACCGCCATATATCTTTCACACCAGGACCCCTAACTCCGATAAAATCAAATCCTGACTTTCCCCTAGGGATGTCCTGCCATTTTCTTTCAGATATCTGGCCTTCAGACCATATCCGAATTCATCAATTCTTTCACAGTGGGAAACTTCTCTCTGTCTCGCGCCTTGCTGATATGACTGCTAAACCTCCTCCGTGGACATACTTAATGATTTCTCACTACATAAAAACTCTAGACAAGAACTTATACTGCTCAAGACAACTAACCCCCTTCGAAAGGCTTTGCACCCAGGAATCTCCCCAACGACACCTTATAGCTACCACACACAATCTCCTCTTTGCAGACATTAGCCCTAGGGAAAACAATGCCTGTAAACGCTGGGAGGAGGATCTTTCGCTTTCAGATGAGAAATGGGAACAAATCTTCCTAAATATACATAAAGGTTCAATGAACATTACTACGCAAGAAAATGGATATACAGTCCAATCTAGGTAGTACCACATACCAGCCCTCCTAAACAAAATATTCCCATCTATTCCAGATACATGTCGGAGATGCCAAAAAGAAAAGGGTACCTTATTACACATTTGGTGGACATGCACCCCACTTCAAGCATTTTGGAGGGAAATGTGCCGTATCATCTCCCAAGTAACTTCATTTGAACTAAACCTTTCCCTGGATCAATTCCTCCTCCACAACTCTCCCATGTCACATAGCTCCTACCACAAATCCCTCACAATGCATATGATAAACGCGGCAAAACAATGTATCCCCCTACTCTGGGGTTCCTCCCAAATACCCACAACCAAAGAATGGTTTTGCAGAATACATAAAACCGCTGAAATGGAGGAGCTGATTCATATATCATGGGATACTCCATCAAAATTCTACAAAAAATGGGCATGCTGGATACACTTCCAGTCAACACCAGCATACTCAAACGCAGTTAAATCAATGGTATAAAGTGACGACGATCACCATGATAAATCCCAAACATTCTCCCTCAAGAGAAAAGGGCTTAGTGACAAAACATGAACAGCCCAATGCTCAATTTATCTGATGCCCCCGGTCAAGCTACTCCTAGTCGCTCCCCCAAGACACTTTGAATTATAAACAGACACCACTCCCTCTCTTGCACAACTGGAGGGGGTGGTCATCGACGGACTCCCCTCTCCGTTCCCCTTCTCTACTCTTTTGTCTATCTCTCCTTCTTTTCTACTCTCTCACCCCCCTTATTTTTTGTGTGTTTCCCCACCCCCTCCCCCACTTCCCTCATCACTCCCACTCCGCTCCCACTTCCCCTTGCCAATCTCCCTTGTCCCTATATTATAATACGATCCCCAACCCAAGCATTATACAGATTCTCTACATGGCTTCAATTCACTTCATAAATTCCCTAGCTGTGCTTGCTCACGACCGCACATGAACTTACAGTACAACAAAGCAACGCACCTCTCGCCACTAAACCCCTTAACCACCTCGAGATAAGGCAACGGAGGGCCTATTTTTTTGTACTTGAAATATCCTTACATTCCCTCGAACAGTCCTAGAAACCTGACAGTAGTTGCGCACCAAAAACACCCCAGTCACGGTCATCGCATGATCAAATAATGTGAACCATACCACAGGGAACAAATGGCCAAGACACATACCGTACAGGTTTTTGCTGAAGTGATAAAAATTTGTTCTTGTAATATAATATTTCTATTCTAATCACCATTTATGTATAACAGTTATCTGAGAATGCTGTAAACGTTTACTTTTTCTCAAATTAAAAACTTTTTCAAAAAAAAAAAAAAAAAAAGAAAAATGTTATTGCTTACCAGTTCTTAGCCAAGCTGCCTGCATTTGTTTTCTTTTTTTCAGGCTCCCCCCCCCCATATTTTCACCTGGTAATCTTGTACACAAAACACTTCCTATCCTTTGCTCCACTCAGTCCTTCATTTTATCCATGGAGGTAGCTGTTCTTCCCCATGACATGGCTACCTTTACACATACCTCACTTATATACTTAATGATACATAAGTGATTAAAACCTTTTATCTATATATGAATCAACCCATGAAATTAAGGACGAATGATACCTGTTCGAAAAGGGTAACAATCTAATTTATTTAAACTTACTATTGTACAGAAAAGAAACTTGTGTTAATATGAGATTAGCAACTATAACATAAATGATACAACCTTAAAAACAACAATGTTACCAATGATAATAAATATTGCTATAATGGTCATACCCATGCTATCAAGAGATTAATAAGGTATTGCGGCCAAATCCTACGATAGAAAAGGTTACAGGAGAGAAAAGAGACATAGAGATACATTGTATGGAGAAGTCTTACGTAACCATCCTGCATCTAGACCGTCCGCCGGAGAGAGCTCGCCTCTCCAGGTTTTTGGTTGTATATTGTTAGAACCCACTCCCACTCAATCAGAACTCAGGGTCACCTCATTGGTTCAGAAGTGGCATTGAATCCTGATTGGCTACCCCTGAAGCCTAAAGTTTATTGGTTAAGTTGGCTTAACTTCTGCTTTAAACATTAGACTCTCTGGTGCCTCTGAGTCTGCCTTAAACCAGTTAGCTCTGTTTGAACTCAATATAACCAATTCGGAAATTAGCATGTCAAAAGACCCCCCATCCAGGTGGTGAATTATCACCTGCCTAAAACATTCAACAGCTTTTGAGAACCAGGAAAAATCTAAACTGGGCTCAACCTGATATCACAAAATATAGTACTTTTATTAGAGAGTTCCCCTGAAGATATAAATATGGATTGCAAAATCTCCACCACAGTCCCCCCTGAAGTTCATTCTTGAACTTATGTCCTCCTTCAATGATCTTGCACCCACCCACAACAGCCCAGAAGCCCCGACCCTTCCCCACCACCACTGCGGCCTCCTCTTCCTTTCTTGAACACGCAGGAACTCCTCAAAGTAGGCTTAAGATAGCAAAGAAATCCTGGTCCTTTGGAGACTTCACATCCAAACCATGAGTGTCTGTATTGCAATGTTTCATCACTCCTCTGCCTTGGAGGAGCGGAACTCCAACATTGATGGCGGGATCCTGGCATATCTAGTCCTGTATCTATGTAAGACCATGTAATGGTTGCATCGATTGGATCGGACCGCGAGACAGCACTTTTCAGCATGGTGAAGGAAAGTCCAGGAAAGTCTTATTCGTGACACATTTATCTCAAGAAATAACTTGGTGGTCGCTGCTTCTTCAGGTGGGGTCGGGCGGGTCTCCAGACAGTCGTGCATGAATACAGAAAGAGAGAGGAGAACGTTAGTGTACAGAGAAATGCTGGACAGGAACAGAGTGTTGGCCATTAAGACTAAATACTCATAAAGGGTGTAATGTGGACGAGTAGAGTGGGTTCCCACAGGGTACAGAGTCTGAGCAACAGCCAGTATCATCCATGGCCCTTGATGGTAGGGATAGACAATACTGTCTGTTATTGCCAGGTCCCTGGGTTCACCACACCTGCTCACGGGGCTCAGGTTAAAGTAGTAGGTAGACTAGGGGAGGTGAAATTACATTAAGACATAAAACTGGATGTCCAGGGATACTTTAGTTAAAATATGGTACTTGTGGGCAGGCAAAGTCTTTTTTTAAAGAAAAATGATATGACTGATGTCTTAGTTACATTATCTTGAGAAGATAAATGATAGAAACCAAAGGAAAAACTTAGAGAGCATAATATTAAATAAGAAAAAGGAATAGAAGAGAGGTGAGTAATGAAAATGAACAGGAAAAATAGTGGGAATAGTAATGAAAAAAAGAACAAAAAAGAGAAAAAAACTACAGATTGAACGCTGCTCCAACCAAGACTGTTAAAGAGCCTTGAATCTGTATATAAAAAAATGAATACATTGGTTAAAAAAAACATAATAAAAAAATAAAACAAAAAAAACAAAAAAATGTTTTTAAAAAAAAAAACTCCTCTCCCATTAACAGTATTTTTGCAGGTCAGGTACACAGATATTAACATCAAAAGGGAGGGGAAAAAAAAATAAAAAATAAAAATAATAAAAAAAAATGATTGAAACTTTTGGAATTTAGGTAAACCTGACTGCACTTTATTACTAAAAATTGAAGAGGCTTATCCCTGGAACAAGAAAATATAGTTCTAGGGTCCTCTCTTAAATGCGCAACTTCTTTGTACTGGTCTGGATTGGATATGGCTTCCTCAGAGATTTGTTTCTGAGTTAGTGGCCTTTCTGTTCCTTGAGAGATGATACCTTGTTGAGGTACACATTCTCATAGCTTTGGCATTCATTCTCCTGATAGTAACGCACATTATTACCTGCATCAGGAAAAGCAATAAGGCTGCACAGGTTAGGACAACAACAGGGTGGAGCAAAATGTTTAGGAAAGCTGTAGCGTTCGGACTATACCCAAATAAACTTTCCCACCAGGAAATCTTAGCATCTGCGTCTAAAGCGTGGGATACTTGGATCAGTCTATTTTGATCATGGGTGAGTCGTATGGTGGCTTGTTTTTCAGCATCTCCTAGTACATTTAATATTTCATCCTGTTGTCCGAAATCCATCAGCCAAGCTTTTAACTCAGCCCCAAATCCCAGAGGAAGTTTCTGTAGGTGTAAGGGGATGTCAGGTTTGCTATAAAACCTTTCTTCAGGGGTGATCGGGGTACAACCCGGTGTTCCTGCTATATCCATGCCACGGGCCAGAGGAGGTGTACTATAGACTCCCCGAGGTAGTGTATCCTGCTGAGTACCATTTAACCTGATGCTGAAAACAGTGCATCATTAGACATGAGATACTAGCACCAGTACCCTGGTCTCCAGTCTCAAGTAGTTTTAACTTTGTTTAGGACCAGTTGGGACACTACCCCGGCATCCATTAGACATGACCCCCCCCCCCCCCCCTTGTGCCAGCTTTATTGCCTTTTCCCATAGCACTCATCAGTACCAGTCATCTGAGGCTGTCCATACTCAAACCGTCAGAACAAGATGGACTCCAGGGTGTAATCCAGTAGAGTCTGATAGGATAGTACCCAGATTGACCGTGATATCTGCACAATGTTCCATCCCTGCCATTAGGGATGAGAACAGTGCAAGTAAGATTTTTGACGATCCTGGAACTGAGTCATCCACCAATCTATCACGACTCATAGGCAACCTGGATACTACCCCCCCCCCCTGTCTGTCCTTGCAACGTGATGCTGGACAGAGCAAGTTGGCTTTCCTAACCCCTTCCCTGATATGTAGCACAAGACCCCCCCAATGTGATCCTGAATATCTCCAGCTCCATAGTGTTTTAAGGTACCCAGTGCCCCACCTCCAGCTCCAAAGACAGTCTCAATTAAGCCTCTCTTTCCTAAGGATGGGAAATAGTCAGAATACCCGGATTGAAAACCACCTGCCACCAGGTACACTTGTCTCTTCATAGAGGTTGCACACCTTATGGGGCACTGGTCTTCCTGTCATGCAGGACACAGACCACTAGTTAAGGTACGCAAGGAGTCTAGGACAGGAAGGACACCTATGGGTATCCACTGAGGAGAATACAGCGTGCCCACACAACTCCATCCCTGTGCCTGGATTTCAGAGACCATGCCCAGGGTATACAATGCACCACTACCTATGGTTAGGTTCAAAGAACCCTCTAGTTCCCTGACTAACGTTACATCGGTATTCCTTAGGACACAGAAACAAACTCGTCTATGTCCCAAATAATACCCAGGTGCTTCCTTCCCAGCAATGACCTCTCCATCCAGAACACAGAGTGCAATATATACAATCTTCCTGCACAACTCTTCTCCAGGCTCTCCCAAAACTATACACTCTCAACTTGTATGCCATCAGGCAGGCCCTCATACTACACATCTGAAGGTAAATCTGAAGGAAATTGGAAAACAAAAAATTGCATAATGTGTATCCAACTCGAGGAACTTCTGCTACCAAACACAACTGGCCAAAGGGCAAAGAAATATCCCTTGCAGCACTGAGGCGCCGGGATCACTGAACAGTAGTGGGTACACGAGCCGACCCTTTAAAGCCAGGAAACCCAATTATCGAATCTGAGAAATAAAACACCAATAAAATTTAGTAATAAATATTCCATTTTCCTCCTAGAAACAAAATAATCCAATGGTTATATACCTGTAACAATACATTAGCATATGAAACACAAATATACATTACATTACATTACATAAACAGTGCACTTTTTTTTTTTAAGATACCAAAAAATTGTTGAGCTCAACTTATCATTAATATGTATTACTTAATACACATTAATACCACGTGGATTTTTTGTTTTATGGTATACCAATAATTCCCAAAAAAAATTTATTCACCATGGTTGAAAAAAATTAGCAATCCGAAAAAAACCTTTTAGCAGTACCATTTGTCAACAGATGATAATACCTCACCACAAAGAACCTCTCCAGTACTGTTTTCCTGAAAAACAAACCCATTTTAGTACATGTATCTTTCAATTCACTAGTACAGATAATTATCTTGGCTCAGGTCATTTGCATGTCAATACAGTTCGCTGCACCTTTTCACAGACCTGGTGAGAAAGAAGGGTGGTCATTTGGGTGGGCTGTCAGCAGCTGAGAACAAACGTTACACAACACGACATATATTGCATATTCCACACACACACACAAATGGCTAGGTTATAGATGAACTCTGGACATCACACATCAGCATGTTTTCTATAATACCCTGTACTTCTTCTTAAACCCATAACATCTGTTTGGTAAGGTTAAAATTCTTTCAGAGATCCATCCCATTTCATTAGCCCCTTCTCAGCCTGTATGGATGCATTCTCAGGAGTTTGGAATGATTTCTCCTTAAATCCCATAGTAATAACATTCACTTCCTCTGTTTTATTTGCTGACTCCAGCCTCCATATAAATAACGTGTCTTTTTCATATGGCCGTGTCATCTTTCTGTGGTGAGCAAGGTACAGATTTTCCCAAGCTGTTGGCTTAAAAGTACCTCTTTTAAAATACTTCTTCCCAGTCCAACGATCCCAATCTTGCAAATATTTCACAACCCAAGGTCCATATCTATCTATAATCTCTTCCCTTGGGGTCATTTGATAGGGTTTACCCCATTCAAACCCCCTCTTTGAAGCGATTAGATTACCCATCCTTTACGGACTCCGGACCTTGAACTGATTCCCCAACCTTTTTACAGGTTGCCTTTACTTCAGAGGTAGCTACTCTCTGACCAAGAATTGGGTTGACAGGTACCGCCCCTGTCACCCTTGCCGATTTTTTTTTTTTCACTACTTGTCAGAACAATTTTTTTTTCCGGACTCTGCGTACAGAGAACCCCGCGCTTTACTTTCGGAGCGGTTATGGTTTGCGCCTTTATCACGATAACCGGCCCCCGCATTCCGGTTATTTTACACGGCCTGAGCGGGCTGCTAGCGTACTACTCCTAATGTTCTCTGTTCTGACTATAGTCCTTCAAAAAAAATAGCGTGGAGATTTTCCAAACTATAATAGTTCAATCTCCCCCGTGGACTTTTCAGAGGTATTCTAAAGGAAATGCTTAACGAAGGGCTATTACTTCTGTTATCTCCATAATGATTAACATAAACTTGGATAATCAGGACCCTATGGGTGCTTGTAGTACAGGAGGCAGTTAACTGATGCACACCTAAGTTCAATATGATTGGTATCAGTTTACAATATAGCCAGTGTATACAGGTCTAATTACAAAGCTCACCATCCACAGTTAGTAGTTTACAAAGAGACAGATCCATACTAGGGCTGAAACAACTAATCGACTAATCTACAACCAATCGACCACAAAATCATTCGACTACTACCAATCAATCAGCCGGTAACACAATGGAGGTTAAAAAAACAAAAACAAAATGAGCCCTCTATAGTACAAAAAGAGCAAACAATCGCAAACGTAAATATAACTTTCATCGTTCTACAGTAAAAAAATGAACCCCTTACAGTAGTGACTATCTGCTCCCCCCTGCACCCCAAAGGGCCAACCCTAACCTTCTCAACCCCATTATGTTAATAAACGTCTTAGACCTGGTTCACATCTATGTGCTTTTCTGGTGCCTTTTGCAGAAACACACTACAGTTCATTCACATGGCCTCCCATGAGACACGTTCACATACATGCCCCCCCCCCAGCATATTTGGAAAGGGTCGGGGACTCCCTCCTTAATGCAAAACAGCGCCTCTTCTGTTCAATACACTTCAATGGAGAAGCTGCAGAAAACATACAATGCACCCCTGCAGCAACCCGTGTCCTCCAATCTGACCTACAACAACCTGGCCAGAAAAAAACAAAAACGCAAATTGCAGCAAAATCACATGCAAGAAAATCGAAAACGCACAGCAAAAAGCACTGCAGAAATAGATAAAAAACAAACTGCATAGGCGTGCACCGAGCCTCATGCTGGCCACACAGATCAATTTTCAGACAGGAATATTCAGACGAAAAATCTTTGTACCTTTTGCTGAATGGAAAAAAATGTTTGAAATTTTAACTTGTTTTTAACATTCTGTTTTTAAAATCAATGTAATTTCTGAACGAAAACCACATACACTGTCTGACAATTCCCTTGACCAAGAAGTTCCCTATTTATCTCCAAATCTTCCCATCACTGTGGTTAAAAATAAACGTCGACCCGACCCCGCTAACGATTAGAAAATCAAACGAACGCTCCCAAAAATGACACCCTTCTTAAAAGAAGACATTGTTTTTTTTTTGTTTAAATAAAAAAATTTGATCTCTGAGTCTGATGATATCAGCCAGACTCACCCCCCACAGTACACACAGCATATCTCTCCTCTAATAGTCCACACAGTACATCTCTTCTGTCTGCCACTCCCAGAGTGCACCAAACATCCTGCTCCCTAACCATAACTGCATAGAGATATCTAAGAATAAATTGCCCCTTACTAAACTCTTGCAGGATATACAATACAAGCCTCAAAACAATGAATTGCCCTCTGAAGAACTCTAAAAATATTTTAAAAACATGCACCGCTAAAAGTACAAAAAACTCAGTTAAAGCTATTAAATTCAATGCAAAGTAGACTGGATGGCTACACCCATACAAAGGAATTGTAGCAGCTTCCCCTCTGGGATGATTTACAGGCTAGAAAGCACAAAATCCTTAAACTGCACCTCTCAAAATGGCCGCCGACCATGGCCTCATGGTGTCTACAACAAAAGCCCGGCCACAACAAAAGGGTGCATTTTCCCACCAAAACAGAAATCCAATACAAAAATCGCCACTCTTCTACTGAAGAGTTGACAAAAAGTACAAACACAGAACACCTACAAAAGCTTACATTCACTTACAACAGAAATAATGCCTAGAAACAAAATGGTGGCTCATGTCACATGGTTTCACACACAAAGGAATGGTGGCTACACCTTCCCCTATAGAATGACCCACAGGCCAAACAGCACAAACAAAAGCCAGGCCACGACCACATGGTAGACTACAGCAAGATGGCCGATGAAAACCACAGCACAGTCACATGGTAACAAAAAAAGGAAATGGCAGAGGAAGGCCAGGCCACAACAAAATGGCGAATTTTCCAGACAAAACTAAAATTTCTCCCTACAAAATTACACATTTAAGATACTAAATGAACACTTACAAACATTTCATTCTGCATACCACTAGGGACCTTGGCAGGCCTCAAATACAGGCTCTCCAACCAAACAACACATCCGAAAAAGCCAAAAGTTACATAAAACATAAACTGGTAGTTGCAAATGAACATCGAGCCACAGTCTCACAGCGACCACAAAATGGCCAATGAGAAAAAGGGCACACTAAAACACCAACACGTGAAATGCAATTGTTGATCCTGCTAAATCAGACTTCTTCACTAGACTCCTTTCTCCACAAAGACTGACTACACATTTGTAAATGCACACTTAACCATAGACACACAGTTTAGGAACAGTTCCACTGAAAAGTATGTAATCTCGCCGCACAATTGAGAGTGCACACTTAGCAACACATGCTTTACAATGAAACAACAACGCCACAATATAACACAGCTCAAACATACCCACTTTTCTCAAAGAAAGTTCAATCCTTCTTCTGGCATCAGCTTTCACAGAAAAAACATCTCAGAAATACAAACAGCGTTTCTGGGATCCTGAGACCATCCCACCCACAGTGAATGCTTGCATGGTCTTTTCATCTCAAAAACAAAAAGAAACCCTCCTTCTTCCTATTGTGCACAGGGAGTAGCCCTTTCCACATACATATCCTAATGTAACAACCTTGGAACAGCGAGCCTGGCTGCCCATCCCCCGTGCATGGCCACAAACATGCAGTTGCTCACAAAACCCACACATTGCAGTTTGCAACTAATCCCACATCTATAATCATACACAATATACAGTTTCCATTTCTATTTCTCATATGCATTATTCAAAATCAGTCTCATCAAAGAATTAGCATAGACAAAAGGTAAAGTTCTAATAAGTTTTTTTAGTCTGGGTATTCAGATGGGAGACAGGTAAACACAAAACCAGCTCTGTCTTCCATACAAGAATCATATTCACCCCAAAATTAAACTTCCTCACACAGGGGGCACCATCTGACATGGCTACCTTTACACATACCTCACTTATATACTTAATGATACATAAGTGATTAAAACCTTTTATCTATATATGAATCAACCCATGAAATTAAGGACGAATGATACCTGTTCGAAAAGGGTAACAATCTAATTTATTTAAACTTACTATTGTACAGAAAAGAAACTTGTGTTAATATGAGATTAGCAACTATAACATAAATGATACAACCTTAAAAACAACAATGTTACCAATGATAATAAATATTGCTATAATGGTCATACCCATGCTATCAAGAGATTAATAAGGTATTACGGCCAAATCCTACGATAGAAAAGGTTACAGGAGAGAAAAGAGACATAGAGATACATTGTATGGAGAAGTCTTACGTAACCATCCTGCATCTAGACCGTCCGCCGGAGAGAGCTCGCCTCTCCAGGTTTTTGGTTGTATATTGTTAGAACCCACTCCCACTCAATCAGAACTCAGGGTCACCTCATTGGTTCAGAAGTGGCATTGAATCCTGATTGGCTACCCCTGAAGCCTAAAGTTTATTGGTTAAGTTGGCTTAACTTCTGCTTTAAACATTAGACTCTCTGGTGCCTCTGAGTCTGCCTTAAACCAGTTAGCTCTGTTTGAACTCAATATAACCAATTCGGAAATTAGCATGTCAAAAGACCCCCCATCCAGGTGGTGAATTATCACCTGCCTAAAACATTCAACAGCTTTTGAGAACCAGGAAAAATCTAAACTGGGCTCAACCTGATATCACAAAATATAGTACTTTTATTAGAGAGTTCCCCTGAAGATATAAATATGGATTGCAAAATCTCCACCACAGCCACTTGCATGTATTTTCATGTGTTGTATTGCACCGCATCAGGTTATTATTTTTTGTAGTATGCTGACTTCTAGTGGTGATTTGGGGCCACTACTACTTGTTTACTATGTTGTTTTGGTTTCTTCCTCTGTCTTCCCCTCCTAGTTAGTGATAGCAAGATTCATAGGACTGAATGAACTAACAGTCAGTGGCCTAAGAAATACGATCAGGTCTTCCACCCCAGTCGGAAGTGTCCTTCCCTTTTCAGGCTGAGAGCTGAACCTTCAGACCAACAAGAGATACTTTTAAACTTAATCCATTCAAGGACTGTCTCTGTCATCAAGACTGAGATGATAGAATTATCCCGCTTTTACCTGACATTCTTGGACTTGTGAATATACATGTTTACCTCTCTCTTGTTTCTTTTTAGGACCACTGACAATTCATCCTTTATGGACTTATACTGGAGATTTCAGGCAGGGAGTGTTCTACTCCACTTTTATGTATTTTTATGTGTTGTACTGAACTGCATAAGGTTATTGTTGTATGTATTCTTGTTTGTACATTATAGTATGCTGACATCTGGTGGTGGTTTTGGGCCACTACAACTTGTTTAATGTGATTTTGGTTTCTCCTTCTGTCCTCCCCTTCTGTTTAGCAATAGCTCAGTTCTAGCTAGACCTTTCCTATTTCCTCTATGTTTTGACAGTCAATGTTAGTGCTTCATTGAGACAGGGCTTAGGAAAGTCATTGTCTACTTACACTTTAAAAGTCTGGAAAAACATCTTCTGTATTGCAACTTGCTCAAGTAAAATTGCATTGGATACAACTTCTGTGTTATTTAAGAGGTAAGCTGCCTGTGGATGGTGCCAAATCAGCAGATTACCATACTATCCAGACTAACTGGGTCTAAAGACATTCCAATGCATAAAGCAGTATTTGAAACAAAACAGTAGCCATGGTCATTATCTAGGCTGGACATCAAACATGTCTGCCTTTGTTCATCTCCATAATATGAAGGTGGGGGATTAGTAGTTTACACAAGAAAGGTAGCATTGTTTGTGAGGTTTTTGCAGCTCACAAGAAGTGACAATGACACTTCATTTTTGGTAAGATCAACAGGTATTTTTTGTATTTGGGAAGTGGAAGGCTGGCTACCCCTTGTGTCTGGAATCGGAAAAACCACCACAGGTTTCTGCCCAATTACAAGTGGCCAGGGGTCTACTCTTTCATCTCCCAAAATATACATTAACACAGGCACAGTCTCTGGAGGAGTGCTCCTTTCCTCAGTACAACATAGGCAGTTCATAGGCTGGCATCTCCTGGTTCCTATTACTCAGTACTCAGGGATCTTGTACGCCAGTTAAGCCAGACAGAACCAATGTGTGTAATTATAGCACCTCTTTTACCTTTATATAGGACAGAGAAGACACCAGGCACACCAACCCTACTGCGCAAATAGAGCCCACACAGGCACTAAGCACCTTTCTGTCTCTTTTTCATTCCAAGCGGTAACTCCTTTCCAGGAGCATGATTTCTAGCACATTGTGATAAAGGGTTACCCCTTCTTATTTAATCTGCTGTATATCCAGCTAGGCTAAGTTAGTTACAGGTCTGATGCCTAGTACCCAGGAGTCTTAAGGGGTTTAACGTTTTGTTACATTTACTTAGCCTAAAGAGGAAAACTAATGCAGCCACCACATTGAAAGACTAGTAAGCAGTAGTATATTTCATTTTTGTTTTTAGATTTAGATACACCACATGCAATTTTTCCTGTAACACAAAACACTTCCTTGTCAAATTTGTTTATTGTTTTGCATAAAATAAAGGAGAACAATCTGATTTTAATAAGGACTGTGGTACATATTTAAAGGGTAATAAACTAATTACTTCAATTGGAAAGAGACAAATAAAAATAAAAATGCAATATCGCACTATATAAGCATCAAATAGACCGTTAAAGTCAAATGTAAAAAATGTCATATAGTTGAAAAGAAAGAGAAAAGTAGATTGTTGACTATTGGTCCAGTTTAAAAATAAGGTGATTAATAAAACAGTACAGCAAAAGTACATTTCAATGGGTCTGGAGAACAACCTTGTGAGTACCACATAAGACCTGATAAAAGAGAAAAGGTCATGAATAAGGAGCAAGAAGAGCAGAAGAAGTAAAGAAAAGGGAAAAAATACAGAGGGAGGTAAGGGTAAATTTGATAGAGGTAGTACGACTTTAACTGAATGAAAGGTGATGAAAGGGTAAATGAAATATTATTACCATGGCAATAGTAAAGTGTCATCAAAGTCTGGAGGTAAACAATGTTTAACCTGAAGTAATCAAAGTTTTTAAAATTTGCAGATCCGATCACTCTCAATTACTTCCATTTTAGCATGCACAAGGGCTCTGTTGGTTCTGTGAATGGTTTCGGCTACAATCAGATTTTGAGTTTTCCATGTCTTAGCTATGGTTTGTTTTGTAGCTGTTAAGAGCTGTAAAAGAAGGTGAAATTGATTCAGTGTATTTCCTTCTGGTTTTAGATTTAAAAGAGCTATAGCAGGATTAGGTTGTATGAAAGTTTCAAACATTTTAGAAGCTAAATCAAAAACTGCCTTCCAAAATTTTTGGGCAGTTGGACAATCCCACCATATATGGAGTTGGGTGCCAGGATCTGAACAGCCATGAAAACAAACTGCAGGGTAATCGGGAGCGTATTTTGCTATCCTAGCAGGAAATAAATACCAACAAGAAAGCACCTTATAATTTGTTTCCACAGCAACAAGCAAGGAAGCAGACTTAGTGGCTAACCATATAGTGGACCATTTGGTATCATCAAATGAGCCATTTAGAAACATAGGGAGGGGGGCTAGTATCAAAACTAGCTAGAATTTGTTTATATAGAATATAAACAAGTCCTCTGATATGTGGGACATAATTACATACATGCTTAAACGCGACATCTGGTGAAACAGAGCTCTGGATTGTAGGTATGGTTGAAAAAAAAATGTAATCTGTAAATAGCAGAATAATTCCGAAGTCCATAAGTTTCACATAGTATGAAAGGAATGTAAAAAGATGCGGATACAAATTTATATAATCTAAATCGATTAGCTGCACTTCACACATTAAAGGAAATCAAGGCAAGGTAAAAGGCAGGGTTTTTAATAAAAGAAAGAAGTGGTATATGGGGCAATAGAGGGATAAGAGTGGTTTGGAATCTATCCCAGATAGATAAAGAGTGTTTTGTGATAGGATTGCGGATAGCGGTATGATCAACTGAACGTAACCATAACATATTTGCTACTGAGATAGGGTCGCAGTCAACAGATTCAATTGCTACCCATAGCGGAGCTTCCTTTACTGCATGGTATTTAGGTAAATGTGCAAGGTGAGCTGCATGATAATAAGCAAAAATATTGGGGAGACTTAAGCCTCCACGTTGTTGTGGAAGACAAAGAGTGGATTTAGAGGCATGGGGTTTATTATTATTATTATACAGATTTTATATAGCGCCAACAGTTTGCGCAGCGCTTAACAAAATAAAGGCAGACTTTACAGTTACATTACAACTTGGTACAAGAGGAATCAGAGGGCCCTGCTCATTAGAGCTTACAATCTGAAAAGGAAGGTTCAATTGATACAAAAGGTAATAGCTGTGGGAAATGAGCTGATGGAGGAAGTAAAAGTGTTAGTTAGAGGCAGGATAGGCTTCTTGTTTAGCTGTGCCCCAGATAAAGGAGATAACAATAGACAATTCGATAACCTGTTTCAGTAACTGAGGGAAGTTATCTGAATATAAGTTGATGTGGTGTCCATGCAAAGCGAGTTTTTAGCAAGTTGAAGTTCAGCAGGAGATAGGGAGATGTTGAGTGCAGGGGATTTTTGGTAATTAACTGTTAGATCTGAGATGTTTGAAAAACGGTTTAAGATAGAAAGGAGATTAGGTGCTGTGATATGGGGAGAGGTCATAAAGAGTAAGATATCATCAGCAAAAAAGGCAGACTTTATGATGATATCCATCTAATGTTTGAGTCTGATCTAATCAATTGGGCAAGTGGCTCGATGGTGAGAGCCAAAAGAAGTGGGGAAAGAGGGCATCCTTGATAGGTGCCACTTCCAATAGGCAATAGGTCAGATTTAAAACCGGCATATTTGATATATAATTTCGGTTTATCGTATAGAGATGAAATCAACTTCAAAAAATGGCATCCAAACCCCCATTTTTAAAGAGTGTACTGAAGATAGGGCCATGAGACTGTGTCAAAAGCTTTTCTAATATCGAGGGAAAGAAAACATGCTGGTAAACGTTTAGATTTGGCTGCATGAGCAATTAACAAAGCTCTGCAAACCATTGTCACTTGCTTGGTGTAAGGGATAAACCCAACTTGATCACTATGATTAAGTTCGCCTATCACCTGATTTAAACGTGTCACTAGTATTTTGGTTAAATGTTTTATGTTTCAATAAACTATTAGATAAGCACCTGAATGACCGCAACATACACGGATATACAATGTAATACTGAGATATAATCACACACACATAGGTTGGACTTGATAGACTTGTGTCTTTTTTCGACCTCACCTACTATGTAACTATATAAGATTAAGGAGCGAAATGGGACCATAACTTGTCCAAGAGGTTGTATCAGATTTGGATTTAGGTAACAAAGATTATCGTCATTAAAGATTCTGAATGAAAAGAGTGTCCCTTCAGCAACTAATTAAAGGCTTCAGTTAGGATAGGAGTTAAAATATCAGAAAACTTCTTGTTATAAGAAGCTTTAAACCCATCTAGGCCAGGATGTTTATTAGGTTTTAAAGCTTTGATAGGCATACTAACTTTCGCTGCAGAAATTGGGCACTCAAATCTTTCACGATGAGTATGGGAAAGTGTTGGAAGTGTGATATGGGGAAAAAAGGGCATCAGCAGCTTTGTGATTAAAGTTATAGTTTAAAGAGTATAATTGAGCAAAATTTGAGTGAAATGTATGTAAAATTTTGACAGGATTACTTGTATAATTATCTTGATTTAGCTTAAGTTGCACAGATGTTGTGGGTTTATGCAGTGTACACAAGATTTGAGCTAATAGAGTATCAGGTTTGTTGCCTTGAGATAATAAAGGTGTTGCAATTTGTGTAAAAGTTTATCTGCAGAGTCGGTAAGAAACAAGTCAAACTCTAAACGGGCCCTATCAAGTTTAGCTTTAGTGGAAGGGGAGGGAGAGCTTTGAAATGCGTTATGACAAGAATTAACATCAATTTCTAATTTTTGGTAGAGGATGGGTGAGTTAAAAGTCGAATCGTTTAAAACCAGGATGTATCTTGTGCTTTTGGGACAGGGGAGGAGATGGTAGTACAAACTATGATCAGACCAGGTAAAGGGTATAATAACCGAGGAAAATATTTCTGGTACCATACCTATATTTAGAAAAATATGATCAATCCTAGAGAATGATTTATGTGAGTAGTAGGTAAAGTGTCTGCGAGCTGGGTTAAGCTCACTTCAGGAGTCAAACAAGTTATATTTAGAAAGATGTTGTTGAAATGAAAGTTTAGAAGGACTGGAAGAGGGAGAGGGTGGGGATTTATCTAAAACAGGAAAGAGGACTTGGTTCGAATCTCCACATAGTATCACAGTACCTAATTTATGGGCATCAACTACATGGAAAAGATGGGAAAGAAAGGAAGGTGGGTGTCTATTAGGAGCATAATATGATACTATGGTTACCGCTACATCTGAAATGTGTCCAGTAAGTATGATAGAACGACCCTCTGGGTCTTTAATTTTAGATGTTGGTACAAATAGGGTTGTATGGTGGAAAGCTATACGAACCCCTCGTTGTTTAGTAGCTGTTGAGGCTGTAAATACTTGTAGATAAGAGGTACTATAAAATTTGGGGGTGGCTTGAGCTGTAAAATTAGTTTCTTGTAGACAAATATGGATTTCGGCTGCAGCAAAAGAGCGAAATGCCTTGGTACGTTTATGTGGTATATTAAGACCTTGGACAGTTAAGGTCAAACCATTTAGGGGGGCCATAATAATGGTGTTAGGAACTGAATAACAGATAATTTAACAATATATAATGGGACCGAGACTACCTCAGAATATAGAGTAGGAAAAGTGAAAGAATAGAAGAAAAGAAGAAGAACTAGAGCAAATGTATATAAAATTGACAATATTGTATAGAGAGCGAAGGACAAAACATAAGGGCATACTGGAGGAACAACAAGCGGTCCCCAAGAGGCCAAAGGGCTACCGTCCAATACCCACATAATATTAAGGGAGATCTGAGGGTAGCTAACTGGGGGCACAAAGACACCTCCAAAGGGAGCACTGCCAACAATAAAAATACAATACATATACTGTAGAAGGTTGACAACTACGTCCCGGTAGCCCAAGAGGGGGAGCGTAAATATTAGGGTAAGGAGCAACTGCGTAACATAAAGCATCAAATATAACAAAAAAACAAAACAAATAATAATAATAGACAAGGCTATGTAATAAAGTAAAGCTGGTAGCATACTGCTATCAGTAAAAGAGAGACCAGCAGTTGAAGTATATGAGTCAAATAACAGAGTCCACTCCTGGGAGAGAGAGAGAGTGGAGGGGAAAAGTGATGTGCGGGACTGACGTGTGATCGAGGAGTGCGTGTGAGTGAGGGAGTGGAGGCAGCACCGGGCACCCCCGGCTAGTGTGAGAGCGCTCTGTACAGTAATGAGCTGTTCGAGTTAGCTGTATCAATTGGATGACATCTGGTGTGACTTGCGCGGTGTGGACTCTTGTGTGTGGTGCACGCATATGGACTTTCAACTAGAATCTTCACCTACCAATTGAACTTTTCCATTAACCATTAACATACTATCCCTTTTTCATATGTTGCACATATGAATGCCGGTCACATTCCAATTGTTGACAGGAGCGCTGCTATAAGTATTGGAATCCTAAAAAACTTTGTTTTTATGGACTGAGACTTTTACTTCTGTGTATATCTATGTTTTTTATTTAGCTGCTGCTTATTATATGCATATATTTTTATGATATTTTCATATTTTGCATTACATATACAGTTTGTATGTTGCATATATGAGTGGTAAACTTCAATAACTGTTTAGTGATGAGCGGTACAATTAGGCCTTTGCACACTGAGATTATTACTAAAAAAAATATACATATAAATAACGAATTATCCGAAAACGAAACAATTAAACAGGAAAACGAATCGATTTGTTATAATGAATATCTATACTCTACAGCAGGGGTCTCCCATCTCTCACATCTGGCCCACTTGGATATTTTTTTTTTTTTTTACAAATATTTTTATTGAGATTTTAAGACAAACTACAAACAACACTATAACACAACACTATAACACATGGCTGCTACAGTACATCAGAGCAATGTCAGAATAAGTAAAACATTTGGTATGACATATGATAGCGTGAGTTGCCAGGTTAATTAATAGTAGTCAGGGTATGTATAAGTTTCTCTTCAGAGGGAATTGATTTAGTTAGGTATCATAACAAATTACGCCTAAGATTTCACACATCGAGGCCTAAAGACCTAGTATTTAATCAGTTTGTTAACCTAAGGGCTATTGTGAATCTGTGTTCAGTGTGAGATATTCAGAATCTCCATCCATTTGCACCAGATCCTGTCGAACTTCAAAGGGCAACCTCTGTTAGCATATGTGTCTTTGTATAGCGGGAGGTTCTCATTGACCAAACGTTTCCACTGTGTGATTGATGGGGGGTTAGGTTTTTTCCACTGTATTGCGATGCACTTCCTGGCATAGAAAAGTAATAAACTGGTCAACGTGCGTTTGGCTATGGTTGGAACAATATTTTCAAGCAAACCTAGTATACAAATCTCCATCAGCGGTGGTAAGTTTGTTGAGGCCACCTTGTTAGTCAAGTCGAGAACCTCTCCCCAGTATTGCTGTATTTTTGGGCAGCGCCAGAAGATGTGTGCGAAGTCTCCTGGGGATAGACCACATCTCCAGCATTCCGGAGAATGCTGAGGGTTCATCAAATGTAGTCTATGTGGGGTAAAGTAAGCCCTATGGACAATTTTAAATTGTACTACTCTGTCTCTCATGGAAACAAGTGACCCGAAGGGGAAGTCCCAGACGTCGTCCCAGTCATCATTATCCAACGCAGGAATGTCGCGTTGCCAACGAGACCATAGCCCATCCAGAGGTGGCAGGGACACAAAGGTCAGGTGCGCGTACAGAGAAGACGTAGGCCTCTCAGCACAGCCGGATCTGAGCGTCTTCTCCAGCTCGGATTGAGTCAGGATGCAAGATGCGTGAGGGAATTGAGCCGCAAATGCGTGTGCTAATTGAAAATAACGGAACTGGTAGTGTTTTGGGAGATTGTACCTTGAAGATAACTGGGCGAAAGAAAGCAGTGAAGTCTGTGACACCACTTGAGAAATTAATTTGATACCATATTTAGTCCATGCCTGGGGGTCTGTGAGCTTAAGGATATGTGGTAAATTGGGGTTTGACCATAGCGGGGCGTTGGGAGAAAGTTCTGAGCGGTTGTATTTACCAATACTAAGACCTATTCACCATGCTCGCAGAGTAGTGTGCATGGAGGGGGTAAGTGGATGCAGGGCGCGTGGGCCTCTGTGAATTAAAAGTTGAAGAGTCTCCCAGGAACCCACCACCGTGGCCTCCAGGGCTGAGGCCACGTTAGTTTTGTCCGGGACCAACCACCAGACCACTGTCACCAACTGAGAGGCCAGGAAATATTTGTAGCAGTCTGGGAAAGCCATGCCTCCCTGTGATGTGGGCCTCATCAGGGTAGACAGTTTATATCTGGGAGGGGTAGGGCCCCACAAGAAATCAGAAAATTTTTGGTTTAGTTTGGTGAAGAATGCTTTGGGGATCCACTGAGGGGGGTGACGGAAGAGGTAGGTAAATTTGGGGATGATTTTCATTTTAAGGAGATTAACTCTACCCCAAACCGATAAGGGTAGATTGCTCCATGATTTGAGTTTAAGTTTCATATCTCCCACCACTAAGTCAAGGTTTAGTTTAATGAAGTCTTGGGCATGGGCCGAGATCTGGACTCCAAGATACTTGAAGGTGTCCACCCATCTCAACGGGCTGTCAGGGGGAGAGGTGTTTTTTGCTGCCTGGTCTATGGGAAATAGGGTGGAATTTGACCAGTTGACCCGAAGACCCGTCACCTCAGAGAATGTGTCTAGGACCGATAATGCACCCCGGAGCGACGGGCCAGCGTCCGCAAGAAAAAGGACCATGTCATCAGCGTACAGGGCTACCCTCTCTTCCAGCAGGCCAATACGCAGCCCCTTGATGTGGGGCGATGTACGTAGGGCTTCAGCAACTGGCTCAATGGCTATGGCAAACAAGGCCGGAGAGAGGGGGCAGCCCTGTCTAGTTCCCCTAAACAACTTGAAGGGAGATGATAACATGGAGCCAAGTCTAATCGATGAGGTGGGGCTCTTGTAGATCACCTGTAACCACGCAATAAATTTTAATGGGAAGCCCATTCTACGAAGGGTCTCCCACAGAAAGGGCCACTCCACTGTGTTGAAGGCCTTTTCTATGTCTAATAGCGCAATGGCCCTCATCCCCGAGTTTATATGCTGAGTATGTATGTTTGTGAAAAGTCTCCTGAGATTTACGTCAGTGGACCTCTTGGGCATAAAACCTGTTTGGTCAGGGGCAATTACTGATGGCAACAATGGATAAAGACAGGAGGCTAGTAGTTTGGTTAAGATTTTAAGATCGTTGTTTAACAACGCGATCGGTCTGTATGATGCGCATAGTTCCGGGTCTTTGGGGGGCTTGTGTATCAAGGTAAGGTATGCCTGGTGCATTGACGGCGGTAAGTCACCCCTAGACAGGCAAGTATTATACAGCTGGGCCAGTATGGGAGCCAGCATATCGCAGTGAGTTCGATAGAAATCTATGGGAAGTCCGTCAGGTCCTGGAGCCTTACTGGTGGGGAAAGAGCGGATAACGTTTGTTACTTCTAAAGTTGTAAATGGCTGGATCAGTGACTGTCTCTCCGCGTCCGAGAGCCAACCAAGAGCCAGTGGATCTAAGAGATCTTGTAGTGATTCTGGTCTGAAATCGGGAGGGAGAGAGGAGGTATAGCGCCTTTCGTAGAAGGCTCCAAACATCTCTAGTATGTCAGATTGGGACGACACTGTTTCACCATCTGGGGAGTGCAGGCCAGAAACTACCGTGAGTGGATGGTCATGTTGAGCCAACATAGCCAGAAAACGACCGTTTTTGTCACCCTGCTCGAAAAACCGTTGTCTGCCTGTATGTATGTCTAGCCTAGTGACCTCCGACATATGTATGTTCAATGCACTCTGAGTTGCATTTAGCGAGTCAAAGTGGGAAGGCGAGGGGTCTGCACTGAACACCGCAGCCTGATCATCAACTGACTGTTGAAGTAACTGAGTTTGTTGGCTTTGTTGTTTCTTGACGCTGGCAATGGTGGAGATGTAGAGGCCTCTGGCATAGGCTTTGAAAGTGTCCCAAACTATTTGTGGAGATGAAGAGTCCTTGTTATGATCCCAAAAATCAACCAACCCGGGGGGAATTATATCCGCTACCTCGGGGTGAGAGATCCACCGTGCCCCCAGCCTCCACAAAGCCGCATCACGGAATGCAGACGAGCGGAATTCCACGACCAGCGGGCTGTGGTCAGACAGCCCACTGGGGAGATATGAGGCCTCCACCACGTCCGCCAAAAGCGATGGGTTGGAAAAGGCCAAGTCTATTCTAGAGGCAGTCTTGTGGGAGGCCGAGAAGCACGAATAGGCCCTAAGGGCAGGATGTCTCCATCTCCAAATCTCCTCCAGTCCCATTGCCTGTGCCCAGCAAAGTAAGTCAGAGTTATGTGTCTTAGGGGGGACAGGTCTATCCATGTCTGGGGAAATGATAGCATTAAAATCGCCCATTACTAAGAGTTTCCCGGGACAAAAGGGGGCCGCCTTTTCAAGGACTGTGTAAAGAAGGTCTGGGGAGAAGGGTGGAGGGACATACATATTCACAACAATATATTTCTGAGACCAATGTCTAAACACCAAAATTGCAAATTTACCCTGGGGGTCCGTGCATACCTCTTCAATTGTACATGGAAATTTTTTGGCAATTAGAATTGAGACCCCCCTTGAGTATGAGGAGTATGTTGCATGAAAGGACCTCTGTATCCAGGGTTTTTTAAGGGTCAGAACCTTGCTGCCTGTGAGATGAGTTTCTTGTAAAAGTATAATGTGAGGGGAGTGGAGTTTAAGGTATTTGGTTAGTAGCGCACGTTTAAATTTGGAATTTAGGCCTCTGACGTTCCATAAAAGGACAGTGAACGTATCAGTTAGGGAGGTAGCCATCTGAAGTGAGGAAACCAAGGCAAAGCAGGATGACTGGGGGGCTTATGGGGGAGCAGCTCACAGACAGCAATGACCCCACGTCAAACCACCATGGGGCAGTAGCAAATGACTCCTGCAGCCGCCTTCTATAACCTAAAATTAAACAATACAGATTTAAACTTAACATGCCCAAGCACAAGGTGCTTATCCTACTAATTCCCATCTCCTCTCTCAGAAGGGAAATATAACTCAGAGAGGAGAGTTGGGAATAGTTTTACCCAAAAACAAACAAACTTCTAACTGCAGATGTACCCCTAAGTGGGGTTATCACGCTGCAATAATCTTACTGCAGATCAGTCTGTGGTTCTTTGATCCATCTATAGTTAATAACAAAGTCCCAAAAATATCAAAAAGGGAAAGAAAAAAGGAAAAGTGGGGACTTATTTTCACCCTCCTTAAAAATATGGGGTAATAAGGCTTCTTTGGTTAGGAGCTGATGAAGGGATATGCGGGAGGGGTGCGTGAACATGAGTGTGTGTGGTGATCTCTGGATCAACAAGGGGGGGGGGATCCCGAGAAAATGAGAGCGCCTGTGGGTTGATCTCCAGTCAGTGGTCAAAAAAATAAAGTAAAAAAACAATGAGAAAAAGGAAAACAAAAAAGTTAATATGGGTGCCGCTGGAGCTCCTCTGGCAGGAGGCGCTGGCATTAGGTTCAACATCCCAGTGTACCCCATATAGATTTAGGATGTTGTTGGGGTATAGTTATGTAGGAGAGGGTGGGAGCCGAAAATAAATTGTGCTGGAAAACCAGAGGGGACGAATGTGGGGTCATTGAATGAAGGTAGGATATGTAGCTGGGTCTCACAAGTCATAAAGCCGTAGATGATCCAGTTGCTGATATGACCCTAGTGGGCATCCAACCATGCCGCTGCGGCCTCGGGGGTATCAAAGAAGCGTGTGGTTTCACCGTCTGTGATCCTCAATCTGCTGGGGTATAGAAGGCCAAAACGTATTCCTCTTTCTCGGAGTCGGCGTCTGACATCAGTGAAGGATTTGCGGCGCTGCTGCACCTCTTGTGAGAAATCAGGAAAGAAGGACAGTCTAGTGTTCTCATACTTGATTTCCGGCATGGAACGGGCCACCGCTAGGATACGGTCCCGGTAATTTAGCAAGCGTAGGAGGAAGGGGCGTGGGGGAGCCCCGGGTCTCGGAGGGAGCGGCGGGACTCTATGGGCTCTTTCGACCACGAAAGTGGGTGGCATGTTGCTTAGATTAAACAAGGTAGACAATAGCTGTTCGGTAAATTCCGCCGGTTTGGAGCCCTCAACTCTCTCCGGTAGGCCAATTATACGAATGTTGTTGCGCCTAAGGCGATTTTTGGTATCTATGGCTCGTTCCTGTAGCGCCTTCACCTGAAGTTGCAGGGCTCTCACTTCTCTGGAATCTGTCCGGATCGCATCTTCCACTGTGGAGACTCTGTCTTCTACTTCGGATATACGTGATCGGAATTTATCCATGTCATGACGAATGAGACTTACATCTACTGTTAGGAAATCAATCTTGGTAGTGAGAGTTTCTTTGCATGCCGTGATGGCAGCCAGGATCTCCGCTCCCGTTGGGGACTCCTTGGTCCCAGACTCCGCCACCGCCTGTGCGTTCGCCGCCATCATAGCCGTCTGTTGGCGCCCGGACGGCGCGGCCACCGAAGTAGCGGCGTGAGAGACCTTTTTTTTAAATGTGTGCAGCGGGTCCTGGGTGGGCCCATCCGCAGTGTGTTCTGTTCTGAAGGGCGGCTTATATTCTGTGGGGGAGGGCAGGAAGGCACCAGGGATCAAGGGGGACAGAGGGTGCACAGGGCCGGGGACCCCTGTAAAGGCAGACCCCGCTGGATGATGTATTAGTGCAAGGAGCACAACCACTATGGGGCACAGTACCTCAGGATGTAAGGTGGGCCAGGCTCCACAGGCCCCCGGATGGCAGCAGGTCCTGGCTCTCAGATTTCTTCCTGGCAGGTCCGCTCCGGTCGTCCACGCCGCCTCGCTGCCCCGGGGAGCCGCCGCTAGAGGCGCGGGGGTAGATGTCGTTCCCCGTTACGCCCACCGCGGCACTCGAGCCCGGGGATGCCTGAGGGCCCGTAGGAATCCCCAGAGAGGAGCCGTCTCCCGGCCCTCAATATCGGAAAGGTCTCCTCCAGGAACCACCGTCGTGGGAACAGGGAGATTGGCCGCTCCCCGCTCCGGACCCCGGCGTCTCAGCTCGGATATGTCGGAGGCCTCACAGGCCTCAAGATGGTGGCAGCCGCTACTGTGTGGGGCCGGCCGCAGCCGGGTATGCCTGGTCAACGCGGCCCAGCTCCACAATCCACCCCGGGTCCAGTGCGGGCGATGTCCCGCAATGAGTAGAGAAGGTACTGGGGCTTTGGATGTTTTTTTTCGTCAGGATGGCAGAGGATTTTGCCAGGATTGCTAGGAGCTCCACAGCAGCACGTCTGGTGCGCTCTACATCCGGACACGCCCCCCCACTTGGATATTTTAACAGCACGCAGCTCATTCAGAGACTGCCTGCTTCAATTCCCCCGTGCGATTTAGGCAGCAGGACAGAGCAGAAGTCATGCGGGGTGATGTATGTGTGCCACTGCCTGAGTGGATCCAATGAGGCAGAGGAAGGTGGAATGGTGGGCGTATTCCCATGCAGCAGGGAGGAGGTTGGGCTGGTGGAAGTCAAGCTGGGGGAGTGGCAGCAGAGGAGAAGGTTGGGCTGGTGGAAATGGTAGCAGAGGAGGAGGTTGGAGTGGAGGGGGCTCCGGCTCTGTGCAGCTGCCACCGCCAGATTTGTATGGAGCTATGCCTGCTCCAGTGACAGCTAACCCACCCTGGTGTGCTGCAGATTCCTTCACTGACATCATGAAGGCTCTGACGGGGACAAAGACGTGTGGAAAGGCTCTAAAGGGGACACAGACATGCGGAAAGGCTCTGACAGGGACACAGATGTGCAGAAAGGCTCTGACAGGGAAACAGATGTGCAGAAAAGCTCTGACGGGGACAAAGACGTGTGGAAAAGCTCTGACGGGGACACAGATGTGCGGAAAGGCTCTATAGAGACACAGACGTGTTGAAAGGCTCTGACGGGGACAAAGACGTGCGGAAAGGCTCTGATGGGGACACAGACGTGTGGAAAGGCTCTGAGGAGATTATTTACATTTTTATTCATTTAAATAAATGACACATTTTTTTCGGCCCGCAAATATTTATAAAAACCTACAATGTGGCCCTCGGGCTCAAAAGTTTGGAGACCCCTGCTCTACAGAAATAATTAATTATCCAAAAACAAATTAATGTGACATAACGAATAAAACAAAATTAAATGATGTATTTTACGAATGAAAACGTAAGAAAACAAAATTTTTCGTCGTGCACAAGCTAGTGTGCTATTTTCCAGTTCATCAACCCTTAACTCAAGGTTAGCAGTGCGTTAGCCTAATGCTCTGATTTCCCTAGTCAGACTGTCTGTAATATGATCTGAGGTCTGTTTAAGGGATTTGTGAAGCGTTTTCTCAAATTGCCTTAGTACAGTAGAATGAGCAGGGTCTATAAAAGATGTCAATTGTGGCGCTTGTGTTGATGAATCAGAGTCAGATTCCTCCTGTGTTACAGCTATTACCTTAGAGCGCTGAGAGCTTTTCACAGAGTGTGAGGTACCAGGAGGAGAGGATTGAGCCAGCGCCATTTTGACTGAAGACCATGCCAGCACATCTTTGAAATTTTTTGGCTTCATTCCCAGGCGTGAACATCCAAGAACCAGCACCTGAGGTAGGCAATGAATTTTTGACAGTGGAGCCGAGCCGGGATGTGATAGAAAATGGTAGAAGCATCCCTTCAGGAGTGGAGCACTAAGCTGGCATGTCTGCTCGGTCAGGCTTCGCGCATGCACTCCCCAACACTTCCTTATCACCTTATAAAGTGTTTTTTTAGGTTGACATATCTGTTACTACAGTGTAGGCAAGTATCCCTTTTCCTATAAGCTCAAGAGCTCTTCAAAAGAGTAACTTTACTTTAGTTGAGAAAAAAAACAATCCCCTCTGAGTGATCTATATACATTGCAGAGATTTTGACAAACTCTGTAGCAGATTCCTACCTTTTGTTATTCTGAAGAAATAGCAGTTTGTTTGTCTGTGTCTATGTGCAAAATGAATGTGGCTGTGTGGAGTGATTTTATAACTATCAACCAGCTGCTGCACTTGCAGTCTTCTAATGAGGAAAATGTTGGGATCTGCCTTTCTTTAGACATAATTTTCCTTTAGGAGTATCTTACCAAAAATGCAATTTTTGTTACAAGGGATGCCAAAAATATGACTTGTATCTTAGTGCAGACTTCTGGGAAAATTATTTGGCCAATCACACAAACAGGAAACTACATTTCGGGGGGGGGGGGGGCATTCTATACACCATCTGTGCCTCCAGGTATCTTGCATTACATTTTATAGAAAATTACAGCACTGCAGATTGAAAAAGAAAGGCTGGAGCCTAGCGGAGCAGACATGCATTGTTAGAGCTCCACACCGCTGAGGAGAGAAGAGAAGGACAAAGCGGAGCCTGCAGGCTCAAAAGGTATCCATTTGAACCTTTTTGCCCCAGGGAACAAACTGTGAAAGTTTGGGCAGGAAATATGTTACTGGGAGGAAACCGTGGCAGAAATAAAAATCACCTCACAAAGAGCTCACAGACACTCACTGCAACTAAAGCAGCTCCAGTCACCTCACAAGATACAGCATCAGGGCGCTCTCACAGACAGAAAATGTCACAGCAAGACTCTCCATTTGAGTCAGATACAGAACAAATCCTCTCACAAACTTCTCCACAAGCCTCCTCAGTATCCCCAGAAATATTATTACAATTTGAAAAGATGCTTCATAAGGCTTTAAAACAAACCTCAGACCAAATAACAAAAAGCCTTACCAAAGAAATAAGAGAGCTGGGAAACCGCACCACAGCCTTAGAAATAAAAATGGATGAAATTGAAATTACAACCCAAGAAAATATAACAGAATTGGAACAAACTAAGCTCGAAGATTACGAAAATAGAGCCAGACGTTCAAACTTGCGCATAAGGGGAATACCTGAAACTGTGACAGACCTGCAATCTACTATTACTGCTCTATTACAAGAACTAAAGCCAGATATCCCTATTGAACGTTTAGAACTGGACAGAGTACACAGAGCCCTCACAGCCAAAAAGAAAGATGGACCCCCACGTGATATAATCACAAAATGTCATTATTACAGAACGAAAGAACAAATACTAATTGCTGCAAGAGAAAAAAAGGAACTTAATTTTCAAGGACACAATTATCAAATTTTTGCTGACCTATCCCAACTTACTATTACTAAAAGACGATCCATGAAACCCCAACTAATGGAACTGCAACGCCACAACATTATGTATCAATGGGGATTCCCCTTTTCAGTCAGATTTAACTACCAAGGTACAATTTACAGAAGCAGATCAGCAGATGAACTACAACAAACCCTTTTAAAATTAAATCTGACAGAACCCACAAGCAGCAACACTCCCACACGCAGAAGAATGGCATCATCTTCACCTTCAGGCAGCACCCAGAAAATTTCAGAACAAAATGGGAATCATCATTCTCACAAAAGAGGCCGTTATGCCACATCATCCATGGACCAAGAAGATTCAATGGACTGACATCCTAATTCCTGATATCTCTTCATTTATTATACTAAGAGATGGTTCTCTATAAAAAAACCTATATTTATAACTGAATGTAACTGCATTCTGATAGTCACACACTGTGTGGGATCATGTTACATTCCAGTTATATTTCTTATTACTTCTGATTCATATAGCCTTAGAATATATAAGTGAAATAAGGAAATTCTTGTTCAGTTATATATTATCAGGTAATAACAATAGATTTATTACTTTTTAGGACAAATATGTTCAATAATCCAGAAGTAATGGAAGCTTTTTCTTTCTTTTCTTAAAACAAATATATTATTACCTAACTAGTTCCTAGAATTATGTTTTTGTTTATTCTAATCTGAAGCAATACAACCTCAATTTTATGAGTTAACATATCTAAACAGTTACATATGAATAAAATATGTAATTGTTTACTCTAAAAGGGTTAAAATCCCAAAATAATTCAAACTATCTTCATCAATACCAAAGTTATTAACAGTACCTTTCTAACTGAATTATTTAGCCTAGGGCAAGACTAACCATATACAACCACCCTGGAATAAATAATTTCAACAAAAACTATATTCTGCACTCCAATTAATGAAACATCATTTTGATGTCTTTTGACATAGCACTTCTCTCCTGTAAGCGGAAGATCCATGTACCCCCATTAGCCCTCCTCATTCTCCCAACCATATTATGTGGGAGTGTGACGAAGGCACTTATTCCCCTGAGAGAGATATTTATTCTCTTTCACGGGTAAATTGTGATTACTTGCAAAAAATAATTTATACAATGTATCATCTAATCTCATATGTTTTTTGTTTACTCTTTACTCCAGAATTCACTGGTTTCTTTTCTATCTATTCATCTCTTCAGTCCACACAGGTTGATCTGCGCAGTCAGCTCTGCATAACAAAAAGTAAGTCAAAACTATTTGATCTATTGCCATGGCACCACTGAATATACTTTCCCTGAATGTTCAGGGAATAAATGTCCCTCAAAAAAGGACCAAAGCCTTCCGTACTTTCCATAACAAGAAGGCTCACATAGTATGCCTCCAAGAAACACACTTCACCAAAGATTCTACTCCATAATATATTTCTCCTTTTTATCAACTAATTTACACGGCTTCTGCCTGTACCAAGCAAAGGGGAACTCTAATTGCATTTCACCGATCCACACCATTCACCTTATCATCAAAAATTAAAGACCCAGAAGGTAGATACCTGATACTCATGGGTTATATAATGGATACAGCAATCACTGTGATTTCCTACTACGCTCCTAACAAACAACCTACACCATTCCTCTCACATATATTACAAGTGATTAATACACACAAAATAGGAACAGTGATAATGTGTGGGGATTCGAACCAGGTCCTCCTCCCATTTCTAGATAAATCACCTTTTACACCATCCAAAATAACCTCTAGATTACCTTTTTCTCAACTTCTTTCCAAATACAATCTGGTAGATTCATGGAGAGAAAGTAACCCAATGAAAAAGAAATTCACTTATTTCTCGCACCCTCATCAAACCTTCACCAGAATAGATCATATTTTTTTAACAATAGGAATGATACCAGAAATTATTGCATCAGATATAATTCCGATTCCGTGGTCTGACCATAATGCAGTATACACTACTATAGCCTCAGCCATACCAAAAGCGCATGACCCAACGTGGTACTTACCGGACATAATGCTCAAACACCCACTACATCAGATGGCCATTGAACAAGCTTTAAAGGAATACATATCAATTAATAATACAACAGACATCTCCCCAATAACACTGTGGGAAGCTCATAAGCCTGTCTTGCGTGGTACAATACAAAGACAAATGGCATTATTTAAACAGGAACGCAAAAATCTAGCAAAAAAACTAGAACTCAATTTTAATGCAGCCTACATATCATTCCAAGATAATCCATCTCAGAGTACAAAATCTCATCTGGAAAAATCTAGATTGGAATACGATCTATTTCTCACTGAGTCAGTTGATAAATCCCTCAAACGCTCCAAACACAATTTCTACATGAATACAAACAAACCAGGTACATATTTGGCTCGGGCATTAAATTCAACTAACAAATCTTTCAAACCAATACGTTTGAAATTATCAAAAAATGTTTACACTTGTAATCCAGTTAAAATAGTCCATAAATTTCACTCACATCTCGCAACTTTATACAAGACAAACAATGAATTTAATCCTACAGAGGCTGAATCCTTCTTCTCAAAAATAACCTTACCTGAGTTATCTCAGAATCAAAAAAGCAGTTTGGATGAGCCTATAACTATAGATGAAGTTGCTAACGCCATAAAAGACCTAAAACTTAACAAAAGACCAGGCCCAGACGGCTACTCGGCTTTAACATTCTCAGAAATACTCTCTCCCATTCTCACTGAAACTTTTAACAAAATTCTAGATGGACATTCTTTTCGGCAAGAAACACTAATGGCAATTGTTTGTATGATCCCAAAACCCCTTTCTGATGATACTTCCTGTGTGAATTATCGGCCTATCTCTCTGGTAAACCTCGATATTAAATTATTAGCAAAAATAATAGCAAAACGCCTCAATAGCATTATAGGAAAATTAATACATAGAGATCAAGTAGGCTTCATGCCAAATAGACAGGCAGGCGATAATATACGCAGGGCAGTGTTATTGGCACATATTGCTAAAAAACGGAAAATCCCTTTGTTTTCCATCTCTCGATATTAAGAGGGCATTTGACACAGTATCCTGGCAATATATGCAATATTCATTACAAAAATGGGGTTTTGGACCCCACTTTTTAACATGGATCAAAGCATTATATAATAAACCCAAAGCCTATATAAAATATGCTGGATACAAATCTGAAGCCTTTAATATCGAAAGAGGTACCCGACAGGGTTGCCCATTATCTCCCTTATTATTTGCCCTTATACTCGAACCCATGGCCCAATACATCAGAACAAACCAAACTATAACTGGCATTGAAGTAGGAGGTATTACACACAAATTATGTATATTTGCAGACGATATATTACTTTTTCTATCATCACCACAGGTCTCTGGTCCTAACTTAATACCAGCTCTTGATGGATTTGCAGCCCTATCCGGCCTTATGATTAATCCTAAGAAATGCCTAGTGCTTAATATTTCACTCACAAACATGGAATTGATCCCGGCTAGGGCTGCACTCCCATTCACATGGGCAGAAAAATCAATCCCATATCTTGGAATTCATTTAACAGCATCTCATTCTGACTTATTCTCAACCAATTATCCTCCTGTATTAAGACAGATCACAAATCTAATAAAACAATGGTCGCAACTTCCTTTATCCTGGATAGGGAAGATTAATGCAATCAAAATGACTATTCTACCCAAATTGCTTTATCTATTCAGAGTCCTCCCTATTCCAATTCCTTCCTATTTTTTGAGAATAGTACAAAAAAGAGCAACTTCGTTTATATGGGGCTCTTCTAAACCACGTATACCTATACACACACTACATCTTCCCAAAAATAAAGGAGGCCTGGGATACCCTAATTTTACTAACTACTACAGAGCAGCACATTTGGCCAGTCTGTCCAAATACCATGCAAAACAGGAAATCCCATTATGGGTATTTATAGAGGCTTCAGAAAATGACCCTCTAATTAATATCAAATTTATTATGGCTTGATCCTAAAGATCGCTTTAAAATTCATAATCCCATAACTAAACACTTCTTATCTCTCTGGGATAAACTAAAAACCAAATATCAGTTACAATCTCCACACAATCCTCTCCTTTCTTTTATCAGAAATCCGGCCTTTTATCCGGCATGGATCTACCCAAATTCTTTTAAAGCTTGGACAACATCAGGCATTCAGACACTAAATGACTTCATAGCATCTAAATCATTCCTTTCATTCCCATCGCTTAGAGAAAAATATGATCTACCAAACTCTGAGATATTTAGATATCTCCAAATCAAAAATTTCTATACACCATTCCTAAAGGGGGATACACCATTATCCCAATTATCCATTTTTGAATCAATCTGTACAAAAGATCCATTAGCTAAAGGTACAATTTCATCACTTTATAATCAATTATATGGAGTAGCAAATCTTAATAGACCCTCTTACGTTCAGAGGTGGGAGGAGGACCTGGGACGAACTTTAGAAGACATGGACTGGTCTAACATATGGCTCACATCTAAGACATCTTCACCCAACATCTTAGCACTGGAGACAAATTATAAAGTCCTAACTCGCTGGTACCTTGTACCCACTAGAGTGGCAAAATATTCACCTAATACCTCAGCTCTTTGTTTTCGAGGATGCCCAGAAATAGGCACATATTTACACATATGGTGGACGTGCCCAGTAATCCAAACCTTCTGGAAGGAAGTCTTCGTGATTGCATCTAAAATATTTAAGAAAATAATACAACCAGATCCATATTTAACTTTACTTAATCTAAAACCGGAATGGTTAACACTCTCTCAATTCAAACTTATGATCCAACTAATAACGGCTGCAAAACAAACAGTGGCCAAGGCATGGAAATCTCCTACATTGGTACTAGCAGAAACAATTCACAGAATGAATAATACAATGTCCCATGCTAAGATGGTAGCCATCGATCAAAATCAAATTCCAAAATTTGAAGAACTTTGGCATCCTTGGATAAAACAACAGTTCCTGTCAAACTTCAATGACTCTGTCCTGTTGCCATGGTAACAGATTAAATGACTTACAGAGACACCCATTCTAAGGCTTCAAAGAGAACTAAAAAGAATAATAAACTGACGAGCGGGACAACCTTGTGGACCATACCTCTACCTTTCAACCCTTTTTCTTCTTTCTCTTTCCTTTTCTCCACCTTACGATTAAAGCTCATTATCAGAATTTATTTGACCTATATACACTCTACTTGTAAACAATATGTATAGTAGGTATAAATCATTTAAATACCTACAAAAGTAACTAAGGAAATGATATATATCTTTAATTTAGGTTTACGTGAACCCAATGTTTAATATTTGAAATTTCATGATATTTACCTATATAAACCCTACTGTAAAACAATGAGCTTACTTTATAGATCCTTGTAAACTTACTTTATGTATCTTTATAACATTGTATACTCAATAAACTTCTTTTGACAAGGAAAAAGAAAGGCTATTTTTAATAACATTCATTTACAAAGTGACTTACATAGCAATTGAACATACTATATTATTATTTTTTTTTGCTTTTTTTTTCCCCTGGAAAGTGAAGTTACCATTTAAAGAAGATGTAACTTTTCCCCGAACTGTCAAATATAGAAAATATAGGAAAACACTGTTGTTTTAACTTGATAGTGCTTTAGCTGTCGCAGTAGCAGACCACACCGATATAACAAGACCTGAGGCACAAGGTCTGGTATAGGATGTATTCTCCTTCCTTCATTAGTTTTGTGTAGAATATACAAAGGGACTGCCAGATCACTTGCCTCCACCCCTGATGCTGGTTGCTATAGATATTGTTAGACAGAGTGACAGATTTACAGATTTAGGCACAGATATAGCGTAGTTCACATTGATCACACTACTAGAAGGTGTCTATGAAATCACTTTCCCTTCTGCTCCATAATAATGTCTCTTGCTTCTAAGTCCACTAAAATATGCAAAGTGACAAGGGAGGAAAGAAATGGTGATTGGCGGGTGGAACAGGTAAGATTGCGCAGTAAAAATTAGGTGGGTGGAGGTCAAGCTGTACAGGCTGTGTGCATGCTATGGAAAATGGCTACATTAAATATTGTACTCTGGGGGGCAGTAATGTTTAATCACATGTAAGACATGCAGAAAGATAAATAAAGTTCTTTCAGCACCAAGCTGAACTGAATAGCTCAAACCTTCTGCTACTAATATTCAATTTAAAGGGTTTCTTTATAAAAAAAAAACTGCATAGCCATTCGTCCAGTGAATCTGCAAGTACAATCCTTCTGTGCAGATTTGGGAAAATCAAATGTCCTTTTGGCTATTTTCTCTTCTGAACTAATGTTCTTTTATTATGGGCAGTAGAAAAAATACTACATTATGGTCAGCATGTGTGCTGTGGAGCATACATGCATCTCTGTAACAATAGATACAATGTAACAATTCTATAGAATGCAAATAACAAGTGTTATATTGTATGTATTTGTTAATTCTCTCTAGAGTTCTCTAGAATTGTTACATTGTATCTCCTGTTACAAAGACATATGTATTTCCTAAGTTCTTCAGTGCCATCTAATGTCCATAATTTAAAACTTTACCACTGTCTGTAATTCATTAATTCACAAGAGAGATAGCCTAAAGAAAGTGGTGGCTGGTGCTCAATATTTTGAGGGGGGGAGTGGCAAACTAACACCACCCCCTCCGTGGGAAATGGAGGACAGCCTCAGGCTATAATCATGTGCTTAAAAAAAAAAACATTAAAATCCATGCGTCCTGCACCCTGCATGTAGATTAGGGGCTGACGCATGGATTAGGGGAGTGGCGCCCCTGTGCCCTGCATGGACGGGCCGCCATTGCTAAAGAACATTCACTTTTGCCCAATTCACACAGATTCTCTGGACAAATGGTTATGCTATTTTTTTTTTTTTTTTTTTAGAAATAAACCTTTAACTGTTGTAAAATACTAAACTCATGTGCACAGTGCTCCAGCACAGAAAAAGCAACATATCTATAATTTGCTTTAGGGGTTCCTGATTAACCAGTTCCTGACCAGCTGCCGCAGTTGTACTGCGGCAGGTTGGCTCTCCTGGGCAAACCAGCGGAACTGTACGTCGGCCCTTTAAGATGCTGTAGGAGGCACACGCTCGTGCTCGCGCCTGCAACATGTGCTTGGAGCCGATGCGAGGGCGCGAGGACTGCCGGGCACCCGCGATCGCTCGTGACAGAGTGAGAACCGGGATCTGTGTGTGTAAACACACAAATCCCGGTTCTCTCAAGGGAGAGGAGAGAGCTCGGTGTTCATACTAAGTATGAACACCGAGCTCTCTCCTCCCCTAGTCAGTCCCATCCCCCCTACAGTTAGAACACACCTAGGGAATGCAGTTAACCCCTTAATCGCCCCCTGGTGTTAACCCCTTTCCTGCCAGTGACATTTATAGAGTAACCAGTGCATCTTTATAGCATTGATTGCCGTATAATTGTCAATGGTCTCAAACATGTGTCAAAAGTGTCCAATTTGTCCGCTGCAATATCGCAGTCCTGATAAAAATCGCAGATCAAAATGCCATAAATCTATCCCTTATTTTGTAGACGCTATAACTTTTGCGCAAACCAATCAATATATGCTTATTGCAATTTTTTTTACCAAAAATATGTAGAAGAATACATATCTGCCTAAACTGAGGAAATTTTTTTTTTTTTTTTTTTTTAAATGTGGGATATTTATTACAGCAAAAATTAAAAGATATTCTGTTTTTTCAAAATCGTCGCTCTTCTTTTGTTTATAGCGCAAAAAATAAAAAACCGCAGAGGTGATCAAATACCACCAAAAGAAAGCTCTATTTGTGGGAAAAAAGGACGTCAATTTTGTTTGGGTACAGAGTCGCATGACCGTGCAACTGTCAGTTAAAGCGACGCAGTGCCGTATCGCGAAAAATGGCCTGGTCATTGAGCAGCTAAATCTTCCGGGGCTGAAGTGATTAAAAACATCAAATTGTATACAAACAAACATAGGACAGATGTGTAATGCAATAGAAAAAAATACCTTCATTATAAAGAATCATTCAAAAGTAATAAAATGGTATATGTTATGAGGTGCAAATTCTTAAAGTGGAACTAAACTATTTCAAGCGACATTAACTATTATTAATCCTTATGCTGCTAGCCTTCGTAAATAGATAGGAAAGTACTGTTCATTATATTTACTTTTTTTTATAGTTCTTTAGTTGCTTTCTGGTTTCTGGCCTAGGCCAGAATTATGTCATACATTCCAGGAGTCTTCATGACCTTTTTTTCTTTCATCTGGAGGAGGGATAGAAGGGCTTTCTCAATTACCTCCGCACACCCTCCTGCCTGCAGGTCTGAGCTAAAGGCAGACGGGTTCCAGGAAGTAAATGCTACATGAATAATCTGCCCTTACTCAAGATGGCCACATCTAGAAATGCTAGGGGGGTGTTTTTCAAAGTGATTTCTTAACTAAATAATACATGGAGACATGGATGGACGAGCGAGTTTACTTTACATATAAAATAATAATATTAAAAATGAATTAAATAGCGTTTTCAGTTTCGGGTGCTCAGATACAATTTTGTTCCATTTTCAGTACAGGAATCCTGGTCAGCCAATGAGAATTCATTTTGTTTTGATCTAACTTCCTAACTTCAGTTGAATTCTGATTCAACTGAGCCTAATAATTAGAGCATTTTTTATTGAACAATGCTGTATGTTTTTTGACAGGTCTGAGGGCCTATAATCTTTTTCTCCCTAGAACTGGAAATTTTCTCATTTTTTTATTGAATTATCTTTGTGAGTATCTATTTTTTCATCTTAGTATAATGAAAGGATCATATGCAATATGCTTGCAAATGTATTATCCTGGTAGCATCGGTTTGCTATTCCCTGGAACCATCATGTATGCATTTTCTGAACATATGATTGTCAGGAGAAACAAAAGATAATTGACAAGTTTGTCAAGCTTTCTTTTATGTCTTTGGGAAGGCTAATGTTAGAGGGTAATACAAAATTCACATTAGGCGATAGGTATCTGCAGAAGAGTTAACAAATGACTGTCTGTTCCTGTGTCTATGCAGAGTTCATAAAGTCAGAGATTAAGGGTAGAGCTTTTCCTGCCTGTGATTTCAACCCTTTCACTTTTTCATAGGTCAGAATCTTCTCCCAAATATTAAGGCTAGGTTTACACTTGTGTGTCTGCCGTTTCATGCATTTTGATTTTTTATGTGTTCTCCATGCATTTTTCATGCATTCCTATTGAATTCTATGGAGACAAAAAACATGCATTGTCTCACCAAAAAAACATCTGTACCTTTTTTATGAGATTCAAAGAAGAGAAATATGCAGGTGTAAATAGGCCCCATAGAAAATAATGGTAATCCTCTTGTGGTGTGTTGCCACAGGTGGCGAACATGTGCAAAATTGTGCAGGTGTGAACAGGCACTCATGCATATGAAATAAAATGTAACTAAAGGCTAATGGTTTGCAGCTAAAGTATTTCACATTCTTTATGTTCTAGTGACAATCAGTGGTATCTCCTAAGAAGTTTAAGATCCAAGTTTAAGAATGTGGTCCCCTGCTAGAAAGGTGGGGCCCTTTAATGATGAGGAATGCTAAAAGATGGTGACGTCAGGGCTGTACATAAACTGAGGTGGTAGCAGCAAAGATTTCTTAAAGGACTGGGTCATAACAATGTTTGCTAGCAGTGTCTCTAACAACTGAGTAACAGAAAGGTGGGCAACTGCCCAGTCACCAATGCTGGTACAGCTGCAGTCTCCAACAGTGCAGGATGAGCTGTGCAGGTCCTTGGGTCTCCGATGAGAGAGGGCGATAGTCACACAGCAGTCTGTTAGCACACTGACAGCTGTAGTAGAGGAGCAGAGAAGAGCTGTGAGGATTGCTAGATGATGGTGAGTGGCTGCACACACCCAGCATGACGATCTGCAACACAGCTATGCAGATGTACTGGATAAGCATCACTGCCACTATCTGAAGTTCCCAGGCCAAGAGAGTGAGCCCACCAGTAGCGGTCAAATATATAGGCTCTCCCACAATCTTTAAGTTGGGAAGATTTCTGGGGTGAGTAGTTCAGAAAAGGGCTCTAAAATACAGTGATGGTTGGCTGCAGGACTACAAGTCCCACAAACATATGCTCTGGTCCAGAAAGAAGAACTTCAGAAGCAGCTAAACACTGCCCCTGGACACAGCAACACTGTGTACTATGACCACATATAAACTGGATGGTTAGCTGCAACCAATTTGCGCATGGCCAAAACCCTGTGTGCACGGGGGCTGCGTCAAAGGTTGGTCAGAGGCCCAATTAGCGGTTACATTTGAACAGCAGTGGCACTGGCCATTGATTTATACAGCGTCCAAATCTGACAGGCACCTCTGACAGCTGCAGCTTTTCTCACAGTGTGTGCAAGCAGTGTTTACAACCGCTGCCAAGATTCATGCTCATCCATGCTCCATCCCTGACTCATCCATTCACATTCATGCTCCATCCCTGGATCATCCATCCACATTCATACTCATCCATGCTCCATCCCTGGCTCATCCCTCCCCATTCATGCTCATCCATGGCTCATCCGTGCCACATCAGTAATTATCCGTGCCACATCAGTGATCACCTGTGCCACATCCATGCCACATCAGTGCTTATCCGTGCCACATCCATGCCACATCATTGCTCATTCTTACCACATCAGTGATCACCCGTGCCACATCCATGCCACATCAGTGCTCATCAATGCCACATCAGTGCTCATCAATGCCACATTAGTGCTCATTCTTGCCACGTCAGTGATCACCAGTGCCACATCCATGCCACATCAGTGCTCATCAATGCCACATCAATGCTCATCCATGCCATATCAGTGCTCATCCATGCCACATCAGTGGTCATCCATGCCACATCCGAGCTTATCCATGCCACATCAGTGCTCATTCGTGCCACATCCATACCACATCAGTACTCACCCGTGCCAAATCAGTGGTCATCCATGCCACATCCATGCCACATTCGTGCTTATCCATGCCACATCAGTGCTCATTCGTGCCACATCCATACCACATCAGTACTCATCCGTGCCACATCCATGCCACATCAGTGCTCATTCATGTCACATCCATGTCATGTCAGTTCTCATCCATGCCACGTCAGTGCTCTTCCATGCCACATCCATGCCACATCAGTGCTCATCCCTGCCACATCCATGCCACATCAGTGCCATGCCACATTAATTCTCATCAGTGCCACATCCATGCCACATCAGTGCTCATCCATGCCACATCAGTTCTCATCAGTGCCACACCCATGCCACATCCGTGCCACATCAGTGTTCATCCATGCCACATCAGTTCTCATCCATGTCACATGCCCATCAGTGCTTTAGGTAATAGGTAGTCAAATTAAATTTGAAATGTATGACCCTAGAACACCTGATGGGCCTCTGAATGTGGCCAGGCTGTGTAAAAGTATCCCACATGTGGTATTGCTGAATATCTTTCGGGGAGTAATTTTTCCTATGTACATGCTATGTGTTAGAAATATCTTATAAATGGACAACTTTGTGTAAAAAAAAGTGTTTTCATTTTCTTTCCACATTTTCCAAAAACTTGTTGAAAAAAGCGACATGTTCAAAAGACTCATCATGCCTCATAGAATATACGTTGGGGTGTTTACTTTCCAAAATTAGATCTTTTTTTGGCGTTTCCATTGTTCTGGGGCTCTAGGACCTTCAAAATTGTAAGAGGTAGTCTAGAAATTAAATGTGTAATTCATGTCCCTGGAACACCTGATGGTTCTCCCTGCATGTTGGGCCTCTCTATGTGGCCAGGCTGTGTAAAAGTCTCACACATGTGGTATTGCCATACTCAGTAGGAGTAGCAGAATGTATTTTGGGGTGTAATTGCAAGTATGCATATGCTGTGTGTGAGAAATAACCCATTAATATGACAATTTTGTGGAAAAACAAAAGATAAAAAAAATCTTCATTTTACAAAAAATTGTGGGAAAAAATGACAACTTCAAAAAACTCACCATGCCTCTTACTAAACAATAAAACAGATCTTGCGAGCCAACAATGGAACAGTACTATAAAAGTGAGCGCGTATCGTAACCAAGCTGCAAATGCTAAACACGTTTCATACTCGTGCAGGTACACTCATGGATTAAAATAAAGTTGCATTTGCGCTAAGAAAACAAAAAAAAAAAAAAATAAAAAAAAATAAAAAAATATATTTATATAAAGTGCTTAGCTATCAAAAGGGAATATATTCAGAAATCTATTATAATCCGTGTAACATTAATGTTGTGATACAACTCATAAAGTGCAACATGTGAAAAATATTAAAAATACAGGTGCAAATTTAGGATAAAAATGTCCACTCCTTCACCAGATTAATTAATAAAAAACATAAACGTTCATCAAAGTTAAAGTTTCTAGTGCATAAATCCAGTGTTCATAAAAAGTGCTTTTCATCATGCTCCTTAAAACCAGTGCAGAACTTATAGCATGCTTCAGTGCTCTTCCAGTGTTCCCCAAAAGCCTATGCGCTCACCTCAGAGTGTGTGACACAGTACTTAAACTATGCCAAAACACGCTTGGGAGCCACTCCTGGGCTCTAACGATATGCAGGTGATGAAATCCAACTCCCTCAATCAGTAGCATTCCAGATCATGGATAAAAGAAAAAAAGCTCCATAGCGTGATATTGTAAGGACTTTATTAAAAATAAATATTCCCTTCATAGGGGTACTCACATAGTATAGGTGCGTGAGTGCACCATCCTATTCAGGGCTCTGTATGTATGAACCAAATCGTTGGTACGGCGTGTGGTGCGGTGTGTCTATCTCGTCTCACTACCTTTGCTGACAGCTCCGTCCTGGAGGGGCGTCAGGTGTGATCAGGCATGATCAATTTTCAATGATTGGCACCATAGCTTATAGACTCTATAACTTTCGCACGGACCAAATAATATGCACTTATTTTGGTTATTTTTACCAAACATATGTAGCAGTATAAATTTTGGCCAAAATTTAGGAAGAAAAATTACAAATTTACAGAACGAAGAAAAATGCAATTTTTTACAAAATTTTCGGCCTTTTTTCATTTATAGCGCAAAAAATAAAAAACCCAGTGGTGAATAAATACCACCAAAAGAAAGCTCTATTTGTGTGAAAAAAGGACACAAATTTCATATGGGTACAGTGTTGCATGACTGAAGAATTGTCATTCAAAATGTGAGCGCACTGAAATCTGAAACTGGTCTGGTTAAGAAGGGGGTTTAAGTGCCTAGTGGGCAAGTGATTAAAGAATATGTTACCCTAGCATTTTCAGATTCCTGATATGTGTCCGCTGTACCATGTACTTGTATGAAAATGTATCCTGTATTCTTTGCATTGCTTCCCTTGTGTGAAATACCTGCCAGTCCATCTGCTTTCCTATTAAAAATTGACCACACTAGGCATAAGGACACATCATGGTCAGTTTTATGGTTGTGCTGGGAACTCAGCCTGCTCTCTTCCAATGATCAGAGTTGTGCTAACACACACTCCCCCCTCCCTCCATCCCAGCACAGCAATTATCTGGGAAAACCAGTGTGCTGCTGCCCCCCCTCATTATGCAGCTGAGAACAGAGGGTATGTGATCACTTATAAAAAATTAAAAATAAAGGTATAGTCGTTATAATGTTTTTTCATATGTTTAAACTAAAGTTTTGCCATTCATTTCTATTTTAAACTGAATGGGTTGTTTTACACAGTGAGGGTTCACATAAACTTTAATACCACTTTTACACAATGCAATATGCAGCAATGCAGTGCATATTAATGGTTGTACTTCTGGTGTGAATCCAGCTTTGCCTAGAATGCATCCTTGTACATGGATGGAAATGTCTACTCTGGTTTGCAGTTAGGACAGACAGACAGTACCTGTGTATTGCCTTGCTGAGTATCAGTGTCAGAAAGCTAGTTGTTAGGTAATTTGGACAGGGTATAATCCCCAATCCTCATTAAATTAGTAGGTACGATGCCGGTGGGTGTGGAGATGCGACTCAGTGTACATCTTGCGGTATGTATGCATTCCTTGATCATCCAATACTGCTGTGCAAAATGTAAGCACATTGTTTCCCTGGAAGCCCAGGTTCTGAGTCTGGGGAAGAAACTGTCAGCACTGAGAAGTCCCTCCATACTAAAGGAGAGCCAGGAACATACATGGCATGTGTCAGCAGGGGCCAGCACAGAGGCGGGTGGAGACAAAGAGGTGCAGGCACTAGGAAAGAGTAGATGGGTAACAGTCAGGAAGGGTAGAGGGGGAAGTGCCAGGAAGGCCGATCAAGGGCTGGAGCATCCCAATAAGTATGCTCCATTGAGTGACATTGGTGAAACCAGTCAGGGACCAGCACTGCTGGAGCTGAGGGACTCTCCTAGCTGCCGGGGGAAGAACTCCTCCAGTGAGAGTGGGGGGGAAGCGCAGGGAAAGGAAAGACAGATTCTGGTGGTAGGGGACTCAATTCTTAGAAGGACAGAGAGGGCAATCTGTTACAAAGACATGGAGCGATGAACTGTATGTTGTCTACTGGGCGCTCGGGTTCGGCACATCACGGATCTGGTGGACAGATTACTGGGAGGGGCTGTGGAAGACCCGGCTGTCATGGTGCACATTGGCACCAATGACAAAGTCAGAGGCAGATGGCGTGTCCTAAAGAACGATTTTAGGGACTTGGGAGCGAAATTGAGGAAAAGGACCTCCAAGGTAGTATTCTCAGGAATACTACCGGTACATCGACCCACACCAGAAAGGCAGAGGGAGATTAGGGAAGTAAACAAGTGGCTGAAGAGCTGGTGTAGTAAGGAGGGGTTTGGGTTCCTGGAGGACTGGGCCGACTTCTCGGTCGATCACCAGTACTATAGAAGGGACGGACTGCACCTAAATTAGGAGGGTGCAGATCAGCTGGGAGTAAAGATGGCCAAAAAGTTAGAGGGGTTTTTAAACTAGGCGACGGGGGGAGGGCCCAGAGGTAGAGATAGTCAGCGCGGAACATATTCCAGAGGGTAGTATTGGGGGCATTAGTGGTAGGTTGACTAAAGCAAATAAACCCAAGGTATGTATAGTAACAAGTCCTAGTTGCAATCTTGGAACACCCAATAAGAGGATAGCATGCGACCGGTCTAAACTACATGACATGTTCACCAATGCCAGGAGCCTGGCGGACAAGATGGGTGAACTAGAGATACTGTTGTACAAGGAGGATTTGGATTTTGTGGGAATTTCAGAGACCTGGTTCAACAGCTCTCATGATTGGCTGACAACCATTCAAGGGTATACCCTTTATCGCAGAGAGGGTAAAAAAGGGGGAGGGGTATGCTTATATATCAAGAATAATATACAAGTGAATGTGAGAGATGACATCATTAAGGGAGCTAGGGAGGAGGTGGAATCCTTATGGGTAGAGCTCCAAAGGGATGAAGCTAAGGGGAAAATATTACTGGGAGTATGCTTTAGGCCCCCTAACCTGAGGGAGGAGGGGGAGACGGATCTCCTATCACAAGTTGGATTAGCAGCAAGGATGGAAAGTGTTATCATAATGGGGGATTTTAATTATCCAGACTTAGACTGGGCGGAGGGAGCCACGCATTCGTCTAAGGCTCGCCAGTTCCTAAATGTCTTGCAGGACAATTTCATGGTTCAGATGGTAGATGCACCAACTAGAAATAAAGCGTTACTGGATCTACTGATTACCAACAATACAGACCTGATCACGGATGTGGAAATACGGGGCAATTTAGCAAACAGCGATCACAGGTCAATTGACTTCAGTATAATTCACACAAATAGGAAACATATTAGACATACAAACATATAAGACACTGAAAAATGAAAAGAGCCAACTTCCCTAAACTATGAACCTTGTTAGAAGGCATGAATTGGGATAAAATCTTAGGAACAGAGAAAAAAGAGGAGAGATGGGTTTGCTTTAAGATCATATTAAATAAAGGCATTAGCCAATGCATCCCATTGGGTAATGAAAAGAGCGAACAAAAGTCCTGGATGGCTTAACTCCAATGTAAAAATGCATAAAAAATCAAAGGAGAAGGCCTTCAAAAAATACAAGGTTGAGGGATCATCATCAGCATTCAGACTTTATAAAGAATGCAACAAGAAATGTAAGGGTGCAATTAGGGCGGCTAAGATAGAACACGAAAGACACATAGCGGAGGAGAGCAAAAAAAATTGCAAGAAATTCTTTAAGTATGTAAACAGCAAAAAAGGGAGGACAGACCATATCGGCCCCATAAAGAATGAGGAAGGACATCTGGTTACAAAGGATCGGGAGATGGCGAAGGTATTGAATTTATTCACAAGGGAATCGGGGGGCTTCAGTAACCAAAGCTGCAGTGTTTATCCTTATGACATATCACAGCACCTCCATGGTTAACAGAGGGCAGAATTAAAATTAGAATTGAGAAACTTACCATTAATAAATCACCTGGAGCAGATGGCTTGCATCTGAGGGTACTTAGGGAAACCAGTCAAGTAATTGCCAGACCATTGTTCCTAATTTTTACTGACAGTCTACTGACTGGAATGGTACCAGGTGATTAGAAGAAAAGCCAAAGTAGCACCAATATTTAAAAAGGGCACAAAATACATCCCTGGGAAAAACAGACCAGTTAGCCTAACATCAATAGTATGCAAGCTCTTGGAGGGGATGATAAGGGACTATATACAAGATTTTAATAAAGAGAACAGCATCATTAGCAGTAATCAGCATGGATTCATGAAGAATCATTCTTGCCAAACCAATCTATTAACCTTCTATGAGGAGGTGAGTTGTCATCTCGATAAAGGAAGGCCCGTAGACGTGGTGTATCTGGATTTTGCAAAAGCATTTGACACAGTTCCCCATAAATGTTTACTGTACAAAATAAGGTCCGTTGGCATGGACCATGGGGTGAGTACATGGATTGAAAACTGGCTACAAGGGCGAGTTCAGAGGATGGTGATAAACGACCTGGAGGATGGGGTAAACAGTTCAATCACTGTAAAAAGATGCAAAAAGATCAGAACAAATTAATGGGGTGGGCAACTACATGGAAAATGAGGTTTAATGTAGAAAAATTTAAAATAATGCATTTGGGTGGCAAAAATATGAATGCAATCTATACACTGGGGGGAGAACCTCTTGGGGATTCTAGGATGGAAAAGGACCAGGGGGTCCTAGTAGATGATAGGCACAGCAATGGCATGCAATGCCAAGCTGCTGCTAACAAAGCAAACAGAATATTGGCATGCATTAAAAAGGGGATCAACTCCAGAGATAAAACGATAACTCTCCCGCTCTACAAGACTCTGGTCCGGCTGCACCTAGAGTATGCTATGAGGTAAGGTTGCGAGCACTGAACTTATTCTCTCTGGAGAAGAGACGCTTGAGAGGGGATATGATTTCAATTTATAAATACCGTACTGGTGACCCCACAATAGGGATAAAACTTTTTCGCGGAAGGGAGCTTAACAAGACTCGTGGCCACTCATTAAAATTAGAAGAAAAGAGGTTTAACTTTAAAGTACGTAGAGGGTTCTTTACTGTAAGAGCATCAAGGATGTGGAATTTCTTTCTACAGGTGGTGGTCTAAGCGGGGAGCATCGATAGTTTCAAAAAACTATTAGCTAAGCACCTGAATGACTGCAACATACAGAGATATACAATGTAATACTGACATATAATCACACACACATAGGTTGGACTTGATGGACTTGTGTCTTTTTTCAACCTCACCTACTATGTAGCTATGCAACAGACAACAATATTTATATAATTCTGCACTTGCTTGGCAAATAAATGATCAATACACTCAAATGCATATTGCCAAAGTTGTGCAAGGACTAATTCACATTCATATACAAAGTCACTAACAAGGTGCAGGCTTGTTAATAAATAAATAGTAAATAAAAATAAATCTATTGCCTTAAACCTCAATCTCTCCAAATCTTCAGTAATATTATCTAAACACAATTTTGAATTCCAATGGGCCACTCATTCTCTTTCTTATCTGGGAATTCAGCTGACCTCTTCCATACATACTTTCTACTCAGCAAATTATCCTCCTATGTTTGAATGGCTTTCAGACGATATGAATAAATGGTCAGGGGCGAATCTTTCTTGGTTTGGAAAGATTTCTTTAGTCAAGATGAATATCTTACCAATAATTTTATACCTCTTTCGAAATCTCCCCATCATAATTCCTAAATGAGACCTACTTCTGTTTCAAAGAAATATCTTAAATTTTATTTGGGGACATAAACACCCTAGAATTGATAAACTAACAATTTACACTTTAAAAAAATGTGGAGGCTTAGAAGTCCCAAATTGAATTGATTACTATCAAGCAGCGCAGATAGCCCAACTGGCACAATTCCTGGTCCTACTCCACATTGGGTTGACATGGAGGCCCTTGCATGCTCTAAGGTTCGATTGCAGCCCCCCCGTCTTATGTCCAAAACTTTCATTATCATTATCAATTTGGGATAGACATCTAATGAGGAAAAATCTTTGTTGACTTCGTACACCTTTATCTCCTTTGTATAATAATCCTGAATTTATTTCTGGATTATCCTCTGAAGTTTTTCGGTGGTGGGAGAATAAAGTTTTGTCACATATTATAAACTTTTTAACTGGGAATAAATTATACTTATTGGATTATTATCAATCCGTGTTACAACTACCTTCCTCAGAACTGTCTAGAAACAACCTGATTACAACCTGATTACTTTATTCTTAAAAAATAAACTTAGTAAAATTAATTAACCACTCCTGTTATCCCTATTTGAACCTGAACATAAGCTCCCATATATGGAACAATGGGAAAAAGATCTTAATTCTTTTTGGGAACTCTCGGAATGGTATAAAAGGATCAATAATCTCTCAAACATATAGATTGATACGTCTTTCGTGGAATCTAACTACAAAACTCCATTGCGATGGTACATTATTCCATTGAGAATAGCCAAAATAAATTGACAAGTCTCTTTTAAATGTTTTCGAAATTGTGGTTAAGAAGGTTCTATGGTACACATTTGGCGGCGACGTTCCAAAATACATGCATTTTGGATCAAAATATTTGACTTTAGATATGAAATTACCAAAATAAATATTAATAAAACCCCTGAAATTGCTCTCTTTCAAAAATTTGATATGAGTCTACCTAAACAGACCAAGCGCTTAATTTCTTATATAATCGTAGCCGCTAGAATAACCATTGTGCGTTGTTAGAATCAATCTGGAATAACATTTGATTATGTTATACAAAAGTTGAACTGGGTTATGAGTAACGATAAATTGACTTGCACTTAGTCATAACCGCCTTAGTATTTTTGAAAAATACATGGCGACCGTGGTTACATTATTCATCTACGAATATTACAAATTCGTGAAAGGAAAACTCTGACTGTCCTTGTCTTGCCCTTTTCTTTCTTAGCTTTTCTTTTCTTTTTTTTTTTTTTTATTATAATTTATTTTATTTTGAACAACTTTAAAAGTTTTATTTATAGGTAAAGTTGATCCAGGGAATATCCAATTGCCTCTCGGGGGATCAGGAAGGAATTTTTTCCCCTGCTGTAGCAAATAGGATCATGCTTTTCTGGGGTTTTTTTTTGCCTTCCTCTGCAACAACTGTGGGTATAGGATTGGGTATATAGGATTATATGATTTCTTTTATTTTATTTATTTATTTTGGTTGAACTAGATGGACTTGTGTCTTTTTTCAACCTGACTAACTATGTAACTATGTAAAAAAACTTTTCAGTTGATTAGTGATACTTGTTATAATAAGTAAATACTACTTTATTTAATAACCTTTTTAATATCTTTCTTAAAGAAGATATTAGTTTATTTTGTTTGATTTTGTTAACAAATCTGCTATCTCCCTACTTTTTTTCTTTTTTTTTTTTATTAGGGATACATTTCAATATCAGTTATGTTTTTATATTCTTCTTTTACTTGTTTAAATACCTTAGGTATATTAAACCTTATATTATTAACAATGTGTTCATTATACTGTTTCAAGAAAAAACTAAAAAAATCTTGAACCATGAACAAGATGCAGGCTTAACATTAGTGCAAACTACCAAGCAGATGGTGACCGCTTCTCACTATAACAAGATGACAAGCGTCAAAAGTGAATGTTTCTAAGAGCAGCTGCATGATCCGCCAAAGCCTCATCAGGAACGTTGTATTTCCAGTTAACGTAACAATGCCTGGAGCTATGGACATCTCTCCAGACATCACTAAGTTTAAGTCTAGCAGCTAAAATGTAAGAAGAGTAAACAGCAAACAGATTCCTCAACATCTGTGCCAGTGCTGGTGTTATAATTACATGTGTTTTTTTTTCTTTTGCATTTATATTATATAAGAGTATAAGTGTATAGGTTTGTGCAGAAAATCAGTGTCTCCTAGCAACAGCCGCATGGAGCGGGCTCTGAAAATTCAATTGACTCACATAAACAGGTTTTATATAAATGTGTTAAGGATGAATCCAAAGTGATAATGTTATCGGAACACAGCACTTAAGTCATTGTCACACTAACATATAATTGGTCACCTTCATTTTTACCTTGGAAAATCTGATAAGGATGACAAATAGAGATGAGAAATGGGGGTTGTTTAAAGGCTGGTATACATGAGCTGAATATCGGCTGGTATTGGCTGGTTCAACAGAAACTGGCTGACATTTAGCCCATGTCTACAGCAGCCTGTTCAACAGAAGCCAGCCTAATGTCTGGTTTCTATCAAATGGATATGCTTTAAAACCAGCAGCTGACCAGCATCTGATCAGGGCTCGCAGCCAATGGCTGCAAGCACTTACCAGCAGGTTCTGGCGGGGGGGGGAGGGAGGGGTGAGTACCCCTGTCAGAACACAATAGCTCAGCGGGGAGAACATAGCATAGTTAGTTCAGCTCCTCGTGAGCTCCCCAGATTTTTTCATTCAGTCCACTGGATTGAAGGAAAAAAAAAAAAACTACCCGTGTGTAGAAGGCTTTACCAATGGCAAATAGGCTGTTCACTTTGCTCTTAGCTTAGTGAATCATCCAAATCATATGCAAGCAAAAATATTATTTTTTAAAATTTTCCTTGCACATGTAGCACCCTTTAGAGTGTGCTAGTGTGTATAGCTGTAGTGTAGAAAAATTTGGCCTAGCTGAGAGCCAGGTCTGGGTTGAATCTGGGTCAGCATTGAGTGACTCAGGGAGCCTGGATGACTCAGCAAGCAGCATCTCTGGTAACTCCCCCTGCTCTCTGGAACCTTGGAGAAGCTTCCAGAAGTAGAGTGTGGTGTCTAGGAGGAGCTGCTTGGGGTATCAATGAGGGCCTCAGCCAATCCCAGCAAAATGGGCTGGCAGGGGGCAGGCACCTTACAAAAACTCATGGGTCATGCCAGCAGGGGCAGTCGGGTGGAAGATGGAGAGGGAGTGCTGAGGAGGCTGTCGGTGGCCCTTGAGGGTGCCCTTAGTCTGGGGGGGTGACCTCCGGCCTGGGGCTCGGGTGCTGCAGGGACCCTCTGCAACACATGGAGGAAATTCTTCCTGAAGGCATGAGAGCAAGGAAAGAACAGCAGGAGAAGATCAGCACATCCAGGAGTTCTCCAGAGAAGTCAGTTGGGTGGGCTGGTGAGTGAGCAGTCTGGGGGACTGTGGAGAGAGAGAAAGTGTCAGTCTGGGAGGACTGTGGAGAAATAGCCAGGGGGGCTAGTGAAACGGGCAGCTGCAGTCAGGCGCACCAGCAGTGCATGAAAAGATGGTGCTGGGATCAGTAGCCACAGGGCTGTAAGCTGGACACTGAACTTTACTACACGACCAAGGGGCCCAGGGTCCCTGCCTGTGAAGGGCTTTTGCTTTCATCTGGCTGAGTGTTTGGTCAGATCCACTAAAGTGTCTCAGCTGTGTTTTGGTGCAAGCAAGTGTGCTGGTGGAAGTGAGGAGTGTATATAGAGAGTACATAGGAGAAGTTTTCTCTGAAGTTGTTTAAAGCCAAGTCCCATAATACCCACATTCCCCATCCAAGTTTAAATCCCTCAAATAAACAAACAAAAAAACAAAGTACTGAACTGTTTTCTGACTCTGGGAGACTGTGAAAAATCAGTGTGCCTGGCTGTGCAGGGTGGGGAATCCCATTTCACCTGTGGCTCCCCAGGGGGTGCACTACATAGATGATTAACCACTTAGGGACCAGAAGGATTTGCTCCCTCAATGACCAGGCCATTTTTTGCAATACGGCACTGCGTCGCTTTAACTGACAATTGCGTGGCCGTGCAACGCTGTACCCAAACAAAATTGATGTCCATTTTTTCCCCACAAATAGAGCTTACTTTTGGTGGTATTTGATCACCTCTGCGGTTTTTATTTTTTGTGCTATAAACAATCAAAAAGCGACAATTTTGAAAAAAAACAAAATAATTTTTTAAAACTTTTTGCTATAATACATATCCAAAAAAATATAAAAAAAAACAAATTTATTCATCACTTTAGGCTGATATATATTCTACATATTTTTGGTAAAAAAAATTGCAATAGGCGTATATTGATTGGTTTGTGCAAAAGTTATCACGTCTACAAATTATGGAAAAAATTTAGGGACTTTTATTTATTTTTTATTGTTTTTACTTGTAGCTGCAGTGATCTGCGATTTTTAGCAGGACTGCGACATTGTGGTGGACAAATCTGAACCCAAATAACACTTTTTGGGGACCAGTGACATTATTACATTGATCAGTGCTATAAAAATGCCGGCGCACGCATGCCTTCAACTGTGCCCACGCAGGGGAGCCAACCTGCCGCAGTATAAGTGCGGTGGCTGGTCCTTAAGCGGTTAAGTATTCTTTGCAAAGTGAATTTTAACAACATTCACTAAGCTAAGAAAAAATTTCATTGCAAAACTGAAAGTTCTTTTTCAAAGTTAACTGCCTATAGAAATCAACCCTATCGAGCCAACTATGTTTAAGATTGGACCCACATTGTGACAAATTGCAAGAAGCCTAGATCCAAAAGTTTCTGACTTTACACCCTTCTTATTACATGTATACAACAGGGTTGTGATCAACTTCTTTTGGTTCTGCAAATGACATAATGTTTTTTGCTTGCATATGCACATGAAAACATATAACCGATGCAGCATACAGTAATTGCAAAACATATGTGCTTATGAGACTAAAAACTATGTAATAATTTTTGTGTATGAACTCTATAGTTTAACCAATTTTTAGTGCCTAATATTGAAATATATTTACTGTAATGTACCCCCTTTCCTCTCAGGCAGTATTTAAAATAATCCTGTGATTGTAATTCTCTCTCCAAGACAGTTAAATAGTTTTAGTGGGACCAGTGGCAGTCTGTCCATAATCCATGCGCTTGGCCCCTAATCTACATGCAGGGCGCCGGACGCATGGATTCCAGTGGGGTTTTTGTTTTTGTTTAGAAGCACATGATTTGAGCCTGAGGCTTAAAAAAAGGCCAGGCTCGGGCCGCAGAGCACTGCGCCCTGAGCCCACCCAGTTGTGTGGGAGGAGAATCGTGAAGACAATAGCGAATATTAATTCACTATTGTCTTCCTGATTCTCCTCCCATTCAATCAGGAAGCAGGTCCTGATACCCGTTTGGCCAGGAAGTCTAAGGACTCTTGGTCATTTAGGTCTCAGGATCCGCTTGCTGTTCGGTCGGGAGGAGAAGCAAGGTCTGTTCGGCCGGGAGGAGAAGCCCCGGCTCTTCCCTTGGCTGGAGCGAGGAGCAGCAGCCCTACCCCTTGTTCTCGATCTCTCCTAAGGTAAGGCCGCCTTCCTGTCCGGGGAGGGGGATGGTGGTTGTGGTGTGAGTGAAGAGGGGAGGTTTGTTTGCCACTCCCCCCAAAATATTGAGAACCAGCCGCCAGAAGACAGGGAGTCAGTAGGGCAGAGTACGGGGGGTCAGCAGGACAGAAGACAAGGGATCAGTAGGGCAGGGTACAGGGGTGAGCAGGATGGAGGACCAGGGGTCAGTAGGGAGGAAGACAGGGGGAGTCAGTAGGGCAAGGTACAAGGGTCAGCAGGACAGAATACGGGGTCAGTAGAGCAGGGTACATGGGTCAGCAGGATGGAAGACAGGGAGTCAGTAGGGTAGCATACAGGGGTCAGCAGGACAGAAGACAGGGGATCAGTAGGGCAGGGTACAGGGGTTAGCAGGATGAAGGAAAGGGTGTTAGTAGGGAAGGGTACAGGGGGGCAGAAAAACAGGGAGTCAGTATGGCAGGGTACAGGGGTTAGCAGGACAGAGGAAAGGGGGGTCAGTAGGGCAGGGTAAAGGGGTCAGCAGGACAGAAAACAGGGGGTCAGTAGGGAAGGGTACAGGGGTCAGCAGGACGGAGGACCAGCAGTTAGTAGGGCAGGGTACAGGGATGAGCAGGAAGGAGGACCAGGAGTCAGTAGAGCAGGGTACAGGGGTGAGCAGGATGGAGGACCAGGGGTCAGTAGAGCAGGGTACAGGGGTGAGCAGGACGGAGGACCAGGGGTCAGTAGAGCAGGGTACAGGGATCAGCAAGATGAAGGACCTGGGGTCAGTAGGACAGGGTACAGGGGTGAGCAGGACAGAGGACCAGGGGTCAGTAGAGCAGGGTACAGGGGTGAGCAGGATAGAGGACCAGAGGTCAGTAGGGCAGGGTACAGGGGTGAGTAGGATGGAGGACCTGGGGTCAGTAGAGCAGGGTACAGGGGTGAGCAAGACAGAGGACAAGGGGTCAGTAGGGCAGGGTACAGGGGGGGAGCAGGACAGAGGACCAGGGGTTAGTAGAGCAGGGTACAGAGGTGAGCAGGACAGAGGACCAGGGGTCAGTAGGGCAGGGTACAGGGGTGAGTAGGATGAAGGACCTGGGGACAGTAGAGCAGGGTACAGGGGTGAGCAGGACGGAGGACCAGGGGTCAGTAGAGCAGGGTACAGGGATCAGCAAGACGGAGGACCTGGGGTCAGTAGGGCAGGGTACAGGGGTGAGCAGGATGGAGGACCAGGGGTCAGTAAAGCAGGGTACAGGGGTGAGCAGGACAGAAGATCAGGGGTCAGTAGGACAGGGTACAGGGGTGAGCAGGATGGAGGACCCGGGGTTAGTAAAGCAGGGTACAGGGGTGAGCAGGATGGAGGACCAGAGGTCAGTAGAGCAGGGTACAGGGGTGAGCAGGACAGAGGACAAGGGGTCAGTAGGGCAGGGTACAGGGGGGAGCAGGACGGAGGACCAGGGGTTAGTAGAGCAGGGTACAGAGGTGAGCAGGACAGAGGGCCAGGGGTCAGTAGGGCAGGGTACAGGGGTGAGTAGGATGGAGGACCAGCAGTTAGTAGGGCAGGGTACAGGGATGAGCAGGAAGGAGGACCAGGAGTCAGTAGAGCAGGGTACAGGGGTGAGCAGGATGGAGGACCAGGGGTCAGTAGAGCAGGGTACAGGGGTGAGCAGGACGGAGGACCAGGGGTCAGTAGAGCAGGGTACAGGGATCAGCAAGATGAAGGACCTGGGGTCAGTAGGACAGGGTACAGGGGTGAGCAGGACAGAGGACCAGGGGTCAGTAGAGCAGGGTACAGGGGTGAGCAGGACAGAAGACCAGGGGTCAGTAGGACAAAGTACAGGGGTGAGCAGGATGGAGGACCAGGGGTTAGTAGAGCAGGGTACATTGGTGAGTAAGATGGAGGACCAGAGGTCAGTAGGGCAAGGTACAGGGGTGAGTAGGATGGAGGACCTGGGGTCAGTAGAGCAGGGTACAGGGGTGAGCAGGACGGAGGACCAGAGGTCAGTAGGGCAGGGTACAGGGGTGAGTTGGATGGAGGACCTGGGGACAGTAGAGCAGGGTACAGGGGTGAGCAGGATGGAGGACCAGGGGTCAGTAGAGCAGGGTACAGGGATCAGCAAGACGGAGGACCTGGGGTCAGTAGGGCAGGGTACAGGGGTGAGCAGGATGGAGGACCAGGGGTCAGTAAAGCAGGGTACAGGGGTGAGCAGGACAGAAGATCAGGGGTCAGTAGGACAGGGTACAGGGGTGAGCAGGATGGAGGACCCGGGGTTAGTAAAGCAGGGTACAGGGGTGAGCAGGATGGAGGACCAGAGGTCAGTAGAGCAGGGTACAGGGGTGAGCAGGACAGAGGACAAGGGGTCAGTAGGGCAGGGTACAGGGGGGAGCAGGATGGAGGGCCAGGGGTTAGTAGAGCAGGGTACAGAGGTGAGCAGGACAGAGGGCCAGGGGTCAGTAGGGCAGGGTACAGGGGTGAGTAGGATGGAGGACCTGGGGTCAGTAGAGCAGGATACAGGGTTGAGCAGGATGGAGGACAAGGGGTCGGTAGGGCAGGGTATGGGGGTCAGCAGGACAGAAGACAAGGGATCAGTAGGGCAGGGTACAGGGGTTAGCAGGATGGAGGACCAGGGGTCAGTAGGGAGGAAGACAGGGGGAGTCAGTAGGGCAAGGTGCAAGGGTTAGCAGGACAGAAAATGGGGTCAATAGAGCAGGGTACAGGGGTCATCAGGACAGAAGACAGAGGGTCAGTAGGGCAGGGTAGAGGGGTCAGCAGGACGGAAGACAGGGAGTCAGCAGGGTAGCATACAGGGGTCAGCAGGACAGAAGACAGGGGATCAGTAGGGCAGGGTACAGGGGTTAGCAGGACAGAGGAAAGGGGGGTCAGTAGGGCAGGGTAAAGGGGTCAGCAGGACAGAAGACGGGGGTCAGTAGGGAAGGATACAGCGGTTAGTAGGGCAGGGTACAGGGATGAGCAGGAAGGAGGACCAGGGGTCAGTAGAGCAGGGTACAGGGGTGAGCAGGATGGAGGACCAGGGGACAGTAGAGCAGGGTACAGGGGTGAGCAGGATAGAGGACCAGAGGTCAGTAGGGCAGGGTACAGGGGTGAGTAGGATGGAGGACCTGGGGTCAGTAGAGCAGGGTACAGGGGTGAGCAAGACAGAGGACAAGGGGTCAGTAGGGCAGGGTACGGGGGGGAGCAGGACAGAGGACCAGGGGTTAGTAGAGCAGGGTACAGAGGTGAGCAGGACAGAGGACCAGGGGTCAGTAGGGCAGGGTACAGGGGTGAGTAGGATGAAGGACCTGGGGACAGTAGAGCAGGGTACAGGGGTGAGCAGGACGGAGGACCAGGGGTCAGTAGAGCAGGGTACAGGGATCAGCAAGACGGAGGACCTGGGGTCAGTAGGGCAGGGTACAGGGGTGAGCAGGATGGAGGACCAGGGGTCAGTAAAGCAGGGTACAGGGGTGAGCAGGACAGAAGATCAGGGGTCAGTAGGACAGGGTACAGGGGTGAGCAGGATGGAGGACCCGGGGTTAGTAAAGCAGGGTACAGGGGTGAGCAGGATGGAGGACCAGAGGTCAGTAGAGCAGGGTACAGGGGTGAGCAGGACAGAGGACAAGGGGTCAGTAGGGCAGGGTACAGGGGGGAGCAGGACGGAGGACCAGGGGTTAGTAGAGCAGGGTACAGAGGTGAGCAGGACAGAGGGCCAGGGGTCAGTAGGGCAGGGTACAGGGGTGAGTAGGATGGAGGACCAGCAGTTAGTAGGGCAGGGTACAGGGATGAGCAGGAAGGAGGACCAGGAGTCAGTAGAGCAGGGTACAGGGGTGAGCAGGATGGAGGACCAGGGGTCAGTAGAGCAGGGTACAGGGGTGAGCAGGACGGAGGACCAGGGGTCAGTAGAGCAGGGTACAGGGATCAGCAAGATGAAGGACCTGGGGTCAGTAGGACAGGGTACAGGGGTGAGCAGGACAGAGGACCAGGGGTCAGTAGAGCAGGGTACAGGGGTGAGCAGGACAGAAGACCAGGGGTCAGTAGGACAAAGTACAGGGGTGAGCAGGATGGAGGACCAGGGGTTAGTAGAGCAGGGTACATTGGTGAGTAAGATGGAGGACCAGAGGTCAGTAGGGCAAGGTACAGGGGTGAGTAGGATGGAGGACCTGGGGTCAGTAGAGCAGGGTACAGGGGTGAGCAGGACGGAGGACCAGAGGTCAGTAGGGCAGGGTACAGGGGTGAGTTGGATGGAGGACCTGGGGACAGTAGAGCAGGGTACAGGGGTGAGCAGGATGGAGGACCAGGGGTCAGTAGAGCAGGGTACAGGGATCAGCAAGACGGAGGACCTGGGGTCAGTAGGGCAGGGTACAGGGGTGAGCAGGATGGAGGACCAGGGGTCAGTAAAGCAGGGTACAGGGGTGAGCAGGACAGAAGATCAGGGGTCAGTAGGACAGGGTACAGGGGTGAGCAGGATGGAGGACCCGGGGTTAGTAAAGCAGGGTACAGGGGTGAGCAGGATGGAGGACCAGAGGTCAGTAGAGCAGGGTACAGGGGTGAGCAGGACAGAGGACAAGGGGTCAGTAGGGCAGGGTACAGGGGGGAGCAGGATGGAGGGCCAGGGGTTAGTAGAGCAGGGTACAGAGGTGAGCAGGACAGAGGGCCAGGGGTCAGTAGGGCAGGGTACAGGGGTGAGTAGGATGGAGGACCTGGGGTCAGTAGAGCAGGATACAGGGTTGAGCAGGATGGAGGACAAGGGGTCGGTAGGGCAGGGTATGGGGGTCAGCAGGACAGAAGACAAGGGATCAGTAGGGCAGGGTACAGGGGTTAGCAGGATGGAGGACCAGGGGTCAGTAGGGAGGAAGACAGGGGGAGTCAGTAGGGCAAGGTGCAAGGGTTAGCAGGACAGAAAATGGGGTCAATAGAGCAGGGTACAGGGGTCATCAGGACAGAAGACAGAGGGTCAGTAGGGCAGGGTAGAGGGGTCAGCAGGACGGAAGACAGGGAGTCAGCAGGGTAGCATACAGGGGTCAGCAGGACAGAAGACAGGGGATCAGTAGGGCAGGGTACAGGGGTTAGCAGGACAGAGGAAAGGGGGGTCAGTAGGGCAGGGTAAAGGGGTCAGCAGGACAGAAGACGGGGGTCAGTAGGGAAGGATACAGCGGTTAGTAGGGCAGGGTACAGGGATGAGCAGGAAGGAGGACCAGGGGTCAGTAGAGCAGGGTACAGGGGTGAGCAGGATGGAGGACCAGGGGACAGTAGAGCAGGGTACAGGGGTGAGCAGGATAGAGGACCAGAGGTCAGTAGGGCAGGGTACAGGGGTGAGTAGGATGGAGGACCTGGGGTCAGTAGAGCAGGGTACAGGGGTGAGCAAGACAGAGGACAAGGGGTCAGTAGGGCAGGGTACAGGGGGGGAGCAGGACAGAGGACCAGGGGTTAGTAGAGCAGGGTACAGAGGTGAGCAGGACAGAGGACCAGGGGTCAGTAGGGCAGGGTACAGGGGTGAGTAGGATGAAGGACCTGGGGACAGTAGAGCAGGGTACAGGGGTGAGCAGGACGGAGGACCAGGGGTCAGTAGAGCAGGGTACAGGGATCAGCAAGACGGAGGACCTGGGGTCAGTAGGGCAGGGTACAGGGGTGAGCAGGATGGAGGACCAGGGGTCAGTAAAGCAGGGTACAGGGGTGAGCAGGACAGAAGATCAGGGGTCAGTAGGACAGGGTACAGGGGTGAGCAGGATGGAGGACCCGGGGTTAGTAAAGCAGGGTACAGGGGTGAGCAGGATGGAGGACCAGAGGTCAGTAGAGCAGGGTACAGGGGTGAGCAGGACAGAGGACAAGGGGTCAGTAGGGCAGGGTACAGGGGGGAGCAGGACGGAGGACCAGGGGTTAGTAGAGCAGGGTACAGAGGTGAGCAGGACAAAGGGCCAGGGGTCAGTAGGGCAGGGTACAGGGGTGAGTAGGATGGAGGACCAGCAGTTAGTAGGGCAGGGTACAGGGATGAGCAGGAAGGAGGACCAGGAGTCAGTAGAGCAGGGTACAGGGGTGAGCAGGATGGAGGACCAGGGGTCAGTAGAGCAGGGTACAGGGGTGAGCAGGACGGAGGACCAGGGGTCAGTAGAGCAGGGTACAGGGATCAGCAAGATGAAGGACCTGGGGTCAGTAGGACAGGGTACAGGGGTGAGCAGGACAGAGGACCAGGGGTCAGTAGAGCAGGGTACAGGGGTGAGCAGGACAGAAGACCAGGGGTCAGTAGGACAAAGTACAGGGGTGAGCAGGATGGAGGACCAGGGGTTAGTAGAGCAGGGTACATTGGTGAGTAAGATGGAGGACCAGAGGTCAGTAGGGCAAGGTACAGGGGTGAGTAGGATGGAGGACCTGGGGTCAGTAGAGCAGGGTACAGGGGTGAGCAGGACGGAGGACCAGAGGTCAGTAGGGCAGGGTACAGGGGTGAGTTGGATGGAGGACCTGGGGACAGTAGAGCAGGGTACAGGGGTGAGCAGGATGGAGGACCAGGGGTCAGTAGAGCAGGGTACAGGGATCAGCAAGACGGAGGACCTGGGGTCAGTAGGGCAGGGTACAGGGGTGAGCAGGATGGAGGACCAGGGGTCAGTAAAGCAGGGTACAGGGGTGAGCAGGACAGAAGATCAGGGGTCAGTAGGACAGGGTACAGGGGTGAGCAGGATGGAGGACCCGGGGTTAGTAAAGCAGGGTACAGGGGTGAGCAGGATGGAGGACCAGAGGTCAGTAGAGCAGGGTACAGGGGTGAGCAGGACAGAGGACAAGGGGTCAGTAGGGCAGGGTACAGGGGGGAGCAGGATGGAGGGCCAGGGGTTAGTAGAGCAGGGTACAGAGGTGAGCAGGACAGAGGGCCAGGGGTCAGTAGGGCAGGGTACAGGGGTGAGTAGGATGGAGGACCTGGGGTCAGTAGAGCAGGATACAGGGTTGAGCAGGATGGAGGACAAGGGGTCGGTAGGGCAGGGTATGGGGGTCAGCAGGACAGAAGACAAGGGATCAGTAGGGCAGGGTACAGGAGTTAGCAGGATGGAGGACCAGGGGTCAGTAGGGAGGAAGACAGGGGGAGTCAGTAGGGCAAGGTGCAAGGGTTAGCAGGACAGAAAATGGGGTCAATAGAGCAGGGTACAGGGGTCATCAGGACAGAAGACAGAGGGTCAGTAGGGCAGGGTAGAGGGGTCAGCAGGACGGAAGACAGGGAGTCAGCAGGGTAGCATACAGGGGTCAGCAGGACAGAAGACAGGGGATCAGTAGGGCAGGGTACAGGGGTTAGCAGGACAGAGGAAAGGGGGGTCAGTAGGGCAGGGTAAAGGGGTCAGCAGGACAGAAGACGGGGGTCAGTAGGGAAGGATACCGCGGTTAGTAGGGCAGGGTACAGGGATGAGCAGGAAGGAGGACCAGGGGTCAGTAGAGCAGGGTACAGGGGTGAGCAGGATGGAGGACCAGGGGACAGTAGAGCAGGGTACAGGGGTGAGCAGGATAGAGGACCAGAGGTCAGTAGGGCAGGGTACAGGGGTGAGTAGGATGGAGGACCTGGGGTCAGTAGAGCAGGGTACAGGGGTGAGCAAGACAGAGGACAAGGGGTCAGTAGGGCAGGGTACAGGGGGGGAGCAGGACAGAGGACCAGGGGTTAGTAGAGCAGGGTACAGAGGTGAGCAGGACAGAGGACCAGGGGTCAGTAGGGCAGGGTACAGGGGTGAGTAGGATGAAGGACCTGGGGACAGTAGAGCAGGGTACAGGGGTGAGCAGGACGGAGGACCAGGGGTCAGTAGAGCAGGGTACAGGGATCAGCAAGACGGAGGACCTGGGGTCAGTAGGGCAGGGTACAGGGGTGAGCAGGATGGAGGACCAGGGGTCAGTAAAGCAGGGTACAGGGGTGAGCAGGACAGAAGATCAGGGGTCAGTAGGACAGGGTACAGGGGTGAGCAGGATGGAGGACCTGGGGTTAGTAAAGCAGGGTACAGGGTTGAGCAGGATGGAGGACCAGAGGTCAGTAGAGCAGGGTACAGGGGTGAGCAGGACAGAGGACAAGGGGTCAGTAGGGCAGGGTACAGGGGGGAGCAGGACGGAGGACCAGGGGTTAGTAGAGCAGGGTACAGAGGTGAGCAGGACAGAGGGCCAGGGGTCAGTAGGGCAGGGTACAGGGGTGAGTAGGATGGAGGACCTGGGGTCAGTAGAGCAGGATACAGGGTTGAGCAGGACGGAGGACAAGGGGTCAGTAGGGCAGGGTACGGGGGTCTGCAGGACAGAAGACAAGGGATCAGTAGGGCAGGGTAAAGGGGTGAGCAGGATGGAGGACCAGGGGTCAGTAGGGAGGAAGACAGGGGGAGTCAATAGGGCAAGGTACAAGGATCAGCAGGAAAGAAAACGGGGTCAGTAAAGCAGGGTACAGGGGTCAGCAGGACAGAAGACAAAGGGTCAGTAGGGCAGGGTACAGGGGTCAGCAGGACGGAAGACAGGGAGTCAGTAGGGTAGCATACAGGGGTCAGCAGGACAGAAGACAGGGGATCAGTAGGGCAGGGTACAGGGGTCAGCAGGACGAAGGAAAGGAGTGTCAGTAGGGCAGGGTAAAGGGGTCAGCAGGACAGAATACAGGGGGTCAGTAGGGAAGGGTACAGGGGTCAATAGAACTGAGGACCAGCGGTTAGTAGGGCAGGGTACAGGGATGAGCAGGATGGAGGACCAGGGGTCAGTAGATCAGGGTACAGGGGTGAGCAGGATTGAGGACCAGAGGTCAGTAGGGCAGGGTACAGGGGTGAGTAGGATGGAGAACCTGGGATCAGTAGAGCAGGGTACAGGGGTATTTGCAAATGTGTGCAAACTAAACCCGTTTTTAACGAATGCTGTTAGACAGGATAATTTGGTTGGTTGCTGACTGGTCTGTAAGTTCATCTGGGAGTTTTCTTTGGTTTTGTCTGTCTGTACTGTGCAGGCAGATCTTCATTATCAATAGTAACTAGAGTTGAACACTGTCTGTTCTAACAAAGGGCTAAAGGTTTAGAGGCTGGGCTTCCTGGATTGTATGTTAATGTGGACAGACTTGGGACATGCTCACTCTGACATTGTTCAAAAAAACCTTGCAGTCACCTCTCCCTGAGAAACAGCTAAAAGGTGATATATATATATATATATATATATATATATATATATATATATATATATATATATATATATATATATATATATATATATATATATATATAATACATGTACTGTATGAATGAAAACACATAACAAACACATTGTGGGGTTTTCTCAGATTTGAGGTAGTAAGGTCCATGGTAAGAAATCAACAAACTCACAAGACTGCACACAACCAAGCACTGGTCAGTGACTCAGCAAGTAGTTCAAGGAGAATAAGAATGATAGGTATGGAGGCCTCAGCTTCAAAATAAATCAGCAATGGTGACTACCACATTCTGTCAAAATAAATTTAAGGCTATAATTTTGCCACAAACTTCTAATTTCAACATTCCCCAGAGAGTATTTACTGGACAATAGGAAAATCAGCTGATTTTTTATTTATTTACTCTCTGTTGTTTGATTTTATTTCTGAAAATAAATACCTCCTGTGGTAATCTTACATTAATCATTCCTTCCCATTTTCTACAACCTAATAACCTAATGTAATTTTATTATTTTGGCACACGCCCTGCTATTACCCAATGCCTTACTTCATATTAGCTCTGGAAACCAAATAGCTGCTGTCATTCTACAGCACTGTTCTATTCCTGCGGCTAGTCTTATTACAGCCCACCACAACTCACCTATTGCTGCTGTCTGTCACAATTCTCTTGGTCATAAACTTACACATGCCTTAAACTACAATTACAAGTTAGCATGCCAGTATGCACCAAGCATGATGTACTGAGCCCTTATTTGTTTTGGAGAAATCACAGCTTCAATTTATTTTACTGTGGATTTTGTGTCATACTGTTTAGGAACTATGAATTTCAGAAAATATATACTTTTTTCTCTCTCTGAAAAAAGATAATGCCAAACTTGTAAATGTATATGTAAAGTTGACCTGCTTTAAGAGATAGTACACTAATGCATTCTGATGAAATATAAAGCTTAAATTCATACTAAAGTATATTTTGTTTTGCTTTAAAAATAAAAAAAGAAGTTATACTTACCTGCTCTGTGTAATGATATTGCACAGAGCAGTCCATTACCTCCTCTTCTGGAGTCCCCCACAGGTGCTGCCTGCTCCTTTCTCCTACGAGTGTCCCCTTAGATTTGTGTGGGTATGCTCCCAGGTATGGCTGTGTGAGTCCATAGACACACTTAGCACCGGTAAGCCATGCTCCCGAACCCACCTCACAGGAGTTTGACTGACAGCAGCAAGAGCCTATAGCTCCCACTGCTGCCTGTCTCCTGTGAGACCAAGAAGTGGAGGAGCGGTGCTGCAGCCAGGACAACACTGGATCGATGGGAGGAACCAAGTGTTTATGGGCCAGGGAGCTAGGACATGTAGTGGAGCATTTTTTACCTTAATACATAGAATACATTAAGGAAAAAACTTTTTGACTTTAGAACCACTTTAAGGGATGTATTTTTTTTTTTAAATATTTGCAGAGCTCCTTGTCCTGTAAAATGCATGTACATTCATTTGGTGTAAACATCATCAAAACCGAAAGTTACTTGGCTTTTTTCTGGTGGATGTTCTTCATTAATAAGAATAGCATGGATCAGGAAAATATTGCATTATTACCACTGGACAGAGCTGATGACTATAGTAAATACACGATATTGTCAAAAGTATTGATACACCTGCCTTTACACGCACATGAACTTTAATGGCGTCCCAGTCTTCGTCTGTAGGGTTCAATATTGAGTTGGCCCACCCTTTGCAGCTATAACAGCTTCAACTCTTCTGAGAAGGCTGTCCACAAGGTTTAGGAGTGTGTCTATGGGAATGTTTGACCATTTTTCCAAAAGCGCATTTGTGAGGTCAGGCACTGATTTTGGACAAGAAGGCCTGGCTCGCAGTCTCTGCTCTAATTCATCCCAAAGTTGTTCTATCGGGTTGAGGGATTGAGGTCAGGGTTGTCTTTCAGGGGTTGGGCTTGGCCCCTTAGTTCCAGTGAGAGGAACTCTTAAGGTGTCAGCATACCAAGACATTTTGGACAATTTCATGCTCCCAACTTTGTGGGAACAGTTTGGGGATGGCCCCTTCCTGTTGCAACATGACTGCGCACCAGTGCACAAACAAGGCCAAGCCCAACCCCTGAAAAACAACCCCACACCATAATCCCCCCTCCACCAAATAATTTGGACCAGTGCACAAAGCAAGGTCCATAAAGACATGGATAAGCAAGTTTGTAGTGAAGGAACTTGACTGACCTACACAGAGCCTTGAACTCAACCAGATAGAACACCTTTGGGAGGAATTAGAGTGGAAACTGTGAGCCAGGCCTTCTCGTCCAACATCAGTGCCTGATCTCACAAATGCGCTTCTGAAAGAATAGTCAAACATTCTCACAGATACACTCCTAAACCTTGTGGACAGCTTTTCCAGAAAAGTTGAAGCTGTTATAGCTGCAAAGGGTGGGCCAACTCAATAGTGAACCCTACAAACATGTGCGTGTAAAAGCAAGTGTCCCAATACTTTTGACAATATAGTGTAAGTATTTCCTGTTATCATCAAGTCTATCTGATGGTAATAATGCAGTTTTTTTTTTTCCGATTCATTCGTCCCAGAGAGAAATTAAAACTAGTAACATTTTGCCAGTATTTCAAACAAACAAACAAACATACATGCAGTTTTGAAGAATGAATAGCTCTACAATTTTTTTATAAATACAGTGATAATCATATGTGCATGTCTTAGCCTAATTTGTTATGTATTTACAGACAATTCTGTTGGAAGGATGGCCAATGCTAAGCAGCAGACAATTTTCCCTTGACCCATTTGTTTTAAACAAATCTAGTCTACTTAGTTTTATAAAAAATGTTATAATCACATATTCAAACCTACTAATTGAGAAAGAATTATAATGGCATCTTTGGGAGTTGTGAGTCACAAGTACATTTGTATGAGCGTAACACAAACAATAACTATCTTATAAGATATTGTGGGAGCTAAACCACCTAAACTATCCAGCATTCTGCAGAAGAGTTCTCTCGCAGGAAGGCTGAGTGGTATGCGGGTTTATGATTCTTTTTCATATGGTAAGACAGTGACAGCAGATGAAATGAATCACTGAATGAAATGTTATAGTCACCTACAAGAATGTAGGAGGTTGTGGAATTTATCATACAGAGCATGTTTTATGTGTGCATTACGTGTGTGCCCATGGTCTACTTAAACTTTGCAATTATTTCACTTATATGAATAAATTATGAACACTTTAAGTAAAGAGATAAGATTCCTCCTGCAAAAACAAAACTGCTAAGCATTCAGATTTTGCTAGCATCTTTTTAAAACTAATGAATGAATGAAAAGTTCAAAGACCAACTAAACTTTCAGTTTACATCAGCTAAGTACATTTCTGGTGCATCAAAACTAAAGGTGTAGAGTAAAACCTTGGAGTGTGAGCATAATTTGTTTGCAGAAACTTGCTTGTAATCCAAAGCACTTGTATATCAAAGCAAATTTCCCCGTAAGAAATAATGGAAACTTAGATGATTAATTCCACAATTATTTATTCATAAGTCCTTCAGTCTATAGTCTATATAAAAATATTATAGCAATGTGACCAGGTTGTGCATTCATAAAATGTTCATCCACAAATGGCAGCCTCCACAAGGGGATTAGAAGCTAAATCCAGCAGGAGCACCAGGGTATAAAAGAGAAGAGAGGCACCTCTAAGTGTAGCAATATGGTTACATTTAATGAAGGTACAACATTTAGCAACTCACATGGTTGATGATTAAAAGAGGCACATCTAAGTATGCAGGCATCCTGGGTAAAGCTGTCCACATAGACCATCCTCCGCACGGCAATCCTGACCAAGAATACTACCCTTGCAGTAGAGCGATCTGAAAGCAAGGCTTGAATGGCTTGTGGAGCGCTGCATAGAAGGGATGACTTCTATGGCGGTGGCAGTGCGGAGGACGATCTATGTGGACAGCTTTACCCTGGATACCTGCATACTTAGATGTGCCTCTTTTAATCATCAACCATGTGAGTTGCTAAATGTTGTACCTTCATTAATTGTAACCATATTGCTACACTTAGAGGTGCCTCTCTTCTCTTTTATACTCAGTTATGACGTGATGCTACTCGTATATCAAGACATTGCTTGTTTATCAAGTTAAAATTCATAAAAAAATGTTGCTTATCTTGTAAAACAACTTGCAATCCAAGATTTTACTGTACTAGGTTTTCAGCTTTTCTTTACTATGTAGCCACAACCTGAGTAGAAAAGCCTTTCTCCTAAGAGCATGCTCTACAGAAGGACCATGGCTTTCTTTGTGGAAGCAATGGTCTTCCTGAAGGGGTCACATTCATTTTCTTGAAACCATTCTTTTTTTTTTTAACAGATGCATTTTGAATAAAGTAAAAAAAAAAAAAAACAATACAAAACAAAACCATAGTTGGTACAAAATAAGCTACAAATCAAGATAATACAACACTAGTAAGGTGTCCAGTACATATAAGAGCATAAATCACTTTTGCAAGCATAAATCAATTCTGCAGGCAATTCTGAGGAAAAGTCCAGAAGTGAAGGCAGTTCAACTTCCTCAATATATAACCACTACACAGGATATGTATCCAGCAATCAATTACTTCAAAAGGGTAATGAGGAGGTAATAGGGAAGAGCTGAGGAGTGGGGTAAGGAAAAAAAAAGAGGGGGGGGGGGGGCAGTCACAGAGACAGTCCTCTAGCCTCCACCCATGGATCCCAGATATTATAGAATTTTTTCGGACAGTTGCAACCTATCCTTTAGTAGGATGAGCTTCCATGCATGAAACATTGCTAAAACAGGAAGCACCCTTAATGGAAAAAAACTTCTAGATTGATACCCACACCCAGCAGGAGGAAGGCTGGATCCCATGGAACCTGTTAATTCAGGAGAACCCCAAGCTCTGCCACCACCTCCTGCCAAAATATTTGAAGAGCAAGACAAAACCAGACCATATGTATAAAAGTACCTATCTCTGACTTACACCTAGGAAAGTATTTATCGGTTGTGGGGTAAATAAGAGACAGCCGCTGAGGGATATAATATGCTCGATGTGGAAATTTCAGTTGAATGAACCTACAGTATCTCTAGCCGAGATCATCATTGGGATAAATTGCTGCATATCCTCCCCCCGGTCCTCAACAGTCAAGCTGGGTATATCACTTTGCCTGGTGTGACACAATTGAGTAATCTTAGTTGTCTTTTTCCCAGGAATTTGGAGATAGAGAGAAGAACATATCCTGTCTACATTTTTACTAATCAAGAAGTGATCCGCTGAATTTGATGTAAGAGTAATAGCAGTGGGGAATTGTGCCCTAACCGCATGTCGTAATTGGAAATGTTTAAAAAACATTCGGTTGGGAAGATGAAATTCTGCCTTTAAGTCGTTAAAAGCAAGCAAGGAACCATTCTGAAAAATACGATTAGGCACGGTAATACCAAATCTTGACCACACTACGGATCTGGGATCGACTGAAGGTGTGGAAGAGAGGGGTTACCCCTTAATGGTGTAAATGGTGAAATAATATTAGGCTCATTCAAAAATGTTCTCACCCTTATCGTGATACACATCAGCATCGTGATGTTGGAGTTAACCCTGGATCCTCGAAAAGCCACATTACTCAACTCAGCATAGGAGCCCAAAAGTGCAGCTTTAGAGTTAACCACTGGGTTGCCACGCAATTGGGCGAACCACCACTGGACAGTGACAAGGACCGTTGCCCAGTAGTAGTGCTTAAAGTTAGGAGGGGCCAGGCCACCCATTGACATTGGGAGTTGCATTAAACCACTCTTTAAGTTGACATTTAATCTTACTTTAATCATCTCAATAAATGAAAGTGTCGCCACAGGAAATAATGCACCCATCTAAAAGCACATGTCTATACCTGGTATTCCTCAGTTGGCCAACTGTACAGCCCTCTTGCCAGTCCATTCTCTAACAACAAAACGATTAAATACTTGTACATACCATATTATAGCATATCAAGTGTGCATAGCAACTGGGCATAAAGGGGCTGAGTGCAAAGTCTGGTGCAGCTGTGCATGGCAACCAATCAGCTTCTAACTTCAGCTTGTTCAATTAAATTTTGACAATAAAACCTGGAAGCTGATTGGTTTCTTTGCAGAGCTTCACCAGATTCCGCATTTTTCAGTTTTAGTAAATCAACCCCATAATGTCAATAGGGGGTATATTTGGAGGAACCTGCAGAAACAGGTCACTGACCAGCATTATACAACAGAACTAAAAAAAATCATATGGTCAAATTCAAATTATATACTTTGTATATATATACATATATACACACATATATATATAGATAGATAGATAGATAGATAGATAGATAGATAGATAGATAGATATCTTTTATTCATAGATCTGTTGTATAGAGCAGGTAAGTGTTAGGAGCTGGAAGACCTACTAGGGGCAAAGTGGTCCACTGTGGACCTGAAAAGTACAGTTCCATAATCCACCAGCATGTGTCTCCCAGCAGTCAGCAAGTCCAAGGAATTAATCTTCACCTGATGCTGGTTGTTGTAAGGGTATTTAGTCCCTCCTCAGTTAGTGCCTCATCATGTTACCTATGTTCTATGCCGAGTGTTTATTGAATCCTGTGATCCTGATCCTGCCGCTTGTCCTTGCTTTTTTGTGAACCTCCAGATTCTATTCTGCCATCTGTATCTGCTCCCTGTAAACCTGACCCCCATTCTGGCCCCATTCCTAACTTGTTTTTTCTTTTTTCAAAATTATTTATTTATATCAGGGAACCAGTTCACCAGGATACATACACATATAACAAGGTATAGTTGCAATTACAACAACCACGACAGAGGGTCACATACAGTAATTAAGATTGAAGGCACTGAACAAGAGAAAATGCTCAACATAACTATAAACTTTGTATGGTTTGTAACTATAAACGGTTGTTGGTGTGAGGAGTTTATTTATTATAGTCATGTAACACACGTATGACCCGTCTTTTCATTTTCTCTATCTAACCGTATATCTTGTTTTGAGTACAGATGTTCCTGGGTATCATAATCCTTACGTGAACGAATCCCTGTCAGTTTTGTATTTTTCAAAGAGAGAAATAATAGATATCAGAAAAGAAAGAGACAAGTAGAGATTAAAGGGTGGAGCAGGAGAGAGAGAGAAGGGGTGGGGAGGGGAAGGGAGGGAGGGAGGGTAGGTGGGAAGAAGGGGGAAAAGGGGGGGCGGGAGAGCAGGGGGGGGGAAGAGGTAGGGTTGGTATCCCGCAGAGACGGAAAAAAAAAAAAGGCAGTCGTCAGTTATTCTCCAGTTCTAGACATCTAGTGAGGAATGGAGTCACTTGCCAGAAGAGTTTTCCCCTCCTCCGAATACTTGAAGATGTTCCAAAGCTGCCAGGTTTTGGTGTATTGCTCCTGTCTATTTTGGCTTGTGAGGATTAAATCCTCCATCTGGTTTAGCTCCTCAACTTTTTGAAGCCAAAAGGCTATGGATGGTGTGTGAGGGGATGTCCAGAAGGATGGGATACATGCCTTCACTGCATCTAATAAATGTCGTATGATTGATTTCTTGTAGGACCGTGCTGGTATGTCAGTCGCATGAAGGAGAAAATAAGCTGGGTCATCAGGAACGATGCGATCAGTGAATTTTTGGATTATCTGGCGTACTTCTCTCCAGAAAATCTGGATCCGAGAGCAGGACCAGAAAATATGGATGAGTGTACCTCTTTCTTCCTGGCATCTCCAACAGGTGTCTGTTGAAGAGGGGAAGATTGTTTTCAGAAGAGCAGGAGTTCTGTACCAGTGTGTAAGGATTTTATAATTGGTTTCCTGAATTTTGGTACAGATAGAGGATTTATGAGTGAACGTTAAGATTTGTTGTCTTTTATTGGTTGTGAAACTACAATTTAGTTCTCTTTCCCATCTGGTGAGGCTTTGTACCTGATATTCTCCCGGCGGAGTGATGAGTAATTTGTACGTAAGTGAGAGTGCGTGTGGAAGATTCCCTGGTTCCGAGCAAAGAGCTTCCATGGTTGTGAGGGTTTGGTTAGCATCCTGGGGAGGCGGCAAGGAGCGTAAAAAATGATGGAGCTGCATAGCTATGAGAAAGTCTAGTCGGAACTGACCGTCAGGGTCGGTAAGCTCCGAGAGTGTCTTCCACCTCCCCATAGTGCTAAAGTGAGAGGCTTGGTACAGACCTTCCTCTTTCAGGTTCAGGAAACTCCTATCTCGAGTCCCTGGCTTGAATTGAGGATTACCTAGAATAGGTCTGAGTGGAGAGTTACGTGAGAAGTGAGGAGAGGTGTGGATCAGATGTGAGCAAACCCGGACTGTGTTACCAATTAAAGGGTGGCGTGTAATATCCGTTGGGAGGGGGGCGTGACACCATGGGGCTCTAGACAGGGGGATCTCAGTCTGTGCCTGTTCGAGTCTTGTCCACAACTTGGTGTTTGCATGACGACACCAATCTATGAGTCTACTCAGGTGGGACGCTCTATAGTAATTTCGAAGATCTGGCATAGCCAATCCCCCGTAAAGTTTAGGCAGCGAGAGGACCCCCCGGTGTAGACGTGGCTTCTTCCCTGCCCATAGGAATTGTGTAAAAGCTGTTCTTATCTGGTTAAAGTAGTCTACTGGGATGCGGATTGGAATGGCCTGCATGATATATATGAATTTGGGTAGAATCGACATTTTGAGAATGCTGCAGCGGCCAAACCAAGAGTGCAGCCCACAGTTCCATTTGTCTAGTAATTGTTCGACCTTATTTAAGAGGGGCGGAAAGTTGAGCTTGAACAGTTGGGAAAGCTTTGGGGGTATGAACGTACCCAGGTACTTCAGGGCTGTAGAGGACCATTTAAAATGGAATTCCTAACTTGTTTACCCACTGCTCCTTTACATTTATCAGCATCAAACCTCATTTGTCATATAATTGTTTGATCAAACAGTGTGCCACAAACAGGACTCCGCATCCACTGAAGGACATTCCAGATTATTTGCTGGAGAGTAGCTAAGGATAGAGAGCCTGCAGGAACAACAGCACTGAAATAGAGGAGAGCTGAGTGTGACACAGTGTATCCAAATGAGCAGTTTAGCCAGAGACGTCTTGTAGGAACTTTATCCCCCTGCATAGCTTTGTGTCCTCTGCAAACACAGAACTTGTACTTTCACTCCCAAACTCTATATTGTTTAGAAATAATGGTCCCAAAACTGAACCTTGGGTTCAATCATAACAACAGTAGAACATTCACAGTAGGAATTATTGTTCACTCCCCTTAAAAGACAGTCTTAAAGCCAATTATCTTTCCATTTATAGACTGAACCTTCTTAACCTACAGGCCTCTAAAGCGGACATTTCATCAAATTATGAGTCTGTGCTATTCAGCATTGTCCCATCTTCCATGTTACATAGCTAGTCATGTTATCCACTTATCGCCCGCTCACAGTACATTTACTGCAGGCGGGTGGCAGCTCCAGGCTAAGCTGCACACGGGTACATCATGGCTTACTTCCTGGATATCACTGATCTGTGCTGTTATTGGCCACAGCACAAGTCTTTCAGCAGGTTACAGACAATGATTTTGGCTGTGTATCTGCTGATTGGCTGTGTTTGTAAACAGAACACATAGGATACAGCCGGGTTATTCCTTCCTGAGTTCTTTTCGTTCGGGGAAAGAAGACCATCAGATTCTGTGTGAGTGCAAGCACTTGCATACACTTGTTAGGCACATTTAACCCATTGATTGCCCTCCACAGTTAACCCTTTGATTGCTCTCACCCAGCCAGTATCATTAGTACAGTGACAGTGTACATTATTATCACTGATCATGGTATTAGTGTCACTAGCAATGTCAGTGCCAGTTAGTCAGTTAGTGTCCCTCCCAGCCAGTGTCAGCACCAGATTTCCCTCTACAATATCACAGTCACACTATAAGTCGCTGATCACCACCATTACTAGTGTAGTGTCTGTACTGATTAGTATCTAGTCCTCCAAAGACTACAGAAATGTAGCAGAATACATTTTGGCCTAAATTCTTTTGTAAAATTTGATATTATTGGACATTTTTTTTCAAAGTTTATAGTCTTTTTTTGTTTATATAATAATAATAAAACAAAAAAAACCCCAAAACAGTAGTGATCAAATATCATCAAAATTAAGCTCTATTTTGTGAAAAAAATAATATAAATGTCATCTGGCTACAGTGTTGCATGACCGATTGCCAGTTAAAGTAACACAGTGCTGAATAGCAAAAAATTACCTGGTTGTGAAGGGGGTAAAACCTCCCAGAGGTCAAGTGGTTAAAGAAGAGACACATATCCAACCAATAGAAACATGTAAAAATACATATACCAATAAAATTAAAAACCTACATATACAGAATAAAACATGAGGAGGAGGATGGGTGACGTGAGGACGTAACGTCCGTCACGGAGGGAGGGGCCTGAGTGTGTCAGCCGGCTGGGAAGCGGACGCCAACCCGAGGAGAGCTGCGGCGGTATCTGGCGGACGAGAGGATATGAAAGACGCTTCGTCCCCGCAGAGGATATCTACGCTGGCTGACCCGGAACCCACGCGCCACCGCTGCTACGCTCGCTTATATGAGATCAGCAGGACTGTGACAGAGCGGGATGACGTACGAGAACGGCGGGCGGCAGGCCCCCCCATCTCCCCTCACCGCTACCTTACCCCCGATATCCCCGTATGTGACCACCCCCAGACCCAATCAGTGCGGCCTTTGCAGAAGCCTTGTAGACCAAGAGGATCCATGTGGCTGACAAGGTGAAGACCGGGAGGGAGCCCGGAACTGTGATGCAACAGGAGCTGATGACAAATAGCACTGAAGGGCAGAAAAAAGAGGTACCCCACAAGGGATGGTATAGGAGGGAAAGGGGAGGGGGGGTTGTGTAGGGTGGGTGGGAGGAGGAGGGAGGGGAGGGCACCTCTGGTATTGCGTATAAAAGTACGTTGATCCTCCGCTAGGACAAGAAAAGTGTGTTCAGCATAGGAAAATAGGGAAAAAGAAATGACAACAATAAATTTCATGACTTATAATGTCAGGGGATTAAATACTCCCACTAAGAGACATAAAATTTTAAAAGAGTTAAAAAGGTATGGGGCAGAGGTGATCTTTTTGTAGGAGACCCATCTATCCCATGAGTCTAATGTGAAACTGCACTCCTCTGATTTCCCGACATGGTACTATGGAGATATCACTAAGAGAGCAAAGGGGGTTGCAATAGGGTTCGCGAAAGGAACCTGGTTTATCCTGGAGGAAAGGTTGATGGACCCAGAAGGAAGATTTCTCTTCCTAAAAGGTAAATTAGGAGAAATGGAATGCACATTGGCAAACATCTATGCTCCGAATAGGAATCCAGTTAAATATTTAAATGTTACCTTGGGGAAGTTGATGGAGTTCAAGAGGGGGTACGTGATCCTGATGGGAGATATGAATTTCTGCTTGGACCCAGGCTTGGACAGTACATCCCGGGTACAGGGGACGAATAACATACAACTAAAGAAGATAAAACAAAAACTGCACAGGTGCCAAATGGTGGACATTTGGAGGATCCTTCACCCTAAAACACAAGATCTTACGTTTTACTCCCAAGTACACGGGTCCTACTTGAGGATCGACTATATATAAAATCATTGCTTGGGTGATAGATTCTAGGGTAGAAATATCTACATTATCGGATCACTCCCCAGTAGGTATGAAGATGACCATCCCTGGAAATCAAAGACAATCCCTTGTCTGGCGACTAAATGAGAATCTAATCCGGGACGAGGTGAGCTCAGCAATAGTGGAGAAGGAAATTGAGCAATTTTTCGCAATAAATGACACAGGGGAGGTATCGGGGTCTACCTAGTGGGAGGCCCACAAAGCCTACATAAGGGGGATTCTGATAGAAGTAGGATCAAGTAGAAAGAAAGAGAGAACAGGGAAAATTAAAAAATTAACTGAAGAAATACGCAGAGCCGAACAAGAACACAAAAAACATCAGGGCAAGCACTCAGGGGTATACCAAAACTTAGTAACCAAAAGAGACGAATTGAAGGGGCTCATGGAAAAAGAAACCAGAAAAACTTTCAACAGAATAGCTAAGAAAGAAAGATACCAGTGGGGGAATAAAGCTAGCAAACATCTTGCCAGAATGCTGCAAAAGAAAAAAGCCACAAATTATATTGAAAAAATTCAAACCAAAGGAGGAGGAATGGTGTTCGAATGCCGCGGAACACCCTCTAAAAGTCTATGGGAGAAATCAAAAGTGCTAATTTTAAAGGCTTATATTCATGGTATTGTCATAAAAAGTGTTTGGGGACCTGGGTCGTGCCCCAGGGGACATGGATCAATGCAAAAAAAAGTTTTAAAAACGGACGTTTTTTCGGGAGCAGTGATTTTAATAATGCTTAAAGTGAAACAATAAAAGTGTAATATCCCTTTAAATTTTTGTACCTGGGGGGTTTCTATAGTATGCCTGTAAAGGGGCGCATGTTTCCCATGTTTAGAACAGCCTGACAGCAAAATGACATTTCAAAGGAAAAAAAGTCATTTAAAACTACTCGCGGCTATTAATGAATTGTCGGTCTGACAATACACATAAAAGTTCATTGATAATATGGATTTAAGGGGAACCCCGCGCCAAAATAAAAAAAAAAAAAACGGTGTGGGGTCCCCCCAAAAATCCATACGAGACCCTTATCTGAGCACGCAACCTGGCAGGCTGCAGGAAAAGAGGGGGGACGAGAGCGCCCCCCCTCCTGAACTGTACCAGGCCACATGCCCTCAACATTGGGAGGGTGCTTTGGGGTAGCCCCCCAAAACACCTTGTCCCCATGTTGATGAGGACAAGGGCCTCATCCCCACAACCCACACCCCAAATTGTTCGCTGTTCGGCGAACTTGCGAATAGCCGATGTTCGAGTCGAACATGAGTTCGACTCAAACTCGAAGCTCATCCCTAACGGTGAACTATCCAATTTTACAATAAACTTAGCTAAGTCTGAAATTCTTAACATAAATATACGTAAGCCAGAAGAACAAATGTTGAAAAATGAATTTAACTTTGCTTGGAGGAAAGAACTTAAGTATCTGGGAATAAAGTTAGCGAAGATATATAAAATAAACTATTTACCACTGCTAGATGAAATTAGAACTGAATGCAATAGACTAATGGTTAGGCCTATATCATGGATAGGACGTATCAATACTATAAAGATGGTTCTTTTGCCAAGGATCACCTATAAGTTCCAGATGTTGCCAGTGGCACTACCTCAAACATACCTCAGAAAGCTAAAATCGATGATAATGAATGCAATTTGGAAACATAAAAAAACGAGAGTACCCTTCTCAATTTTAAGACAGGAAAAGAATAGTGGAGGGTCGGCTGTACCTGATATCCAAAAATATTAAAAAGCTATAGTGTTGTCAAGGGTGGTGGAATGGGTCAAGGAAAGAAATGAAAAAAGATGGGTTGGTATAGAAAAAACACTTAGTAAGGCACAATTGGGAAACATTATTTGGAATCCGTCACACTTTAGAACACTGGATGCAATTACACATGCACTGACACGTAATGTTTTAAAAATTTGGGACGCGATGTATAAACATATTAATGGGGAATATAATTCACCGTTAATCGCACTGAAAAATAATGAATTTTTTTGCACCAGGGGAAAAGACAATAGGTGCTAACTAGATAAAAAAAAGACGTAACACAGTTAAGAGATTTAAAAAAAAAGGGAAAATTCTCTCACTTCAAGAGTTAAAACACAATAAGGATCTATGGTTGATGGATGAGTGGCGGTATCTCCAGTTGGACCATTTTGTCAAAAGTTTACCCCACCCAATTAGATCAGGGGATTAGCTTACTCCGTTGGAATGGCTTTGTACAGCAGATAATACAAAAAATACGATCTCTAGATTATATAAACTCTTGTGGTGGATGAAGTGGAGATCCCGCCATATATAAAAAAATGGGAACACGAACTGGGGTCACAAAGGGATAAGACCACTATAGGTAAAATATTGAAGCTAACCCACAGTTCGTCAGTTGATATTAGAACTGCTGAAATGAATTATAAATGTCTAACTAGATGGTATGCAACTCCAGATAAAATCAGCAAATATCAAAGGGATAAATCTGCAGAGTGTTGGCGAGGTTGTAAGGTGGTAGGGACAATGGCTCACCTGTGGTGGGATTGCCCCAAAATTAAAAACTATTGGAAAAAGATCCTACAGTACATAAAAGAAATCACTAAAAAAGAAATAGTGGAAGATCCGTGGGTTGTTTTGCTACACGGAGTGGAGGGAGACGCGCAGCAATATAAAGATTCACTGATACCTCACCTGTTAAACGCAGCAAAAAGACTTATCCCCAAGTAATGGCAAGAAAAGGAAAGTTCTACAATATGGGAGTGGATAGACTCAGTAGAGGAAACATGTAATCTGGAACGCCTGAGGGTCAGTTTAGTTGACATCAACGAGGGAATTAAAGAGAAGTGGGAATGTTGGGAGAAGTTTAAAAGATCATGGAGCTACACCGAGGAAGTGAGAGTTTTGTTCTAGAACGGGGATGGATGGATCAAAGTTTTATTAAGGGCCGGTACGCAGAGGTTGGGGTGGAGTTGGGGGAGGGGGGGTGGGAGAAGAACTGGTTTTAGATTTTGTATTAATGATACATACTTTTGTGTATGAAGTGTCACGTGAATTGTATAAGTACTTCAGATAAAAGCCACCATGATGTGAAAACGAGATGGGACAAAATGAACTGTAAAGGTGAACTAAGTCTCTCAAAAGAGTTCGCTGAAGTGGCAAAAAAAAAAAAGAAAAAAAACTACATATACAGAACTCTAAACTCACAGAAGATCCAGAGAAAGAAACCCTTATAACGCATAGTTAATTTGTCTCTAGCAGAGAAAAAAAATGATTTGAATCCCCTAATAAATTCCCTGGATCAACAATCTATAGATGTCCATATTCTGTGCACTTAAGAACACAACTATTGAGCTGGCTAGAACTATCTCCTGAGGAAGTCTGTTCCATATTTTCACTTACTGTAAAGATGCATTTCAGTATGATGATAACCTCTTTCCCTTCAGATGCAAAAAGTGCCCACTTGTCATTTACAAGGCTTTGCACTAAGTTTACTAAATGGGCCATTGGTAAATATAAGGATGCTAGAAAAAAAATAAACAAAAAACAAAATAAAAGACAGGTAAAGGACTAAAAAGATATGTATTTTACACCCCAGCTTATGGAATCCTTACCTAGTCACTAGTGACTTCATACAGACTTTCAGAGAGAACCTTGGAGAGCTTATGCTTTCAATTATTGGGATAATTTACTTATGTACAGTGCTGAACCTGAGCATGTTCATAAAGATCTGTGTATGTACAGTACAAATATCCACTACCACTGGAAAAGTTGATCTCTCACAATTCAGAGTGCATGTATTATTTATAGATTTTACATTACATACAGTATATTTTGGAAGATTTGCACATACAGTACATTTTCCATGCTTTTTAAGAATGTCTTGTATTAACATGCATGTAAAATGCACATTATGTTTGTTCATTCTCTTAAAATGCAGTTCCATGTTATTTATATGGATTTCTTTAGAAGTTATCCAGGTGTGTCATATAACAAATTTGATTTTCATTTTTCTAAAGTATTTCTAATATTTTCATTATGTTACAAGCTATTTATATAACCTGTTGCCTAAGGGTCAGGATCTTGATTATTTCTGTATTCTAAAATTACTAGTACAGCAGTTACCAGTACAGCAGCTGCAAGCAAGGGGGGAGGGATTAGATTATTCTTCTTCACCTTCAAAAGATCTTAAACTATTTTTTTTAAACACGTTTTATTGATGGATATACATGACATATAGGTTCTGTTCTTGGACCTCTTTTATTTTCAATCTACACCTCTTCCCTGGGTCAACTGGTAGCCTCTCATGGCTTTCAATATCATTTCTATGCTGACGACACACAAATCTATCTCTCCACCCCTCAACTCACTCCATCAGTCTCCTCACGCATCACTAACTTAATAACTGACATATCTGTATGGATGTCACACCACTTCCTCAAACTCAACTTGTCCAAAACCGAGCTTATAATATTTGCTCACCCACGTGCCTCTTCCCCTGACTTCTCTGTCAAGAACAATGGCACAACCATCCACCCGTCCCCACATGTCTGGGTGCTAGGTGTTATCCTGGACTCTGAACTCTCCTTTCGGCCCCACATCCAATCACTTTCCAAAGCTTGCCGCCTCAACCTCCGCAACATCTCTAAACTACGTCCCTTTCTAACCAATAAAACCACAAAGCTCCTGATTCACTCCCTGGTTATCTCTCGCCTCGACTACTGCAACTCCCTCCTCATTGGCTTACCTTTAAATAGACTATCCCCCTTCAGTCCATCATGAATGCTGCTGCCAGACTCATCCACCTTACAAACCGCTTAGTGTCTGCTACTCCTCTCTGCCAATCCCTCCATTGGCTACCACTCACCCAACAAATTAAATTCAAAATACTAACAATAAGTTACAAAGCCATCCACAACTCTGCCCCCAGCTACATCACTAACCTAGTCTCAAAATACCAACCTAATCGCCATCTTCATTCCTCCCAAGACCTCCTGCTCTCTAGCTCCCTCATCACCTCCTCCCATATCCGCCTCCAGGACTTCTCCCGAGCCTCGCCCATTCTCTGGAATTCCCTACCCCAATCTGTCAGACTGTCTCCAAATTTATCCACCTTTAGGCGATCCCTGAAAACTTTCCTCTTCAGAGAAGCCTATCCTGCCTCCATCTAACAACTGGACTATTTTCTCCATTAGCTCATCCCCCACAGCTATTACCCTTTTCTATAACTTGACCCCCCCTCCTAGATTGTAAGCTCTAACGAGCAGGGCCCTCTGATTCCTCCTGTATTGAATTGTATTGTACTTGTACTGTCTGCCCTATTGTTGTAAAGCACTGCGTAAACTGTCGGCGCTATATAAATCCTGTATAGTAATAATAATACATACATACATACAACAAAGTGCTCAACATAAGCACAATAAAGTAAAAAACTGTGTTGTGGGCGTTGAATCCATTTAATGGCAATAGCTTTTTGGGCCTAAATAAAACCCAATGTCTCTCTCAGCATGACTCTATCCTATCTCTGCCACTGCTTCTCATCCAAAATACCCAGAAGACATATTCTTAGAATGCAAGGTACAGGAATCGACAAAATGGAGGAAAGGATGTCAGTTACCTGTTTCCAATACCTAGCTATGATAGGGCATTAACACAAAATATGAGCAAAGTCAGCACTTGTGTAGTTACATCTAGTACAATTAGGGGTGGGTATACGGTGCATAGCATGCAGCCTCACTGGGATGAGATATGTTTGATGTATCATATAAAGTTGTATTAACTTATTGTTAATCGCTGGAGATTAAACTGTATTTTAAAGAGCAGCTTCTGATCTCCAAAAAGAATAAATTAAATTGCAGGTATACCTTTTACATCTCTAATATAATAGATTAAATTGGAACAGTTGATAGTGTTAAACCATTGTGGTGTTATCTACCACCTGGTAATAATCTTATAAAAGTTTTTATTTTGGACATTTTGATATAGAAAAAGATCATTAGGGGCCCGAACTACTCTAAAGAGTTTTATAAAATTTTAGTTGTATGTCCAGCCTAAACTGTTTTAGTTATGGATAAAGCAGTGAAGGATTTTTGGATTTTTAGTGCTAACTACAGAGGTTTCCCCATACTTTTTTTTTCTGGGTAACAATGGTTAAACCAAACAGGAAGTTAAGGTAAATCTCCAAGAGTAACACAGTCAAATTTCTAGAACAACCATCTGCTTTTTATTACTACCTGCCTTTCTGTTGAAGATTTTCCTTCACTTCCTGTCTGGTAAAACTGTTGACACCCAGACAGGAAGTTAGGAAAAATCTCTATAACAGAATCCCAAATAGTAGTAATACCCAACAGGGGTTTTAGCCCTTCACCACTCTATCCCAAAACAATAAAAAAAAAACGGGTTAGCTAGACATTTAATTATTGACCAAAGTTTTACATGTGCAAGTAGTAAATTGTTTAACCAGTTATTTTATATACTTTTACAAGGCAGTCAAGTAAAATCTCTAAAGGTTAATAATTATTTTTCTAGCAGAGATAGAATTGTATGTAGCAGCCACTACAACCTATTATTGATATAAAAAATAGGCTTTTGCTATGACCTAGTGCTATAAAGTTTTTTGTCCTGACTGATATCCATGTTTATTATAGTGAACCCGGCATTTGCTCATTTAAAAAACATAACGCATGTTTAACAAAGAACCCCTGACTGACTCTGGGACAAGGTGAAAAATTGAGCTTCCACACATCTAGTGGCACAGGGTTCAGACTACTGGAAACCGTGCTTCACCAGCAGAAGTAGCAGCAGGCATAGAGTGGAGCCAAGCATACCTCTTGTACCATCTTCTAACTCAGCTGGCAGCCAACAATATTAAGAGATTTCAGCATCCAGAGTTGTAGTTTCCAGAATTATTTACAACTATTGGTCCATTTCTATCACTGAAGAAAGCAGGATATCGAATTGCTTGGCATTGTTCAGGCAAATGTTCTAACTTGCTGGGAAATCTCCCTGTGAGCATGGCTGATTCTTCATTATTCCATGTAGAAGAGTGAATGGTTATAAATGCTGCTTGTGAACAGCTGCCAACACCAGGTAATATCAAGAAGAGAAGAAAAGATTGATCGCACACTTGAATCCAAAAGATGTTGGAGAAATTTCTTTATTGTCATGAGCCAGACAAAATTGCAGTTATGATCATCCCAACACCATTTTTTGCCTGAAGCAGTGTGTGCACCTTGTTCTGTTTCCCAACATCAGGTAATGTTTGTAGAAAGTCTCTGTGGTTCTGGAAATCATTGGAGTATAGGCCGATATCTCTATACCCATTAATGTCTGGTAAAACCTGCTCATCTATATTCAAAGCCCATGCAGCGGCTGGTGCAAACACCAAGCATGTCCTGAAGCTTGGAACATTACTTTTAACTGCTTCCTCCAAGATGTGCTATCAAAATGTATCATAACAAAGGCAGCATGTCTTCCAAGAGCTAAAAAGCTGTGGAAGAAGATTATGGGTATGACAACACAGGATGCTCAAGCAGTGAGGCAGTGAGCCCTCAGGCAGCCCAACAGACAACAGAAGCATGATGATACAGAGAGTCCTACCAGCAAGGCAGTTGATCAGTAGAAGGTACACCCACGACACAATTCATATGGCAAGCAGAGCAGGCCCTGTGATCTAAATGCCATCTGTAATCTACTAGTAGTGCACAATGGCACACATCAGATTCTAGATATACAAAACTGGCTAAAGGTTTAACAACATTAGGAAATGCCATTGTTATTGGATGGGGTGGGGTGGGGGGGGGGCAACTACTGACTATGAGTATGAAAATACCTCAACAGCATGAGTTCAAGGTTCAGCCCCTTCTGCGCATCTGCAGCCCCTCTCCTTAAAGCACACAAGTTGACAACCTCTTCTGCTCAACATCATGATGGCCTAGCCCCTATTTCACCCCCAGATCCTGCAGTCTTTGTGAAATTGCAGAATGCCATTACTAACCTTGGCTCGCTTCACGCTGCTGGGGCTTGCTAAGAGCTGGACAGAATCAGTTTAGAAACATTTACACTTAAAAAAAAAAATAACTATGATAGATTCCCTTTAAATCATAACACTGTTTTTTTTATCCTTTTATATCCTTAATTAATGAAACATAATACTCATGAGTGCACCATCATCTTGTATTATACATTGTTTGAAATATTTTAAATTCATTACAGTGTTTGTTTCTCTTCTTTATTTTTTTTGTTAACCATTGTACAGTACTTTTTTCTATTGTGATTTACAATCACAAGGCATATAAAATCATATTCACAGCAGAATGAGTCAATTGTTCATTGAGTGCTTCTTACTCAATAGAATTATATAATGGTGTGTATTAAGGAAATTCATGTTCTTTTTTCATATACTCTTTATGTGTACAGGATGGGTTGGAGCTTGCAGTGTGAGAGGTAGGAGAAAAACATCAGGCCTTCTTATAAAATAAAATGTGCCAATATATATCTCAAAATTACAAATTCCAGTAAAGACTAATGTTTATGTGGCATTTGATGCCGATTAGAGTGTATTTCTGATTTATGATAAAACACACTTCATAAATGTTTCATTGTGTTTTCAGGGTTTTTCTCCTTGTGGTTTAGTTGAACAGCCAAAGGCTTCATGTATACTACAGCTCCTAAACTTGAGTTTAGAAGCTTTTGATGTTTTTTTGCCAAAGCTCCAAATCTCAACTTCATAAAAGCCCATGGGGGTTATTTGCGAAAGGCAAATCCACTTTGCACTACAAGTGTAAACTACAAGTGCAAAGTGCACTTGAAATTGCACTGAAAGTGCACTTGGAAGTGCAGTCGCTGTAAATCTGAGGGGAAGCTCTGAAATGAGGGGAAGCTCTGCTGATTTTATCATCCAATCATGTGCAAGCTAAAATGCTGATTTGTATTTTGTGTTCCCCTCGGATCTACAGCGACTGCACTTCCAAGTGCACTTTCAGTGCAATTTCAAGTGCACTTTGCACTTGTACTTTGCACTTGTAGTGCAAAGTGGATTTGCCTTTTGTAAATAACCCTCCATGTGTCCATGTACACATAGGCTTTATCATCATTTAGGAGCTGCTGTGGTTAGGTGGAAGAATCACGTTCAGGATAGGAATGTTTTGACCACCAGCAAAACACAGCAAAATTGCAGTAAAAACATGGCACGATTTTGCCGACGTCAAAGTAGGCTATGTGTACAGGACTAAGTTGACCCTAGTCAATGTAAACTATACCTAAATGACATTTGGTTTGCTAAAGCACTGTGTATCGTAATTAGCTGTAATTTTTTTTTTTAAAGTTGAACTCATTTTTATTGCTTACATACTTTGGCTTAGCTTGGACCAATGTAAGTATGCATAACTCATACCTGTTGGACAACTGGAGAAGCTGATAATCACTGAAGTAAATGGCATTACTACAGTGATAGCTGCAATCTTTCAGGTCCTGTGTCAAGCGTCTTCTTCTGACCGCACTGTTGCCATACACAGAATGAAGGAGAAGGAGCCATGATGTCACAAACTCAGTGTTAGTGATCTGCTGCAGCTTCTTTTCATCTATGTCATGTCTACATTAATCCATTCCAGTATTTAATGCATGGCATTTCTCAAGCTGGGTTTTCTGATGTTGACAACAGTAGACCCCATAGCTCCCAACTGTCCCTGATTTCGAGGGACTGTCCCTGATTTGGAACAAAGTCCCTCTGTCCCTCTTTCCTCCTCATTTGTCCCTCATTTTGGAATGATCTATATAGTTATATATAAAATGCACTTTTTATCTTTTAAAAGGTGTTTCCCCAGTGCTAAACCTTTCATCCAATTTCTAAATTGCTGCATTTGTAAATTCCAAAGCCAATATACAGGAATAGTAGTGGTAAAAAAAAAAAAAAATCACTTGTGGGTTTAACTAATCATTTTTGTGTATAATTTTCCTTTTAAGGGGGCGTGGCAGGAGGTGTGTCCTATGCCTACATACTTTTTAGGTGTCCCACGTTCCAAACTCAAAAAGTTGGGAGGTATGAGACCATGATAAAGCATAGAAATATTGCTGCACACTGTATTCTACTCCAGCATGAAGTTAATGAAAAACAGGCTTTAGCTAAAATCCCTGCCTCTTGGTCATGTACCTTTGACATGTTTCATCCACATTGGGCTTAATCATACAGCAAGATCTGCTCCGTCACTGCCCAGATAGCAAGAATAACTTGCCACAAATTTGTGGCAGTGTTGAAATGAAAGTCTGTTAACTTGCTGCGCATTTTCACTGGAAAGTTGTACACTTGCAGAGCACTTGAAGCACAAGTTCTAGTTGACACTTTTCCAATGTGTATCAAATTTGCATGACAAGTCTCTAGCAAGAGCAAAGTTGTCAGTCTACAGCAAGAGCTCTGCAAGTCTACAGCGTGAAAATTCAGCCACAGTGACCCCTGTGGTGGGATGACTATTGCACAACATAACTGAACAAGAACTTGCAGCAGACTTGCAGAATGTTTGCAAAGAAAGTCGATCTGGAGTCATGCAATGCGGACTTACTGCAATTGTGCAACAAACTTGTGAAGCCTGGCAAGTCTAGCAATAGCTTAACAAGTCATTTTCAAACTTGCAGCACAATTGCTTGCTATCTGGGTGGCAGCAACTGAATACAGAGTGTAAATCTGGAAGAATGATACTGCAGGCTTGGAGTGGTGCCGATCTCTTATGGTATTAAAAATAGACCATGGCTCCATAATATGTCATGAGAGGACCACTTGTAGTTCCCATTGAAAGCATGTGTAACAATGCAGGAGCACAAATCATAGGCAAAGATAGAATGTTGTCACCTTTTCTGGATTTATATACAGTACTAGACACAAGCACCTACCCATTTAGACCAAAGTGGAACTGGCCATGGTTAAGCAATTAGGTGATCTAGATTTAAACACCAGCAAATCTGGTTTAAACAGAATACCAAAAAGCATGTTACATAAAATGTGCAGCTTATTGTTGTGTAGCTGCCTATCTCGGTCTGCAAATTTACTTGAACTCTTTATCTAAAAGTAAAGTATGTCAGATCTTCATGATTTAGAATGTAGATATCATTAGAATTGCTTGTACTGAAAAGAGCTGTCATAATGGGTGAGACAGACCAGTAGTAGAGCATAATGGCAGTGTCAAGCTCAAGGCATTTTTTTTTGCTATGCCTGTCTCACCAGCCCATTCTATAACAAAGGTCAGCACATCACCAAGTTGCAATTTGAGTATGTTAATTACTGGGACATGAGGAACAAGTAAAATCTCAGAGCATCTGTCTAAAATGTCACGTCCGTAAATATTATTTTCTGACAGCCCAAAACAAGTCTTTAAATATTCATTGCAAATCATCTCTTAGCTCTAGGCAAGGAAATGTTTAAAGATTGAAACATCTTAGTGCCAAGAATATTCTTATTGGGAAGAAAACATCAATTTGGAAAGCTAAAACTAGGGATCTTGTGCGTTTTGTAAAGACATAGTCTTTGGGAAATGCAGCAAATTTCACATGTTTTACAAGGTTGAAATCTCTTGTTGTGATGCCTGTTAGTAGTGCAGAAGAAATTACTGATTATTCCTATATTTATTCTAAAACAACCACCCCCATCCTAAAAAGTGCAGTGCTCTAAATAATGGTACCATAGATAATACCACATTACCACTATAATACCACACTATTTAATACCACATGGGAATTTCGTGTGACCATAATACTACACTATTTTGTGGTAATAATGGTCAGTTAGCTAGATTTTAGGGATTCTTATATATGATATTGGATGGACAGGGAAAGGGAAGGCAGTTAGTCTCTTCTCCTGAACCACATTGCAGGCCACATGCCTATAAACAATGGGAAGGTACCATGTAAAGGATCTTGTTCCCATGTTAAGGAAAAACAGCCTTTTGTGGAGAGTGTGGAGGTTAGCAGAGGGGGGCTAATCAAAATCATAAAGCCCCGTTTAGAATTATGTGGCCTCTAGGTTTCTACTTCTCCCAGACAGGTAAATGAGTATGGGGTTCATTAGTACACATTACCCTAAAAAGGTAAAAGAAAATGCACACACCGTGACAAAGTACTTTATTTTAAAAAAGAGTAAAGAATGTTCTCTGATGTAAATCCAACATTCAAATATGTTGTTCAGAGGTGTAAATCCAGCTACAATAACAATGACCCACCAGTGATTTGGGGATGTGACCCTTGTCCCCTTGGATACCTTACCAAAGTTGATGGCATGTGGCCTGATATGGTTTTGTGTGTGTGTGTTTGTGGGATGGGTGCATGCTCGTTGCTTTTCCTTTCCTGGCCATCCAAACCTGGATAAAGGTCTTAAAGGAGAAGTCCAGTCTGAGCTTGTTTAGCTGGACTTCTCCTAAGGGTCACAGGAGTGCAATTTGTTTTGTACTCCTGTGACCCGTTTTCAGCAGAGTGGTCTGAAGTCCACTCTCTGCTGACATCACTGGACTCAGTCCAGGCACCGCGTCATCACAACAATGAAGTCTGGATCCGCCAGGTGCCTGGACTGATGCCCGTCTCAGCCTCTCAGCGAGCCTCTGAGACGGCCGATCCCCACCTCTCCACAGCTCAGTGCTCCAGGGAGCATAAAGGAGCAGAGAGGAGAGATGCTGACTGACAGGCAGCAGCTCTCCTCTCTGGGATCTGTGAGAACGGAGCCATAAGCGGTGTTCGGTGGCTCAGTGTAGAGATGCCGGGGGACAGATGGGGGGGGGCACTTACTTCTCCTTTTAATAAATCTAATAGGAAACCCTATGCTGTTCTTTTACTTTTTTTTTAATTTTTTTACCTTTTTTCTAATGCCACTTTTAAAGGGATAAATTGTACTGTTTTTCAAGCTTACAGATAAACTGTATTTTTTCAGATTTTTTTTGCATTAGTACATGTACTCGATGCCAGTACTCAGATATCTATGCTCTTTTTTAACAAAAGCTAGCAAATTAGCCATGAAAAAGGCCAGAAAAAAACTTGCTTCTCATAGACTTCAATAGGTGTTCAGAATTCTCAGAGTTCCTGCTGGGTTTACAGAAAATCCAGTAAATTGAACTTTGCCTGATTCGATTATTCCTGCGAATGAGTGTTAATTAAATTCCGTACAGTAGCTCATTACCCATCAACATATAAATAAAACAGTTAAAAAAAAATAAAAAATGCACAGGTACACTGATATAGCTATAATATACATGTTTTTCTTTCTATTAAAAAGGTTTATGAAATGCACTTTGAAAGGCAATACGAAAATTCAAGTGTTATTGCACAGCACAATCTGAGGATGGTAAACCAGGGTTCAAATGGAAAATATCAGAGCATCTCCCAGTGTGTAGCAGAGATAACCGATAGCTCCTTTTTCTAGGACCATAAAAAGTTACTAAATAAATTCCGGACTAATCATTATTAGCTTACTTCGGATTACTGCTAGATTATTTATTACAGGTATTTATATGGCACCACAATCAACACATTGCTTTACATATACAGTGCCTTGAAAAAGTATTTTTACCCCTTGAAATTTTCCACATTTTGTCATGTTACAACCAAAAACATAAATGTATTTTATTGGGATTTTATGTGATAGACCAACACAAAGTGGCACATAATTGTGAAGTGGAAGGAAAATGATAAATGGTTTTCAACATTATTTACAAATAAAATATTTCAAAAGTGTGGCGCGCATTTGTATTCAGCCCCCCGAAGTCAATACTTTGTAGAACCACCCTTCGCTGCAATTACAACTGCAAGTCTTTTTGGGTATGTCTCAGCTTTGCACATCTAGAGTGACAAGTCTTGCCACAGATTCTCAATTGGATTTAGGTCTGGACTTTGACTGGGCCATTCTAACACATGAATATGCTTTGATCTAAACCATTCCATTGTAGCTCTGGCTGTATGTTTAGGGTCATTGTCCTGCTTGAAGGTGAGCCTCTCCCAAGTCTTTTGCAGACTCAACAGGTTTTCTTCTAATGCCCTGTACACACGATAGGATTTTCCGATGGAAAATGTGTGATAGGATCTTGTTGTCGGAAATTCTGACCGCGTGTAGGCTCTATCACACATTTTCCATAGGAATTTCCGTCACACAAAATTTGAGATCTGGTTCTCAAATTTTCTGACAACAAAATCCGTTGTCGGAAATTCCGATCGTGTGTACACAATTCCGACGCACAAAGTGCCACGCATGCTCGGAATCAAGCAGTAGAGCAGCACTGGCTACTGAATTTCATTTTTCTCGGCTCAACGTACGTGTTGTACGTCACAGCGTTCTTGACGTTCAGAATTTCCGACCAACTTTGTGTGACCGTGTGTATGCAAGACAAGTTTGAGCCAACATCCATCGGAAAAAAATCCCATGGTTTTTGTTGTTGGAAAATCCTATCGTGTATACAAGGCATTAGATTGCCATGTATTTGTCTCCAACCATCTTCCCATCAACTCTGATCAGCTTCCCTGTCCCTGCTGAAGAAAAGCATTTCCACAATATGATGCTGCCACCACCATGTTTCACAGTGGGGATGGTACGTTCAGGGTGATGCACAGTGATAGTTTTCCACCACACATATCGTTTTGCTTTTAGGCCAAAAAGTTCAATTTTGGTCTCATCTGACCAGAGCACCTTCTTCCACATATTTGATGTGTCCCCCACATGGCTTCTCACAAAATGCAAACGGGTCTTCTTATGGCTTTCTTTCAACAATGGCTTTATTCTTGCCACTCCTCCATAAAGGCCAGATTTGTGGAGTGCACGAGTAATAGTTGCCCTGTGGTCAGATTCTCCCACCTGAACTGTGGATCTCTGCAGCTCCTCCAGAGTTACCATAGGCCCCTTGGTTGCTTCTCTGATTAATGCTTTCCTTGCCAGACCTGTCAGTTTAGGTTGACGGCCATGTCTTGGTAGGTCTGCAGTTGTGCCATACTCTTTCCATTTTCGATGATGGATTGAACAGTGCTGTTCAGAGATGTTCAAAGCTTGAGATATTTTTTAGAACCTAACCCTGCTTTAAACTTCTCCACAATGTTATCCCTGACCTGTCTGGTATGTTCCTTGGCCTTCATGATGCTGTTTGTTCACTAAGGTTCTCTAACAAACCGCTGAGGACTTCACAGGACAGCTGTATTTATACTGAGATTAAATTACACACAGGCGGACTCTATTTACTAATTAGGTGACTTCTGAAGCCAATTGGTTCCACTAAATTTTAGTTAGGGTTATCAGAGTAAAGGTGGCTGAATACAAATTTGTAAAATGATTCAAAAACCATTTATCATTTTCCTTCCACAATTATGTGCCACTTTGTGTTGGTCTATCACATAAAATCTCAATAAAATATATTTACTTTTTTGGTTGTAACATGACAAAATGTGGAAAATTTCAAGGGGTATGAATACTTTTTCAAGGCACTGTATATTATACATTCACATCAGTCCCTGTTCTCGAGGAGCTTGCAATCTAAGGTGTTTAACTCACAAATATCCACACATATACTAGGGTCAATTTAGACAGGAGCCATTTAACCTACCAGCATGTCTTCAGAGTGTGAGAGGAAACCCACACAGGTCCAAGGAGAACATGCAAGCTCCATACATGTAGTGGGGTGGCTGGGAATCCAACTGATGACAACCCTAATGCTGGTGAGTGGAAGTGCTAACCACTTAGCCACTGTGCTTCCTGGTAGGTCAGGTATACCCCAAACATAAACATCACTAACATTATCTGAGTCTTCACTGCTTCCTCAAAATGTTTCTGAGAAAACGGCACCAACTTTTTTTTTATGAATAAACTTTAGACCACAAAATTTGCATTAAAATGTGTACAAAAACAACTATAGTGAATTATGCAAAAAAAGGAATTATGTGAAAAGTCCTAACAAGCTTACATGCAGCAGATCCTTTCATTTTCAACAGCCAAAGTAAATAAGCTTCATATTTCTCAGATTCCAATTTAAATTACTATTATTCAAAAACAACAGATCAAAATTTATGATGGAGAACACCTGGTACGCTGGTCACGCTGTACAGTCTCACATTATAATCAACATATCAAACAGACGTCAACACTGTTGTAGTGCCATGGTGAAACAGCATTTCTTTCTGTAATGAGACAATATGAACCATTTGGCAGCAGCCCACACATTACTAAATATGTAACACATCAATATTTTGTCAAATACTTACCCTGTATCTTGCAATTGTGCCTAATTTAAATAAAAAATAGCAGCAATAAGCAAAAAAATATTTTTTTTCTATTCTCCGAACACTGTTAGGCAGCATGCAATTTTTAGGATCATTAGGTAAAAAGGGTAATATCTTTTCCTTAAAACCTAAATCCAGAATTTATGTACCTTTTGCCTTCCTTACCCCATATGATCATTAGTGCAGCCTTAAAAAACAAAACAAATATCATCAAAATGCCTACATTTTTTCTGGGTGTTGTTGGCTGGGTTCAATAATGACATGGGTCCACTTCACACCTTTCTTCCTCCCATATTGGGCAGAAGAGTACTGCAGACAGCAGTGCCATGTAATGAGGTAGGACCAGCATTCTTCTATTGGGGAAGGGGTGGAGGCAGGTCCTTGACACCCTAGGTTTGCAGGACATGTGCTAACTGATGCTGGCTTTAATTCTTAACTGCACTTAACTGGGGTTAAGTGCAGATACGGCCTTGTCAACAAAGCCAATGCAGTGACAGCTGCTACTATACTTCTTTCCAAGGACAAAATGTGCACCTAGAAATAAATACTTTTTTTTTGTTGGTCAATCCCACTGTACTCTTTTGTTTAAAGTCCATTGCACCCTTAAAAAAAAAAACCCACAAAAGCTATGTTCATTTCGCCATTACCAATGGATTTAAAAAAAAAATAGAAACAAAATAAATTCTCAGTTTTGCTCATCCCTCGTTTCTAATCCTTATTCCTAGAGATTGTAAACACATATTGACTGGGCCTGGTCTTTTATTGTTCATGTTATTGCATGTTTTTGCAGCTGTCTTTAGGACATTTTATATAATGTACCAGTATGTGCACTAAAGCCTCGTACTCTTGATCGGATTTTCCGCAGACAAAACCTCAGACTTTCGTCCGAAGGGAGTTGGCCAGGAACTTGTCTTGCATACAAATGGCAAGGAGTTGTCAGCCAACAAACACAAACGTAGTGATGTACTATGTGTTTTTTCAGCTCTTTGGGCTCCTTCTGCTAATTTCGTGTTAATAGAAGTTTGGTGAGGGTTGATTCACGCTTTTCATTTCGCGCTTTTCAGTTAGTTTCTGAACGGCTGTTCCTCAACCAGCCATGTTGCGGAATCGGAGGAGCTAAGGTGTTATTTATTATTGTCCTTGGAGCTATTGCTTTGACCCAAGTCCAGTCCAGGAACAGGAGGAGGATTTCTTGGACCAAAAATTGGTTTCTTTATTAATCGTGACCAATTATGTCATATGCCTTTGCTGCGGGAGCTCCAGGAGAATAATCCGGATGATTTTCAGAATTATCTCCGGATGACGGACCCCTGCTTTCACCAACTCTTGGCATTGTTGACCCCTTATATTAAGAAGCAGCAACCAATTTTTTGGTTGAATAATGATTTGATTTGGCATATTTTCTATATTGTTGGATGCATAGAATGCACTTTTTGGTTAAGTTCTATTGGCAGATAGCATGTCTAATTTTATTTGTTTTCTTTTTTTAATGCACAATAAAAAAATTGTGTAGAATAATACTTGGCTATATGTTTTACTTTAAATGACAGATTGGGAGTAGGCAGTTACATTTAAAAAAATACAATGTAAATTGAACAAGGGACACCAACATAGTTGTATCTTTGATCTTAAAAACTACGGGATAATGGTGTTGTGGTAACTTGCACAAAAAAAAAATAACAAGCATAATAATATTATTCTTGATATCACTAGAAAAAAAGCCTCCATCAGTATCACCAGCAAAGCAGCTTCATTATTATCCCATTAAAGAAGAAGAGAAAGTGCGCTGCATTTCGAGATTTTATAATTTGCCGCGTCACGAATGTTAATTCTCCATTACGAACGCTAGTTTACAAGACTGACTGCTTTCAGCTCGTCCTTGCTTCCGAGCAAGCTTGTTTGTACTTTGGACTTTTGTCTGAAAGATTTGTGTACACACGATCGGAAAATCCGACAGCAGACTGTTGTCCGTGGAAAATTTTAAAGCCTGCCATACAACATTTGTCCAAATCCGACAACAATTGTCCGATGGAGCATACAAACGGTCAGATTTTCCGCCAACAGCCTGTCATCACACAAATCCCGTCAGAAAATCTGATCATGTGTACGAGGCTTTACTCTTTTTTGCTATATATTCTAGATGGCAATATATTAATAATATGGAGGGCTACTATATATTAATAAATAATAATAATAATATCTTTATGTTTTTTTTTTCAGGCTTTAAAATGGATTATTCATATGACACAATATTAGCATCTAGATTTATAGTGCGTCAAACCTTACAGTGACTTTGTCACTTAAACACAAGAGAGCTGCTAGCAGGAATAAACCCGTTCCTATCGGTCCGTATTATTTATGATAGGATGTCTCCTTTGCTAATAGGAATGATTGAGAGAGACAGGAGGGGTGAACATGCTTCGTTACTGCTAGAAATTGCTGATACTTGCCTATAAAAAGGCCCAGTAAAGGAGCATAGCAAGGACATGGAGAACTACTGCAGATACTGTTTGTACATGAATCTTTTGCATTTGATTTGGAAATGTCTGTGATCTGTTCCCTTTGCACACCAACTTTTAATTATTTTTATCCTGAATATTTAACTGAATAACTTTAAGCAAATGTGGGACCAGAACACAATTTGTAACAATGACCCTCAATTTTTACAGAGAGTGGATAGATTTTATAAATCATTTTAAAAGTAACATTTAATTTGCTTGACACACAAAGACCTGGCAAGATAATTGCTGAGGCTACAATGTGGTTAACATTTACTTTTAAATACAGCCAAAGAGCCAAATTGTTAAACTAGACATGAAATAAATCACTTGTTGGGTTATAAGACTGCTAATGGAAATACATTTCAATACAGTATGTATAAATCTTAAGCCATATATTGTACTATATACTGTGTATACATAAATATTAAGCACATTTAATAAATGGATATGTATAAATATTTATTTCCATAATATGGGTAATTCAACCACAACGCCTAATACTCTTTATCATAATCCAGTACCCCACAACAGTTTGCAAACAAAAAAAAAGTTTTAAAAAAAAAATTATCCAAAACATAAAAGGTAATAATCATCAAATTGTGTCGTTATGCATATTTGCCTAAAAGCCCAGTTCCAGTTAAAATGTACAGTAATAAATCAGAAATTGAGTGACAGTGTGGTTCTTATTGTTCTTTATGTCCCTTTTGAGGAGGTCTTCTTTCACTGATGACAGATCTCACCAACAGGGGAAAAAACATAAACAGTAAGTACTCAATAGCCCTTTGTCTTGAGCTAACCAGTAGCCCTTTTGCGTGTTCTTTGCGTGTTTCGTGATGAACAATAATAAGTCTCTATAAACAAGTATTTTACCTCGTGGATATATACTTAAATATACATCTACTCTCTATATTACCAAATAGCCTTTTTCTGATACATTGTATTCTTTATCCCACATATAGTTTTACCCTTCTGTCCCCTGTGATTGCATTTATTGGCCCTATCAGTGTTCTAGTGTTTGTGGTTGGTGTGTACGGGGGCCTGACCGAGCCGGGGGTCTCACAGGGGTAAGCACCCTATTTATTGCTGTTTTAGATGGACATTGCGCTTATTTTTGTTTAAAAGTTTAAAATTATACATTTGTGTATTGTCTTCGCCATTACAATGTATGTTATCTATTATAATTTTCTATCTTTTTAGAAAGAATAATGCCCCGTACACACGGTCGGACTTTGTTCGGACATTCCGACAACAAAATCCTAGGATTTTTTCCGACGGATGTTGGCTCAAACTTGTCTTGCATACACACGGTCACACAAAGTTGTCGGAAAATCCGATCGTTCTATACGCGGTGACGTAAAAGACGTACGTCGGGACTATAAACGGGGCAGTGGCCAATAGCTTTCATCTCTTTATTTATTCTGAGCATGCGTGGCACTTTGTCCGTCGGATTTGTGTACACACGATAGGAATTTCCGACAACGGATTTTGTTGTCGGAAAATTTTATCTCCTGCTTTCCAACTTTGTGTGTCGGAAAATCCGATGGAAAATGTCCGATGGAGCCCACACACGGTCGGAATTTCCGACAACACGCTCCGATCGGACATTTTCCATCGGAAAATCCGACCGTGTGTACGGGGCATAAGAGTGTTGGATGATACCACCTTTCAGTTTGCATATCCCTTGAAAAAGCGACACTGCGAAACATGTCGGGCTAGTATGCAACTATATCATCTTTCAAAACGAATATACACTCATATTCTGTTTGACCACTGTAACTATACCGATACTGTAATTTTGTGAATTATGTACAAATTGTATGTTTCTCTTTTTTAATTGTTAAACTAAAAATTACTTTTTAAAAAAAAACTTTTTTAGTTCAGTCAATTTGCACCGTGAAAATCCCTTCATCCTCCTTGCTACTCATGAACAGCAAAGTTTTTGGTGGGATTTTCAAGGGTGCCAGCAAACAAAGAATGACGATATTCCAGTATATATAAAATAACAGTAGTTTTATTGTTACATACAACACACAGTTAAAAGATTTGTTATGCTTTAAATAGACATATACATTGGAGACACCTTGTCTTTGAAAAAGGTTTTATCTAGTCACTGGAAGGTGACAAATAGATGGTTATCCCAACATGTTTCGCCACCATGGGCTTCTTCAGGGGATATATTAAAGACAAAAGATGTATCACTGCATAAAACAAAACATAATTTAGAACAGATACAACAATTATTTACGAAATTATTTAGATTTAAATGTCAGACCGCCATGCTTCATCTCATTACCACTCACCCACATCAGGTCTCTCCTGCCTCTAACGGATGGCAAGTACACGGCAACACTCACTGGGTGGCGCACGTAAAGGCTAGTAATGGCCCAGTAAGACTGAGCTGGCATATATATATATATATATATATATATATATATATATATATAAAATGTAAAATGCTAATATTCCAGTAGTTGAGTACATAACTAATAGAGTGTAAGAACATGAGAGAATATATGTAAAAATCAATGTGATGAGAAAGACATCACATAAACAAGGGATAACATCCAAATAATTATATACAGCATACTCACAGCAGAGGCTGTTAAAATACAGATAGACCAAGGTTGCCGTGTAGAAATTGTAACCTTAGTTGTCAGAACGTGGGAACAAGCAATGAAATTCCTGAATAATTGGGGGCAATACAATAAATGAATTCAAATTGCGCATTTAAGATTAAATTCAATGAGTAAACTAACACAGGAGTATAGAGCTATATGGATTATTTGGATAGAAATCCAATTAATATAAGTCAAGTGTTACACAGAACACAGACTATTATCCTGCTGCAGATCAACTGTCTCCTTAAAAAGGAGATTTACACAGATGGCAGCAAGTTTATATGTAAGCCAAAAAGAAAATATATAGTGAGCTCCTACCGGTACAGATCAACATAGCACTGGATTTTACAGCAAAAAAACACTTGAGTGATCCATAGTTTTTACTTTGTATGAGACAATAGACAGACATGGTCACCCTTGGATTTCTGACAAAAGGTCTGTATGATGTGTGTGTTTTTAAACATGCCGCTCATCTGGCGTCTGACGACACCAGCTGATCGCTGACGTGCGAGGGCCAGAGCGCATGTGCAGAGCGTCATCAGACAGGAGTACTACAGTGCCCACAGTGCATCGTGGCCTGTCGACGGGGAGGCAGCGCCTTGGCAGCTGACTTGCCCCAATCAGTGGGCCCGCGCCATGCCTCCCCATACGATGGGCAGCGAGCAATAAGACACTGCATGTACATTCCCGCCCCTCATAAGGAAATGGCCATGGCCAGAAGATAAAGTGACGGCCAAGAGCAGTAGGAGGATGGTCCCTCGGCAGATATTAATTCCCGATGCGATGGTGAATGATAAATACAGGAAGACTTTGGGATTGAAAGAGGACAGGGGAGAGAATATAAAAATTAAAAAATTTATAAAAATAAAAGTAAATAGGGGAAGAAACATATTTTTAGCAGAGTGGTAGCGATTTGGGATCTCTGACAATATTTTATTACTGTTTGTACCTTTATGTCCCAATGATAATTGCACTTATTTTCTTGTATGCACATCACAGGGACAGGAAATGAAGTAAAATATCCCCCATGGGGTCACAGACAGAAATGACAACCTGGCAGAAATTTGAACTCTTCACCACACTATACACAACTAAAAAAACAAATAAGTTAGAGTTAAGGCTTTTGGGCATTTTTCTATTGTTATTTGTAGTTTATACCTCTGGCCTGTAGATGTCACTATTTACAGTTGTTATATGCATAGCGCTTTTTATACACTGTACAATTTAGTTCCAGTTCCTGTTATGATATACTGAGAAGGGTGCACATGTTTAATGAAAGCTTGATCCAGTTAATAAAGATCTCTATAACTACTCTGCCTTCCAGACTATAGGACACAGCAAAATTTACAACTAAGATGGCTCCTCTCTCTGTACACATTTTTTTACACCATGGCAAGCCTGCAATGCCTATAAGCAAAAGGACAGCGCATTTTCTATGCCAGCAGCATATGACACTTATGATACAGCTCTCACTGCATTAAGAAATTATTTGTGCCCATAGTTAACATGGCTGCAGAACAATATAAATTCCATCAATTTGGACAACAAATTGGCAAATCCACAGTACAATGTATTGCAGCTTTGAGAGAACTAAACTGTACCTATTACTACTGCTTCTGCTAACAAGGGCTACACTGTTATACTGATGCTTGATACAGGATCTGCTGTCTCTATGCTGCCTGAGTAAAGGCAGAAGTACTAGAAGTACTTTACAAAAGGACCACTTACTGCCCCTACTGTGAAACTGGTTAGTTTTCTTAGAGACCCTATTCCCGTACTTTGTTCCCTGCTACTGACTGTAAAATTTTCATCAATTAGTGTCAATTAATGTACAGGCTCAGTTCTACATTGTAAATGCACTGCTATACTGCACTCAATCTACAATTAGTGGATAGTCTTTTCACAAGCATTCCAGTTGCCCCTATGCTATATGTGTCCAAAGTTTTCCCACTCAGCAACACCTCACTGGGCTGTGCAAAGTATCACTTCCATGTCTGCAGATGACAACAAGCTATGCAGTGGAATTATATGCTTACAGGATGTCTTACAAGCTGACCTCAATGCAATCTAATTTGGCAGCTTGGTAGAAAATTAGTTTTAATGTTGATACATTTTATGATAAAAAAATTATGAACTTGGGGGCTAAAAGCATGCATGCATCATTCATTCTAGGAGGAGAGCAGCTGGGGGAGTCAATGGTGGAGAAGGATCCGGGTGTTCTGGTACATAGTAGACTTAATAATAGCATGCAATGTCAATCTGAAACTTCTAAAGCTAGCAAAATATTTCTTGTGTTGAAAGAGGTATAGACTCCCGAGAGGGGGACATAAATTTGCCCCTGTACAAATCATTAGTAGGACCTCATCTGGAAATTGCAATTCAATTTCAGGCATCAGTTCACAAAAAGGATATCGAAGAACTGGAGAAAGTGCAGAGAAGGCCAATCGAACTGATAAGAGGCATGGAGAAACTCAGCTATGAGGAAAGATTAGAGGAACTGAATTTATTCTCTCTTGAGAAGAGGAGATTAAGGGGGGATATGATCAACATGTATAAATACATAAATGGTAAGGAGATATGTGCGCAGCTCACTGAGATGGCAGCAAAACCTTGGGCTGCGCACCAAACCGGCTAGCCTCCGCAAATCGTGCAGCCAGGAGGGACCCTGCAAGAACGAATAGAGGTCTTCACCTGGCTGCTGTCTCTGGTCTGGATGGGATTCCTCACCTCCCTTGCACATCACTACAGTTGGGTATCACTATTGGTCCGTAAGTTATAGACATTTTTTTGAAAGATGGTTCTCAGTTTAAAGGGTATCCTATATTTATAGATATGTTATTGATTTAATTTCAGAGCATTTTACTCCTGTTGATTGGCGTGAGCCATGAAACGTGCGTCGAGTATACATTGAAAAATAAATATAAGCAATTGCTTATATTTATGTTTATCTAATTATTATCAATGGATGAGTGTTTTATGAAATTGTACTGCTAATCATGTTGTTTTACTCTGTATAATAATTGTATATTCATACAAGTGAACTGTTATTTATAAAATATTGTGTCCTTTACTAAAGATTGACACGTTTTAACTTGATTTGTAATCTATAAACAATTCAGTGGTCAATATGAATAAGGTATTAACTCAGTGACATGCCTCATGCAAAGTCCCATTCCTTCCTCTTTCTTGTTGTCTAACATGTAGCTATGTTATGTGGACTATTGTCTTCCTTTTTGTAGTATACAATCATACACTGTGCTGTGTGCAGTTATATACCTGTCACATTGAGGATGTGACCATGTATTCTATTACTTGTGTCTTAGGGTCTTTTCACACGGGCGATCTGCCCGTCGGACTCCTCTTTGCTCAGTGGGGGATTGATCCAATGATCCCCGCTGAGCAAGCGGATGACAGGTCCATCTCCGCTCACTATCCCATCTGTTCTGCCAGACAGGTGGAAAATAGGGTCACCATCCGTCTGGATTTCATGGACAGGATCTGATCGGATAGCAGCAGGTGTCATCGGACATGTCACCACTGGCATCTGCCGCTCCATAGGAGTGAATAGAGGCTCCGATCAGATCCACCTGAAAAACTGACAGGCGGGCCTAATCGGAAAGCCTTTGTGAAAGGGGCCTTATGCTGCTGTACTGTTTTTCTTGTTTTTTGCATGGTAAACAATAAACATATTGAACATAAATACATAAGTGGTCCATTTAATAAAGTTGGTGTAGAGTTATCCACTTTTAGGTCAAAACAGAGGAATAGGGGGAACTCTTTAAGTGATTGTAAGCCTTTTTTTTTTTTTTTTTAATATTCAAAATAACAAACATATCATGCTTACCTCCACTGTTCAGCTCGTTTTGCACAGAGTGGCCCCGATCATCCTCTTTTGGGGTCCCCTGGCGGCGCTGGTAGTTCCTCCCTGCATCAGATAACCCCCTAGGAGAAGCGCTCTCCCGGGGGTTTCCCTTTGCGGGCACGCTCCTGAGTCCAGCATTCAGCATCCATAGATGCGAATGCCGGACTCTGCCCTGCCCCTCGGTGCCCACGTCATTGGATTTGATTGACAGCAGTGGTAGCCAATGGCTGCGCTGCTATCAATCTATACAATCAAGAGTCGGGGACCCTGTGCAGAGAGGGACAGTGCATCTCCGCCGAGGGAAATACAGGGCTCAGGTATGTAAAACACGGGGGCTTGGGGGCCGATCACTGCCAGGTGTTTTTTTACCTTAATGCGTAGGATGCATTAAGGTGAAAAAACACAAGGGTTTAAAACCCCTTTTAGGTCTCTAGGAAAAGTGATCTACCCTCCACATACAGAAAGACTTCGTCACAGTAAGAGCTGTGAAAACATGAAATAGACTGCCTCAAGAACTAGTTCTGGTCAGCTCAGTAGATTGTTTTAAAAAAGACCTGGATGCATTCCTAAATGCACAAAATATAACTGAATACTAATATTTAGAGCTAATAACATCAGGGGTAGTTGATCCAGGGAATGTTTAATTGCCTCATGGGGGATCAGGGAGGATTTTTTCCCCCACTGGAGCAAATAGGATCATGCTTTTTTGGTGTTTTATTACTTTGCTCTTGATCAACTATGGGTAAAGGATAGCGTATATGAAGGTTTTCTAAATTGTGTTTTTTTTAATCATTTTATTTGTTGAACTAGATGGGCTAGTGTATTTTTTCAACCTGACTATGTAACTTTGTAACTGTGTACACAAAATTAAAGTGCAATAAGATGTGAAATAAGTGTGTCAGAAATTGAGACGCTTAATCGCCTCTGTAAGAGAAACTGTTTCCCAAATACCTAAAGCCAAACTGAGCAGCACAAACTGAAAATGCTATTTAATTCATTTTTAATATTCACAGCAAACTCACCCATCCATCCATGGCTCCATGCTTTATTCACTGCATTTATACCTATGAGAGGAATACAGAAGACACACAAAGACTCTGGAGCCACTTGGGGCTCAGTTTAGGTATAACAATGTAGTATGTTGCTTAAATCCTGAGCAAAATTTCACCTAGCCCTTTAGGGCTGTGCTTGCCATGTGATTGGTCTTTATATTGTTGCTCTGAGAGAAACCCAGAAGTACTGGCGGTGACATCTCAAAGGAGGGGCCTGGCGCTGGATTCTAGGAACAATAAGCATGATATTTTCAAGACAAACTGTCATGTTAAATGACTTGAAAGAAATAGCCAACAATGTTATGCTGTCATAGAGATCTCCAATTTTTTTAGGGGGGCTCCCTTAAAGCACCTGCCCAATTCTAAAAGCCATACAGGCTGGGATCACACACAAACACACCACTTCTTGCTTATAAGAATTCTAACACAAATGCCTGAAGTGCTGTGTTGGTATCTGCAATGGAACTTTTTTCATCCCCATTAAATGCTGTCAGGGGGGCTGAACACTTTTTGGTTTTGAAATTACCTAGCAAGCTAAATTAGCTTTAGGTAGTAATTTATGAAGTGTTTTTTCTGTAACAGGAGAAACGCTTTTGTCTTACTGTCATTGTCCTTAAAAAGTAGCTTCTGCCCACACACATATCTCTTTTTTATCTTTGCTTTTTCAGAAAATTCATCTTGCATGTCAGATACTGAAGAAACAACATGCCTACTTCTTCTTTTGGTACAGTTAATGCAAATATAATGGCTCTGATCCAACTTTTGTTTGTGGCTAACTAAAAACTGCTTTTCACCACTGATCACTGTTGCTCATGTTATTGTTTGTTAAAATATATTAACCTGCAATGTATATAGCTAGTTTCAATTTCTTTAATTACAGTGGATACTAATTTTCAGACTAATGATAAAAATCTAGCCTGACAGATCTCTAAATTCAATAAACTTAAAACGTTAATATTGTAAAGCATACCTAATTGAAATTTAAAGCTGTGAATCTACCACCAAGTCTGAAAAGCAGAAACCTTTGTCTTGGGGGCCCTAAAGCCTGAAAATTTCTCCTATGCAAACAGCAACTTACAATCCTGAGCTCATGCTCTGGTTTACCCTCTCCCTTTTCCTACTTCTCTGTTGATCCATTACTGTGATTGGTGGACTCACTGTACAACAGTGCAGTGAGGCAGTTTCTGGGCAGTCCTGCAATCTAAATGTTTTTGCAGGCACATTTTTGCTGTTTGTCTTTCAGCACTGATATGCGTAGTTGTATTTGGTTCAGCAAAAAATGTAAATACTATAGTATGGAAGCTTTAAAATTATACCTATCCCATAAAACTTAATGTAAAACAGAACCCTCCAGTAACCTAGACCCAACTGTTAACAAATTGGCAAGAAATAATCCATAACACTTAAAGTGGATGTAAACCAAAAGCTTTTTTTCTTTTAAATTACAAACATGTTATACTTACCTCCTCTGTGCAGTGATTTTGCACAGAGTGGCCCCGATCCTCCACTCCTGGCTCCTCCTCTTCTCGAGTGCCCCCATGAAAAGCTGCTTTCCCTGGGAGCACCCATGCGGGCGCACTCCCGAGTCCTGCTGCTGCGTCCATTGACATAGACAGCAGGACTCGGCCCCTGCCTCCCGGCTGCCGTGTCACTGGATTTGATTGACAATCTATCCAATGAGGACCTGAGACAGTGGTTGGACCCGCTGTGCCCGTCCCCGCTGCTGGAACCATTGGGTTTAAGTACGTAAAAGGGGGACTTGGGGGGGCTGCTGCAGCACAGAGGGTTTTTCACCTTAATGCATAGAATGCATTAAGGTGAAAAACTGTGAGGGTTTACAACCCCTTTAACCTGATCCTAACAATTACCTCAATACCCACAAACCTAAACCGAACCTAATCCCTTAGCCTAATAGCAAGATACTGTAATGCCTCGTACACACGATCGGATTTTCCGACAACAAAACTGTGGAATTTTGTCTGAAGGTTGTTGGCTCAAACTTGTCTTGCATACACACGGTCACACAAATGTTGGCCAACAATTACGAATGCAGTGACATACTGGATGTACTACGTGGTTTTTCAGCCCTTTAGCGCCACCCTTTGGGCTCCTTCTGATAATTCCCTGTTAGAAGTTTGGTGAGTGTTGATTCGCGCTTTTCTTTTTGCGTTTTTCATTTAGCATTTCAGTTTGTGCTTTTCAGTTTGTTTCTGAACGGCCGTTCGTCAACCAGCCATGTTGCGGAATCAGAGGAGATAACGTGTTATTTATTATTGGCCTTGCAGTTATTGCTTTGACATTATTTTTTTGGTTGAATAATGATTTGATTTGGTATATTTTCTATATTTTTGGATGCATAGAATGCACTTTTTGGTTAAGTTCTATTGGCAGATAGCATGTCTAATTTTTTTATTTTTTTTAATGCACAATAAAAAAATTGTGTAGAATAATACTTGGCTATGTGTTTTACTTCAAATGGCAGTTTGGGAGTAGGCAGTTACATTTTAAAAAATACAATGTAAAATTGACAAGGGACACCAACATAGTTGCATCTTTGATCTTAAAAACTACGGGATAATGGTGTTGCGATAACTTGCACAAATAAAAAAAAAAAAAAAAAAAAAAAAAAAAAACATAATAAAATTATTCTTGATATCACTAGAAAAGAAAAAAAAGCCTTTGAAGATGAGTTTGCAATAACTCCATCAGTATCACCAGCAAAGCAGCTTCATTATTATTCCATTAAAGAAGAAGAGAATTGTGCGCTGCATTAGGAGATTTCATAATTTTCCACGTCACGAATGTTAATTCTCCATTACAAACACTAGTTTACAAGACCGACCGCTTCTGCTTCAGAGCATGCGTGTTTGTACTTTGGACTTTTGTCCGGCAGACTTGTGTACACACGATCGGAAAATCCGACAACACGCATTTGTTGGAGGAAAATTTAAAGACATGCTAGCCAACATTTGTTGGCGGAAAGTCTGACAACAATTGTCCGATGGAGCATACACACGGTCGGATTTTCCGCCAACAGCCTGACATCCAACATTTCCCGTTGGAAAATCCGATCCTGTGTACGGGGCTTTAGTGTTTCCTTGAACTTAATTTATATGCTATGTTCAGGAATCAAAATTTTTTTTAATTCAGCATGAATGTTAACATCTCATATTTACTCTTTTGTAGTCAGTGGGTGTCAAGTGCAAACATGTAACTTAGAGTTTTAGTTAGGCACGCCATACACGGAACGCATTTTTTTCCTGCAATGTTGATAAGGAATGTTGACAGTGTTGACAAGGAATCCCTCCTGATGAGCATTGTAATCTCACAGCGGAAGGGGCGGGGAAGCTGTCCCCGCTGGGAGAAGGCAATGATTAGCGAGAATCATATGTAAAATCTAGCAGGCTGATAGATCGATCAACTTGGGTACATTGAGTATAAAGACCTAGTCATGGGATTGGAAATGACGCCTACATACAGCTGCATGATTCAAAGTAAGGATCCTGGCCTCTCCTCACCCTCTCATTCTCTCTTGAAGAGATTGGGCCAACGGATCTTCAGACTACAAGAGCAATCTATTGCAGAGCTAGTACTGTATTTCTTATTAGACAGTCTACCCTACTCACACTGAGGCTTGGAAACATTCTATATTAAAAGAGAGCTAAACCCTAGAACAAAAATGCAATATATTGCAGTTTACAGTCCTTAGATCTGGTGGCTGCATTTGTTTTCTTCTTTTCAAACTAAGAACATTTTAAGCACATACAGAAATTACCTGTTGATCTTGCCAGAAAAGTCGTGTTCTTGTCATTTCCACTGAGCTGCACTAAGGAATATACCCCCCCCCCCCCCCCCCATGTAATGGAGATGAAGAGATACAGATATGTTTGGAGAGGAAGTGTGTTACCTGCAGGATTACCAGGTAAAAATAAAGCAAAAAAATATGAAAAAGAAACAAATGCAGTCCCCACTCTAAGGACTAGTAAGCTGTTGTTATTAAAAAAAAAATTGGGCTGGTTTAGATACACTTAAAATTTTTATTTTCCAATATGTGTTTATTGCAAATAATATAAATAATGAAATAAAATAGTATTTTTATAGATTAAATAAAGAAGAAAAAAAAAGTAATTTAAAACCCACTTTCTGAAGTCTGAGAATGTTTCTTTACATAAATGTAAGACTTTAACAATAAAAGCACATTAAGAAAGGCTGTCGTGGACTTAAAAACTATATTCTTTATCATCAGTATATTTACTGTTAGGCACATTTTCCCATCATCAGTGGTAATGTAAGCCTATTCACATTGTCACAATATTCCTAACCAGGCTAAGAACAAAAAACAATGATATGGGTAAAATAGGTAATCTTAGCAGTAGGTGTTGCTTTTGGGTGCCAACGTTTGCCATAGGCTCCAGTGATGGAAATTCGGTTGTGCTTATGACCCTCTTACTATACAGGTATATGTATTTGTCTGAGTATTTGACTAAACAAGGCCACATTTTTATGATTACCTTTTGACAATTAAATGCTAAAAATACTGATAGATCAATTAATTTTCATAATTCACTACAACCAGCTAGTCTAAAATATTGATTAGTACAAGGGGCCTTCAAAAAGTTTCCACAGTTTTTTTAACTCTATTTATTAAGAACTCCAATAACAAATTACATCATTTTTCAACATAGTCACCTCCCTTTGCGATGCATTTTTCCTATACTTGTAGTAACTTTATTTATAAATTTAATGCCATCAGCAAAAACTGTTTTAGGTGGAGTGCGTAGCCACTGATGCACCACTGCTTTCACATCATTATCACATGAAAATCTTCTTCCCCTTAAAGTGATAGTAAAGGCTTGTTTTTTTATTGTTTAAATAACAAACATGTTATACTTACCTGCTCTGTGCAGTGGTTTTGCACAGAGAAGCCTGGATCCTCCTCTTCTTAGCCACTGCTCTGCGTTTCTATTCACACACAGAGCTGTGGCTCGGCTTTGCCCTCTCTCTCCTTATTGGCTGACTGGCTGTGAATGGCTTCCGCTGCTGCCTCAGCCAATGAGGAATGAGAGTCCTCGGAGAGCCAAGCCTGTCATGCACATCGATGGATGGGGCTCAGGTATATATTAGGGGTCCGCTGCACACAGAAGGTTTTTTACTTTCACGCATAGAATGCATGAAGGTAAAAAACCTTGAGCCTTTACAAGCACTTTAAAGCTTCTTTGAGCGGTCCAAAAAAGGTGGAAATCAGATGTTGCTAAATCCAGACTATAAGCTGGGTGTTTCATGACCTCCCACTTATAAACGACTCTACGAGAGAGAACTATACTATACCAAGCACACAGGCGAAGATGAATTTGTACTCCCAGCACACCTTCTACCCATAAAAAGCATATGACAGAATGCTGTTCCTCTTTGATGCAATTTATGTTTTGCAGCCATCTTCCACAGCGTGACAACTCTTATACTAAACTGCAAGATCAGCCAGCTTGCCAGACAGACTAGTCACATGACACTCTTAGACATGACCAATTACTAATCCTCCCACCCTCACTATTTCCAACAAAAATATAAAAGTGTGGAAACTTTTTGAAGACCCCCTTATACATTACAGCATTTCTTTCCTCAAACAAGGCGCACAAACAAGGTCCATAAAGTCATGGATGGGCGAGTTTGAGGTGGAGAAAATTGACAGGCCTGCAAAGAGTCCTGACCTCCTCCCAATAGAACACCTTTGGGATGAATTAGAGCAGAGACTGCGAGCCAGTCATTCACATCAGTGCCTAACCTTACAAACACACTTCAGGAAGAATGGTCAAAAATTCCCATAGACACACATCTAAACCTTGTGGACAGCCTTCCCAGAAGAGTTGAAGCTGTTAAAGCTGCAAAGGGTGGGTCAACTCAATATTGAACACTGGAATGCCATTAAAGGTCATGTGCGTGTAAAGGCAGGTGTCCCAATACTTTTGGTAATATAGCGTATATATGCAAAGAGTAGTACAGACAGTATAAGAAAAGTGCAAAAAGTGCAAAATGCAAAAAAAAGTGTACATAAAGTGCAAAAGCAAAATTTTTGTTTACTGAACACCACTGTGAGATTAATGCCGATTGGTTGCTTTAAGATTGGGACCTTGAAATGAACTTTTGCTTTGACCAGGCATAGGCCATTTGGTAATTTTCTATCACATACCGGGAAGGTAAAGGCAGAATTGGTGGTAGACTGTGACTCCATTTTCCAGGGGAGCCCATGGAGGTCTTATAAATGTTTTAAACTTCAATGCTCTTTATAGTTAGTCAGTTTTAGCTTTGAAAGCTTTAAGACTTATGTTTTTCTCATAAGATGATCAACAATGGCAGCCATTGTATGGAAGGCGCTGTGTACATGTTATCTGTCACCATCATCAGTAATTTTCAAAGAGCATATTCCATAAGATCAAATTCAAAATTCAAGCACCGCATTCCAAATCCTGAAGAAATGTTTTACAAACATGTGTCAGAAGCAAAACACAAACACTTATATTGACTCTTATGTATGGTCTTCTCGTTAAATTGACAAGGGGTCATGAATTAAATTAACTGCAAGGGCAATTAATCTTGAGTATGCAGCTCAGTTCATCTTAAAGCTTCAGTTCTGCTTCGATCTCCAATTAACAGAAAGGATGTCCTAGAACTAGAAAGAGTCCAGTGAAGGGCAACTAAATTAATAAGTAGGCTGGTGGACCTTGGCTATGGGAAAATATTAAGTAAATTAAACTTATTTACTTTATGGAGTATGTGCTTAAGACTAGGTTTACACTAATGCGGTGCAGGAAACGCAGCAATCTGTGCGCGTTTCCTGCACCACATTCAAGTAGCACTGCCCTTGTGATTCACTGGGGGTGTCAGTGCAAACTTAAGGACACTCCAAACACAGATTGCAAATGCAGAGCGTTTACTGGCACTGGATCACATGATACAAAACGACCATGTGATCCAGTGCGATTTGGTGTGATTAGAGCCTATTTAAAATGAATTCACTAAATTACATGTGAATTGAACAGGTGCAGTTCCTGTGCGATTTACATGCGGTTTATAGTGTGAACTGTATCAAGGGTGACTGTCAAGCTGTTAACATCTTGTTTAACTCTAGATCCCTGTAGAGGACATATGATCAAAATTTAAGATTGAAGAAAAGGAGGTTTAAACTGAAATTGTGTAGAGGGTTCTTTACAGTCAGAACAGCAAAAAATGTGGAATTCCTTTACCACAAGTAGTAGCATCAGCTGGGAATAATGCCAAGATTGAACAACTACTAGATGTTTTCCTCAATGAAAACAACATATGGGAATGTGTGTGTGTGTGTGTGTATTGGGGGTGGGCAGAGTAAAAGGAAGGTGAATAGGTGCTACTACTGTATGTGCTACTGAGAAGGGAAAAGTGACAAATGAGTACTGCCCATGATACTTTTTTTGTTATTTGAATCAACATCTAAATTTTCAGGACAATCTTTCGGGGTGTTTTACCCTTCTTCAACCTTCTTGGACCTTGAAGAAGGGGAAACAACCTGAAAGCTTGTCCTAAAAATTTAGATGTTAGTGAAAATAAAAAAGTACCATGGACAGTACTCAATTGTTCTTTTTGGAAGTACAATAATACTGCTGCGATTACCGGAAGTCTGGTGAAAAGGGAACATTTTAAGTGAACCTCTTGCTTTACCTTGCATGGGCAAAGCACAGGTTCCCTTTAAAGCCCAACTCTGGGAAACCTGAAGGTTTGGGTTCAGGTAAATAAATGGACTTATCTTTGCCCTCTGCACCTAAACGAACACTTAATCCTATGCATTAAGGGCACAGTCCCACTGCAAAGTAGAATTTTCACGTTTCCTTGAGTTTCCAGCTTTAGTCATTGCCTTTTTGACTAAACCAGTTTATGTATGTTTATAGGATGCGTGAGAATATTAGAAGTTAAAAGGAATTGCTGTATTATACTGTATATCTGTTAACATATGTTAATGTTTAACTCTCTACATTTGAATATTACGTTTCAAACATTGAGCGCACTTGGACGTTTGCAGCGCTTAAAACGGCATGACTTTCATTTCTTTGGAAAATGAAGCAAGAAAGCAGTGATAATTTTGTTTATCAAATAGTGTTATTTAGAATCCAGTATTTGTAAAGCTGGCAGCTGCTGTTTTGTAAATTGTTTTCTGATTGATTTGTCATTTTCTGTGTGTTTTTATAGAATTGTGGACAGAACATATTGGGTCAAATCTATTTAAGAAAGTTACAATGAATTTGGCAGCACACATACAAAATAGAGACAGATGTAAATGAGTACTGATGCATAATTTGATAATCATAGGCAAGAGACTTTCTTTCCACTCTTTAATTAAAGTGACTGTCTTGGAAAAATGTAAACTGGTGCTGCTTATAGATATGTAGCCATTGTTCTTAAAGTAGTTGTAACCCTAAAAAAAAAAAAAAAAAGATCCTGTTCCTTCAACCATTTGCCCACCGGGCACTTAAACCCGTTCTAAACCAGGCCAATTTTCAGCGCTCTCACATTTTGAATGACAATTACTCATTAGTCATGCAACACTATACCCATTTGAAATTGTTTTTTTTCTTTTCACACTAATAGAGCTTTCCTTTGGTGGTATTTAATCAACACTGGGTTGTTTTTTTGCACTATAAAAAAAAAAGACTGAAAATTTTGTTCAAAAAATGCATTTTTCTTCGTTTCTGTTATAAAATTTAGCAAATTAGTAATTTTTCTTCATAAATTTTGGCCAAATGTATACTGCTACATATCTTTGGTAAACATAACCCAAATCAGTGTATATTATTTGGTCTTTGTGATGGTTATAGAGTCAACAAGCTATGGTAGCAATCATTAAAAATTGATCGCACCTGATTAGGGATGAACCCGCGGTTATGTTCGACTCGAACATTGGGTGTTCCTTTGTTCTAAAACGAACCGAACATATGGGATGTTCGCGGGAAATTCGAGTGGCGTGGAATGCCCCATAATTAGTACCTGTGTGAGTATGACACCAGGACAGGGTCAGGGGAGCTTGGCTTCTTTTCGCCATGCCAGTGGCTACTGATCAACGATGCATGCACTGTCCTGTCACCATCTGAGGAGGCCACAAGGATGGTGAGCAGCGACAATGCATGCATCAGTGACACTGTCCCTCTAGTCTTCCTGCTGGAGCACACGCTTTGTGGAATCATGAACAGGACACTATAGGCAGAACAGCGGGAGGAAGAGGAGGACTTCCCTTCCTCTTAAGACCTCTTTTATCCAGATAGCATTCCTGCGGGCCAGCCAAACACACAGGAGGAAGAGAAGGAGGAGGAGTATTGTGTCAAGCATGGGTGTAGAGTATAACACTCAGCAGCAGTCTTCAAGGCATGGTTTTCAGTCCCCAGAAACCCAAAGAGTTTTACGTGGCTGGGAAGAGGTAGTTATGGATAATGTGATCCTTAGTGACCCAGAGGACTCAGAATTGAATACCTCTGCAAACTTACGCTGCATGGCCTCCTGATTCTGCAAACTCTGCGAAAGGACCCTAGGATTCGTGGTATCAAGAAGAGGGATCATTACTGGTTGGCAACCCTTCTTGATCCACGTTACATGGGTAAGGTTGCAGAACCCATCCTGCCTTCAAAGATGGAGCAGAGGATGAAACTTCTTCAGGAGGCCTCGAAGAAAGGTTTGGGTAACGTATTTCCAAACCCTGGGAGGTTACCATTTCCTAGTGCTGGACAATGTGTTGCTGAGGCTTCGTTCAGAGGGAGAGTGGTGGAGAAGATAGCCAGCTGACTGATGCCTTTAAACAATTTTTCAGTCCCCAGCGCCAAGGTCTGATCGGTTCAAGCAACCATTGCCAGCGTCTGCATTATATGGTGCAGGAATATCTAGAGGCAAGAGCAGACTTGGAGACCTTCCCAACAGAGCATCCACTGGGTTTACAAGCTACTGGCCTGTCCTGCATCCAGCATGCTTTCTGAAGGCACATTCAGTACTGTTGGAGGGTTTGTAATGGATCAAAAAGTGCACCTGTCCACAGACTCCATTGATAGGCTCACATTCAAAAATGAATCAGTCTTGGATCAGCAGCTATCAAGAACCTGATGCTGAGGTAACTGATTGAATTTTCTATGGATGTGGGATCCCTTGAAGACTGCCTATGCTGAGTGACTATCCTATTCCTCCTCAATCTTGATGATGCTAGCTTCCAACAATATTTTTGGTTTAGGGCATCACCACCACCGCCTAAGGCCCAATTTTTCTGCCCCTGTTTAACAGGGGCATGTAATTACATTTTTGATATAATATTTCACAGTAGGGCCTGTTCCTTCACCCAACAAGAGTATCTGTGAGGGGTTACAGTGTTGTTGCACCACCACCATCACCCAAGGCCCAATTTTTCTGCCCCTATTTAACAGGGGGATGTAATTACAATTTTTGATATAATATTTCACAGTTTTACAAACCCACAAGCACAAACTGAACAGCAGAAATACGATCTGAAAACCACGAGTCTGAAAAAGCGCAAATCGACTCTCACCAAACTTTTACTAACACAAGATTAGCAAAAGGAGCCCAAAGGGTGGCACGCTTGGTATTGAACTGCCCTTTTATAGTCTCGTCGTACGTGGTGTACGTCACCGTGTTCTTGACGTTCGGAAATTCAGACAACTTTGTGTGACCGTGTGTATGCAAGACAAGTTTGAGCCAACATCCGTTGGAAAAAATCCATGGATTTTGTTGTCGGAATGTCCGATCAATGTTCGACTGTGTGTACAGGGCATAACTGTAAGGGCTTACAGTGTTCTGGCACCACCAAAACCGAAGGCCCAATTTCTCTGCCCCTGTTTAACAGGGGCATGTAATTACAATTTTTGAAATAATAGTTAAGCAGGGCCTATTCCTGCGCTCAGCAAGAGTAACTGTGAGGGTTTACAGTGTTGTGGCACCACCACCCTAGGCCCAATTTTTCTGCCCCTGTTTAACAGGAGCATGTAATTACAATTTTTTTATATAATATTTCACAACAGGGCCTGTTCCTGTGCCCAACAAGAGTAATGCCCTGTACACGCGGTCGGATTTTCCGACGGAAAATATGCGATCGGAGCTTCTTGTCGGAAATTCCAACCGTGTGTGGGGTCCATAGGACTTTTTCCATAGGAATTTCCGACACGCAAAGTTTGAGAGCAGGCTATAAAATTTTCCGACAACAAAATCCGACCGTGTGTGGACAATTCCGACGCACAAAGTGCCACGCATGCTCAGAATAAATTCCGAGACGGAACTGCTTGGTCTGGTGAAATTAGTGTTCGTAATGAATATAGCACTTTCGTCACGCTGCAATGTTTTAAATTGTTTAATGCAGCGCACTCTCTTCTTCTTTATTATGCCAGAAGAATGAAGTTGTTTTGCTGCTCATATTCACACAGACTTCTCACAAACTTCTCTCTTTATTATTTATCGTGATTTCATGAATATAATATTTTTATTTGTCACATCTCCCGGAAAGAATTACATTTTTTGATGTTTTTAGATTTAGTTTTTTTTTGTTTTTATTTTTTGAAATCCTGATCTCCTGTTATTTTTTGTATATATTTTTTTTAACTCCAGAATAGTTTTGGGTGTATTTTGTGTGTCAAGTTACCACAACACGATTATTATCTTGTATTTAATCTCAAGGAGATTTATTGGTGTTGGTGTCTCTTGTTAATTTCACATTGTATTTTTGAAATGTACCTGCCTCCTCACAAACAAACTGTTCTTTTTGAAGGAAATCACAGATAGGCGAGTATAATAAAACAAACCAAAAATGTATTAAGGGATCATAACCAAAGAAAGAGGGAGGCAACGCTGTAGAAACAGCAGAAATTGGCGAAGCCTTTGGCCCCCAGGGCACACATCAATTATTTTACTGCAAAATTGGTGGCCTGAGGAGTCCATATATAAGGGAGTACAATCTGGTCCAGAAGTCCAAGAGATCATGAACAGCAGCAGATGACATACATGTCCCCAGGCTGTGGTCATACAAAAGCCTGCATCTTTTGTCAGACCAGGATGAACCCAGGCCATCACTTTCTTGTCTTCCTTACACGCTTCCTTCCAGGCTGTGTCTGTGGTGGTGGAGGTATGGCAGGAGGAGGAGGAGGAGGATGATGCAACTCACACAGGTGGGTATTGGGTGTGATTTCGCCCCTCAGCCCCTTAGTTAATGTTTTATAAAGGATGTCCTCACACATGAGGCATTGGCCCTCCTGCATGTCCTGCAGTTTTGTGGCAGCCATGCAGGCAAAGGCCTCTTCACGAGTGGGGGTGGCTCTGAGGGACGCAGAAGCCTCCTGAATCAGCCTGAGTGCTGAGTGTTGAATCCTCCACGTTATTCCGCTTCCTGGGTCTTTTGTTTGGAAGGCGGAGGGGAGGGAGCTGTGATTCTGTGAGGCTCCTGGCTGCCACTAACCCCCGCCTCCTCCAGTGTGCCACATTCCACAGCCTCTTCCTGGCTGAGGTCTTCCTGTGTATGAAAAAGGGACATAGTTTTAGTTTTTTCTTCATCAATCACACACAATTTTCACCTCATGACTGTTGCAAATTGAATGTTAACAAATATAAAAGACTATCATTCTGAGCCCAGCATTTTTCTTTCTTGTCCCAATTATTTTTGCCCACTACTGTCTATTGAGATGTAAAACACTTTATTAAATCCGCAATTAGTGATCAATAATAACATCTAGTAAACATCATTTATGTTTTTCCCAGAAATCTGTAGAACAATGCTATACCTGGCTCAAGCTGGGCTCCTCCACTTCTTCCTGGCTGGAAGTCCCAGGTTGGACATCGGAAGCCTCAGCTGGGGTGGAAGATAGGGTGGAGGGAAGAGTGGAAGGAAGGGTTGAGAGGGATTTCCTGACTTCAGTCTGGTCTGACAGAAATCGCAGTCTCTCATAGTACCACAGCCTGGGGACATAAACGTCATCTGCTGCAGCTCCTGATCTCTGGGAATCCTGTACCTTCTTGCGCTCCCTAAGATAAGTGCTCCTCAGGCCACCAATTTTGGCTTTTAAATAGGGGATGGTTGCCGTGGCGACCACCGGCTTCACCAACTCCAGCAGTTTCTCCAGCGCAGCCTGCCTCTTTTGTTTATGATTATTTTGCGGGTGTTTGACCTGCCACAGACAGGGCAGCTCCCTGTACCTGTCTATGAACAGGGGGAGGAAGTTGTGGTCATTAAAGCCATCCATTTTATCTGAAATACACAAGACAAACCCTAATGTCAGGCTAAAGTCTCCTAATCTTGTCCCAATATAGGCCTCAATCTATAAGCAGCATAGACCCAAGTTTAAATGTTACCTTCGTTATCACGATCGGCGCTTTCCGATACTCCCTCCTCTGCTCACAGATCGTACGTACGACGCACGCGTGTTACACTTTATATACACTGCGCATGCGTGAAACTCCACCCACCCCTGACGGTCTTTCTAGTCTATTCCCCGCCCCTTCTCGTTCGGCGCAGTGGGGAAGAGCACATGGCAGAGACACAACAGGTGCATGCTAATAGCAGCAACGAGGAGGAGGAGGAAAGGCCGGAGCCAGAAATGTCACGATCCCGGAGGAGATTTAAGGCATCAAATATGTCCTTTGTAGAGATGATGGAGATGGTCGACATATTGAAGTAGGCCGACCATGATGGGAAGTATGGACCTTACCCCAACCCCAATGTCAGAAAGGCCAAGATCATGGTGAAAGTTGTGAAGAGTCTGCACAGGAATTTTGGGGTAGGGCGATCCCAGGATCAACTGAGGAAGTGGTGGTCGGACCTCAAATTAAGGGAGCATGATCAGTATAGAAGGATCAGGAAAGTGCTGCAAAAAAGTAAGTAGTTGTCCTGTGTTCCTATTCTTTGTTTTTATTACGTTCGTGCTGCTCCATGTGCTTTTCTTTACTGTTGTACAGTTTAAAATGGCAACTTTCATGTTCATGGACACATTATTCATTCGTAGGAAACATTGTTCGTTGGGCCAATAAAACACCATGTTTTGTCCAGATGCATTTCAATACATTTTTTCTGGCCTACTTCTCTTAAAATAAGTTTGTTTTCTAGATGGGTTAGTAACTAGAATGAAATGCAAACTAGATTCTGTGTAAGGAGAGGACACTCAGCAGCTGTTTACACATCTGGATGCTGGAGCACTAGTGTGGGACACCAGAACACCCTTTTTATTAGGGGGCCCACACAGGTGCTCCAGTGTATACTATAGGGGTGACTCCATCTGTGAAGCTTGTACAAAACAGGTAAGTATTCAAGCTTGACAAAGGACAAAAATATTTCTTCATCTTGGAACTCTGCCAAATGAGACAATTGTGCCCCACTTCCAAGCAATGTTTCATATTCCTATTTCTGCCATCAAATATCTGTGCTAAGTATACCTATTTTTTTAACATGGGGAGAAAAGACTCAGAAGACACCACTCATCAGAGGAGACCACGGACCCCCCACCTCAGGAAGAAGGGGAAATCCCCCAAACCCAACCAGAGGAGGAGGAGGGAGACGTTGTGGAAATTGTCACCACAACAGGTGAGTGTCTGCGACCACAGCTTCAGGTAAGAGATGGATGCCTGCATATTTATAATACATGGTATGTTTTTTTTTTTATATTTTAGGTGATCGTGATGTTGCGGAAGAGGAATGTTACTTCACCAGTGAAAGTGCCCAGATCCTCATCGGGGAGATAATGGGGTGTAATGGGGATTTGGAAAATATCAAGCAAAACATCAATGATGTTCAAGACAAAATGAAGAACATCATTGATGTTTTAGGGAGAATTTAAAACACCCAGAAATCCCTAACTTATTGCAGCTTTATTATTTTATTTTTATGACAAATTTTTGACATATTATAGAAAAGCCAAATTTTGAAGATGCACACATGTGCTATCTGCCATCATGGGAGATCAATGTACGCATTTTGTGGGTGCAACACCTTCCTCAATAATAAAGTAGTTGAGAGGAAGGGGTTGCACCCACAACACACATCCATTGATCACCCATGATGGCAGCTAGCACATGTTGACATTAGGCAATTTGTGTGCATCTTCAAAATTTGGCTTTTCCAAATTCTGCTGAACGCAATATCAAACACAGTTTATAAATACTCATGTCTGATATTGCCTTCACTTTCTTGAAAAGTTGAACTATGTAAGTTCCAGAGTTGTGTATTTTTTATGGTTTTAAACATGCCTGTTTTACCTTAATAAAAGGCAATTTCTACTTATTTTAATGTGACCCAAAAAATTGCTATTCAACAAACATGTTGGTTTGTTCAAAAAAACGTTTAGAAACGCACATGTGATTGTGCTTTGATTAAAAAGATTGATAATCAATAGGGATGAGCTTCGAGTTCGAGCTGAACTCATGTTCGACTCGAACATCGGCTGTTCGCCAGTTCGCCGAACAGCGAACAATTTGGGGTGTTCGCGGCAAATTCGAAAGCCGCGGAACAACGTTTAAAAGTCTATAGGAGAAATCAAAAGCACTGATTTTAAAGGCTTATATGCATGGTATTGTCATAAAAAGTGTTTGGGGACCTGGGTCCTGCCCCAGGAGACATGGATCAATGCAAAAAAAAGTTTTAAAAACGGCCGTTTTTTCGGGAGAAGAAGAAGAAGATGGAGGAAGAAACCGAAGGAAGATAGAAGATAGAAGAAAGAAGAAGCATTTAAATAAAGGAATTGTAAAAAACTGTCCCTTGTCATTTTTAACATTTTTGACACTTTTTTTGTGAAATGGTAAGGGTACTACCCCCTTACCATTTCACACAGGGGGAGGGCCGGGATCTGGGGGTCCCCTTGTTAAAGAGGGCTTACAGATTCCGATAAGCCCCCCACCGCAGATCCCCACTGGGCAAGGGTTGTGGGGATGAGGCCCTTGTCCCCATCAACATGGGGACAAGGTGTTTTGGGGGCTACCCCAAAGCACCCTCCCAATGTTGGGGGCAAGTGGCCTGGTATGGTTCAGAAGGGGGGGTGCTCTCTCATTCCCCCCTCTTTTCCTGCGGCCTGCCAGGTTGCGTGCTCAGATAAGGCTCTGGTATGGATTTTTGGGGGGACCCCGCACCATTTTTAAAAAAAATTTTGGCAAGGGGTTCCCCTTAAAATCCATACCAGACCTGAAGGGTCTGGTATATATTTTGAGGGGGACCCCACGCCATTTTTTTAAAAAATGTTGGCCGGTGCTCCCCTTAATATCCAAAACAGACCTGAAGGGCCTGGTATAGAATTCAGGGAGACCCCCCACGTCATTTTTTTTTTAAATTTTGGTTTGGGGTTCCCCTGTGGGGAATTCCCATGCCATTTTTATCAATTAACTTTTATGTGTATTGTCGAACCGGCAATTCATTAATAGCCACTAGTAGTTTTAAATGACTTTTTTTCCTTTGAAATGTCATTTTGCTGTCAGACTGTTCTAAACACGGGAAACATGCTCCCCTTTACAGGCATACTATAGACACCCCCTAGGTATGAAATTTAAAGGAATATTACACTTTTATTGTTTCACTTTAAGCATTATTAAAATCACTGCTCCTGAAAAAACGGCCGTTTTTAAAACTTTTTTTTGCATTGATCCATGTCCCCTGGGGCAGGACCCAGGTCCCCAAACACTTTTTATGACAATAACTTGCATATAAGCCTTTAAAATTAGCGCTTTTGATCATTCATGTTCGTGTCCCATAGACTTTAACGGTGTTCACGTGTTTGAACAAATTTTTTGCCTGTTCGCAAGTTCTGGTGCGAACCGAACAGGGGGGTGTTCGGCTCATCCCTAATAATCAACAATGTGTGGCTTCTTCTTTCAATGCTCAAAAGCATTTTTTGGAGTAAAGCTGGTGTTTTCAGTGGCAGTGATGGTTATTTACTAAAGGCAAATCCACTTTGCACTACAGTGCAGTTTCAGTGCAGTCTCAAGTGCACTTGTAGTGCAAAATGTATTTTCCTTTAGTAAATAACACCCAACAGTGCTTTCTAATTTTACACAATCACGCCATTTTCAGGACTCCACAAATCGGTCATGGTGTTCAAAATTATTATTATTTTTGTCAGTAATGCATTACATACATTCACAATAAAAACAAGGTGTGTGTGTAGCAGACCTACAACATAATAATTAATAGTTAGCCGAAGAAGAGATTGTCACCTCATGTGTCAATGAAATTTCGTTTGCACTGTTTAAAAAAAAGCCCAAAAAATTATACCATTATCAAAAGATAACCGAGGAGACAGCTAAAAGAAAGCCAAGCAGGAAATCAAAGCAAATTTTTGTCCAGATTAAAATATATTGTTATTTAAAAAATGTCTCAGACATTGTCTGGCATATCGATGGCCCCCCTACCCGCAAAGTATTCCATGTATCTTATACTGACCTCGCGGGCACTCTGGGGGGGCAAGCCAGGACAGCCAGCTTCAAGCGCCGTCAGGGTTGGTTCATTAATATTAATTCTGGCCTCAGGCCCAACTGAGCCAGCATAGTTCCAAGAATTTCTCCTTAAAAAGTTGTGGAGAACACAGCAACACAGGATGATGTGATTCAGTTTATATTCCGCCATGTGTATGGGTGTAAGAAATAGGTGAAACCGGCTGGCCATTATTCCAAACGTGTTCTCCACCACTCTTCTGGCTCTGGCCAGCCGGTAATTAAAAACCCTCTGGTCCGGGGTGAGGGCCCTCACAGGGAATGGCCACATAAGATGGTCCCCCAGCGCAAATGCTTCATCCGCAATGAAGACGAATGGGAGTCCTTCCGCATTGTCTTCTGGAGGTGGCAAGCCCAAGCTGCCATTCTGGAGACGCCTGTAGAACTCTGTGTGGGCGATGACTCCACCATCTGATATCCGGCCATTCTTCCCCACGTCCACATACAGGAACTCGTAAGTAGCCGACACCACCGCCAACATCACAATACTATTGAACCCCTTGTAATTATAATAGTATGAGCCCGAGTTGGGTGGTGGGACTATGTGGACGTGTTTCCCATCAATTGCCCCTACGCAGTTAGGAAAGTCCCACCACTTGGCAAAGTGGGAGCCCACAGTCTGCCATTCCTGTGGGTTGGAAGGAAACTGTGGAGTCAAACAAGAACCAAAAATTAATCATTTTGCACATAAACAATGAAAGCAGATTAGACACAAACATTCTTGGCCAACATTAGTATAACATTTATTTTACAGAGTATTTAAAGACAAAGGTATAAGGTCCACCTATCTGATTTCTCCCCCCCCCCCATGACCATTTTAAAAATTTTAGGGGGGGGGGATGTTTTGGACAGGTAACCCTCTCCACTTCATTGAGAGATGAATGCCTAAATAATGTGTGTTACTTTGGCCAGCCTCTCCTTACTTTACACTATTGGCAGCCCACTGGACAGGTAAGAAGTGTCATAATACAAAGATATAAATACACACTGTACAAATTTTAGCACATTTTTACATTCTGATATTACCTATCAAGATAATAATAGGATACAAAAACTTTAAACAGTACCATTTGAAAGTATTCAGGCAGGCCCTTGCACCACATGCTTTGGTGAATTCATCCATAAATCTGACCACAAAAGAGGCTTTGGCAAAGTCAGCAGATAGAGGATTGGTATCAGCTGAATTAGCAGTTGGGGGGAAGGGAGGTTTCCAAATGATTTTGGGACCCAAAAAAAGCCTCTGGCAGTTTGCCAGAATTTAAAGCACAAAAAAACATTTTTCAACATTTTAGGGGGTGTTTAGGGCAAAGCACTACTATGGAGCTGACAAAATACATTGTTAAGTGACTAGGCGAGGTGGATATAGGCCCAGGATAGCATGCTGGGGAGATAAGTGAAGGCAAATATGTATGAAGGACAAAAAATGTAAAATAAAACCAGCATGCATGAGGACAAAGGGGACATTCACAGCATATTACAATCATGGTAATTAGGGAATAAGGAAATAAATACATTACATTAGCAAACATTAAATACAATAAAATGTGATGTTAAAGGATAAAAATCTTACCTTAATATAGTCCTTCTGCAGGACCTGGATGATGACAGAACAGGTTTCTGGGATAATGATCCCCAGAGCCTGGGGGAAGTTGCCTGTCGAGAACTTGAGGTTCTGCAGGCTTCTCCCCATCGCCAAGTACCGCAGGGTAGCGACGAGCCTCTGCTCCGGAGTGATGGCTTGCCTCATGCAGGTATCCTGCCTGCTGATATAGGGGGTCAGCTAAGCCAACAAACGGTGAAATACGGGGTCCATCATCCTGAGAAAGTTCCTGAAATCATCAGGATTATTCTCAAGGATCTCATGGAGCAAAGGCATGTGACAGAATTGGTCACGCTGGAGCAACCAATTCTTGGTCCATGAACTCCTCCTCGCCCTGTTCATGGACTGGGCTTGTGTCAAAGTAAGAACCCCAACACCAAGCCCCCGCACAGCACAAACTCTACGATGAGTACGTACACGCAACATGGCTAGAAAATGGTCGGCTGGTCAGAACGAAGTAACAGAATGCACTGAAGAACAGCAAGGCCTGTGAAGAGCGACCTGAAAATCAGTAACGAACGGACAAGAACACAATGACAAATCAATGGGAACTCGCTGCACGCACTGAAGACCAGATACAAACCCACAAGCACAAACTGAACAGCAGAAATACGATCTGAAAACCACGAGTCTGAAAAAGCACGAATCGTCTCTCACCAAACTATTACTAACACGAGATTAGCAAAAGGAGTCCAGAGGGTGGCACGCTTGGTATTGAACTGCCCTTTTATAGTCTCGTCGTACGTGGTGTACGTCACTGCGTTCGGAAATTCCGACAACTTTGTGTGACCGTGTGTATGCAAGACAAGTTTGTGCCAACATCCTTCGGAAAAAATCCATGGATTTTGTTGTCGGAATGTCCAATCAATGTCTGACCGTGTGTACAGGGCATAACTGTAAGGGCTTACAGTGTTCTGGCACCACCAAAACCACAATTTTTGAAATAATAGTTAAGCAGGGCCCGTTCCTGCACCCAACAAGAGTATCTGTGAGGGATTACAGTGTTTTGGCACCACCACCCAAGGCCCAATTTTTCTGCCCCTGTTTAACAGGGGCATGTAGTTACAATTTTTGATATAAGATTTCACAGCAGGGCCCATTCCTGCGCCCAACAAGAGTAACTGTGAGGGCTTTCAATGTTCTGGCACCACCAACACCTAAGGCCCAATTTTTCTGCAGAGTATATAGGGCAGGCTGTATAGTATATACAGTATACTACTGTTCAGAGTATATACTGCCTGGGGGCCTGGGGGACCCCCAGGCCATTTATTTTACATTTTGGTGTGAGGTTCCCCTTAATATCCATACCAGACCTGAAGAGCCTGGTATGGATTTTGGGGTGGGCATCCACACCATTTTTTTTGTACTTTTTGGCTCAGGGTTCCCCTAATATTCATACCAGACCCAAAGGGCCTGGTAATGGACTGTGGGGGGGGGGGCACGCCGTTTTTTCAATGATTTTTATCTATATTGCCAGGAGCCGACAATACATTACAGCCGCGAGCAGTTTTGGATGAAACTTTTTCCTTTAGAAATATCATTATGCTGTGGTACTGTTATAAACATGGGAAAGATGCACTGCTTTACAGGCAGACCAAGGAGACCTCCCAGGCACGATATTTAAAGGAATATTTTATTTTATTAAAAACAACCATTTTTAAAACTTTTTTTTGCATTGATCCATGTTCCCTGGGGCAGGACCCGGGTCCCCAAACACTTTTTATGGCAATAGCATGCATATAAGCCTTTAAAATGAGCACTTTTGATTGTTCGTGTCCCATAGACCTTAACGGTGTTCGCGTGATCGCACAAATTTTTTGCCTGTTTGCATTTTCTGCTGCGAACCGAACGGGGGTGGGGGGGTGGGGGTGTTCGGCTCATACCTACACCTGATGTACTGTCTCATTTCTAACAAGCCAGGACAGTACAAATACCCCCAAATGACCCCTTTTTGTAAAGCAGACATTCCAAAGTATTTAGCCACTTACTGCCCGCCCGCCCGCCGTCATATGACGTTGCGGACTTTGAGTGGTGATATCTGAATGCCTGCAGTTACAGGCATCATTCAGATATAATTTTTTTCTTTTTTTTTCTTTTTTGAATAGGGATGGATGAGCCATGGATGAGAGATGGATGAGCCATGGATGAGCATGAATGAGCCATGGATAGGGATGGAAAAGCCATGGATGAGGATGGATGAGCCATGAATAGGGATGGATGAGCCATGGATGGGGATGGATGAGCCATGGATGAGCATGAATGAGCCATGGATGAGGATGGATGAGTCATGGATGAGGATGGATGAGCCATGGATGGGGATGGATGAGCCATGAATGGGGATGGATGAGTCATGGGTGAGAAGGGATGAGCCACGAATGGAGATGGATGAGCAATGAATGAGGATGGATGAGCTATGAATGAGGATGGATGAGTTATAAATGGGCAAAGATCAGCGCTGTGGCCACTTCAGATCCAGTCCACAAGCGATGCTTCCCGCTCCCTCCTCTCCTCACACACTGTACTGATCAGTACGAGGAGAGGGGAGGAGCTGAACCGGACATGCTCCGGTTTGTTGACAAGTGATAGCTTCGTCACTGGACGGAGCGATCACATGGTAAAGGGCCGCTGTCATTGGCGCTTAACCCCTATCTGTGATGCGCCAGGTCCGGAAGACCCGACAGTCACGGACATTCCTGGGTGCACGATTCTGGGAGGACATCATTGTACACCCTCCCAGAATTATCCGATCTCGCTGTAGCCATCATTCGGCTATGGCCCGGTGGGCGAGTGGTTAAAGCATAATACACAGCATGGTGCTTGTGCGGTGTAATTTTTCCTTTTCTAAACTATAAAAAACCTGGTTGATCCTGCCAGTTCTTGTGTCCCCCTGTGTGTCCTGACCACGGTAATCATGGCTGCTGAGCCCTGACACAGATGTCAGTTTACATGTCTCCATCATCCACAGCTCTCCTCTCCCCCTTCCTCTCTTCCTGTCAGCTACGGTGTGTGAGCTGCCCCTCCACTTCTAGCACCGTTCCAAGCAGTAGTAAAATTACTGCTCACAATCACTGCCAGCCCCTCTGCTAGGAATAAATGTACTATACAGTATATGTCTTTTTTTAAAATTCTTCTTCTAATCACTCTATTTCACCTCGCCGATTAGCAGTCACGTGACCGCCCGGCAGACGTCAGAGGAAGATCTCGGCCCTCCCTCTGTAGTGCATACATTGGAGAAAGAGACCGGCAGGTGGTCACTTGATGGTTGATCGGTGAGGAGAAAAAAGGTATTTAGAAGATGAATTTTAAAAAATGACATACTGACATACACTGTATAGTGCAATGTTATCCTAGCAGAGGGTTTGGCAGTGATTGTGAGCACTGCCTTTACAACACCTTTAACACCTTAAAATGGAAACACCATGCTGTCTATACCTTATGCTTTATCACTAATTTCTTTGTGGTCTTCCATTCAAGACAAACATATAATTATTTAAAAAGAACATTTAAAGTGTATCTAAAGCTAAGAAAAAAAAAAGTAATATATTTCAGGCTACCAGCTGTTAGATATTGTGGCTAAATCTGTTTTCTTTTTTATTTGGCTTTTCTTCTTTGATTTTAACCTGGTAGTCTTATGAATAACACAATTTCTGTCCCTGGATGGCTACGCTCACTCATCCACTGTATCTGTGGAGGGAGTCAAAGTTGCCAATCAGGAAAGGGCTTCAAACATGTCTGACTTTGTTTATTTCCATTACATAGGAGGTGAAGGGATTATTAGTTTATAACGCAAAAACAAAATGCTTTGCCTTCTGTTCAGCTCACAGAAAGTGACAAGGATGCTGCATTTCTGGCAAGATCAATAGGTATTTTCTGAACTTGCTGAAAATGTTCTTGGTCTGAAAATGAATGCAGCCACCACATCTAAGGACTAGTAAGTTTAGTATTAACATTATATTAATATATTATATTTAGCATATACATGTATTGCATTTGGTTCTTGGATTTAGTTAACCTTTAAAGGATTCATACACTTTAGGTAGGAGTGATTGGGTTAGTTGACAGCCATGACCCAAGTAATTTTCAAGACCAGCTGTTCTCTGGAGGAATCATCAGATAGGTTTGAATGTCTTTTTTGATCATTATTGTTCCCCCAGAAATGGCATGAGGTGTCTGTTAACAGTTATTGTATTTAAAGCGGAGTTCCACCCACTTTTGCAAGGTGGTCTTAAACTGAAGACCACCCCTCCACAAATAGTTTTTGGATATCTTTAATTTTTAATTTTTTTTCCTTCCTACCTTTTTTCAAGTACATACAGTGGGGATGGAAAGTATTTAGACCCCCTTAAATTTTTCACTCTTTGTTATATTGCAGCCATTTGCAAAAATCATTTAAGTTCATTTTTTTCCTCATTAATGTACACACAGTACCCCGTATTGACAGAAAAACACAGAATTGTTGACATTTTTTCAGATTTATTAAAAAAGAAAAACTGAAATATCACATGGTCCTAAGTATTCAGACCCTTTGCTCCGTATTTAGTAGAAGCACTCTTTTGATCTAATACAGCCATGAGTCTTTTTGGGAAAGATGCAATAAGTTTTTCACACCTGGATTTGGGGATCCTCTGCCATTCCTCCTTGCAGATCCTCTCCAGTTCTGTCAGGTTGGATGGTAAAAAAAAAAAAAAAAAAGTGCCTTTTGCTGTCACTTTTTAAATAGCTTTTTTTTTTTTTTCTGTTTCATCAGTCTATCAATTAAGGGGTGTGGTTAATTGCTCCCAGGTGCCTATTTAACTTGTTGTAGGACTCAGTTGAGCGTGCTCAGTTTGAAGCTGTGGAGCTTGGTGTAAGTGGGAGTTAAAAACAAGAGTTTAAAACAGGAGGTTATAACAGGGGTCATAGTACCTGTGTAGTGTGAGTATCTGAGTGTTGTCTGAGTAGTGTGTGTGGATTGTTAGTACTTGTGTATTGTGTACCTGTGTAATGTCTTGAGTATTAGTGCCAGGAAGCTAGTTGTTAGGTAATTTGGACAGGGTAAAATCCCCAAATCCTCACTAAATTTAATAGGTACGATGCCCGGCGGGTGTGGAGAGGCGACTCTTTGTACATCTTGCCGCATGTATGCGTTCCTTGATCATCCGATCGAGGGCGAATACTGCTGTGCAAAATGTAAGCACATTGTTTCCCTGGAAGCCCAGGTTCTGAATCTGGGGAAGCAACTGTCAGCACTGAGAAGTCCCTCCATACTAAAGGTGAGCCAGGAACGTACACGGCAGGTGCCGGCAGGGGCCAGCACAGAGGCGGGTGGAGACAAAGAGGTGCCGGCACTAGCAAAGAGTAGATGGGTGACAGTCAGGAGGGGTAGAGGGGGAAGTGCCAGGGAGGCCGATCCAGGACTGGAGCATCCCAATAAGTACGCTCCATTGAGTGACATTGGTGTAACCAGTCAGGGACCAGCACTGCTGGAGATGAGGGACTCTCCTAGCTGCCAGGGGAAGAACTCCTCCAGTGAGAGTGGGGGGGCAGCAAAGGGAAAGGAAAGACAGATTCTGGTGGTAGGGGACTCAATTCTTAGAAGGACAGAGAGGGCAATCTGTAACCAAGACCTGAAGCGCCGAACAGTATGTTGTCTACCGGGCGCTCGGGTTCGGCACATCACGGATCTTGTGGACAGATTACTGGGAGGGGCTGGGGAAGACCCGGCTGTCATGGTGCACGTTGGCACCAATGACAAAGTCAGAGGCAGATGGAGTGTCCTAAAGAACGATTTTAGGGACTTAGGAGCTAAATTGAGGAAAAGGACCTCCAAGGTAGTGTTCTCAGGAATACTACCGGTACATCGAGCCACACCAGAGAGGCAGAGGGAGATTAGGGAAGTAAACAAGTGGCTGAAGAGCTGGTGTAGTAAGGAGGGGTTTGGGTTCCTGGAGAACTGGGCCGACTTCTCAGTCGGTAACCGGTACTATAGAAGGGACGGACTGCACCTAAATGAGGAGGGTGCAGATCTGCTGGGAATGAAGATGGCCAAAAAGTTAGAGGGGTTTTTAAACTAGGCGATGGGGGGGAGGGTCCAGAGACAGTGATAGCCAGCGCGGAAGATACTCCAGAGGGTAGTATTGGGGGCATTAGTGGTAGGTTAACCAAAGCACAAAAACGCAAGGTGAGTATAGTAGCAAGTCCAAGTTGCAATCTTGAAACACCCAATACGAGGACAATATGCGACCGGTCTAAACTATGTGGCATGTTCACCAATGCCAGGAGCCTGGCGGACAAGATGGGTGAACTAGAGATACTGTTGTACAAGGAGGATTTGGATTTTGTGGGAATTTCAGAGACCTGGTTCAACAGCTCTCATGATTGGCTGGCAAACATTCAAGGGTATACCCTATACCGCAAGGATAGAGAGGGTAAAAAAGGGGGAGGGGTATGCCTATATATCAAGAATAATGTACAAGGGAATGTGAGAGATGACATCACTGAGGGGGCTAGGGAGGAGGTGGAATCTTTATGGGTAGAGCTCCAAAGGGATGAAGCTAAGGGGAAAATAATACTGGGAGTATGCTATAGGCCCCCTAACCTGAGGGAGGAAGTGGAGACGGATCTCCTATCACAAATTGGATTAGCAGCAAGGATGGGAAGTGTTATCATAATGGGGGATTTTAATTATCCAGACATAGACTGGGCGGAGGGAACCGCGCATTCATTTAAGGCTCGCCAGTTCCTTAATGTCTTGCAGGACCATTTTATGGGTCAGATGGTAGACGCACCAACTAGAAATAAAACATTACTAGATCTACTGATTACCAACAATACAGACCTGATAACAGATGTGGAAATACGGGGCAATTTAGGTAACAGCGATCACAGGTCAATTAGTTTCAGTATAAATCACACAAATATGAGACATGAAGGGAACACAAAGACACTGAATTTCAAAAGAGCCAACTTCCCTAAACTACAAACCTGGCTAAAAGGCATAAATTGGGATAAAATATTAGGAACAAAGAATACGGAGGAGAGATGGGTTTGCTTTAAGAGCATATTAAATAAGGGCATTAGCCAATGTATCCCATTGGGTAATAAATTTAAAAGAGCGAAAAAACATCCTGGATGGCTTAACTCCAATGTAAAAATGCATATAAAAGCAAAGGAGAAGGCCTTCAAAAAATACAAGGTTGAGGGATCATCCACAGCATTCAGAATTTATAAAGAATGCAATAAGAAATGTAAGGGTGCAATTAGGATGGCTAAGATAGAACATGAAAGACACATAGCGGAGGAGAGCAAAAAAAATCCCAAGAAATTCTTTAAGTATGTAAACAGTAAAAAAGGGAGGACAGACCATATTGGCCCCATAAAGAATGAGGAAGGACATCTGGTTACAAAGGATGGGGAGATGGCAGAGGTATTGAATTTATTCTTCTCCTCAGTCTTCACGAGTGAATCGGGGGGCTTCAGTAACCAAAACTGCAGTGTTTATCCTCATGACACAACACAGGAAGCACCTACATGGTTAACAGAGGACGGAATTAAAATTAGACTTGAGAAACTTAACATTAATAAATCACCGGGACCAGATGGCTTGCATCCGAGGGTACTTAGGGAACTCAGTCAGGTGATTGCCAGACCGTTGTTCCTAATTTTTACAGACAGTCTATTGACTGGAATGGTACCAGCTGATTGGAGAAAAGCCAATGTAGCACCAATATTTAAAAAGGGCCCAAAAAACATCCCTGGGAATTACAGACCAGTTAGCCTAACATCAATAGTATGTAAACTCTTGGAGGGGATGATAAGGGACTATATACAAGATTTTAGTAATAAGAATGATATCATTAGCAGTAATCAGCATGGATTCATGAAGAATCGTTCTTGCCAAACCAATCTATTAACCTTCTATGAGGAGGTGAGTTGCCATCTAGATAAAGGAAGGCCCGTAGACGTGGTGTATCTGGATTTTGCAAAAGCATTTGACACAGTTCCCCATAAACGTTTACTGTACAAAATAAGGTGCGTTGGCATGGACCATAGGGTGAGTACATGGATTGAAAACTGGCTACAAGGGCGTGTTCAGAGGGTGGTGATAAATGGGGAGTACTCAGAATGGTCAGGGGTGGGTAGTGGGGTCCCCCAGGGTTCTGTGCTGGGACCAATCCTATTTAATTTGTTCATAAACGACCTGGAGGATGGGATAAACAGTTCCATCTCTGTATTTGCAGACGATACTAAGCTAAGCAGGGCAATAACTTCTCCGCAGGATGTGGAAATCTTGCAAAAAGACCTGAACAATTTAATGGGGTGGGCGACTACATGGCAAATGAGGTTCAATGTAGAAAAATGTAAAATAATGCATTTGGGTGTCAAAAATATGAATGCAATCTATACACTGGGGGGAGAACCTCTGGGGGAATCTAGGATGGAAAAGGACTTGGGGGTCCTAGTGGATGATAGGCTCAGCAATGGCATGCAATGCCAAGCTGCTGCTAATAAAGCAAACAGAATATTGGCATGCATTAAAAGGGGGATCAACTGCAGAGATAAAACGATAATTCTCCCGCTCTACAAGACTCTGGTCCGCCCGCACCTGGAGTATGCTGTCCAGTTCTGGGCACCAGTCCTCAGGAGGGACGTACTGGAAATGGAGCGAGTACAAAGAAGGGCAACAAAGCTAATAAAGGGTCTGGAGGATCTTAGTTATGAGGAAAGGTTGCGAGCACTGAACTTATTCTCTCTGGAGAAGAGACGCTTGAGAGGGGATATGATTTCAATTTACAAATACTGTACTGGTGACCCCACAATAGGGATAAAACTTTTTCGCAGAAGAGAGTTTAATAAGACTCGTGGCCACTCATTACAATTAGAAGAAAAGAGGTTTAACCTTAAACTACGTAGAGGGTTCTTTACTGTAAGAGCGGCAAGGATGTGGAATTCCCTTCCACAGGCGGTGGTCTCAGCGGGGAGCATTGATAGCTTCAAGAATCTATTAGATAATCACCTGAATGACCGCAATATACAGGGATATGTAATGTAATACTGACACATAATCACACACATAGGTTGGACTTGATGGACTTGTGTCTTTTTTCAACCTCACCTACTATATATATGTAAACGTTGGTGGACAGCCATTTTTAGGTCTCTCCAGAGATGCTCAATTGGGTTTAAGTCAGGGCTCTGGCTGGGCCATTCAGAACAGTCACAGAGTTGTTGTGAAGCCACTCCTTCATTATTTTAGCTGTGTGGTTAGGGTCATTGTCTTGTTGGAAGGTAAACCTTCGGCCCAGTCTGAGGTCCTGAGCACCCTTGAGAAGGTTTTCGTTCAGGATATCCCTGTACTTGGCCACATTCATCTTTCCCTAAATTGTAACCAGTCGTCCTGTCCCTGCAGCTGAAAAACACCCCCACAGCATGATGCTGCCACCACCATGCCTCACTGTTGGGACTGTATTGGAGTTTGGCCGGACGGCCAGCTCTAGGAAGAGTTCTGGTCATCCCAAACGTCTTCCATTTAAGGATTATGGAGGTCACTGTGCTCTTAGGAACCTTAAGTGCAGCAGAATTTTTTTGTAACCTTGGCCAGATCTGTGCCTTGCCACAATTCTGTCTCTGAGCTCTTCAGGCAGTTCCTTTGACCTCATGATTCTCATTTGCTCTGACATGCATTGTGAGCTGTAAGGTCTTCTATAGACAGGTGTGTGGCTTTCCTAATCAAGTCTAATCAGTATAATCAAACACAGCTGGACTCAAATGAAGGTGTAGAACCATCTCAAGGATGATCAGAAGAAATGGACAGCACCTGAGTTAAATATATGAGTGTCACAGCAAAGGGTCTGAATACTTAGGACCATGTGATATTTCAGTTTTTCTGATGTAATAAATCTGCAAAAGAGTCAACAATTCTGTGTTTTTCTGTCAATATGGGGTGCTGTGTGTACATTAATGAGGAAAAAAATGAACTTAGATGATTTTAGCAAATGGCTGTAATATAACAAAGAGTGAAAAGTTTAAGGGGGTCTGAATACTTTCCGTCCCCACTGTAGTGTACTTCCATTCTATCTCCGCCACAGCGCAGGACATAATGTCTTCTTCTGCGGCGAGCCCTCCTCCTTCTTCCCCCCCCCGCTGTCTCCTGGGACCTTTGTGTCTTCCAGAAAACAAGCTGGCCATTCACAAAGCCTGAAGGTTCCACTGCCAGTTTCCCTTAGTTAAAATGTGTTTAAGTATGTTTTAGGCTGGGTTCACACTAGTGCAAACCGGATGTGGGTTTCCCCACATCCAATTTACATGTCAGGAGGCTATGATCGGCTCTCAATGGAGCCGGTTCACGCATCTCTGGAGCCGCTCCAGTGCGAATTGCACAGGAGTCCTGTGCATCTTCTGGTTCATTTCAGGTCCGAATTCAGCCAAACAATTGGGGTGAAATGTGAATGGAGCCGCACGGGACTCATGCTGTGAGCTACTCCGTGCTGCAGTGTGAACCCAGCCTCATGCACAGAAGCATGCAAAATGGAGTTGTGCATGTTTGGCTTTTAAAAAGATGCTTGCATTTTAGATATTCTGGTATCATACTGAATTTCCAGTACTCCAAGGTGCAAGGATCCACAGGTGTAAAGATTTTAAAAGGCATAGCACTTTACATGTCTCCTGTGCATGGGAGTACCACATAAATATGTGTCATTTTTTACGAATCCTTAATCAAGAGAATATACTTTGGGCTTCCATTAGAAAAAAAACGTTTCACACAATATCTGCAGTGGATCATGAGCAGATACTACTCCAAAATGGCTCTATTTAGGAATTTCAGCGCCATATTACCTAACCTATTTAAAGCAGAGTTCCAATTAAAAAAAAAAAATTAAAAGTCAGCAGCTACAAATACTGCAGCTGCTAACTTTTTAATAATCGGACACTTACCTGTCCCAGGGTCCAGCGATGCGGGGGATCGAAGCCACGCTTGTCTGTCCCCCTCCTCTCTGCGGTGCTGCCATTGTCACTGTGGGCGCCGGCTGTGGCTTCACAGCCGGGCACGCAGTGCGCATGCACGAGCTGTGCTGCGCGCTGTGATTGGCTGGACAATCATCTGAGACCTGTGTACCTGAGAAGTGTCCCAGATGATTGCTGAAAAGGGGGGGGAGAGGTGATCTTCCTTCCGGCGCCGCGGGTGCACCAGGAGGAAGTGGGAGCTGGAACCCTCTAAAAAGAGGGTTTCCGCTCCCCCCCAAAAAAATGACATGCCAAATGTGGCATGTCAGGGGGTCACCTTCCCTTAAAGTGGAGTTCCATTCTTGGGTGGAACTCCGCTTTAAGTGTATGACATACATTTGGCCCTTATCATTTTTCAGTTATATCATGGAATGTGCTACTGAAATGTGTTTCCACAGTTTTCACATGTAAACTCATCAGTTTGCATTTTTTAACACTGCATGAGTCACTGATGAAAATAAACCCATTATATATTCAGCTACTTCTGCTCTATATGGAATTCCATGTGTCTCGGATTTTCCTACTTGGAATTTACTTGGAGGGTCCAGAAGCCATGTGAGTATTTTTGTTTTTAGGAAATTGCCTTTCAGTTGATTTCATGTATATATAAATTACCCTTGCAGAGGCACTGGTATTTACACTAACATCTCATATTTTTAAAAGTATAATACTTTAAAGTAGAGATATTCTATGTTATAAAGGTGATAGTGTGGCGCTGAATCAAACTTTACCAGTGTGTGCCCTAAATAAGGTACAACTATGGCAAATTATTGTACAAGTGTACCACAACAAAAAATAAAACAAAAAGAAACAAAGCAGTGAGCTAAACAAAAAATAAAGTCTGTGTAGTGTACAAAGTCCACAATATTGGGACGAGATAAATTCCTCCCATGAGGGTGTCCTGGTGCGGTGTCACCAACTCTCGGTCGGTGGATTTCAAAGGCACTCTGCGGTCCGGACGATATTCTATGGGCCCACCTCTTCATAAACTCCAAGGAGTGAACACATGGAGGAAAGGCATTTCGACACTAGAAGGTCTTCAACTGGGGCAAAGAAGTTGAAGACCTTCTAGTGTCGAAACGCGTTTGGCCAGCATTCTCTGTACCCCACATTGCTTTTATCTTTTTATTTGTTTTGTGATCACTTTTAATGTACTGCAATTTGATATTCGATTTATTACCAATAAACCACCGGTTTGACCTGCACCATTAGGAGTCCTTCTTCCCTTTCCCTTTCCTCCATGTGTTTGCTCATTATACTGCGGCAGGTTGGCATGCCTGCGCAAATCGCCATAGGTGTACGTCGGCTGCTTTAAGAGCGATAGGGGGCACCGTAGCTGATGCGGGTGGCCGCAAAGTCTGCCGGTCACCCGCAATCGCTCCACAGAGAGGCAGAACAGGGATCTGTGTATGTAAACAAACAGATCCCTGTTCTGACAGGGGAGTAGAGAGAGATCTGTTGTTCCTAGTGATCAAGAACAGCGATCTCTCTCCTCCTTTAGTCAGTACACCCCCCCACAGTTAGAAACACTTCCCTAGGGGACACTTAACCCCTTGATTATCCCCTAGTGTTAACCCCTTCCCTGGCAGTGACATTTATACAGTAATCAGTGGATATTTTTAGCACTGATTGCTGTATAAATGTCAACGTCCCAAAAAAGTGTCAAAAGTGTTCCGATCTGTCCACTACAATGTCGCAGTCCTACTAAAAATCGCAGACCTAGTAATAAATAAATACATAATAAAAATGCCATAAAGCTCTTCCCTATTCATATCTTAGATGAATATCTCAGGCCATATGTGGTGAGCCTACCAAGTTATATCAGGGATACCCCACACCTGCTTCAGATTTCAGATGGTTTACATATCTCCCCAGATGCCCTTTTGGTCTTGATACATGGAGGCCCTCTACTGCTCCATCCCACATGACAAGGGTATATCTGTAATTAGACATCTTCTCCAGCAGACAAAACCAGTGGAGTGGAAACTCAATGAGTTCATAGCTACTGCGCTTGCATTCATACTCACTCATAATGTTTTTGCATTCATGGGTTCCCACTTCCTCCAGGTGTAGGGCGTGGCAATGGGGACATGCTCTGCCCCGTCCTATGCCGACCTGTACCTGGGGGAGTGGGAACGAGGGTTCCTATCGTCTGATGATAAGGAGAATTATGGCAAAATATTGGCACCTCTTAAGTATGGACCCTGGGATTGGTCCACATATTTCAGACCAACCCTCCATTACATATAGTTAGGCCAAATCGATAAAGAACCAGTTGGTTCATAGTGAATTTGCAGTTGGCGGTAGAAAAGATCCATGTAAATACACCGGCACCTTTCGTGCAGGGGCTGTAATTGTTGTCATTTTATGCAAACAGCTAAACAAGTATGTTTACCAAATGGCACCATCTTTAAACATTGTCATTATGCCAACTGCAGAACAGAAGGAGTTGTCTATCTCCTTACCTGCGAGTGTGGCTGCTTTTAAGTGGGCAAAACCATACAGGAGTTTTGGAAGCGCGCCTACAGACATATTCTAAGCATGAAATCATGCAACCCAGAATTACCATGGGAAGGCATGTTAGAGACGCCCATAATGCAAAATTCCCAGGGATTCAGTTTCTCATACTGGACAGAGTACAGGTGATTGGAATAAAAAATTACTCCAAACTGAACTAAGATGGATTTACTGTATTGGAGCCACTTTACTGTAGTGATCTAATATATAATTAATATTGGGTGTATAGATGTAGAGTGGGTATGATAATTAATATTTAGGTATTATGATGATGATATAAGTACTCTTCCGCAGCAACCCAATTCTTCCAGAGAGATGCACTTTATTGATTTCCAACACAGAACAAAGTCCAAAGTCCACAGATGACAAAGAAATCCGACAGAGGAAATATAATTCAGAAACCCATCTCCTAGGCCTGTGCGTTCCCAGCCATGCACAGACAAGCCCCACTCATACACATACAAGCCTCACTTACAAAACCTATAGACTGAATGCCGTGTTATATTCACCAGGCATTGAATGGCTGAGCAATTTGATTGGCCTTTGATTAGCTTTAGTCTTTCAAACAGACAACAACCCCCAGCCGTGAACAGCTGTAGTCATAAACCACCCCAATTTGCACTCCCGCATATCAACATCAACAAGTCCCCTTTAGATATATGTAATTAGATTAGATTAACATACCACCTGAATACCCTTTGGAATGTTCAAATAGACTTGCATATGATTAACACATCAAAGAGTCTTCAGCTGTTAAAATTCAGTTGGACAAATCAACCATTCGGTCAACATTGACTGCATGTGTACATACACACAACAATGTCCCACATAAATCGGTGAACATTACAACATAGTACAACATATACCCCCACTTGGGTCGGTTCTAACTACTAGAACTGACCCATAAATCAAACAACAAAAAATATCATTACGATTTAAGGTACTGGATGCTTTACAATGGCTCATATAAAATATGAAGTTGAAACTGGTTACATCTCTCTTCGCCAGCCTCTAAAATATCCCCATGAAACAGTTATTAGATAACATAACTTTTAGACCATGACTGGAAAAGGATTTGGTAAACATCAGTGGCCCATATAGCTGTTAGGCCTTATATCACATCAAGATCTTGAATATTGCGCAAAGACGAGCTGATGTCACAGTCCATTCTTCGGTCTGACTTCATCACATCTCTCACCATCTCACTGAAAGAAAACTTGGTATGCTCTGGGAACTCCAATCCACAAGTCCAGGATTCTCTCATCTCCAGGCTCAAGCTTTTCATTTTTAAAGATGCTTTTACGCAAACACTCTACTTTCATCTTTATAGTAAGAAGAACGATCAATGTACCAGCACTCACTTTCAAGGTCAAAAGGTTTGGATATGGCAGTAAAAACTGTGCTTCAAACTATTTTCTTGCACTTGACATTCATGAGTCCATCTTGCAAGCATTTTACAATTCACATCTGCTTCTTTCCATTTCCTATTTGAACAATGATGACTGGGATGTGTACCTGTCAAGTATCAGAATTTGTTGATTGCCAGCCACAATTTGCTTTTTTTTTGTAATTTGCTGTAGGCCGACCCCCCATTGTCTTCAATAAAGCAGTTACTTGGATCATTCAGTCCATAATTACACTTGAATGGTATACCAACATATACATATACCCCCACACGATGGTTCAGATAGAATCAGCTTGACATCAGTGTTTATCAGATCTTCTATCCAGACAAAGCGGCAGTGGAAATTCTTGCCAGTATCTTCACCATTAAAGGTAGAAAGGTCTTTTTCATCCATATATGTCATAGCCTTTAGCATATTATAAACAACTGAATCAACAAAGTTTCAAATCATGACTGGAGTGTTGAATTTCACTCACCCCTCTTATAAATTTAGGAAAACCACCCAACATACTAAAATTTATGCTATGCCAAGCCATTGTGCAGCATCTCACCTTAGATGTCAAATATATTGATCAATACGCATTATGTAATATGTACAGATGTTATGAAAATTATTTTAGGTTAAAATGCCTCTCTTTGGTTTTAAGATAAAGTTCAAGAAATAAAACAAACAAAAATAAAAAATGAAAAGCAAAATATATCAGGAAAAGGGAGAAAAAATTTAAAAAATTAGGGCGTTGAAGAAAAAAGAAAAAAAGGTCCATTGCTTGATGAATTTCGAGAGAGTCCATGAATGCTTTATAATTCCATGTATAGTGATATATTGTCTATTCAGCATTTCTCCCATAATTCTCCACCACTATTCAATTTCAGACTTCTGCTATTCACATGCAAGCATCTTCAGACGTCCCTGAAAAACAAAACCCTCCAACAAAACTAATTAGCAAGGTCCTTAAACATTGTTTGAAGTTAAAACAAAACACTATTTACACGTTTACAGTTTGGAGCTAATTCACCCCCACTGCTAGAGAAGTGTCATCTGCATTCAAAAACAGATCTGGAGAATGTACATCTTGTATATTCATGACACCCTGTACCCCCTTCAACTGCTGTAATAATTTATCACGCTCCTCTCTCATCTTGTCATACTCAATTTTCAGGTGGTCATATTTCTGTTTTAAATGAGAAAACGGTATCCAAGTCTTGGACCTTTTCTTATTATTATTTTGGTCAGCTCTGTTTTTCATATTAATATCACCTATGTTTGACCCGGAGTGTCCTCTCTGGGTGTTATCATAGGATATTATCTTCTGATCTTTATGTTCAGTATGTGTCCTAAACAATGTGGCTAAATCAATTTTGACAGCCTGCTCATTTGACTTTCTCCATAAATGGTCTGCTCTCAACAATATGTCTTTTAAATCATGAGGATTTGGGGTAACTAGTAAAATATTTTGTTTGATATCTTCATGCAAAGCATCTAGAAACATACTCATATGTATCAAGCCACCACGCTCAAATGCAAGATTATTACCGACCAATAATTCCATAATAGTTGCTATCCTGTGTGACAATTCATAGGGAGATTCATTTTGCATTTGTTGGATCTTTCCATGAATAGTAACATCAGAACGTACACCATACAAAACACATAATAATTCCAGTAATATGTCCCTTGTCCTCAGAGGCTGAATACAGATTTGTTTAATTCTCATCCAAAGACCACTTCCTACAGAATGTTGCAAAACTCTTTCTAAGTCAGATGGGTTGAGATTGTACATATCTCTGACTTGCTGCACGTCACAAAACCATTTTAAAAATCTGTTTAAATCATGGTATGGAACCATTCCTATTTCTTTAAGAATTGCGTCTAATAATTTTGGTTTCAATGGCTTCATTACAAGCTGAACTTCACCTGTATTATTATTATTGTTATAAACTGTGGTAGTCACAGTGGGGGCAGCTGGTAATGAATTATCAGATTCAATAGGAGGTTCTGTTTGCTGCAGATTGCGGAATCCAAGATTTGATGCATATCTGTATTCCTGAGATCTCTTCTCTAATTCCATAATTCTTAATTTTAATCTCTCATTTTCCTCTGATAATTCATCACAACGTTTAGATTTCTCAAGTAAAGCTTCTCCAATCGTAACCGCATGCAATTTTAAATTTACTGTCTCGGTGTCTGATTGGTTTTGTAACCTCTCACAAACACTGTTGCTATTAGCAACTGCCTTCTGTAACTGGGTAATTTCCTCAACCTTATTATTCAAAGAACTTTCCATTGTTAAACAGCAAGATAACAAGCCCTGTATAATACAACCTTTTCTTTTACTTTCTGAAATTTTGCTATCAAAAACATTTTTCTCTAAAAATTCCTTCATCATCGTCCATGTCTGCTTACATTTTTCTGGAATTTCATAAGGACCGCCATGGCGCTTAATACATTTTAATACCCATCTGTTAACTTTATCAGAACTGACACTAGCTTCACACTGAGTAAGCATTTTGACTATATTACTAATAATTAAAAAAAAAGAAAATATTTTACTCACCGCATTAGTTACTCCTTTGGCTTCCACTTCAGGTCTTCTGGTACACGACACAGTCCTTTTTTTTTGTTGTTGTTTCCGGTCTCCAGAGAATAATTCTGGGGTTCCCAACTTGTTTAAATTTCTAGATCAGACTCTCTTATGTCACAACCAGACATTCCAGACATTAGAGTCACAGCACAGCTCTTGGTTCTTCATCAGACTTCTGTCCACCTCACAGGATTGTTGTCACCACCGACTTCTGTTACTAAGTCCGAAAATGCTCTTCTGGTCACATGAACGGCACCAGTGTAGTGATCTAATATATAATTAATATTGGGTGTATAGATGTAGAGTGGGTATGATAATTAATATTTAGGTATTATGATGATGATATAAGTACTCTTCCGCAGCAACCCAATTCTTCCAGAGAGATGCACTTTATTGATTTCCAACACAGAACAAAGTCCAAAGTCCACAGATGACAAAGAAATCCGACAGAGGAAATATAATTCAGAAACCCATCTCCTAGGCCTGTGCGTTCCCAGCCATGCACAGACAAGCCCCACTCATACACATACAAGCCTCACTTACAAAACCTATAGACTGAATGCCGTGTTATATTCACCAGGCATTGAATGGCTGAGCAATTTGATTGGCCTTTGATTAGCTTTAGTCTTTCAAACAGACAACAACCCCCAGCCGTGAACAGCTGTAGTCATAAACCACCCCAATTTGCACTCCCGCATATCAACATCAACAAGTCCCCTTTAGATATATGTAATTAGATTAGATTAACATACCACCTGAATACCCTTTGGAATGTTCAAATAGACTTGCATATGATTAACACATCAAAGAGTCTTCAGCTGTTAAAATTCAGTTGGACAAATCAACCATTCGGTCAACATTGACTGCATGTGTACATACACACAACAATGTCCCACATAAATCGGTGAACATTACAACATAGTACAACATTTACCTCCATAGATGAATGAGGCCACTGATTTCAAACCCTTTTTGGATGATTTTTTCCACGGGGGGTTGGGAAAGATGAGACATGAGGGGACTATCCATTACATGGAACGTAGGATTCTTAGGGCCATAGCAACATCTTGTTGACTATGGAAGCAGCTTCAAACCTGCCCCATAAAAATAAAAATAGGAACACCGTATAAACATATCTCCAATTCTTCATACTTGAATATTAATTTATTTTATATTTTTCTGCCTACTTTTTCTTTATGTTAAAGTTTTTTTCCCCCTGCTTATGTCAGTTTTTTCTTCTCTCTTTCTTTGTTTTCACTAAATTTTGTTTTTTCTCCCATCCATTTATGTCATTATATTTGATCAGTGTATAATTATAACTTGTGTTTGTGTCTGCTTTTGTTTTTTCTGTGTCTTGTTTTAAAGTGCGGGTTACATGTCTGTTGCCGCTTAACTCCACGCTGCCCATGAATTGGGGCCCCTATGATATCATTGCAGAGCACACGGCGAACACGGGAGGCGGTGTTGTATTCCATAGCCAGCAGAGAGGGTGGGCGGGGCCGTGCCAGGAGCTCCACTGATGCTCTGACCCCACCCCATGCAGCCTGTATGCTCGGAGTGGGACCTCTGTATGCCCCAGGCAGTAGAGAGGGGGCAGGAGCTACACTGACGCTCTGACCCTGCCCCATGCAGCCTGTATCCTCAAGATGGAGCGGCTGTAGAGAGAGCAGAGATCAGAGTGGGAGCCCCACCCCCAGACCTCTGAAAGTGTATGGTGAGCCCGGCTGGCCATGTATGTCCTTACCTCCCATAGGATGCCTAACTGCTCTCCTGAAACTCTGAGCTGTGTTATTCAATTGTGCAGCTGTGCATTGCTGAAAGTTCTATTACGATCTCCTGTAGTATGTCTGCACTCACTGATCGTCTCGTGTAGTATGTCTGCGGTCTCTGGTCATCCCCTGTAATATGTCCGCATTCTCTGGTATTCTCCTGTAATATGTCTGCAGTCTCTGGTCATCTCCTGTAGCATGTCCACAGTCTCTGGTCATCTCCTGTAATATGTCCGCAGTCTCTGGTCATCGCCTGTAATATGTCCGCAGTCCCTGGTCATCTCCTGTAATATGTCTGCAGTCTCTGACCCTCTCCTATAGTATGTCTGCAGTCTCTGAACTTCTCCTGTAGTATGTCTGCAGTCTCTGACCTTTTCCTGTAGTATGTCTGCAGTCTCGGACCCTCTACTGTAGTATGTCTGCCGTCTCTGACCCTCTCCTGTAGTATGTCTGCAGTCTCTAAACCCTCACCTATAGTATCTTTGCTGTATTTAACCCTCTTCTGTAGTATGTCTGCAATCTCTGACCCTCTTCTGTAGTATCTCTATTAATGTGCCACTTTACTTGCTAAATTTTTTGGGATTGCTCCACTGCTAAGTGGCTGGTATTGATGTGCAGTAACCTGTAGCAACCAATCAGTGAACAGTAGTGATCTGCTGTAATCTCTTGCAACCAATCAGTGAGTGGTATTGATGTGCAGTAACCTCTCGCAACCAATCAGTGAGCAGTAATAATGTGCAGTAACCTCTAGCAACTAACCAGCAAGCATAAATTATGTGTTGTAACCTCTAGCAACCAGTCAGTGAGTGGTAATGATAGACTGTAATATCTGGCAACCACTTGCAATTGCTGTGTGATCTGCTGCTGTAAACTGATTTTGAGTCTATCTGCTATTTTTTTGTATGTCTCAAAATGAAGGGGGGCCCAAGAAAATGTTTGCCCAGGGTCCAATTAATATTAAAGACGGCCCTGGGGCACTCATGCAGACTCGCTCCTTAACCTCCCTGTCTACCTCTATTGAAACAGACAGCACAGATCTGCCCTGCCCCTGCTATGGAATTTGATTGACAGCAGTGGGAACCAATAGACTTGCCCTGCGAGGAGGGAGAGAGTGGAGAGAGCTGCTGCTTTCATACACAGCTCTGACCGTGAATGGGCAGAGGTAAGTATAAGGCCTCATGCACACTGCTGCTGGTAAACAGATGTTTAGGAGCAGTTGGGCATTTTTTTCAGCTACCTCTGAACTCTCCTCTATGTTATATCTTATCAGTACATTTACACAGGGTCGTTTATAGTCATTTCTAGGCAGTTGAGGTTAGAAGCATTTTTTGGAAAGCAAAAAAATACGTTCAGGACGGATGTTCAGAGGCATTTGAAATGCCAAATGCCTGTAACAGCTTGTAAATGCGTGTAAACGTGGTTACTCACATTAAGCCGCGTTTCATTTATAGGCGTTTTTAATGGAGATACATTTTTGACTATTTGCAATGCAAAAAATGCTTCTAAATGCAAACGCAAAAGCGGCATGTAAATGAGGCACAACGGACGTTGTTACTATCTGTCAAGGTACATAATTCAGGGAAGGTTTTGAAACATCCCTTGTACATGAAGCCTAAGCGGGGCGAAGGGGGATTGTGTGACATGCTTTAGAACCACTTTCATTTACCACAAGCACGATCATTGCTTTGCTCCTTGGAGCTGATTCCCCATAAGGCTTATGAAACCAGGCAGCTCTAGCCACACTTCAGAGAAGACAAGGGACCTGAAGAGGTTTTGGGAAAATTCAGATAACATGCCCATGTTTTCCAGCATGCTCAGGTATCAGGATCCCACATATTACCTTACCTGACCCATGTAAAGATCGTAGAAAAATAGTGATGATATTAGGATGTGGTTGAGACAACAGCTATGGATATAATAATTAGTGTCTTACAATAATACATGTTTGGGACACATTTATACATTTTCATTTATGTCAAAGCCTTCAACAAGTTTTTCAAAATCTAAACACATAAAAGGAAATATGCACAGTGTGAACTACGAAGGCTATAATTACTGTCCTCCTTCGGAAAATACTAGTTGCCTGGTTGTCTCCAGTTTCAGAGTAAATTAAAGCCATTGTACTTTCACATTTTTAAGTTGTTTTAACTAGGTATTAGTATAGAAAAAAATCCTATACTCACCAAAGGCTGGATCAGACTACCAAATGCTGAATACCCAGAGGCGGCAGTAATGAACGTCCGCCTCAGGAGCTAAGGAGGCAGAGGAAAAACGAAACCAACAGAGCACAAACGGGGGGCAGACATGGCCGGGGTGGGGGTGTGTGTGACCATACTGGGAGACCCCCTCGGTAACAATAGATCCCCCAGCAGCCAGTATCAATAGATCCTCCAGCACACTCCAGCATCCCTTGCCATTACATACATTCAGTTCTAGAGGTGCTGGAACTGCGCTCTCCTGTGTTCCTGCTGAAAAAAAGCCCTGAATATGGGCATGCTAATGTAATGAAACTCATCTCTTCTAGGATGATGAGATCTCTGTTAATTGCTCTGCCTGTTTGTGCTTGCTTCATATCTAATTACTGTTTAGCTCACAGCTGCAAAGCTATAGACTGACAGACCCAGGGATTGTGGGACATATAGTTTCTTCATAGGAAGTGCTGGGTCTTACACTACAGACAGAGGTCATGCATTAACCTGTGCAGTGCTATGCAGCATGCCTCATGTTTGAACACAAATAGAAACTTCTGACAAATGAATGTGCAGATTTACTGTACTATAGGTTGTGCATACAAAGGCAACATAAGACACCATTAAACTACATGATCAATGTACGTGAACACCAAAAGGTGCAGGTAGGAAAGTTTCTAATGTCTTTAAAGCAGAACTCCTGATCTGCGTGCTTGTTCCTTGTCAGTAACTCAAGAAGTACTGACAATATTGGGTCAACATGACAGCCAAGGAACTTTTTGAAAGGAAAATGGTTACCAGGGTTCAAAAGCCATTAAAAATACACTGACTGCAAAAAGCTAAGCAGAATGATAGTAATATTTTAATAGATTATTTGTATTATTTTGCTGTATACATGCCCAGTAGATCTTGTATTATATATGCCCTTTGTCCAATGTAATAATCAACGTTTCACACCGTTCTCTTTAGTTTAATACACATGCTAATCCTCTGTCAGTTTGAGAGCTATAAATGCAGTAACCTGAAATAATTATATTCAATGTCAAAAGATGAGTCACAGTCACGACGCTTCCTGCTGAAATACACTGACAATGTGGAACATAACAGCCTTATATTCCCAGGCAAAACTAGCGAGAACACATTTTCACTGCCTGGATTTTTTCTCTTGAAATGACAATAAGCTAACTTCAGTGAAAAACACAGTGATATGTTCATATGTGATATTGTATGTCTCTCTGATGTTAAAAAAAAAAAACATTATCCTAATTTGTAATTTTGCCTTTTACTGAATTCTCTAGAACCTTTATTATTTCCCTCTGTATTAAATTATGAACATAATTTGTGTTCATAAATTGTTACATCGTGGCATCTTTATTGCTATAGAAATATTTCTTTTAGTATTCATGGATACACCCACACTTGGGAGAATCAAAGACACGAGTTAAAAATAGCAGCAGATGCATTTGTGAAAAAAAGGAATTTGCAGTAATGGTAAATGTGTAATGAGCACTTATTGTGGTGCTTAGGGCATATTTTTTATAAGTCATTTAGTAGATATTTAAAGATAACTCGTGAATAATAACAATTGAATCAAAAGCATATGTGATTTGCTCATTTTTTATTTTCCCTTCATATACATGCTGAACTATCAGGACTGTAGAGAATAACTTAATTTAGGATTTCGCACAAATGTTATTCATAATTGAAATGGTTCTATGTGGACTTGGACACACTTTCATGCATATATTATGATGAATCAATGAACTTACAGTTGGTGGACTACCCTGATTTGCCAATCCATTTGTTTATTTTTTCCAGAGGATGTTGCACAATGTTGTTTACAGCAGATGCCAGATAATGCAAATGTAGGAAATAGATTCTGCAGAGAATTGTGGGGTTAATGTGCATTGAATATACAGAAAATGTAGACTTGGATAAGCAAGCAGTGCTATAGGATCTCTAGGAAGTAATTATGAAATGTTTTGGACTTGTCTGGCTCAAGGTGGAAAATTTGAACATTTGTGGAACATTCACTTCTTTATAAATATGGTGAATGTCACAAATAGCAGTATTTCCCACTAAAATCCAAATGCTAGAAAATGTTTTAGGGACTTTTTAGAACTATGTCACAGATCAGTTGCAGAGCTGATCTGTCTTCTATGGTTCCTTTATTGCCTGTAGTTGCACAGTTTTGTGGTTTGTATTTACCTCTTTACTGCTGTGGTTCCACTAGTACCTGTGCTTTGTTCTGGTTTCCTTGCTGTACAAACCTGGTAGTTATGAGTGTTGCCCACATCACCTGCTGATTAATATACCTTGCCCTATGACCACTTCCTGCCTAGCCACTTAGTATTCCTCATTATTTAGGTCATGCTCAAATCTGCTCCCATTGCCTGAACAATAGCTTATACTTAGCCTAGGCCCCTGTTCCAATTAGTGTTTGTTGTTTCAGTTCGAGTTCCCTGTTCTGGTTTGAGTTCTGTTTTCTGGTTTGAGTTCCTTGTTCATGTTCCCTGAACCAATTAATTTTCCTTGTTCTGGTTTGGGTTCATTTTCGTTGTTCCAGATTGAGTTCATTGCTTTGGTTTATGGTCCTTGATCTGATTCATGATTCTAGTTCCAGATCACGTTCCTTGTTCTGGTTCTAGTTCCTTGTTCCGGTTAGAGTTCCTGGTTCTAATTAGATTCGCAAGTTCAAGTTCCTTTTTTGACAAAAGCTTCCATTTCCTATTTTCTTCCCTCCTGTGACCCTGCTTTCTACTGTGATCCTTGTGACTTTTGAAAAAAGTAATTTTTCTCCTTCACTGATGGGCACTGAATAGGTGGCACTTATGGGCACTGATGAGGCGGCACTGGAGGGCACTGATTAGGTGGCACTATCGAGGAGGCACTAATATTCTGCACTGATTGGCACTGATAGGTGGCACTGATATGCGGCACTGATGAGCACTGATAGACGGCACTAATGGGCACTTATAGGAGGCACTGAAAGGTGGCACTGATGGACACTGATAGGCGGCACTTATGTGCAATGATAGGCAGCACTGATGGCTGACACTGATGGGTAGCACTGATGGGTAGGCACTGATGGGCACTGAAAGGCAGTACTCATTGGTATCACTGATTGGCACGGATTGGTTTTACTGATGGGCACTGATTGGTGTCACTGATGGGAACTAATTGGTGTCACTGATGGGTACTGCTGGGGCTGCACTGATAATCAGGGCACCGATGATCTTGCCGTGGCGAGGTCCAACAGAAGTGGGGACAGGGTACCTATCAAAAACAGGTACCCGCTCCCCCTTCCCCCAAAAGGTGTCAAATGCATCAAAAACACACTAGAACGCACTGGAACGCACCAAAAACGCACTGGAACACACATGTCCATATTTAAAGTTAAGAAAACCTGGAACGCATCTGGACTGCATTTCTATGGTGTGAACCGGCCCTTAAAAAATAGCTTTATGTAACATGTACAGAGCACACAATAATCACACAGTGTGATCAGTGAATGTTTCAGCAGTGAACGGCATTTATAAACTCTGGTGAAAGTGTTGGACAATTTTTAAACATATGCATTCTATGAACATATGTGGCACATTTGAATCTGGTTACTATCAATGTCTTCACTATTACCAAAATAATACATGGCAACCTTTGACTCTTCCTAATGGCATTTTTAGGCTGTGATCATATATTCTTATTGATTGTTGTTAATTTTTGGTTTATTGCGAAAACAGGGTCATCTACAGTGTAACATGCAATACTGAAATAGGTGATCATAACGTAGTATACAGAGCAGAACAACAACCAATCTACTGCAAGAAAATATGACAATCAACATACAGTATATATATATCCTTAATAAATGTCATCACTATATAACGCAACCCTTGAGACAAGTTGGACAAGTGGTTGTAAAGACTCAAGGTTTTTTACCTTCATGCATTCTATGCATGAAGGTAAAAAAACATCTCTGTGCAGCATCCCTCTAATACTTACCTGAGCCCCCTCTTGATCCAGTGATGTGCACAAGAGCCTCGGTTCTCCGGGACTCTGCCATCGGTTTCCACTGCTGTCAATCACAGCCATTGAGCCAATCAGGAGAGAGATGGGCGGGGCTGAGCCATGGCTCTGTGTGTGAATGGTGCCCCCATAGCATGCTGTTTGCTCTGTGGGAACTCAGCAGGAGGGAGGGGCCAGGAGCACCAGTGGGGGACTAGAGAAGAGGAGGATCGGGGCTGCTCTGTGCTCTGTGCTGCTCTGTGCAAAACCGCTGCACAGAGCAGGTAAGTATGACATGTTAGTTATTTTGACATGTTATTTCTTTTTTTTTTTTTTAAAGAGACTTTAATATCACTTTAAGAGGCAAATACAATTGGAAGTAGGGCTTAAAGTGGAGTTCCACCCACTTTTACAACTCTTCAGCATCCCTCACTAAACTGTGCACTATAAACAAATTGGATATTTTTTTATTTGTTTTCTCAGCACTTACTGTATATCTGCTGTATTCATTTTTCACTTCCTCCTCCCTGGCCGCAGCCCATCGCATCATTTCCTGTTTGCAATGCCTTCTGGGAAGGGGCGGCAACTTCCTCTGAAACTGCCGTTGCTATGGAAACCTGACCTAAACCTATTACACTGCTTGTGCTGCACTGAGCATGTGCGAGATCTGCAAGGATGAGATCCAGGAAGAAATACAGTCTGGCTTCAGATGCCCAGACTTAAGATGGCCATGGCCTGCTGTAAGTTTATAAAATAACAAACTACTGCTATAAACTAACAAAACAGACCTTAGTTTACAGACTAACTTTACTAGAATACATTAAGCTTGTGTATTATAGGGGTATTTTTATTTAAAAAGTATAATTTCGGCCGGAACACCACTTTAAGGTCACTATTAGGCCTTATGCACACTGGTTTATTGGAAACTCTCTTTCTCCTGAGAGGAGAAAATCAGCATTAAAAACTCACATAAGCTGCGTTTTTTTTTCAAACCAGTTTAGCAGAGTTTTGTAGCATTTGGTGTTTGGGTTTTTATTTATTTATTTGGCCAGAATTTAAATTTATTCTGGCTACTGAAAAGAATAAATGTTGAAGTGCTAAACGCACCTAGCATTTAGGCGCACTTAGACGCATTTAGCACCATTTACCAGCGTCAAGTGTTTTTTCTGCCCAAACTCTGCTGCATCTGGACACACTGCCAGTGTTTTTTTTCTGCTTCTAAACTTTCAAGCCACTAAACGCTGCTAAAAAAAAATGCCAGATGCCCCTAGGAGCAGGTGTAAAAACGTCCAAAGGCCTTATTAATAGTGTGACCTAGAAACCAGATTCCTTTGGCTTGCCACATAGCAGTATTCATAGCTTATTTAATTCAAGTAAGGCCTTATTACTCCAGAGAGGCGTATAATAGTTAGAATTGCGAAAAAAAAATAGTGTTTTTGGTTCACTCCCAGATAAGTGTAGACTGTCTGAAAATAGTGAAAGGCATAGCTGATTTAGGCCTGCTTCACATTAGTGCGATAAGTTTTCAACGCGATTTGAGGTGCGAATATGCAGGTGCTGTGCACATTTTGAGTGGATTGCGATTGTCATACAATATTAGTAATGCGTTTTTGGAATGTGATTTTTTTGGACATGATTTTATGGACAACTACTACTACTCAGGAAGAGAATACTTCAGCAAAAAAACACACCAAATGCATATGTTTTTAATTCATTTCTAGTCTATGTTATGTTACCCAATAGATCAAATCACCAATCATTAAAAAGCTATTTACTTTTATTCCATAATCTTTAAAAACATTATAAATGCTATTCACCATCCATAAACATTGCTGTTTCTCCATGTTTAAGACCAATGTCATAATAATTACTGTTAACCTCTATTTCTACCCATCAAACATACTGTCCACCTAGTGTATTATATCAAAACCACAGATGTCACAATATTCGTATATCAAGAATTGATGGGAAGATTCATTATGTGTTTCACAGTCTGTCATCATGGCATTACACCGGCGGGAGGTTGGCCCAATAGCATGTTGGGCTTTGGAACATGTAGTAGGGGGTATTTAATTATGATGGTCTACTTCAGACTCCAGAGTTTTCTTGGTGATGGCTTTGAATTGGAGTCTGTTGGCTGGTCTTGCAATGTATTGCAGCCCTTCAGTAAATTATTATTTTAACTGCATATTAAGGGGATTTATTTTAAGATAATTTCCTCAAGCTTAATCAATAGCCTTTGATTTTTTTTGTAGAAATCGCGCTGTATTGATCTCTCTGGGAGAGTGGTTAATCTTTTAATCTCTTGTTCCTAGGACTCTACATGCCTATGTAAGATCCTCATCATTTAGTAATGTTTGATATAGTTTGTGTTGATGGAATTCTATAATGCTTTTTGGATAACTAGCTATAACTTGACAGCCCTCTCTTTTTTGACCCTTCATGGATTTCTGCTTTGGGGAACAGTTTTGGCTACACGCGCAAACATGGATTGTGATTTTTATTGATTTGTTTGATTTTCGGCATGCTATTCCTATTTTTGTGAATTCTTTTTTCTTTTTGGATAGTTAAAAATATCCTATATTAATTATGTTCAGTGGCAATGCTATAACTTTTATAAGGATTACAGACATGTACCGTGTATATTTCTGAAAAAAGGTGGACCATTGGTCTAAGAAACACAGTTTGGCCATCAATTGCTGATTAGGGATGAGCCGAACACCCCCTGGTTCCGGAACCCGTGAACGGACCGAAAAGTCGCACGAACGTTAGAACCCCATTGACGTCAATGGGACTCGAACGTTCAAAATCAAAAGTGCTCATTTTAAAGGCTAATTTGCATGGTATTGTCCTAAAAAGGATTTGGGGACCCGGGTCCTGCCCCAGGGGACATGTATCAATGCAAAAAAAACTTTTAAAAACGTCCGTTTTTTCGGGAGCAGTGATTTTAATGATGCTTAAAGTAAAAAAAAAAAAAAAGTGAAATATTCCTTTAAATATCGTACCTGGGGGGTGTCTATAGTATGCCTGTAAAGGGGCGCGTGTTTCCCATGCTAAGAACAGTCCCTGCACAAAATGTCATTTTTAAAGGAAAAAAGTCATTTAAAACTGCTTGCGGCTTTAATGTAATGTCGGGTCATGGCAATATGGATGAAAATCAGTGAGACAAACAGCATGGGTACCCCCCAGTCCATTACCAGGCCATTTGGGCCTTGTATGGATATTAAGGGGAACCCCGCACCCAAATTAAAAAAGGAAACAGCAGTATACAGGCTTTGTACTCTGAACAGCAGTACACAGGCGGTGCAAACAAGATAGGGACTGTAGGTTTGTTGTTACGTAGAATCTGTTTGCAATTTTGAACTGGTACATTTTTAAAGTGTTTAGCTCCAGCCAAAAAATCTATTTTAAGCTGTTTGGAAAACATAAGGAAGGGTTATCACCCCTGTGACATTTGTTTTGCTGCCTGTGCTCCTCTTCAGAAGATTTCACCTCACTTTTTGTCCCAATGACAAATGTTTCTTGAAAATTTGGGGTTTTTTGTGAAACAAGGATTGGTGATAAAGCATCAGTGGAAAGGAGAAATGTTTTTCCCATATTAACTCTTACAGGAGAGAATTTCCCTTCCTATGGGTAGATTTCATCTCACTTCCTGTTGTCTCCTTCTGTTTGCAAGTAGGAGTCGTTTGTAAGTTGGATGTTTGAAAGTAGGGGCCTGCCCTATATACTCAGCAGAAATTTGGGCCTTAGGTGTTGCTGTGGCCACAACACTGTAAGCCCTCACAGGGCCCTGCTGTGAAATATTAGATCAAGAATTGTAATAACATGCCCAACAGGGGCAGAAAAATTGGGCCTTTGGTGGTGGTGGTGGTGGTGGTGCTGGTGCCACAACACTGTAAGTCCTCACTCGCTCTTGGTAGGCGCAGAAACAGGCCCTGCTGTGAAATATTAGATCAAGAATTGGAATTACATGCCCCTGTTGAACAGGGGCTGAAAAATTGGGCCTTAGGCACTGGTGCTGGTGCCACAACACTGCAACCCCTCACAGATACTCTAGTTGGAACGCAGGAACGAGCCCTGCTGCAAAGTATTGCATCAAAAATTGTAATTACACGCCCCTGTTAGACAGGGGCTGAAAAATTGGGCCTTAGGCACTAGTGCTGGTGCCACAACACTGCAACCCCTTACAGATACTCTAGCTGGAACGCAGGAATGAGCCCTGCTGCAAAGTATTGCATCAAAAATTGTAATTACACGCCCCTGTTAGACAGGGGCTGAAAAATTGGGCCTTAGGCACTGGTGCTGGTGCCACAACACTGCAACCCCTCACAGATACTCTAGTTGGAACACAGGAACGAGCCCGGCTGCAAAGTATTGCATCAAAAATTGTAATTACATGCCCCTGTTAAACAGGGGCTGAAAAATTGGGCCTAAGGCACTGGTGGCGGCGCCCAGAACCAAAAATGTTCTTACAAGCTATCAGCATGATCATTGAGGAGGAAGAGGATAATTACTCAGGATAGTCACTCAGCATCAGCATAGGCAGTCTTTGAAGGGATCTGAGATTTCAAAAAAAAATATTAGGTTACATCAGCATCAGGTGCTTGGTAGCTGGTGGTGATCCAAGACTGATTCATTTTTATGAAGGTCAGTCGATCGACCGATTCGGTGGACAGATGCACCCTGTGATCGGTTACAAAGCCTCCAGCAGCACTGAATGTGCGTTCCAAAAGAACGCTGGACGCAGGACAGGCCAGTAGCTCAATTGCATACTGTGCAAGCTCTGGCCAGTGATCCATCCTCAAGACCCAGTAACCCAGAGGATTTTCGGTGGGAAAGGTGTCCAAGTCAGATCTAGCCCCTAGGTATTCCTGCACCATGTAAAACAGACGCTGGCGATGGTTGCTGGAACCGATCACACCTTGGGGCTGCGGACTAAAAAATTGTCTGAACGCATCGGTCAGATGGCCACCTTCTCCACGGCTCCTTCTTTGACTGACCGAAGCCTCAGCAACACGTTGTCCAGAAACAGGAGTTTGTAACCTCCCAGTCTCTGGGAACGCGTTGCACAGACCTTTCTGCAAGGCCTCCCGAAAATGTTTCATCCTCTGCTCCCTCTGCGATGGCAAGATAAGGTCCCCAACCTTACCCTTGTAAGGTGGATCAAGGAGGATTGCCAGCCAGTATTGGTCCTTCTCCCTGATACCACGAATACGAGGATCCTTACGCAGGCTTTGCAGGATCAGGGAGGCCATGCAGCATAGGTTTGCTGAGGCATTCGGTCCGGAGTTCTCTAGGTCACCAAGGATGACATGGTCCGCAGCCACCTCCTCCCAGACACGTACAAGTCCATGTGTTTCTTGGGACTGATCCCTTAAAGACTGCTGCTGATGCTGAGTGCCAGGCTCCACCTCCATACCGACATAATCCTCCTCCTCCTCGTCCTCTTCCTGTGTGATCGGCAGGCATGCAGGAACACTGTCTGGATAAAGGGGGCCTTGAGAGCTAAGGAAGTCCTCCTCTTCCTGCCTCTGTTCTGCCTCAAGTGCCCTGTCCATTATTCCACACAGCGTGTGCTCCAACAGGTGGACAAGGGGGACAGTGTCACTGATGCATGCACTGTCACTGCTCACCATCCTCGTGGCCTCCTCAAATGGTGACAGGACAGTGCATGCATCCCTGATCATGGCCCACTGGCGTGGGGAAAAAACCAAGCTCCCCTGACCCTGCCCTGGTACCATAGTCGCACAGGTACTCATTGATGGCCCTCTGCTGCATGGGCAGCCGCTGCAGCATGGCCAACGTTGAGTTCCACCTGGTGGGCATGTCACAGATTAGGCGGTTCTTGGGCAGGTTAAATTCCTTTTGGAGGTCTGCCAGCCAAGCACTGGCATTATATGACCGGCAGAAATGCACACAGACTTTCCTGGCCTGCCTCAGGACATCCTGTAAGCCCGGGTACCTGCCCAAGAACCGCTGCACCACCAAGTGACGTGAGCCAAACAGGGCACATGGGTCAGTTGTCCCTGTTGGAGGACAGAGAGGAGGTTGGTGCCATTGTCGCAAATCACCATTCCTGCCTTAAGTTGGCGTGGCGTCAACCACCTCTGAACCTGCCCCTGCAGAGCTGACAGAACCTCTGCCCCAGTGTGGCTCCTGTCCCCCAAGCACACCAGCTCAAGCACCGCATGGCATCTTTTGGCCTGCATACTTGCGTAGCCCCTTGAACAGCTACGGAGCACCGCTGGTTCCGACGACTAAGCACAGGAGGAGGCCATGGAGGAAGAAGAAGAGGAGGGGGTGGAGGAGAGAGGTGTGTCACAATCATTAGTAGTGGCATTTTGGAGACGTGGTGGCGGAACAACCTCCAACACTACTGCACCTTGTCCTGCATCCTTCCCAGCTTCCAGCAGAGTCACCCAATGCACGGTGAAACTTAGGTAACGTCCCTGTCCATGCCTGCTGGACCATATACACCTTACCGCTGACCCACTGACCGCCCTGTCCAGGGAGGCATGGACATTGCCTTCCACATGCCGGTAGAGAGCCGGAATCGCCTTCCGTGAGAAAAAGTGGCGTTTGGGTACCTGCCACTGAGGAACCGCACATTCCACAAACTCACGGAAGGGGGCAGAGTCTACCAACTGAAAAGGCAGCAGTTGAAGTGCTAGCAATTTTGCCAAGCTAGCATTCAACCGCTGGGCATGTGGATGGCTGGGAGCGAACTTCTTTCGGCGGTGCAGCCGCTGGGGCAGGGAAATTTGCCTGGTACAATCTGAAGTCGGTGTACCGAAAGCAGATTGCCCACAAGTACTTGGCTGTGACACACCTAATTCTACACCTTCATTCCTCTCAGTGCAGGTCTCAGAGAGGACTGAAGGTATAGTGGGGTTGGAGATCTCAGCTGATGAGGAGCAAAGAGAGGTCCTCTTTGTTCTTTGGTGTGGATCTTTTAGATACGCTTGCCAACGAACTGCATGGCAGGTCAACATATGTCTGGTCAAGCATGTGGTGCCCAAGCGGGAGATGTTTTGGCCACGCGAGATACGCTTGAGACATATGTTGCAAATAGCAACGGTGCGATCTGATGCACTCGTCTCAAAAAAGGCCCACACCAGAGAACGTTTGGAATAACGCGCAGAGACAGCAGTGCCCTGCACATGCGGAGCTTTGGAGTGTGCTGCCCTTAGGCTGGCCCCTGAAGGGCATCCTGCCTCGTTGGTGATGTGCCTCCTCCTCCTCCTCTCTCCTATCAGGCACCCACGTTGAGTCAGTAACCTCATCATCCCCTCCCTCCTCATCACTGGAGCAAACCTGGCAGTATGCTGCAGCAGTGGGAGCATGACTGCCAGATTGCTGTCCTTCTTGGGCACCCCCTCTGTCCGTGCTCACGTTACTGCCTTCATCTAGCTCAGTATCATCACCAGAGCCTTCTAAACGCTGGGCATACTCCTGGAGCATGTACCCAACACTGTGGTCAAACAGTTCGAGGGACTCCTCAGGAGGACATGGTGGGGCTAGGGAAGGAGTCACTGATGCCATTGAGCCGAGGGAAGAGGCCACGTTGGCAGCTGCTTTGCCAGACAAAGTACCCTGAGCATCGGTGAGAGAGGATGAGGAGGATGAGGACCACTTGGTCATCCACTCGACCAAGTCTTCCGCATGTTGCAGGTCAACATGGCCAGCTGCCGGAAAAAAGGCCAAGCGTGTCCCACGGCCACGTGCTGATGAGGATGCACCGTCTCCACGACCAGCACTGTTGCCTCTAGACACAGAACCTGCCTGCCCTCTTTTATTGGCTTGTGACTGTCTGCCTTTGTTGGCCTTCCAGACATACTAATGGCCTGTAGCTGCACTAAGCTGGGATATATATATATATATATATATATATATATATATATATATATACTGATACTGCAGCTAGCAAAATCAACTGCCTGCCCGTAGTATGAGAACACCACCAACCTTCTACAGGTATCTTTAGCTGAACACTGTGTTGTGCAGAGCTCGCAAAAAACTAACTTGTAGCTTATTAAGCTGCCTGCGGTAGTGATAGGATCAGGAAAACACCACCAACCTTCGATAGGTAGCTTTAGGTGAACACTGTGCAGAGCTCGCAAAAAACTAACTTGTAGCTTATTTAGCTGCCTGCGGCAGTGATAGGATCAGGAAAACACCACCAACCTTCGATAGGTAGCTTTAGGTGAACACTGTGCAGAGCTCGCACTACACTAACTTGTAGTTTTAGCTGAACACTGTGAGGAGGACGCACTGCACTAACTAGTAGCTTTAGCTGAACACTGTTCAGAGGACGCACTACACTAACTTGTAGCTTTAGCTGAACACTGTGCAGAGGTCGCACTACACTAACTTGTTGTTTTAGCTGAACACTGTGCAGAGGTCGCACTACACTAACTTGTAGTTTTAGCTGAACACTGTGAGGAGGATGCACTACACCAACTTGTAGCTTTAGCTGAACACTGTGAGGAGGACGCATTACCCTAACTTGTAGCTTTAGCTGAACACTGTGCAGAGGTCACACTAAACTAACTTGTAGCTTTAGCTGAACACTGTGAGGAGGATGCACTACTCTAACTTGTAGCTTTAGCTGAACACTGTGCAGAGCTCGCAAAAAACTAACTTGTAGCTTATTTAGCTGCCTGCGGCAGTGATAGAATCAGGAAAACACCACCAACCTTCGATAGGTAGCTTTAGGTGAACACTGTGCAGAGCTCGCAAAAAACTAACTTGTAGCTTATTTAGCTGCCTGCGGTAGTGATAGGATCAGGAAAACACCACCAACCTTCTACAGGTAGCTTTAGCTGAACACTGTGCAGAGCTCGCACTACACTAAGTTGTAGTTTTAGCTGAACAATGTGAGGAGGACGCACTACACTAACTAGTAGCTTTAGCTGAACACTGTTCAGAGGACGCACTACACTAACTTGTAGCTTTAGCTGAACACTGTGCAGAGGTCGCACTACACTAACTTGTAGTTTTAGCTGAACACTGTGCAGAGGTCGCACTACACTAACTTGTAGTTTTAGCTGAACACTGTGAAGATGACGCACTACACTAACTTGTAGCTTTAGCTGAACACTGTGCAGAGGTCGCACTACACTAACTTGTAGTTTTAGCTGAACACTGTGAGGAGGACGCACTACACCAACTTGTAGCTTTAGCTGAACACTGTGAGGAGGACGCACTACCCTAACTTGTAGCTTTAGCTGAACACTGTGCAGAGGTCACATTAAACTAACTTGTAGCTTTAGCTGAACACTGTGAGGAGGACGCACTACCCTAACTTGTAGCTTTAGCTGAACACTGTGCAGAGGTCACACTAAACTAACTTGTAGCTTTAGCTGAACACTGTGAGGTGGACGCACTGCACTAACTTGTAGTTTTAGCTGAACACTGTGAGGAGGACGCACTACACTAACTTGTACTTTTAGCTGAACACTGTGAGGAGGACCCACTACACTAACTTGTAGCTTTAGATGAACACTGTGCAGAGGTCACACTAAACTAACTTGTAGCTTTAGCTGAACACTGTGAGGAGGACGCACTACCCTAACTTGTAGCTTTAGCTGAACACTGTGCAGAGGTCACACTAAACTAACTTGTAGCTTTAGCTGAACACTGTGAGGAGGACGCACTGCACTAACTTGTAGTTTTAGCTGAACACTGTTCAGAGGACGCACTACACTAACTTGTAGTTTTAGCTGAACACTGTGAGGAGGACGCACTTCACTAACTTGTAGCTTTAGCTGAACACTGTGCAGAGGTCGCACTGCACTAACTTGTAGTTTTAGCTGAACACTGTGAGGAGGACGCACTACACTAACTTGTAGCTTTAGCTGAACACTGTGCAGAGGTCGCACTACACTAACTTGTAGTTTTAGCTGAACACTGTGAGGGGGACGCACTACATCAACTTGTAGCTTTAGCTGAACACTGTGCAGAGGTCACACTAAACTAACTTGTAGCTTTAACTGAATTAACTGAACACTGTGAGGAGGACGCACTACACTAACTGTAAATAGTCTAGCTGCCTGACTGTGGTACTAATAGGATCAAAAGAACACCAGCAATTTTCTTCAGGTAGCTGTAAATACTGTAACAAGACAAGCCTGCCTGTCAGTAGGAAGATAACAGGAACGGATCTAGCTAAACTGAATACATTGTATATATATATATATATATATATATATATATATACAACACCTGGGATGCATATATATACACAATACACTGTAAGTGCAGCTAACTCACTGACTGTCCTGCCTAATCTAGCTAACTCACATGAAATGACACTGTCTCTCTGTCTATCTAAGCACGCTGGAACACACTACACAGGGCCGCCGTGTAGGCGGCCTTATATAGTGTGGGGCGTGTTCTAAACCCCCTGAGCCATAATTGGCCAAAGTCACCCTGGCTTTGGCCAATTACAGCTCTCTCTACTGATGGCGCTGTGATTGGCCAAGCATGCGGGTCATAGTTCATGCTTGGCCAATCATCAGCCAGCAATGCACTGCGATGCCGCAGTGAATTATGGGCCGTGACGCGCCACACGAATTTGGCGCAAATGGCCCATAACGTTCGCAATTAGGCGAACGATCGAACAGCCGATGTTTGAGTCGAACATGGGTTCGACTCGAACGCGAAGCTCATCCCTATTGCTGATATATAAATATTGTGACATCTGTGATGCTGATATTCTATAGTATATGAACAGTATGTTTGATGGGTAGAAATCAAGGTTAACAAAGTAATGTAAATGATTGCTTTTTCCCCCTTGGAGATGAGCAGTGAAGGCTGGTGCTCAATATTTTGGGGGTGGCGGGCGGGAATGTGACGATTCTCCCCCTGCACACGCAGGAGACGGATGGGAATGCGGCAATCCCCCCCTCCCCCAAGGGAGACGGACAGGACTGCAGCAGCAATAAGAGGCCTCCTTACCTTAGGAAGGAGACAGATCAAGTAGACATGGATCCGGGCTGCAGATCCTCGCTCCAGGGCCATCGCTTCTCCTCCAGGCCGGACAGGAAGTGGGTGCTAACTCTCTGGCCAAGTGGGTCTGAGGAACTGCTTCCTGATTGGCTGGGGGGAGAATCAGGAAGACAATAGCGAATATGAATTTGCTATTGTCATAGAAGAGCCTCAGGCTCTAATCATGTGCTTCAAAAAAAAAAAAAAACCCCACTGAAATTCATACGTCCAGCACCCTGCATGTAGATTAGGGATCTGAACGCATGGATGGGAGGGAGGCTGTGATCCCCCTATTGACAGGAGCCACCACTGGAGATGAGCAGTGCTTTTTGCTTGGCCTATGCAAGATTCTGCCTACGACACACAGTTACAAAGGGTTAGGAAGTCCTGCCATAGACAAGAAATATCTAAATGTCCTGTGCTGCCCCTTATATTCTAGTTGATTGGCTAGCCCTAGTATCATACTAACAAAATTAGACATTAAAGCCACACTAGGTATGCATGCTGGGTCATAGAGGGTGGAAAGATACTGTTATTCATTACACTTACAACTGACATTCAGAAAATTCAGATAAGTTGTCATCCTACCCTAATAGAAATTCAGTTCTAGATGAAAGCATCCTGAGTCGGTGCACTTAACATACTGAACGCACTGTACATTATTCCAACAAAAAAATGTACAAACTGAGACTAACTAAAGTTTCACTCCTTTTTATCTCTTTAAGTCTTCTGTTTGGAGTAGTCTTATGCCGCGTACACACGGTCGGACTTTTCGGCTACAAAAGTCTGACAGTCCGTCCAACAGACTTTCAATGGACTTTTGGTGGACTTGCGGTAGACTTTCTAATGAACGGACTTAACTACATACGATCACACAAAAGTCCGACAGCTTAGTACGCGGTGACGTACACCAAGTCCGACGAGACTATAAAACGGAAGTTCAATCGCCCGTACGACACCCTTTGGGCTCCTTCTGCTAATCTCGTGTTTATCTCATTAGTAGAAGTTTGGTGAGAGACGATTCACGCTTGTGAGACTCGTATTTTTCAGTTCGTTTTAACTGTTGTTCAGTCTGTGCTTGTGAGGTTTGTATCTGCTTTTCAGTGCGTGTGGTCAGTTCGCATTGAGTAATCAGTGTTTTATTGTCCACTCGTTGCTGATTTTCAGGTCGCTTTTCACAGGCCTTGCTGTTCTTCAGTTCTGCGCTCTGTTAAGTGCGTTCTGACCAGCCGACTGTTTTGAAGCCATGTTACGTGTATGTACTCATCGTAGAGCTCGTGCATTGTATGTGCTTGGTGCTGTAGTTCATTCTTCAGCCCAAGACCAGTCCATGAACAGGGCGAGGAGGAGTTCATGGACGAAGAATTGGTTGCTCCAGCGTGACCAATTCTGTCACATGCCATTGCTCCGTGAGATCCGTGAGAAGAATCCTGAGGATTTCAGGAACTTTCTCCGGATGACGGACTCCGTTTTTGACCGTTTGGTGGCTTTGCTCACCCCTTATATCAGTAGGCAGGATACCTACATGAGGCAAGCCATCACTCCGGAGCAGAGGCTAGTCGCCACGTTGCGGTACTTGGCGACGGGGAGAAGCCTGCAGGACCTTAAGTTCTCGACAGGCATCTCCCCCCAGGCTCTGGGGATCATTATCCCAGAGACCTGTTCTGCTATAATTCAGGTCCTGCAGAAGGACTATATTAAGGTAAGAATTTGGTATCCTTTATTAGCATCACATGCTATTTTATTTAATGTTTGATAATATAATGTATTTCTTTACTCAAACACTACTTACCATCATTGCAATATAGTGTGAATGTCCCCTTTTGTCCTCATGCATGCTGTAATCTTTTAATGCTCTTTTTTGTCCTGCATGCATATTTGCCTTCACTAACCTCCCCAGCATTCAATGCATATCCACCTAGTCTACTAACTTTTAATGCATTTTGTCAGCTGCATTGTAGTTATTTTCCCCTAAAATGCATCCAAATAGTGTGTTTGTCATTAACTCAATTTACAATCCCCTCCCCCCTCTACAATTCATCCAAATAGTCTGTGTGTCATTAACTCGATTTACAATCCCCTCCCCCTCCTTAAATTCATCCAAATAGTCTGTGTGTCATTAACTCGATTTACAATCCCCACCCCCCTTAAATTCATCCAAATAGTGTGTGTGTCATTGACTTGATTTACAATTCCCCCCCCCCCCCTTAAATTCATCCAAATAGTCTGTGTGTCATTAACTCGATTTACAATCCCCTCCCCCCTTAAATTCATCCAAATAGTGTGTGTGTCATTAACTCGATTTACAATCCCCTCCCCCCCCTTAAATTCATCCAAATAGTGTGTGTGTCATTAACTCGATTTACAATCCCCTCCCCCCCTTAAATTCATCCAAATAGTGTTTGTGTCATTAACTCGATTTACAATCCCCCCCCTACAATTCATCCAAATAGTGTGTGTGTCATTAACTCGATTTACAACCCCCTCCCCCCCTTAAATTCATCCAAATAGTGTGTGTGTCATTAACTAGATTTACAATCCCCTCCCCCCTACAATTCATCCAAATAGTCTGTGTGTCATTAACTCGATTTACAATCCCCTCCCCTCCTTAAATTCATCCAAATAGTCTGTGTGTCATTAACTTGATTTACAATCCCCCCCCCCCCCCCAATAATTTGTTATAATGTTCTGTGGGGTTGATTTACAAAAAGCAAATATATGTTGCACTTTGCAAAATGCATTTGCACTCTGCAAGTGCATTTGCTCCAGAGCTTTAGTAAATGAGCAGAAGCTCTGCTGATTTCCATCATCCAATCATGTGCAAGCAAGAAAGTTTTTTGATTAATTGCCCTTGCATGTGATTGGGTACTCCTTGCAACACGAAGCCTTACCTCATTTACTAAGCTCTGGAGCAAATGCACTTGCAGAGTGCAACAACTGCACTTTTCAAAGTGCACAGTCTTGTAGCCTTTTTATTAAATCAAACCCTGCGTGTCCTTAAACTTGATTTTGAATTTCACCCCCCCCCCCCCAAAATGTAACAATGTGCCATCAGAGGGGGTGAGCAATCTGATAAGTGGGCCTTTATATATTATTTCATAAATAATATTTCAATTAATGTTATACTGATGCTGGGCAATAATGTTTTAAAAGTGTAATGTTCGTGGAATGTTATTTTAAAAATTACTGATTTTTTGTTTCTTGTTTGATTCCCCAGTTTCCTTCAACGCCACAGGAATGGCAGACTGTGGCATCCCATTTTGCCACCCATTGGGACTTTCCCAACTGTGGAGGGGCTATAGATGGGAAACACGTCCACACCGTGCCACCACCCCATTCGGGGTCATACTATTTTAATTATAAGGGGTTCCATAGTATTGTCTTAATGGCGGTGGTGTCGGCACAATATGAATTTCTGTATGTGGACGTGGGGAAGAATGGCCGAATGTCGGATGGAGGAGTATTTGCCCAGACGGAGTACTACCAGCGTCTCCAGAGCGGTGGCCTGGGATTGCCACCTGATGCCGATAACGTGGAAGGACTCCCCTTTGTCTTCATAGCAGATGAAGCCTTCAGTCTGAGCAAGCACCTCATGAGGCCATTCCCCCAAAGGACCCTCACCCTGGAGAGGAGGGTTTTTAATTTCCGGCTGGGCAGAGCCAGAAGAGTTGTAGAGAATGCTTTTGGGATTCTGGACAGCTGGTTCCACCTGTTTCTGACAGCTATAAACATGGCGGAATACAAACTGAATTACATTATTCTAGCATGCTGCATCCTGCACAACTTTTTAAAAAAACATTCCAACAATTATATTTCATCAGTTGGGCCTGAGGCCGGACTTATTAGTGACAATCCTCTGACGGGCCTGGATACTGTCCGTACTGGCTTGGCCCCCCAAAGTGCCCGTCAAGTTCGGGATCAATATGTAGATTATTTTACGGGTAGGGGGGCCATTGCAATGCCACATATTCTTTAATTAATTTTAATAAAAAATCTGGATCAGATCAAATCTTGAATTATATTTATTGCTTGCCTTTCTTTTTGGCTTGCTCCTAGGTTATCCTAGAGCACTTGTAGTGCCAAGTGTATCTTCCTTTAGTAAATAAGCACCATTGCCACTGTAAACAACAAATAACTTACAAAACTGATATTGAGCATTAAAAGAAGAAGCCACCCATCTTGTTGATTAATAACATATTTTGTATTAATCTATGCACATTCACTTGTGCATTTGTAAAAAATGGTGATTGTCAAACATTATTTTATATTATTTTTTTTTTTAACAAACAGGCCTCAATATTTTTTTATTTTTTATTTTTAAAAACAAACAGGCCTCTATATATTATTTTTTTTAGTTGTTTTTTTTTACAAACAGGCCTCCAATTTTTATTTCTTTTTTTTTTTTTTTTTCTTTGCAAACAGGCCTCTAATATATTATTATTTTTTTTTTTTTTTTTATAAACAGGCCTCCAATTTTTATTTTTTTTTTTTTTACAAACAGGCCTCCAATTTTTATTTTTTTATTTTTTACAAACAGGCCTCCAATTTTTATTTCTTTTTTTTTATTTTTACAAACAGGCCTCCAATATTTTTTTTCTCTTTTTTATTTTTAAAAACAAACAGTCCAGGAATAGTAATCTGAAACATTGTAGTAAAGTGGTGTACAAATTGTCTGTTTGTGCAGAGTTCATAGTTGAAGACATAATAAAAATTCACTTTGAAACATCTCTATCTATCTATCTATCTATCTATCTATCTATCTATCTATCTATCTATCTATCTATCTATCTATCTATCTATCTATCTATCTATCTATCTATCTCTATATATTATATATATATATATATATATATATATATACACACACACACATAAATTATACATATCTCTCTCTCTCTCGTACATTCTGTGCGTAGGGACAAGGGGGCGGAGAATATGCGTTAAAAAAGAACATCAGGGGCGGGCAAAGCAGTGTATAAAACGTTGTTACGTATTGTGTTGTACGTACGTTCTGTGCGTAGATGATAGAGGACCGGAACGCCATAAACGAAGGTAATTTTTTTTTTATATATTTTTTGTAAACTTTGTAGCAAGCAGCCTATACGGCTTACAGATTGATGAGGCCTATGTTTGGATAAGATGATGAGGGTTTAGCTAAAACATAAAAGTGTTTTTGTCTTGTGTCTTTTATCTTTTGCAGAAAACATGAATGCCAAATTTAAAGAGTCAGAATTTCTGACAGCATTTATTGACAAGTACAGGGAGATGAGGAATCTGTGGGAGGTCAAACACCCTTAATATTACCTAAAACATGTAAGGAAGTCAACGCTGGAGAGACTTCTGACATTTGTGCAGAGTTTCATCCCAGAAGCAACCATGGAGATTTTGGTACAGAAAATTGGGATCTTGCGAAATATGTATAAGAGGGAGCATAACAAGATCCAGAATTCCCTGAGATCAGGAGCATCAGAAGATGATGTATATGTACCCAGGCTGTGGTACTACGATAAACTACGTTTTCTTGATGACCAGACTGAAGCCAGGGCATCACTTTCAACCCTTCCCTCCACCCTTCCCTCCACCCTTCCATGCACCCTTCCCTCCACCCTTCCCTCCACCGTTCCCTCCACCCTTCAATGCACCCTTCCCTCCACCATTCCCTCCAACCCAGCAGAGGCTGATGAGGACCAAGAAGGGTCTTCCATCCTGGAAGAATCGGATGTGACCATATGGAGTCAGGTAAATTAATTTTAAACATATTTAGTGTCCTAAAATTAATGATGTTAACTAGATGTTATAGTTGATTAAGAATTTTATCCTAAAAATGATGTATACATATCAATTGACAGTAGTGGCCAAAAATGTTTATCACCTGCTTTAAAAAATGATGGTGTCTGATTTCTATACTCTTATTAATATATGTATTAACATTGAATTTGCAAGTTATGATAAGAAAATTGTGTGTCATTGATGAACCAAAAACCAAAAACTAAAACTATGTCCCTTTTTTATACACAGGATGAGGTCAGCCAGGAGGAAAGTGGGGAAAGTGGCAGGCAGGAGGAGGCCAGGCCCAGGGACAGCCAGGAGGAGGCCGGACCCAGTGTCATCCAGGAGGAGGCTGGGCACAGTGTCAGTCAGGAGGTGTCCGGGCCCAGTGTCAGCCAGGAGGTGGCCGGGCCCAGTGTAAGCCAGGAGGTGGCCGGACCCAGTAGGAGCCTGACACAATCACAAGTGGCTCCCCTCTGCCTTCCTACAAAAAGGGCCAGGAAGGGGACGGTGACACAGGAGGCATCAATGGGCCTCATGAGAAAAGCAACACATTTTCTGAAGAGCCCCCCCGAAGCAGAAGAGGCCTATGGGTGTTATTTAGCCAGCAGGTTGCTTCAAATAGAGTGGGGCCAACGCCTCCTGTGTGAAAAACATTCAGCTGATGCTGTGCACAAGGGGCTGAAGGGCGAGTTAACTGCCAACACCCAAATAAATGAGGCAGCCCCTCCTCCTTCTCCTCCTGCCACAATTCAACCCCCAGAGCCACAGCCTACAAGGAAGGCTGCAGGGAAGGCTGCAGGGCAGCGTGGAGGGAAGGCTGCAGGTAAGAGAAGAAAGTGATGACCTGGGTTCAGTCTGGTCTGACAGAAGACGCAGGCTGGTGTAGTATCACAGCCTGGGGACATCTATGTTATCTGCTGCTGCTCTTGATCTCTGGGATTCCTGGACCAGATTGTGCTCCCTCTTATATGGACTCCTCAAGATCCCAATTTTCTTTTCCACAGACTTTTGATGTGTGCCCTGTGGCCAAAAGTATTCACAAATTCCAGTATTTAGCCAGCGTTGACTTCATCTTTATTTTGTTTACCAGAAATAAATGGATATTTTAGTTTATGAAAAGACTTTATGTGTTTTATGTTAACGTCATTTATTTAGAGACAATGTCAAATTAACAAGGGACAACAACCTACATGAGGTTGCAAAAACAATAATAAAAAATATAATGTTCTTGTGGTAACTTTACCAAAAAAAAATATATAAAATTAAAATAATATTATAACCAAAAAAGGTTCTTTGTGGGAACTTTATAAACAAACAAAAATTAAAAAATTACAAAAGTAATGGTTCTTTGTGGTAACTTTACAAAAAAACACAAAAAAATTATTTATTTGTGGTAAATTTAAGAACTAAAAAAACAAAAAAAAAACAAAAACAATGGTTCTTTGTGGTAACTACAAACAAAAAAAAAATATATGGAGATAAAGATAAAATAATTTTGACAATAATTATAAAAAAAGATCTTGATGAAATAAAAAATAAGATGACTCAAAAAAACAACTGTGTAAACATTAGTATGGAGATATGGCTTTTAACCACTTGATTACTGGGCACTTAAACCCCCCTCCTGCCCAGACCAATTTTCAGTTTTCAGTGCTCTCACACTTTGAATGACAATTACTCAGTCATGCAACACTATACCCAAATGTTTTTTTTTCTTCCCTTTTTTTCATACACATAGAGCTTTCATTTGGTGGTATTTGATCACCTCTGGGTTTTTTAATTTTTGCGCTATAAATGAAAAAAGACTGAAAATTTAAAAAAAAATGCTTTTTTCTTTGTTACTGTGATAAAATTTTGCAAATTAGCAATTTTTCTTCATAAATGTTGGCCACAATTTATACTGCTATATATCTATAACCCAAATTAGTGGATATTATGTGGTCTGTGTGAAATTTATAGAGTCTACAAGCGATGGTGCAAATCATAAAAAAATGATCACATCTGATCACACCTGATGTACTGAAGCCCATCTCATTTCTTGAGACCCTAACAAGCCAGGAAAGTACAAATGCCCCCCCAAATGACCACTTTTTGGAAAGTAGACATTCCAGGATATTTAGTAAGAGGCATGGTGAGTTATTTGAAGTTGTCATTTTTTCCCACAATTCTTTGCAAATTAAGGTTTTTTTTATTTTTTATATTTTTTTCAGAAAATTGTCATTGTAATAGCTTATTTCTCTCACATGGAATGTGCATATCACAAATGACACCCCAAAATACATTCGGCTACTCCTCCTGAGTATTACAATACCACATGTGTTGGACTTTTTCACTAACTGGCCACATACAGAAGCCCAACATGCAGGGAGCATCATCAGGTGTTCAAGGAGCATAAATTACCCATCTAACTTGTTGAGTACCTATTACACTTTTGAAGGCCCTGGAGCACCAGGACAATGGAAACTCCCACAAAATGACCCCATTTTGGAAAGCTAACACCCCAACGTATAATCTATGAGGCATAATGAGTCTTTTGAATGGTTCATTTTTTTCCAGAAGTTTTTGGAAATGTGGAAAAAAATGAAAACGCATTTTTTTTTACACAAAGTTGTCCGTTTATAAGATATTTCCAACACATAGCATTTACATAGCAAAAATAACACCCCAAAATACATTCTGCTACTCCTCCTGAGTATACCGATACCACATGTGTGAGACTTTTACACAGCCTGACCACATACAGAGGCCTAACATTGAAGTAGCACCTTCAGGCGTTCTACGAGCATAAATTACACATTTCATTTCTCATCCACCTATTACACTTTTGAAGGCCCTGGAGCACCAGGACAATGGAAACGCCCACAAAATGACCCCATTTTGGAAAGCTAACACCCCAACGTATAATCTATGAGGCATAATGAGTCTTTTGAACGGTTCATTTTTTTCCAGAAGTTTTTGGAAAATGTGGAAAAAAATGAAAACGCATTTTTTTTTACACAAAGTTGTCCGTTTATAAGATATTTCCAACACATAGCATTTACATAGCAAAAATGACAACCCAAAATACATTCTGCCACTCCTTCTGAGTATGGCAATACCACATGTGTGAGACCTTTACACAGCCTGGTCACATACAGAGATCCAACATGCAAGGAACACCATCAGGTGTTCCAGGGACACATAGCATGCACATACCAAGATTTACACCCCAAAATACATTATGCTGAGCAAAGAGAAACAAAAGATTACCTGTGGTTTTAGTAGTACAGTTGTCCACAGGAGGATAGCACTGGTCCAGGCAGCAGGCAGGGACTTGGTCAGCAACAGCGAAAACTATTTTTCAGGCAGCAGGCAGGAATACTGTCCATAGTCAGTACAGGCAGCAGGCAGGGATACTGTCCATAGGTCAGTGCAGTGCAGGGTCAGTGCAGGCAGAGATTGTTAGCAGTGCCAAAATATTGATCTTGGTAGTAGGCAGGAACATGGTCCATGTGCTGTGGTCAGTGCGACAAACAGAGGCATGACGGCAGTAAGTCCTACAGGCAGCAGGCAGAAGTAGGGCCTCGTTCAGGACAGAATGGGGACAGGGGTAGAGGCTTCTCCCACCCAAATCTCTTTGAAGCCTCCGAGTCTCCAGATCCTAATCTAGGAATGAGAAAACAAAGAAAATTGTTTTCTTCATCCAGAAAAACTATTCTGGAGCCCCTCATATATGTGAGACCCCTGTGTTGAATCCCATTAGTCCAGTTGCAGGGTACAAGATCAGTCCAAGAGGCAGGCAAGAGGCATGATCAAACAGTTCAAGGTCAGTTCCAGATCAGGCAGAGGTATGTACAGAATCGTTAGGCAGAAGCATGGTCGAATAACAGTCCAGGGTCAGTTCCAGATCAGGCAGCGGTATGTACAAAATCAGCAGGCAGAAGCGTGGTCGAATAACAAGCCAGGGTCAGTTACAGAGCAGGCAGTGGCATAAGGGGTGTGAAGGCAGGAACTGAGAATTACGTTTACCATACTTCACTAATAATTTAGTGAAGTATGGTGACGGCGGAAACATTCACCTATGCAGAGGCCTGGTTGGGAAGGTCATTGTGCACAATAATAAGATGTGTCTCTTCTGACTCCTGCTCTGGTACACACCTTACATCTTTTTTGACGTCTTTGGCCTGTTGGTTTGAAAGGGAGTTATTTGGAAAGTGGCGTTTGGAGAGTCAACTAACAACATCTGATCGGATGTTTTCTGGTGGGCCGTTCGGGAATATAAGGGCAGTGTAAATTTTCTCCTGGTAGCCAAGGAAGGGTTGGTGGTTTTGGGTGGAGTTGCGGTAAATGATATAGTAATTGAATATGGCCAATTGAAAAAAATAAATTGCTACTTTTTTGTACCAATGGTATGTCCGTCTTGTGGCAAGGTATGGTTCCAACATTTGATCGTTGAAGTCGACTCCCCCCATAAACAAATTGTATTCATGGATGCATGTTGGTTTCTGGATGGGGCCATTCCTTCTGGGGATTTCCACATAGATGTTATTGTGGATGGAAGACAACATGTACACATCCCTTCTGTCCCTCCACTTCACTGCCAGAATCTCTTTGTTATGCAGACTTGCCGTTTCTCCTTTTCTCAACTTCTTATTAACAAGACTTTGAGGAAAGCCCTTCCGATTCTTTTTTACGGGGCCACATGCTGGCGTCTTCTTCCGGTGAAGGTTGTGGAACAGGGGCAGAGAAGTGTAGAAGTTGTCTACATACAGGTGGTAGCCTTTCTCCAGTAGGGGGTATATGAGGTCCCAAACAACTTTCCCGCTGGATTCCAAGTAGTCCAGGCAATTAGGGGGCTGCAGCTGGGTGTCCTTCCCTTCGTATTATACTATGAAGGAATATGTGTACTCTGTGGCTCGGTCACATCGTTTGTACACCTTCACCCCATAGCGGGCCCTTTTGCTGGGGATAAATTGCTTAATTTTAAGCAAGGGACTCATCCACACATATGTGTTGGTCCGGGGTGAACAGCTGGGGGAATACTTCAGAAAAATAATTTAATATTGGCCGCATTTTGTAAAGCCTGTCATAATTTGGACCATTTCCGGGAGGGCACTGGGTATTGTTGCTGAAATGTAGGAACCTCATTATCATCAGATACCTAGTTCTGGGCATTACCGCGGAGAAGAGTGGCATGTGGTGAAGGGGGTTGGTTGACCAATAGCAACAGAATTCGTTTTTTTTGGTGAGCCCCATATTAAATGTGAGGTCCAAAAAAACCTTGAACTCCTCCACTGTCAGGTCTCTCCACTCGTAGGGACGGGCATAATATGATGTGGGATTTTGCAAAATAAATTGCTGTGCATACAGGTTGCACTGGGTAACAATTGACGCCAACATGTCCTCCGTAAAAATTAAATTAAAAAAATTAATTGGGGTAAAATTCTCTGTATCCACCTGGACTCCTGGCTGGGCAGTGAAAGGGGGAACGCTAGCTTCTCCTGAATTAGGAGGAAGCCACAAGGGGTTCTGAAGGGCATAGGGAAGGCTGGCATGGGACCTAACCCTTTGGGGCTGAGGTGACACCCCACTGGTACTTGGCCTTTCTTGCCGAGGTACTGCAGTGCTGGTGGATGGCACTGCAGTGCTGGTGGATGGTGAGCAGTGACAGTGCATGCATCAGTGACACTGTCCCCCTTGTCCACCTGTTGGAGCACACGCTGTGTGGAATAATGGACAGGGCACTTGAGGCAGAACAGAGGCAGGAAGAGGAGGACTTCCTTAGCTCTCAAGGCCCCCTTTATCCAGACAGTGTTCCTGCGTGCCCGCTGATCACACAGGAAGAGGACGAGGAGGACGAGGAGGAGGATGAGGAGGAGGAGGAGTATTGTGTCAGTATGGAGGTGGAGCCTGGCACTCAGCATCAGCAGCAGTCTTTAAGGGATCAGTCCCAAGAAACACATGGACTTGTATGTGGCTGGGAGGAGGTGGCTGCGGACCATGTCGTCCTTAGTGACCCAGAGGACTCCGGACCGAATGCCTCAGCAAACCTATGCTGCATGGCCTCCCTGATCCTGCAGAGCCTGCGGAAGGATCCTCTTATTCGTGGTATCAAAGAGAAGGACCAATACTGGCTGGCAACCCTCCTTGATCCACGTTACAAGGGTAAGGTTGCGGACCTTATCTTGCCGTCGCAGAGGAAGCAGAGGATGAAACATCTTCGGGAGGCCTTGCAGAAAGGTCTGTGCAATGCGTTCCCAGAGACTGGGAGGTTACAAACTCCTGTTTCTGGACAACGAGTTGCTGAGGCTTCGGTCAGTCAAAGAAGGAGCGGTGGAGAAGGTGGCCCTCTGACCGATGCGTTCAGACAATTTTTTAGTCCGCAGCCCCAAGGTATGATCGGTTCCAGCAACCATCGCCAGCGTCTGTTTTACATGGTACAGGAATACCTAGGGGCAAGATCTGACTTGGACACCTTTCCCACCGAAAATCCTCTGGGTTACTGGGTCTTGAGGATGGATCACTGGCCAGAGCTTGCACAGTATGCAATTGAGCTACTGGCCTGTCCTGTATCCAGCGTTCTTTCGGAACGCACATTCAGTGCTGCTGGAGGCTTTTTACGTCACTTGATTTTTATTCACTGTTTTCATGGAAGATCTCTATAGATCTATAGTGGACAAAAGCAATTTGTATGCTGGTCAATTCATCGCCGCTAATCCCCATTTGACCCTTGTCAGAGATTGGAAACCAATTACGGTTTCCGAATTTAAGACCTTTCTGGGCCTATCCCTCCTCATGGGCATAACCAAAAAGAGTGAGTTGCGGTCATATTGGTCCACTGACCCAATTCACCATATGCCCATGTTCTCTGCCTCCATGACCAGGACGTGATACGAGCAGATCTTGCGGTTCATGCACTTCAACGACAATGAACTCTGTCGTCCTCAAGGTGATCCTGGATACGATTGGCTCTACAAAATTCGGCCCCTCGTAAACCACTTCAACCAACGGTTTGCAGCCTTGTTTACTCCCGATCAAGTTGTCTGCATTGATGAGTCCCTGATTACATTTTCTGGCCACTTGTCTTTCAAACAGTATCTTCCCAGCAAGCGTGCCAGATATGAGGTCAAGATTTATAAGCTCTGTGACAGGGCCACAGGCTATACATATAGTTTTATGGTTTATGAGGAAATAGATATTCACAAAGAGCCGGAGAATTATTTAAAAATTTAAAGTGGGGACTAGTATGGCTAAGATACAATGTTTTGGCATAGTGAATAAAAAATATATACTGGTTTTTAAAGATATATTAAGGGCTAACAAGCCCATTTACTCTGTTAAAATTAAGTTAGCCTCTTTCACTTGTTGAAGCGTATAAATGTATAAATGTGTAATGGGAGAGGAGCGGTATGGGAAAACAATGTGATCAGACCCTGAGATTATAATTATCTAATTCCCAAAAATATAAAATAAGATTTCGGTGTTGTTTTGAATGCCGCAGCATTATGATTAATGGTGCTTGTTCTGATAATGGGATCAGTGCAAGTATTCGTATTGCCCCCAATAATTAACCAAATAAGGGGGAGGGATCCTGTACGGCTGTTCTCCATAAATGACGTGAGGTGTACCAAGATGACACCGCCTCAGATGTTGTCCTATGACGAAACGCGTAAGGTGGAGCTATGCACACAAGTCATTTCCGGCTATACGAGGCACATGCTGCTGGAACGCATGCAGACCGAGAGCACTCGTGTTTTAAATATATCGGAATTGGGTTTGTTTCTTCTACCCATCTGTACACGGGACTTTATATATGTTCTGTTTTTGTTTATTTTATTTGTTTTTCAATTTTAATAAATACTGTTATCCGGAATTACACTATTGGAGCCCATCCTCTTTCTATATGAGGATACACTACTGGGGCCATAAAATCACTGTCCCATGATCCAGTGACAACGGGAGACCAGGAACCGTTCCCAGAAGCCCTGGAAGACTTGGACCTCCTAGGACGATCAAAAGGAGGGATTGATTGGCCCGGCAGCGTGTTTCAAACTCACAACATGCAAGTTACCCCTGCAGGGGTGCAAAGATTTGGTGAGTAGGGATCTAAAAGGGGGAGCACAACAGTCACCTTTATCACCATGGCACAAGGCTTGGAAGCAAATACAAGCACAAGTCACTTTGAAATAGCACGAGTCACTTGAAAATTATGATATGATCTTTATTGGACTGCCTATTGCATAATAAATTTTTACGTGTCATCATACATATGTGTATAGAAATGTTGTGGTTGTTGCACATTGGGTGGTAAAACACTCCAAACACTCGGAAACACTGTGGAAGTGTTTAAAACTCAGCAACGGGTGGATTGTACTTAATCATTTGAGTGTGGGTCACACATGCTGTGTAAAGTGGATTTTTATTTTTCACTTTTTCACATTTATATTCAACAAATTATCTTTTGTACTTTTATTACCTCTGACCTAGTTATTGGTGGTTTAGCATAGCACTTATGCACTCATTAATGTGATTGCAGGTTTGCAGGAGGTTTTAAGCACTCAAAACTCTCTACCAATTACCTGTGAAGGGGGATTCAGCTCTTCACCTTTTAGTTCATAGGCAGCACCACTTATCCCCAATTCATTCATTTTTCTCATAGTTTTATTGTTCTCTCTCTCTCTATTCTGCTATTTTTTACTGTATTCTACAATGCAATGTTTTATTGTTACTATGTTTTATCATGTTTGCTTTTCAGGTATGTAATTCTTTTATACTTTACTGTTTTTACTGTGTTTTATTGTTAACCATTTTTTGTTTTCAGGTACGCCATTCAGCTGCAGCACGGATTTATTTATCTTGACAGCAACAGCGTTTGCTCCCACGATATGTAAAGCCGTGACTCCATCTATGTCGGTGGTGATTTCACCACCACAGTTAAAAAAAAGAGCATATATGCTGAAGCATGGGGGCAGGGGTGGAGGAGCGATTTTCTCCTAACATTAGGGGCGGATTGCCCCCATGCTTTGGCAAATATTTTTTAGACACAGATTGCGTTAAAAAAGTTTTATTTTTACTATGTTTTATTGTATTTGCTTTGCAGGTATGGTAAGTCTTATGCCGCATACACATGGTCGGATTTTCTGACGGGAAATGTTGGATGTGAGCTTGTTGTCGGAAAGTCGGACCGTGTGTATGGTCCATCGAACATTTGCTGTCAGACTTTCCGCCAACAAATGTTTGATAGCAGGTTCTCAAATTTTCCGCCAACAAAACTTTGCAATTCCGATCAGGTGTACACAAGTCCGATGCACAAAAGTTCACGCATGCTCGGAATCAAGCAGAAGGAGCCGCACTGGCTATTGAACTTCCTTTTTCTCAGCTCGTCATACGACTTGTACGTCACCATGTTCCCACGTTCGTAATTGTTGGCCAACATTTGTGTGACTGTGTGTATGCAAGACAAGTTGGAGCCAACATCCTTCGCACAAAATTCCACAGTTTTGTTGTCGGAAAGTCCGTGTGTACGGGGCATTACTGTTATACTGTAATGTTACTTTGTTTTATTGTTAACCATCATTTGCAGCACTGATTTATTTATCTTGACAGCAACAGCGTTTGCTCCCACAATACGTAAATCAGTGACTCCAGCGCTGTAGGAGGTGATTTCACCACCACAGTTAAAAAAACGCCACCTCTTTTTTTTGTTCAGCCCACAGACTGCATGAAAAAAAGAACATTACAATGTATGCCCAACAAGGACCAGCAATATACTGGTATGTTGCTGGACTTTGAGTGGTTATACCAGAATGATGCCTGCAGGTTTAGGTATCATCTTGGTATCATTCTTTTCAAGAGAAACAAAAATGGAAAATGGGAGTCCCGCCTAAGTGTACTCAAGGTAGCACTCACCAAATAAATATCGGGGGGGTGTAATCAATATATTATATAAACCAAAAATAGAAAAATAAAAAACTAAATGACCAAAAACACACCCTGAAGAGTAAACTACACAATAATTTATTGGCTATAATAAGCAAAATACAAGGATATTCACAACCACCCCTTAAAAGATAGATATGGTGGATATACCCAAAACAATGGGACCCCACCAAACTATCTGACCCTCCCTGTAAACAATTTGATCCTACATGAATAAGTGGGGAAGCCCACGGTTATAGAGCCCTCCCTTCCCCAATATATAGCACCCCCTAAGACACCTGTAATACCCCCGGCTACCTTCGGGTAGAGGCTGAACTGTGAAATTCCTGAAGGAGCAGCGTGATTTTGCAAATGCAAAAATAATTCACGCTGTTTCCATAAACGAATATCTCAGTGGCTAGCCAAAACCTGCAGTCAGTCAAAAAATGATGATGAAAAATGATGGACAAAAAAGTTACAAAAAAACGTATCAGGACAAGGTATTAGTCCAAATGATGGATAATAATTGGAAAGTAGGAAGAGTCAATACTTCCTCAAATAGGGATCAGTCCCATTATTCTCATCCTGTATGTATATTGTCCAATATTGTAAATTCACCACTGGATTGGAAGGATAAATGCCACAGAGTTGGAACATCTAGATGTATGACATACAAAATGGCTATATACCAGGGTATCTGTAACATACATATGTATCCTCAAAGCTGAAAATGCTGTAAAAAGATATTGTTTCAATGAACATCTGATTGCTGTATGTCCTCCAGGTGTTAATAGCAAATAGAGTTTAAGACAATGACAGCCAGGGTTACTCACTCATAGCTGATCATGTGGATATGTCTCCAGTGCACAATGATGTAACATGATCGGTCAAGGAGCGGTCTTGGTGCATGTCTGTATGATGTGTACATCCAAACGATGTTCCAATACATCCATATAAGGAGCAAGGCACAGGTGAATCTACACCTGAGATGTTAGACTGATCAGCGAGGTTTATATCCATTTCATGACACCTGCTGCTGGTTTAATCCATGGCGGCTCATCTGAGAAATGAATGTGTTTGATCATTTCCAAGGATAGGTGATCAGGTAGCAGTTCAGTACCCCAATATCCTCAAGTAGGTATAAGCTGGGGGGGGGGGGTTCATGACGGAGGTGCTTTCCCAGCATGGTGTCATGCCTCTCAGCAAATAGCTTGGGGTGTCTACTTTCCAAAATGGGGTCATTTGGGGGGGGGGGGGGTTGTGCTATCTTGGCATTTTATGGCCTTCAAAACTGTGATAGGTAGTGAGGAGTGAAATAAAAAATTTACACCCTTAGAAATCCTGAAGGCGGTGATTGGTTTTCGGGGTCCTGTACGTGGCTAGGCTCCCAAAAAGTCTCACACATGTGGTATCCCCATACTCTGAGAAGAAGCAGAATGTATTTTGGGGTGTAATTCCACATATAACCATGCCATGTGTGAGCAATATATCATTTAGTGACAACTTTGTGTAATTTTTATATATTTTTTGTCACTTTTCAATCACTTGTGACAAAAAAATAAAATATTCAATGGGCTCAACATGCCTCTCAGCAATTTCCATGGGCGGGGGGGGGGGGGGGGGATGTACTGCCCTGCCATTTTAGCACCTAAAGAAATGAGATAGGTAGCCATAAACTAAAAGCTGTGTAAATTCCAGAAAATGTACCCTATTTTTTAGACGCTATAACTTTTGCGCAAACCAATAAATATACGCTTATTGACATTTTTTTTTTTGGCCTAAATGTATGACTAAAATTGAATTTATTACATTTTTTTATAACAAAAAGTAGAACATATAATTTTTTTTCAAAATTTTCGGTCTTTTTCCGTTTATATCATAAAAAATACAATATCGCAGAGGCAATCAAATACCATCAAAAGAAAGGGGAAAAAAGGACGCAAAATTTGTTTGGGTACAGAATTGCATGACCGCGCAAATACCAGCTAAAGCAGCGCAGTGCCAAATTGTAAAAAGTGCTTCGGTCATTGAGCAGCCAAATCTTCCGGAGCTGAAGTGGTTAAACAGCAGAGGGCACACTAATGTTGGCTAACATGCAGTTTAGATTTGGTGGATCCCTCACAAATGTAAGTTTTAATCAGTTTATTAATTCTTACTTTAGTAGAATCTCCCGTAGGATCATGGGATCAAACCACAATTTTTCTTAGTCAGATCTGCTCATCTAAGATGCTAAGAAGGCAAAGTAGAAACACACACATCCTAATTTGGATTATTTATTGTTCTTATAAAGCTGAATTTGAATTATTTTAGATGACTTCTTAAAAGTCCATATAAAAGTCTGAATACACTGTGTTCCTGCATCAAGTTTTGTGTCACCTAACCAATATTATTCTGAAATAATATCTTGCCTATTTATGTTGCTTTTGATTACTATGTTAGAGTACAATACATTCCTGCTGAACGAGTCTAAAAGTTAGTAGCTAATGCTGTTTAGAGCAATGGTGCCATCTGCAGCCCAACAATGAGGATTCAGCCTGGATTTTTGAAAAGGGTTTTACTGCTCAGTATTACATATAATCTAAAGTATACCTTCGCCATTGGGACAAATGTGCTGCTAGTCAGGACAGTGAAATACTATTTTGTCATTTTTCCTGAATTTAAATCAGATTTGTACATAACTTTTCATTACATCTTTGGTTTCGATACCAAACTTCCCTGTGCCCTTTCCAACACTCCTGTACACCCTCCAGAGTCCCAAGAGAAATCCCTGTGCACAAGGCACAGATTAGCTCCTTAGATGCAAATCACTGCATTTTAGGAGGAGATGAGAGTCACATTCTCCCCAATACAAAGAAGTACTGGGTATTTCACTTGGATTTTGACAGAATGACTGGATGGGTAGGTAGCAGCAGCAAAAGAGGTGGGCTATCACATTTTTTTGGACAGAGTGAGGAGGGATTCAAACTCCTGATAGGCTTATTTTTTGGTGTCTGTGCACCCTTTAGGGAGATCCACCCTCTCTATTTCTCATGTGTAGAATCCCAAATTTTGAGTTATTTCCAGAACAGTAATCAAGGGAATATCTTCCAATGGGGCCGCTAGTTCTGCAACCAATCCCAATAGTACACAGAGCCAAATGATAACTCCCCAGGCTGTCATCAGCTATATAAGGGAAAGGCAGGGATAGTGATGACATCATTGCCCAAATATGGCCAGTAGCCCTTTTTGGGCAATGGTGTCACTGTTATATCTGCCCCTTTGCCTAAAAGGGGCAGGGATTTCACATGATGTCCCCATAATATCTGCAGGAAGCTGTCATACATGGAAGGGGTAGAAATACCGCTTTTATATATGATTTTCAGCTTCTGCTGAAAAGGGGGCCGAACAGACTAAAGTTTGCGCATTCGTACAAATGCCCAAACAGCCAAAGTTGGTTCAGACTGAACAATCAACTCATCCCTAGTCACCCTAATACTGGTACATAGAAGTCAACAGATTAGCTTGTCACAGGTGTAAGGCAAGTGCAGTGGATCTTTATTTGCAACCCAAAAAGTCACAGCAGTAGCCAACATGTTATTGGGCCTAAATAATACATCAAGTAATTATTTGTTAGTGGATATAAAGAGGAAGTACTAAAAAGTGCATCATGTAAAGCATTAAATATAAACAAAGTAGGGTTAATAACAATGGGGTTGATTTACTTTAACTTGAAAGGGCAAAACCTGGAGCAGCTGTATATGGTAGCCAATAAGCTTCTAACTTCAGCTTGTTCAACTAAGCTTTGATGGTTTCTATGTGGAGCTGCACAAGACTTTGCACTCTCAGATTTTAGTAAACCAACCCCAACGCCTTATGGTGGATCTTCTAGATCAACTGTGGGTATAGGATTGTGTATATGGAGATTTTGATTTGTGTGTATGTGTTTTTTTTTCTGTGGGTTGAACTGGATGCACTTGTGTATTTTTTCAACCAGATTAACTAAGCAACTATGTAACTTTTTTATTCTTTTGCCACCATAAGGGATTGTTTTTACCACCACAATTTACATTTCATACTCTACATACATTGTTTTTTTTTTAACCTGACGGTTGGTACAGAATTATGTTCAAGTGTTTTGTACCTGATACAGCCTGTGCAAAGACCTGATAAATCTAAAATTAAGGATGAGCTCCAGGCTTGGTTCAAATCCATGCTTAGATCAAAGGTTGAGTGAATGGCTACAGTGGAAAGTCACAGCCTCCTGCTCAGACTGGTTGTTAGGGAGGTGGCGACTTCTAACATCCCCACTCAATCCAGTCAGCTGTCAGCTGAGGATAGGATGGTATAAAAAATTCATACCTGACCCCCAGGTTAAAAAAAGCATGCCCCCCCACCCTCCTGGATATTACCAAGCTGCATGGCCTCAACATGAAGAGTGTAGGGTGCTGAGGGGATCCCCCACTAGCATAGCATCTTGCCCATATGCTAAAGAGGAAAAGGGTCTCTTCTTCACAACCCTGGCCCAGTGTTTGTTGGGGTCTGCAGGTGAAGCTGTAAGGGGTACATAGTACTACCTACTCATTCACAAAAGATATACTTAGGTAATCAAGACACCACACACATTGACAAGTCTTTTATTAAAAAGCCATTGCTCATCATGATTGATTAGGATCTGGATCATGGAGGGTTGACAGGATTAATTATAGAGTGACATCATGGGACCATTTTAAAAAAAATAAAGGACTTGTTAAAAAATGTGGTGTATTTATTTACTGCTTACTTTTTTGTGAATATGTAAGGGGTTCTTGTATCCATTATTCAATAACATGGCCCCAGCCACGGACCCCCCCTTTTTTTTTTAAAGAAGGTTTCAAGTTTCTGATAAGCCCACCACCTGCAGACCTTTACATCTACTGGTCTAGGATTGTGGGGAAGAAGCATTTGTCCTCATTAACAATCAGATAAGGTGCTTTTCCAGGGGGGTCCCCCCTGGCAAGGTACCCTTCCCAAGTTGAGGGCATGTGGCCTGGTATTATTAAGAAGGGGGTGTATGCTCATCGACCCCCCCCTTTCCTGGCTGCATTCCAGAATACCAATGATCTTTTTTCATGTTTTTTGTGTGGAGTGCCCCATTGCAAACCATACCAGACCCCTGCGTTTTGTTTTTTATTTTGCTTAGGGTTCCCTTTGATATCAATACCAGACCCTCATCAAGCATATGGGTCCGGTAGGTACTTTTTGTAGGAACTCTACACATTTTTGTTTCAATATTTTTATTGAAGAATTAAGTACAATATTGACAGTCATTGTCATAAGTCGTATTCAAATTGCAATATAATCAAGATAATTACATAGCAGTATTTATTCGTTAGTCGAGATTTAAACATAAGAACTATGATAGGTGATGAAGGTAAGATAATGTGTGTGGGTTATTAATCCCATGCACCCCATAAGGGCTCATGAACTCTACAAATTTTTTATGGGGTGTCCCCAATTAAATATATCAGACCTCATTAAGGATGAGGGTCTGGTGTAGGTGAAGGGAATCCCCAGCCACTTTGTTTACAAACAGTACAAAGGGGCTGGGATATGTGAATTACTGACAATAAAAAAAAAAATTCTTTGTAAATGTCAGGTTTGCTATAGTAGATTGTATACATTGCACAGATGCACGACTTCACAAGCAGGTTAAGGTCATCCCCCAGGCATGTTATTTAAAGGAATGTTGGATTTTTAATGTTTAACTTTTAACATTATTAAAATTGATACTCCCCACCAAACAGAACCTTTAAAAAAAAAGTTTTTTGTTTCTTTCATACATGTCACCCAGGGCAGCCCCCAGCACCCCTGTTGCCTACTAGCCTAGAAAATAGCAATTACTGATTTCTAAGATTCAGCTCCTATTGACTTCCATGGGGTTTGGATTCTGCATCAAAATTTATGTTATTTTCACCAAACCTGGCTCACTACTGAATACAATCTTAAAACACCTGAATAGTTAGAATATGAGAAATAATAACATGAGAGGAGATAAAAATAGGAGTATCCAATATGATGCAATAGACCTTGAATGAGCTAGCCCTCGGGTAAGTCAAAGAGTGTGGAGTTAATTTACTAAAGAAAAATATACTGTGGAGTTTGCAAGTGCAGTTGCAGTCATTTTCCCCAGAGCTTAACAAGTGTGGTGAAGCTTCACTTTGTAAAGAATACCCAAAAAGGTGCAAGGTAAAAAAAAAATGTTTTTGCTTGCACATGATTGGAGGATGGAAATCAGCAGAGCTTCACCACATGCACTAAGCACTGGGGAAAATGGGTGCAATTGTAGCTTATTTGCCTTTTGTAAATCAACCCCACTGATTTTCTATTAGTGGAAAGGTTACTTGTTAGCTTTGTTGCAGAAATAATTAGAAAGATATTTAGATCAGCTGCATTTCTAAAGTACAGTTAAAATATCTTTTTATCAATTAAGAGTGAGAGAACAGACCTTTCTGTTTATGCCTGCATTTTACATATGCTAAAGATTTCCATACTGATTCCAGACTAGTTATGCTTTAAAGGCATTCCCTCTTCTCCTTAGATACAAAAAAAAAAAATAACAATAGTATTTGACTTTACAGAGCCCTTTCTTTTAAAGAATGTTTATTAATACAAGAATTGCCAGTACAAGTAAGCCATTAGTACATTCACATTAATGTTACTTAACCATGACTCCTGGGCAGTAATACATTACCTAGAAACAGTGCTGATGTGAGTACTGCAGAAATATAATAAATAATCCCATTTGCATCACTCCATTAACACTCAGTTCTGCTATGAACTCATTACACAGCTCTTCAGAATGATCTATACTATCAATACATTACTATAGCCTGTGCTGGATATATAATGAAGTCAAAGGAAGCAGCTGCTATAAGCAGCAAGCTTGTTGGGTAGGAAGAAAAATATCGGTTTATGTAGGAGACAAGGGTGCCTTGGCTGAAAAAAAAACCCATATTACTATTATTAATAATAATTATCATCATCATCAAAGAGTACAAAACACCCTTTTTATAAAATTTTCTGCAATTGTCCTTGCCCTCCTGCTGGGAAAGATCTCAGTGGCGGCTGGTGGTATATTTTGGAGGGCTACCCCACCCCCCCTCGGTCGGTCGGTCACAGTCACCCCCCCCCTGTTGGTCGGTCAGTCCCAAGCTCCGCACTTACCCCATCTAGGTCGCGGGCATTGCTTCCTCTGGGTGGAGGGGTGGCGTCTCCTTCTCCTGGTGCTTCATGGCGGCTTGCCCTGTGTCTCCTCCCTCCTCCTCAGCAGCCAATAGGATCTTTTCTCCTCTTGGTGACGAGTCCCACTACCTGATTGGCCAGGAGGAGAATCAGGAAGACAATAGTGAACATTAATTCGCTAATGTCCCACAACTGGGTGGGTTTGGGGCGCAGTGCTCTGCACCCTGAGCCAACCTTTTTCTGAAAAAGCAAAATGCTAGCTTTTATATTATTAAAGATTATTGTTATTTTAATTCTAATGCCGCGTACAGACAATCGGAATTTCCGACAACCAAACCGTGGATTTATTACCGATGGATGTTGGCTGAAACTTGTCTTGCATACACACGGTCGCACAAATGTTGTCAGAAATTCCGATCGGCAAGAATGCGCTGACGTACAACACGTACGACGGCACTAGAAAAAGGAAGTTCATTAGCCAGTGCGCCACCCTTTGGGCTCCTTCTGCTAATCTCATGTTAGTAGAAGTTTGGTGAGAGATGATTTGCGCTTTTCAGCCTCGTGCTTTTCAGTTCGTTACTGCTCTTCAGTTTGTGCTTGTGGGTTCGTATCTGTTTTTCAGTGCGTCTAGTCAGTTCATATCTGTTTTTTCAGTGCGTTTTTGTCCGCTCGTTTCTGATTTTCAGCTCGCTCTTCTCAGGCCTTTCTAATTTTCAGTGCGTTCTGTTAGTTCGTTCTGACCAGCCGACCATTTTGAAGCCATGCTACGGTTACGTACTCATAACAGAGTTCATGCTATGCAGGGGCTTGGTGTTGGGGTTCTTACTTTGACCCAAGCCCTGTCCATGAACAGGGGGAGGAGGAGTTTATGGACCAAGAATTGTTTGCTTCAGTGTGACCAATTCTCGCACATGCCTTTGTTGCGGGAGATCCAGGAGAATAATCCTGATGATTTCAGGAATAATCTCTGGATGACAGATCCTGCTTTTCACCATCTGTTGGCTTTGCTGTCCCCTTATTTTACCAAGCAGGACACCTGCATGCTGCAAGCAATCACTCTGGAACAAAGGCTAGTCGCCACCTTGCGGTACTTGGCGATGGGGAGAAGTCTGCAGGACATCAAGTTCTCGACAGGCATCTCCCCCCAGGCTCTGGGGATCATTATTCCAGAGACCTGTTCTGCCATCATACAGGTCCTGCAGAAGGAATATATTAAGGTAAGTTTTCTCCTTAAACATCACTTTCTATGTATTTAATGTTTGCTAATGTATTGTATTTATTTCATCATTCCCTAATTACCATGATTGTAATATGCTGTGAATGTCCTCTTTGTCCTCATGCATGCTGGAAGCTTTTAAGGCTCCTTTTTTGTCCTTCATGCATATTTGCCTTCACTAACCTCCCCAGCATGCTATCCTGGGCCCATACACACCTAGCCTTGTCACTTAACAATGTATTTTGTCAGCTCCATTGTAGTGCTTTACCCTAAACACCCCCTAAAATGTGTACAAATTTTATTTTTGTTCTTAAATTCATGCATAGTGCAAGAGGCTTTTTTTGGGGGGGCACAAACTCATTTGGGATCCTCCCTCCCCCCAACCACTAAGTCAACCGATACCAATCCTCTATCTGCTGACTTTACCAAACCCATACACACTATACCTACCTCTTTTGTGGTCAGATTTATGGATACATTCACGTAGCATGTAGTGCAAGGGCCTGCCTGAATACTTTCAAATGGTACTGTTTAAAGTTTTGTTCTCCTATTATCTTGATAGGTAATTGCAGAATGTAAAAATATGCTTCAATTTGTACAGTGTGTATTTATATTTTTGGATTATGACACTTATGACTTGTCCAGTGGGCTGCCAACAGTGTAAGTAAGGAGGGGCTGGCCAAAGTAACACACATTATTATGTATGCATTCAGCTCTCAATGAAGTGGAGAGGGTTACCTGTCCAAAACATCCCCCCTAAAATTTTTACAATGGGCCATCAGAGGGGCTGAGGAATCTGATAAGTGGACTTATACTTTTGTCTTTAAATACTCCTTAAAATAAATGTTATACTGATGTTGGCCAAGAATGTTTGTGTCTAATCTGCTTGCAATGTAATGTGAAAAGTACTCATTTTTATTTTTCTTGTTTGACTCTACAAACCTTTTTCCTTCAACCTCACAAGAATGGCAGACTGTGGCATCCCACTTTGCCCAGCGGTGGGACTTTCCCAACTGTGAAGGGGCAATCGATGAGAAACATGGGACCCCCCAACTCGGGATCATACTATTATAATTACAAGGGGTTTAATGATGTTGGTGGTGGTGTCGGCGACATACGAGTTTTTGTATGTGGACATGGGGAAGAATGGCCGGATGTCGGATGGTGGAGTCATTGCCCAGATGGAGTTTTACAGATAGCTCCAGAATAGTGGCTTGGGCTTGCCACCTGCGGAAGACAACGTGGCTGGTCTTCCGTTCGTGTTCGTCGCTGATGAAGCGTTTGGGCTAGGAGAACATCTGATGAGGCCATTTACCATGAGGACCCCAGACCATACGGCTTTTAACTACCGGCTGGCCAGAGCCAGAAGAGTGGTGGAGAATGCTTTTGGCCGGTTCCGCCTATTCCTGACACCAATCCACATGGCAGAATATAAACTCAACCATATAGTACTTGCCTGCTGCATTATGCACAATTTTCTAAGGAAAAATGCTACTAACTATGTGGCCTCAGTTAGGCCTGAGGCCGGCTTTCCAGATCACCCAGCCCTAACGGCACTTGAAGCTGGTCGTCTTGGCTTGCCCCTCCAAAGCGCCCGCAAAGTCAGGCAAAAATATCTGGAGTACTTTGCGGGTAGGGGGGCCATTGATATGCCAGCAAATGTTTGAGAAACACTTTTAAAATAAATGTTTATTTTAAACTGAAATAATATTTCATTTGATTTACTGCTTGTGTTTCTTTTAGCTGTCTCCTAGGTTCTCCAATGGGCTTTACTTTTTGGCCATTTTCTTAAATAGTGCAAACAGAATTTATTTGATATATGAGGTGACAATCTCTTCTTCAGCTAATTATTCTGTTGTGGGTCTGCTACACACACACACATTGTATTTGTTGTTAATGTATGTAATGCATTAATGTTAAAAATAATCATCCTTTTCAGCACCATGAATTCATTGTTTTGAGTGCCTAAAATGGCCTGATTGGGACCAATTTTAGAGCACTGTGTGGGTTATTTACTAAAAGCAAATACACTTTGCACTACAAGTGCACTTGAAAGTACACTGAAACTGCACTGAAAGTGCACTTGTAGTGCAAAGTGGTTTTGCCTTTAGTAAAAATAACCCCCATTGCCACTGTAAACACAAACTTACTCCAAAAACTGGTATTGAGCATTGAAAGAAGAAGCCACACATCGTTGAGTATAAAACCTTTTACTCAAAGCACATTCACATGTGCATTAGAAAAGGGTTTTTGAACAAACCAACATCTTTGTTTTTATGTTTGACATTGGAAATATCATGTTTCAAACCATAACATACACAACTCATGAACTTACAAAGTTCAACTTTGAAAAAGTGAAGGCAATATCAGACATTAGTATGTCAAAACTGTGTTGATATTGCCTTCATCAGATGGGGTGATGTCACCCCTGTAAAAGCCAAATTTTGAAGATGCACACAAATTGGGAGTCAAAATGTGGATTTACCTCCTGATCCCATGCCTAATGTCAACATGTGCTAGCTCCCATCATGGGAGATCAATGGGCGTGTTTCGGGGGTGCAACCCCTTCCTCTCATCTACTTTAGTTGCGAGGAAGGGGTTGCACCCCCAAAACGCGTACCTTGATATTCCGTGATGGCAGATAGCACATGTTGACACACTGTGTGCATTCTCAAAATTTGGCTTTTAAAATAATTTAAAACTTGAATTAAAATTAAAAAGTCCTCGACAAAACGGTACAATTTTTGTGTGTTTTAGATTCTGCCTAAAACATCAATGATGTTCTTAATTTTTTGTTGAACATCATTGATGCTTTCCTTTATTTTTTCTAAATCACAATTGCACACCATGATCTCCCTGATGAGGACGTGTGCACTTGCACTCGTGAAATGAGTTTCTTCTTCCACAACATCCACATCACATCACCTAAAATAAAAAAACACACCATGTATTATAAATATGCAGGCATACATCTATTACCTGAAGCAGTGGTCTCAGACACTCACCTGTTGTGGTCACTATTTCAACCACGTCATGAACCTCTCCTACCTCCACATCCTCAGGTTGTGGTGTGGTGACTTCCCCTTCTTTAGGAGGTTGGGGGTCCCTGGTGTCCTCTGATGTCCCGAGTCTTTTCTCCCGTATGTGAATAAAAAAAGGTACACTTAGCACACAGACATTTGAGGCAAGAAATATGAATATGAAACATTGCTTGAAGTGTCCTACAATTGTCTGTTTTGGCAGAATTCCAAGCTGAAGACATGCTTTTTTCCCTTTATTCAAGCTGGAATACTTACCTATTCGGTCTGGTCTGGCAAAAGACGCAGGCTGTTGTAAGACCACAGCCTCAGGACATACATGTCATCTGCTGCTGCTCCCGATCTCTCGGAGTCCTGGACCGTATTATGCTCCCTCCGATCTCTCTGAGTCCAATCTGAATATATACGCCCTGTAAGTAATAACTGGTTAACAGACTTGCCCAGAATTAGTGGTATGTTCCCATGTGGTCACTGCATTACCTGTAAGTTTGTTGATCTCTCAAAAACTTACAGAGACTCAGAATTCAAACATGAATATAAGATTGAGTCTTTTATCAACTGTGTGACTACTAACTAGAGTTTTATACCTGCTAGAATGTCCATGCAAGAAATTATATGTAGGAAAAACTAAACAACAGTTAAGGGTACGCTTTCTAGAACATCTGAAAAGTATCAAGTTAAAAGAAGAGACCCCCATAGCCCAACATTTTCTACAGGTACATCAAGGCGATACAAAGGGACTCAGGGTAAAAGGTTTTTTTTTTTCCCTTGACCTCTCCACCCGTAGAGGGGATTATAATACAGTGCTCCTCAAAAAAGAAAAATACTGGATATTCAGGCTCAAAACTTTACAGCCTCTAGGGTCGTTTTCAATTTCTCTATATTAGATTTTCACTTTTTTGTATAAAACAATCGTTAATACTGTTACATACCAATTGAACATAAATATTATTACATCATATCTTCCATACTTCAGGTACATAAAATTGTTTTTTTTTTTTATATATATTCAAACCTGATTGTAAACCCTTTAGTTCAAACCCCCCCTCCCTATTCCCTCCTTACTAATACCTATATTTACATCTGTACCTCTCGCTTACAGACAATCTAGCAAATACACACTGCGACAACAAACAAAAAAAAAAAAAAGAAACCCTCATTCCTTCTATATATTCTATAGAAATTCTAACACTTCTCTCGATGACTGAAACTCATCCCATTTTTGCCAAACTTCTGGTATTTGGTTTATTATAAGCCCTTTATCTCTTATCTGTTTTTCCATATGATGGATTTCGTTCATTTCACATATCCATTCCGCTATTGTTGGACTCCTTGTTTTTTTCCAATTTCTTGCTACTAGTGTTCTGGCTGCGGATGTCATGTGGTGGATGATATCTGTTTTAATTGTCTTTATTGATTTTGATGTCAGAGACAATAACGAGATTTCCATACTTGGGGTCTCTTCTATTCCTGATACTTTATAATAAATCTCGACTATCTTATTCCAGAATCCTCTCACCAGACGACATCCGTACCATATATGTTCCATCGTTCCTCTTTCTGTTTTACATCTCCAACATAAGTCTGTATTTTCTTTATTAATTAAGTTTAAAGCTACTGGGCACCTATACCACCTCATTGCGATCTTATAATTTCTCTCTTGATATCTATTTGCTATGGTTGTTCTGTGTATAATTTCAAAGATTTTTTCCCATTCTTCCTCTAATAAAGACTTTCCCATTTCTGGTTCCCATTTCTTTATGTTGGTCAATTCTTTAAGGGGGCTATACGGAATTAATTCGTCATATATCTTTTATAGTTTTTTAGTTGGAGCCTGTTTTTCCACTAATAATTTTTCGAATTTAGTTAATGGTCTATTTATCTTAGATAATTTAGGCTCTATAAATGTCCGCAATTGCTGATACTGCAGCCACTTATTCTTGTTTTCCAATCCCAGTTCCCTCAACCCGGGTTTTTTCTCATTCACGAGGACTTGTACCAATCTTGCGTGTTCAATTTTATTCCATTTCAGATAATTTGTGGCCCCCATCAGCCTCTAGGCTTGAATAACGAGTTGAGCCTGAAAATCTTTTTAGAACCTTGATACTGTCATGCTATAGGACAAGTAAACCTGTGACATAAAGTCACAAAAGAGGGGGGACGAGAGAGCACCCCCCTGAACTGTACCAGGCCACATGCCCTCAACATTGGGAGGGTGCTTTGGGGTAGCCCCCCAAAACACCTTGTCCCCATGTTGATGAGGACAAGGGCCTCATCCCCACAACCCTGGCCGGTGGTTGTGGGGGTCTGCAGGCGGGGGGCTTATCGGAATCTGGAAGCCCCCTTTAACAAGGGGACCCCCAGATCCCGGCCCTCCCCCCTGTGTGAAATGGTAAGGGGGTACAAAAGTACCCCTACCATTTCACTAAAAAACTGTCAAAAATTTTAAAAATGAAAAGAGACAGTTTTTGACAATTCCTTTATTTAAATGCTTCTTCTTTCTTCTTTCTTCTTTCTTCTATCTTCTATCTTCTATCTTCTATCTTCCTTCAGTTTCTTCCTCCATTTTCTTCTTCTTCTGGTTCTTCTGGTTCTTCCTCCGGTGTTCTCGTCTGGCATCTTCCTCCGCGGCTTCGGCGTCTTCTTCCCTTCTTCTCCTCGGGCCACTCCGCATCCATGATGGCATGGAGGGAGGCTCCTGCTCTTCTCTTCATCTTCTTCTCTTCATCTTCTTCACTTCATCTTCTTGTCTTCATCTTCTTTTCGGGCTGCTCCGCATTCATGATGGCATGGAGGGAGGCTCCCACTGTGTGACGCTTCTTCTCTTCTGACGGTTCTTAAATAACGGGGGGGGGGCCACTCGGTGACCCCGCCCCCCTCTGACGCATGGGGACTTGACGGGACTTCCCTGTGGCATTCCCCGTGACGTCACAGGGAAGTGACGTGTGAATATCAGCAGCAAAACATTACTCTAGCATTCTAAAGAAGAAGAGAATGTGCTGCATTAAAAGATTAAAAACTCTGCAGCGTGACGAATGTGCTATCTACATTCTGAACGCTAGTTTTACCAGACCGAGCGCTTCAATCTCGTACTTGATTCAAAGCATGTGTGGAATTTTGTGCTTCGGAATTCTCTACACATGCTCCGAAGTTACGACAACGATTTTGTTGTCGGAAAATTTGAGATCCAGCTCTCAAACATCTGTTGTCGGAAATTTCGACACGAAATGTCCGATGGGGCCCTACACACGGTCGGAAATTCCGGCAACAAGCTCACATCGAACATTTGTGGTTGGAAATTCCGATCGTGTGTACGCAGCATAACACATAATAGATGTGTATTTCTATATTATTAATACTAATAATAATTATTAATATTATAAGTAATTGTTGTAGTAGTATAATTTATGCCAAAACATCATAGAAGAACTTTTCATTCTCTCAGGTTTTTTTTAGCAATGTAAGGTGCATAATGTTAGTTCTACCACGGTGCATGGAATAACTAAAACTAAAGCCTCGTACACATGATCGGATTGTTGGCCAACAAAACTGTGGACTTTTGTCCGAAGGGTGTTGGCCCAAACTTGTCTTGCATACAAACAGCAAGGAATTGTCGGCCAACAAATGCAAATGTAGTGACGTACCACGTTGTTTTTCAGCTCTTTAGCGCCACCCTTTGGGCTCCTTCTGCTAATTTCATGTTAGTAGAAGTTTGGTGAGTGTTGATTAATGCTTTTCATTTCTCACTTTCATTTCGCGCTTTTCATTTTGCGCTTTTCAGTTAGTTTCTGAACGGCCGTTCGTCAACCAGACATGTTGCGGAATTGGAGGAGATAATGTGTTATTTATTATTGGCCTTGGAGTTATTGCTTTGACATTATTTTTTTTTGGTTGAATAATGATTTGATTTGGTATATTTTCTATATTTTTGGATGCATAGAATGCACTTTTTGGTTAAGTTCTATTGGCAGCTAGCATGTCTAATTTTATTTGTTTTCTTTTTTAATGCATAATAAAAAAAATGTGGAGAATAATACTTGGCTATGTGTTTTGGGAGTAGGCAGTTACATTCAGAAAAATACAACGTAAAATTGACAAGGGACACCAACATAGTTGTATCTTTGATCTTAAAAACTACGGGATAATGGTGTTGTGGTAACTTGCCCAAATAAAAAAAAAAAAAAAATAATAATATTTATTCTTGATCACTAGAAAAAAAAAGCCTTTGAAAATTTGTATGCAATAACTCCATCAGTATCACCAGCAAAGCAGCTTCATTAATATCCCATTAAAGAAGAAGAGAATGTGTGCTGCATTTTGAGATTTCATAATTTGCCACGTCACGAATGTTAATTCTCCATTACAAATGCTAGTTTACAAGAGCGACCGCTTCTGGCTCATCCTTGCTTCCGAGCATGCGTGTTTGTACTTTGGACTTTTGTCTGACGTACTTGTGTACACACGCTTGGAAAATCCGAGAACAAAGATTTGTCCACGGAAAATTTTTAAATCCGCGATCCAACATTTGTTCACGGAAAATCTGACAATTGTCCGATGGAGCATACACACAGTCGGATTTTCCACCAACAGCCAGTCATCACACATTTCCCGTCAGAAAATCTGATTGTGTGTACGAGGCTTTAGCCCATATTCTTGTCTCACATAATCCATCCATGCTTACATGATACAGCAATCATCAGTTCAGCGAGGAATTAATATAATATGATATTCAAGAAAAACAAATACATCTATGAAAAGCTTCCATTCCAAGCTAAGTAACTGAGTGTACCCTCACACATGAGAGTATTTTATGCATGTGATTATAAACATGCACATAGACAGAGGATTTGTCAATCCATAAGGCAGCATCAGAATAATTTCCTCTGCATTCTGAGATGATACAGCCATGAGTTCAGTGGGTATATTTTGTTCTGCATTACATTAATAGGCACTGGCCTGAAAACTTTGTGTAATCATACCCTTGCAGTAGAGTCTCATGGGAAAGGAAGAGAATTTTTTTGCAATTTTTTAAAAATCAGACGGTAGCCATTCTCTAAACCAGTTACAATTTTGTTGGCAACTTAGATTCAGAAACTGCAAAACTGGGTACTGGTAAACAAAATAATTCACACAATTCCTAGTGATTCTTGCATGCCACTTTAAGACAAGGCTTGAAAAACGTATCTAGATTTTTACGCTATGAAGATATAGCATGCCATTGTGACAAATGTACACCTAGGCATACAGGTAGTAGCTTTGTTCCATACATATGTACAGTAGTTACAAACTAGGCCAAAAAATACACATTCATCAAGTTTATCCTCTCTTGTGTAAGTTATCAAATCATGTCTCTTCCCTAACATGTCTACACGCTATGGATTATTACGAGTATGGCGTATTACAAAAACTTTTAGGGCTGGTTCACCCCAGAACATGATGTGGGAAAGGCACGTTCCATGAGCGTTTCCCACATTGCATTCCAAACCCACTGGCTTTGTCATCTGATTAAATGGGACTGGCAGTGTGGAGCATTTTTAAAAAGTAATGAATTACTTTTTTGGCAATCTGGTGCAATTTTTGCATTGCAGGGGAATGCAAAGCAATCACACAGGAATGTGCACCGTGTTTCTGGTGTGAAACGGTCCTTAGATTTGCGTTAGTGATGGTACTTGTAGTCATCACATAGATATAGAAAAGGCATTAGTATTTCATTAGTGATCAAACTTGTGGTCGATATATAGATATAGAACAGACATAATATCTCTTTCAGTAAAATGATTAATCCTGCTTTCAGAGGTAAAAAAAAACTGAGCAATTAATTGACTTGCATGCAAGTCATGCATAAAAAGACGTAGAGATTGCTGTAAATAATTAAGGTGTTTAGAAGTCTTCCAAATCTTTTTTTTTTTGGTCTTGCACTGGACATGGAAGCTGTACTTTAGAGACAACTGTTAGTTGTTTATTGTAGCACACAGTGTCTACAAAATGACTTCCCTTGACAAAAATAAAACAGAGCGTATTGAAATGAGGGATGAGACTCTGATGGCTGAGGTAAGACAGTATTACATGTTTAGAATTAATTTGTTTGATTTTATAAGATGAAATGCTACTCATAAGCGGATTCCTATGGGTTCATTCAATAATTGTTTCAATGTTGAGAGAAAAAATTATATTTATAATTAATTTCAATCAGAGATCAGCATAAATTTCTAATTTTTACTCCACTTATAAGGTGTGTATTTTAGTATTAATTTCTCATTTTTACTCTACATATAAAATTTACACTTAAAAGTTGTATCTATAGCTGCATATTTTACATTAGATTCATTTCTTTCCTTTTACTTAAAATAACTTTTTTTTGGTGAGTTTTTTTTTTGCATTTGCTGTGGACCTGTGTAAATTGCACTTTAAGACATTTTATTTAAAGTTGTGCTACTATACATACATTTTTATCTAGGCCTGCATCACTTAATATTTAATAGGATAAAATGTCAATAATTGTTACTGACAGATGTGTCTAAAAATATGTTTTTCTTAATGAAAAAAAATGTATTTCCCTGGTATTATTATTGTTATTATTTTTTTTATTTGCATTAAATATTGCATACTACTGCAAAACATAAAATGCATCTGTAAACCCGAATTTACAAAAGACTTTTAGAAAATCCAGTTCCACTTTTGGTTATTTGGCCATAGTTGGCATATTCCCCTGAACTACACATATGCTATACATTATTCTATTCATTTCTATTTACATAATTTTTTAAATTCATGGGATCGTGTCTGAAAGGCAAGAATTCATGAAAGCATTTGCTAATTATCTGGCATCCTAGAAAAAATTTCATCATCTGAATGTTGAGGTCTTTGACATTGTGTGAATAAATGTCAAAAACACGACTTTTAAAGAATCCTTTACAGTTCAAGTCATTTGCCAAAATCAGATCACTAGCATGGATCACACATTTGTCTTTTTTGCAGTCTTATGCCCCGTACACACGGTCGGATTTTCCGATGGAAAATGTCCGATCGGAGCGTGTTGTCGGAAATTCCGACCGTGTGTGGGCTCCATCGGACATTTTCCATCGGATTTTCCGACACACAAAGTTGGAGAGCAGGAGATAAAATTTTCCGACAACAAAATCCGTTGTCGGAAATTCCGATCATGTGTACACAAATCCGACGGACAAAGTGCCACGCATGCTCAGAATAAATAAAGAGATGAAAGCTATTGGCCACTGCCCCGTTTATTGTCCCGACGTACATGTTTTACGTCACCGCGTTTAAAACGATCGGATTTTCCGACAACTTTATGTGACCGTGTGTATGCAAGACAAGTTTGAGCCAACATCCGTCGGAAAAAATCCTAGGATTTTGTTGTCGGAATGTCCGAACAAAGTCCGACCGTGTGTACGGGGCATTAGTATGTAATATATTTTAATGGTTTAGAGAAAGGTCAAATACTTATATAGCAGTTTATTTATGCCTAGCCTTAGCAAACCCCAAGTCAAATCAGAACAGATAATGGTGAATATTGGATATAATGCTTCTAGGGTAACAAAACAGAACATAGCTTTGTGTTAGGATGACCTAAACATACACAGCCTAATGTTGTAAACAGTATGGCTGTGAATTTTACCCAATTCTTAGTAGCAATGAGCAAATCTTAAAGCCTTGTTTTAATGTCAAGTTTAACAAAGCAGACAAACTTAAACTGGCCATATACTGTATGCCCTGTGGCTTCCCCATCCATTTTGAATAGTTTGGATGGAGTAATTTCCCCTGCTGGCTATTGTATTCTGAGAACTGGCTCCATCAGTTGTAAGAATACCTGAACAATGACTACATCTAATTGGATACAGCCACTCTTCATCTGATAAGTGTCCATCCTGCTCCTTCAATCTTCAGATAGAAGGATGGGGGGTGGTAGGATGCCGACATGGCCACCCATGACTCGAATTTGAGCCAGTTCTTTGGGAACCGTCTAGAAATTTGCTAAGTGTGTTATCAGATTTAGCGTGCCTATAAATTTAAGGATTTAAAGAAGATCTATGGTCATTGCATGCGCTTTCATTTTTTAACATCAGCATTGTAATTGCAATACAAACAATAATTATTTATGACATTGAATATAGGCTTATTGAAAAATGTCCTTTTATGTTGTGATTGCTGCCTGTCTACAGCCCATTTCTTTCCACAATTCCTATATTTTCTGCATGCTGTGCAGATTCTCCTTTACTGTTTCCTTTTCATCTTTAACTATTATATATCCCATGGTACCTTGCTGCTCGCAAGCAATGATTCCTGTACTGATTCCGCCTCCTGAAACTCTTCCTTGGGACACCTCTGTGGTTCAGAAGGCAGGCTCTGTGAATTCTGGTTATAATCAGTGCTTTAAAAAAGAAGCCCCTCCACATTGGAATCCATCCACCGGTGTCCGGAAAAGCGCCGAACGCATGGATAGGGGAGGTAACGATGGATGGGGGGGCGGCGCCCGTGTGCTTTAATTGGCGGGCCGCCCCTGTTTTATACCTCAATGAATGCTATTGTGCAGAGCCATGTAAATCATTTCTTTACATACCAGTGCCTATGCAATGAGAACCATCATTTTCTAGCTTATCTACAAAAAATGTATAGCGTCTGTTAGAAAAAATCATGGCTTCTATAAGTGTTCACAGATGAGATCTGTCAGATTGTGGTGAAAGGATTAAATAATCATAAGTAAAGCAAGAGATTTGAACTAATCTATTGCAACTGCAATGGCGACATCTTGAGGCTGAAGGAAAATATATGATACAGAACAGGAACAACCAGGATTATACTTGTTATTGGTACTGAACAGTTAAAACATCAGCTAATATAGGATTTACCATACAAATACACTTGAAGTCTTGCATATGAAATTATTTATAATCAATGATAGGCAAGGAACTGGCTCTCTTGTGTCACGTACTGTATAAATGTTGTTTTATATACACGCTGTCCAGAATCCTAATCAGGAACTCACAAAGTCACTACAACTGATTTACATACAAATGCAGTTTCCTATTTTCCCTTTTTCATATCTCACCATTCATTACAACACAAAATAGCTCCTAACTGCCCTTCATATGGAGAAACTGTCCCTCTTTTACCACCAAATTCTTTTGTCTTTATTTCCTTCTTAGTTGGCCCTCTATTTTGGTCTTCAAACGTCTGAATTATTGCATCAGTTGTTTAAAAAAACTAATATAAAGGAAATAATGGTGAGACAAGACAGTTAACAATAAACGTTGCATCAATAATAATTTTGCAAATGAATTCTTCATGGTCTATGTAACTGGTGGGTGTGTCAGGTGTACAGTGGGGCAAAAAAGTATTTAGTCAGCCACCAATTGTGCAAGTTCTCCCACTTAAAAAGATGAGAGAGGCCTGTAATTGTCATCATAAGTATAACTCAACTATGAGAGACAAAATGTGGAAACAAATCCAGACAATCACATTGTCTGATTTTTGAAAGAATTTATTTGCAAATTATGGTGGAAAATAGGTATTTGGTCAATATCAAAAGTTCATCTCAATACTTTGTTATATATCCTTTGTTGGCAATGACAGAGGTCAAACATTTTCTGTAAGACTTCATAAGGTTGTCACACACTGTTGCTGGTATGTTGGCCCATTCCTCCATGCAGATCTCCTCTAGAGCAGTGATGTTTTGGGGCTGTCGCTGGGCAACACGGACTTTCAACTCCCTCCAAAGGTTTTCTATGGGGTTGAGATCTGGAGACTGGCTAGGCCACTCCAGGACCTTGAAATGCTTCTTACGAAGCCACTCCTTCATTGCACGGGCAGTGTGTTTGGGATCATTGTCATGCTGAAAGACCCAGCCACGTTTCATCTTCAATGCCCTTGCTGATGGGAGGAGGTTTGCACTCAAAATCTCACGATACATGGCCCCATTCATTATTTCATGTACACGGATCAGTCGTCCTGTTCCCTTTGCAGAGAAACAGCCCCAAAGCTTGATGTTGCCACCCCCATGCTTCACAGTAGGTATGGTGTTCTTTGGTTGCAACTCAGCATTCTCTCTCCTACAAACACAACGAGTTGTGTTTCTACCAAACAGTTCTACTTTGGTTTCATCTGACCATATGACACATTCTCTCAATGCTCTTCTGGAATATCCAAATGCTCTCTAGCAATCCTCAGACGGGCCCGGACATGTACTGGCTTAAGCAGGGGGACACGTCTGGCACTGCAGGATCTGAGTCCCTGGCGGTGTAGTGTGTTACTGATGGTAGCCTTTGTAACGTTGGTCCCAGCTCTCTGCAGGTCATTCACTAGGTCCCCCCGTGTGGTTCTGGGATTTTTGCTCACCGTTCTTGTTATCATTTTGACCCCACGGGGTGAGATCTTGTGTGGAGCCCCAGATAGAGGGAGGTTATCAGTGGTCTTGTATGTCTTCCATTTTCTAATTAATGCTCCCACAGTTGATTTCTTCACACCAAGCTGCTTGCCTATTGCAGATTCAGTCTTCCCAGCCTGGTGCAGGTCTACAGTTTTGTTTCTGGTGTCCTGTGACAGCTCTTTGGTCTTCACCATAGTGGAGTTTGGAGTGTGGCTGTTTGAGGTTGTGGACAGGTGTCTTTTATACAGATAACAAGTTCAAACAGGTGCCATTAATACAGGTAATGAGTGGAGGACAGAGGAGCCTCTTAAAGAAGAAGATACAGGTCTGTGAGAGCCAGAAATCTTGCTTGTTTGTAGGTGACCAAATACTTATTTTCCACCATAATTTGCAAATAAATTCTTTCAAAAATCTGACAATGTGATTGTCTGGATTTGTTTCCACATTTTGTCTCTCATAGTTGAGGTATACCTATGATGACAATAACAGGCCTCTCTCATCTTTTTAAGTGGGAGAACTTGCACAATTGGTGGCTGACTAAATACTTTTTTGCCCCACTGTATATCCATCGAAAACCTACTGTGTATCAAATGGTACCCGTCTTTCCCAATTCAGAAATTTGTGAGGCATGCCAAAAGCTTCAGCTTCTTTTACATTGTCATAGTACATCTGATTTAACTTCCTATAAGCACTAATGGAATACTGATAGACCTCCTTATCCTTTTAGACCTCCAGGACTGAGCATGTTGAATAGTAATACATACCTCCCAACTTTTTGAGATGAGAACGAGGGACACCTATTCCCAAAAGAATGTAGGCATAGGACACACCCTCTGCCATGCCCCCTTAAAGGAAAATGTACACACAAAAAAAGTTTTGTTAAACTCACAACTGCTTTTTTTACCACTGCTATTCCTTTATACTGGCTTTTGAAATTTACAAATGCAACCATTTAGAAATTGGATGCACTGGGAAACACTTTTTAAAAGATAAATATTGCATTTTATATACGGCTTTATAGATCAGACCAAAATGAGGGTCAAATGAGGAGAAAAGAGAGACAGAGGGACATTGTTCCAAATCAGGGATAGTCCTTCGAAATTAGGGACAGCTGAGAGCTATGATAATATGGGCACCCCTGCTTAATTTATATCAGCAACTGACATAGTCCTCTGGTTGTTGTTTTTAGTGTTCCCCGTATCTTTGTCAATTGACAATTCCATTGAAGAATTATCCAGCATCCAAAACAGGAAAAGCAGATGTAAGATATATATTGCTGGAATCAGGTTTTCAAAGCAGTAGAGGAAGTAATATTAAAGAAAAGGTCACCTTGGTGGTAGCTAGGGGCATAACAATAACCATTGCTGATTGTGTGACTCATATGGGACCTAAAATCACAGGGACTCAGCGTTGCCTACCTACACAGTGATTCATGCAGGTAGCAATACCATTTAACAAAAACATTTGTATTATATGAATGTATTTTGGGAACTTGCATTTGATACTATGAAAGCAATCAGCATTCTGAATTATTAGAGGAATAATCTTTTGAGATGGGGATTAAAGAGACAGAGGGCTGCACACAGTTATAGCTCTGGAAGCTCTCTCCTATAAAAAAAACAACAAAAGAGTATAATGAGAAATATACAGTATGTTTTCACTTCCAATACATTTTATTAGGTTTCAGCAAAGTTACAAAAATAATAGGGGTAGCGATACCCCTGAAGGAGCTGCTTTTGTTTGTTCAATCCGTTGCTCTGCCTCTCAAACCCAAAGAACTGTCCCAGCCCCTCTGGCACACCTACCAATGTGATTCATGGAATAACCCAGTAATAACACATAAACTCAGTTCTGCTCTCTCAAGTTTACTTGGACCAGAGAAAAGTTTAAAAACAGTCAATAACACTATGCAACAATAAAAGAATAATAACAATGTACACAGAATAAATGGACTCCCCAAACAAGCTATTGATGTAGAATACTATGGCTAAAGGGGAACCCCAGGCCGGCCTATAGTACCTCCAATATACACACAATGAAGTAATACAAACACCAGTGGCATATGCCCTTTAAGAGCAACAACAATAATGTTCTATGAGCAAAGCTTTGCGTTTGTTCTCTTCACTGGCATGTAGGAGCTCTGTGGACAAGGGTCCCGCAATGTAACAGGGTAATGAGAAGGACTGTAAAATAGCTGGTGCTGTGATATAGCACTCCTCTACATGATGCAGATAACAGGTGTCTGTGCACAGTATTCAGGTGTGGTGTTTTATGGAAGGCAATAAGATTCCTGGGCAAAGCCCCCTCACCAATCCTGTACGCATTCAGCAGTCCTCCAAAGAGCGATCAACCAATTCTCCTGGCTGCAGATGTGTCGCAATGGCTTTCAGTCTCTGACCCGTTGAATTGGCCGATTCTGTGACATTACGCACTGCTGTGGAGCATCCTTCTGAAAGCATGCAGGGTTCTGTTCCTCTGGGCTGGAGCTGCAAACTGTGTGCCCCTTGGTAGGCAATCCCCTCACACAGCAACAGAGGGTTGCTCTCCCGATGAGATCCAGGTAAGAGGGCCTCTCGGCCTGGTCCGCCTTGTGCTTTTTTAGCCTCTCCCACAATCCTCTTGACTCTCTGCAGTGCAGCCTGGGATTTGCAGTCCTGCTCCTTCACACAGTCATTCAGGCTGCCTTGTGCTGGGACTTCATATTCCACAGTTCTTTACTGCTGTTCCCTGATGATTGGCTCTCAATCTCTTCCAATAGGGAGACTACAAAGTAAACAGTTCTGTGTGTCTGTGTGCGTGAGAGGAGAGGGGGGGGGGGGAGAGTTTTACCTAGTAAGCATGGTCTCTAATGACATTTCTGTCATAAAGTAATGGGTAAAGGAGGGAAACATAGAGTATTATATTGCAAAAGTAAGGGGGAAGTGGTAGTGAAAGGGGTTAGGGATGTACCTGTAAATGGTAAATGGGTAAAAAGGGGGTAGAAGAATCAGGGTGGGGGGAGGAGGCTTCAGAGTCTCCCAAATATCTCCTAAATTGAGAAGGCTATAGAGAGGTAAGGCTTTATGATGAAAGTGATGGATGGGCACACTGAAACCATGGGTTCCAAACTAATTTGAATAAATAAAAAAATATTCTGGTGGTCTCGTTGATGAAAAACAGGTCTATGTGCTGCCAGATGTCCGTAAAATGTATTAATTTCTTTTTCCATGTTTTGGCAGTAGTATCTCTGGCGAGGCATAGGTGATTTCAAGATCAACTTCCCATTTGGAAATTAAATGAGCTATATGTGTGGGCAAGAGATTAAGTTGAGAAATATATAAAGGTGAATTCCTTAGGAGAAAGAGGTGTGATGTAACAAATGTATTCAAAAGTGGATAATTGGGTAGTAAGATCATTCTTAAGAGACCCAATGTTTAATTTGCATATATCGGAAATTTCCTGTGTAAGGTATTTAATATTCAACTCGTATCTCCACCCAAGGATAAACGGAGTTATCAATAATGAAGCAGTTTACGTAATAGAAATTGTTAGATGTCCACAAGTGGAAGGCACCAGTGGGATTCCAAACCAGGTGGGTATAGTGGGTTTCCTAGAAGCAAAGCAGGGGTAAGTGCTGTGCTGGAATATTTGGTAGAATCCCAGATGGTTTAGGTTTGGCACATCAAGGGACTCATGGTTTGAGGTCTTGATTGCGATGGGAGACAAGGGAGTGCCTGAAAGTTCACTGGTGAACAGCAACGTGATTCCAGCTTTCTTGTTGGACCAGATAAATATTATTACATGGTTTTGGAAAGAGTTAAAGTTGTTCTAAATGCTAGACATTTTTTCCTCAATGGATTCCCTGCATTAAGATAAAAAAATGTCCTACTAGCTATATTGCCCCCTCCCTTTATACTTGCCAGAGTACAACCTTAATCCAGCGCCATGCCCACCTACTGTGGCACTAGTCTCTCTCTCTCTTTCTTCACACGCTCAGAGACAGCAGTGGGAGCTATTGACTCCTGCTGCTGTCAATCAAATCCTGTGAAGAGGGAGTGGAGGACTGGGCCATACCAAGGTATGTGTGTCAATTGACGCACACAGCCTGGCTCTAGAGTGAGGCTGCAGGTGTGCCACCATAGGAAATGGCTTCTTATGGTGGCACACAGAAAAAAGGAGTAGCTAAGAGTGCTGACAGGGGATCCCAGAAGAGGAGGTTCTGGGCTGCTCTGTGCAATACCATTGCATAGAGCAGCTAAGTATAAAATGTTTAATATTTGATTACAAAAAATACCCTTTACAACTGCCTTAAGTGCAAAGGTTAATAAAGGGACAGGGAGCGTATGAAACTGGTGGAGGGGTTTCAGGTGAATAGTCATCTTTATAGTGATTTTCCTTATCCATGAAATACTGTATTTTATCCAAGAGGGTACTTTATTAGATTTTTAGGATTCAAATGTTGTGACATAATCGAGCATACAGCATGCTTTCAGTAATTTTAAATGCCACTCCATCGATGCTTTAGTATTTTTATACATTCTTTAGATAATACCATAGACTGAAAAGTATTAAAAAAACAACTTCTATCCAAGTTCTATAAATTTTGAGTTTTTAAACAGACTCCCTTCTCTGGTGGTGTTCTCGTTCTTTTTTACTCCAAAACATCTGAAATAAAGTTTTCAGTCAAAATGCAGCAATTGCAATATGCAGTAGATGGCAGCACTTGACCACTCCGTCTTTTGAGAAAAACACGTCATAGATACAAATCTACTGTTTCTGGGCATTAGATAGCATTATTTAAGTTTCAGGAAATACCTTGTATCAGTTATTGAAGACTACATATTCAAATTCCAGCAATATACGTTGTATATGTATTGTTTATGTTAAAATTGAATTCAATATTCACCATTACATACTGTATGTGTACTACTGAAGGTTGATATTTGCCCCAGACCTTGAGAACTTGAAAGCACATAGTGATAAAAAAAAAAGAAGAAATTCACAGAAGTTTAGAAAAGCTCGTCATCGGTTATTAACAATGCTTTGTTCGGGCCTTTTCAAAGTGTCCAAAGCTAAATGTCTAAAATAATGCAATTATCATTTTATGAATTAAAGCATCCTGAAAATGTTGATTTGTATAAATATTTGAAAACCAGGGTTCTAGTAAAATAATCACCAAGTAATCAAACATAAGTATTGTCATTGTTTTATAATTAAAATTAAAACCATTTACATTCTTTCTTTATAGAGACAGAGGCTATATGATAAAGAGCTTGTAGGAAATGCTCAGAATATAACAGACGTGAATGCAGAATCCTACAACACACCATCTACAGAATTAATTTATGCCATCAATGATAGACCACCTTGGTATCTGTGTATACTGCTGGCACTTCAGGTTGGTACATCTACATTGAAAGTGGGTGAGAACTCTTCTGAATGATTGTTAGTTTTGTGAACAAAGAAAAATGTTGAAGATGTTTCTGAACTTCACTGGCTTTTTTGGTGATTCCACCCCTTCAAAAAGCTCATTTACTGATGAATCAAAAATTCTTTGTACTTTGCTGTACATCAGGACCTGGATCACCTGCTGGTGCCACTGTGGCTCCCAGAACTGAAGGATGTAGTTCCTGTGGCCACCAGCAGGTGTCTCCCAGTAGCCAGCTGATCCCAGTAATCAATCTCCATCTGATGCTGGCTGCTGAGAAGGTATATAACTCTTTCCCTAACTTCTATCATTAGCTCTGTGTTTTGCATGCATGCTTTATACCTGGTCATCATACTTCCCAACTTTTTGAGATGGAAGAGAGAGACACCTATTAGCAAAAGTATGTAGGCATAGGACACACCCCTACCATGGCCTCTTAAAGGAGAAATATACAAAAAAAAGGATCAGTAAATAAGTTCTTTTTTTTTAACCATTACTATTCCTTTATATTGGCTTTTGACATTTACCAATGCAGCAATTTAGAAATTGGATGAAAGGAAACACTTTTTGAAAGGCAAAAAGTGCATTTTATATACAATATATGATATACTATATAGATCAGACCAAAATGAGAGACAAATGAGGAGGAAAGAGGGACATTGTTCCAAAATCAGGGCCAGTCCCTCCAAATCAATTGGGAATTATGATGACCTTGGTCCTGACTTCTGCTGTAATTCTGTTTCAGCACATGCATCTTGTGCCCTGCTACTTCATATCTGCTACCCTTCCTGGTCCCAGTTTTGGACTCCTTCCCTACAGTGGTGTCACCTGGTGCGGTATAACCAGGGCTTTTTTTCTCAGAGAATAGGTGCTGGAACTCCCACCTTCTGAGTCACTTCTTGTCTCTGCCCCTACCCACCTCCGAGCAAAATCTCTTGGTTCCACACCCTACCCACCTCCCAGCACTGTCTCATTCAGAGAATACAAAGCCAAGTATGATTATGTCATGCTATGCTAGTAATTTGTATGGAAATTGGTAATAACAAGAAAAGCAGTACAATAGATTCCCTGCAGCCAGCAGCAATATACCCCCCCAGCAACAGTAGGCCCCCCCAGCAACATAGGACCCGTGCAACAAAATATCACCCCGGCAGCAAGACCAGATCTCCCAGCGGCCAGCATCAATAGACTCTCCAGCAGCCAGAAACAATAGACCCCTCCATTAACAGTAGATCCCTTCCAGCAGCAGTTGACCCCCCAGCAACATACCCCCCCCCCAGCAACAATAGATCCCCCACCAGCAACAATAGACCTCCCCAGCAACAATAGGCCACCACACAAAAACAGATCCCTTCCAGCAACAATAGATTCCCCAGCAGCCAGCATCAGTAGACCCTCCAGGACACCCCAGCACCCCTTGCCATTAGATATAGTCAGTGCTGGAGGTGCCGGAACTGCGTTCCCCCGCGTTCCCACTGAAAAAAAGCCCTGGGTATAACATGGTGTCACCCCCCCGCACACCACACACACACACACCTCACCCTGGGCTCGGGCCGGCGGTGGACACCAGGACACAACCCCCACCCCCACACACACACACACCTCACTCTGGGCTCGGGCCGGTGGTGGACACCAGAACACCCCCCCACACCTGTTCCGAAACTGGGCGCCGAGCGGCAGCTGGAGTCTGGAGAGGAGGGCAGCTTCACAGCGTGCAGCTGCCATGCCGTCCGGGCGGAGATTCTAGTAGTGTGTGTAGTGACATCATCATCATGTCTGCAGTGCAGTGTGAGATGTGACAGGCTGAGGCTCGCTGGCTCAGTAGGGTAGGGAGGAGGAAGAAGGAGGACACACTCACACAGTGACACACCAGGCGCGGCCGCAGCGCTGGAGGTACGTTGTTCCAGCCCAGCGGGCTGCGGGGTGAACGGGTCAGCTGAAAAAAAAAATACCAGGGCTTTCCTCACCGTTGGGAGGGTGTCACCCGGGTGCAGACCGCACCCCCCGCACCCCCCTAGCAACGCCTCTGCTTCCCTAGCCATCTCCAGTTCCTGTCTAATCCCGTTTATCTGTGTTTCCCATTTTGTACTGTATATACTGTATTATAGTTACTGTAGGTTGCGTGTTAGGAATTTTGTCACTTGGTTCATGTATATCTTCACTTTTGGATGTGTTTTACTGTTGGATAGGTTTTGTATCACTCTTAATAAATCTGACTTTAATCATACACGGTCTGATTTCAGTTTCCTAAGTACAGCTACACTGATCTTATCATCACTGCCCCTACTCTGTGCATGCATTCGGTATGCCCCTGCTCGGTGCATGCATTCGGTATCCCTTACACTGCAAATCTGATGTTTGGACTCAGAGAAATTGGCAAAGAACCTGAAGGGCAGCCATAAATGGTACAAGCCCAATACAGTGCTTGGATGAAGATCAGACTATTTAAGGCAAACCTAAGAGGCAATAAAGATTTCTTCCTACGTCTCAAACATACGCTGCCTCACACACATTTCCCAATTTATTTGAAAAATCTGTCATGCGGCTAATTTCTGCTGCCTGTCTTCACTAGGAAATCATTTTTCCATGTATGGAAACCAAAAGGCTGTCCATAGACAGACAGATCTCCTGGAGAATTCCTATCCTTACATAACTTAGACACCCTTCAATCCTTGTATTGTATTTTTAAAAGGCTATGCCCCTTTATCACCCCTAATTCCATTTACAAACAACTTTTTCTCTCCTGTAAGGTTCATTTTAGAGTTAGTTTAAAAACATGTTTTTTTTTCTTCTTCATCTAGTGGGAATATTTTGTTTGTTTTAGTCTTGTAAATTGTAAAAAAAAAAAATCTTTTTCAATAAAAAGTACTTTTTTTTCTCCTGTAAGTTTCATTTTAGGTAGTTTAAAAACCTGTCTGGCATGAGTATTCTAGATTACCTGATATTTTTAATAGAAGAAACAAATATTGTAGTTTACAATGTTGTATTTTACAGGCAGAGGGCAGTCATGCTTTATTGATCACAACATAGTGAACCACATTTTCTTATGTAACAGGTAAAGTAGAACTATAGGCAAAACTTTTTTTTTTTTTTCATTTTGGATAGAGCAAAGTGAGGGTTATAACCCATGTCAGATTTTTTTTTTTTTATTTTACCATCTGTGTCCTATTGCGGAGAGTTCCCCTCACTTCCTGTCCCATAGCCAAACAGGAAATAAGAGGAAATCCCTGCAAATTAAGGGCATTTCTTTGGGACCCCCAGGTCACCAGAACTAGTGTCCTCATTGGAAGATTTCCCCTCTATTACTTTTCTGGGGATATCCCAAATTTTGGGATTTTCTTTTACTTTCACTTTCAATGATAATGGTATACAGGCGAAATAGAGAGGGGAAATCTCCTTAACTAAGGCACAGACAGCAATAAAAACTGAAACGTGTTCTAATCCCTCTCCACTCCATCCAAAACTAAAAAAGTTTTGCCTTTAGTTATACTTTAAAATCTGAACAAAAGCTTAAAGCTTAAAAAAAAAGACACAAGTCCATCCAGTTCAACACACAGAGAAAAAAAACCCATTACATTGGACCAACAGAAGTAAGCATATTCTATAGTCCATACAAGGTGGAGAAGCAGGGTGGTGGCATCTCAATCCCCACCTCATCCAATCAGAGAATGCCTTGCATTTATAGAGAAAAATGCAAGAGATCCTCTGTGGTTACTATGTAGCAGGGAAGCTGCTCATCACAGGACCCAGAAGACAGTAGTAATCACTGTAGTAGTGGCGACTACTACAGTGGTTTCCACCTTTTCCAGGGATCCCATAGGTATGAAATATGCATACTTTCATTGTATACTTATCCAGTCAAGCTGGACTATTATAACCATGCAATAAAACCCATACCTGGAATTCAGCTTTAAGGTGAACCTGTCCGCCATTCTAAACGTTTATGTCCTAACTAAGAACAGATACCACAGGATTCCTGCTATTACCTTAATTAGCCAGAAGATAATCTTGTGTGTTCCTCTGTTAAATTAGCTTCACTTTATTTTTCCCCTTCCTGACCTCAGCACTAGGTCCTCCCATCTTCCATTCTCCTTTCTAATAAGAATGATTTTCCTGGAAACTCAGTGGAAAGTAAATGGGTAGAGAATGCCTAGTTTGAAGTCAAGCAAATAGTATCTACTTGAAACTAATTACAGAGGAGTCTTTGTGAAAATAGAGATTTTATGCTGTGAATATTTAAAAATGTCAAGATCACTTTGTAGAATAACTACAACGATTTGGGGACATTTTTTTTAAAACTAATTTTAAGTTCATACATGTTCAAACAAATGTCTAACATCTGTTTTTAATATAATATTCTTGTCTTGCAAAGAAACATTTAATACATGACATAGGATTCCTAGAGCACAATCGGTCAGCTAAAGAGACAGCACAGCAGAAGCACCCAGCTTTGTGACACATTTTGTCTGGCTGAAATATTTGATTTAGCTGTCCCATAAGGGATGAGTCACTGGAATTAGTCAATACCTTATGTATATAAATGTCATTAGGGATGAGCCAAACACCCTCCGGTTCGGTTCGCACCAGAACATCGCGAACAGGCAAAAAGTTCTAGCGAACATGCAAATCCTAATAAAGTCTATGGGACATATAAAAAATCAAAAGTGCTCATTTTAAAGGCTTATATGCAGGTTATTGCCGTAAAAGAAAAGTTTTTAAAACAATAGTTTTTTCTGGAGCAGTGATTTTAATAATGCTTAAAGTGAAGCATATCCGTGCGATATGTAGAACATGCCGCAGCAATAATGACATTTGTAAAGGTAAAAAATGTTATTGAAACTTGGTTGTGGCTGTAATGTATTGCCGAAAGAAAGAAAAACTGCGCTAGAAAACTACATATATAAAGCAGCAGCTATCAGTGAGGTAAACACAACATACAAATAGAAAAATAAAATAAAAAAGCTGCGCTTAAAAATGAAATAAAATTCATAAATATAATCTCTGTAAAATTAATAGGATTAGTGATTCTAAAAAGTCCAAATTATTAGTCCCAACTTTCCGAATATTAACCCTCAGTGATTGGGTAAAGCAAAATATATCCCCAACTGATAGATGGTATGCTTACCAGATTGTAAGCCAATCAAGCAGGTGGCTATAACCCAGCCTCGGCCTTGATGTAAACCAGTCACAGAAGGGTCTAACGACTTTCACTCATGATGGATGTGCGTTAAATCCACGAAAAATTATTTATACCCCCAAAAAATATAAAATAGCAACATAGCGTAATACTGACACATAAATTATTGTGACATATATAGATAGGAGTGACACTCACATTGTGAAAAAAATGTCCTATATTAAACACCCAGTGTTTTAAAATTGATGACCACAAACACCACACAAAGGGGCTCCTCACCAAATAGCAAATATTGAGTGCAAATCATCTAGGTATGTGAACCATCAACCAGTGTAGGAATCAATAAGAGCAGCAACACCACACGGAGAACCTGCTTACCAGATGATAAAATAGCAAGTGTGAATCCTGCAGATATGTGGAACATCAGCTTAACCTCTACCAGTGAAGGGATTAGTAAGTGCACCAACACCACACAAAGAGCCTGCTTACCAGATGCTAGACTCAAGAAGGCAATTGTCTTAACCACCAGATGGAAATCCAGCTAGATAAATAGAGGTTGTGGATGATCCATCCCCGCAGCCTCATCCGAAGGCTGCACGACTCACATGATGTAAATAGGACCAATCCCAAAAAGAATGGAACAATGCCAAATAGCGTGATAACGTATATACTGATTTATTTAAAAAAAGAATAACACTTACAAACAAATTTGTAAAAGAGCAATACAGAGGGTAAATTGAAGCCGGCCGGCAACAAACAAACTCCCGTCCTCCTCAATGGGGCACGTACCTCCCATGTAACGTATTGCCGGCTCCCGGCAATATAGATGAAAAATCAAGGAAAAAAAACAACGTAGGGTCCCCCCCCAGTCCATACCAGGCTCTTTGGGTGTAGTATGGATATTAAGGGGAACTCCACGCCAAAATTTTTTAAAAAATTGTCGTGGGATCCCCCCAAAATCTAATACCAGACCCTTATCTGAGCATACAGCCTGGAGGTCAGGATAGGGGGGGGCAAGCGAGCACCCCCCCATCTAAACCATACTAGGTCACATGCCCCAAAGCACCTTGTCCCCATGTTGATGGGGACAAGAGCCTCTTCCTGACAACCTTGGCCATTGGTTGTTGGGGTCTGCAGGTGAGGGGGCTTATCGGAATCTGGAAGGCCCTTTAACAAGGGGGCAACCAGATCCAGATCCCGTCCCCCCTATGTGAATGGGTAGGGGTACATTGTACCCCTACCCATTCACCAAAAAAAGTGTCAAAAAGTAAAAACCACAAGAGACAGTTTTTGACAATTCCTTTATTAAAAAATTTTAAAAAATAAAACCGTCCCACAATGTAAATCCCTCTTCAATCATGCCACCCGAAGGACCTGAAAAAAAAGAAAAAAAAAAGTAAACTCCACCTCCATGGGAGGCCTCCCAGCGACTGCTGTCTTTTGGCTTTGACAGCTCTTATATAGGCAAGGGCAGGGCCAATAGCTGACATAATGGATGACCACGCCCCCTCTGACATCACATGATGTCAGAAAGGGCGGGGTCACTTGGTTACGTCACTGGGTGTCCCTGCCCTTGCCCATATAACAGCTGTCAAAGCCAAGAGACAGCAGTCACCATGGAGGCCTAGCTTTTTTAAATTTTTTTTTCCGGGTCCATTGGGCGGTGTTATTGAAGATTGATGGACATCGTGGGACACTTTTTTTCCTTTTTTAATAAAGGAATTGTCTAAAACTGTCTCTTGTGGTTTTTACTTTTTGGCACTTTTTTGGTGAATGGGTAGGGGTACAATGTACCCGATACTCATTTACATTAGGTGGGCTGGGATCTGGGGGTCCCCTTGTTAAAGGAGGCTTCCAGATTCTGATAAGCCCCCACCTGCAGACCCTGACAACCAATGGCCATGGTTGTCAGGAAGAGGCTCTTGTCCCCATCAACATGGAGCCCCAAAGCACCCTCCCCATGTTGAGGGCAAGTGGCCTGATATGGTTCGGGGGGGGGGGCTTGCTCATCCCCCTTTTCCTGCTTGCTCGGATAAGGGTCTGGGGTGAATTTTGGGGGGCCCCACGCCATTTTTTTTTTACATTTTGGCATGGAGTTCCCCTTAAAACCCATGCCAGACCCAAAGAGCCTAGTATGGATTTTGGGGGGACCCCATGCTGTTTTTTTTTTTACATGGAGTTCCCCTTAAAATCTATACCAAACTCAAAGGGCCTGGTATAGATTTTGGGGGGGGACCCCCACGCAGTTTTTTTTCTTAATTATGTCATAGGGTTCCCCTTAACCACTTCAATACACTGTATTATATACTCTGCACTGCACTATATACCCTGCACTGTATTATATATACTACACTGACTGCACTATATATTCTCCACTGTATTATATATACTACACAGACTGCACTATATACGCTCCGCTGTATTATATATACTACACTGACTTTACTATATACTCTGAACTGTATTATATGTACTGCATGGACTGCACTATATATGCTGAACTGTATTATATATATATATATATATATATATATATATATATATATATATATTACACTGACTGCACTATATACTCTGAACTGTATTGTATATACCATACGGACTGAACTATATACTCTGCAATGTATTATATATACTATACGGACTGCACTATATACCCTGAACTGTATTATATATACTATACAGACTGCACTGTATATTCTGAACTGTATTATATATACTACACTGACTGCACCATATACTCTGAACTGTATTATATATACTATACAAACTGCACTATATACTCTGAACTGTATTATATATACTATATGGACTGAATTATATACTCTGCAATGTATTATATATACTATACGGACTGCACTATATACTCTGAACTATATTATATATACTATACAGACTGCACTGTATACTCTGAACTGTATTAAATATTCTACACTGACTGCATTATATATTTTGAACTGTATTATATATACTACATGGACTGCACTATATACTCTGAACTGTATTATATATACCAGGGGCGGATCCAGAGTCTTGTCTCAGGAGGGGCACCGCCAGAAAATATGTTTTTTTTGCGGGCAATTTATCGAGGAAATGGCTGGTGGTGGCACTTCAATCATCCTGGCACCATGGTTGTTATGGTGTCAGGATGATTGAAACGCATTATTTCTATTATTACATTGTAGTATAAAATGAAATGGTTCAACTCACCATAATGCAGAATCAGTAGGAGCCCTGAGTGTGCCACTGTCGCCTGCCACACGTTGCGAATTGTCACTTGCCTGCCACCAGATGCAGATTGTCACTTGCCACGTCACCTGCCATATGTTGCGGATCGTCACTTGCCATACATTGCAAATTGTCATTTGGTACATCACCTGCCACACGTTGTGGATTGTCACCTGCCACACCTTGTGGATTGTCACTTTGCCACGTAACCTGCCACACGTTGGGGATTGTCACTTTGCCACGTCACCTGCCACACGTTGTGGATTGTCACCTGCCACACCTTGTGGATTGTCACTTTGCCACATCACCTGCCACACGTTGCGGATTGTCACTTTGCCACGTCACCTGCCACACTTTGTGGATTGTCACTTTGCCACGTTACCTGCCACACATTGTGGATTGTCACTTGCCTGCCACCAGATGCAGATTGTCACTTTGCCACGTCACCTGCCACACCTTGCAGATTGTCACTTGCCTGCTAAGGTGGTGTTTGCTTGTCTCTTGCTATCCCAGAGTCAGGCAGCAGAGAGATAATGTAATCTCTCTGCTGCCCACGCTGCCTGCACAGACAGTGAGGGCGGAAGTTACTGCAGGGATGCAGGGCAGGCGCGGGGCAGTGAGAGATGATCTCATCTCTCTCCTCCTCCCCCCCAGCTAGCTGATTGGCCAGCTGTGCTCTCACACCGAGCCAGTTTTTCTCACACTCACCCGCCCACAAGCCGCCTACACGCTGACCGCCCGCAAACCGCGTCGCCCGGCCTGCTCGCTCTCTTACCCACCCGCTCGCGGAGACACCCGCTCTCTCACCTGCCCGGCAACACATTTCTCGGGGGTGGCAATTGCCCCGTTGCCCCCCCCTGGATCCGCCCCTGATATATAGTACCCTGACTGCACTATATACTCCAAACTATATTATATATATACTACACTAACGGCACTATATACTCTGAACTGTAATAATATATACTACACTGACTGACTGCACACTACACTACACTACCTGCCTAATCTCCATTCATTCACTATATATGGCCGCCATGTAAGCAGCAGCCTTATATAGTGTGGGTCGTGCACTTAGCCCCTGAGCCATGATTGGCCAAAGGCACCCTGCCTTTGGCCAATCATGGCTCTCACAGCACATCACGCTGTGATTGGCCAAAGCATGCAGGTCAGGTGCATGCTTTGGCCAATCAGCAGCCATCAATGCACTGCAATCTCGCAGTGCATTATGGGGCACTCCGCGGTGGTCAAATTTGCCGTGAACGCCTCATATGTTCGTTTGTTCTATGAGTACGTGGACACGAACACCCAGACCATCCCTAAATGTCACATTGAGCTATTGGAGTGTGTAAACAACAAGTAGAACAAATTATATGAAAAAAGGCTAAGAACCTCACACGCTGGGTAAAAAAAACTCAAAATATAAAAGCATTTCATATCTTTGTGGCCAAAAAAAAAAACAAATCTAAGAATTAAACATGGATTTTTAGTTATGATTATCAAATTAAATAAATACATACATAAAGTACAAAACCATGCATAATCCTTTAATTAACTTACATCAGGCTTGTGTCATGTACAAAAACTTAGCAGTGGGCTATGTATTTATATAGGACACCACAATGTTTCTTCTCATTAATAATTGTTTTACCTATTGTACCTACAACATCCATTGTTCTTAGCAAATACAAAAATGCTTCTTGCAGGGCCTTTAATTATGATGCATGCTAATTGTAACATTTTTTTTGCATCATACAGTAAAGCGGAGAAATTAATATTTCTTGGTGAAGATTCTGCATGCATAGACAGATGCATGACATGTAAATTTGCAGGCAAATACCACCTATACTAGACTACATAATGTCCATTTTCTAGACATATAATTACATCAAAGGGTCTTCCAGTAAATTTTACCTTCACTTGTAAATTCCAAAACGTCAATGATCCCCCGCCCCATCGGCATTGTGGTCAGAGGTTTCCTTAGGCTCTTAATCAGACTATAAAATATTCCTGTAAACTGCATTTCTGTCACATTCAGACTTTAGACTTCTGGAAAATGAATTCCCACATGGTTTGTGAATGTCCCATGAACCATTAGGTCAGACACTGTATATTTTGTAAAGCAGTTACTTCTAATCAATGCATGTCATTGTGCGTCAATATATGTCCATTCTTGCTTGTGTAAAGCTATTAATTCTGGCTTCAATAAAGATTGACCTTCATCTGTCTAGTAGTCTATTTTGTGAAAATCGTCTAAGTGCACGTATATGTCAAAAAAGCCCCAGGCACATTTATTTCAAGGTTGGTTCTTCCTCAGCAGGGTAGATAAAGTATGGGTGCCAGTCACATTGTAAATGAATTTTCAACACATGTGTAGCGCTGCCCTCTTGAGGGTCGCAAGATAAATCAGTACCCCTCCGGTTGCCCTGACCCTGTGAGTCCACTACCTCTGACATCCTGGGTTCCAACATTTTTTCCCACTAAATAACAGCAGCAATAAGGAAATAAACCAGAATTGGTTGAATCAGAAATTGTTTACTCAATGAGATGAATGGAAAAAAAATCAAAGAGTCAACTTGAGCTTACACTTCAAAATGTTGTCTACCAAAGAATGTTATTCATAGAAAAACAACTATCACCTCTAAGATTCAAACATTTGTAGCAAAGTTCCGGGTCCCTTTAGGCCTCATAGTGACCTCCAGAGTTATGGAGAGCTGACATCCCTCAATGTAGAATGGGTTATAAGGCATGATGGGTGTAATGCAAGATGAAATGGTGGGCACCAGACACTTTTTGAATGCAAAGAGATTTATTGTCTCTTGAACAGAACTGTTGCAGAGAAGGTTAGGGCCAGGACACCCTTAGGTAGATACAAAAGAATTGGCAGACTCCGAGACTTCGATAGGCAGATGGCCGGACACCACTTCTGTATAGGTAGGACCTCTGTCTCCTATGGCAACAATTTTGTAGATGTTACTAACGGTAGTTGTATTCAAATATTGGCAACACAAACAGTTCTCTTTACTCCACAGTCACTCACTAGAGATCTTCATTCAGTGACCTCCCAGTCTTTCACTAGACTTCGGATCCACTAGCCACTGGATCCCCTGAGCTCTTCCACTTTTAGCACTCAGTATCTTCCTCAAGCATCACTCCTGCTTTGCTGCTGGGTTCCTGGCTTGGCACTCACAGATACTATTCAAGCTTCACCCCTGCTGACACGTTAGGTCCCTGGCTTGTCACTCACTGATGCTCCGCAAGCATCACCTCTGCTGTCCCACTGGGACCCTGACTTGGCACTTGCTGAAATTTTCCCACTTCTTCACCGTCCCCGGGTGGCGAGAAGTCTGCTCTGGTACTGGCCTCAGTTTACTCACTGTGGTCCCCAGCAACAAGGTGGATAGTGGCGACAGCTTTCCCTCTTCCTAAACATCAGGGTGCTACACATTCAACAGTGAACACTATAATTTCTTTGCCCAGATAAGTGCATATAATGTCTATGTGAATAGGCTATAGGAGAGAAGAGGAATGACTCTTATGAGTGTCGGACCCCTCTCTTCTGCTTCTTCACACATAAATGGAAAAACACAGTAGATAAACAAGTACAATTTTAGCAAACAGGAACTGTATTACAATTCAACCCGCTCTTACAGAGAGTTCTTGGTAAACTGAGCTTTAAATGCTTCAGCAAAACAAATCCCTGAAGTAGGGATGGAGGTGAAGGTAGTCCTGTGTAGCTGTGTGGCAATCTTGTTAATCTTCAGCTAGCTCTTAGGTGTTTAATTGCATGCAAGAAATATTGAATGGTAAAGTAAAATAGCTGATCCAATAGATGGTGTATAACCAACAGACAATATTCATGTGCAACTCAAAACTGTAAATGGACTCACGCTGATCATTGACTTAAGATGTTAAAATTCTGTGGAACTACAAGCAACAGCTGAACAATGGATGGCAAAGATGTCTGTATATAGTTTCTATGATATGCTGGAACAGATCCTTGAACTAAAGATGGTAATGAGTGCAGGAGACAATAATGTCTATATGCAGTGTCTATAAGACTGGGCTATCACCCGCTCGCCACACTGGAACAGGAGATGATGATGATGAGGATGATGATAATGATCTCTCAGGAATGTGGCTCAAGGGATGACATTCAACCTCCACCGCACCGCACCACGGCTCACGCAAATCCGATATCTCTGCAAGATGGATGGAACAGGAGTGGCCTCCGGGCTGCCGCCGGTAAGTGAAGGGGAACTGTCCGCAGATGTCCTTCCAGATATCCGGTGGGTAACTCCACCAGGGCAGGCCACAATCCAGCTGCAGCTCACCCTGTAACAGATTCCCTGCATGCAGATCCACGCCGGTGCCAAGAGAGCATGTCAGGCCTCAAGCCTTCCCTCTTATAGTCCCTCCCAGCTGTTTGCTCTTCTCCATCAGCCAGATGGTAGTTGTAGTTTCACATAATACAGCCAGAGGGCGAATCCTATCCATATGGACTACATGTCCCAAGATGCTTTGCTCTGTCTTGTCTCTGATTAAGAAAGTAACAGGACATCCCTCACTGGAACACAGGGAAAAAGCTCCCCCTAAAACAATGCCACACAGTGTCTTCTGATTGCAGGAATAGGTAGGTATTCAGCTCCTGTCTACACATGTATTGTTGCAGATGACATTTAGGTGGGAAGAAGGGTGGGGTAACACAGGATACCTATTACACACTGCTAAATACAGACTGCAGTCTTCTGTGCAACTTTCTAATCTCTTTGTACATATATGGGTGGCACAGTGGTGTAGTGGGTAGCACTCTTGCCTAGCAGTAAAACAGGGTCACTGGTTCAAATCCCAACCATGACACTACCTGACTGGAGTTTGCATGTTCTCCCTGTGCCTGCGTGGGTTTCCTCCCACACTCCAAAGACATGCTGGTAGGTTAATTGGCTTCTGTCTAAATTGCCCCTAGTATATGAATGTGAGTTAGGGACCTTAGATTGTAAGCTCCTTGAGGGTAGGGACGGATGTGAATGTACAATATATATGTAAAGCTCTGCATAAATTAACAGCGCTATATAAATACCTTAAATAATAATATAGGGGTTCATTTATTAAAACTGGAGACTGCAAAATCTGGTGCAGCACTGCATAGAAACCATCAGCTTCCATATTTTTTGTTAAATTTTTATGGAACAAGCTGAAGTTAGAAGCTGATTGGCTACCATGCACAGCTGCACGAGATTTTGCATTCTCCAGTTTTGGTACATAAACCCCATAAGCTATGCTGACTAAAACACTCAGGACTTACTTTTCTTAGAGGTTCTAGTGATGTCTTGATAATACACTCCTAAGGCAGGAGAGCTGAGAAGATACATTAGTCAGTCACTTACCAACTCCAAGGTGGGGGACAGCTAATGTGCTTTGCTCAAGGCTGATGAATGCACTTTCAGCAAGCAAGCACCTTACAGACCTTCCAGAAGGGGGCATGCTGCAGAATAGACAGATTCACAAAATCTTCCTAAGCCCAGTAGAGAAAGACTGTAGCAGGGTGTGTGCCAACAATTTAGCATCTCACTAGCTCACACTACCAGGTCCAAACCCACCCCTGATGATTGTATGGGTTGTTAAACATTCATATAATGCACATTGTAATCGCTTCAATCAGAGCTTACTAGAGCACGTAAAACAGTATTTGGCGGAAGCAGTAACAACCCATGCGTAGGCAGACTCACTAGAAGGAAACAGGCTACAACCTGACTGCTTCTTTCAGAACACACTAACACATAGCTCCCAACTTTCCCTGATTTCAAGGGACTGTCCCTGATTTGGAGCAATGTCCCTCTTCCCCCCTCATTTGTCCCTCATTTTGGTCTGATCTATATAGATGTATATAAAATGCACTTTTTATCTTTCAAAAAGTGTCTCCCAGTGCTAAACATTTCATCTAATTTCTAAATTGCTGCATTTGTCAATTTTAAAAGCCAATATAAATGAATAGTAGTGTTAAAAAAAGCCCTTGTGGATATAATTAACCTTTCTTTTGGTTAATTCTCCTTTAAGGGGGTGTGGCAGGGGTGTATGCTATGTCTACATATCTTTGCCAGTAGGTGTCCCTCATTCCCATCTCAAAATGTTTGGAGGTATGATAACATATAAAAGTAACCTTTGTAAAATGACCATATATATGCATTTGTTTTTGTTTTTATGTTATTAATGGCCAGTTTGAGCTTTCAGAAATCTCTTGGTGGGACTGCAGTCTTTTGCTAGTCATTCTGTTTCTGCAATCTCCCTCTTTTAGGAGCATATTGTGATGAACCTGGTAGATAGCAAAAGGAATGGCGCAATAATTTGAATGACCTTTATTATGTGTAATTGTGCGGTGTGAACAGCATAGGTTATGTGTGAAATGTAATCTTTTAACTTGCTTGTTAAAGGTATAACGTTAAGATAATGTATATACTGTCTAGGTACAGGTATGTTTCTTTTGTACTAACTGCCTCGAGATGCCAACCACAGAAATTACTAACTTACAATAGTATACCCAGAAGATGAGATTACAGACATACGTGACTTTATATATGCTATTGCCCTTATGAATAAGACAAATGCGTTGTGCATTCTACCTATATCACAGTATAGTCCCATTCTTCATATTAAACCTTCAGGCATTTTACTGCATTGTAAAATTTATACATCAGACTGAGCAGCAGGTTTATGCATAGACTGCCCCAAGGCCATCTGTTTTATGTCTTTCTGCCTGGAGTCCTGTTGCTCTGATGTGACACATAGTTTCAGGGAAAAGTTTGGGAACCTTTACAATTACCTGGAAGTCTGCATGCATAGCCCCTAAAAGTGTTCTGATCTGCATCTAAATCATAACAATAAATTTAACACTCAAACAACTTACTTTACATGTTCATGGCATTATACAGCAAATATTTGCTGTATAATGGAGGTCTAATGGAGGTCCTCAATGGAAAAAGCGGACTTCTAGGATAATAGCAATCTGAAAGAGGGTAACCATATTCATGTTCCAATCGATGAGATAAAATTAGAGGTGTAGTTCCAAGGTGTTCTGCCTTATTACAATGTCATGTAAGGTTTAGCTACTAACAGAATATGTGTCACGTTACTACTTACAGTGAGCCCACAGGCGAGCAGGTGACACGGGCTACCCCAGGGCGTGGAGTCTAAGGGTTAGCCGGTATTCTGCCAGGGACCTCCTCATGAGGGTTGGGGCTTAGCTGCTTGCTGACCCCAGGTCACGACCCCCGGGTTCACCCTGCTCGCTAGGGAAGTACAAGAAGACTCTGTCAGACAAGGATGGATGGATGAAGCAAAAGAGAGCCGGATAGCGAGCCAAGGTCAGGGCGGGCTGTAGACAACATAATTAGAACAAGCCGAGTCGGTACACAAGAGATCGGGTCACGAGAGGTCAGGTTAAAGCAGGTTACAAGCAGGGAGCTCAGAAACAAGCGTTGCTCATGCAACCAGAAAGTGGTCTGAGATGGATTTAAATAGAGAAGCACATGAGGGGCTGGACAGGAAGTAGCAGGAAGGAATTATATATTAAGCAACAGGTGAGGCCAGCGACACGCATAGCTGCAGAGTGCAGTATGACAGACATAGCCGAGAGAGAGACTTTTGGAGGGGACTGAATGCTAGCCTCTTGTCGATCGATTGTGGGCCCTGGCATTTGGGGGAACGGTGCTCTTTGTGAGCTGTATGCCTGGGGACCCTTGAGGTGGTATCACTGTGGATTCGGGTCCTGGTCCCCCAGGAGACAAAGACTCTGGGGACCCTGGATTTGCCATATTAGAAATAGTGGCTGATTTATAATGCTGGGACAAATACTGTTAGGAGATGCTGATGTCAATTTCAACCACCTGTCTGTCTGTTGCCTGCTAGAATGTGTATTGTAAATAAGTCTCTAGTATGGGATCTAAGAGTCATTAGATCCCCATTGTTGTTTGTGTTAATTAACTCTGCTATTGTGATAATGTTGATTGGGTTTTCTGAGCTACAAGACGGTAGGTCTGGCCTAAAAGTCATGTCTGAGTCATCTAGGCTGTCTAAAGGGATTAGTTAATTAGCCCATGTTAATTAGGTTTCTGGTCACAGGTGTATGTTCAGAGTAATATGAGCAGGAGGTATACACCTCCTCTTTTACTGTATAAAAGAGCCTGTATTTTTCAATAAAAGAGATTCCTGTTTGAACTTACATACAGCCTGCCTGGTGTTTGTTCTGAGCTACACAACTGGATTAGAACGGCACATAGCTGTAGTTCTAGTCCTGGAGCATCGGATGACCGAACCATCAGATGTTGCGATCTGCAATCTGATTCTATAGAGCAGAGGAGTGTCGGGAGAGTGGAACCGAGTGAGCAGGGGCTCGTTACATTGGTTGGCAGCCGTGGGATTTGCTCTCCAGTTACTGGGACACTCCAAACCAGCCTGCAGGAGAGCCACGCTGAAAGACTTACTTGAGAGCCGTGGAGGGAATGGTGGGATCGTGCTTCCTTGCCGTGAACACATCCAAACCATCACCTGGATCCAAGGTCCAGATAGCAGGAGAGGAGAGGTACAGATACCAGCCACCATGGAAGAGGAATTCAGAAGGAGGTTGCGAGAGATGCAGATACAGCACAGAGGACCAGTATCAGAGCAGGTCTTGCTAGGATGGTTTGATTCTATCCGCTGCGATCTCTGGAAGGAAGCGCTAGCCCGTGAGCAGCGAAACCAGGGAAAAGTTCTCCCCTCCATCCATGTAAGGTACTGGTTGCAGTATGAAGTGTGAATGCTGTTATTGGGGGAACAGCCGAACCAGGAGTGGACAGCCGAGTTAAGCAGGCTGATCTGGGCAGAAATGCGGTTGGATGAGAGCTACAGAGCCCTCCAGTGGTAAGTAGCCCAAGTGTGCCCGTGGACAGCGGATGACAGCCCCATGGAAGGCTTTGACTATGATGGCCTGGGATTGTTATACTGAAGGCTGTCCAGGGACCCCGACTTTGGGAGTGATCGGGAGTGGGGTTTGGAGGAAATAATGGAGCACCGAGAGCGAAGACTGAATGTCTCGGAAGTGCACTGGGCACAGGAAGATTTGGAGTTTCTGGCCGTTCAGGAATGGGAGCTCGAGCTGGCCTACAGACAGCTGCTAGACTCTGCTCAGCAGCAGGGTGGGGTTCCCTTTGCCTGGGACTATTAGGAAATACCAGTTGACATCTCTGAAATCCTGGCTGAAGAGTTGACAATGTGGCAGAGTAACAGTGTGCTTTGCCAACCTGCCCCAGCAGCTATGGACGCAGAGGTCTTATGGCGGATGCAGCAAGTGCTGACTGACCTTGATGAACCTGTTTCTGCATTGGATGATCTTGGATGGAGGAATATGCCTGTCCAGCAGAATGCCAGAGAATCGGCAGTGGAAAATCTGGAGATCGCTATCCCCAAAGCTGAAGTGCTGACAACGGGGCAGAGCTCTGCTAACCTCTGCCCAGCACTGACAGCATCTTCTGGGTTCCACGGACAGGAGATGGTGAACCTTTATCCCCAGACACCAGTTGCAGAGACAGGGGATTTGATAGACTTTTCTACTGAGAAAGAACAACCTGGTGAGCCTCCAGCAGAAGAAGAGCTGTTATTAGGGCTAAAACTTCACTGTGCTCTGCCCAGCACCAACAGAAGTATGTGTGAAGTTACAAGGAACTTCCCCAGCTGAAGCGCTGGCAACCGGACAGAGGATCCAAGATCTCTGCCCTACACCTGCGGCGGTTCTGGAGGCTCACGGTGAGAAGGTGGTGGTCACTTCCCAGCAGCAGATCAGGATACAGGGGGAGAAAGGAGAGGAGGTGTTCGTCGTCCCTCCCCAACAGTTGGCCAGGGTGGTGGAGGTGGTCTTTCCTCCCCAGCAAAGATCCGTGCACCTGGGAGACAGTACCACAGACATATCGTCCCAACATCCAGATGAGGGAATGGAAAAGGAAGCAGCCGGCTCACCTCCCCAATGGCAGCTACACAGTTTGGGAGTGGAGGAAGCCAGCCTCCTGCCCCAACAGTTAGCCGGAGCAGATGGTTTGGGGTTTCCAGCAGAAGGGCTGGCAACAGGGCCAAATACTGCTGGACTCTGCCCTCAACTAACAGAGGATGGATTTCCTGTGAAGGTGGATGGGACTTCAGTCTCCACCTGTATACCCCAGGGATGCTGGGCAGTCAGCCCAGATCCCCAACAGCATGACGGAGTGAGCCCAGACACCCTATCTTCTCTCCAGCGGCAGAAAGGACTCCAGGGAGAAGGGCCAGTCCAGGCCTCTCCCCAGCGGCAGATATGTTCTCTGAGAGAGGCAGAGGTTGGCTGGGTGAGTAATGCTTTGTTTGGAACAATTTGTTTGGGGTACTGTGTGGGTACAGGCATTAGAGGACTGGAACTACTGACTAACTTCGGAGTCAACCCGTCTGGGGCCTCCTCCTGTGTTAGTCTCCTGCCGAAAGGGGAGAAATGTGACAGACCTAGCCGGGAGAGAAACTTTTGGAGGGGACTAAATGCTAGCCTCTTGCATTGGAGTGATGGTTTAAGGCAAACTCTGCTCAGGGCAAAAGGTCCACCTAGTCATCTTGGTGGGCTGAGATGAAGGCATGGGGAAAACGTTCTACATTTTGATAGACACGTTCCATTTGTCCATTGGACTGGGGATGAAAGGCAGATGAAAAATCCAATTTAATCCCAAAGGAGCTGGTCAAGGATCTCCAAAACCGAGAAGTAAATTGAACTCCTCTGTCAGAGACTATATGTGAAGGTATCCCATGAAGATGAAAGATCTCCTTAATGAAAGTTGTGGCAAGACTGGGAGCAGAAGGTAGGCTTGGGAGAGGAATCCGGTGACATCCAACACTACCCAGATGACTGTAGAACCTGTTGAGGGGGGCAGATCCGAGATAAATCCATGGAAATACAACGCCAAGGTATATCGGGAACTGGTAAGGGCAGAAGCAACCCAGCTGGGGCGGACGTGGAAGACTTGGATAGTACACAAACCATACAAGCTTGAACATACTCTTTGACATCCTTACGAAGAGAGGGCCACCAGTATGGATGCTGAAGAAGGTCACAAGTACGAGGTATACCAGGATGTCCAGAGAACTTAGAGTCATGTGCCCAGGCAAGGAGTTTGGGACGAAGTGAGGGAACTACAAAAGTTTTACCTGGAGGAGGCTGTGTAGACCGGAGCTGAGTAGTGGCTAGAATACGATGCGGAGGGATGATGGGACCAGGATCTAGGTGATTCTCAGAATCGTTGACATCAAACGACCTGGATAAGGCATCGGCTCGAAGGTTTTTGGCACCTGGATGAAAGGTAATGTTGAAGTTGAAGTGGGCAAAAAAGAGGGCCCACCGAGCTTGACGTGGGTTCAAGCGTTTTGCGGATTGTAAATACTGCAGATTATTATGATCATTATAGATGGTAATATAATGGGGAGAACCCTCTAGAAGATGTCGCCATTCTTGAAGAGCTAGTTTAATAGCCAGTAGTTCACGGTCCCCAATGGTATAGTTCTTTTCTGCATCAGAAAACTTCTTGAAAAAGAATCCGCAAGGCTGAGACTTGCCCTTCTGAGCTTGGAGTAGGACAGCACCGACTCCTACTGAAGAGGCATCAACCTCCATAGAAAAGGGTTTGTAATGTCCGGACATAGGAGAATTGGGGCGGAGAGAAAGGCTGCCTTGAGTTTGTGGAAAGCATCAATGGCTTCAGGGGACCAGAGCCGGGTATTGACACCCTTGCAAATGAGAGATGTAGTAGGGGCCATCAAGGTGGAGTAGTTCCAAATGAATTGGCGATAGTAATTGCTGAAGCCCAAAAAGCGTTGGGTGGCTTTAAGACCAGAGGGCTGGGGCCACTCAGAGATAGCACAAAGTTTGGCTGGATCCATGAGGAGGCCTTGTGACAAGATTATGTAGCCCAGAAATGGAACTTGTTCAAATAGACATTTCTCCAATTTTGCATATAGACAATTGTCCCGTAGATGCTGTAGCACAGCTTTCACATGGAGACGATGGGTAGGTAAGGTGAGAAAATAAGAATATCATCCAGATATAGAATAACACAGACGTACAGATCTCATTAACCAAATTTTGGAAGACAGTTGGGGCATTGCTTAAGCCAAAGGGCATCACAAGATATTCATAATGTCCATCCCTGGTGTTAAAGGCGGTCTTCCACTTGTCTCCTTCCCGGATTCTTATTAAATTGTAGGCCCCTCTAAGATCCATAGAAACCATACACTAAAAATGACAATGCAAAGTATTTGGTATCTTATTGCAGCAGCGCTGTGTGTCAAAAGGCCTCCTGAACACGTTTTTAATAGGAAAATTGCAGTAGAAGAGGAGATCTATGATAGCTTCAGTAGTAGAAGTGGGGAGCTTCTTCCACCCAAAACAATCACCACGTGAGGGGGAGTAAACCCCAATGGGAATACATTCACCAGAAATCCAGCATACAAGAGCCTTTTTGATAGTATTAGTAGTTCTCCACCTCCTCTATACGGCCACCAGATGTCAGTAATACTCTCGGTTGTTGCAACATAACATACATACATATATACATACATTTCTTTTTGTGTTAACTTCACCTCAGAAAGATTAAAAATACCCCCTATTCTGATCCCCTTCTTCTTTTTTTGGATTCTAGAGTCCCAGTGTCTACTTTTTTTGGGAATGCGTGCTGAGGGCGGTCTTTCGCCTGTTGTAAATGTTGTTCCTTCCAATAGGGGATTTTGTGATGGTCCAGGGGCTGTGGACCCCTGTGTTGAGTTAAGGGTTGTGGGACCCTGTGCTGAAGTGGGGGTTGGGAGTGCGGTGGGGGCCTTCCTCTGCGTGAAGGCTGACCCCGTCCCTTTCGTTGGGCACCCCTCCCCCTCCCTAAAAAAGGCCAGGATTGGGGGTGGTTAATATAATTTCCCTGATTACCTTGATGTTCTTGTAACGGCTGAAATCTATTGTGTACAGGGATATCAAAAGTATCTGATTGATAATATCCCTTTTGATTATGTCCCTTTTGCTTATCCCTCCTCATTGGCCCTCTCCATTTACTCCCTCCTCTTTGAATAGGAGTAGAAAACCTAGCAGGAGAATATGCTTGTATACTATCCTCCACATAGTAATTATCATATATATATTGGTTAGTGGAGAGAGGGTTGTATCATTTCACACACAATAGTACTGAGGTTGGTTGCCCAGTACGTAAGCAATTTATGTTGTCCAGGATGCATTATAGCAGACTAGGTATATGCATAAAGATGGGATAAACTGGCTGGTAGGATGTTTTACATATCTCATTATGAAATTATATACTCTCTGATGAGTTTTATATTGAATTGTACCCACGTTATTGATATCTGTATTTTTATAATGCATGTATGGTAGAATCGTGCAATATGTATACAGGTCATCTTCCTTTAGTGTCCGGTCGGTGCTAACTCAGGGCCGTCTTGGCGTATTTGGATAGACAGGGGTTTTCGTGATCGTTTCCCCACTGCTGACAGTGTCCCTTAATACAGAGATGAGTGTAACGGTTATCTATCAGTAAGTCTTTCCGGATTGGCAACTGAGTTAGTCACTCATATAAATACCGGCCTTTCATATGGTAGATTACGCCCTCAGACGACGTCCGGAAGTGACGAAACACATCAGGGACGTATTCTACGTTCCACGGACCAGAGAGGAACCAGGAAGCGTGTCGTTTTTGCTACACACAGCGAACGCTCTTGAGGACTTCCCGGGAGCCGTGGAAATTAACAGGTACAGTGCACTTTATACATTGCTCTATTTAATATATTCTCTGGTACGCATATCATAAGAAAGGGGGGGCATGTTTGAATGTTTGGTTGAATAAAACAATTTTAGCAATATCACACTATGTGGACATTCTATTCCTCCTATATGTTATGTTGCAACAACCGAGAGTATTACTGACATCTGGTGGCCGTATAGAGGAGGTAGAGAACTACTAATAATATCAAAAAGGCTCTGGTATGCTGGATTTCTGGTGAGTGTATTCCCATTGGGGTTTACTCCCCTTCACGTGGTGATTGTTTTGGGTGGAAGAAGCTCCCCACTTCTACAGAACACAGCTACTGAAGCTATCATAGATCTCCTCTTCTACTGCAATTTTCCTATTAAAAACGTGTTCAGGAGGCCTTTTGACACACAGCGCTGCTGCAATAAGATACCAAAGACTTTGCATTGTCATTTTTAGTGTATGGTTTTTATTGCCATATATATATATATATATATATATATATATATATATATATATATATATATATTCTAAACATTTAAGTAGCTGCTTTATTTATTCATTTAATATACTACAATTTATAACGTTGTTGATTTGGTCCTGGCGCGGAGTGATATGTAGTTAGGCGGACAATTCTCATATCCTTTGCACACCCTCTAAGATCCAATTTGGTAAAAACATGAGAACCTCGCAGTCTGTCAAAGAGTTCCGGAATTAAAGGAAGAGGGTATTGGTTCTTCACGGTGATGGTGTTAAGACCCCTGTAGTCGATGCATGGACAGAGAGAACCATCTTTTTTCCGTACAAAGAAAAATCCGGCTCCGGCAGGTGAGTTGGATTACCTGATGAAACCCTTTTGCAGATTTTCCTGAATGTATTCAGACATGGCTTGTGTCTCTGGGATAGATAGAGGGTAGTCTTGGCCTCGGGGGGGAGGAGAGGTCCCTGGTAAAAGATCAATGGAGCAGTCATAGTGTCTGAGAGAAGGAAGGAGATCAGCAGACTTTTTGCAGAAAACATCTCAGAAGGACAGATATTGGGAAGGCAACATGGGAGTTGTGGAGGTCTCAGCCAGAGGAATGGAAGGAGGTGATAGTACCTTGGAAATACATTGTTGCTGACACTGAGGACCCCAAGCCAATACTTGTCCAGAGTTCCAGTCAAGATGTGTTTCTGCAACCATGGAAGACCCAGGATGATGGGACTGGAGGACTTAGGTAGAATTAGGAAAGAGATTTCCTCCTCATGCAAAACCCCAATGTGTAACATAATAAGAGGGGTTTTAAACTGGATGGGGCTCATTGGCAAGAAGGAGCCATCTACTGCGGTCACGGAGAGGGGTATAGCCAAGGCAACAAAGGCAATGCCTAACTCGGAAGCCAAAGATTGTTCAATTAAATTCCCGGCAGCTCCAGAGTCCACCTATGCAGAAAGTTGATAGGCATTTAGAGCCTAGTGGATAGCCATTGGACGGGTGAAACAAGGGAAGCAGACAAAATTAAAGGATCAGTCTAGATTACCACCCTCTGAGTGACCTAGACGCTGGAGTCTTGGGCGGACTAGACAGGAGTTCAAAAGATGTCTTTTATCGCTACAATAAAGGCACAAGCCCAACCCCTCGTTCCTCTGGAGTGAGGCGAGTTCACCCAAGCTGCATAGGTTCTTCCAACGTGTGAGAGGTTGAAGACGGAGAGGATTCCAAAGGTCTTTGGACTACCTGTGCTGGACGGCCAGCAGGGGGATGACTGGATCTGGATTTCTCCAGGGCCCGCTCCTGAAAGCGAATGTCTATTTGAATGCTCAATGCGATTAAATCATCCAATGTGGTAGGAATGGTGCGTCCAGCGAGTTCATCCTTTACACACTCAGATAGGCCTTTCCAGAAGGTAGCAGTAAGGGGCTCATTATTCCATTTGAGTTCAGTGGCCAGCGTATGGAATTGAACTGCGTATTGGCCGACTGTCATTCCATGCTGACGAAGACGAAGGAGGGCCCCAGCAGCAGAAAACACTCTGGCGGACTCATCAAAAGTTTTCCAGATTGCATCTAAAAAGGACTGGAGGTCGGAGGTGATAGAATCGTGTGATTCCCAGAGTGGGGAGGCCCAAGCTAGAGCATCACCGGCAAGGAGAGAGCTGATATATGCGACTTTGGTGCGATTAGTTGGAAAATGATGGCTGGAAAGTTCAAAGTGGATGGAACACTGATTAATGAAGCCGCGACAAGCCTTAGGGTCGCCAGAAAAACAAGGTGGCGGTGGCAGATGCAAGCAGGCATAGCCAGGTGTAGCAGGTAACACGGGAGCAGCTGAAGCAGAAGCAGGAACAGGAGGAGCTGAAGTTGTAGCGAATTGCAGACGATACAGACGGGAGGCAAGATCCTGTAGAACCAACATTATTTGCTCTTGATTTGCTTGCTGGGAGTTAAGTCTCTGAACTAGATGTTGCTTTTGATCCTCGGTCAGTGGCCGACTCTCAGAGGAGCTCATGTCTTGAGCAAACTGTCGAGGGTAATACTTACAGTGAGCCCACAGGCAAGCAGGTGATACGGGGTTCCCAGGGCGTGGAGTCTAAGGGCCAGCCGGTATTCTGCCAGGGACCCCCTCATGAGGGTTTGGGCTTAGCTGCATGCTGACCCCAGGTCATGACCCCTGGGTTCACCCTGCTCGCTAGGGAAGTACCAGAAGACTCTGTCAGGCAAGGATGGATGGAAGAAGCAAAGGAGAGCCGGATAGCGAGCCAAGGTCAGGGCGGGCTGCAAACAACGTAATTAGAAGAAGCCGAGTCGGTACACAAGAGATCAGTTCACGAGAGGTCAGGTTAAAGCAGGTTACAAGCGGGGAGCTCAGAAACAAGCGTTGCTCAAGCAACCAGAAAGTGGTCTGAGATGGATTTAAATAGAGAAGCACATAAGGGGCTGGACAATAGCATAACCTTTCCATTTAATAAGAAATTGAATAGTTTTGTTTTACATCCATTTCTACTATCTCATTATTTTGACATTTTCTATTATAGATACCCCCAAAACTATGCATCTGCTCCTGACGAGTGGTAACGTAACCACGAAACACGTAGAGCTTTTCCATGATGCTACGTCACAGTTTTTATGTCTAATATTTATCATATCACAGTTTACTATAATGAACCAATTCCTCATCGCTATTATGCCTATATGCTACCATTACAATTGCAGTCTACATACCCTAGCCACTTGACGACCGCCTCACGCCGATTTACGTCGGCAAGGTGGCACGGACAGGCAAAATCACGTACATATACGTGATTTGCCTTCCGCGGGTGGGGGGTCCGATTGGACCCCCCCCGGTGCCCGAGGCGGTCGTCTTTTGTCCCACGGCGATCGGAGATGAGGGGGAGGCCATCCGTTCGTGGCCCCCCCCTCGCGATCGCCGCCGGCCAATCACATCATTCCTTTGCTGCTGTATGCTAAACAGCAGCAAAGGAAATGATGTCATCTCTCCTCGGCTCAGTAATTTACGTTCCAGCCCGAGGAGAGAATACAGGTATGTGAGTGCACCAACACTACACAACACAGTAGAACATGCCAGGCACACAAAACACCCCGATCCCCCGCCGATCGCCCCCCGATCCCCCCCCGATCACCCCCCCCTGTCACAAACTGACACCAGCAGTTTTTTTTTTTTTTTTTTCTGATTACTGCATTGGTGTCAGTTTGTGACAGTTACAGTGTTGGGACAGTTAGTATTACCCCCCTGTAGGTCTAGGATACCCCCCTAACCCCCCCTAATAAAGTTTTAACCCCTTGATCACCCCCTGTCACCAGTGTCACTAATCGATCATTTTTCTGATCGCTGTAGTAGTGTCGCTGGTGACGCTAGTTAGGGACCAAAAATTTTGGGGTTCGCCGTCAGCGTTTTATAGCGACAGGGACCCCCATATACTACCGCATAAATGTTTTAACCCCTTGATGGCCCCCTAGTTAACCCTTTCACCACTGATCACCGTATAAGTGTTACGGGTGACGCTGGTTAGTTTGTTTATTTTTTATAGTGTCAGGGCACCCGCCGTTTATTACCGAATAAAGGTTTAGCCCCCTGATCGCCCGGCGGTGATATGCGTCGCCCCAGGCAGCGTCAGATTAGCGACAGTATCGCTAACACCCACGCACGCAGCATACGCCTCCCTTAGTGGTATAGTATCTGATCGGATCAATATCTGATCCGATCAGATCTATACTAGCGTCCCCAGCAGTTTAGGGTTCCCAAAAACACAGTGTTAGCGGGATCAGCCCAGATACCTGCTAGCACCTGCGTTTTGCCCCTCCGCCCGGCCCAGCCCAAGTGCAGTATCGATCGATCACTGTCACTTACAAAACACTAAACGCATAACTGCAGCGTTCGCAGAGTCAGGCCTGATCCCTGCGATCGCTAACAGTTTTTTTGGTAGCATTTTGGTGAACTGGCAAGCACCAGCCCCAGGCAGCGTCAGATTAGCGCCAGTACCGCTAACACCCACGCACGCAGCATACGCCTCCCTTAGTGGTATAGTATCTGATCGGATCAATATCTGATCCGATCAGATCTATACTAGCGTCCCCAGCAGTTTAGGGTTCCCAAAAACGCAGTGTTAGCGGGATCAGCCCAGATACCTGCTAGCACCTGCGTTTTGCCCCTCCGCCCGGCCCAGCCCAGCCCACCCAAGTGCAGTATCGATCGATCACTGACACTTACAAAACACTAAATGCATAACTGCAGCGTTCGCAGAGTCAGGCCTGATCCCTGCGATCGCTAACAGTTTTTTTGGTAGTATTTTGGTGAACTGGCAAGCACCAGCCCCAAGCAGCGTCAGATTAGCGCCAGTGCCGCTAACACCCACGCACGCACCGTACACCTCCCTTAGTGGTATAGTATCTGAACGGATCAATATCTGATCCGATCAGATCTATACTGGCGTCCCCAGCAGTTTAGGGTTCCCAAAAACGCAGTGTTAGCGGGATCAGCCCAGATACCTGCTAGCACCTGCATTTTGCCCCTCCGCCCGGCCCAGCCCACCCAAGTGCAGTATCGATCGATCACTGTCACTTACAAAACACTTAACGCATAACTGCAGCATTCGCAGAGTCAGGCCTGATCCCTGCGATCGCTAACAGTTTTTTTGGTAGCTTTTTATTGAACTGGCAAGCGCCAGCGGCCTAGTACACCCCGGTCGTAGTCAAACCAGCACTGCAGTAACACTTGGTGAGGTGGCGAGTCCCATAAGTGCAGTTCAAGCTGGTGAGGTGGCAAGCACAAGTAGTGCCACCAAGAAGACAAACACAGGCCCGTCGTGCCCATAGTGCCCTTCCTGCTGCATTCGCCAATCCTAATTGGGAACCCACCGCTTCTGCAGCGCCCGTACTTCCCCCATTCACATCCCCAACCAAATGCAGTCGGCTGCATGAGAGGCATTTTCTTTATGTCCTCCCGAGTACCCCTACCCAACGAACCCCCAAAAAAGATGTCGTGTCTGCAGCAAGCGCGGATATAGGCGTGACACCCTCTATTATTGTCCCTCCTGTCCTGACAATCCTGGTCTTTGCATTGGTGAATGTTTTGAACGCTACCATTCATTAGTTGAGTATTAGCGTAGGGTACAGCATTGCACAGACTAGGCACACTTTCACAGGGTCTCCCAAGATGCCATCGCATTTTGAGAGACCCGAACCTGGAACCGGTTACCGTTATAAAAGTTAGTTACAAAAAAAGTGTAAAAAAAAAAAATATATATATAAAATAAAAAAAAATAGTTGTCGTTTTATTGTTCTCTCTCTCTCTATTCTCTCTCTCTTGTTCTGCTCTTTTTTACTGTATTCTATTCTGCAATGTTTTATTGTTATTATGTTTTATCATGTTTGCTTTTCAGGTATGCAATTTTTTATACTTTACCGTTTACTGTGCTTTATTGTTAACCATTTTTTTGTCTTCAGGTACACCATTCACGACTTTGAATGGTTATACCAGAATGATGCCTGCAGGTTTAGGTATCATCTTGGTATCATTCTTTTCAGCCAGCGGTCGGCTTTCATGTAAAAGCAATCCTAGTGGCTAATTAGCCTCTAGACTGCTTTTACAAGCCGTGGGAGGGAATGACCCCCCCCCACCGTCTTCCGTGTTTTTCTCTGGCTCTCCTGTCTCAACAGGGAACCTGAGAATGCAGCCGGTGATTCAGCCAGCTGACCATAGAGCTGATCAGAGACCAGAGTGGCTCCAAACATCTCTATGGCCTAAGAAACTGGAAGCTACGAGCATTTTATGACTTAGATTTCGCCGGATGTAAATAGCGCCATTGGGAAATTGGGGAAGCAGTTTATCACACCGATCTTGGTGTCATCAGATGCTTTGAGGGCAGAGGAGAGATCTAGGGTCTAATAGACCCCAATTTTTTCAAAAAAGAGTACCTGTCACTACCTATTGCTATCATAGGGGATATTTACATTCCCCGAGATAACAATAAAAATGATTAAAAAAAAAAAAAAAATGAAAGGAACAGTTTAAAAATAAGATAAAAAAGCAAAAAAATAATAAAGAAAAAAAAAAAAAAAAAAAAAAAAAAAGCACCCCTGTCACCCCCTGCTCTCGCGCTAAGGCGAACGCAAGCGGCGGTCTGTCGTCAAATGTAAACAGCAATTGCACCATGCATGTGAGGTATCGCCGCGAAGGTCAGATCGAGGGCAGTAATTTTTGCAGTAGACCTCCTCTGTAAATCTAAAGTGGTAACCTGTAAAGGCTTTTAAAGGCTTTTACAAATGTATTTATTTTGTTGCCACTGCACATTTGTGCGCAATTTTAAAGCATGTCATGTTTGGTATCCATGTACTCGGCCTAAGATCATCTTTTTTATTTCATCAAACATTTGGGCAATATAGTGTGTTTTAGTGCATTCAAATTTTAAAAAGTGTGTTTTTTCCCCAAAAAATGCGTTTGAAAAATCGCTGCGCAAATACTGTGTGAAAAAAAAAAATGAAACACCCACCATTTTAATCTGTAGGGCATTTGCTTTAAAAAAATATATAATGTTTGGGGGTTCAAAGTAATTTTTTTGCAAAAAAAAAAAAACTTTTTCATGTAAACAATGAGTGTCAGAAAGGGCTTTGTCTTCAAGTGGTTAGAAGAGTTGGTGATGTGTGACATAAGCTTCTAAATGTTGTGCATAAAATGCCAGGACAGTTCAAAACCCCCCCAAATGACCCCATTTTGGAAAGTAGACACCCCAAGCTATTTGCTAAGAGGCATGTCGAGTCCATGGAATATTTTATATTGCGACACAAGTTGCGGGAAAGAGACAAATTTTTTTTTTTTTTTTTTTGCACAAAGTTGTCACTAAATGATATATTGCTCAAACATGCCATGGGAATATGTGAAATTACACCCCAAAATACATTCTGCTGCTTCTCCTGAGTACGGGGATACCACATGTGTGAGACTTTTTGGGAGCCTAGCCGCGTACGGGACCCCGAAATCCAAGCACCGCCTTCAGGCTTTCTAAGGGCGTGAATTTTTGATTTCACTCTTCACTGCCTATCACAGTTTCGGAGGCCATGGAATACCCAGGTGGCACAAAACCCCCCCAAATGACCCCATTTTGGAAAGTAGACACCCAAAGCTATTTGCTGAGAGGTATAGTGAGTATTTTGCAGACCTCACTTTTTGTCACAAAGTTTTGAAAATTGAAAAAAGAAAAAAAAAAAAAGTTTTTTCTTGTCTTTCTTCATTTTCAAAAACAAATGAGAGCTGCAAAATACTCACCATGCCTCTCAGCAAATAGCTTGGGGTGTCTACTTTCCAAAATGGGGTCATTTGGGGGGGTTTTGTGCCACCTGGGCATTCCATGGCCTCCGAAACTGTGATAGGCAGTGAAGAGTGAAATCAAAAATTTACACCCTTAGAAATCCTGAAGGCGGTGCTTGGTTTTCGGGGCCCCGTACGCGGCTAAGCTCCCAAAAAGTCCCACACATGTGGTATCCCCATACTCAGGAGAAGCAGCTGAATGTATTTTGGGGTGCAATTCCACATAGGCCCATGGCCTGTGTGAGCAATATATCATTTAGTGACAACTTTTTGTAAATATTTTTTTTTTTTTTTTTTTGTCATTATTCAATCACTTGGGACAAAAAAAATAAATATTCAATGGGTTCAACATGCCTCTCAGCAATTTCCTTGGGGTGTCTACTTTCCAAAATGGGGTCATTTGGGGGGGGTTTTGTACTGCCCTGCCATTTTAGCACCTCAAGAAATGACATAGGCAGTCATAAACTAAAAGCTGTGTAAATTACAGAAAATGTACCCTAGTTTGTAGACGCTATAACTTTTGCACAAACCAATAAATATATGCTTATTGACATTTTTTTTACCAAAGACATGTGGCCGAATACATTTTGGCCTAAATGTATGACTAAAATTTAGTTTATTGGATTTTTTTTATAACAAAAAGTAGAAAATATCATTTTTTTTCAAAATTTTCGGTCTTTTTCCGTTTATAGCGCAAAAAATAAAAACTGCAGAGGTGATCAAATACCATCAAAAGAAAGCTCTATTTGTGGGAAGAAAAGGACACAAATTTCGTTTGGGTACAGCATTGCATGACCGCGCAATTAGCAGTTAAAGCGACGCAGTGCCAAATTGGAAAAAGACCTCTGGTCCTTAGGCAGCATAATGGTCCGGGGCTCAAGTGGCTAGTTTTATTACCATATACCAAGATGTTGAGACAAGTGTCTTATATTATGAATTGTTCAGATCGTATTTATTGAAACCCATTACTATATTATACCATAACTACTGTCGAGACATTTGTCCTTTTATGAATTGTTTAGAATTCTATTTATTTAATAAGATCTAGTATTATACTATTGTATTTATTATCTTTCATTACCTTACATGTGTATGTACAGCTTTTGTAATAAATAACCATGTTACACATTGATTGGTTCATTTGACTGAGTTATGTGCTTCATATAAAGTCCCACCGTTTTTTCCTTTTTTGCTCAATTTATCAGGGATGGAGGTATATGTTACTATTGCCTCATATAAAGTCCCAATCTATTTTAGCTCTAGGCTTTGTTTTTCTCATATTTCCAGGGATGGAAGCACATAACTAAACCATTATTTATTTTGAATACAATCTGTGACCTATCTATGCCAAGACGTTTCTTTTCCTCCTACAGGGACCAGCTCTGTCAGATGGGGTCAGGCTCTGCATCGTTGTCCCCGGGAGCTGCGACTTACACCGCCCCCCCCCCCCATTGGGGGGCAGGGCGGGCGCTTGCTGCGGGTCAATGCCACGCCCACTTGCCGAGCGAGCGACGTCATTCATGACGCCGCGCCGCTGACATATTTGTCCATCTGCATACTCCACGAGGGAATTTGGGCGCCAAACGCCGAGCATGCATTGCGGGTCGAGTGGTGGCGCTTCTTTTCCCTCATTACGCAGCATGACGTTGCCGGTCACCATTGGTCTACAGCTGGTATATTTATCACACATGCACTCTGCTCACACTTGAGCTAGACCCACTGGCCAACACACTGCTGCACTTCTAGACTATTTTTTTCTCCCAAACACCCCTACAGGTATTTAGTCTTTCATACTTTCACTACTTATTTCACCCATTGATAATTTTATTTCACGCCATACCCTTGGCATAATTTTAAACTACTTTTTCTATTCCACTTTTACAGGAATTTCTCCCTCTATACACATATTTGGGTGTTTCCTCTCTAGTACACATGATGTGGTATTAGTTTACTGTTACTTTATTGATTTTTACAGATACCCTTGGTAATTACTTACAATGTGAACCATGCATATTATCAAACACCAATACCTCAGCTGGAATCTGGTTATCCTTTTCTCATCTTGGTTGTTGATTTCTATGTCGTGCCTCTAGTGCTACTGTCTCAGCTCCCGGGAACAATGTCTCCTACAGTGCCTTCTACCATTAATACTACTAACAGCTGTACTCATATACTACAGATAGGTGAGAGTTTTTGGGACAATTTATGTCCCCCCTCTTTCTTATGTTTTACATCCTTTTCTACTATCTCATTATTTTGGAATTTTCTATTATAGATACCCCCAAAACGCGTAGAGCTTTTCCATGATGCTACGTCACAGTTTTTATGTCTAATATTTACCATATCACAGTTTACTATAATGAACCAATTCCTCATTGCTATTATGCCTATATACTACCATTACAATTGCAGTCTACATACCCTAGGTTTATTACCATGTACCAAGATGTTGAGACAAGTGTCTTATATTATGAATTGTTCAGATCGTATTTATTGAAACCCATTACTATATTATACCATGACTACTATGCACACTATGTCGAGACATTTGTCCTTTTATGAATTGTTTAGAATTCTATTTATTTAATAAGATCTAGTATTATACTATTGTATTTATTATTTTTCATTACCTTACATGTGTATGTACACCTTTTGTAATAAATAACCATGTTATACATTGGTTGGTTCATTTGGCTGAGTTATGTGCTTCATATAAAGTCCCGCCATTTTTTCCTTTTTTGCTCAATTTTGGGTGAGTTACTAGTTATTGTCCTAGAAAGGTATCATCTCTACATACGCTGGAGCCCAGTTCTAGGTGGAGGCACTGCCAATTATATATTCATAGTCCACTCTTCCTTTAGTGAAGGCTCTGGCTCATTTGGTTACCTGCAAGTTAGCGCTATAGCCTGTGTGGAGAGGGCAACCTTACATGACCCCCTCCCTAAACAGGGCTACACTATAGTAAAATGAAATGTGTACAATCAAAACTATTGCTACTGTTTTGCTCTAAAAGTGAGCGCCCTGCAGAGAACATGGGAAGAGCACAGCACACTGTACAGCAGAAAATAATATCCGCTAGATAAAAATACTGAACAAGAAGGCCTCTTGCACACTGGATGTTTTTACAGCTGCTGTTTTTGGCGTCAAGTTTTTTTTCTGCAGCCAGTAAACTCCCCAGCATGTTATCCTATGTGTCCGTGCACACATGGGCTGTTATCAGCCTATTTTGGCAGGGGCATTTTCTGGCTGAAAAAAAACCTAGTTGGTTTTGAGAGGATTTTTTCAACTGTAAACTCTGAAAAAAATGTATAAGGAGAGTGAGAACTACCATGTTTGCTGACATGTTGCTTTGCTCATGTATCTACGAAATTGTGAAGATGCAATAGAACAGCTGCTTCTAATGTCTTTGTTCAAGAAAATAAAGTTCATGTTGCGGCTCAACACGGCCAGCTGCCAAAAAAAAGGCCAAGGGAGGAGGAGGAGCTGACAACCAAGATGGCCGCTCAGTGAACCAGAGTGTTTGACACGCTGACAGGCTATAGAGAACAGCTGCTGAAGACGCTATAGTATGGGAAAGACTGGGCGGCTGTTTTAAATGCTCTAGTACCTATGCTTACTTTGAAGCTATAGCACCATCAAGGGATTGCTTCATCTGTAAAATGTTTTAAACAAGCAGGAATGGCAAGGCTTTAACTAGTAAGCGCTTAAGGAGGATCGTAAGACCAGGGGAAGCAGAGATACCGGCGGAGTGCCGAGCGAGTGATCGGATCGATACCACGTGATAGCGCGGGGCCAGCTGGGAGCCTTGATGGGTCTGCACACACAGTCGGCGGGGACGGCGAGGACGGCCCGCTGGAGGGACGCGCTCTGTGGTGAATATCGTGGATCGCAGAACGGCAGTGACCAGGAGATCCATGAGATTTTCCCCTGGGTTTCCAGTTTCCCTTTTCTCCTGCTGAAAACATCAATGGAGAAATTTTTTTACCCTACAAGATAGACGCTACATGATACGGGTAAGATAAACACTCCTGCTATACTCCAGGCTTGTTTTAGGACTGGTCTAAATCTATAAGACATATATTAAAAATCAGACGGTGTGAAGTTATATAATAGCCCCTTGGAGGAGTGAAGGAGGGGGAGAGGGGAGCGAAGGAAAAGAAGAGGATAATATCTTACATGGATTAAGAGGAGAGAAATGCTTGACTTTTTTTTTCCTGGAAAGATTACTGTTATAAGTGTTTAAGAACTATCTTATCAGCAGTGGACAGCTTATGCTAGAGTTGATAAATATCTGTGGATTCTTATCTAAGGGGTTAACAAAAGTAAAATGACAAAGATTGCCCTCTGCATATTATACTCATATCAGAAATAAAAGGGCCAACAATTTTCCATACATATAAAATACCCCCTGGGGAAAGTGGAAGGAGCAAGAAAGGAAAGGGTAGAAACAAAAAGTAAGGAAAAAGTGCCCCTCTAAAAATATGGCGCCGAAGAAAGGTAATAAAACACCACACAACTACAGAAAAATAAGAAGGATAAGGCGGAGAACAAAGGCAAAAACCCCACAGGGACACAAACCACACAGACATCGGATATAAAAGAGATTTTCCAACAATTACAGTTACAATCTCCCCAAGCTGTACAAGCCCTACATACATCACAAGATATCTCTAATATTGAGGTAACATCGGTCACATCTAGATCGTCTGGAGAAATACAATTACAACACCCCAGAAGTAGCTCATTAATATCACACAACAGGTTCAACAAGTGATCCAAAAGTAATGGATAAAGAAAATTGGGATATGAGAAAATATATCCAATCCCTCCCAACTAGGGAGGATATGGACCAGTATGTGCATAGATTGGAGAATTCATATAAAGCGGAGATTCAGGAGTTAAAGGAATCTACTAAAGCTACACAAGAAAAAACTACTAGATTAGATATAAAAGTCTCACAAACGGAACAGGTATTAAAGAAAATAATGAATAGAGTTCAAAAACAAGAAATTCAAATAAACCAAATAATAAACAGTCTTGATGAGCAAGAAAACAGAAGCAGAAGATCGAATATTAGAATTAGAGGATTAAAGGAAGATGTGATGGCCAAGAAGTTAATACCTACACTACAAAAGATCTTTCAAGAGTTAACACAGGAGATAGAAATGAACGATCTAATAATTGATCGAGCACATAGGATATCAGGAATAAGAAGACAGGATCCTAGTAAAATACGGGACGTTATTTGCAAACTACACTATCCTCATATAAAAGATAGAATTATGTCTGCTGCTCGTTAAAATGACACTATCCAATACGAGGGAGCCCCAATTCAACTCTTCCAAGATTTATCAAAATTTACATTGGATCGTAGAAGGGCATTAAAACCCCTAGTGGAGCAGATAAGGAAGAACAATCTACAATACAGATGGAAATTCCCATTCCAACTACAGGTGCAAAAAGAGGGACTAAATGTAATATTCAGGGACTTGGAGGATCTTCCGCAGTTTCTCTCAACTCTTAATTTATCGGAAGTAGAAATACCGGACTGGCCTGTTTCATACGTGAAAGTATCTAAATAATCTCGATGGTGTATGAGTAAAATACGGCTGAGGGTGGGGGAGGTAAAATTTTCTTTTTTTCTAGGGTTTTTTTTTTTTTCCTGCATATTGATACACCGCTTATAGTAACATAGAGGATTGGGAGGGGGGGTGGGGTATTCCCCCCCCCTCCCAAATCATAAATGGTGGTTCAAGATGGAGTATATAATTATCACTAAGATACAGTAGAATTGCATAAGGACCAGATATTGATGTATGTATTTAGTGGGGGTTCCCCCCCCCCCCCCCCGGGTTTTTTTTTTTTTTTTTCTCTTGAGTCTGTACATAGGATATTATATGCTGATGAAGTTTATGGGTGTATGGTCAATGACATTGTAAAATATATATATAATTCAATTTTTTTTTTTTTTTTGTTTTTGTTTTTGAATGCCACTACGAGGGTCTAGATACTGTACACACAGATATGTTTTGCACTGTTATGCTTTTTTTTTTTTTTTTGCTTTTTCAGCGGATTTAAGTAGATTTAGCAAAATGGCTTAAACACAATGTCATAGAATGTTGTTTTTCATTGTTTTTACAATATTAGCTATGAAATATTGGATACTTTCACATGGTTTACACGTGGATATATTATGCACTAAAGGGTATTAGTGATGGGATAGGATACATGGGGTTTCTAGAGGAATGTAGATTTATAATATGCAATATTATGATCATTAAACAAACACATGGGATTATATGGGGTTACAAATAATTAGATTGTGGGGTTTTCCCCTTTTTTTTTTTTTTGCTTTTGCCTGTTTAGAGGTATTATAAGTATATTAAGCATAAGGGTTTAAACACAATTTCACAGAATGCAGTGTTTCTAATTATGTCTTTAGTATATTAGTGCTCGCATGAACGATGCACTTTCACTTCATACATATGGATAGATTATGCACTAAATGTTATAATTCGATTCAATGATAGGGAACACGGGATTTTCAGCAGGGTTCAAGTTGTTATTTTTATATTGGCTGTGGGTATTTTAATATTTCTTTTTTTTTTTCCCTAAATGGTGTTATTACATTAGTTTTTGGGTTTTTTGGATAGTAGGATGTTTTTACACCTCATACGCATTGATATATTACATGAGGTGGGGAACGGGATGTGCGGGTTGTTGGCATAGTACTCTAGAGGAGAGCAGATATGTATTATGCTATGAATAGGATCACTAAATGATCACATGGGATCATATAGGTTCAAAAACAACTTTTGCCATAAAGATAAGGTATAGCTAAGTGTAATGTAAGCCAGTAGTGGATGGGGTTTCCCCGCACCTCCCCCCCCCCCCTTTTTTTTTTTTTTTTTCCTCCCTCTCCTCCCCTCCCCCCCTCTCTTTGATTTCGCTTCCGTCCCTTCTATAGGTCAGGATTGGGCTTGTAGTGGGACGGAGGAGATAAGAGATTGGAACTAACCCTTGGTGTTGTTAGGTATTTTGGGACATAAAAGAATTAAAAGGGAAAGTATTATAATAAATAAATTAATTTTAAAAAATCAGCGTGTGGACACTGACTGAGCGGCAGTAACTGGTCGTCAGGGTCGTAACTCCCCATATTAGGGAACTTACATATTAGTAAGACAGACTGTTTTAGAGTCTATAGGTTGTGAATCGGGTAGTGTGTGTGCTGTGGGTGACTGGGTCATATTTTTCCCCCTCCTTTCTCCTTTTTCTTTTTCCGTTTTCTTTTTTTTTTTTTTGAAACCTTAAAAGATAATGAAAATTTGCTCTTACAATATCAGAGGTCTTAATTCAGCAATAAAGCGGTCTCAGGTACTATACTCTCTCCGCAGGCAGAAGGTGGGGATTGTCTTTTTCCAGGAGACGCATTTCCGCACAGACCATATTCCCAATTTTAAGAATAGATATTATACTACATGGTTCCATGATTCTTATAGATATTCTAAATCAAAGGGTGTGTCTATTGCAATTCATAAAACAATTCCATATCAATTACTAGAAGAGTGGCGTAATAGAGATGGGAGATTAATTCTCCTTATACTAAATATTTATGGTAAAAAATACACTTTCATTAATTTATATTTACCCAACCAAAATCAGCTTAAAGTAGGACTCCAATTGATCAAGGAATTTATGGAAAAGGCGGAAGGAATAATAATAATTGGTGGTGACTTTAATTTTGTTATGGACAGAAATATGGACACCACAATACCGCCAACTGTACAGACCAGTAAGGATAAGAAAAGGTTTAAAGAAATGATGGTAAAATGCCAGTTGGTGGATATCTGGCGGGTGATGCACCCACTAGAAAAAAACTTCACGTTCCATTCAAAAGTCCACGGATCATACCACAGATTAGATTTTTTCCTAATTAATCAGAAGGGTTTGGAGGTTACTACCTCAGCCGAGATAGGTAGTTCTATATGGTCTGACCACGCGCCGGTATTTTTGGAAATAGACACACTTAAGGGCGAGATTAATAGGGGAAATTGGAGACTCAATGATAATTTGATGTACAATGAAGCATGTGTAAAAGAGATAAGAAAGGCGATAATAGATTTTTCAAATGATCATATTGGAGATAACACATCCCTCCCGATTCAATTGGAAGCATTAAAATGTGTTATTAGAGGACTCTTCATAAAACATGGGGCTAGATTTAAAAAAATGAAAAATAGTAGAATAACTCAATTAACGAAGGAAATATCGATCGTCGAAACACAACATAAAATAAATTTAACAAGAGAAACCCTAATAATAATAGAATTAACAAAGCTTAAAACAGAGCTATAAACACTGTTGAACGAGAGGACATTACAAATCAGGGATAATAATCGTTCCCTATATTATCAACAGGGTAACAAACCAGGTAAATTATTAGCACGGGCCTTAAGAAATAGGGGGAATATAATGCTTATTGCTAAGATTAAGACACAATCTGGGGACATGAGATATGACCCAAAAGGAATTACGAAGGAGTTTCAAACTTTCTATACGAAACTATATAATATACCTAAGCATAATGCTAATAAAGATCTAGAAGGCTATCAGCAAAATATACAGCAATACATAAAATAAACAGCACTCCCTACGCTAACAATAAGAGAAACAGCACAGTTAGAGAAAGAATTCTCTGTAGAAGAAATACAAAGGGTGATTGACTCATTAGTCCCAGGGAAAAGTCCAGGTCCAGATGGCTTCTCCCCACGGTTCTATAAAATATTTAAAGAAGAACTTACATCAATAATGAAACGGACCTTTAATGCAGTATCTACAACTGTGCCCTTTGGTGCACAAAGTATGCAGGCTGTCATTGTTCTAACACCAAAACTGGACAAAGATCATACTTCGTGCAGTAACTATAGACCAATCTCCTTAATGAACATTGATCTCAGATTATATTCTAAGATTATCGCTAACAGACTCACCCCCTTGATACCCAGTTATATACATCTAGATCAGGTGGGCTTCGTGAAGGGTAGAGAGGCGAGAGACAACACCCTGAAAACACTTACACTGATGGAATTTGTCCAGAGGGGCTCCATCCCATCCTGTTTAGTGGCAATAGATGCTGAAAAAGCATTTGACAGGGTGGGATGGAGTTTCCTTAAAGAGACATTAATGCAGTGGGGAGTGGGTTCTGTAATGTTGGATAAAATCATGGCCCTTTACCAACACCCAACGGCTAAGATCAGGGTGAACGGCGGATTATCGGAGGAAATAAGTATATCGAGTGGAACCAGACAAGGTTGTCCATTATCTCCAATTCTATATATACTTGTAATGGAGCATTTATTAAGAGCGATTAGAGGGAATAAAGATATACAAGGAATAAGGGTGGGGGAAAGAGAGTACAAGATGTCCGTATATGCAGACGATATCCTGTTGTATGTCACAAATCCTCTGATAACACTACCTAACCTGATAGCAGAATTCGATCGATTCGGAGAGCTGAGTAATTTCAAAGTGAATTATAGTAAATCTGAAATAATGAATATCAACATGTCAAAGACCATGGTAGAGCTACTTAAAGAGGACTTTTCCTTTAAATGGCAGGAAGGAGCCATTAAATATCTTGGTATCCTTATCCCCAATGATCTAAAGAAACTAGAGGATCTTAATTACGTCCCAATGGTGCATAAAATAACGAATACTCTCCAGCAATATGAAAAAGGTACATTTTGTTGGATGGGTAGGATAAATATTATAAAAATAGATACACTCCCCAAAATATTATATATCTTACAAACTATCCCCATATTTCCGGCATCAAATATCTTGAGTAGGCTCCGTAGGGTAATTGGGCAATTTATATGGGCTAGCAAGACGCCTAGAATTAATAGAAGAGTTCTAAATAAACCTAAAGAATATGGGGGTCTGGCCCTCCCCGACATAGCAACATACCTTAGAGCAATTATGGTCACCAGAATAGTAGACTGGTTCCATAACGGTAACAATAAACAATGGGTGAGTTTAGAAGAAGAGATAACAGGTTTAAAATTAAAATCACTGCCGTGGATTAAAAAAGAACTAAGACTGCCGGAAGGATCTATGCCTTCCTTAGTAGTCTTGACAATGAAAGCCTGGGATACAATGTTAAAAAAGGGATATGGATCAACTTTCAGAGGGCCTATGACCCCACTATTCGGTAACCCAGAATTCCCACTTGCAAGCGAAGTGAAGTCATTTCTTAAATGGAAAAGAGACGGAGCTACCAGGATAATAGAAACGATGGAAGGGGGAAAAATTCTCCCATTAGAAAATATGGGGGAGGAACATAAAAATAAATGGATTTTGCATGGCCTACTCCAAGGATATATTACATCCTTGAGAAAAGAAGCTGAACTAGACAGGCCTTTAACTTCATTAGAAAAAATTCTTATTCAATCAGAGAGACCGCTACATGTTTTATCAAAGGTATATAAGATCTTGAATATTGATGGTCAAAACCAGGATATACCCTATATTAAGTAATGGGAAGTAGAACTGGGTCTGGAGTTCCCTAAGAATAAATGGGATAGAGCTATCACAGTAACCCATAAATTATCATTATCTATTAAACATCAGGAAAGAAATTATAAAATCTTAGCCAGATGGTATAAATGCCCTGTGGATCTACATAAGATAAGCCCGATTAATAGTGAGGAGTGTTGGAGGTGTCATACAGCTCGAGGCACAATGTCTCATATATGGTATTACTGTCCCAAAATACAGCCATTCTGGCAAAAAATCTTTGAAATTTATAGAGATATGACTGGTAAAGATCTATATCCAGATATACAAATAGCGGTTTTGTCTATGTTACCTGGTTCTTTGAAAAACATAAAGAAAGGTTCATTAAAATATTTCCTGACAGCAGCACGTACATGCATAGCCAGAAATTGGAAAAAGACAAATACGCCCTCTGTGATGGAATGGGAGTGTGAGATGGCGGAGATGCGTGCCATAGAGGAGAGAAAGGTATTACAGGAGGGCTTGAATAAACAGACATTTAACATATGGTCTAGATGGACAGAGTATAGCGCCTCCTCACAACTGCTTAATGAGAGAGAGATGGTTAATGACTCTGAATAAGGCAAGTCATGATGGAATTTTTTTTTTTTCCCCTTTGAGAGTGTATGATTTAAGTATGTGTGGGGGTGGGTGGGGGTTGATTTGGAATATACACATTTCTATTTCATGCCGGACAGATAGGTGGCAGGGACTCAGATTATCTAGTAGAATGGTAAATGTACTGTTTGAGATGTGTATGGGTTATGTTTTGTAAAAAATTTTTTGTAAAACTGTTTTGTATAAATAAAGATTTGAAAAAAAAAAAAAAAGAAAAGAAAGTTCTGATTTAGTAATGACTGGTCTGATTTATTGATGAAGATAACAAGAGTGGGCTCAGTGAATGGGAACAGGGAATGGAATATAAATCTTCATGTTAATCTTCTAGGTGTTGGAGAGTAAGAAATAAAGGGAAGGTGGAGCAGGGGGAAGCAGCCAGCTTGGGAGAGAAAGTGGTAATGACTGGGAAACTAAAGTTCTGTCAGAGGGGTGGCTGAATAGTTTGCCCTCCTAAGCGGCAGGATCCCTATAGTAGGGCTTGCTGCATAAGATAGCCCTCCTAGAGACCAGACCTGGAGAACGGTGTGTAAGACCTTGTGAAGTATAAAGCAGCTTCCCTCCATGCCTTTGGGTTGAATAGAGTAAAATGTATCAAGTACATGTGTAAAACAGCTGGTGGAGAGAATCTGCTCTCAATGTAGTATCTCTCAAAAATGTCTCTGTAGTTAATGCGGGGACAGGTGTCACTGGCAAGTGAAAAGACCTTATCCTTCTGGTGTGGGGTCTGATGTGGAAATATGGCCTCGGACCATAAGGGGTGCTAACTTACACATGAAAGCAATACAACCATGTTAACTTGGCCAAAGCAATCGTATACCAAGGGTGGACACTCTTCTCGAGTTATGATGAAGAGAGCTACCCTTGAAGCTCATACGGTGTGAATGAAACCTTTTGTTTGCGCCAAAGCAAGATTGTAAAGGAATGTTCCTGAGTACTAGTTTTTACAATTTTTTTTAATAAAGGTTTCATGAAAGTGTCAAACAATACTTGTGCTTTTTCTATTTGTGTTGTAGTATTTTCTTTCTTTATAAAGATCCCAGTCTTACCTGAAAAATTCATATTCCAACCTTTTCCTGCATCAAGCCTGTATACTTTTTCCACTTGAGCGCTGTTTGTATCTAATTATTTTTGGTATTTGTATGAATCAAATGTCTATCCACAATGACTAGCCTCCCTGGCGGTATGATTATTTCAGATTTTTGATGCTGAAAGCAGTACAATTATTTTGCATGAAAATTTGGCGTTTTATATTGTAGGCCTGTAATTCTTAGGAATAACTCGCTTAAATCTGTCCAAACAAGAGTCTAGTAGACATCCCGGGTATGATAAAGTTTGAAAAACGAAATCATAAATTATAATATAATAAATAACTATAAATAATTATAACAAATAATAATATAACAATAATAAAAAATATTTAATAATGTAATCAAATAAAAAACACTGACATTTTCTCAGTTGCAGACTTGTCGCTGTCATTACTTTTCAGAGTTTGATGACGGATCTCCCCACAAATCACTATCGCTCAATTCAGCAAGTGATTCTAATTTATTATCGCTGTTTTCTAGCTGGTCTAAAACCACTTTTAATGTAAAGGGACGGTTTTGGTTGCTATGGACAATCTCCAGTCTCCAGGCAGAAAGAACAGTATTTATAATATAAAACTGCATGCAGGGCACTGGACAAACCACTAGGGACAAAAGGGATGTGAAATAAATTGATACAGTAATGTAATGTGTAAGATTACAGTGTACTGTATATGTTTTTGAATTTGGCGCCGTTCTCCGTCGCCGTGCGTCGCAACTCTTGCAGGGAACAGAGCTTGGTTCCATGATAGATCGAGTGGAGGATGGCTCGCACACAGTGTGGGGAGACATCGCAGGATCCAGGGGACAAGGTAAGTAAGCTGTACTTGGATCCTGCGATGCGATCCTGAGTGTGGCTCGGGGTTACCGCTTTTGGTGCTGAAAATCCACCCTGAGCCACACTAGGGAATACCGCCAGGGAGGCTAGAGGGGTTGGCATGAGCTTCTTCTGAAAAACAATCACTTATCAAGTGCTTCAGATCTCTTATATTGCAATATTATAGTGCAATTTAATCTATGCTGTATATGTGCCATGCACACTGCTTTGTTTGGAAAAAAAACAGATTATTGATGTAAAATCCTCATCCCAACTGTGAAGTATGATGGAAGAACAACATAATTTGGGGCTAATTTTCTGGCATATGGGTTTGGATGGCTTTATAATAGAGGGCATCAAATAAATAGCTAAACATTGTTGAAATTTAACAGTTTTTAGAATAACTGTCTGCTAACTGAAAGTTAATGTTTATTTATAACCACCGTTTAAGTTATAACTTATGAGAGATTCAACAGAAAGTAAAAAGAAATATTTCCAAAGTAAGAGGAAATCCGTTCATAGAGAGTTGTCACTGAAAGCAAGTGCTCCCTTTGGAAAAAAAAAAGTTTGGTTTATAGATACATATTAATACATGCACTGTGATGCAACAAGTCAATGATATGAAGTATAAAATGGCATAGACAGAGGAAGTATAAGACCTTTTTTCAAAATCGTGACAAAATGTTTTCAAGCATCTTTATTCAGTAAACAGTTTAGGGTGCAGTACATAATCAAATCCTCTCACTGCTTCTCTGTTTTAGGTTTGGCCATTGCATTGGATGATTAAATATGATTCTCACAATTTGCCCCGCTGTTTAAATAAAACTTTAAAGTTCAGACAGAATTTTCAGCAATGCTATGTTAACCCCAGTTTGACGCTTCTAGATGCGTTGATTCTATTCTGTTTTCTGCTTCTCTTGATTGTAACCCCTGTCACTACATTAGAAGAATGTGTCCATGGTTCTCAGCACAACCATGTGGAATTGTGCTGACCACTGATTAGTGCTGCTTGAAATCAAGTGGTATTAAACCCAAAAGAAAACATTTACAGTGCCTTGAAAAAGTATTCATACCCCTTGAAATGTTTCACATTTTATCATGTTACAACCAAAAAAGTAAATGTATTTTATTTGGATTTTATATAAAAGACCAACACAAAGTGGCACATAATTGTGAAGTGGAAGGAAAATGATGAATGGTTTTCAATTTTTTTTACAAATAAATATCTGAAAAGTTTGTAGTGCATTTGTATTCAGCCCCCCTGAGTCAATACTTTGTAGATCCACCTTTCGCTGCAATTACAGCTGCAAGTCTTTTTGGGTGTGTCTCTACCAGCTTTGCACATCTAGAGAGTGACATTTCTGACCATTCTTCTTTGCAAAATAGCTCAAGCTCTGTCAGATTGGATGGAGAGCGTCTGTGAACAGCAATTTTCAAGTCTTGCCACAGATTCTCAATTGGATTTGGGTCTGGACTTTGACTGGGCCATTCTAACACATGAATACGTTTTGATCTAAACCATTCCATTGTAGCTCTGGCTGTAAGTTTAGGGTCGTCCTGCTGGAAGGTGAACCTTCACCCCAGTCTCAAGTCTTTTGGCCCCATCCATCTTCCCATCAAATCTGACCAGCTTCCCTGTCCTTGCTGAAGAAAAGCACCCCCACAACATGATGCTGCCACCACCATGTTTAACGGTGGGGATGGTTTGTTCAGCGTGGTGTGCAGTGTTAGTTTTCACACATAGCGTTTTGCTTTTAGTCCAAAAAGTTCAATTTTGGTCTCATCTGACCAGAGCACTTTCTTCCACATGTTTGCTGTGTTCCCCACATGGCTTCTCTCAAACTGCAAACAAGACCTCTTATGGCTTTCTTTCAACAATGGCTTCCTTCTTGCCACTCTTCCATAAAGGCCAGATTTGTGGCGTGAACGACTAATAGTTGTCCTGTGGACAGATTCTCCCACCTGAGTTGCGGATCTCTGCAGCTCCTCCAGAGTTACTATGGGCCTCTTGGCTGCTTCTCTGATTAATGCTTTTCTTGCCTGGCCTGTCAGTTTAGGTGGATGGTCATCTCTTGGTAGGTTTGCAGTTGTGCCATACTCTTTCCATTTTCGGATGATGGATTGAACAGTGCTCCGTGAGATGTTCAAAGCTTGGCATATTTTTTTAAAACCTAAACTGTATTAAACTTCTCCACAACTTTATCCCTGATATGTCTGGTGTGTTCCTTGGCCTTCATGATGCTGTTTGTTCACTAAGGTTCTCTAACAAACCTCTGAGGGCTTCACAGAACAGCTGTATTTATGCTGAGATTAAATTACACACAGGTGGATATTATTTACTAATTAGGTGACTTCTGAAGGCAATTGGTTCCACTAGATTATAATTAGGAGTATCAGAGAAAAGGGGGCAAAATACAAATGCACACCACATTTTTCACATATTTATTTGAAAAAAAAATTGAAAACCATTTATCATTTTCCTTCCACTTCACAATTATGTGCCACTTTGTGTTGGTCTATCACATAAAATCCCAATAAAATATATTTACGTTTTTGACTGTAACGTGACAAAATGTGGAAAATTGCAAGGGGTATAAATACTTTTTCAAGGCACTGTATTATATTACATTTTGCCAATTCTTAGATGTGATGGTTGCATTCATTTTCTTTTTTAGGCTTTCTTTCTTCTATTTTCATCTAGTGATCAAGCCAGCTAGTCTGTTATTTTTTAAAAACACAATCTCTCCAGCAGAATGTATCAGAGTGCATAGATGCAACAAATAGATTAACACAGGCAGGGGTGCTTAAACTGATCAGCTTTTTTTTATTATTCATGTAAAACCTTCATCCCAAAAAGGAAAAAAAAAATATTTGTTGTAACTGATTATAAAGTGTGAGCTGGAGTTTCGCTTCAATTTGTTAGTGCAATTAAATCTACTAATACATGTGACACTCCCCCCAGACTGAGAATGCTGCTGGCTGCTGTACCTCCTGTGCTCATTCCTCCAGAGTTGTCTCTCACTAATACAGAAGGTGTGTTACTTACCAGATCACCAGGTGAAAACAAAGAGGGAAAAAGCCAAAGAAAAGAAAACTGATGCAGCCATCACATCTAATGATTAGTAAGCTGCAATATAATACATTTTTGGTTTTGGGTTTAATACCGCTTAAGCTTCCACAAAGCTGTACTGGGACCTGAAGACAAATGCTTTTAACGTAGCAGCCACATTTTCAGGCCAAACTGGTGAGGGTGCCATGAGCATGCCTGTACAGTAGGGATGAGCCGAACACCCCCGGTTCGGTTCACACCAGAACCTGCGAACGGACCGAAAATTTGCACGAACGTTAGAACCCCATTGACGTCTATGGGACTCAAACGTTCAAAATCAAAAGTGCTCATTTTAAAGGCTAATTTGCATGGTATTGTCCTAAAAAGGGTTTGGGGACCCGGGTCCTGCCCCAGGGGACATGTATCAATGCAAAAAAAACTTTTAAAAACGGACGTTTTTTCGGGAGCAGTGATTTTAATGATGCTTAAAGTAAAAAAAAAAAAAAAAAAGTGAAATATTCCTTTAAATATCATACCTGGGGGGTGTCTATAGTATGCCTGTAAAGTGACGCGTGTTTCCCATGCTTAGAACAGTCCCTGCACAAAATGTCATTTTTTTTTAACAGTAAATGGTTTTTTATTTAAAAGAAAATTATATATATATATCATAACAATGAAACAGTACATGAACATCAAGCATATGCAATAAGTCACAAGGTCTGAGTTGACAATATAGTTACAGCTAGCAGTTGTTCATTCAAGCATACAATGACATCTAATAATTTAAGCATTTTAGCAGTCATATTCCTAGTAGTATTGACGGATCATAGTAGGAGTGGAAAAGAGAGGGGGGGCTAGGAAAGGGGAGAAGAGTGGGGGGGGGGGGAGGGGGAGAGCAGATGAGAGGGAAGGGGTTATATAAATCCTACACCAGAATAGCATTGCTATGTAGCTGCTGCCACAAGACACTATAGGATAGAGTCAGAGCACCGGGGATTACCAGCTGCCCCGAGTCTCCTATCCATGTGCATCAACCCATTGAGACCAGACTTTATCAAATTTTTTAGGGCAATTTCTACTCTCATATGTCAACTTGTACAAAGGTAGGACAGAGTTTATCGTGGTCATCCACATATTTTTAAAGGAAAAAAAGTAATTTAAAACTGCTTGCGGCCTTAATGTAATGTCGGGTCCTGGCAATATGGATGAAAATCAGTGAGACAAACGGCATGGGTACCATTCAGTCCATTACCAGGCCCTTTGAGTCTTGTATGGATATTAAGGGGAACCCCGCACCCAAATTAACCACTTCCCTACCCGGCCATAGACAAATGACGTCCACAGATGGGATCTCCCATCCTGGGTGGACGTCATATGACGGCCTGGGATTCCCGGCCGTCTAGGGGGCGCGCGCGCGCGCCCGCCACGTTGCTCGGGACCCGGTGCGCATGCCCGGCGGCCACGATGTCCGCCGGGTACCCGTGATTGCCCGTTAACCGAGCCGGACCGTGGATCTGTGTGTGTAAACACACAGATCCACGTCCTGTCAGTTGTGAGGAGAGCGATCTGTGTTCCCAGTACAGCGGAACACTGATCGGTCTCCTCCCCTTGTACGTCCCCACCCCCTACAGTTAGAAACAATCCCTTAGGAAACATAGTTAACCCCTTGTGTCCCCCTAGTGGTTAACCCCTTCACTGCCTGTCACCTTTACACAGTAATCAATGCAATTTTATAGCATTAATCGCTGTATAAATGTGAATGGTTCCAAAAATGTGTCAAAAGTGTCCGATGTGCCTGCCATAATGTTGCAGTCACGATCGCCGCTATTACTAGTAAAAAAAATAAATAAATATATTTTTTTTTTAAAATAACATAAATCTATAACGTATTTTGTAGACGCTATAACTTTTGCGCAAACCAATCAATATACGCTTATTGCAATTTTTTTTACCAAAAATATGTAGAAGAATACGTATCGGCCGAAACTGAGGAAAAAAATTTGTTTTATTATAGCAAAAAGTAAAAAATATTGTGTTTTTTTCAAAATTCTCGCTCTTCTTTTGTTTATAGCGCAAAAAATAAAAACTGCAGAGGTGATCAAATACCACCAAAAGAAAGCTCTATTTGTGGGAAAAAAAGGACGTCAATTTTGTTTAGGTACAACGTCGCACGACTGCGCAATTGTCGTTTAAAGTGCGACAGCGCTGAAAACTAAAAATTGGTCTGGGAAGGAAGGGGGTGAAAATGCCCGGTTTTGAACCGGTTAAAAAAGGAAAGGTGTGGGGCCCCCAGGCCCTATATACTCTGAACAGCAGTATACAGGCGGTGCAAACAAGACAGGGACTGTAGGTTTGTTGTTAAGTAGAATCTGTTTGTAATTTTGAACTGGTAAATTTTTAACATGTTTAGCTCCAGCCAAAAAATCTATTTTAAGCTTTTTGGAAAACCTAGGGAAGGGTTATCACCCCTGTGACATTTGTTTTGCTGTCTGTGCTCCTCTTCAGAAGATTTCACCTCACTTTTTGTCCCAATGACAAATGTTTTTTGAAAATTTGGGTTTTTTTGTGAAACAAGGATTGGTGATAAAGCATCAGTGGAAAGGAGAAAAGATTTTCCCATATTAACTCTTACAGGAGAAAATTTCCTTTCCTAGGGGTAGATTTCATCTCACTTCCTGTTGTCTCCTTCCATTTGCAAGTAGGAGTCATTTGTAAGTTGGATATTTGAAACTAGGGGACTGCCCTATATACTCAGCAGAAATTTGGGCCTTAGGTGTTGTTGTGGCCACAACACTGTAAACCCTCACAGGGCCCTGCTGTGAAAGATTAGATCAAGAATTGTAATTACATGCCCCTGTTGAACAGGGGCAGAAAAATTGGGCCTTTGGTGGTGGTGGTGGTGGTGCTGGTGCCACAACACTGTAAGTCCTTACAGATACTCTTGGTGGGCGCAGAAACGGGCCCTGCTGTGAAATATTAGATCAAGAATTCTATTTACATGTCCCTGTTGAACAGGGGCTGAAAAATTGGGCCTTAGGCACTGGTGCTGGTGCCACAACACTGGAACCCCTCACAGATACTCTAGTTGGAGCGCAGGAACTAGCCCTGCTGCAAAGAATTGCATCAAAAATTGTAATTACACGCCCTGTTAAACAGGGGCTGAAAAATTGGGCCTTAGGCACTGGTGCTGGTGCCACAACACTGCAACCCCTCACAGATACTCTAGTTGGAGCGCAGGAACTAGCCCTGCTGCAAAGAATTGCATCAAAAATTGTAATTACACGCCCCTGTTAAACAGGGGCTGAAAAATTGGGCCTTAGGCACTGGTGCTGGTGCCACAACACTGCAACCCCTCACAGATACTCTAGTTGGAGCGCAGGAACTAGCCCTGCTGCAAAGAATTGCATGAAAAATTGTAATTACATGCCCCTGTTAAACAGGGGCTGAAAAATTAGGCCTTGGGCACTGGTGGCGGGACTGGCGGCGCCCAGAACCAAAAATGTTCTTACAAGCTATCAGCATGATCATTGAGGAGGAAGAGGATAATTACTCAGTATAACAGGATAGTTTCTCAGCATCAGCATAGGCAGTCTTTGAAGGGATCTGACATTTCAAAAAAATTTATTCGGTTACATCAGCATCAGGTGCTTGGTAGCTGGTGGTGATCCAAGACTGATTCATTTTTATGAAGGTCAGTCGATCGACCGAGTCAGTGGACAGACGCACCCTGTGATCGGTTACAAAGCCTCCAGCAGCACTGAATGTGCGTTCCGAAAGAACGCTGGATGCAGGACAGGCCAGTACCTCAATTGCATACTGTGTAAGCTCTGGCCAGTGATCCATCCTCAAGACCCAGTAACCCAGAGGATTTTCGGCGGGAAAGGTGTCCAAGTCAGATCTTGCCCCTAGGTATTCCTGCACCATGTAAAACAGACGCTGGCGATGGTTGCTGGAACCGATCATACCTCGGGGCTGCGGACTAAAAATTGTCTGAACGGATCGGTCAGACGGCCACCTTCTCCACCGACCCTTCTTTGACTGACCGAAGCATCAGCAACACATTGTCCAGAAACAGGAGTTTGTAACCTCCCAGTCTCTGGGAACGCGTTGCACAGACCTTTCTGCAAGGCCTCCCGAAGATGTTTCATCCTCTGCTCCCTCTGCGACGGCAAGATAAGGTCTGCAACCTTACCCTTGTAACGTGGATCAAGGAGGGTTGCCAGTCAGTATTGTTCCTTCTCCTTGATACCACGAATACGAGGATCCTTCTGCAGGCTTTGCAGGATCAGGGAGGCCATGCAGCGTAGGTTTGCTGAGGAATTTGGTCCGGAGTCCTCTGGGTCACTAAGGATCCGCAGCCTCCTCCCAGCCACGTACAAGTCCATGTGTTTCTTGGGACTGTAAATGATCCCTTAAAGACTGCTGCTGATGCTGAGTGCCAGGCTCCACCTCCATACTGACACAATCCTCCTCCTCCTCCTCCTCGTCCCCTTCCTGTGTGATCGGCGGGCACGCAGGAACACTGTCTGGATAAAGGGGGCCTCGAGAGCTAAGGAAGTCCTCCTCTTCCTGCCTCTGTTCTGCCTCAAGTGCCCTGTCCATTATTCCACGCAGCGTGTGCTCCAACAGGTGGACAAGGGGGACAGTGTCACTGATGCATGCACTGTCACTGCTCACCATCCTCGTGGCCTCCTCAAATGGTGACAGGACAGTGCATGCATCCCTGATCATGGCCCACTGGCATGGGAAAAAAAACAAGCTCCCCTGACCCTGTCCTGGTGCCATAGTCGCACAGGTACTCATTGATGGCCCTCTGTTGAGTGTGCAGCCGCTGAAGCATGGCCAACGTTGAGTTCCAGCTGGTGGGCATGTCATAGATTAGGCGGTTCTTGGGCAGGTTAAATTCCTTTTGGAGGTCTGCCAGCCGAGCACTGGCATTATATGAATGGCGGAAATGCACACATACTTTCCTGGCCTGCCTCAGGACATCCTGTAAGCCCGGGTACCTGCCCAAGAACCGCTGCACCACCAAGTTAAGGACATGAGCCAAACAGGGCACATGGGTCATTTGTCCCTATCGGAGGGCAGAGAGGAGGTTGGTGCCATTGCCGCAAACCACCATTCCTGCCTTAAGTTGGCATGGCGTCAACCACCTCTGAACCTGCCCCTGCAGAGCTGACAGAACCTCTGCCCCAGTGTGGCTCCTGTCCCCCAAGCACACCAGCTCAAGCACCGCATGGCATCTTTTGGCCTGCATACTTGAGTAGCCCCTTGAACGCCTACGGAGCACCGCTGGTTAAGAGGACAAAGCACAGGAAGAGGCCATGGAGGAAGAAGAAGAGGAGGGGGTGGAGGAGAGAGGTGTGTCAGAATCATTAGTAGTGGCATTTTGGAGGCGTGGTGGTGGAACAACCTCCAACACTACTGCACCTTGTCCTGCATCCTTTCCAGCTGCCAGCAGAGTCACCCAATGCGCCGTGAAACTTAGGTAATGTCCCTGTCCATGCCTGCTGGACCATGAGTAAGCGGTAATATGCACCTTACCGCTGACCACCCTGTCCAGCGAGGCATGGACATTGCCTTCCACATGCCGGTAGTGGCGTTTGGGTACCTGCCACTGAAGAACCGCACATTCCACAAATCACGAAAGGGGCAGAGTCTACCAACTGAAAAAGTAGCAGTTGAAGTGCTAGCAATTTAGCCAAGCTAGCATTCAACCGCTGGGCATGTGGATGGCTGGGAGCGAACTTCTTTCGGCGGTGCAGCAGCTGGGGCAGGGAAATTTGCCTGGTACAATCTGACATCCGTGTACCAAAAGCAGATTGCCCACAAGTACTTGGCTGTGACACACCTAATTCTACACCTTCATTCCTCTCAGTGCAGGTCTCAGAGAGGACTGAAGGTATAGTGGGGTTGGAGATCTCAGCTGATGAGGAGCAAGGAGAGGTCCTCTTTGTTCTTTGGTGTGGGTCTTTTAGATACGCTTGCCAATGAACTGCATGGCAGGTCAACATATGTCTGGTCAAGCATGTGGTGCCCAAGCGGGAGATGTTTTGGCCACGCGAGATACGCTTAAGACATATGTTGCAAACAGCAGCGGTGCGATCTGATGCACTCGTCTCAAAAAAGGCCCACACCAAAGAACTTTTGGAATAACGCGCAGAGACAGCAGCGCCCTGCACATGCGGAGCTTTGCGGTGTGATGCAGTCAGTGTGCTGCCCTTAGGCTGGCCCCTGGAGGGCATCCTGCCTCGTTGGTGATGTGCCTCCTCCTCCTCTCTCCTTTCAGGCACCCACGTTGAGTCAGTGACATCATCATCCGCTCCCTCCTCATCACTGGAGCAAACCTGGCAGTATGCTGCAGCAGGGGGAGCATGACTGCCAGATTGCTGTCCTTCTTGGGCACCCCCTCTGTCCGTGCTCACGTTACTGCCTTCATCTAGCTCAGTATCATCATCCGAGCCTTCTAAAGGCTAGGCATCCTCCTGGAGCATGTACCCAACACCGTGGTCAAACAGTGCGAGGGACTCCTCAGGAGGACATGGTGGGGCTAGGGAAGGAGTCACTGATGCCATTGAGCCGAGGGAAGAGGCCGCGTTGGCAGCTTCTTTGCCAGACAAAGTACCCTGCGCATGGGTGAGAGAGGATGAGGAGGATGAGGACGGCTTGGTCATCCACTCGACCAAGTCTTCCGCATGTTGCGGCTCAACATGGCCAGCTGACAAAAAAAGGCCAAGCGTGTGCCACAGCCACGTGCTGATGAGGATGCACCGTCTCCACGACCAGCACTGTTGCCTCTAGACACAGAGCCTGCTTGCCCTCTTTTATTGGCTTGTGACTGTCTGCCTCTCCTTGTTGGCCTTCCAGACATACTAATGGCCTGCAGTGAGATGTAGCTGGGATATATCTATATATAGATATATATATATATATATATATATATATATATATATATATATATATATATATATATACATATATATATATATATATATATATATATATATATATCTATATATACTGATACTGCAGCTAGCAAAATCAACTGCCTGCCTGTAGTATGAGAACACCACCAATCTTCTACAGGTAGCTTTAGATGAACACTGTGCAGAGGTTGCACTACACTAACTTGTAGCTTTAGCTGAACACTGTGCAGAGGACGCACTACACCAACGTTAAAATAATGTAGCTGCCTGCGATAGTGATAGGATCAGGAAAACACCACCAACCTTCTTCAGGTAGCTTTAGCTGAACACTGTGCACAGGTCACACTACACTAACTTGTAGCTTTAGCTGAACACTGTTCAGAGGACGCACTACACTAACTTGTAGCTTTAGCTGAACACTGTGCAGAGGTCGCACTACACTAACTTGTAGCTTTAGCTGAACACTGTTCAGAGGACGCACTACACTAACTTGTAGCTTTAGCTGAACACTGTTCAGAGGACGCACTACACTAACTTGTAGCTTTAGCTGAACACTGTGCAGAGGTCGCACTACACTAACTTGTAGCTTTAGCTGAACACTGTTCAGAGGACGCACTACACTAACTTGTAGCTTTAGCTGAATACTGTTCAGAGGACGCACTACACTAACTTGTAGCTTTAGCGGAACACTGTTCAGAGGACGCACTACACTAACTTGTAGCTTTAGCTGAACACTGTGGGGAGGACACACTACACTAACTTGTAACTTTAGCTGAACACTGTGAACTACACTAACTTGTAGCTTTAGCTGAACACTGTTCAGAGGACGAACTACACTAACTTGTAGCTTTAGCTGAACACTGTGAGGAGGACGCACTACACTAACTTGTAGCTTTAGCTGAACACTGTGCAGAGGTCGCACTACACTAACTTGTAGCTTTAGCTGAACACTGTTCAGAGGACGCACTACACTAACTTGTAGCTTTAGCTGAATACTGTTCAGAGGTCGCACTACACTAACTTGTAGCTTTAGCGGAACACTGTTCAGAGGACGCACTACACTAACTTGTAGCTTTAGCTGAACACTGTGGGGAGGACACACTACACTAACTTGTAACTTTAGCTGAACACTGTGAACTACACTAACTTGTAGCTTTAGCTGAACACTGTTCAGAGGACGCACTACACTAAATTGTAACTTTAGCTGAACACTGTGAGGAGGACGCGCTACACTAACTTGTAGCTTTAGCTGAACACTGTGCACTACACTAACTTGTAGCTTTAGCTGAACACTGTTCAGAGGACGCACTACAATAACTTGTAGCTTTTGCTGAACACTGTGCAGAGGTCGCACTACAATAACTTGTAGCTTTAGCTGAACACTGTTCAAAGGACACACTACACTAACTTGTAGCTTTAGCTGAACACTGTTCAGAGGTCGCACTACACTAACTTGTAGCTTTAGCTGAACACTGTGAGTAGGACGCACTACACTAACTTGTAGCGTTAGCTGAACACTGTGCACTACACTAACTTGTAGCTTTAGCTGAACACTGTTCAGAGGACGCACTACACTAACTTGTAGCTTTAGCTGAACACTGTGCAGAGGTCACCCTACACTAACTTGTAGCTTTAGCTGAACACTGTGAGGAGGATGCATTACACTAACTTGCAGCTTTAGCTGAACACTGCGAGGAGGACGCTCTACACTAACTTGTAGCTTTAGCTGAACACTGTGCCCTACACTAACTTGTAGCTTTAGCTGAAAACTGTTCAGAGGACGTACTACACTAACTTGTAGCTTTAGCTGAACACTGCGAGGAGGATGCACTACACTAACTTGTAGCTTTAGCTGAACACTGTGCACTACACTAACTTGTAGCTTTAGCTGAACACTGTGCAGAGGTCACACTACACTAACTTTTAGCTTTAGCTGAACACTGTTCAGAGGACACACTACACTAACTTGTAGCTTTAGCTGAACACTGTGCACTACAATAACTTGTAGCTTTAGCTGAACACTGTGCAGAGGTCGCACTACACTAACTTGTAGCTTTAGCTGAACACTGTGAGGAGGACACACTACACTAACTTGTAGCTTTAGCTGAACACTGTGAGGAGGACGCACTACACTAACTTGTAGCTTTAGCTGAACACTGTGCACTACACCAACTTGTAGCTTTAGCTGAACACTGTTCAGAGGACGCACTACACTAACTTGTAGCTTTAGCTGAATACTGTTCAGAGGACGCACTACACTAACTTGTAGCTTTAGCTGAACACTGTTCAGAGGACGCACTACACTAACTTGTAGCTTTAGCTGAACACTGTGAGGAGGACACACTACACTAAATTGTAACTTTAGCTGAACACTGTGAGGAGGACGCGCTACACTAACTTGTAGCTTTAGCTGAACACTGTGCACTACACTAACTTGTAGCTTTAGCTGAACACTGTTCAGAGGACGCACTACAATAACTTGTAGCTTTTGTTGAACACTGTGCAGAGGTCGCACTACAATAACTTGTAGCTTTAGCTGAACACTGTTCAAAGGACACACTACACTAACTTGTAGCTTTAGCCGAACACTGTTCAGAGGACGCACTACACTAACTTGTAGCTTTTGCTGAACACTGTGCAGAGGTCGCACTACAATAACTTGTAGCTTTAGCTGAACACTGTTCAAAGGACACACTACACGAACTTGTAGCTTTAGCTGAACACTGTTCAGAGGTCGCACTACACTAACTTGTAGCTTTAGCTGAACACTGTGAGTAGGACGCACTACACTAACTTGTAGCGTTAGCTGAACACTGTGCACTACACTAACTTGTAGCTTTAGCTGAACACTGTTCAGAGGACGCACTACACTAACTTGTAGCCTTAGCTGAACACTGTGCAGAGGTCACCCCACACTAACTTGTAGCTTTAGCTGTACACTGTGAGGAGGATGCATTACACTAACTTGTAGCTTTAGCTGAACACTGTGAGGAGGACGCTTTACACTAACTTGTAGCTTTAGCTGAACACTGTGCACTACACTAACTTGTAGCTTTAGCTGAACACTGTTCAGAGGACGTACTACACTAACTTGTAGCTTTAGCTGAACACTGTGAGGAGGACGCACTTACACTAACTTGTAGCTTTAGCTGAACACTGTGCACTACACTAACTTGTAGCTTTAGCTGAACACTGTGCACTACACTAACTTGTAGCTTTAGCTGAACACTGTTCAGAGGACGCACTACACTAACTTGTAGCTTTAGCTGAATACTGTTCAGAGGACGCACTACACTAACTTGTAGCTTTAGCGGAACACTGTTCAGAGGACGCACTACACTAACTTGTAGCTTTAGCTGAACACTGTGGGGAGGACACACTACACTAACTTGTAACTTTAGCTGAACACTGTGAACTACACTAACTTGTAGCTTTAGCTGAACACTGTTCAGAGGACGCACTACACTAAATTGTAACTTTAGCTGAACACTGTGAGGAGGACGCGCTACACTAACTTGTAGCTTTAGCTGAACACTGTGCACTACACTAACTTGTAGCTTTAGCTGAACACTGTTCAGAGGACGCACTACACTAAATTGTAACTTTAGCTGAACACTGTGAGGAGGACGCGCTACATTAACTTGAAGCTTTAGCTGAACACTGTTCAGAGGACGCAATACACTAACTTGTAGCTTTAGCTGAACACTGTGAGGAGGACGCACTACACTAACTTGTAGCTTTAGCTGAACACTGTGCAGAGTTCGCACTACACTAACTTGTAGCTTTAGCTGAACACTGTTCAGAGGACGCACTACACTAACTTGTAGCTTTAGCTGAATACTGTTCAGAGGACGCACTACACTAACTTGTAGCTTTAGCGGAACACTGTTCAGAGGACGCACTACACTAACTTGTAGCTTTAGCTGAACACTGTGGGGAGGACACACTACACTAACTTGTAACTTTAGCTGAACACTGTGAACTACACTAACTTGTAGCTTTAGCTGAACACTGTTCAGAGGACGCACTACACTAACTTGTAGCTTTAGCTGAACACTGTGAGGAGGACGCACTACACTAACTTGTAGCTTTAGCTGAACACTGTGCAGAGGTCGCACTACACTAACTTGTAGCTTTAGCTGAACACTGTTCAGAGGACGCACTACACTAACTTGTAGCTTTAGCTGAATACTGTTCAGAGGACGCACTACACTAACTTGTAGCTTTAGCGGAACACTGTTCAGAGGACGCACTACACTAACTTGTAGCTTTAGCTGAATACTGTGGGGAGGACACACTACACTAACTTGTAACTTTAGCTGAACACTGTGCACTACACTAACTTGTAGCTTTAGCTGAACACTGTTCAGAGGACGCACTACACTAACTTGTAGCTTTAGCTGAACACTGTGCAGAGGTCGCACTACACTAACTTGTAGCTTTAGCTGAACACTGTGAGGAGGACACACTACACTAACTTGTAGCTTTAGCTGAACACTGTGAGGAGGACGCACTACACTAACTTGTAGCTTTAGCTGAACACTGTGCACTACACTAACTTGTAGCTTTAGCTGAACACTGTTCAGAGGACGCACTACACTAACTTGTAGCTTTAGCTGAATACTGTTCAGAGGACGCACTACACTAACTTGTAGCTTTAGCTGAACACTGTTCAGAGGACGCACTACACTAACTTGTAGCTTTAGCTGAACACTGTGAGGAGGACACACTACACTAACTTGTAACTTTAGCTGAACACTGTGCACTACACTAACTTGTAGCTTTAGCTGAACACTGTTCAGAGGACGCACTACACTAAATTGTAACTTTAGCTGAACACTGTGAGGAGGACGCGCTACACTAACTTGTAGCTTTAGCTGAACACTGTGCACTACACTAACTTGTAGCTTTAGCCGAACACTGTTCAGAGGACGCACTACACTAACTTGTAGCTTTTGCTGAACACTGTGCAGAGGTCGCACTACAATAACTTGTAGCTTTAGCTGAACACTGTTCAAAGGACACACTACACGAACTTGTAGCTTTAGCTGAACACTGTTCAGAGGTCGCACTACACTAACTTGTAGCTTTAGCTGAACACTGTGAGTAGGACGCACTACACTAACTTGTAGCGTTAGCTGAACACTGTGCACTACACTAACTTGTAGCTTTAGCTGAACACTGTTCAGAGGACGCACTACACTAACTTGTAGCTTTAGCTGAACACTGTGCAGAAGTCACCCTACACTAACTTGTAGCTTTAGCTGTACACTGTGAGGAGGATGCATTACACTAACTTGTAGCTTTAGCTGAACACTGTGAGGAGGACGCTTTACACTAACTTGTAGCTTTAGCTGAACACTGTGCACTACACTAACTTGTAGCTTTAGCTGAACACTGTTCAGAGGACGTACTACACTAACTTGTAGCTTTAGCTGAACACTGTGAGGAGGACGCACTTACACTAACTTGTAGCTTTAGCTGAACACTGTGCACTACACTAACTTGTAGCTTTAGCTGAACACTGTGCACTACACTAACTTGTAGCTTTAGCTGAACACTGTTCAGAGGATGCACTACACTAACTTGTAGCTTTAGCTGAATACTGTTCAGAGGACGCACTACACTAACTTGTAGCTTTAGCGGAACACTGTTCAGAGGACGCACTACACTAACTTGTAGCTTTAGCTGAACACTGTGGGGAGGACACACTACACTAACTTGTAACTTTAGCTGAACACTGTGAACTACACTAACTTGTAGCTTTAGCTGAACACTGTTCAGAGGACGCACTACACTAAATTGTAACTTTAGCTGAACACTGTGAGGAGGACGCGCTACACTAACTTGTAGCTTTAGCTGAACACTGTGCACTAGACTAACTTGTAGCTTTAGCTGAACACTGTTCAGAGGACGCACTACACTAAATTGTAACTTTAGCTGAACACTGTGAGGAGGACGCGCTACACTAACTTGAAGCTTTAGCTGAACACTGTTCAGAGGACGCACTACACTAACTTGTAGCTTTAGCTGAACACTGTGAGGAGGACGCACTACACTAACTTGTAGCTTTAGCTGAACACTGTGCAGAGGTCGCACTACACTAACTTGTAGCTTTAGCTGAACACTGTTCAGAGGACGCACTACACTAACTTGTAGCTTTAGCTGAATACTGTTCAGAGGACGCACTACACTAACTTGTAGCTTTAGCGGAACACTGTTCAGAGGACGCACTACACTAACTTGTAGCTTTAGCTGAACACTGTGGGGAGGACACACTACACTAACTTGTAACTTTAGCTGAACACTGTGAACTACACTAACTTGTAGCTTTAGCTGAACACTGTTCAGAAGACGCACTACACTAACTTGTAGCTTTAGCTGAACACTGTGAGGAGGACGCACTACACTAACTTGTAGCTTTAGCTGAACACTGTGCAGAGGTCGCACTACACTAACTTGTAGCTTTAGCTGAACACTGTTCAGAGGACGCACTACACTAACTTGTAGCTTTAGCTGAATACTGTTCAGAGGACGCACTACACTAACTTGTAGCTTTAGCGGAACACTGTTCAGAGGATGCACTACACTAACTTGTAGCTTTAGCTGAACACTGTGGGGAGGACACACTACACTAACTTGTAACTTTAGCTGAACACTGTGAACTACACTAACTTGTAGCTTTAGCTGAACACTGTTCAGAGGACGCACTACACTAAATTGTAACTTTAGCTGAACACTGTTCAGAGGACGCACTACACTAACTTGTAGCTTTAGCTGAACACTGTTCAGAGGTCGCACTACACTAACTTGTAGCTTTAGCTGAACACTGTGAGTAGGACGCACTACACTAACTTGTAGCGTTAGCTGAACACTGTGCACTACACTAACTTGTAGTTTTAGCTGAACACTGTTCAGAGGACGCACTACACTAACTTGTAGCTTTAGCTGAACACTGTGCAGAGGTCACCCTACACTAACTTGTAGCTTTAGCTGAACACTGTGAGGAGGATGCATTACACTAACTTGCAGCTTTAGCTGAACACTGTGAGGAGGACGCTCTACACTAACTTGTAGCTTTAGCTGAACACTGTGCACTACACTAACTTGTAGCTTTAGCTGAAAACTGTTCAGAGGACGTACTACACTAACTTGTAGCTTTAGCTGAACACTGCGAGGAGGATGCACTACACTAACTTGTAGCTTTAGCTGAACACTGTGCACTACACTAACTTGTAGCTTTAGCTGAACACTGTGCAGAGGTCGCACTACACTAACTTTTAGCTTTAGCTGAACACTGTGCACTACAATAACTTGTAGCTTTAGCTGAACACTGTGCAGAGGTCGCACTACACTAACTTGTAGCTTTAGCTAAACACTGTGAGGAGGACACACTACACTAACTTGTAGCTTTAGCTGAACACTGTGAGGAGGACGCACTACACTAACTTGTAGCTTTAGCTGAACACTGTGCACTACACTAACTTGTAGCTTTAGCTGAACACTGTTCAGAGGACGCACTACACTAACTTGTAGCTTTAGCTGAATACTGTTCAGAGGACGCACTACACTAACTTGTAGCTTTAGCTGAACACTGTTCAGAGGACGCACTACACTAACTTGTAGCTTTAGCTGAACACTGTGAGGAGGACACACTACACTAACTTGTAACTTTAGCTGAACACTGTGCACTACACTAACTTGTAGCTTTAGCTGAACACTGTTCAGAGGACGCACTACACTAAATTGTAACTTTAGCTGAACACTGTGAGGAGGACGCGCTACACTAACTTGTAGCTTTAGCTGAACACTGTGCACTACACTAACTTGTAGCTTTAGCTGAACACTGTTCAGAGGACGCACTACACTAACTTGTAGCTTTTGCTGAACACTGTGCAGAGATCGCACTACAATAACTTGTAGCTTTAGCTGAACACTGTTCAAAGGACACACTACACTAACTTGTAGCTTTAGCTGAACACTGTTCAGAGGTCGCACTACACTAACTTGTAGCTTTAGCTGAACACTGTGAGTAGGACGCACTACACTAACTTGTAACGTTAGCTGAACACTGTGCACTACACTAACTTGTAGCTTTAGCTGAACAATGTTCAGAGGACGCACTACACTAACTTGTAGCTTTAACTGAACACTGTGCAGAGGTCACCCTACACTAACTTGTAGCTTTAGCTGAACACTGTGAGGAGGATGCATTACACTAACTTGCAGCTTTAGCTGAACACTGTGAGGAGGACGCTCTACACTAACTTGTAGCTTTAGCTGAACACTGTGCACTACACTAACTTGTAGCTTTAGCTGAAAACTGTTCAGAGGACGTACTACACTAACTTGTAGCTTTAGCTGAACACTGCGAGGAGGATGCACTACACTAACTTGTAGCTTTAGCTGAACACTGTGCACTACACTAACTTGTAGCTTTAGCTGAACACTGTGCAGAGGTCGCACTACACTAACTTTTAGCTTTAGCTGAACACTGTGCACTACACTAACTTTTAGCTTTAGCTGAACACTGTTCAGAGGACACACTACACTAACTTGTAGCTTTAGCTGAACACTGTGCACTACAATAACTTGTAGCTTTAGCTGAACACTGTGCAGAGGTCGCACTACACTAACTTGTAGCTTTAGCTGAACACTGTGAGGAGGACACACTACACTAACTTGTAGCTTTAGCTGAACACTGTGAGGAGGACGCACTACACTAACTTGTAGCTTTAGCTGAACACTGTGCACTACACTAACTTGTAGCTTTAGCTGAACACTGTTCAGAGGACGCACTACACTAACTTGTAGCTTTAGCTGAATACTGTTCAGAGGATGCACTACACTAACTTGTAGCTTTAGCTGAACACTGTTCAGAGGACGCACGACACTAACTTGTAGCTTTAGCTGAACACTGTGAGGAGGACACACTACACTAACTTGTAACTTTAGCTGAACACTGTGCACTACACTAACTTGTAGCTTTAGCTGAACACTGTTCAGAGGACGCACTACACTAAATTGTAACTTTAGCTGAACACTGTGAGGAGGACGCGCTACACTAACTTGTAGCTTTAGCTGAACACTGTGCACTACACTAACTTGTAGCTTTAGCTGAACACTGTTCAGAGGACGCACTACACTAACTTGTAGCTTTTGCTGAACACTGTGCAGAGGTCGCACTACACTAACTTGTAGCTTTAGCTGAACACTGTGAGTAGGACGCACTACACTAACTTGTAGCGTTAGCTGAACACTGTGCACTACACTAACTTGTAGCTTTAGCTGAACACTGTTCAGAGGATGCACTACACTAACTTGTAGCTTTAGCTGAACACTGTGCAGAGGTCACCCTACACTAAATTGTAGCTTTAGCTGAACACTGTGAGGAGGATGCATTACACTAACTTGCAGCTTTAGCTGAACACTGTGAGGAGGACGCTCTACACTAACTTGTAGCTTTAGCTGAACACTATGCACTACACTAACTTGTAGCTTTAGCTGAAAACTGTTCAGAGGACGTACTACACTAACTTGTAGCTTTAGCTGAACACTGCGAGGAGGATGCACTACACTAACTTGTAGCTTTAGCTGAACACTGTGCACTACACTAACTTGTAGCTTTAGCTGAACACTGTGCAGAGGTCGCACTACACTAACTTTTAGCTTTAGCTGAACACTGTTCAGAGGACACACTACACTAACTTGTAGCTTTAGCTGAACACTGTGCACTACAATAACTTGTAGCTTTAGCTGAACACTGTGCAGAGGTCGCACTACACTAACTTGTAGCTTTAGCTGAACACTGTGAGGAGGACACACTACACTAACTTGTAACTTTAGCTGAACACTGTGAGGAGGACGCACTACACTAACTTGTAGCTTTAGCTGAACACTGTGCACTACACTAACTTGTAGCTTTAGCTGAACACTGTTCAGAGGACGCACTGCACTAACTTGTAGCTTTAGCTGAATACTGTTCAGAGGAAGCACTACACTAACTTGTAGCTTTAGCTGAACACTGTTCAGAGGACGCACTACACTAACTTGTAGCTTTAGCTGAACACTGTGAGGAGGACACACTACACTAACTTGTAACTTTAGCTGAACACTGTGCACTACACTAACTTGTAGCTTTAGCTGAACACTGTTCAGAGGACGCACTACACTAAATTGTAACTTTAGCTGAACACTGTGAGGAGGACGCGCTACACTAACTTGTAGCTTTAGCTGAACACTGTGCACTACACTAACTTGTAGTTTTAGCCGAACACTGTTCAGAGGACGCACTACACTAACTTGTAGCTTTTGCTGAACACTGTGCAGAGGTCGCACTACAATAACTTGTAGCTTTAGCTGAACACTGTTCAAAGGACACACTACACGAACTTGTAGCTTTAGCTGAACACTGTTCAGAGGTCGCACTACACTAACTTGTAGCTTTAGCTGAACACTGTGAGTAGGACGCACTACACTAACTTGTAGCGTTAGCTGAACACTGTGCACTACACTAACTTGTAGCTTTAGCTGAACACTGTTCAGAGGACGCACTACACTAACTTGTAGCTTTAGCTGAACACTGTGCAGAGGTCACCCTACACTAACTTGTAGCTTTAGCTGTACACTGTGAGGAGGATGCATTACACTAACTTGTAGCTTTAGCTGAACACTGTGAGGAGGACGCTTTACACTAACTTGTAGCTTTAGCTGAACACTGTGCACTACACTAACTTGTAGCTTTAGCTGAACACTGTTCAGAGGACGTGCTACACTAACTTGTAGCTTTAGCTGAACACTGAGAGGAGGACGCACTTACACTAACTTGTAGCTTTAGCTGAACACTGTGCACTACACTAACTTGTAGCTTTAGCTGAACACTGTGCACTACACTAACTTGTAGCTTTAGCTGAAAACCGTTCAGAGGACACACTACACTAACCTGTAGCTTTAGCTGAATACTGTTCAGAGGACGCACTACACTAACTTGTAGCTTTAGCGGAACACTGTTCAGAGGACGCACTACACTAACTTGTAGCTTTAGCTGAACACTGTGGGGAGGACACACTACACTAACTTGTAACTTTAGCCGAACACTGTGAACTACACTAACTTGTAGCTTTAGCTGAACACTGTTCAGAGGACGCACTACACTAAATTGTAACTTTAGCTGAACACTGTGAGGAGGACGCGCTACACTAACTTGTAGCTTTAGCTGAACACTGTTCAGAGGATGCACTACACTAACTTGTAGCTTTTGCTGAACACTGTGCAGAGGTCGCACTACAATAACTTGTAGCTTTAGCTGAACACTGTTCAAAGGACACACTACACTAACTTGTAGCTTTAGCTGAACACTGTTCAGAGGTCGCACTGCACTAACTTGTAGCTTTAATTGAACACTGTGAGTAGGACGCACTACACTAACTTGTAGCGTTAGCTGAACACTGTGCACTACACTAACTTGTAGCTTTAGCTGAACACTGTTCAGAGGACGCACTACACTAACTTGTAGCTTTAGCTGAACACTGTGCAGAGGTCACCCTACACTAACTTGTAGCTTTAGCTGAACACTGTGAGGAGGATGCATTACACTAACTTGCAGCTTTAGCTGAACACTGTGAGGAGGACGCTCTACACTAACTTGTAGCTTTAGCTGAACACTGTGCACTACACTAACTTGTAGCTTTAGCTGAAAACTGTTCAGAGGACGTACTACACTAACTTGTAGCTTTAGCTGAACACTGCGAGGAGGATGCACTACACTAACTTGTAGCTTTAGCTGAACACTGTGCACTACACTAACTTGTAGCTTTAGCTGAACACTGTGCAGAGGTCGCACTACACTAACTTTTAGCTTTAGCTGAACACTGTTCAGAGGACACACTACACTAACTTGTAGCTTTAGCTGAACACTGTGCACTACAATAACTTGTAGCTTTAGCTGAACACTGTGCAGAGGTCGCACTACACTAACTTGTAGCTTTAGCTGAACACTGTGAGGAGGACACACTACACTAACTTGTAACTTTAGCTGAACACTGTGAGGAGGACGCTTTACACTAACTTGTAGCTTTAGCTGAACACTGTGCACTACACTAACTTGTAGCTTTAGCTGAACACTGTTCAGAGGACGTGCTACACTAACTTGTAGCTTTAGCTGAACACTGAGAGGAGGACGCACTTACACTAACTTGTAGCTTTAGCTGAACACTGTGCACTACACTAACTTGTAGCTTTAGCTGAACACTGTGCACTACACTAACTTGTAGCTTTAGCTGAAAACCGTTCAGAGGACACACTACACTAACCTGTAGCTTTAGCTGAATACTGTTCAGAGGACGCACTACACTAACTTGTAGCTTTAGCGGAACACTGTTCAGAGGACGCACTACACTAACTTGTAGCTTTAGCTGAACACTGTGGGGAGGACACACTACACTAACTTGAAACTTTAGCTGAACACTGTGAACTACACTAACTTGTAGCTTTAGCTGAACACTGTTCAGAGGACGCACTACACTAAATTGTAACTTTAGCTGAACACTGTGAGGAGGACGCGCTACACTAACTTGTAGCTTTAGCTGAACACTGTTCAGAGGACGCACTACACTAACTTGTAGCTTTTGCTGAACACTGTGCAGAGGTCGCACTACAATAACTTGTAGCTTTAGCTGAACACTGTTCAAAGGACACACTACACTAACTTGTAGCTTTAGCTGAACACTGTTCAGAGGTCGCACTGCACTAACTTGTAGCTTTAATTGAACACTGTGAGTAGGACGCACTACACTAACTTGTAGCGTTAGCTGAACACTGTGCACTACACTAACTTGTAGCTTTAGCTGAACACTGTTCAGAGGACGCACTACACTAACTTGTAGCTTTAGCTGAACACTGTGCAGAGGTCACCCTACACTAACTTGTAGCTTTAGCTGAACACTGTGAGGAGGATGCATTACACTAACTTGCAGCTTTAGCTGAACACTGTGAGGAGGACGCTCTACACTAACTTGTAGCTTTAGCTGAACACTGTGCACTACACTAACTTGTAGCTTTAGCTGAAAACTGTTCAGAGGACGTACTACACTAACTTGTAGCTTTAGCTGAACACTGCGAGGAGGATGCACTACACTAACTTGTAGCTTTAGCTGAACACTGTGCACTACACTAACTTGTAGCTTTAGCTGAACACTGTGCAGAGGTCGCACTACACTAACTTTTAGCTTTAGCTGAACACTGTTCAGAGGACACACTACACTAACTTGTAGCTTTAGCTGAACACTGTGCACTACAATAACTTGTAGCTTTAGCTGAACACTGTGCAGAGGTCGCACTACACTAACTTGTAGCTTTAGCTGAACACTGTGAGGAGGACACACTACACTAACTTGTAACTTTAGCTGAACACTGTGAGGAGGACGCACTACACTAACTTGTAGCTTTAGCTGAACACTGTGCACTACACTAACTTGTAGCTTTAGCTGAACACTGTGGGGAGGACGCACTACACTAACTTGTAGCTTTAGCTGAATACTGTTCAGAGGACGCACTACACTAACTTGTAGCTTTAGCTGAACACTGTTCAGAGGACGCACTACACTAACTTGTAGCTTTAGCTGAACACTGTGAGGAGGACACACTACACTAACTTGTAACTTTAGCTGAACACTGTGCACTACACTAACTTGTAGCTTTAGCTGAACACTGTTCAGAGGACGCACTACACTAAATTGTAACTTTAGCTCAACACTGTGAGGAGGACGCGCTACACTAACTTGTAGCTTTAGCTGAACACTGTGCACTACACTAACTTGTAGCTTTAGCCGAACACTGTTCAGAGGACGCACTACACTAACTTGTAGCTTTTGCTGAACACTGTGCAGAGGTCGCACTACAATAACTTGTAGCTTTAGCTGAACACTGTTCAAAGGACACACTACACGAACTTGTAGCTTTAGCTGAACACTGTTCAGAGGTCGCACTACACTAACTTGTAGCTTTAGCTGAACACTGTGAGTAGGACGCACTACACTAACTTGTAGCGTTAGCTGAACACTGTGCACTACACTAACTTGTAGCTTTAGCTGAACACTGTTCAGAGGACGCACTACACTAACTTGTAGCTTTAGCTGAACACTGTGTAGAGGTCACCCTACACTAACTTGTAGCTTTAGCTGTACACTGTGAGGAGGATGCATTACACTAACTTGTAGCTTTAGCTGAACACTGTGAGGAGGACGCTTTACACTAACTTGTAGCTTTAGCTGAACACTGTGCACTACACTAACTTGTAGCTTTAGCTGAACACTGTTCAGAGGACGTACTACACTAACTTGTAGCTTTAGCTGAACACTGTGAGGAGGACGCACTTACACTAACTTGTAGCTTTAGCTGAACACTGTGCACTACACTAACTTGTAGCTTTAGCTGAACACTGTGCAGAGGTCGCACTACACTAACTTGTAGCTTTAACTGAACACTGTTCAGAGGACACACTACACTAACTTGTAGCTTTAGCTGAACACTGTGCACTACAATAACTTGTAGCTTTAGCTGAACACTGTGCAGAGGTCGCACTACACTATCTTGTAGCTTTAGCTGAACACTGTGAGGAGGACGCAGTACACTAACTTGTAGCTTTAGCTGAACACTGTGAGGAGGACGCAATACACTAACTTGTAGCTTTAGCTGAACACTGTGCACTACACTAAATTGTAGCTTTAGCTGAACACTGTGCAGAGTTCGCACTACACTAACTTGTAGCTTTAGCTGAACACTGTGAGGAGGACGCACTACACTAACTTGTAGCTTTAGCTGAACACTGTTCACTACACTAACTTGTAGCTTTAGCTGAACACTGTGCAGAGGTCGCACTACACTAATTTGTAGCTTTAGCTGAACACTGTTCAGAGGACACACTACACTAACTTGTAGCTTTAGCTGAACACTGTGCACTACACTAACTTGTAGCTTTAGCTGAACACTGTTCAGAGGACGCACTACACTAACTTGTAGCTTTAGCTGAACACTGTGCAGAGGTCGCACTACACTAACATGTAGCTTTAGCTGAACACTGTGAGGAGGACGCACTATACTAACTTGTAGCTTTAGCTGAACACTGTGAGGAGGATGCACTACACTAACTTGTAGCTTTAGCTGAACACTGTGCACTACACTAATTTGTAGCTTTAGCTGAACACTGTGCAGAGGTCACACTACACTAACTTGTAGCTTTAGCTGAACACTGCGAGGAGGACGCACTACACTAACTTGTGGCTTTAGCTGAACACTGTGCACTACACTAACGTGTAGCTTTAGCTGAACACTGTTTAGAGGACGCACTACACTAACTTGTAGGTTTAGCTGAACACTGTGCAGAGGTCGCACTACACTAACTTGTAGCTTTAGCTGAACACTGTGCAGAGGTCACACTACACTAACTTGTAGCTTTAGCTGAACACTGTGAGGAGGACGCACTACACTAACTGTAAATAGTCTAGCTGCCTGACTGTGGTACTAATAGGATCAGAAGAACACCAGCAATTTTCTTCAGGTAGCTGTACTGTAACAACACAAGCCTGCCTGTCAGTAGGAAGATAATAACAGGAACTGATCTAGCTAAACTGAATACAGTGTGTATATATATATATATATATATATATATATATATATATATATATATATATATTTATATACAACACCTGGAATGTATATATATACACAATACACTGTAAGTTCAGCTCACTGACTGACTGTCCTGTCTAATCTAACTTAAATCAAATGACACTGTCTCTCTGTCTCTGTCTCTCAACGCTGGAACACACTACACAGGGCCGCCATACAGGCGGCCTTATATAGTGTGGGGCGTGTACTAAACCCCCTGAGCCATAATTGGCCAAAGCCACCCTGGCTTTGGCCAATTACAGCTCTCTCTACCGACGGCGCTGTGATTGGCCAAGCATGCGGGTCATAGTGCATGCTTGGCCAATCATCAGCCAGCAATGCACTGTGATGCCGCAGTGAATTATGGGTCGTGACGCGCCACACGAATTTGGCGCGAACTGCCCAAATCGTTCGCAATTTGGCGAACGGGCGAACAGATGGTGTTTGAGTTGAACATGGGTTCGACTCGAACATGAAGCTCATCCCTACTGTACAGTACAGTGATCGTGTGGGATTCTGATGTAGTATCAAAGCAGTGATAATTCCATGTCTCCTGGAGCTGCTGCTGCTAATATAAGATATGATCTTATTCAACAGAGGTACTATCCATCTTTTCTCCAGAGAAACACAATAAAATAAAACGTCGGCAACTGAGTAGAGAATAGTGGAAATATATTTTCAAAAAAGACAGGGGAGAGGTTCTCTTTAAGGAAGGGGGCAGGATCTATGTACATTGCGAGTAATATAACAACCTTTGTTGCAAATTCCTACCTTTTGTTATTCTGAAGAAATCCCTGTATGTTCCTCTCTGCCTCTGTGATGAGTGGGTCTAATGGGAGTGGTTTCATAAATATCTATCAGGTGTGCACCTGCACAGCACTAATGAGGAAATCTGCTGGGCCTTTAGATGTGTTCCTATAGGGAGTATCTCACCAAAAATTACATTTTTGTTGCAGGGGATGCCTGAAATCTGACTTGTATCTTAGGCAGACTTCTGGGGAAAATTGGTGAGCCAATCACACAAGCAGGAAATGTTTCTGGGGGTCGGTCAGTTCACATTCTGTGTACAGGACAACTCCAGGTAGCCATATTGCATTGCATTTTCACAAAATGACAGTGTCTGCAGATTGAAAAGGAAAGGTAATTTTTAATAACATTCAATTACAACATGACTTGTGTCGCAATTGTATACACTATATCAGCCCTCAAAACATTCACTCTCCTGCTTGTGAGTGAAAAAATTAGGATTGCGAGTGTGGACAGGGCTGTGCTGTCCAGGAAATGTATAGCCAGTGCCCCCTCGCCGCACAAAGGCTCGCAGCACTGCCATTTCAATAGAAGTTAAACACCTGCCTGGGACCTCCCCCTCCCAACTGCCGCATATCCCCACCCCACTCAGGCTCACATTGTAGGCTTTCAATGGGAGTCAAACAGCCGCCTGGGACCACCCCCTCCACCTTCCTCCTGCCGCACATCCTGTCCCGATTAAACTCGCATCGTGGGCTTCAATGGGAGTCAAACAGCCACCTGGGACCGCCTCCTCCGCCACCCTCCTGCCGCACATCTAAGGAGTGAGGCGGTGCATGTCTCTGCAGGGCAGTCCTAAGTGGGCGGGCTCGAACACTCTTGGTTAGCCCTCAGTGTGCACTGATGCTTGACCCCGTGGCTGCAGCAGGAGAATGGTAAATAATAAATATGACTGTGTGCTGTGATTGGAAGCAGCACATGTGCTGGAGGCATTGGTATAATGGGAGATTGAACAAGATGTGCTGGGAGGAAGGGGGAAGGTTGAGAGCATAGATGTGCTTGATTGGGGGTGGGGGTTAATAGAAGGCATAGGTATAATGTTTTTTTTGGGGGGGTGGAATTGAAGGCATAGGTCTGAATCATACCTAATCCTCCAATTCCACCCCCCCACTCTATCATACATGTGTCTCTAATTTCACCCCCTCCCCAATCTATTATATCTATGCCTCCAATTCCACCCCATCCTCCACTTGATCATACCGTAGGATAGATTGGGGAGGAGGGGGGATGGAATTGGAGGCATAGGGATAATAGATTGGGGAGGGGGTGGAATTAGAGGCACATGCATGATAGAGTGTGGGGGGGGGGTGAAATTGGAGGCTTAGGTATGATGGGAGGGGGGTGGATCTGGAGGAATAGGTATGATGGATTGGGGGGAGGGGGGTGGAATTTAAGGCATAGGTATGATGTATTGGAGGAAAATTGAAAGGATAGATGCGCTGGATTGGGAGGATTAGAGGCATAGGTGTGCTGGAGAGGACAGGTTGGAAGACGAGGTGTGCTGGAGGGTCGGTAAAAGCACAGGTGTGCTGGGGGGGGGGGGTAAGGAGGCAGAGATATGCTGGGAAGAGGAATTAGAGGTAGAGGTGTGCTAGGGGGAGGGGGGATGCATTGGAGGACTGGGGGAGGCATTGGAGGTAGAGGTGTACTGGGGGAGGCATTTGAGGTAGAGGTGTACTGGGGGGAGGTGTTGGAGGTAGAGGTGTACTGGGGGAAGAGAAACAAAACCGGAGAAATTCCTTTCTCAACTTACTAACCAGCCTGCTAACCAACCACATTTTCCTGTCTGATGAGGCTGAGCTGATGGGCACTGGTGAGGCTGGATTGTTATTTTTGCGGCACTTTACACTTTGTTCTTTGTTCTCTTTCACTGTTTTAATCATAGTGTAACATTTTGTGATTGTAAAGATGAGCCCAACGAACAGAGAAAAAAATTAGTTATTTTTTAAATTACTTGTATAGGGCACGAATCACATTGACGCGACATGAAAGTCACATCAATTACGGTGAGACTTTGCCAGGAGACTTCCTGACGACTTGAGTACTACTTTGAGGTACAAGTCTGATAGAAGTCGCCTTGAAGTAGAACAGGAACCATTTCTAAACTCAGAGTGACTTCAGTAGTGCTAAACGGGGCACCTCTCATTGACTAACATAGGATTTCACGTCATATGACAGTGTGACAGTGTGAACTGAGCACTAAACCTCTATTTATGCCCCAGAGTAATCTACTAAGACAATAGTATGCCACTATATTAAGCCAAATCAAGAACTTTCACCAATGCATCTATTTGTAAAGGGATTCACTAATGGTTCAGTATCTATTTGATATAAATACATTGCTCAAAAAAATTAAAGGAGCACTTTGAAAACACATCAGATTTCAATGGGGAAAAATATCATGCTGGATACTGTATCTACACTGATATGGACTGGGTAATGTGTTAGGAACAAAAGGATGCCACATTGTTTGATGGACATGGAAATTATCAATCTACAGAGGGCTGAATTCAAAGATACCCCGAAAATCAAGTGAAAAAAATATCCAGCAGGCAAGACCATTTTACTGAAATTTCATTGCAGCAACTGAAAATGGTACTCAGTAGTTTGTATGGCCCCCACGTGCTTGTATGCATGCCTGACAACGTCGGGGCATACTCCTAATGAGATGACGGATGGTGTCCCGGGGTATTTCCTCCCAGATCTGGACCAGGGCATCATTGAGCTCCTGAACAGACTAAGGTGCCACTTGGCAGCATCGGATGGACCGAAATTTAATGTCCCAGATTTGTTCTATTGGATTTAGGTCAGGCGAGCATGGGGGCCATTCAATGGTATGAATTCCTTTATGCTCCAGGAACTGGCTGCTTACTCTCGCCACATGAGGCCAGGCATTGTTGTGCACCAGGAGGAACCCAGGACCCACTGCACCAGCATAGGGTCTGACAATGGGTCCAAGGTTTTCATCCCGATACCTAATGGCAGTCAGGGTGCCATTGTCTAGCCTGTAGAGGTCTCTGCGTTCCTCCATGGATATGCCTCCCCAGACCATCACTGACCCACCACCAAACCGGTCATGCTAAATGATGTTTCAGGCAGCATAACGTTCTCCACGGCTTCTCCAGACCCTTTCACATCTGTCACAGGTGCTCAGAGTGAACCTGCTCTCATCTGTGAAAAGAACAGTGTGCCAGTGATGGAACTGCCAATTCTGGTATTTAATGGCAAGTGCCAATCGAGCTCCATGGTGCCTTGCCTAAGCACAGAGACCACTAGAGGACGTCAAGCCCTCAGGCCATCCTCATGAAGTCTATTTCTGATTGTTTGGTCAGAGACATTCACACCAGTGGCCTGCTGGAGTTCATTTTGTAGGGCTCTAGCAGTGGTCATCCTGTTCCTCCTTGCACAAAAAAGCAGATACCGGTCCTACTGATGAGTTAAGGACCTTCTACGGCCCTGTCTAGCTCTCCTAGAGTAACTGCCTGTCTCCTGGAATCTCCTCCATGCTCTGTACTGGGAGACACAGCAAACCTTCTGGCAATGGCACATATTGATGTGCCATCCTGGAGGAGTTGGACTGCCTATGCAATCTCCTATAGAGTTCAGGTATCACCTTATGCTACCAGTAGTGACACTGACCCTAGCCAAATGCAAAACTGGTGAAAAACAGTCAGAAAAGATGAGTAGGGAAAAAAATGTCAGTGGCCTCCACCTGTAAAACCATTTCTGTTTTGAAGGTTTGTCTCATTGTTGCCCATCTAGTGCACCTGTTAATTTCATTAACACCAAAGCTTCTGACACTGATTAATTACCCACTCTGCTATTTAACTGACCAGATCAATATCCCTGAAGTTTACTCTGATTAAAAAAAGGTTCCTTTAATTTTTTTGAGCAGTGTGTGTATATATGTATATATATATATATATATATATATATATATATATATATATATATATATATATATATATACCGTAATATGCAGTATATTGTATGTTTTTTTTAAGTCCTTAGTAACAATTAGCATGTGTCTTATTCAGTAATCTGTATAGTAACAAATAATATATAAACATTCTTTTTTACAGCATTATATTTTGGCTTTTGGAGGAATAATAGCAATTCCATTAATCCTGGCAGAGCCTCTGTGTGTTAAACATGACAATGCAGTGAAAAGCCAGCTGATAAGCACCATATTTTTTGTGTCTGGCATATGCACACTTCTTCAAACAACAGTAGGAACAAGGTAATTATACCAGACAACAAGAATGGTTATGATATATATATAAAGTATATACAGTAGACCTCCAACAAAACTGCAGTACATGTTGGTGGTCAGTTGATAATACACTTGATCTGACAAACCCCCCTCTTGTTCTCTACATGCAAGTCTGTATGTGGAAACTTGTGATGGGGGTGTGACTGTTACTCAAACAGCACGTTCACTGAGAGTAATGCTGCGTATACACGATCAGAATTTCGGCCCGCAAAAGACCTATGAGAGTTTTTTGTTGGAAAATGCGAACGTGTGTATGCTCGTGTGTATCGGTCTTTTGCTGGCGGAATTCCAGCCAGCAAAAGATTGAGAGCATGCTCTCAATTTTTCGCTCGGGAAAAGTTCCTATCCGAAAATGCGATCGTCTGTGGCAATTCCGATGCGCAAAATCCCTACGCATGCTCGGAAACAATTCGACACATGCTCAGAAGCATTGAACTTAATTTTCTTGGCTCGTCGTAATGTTGTACGTCATCGCGTTCTTGACGGTCGTAATTTCAGCGAACTTTTGCGTTAAAGTGTGTATGCAAGGCAAACGTGAGCGGAATCCCATCAGAAAAGCCATCATATCTTTTTCCGACGAGAAAACCAATCGTGTGTACACGGCAAAAGGAGTATTTTAAGGCATTTCCAAGTAAAATCCAATACCAAACTGTTAATTGTGGGGGTGCAAGATTCTAAAAACATGAAAAGGTTTAGTGCTATCCTGGGGGGATGCTAGTTGACTGGGTGCTTCTACTTCTGAAGGGGATGACCCACTGGGTTAGTACCTGAATTAACCAAGACATTTAGGGTTTGCAAATGTTTTAATGGGCAAATATGCCCTACAAAATTTTAAAAATAGCCAACAGACAGACAAAAATTCTCTATAATATACTACAATTAAGTTAAAGTGTTACTAAACCCATAACAGTAAAATCAGTTTGTATATGCAGTAAAACATGCTTGTTATACTCACTGTGGAACCTAATCCTCTGCATTGTATAAAAAGGCTTTTTGATACTGTCTTCTCTGATCCGCCCCTTCTTTTACTGTCCCCAAACTATCTGCTGATAGTACAGAGCCATGGAGGGCACTCTGCACATGCTCAGTTTCGTGTGTATTGCTAGAGAGTTTTTCTTTTTTTTGGAAGGATGCATGTGATCAGCACAGGGCCAATCACCACTGTCCAAACAAAGGGACAGGGCTCATACAGCCTCATAGGATGGTCAGAAGAGAATAAAAATACTTTGTGCAGGCTCTAACCAGACACTGATAGAAGTCACAAGACTGCTATATGCTGTTAATGGAAAAAGGTATTTAGCAGTTTATATTGCCTATAATAATTACATTTCCATGTTTACTGTTTGTGTATTGTGGGAGACCAGATATAGTAAATGCAGGGTCCTGGGTTTAGTAACACTTTAAACACAGAAATGTAATGAACACAACTCTGTTCTATAAATAAACATAACTGTTAAGAGCGATAACACTGCTGATGGTCTTAGCCAGTGTTAAGGGGTCCCTCTCTAAACTACTGACCAGTGCACTGTAGAAATGATCTCTTCTGAACTGTTGCCCTGAAAGTCAAAGGTCAGTTCCCTAGGACAGCTTAATCTCGACTCTTTGTTCTCTAAGTTCAGGTGAACTATCATCCAAGGATTCTTTTTATCCACTGTGACAGTGCGTGGGGGTTCTTCTCCCCTGCAGCCACTGTCACATTTGCAATAAGCACCATCACATCATTCATTCACAGAGATCTGTGAATGAAGAAACTACAAGTCATATTAGCCCCACTGGCATTTCCCCTGTGTCAGTAATGGCCCACACCTCTCCAGTTTTAACAGATTACAGGGCCCATTGACTGCTCAGCAGGAGCAAAAAACAAACAAAAGAGGGTGCACCAGCCTAGTGCATTATCCCACAGCGTTTATTTAAGATTAACAAGAATAATATTCACAAGCATGTGAAATAAATCGCCCATCAAGCTAATCATCTATAGCCCAGTGGTCCTAGACTTGGTACACTCCAGAGTGCAGGGGGACCTCACCGGTATCCTTAATGGTTAACATGTTTCAAAGGACTCTGATGTAGAGGGCGTTTCCTTCAAAATGTGTTAGCCATTAAGGATCCCGGTGAGGTCCCTCTGCACTCTGGAGTGTGCCAAGTCTAGGACCACTGGGCTAGAGATGAGTAGCTCGAAGAGTGATTTTATTTGCACTAGGCTGGTGCGCCCTCTTTTATTTGTTTTTTTGTAGTGGCTTCAGGGCAGCAAAGCTTGAAGCATTCCCCAGCGGTGATGTCATCTTTTACACCTGTACCAGGCTATCACACTTATGCACAGGAGACATTCTGTCATGCTCAGCAGGAGCAGCCTGGGGTGTTGCTGTCTAAACCAGTCCAGAGACACCTTCTCCAAGGGGCAGTAGGACCCTTATACTCAGCAAAGTCATCATATCCACTATTTGGGATATATGAAACTTCAGAAGATCTATCTTAGTGTTGACATCAGCTTCACTAGACACTTTAACTCCAGCAGTCAGCTCTGGTGACAGACTCTCCCTTTTGTCATCCAACATGGCTTCCTCTATCCATACTGTTTTTATCAGCTCAGCATACTTCAGGTTTCTGGTGCCTTCTTGAGCATTTTGCTGGAGCATGATGGGATGTAGCGGCTGAGCACCTCTCAAGACCAGAACTTTATTAACTATCTTAGGACTTAGGACCTTTATAGTAGTAGCTGGTACAGTATCCTGTTGAGGTGCCTCAGACAACTTCTCCTCTTTTCTGTGATAGGTATGTTCAAACTGGCACACAAAGTCAGAAGCTTTTTCTGTTTGCCTAAACAAAGATAGGAAAATATTTAAGTAGCCATAGGAGTTTCAGTCTTGCTGGCTGAGCTTCAAATTCCTTGTAGCCCCTGAAGCTGTAATCCTTTGCTTCATCTAGTTCTCGGGGATGTCTGATCCATTCAGGGTCTGCATAGCCAGCTCCATTTATTTTTCATAGCTTCTTCTCCAGCAGGCAAAGGCTGGTTTCCTGAAAAGGTTTTCAATCTCCAGTAACCCAACTTAGTGTAGGCTGCTCTCTTATATAAATGCTGCCTGACTTGTACTCTCCGGACTTCTGGTTGGCATTCTCTTGGGCATTTCTGGAACAGCAGATCTCTGGAATGTCTATGTTATAACAGGTCACTGGAACAGCAGATTACGGTCCTTGCAGCCAGCACCGTACAGCAGCGCCTCTCATTGTCTGAGGCAGCCCTGCACACACTGGGGTTGATTTACTAAAACTGGAGAATGCAAAATTTGGTACAGCTCTGCATAGAAACCGAACAGTTTCCAGTTTTTTTTGTCAAAGCTTAGTTGAACAAGCTGAAGTTACAAGCTGATTGGCTACCATGTACAGCTGTATCAGATTTTGTATTCTCCAGTTTTAGTAAATCAACCCCACTGTTTATCTGCAGGCATCTCCAGCCATCCCTCTCAGTGCAGGTTTTTTTTTCCTCTCCTCCATCTGTCCAGTGGGTGGGCTCAAGTCCCAGACTTTCAGCCAATAGGAGTTACATAGTTACATAGTAGGTGAGGTAGACACATGTCCATCAAGTCCAACCCATGTGTGTGATTATATGTCAGTATTACATTGTATATCCCTCTATGTTGCGGTCATTCAGGTGCTTATCTAATAGTTTCTTGAAACTATCGTTGCTCTCCGCTGAGACCACCGCCTGTGGAAGGGAATTCCACATCCTTGCCGCTCTTACAGTAAAGAACCCTCTACGTAGTTTAAGGTTAAACCTCTTTTCACTCATTTTAATGAGTGGCCACGAGTCTTGTTAAACTCCCTTCTGCGAAAAAGTTTTATTCCTATTGTGGGGTAACCAGTATGATATTTGTATATTGAAATCATATCCCCTCTCAAGCGTCTCTTCTCCAGAGAGAATAAATTCAGTGCTCGCAACCTTTCCTCATAACTAATATCCTCCAGACCCTTTATTAGCTTTGTTGCCCTTCTTTAAACTCGCTCCATTTCCAGTACATCCTTCCTGAGGACTGGTGCCCAAAACTGGACAGCATACTCTAGGTGCGGCCAGACCAGAGTCTTGTAGAGCAGGAGAATTATTGCTTTATCTCTGGAGTTGATCCCCTTTTTAATGCATGCCAATATTCTGTTTGCTTTGTTAGCAGCAGCTTGGCATTGCATGCCATTGCTGAGCCTATCATCTACTAGGACCCCCAGGTCCTTTTCCATCCTAAATTCCCCCAGAGGTTCTCCCCCCAGTGTATAGATTGCCTTCATATAGTTCTCTTCAGTGCTTTGTCTTCCCCAAAATGGCTGTCACTTCCCCTGTAGTGGGGGCATTTTTCAGTTCAGCACTATCCACACTGTAGAAAGGGAGCATTAAACTGTGACAAGGAGGAAATGTTCTGCAGGTAAGTTAAAGGAGCCACAGACCAGACTTCAAAGGTAATAGACTTCAATAGGACTTTAAGCCCTGGTTCACAACAGTGCAGCTTTGAAATAGTGCTGCTTCAGCGCTATTTCAAGGCTGCAGATCAAAGGCAACAGTGACTCAAATAACCACTCGTTACAACCAAGGTATGCAGAATACCCTCTCTGAATGCACAACACATCAAACTTTGAAGCAGGTGGGCTACAGCAGCAGAAGATCACATCGGGTGCCACTCCTGTCAGCTAAGAACAGGAAACTGAGGCTACAATTCACACAGGCTCACCAAAATTAGACATTAGAAGATTGGAAAAACATTACCTGTTCTGATGAGTCTTGATTTCAGCTGGCAGAGTCAGAATTTGGCGTAAACAACAGGAAAGCATGGATCCATCCAGCCTTCTATCAACAGTTCAGGTTGGTGGTGATGGTGTAATGGTGTGGGGGTTATTTTCTTGGCACACTTTGTACCAACTGAGCATCATTTAAACACCGTGGCCTACCTGAGTATTGTTGCTGACCATGTCCATCCATTGATGACTACAGTGTACCCATCTTCTGATGGCTACTTCCAGCAGGATAATGCACCATGTCACAAAGATCAAATCATCTCACCACTGGTTTTTTGAACATGACAATGAGTTCACTGTACTCCAATGGCTTCCGAGGCTGCAAAAAATGCTACGAACCATAGTAGACTCAGACTAAAAAGGTTTTATGGCTCACAAAGCCACCGACATTAACCTTCATCGCTTATTTACTAACATCCACACACAGCATTTGACCACAGGCTCCAGGGTGGTGGCCTCTGTAGACATCGAGAAGGCTTTTGATACTGTTGAGTGGCCTTTCCTGTGGGAGGTTCTTAGATGTATGGGTTTTCCTTTGGTATTTATCAAATGGTTACAACTCCTTTATAACATCCCTACGGTTTCAGTTAGGTTGGGTGGGCATTTGTTGGTTCTCTTTGGACGTACAGAGGCACCCGCCAGGGGTGCCCTCTCTCTCCAGCCCTATTTGCCATAGCAATTGAACTGGTGGTGGAAGCACTTCACACTTCCTCGGAAATTAAAGGGTTATGTATTGGCTGGCTGGAGGAAAGGGTTGCCCTATTTATAACCTTCTATTATTCCTCTATAATGCAGGTCCCTCCCTCCAAGGTGTATTACAATGCCTGAATACTTACTCTGAGGTCATGGGTCTAAGAGTGAACTGGACCAAGTCCCTACTATTTCTCTTTGATCCCGAGGCCCACAGTTTGGGCCCATCAAACCTGCCGCTCCAATGGGTTGAAGATTTCAAATATTTTGGGGTCCAGGTATCTCATAGGGCCTTTGATTACCTTTTATTCAACCTTACCCCGGTTTTGCAGGAGACCAAACTTAAGTGTAGCAAGGTCCTGGACCTCCAAAGGCCTAGTGGTGACCTCCAGAGTCAGGGATTGCTGACATCTGTCTTTGTAGAGTGGGTTACAAGGCATGGTGGGTGTGATGCAAGATGGAATGATGGACGCCAGACACTTTGACGATGACTTATGGGACCTGCCATTCCGTACTTTGGTTTCCTCACGAGACAAGCTGATCCAATTCAAAATTGTCCACAGGGCCTATTTTACACCCTCTAGACTACATGCCATGTCTCCCTCTCATTTTCCAGAGTGCTGGAGATGCGGGCACTTCCCAGGTGATTTTTCCCATGTTTTCTGGTCCTGTTCAGTTAATGCTGTATTTTGGTCAGACGTGCTTTCCGTGATAAACATGGTGTCAGTAACCAGAATACCTTCATCCATTGAAATCTGTATACTGGGGTTTGTAGAAAATCTGATTTCCCGCTAGGGATGGGCCGAACACCCCCTGGTTCGGTTTGCACCAGAACACGCTGAACAGGCAAAAATTTCTAGCAAACATGCAAACCCTATTAAAGACTATGGGACGTGAACATGAAAAATCAAAAGTCATGTCATTTAAACTTGCTCGCAGCTGTATTGTATTGCTGGCTCCCGGCAATTAAGATGAAAAATCAATGAACAAAATGGTGTAGCACCTGCAGGTCCATACCCAAAGGTCCATACCAGGCCCTTTGGGTCTGGTTTGGATTTTAAGGGGAACACCATGCCAAAATTGGCGTGGGGTCCCCCCTAAAATCCATACCAGTCCCTTATCCGAGCATACAGCCTGGAGGGCAGGATAGGGGGGAGACGAGCGTGTACCCCCCTCCTGAACCATACCAGGCCATATGCCCTCATCATGGGGGGTGGGTGCTTTGGGGCACCAAAGCACCTTGTCCCCATGTTGATGGGGACAAGAGCCTCTTGCTGACAACCCTGGTCCATGGTTGTTGGGGTCTGCGGGCGAGAGGCCTATCGGAATTTGGAAGGGGGCACCCAGATCTCGCCCCCCCATGTAAATAAGTATCGGTACATTGTACCCCTACCCATTCACTAAAAAAGTGTCAAAAAGTAAAAACCACAAGAGACAGTCTGACAATTCTTTTATTAAAAAAAAAGTCTCCCGCGTTGTAAATCCATTGTCAATCATGCTGCCCGACGGACCCTATATAGATCAGACCAAAATGAGGGACAAATGAGAAGGAAAGAGGGACAGAGGGACATTGCTCCAAATCAAAGACAGACCCTCGAAATCAGAGAAAGTTATGAGCTATGGTTATTGCTCTGTGGTAAAAAAATCTGAGGCGCACAACAAATTCTGTAATTGAAAATCCAGGTAGTACTACAAGTCTTTAGTTTGCAATCCAGGGGACATCACACATTCTCTATTTGGAAAACCCAGGGGACACCCGCATCTTGTATTTTGAGATCCAATCGGCACCAAGCATTCTTTATTTGAAAATTCAGAGGGCATCACACATTTTGTACTTGGAAATTTGAGGGGGTAACATGTGTTTTGTACATTAAAAAGCTGTTAATTATCTCTGTATAAAATGAAATCTAGATGGCACCACCTATTCTGTATTTAAGGAAGATCAAAGTGATATTTGTGTAACACAAAACCGTAATATATATGTTATATGTTGAGGCTCCAAATACTTTCTGTACTTGTAAAACCAGAGGCACCAGATATTCTGCATTTGGAAATTCAGGCGGGATACCACAAATTCCATAGTTGGAAATCCAGGGGCACCACATATCCTGTATTTAGAAACCTAAAGGGTACCACACATTCTGTACCTGGAAATCCAAGGGACGCCACAAATTATATGCTTGGAAACCCAGGGGACACCTCACATTCGGTACTTGTAAATTGAGGGGGCACCACGCATTCTGTATTTCAGAAGGCTGTAGATGACCTCTGAGAAAAAGGAAATTCAGGTGGCACCACACATTCTCTATTTTGGGGAGCATAAAGTGATCTTTGTGCAAGGAGAGTAGCGCAAAACATTTATTTATTTATTTATTTTATTTCAGGTACTTATATAGCGCCGTCAATTTATGCAGCGCTTTACATATACATTATACATTCACATCAGTCCCTACACCCTCAAGGAGCTTACAATCTAAGGTCCCTAACTCACATTCATACATACTAGGGCCAATTTAGACAGGATCCAATTAACCTACCAGCATGTCTTTGGAGTGTGGAAACCCACGCAGACACAGGGAGAACATGCAAACTCCAGGCAGGTAGTGTCGTGGTCGGGACTCAAACCAGCGACCCTTCTTACTGCTAGGCGAGAGTGCTACCCACTACACCGCTGTGCCGCCCAAAACATGAATATATTTTGAGGCACTAAAGTGACCATAAATATTATAGGCATGTATCTGAGTTGATGTCATTACTATCTGTTCACTCCTCTCAATTGGGTAGTTAGTAAAAACAATGACAAACCTACAAATGTATTATAAAATAAAGTAGTATTAAATCCAAAAATAAAACATGTATTATATTACAGCTTACCAATCATTAGATGCAGCGACTACACTAGTTTTATTTTTTTGGGGCTTTTTCCTCTCTGTTTTCACCTGGCAATCTGGCCAGTAACACACCTCCTGTATTAGTGAGAGACAACTCTTGAGGAATTAGGACAGGAGGCACAGCAGACCGCAGCTGGTGGAGTGTAACGTTAATTGTATTAGCTGATTTAGAACCACCAACAAATTGAAGCCAAACTCCAGCTCACACTTTATAAGTAGTTACAGCAAACAGTTTTTTTTTCTGCTTTTGGGATAAGGGTTTCACATGAATACATAAAAGAAATTAAAATTTAAGAAATAAAGCCTAAAAAAGGAAACTAATGCACTTATCACATCTAAGAATTGGTAAGCTGCAATATAATAAATATTTACTTTTGGGTATAATACTGCTTTAATTGGCATCATTTTTTCTTCTTGACAACCAGTAATGTTAACAATTCAGAATAACATACTCACCATTTATGTACTGTATGTTTTATTGAAACGTCAACCCTGTTTTTATTTCTCACAGACTTCCTATTTTACAAGGTGGGACCTTCAGCCTTATCACACCCACTCTAGCAATATTATCACTGCCTAAGTGGAAGTGCCAAGAATCTGAAATGTTACTGTATAATGGAACTGAAAACTTTGCGAATTATACAGAATCCTGGCAGTCTCGGATGAGAGAAGTATTTATATTTTTCTCTTAATCCCTTTTAGATCTATTGTGAAACAAAAGCATTTAATTTTGAATGCCATATACTGTACATTAACTATTATTGTAGTAAACATTATTTTCCTATTAATATTATCAAACATTTTTTTTTGGTAATTTCATTATTGTATTTGATGTTCTAAATGATTCCCATATGAGCATTTCAACCAATTTAAAGCAGAACTATACTCAAATGTTGACCTAAAAGTATGTAAACATTTTTGCTGGGATTGAAAAATAGTAACAAAGAGACTGGAGAAAATGCTGCAACAGTCTGCCTTTAGTGCTGTCATATAGCCAGAAGCCTAGGAATTTAGTCACATGATCTCTGTTGAAAAAGAGAATATTATAATTTGAACTATGATCCTACCCCTTAGCAGAGATTGCACATCTTAAATGCTTTTTTTATTATGCAAGCACCTCTGGACAGAGCTTGCAGGAGTGTATATTTTCTGAAGAGGTATTCCAGCTCTTCTGTTATGCCACGTACACATGGGTAGACTTTTCGACCGGACTTGTCTGACGGTCTTTCCCACGGACTTTCCGACGGACTTTCGAACAAATAGACTTGCCTACACGCGATCAACCAAAGTCCGACGGATTCGTACGTGATGACGTACGACCGGACTAAAATAAGGAAGTTGATAGCCAGTAGCCAATAGCTGCCCTAGCGTCGGTTTTTGTCCGTCGGACTAGCATACAGACGAGCGGATTTTTTGACCGGACTCGAGTCCGTCGGAAACATTTGAAACATGTTTTATTTCTAGATCCGTCGGACTTTTGGGAAAAAAAAGTCAGCTGGAGCCCACTCACGATCAAATTGTTCGGCGGAGTCCGGTCCGCCGGACCAAGTCTGCCGGAAAGTCCACCCGTGTGTACGCGGCATTACTCTTTATTTACCTTCATCTGAGCCAAATGAAATTGTAAACCTAGCTTTATGGTAACTCTACATAACTATCCCCTGTAAAGCATAACTAACCGGAAATGTAAAAACTGCTAGAACATAGACTGTATATTGATGATAGAAGAGAATATATATTTTTCTTTTGCCATATAATCTTTCCTCTTGTCTGCTAGCAGTTTTTTTACTATTCGTACACTGACAGCCACACATGCGCAACTCATTGTACAGCAGGGACGGACTGACCAGTCGGTCCATTCAGCTGTGGTCCGAGGGCCTGGCCGCTGAAAGGGGCCTGCCAGCGCCACTTGCTGGAACCTTCAAGGCTGGTCCGGAGACAAAATCTCTGCCGCCCCCGGCAATCATCTTTTTGGGCTCGCATGGGCCCCAGCGCTGTCTCGGAAGGGTAAGGGAGGAGGGCGGGCACTGCTGGATCACATAGAGCAGAGATCTCCCGCTTAATATCCTGCCTCCTGCACCGACTCTTTTGATAGACGTCTCACTGGTACAATGCCGGGACGTGTGATGTCTAACAAAGGAGACGGGACATCCGATGACAGCGGTTGCCAGGTGTCACAGTGGGAGCTACCTGCTCTGTGTGATCCAGCGGCTCTCCTCTCTAACCCCCATGCACTTATCAGGCTGCATGGAGGGGCACTCTGGTGAAGCTGCATGGAGGGGGCACTCTGGTGAGGCTGCATGGAGGGGCACTCTGGTGAGGCTGCATGGAGGTGCATTCTGGCGAGGCTGCATTGGGGGGCACACTGGTAAAGCTGCATTGAGGGGCACTGGTGAGGCTGCATTAATGGACAATAGTAAGGCTGCATTAAAGGGCACTGGTGAGGCTGCATTGAGGGGCACTAGTAAGGCTGCATTAATGAGCACTGGCTATGCTGCATTAATGGGCACTGGTGAGGCTGCATTGATGGGCACTTTTCAGGCTGCATTGATGGGCACTGATCAGGCTGCTTTCATGGGCATTGGTGAGGCTGCATTCATGGGCACTGGTGAGGCTGCATTCATGGGCACTGGTGAGGCTGCATTCATGGGCACTGGTGAAGCTGCATTCATGGGCACTGGTGAAGCTGCATTAATGGGCGTTAGTGAGGCTGCACTAATGGGCACTGGTGAGGCTGCACTGATGGTCACTGGTGAGGCTGCATTGATGGGCATTGATCAGGCTGTACTGATGGGCACTGGTGAGGTTGCATTGATGGGCACTGATGAGGCTGTGCTGATGGGCACTGGAGAGGCTGCATTGATGGGCACTGATGAGGGATTTTTCTAATATAGACTCTCAAATGGACACAGAGAGGACCCACACATGCACGCAACATCATTATGTGTGTCATTATGTCTCCCCGCACAGGGCCTGCTGCAAACCTTCTAGTTCTACCATCCCAGATAGGGTAAAGGCCACCGCTTCCCTTGAAGTCCCTCCCTCACCTCGGCAAACAGTGCCCAAATTGGCAGAAGAGGAGAGGACACACCAGCCAGCCAGGGTGCCAGGCACTCACCTACAGCAGGGCCAGCCAACCACCCACAGTGACCTACCAATAGCAGGGCCAGGGTGCCAGCCAGTCACCCACGGTGACCCACCCACCGCAGGGTCAGGGTGCCAGCCAACCACCTATGGTGACCCACCCACAGCAGGGCCAGGGTAACAGCCAGCCACCCACGGTGACCCACCCACAGCAGAGCCAGGGTGCCAGCCAGCCACCCACACCAGGGAGCCAGCCAGCCCCAGCAGGGTGCCAGCCATCCACCCACAGGAGCCAGCCACAGAGGACGCAGGAGCCAGCCAGCCACAGAGGACACAGGAGCCAGCCAGCAACAGAGGATGCAGGAACCAGCCACAACTACAGTACCCATAGTTAAGGTAAGAGGAGCTCTACACAGTGCCAATTTTATTTCTACTTTGTGAGAGGTTGGGGCAGGAGTGAGAGTCATGGCACAAGGGGGGGGGTCCTGTGAGAACCAGAGTGAATGAAGGTGTTCACTGTACAATCTGTTAGAAAGAGGCCCCCTCCAGGTCCCATTATACTCCTTTGTAGACTCTAATGGGTTCTGGAAGGGAGTGTCTCTCTCTAACAGAGATTCTCTAATGGACACTCTTAGAGAGAGACCCCCTCCATGTCCCATTAAAAAAAAGGCAGAAGTTGTACTTTGTTCAAAATGTATTGGCAAGGTCAGGGTTGGGCCATGGGCGGGGCCTGACAGGGGGCCCTTGCTTTATTTGGTCCGGGGGACCTATGTGTTGTCAGTCTGCCCCTGTTGTATAGTCTTGGCATCTTACAGATGTACTGAATCAACTCCCATGCACATGCCAAAGAAGCAAACATACATGTATGGTGCAAATCTGAGACAGATCCTGCTGTACTTAAAAGTCTATATAGTCTTTATAACTAACAGCTGCAAGCTGTAGCAAAAGATAGAAGGGGGAAAACAAGGAGGAAGTCCACTGTGTAAGGGCCAGCCTTGTGCAGGGAAGCAGAAGCAATCTCCAGGATATGTAAAAGAAGAAAAGAATGCAGGCGCCTCTGAGTGCAGACTGTTAAAATATATATTAGTAATGCAATGTCAGGCACTTCTTTATAGTTGTTCGCCCAGTGATGCATCCTTAGCACTGGTCTGCAAAGGGAGTCCTCCTAGCCGCTCTGACGGCTTTCGTGGCCGGCAAGATGGTGGTATGGTGGAGGAGAGCCGAAAATGAGGGGTGAAAGGCTCCTTGAACCTGAGCGCTGGTCTTGATGACTTCACCGGTGTGCTCGCAACGTGTTTCAGAGCGGGTGCACCCTGGTGGTAGGAGGAATGCGCGCTCCTTCCTCAAGCTAATACAAACAAAACTAGATGTACTGTATTTATATTCTACTAGTTCTGCCATCTAATGGGGAAAGTATAGACTTACTGCAAGCAGCATTTTGAAGGTTGGATGTTGCCATCTATTGGAAAGGGTTAAAAATGTCAACAAGCAACATTCATTATGGGAATAGAATGCAAATATACAGCAATAAATCGATATCATTCAATATTCATACATGGCTTAAAACATGGATATAAATAAGGGTTAATAGTCCATTCATAGACAATAAGCATTTAAAATAAAATTGGAGATAAAAACAAATAATAACAAATAGTATAAAGTTAATAATAATAACATCACTGGACGTGTCCCGTGTACTCTTATATGGGTAACTGCCAGATGTTATATGCTAGGGGGGAATTTGATTATTTTGGGAGGGAAAAATTTGAAAATACAGAGGAGGGGTAAGGGGAAAAAGAGAGAACAGGAACCCTATAGATAGTTCACCAAGATATGAGAGTATATGGTATATCATATGTGTTAGTGTTTGGTTGTATTAGTATATGTATAGATGGTTTATTACTATAAATCTGTTATAAAAGGCACATTTCCCATGGTGGCTGCTGAATCTATGAATCAAGAGGCAACGCACAATATGTTACCAAGGCATTATTTATGGGTATGTTTACTTACTCTTATTGGGAGATCCCACCACCCCTGACATCTTTTTTTTAACCATTCATCAAACATAGGGTCAATTATTCTGTAAAGAAAAGGGTAGGGAAAAAGGATAATCGCAAATATTACAAAATTGTAGATACCTTTAACTCTTTGTTTAAACAGCCAGGCGATAGAGTATCTAAAGAATAAATAAGTCCACGCTCACAGAGGGTGTGGAATCTCTCGGCTTCTGAGAGGTTCCTGGGTATCTGCTCTACTACCCACACTTCCAAACCTGCAGATGATTGTTGGTGATGTTAGGCAAAATGGCGAGGAACACTGTGTTTGTCTCTTCCTCCTATTCATCTGCGGTGTTCTCCAAATGTTTCCCTTAATGGACGGATTTTTCGTTCTATGTATAGTAAATTGCAAGGACAGCTTAAGCATTAAACTACATGGTCGGAGGAGCAGTTATAAAATTCTTCAAATTTATAGGTTTTACCTTTTGCAATAAACTCTTTTTTTCCATGTTTTATGAAAGCGCAGGTTTTGCATAAAGGTTTTTTGCACCTATACATGCCTATGATAGGGATGAGGCAGAGCTGAGGAGAGGGAGTACTCAATAGAGGTTTGAGTTTGCTTAGGGATATTTTAACTTTGAGATTGGGAGTTTTTCCTTATGTGAATCGCGGTTGTTCAAGTAACCTTTTCCAGTGCTTTTTTAGGATGTGCTCCATTTTTGATGCTTTGTGTAGTATCTAGTGGTGAATCAAATGGTTTGATCAAAAGGCTCTTTTTCTTTTTTGGGGGGTTTGTCATCAAGGTAATATGCATATGCCTGTTGGATGAGGGAATCAGGGTACCCTCTGTTCATTAGTTTCTTTTTAAAGATAGCACTTTGTTCTATATAGTCCTCTGTTCTAGTACAGCTATGTCAAATTCAACAGAACTGTCACTTGGGGATGTTATTGGTCCACTTATGATAATGGCAGCTTTTATAATGTAATAAAGAGTTTCCTGCCATTGGTTTGAAATAATTTTTTGCATGTATCTTATCTCCAATGTGTTAAAATTCCAAGTTTAGAAAAGCCAGTTTATTAGGATTTGTGACATATGTGAAAGAGAGACTATGTGGGTTATTGTTTTAATGTGTAACAAAATTTGTAATAGATTTGTTTGGACTGTCCCAAATAATTAAAATATCGTCGATATATCGACCAAAAAATATTAGATGTTCAGAAAAAGAGTTATTCTGCCATATATATTGAGCTTCCCACAATCCCATTGCTAGGTTGGCATATGACAGCACGAAATTGGCACCCATTGCAATCCCTTGTACCTGTAGAAAGAACTGGTCATTAAAGTTAAAATACATGTGAAATAAACAGAATCTAGTAACTTCCAAAATTAATTGGGCTTGGCATTGGCTCATGTATGGATCTTGGGCTAAGAAATTATCTAAAGCTGTAAGGCCAACGTTGTGAGAGATAGATGTATACAATGTGCTGACGTCTAGAGACATCCAAATGTAATTATTTTCCCATTTGTAAGCTTGTAATAGTTCTAACACATGCGTGCCATCCCTGATATAGGACTGTAAGCTCTGGGCTAGAGGTTATAGGTATTGGTCAATATACATAGAAAAAACAGAGGTAATACTGTCCATGGATCCAATGATGGGCCAAGTGTGATTGTTGTGTATTTTTGGGATGTGATAGAAGTAAGGGGTACAATAGAAATCCCTTTTAAGGAAAAAGGCCTCTACCTTATTGATGATAATTTTATGGATAGCTTCATTGATCAAGCTATGGGCTTCTTCTTTGAACTCTGGCAACTCTCCTTATGGAGTTTTATATAGGTGGATATGTCAGAAAGTAGCTTATTTGCTTCATTAATATAGTCCATATGATTTTGATTGACTATGCCACCTCCTTTATTAGCATTTTTAATGATGATGGTTTCACTTTTCATAAGTGATTGTAGTGCTTTCTGTTCTGAAAGAGAGAGGTGGGCAGGTGTTGATGGATGAGAGGATGAATGTTTTTATAATTTGAGCAGGTCAGAGTATACTACTTTGTAGAAGGTTTCTAAATACATTTTGTTTGTTTCCAAAAGATTTTATTGAACAAAGTTTGATGTAATACAGAGTAATAATATTACCATTTTTGTACAGTAACATTGAATGTGAGTGATTAAATCTGAACGTAATAATGTTGTAACTTTTAGAGCCCTTGCACACTGGGGCGGTTTGCAGGCGCTATTGCGCTAATAATAGCGCCTGCAAACCGCCCCGAAAGTGCCGCTGCTTTCATTCCAGTGTGAAAGCCCCGAGGGCTTGCACACTGGAGCGATGCGCTGGCAGGACGGTAAAAAAAGTCCTGCCAGCAGCATCTTCGGAGCGGTGAAGGAGCGGTGTGTATACCGCTCCCTTACCGCTCCTGCCCATTTTAATCAATGGGACGGCGCGGCTATACCGCCGGCAAAGCGCCTCTGCAGAGGCGCTTTGCGGTGGTATTTAACCCTTTCTCGGCCGCTAGCGGGGGGGGTAAAACCGCCCCGCTAGCGGCCGCATACCGACGGTAAAACGCCGCTAATAATAGCGGCGTTTTACCGCCGACGCCGCCCCCCGCCCCAGTGTGCAAGGGCTCTTAGTTAGTCAAACAGTATAACAGCATAATATAGTGTTTTCCCTTTAGTATGTAACAGGCTGTAGAAAGTGTCAAGATGACTTTGAAAACGGTGTCAACTTGTTCTATAGCTGTATAGTCATGGAATATATATTTTATAGGGAACTGGGATCACTCTCAGTGCTGTATGAGCCCATTATGTGTGTGGGCATTTTCCGAGTATTGTTTTGGTATATGTAGTCTATTACATAACATTAATATTGGTACCTGGCCTACTGTCTTGGGCGATGTCAAAATCCCTCCGGGTTACGGTCAACGGACCCCTAGCAACCCGTACAAGACATGAAGTTTTGGTAAGGCTAGGCATCGGCCAGGTCATTTCGACGAAGTGGTGTGGATTGGATGTTGGGTATAATAGAGGCTAAGAAGTAGCCAGAGACATCTTTGGTAGGATAGGGATGGGGTAAGAAAAGAGAAGGTGTAATAAGCAGGACTCGTCAGCGTGTTGGGTAGAGGGGCGAGTTGCCCAAAAACGTAACTGTTCTAGGGGTAATGGTATCCTGGGCATAATCATGATGTGTAGAAAAGAAAGGTGTGGAGGGAGGGGTGGGAGTTAGGAGGAGTGACAAAGAGAGGGGGGATATGTACCTTTTCTCCTCCTCTGACCTAGCATCGTATGTTAACATTCTTCATTGAGATAGTATTTGGGAGTATTCATTAGTTGTTTGAAAGTGGTGCCAACATGACTAGGTTTTCGGAAACTTGGATTGCGTTTCTTTGGCTTGGTGTATGAGATCCTCCATTTCTGCCACTTTGTATATTCGTCTGATTCAATCTGCTATTGTAGGTGGGTTGGCCGATTTCCATTGGTTTGGTACACACATCTTAGCTGCGTTTAGAAGATGTAAAGTTAAAGAACGATGGTATGTTTTCTTAGGGATGGAAGAGCGATGTAAAAGCATTTGGGCTGGGGAGAAGTCAATTGGGTATGTGGTAATTTGAGTAGTAAGACGATGTACTTCTTTCCAGAAGGGTTGTATTAAAGAGCAGGACCACCATATATGAAAAAGTGATCCTTCCTCATTAGAGCATCTTCAACATTTGGGGGCAGGGGCGGACTGACCCATCGGGCCCTCAGGCACCGCCCGAGGGTCCAGAGCCATTAGGGGCCCATGCCCGGCCCCATGAGAGGCCACTTGAAGCGGCTGTAACAATACCGATAATACTGCTAACGGAGTGCTGCTCCCCGATGGCCCCTCCTTCCCTCTCGTCCACCGCAGGTGCTTGTACTGTACGCAACATCACCTGGCGCGGACAAGAGAGGAGGGGCTGGCGGGGAGCAGCGCGCCGTTACCCCCCCATAGTGTCCCCCTGTATTCTCTCTCTCCCCCCACAGTGTCCCCCTGTGTGCTCTCTCCCCCCACAGTGTCCCCCTGTGTGCTCTCTCCTCCCACAGTGTCCCCCTGTATTCTCTCTCTCCCCTCACAGTGTCCCCCTGTGTGCTCTCTCCCCCCACAGTGTCCCCTGTATGCTCTCTCCCCCCACAGTGTCCTCCTGTATGCTCTCTCCCCCCACAGTGTCCCCCTGTGTGCTCTCTCCCCCCACTGTGTCCCCATGTGTGCTCTCTCCCCCCACTGTGTTCCCCTGTGTTCTCTCCCCCCCACAGTGTCCCCCTGTGTGCTCTCCCCCCCCACAGTGTCCCTCTGTATGCTCTCTCCCCCCTGTGTGCGCTCTCCCCCTGTGTGCTCTCTCCCCCCACAGTGTCCCCCTGTATGCTCTCTCCCCCCACAGTGTCCCCCTGTATGCTCTTTCCCCCCTGTGTGCACTCTCCCCCTGTGTGCTCTCTCCCCCTACAGTGTCCCCCTGTATGCTCTCTCCCCTCACAGTGTCCCCCTGTATGCTCTCTTCCCCACAGTGTCCCCCTGTATGCTCCCCCCCACAGTATCCCCCTGTGTGCTCTCCCCCCCACAGTGTCCCCCTGTGTGCTCTCCCCCCCACAGTGTCCCCCATGTGCTCTCTCCCCCACAGTGCCCCCGTGTGATCCTCCCACAGTGTCCCCCTGTGTATTCTCTCCCCCCACAGTGTCCCCCTGTGTGCTCTCTCCCCCCACAGTGTCCCCCTGTGTGCTCTCCCTCCCACAGTGTCCCCCTGTGTGCTCTCTCCCCCCACAGTGTCCCCCTGTGTGCTCTCTCCCCCCACAGTGTCCCCCTGTATGCTCTCTCCCCCCACAGTGTCCCCCTGTGTGCTCTCTCCCCCCACTGTGTCCCCATGTGTGCTCTCTCCCCCCACTGTGTTCCCCTGTGTTCTCTCCCCCCCCACAGTGTCCCCCTGTGTGCTCTCCCCCCCCAGTGTCCCCCTGTATGCTCTCTCCCCCCTGTGTGCGCTCTCCCCCTGTGTGCTCTCTCCCCCCACAGTGTCCCCTGTATGCTCTTTCCCACCACAGTGTCCCCCTGTATGCTCTTTCCCCCCTGTGTGCACTCTCCCCCTGTGTGCTCTCTACCCCCACAGTGTCCCCCTGTATGCTCTCTCCCCTCACAGTGTCCCCCTGTATGCTCTCTTCCCAACAGTGTCCCCCTGTATGCTCCCCCCCACAGTATCCCCCTGTGTGCTCTCCCCCCCACAGTGTCCCCCTGTGTGCTCTCCCCCCCACAGTGTCCCCCATGTGCTCTCTCCCCCACAGTGCCCCCGTGTGATCCTCCCACAGTGTCCCCCTGTGTATTCTCTCCCCCCACAGTGTCCCCCTGTGTGCTCTCTCCCCCCACAGTGTCCCCCTGTGTGCTCTCCCTCCCACAGTGTCCCCCTGTGTGCTCTCTCCCCCCACAGTGTCCCCCTGTGTGCTCTCTCCCACCCCAGTGTCCCCCTGTATGCTCTCTTCCCCCACAGTGTCTCCCTGTGTGCTCTCCCCCCACAGTGTCCCCCTGTATGCTCTCTCACCCCACAGTGTCCCCCTGTATGCTCTCTCCCCAACAGTGTCCCCCTGTGTGCTTTTCCCTCCACAGTGTCCCCCTGTATGCTCTCCCACCCCACAGTGTGCCTCTGTATGCCCTCTCCCCCCACAGTGTCACCCTGTATGCTCTCTCCCCCCACAGTGTCCCCCTGTATGCCCCCCACCCCACAGTGCCCCCCTGTATGCCCCCCCACCCCACAGTGCCCCCCTGTATGCTCTCCCCCCACAGTGTCCCCCTGTGTGCTCTCCCCCTCACAGTGTCCCCATGTACTCTTTTCCCCCACAGTGTCCCCCTGTGTGCTCTTCCAGCCCCCACAGTGTCCCCCTGTGTGCTCTCCCCCCACAGTGTCCCCCTGTGTACTCTCTCCCCCCACAGTGTCCCCCTGTGTGCTCTCTCCCCCCACAGTGCCCCCATGTGTTCTCCCCCCCACAGTGTCCCCCTGTGTGCTTCCCCCCTAGTGTGCCCCTGTGTGCTTCCCCCCCCATTGTCCCCCTGTGTGCTCTCCCCCCACAGTGTCCCCCTGTGTGCTCTTCCCCCCACAGTGTCCCCCTTGTGCTCTTCCCCCCCACAGTGTCCCCCTGTGTGCTCTCCCCCCCCACAGTGTCCCCCTGTGTGCTCTTCCCCCCCACAGTGTCCCCCTGTGTGATTCCCCCCAGTGTCCACCTGTGTGCTCCCCCAGTGTCCCCCTGTGTGCTCTCCCCCCCACAGTGTCCCCCTGTGTGCTCTTCCCTCCCCCCCACAGTGTCCCCTGTGTGCTCTTCCCCTCCTACAGTGTCCCTCTATGTGCTCTTTCCCCCCACAGTGTCCCCCTGTGTGCTCCCCCCACAGTGTCCCCCTGTGTGCTTCCCCCCCACAGTGTCCCCCTGTGTGCTTCCCCCCCACAGTGTCCCCCTGTATGCTCTCCCCACAGTGTCCCCCTGTATGCTCTCTCCCCAACAGTGTCCCCCTGTGTGCTTTTCCCTCCACAGTGTCCCCCTGTATGCTCTCCCACCCCACAGTGTGCCTCTGTATGCCCTCTCCCCCCACAGTGTCACCCTGTATGCTCTCTCCCCCCACAGTGTCCCCCTGTATGCCCCCCCACCCCACAGTGCCCCCCTGTATGCTCTCCCCCCACAGTGTCCCCCTGTGTGCTCTCCCCATCACAGTGTCCCCTATGTACTCTTTTCCCCCACAGTGTCCCCCTGTGTGCTCTCCCACCCCCACAGTGTCCCCCTGTGTGCTCTTCCTGCCCCCACAGTGTCCCCCTGTGTGCTCTCCCCCCACAGTGTCCCCCTGTGTACTCTCTCCCCCCACAGTGTCCCCCTGTGTGCTCTCTCCCCCCACAGTGTCCCCCTGTGTGCTTCCCCCCTAGTGTGCCCCTGTGTGCTTCCCCCCCAGTGTCCCCCTGTGTGCTCTCCCCCCACAGTGTCCCCCTGTGTGCTCTTCCCCCCCCACAGTGTCCCCCTGTGTGCTCTTCCCCCCCCACAGTGTCCCCCGGTGTGCTCTTCCCCCCTCAGTGTCCCCCGGTGTGCTCTTCCCCCCTCAGTGTCCCCCTGTGTGCTCTTCCCCCACAGTGTCCCCCTGTGTGATTCCCCCCAGTGTCTCCCTGTGTGCTCCCCCAGTGTCCCCCTGTGTGCTCTCCCCCCCCCACAGTGTCCCCCTGTGTGCTCTTCCCTCCTCCCCACAGTGTCCCCTGTGTGCTCTTCCCCCCCTACAGTGTCCCCCTGTGTGCTCCCCCCACAGTGTCCCCCTGTGTGCTTCCCCCCACAGTGTCCCCCTGTGTGCTTCCCCCCACAGTGTCCCCCTGTGTGCTCCCCTCCCCAGTGTCCCCCTGTGCCCTCTCCCCCTCCCAGTGTCCCCCTGTGTGCTCTCCCTCTCCTAGGGTCTCCCTGTGTGCTCTCATCCCCCCACAGTGTCCCCCTGTGTGCTCTCCCCTCCCCCACAGTGTCCCCCTGTATGCCCCCCCAGTGTCTCCCTGTATGCTCTTCCCCCAGTGTCTCCCTGTGTTCTCTCCCCCCCAGTGCCTCCCTGTGTGCTTCCTGCCCCATTGTCTCCCTGTGTGCTCCCCCCAGTGTCTTCCTGTGTGCTTCCCCCCCATGCCTCCATGTGTGCTCCCCTCCCCAGCATCCCCCTGTGCCCTCTCCCCCTCCCAGTGTCCCCCTGTGTGCTCTCCCCCTCCTAGGGTCTCCCTGTGTACTCTCACCCCCCCCCACAGTATCCCCCTGTGTGCTCTCCCCTCCCCCCACAGTGTCCCACTGTGTGCTCTCCCCCCCCCAGTGTCTCCCTGTGTGCTCTCCCCCCCAGTGTCTCCCTGTATGCTCTCCCCCCAGTGTCTCCCTGTGTTCTCTCCCCCCCAGTGTCTCCCTGTGTGCTTCCTGCCCCACTGTCTCCCTGTGTGCTCCCCCCAGTGTCTTCCTGTGTGCTTCCCCCCGTGCCCCCATGTGTGCTCCCCTCCCCGGCATCCCCCTGTGCCCTCTCCCCCTCCCAGTGTCCCCCTGTGTGCTCTCCCCCTCCTAGGGTCTCCCTGTGTACTCTCACCCCCTCACAGTATCCCCCTGTGTGCTCTCCCCTCCCCCCACAGTGTCCCTCTGTGTGCTCTCCCCCCCAGTGTCTCCCTGTGTGCTCTCCCCCCCCCAGTGTCTCCCTGTGTGCTCTCCCCCCCCCAGTGTCTCCCTGTGTGCTCTCCCCCCAGTGTCTCCCTGTGTGCTCTTCCCCCAGTGTCTCCCTGTGTGCTCTCCCCCCAGTGTCTCCCTGTGTGCTCTCCCCCCAGTGTCTCCCTGTGTGCTCCCCCCAGTGTCTCCCTGTGTGCTCTTCCCCCAGGTATGGCTTGAGTGTGGGCGGGGACACAGGGGTCCTATGATCTTCTATTGCCCAGGGGCCCGATGAGTTGTCAGTCCGCCCCTGGTTGGGGGAGATAGCAGGGGAAATTTTGTGTAATCTAAGCAGGGTTTTGTACCATCTTGAGAACACCTTGAAGCTGTTTTCTTGTGCAGATACGTTAATTGTCCCTTTATGTATATGAGAGTATATGTTTTCCCATTCTTCTTCTGAAAGGTCTAATGAGAGTTCCCTTTCCCAACTATGACTTGCTATGTTGGATTTGGGACTGTGATCAGAGAACAGAATAGAGTACATATCCAAAATCAGGTGTCTTTGTGGGTCTTTTTTTTCACAAATTGCTTTGAATGCTGTCTGTTGTTTTGAATAGTCAGGGCATGAGTGGGGTCATTAGGAAAATGTTGAATCTGGATATATGTCCAGAATGGAAAGGATTGGCATGGCATCTGTGCCAAAAGTGCGGGAAGGGACAGGAATTTGCCCTTAATAAAAGATTGTTCGACTCTAATGTCTGTGTGGGGACAAATTTCCGAAAGGATGGTGTTAGTTAGGCCTGGCGTGAAGTCTGGATTTTGACGGATGGGAGTTATTGGACCCAGAGAGGATGAGATTTTAAATTTATGGGATGTCTTTCTGAAGATTTGTAACGTGTTGTCAATTAAGGGGTGTTGTTTACACAATAGCTGTATGCGAGTGGAAGCGATCCAAGGTTCGCTGAATTCCGAACGATATGGGCCATTCGCGCCAAATTCGAGTGGCGCGTCACGGCCCATAATTCACACCGGTATCGCAGTGCATTGCTGGCTGATGATTGGCCAAGCATGCTCTATGACCCGCATGCTTGGCCAATCACAGCGCCGTCTGTACAGAGAGCCGTAATTGGCCAAAGTCAGGGTTAGGGATGAGCTTCGTGTTCGAGTCGAACCCATGTTCGACTTGAACATTGTCTGTTCGCCCGTTCGGCGAATTCCGAACAATATGGGCCGTTCGTGCCAAATTCGTGTGGCGCGTCACGGCCCATAATTCACTGCGGCATTGCAGTGCATTGCTTGCTGATGATTGGCCAAGCATGCACTATGACCCGCATGCTTGGCCAATCACAGCGCCGCCTTAACAGAGAGCCATAATTGGCCAAAGCCAAAGAGGCTTTGGCCAATTATGGCTCAGGGGATTTAGTACACGCCCCACACTATATAAGGCCGCCTGCACGGCGGCCCTGTGCAGTGTGTTCCGGTGTGCTTAGAGAGAGAGAGAGACAGTGTCATTTCATTTGAGTTAGCTAGATTAGGCAGGACAGTCAGTCAGTTAGCTGCACTTAAAGTGTATTGTGTATATATATGCATCCCAGGTGTTGCATATATATATATATATATATATACACTGTATTCAGTTTAGCTAGATCCGTTCCTGTTATCTTCTAGACTATTTACATTTAGTGCAGTGCGTCCTGCTCACAGTGTTCAGCTAGATCCGTTCCTGTTATATTCCTACTGACAGGCAGGCTTGTCTTGTTACAGTATTTTGAAGAAAATTACTGGTGTTCTTTTGATCCTATTAGTACCACAGTCAGGCAGCTAGACTATTTACATTTAGTGCAGTGCGTCCTGCTCACAGTGTTCAGCTAGATCCGTTCCTGTTATCTTCTTACTGACAGGCAGGCTTGTCTTGTTACAGTATTTTAAAGAAAGTTACTGGTGTTCTTTTGATCCTATTAGTACCACAGTCAGGCAGCTAGACTATTTACAGTTAGTGCAGTGCGTCCTGCCCACAGTGTTCTGCTAAACCTACAAGTAAGTGGGGTGCGTCCTGCTCACAGTGTTCAGCTAAACCTACAAGTTAGTGGGGTGCGTCCACCTCACAGTGTTCAGCTAAACCTACAAGCTAGTGGGGTGCGTCCTGCTCACAGTGTTCAGCTAGATCCGTTTCTGTTATCTTCTTACTAACAGGCAGGCTTGTCTTGTTACAGTAAATACAGCTACCTGAAGAAAATTGCTGGTGTTCTTTTGATCCTATTAGTACCACAGTCAGGCAGCTAGACTATTTACAGTTAGTGCAGTGCGTCCTGCTCACAGTGTTCTGCTAAACCTACAAGTTAGTGGGGTGCGTCCTGCTCACAGTGTTCAGCTAAACCTACAAGTTAGTGGGGTGCGTCCACCTCACAGTGTTCAGCTAGATCCGTTTCTGTTATCTTCTTACTGACAGGCAGGCTTGTCTTGTTACAGTAAATACAGCTACCTGAAGAAAATTGCTGGTGTTCTTTTGATCCTATTAGTACCACAGTCAGGCAGCTAGACTATTTACAGTTAGTGCAGTGCGTCCTGCTCACAGTGTTCTGCTAAACCTACAAGTTAGTGGGATGCGTCCTGCTCACAGTGTTCAGCTAAACCTACAAGTTAGTGGGGTGCGTCCACCTCACAGTGTTCAGCTAAACCTACAAGCTAGTGGGGTGCGTCCTGCTCACAGTGTTCAGCTAGATCCGTTTCTGTTATCTTCTTACTGATAGGCAGGCTTGTCTTGTTACAGTAAATACAGCTACCTGAAGAAAATTGCTGGTGTTCTTTTGATCCTATTAGTACCACAGTCAGGCAGCTAGACTATTTACAGTTAGTGCAGTGCATCCTGCTCACAGTGTTCTGCTAAACCTACAAGTTAGTGGGGTGCGTCCTGCTCACAGTGTTCAGCTAAACCTACAAGTTAGTGGGGTGCGTCCACCTCACAGTGTTCAGCTAAACCTACAAGCTAGTGGGGTGCGTCCTGCTCACAGTGTTCAGCTAGATCCGTTCCTGTTATCTTCTTACTGACAGGCAGGCTTGTCTTGTTACAGTAAATACAGCTACCTGAAGAAAATTGCTGGTGTTCTTTTGATCCTATTAGTACCACAGTCAGGCAGCTAGACTATTTACAGTTAGTGCAGTGCGTCCTGCTCACAGTGTTCTGCTAAACCTACAAGTTAGTGGGGTGCGTCCTGCTCACAGTGTTCAGCTAAACCTACAAGTTAGTGGGGTGCGTCCACCTCACAGTGTTCAGCTAAACCTACAAGCTAGTGGGGTGCGTCCTGCTCACAGTGTTCAGCTAGATCCGTTCCTGTTATCTTCTTACTGACAGGCAGGCTTGTCTTGTTACAGTATTTTAAAGAAAATTGCTGGTGTTCTTTTGATCCTATTAGTACCACAGTCAGGCAGCTAGACTATTTACAGTTAGTGCAGTGCGTCCTGCTCACAGTGTTCTGCTAAACCTACAAGTTAGTGGGGTGCGCCCTGCTCACAGTGTTCAGCTAAACCTACAAGTTAGTGGGGTGCGTCCACCTCACAGTGTTCAGCTAAAGCTACCTGTAGAAGGTTGGTGGTGTTCTCATACTACAGGCAGGCAGTTGATTTTGCTAGCTGCAGTATCAGTACATATATATATATATATATATATCCCAGCTTAGTGCAGCTACAGGCCATTAGTATGTCTGGAAGGCCAAGAAGGAGAGGCAGACAGTCACAAGCCAATAAGAGAGGGCAAGCAGGCTTTGTGTCTAGTGCTGGTCATGGAGACGGTGCATCCTCATCAGCACGTGGCCATGGGACACGCTTGGCCTTTTTTTCGGCAGCTGGCCATGTTGAGCCGCAACATGCGGAAGACTTGGTCGAGTGGATGACCAAGCCGTCCTCATCCTCCTCATCCTCTCTCACCCATGCCCAGGGTACTTTGTCTGGCAAAGCAGCGGCCTCTTCCCTTGGCTCAATGTCATCAGTGACTCCTTCCCTAGCCCCACCATGTCCTCCTGAGGAGTCCCTCGAACTGTTTGACCACAGTGTTGGGTACATGCTCCAGGAGGATGCCCAGCGTTTGGAAGGCTCTGATGATGATACTGAGCTCGATGAAGGCAGTAACACGAGCACGGACAGAGGGGGTGCCCAAGAAGGACAGCAATCTGGCAGTCATGCTCCCCCTGCTGCAGCATACTGCCAGGTTTGCTCCAGTGATGAGGAGGGAGGGGATGATGAGGTCACTGACTCAACGTGGGTGCCTGATAGGAGAGAGGAGGAGGAGGAGGAGGAGGAGGCGGCACATCACCAACGAGGCAGGATGCCCTCCAGGGGCCAGCCTAAGGGCAGCACATTGACTGCATCACACCCCAAAGCTCCACATGTGCAGGGCGCTGCAGTCTCTGCGCGTTATTCAAAAAGTTCTTTGGTGTGGGCCTTTTTTGAGACGAGTGCATCAGATCGCACCGCTGCTATTTGCAACATATGTCTCAAGCGTATCTCGCGTGGCCAAAACATCTCCCGCTTGGGTACCACATGCTTGACCAGACATATGTTGACCTGCCATGCAGTTCGTTGGCAAGCGTATCTAAAAGACCCACACCAAAGAACAAAGAGGACCTCTGCTTGCTCCTCATCAGCTGAGATTTCCAACCCCACTAGACCTTCAGTCCTCTCTGAGACCTGCACTGAGAGGAATGAAGGTGTAGAATTAGGTGTGTCACAGCCACGTACTTGTGGGCAATCTGATTTTGGTACACCGACGTCAGATTGTACCAGGCAAATTTCCCTGCCCCAGCTGCTGCACCGCCGAAAGAAGTTTGCTCCCAGCCATCCACATGCCCAACGGTTGAATGCTAGCTTGGCAAAATTGCTAGCACTTCAACTGCTGCCTTTTCAGTTGGTAGACTCTGCCCCCTTCCGTGAGTTTGTGGAATGTGCGGTTCCTCAGTGGCAGGTACCCAAATGCCACTTTTTCTCACGGAAGGCAATTCCGGCTCTCTACCAGCATGTGGAAGGCAATGTCCATGCCTCGCTGGACAGGGCGGTCAGCGGTAAGGTGCATATTACCGCTGACTCATGGTCCAGCAGGCATGGACAGGGACGTTACCTAAGTTTCACGGCGCATTGGGTGACTCTGCTGGCAGCTGGGAAGGATGCAGGACAAGGTGCAGTAGTGTTGGAGGTTGTTCCGCCACCACGCCTCCAAAATGCTAATGATTGTGACACACCTCTCTCCTCCACCCCCTCCTCTTCTTCTTCCTCCATGGCCTCTTCCTCGGAACCAGCGGTGCTCCGTAGTCATTCAAGGGGCTACGCAAGTACGCAGGCCAAAAGATGCCATGCGGTGCTTGAGCTGGTGTGCTTGGGGGACAGGAGCCACACTGGGGCAGAGGTTCTGTCAGCTCTGCAGGGGCAGGTTCAGAGGTGGTTGACGCCACGCCAACTTAAGGCAGGAATGGTGGTTTGCGACAATGGCACCAACCTCCTCTCTGCCCTCCGACAGGGACAAATGACCCATGTGCCCTGTTTGGCTCACGTCCTTAACTTGGTGGTGCAGCGGTTCTTGGGCAGGTACCCGGGCTTACAGGATGTCCTGAGGCAGGCCAGGAAAGTCTGTGTGCATTTCCGCCGGTCATATAATGCCAGTGCTCGGCTGACGGACCTCCAAAAGGAGTTTAACCTGCCCAAGAACCGCCTAATCTGTGACATGCCCACCAGGTGGAACTCAACGTTGGCCATGCTGCAGCGGCTGCACACGCAGCAGAGGGCCATCAATGAGTACCTGTGCGACTATGGCACCAGGACAGGGTCAGGGGAGCTTGTTTTTTTTACCCCACGCCAGTGGGTCATGATCAGGGATGCATGCACTGTCCTGTCACCATTTGAGGAGGCCACGAGGATGGTGAGCAGTGACAGTGCATGCATCAGTGACACTGTCCCCCTTGTCCACCTGTTGGAGCACACGCTGCGTGGAATAATGGACAGGGCACTTGAGGCAGAACAGAGGCAGGAAGAGGAGGACTTCCTTAGCTCTCAAGGCCCCCTTTATCCAGACAGTGTTCCTGCGTGCCCGCCGATCACACAGGAAGAGGACGAGGAGGAAGAGGAGGAGGAGGAGGAAGATTGTGTCAGTATGGAGGTGGAGCCTGGCACTCAGCATCAGCAGCAGTCTTTAAGGGATCAGTCCCAAGAAACACATGGACTTGTACGTGGCTGGGAGGAGGTGGCTGCGGACCATGTCGTCCTTAGTGACCCAGAGGACTCCGGACCGAATGCCTCAGCAAACCTACGCTGCACGGCCTCCCTGATCCTGCAAAGCCTGCGTAAGGATCCTCGTATTCGTGGTATCAAGGAGAAGGACCAATACTGGCTGGCAACCCTCCTTGATCTACGTTACAAGGGTAAGGTTGCGGACCTTATCTTGCCATCTCAGAGGGAGCAGAGGATGAAACATCTTCGGGAGGCCTTGCAGAAAGGTCTGTGCAACGCGTTCCCAGAGACTGGGAGGTAACAAACTCCTGTTTCTGGACAACGTGTTGCTGAGGCTTCGGTCAGTCAAAGAAGGAGCGGTGGAGAAGGTGGCCGTCTGACCGATGCGTTCAGACAATTTTTTGGTCCGCAGCCCCAAGGTATGATCGGTTCCAGCAACCATCGCCAGCGTCTGTTTTACATGGTGCAGGAATACCTAGGGGCAAGATCAGACTTGGACACCTTTCCCACCGAAAATCCTCTGGGTTACTGGGTCTTGAGGATGGATCACTGGCCAGAGCTTGCACAGTATGCAATTGAGCTACTGGCCTGTCCTGCATCCAGCGTTCTTTCGGAACGCACATTCAGTGCTGCTGGAGGCGTGGTAACCGATCACAGGGTGCGTCTGTCCACTGACTCGGTCGATCGACTGACCTTCATAAAAATGAATGAGTCTTGGATCACCACCAGCTACCAAGCACCTGATGCTGATGTAACCGAATAATTTTTTTTGAAATCTCAGATCCCTTCAAAGACTGCCTATGCTGATGCTGAGTGACTATCCCTGAGTAATTATCCTCTTCCTCCTCAATCATCACGCTGATAACTTGTAAGAACATTTTTGGTTCTGGGTGCCACCACCAGTGCCTAAGGCACAATTTTTCAGCCCCTGTTTAACAGGGGCGTGTAATTACGATTTTTGATGTAATACTTTGCAGCAGGGCTCGTTCCTGCATTCCAACTAGAGTGTCTGTGAGGGGTTGCAGTGTTGTGGCACCAGCACCAGTGCCTAAGGCCCAATTTTTCAGCCCTTGTTTAACAGGGGCGTGTAATTACAATTTTTGATGCAATACTTTGCAGCAGGGCTCGTTCCTGCATTCCAACTAGAGTGTCTGTGAGGGGTTGCAGTGTTGTGGCACCAGCACCAGTGCCTAAGGCCTAATTTTTCAGCTCCTGTTCAACAGGGGCATGTAATTACAATTCTTGATCTAATATTTCACAGCAGAGCCCTGTGAGGGCTTACAGTGTTGTGGCCACAGCAACACCTAAGGCCCAAATTTCTGCTGAGTATATAGGGCAGGACCCTACTTTCAAACAACTAACTTACAAACGACTCCTACTTGCAAACGGAAGGAGACAACAGGAAGTGAAATCTACCCCTAGGAAGGGAAATTTTCTCCTGTAAGAGTTAATATGGGAAAAACATTTCTCCTTTCCACTGATGCTTTCCAATCCATTGGGACAAAAAGTGAGGTGAAATCTTCTGAAGAGGAGGAAAGACAGCAAAACAAATGTCACAGGGGTGATAACCCTTCCCTATGTTTTCCAAAAAGCTTAAAAAAGATTTTTTGGCTGGAGCTAAACACGTTAAAAATGTACCCGTTCAAAATTACAAAGAGATTCTACTTAACAACAAACCTACAGCCTGTATACTGCTGTTCAGAGTATATAGGGCCTGGTGGCCCCACACCTTTCCTTATTTTAATTTGGGTGCGGGGTTCCCCTTAATATCCATACAAGACCCAAAGGGCCTGGTAATGGACTGGGGAGTACCCATGCCGTTTGTCTCACTGATTTTCATCCATATTGCCAGGACCCGACATTACATTAAACCCGCAAGCAGTTTTAAATGAGATTTTTTCCTTTAAAAATGACATTTGGTGCAGGGACTGTTCTAAACACGGGAAACACGCGTCACTTTACAGGCATACTATAGACACCCCTCAGGTACGATATTTAAAGGAATATTTCACTTTTTTTTTTTTACTTTAAGTATCATTAAAATCACTGCTCCCGAAAAAACGTTGCATTGATACATGTCCCCTGGGGTAGGACCCGGGTCCCCAAACCCTTTTTAGGACAATACCATGCAAATTAGCCTTTAAAATGAGCACTTTTGATTTCGAACGTTCGAGTCCCATAGACGTCAATGGGGTTCTAACGTTCGTGCGAACTTTCGGTCCGTTCACAGGTTCTGGTGCGAACCGAACCGGGGGGTGTTCGGCTCATCCCTAGTCAGGGTGTCTTTAGCCAATTATGGTTCAGGGGGTTTAGTACACGCCCCACACTATATAAGGCCGCCTGCACGGCGGGCCTGTGTAGTGTGTTCCGGCATTGAGAGAGAGATAGATAGAGAGACAGTGTAATTTGATTTAAGTTAGAAAGAGTAGGCAGGCAAGTCAGTTAGCTGCACTTACAGTGTATTGTGTGTATATATATATATACATCCTAGGTGTTGTATATGTATATATATATACACACACACTGTATTCAGTTATAGCTACCTAAAGAAAATTGCTGGTGTTCTTCTGATCCTATTAGTCCTATTAGCTACAGTATTTACAGTTAGTGTAGTGCATCCTCTGCACAGTGTGCACCTAAAGCTACCTGAAGAAAATTAGTGTTCTTCTGATCCTATTAGTACAGTACCACAGGCAGCTGTAGTATTTACAAGTTAGTGTAGTGCGTCCACTGCACATTGTGCACCTAAAGCTACCTGAAGAAAATTAGTGGTGTTCTTCTGATCCTATTAGTACAGTACCGCAAGCAGCTGCAGTATTTACAAGTTAGTGTAGTGCGTCCTCTGCACAGTGTACACCTAAAGCTACCTGAAGAAAATTAGTGGTGTTCTTCTGATCTTATTAGTACAGTACTGCAGGCAGCTGCAGTATTTACAAGTTAGTTTAGTGCGTCGTCTGCACAGTGTGCACCTAAAGCTACCTAAACAAAATTAGTGGTCTTCTTCTGATCCTATTGGTACAGTACTGCAGGCAGCTGCAGTATTTACAAGTTAGTGTAGTGCGTCCTCTGCACAGTGTGCACCTAAAGCTACCTGAAGAAAATGAGTGGTGTTCTTCTGATCCTATTAGTACAGTACCACAGGCAGCTGTAGTATTTACAAGTTAGTGTAGTGCGTCCTCTGCACAGTGTGCACCTAAAGCTACCTGAAGAAAATGAGTGGTGTTCTTCTGATCCTATTAGTACAGTACCACAGGCAGCTGTAGTATTTACAAGTTTTTTTTTTTTTTTTTAAATCAAAAAGGTTTTTATTGAACAATTTAAACAAATACATCTTCCAATGCACAATGTCCAACATTTCAGTGTCATACTTATACAATGTACAGAGCATAGGTTCTTATAGTATTACTATATAGCCCTCTAAACTGCATTATACAATTTAAATATAATTGACTCCCAACATCCTTCCAATCCGCATATATTACACATCCTTTACATGTTTATTAGTTTATTTATCTAAGGACCCTGTAAAAGCCTTGTCGTGACTAGTTCTCTCGGACTAAGCCCTGGTGTGTCTAACCATCTTGACCAAATGCGTTCAAACCTGTGTGGGCAACCTCTATGTTGATATATATATTTTTCCATAATGAGAGTTTTACCCATATGTGTTATCCACATTTTGACAGAGGGCGGTACTGCTGACTTCCAAGCCATTAGTATAAGTTTTCTAGCTTGAAATAGAGCCCTGGAGAAGGCCACTCTAGTTTGTCCCTCTGGGATTACCTCATCCAGTACCCCTAGCAAACAACATATAGGATCCACAGGTACCGTTGTTTGGAACACTCCATTTAGTGTAATTATCACCTCATGCCAGTACCTATGGAGCTTCGGGCATCGCCGCAAAAGGTGTATAAGATCCGCACTGTGCTGCCGACATCGGCAGCACAGGGGGTCCGCCACTCTGCCTATCCTGTGTAGCTTAGTTGGAGTATAGTGCACCCTAAGTATTATATATAATTGGGACACTTTTTGCGCCACGTTGAGGGAACATGTAGGTATGGCCTGTAACGCTTCCTCCCATTGATCCTCAGTTATCTGGCCCAGGTCCCTTCTCCATGCATCAATTGCCTTGCATGGATAAGCATATAGGTGCTTGGTAAGCAGCATTTGGTAACATGTGGAAATAATCCCCTTAGTTACACTGGAGGACTGCAGCACTTGGAACACAGGCGTGGGACACAATTCCCGCTCACCTGCGTCTCCCTGCGCCGCAATCGCATGCCGAAGCTGTAAATAGGAATAATACATATTGTCTGGGAGATTAAATGTGGTCTGTAACTCTGCAAAGGACATCAGTTTACCATGTTTAAATATGTGAAACAGCATGGTCACCCCGCGAGACCTCCATCTGGGCTCACGCTGTAACTTAGCTAACTCCACATAGGTGCGATTTCCCCATTGGTTCACGTGTCATAGATCCTACAAGGTGTTGCAGCTGCGCCGCAATGTAGTACAGCCAAGGGTTGGGGACCGCCAACCCTCCGCCGTCCTTGGGGTATTGTAATTGTTCTATCCAAACTCTGGGTGCTTTGTTGTGCCAGAGCAGCCGCCTAAAAAGGGTATTGACTACTCTGAAAACTTTTAAATGTATCACTACTGGTGAGTTGTGGAGGAAATATAATAATTGGGGCATTAGAATAATTTTAATGAGATTTGCCTTACCCGCTAGTGACATCATTAGGTTGTTCCATGTATTTATTTTGTCGCGAAAGCGGGATAACAATGGGAATATATTTAAAGAGCAGTATGTGGGGATATCTGAATGCCCAGGTATTTAAATCTAGTGGTGATTGGAATAGGGCAAGAGTCGGGCAGACTCACATCCCGGCTCTCGTCCAACATCATCAGGGCCGACTTAGACCAATTTATAGTCAGGCCTGAGAAATGACCAAATTTCTCTATTATATCCATTACTCCCAGCAACGACTGACTAGTGTCTCCCAGGAAGAGCAACATGTCATCCGCATATAACATGAGCTTTTCATGTAAGTCACCATATTTAAATCCCACTATTTGTGGACTATCCCTTATTCGAGCCGCCAGGGGTTCTATAGCGATCGCAAAGAGCAGGGGGGACAGCGGGCAGCCCTGCCTCGTTCCTCTAACCAGAGCGAAGGCGTCCGACATTCTATTCGCTACTCTAATGTTGGCCTGAGGAGCCGCATACAGCAATTTTGTCCATGCTATAAACCGCTGTCCAAAGCCAAATTTGTCCAGTGTCGCCCATAGGTATCTCCAACTAACGCTGTCAAACGCTTTGTTGGCGTCCAAGGATAAAAGAGCTCTGTGGCCCTCATTATCAGCCTGTATTTGCATATTCATATATAGCCTTCTGAGATTTGCGGCCGTGGATTTCTGCGGCATAAAGCCAGCCTGGTCTGGGTGTATGATTGAGGATATTATCCCATTGACCCGAATTGCCAGGACCTTAGCAAGGATTTTTACATCACTTTGGAGTAAGGATATGGGCCTATACGAACCCCGGTCAACAGGATCCTTCCCTGGCTTAAGCAATAAAATCACATTTGCTCTGGTCATGGAGTCTGGCAGTCTACCCTCAGCCAAGCTGGTGTTGAAAACCTTAAGTAGTTCTGGCAACAATTTTTCACCATACTGAGAGTATACCTCCATTGGGAGACCATCCTCCCCTGGCGCCTTACAGGTAGGGAAAGAACTCACCGCCACCTGGAGCTCCTCAATAGTTATTGGAGCGTCCAGGTGTTGTCTCGCCTCAGCAGATAGTGTGGGTAGATTAATGTTAGTCATAAAAGCATTGAGATCTTCATCAGTGTAGGTCTCTCTGGATTTGTATAGGTCCCTGTAGAAATTTGCCAGCTCAGAGATGATTTCATCTGGAGCGTTAACTATCCTGCCATTAGCAGCAAGTATGGCTCCTATAGCCGGTGATTGTTGTTGTGATTTCGCAATTTTTGCTAATAGGCGGCCTGTCTTTTCCCCCTCCTCATAAAACGCCAGTTTTTAAAAAAATCTTTTACGTTCTGCAGCGGAGGATGCACACGGTCTAAGGAGTCCTGAGCCGCGATCCATGCCTCCCTTGCAGAATCAGTGGGATCAGTCACAAATGCCAACTCTAGTTGACTCACCAAGTCCTCCGCCTGCTCTAGCAGAGCCGAGGTATTCTGTTTACCCACATTAATTTCCTGAATAAATATACCTCTACAATATGCTTTAAGCTTTTCCCATTTGTACCGGATATCTGTGTGCTGTCTATGTATTCTGAGAAAGTTATGGATCTGGGCCTCTATCCGTTCATGTGAGGTAAATAATTTAAGCCAAAAAGCATTTAGTTTCCATGGGGCCTTAGATAATAGACTGGGGGGTTGCGCATTCAGCCATATAACTAATGGGGAATGATCAGATACCCCGCGTAGGTAGTACTCCACCCTCGAGGTGTATCCCACCATATCTGGGGTGCCAACACAGAGGTCTATGCGGGATAGGGAACCATGTGTCTTGGAGAAGCAAGAGAACATTCTTGGAACATTTAGATAGCGCTATCGTCATGCTATGCCAGTCCTCCGGATCTAGTTGTTTCCCAAACTCAGCCTCCCACTGGAGATGATAGGGTCTCAATGGTATTGTCTTGAAATTATTTATAGCGGTGTATATTAGAGAAATCAAACCCAAGGATTGGGGGCGTGATCTACAAAGACTTTCAAATGGTGTCATGACAAAGGGGGCAGAATGAGAAATTGTAAGCTGTCGGAGAAAATGTCTAATTTGCAGATAACTGTAATGCTCCCTAATGCCCCGTACACACGGTCGGATTTTCAGATGGAAAATGTCCGATCGGAGCGTGATGTCGGAAATTCCGACCGTGTGTGGGCTCCATCGGACATTTTCCATCGGATTTTCCGACACACAAAGTTGGACAGCAGGAGATAAAATTTTCCGACAACAAAATCCGATCGCGTCAATTCCGACCGTGTGTGGCCTGTTCCGACGCACAAAGTGCCACGCATGCTCAGAAGAAATTCCGAAACGGGACAGCTCGTTCTGGTAAACTTAGCGTTCGCAATGGATACAGCACTTTCGTCACGCTGCAATGTTCAAAATGGTTTAATACAGCGCACTCTCTTCTTCTTTATAATGTGACAAGAATTAAGTAGTTTTGCTGCTCATATTCACACACACTTCTCACAAACTTCTTTCGTTACTATTTATCGGGATTCCCTCAATATATTTTGATTTCTCACATCTGACAACATATTTTTGTATATTTTTTTTTTTTTTGGCTTTAATGTAGATTCTTTTTTTTGTGTTTCTATTTTTTTTTTTTTTTTTTGCGATTTTGATTTATACTCCCGAAAATGTTTGTGTGTGTTTTTTGTGACAAGTTCCCACAACACCATTGATATGTTGTTATATTTAATCTGTAGGAGATTGTTTGGTGTTGTTGTCCCTTGTTAATTTCACATTGTACTTTAGAAATGTACCTGAATACTCACCAACAAACTGTCCTTTTTGGATGAAAACACACACAGGAGAGTATAATTTACCTAAAAAATGTTATTAAGGGCTCACAACTAAACAAAGAGGGAGGCAAAGCTGAAGAAACTGCAGAAGTGGGTGAAGCCTTGGACCCCCAGGGCACACATCAACTATTTAAAAGCAAAATTGGTGGCCTGAGGAGTCCTTATCTAAGGGAGGGCAGTGTGGTCCAGAAGTCCCAGAGATCATGAACAGCAGCAGATGACATCTGTGTCCCCAGGCTGTGGTCATACGAGAGACTGCATCTTCTGTCAGACCAGACTGAACCCAGGGTGCTCGGCTGGCTGACCTCCAAAAGGAATTTAACCTGCCCAAGAACCGCCTAATCTGTGACATGCCCACCAGTCGGAACTCAATGCTGGCCATGCTGCAGTGGCTGCACACGCAGCAGAGGGCCATCAATGAGTACCTATGCGACTATGGCACCAGGACAGGATCAGGGGAGCTTGTTTTTTTTTCCCCACGCCAGTGGGCCATGATCAGGGATGCATGCACTGTCCTGTCTCCATTTGAGGAGGCCACGAGGATGGTGAGCAGTGACAGTGCATTCATCAGTGACACTGTCCCCCTTGTCCACCTGTTGGAGCACACGCTGAGTGGAATAATGGACAGGGCACTTGAGGCAGAACAGAGGCAGGAAGAGGAGGACTTCCTTAGCTCTCAAGGCCCCCTTTATCCAGACAGTGTTCCTGCGTGCCCGCCGATCACACAGGAAGAGGACGAGGAGGAGGAGGAGGAGGAAGAGGAGGATTGTGTCAGCATGGAGGTGGAGCCTGGCACTCAGCATCAGCAGCAGTCTTTAAGGGATCATTTACAGTCCCAAGAAACCCATGGACTTGTACGTGGCTGGGAGGAGGTGGCTATGGATCATGTCGTCCTTAGTGACCCAGAGGACTCCGGACCGAATGCCTCAGCAAACCTACGCTGCATAGCCTCTCTGATCCTGCAAAGCCTGCAGAAGGATCCTCGTATTCATGGTATCAAGGAGAAGGAACAATACTGGCTGGCAACCCTCCTTGATCCACGTTACAAGGATAAGGTTGCGGACCTTATCTTGCCATTGCAGAGGGAGCAGAGGCTGAAACATCTTCGGGAGGCCTTGCAGAAAGGTCTGTGCAACGCATTCCCAGAGACTGGGAGGTTACAAACTCCTGTTCCTGGACAACGTGTTGCTAAAGCTTCGGTCAGTCAAAGAAGGAGCGGTGGAGAAGGTGGCCATCTGACCGATGCGTTCAGACAATTTTTTGGTCCGCAGCCCCAAGGTATGATCGGTTCCAGTAACCATCGCCAGTGTCTGTTTTACATGGTGCAGGAATACCTAGGGGCAAGATCTGACTTGGACACCTTTCCCACCGAAAATCCTCTGGGTTACTGGGTCTTGAGGATGGATCACTGGCCAGAGCTTGCACAGTATGCAATTGAGCTACTGGCCTGTCCTGCATCCAGCGTTCTTTCGGAACGCACATTCAGTGCTGCTGGAGGCTTTGTAACCGATCACAGGGTGCGCCTGTCCACCGACTCGGTTGATCGACTGACCTTCATAAAAATGAATCAATCTTGGATCACCACCAGCTACCAAGCACCTGATGCTGATGTAACCGAATAATTTTTTTTAAATGTCAGATCCCTTCAAGACTGCCTATGCTGATGCTGAGTGACTATCCTGTTATGCTGAGTGACTATCCTCTTCCTCCTCAATGATCATGCTGATAGCTTGTAAAAATATTTTTGGTTCTGGGCGCCGCCACCATAGGCTAAGGCCCAATTTTTCAGCCCCTGTTTAACAGGGGCATGTAATTACAATTTTTGATGCAATACTTTGCAGCAGGGCTTGTTCCTGTGCTCCAACTAGAGTATTTGTGAGTGGTTGCAGTGTTGTGGCACCAGCACCAGTGCCTAAGGCCCAATTTTTCAGCCCCTGTTCAACAGGGGCGTGTAATTGCAATTTTTGATGCAATATTTTACAAGAGGGCTCATTCCTGCGCTCCAACTAGAGTATCTGTGAGGGGTTGCAGTGTTGTGGCACCAGTGCCTAAGGCCCAATTTTTCTGCCCCTGTTCAAAAGGTGCATGTAATTACAATTTTTGATCTAATATTTCACAGCAGGGCCCGTTCCAGCTTCCACCAAGAGTAACTGTGAGGACTTACAGTGTTGTGGCAACACCACCACCACCACCAAAGGCCCAATTTTCTGCCCCTGTTCAACAGGTGCATGTATTTACAATTCTTGATCTAATATTTCACAGCAGGGCCCGTTTCTGCGCCCACCAAGAATAACTGTGAGGACTTACAGTATTGTGGCACCAGCACCACCACCACCAAAGGCCCATTTTTTCTGACCCTGTTCAACAGGGGCATGTAATTACAATTCTTGATCTAATATTTCACAGCAGAGCCCATTCCTGCGCCCGCCAAGAGTAACTTTGAGGGCTTACAGTGTTGTGGCAACACTAACACCTAAGGCCCCAATTTCTGCAGAGTATATAGGGCAGGCCCCTACTTTCAAACATCCAACTTACAAACAACTCCTACTTGCAAACGGAAGGAGACAACAGGAAGTGATATGAAATCTACCCCTAGGAAGGGAAATTCTCTCCTGTAAGAGTTAATATGGGAAAAAGTGTCTCCTTTCCACTGATGCTTTATCACCAATCCTTGTTTCACTAAAAATCCCAAATTGTCAAAAAACATTTGTCATTGGGACAGAAAGTGAGGTAAAATCTTCTGAAGAGGTGCACAGACAGCAAAACAAATGTCACAGGGGTGATAACCCTTCCCTATGTTTTCCAAAAAGCTTAAAAATTGATTTTACTACACTTTAAAAATGTACCAGTTCAAAATTACAAACAGATTCTACTTAACAACAAACCTACAGTTCCTGTCTTGTTTGCACCGCCTGTATACTGCTGTTCAGAGGGCCTGGGGCCCCACGCCTTTCCTTTTTTTAATTTGGGTGCGGGGTTCCCCTTAATATCCATACAAGACCCAAAGGGCATGGTAATGGACTGGGGAAGGGTACCAATGCCGTTTGTCTCACTGATTTTCATCCATATTACCGGGACCGGACATTACATTAAAGCCGTAAGCAGTTTTAAATGATTTTATTACTTTAAAAATGTTGTTTTGTGCAGGGACTGTTCTAAGCATGGGAAACACACGCCATTTTACAGGCATACTATAGACACCCCCCATGTACGATATTTAAAGGAATATTTCACTTTTTTTTTTTCACTTTAAGCATCATTAAAATCACTGCTCCCGAAACAACGTACGTTTTTAAAACTTTTTTTGCATTGATACATGTCCCCTAGGGGCAGGACCCGGGTCCCCAAACCCTTTTAAGGACAATACCATGCAAATTAGCCTTTAAAATTAGCACTTTTGATTTCGAACGTTCGAGTTCCATAGACTTCAATGGGGTTCTAACGTTCGTGTGAATTTTCGGTCCGTTCGTAGGTTCTGGTGCGAACCGAACCGGGGGGGGGTGTTCAGCTCATCCCTAGTATCTATTTAGACCCGTGAACAACAGCTAAGGGTTGGGTCTATAGGGTGGAGCAAAATGTAGCCCCTTGCTCAACAACGTTGTTTTAGCAGAGGACAAATTATATTGGGATTGATTGAGAATCTTTTGAGTTTGTGAAATGTTTTAAGTTTGTGTGGTGTACAGGACGCTAAGGTTGGGTCCTGGACGGGTGCTATATAGCACCGATATTTGGGTTATGGTCCCTTTAAGGGAAGTGTGGTAGTATTCAGGGGGTCACCCAGGACGGGTGACGAATTCCCGGGAATAGCTTTAATCATACTCGTAGTTCTCTCTGTGGTAATAGAGAGATATTTGGGACCCAGAATTTTGGAGGCTTTGAAGTGATATTCGGGTGGGAAAGATCATTCACCCCTGACTACTGGGATTCCAGCACACACGGGGTTAAGAGCCTCCAGGAAGCAGCTCTTAAAGGCAGGAAGTAGTGCTAGGAGTGTTGGTGAGGAGGAGTTGGTGAATACACCTATCTTGGAGAGCTGTGAGTTTGCTGGAGGTTGTTAAAAGATTTAACAAGGACTGTTAAAACCTAGGGGTGAAAATCCATCCACAAACTGTATGTGCCTTTTTACTTTTACTTTGTGCTGAAGATAAGCAGACTTTATTTTGTATTTTGCTTGTGTGCTGCTGGAAGCCTTATTTTGATTTGCTTGCTGAAAAATAAAAGCCTTTTTGTTTAAAGTTTATCGGCTTTGCACTCGGTCCTGTGGAGCTACAATTCCCCAAACCTTACAACTGGTGTCTTGGATGTGGGCAGGAGTGCATTTGCAGCCACAAAAGCCATTTAAAACTGAAAACTGACATTTAAAGAGACAGTGTACCTATGGAATGTCTTGGGTGAATCATCAAGGCATTGGCGTAAGCCACCGTGACTTGGCAGCAAGCCTCAGCAGAGCAAACCGTCGCCGAGTAAGTGATGGCTCAGCAGCAGCAGGCCCTGGCACAGGCTGTAGCTGCACAACAGGAAAGCACACAGCTGCTAGCCGCCCAGTTTACTGCCCAGCAGGAGTCCACTCAAGCACAAGTGGCTGCCTTGCAGGAGGCAGTACAGCGTCCGTCTGGCTCAGGGACAAGAGCAAGTGGTTGTCACCCCTGGCAACTAGGTATGCGTGAGAGCCAGCCATTTCTTACAAAAACTTACACCCAGCGATGATGTAGAGGCTTTTCTCACCACCTTTGAGAGGATATCGGTGAGAGAGGGGTGGCCCTGGGACCAATGGGCTGGCATTATCTCCCCTTTTCTTACCGGTGACCCGCAAAAGGCCTACTTTGACCTCCCGGCTGAGCACACCAGCGACTATGAGGGCAGAGATCCTGGCCCACCTGGGAGTGACCACAGCCATCTGGACTCAAAGGGTGCATCGCTGGAGGTATAAACCTGACCGCGCACCAAGGTCTCAAATGCACGAAATGGTACAGCTGGTCAAAAAATGGCTACAACCAGAGAAGTTGACAGGCCTGCAAATGGTGAAACGGATGGTGATGGACTGGTACCTGCGTTCCCTGCCAGATGACCCACAGCGCTGGGTAAGCCATGGTGACAGTGCAACTGCTGACCAGCTGGTAGAGTTGGTCGATAGGGTAAACCGTGATGGAAGACCTGCTCAGGCCTGCCAAGCGTCGGGAACCCACACCAAGGGTGACCAGGCCAGCCATAGCACCTAGGAGAGAAGCCCTGCCAGACGTTGGAACTCGCAAACCTGCATCATCTTCCGCAGAACCACGGAGGTTGGTTCCAGTCCCAATGATGGGGAATATACAGTGTTGGCGATGTCGGTCCTGGGGACATACCCGGGCACAATGCCCACTTCAGGAGGAGCCTATGGATTGTGGGACTGCTCAGAGAAGCTCCTTCTATGTGCAAAGAGCATGTGCCACTCATCTTGATCTGGCTGCAGGACGGTTTGAGTATGAAGTGTGAGTGAACCACCTTCCTGCCAGGGCTCTACTGGACTCCGGTAGCATGGTGACGCTGGTACATGCCACGGTAATCGGGAGATTCGGCCCTGTAAATAAGACTCTACGGGTAGTGTGTATACATAGGGACACCAGGGCGTACCCCCAGTTTCCGTTGACTGTTTCTTATGGCTGTACCTCAGTGACACAAGAGGTTGGGGTGGTAAGAAGTCTGGTACATGACATCATAGTGGGGCGTGACTGCCCGTTGTTTATTGAACTGTGGAACCAGGTACCGACGGGGCTGCCAGGACAGCCAGGAGAACTGGGGAAACTGGGCCTTTTGGGGCCAAACCTTGAGGGGTCTGGTCCAGAACACACACCCATAATGTTGAAATACCTGTCACTGATAATGACATTTCAGAAAATACGAATGTAGTTGATAATGCTCATCTTTCAGGTTTCAAGACCGAGTTGACCTCTGGGGGGGGGAATCTCTCCACTACAGGTCATGTTGGGGGAGGACAAAGAGGAATCTTCCCCATTGCAGACCTTGATTGAGGAGGATGAAGGGGAAACTTCCTCTAGGCTAGTGCACCCAGATTTGGGGGTGTCCAGGGGTGTATTTGGCACCGCGTAGCTACAGGACCCCACTTTGGTCAATGCTCGGGAGCAGGTATCAGTTGTTAATGGAGTCCCACAAGTGCCCGGTGCCGAACAAAGGTTTCCTCCCTTTGCATTGAATGGGAACTTGCTTTATAGAGTAGCTGAAAGCTGAGGGGAAACTGTGGAGCAGTTGCTGGTTCCTCAGTCGTATCGGTGAATGCTCCTTGATTTAGCCCACAACAATGCACTGGGGGGACACCTGGGGGCTGGAAAAATGGAAGCCAGGATAACTGACAGGTTTTACTGGCCAGGGGTAAAGGCTGAGGTGAAAAGGTACTGTACGTCTTGCCTCACTTGCCAGTTAACCACCCCAGTGTCCCACTACAGAAACCCCCTGGTACACCCCCCCCCCATAATTGAGGTGCTGTTTGAACGGATTGCTATGGATCTGGTGGGGCCTTTAGTAAAGTCAGCCAGGGGACACCAATATATATATTAGTAGTCCTGGATTATGCAACTAGGTATCCTGAAGCGGTCCCTTTAAGGAAAACTTCCTCTAAAGCCATTTCCCAGGAGTTGTTTCAAATGTTTTCATGAACTGGGCTCCCCAAGGAGATACTGACGGACCAGGGCACTCCTTTCAGTTAAAAGGCGGACTTGTGCAAACTGTTTCAGATCAAGCAGTTGCGAACATCGTCTATCACCCTTAGGCAGATGGCCTAGTTGAGAGGTTTAATAAGACCCTAAAGTCAATGTTAAAAAGAGTGGTCCAGAAGGACGGAAAGGACTGGGACATGTTGCTTCCTGCCCTGTTATTTGCCACCTGAGAAGTTTCACAGACATCCACGGGCTTCTCGCTGTTTGAACTGGTATACGGGCGCAGACCCTGTGGACTGCTGGATTTAGTGAAGGAAACCTAGGAAAGTAAGTCCTCACATCATAAAACGATGGTAGAACATATTACTCAGGAGAAAGTATATAATTAAATTATATGTGACCTTGTGCATAAATCTCAGTTAGCAGTGAATGGTTGAGAAAGGTGCTAAAAATAATTGTGTGTGCGGCACAGTCCCCAACTAATAATAAAACTTTCCACCAATAAACTCTTATACAAAAAATGTGCTCACATATGTAACAGAATAAGAATGATCAATACATAACACAATACATGTGCAAGCTATAAACATCAAGAAAGGGGTGTATATAATGAATGTTCATAAAAAAGTATTCAAAAATGATGTGCAAAACCCCCAATGTATCCAGTGAAAATACCAAATAAAGTTCCAATAAAAAATTCAAATAAAAAAATTCCAATGTGTAAAACTTTCAAGAGTCTTCACCAGCAGATAGAAAATAAATAATTTGTTAACCGTGGTTCAAATGATATGCCTTCATTGTGCTCCCATTGCTATTACCTTGAGGGCATGGATCAAATGCCTTGAACCATTCCTAGGACAATCACCTCGGTGTTGGAGCCCACACTCAATCTGGATAGGGGGTGGATTCTTGATGCAATAGGTGAATATCTCCTCCAGCCCGGTATCCGGATCCACATGTAAAGGAATAGCCTCCAATAGTGTATTACCACAAAAGACCAATTTAATAAAGATAAAATTATGCTTACATCAAACAAATGAAGGATAAGCCAAACAAAGACCAGAAACAGTGTGTTTTCGCCACCTCATACGTCACTTCTGGTCCGCGGTGACCACTTCCGGTTCGTGGTGAATGGCTTCCGGTTACGCCTTGCGTCTTACGCGTTAAGTCACACCCTCGTGACTTCCTCAGAGAACCGGATTGGATGAATGAACCGTCCATTTATATCGTTTGGGCAGCAAGTGACCCAGCCGCCATTTTGTTGAAGACCAAGGTTAAATTCACCATTTACTTAAAGAAGGCCATCTGATCTCTTCATAGTAATAAAAATAAGTAAATACTCAGCATTTATTAAAGACATCTATTTAAAAGATGACGAACATTCAATACAAATTAAAAATTACTCAAAACAAAAATAAAAAATCCTAATTGGGAGACTTGAAGTCTCTTACATTAAATGGGCATTTAAACACTGCCATCTTGTGGAAATTCTCTAAGTTGCTGGACTTAGGTTAGTGGTAGTAGTACGCCCTCTTGTGGGACTTAGGAGGAATTAATTCTGCAGCGCTAATTATAAATAATGTTCATGCCATCTTGTGGACATTCAGAAGAATGACCACAAAGAATATATATAGTATATCCTCAAGCACTGCCATCTTGTGGAAAAAAACAATAATGGACCAAAAAAGTAATTCACTACATGGATTCATGCCATCTAGTGGGCGTTGGAAAGAATAACTTCAGAAAATGTAAACATTTCCCCCAATCTAGATGGATATAGCAAATAAAAATAATTCTATAAATATAGAAAAAATGTCTGACTCTAAAAAATCGTCACCAACCTGATTACAAATAAAAATACAAAATGAATAAAAAATATATATTAAAAAATCAATAAAAATCGAAAAGACGAATAAAATTAAACTCGCACACCGGAAATCAAATATGAGGTTCACAGTACAATTAATAATCACTTATAAAGCAATTCAAATCAAAATCAATGTTTAACCCATCAAGTACCAGTGTTTTCATACTATAAATCTATTTAGATTCTTTCTGGCTGATGGTTCTGACTTTGTGATCATCTCTCCATGATTTGTTATATCTCTCTATACCCCAAAAGGTGAGTTCACCTGGGTCTTTTTTATGGACTGCAGCAAAATGCCTTGATACACTATGTTTTAGGAATCCTTTAATTATATTTTGGACATGTTCTTTGACTCTAATTTTCAGAGCTCTTTGGTTCTCCCTACATATTGCAAATTACATGAACATTGTACAACATATATCACCCCCTCTGTGTGGCAGCTAATACAATCCTTAATTGGGTATGTGCGACCTGTACTAGTAGCTTGAAATTCTTTCCTTTTTCCCTGGAATTTTTTCGAGTGCTGGCAGGCAAAACAATACTTACAGGGAAAGAATCCTTTTCCATTAAAGAATGAGAACTCATTCTTTACGGGAGGGTCTACAACATTCTTCACAATTAGATCTAATGTAGTTGCCCGTCTGTATACAATGACCGGTTTATCTGGTAGAATACTTTGGAGATGTTTATCTCCTTTCAAGATGTACCAATGTTTAAGTATTTTTTTCTATATCCTTATATTGGACATTATAATCAAGCACTAGAGCTGGTGTTTCTGGAAGGCATTGCTCTTTCTTATCTCCATGGATCATTTGCCGTCTGTCCATAAATTGTACCAATTCAATTTATTTATCTACAAATTGTTGAGTGTATCCCTTCAGCCTGGGTTCTAAAATCTGAATCTTTTGTACAATTTTGCCTTATCCTTACTAGCTGATCTTTCGGGATGTTAAACAGCAAGGGTTTGAAATGGCAACTTGTAATTGGTAAGTAGCTATTTCTTGCTACATCTTTAAAATGTGTTATTGTAATGAGTCTATCATCTTCAATACTTCTCCACATCCAGGAACTGTATCTCTTTCTCTTCAATCTTCCAGGTAAGTGTTATATTCCTATCATTTCTGTTTAGTCTACAAAGGAATTTTTCCAGTGATTCTTTGTTTCCATTCCATACTATAAGTATGTCATCAATCAACCTTTTATATAATCCTAGCTCGCAGGGTGGGTTCTTGTAGACAGCCTCTTCCTCCCATTGGGCCATGAAAGCGTGTGCCCGGCGGCCGGGATGTCCGCCGGGCACCCGCGATTGCCCGTTAACCGAGCAGGACCGTGGATCTGTGTGTAGATGGGATCTCCCATCCTGGGCAGCCATCATATGATGTCCTGGGCTTCCCGGCCGTCTAGGGGGCGCGCGCCCGCCGCGTTGCTCTGGACCCGGTGCGTGTGCCCAGCGGCTGCGATGTTCGCCGGGCACCCGCAATTGCCCATTAACTGAGCAGGACCGTGGATCTCTGTGAGAGAGGAGACCGATCTGTGTTCCCAGTACAGAGGAACACCGATCGGTCTCCTCCCCTTGTGAGTCCCCTCCCCCTACAGCTAGAATCACTCCCCTAGGAAACACATTTAACCCCTCATCTCCCCCTAGTGGTTAGCCCCTTCCCTGCCTGTCACATTTATACAGTAATCAATGCAATTTTATAGCATTGATCGCTGTATAAATGTGAATGGTCCCAAAAATGTGTCAAAAGTGTCCGATGTGTCCACCATAATGTTGCAGTCATGAAAAAAAATCGCAGATCGCCGCTATTACTAGTAAAAAAATAAATAAATAAAAAAATTTTAAAAATGCCATAAATCTATCCCGTATTTTGTAGACGCTATAACTTTTGCGCAAACCAATCAATATGCGCTTATTGTGATTTTTTTTTTTACCAAAAATATGTAGAAGAATACGTATCGGCCTAAACTGAGGAAAAAATTTGTTTTTTTTTTTTTTTTTAAATGGGATATTTATTATAGCAAAAAGTAAAAAATATTGTGTTTTTTTTCAAAATTCTCGCTCTTCTTTTGTTTATAGCGCAAAAAATAAAAACCGCAGAGGTGATCAAATACCACCAAAAGAAAGCTCTATTTGTGGGGAAAAAAGGACATCAATTTTGTTTGGGTACAACATCGCATGACCACGCAATTGTTGTTTAAAGTGCGACAGCGCTGAAAACTAAAAATTGGTCTGGGAAGGAAGGGGGTGAAAATGCCCTGTATTGAACCGGTTAAAACCCACTTCGTAGCTTTGCATGCTTGGTGATGTTTGATAATTGTGTACAAGGAGGAAACATCCGCTGTAGCTAATATAGTTCTTCCTTCCAAGACTGGTAATTCTAAAAGCTGTAAAACATGATTAGTGTCTTTCAGGTAGGACGTAGTGAGTTGTATGGTGGGTTGAATAAAATTGTCGATATACTGCCCCATTCTTGACGTTAATGAGTTAATCCCATTAACAATGGGTCTCCCTGGTGGATTTTCTCTGTCCTTATGTTTTTTAGGAACAGTGTAGATCACTGGAATTCTACATGAATCTTGGCAAGATATCTAGCTTCCTTGGGGTTCAGTATGTTTTTCTTCACTCCTAGGTGTACCACCTGCTCTAGTGCTTTTTTGCATTGCGTTGTTGGGTTTCCTAATAATTTAGTATATGTAGTGGAGTCTTGAAGTTGTTGTTTAATTTCCTCTTAATACTTATCTTTAGTTTGAAGCACTACTCCACCCCCTTTATCCGCTGGTCTGATTACTAAATCTTTTCTGGCAATCAGAGATTTTATGCCTTTTTTGATATGTATAGGGTCATTGACTTTCTTGATCTTTAATTCATCTAAATCTTGCAGTACTAAGTTCTTGAAGACATCAATATGTTGATTATCCTGAATCTGGGGGTTAAAGAGAGATCGATTTCTTAACGAGCTGTGTTCCACCATACTCCGATCTAATGGTGGAGCAATATCCCTAACTTTAGGGTTGCTCAAAATAGCCTTCATGTTGATTTTTCTTACATTTTTGCGTATTCCAATGTACGTGTCAAATTTATTTAAGTTTTTTGTTGGGGCATATTTCAAGCCCTTATCCAATACGGCTAGTTCTTCCGTACTTAACGTCTGTCCACTTCAATTAAAAATACCTTAACCAATTATTCTCGCTATCTTTTGAAGTCTCTTTCCCGCTCAGCATCCCCTCTTCGTTCTGGTGATCTTCTTTGTTTTCCTTCCTGTTGTCGTCTCTTCAGAGAATGTGGTGCTTCTTGTGGCGGTCTTCTTGGAAAGTGATAATTTTGATTTTGTCTCCATCTCGGGGATAGATCCCTCCGACCATGGTCTAAAAAATCAGACCTAGGTTTATCTTGATCATAATAGGATTGGCAGTAGTGGGAGTTGCCTTCAGTATAATTTCTTAGTGGTTCAAACCTACTGTGCATAGGTATTGGGCTCCTTTCCCATCTTTCATGTTGATTTTAACAAGGCTGATCTCTATTGTCTCCATAGTAGCCTTCATTATATGCTCTTTCTTATTGAGGTCTTTGAGTGTGGCCTTCATTATAATAAGGTTTCTTAAATTGTTTTTTAAAAGGTCTTTTTCTTGTGTTCCTAGGAGTTTGATACCAGTTGTTATGATATCCCTGATATTCTTGAATTGGTCGGGGTGTATGATACACTTCCCTCTTATATCTGCTCTGTGGTGGGAGTTGTTGAGACGTACCCGCCACAGGTTCCTGTATTCTTACCTCCCGCTCAGGTGTCGAGTAGGTCGAGGGTAATGCTGGTTCTTCCAATTTACTCTGCCATTTAAAAACTTGATCTGCCTTGTAGTCAGAGACATCCCTTTGGTACTTCTTTGTCTTCCTTTGCTGTACCTCTAGGTCTTTGGCCATGAGATCCTTACTCGTTTGGTTGGCTAATCTAATAAATTCAGTGGACTCCTTGTGAGTTTCTAATTTCAACTTCAATTCTTTTATCTGCTTCTTGATATGTTGCATTTTCCTCTGTTTTCAAAAGAAAACCTATACATTCTAAGCTTTTGCTATTAAAAAAACTCATACCACTCGTCGATTGATTCTTTATCCATATGGCCATCATTAGGGGGTAATTCCCATCTCAATCTCCTGGGTACAATATTCTCTCTCAGGTATCATTCAAAGGTGTTGGTATCCCACCATAGGCTAACCTTTTTTTCCATGATATGTCCCAACTTTCGCACTAAGTTTTCTAGATCACTATTAGTTTTGGTGTGGGTGGAGAATATCTCACCTAGGTTAACATTTCTATGTTCCATAAATGTGAAAACTTTCATAATAGCTGCAGAAGTGAATTAGTGATAAGTTGATGCTATAAATAAAGGTCCGTATCTTTATTTATAGAACATATTACTCAAATGCAGCAGAGGGTGGCTAGAGTGATGCAGTGAGGGAGCATCTCCAGAAGGCCCAAGATGCCCAGAGGAGGGTGTACAACCAGTCCGCTAACATCAGGCAGTTTCAAGTGGGGGACCGGGTGGCTGTTCTGATTCCCACAGTAGAGAGCAAATTTCTAGCCAAATGGCAGGGTCCCTTTGAGGTGGTGGAAAAAGTGGGTGAGGTGAACTACAGGGTGTACCAACCTGGTAAGCAGAAACCGTACCATATTTATCACATCAATTTGTTAAAACCCTGGAGAGATCGAGTCCAGGTGTCCGCTGTGGTAGGTGTCAATGCAGGAGACCCTGCCGGAATTGACCTGGTGCAGGTTGCTGCTACCCTCTCTAAGCCTCAAACCCAACAAATGAAGGAGTTTCTGCAGAGAAGCAGAGCAATGTTTTCAGGGTTACCTGGTCTCACCAATGTCATTGAACATGATATTGTAACAGAACCCAATGTAAGAGTCCAATTAAAACCATGTAGCATCCCAGAAGCTCATAGGAAGGCAGTGTCCGAAAAGGTGAGAAGGATGCTTGAACTTGACGTCACTGAAGAATCGCAGAGTGAATGGTCGAGTCCAATAGTTTTGGTACTGAAACCCAATGGCACCCTGGGTTTCTGTGATGACTTTAGGGAACTTAATGGAGTGTCCAAGTTTGATGCCTATCCAATGCCCCGAGTAGACAAGGTAATTGAAAGGTTGGGTCCCGCCTGGTACATCATCACATTGGACCTCACAAAAGGGTACTGGCAGATTCCCCTCACCAAAGAAGCCAAAGAGAAAACAGCTTTTTTCACTCCCGAAGGCCACTTCCATTATAAGAGGATGCCATTTGGTTTACACTCAACCACTGCCACGTTCCAAAGGTCAATGGACAAAACCTCACGCACCCGTTGACAATACACCTCTGTCTAACTGGATGATCTTGTAATTTTTAGCACTGATTGGGAGTCCAATTTTCCCTGGGTTCAGGCAGTCATAGACTCTCTGAGGAAAGCAGGGTTCACAATTAATCCTGAGAAATGTGCGGTTGGGGTGGAGGAGGCCAGGTACCTAGGGTACATTGTGGGTAGGGGGCTAGTAAAACCTCAGTTGAATAAGATAGAAGCCATACAGAACTGGCCCTGTCCACTAACCAAAAAGCAGTTCAGAGCATTTCTGGGCATAGTTGGTTACTACCGAAGGTTCGTCCCCAACTTTGCCCCCATCACTGCACCATTGACTGACTTAACAAAAGGCAGTAAGTCAGTTATGATCAAATGGAATATGGATGCTGAAGAAGCCTTTCAGAAGCTTAATTTGCCAGCATCTGGTGCTTGTGGCTCCTGATTTTGCGAAAGAGTTTGTGGTGCAGATAGATGCCTCAAGTGAGGGCTTAGGAGCAGTATTGTCTCAAGAGGTCAACGGGGAAGAACACCCAGTAGTTTTTTTGAGTAGGAAGTTGACAACAGCGGAGAAAAACTACGCTGTGGTAGAAAGGGAGTGTCTTGCCATCAAGTGGGCTCTGGACTCCCTACGATATTCTCTCCTAGGTAGGAGGTTTCGCCTAGTGTCAGACCATGCCCCATTGACCTGGATGAGACAAAACAAGCACACCAATGCCGGGGTGACAAGGTGGTTTCTTTCTCTCCAGGAGTTTAATTTCAGGGTAGAGCACAGGCCCGGGAGACAACATCAGAATGCAGATGCCCTCTCCCGAGTCCATTGTATGGTGTCGAATGGTGCCTCCAACACCTCCGCATTGAGGCAGAGGGGGGATAGGTACAGAATGCCAAGGTTGGGTCCTGGACGGGTGCTATATAGCACCTATATTTGGGTTAAGGTCCCTTTAAGGAAAGTGTGGCAGTAGTCAGGGGGTCACCCAGGATGGGTGAGGAATTCCCAGGAATAACTTTAATCAGGAGAGAACTGACTCACAGTTCTCTCTGTGTTAATAGAGAGATATTTGGGACTCTGAATTTCGGAGGCTCTGAAGTGATATTCGGGTGGGAAATAGGCTCCACCCCTGACTACAGGGATTCCAGCACACACGGGGTTAAGAGCCTCCATGAAGCAGCTCTTAAAGGCAGGAGGTAGTGCTAGGAGTTTTGGTGAGGAGGAGCTGGTGAATACAACTGTCTTGGAGAGCTGTGAGCCTGCTGGAGGTTGCTAAAAGATTTAACAGGGACTGTTAAAACCTTGGATTGAAGAGCCATCCACAAACTGTATGTGCCTTTTTACTTTGTGCTGAGGATAAGCAGACTTTATTTTGTATTTTTGCTTGTGTGCTGCTGGAAGCCTTATTTTGATTTGCTTGCTGAAAAATAAAAGCCTTTTTGTTTAAAGTTTATCGGCTTTGCACTCGGTCCTGTTACATAGTTACATAGTAGGTGAGGATGAAAAAGTCCATCAAGTCCAACTCATGTGTGTGATTATATGTCAGTATTACTTGTATGTTGCGGTTATTCAGGTGCTTATCTAATAGTTTCTTAAAACTATCAATGCCCCCCCCCCCCCCCCGAGACCATTGCCTGTGGAAGGAAATTCCACATCCTTGCCGCTCTTACAGTAAAGAACCCTCTACGTAGTTTAAGGTTAAACCTTTTTTCTTCTAATATTAATGAATGGCCACGAGTCTTGTTAAACTCCCTTCTGTGAAAAAGTTTTATCCCTATTGTGGGGTCACCAGTATGGTATTTGTATATTGAAATCATATCCCCTCTCAAGCGTCTCTTCTCCAGAGAGAATAAGTTCAGTGCTCACAACCTTTCCTCATAACTAATATCCTCCAGACCCTTTATTAGCTCTGTTGCTCTTCTTTGTACTTGCTCCATTTCCAGTACATCCTTCCTGAGGACTGGTGCCCAGAACTGGACAGCATACTGTAGGTGCAGCCAGACCAGAGTCTTGTAGAGTGGGAGAATAATCGTTTTATCTCTGGAGTTGATCCCCTTTTTAATGCATGCCAATATTCTGTTTGCTTTGTTAGCAGCAGCTTGGCATTGCATGCCATTGCTGAGCCTATCATCTACTAGGACCTCCAGGTCCTTTTCCATCCTAGATTTCCCCAGAGGTTCTCCCCCCAGTGTATAGATTGCATTCATATGCATTATTTTACATTTTTCTACATTGAACTTCATTTGCCATGTAGTTGCCCACCCCATTAATTTGTTCAGATCTTTTTGCAAGGTTTCCACATCCTGCGGATAAGTTATTGCCCTGCTTAGCTTAGTATCATCCGCAAATACAGAGATTGAACTGTTTACCCCATCCTCCAGGTCGTTTATGAACAAATTAAATAGGCTTGGTCCTAGCACAGAACCCTGGGGGACCCCACTACCCACCCCTGACCATTCAGAGTACTCCCCATTTATCACCACCCTCTGAATTTGCCTTTTTAGCCAGTTTTCAATCCATGTAGTCACCCTATGGTCCATGCCAATGAACCTTATTTTGTACAGTAAACGTTTATGGGGAACTGTGTCAAATGCTTTTGCAAAATTCAGATACACCACATCTATGGGCCTTCCTTTATCTAGATGGCAACTCATGGCAATCCATGCTGATTACTGCTAATGATACCGTTCTCATTACTAAAATCTTGTATATAGTCCCTTATCATCCCCTCCAAGAGTTTACATACTATTGATTAGGGATGAGCTTCGAGTTCGAGTCGAACTCATGTTTGACTCGAACATCGGCTGTTCGCAAGTTCGCCGAACAGTGAACAATTTGGGGTGTTCGCGGCAAATTCGAATGCCGCGGAACACCCTTTAAAAGTCTATGGGAGAAATCAAAAGTGCTAATTTTAAAGGCTTATATGCAAGTTATTGTCATAAAAAGTGTTTGGGGACCTGGGTCCTGCCCCAGGGGACATGGATCAATGCAAAAAAAAAGTTTTAAAAACGGCCGGTTTTTCAGGAGCAGTGATTTTAATAATGCTTAAAGTCAAACAATAAAAGTGTAATATCCCTTTAAATTTCGTAGCTGGGGGGTGTCTATAGTATGCCGCGAGTAGTTTTTAATGACTTTTTTCCTTTGAAATGTCATTTTGCTGTCAGACTGTTCTAAACATGGGAAACATGCGCCCCTTTACAGGCATACTATAGACACCCCCCAGCTACAAAATTTAAAGGGATATTACACTTTTATTGTTTGACTTTAAGCATTATTAAAATCAATGCTCCTTTTTTGAATTGATCCATGTCCCCTGGGGCAGGACCCAGGTCCCCAAACACTTTTTATGACAATAACTTGCATATAAGCCTTTAAAATTAGCACTTTTGATTATTCATGTTCGTGTCCCATAGACTTTAACGGTGTTCGTGTCTTTTTTCCTGTTCGCATGTTCTGGTGCGATCCGAACAGGGGGGTGTTCGGCTCATCCCTACTATTGATGTTACGCTAACTGGTCTGTAATTCCCAGGGATGTATTTTGGGTCCTTTTTAAATATTGGTCTACATTGGCTTTTCTCCAATCAGCTGGTACTATTCCAGTCAGTAGACTGTCAGTAAAAATTAGGAACAATGGTCTGGCAATTACTTGACTGAGTTCCCTAAGTACCCTCGGGTGCAAGCCACCTGGTTCTGGTGATTTATTAATTTTAAGTTTCCCAAGTCTAATTTTAATTCTGTCCTCTGTTAACCATGGAGGTGCTTCCTGTGATGTGTCATGAGAATAAACACTGCAGTTTTGGTTACTGAAGCCCCCCGATTCCCTCGTGAGGACTGAGGAGAAGAATAAATTCAATACCTTCGCCATCTCCCCATCCTTTGTAACCAGATGTCCTTCCTCATTCTTTATGGGGCCAATATGGCCTGTACTCCCTTTTTTACTGTTTACATACTTAAAGAATTTCTTGGGATTTTTTTTTTGCTCTCCCTCGCTATGTGTATTTCATGTTCTATCTTAGCCATCCTCATTGCACCCTTACATTTCTTGTTGCATTCTTTATAAAGTCTGAATGCTGATGATGATCCCTCAACCTTGGATTTTTTGAAGGCCTTCTCCTTTGCTTTTATATGCATTTTTACATTGGAGTTAAGCCATCCAGGACTTTTATTAGCCCTTCTATATTTATTACCCAATGGGATGCATTGGCTAATGCCCTTATTTAATATGCTCTTAAAGCAAACCCATCTATCCTCTGTGTTCTTTGTTCCTAAGATTTTATCCCAATATATGCTGTGGAGCTACAATTCCCCCAAACAGTGGGTTTTGAGCTTTTCCGTTCTTCTCTGCAACCTCTGCTGTGTAATTTCTTTTTAGTTTGATGGCTGGTAGAGGGTTGAGCAACAAAAAAGAATCCTTAAGTAAGTTTGGTTTTGGTTCATGTAGATATGTTGTCTACCATTATCAATGTGTCATGGTAGCCAAAATGAACAAAATGTTCTGAATTGGGCACTGTTGTCGGTTCTTTGGTAGCGTTGGATGGGCTGGAGACTATGGGAGGGGAAGAGGAAAAAGGTGAATTGTTATTCTCTGTTAGGGAAGCACTGACGGTCTAGAGCTTTTTTTGTTGGAATCTCTCATGGTGGGGGGAGAAGACTGCTGAAGAATTCTGAAAGAAGGTGGGGAACAGCACCAGTAGGGCTCACAAAAGAATAAACATACATTGTTTGAACCTACAGGGATTCTCTTGATGATCACATGACTGCCATGGCACCACTCTAAGAACGTGCGGAGGAGAGAAGGAGAAGGAGAGATCCAGTTTTGTGGTGGAGAGTTACGTGTACTGACCACTCAGAGAAAAGCCTTACTGAGCAGAGGTGCCCGGCATCCAAGAGAAGCAAAATTAACCTTGGCAATGAAAAGGGCAATACAGAACATTACTATACTACATAGATTAGATACTTAGATTTAGTTAACAGCAACTAAAAAAAATAAGAAGTACCTTCTGACTGGTGGCCATGTTTTACGGCAATTTACACACTGCTGTTCACTTTATTTTTACCATTACTTAATTGTCATGATGAATACACCTGTCCTACATAAATTATTCATCCTCAAAACCTGCTACCTCTATCTTTATTGTAGAAGATAATGTATATTTAGGGGGCACTCACACTAGGACTCTAAACTAGAGTCCTGGGCATGGTACTGTCCCTTGAGGCAGTTTGTTTGTGTAGAGAGAGTGCTGCAAACTGTGCTTAGGAAACGTTAAGTATACCACACCTGGGGCTACTTGGAAGAGGTGGTCCTAGCTGCAGTTCAATGTGAGTACAAACTGTGCCGGATTATATTTCTCTCCATAGAGGACTACAGTCAGGTCCATAAATATTGGTACATTGACACAATTCTAATATTTTTGGCTCTATACACCACCACAATGGATTTGAAATGAAACAAACAAGATGTGCTTTAACTGCAGACTTTCAGCTTCAATTTGATGATATTTACATCCAAATCAGGTGAACGGTATAGGAATTACAACTGTTTGTATATGTGCCTCCCATTTTTTAAGGCACCAAAAGTAATGGGACAATTGGCTGCTCAGCTGTTCCATGGCCAGGTGTGTGTTATTCCCTCATTATCCCATTTACAAGGAGCAGATAAAAGGTCCAGAGTTCATTTCAAGTGTGCTATTTGCATTTGGAATCTGTTGCTGTCAACTCTCAATATGAGATCCAAAGAGGTGTCACTATCAGTGAAGCAAGGCTGAATAGGCTGAAAAAACAAAACAAACCCATCAGAGAGATAGCAAAAACATTAGGTGCGGTCAAATCAACTGTTTGGAACATCCTTAAAAAGAAATAATGGACCGGTGATCTCAGCAGCACCAAAAGACCCGGAAGACCATGGAAAACAACTGTGGTGGATGACTGAAGAATTCTTTCCCTGGTGAAGAAAACACCCTTCACAACAGTTGGCCAGATCAAGAACACTCTCCAGGAGGTAGGTGTATGTGTGTCAAAGTCAACAATCAAGAGAAGACTTCACCAGAGTGAATACAAAGGGTTCACCACAAGATGTAAACCATTGGTGAGCCTCAAAAACAGGAAAGCCAGATTAGAGTTTGCCAAACAACATCTAAAAAAGCCTTCACAGTTCTGGAACAACATCCTATGGACAGATGAGACCAAGATCAACTTGTACCAGAGTGATGGGAAGAGAAGAGTATGAAGAAGGAAAGGAACTGCTCATGATCCAAAGCATACCACCTCATCAGTGAAGCATGGTGATGGTAGTGTCATGTCATGGTGTGGGCATGTATGGCTGCCAATGGAACTGTATTTATTGATGATATGACTGCTGACTAAAGCAGCAGGATGAATTCTGAAGTGTTTTGGGCAATATTATCTGCTCATATTCAGCAAAGTGCTTCAGAACTCATTGGACGGCGCTTCACAGTGCAGATGGACAATGACCCGAAGCATCCTGCGAAAGCAACCAAATCATTTTTTAAGTCAAAGAAGTGGAATGTTATGCAATGGCCAAGTCAATCACCTGACCTGAATCCGATTGAGCATGCATTTCACTTGCTGAAGACAAAACTGAAGGGAAAATGCTCCAAGAACAAGCAGGAACTGAAGACAGTTGCAGTAGAGGCCTGGCAGAGCATCACCAGGGATGAAACCCAGCATCTGGGGATGTCTATGCGTTCCAGACTTCAGGCTGTAATTGACTGCAAAGGATTTACAACCAAGTATTAAAAAGTGAAAGTTTGATGGATGATTGTTAATCTGTCCCATTACTTTTGGTCCCTTAAAAAGTGGGAGGTACATATACAAACTGTTGTAATTCCTACGCCGTTCACCTGATTTGGATGTAAATACCCTCAAATTAACCACTTGACAACTGGGCACTTAAACCCCCTTCCTAACCAGACCAATTTTCAGCTTTTGGTGCTCTCACATTTTGAATGACAATTACTCAGTCATGCAACACTGTATCTATATGAAATTTTTGTCCTTTTTTTCACACAAATGGAGCTTTCTTTTGGTGGTATTTAATCACCACTGGGTTCTTTATTTTTTGCGCCGTAAAAGAAAAAAGACCGAAAAATCTGTAAAAAAATACATTTTTCTTTATTTCTGTTATAATATTTTGCAAATTAGTAATTTTTCTTCATATATTTTGTCCAAAATTTATACCGCTACATATCTTTGGTAAAATTAACCCAAATCGGTGGATATTATTTGGTCTTTGTGAAAGTTATAGAGTCCAAAAGCTATGGTGCGAATATCTGAAAATTGATCACACCTGAAGTACTGACGGCCTATCTAATTTCTTGAGACCCTAACATTCCAGAAAAGTACAAATACCCCCCAAATGACCCCTTTTTGGAAAGAAGACATTCCAAGGTATTTAGAAAGATGCATGGTGAGTTTTTTGAAGTTGTCATTTTTTCCCACAATTCTTTGCAAAATCAAGGTTTTTTTTTTTTACTTTTTTTTTTTCCCACAAAATTGTCATATTAGCAGGTTATTTCTCACACACCGCATATGCATAGCACAAATTACACCCCAAAACACATTTTGCTATTACTCCCGAGTACGGCGATACCACATGTGTGAGACTTTTACACAGCGTGGCCACATACAGAGGCCCAACATGCAGGGGAGCACCTTCAGGCGTTCTGGAGCACCCAGGCCAATTCTGACATTTCTCTCCTACATGTAAAAATCATCATTTATTAGCTAGAAAATTACATAGAACCCCAAAACATTATATATGTTTTTTTAGCAAAGACCCTAGAGAATACAATGGCGGTCGTTGCACCTTTTTATCTCGCACGGTATTTGCGCAGCAATTTTTTAAACGCTTTTTTTTGGAAAAAAAACTGTTTTGTGCTTTACAAAAACCAAAACAGTAAAGTTAGCCTAATGTTTTTGCATAATCTGAAAGATGAAGTTACGCCGAGTAAATAGATACCCAACATGTCACCTTTCAAAATTGCACGTGCTTGTGGAATGGCGCCAAACTTTGCTACTCAAAAATCCCCATAGGCGACGCTTTAAAATTTTTTACTGGTTACATGTTTTGAGTTACAGAGGAGGTCTAGGGCCAAAATTATTGCTCTCGCTCTACCGATCGCAGCGATACCTCACATTTAAAAAAATTTTTTTTTTTATTGTTCATTTTACTTTATTTATTTTAGTTTGATGCTTTTTTCCAAAAAAAAAAAATTTTGACCACTTTTATTCCTATTACAAGGAATATAAACATCCTTGTAATAGGAATATGGACTGACAGGTCCTCTTTACAGTGAGATATGGGGTCAATAAGACCCCACATCCCACCTCTAGGCTGGGAAGCCTGAAATAAAAAAAAAAAAAAAACGATCCTGGCTTCGATCGTAGCGGTGAGTCGGTAGAAGCGTGGGGGGGGGGAACATCCCCTCTCGCCTCCCGTAAGACCGATCAAGCAGTGGAACAGCCGCTATGATCATTCCTATGGTGTAGGGAATCGCCGGCTGAAAAAGCTGATATCTGAATGATGCCTGTAGCTGCACCCATCATTCAGATATCCCCGCACAAAGTCAAGGACATTGTATGACGGCCGGCGGGCGGGAAGTGGTTAAAACGCTTTTTTTTTTTTTAACACAAAGTTGTCCATTTATACAATATTTCTACCACATAACATGTACATACCAAAAATGACACCCCAAAATAGATTCTCCTGCTCCTCCTGAGTACGGCGATACCACATGTGTGAGACTTCCACAGCCTGGCCACATACAGAGGGCGAGTACAGCTGAGCATGGCTCAGCATGGCAGGGTATGGCGGGGTATTGCGGAGTATGGCGGGGTATTGTGGGGTATGGCGGGGTATTGTGGGGTATGGCGGAGTATGGCGGGGTATGGCGGAGTATGGCGGGGTATGGCGGAGTATGGCGGAGTATGGCGGAGTATGGCGGGGTATTGCGGAGTATGGCGGGGTATTGCGGAGTATGGCGGGGGCATGGCAGAGTATGGCGGGGGCATGGCAGAGTATGGCGGGGGCATGGCAGAGTATGGCGGGGGCATGGCAGAGTATTGCACAGCATTGCAGAGTATTGCACAGCATTGCAGAGTATTGTGGGGGTATTGCAGAGTATTGCACAGCATTGCAGAGTATTGTGGGGGTATTGCAGAGTATTGCACAGCATTGCAGAGTATTGTGGGGGTATTGCAGAGTATTGCACAGCATTGCAGAGTATTGTGGGGGTATTGCAGAGTACTGCACAGCATTGCAGAGTAGTGAGGGATGGCTGAGCATGGATGGCTGGATGTCTCTGTGCAGCGCTGTGGGCACTACACATCCAGCCCACAGCGCTGCAGACATCCATCCATCCCCCTCCCCGCTCACTGTGTACCGATCGGTACACAGGAGGGGAGGAGAGGAACCGGCGTCATCTGATGACATGTTTACATGTGATCGCGCCGTCATTTGACGGTGCGATCACATGGTAAACGGCTGCGATCAGCGGCCAGTTACCGGGATCCGTGATGCGCCGGGTCCTCTGGACTAGGCAGTCACGGATGTGTTCGGGTGCGTGCCCCAGGGGGCGTGCGAGAGGGGAATTCCGGGAGGACGTCATATGACGTCCTCCCAGAGTTATCCAACCGCCCTGCAGCCGTCATTCGGCTATGGGCCGGTTGGTAAGTGGTTAAAGCTGAAAGTTTGCAGTTAAAGCACATCTTGTTCGTTTCATTTCAAATCCATTGTGGTGGTGTATAGAGCCAAAAGGATTAGAATTGTGTTGATGTCCCAATATTTATGGACCTGACTGTATGTCGTGAAATAGGGATTGATGATCTGGTTAGCAGGAGAGTGTGCCCAGAAACACTTGTAAGTGTTCAGGGGAATACTTCCTTAACCCCTTCATACCTAAGGGTAAAACAAATCTAAAAACCTAAGCTTAGTTTTGCAACTTTGACATGTGTTAGTAAAACTGTACATATCTTCACAACTACTTAGTGTATCCAGGTGGATTATACCTTGTTTTTTTTCAGGACAAATTGGGCTTTCTTTTGCTGGTAAATGGTAAGGGATATCTCCTAATTTTGTTTTATTATCAAAGGAAAACCGGCCCAAAATAGTAAAAAAAATCATTTTTTGAACATTTAGCTGTATATTTCTTGCTATTATCATAATTTATCACCAAAGAACAATCCAAAATTAATTATCTTGCTCCTGACGATTTCAGTGATACCGCATATGTGTTGTTGTTTGTACCCGTAGTACAGCCCAGAAAGAATGGTGCGTATTTTGCATTTTTTTTATCCTGCCTAAAACACACTGACGCTGATATCATAGTATCATAGTAGGTAAGGTTGAATAAAGACAATAGTCCATCCAGTTCAGCCTGTGTAGGTGCAAATGTGTTAGTGTCTATAATTATTTCCCATATCCCTGTATGTAGTGTTCCTTAAGATGCACATCTAACAGTCTAATAAAACTATCAATACCCCCGGCAGCCACCATCTATTGTTGAAGAGGGTTCCACATCTTTATTGCCCTGATAGTGAAAACCCCCTTTGCATTTTAAGGTTAAAACGCTTCTCGTCCACTCTCAATGTGTGGCCCCTTGTCCTCTTACACTCCTTGAAACTGAATAGTTTTTTTTTCCTAAGCTGGGATTGCCATTGAGATATTTGTAAAACGCTATCATATCTCCTCTCAAGCATCTTTTCTCCATCTAGAATAAGTTAAGTGTTTGCAATCTTTCCTCATAATTTAGGTCCTCCAGTCCCCTTATTAGTTGTGTTGTCTTTCTTTGGACTCTCTCCAGTTCCAGAACATCCCTTCTGTGAACTGGTAACAAGAACTGGACAGAATACTCCAGATATGGTCAAACCAATGTTTTATAAAGTGACAGGATTATTGTTCTATCTAGTATATCCCTTTTTCATGCATGCTAATATTCTGCCTGCTTTGGTAGCTGCAGCTTGACATTGCATGCTATTGCTCAATCTGTCATCTACTAGGACCCCCAGATCTTTCTCCATCCTTGATTCCCCCATCAGTTTTCCCCCTAGTCAGTAGTTTGCATTTATGTTTTTTGCCCCCCAAGAGCATTACTTTACATTTCTCCACATTAAACCTCATTTGCCATGTAGTTGCTCACTCCATTATTTTATTCAGGTCTTTCTGCAAAATTTCTATATCTTGATGTTAATTGGTCCCAAGACAGAACCGTGAGGCACCCCACTTACCACTCCAGACCAGTCTGAGTACACATTATTTATCACCACCCTTTGGACATGCCCCTGTAACCCAGAAGGGAGGGTTCCTTCTCTCCCTTTCCTTCACTATCATTAAACAAAAAAACTTATATATACTTCCGTGAATGAAGTCCTACTTTCATCTGGATATGGATATAGAACAATCTTTCAAAATAGTCAAATTATTGTCTCCCCTTGGAATCAAGAACCTATCTGGTAGGCAAACCGTGTCATTGCTGTTGTTTTTAATTAGAATTAGAATGCCAAGTCAGCAATAGAGATGAGCCGAACACCCACCGGTTCGGTTTGCACCAGAACCTGCGAACGGACTGAAAATTTGCACGAATTTTAGAACCCCATTGACGTCTAAAGGACTCGAATGTTTAAAATCAAAAGTGCTCATTTTAAAGGCTAATTTGCATGGTATTGTCCGAAAAAGGGTTTGGGGACCCGGGTCCTGCCCCAGGGGATATGTATCAATGCAAAAAAAACTTTTAAAAACGGCTGTTTTTTCGGGAGCAGTGATTTTAATGATGCTTAAAGTAAAAAAAAAAAAAAGTGAAATATTCCTTTAAATATCGTACCTGGGGGATGTCTATAGTATGCCTGTTAAGTGGCACGTGTTTCCCGTGCTTAGAACAGTCCCTGCACAAAATGTCATTTTTAAAGTAAAAAAAGTCTTTTAAAACTGCTTGCGGCTTTAATGTAATGTCGGGTCCTGGCAATATGGATGAAAAATCGGTGAGACAAACGGCATGGGTACCCCCAAGTCCATTACCAGGCCCTTTGGGTCTTATATGGATATTAAGGCGAACCCCGCACCTAAATTAAAAAAGGAAAAGTGTGGGACCCCTCCAGGCCCTATATACTCTGAACAGCAGTATACAGGCGGTGCAAACAAGACACGGACTGTAGGTTTGTTGTTAAGTAGAATCTGTTTGTAATTTTGAACTGGTACATTTTTAACGTGTTTAGCTTCAGCCAACAAAATCTATTTTAAGCTTTTTGGAAAACCTAGGGACGGGTTATCACCCCTGTGACATTTGTTTTGCTGTCTGTGCTCCTCTTCAGAAGATTTCACCTCACTTTTTGTCCCAATGACAAATGTTTTTTGAAAATTTGTTTTTTTTTGTGAAACAAGGATTGGTGATAGAGCATCAGTGGAAAGGAGAAAAGTTTTTCCCATGTTAACTCTTACAGCAGAGAATTTCCCTTCCTAGGGGTAGATTTCATCTCAGTTCCTGTTGTCTCCTTCCGTTTGCAAGTAGGAGTTGTTTGTAAGTTGGATGTTTGAAAGTAGGGGCCTGCCCTATATACTCAGCAGAAATTTGGGCCTTAGGTGTTGTTGTGGCCACGACAATGTAAGCCCTCACAGGGCCCTGCTGTGAAATATTAGATCAAGAATTGTAATTACATGCCCCTGTTGAACAGGGGCAGAAAAATTGGGCCTTTGGTGGTGCTGGTGCCACAACACTGTAAGTTCTCACAGATACTCTTGGTGGGCGCAGAAACGGGCCCTGCTGTGAAATATTAGATCAAGAATTCTAATTACTTGTCCATGTTGAACAGGGGCTGAAAAATTGGGCCTTAGCAACTGGTGCTGGTGCCACAACACTGCAACCCCTCACAGATACTCTACTTGGAGCACAGGAACTAGCCCTGATGCAAAGAATTGCATCAAAAATTGTAATTACACGCTCCTGTTAAACAGGGGCTGAAAAATTGGGCCTTAGGCACTGGTGCTGGTGCCGCAACACTGCAACCCCTCACAGATACTCTAGCTGGAGCGCAGGAACTAGCCCTGCTGCAAAGAATTGCATGAAAAATTGTAATTACATGCCCCTGTTAAACAGGGGCTGAAAAATTAGGCACTGGTGGCGGGACTGGCACCGCCCAGAACCAAAAATTTTCTTACAAGCTATCATCATGATCATTGAGGAGGAAGAGGATAATTACTCAGTATAACAGGATAGTCACTCAGCATCAGCATAGGCAGTCTTGAAGGGATCTGACATTTCAAAAAAATTTATTTGGTTACATCAGCATCAGGTTCTTGGTAGCTGGTGGTGATCCAAGACTGATTCATTTTTATGAAGGTCAGTTGATCGACCGAGTCGGTGGACAGATGCACCCTGTGATCGGTTGCAAAGCCTCCAGCAGCACTGAATGTGTGTTCAGAAAGAACGCTGGATGCAGGACAGGCCAGTAGCTTAATTGCATACTGTGCAAGTCTGGCTCTGGCCAGTGATCCATCCTCAAGACCCAGTAACCCAGAGGATTTTCAGTGGGAAAGGTGTCCAAGTCAGATCTTGCCCCTAGGTATTCCTGCACCATGTAAAACAGACTCTGGCGATGGTTGCTGGAACCGATCATACCCTGGGGCTGCGGACTAAAAAATTGTCTGAAGGCATCGGTCAGACGGCCACCTTCTCCACCACTCCTTCTTTGACTGACCGAAGCCTCAGCAACACGTTGTCCAGAAACAGGAGTTTGTAACCACCCAGTCTCTGGGAACGCGTTGCACAGACCTTTCTGCAAGGCCTCCCAAAGATGATTCATCCTCTGCACCCTCTGCGACGGCAATATAAGGTCCGCAACCTTACCCTTGTAACGTGGATCAAGGAGGGTTGCCAGCCAGTATTGTTCCTTCTCCTTGATACCACGAATACGGGGATCCTTCCGCAGGCTTTGCAGGATCAGGGAGGCCATGCAGTGTAGGTTTGCTGAGGCATTCGGTCTGGAGCCCTCTGGGTCACTAAGGACGACATGATCCGCAGCCACCTCCCCCCAGCCATGTACAAGTCCATGTGTTTCTTGGGACTGTAAATGATCCCTTAAAGACTGCTGCTGATGCTGAGTGCCAGGCTTCACCTCCATACTGACACAATCCTCCTCCTCTTCCTGTGTGATCGGCAGGCACGCAGGAACAAAGTCTGGATAAAGGGGGCCTTGAGAGCTAAGGAAGTCCTCCTCTTCCTGCCTCTGTTCTGCCTCAAGTACCCTGTCCATTATTCCATGCAGCGTGTGCTCCAACAGGAGGACAAGGGGAACAGTGTCACTGATGCATGCGCTTCCACTGCTCACCATCCTTGTGCCTCCTCAAATAGTGACAGGACAGTGCATGCATCCCTGATCATGGCCCACTGGCGTGGGGAAAAAAAAAAAACAAGCTCCCTTGACCCTGTCCTGGTGCCATAGTCGCACAGGTACTCATTGATGGCCCTCTGCTGCGTGTGCAGCCACTGCAGCACGGCCAACGTTGAGTTCCACCTGGTGGGCATGTCACAGATTAGGCGGTTCTTGGGCAGGTTAAATTCCTTTTTGGAGGTCTGCCAGCCAAGCACTGGCATTATATGACCAGAGGAAATGCACACAGACTTTCCTGGCCTGCTTCAGGACATCCTGTAAGCCCGGGTACCTGCCCAAGATCCACTGCACCACCAAGTTAAGGACATGAGCCAAACAGGGCACATGGGTCATTTGTCCCTGTCGGAGGGTGGAGAGGAGGTTGGTGCCATTGTCGCAAACCACCATTCCTGCCTTAAGTTGGCGTGGCATCAACCACCTCTGAACCTGCCCCTGCAGAGCTGACAGAACCTCTGCCCCAGCGTGGCTCCTGTCCCCCAAGCACACAAGCTCAAGCACCGCATGGCATCTTTTGGCCTGCATACTTGAGTAGCCCCTTGAACGCCTACGGAGCACCACTGGTTCCGAGGACAAAGCACAGGAAGAGGCCATGGAGGAAGAAGAAGAGGAGGGGGGGAGGAGAGAGGTGTGTCAGAATCATTAGTAGTGGCATTTTGGAGGTGTGGTGGCGGAACAATCTCCAACACTACTGCACCTTGTCCTGCATCCTTCCCAGCTGCCAACAGAGTTACCCAATGCGCCATGAAACTTAGGTAACATCCCTGTCCATGCCTGCTGGACCATGAGTCAGCGGTAATATGCACCTTACCCCTGACCGCCCTGTCCAGCGAGGCATGGACATTGCCCTCCACATGCCGGTAGAGAGCCGGAATCGCCTTCCGTGAGAAAAAGTGGCGTTTGGGTACCTGCCACTGAGGAACCGCACATTCCACAAACTCACGGAAGGGGGCAGAGTCTACCAACTGAAAAGGTAGCAGTTGAAGTGCTAGCAATTTAGCCAAGCTAGCATTCAACCGCTGGGCATGTGGATGGCTGGGAGCGAACTTCTTTCGGCGGTGCAGCAGCTGGGGCAGGAAAATTTGCCTGGTACAATCTGACGTCGGTGTACCGAAAGCAGATTGCCCACAAGTACTTGGCTGTGACACACCTATTCTACACTTTCATTCCTCTCAGTGCAGGTCTCAGAGAGGACTGAAGGTATAGTGGGGTTGGCGATCTCAGCTGATGAGGAGCAAGGAGAGGTCCTATTTGTTCTTCGGTGTGGGAGTCTTTTAGATACGCCTACCAACTAACTGCATGGCAGGTCAACATGTCTGGTGAAGCATGGTTGCCCAAGACGGGAGATGTTTTGGCCACGCGAGATACGCTTGAGACATATGTTGCAAATAGCAAGGTGCGATCTGATGCACTCGTCTCAAAAAAAGGCCCACACCAAAGAACTTTTGGAATAACGTTCAGAGACAGCAGCGCCCTGCACATACGGAGCTTTGGGGTGTGATGCAGTCAGTGTGCTGCCCTTAGGCTGGCCCCTGGAGGGCATCCTGCCTCCTTGGTGATGTGCCTCCTCCTCCTCCCCTCTCCTATCAGGCACCCACGTTGAGTCAGTGACCTCATCATACCCTTCCCCCTCATCACTGGAGCAAACCTGGCAGTATGCTGCAGCAGGGGGAACATGACTGCCAGATTGCTGTCCTTCTTGGGCACCCCCTCTGTCCGTGCTCACGTTACTGCCTTCATCTAGCTCAGTATCATCATCAGCATGGAGCATGTACCCAACACTGTGGTCAAACAGTTTGAGGGACTCCTCAGGAGGACATGGTGGGGCTAGGGAAGGAGTCACTGACGCCATTGAGCCGAGGGAAAAGGCCGCGTTGGCAGCTGCTTTGCCAGACAAAGTACCCTGAGCATGGGTGAGAGAGGATGAGGAGGATGAGGACGGCTTGGTCATCCACTCGACCAAGTCTTCCGCATGTTGCGGCTCAACACGGCCAGCTGCCAAAAAAAAGGCCAAGCGTGTCCCACGGCCATGTGCTGATGAGGATACACCGTCTCCACGACCAGCACTGTTGCCTCTAGACACAGAGCCTGCTTGCCCTCTTTTATTGGCTTGTGACTGTCTGCCTCTCCTTGTTGGCCTTCCAGACATACTAATGGCCTGCAGTGAGATGTAGCTGCACTAAGTTGGGATATATATATATCTATAGATAAATATATATATACTGATACTGCAGCTAGCAAAATCAACTGCCTGCCTGTAGTATGAGAACACCACCAATCTTCTACAGGTAGCTTTAGATGAACACTATGCAGAGGTCGCACTACACTAACTTGTAGCTTTAGCTCAACACTGTGCAGAGGATGCACTACACCAACGTTAAAATAATGTAGCTGCCTGCGGTAGTGATAGGATCAGGAAACACCACCAACCTTCTACAGGTAGCTTTAGCTGAACACTGTGCAGAGGACACACTACACTAACGTTAAAATAATGTAGCTGCCTGCGGTAGTGTTAGGATCAGGAGAACACCACCAACCTTCTACAAGTAGCTTTATCTGAACACTTTGAAGAGGACGCACTACACTAACGTTAAAATAATGTAGCTGCCTGCGGTAGTGATAGGATCAGGAAAACACCACCAACCATCTACAGGTAGCTTTAGCTGAACACTGTGCAGAGGTCGCACTACACTAACTTGTAGCTTTAGTTGAACACTGTTCAGAGGTCGCACTGCACTAACTTGTAAATTTAGCTGAACACTGTGAGGAGGACGCACTACACTAACTTGTAACTTTAGCTGAACACTGTGCACTACACTAACTTGTAGCTTTAGCTGAACACTGTGCAGAGGTTGCACTACACTAACTTGTAGCTTTAGCTGAACACTGTGCACTACACTAACTTGTAGCTTTAGCTGAACACTGTTCAGAGGACGCACTACACTAAGTTGTAGCTTTAGCTAAACAGTGCAGAGGTCAAACTACACTAACTTGTAGCTTTAGCTGAACACTGTGAGGAGGATGCACTACCCTAACTTGTAGCTTTAGCTGAACACTGTTCAGAGGACGCACTACACTAACTTGTAACTTTAGCTGAACACTGTGCACTACACTAACTTGTAGCTTTAGCTGAACACTGTTCAGAGGACGCACTACACTAACTTGTAGCTTTAGCTGAACACTGTGAGAAGGACGCACTACACTAACTTGTAACTTTAGCTGAACACTGTGCACTACACTAATTTGTAGCTTTTGCTGAACACTGTTCAGAGGACGCACTACACTAACTTGTAGCTTTAGCTGAACACTGTGCAGAGGTTGCACTACACTAACTTGTAGCTTTAGCTGAACACTGTGAGGAGGACGCACTACACTAACTTGTAGCTTTAGCTGAACACTGTGCACTACATTAACTTGTAGCTTTAGCTGAACACTGTTCAGAGGACGCACTACACTAACTTGTAGCTTTAGCTGAACACTGTGCAGAGGTCGCACCACACTAACTTGTAGCTTTAGCGGAACACTGTTCAGAGGACGCACTACACTAACTTGTAGCTTTAGCTGAACACTGTGCTGAGGTCGCACTACACTAACTTGTAGCTTTAGCTGAACACTGTGAGGAGGACGCACTACACTAACTTGTAGCTTTAGCTGAACACTGTGCACTACACTAACTTGTAGCTTTAGCTGAACACTGTTCAGAGGATGCACTACACTAACTTGTAGCTTTAGCTGAACACTGTGCAGAGGTCGTACTACAATAACTTGTAGCTTTAGCTGAACACTGTGCAGAGGTCACACTAAACTAACTTGTAGCTTTAGCTGAACACTGTGAGGAGGACGCACTACACTAACTGTAAATAGTCTAGCTGCCTGACTGTGGTACTAATAGGATCAGAAGAACACCAGCAATTTTCTTCAGGTAGCTGTAAATACTGTAACAGCACATGCCTGCCTGTCAGTAGGAAGATAATAACAGGAACGGATCTAGCTAAACTGAATACAGTGTATATATATATATATATATATATATATATATATATACACACACAACACCTGGGATGCATATATATATATACACACAATACACTGTAAGTGCAGCTAACTGACTGATTGTCCTGCCTAATCTAACTTAAATCAAATGACACTGTCTCTGTCTCTCAACGCCGGAACACACTACACAGGGCCGCCGTGCAGGTGGCCTTATATAGTGTGGGGTGTGTACTAAACCCCTTGAGCCATAATTGGCCAAAGCCACCCTGGCTTTGGCCAATTACAGCTCTCTCTAGAGACGGCACTGTGATTGGCCAAGCATGCGGGCCATAGTGAATTATGAGCCGTGACGTGCCACGCGAATTTGGCGCGAACGGCCCATATCGTTCGCAATTCGGCGAACGGGCGCACAGCCGATGTTCATGTCGAATATGGGTTCGACTCGAACACGAAGCTCATCCCTAGTCAGCAATGCATTATTAATGTAAGTGTAAGAAATACGGAGATTACATTATGAAGTGTCATACTCATATATGTATTCAAATGCTCATATTTGTGTTTTTTTCAATATATCTTTCTAGAATAGAAATGTCTCTAGTTCACACCCACCCTTGAGGAAGGAGGTACACATACTCTGAAACGCGTTGGGTGCAAGAGTACTTTTCTAACACCTGAACCGTACCAGGCCGCATTCCCTCAACATGGGGGTGTGTGCTTTAGGGCTGGGGGGCTCTGCGTCCCACCCACCCCAAATCACCTTGTCCCCATGGTGATGAGGACAAGGGCCTCTTCCCGACAACCCTGGCCATTGGTTGCCAGGGTCTGTGGGCAGGGAGCTTATCAGAATTTGGAAGCCCCATTTAACAAGGGGGACCCCCAGATCCCGGCCCCCCACCCTATGTGAATGAGTATGGGGTACATTGTACCCCTACCCATTCACTCCAAAAAAGTGTAAAAAATAAACACATTACACAGTTTTTTAATGTAATTTATTAAGGCAGCTCTGTCGTCTCTTCCGATCTCTTCTCCCCTCTCCGGCTCTTCTGTGTCCTCCACTGATGTCTTCTGCCTCTGTCTCGGGAAAGAGTGTCGAGTCAACATCAGAAGAAGAACAGAGGGAGAACACAGTGGAGAAGACCCAGCAAAAGAGCGAGAAGATAGCGGAGAAGACCCAGACAGAGGAGAAGATAGCGAACAGAGGGAGACGAATCTGAGAGGGCTAGAGGACACGCAATTGTCAAAGCGACACAGTGCCGTATCGCAAAATGTGGCCTGGTCATTAAGGGGGCAAATCCTTCCAGGGCAGAAGTGGTTAATGAGCATGTAGCTAAATGTGTATGTTTTTTAATAGCTGTTTTGAGTTCAGCTTTAAAGCATAACTAAAGCTAACAGAACTTCTTTCAGGTTTTTATTGTTATACTGTGTACTTATTAAGGAGATTCACATTCTCTATTTGTCTGTGGTGCTAAATTATGAATATCGCTCCAACTGGGGAAGCCAAACTCCCGCAGTCACCAGGGAGAAACATGCAGGCTGCCAAAGGTGCTCATCCAAAGTGATGCTTGTATAAAATCAAAGAAGCGCCTTACTCCCATCCAGCCAGCCTAGTGTAGACTTGAAAATGGCCTCAGCCCTTAAGTCTTCACCAAAGCAATGTCCCTAGAGGGCATGGCTTTGGCAGGGACTCATGGGCTGAGGCCGTTTTTAAGTCTACACTAGGTTTGCTGGACGGGAGTGTGGTGCTTATTTGAGTCTCTATTTGTGTGTTTATCATCATCACTGAGCATAAAAGTAAAATACTATTCCAAATTTTGGGCTGTCACCAAACATGAACAGAGGGGAAATCTTCCAGTGGTGACGCTGGTGACAACCAGGGATTTCTCTCACTTCCTGTTTTGGTCATTGGACGGGAAGTGAAGGGAAATATCCCTAATGGGACACAGATGGCAAAATAAAATTAAAAAAATTACGGGAGTTTTACCCTTCCTTATGGCATTTAAAGTTAAAAAAAATATTTTGCCTTTAGTTATACTTTAAAATGCTCATTTTATCCCTTGGAGTGCTAAGAAAGTTGCATTTAATGAAAACCATTAAAAAATACAATTTTTTTTTTTTATTTTTACAAAATTAAAAGCAAGACTTGACAAAGCACTTAAATAGTTTGGAGAGATAAGTACACAATAAGAGCACAATCTTAGCAGAAAGCAGAACTTCCTGTCCCTTGCAATGACCAACTGAATTAAAGAATTAAAGAAACATATTTTTCCTGTTATAACAAAAGATCTGACCTTCATATAACTCTTCAGTGGATTGTTTTTAGTTATGATAATGTTTTTACTTTACCATTGTTTCAAGTTATCTTTAGTTATATAATTATGACTGTTTTCCCAGAGTAGAGCTAAAGCACCAAGATTGGCATGTTCTTTGTTAAGGGGATAGACTGATGAATATGTGTGGCACTCGTGTCTCTTGGCCTGTATTTAAGGTATAAAATCAAAACTTTTTTTCTAAATTCGGATAGAGCGGAGGGTCTGGAACCACTGTCAGTTTTTTATTGTCGTCTGTGTCCCTGTTGAGGAAATTCACTGTCTTCAGTTGTCCTGATCAGCAATATCTCTGGGTAAGGGTAAATCCAAAATTAATAAATTGCCACCAGAACAGGTACAGAAGGAAAATCTTTCTATGGGGACATTTGTTCAACTGTCTAAGAGGGGATTTCTTTCACATTGAAAAGATATCACTGTATATTAAGTCTACAGGACAGTAAGGGAAATCTCCCTAACGAGACACAGATAGCAATAAAATAAAACACTCCCCTACTCTATCCAAAATAAAAAAAAGTTTTGGCTTTAGATATTCTTTAACCACTTAAGGACCGTCTCACGCCGATTTACGTCGGCAAGGCGGCACGGGCAGGCAGAATCACGTACATATACGTGATCTGCCTCCCGCGGGTGGGGGGTCCGGTGCCCGAGGCGGTCCTCTTTTGTCCCCCGGCGATCGGAGGTGAGGGAGAGGCCATCCATTCGTGGCCCCCCCCTCGCGATCACCGCCGGCCATTCAGAACATTCCTTTGCTGCTGTATGCTAAACAGCAGCAAAGGAAATTATGTCATCTCTCCTCGGCTCGGTATTTTCCGTTCCGGCGCCAAGGAAAGAAGACATCAACGTGAGTGCACAAACACACACACTCAGTAGAACATGCCAGGCACACAAAACACCCCCGATCCCCCCCCGATCACCCCCCGATCACCCCCCAATCACACTGACACCAAGCAGTTTTTTTTTTTCTGATTACTGCATGGTGTCAGTTTGTGACAGTTACTGTGGTAGGGCAGTTAGGGTTATCCCCCTTTAGGTCTAGGGTACCCCCCTAACCCCCCCAATAAAGTTTTAACCCCTTGATCACCCCCTGTCGCCAGTGTTGCTAAGCGATCATTTTTCTGATCGCTGTATAAGTGTCGCTGGTGACGCTAGTTAGGGACGTAAATATTTAGGTTCGCCGTCAGCGTTTTATAGTGACAGGGACCCCCATATACTACCTAAAAAAAAGGTTTTAACCCCTTGATTGCCCCCTAGTTAACCCTTTCACCACTGATCACCGTATAAGTGTTACGGGTGACTCTGGTTAGTTTGTTTATTTTTTATAGTGTCAGGGCACCCGCCATTTATTACCAAATAAAGGTTTAGCCCCCTGATCACCCGGCGGTGATATGCGTCGCCCCAGGCAGCGTCAGATTAGTGCCAGTACCGCTAACACCCACGCACGCAGCATACGCCTCCCTTAGTGGTATAGTATCTGTACGGATCAATATCTGATCCGATCAGATCTATACTAGCGTCCCCAGCAGTTTAGGGTTCCCAAAAACGCAGTGTTAGCGGGATCAGCCCAGATACCTGCTAGCACCTGCGTTTTGCCCCTCCGCCCGGCCCAGCCCAGCCCACCCAAGTGCAGTATCGATCGATCACTGTCACTTACAAAACGCATAACTGCAGCGTTTGGCGAGTCAGGCCTGATCCCTGCGATCGCTAACAGTTTTTTTGGTAGCGTTTTGGTGAACTGGCAAGCACCAGCCCCAAGCAGCGTCAGGTTAGCGCCAGTACAGCTAACACCCACGCACGCAGCATACGCCTCCCTTAGTGGTATAGTATCTGAACGGATCAATATCTGATCCGATCAGATCTATACTAGCGTCCCCAGCAGTTTAGGGTTTCCAAAAATGCAGTGTTAGCGGGATCAGCCCAGATACCTGCTAGCACCTGCGTTTTGCCCCTCCGCCCGGCCCAGCCCAGCCCACCCAAGTGCAGTATCGATCGATCACTGTCACTTACAAAACACTAAACGCATAACTGCAGCGTTCGCAGAGTCAGGCCTGATCCCTGCGATCGCTAACAGTTTTTTTGGTAGCGTTTTGGTGAACTGGCAAGCACCAGTGGCCTAGTACACCCCGGTCGTAGTCAAACCAGCACTGCAGTAACACTTGGTGACGTGGTGAGTCCCATAAGTGCAGTTCAAGCTGGTGAGGTGGCAAGCACAAGTAGTGTCCCGCTGCCACCAAGAAGAAGACAAACACAGGCCCGTCGTGCCCATAATGCCCTTCCTGCTGCATTCGCCAATCCTAATTGGGAACCCACCACTTCTGCAGCGCCCATACTTCCTCCATTCACATCCCCAACCAAATGCAGTCAGCTGCATGAGAGGCATTTTCTTTATGTCCTCCCGAGTACCCCTACCCAACGAACCCCCCCAAAAAAGATGTTGTGTCTGCAGCAAGCGCGGATATAGGCGTGACACCCGCTATTATTTTCCCTCCTGTCCTGACAATCCTGGTCTTTGCATTGGTGAATGTTTTGAACGCTACCTTTCACTAGTTGAGTATTAGCGTAAGGTACAGCATTACACAGACTAGGCACACTTTCACAGGGTCTCCCAAGATGCCATCGCATTTTGAGAGACCCGAACCTGGAACCGGTTACAGTTATAAAAGTTAGTTACAAAAAAAAGTGTAAAAAAAATATATAAAATAAAAAAAAAATAGTTGTCGTTTTATTGTTCTCTCTCTCTCTATTCTCTCTCTATTGTTCTGCTCTTTTTACTGTATTCTATTCTGCAATGTTTTATTGTTATTATGTTTTATCAGGTTTGCTTTTCAGGTATGCAATTTTTTATACTTTACCGTTTACTGTGTTTTATTGTTAACCATTTTTTTGTCTTCAGGTACACCATTCACGACTTTGAGTGGTTATACCAGAATGATGCCTGCAGGTTTAGGTATCATCTTGGTATCATTCTTTTCAGCCAGCGGTCGGCTTTCATGTAAAAGCAATCCTAGTGGCTAATTAGCCTCTAGACTGCTTTTACTAGCAGTGGGAGGGAATGCCCCCCCCCCACCGTCTTCCGTGTTTTTCTCTGGCTCTCCTGTCTCAACAGGGAACCTGAGAATGCAGCCAGTGATTCAGCCAGCTGACCATAGAGCTGATCAGAGACCAGAGTGGCTCCAAACATCTCTATGGCCTAAGAAACCGGAAGCTATGAGCATTTCATGACTTAGATTTCGCCGGATGTAAACAGCGCCATTGGGAAATTGGGAAAGCATTTTATCACACCGATCTTGGTGTGGTCAGATGCTTTGAGGGCAGAGGAGAGATCTAGGGTCTAATAGACCCCAATTTTTTCAAAAAAAAGTACCTGTCACTACCTATTGCTATCATAGGGGATATTTACATTCCCTGAGATAACAATAAAAATGATTAAAAAAAAATGAAAGGAACAGTTTAAAAATAAGATAAAAAAGCAAAAACATAATAAAGAAAAAAAAAAAAAAAAAGCACCCCTGTCCCCCCCCTGCTCTCGCGCAAAGGCGAGCGCAAGCGTCGGTCTGGCGTCAAATGTAAACAGCAGTTGCACCATGCATGTGAGGTGTCAGATCGAGGGCAGTAATTTTAGCAGTAGACCTCCTCTGTAAATCTAAAGTGGTAACCTGTAAAGGCTTTTAAAGGCTTTTAAAAATGTATTTAGTTTGTCGCCCCTGCACTTTTGTGCGCAATTTTAAAGCATGTCATGTTTGGTATCCATGTACTCGGCCTAAGATCATCTTTTTTATTTCATCAAACATTTGGGCAATATAGTGTGTTTTAGTGCATTAAAATTTTAAAAAGTGTGTTTTTTCCCAAAAAAATGCGTTTGAAAAATCGCTGCGTAACTACTGTGTGAAAAAAAAATGAAACACCCACCATTTTAATCTGTAGGGCATTTACTTTAAAAAAATATATAACGTTTGGGGGTTCAAAGTAATTTTCTTGCAAAAAAAATAATTTTTTCATGTAAACAAAAAGTGTCAGAAAGGGCTTTGTCTTCAAGTGGTTAGAAGAGTGGGTGATGTGTGACATAAGCTTCTAAATGTTGTGCATAAAATGCCAGGACAGTTCAAAACCCCCCCAAATGACCCCATTTTGGAAAGTAGACACCCCAAGCTATTTGCTGAGAGTCATGTCGAGTCCATGGAATATTTTATATTGTGACACAAGTTGCGGGAAAGAGACAAATTTTTTTTTTTTTTGCACAAAGTTGTCACTAAATGATATATTGCTCAAACATGCCATGGGAATATGTGAAATTACACCCCAAAATACATTCTGTTGCTTCTCCTGAGTACGGGGATACCACATGTGTGAGACTTTTTGGGAGCCTAGCCGTTGTCGGGACCCCGAAAACCAAGCACCACCTTCAGGCTTTCTAAGGGCGTAAATTTTTGATTTCACTCTTCACTGCCTATCACAGTTTCGGAGGCCATGGAATGCCCAGGTGGCATAAAACCCCCCCAAATGACCCCATTTTGGAAAGTAGACACCCCATGCTATTTGCTGAGAGGTATAGTGAGTATTTTGCAGACCTCACTTTTTGTCACAAAGTTTTGAAATTTGAAAAAAGAAAAAAAAAATGTTTTTTCTTGTCTTTCTTCATTTTCAAAAACAAATGAGAGCTGCAAAATACTCAACATGCCTCTCAGCAAATAGCTTGGGGTGTCTACTTTCCAAAATGGGGTCATTTGGGGGGGGTTTGTGCCACCTGGGCATTCCATGGCCTCCGAAACTGTGATAGGCAGTGAAGAGTGAAATCAAAAATTTACACCCTTAGAAATACTGAAGGCGGTGATTGGTTTTCGGGGCCCCGTACGCAGCTAGGCTCCCAAAAAGTCCCACACATGTGGTATCCCCATACTCAGGAGAAGCAGCTAAATATATTTTGGGGTGCAATTCCACATATGCCCATGGCCTGTGTGAGCAATATATCATTTAGTGACAACTTTGTGCACAAAAAAAAAAAAAATGTGTCACTTTCCCGCAACTTGTGTCAAAATATAAAATATTCCATGGACTCAACATGCCTCTCAGCAAATAGCTTGGGGTGTCTACTTTTCAAAATGGGGTAATTTGGGGGGGTTTTGTGACATCTGGGTATTTTATGACCTTCAAAACTGTGATAGGTAGTGAGGAGTGAAATCAAAAATTTACGCCCTTAGAAATCCTAAAGGCGGTGATTGGTTTTCGGGGCCCCGTACGCGGCTAGGCTCCCAAAAAATCCCACACATGTGGTATCCCCGTACTCAGGAGAAGCAGCTGAATGTATTTTGGGGTGCAATTCCACATAGGCCCATGGCCTGTGTGAGCAATATATCATTTAGTGACAACTTTTTGTAAATATTTTTTTTTTTTTTTTGTCATTATTCAATCATTGGGACAAAAAAAATATTCAATGGGTTCAACATGCCTCTCAGCAATTTCCTTGGGGTGTCTACTTTCCAAAATGGGGTCATTTGGGGGGGGGTTTTGTACTGCCCTGCCATTTTAGCACCTCAAGAAATGACATGGGCAGTCATAAACTAAAAGCTGTGTAAATTCCAGAAAATGTACCCTAGTTTGTAGACGCTATAACTTTTGCACAAACCAATAAATATACGCTTATTGACATTTTTTTTACCAAAGACATGTGGCCAAATACATTTTGGCCTAAATGTATGACTAAAATTGAGTTTATTGGATTTTTTTTTATAACAAACAGTAGAAAATATCATTTTTTTTCAAAATTTTCAGTCTTTTTCCGTTTATAGCGCAAAAAATAAAAACGGCAGAGGTGATCAAATACCATCAAAAGAAAGCTCTATTTGTGGGAAGAAAAGGACGCAAATTTCGTTTAGGTACAGCATTGCATGACCGCGCAATTAGCAGTTAAAGCGACGCAATGCTAAATTGGAAAAAGTCCTCTGGTCCTTAAGCAGCATAATGGTCCGGTCCTTAAGTGGTTAATGCTGGGAAAGTATATCACTGTTATTCACCGTTCCTGATACACATGCACATTATTCGCAAAGAGTGTATGAGTGGAATGATTTTAGGAACATTTATTTAATCAAAAAGTACTGAATTCAACATAGGTAATATGTCACCAAAGAGAAAACTCTCAATTCCACTCAATGAGCTACTTAAATACCAAAGAAAAAGAAAAAGAATCTACTCTACTTTTTAGAAGTTGCAGGTTTTTGGGGGTATTTTTAGTTTCAAATTTCAACTTCGTATTTTCATTTTGTATTTGATTGCCAATTGTGGACTGTCAATTGCTTCTTTTCAACTGTCTTTTTTTTTGTCATAAATTAATAGGGCTAATGATGAGCCATTTTTTAGCGTAAGAACAGGTTTAGGATAATTGAAAGGAGCTTCTGTAACCTTCAGAAACCATTTAAAGACCATTGCACTTTTAAAATCCAGAGGTTTAACCACTTGCCTCCTGGGACTTCCCGATCATGTGATCACTGTAATTGGCAGTCATGATGGTCACATGATCAAGAGTTTGTGCCAGCAGCTCCCAATCATAAACAGTGACTTGGAGCTGTTGGTGACATCTTGGTCACTGTGCCAGGAGTGTGCTCCAAGCACAGAACAGCAGAGTTGACATACAGTATATGTAGTGGCTGGTCATTAACGCCCACCCGCTGTGCTGCCACATGTGTTATGCTGTAAGGAAGTAGTTAATTTCATCTTCCTCACTGCATTTTAGCAAAATTACATTTTTTGGGAATTCTGATTTTCAGTGGAGTTTCGGTCAAATAAAAAATATCAATTTCACTCATCCCTATACTATACCCAATTCCTGACAATAATAGGCACTTCCAACTTTCTTGCCTGATAGCTTTCGGCTCAGGTATCATTCAGGAAAGAGAAAAGGCATAATATTTTGTGAGCTGCTTCCTTTACCCATATACACAATGATATCTAATTGCCTTTCTAAGATAAAGGTGGTCACATGCACATAGAATGCTTGTAATTAACATAGCAATCATAAGAGCTTTGATTTCTGCAAAGCCAACATAGACCACGGCCTATGTTGTAAAGGCTGACAGGTACTGCACACAATGGACTGTCAATAACACATTCTAAAAAATAAGGGGTTCCAGACCGCTGTCCTGGTTGCCATTTCAATCCAGGTAGGCCCTAATTATTGCTTGTCCTGAGCACTCTGTATATTTTTGTTGGTTGAATAGTGTACTGTGTACTTACTAGGGATGCTGAATTTAATATCAGCATCATTGCATCGCGATTCAGCAATCCACCATGCAGCATTGATGCTGTGACTGACATAAACGACTGTTGTGATAACGTCATACGCGCACTGCGCTGTGCCCTGCCTCTCTCCTAATGGAGCTATGCCTCTCCAAACAGAGCCGAAAGTAGAGGTAAGGAGTTATGGGCATTAGCCACACCCTCTTTTCCTGCATCCTACTGACGTCATCTCCAGCCGCCCGGTGTCACTGTGTTGCAGGCTGCTGCGGGAGACCCGAGTCCCGGAATACAGGATGCGCCTTCCCCTCCTCTCTGTTTACATCTACACAGGAGGAGGAGGAAGTCGAGAGACACACCGCTGTGCCTATCCTGCCCTGCTCTGGGGTCTGTACAATTTATTGTAATGTAAATGGACATGTGGATGTCTGCACTGAGGGGGGTCTGCACTGAGCGGAGGTCTATACTTAGTGATAGGGGTCTGTACTGAGGGAGGGGATCTATACTGCGGGAGGGGGATCTGTACTTAGTGGGGGGTCTATACTGAGAGAGGGGGGGTCTGTACTTAGTGGAGGGGGGTCTGTAGTTAGTGGAGCACCGGGTGACACCAACCCTAGTGACGCCATTGCTAAGTAAGGACATTAACCTCCCATGGATCTCTTTCTCTCTATTTAAAAATGGCTATGGATCTCTTTCTCTCTATTTAAAAATGGTCACGGATCTCTTTCTTTCTATTTAAAAATGGCTATGGATCTCTTTCTTTCTATTTAAAAATGGTTACAGATCTCTTTCTTCCTATTTAAAAATGGCTATATATTAACTGTCATTTACCCAAGGATATAGTAGCAATGGCAAGTAGATGCAGAACTTTCAGCTTCATATTTCATCTAGCATTGTGTTTCTCTATCAGCAACATATGTATCTCCAGCAGCAAATACCAATCTCTGACCATCTCAAGCAGTATGTCTGCAGTCTCTGACCATCTCTGGCATTATCTCTGCAGTCTCTGACCATCTCTGGTAGTATGTCTGCAGTCTCTGACTATCTCTGGTAGTATGTCTGCAGTCTCTGACCATCTCTGGTAGTATGTCTGCAGTCTATGACCATCTCTGTTTGTATGTCTGCAGTCTCTGACCATCTCCTGTATCATGTCTGCAGTCTCTGACCATCTCCTGTATCATGTCTGCATTCTCTGACCCTCTCTTGTATCATGTCTGCATTCTCTAACCCTCTCCTCTAGAATGTCTACATTCTCTGACCCTCTCCTGTAATATGTCTACAGTCTCTGACCATCCCCTGTATCACGTCTGCAGTCCCTGATCAGCTCCTGTATCATGTCTGCATTCTCTGACTCTCTCTTGTATCATGTCTGCAGTCTCTGACCCTCTCATGTAGTATGTCTGCAGTCTCTGACCATCTCTTGTATTATGTCTGCAGTCTCTGATCTTCTCCTGTAGTATGTCTGCATTCTCTGACCCTCTGTTGTATCATGTCTGCAGTCTCTGATCTTCTCCTGTAGTATGTCTGCAGTCTCTGACCCTCTCCTGTAGTATTTTTTGGGGAGCCTGGAGCTCCTCTTTAAGTTGTCTGGTGTGTTTAGACACTGCTACATGTGTTTAGACATTGCTACATGCAGAGAGTGTTGTCTTTTTTTTAAAGAACAGATAAAATAAAAAATGGAGTTCTTCCTACTGCTTGAATTAGAAAAGCGCACATGAATGCAACTAATATGCACTGCTCGTTACAAATGTGAGGAAGGAAAAGAAGTGGTTTGAGAGCTCATGGAGGACTTTACAAGGGGCAGAAAAAGGAACACAGCAAGAAACAAAATCATGAAAAATAAATTACAGGACCATTAAGTAGTTGAAGTGTATGCATATGTTTTGGAGAATAAGGATATCGCTTAGAGCCGCTTTAAGGCTAGCCAGTCCACAGGGGTAGGAGTGTGGCAATGCAAAACAGCTGAAACATCTCCAGAGTGTTTAAGGAAAATTTATGATATAATGACCCAGCTTCTGTAGACTAGCTGAACACAGCTTTCTGGAAAGACAGCATAACAAAGCAGCAAAAGAAAAGACGGCGTAAGTCATAACAGACGTGCTTTTTTCACCCTTTGACCTAACGGTAGATGTGTAGACAAACCGAGACTTTACATTTACATTCCTTAGGCTTTCACATTACATATCATTGGTACAAAGCATTTTTATGTTGATTATGATTGTTATCAGAAAATGTTGAAGTTTGAACGATGTAAAAAACAAAAAACAAAGCCATTTACATGTTCACGTAGCAGTATAGGCTATTAGGCCATGAATTCAATAAATGTAGGCATCTTGGGTTCTTTTCCTAACTGAACACATGAATAAAACTTTCAGATGTGGTTTCAGATAGTCTTTAGAGGAAAATCAAATCTACATTCATAGTATTCTGCAAAAATTCTAGTGCTAGTGTATAAAATAAGATACAAAATGTTGATACAGTGAAAGCCATATAATGCAGTAAGCAGTGCTAGATTTATAAGGGGAGAAAAAGGGACAGTTGCCCTGGGCCCCCCTGCCAGAGGAGGCCCCAGACTTCCTTTATAAAAAATGAAACTTATTTTTTTTTTATCAGAAGATTTTATTGAACAAATCAGCATTACAATACAATAGATTAGTACAGTCAATGCGATGAGAAAAGTGACAACAGGATCTGCCGTCAGTCAAAAGCCACTATTTAGCAGACATGTCAGTTATGCAAACGTCAGAAGTTACACCTAACAATACTTCTTATGGCATTAAAGCGTAATAACCTCTTCAGGTAGAATAAAGTAGGTAACCAATATGTAGTCAAACATAGTAGGGATGGCGGGGGGGGGGGGGGGGGGGGCGGGGGAAGAGGGGGGGGAAGGAGGAGGGGACCGAGGGAGGGGGAATGAAGGAGATGAGGGGGGGGGGCCGAGCATCAGAAGAATGAACATGAGATGTAGGATGTCCTCTAAAATGTTTCACTACTTGGTTATGGGGATGGGGGTTCAGAATCCCCGGAGGCATCAACCCAAGAGGACCAGATTTTATCAAACTTTCCTGGGCATTGTCTACTTTCATACGTCAGTCTATAAAGAGGAAGTGCCATATTCACGACCTTCTCCACGAGGCCAGAGTAGGAGGCTCCACCAGTTTCCATCGCAATAAGATTTCACGCCTGGCATAGTATAATGCAAAGGTTAGACACAATTTACTATATCTATCTCCCTCCACTTCCTCCAAATGACTAAGCAGTAGTACCTGGGGATCAACCGGCAAGTGTGAGCCTATGACCCCGCTCAATGTGGAGGCCACTGTTTACCAGAAGGGGTGAAGTTTGGGACAGGACCAGACCATGTGCCAGAAAGTACCCTCCTCCTGCCTACATCTCTGACAGTTGGGATCTCTTTGATGGTAAATGCGCGCCAGTCTCTGTGGGGTGAAATACGCTCTGTGTAGGAACCTAAATTGTATGAACCTATCTTTTGCAGCTATCATGGAGGAAATGTAGGAGATTAAACACTCCTTCCACTCCTCCTCGTTCAAAGAGGGTATATCGACCCTCCACTTTTCCCAGGTTTTGGTTAATTTGGCATCATACTCCACTGTAAGGTAAATATATAATGTTGAGAGGGGCTTCCCCATCACACTGGAAGTCAAGAGCCGTTCAATGGAGTCCGGTTCCAGAGTGAGGGGGGCAGGGAACTGAGCTTCAAAGGCGTGTTTCAGCTGCCAGTACCTAAATTGGAAGGAGGGCGGAATCGCGAAAGATTGCCTCAGGGCTTGGAAAGACATAAGTCTACCCTCTTTGACTATATGTTTTCATGTGAGAATTCTCTTTTTTGCCCAAAGCGAGGGGTCTGGTATGCTGTAAAAGTGGGGGAGCCTAGGGTTACCCCATAGGGGCATATGGGGTGAGATGAAATTGGGCTTCCCATATATTTTCCTAGCCTCCTGCCATACCTTCACGGTATTTCGCATCAATTTTGTCATGGTCAGGCTGGCTCCAAGTCCACGGAACGGGAGATTGCTCAGGGCCGCATAGGAACCCAAAATAGCTGCCTCCAGAGTGACCGCCGGATTCTGTATGGGCTGGGAGAACCACCACCGAATCGTGACCAGAACAGCTGCCCAGTAATAGATTTGAAAGTTCGGTAGGGCCAATCCCCCCCCCGAGAGCGGGAGATATAAAATCTGCTTGGCCACCCTAGGTGGCCTCCCGGCCCAGACAAAATGTATCAGCAGACTCTCCAACCTTCGAAAGAAAGTCCCAGGTATGTGTATAGGTGTATTACGGAAGAAGTAGAGATACTTGGGAAGAAAGATCATTTTTAGCACGTTAACTCTGCCAACAGGTGTCAATGGAAGGGAACGCCAGGCAGCACATCTAGCCGTGAGCTGTGTCATGAGTGGTCGCAAATTGTTATCCATGTAGTCTTGGACTTTGCCGCTAACCTGGATCCCCAAATATTTGAAGTCATCTACCCATTTGAGCTGTGGGTGTGGCACCCTAGGGGTCGAGGGGTGGAGCGGGAAAAGAACCAACTTGTCCCAATTAATGCGTATCCCTGAGTACCCACCGAATCGGTTAATCAGGTCCAGTGCAGTCTGTAAAGAGGACGACGCATCCGCTAAATAGAGCAGAGCATCGTCCGCGTATAATGATAATTTCTCCTCAATTGGACCTACCTGGAGACCCTTCACACCCGGGTCATTCCTCAGCAATATAGCCAGGGGCTCCATCGCCAGAGCAAATAGACCCGGGGAGAGAGGACACCCCTGTCGCGTGCCACGAAAGAGTCTAAACTTCCCCGATAAGCATCCGTTGGTACGTATTCTAGCTGAGGGGCCGTGATATAACATGCGGAGCCAGTTCGTAAAACCCGTGCCAAACCCGAATCGCGAGAGCACCTCCCATAGGTAACCCCACTCGACGGAGTCAAAGGCCTTCTCCGCGTCGAGTGAGGCCACCACTCCTTTAGTCGCCTCATCTGCTCTATCTATGTGGGTATAAAGGCGTCTGATATTAATGTCAGTTCCCCTTCCGGGCATAAAGCCTGTTTGGTCCCTGTGGATGAGGGCAGTAATGACCAAATTAAGCCTGTTGGCCAACACTTTCGCCAGCACCTTTGCATCGACGTTTAGAAGGGATATGGGGCGATACGAGGAGCATAACGTGGGGTCCTTCCCCGGCTTAGGGATCACCACTATAATCGCTTCGCTCATTGTGTCCGGGAGTTTTTCAAGACGCCCCGACGCAGAGAAGAGGTCCTGTAATTTATCAACTAGTTCTGTTGCGTACTGTTTGTAAAACTCCACTGGGATGCCATCAGGACCCGGTGTTTTCCCTGACTGATTGATTTAAGTGCCCGGAGTATTTCCAGAGACGTAATTGGGGCGTCGAGCTTGTCGCGGTACGTAGCTGTAAGGGTTGGGATGTCAATATCATTTAAGTATGCTCCTAGATCTTCTCTTCTGTAGTCTACCCTGGAGCTGTAGAGGGATTCATAGAATTCCGCAAAGCAGCCATTTATCCCTTCCGGTGTATGGATCAGCTGTCCCGATAGGTCTTTGATACATGAGATACTCATCCCACCAGCCTGTTCCCTGGAGAGCCAGGCCAACAGACGACCTGACCTCTCTCCCTGCTCAAAAATCCGCTGGGACTGAGCCAACATTTTCTTCTGGGTGAGAGAGGTACGAAGACGCACCACCTTCCTTCGTCATGAGTTGTAGATGCGAATAGTGCACAGGGTCTCGGGTACGAACAAAAAGAGCCTCCGCACTGCCCGCATCCCGCTCAGCCTTAATCAAATCTGCCCTACGCTCCCGTCGGACTCTGGCAATGATGGTCTGGTACCGTCCCCGCGTTGTGGCCTTAAAGGCGTCCCACACCACTGTGGGGTCTGCCGAGCCCACATTTACTGCCCAAAAGTCTAGCAGTTCCGTCCTAAATTGGGAATCTACTGCAGTGTCTGAGATCCAAAATCTGGAGAGCCTCCACACCCCTGCCGCTGGGCCTAGGGAGAGATCCAAAGACAACAGCAAGGGTGCGTGATCGGAAATACCCCTAGGGAGAATTTGTATGTCTGTGACCCGTGGGAGTACCTGGCTCCCTGCAAAGACCAAGTCTATACGGAAAAATGTTCTGTGAGAGGCCGAGTGGCATGTGTATGCCCTGGTCTGGGGGTGACGCCACCTCCAGACATCCGTCAAGCCATAGGTATCTGCCCGCTCAGCCAACCCAGAGCAATGATGTCCCGCAGGAGTTAGCCTGTCCAAATCCGGGTCAGGGACCAGATTAAAATCACCGAGTATAACAGTATTGTCAGATGCAAAACCAGCTATCTTGCTAGTGATCTGGTTGAGCACCACCAAGGAAGCCGGGGGAGGCAAATACAAGCCCACAACGGTCCACGTTAAAGAATATATTTTGGCATGCATAATGACATACCGACCATCAGGGTCGAGGGCCAAATCCAAGAGCCGAAAGGGGAGTGACTTCAATACCAAAATAGTAACACCTCTAGAGAAAAAGGAGTGCGTGGAGTGGTAGTGGTGGCCCACCCAAGGTTTTTTAAGGGCCATAACCCTACGTCCTGTTAAGTGTGTTTCTTGGAGTATACATATATGCGGGTTATAAGATTTAACAAATTGGAACACCAGGGAGCGCTTGACCGGGGAGTTTAGTCCCCTGGTGTTCCAGGAGATAATATTAAGGGAGGACATATCTGTCAAGAATATTAAAAATATTAGGATCAGTGGAGATCACGGCTCTTGGACTGGACCCCGGGACCCAAAACGGACACATCTGGAAACAATGCAATGCTGATGAGTTAAGTTTTTTTGGTATGAACATCAAACAAAAACAAATAAACCCAACTAAAAACAGATAAAGGATACCAGTATCCAAAGTAAATGAAACAAGCCCTGTTAGGGGAACGTTCTTCACCCCATCCCCCACCCCACCCAACCCCCCAAAACTGAGGCGGGTATCAATCCCAAACTTATTCAGCTCGCCGGCTGCAACGGGGGGTCCGTGGAAGAGGCAATCCCACCCCCCGAGACTTCACCGGGGGGGGGGAACAGCAGTTCAAGCGGCCCTACACAAGTGAGATCTCCGCTTGTAATGCAGCAGGCTGTGAGGACGTGAAAAGTCAGACATAAGGAAGTATCCGGTAATGCAACCTCACAGTAGTTTCGATCCATCTTATAGTAGAAGATATAGAACAAAGACTCCGACGCTCCTCGTGGAGTCAAACAGGTGCAGTGGAACTTCTTTTTCCAACAGTCTCCTGACCAAGTTCTTTGGCAGGGGCATTAACTTAACATTTCCCTGATAAGGATAACCAGTGCTCCCCCCACAGATCCGCACACTCCATGGATTGAACCGGGCATAACCTGTGTAACATAACAAAGTCATCCATGTAGTAGTTCGTGTGATAACTCAGACCCAGATCTAAGCTGTGGAGAGGGACCAATGGAGAAAGTCATGGAGCACATACCAGAAAGACCATTAGCGATTCTGTGGCAACGTGTCTAGCCAGGCAGAGGCCTCTCTCGGTGTAGTGAAGAAGCGGGTTGTCTCGCCGTCCTGAACTCTCAGGCGGGCAGGGAAGAGTACACTGTACCGAATGTTGCGTGATCGCAACGCCGCTTTAACCTGGTCAAAAGATTTCCTAAGCTTCTGGGTCTCGACCGAGTAGTCGGGGAAGATCATCATCCTGGTATTCTGGAATCTGAGGTCTCCCACAGATCTAGAGGCACGGAGAACTTCATCTCTGTCTCTGAAGTTAAGGAGACGGAGAATGAAGCTGCGGGGAGGGGATCCAGGAGGCCCCGGCCTAGGCGGGATGCGATGCACCCTCTCAACCGCGTAGTAAGGTGACCATCGGGCATCGGGTAGGAGGTCACGCAGCAGACCCTCTATGAAGGAGGTAGGATTGTTCCCCTCCGCTCCCTCCGGTAGACCAACAATGCGGAGATTATTGCGCCGATTCCTGTTCTCCGCGTCTTCGGCTCTATATTCAAGGGCCTTTACCTTGGTCTGAAGCGTACGGAGTGATGCTTCATGTTCCGCAATGGAGTCTTCGGTGGTACTCAGCCTTTGCTCTGTTTCAGTGACTCGCGACCTGATTTTGTCAATATCTTGGCGGATTAGACCCATGTCCAGCTGAACGGCTTCAATCTTTGTTGTTAACGTGGATTGACAAGTAGCAATAGCCGCCATGACGTCAGCCAACCAGGGGGGCCGAGAGTCATCCGACTCCATAATGTTCGTCCGCGAGGCTCTATGGGGACTGGACGTATTAAGAGTCTCCGGGGGGGGGCTGGTGGGCGTCTGAGGTGAGTCCGACTGTGGCGGAAAGGTCAACCTCTTACCCCCTTTGCTGTACTTTGCGCTGGAGTTCCTGCGCCTCATTCAGGTGCCTGGGGCCTATATCTGGATAGTGATCAGTAACTGGCCGTGGGAGCACTCCCGCTGGGTCCGGGGTAGTCAGGTGAAAGGTATGGTGCAGCGTGTGGCCCCTCAACAATCCCCCCCTCACCTGAAACTGTATAGAGCAGGATCCATCCACCACAGGCTGTCAGGGGGTCTTTGGTTCAGCCGCTCCCCTCCACAAGGAAAATGTCAGGGGTGGAAGTGCCCAGGGGTCCCCCCACTGTCCAGGCATCTGTCCCCAGCCACTTCAGGGACACTTCCTCCAGGCCACGGGGTTCGGGCCCCCCCCGCGCCAGTCCGGCGGCTCCGGATGTCCAGGAAAGGCCGCGGTCTCGGCCTAGTAAAACGTGGGGGAGAGCAGAGTCTTCAGGCCCCAAGCGCAGCCTAGTAACAGTCCAGGGTCATCTGTCCCGGCCCCATCCGAGGTCCCCAACAGCCGATGAGCCTCCGCAGCAGAGCCGGACGCCGAAAGGAGCTCCCGGTCCGTGGCGCGGCCTGCCAGGAAAGGCCGCGGCTTCGGCCTAGTCCTCCGAGGTAGGCCCGGATCGTCAGCGGGATGCCGATCGCGGCCCTGGGACAGCCAATTCTCGCCTCCCCACAGCAGACAGGTCTTCCCCAGTTCCCCCTCGGTCAGCAGGGATAATTAAATAGGGTGATTAGTGCCGATGGATCCGGATTTATGTTACGGATCTGCAGAGCTCCCTTCAAAAGCCGCCGCTCACCACGCCATCTTGGCCACGCCCCCCCATGAAACTTATTTTACCTTCAGTAGTGTGTTTGTTAAGGAAATTGTCCAGTTTGCAGCCTTTGCCAAGCTCCGGTCATGTCTCCCTCCATCTCAACAGGCAGATTTATTACATGATGAAGGGCCTGCTAATATCTTTCCAGGTGCTATTGGAGCTCTTATGCCCTGTACACACAACCAGTTTTGCCATCGGAATAAACTCTGAAGGTTTTTACGACGGAGTTCCGGCGGAATTCCGCTCAAGCTGTCTTGCATACACATGGTCACACCAAATTCCCACTGTCCAGAACACGGTGATGTACAACACGTACGACGGGACTAGAAAACGGAAGTTCAATAGCCAGTAGCCAATAGCTTCCGTCTTATACTTGCTTCAGAGCATGCATCGTTTTTGGTGCATCGGAACAGCATACAGACGAGCATTTTTTCCGATAGTAATTTTTTCCGATGTTCTCTATCTAAGTCCGTCTGAATTTTCGACAGAAAAAGTCAGATGGGGCATACACACATTCGGAATATACGATGATAAGCTCCCATCGGACTCTTTCTGTTGGAAATTCCACTCGTGTGTACACGGCATTAGAATATGTTTGGGCATGATGGCCACTAGTTGTTTGGGAGAAATGTCGTTCATAAAATTGGCACTAATAAAGAATTATCTGAGAACCACGATGACCCATGAAAGACTAAGTGCTCTGTGCCTACTGGCTGTTGAGAGCAGTGTCCTCAAGATGATATAGTCTGGTGAGTTAGGCAGCCCATAGATTATGCTACTTTCCTTCTATCCATCATGCATGGAAGGAAAGAAAATCGCTTGATTCCTCCATCAACACTGTCAGTGTTGATGGGGGTATATCTCCCACAGCGCTATTAAGTTCTGCCGGTGGGAGTAGCCTTCCTGGCAGCAGAACACAATGATTACTGTTAGCAGCTATATCAGCCGGCAGTAATCGCATGTAAAGCCTGCCCATAGATGGATCAAATCTTGGCCGGTCCAATGCTAAACTGGTCAAAATTGTATCCATCTATGGCCAGCTTAAGTTAAAGATTTTGCAAATGCTAAGTGTAGGAAGAAAGACTTTTTGTAAATATTGTAGTGTGATGCATAACTGTGATGTAAGACTTGCCAGTTCCAATTACCTGTGTATGTGTATTTTTACAGTCAATAAAATTGAGAAAAAAATTCAGACAAATGTCTTCTTCGGAACTTAACATATTTCTTTAGAATAAATGCAGTTTATCTTTCATTTCAGTTCACTTTTTTAATTGTCATACAATTTAACTTCTATGTTGAGGGGCCTTCGAACTTGAAGTACCTCGGGCCCCCCAAGGTCTGGCAGTGGCACTTGCAGTAAATATGTTTAAATCAAGCGCTAAACATGAAGATAAACTTGAATTTGCAGCTTGATATTTTAGAACATGCTAGCTGCAGAGCGAGTGTTACATTTTTTAACAGATCTAATCATATGGAACGGGAACAGAAAATAAATGGGTACAGTATAATTCCCTTATCTGCTGTTGCTGTCAGAAGGATACTGTATTTCTTATGTAATTATATAGTTGAACTTGAAGTGTGAAATTATACAGTGTTCAGGTTAAGAGATGCATTGTAAAAATATATATAAATTTTCTTTGTTTTTTAGATTCAAGGTGCAATTATTGTGGCTTCTGTCTTGCAATTGTTGCTGGGATTTACAGGACTGATTGGACTCTTACTGAAGTTTATTGGACCCTTATCTATTACGCCAACCATAACACTTATAGGGCTTTCGTTGTTTCAAGAAGCAGGAAAAAAATGTGGTTCACACTGGGGCATCGCTGCATTGTAAGTTGATCTTGAAATATTAGTAACTAAAGACTTAAAGTATTGCATGTAGTCTTGGTGTGTTGCAGAATCTATCTATCTATCTATCTATCTATCTATCTATCTATCTATCTATCTATCTATCTATCTATCTATCTATCTACCTGTAGCGCACCCCCAAAGGATCCCCCACCTTGCACAGCCAGGCACACTAAATCTTCACAGTCACTCCAAGTCAGAGAACAGTCCAGAGCTTTGCTTTTTTTTTTTTTGTGTTTTTATTGAGGGATTAGAACTTGGATAGAAATTGGGAATTATGGGATGAGATTATGGGATGTTCACTTGACTTCAAAGAAATTCCAGGGACAACGTTTCAAATATACTGTCTATATACACTCCTCTGCTTCCTCTAGCACACTTGCTTGCAAAACTCAGTTGGCACACTGATAGAAATGACCTGACACAGCACTCAGTCAGATTTCTTTGAGCAATAGCCTGTTATAGGCAGGAATCGGAGGCCCCTCAAGGTGTGTAGCAAAAGTCAGTGTCTGGCTTACATTCCTGTGGCTACTGATTCCAACACCACCTCTTCAGGCGCTGCCAACCCACCTGGCTGCAGCTGCCCCTTTGTCTAGCCCTCCTGGCTAACTTTCTCCACAGTCTTCCCAGACTGTACACTCACCAGCCCACCCTGTTGACTTCTCAGTAGATCTCCCAGATTCCCCTTCTGGCATGACTCATGCCTATTTATGAGGTGCCTGTCCCCTGCCAGCCCATTTGCTCGGGATTGGCTGGGGCCCTCATAAATATTCCAAGCAGCTCCTCCTTGCCTCCGCCTACTACATCTGGAAGCTTCTCCAAGGTTCCAGAAACAAGGGGAGGCACCAGAGATGCTGCCTGCTGAGTCATCCAGCCTCCCTGAGTCACTCAACCCTGACCCAGATTCAACCCAGGCCTGGCTCTCAGCTAGACCAATTTACCTACACTAACAAACCTATTTACATCAAGCACACTAGCTAGAGGGTGCTACATATCTATCTATCTATCTATCTATCTATCTATCTATCTATCTATCTATCTATCTATCATCGGTTGATTATACATTCTGTAAAATATCTAAAAATAAACTTTTTTTTTATAAAATGAGGAAGTTTTTTTTTATTATTTTACAGGATTTATATAGCATAGGTAAACAATATCCCCACACTGCAAGATTCAATCAGTGTGTTTGTGTGCTTATAAGCAATAAACTCAAAATGTGTGTATTGACCCTAGTATGTGCACGTATGTATGTATGAATGTGGGTTAGGGACCCTAAAAATGGTAATATTCTTGAGGGCAGGGACTGATGTGAATATGCAATGTGCAATATATATGTAAAGTGCTGCAAAAAATTGATGGCGCTATATAAGTACCTGTAATAAAAATAAATAAATAAATATGTGCTCATGAGCTAGCTAACACGCATTTTCATATATGCGAAGCGTAATGTCAGGTCACCCGTCTGACAGGGACAGCGATTAGCAGCAGGCAGAGGTTCCAGACAAGTGGGGAAATGATAGCGACACGACATCCTTCCTGGAGACTCCCCATTTGGGTACGGATTGGCCAGGCCACATTCCACCCCTAAAAGCAGACACTGTAAGCACATCTGGGACCTGCTCTGCTACAGATTACTGTTTCATGCTGTGAGTGTTACCGGCTGGATGTCTTCCCACTGGGGTTGTTGTGAATTACTGTATTCTACACTAATGCAAGTTCTGTTCTCTGCAACCAAACTCTGTGTGTTTACTGCTGCTGCATCACGCTGCACCTCCCATGTATAAGTGTTTGCAAAAATCAAAACAAATTAAAACTCCCTAATCACTCTATTAACACCTCTCAGTGAACTTCAAAGTCCCTTGTAATAAACCAGTCCAACAAATCCTCAGTCTTGCAATTCTGTGATGCACAGTGATTTCACCTCTCCCCTTACCACTCAAGTGCAGGTAGATCTGCTCTCACTTTTGTTGATTGACCCCTGAATTAAAGGAGGTCCATACAGGCTTGTAATCTATTGCAGCAGCATCCAGCTTTCATGGGGCACATATCCGCAATGATTATCGTTTGCTCATAGGAATTGTTCTCTTCCATCAAATCATCATGTGTGTAATCCTCAATAAAAAATACATCATTTAGTGCTCTCTGTATTACAGCTTTATTAACCTTCCTGGCGGTAATCCTGAGTGTGGCTCAGGGTTAAATTTCAGTACCATTAGCGGTAACCCCGAGCCACACTTGGGATTGCATCTCAGGATCCTGGTGCAGGTTACATACCTTGTCCCCAGGATTCTGTGATTTCCCCCTGCTGTGTACGTGAGCTGTGTCCTCCGCCCGATGCCTCTGTGTTCCCTGCAAGCGTCGCGACGCACGGGGACGGAACCCGGCGGCAAATTCAAAAAGTACAAAATTCATAACACATACAGTACACTGTAATCTTTCAGATTACATTAATGTATCAAATCATTTCACATCCCATCTGTCCCTAATGCTTTTGTCCAGTGCCCTGCTTGCAGTTTTATATTATATATTCTTTCTGCCTGGAAACTTGAGATTGTCCATAGCAACCAAAAAGTGTCCGTTATGTCAAAAGTGGTTTTAAAACAGCTAGAAAACAGCGATAGTAAATTAGAACACTTGCAGAATTGAGCGATAGTGATTCGTGGGGAAAAGTAATTTTATTATTAAAATATTATTATTTTTTATAATTATTAATAGGTATTTATTATATTATAAATTATGATTTTGTGATTCAAACTTTATCATACCGGGATGTCTACTAGACTCTTGTTTGGACAGATTTAAGTGTGTTATTAATAAGAACTACAGTCCTACAATATAAAACGCCAAATTTTTATGCAAAACAATTGTACTTTGAGATGCAAAAATTGGACATACCGCCAGGGTGGCTACAGTGTAAAGCAATCTACTCACACAAAGGAAAAAAATCCTTTCCATATAAAATCTCCCAATAGAAACACTTTTCAAACATGTCCTGAATACAGAGCACTGGTCTCTGTCTTCCCAATGGCTAGTATGGTTCTCCCTCGACAGTGTGGTGACGTCACAGGCAGATCCCACTTGACGCGTATCGTCCTAGTTAACTTTTGATGAAGCCCAATTAAGATTCATATAGTGCCAACAGTTTGTGCAGCACTTTACATTATAAAGAGAGGCAGTACAGTTACAATACAACTCAAAACAAGAGGATTAGCTCCTGAGAGCTTACATTCTGATAGGGTGGGGCAAGTGGAACAAAAGATAATAACTGTGAGGGATGAGCTGTGCGAAGAAATAAAAGATTCAGTTATTCAGTTGTCCTAAAGAGATGAGTTTTCAGGGATCACCTAAAAGTGGGCGGGGTAGGAGATAGACGGAGAGAGTTCCAAAAAATGGGAGAGGCTCTGGAGAAGTCCTGGAGATGACCTTTGGAAGAGGAGACAAGGATAGATATAGGATAAATAAAGAGCAGGAGGTCTTAAAGCGGAGTTCCAACGACAGTTTAATATATATATATTTTTAAACATTTCATAAGTTAATAACATTGCTATTTAACACTCATGTTTTTTGAGCAGTTTGTCCCCCGATGTCACGTTTAATAGAACAAAAAACATATATAACTGCTTGCTGGCCATTATTATATTGCTTGTGGGCATGTGAAGCCTACAAGCATTTATTTCCGGGATACGGTGCAGCTGAGCGATCAGCATGCACCGCCCCGTTCTCCCCCCGTTCTCCCGTAGCGGCGCTGTAAAGTATACAGGTTGCCATAACAACGGGCGGCGTCATCGGAAGTGCCCACCCCATTGTTATGGCAACCTAGCCCTTGGCGCAGCCCACCGACTCCTGGGAAATGATGACACACATCTCCCAGGAGCAGTGGTGAGCGGAGGCGTTGAGGGAAGTAACATAAGGAGCCGAGGTGAGGAAGGGGAAGATTTTAATGGACCACATAGTAACAGGCAAGAAAAGGTAAGTAAAAAAAAAAATTCTCCAAATGTTTTTTTTTTATATTATTTCCTGCATGGGAATGATTTTTTTTTTTTTTTTTTTTATGGGTGGAACTCCACTTTAAGAAGAGTAGAGAGGATGGTTTGGTTAATATTTTGAGACAAAATTGGTGAATCAGTTCGGGGCAGAGATGTGAATGGCTTCTTTGTATGTTGTTGTTAGTATTTTGAATGTAATACATTAGGCAATTTGGAAACCAGTGTAGGGATTTCAAGAGTGGAATAACAGACACTGAGCAGTTGGTAAGGTGGATGAGTGTGGCAGCAGCATTCATGATAGACTGAAGAGGGGATAGCCTGTGTCGAGGTAGGCGTATGAGGAGGGATTTGCAATAGTGAAGGAGAGAAAACAAGGGAGTTTAAAATCATGTCAGTTTTTTATTGCTGTTTATGTTACTCCTAGTTAGATTCACCCTATCTATCTATTTTTCCTGGTAACCACTGTCACTGGGACTGAAAATGATGGTAAAATCTAAAGTGTTAAGTTGCTACCAGAACAGAGATAGTATTCTATTTGAAGAATTCTTCCAATGGGGACACTTGTTCTTGTTATAACTATCTAAGACAGTGTTTCTCAACCTTTTTTCAGTCAAGGCACCCTTTTAAATTATGGACAGCCTTGAGGCACCCTTTAAAGTTATGGACAGTCTCAAAGCACCCCATTCTTACATTTAAAATTATTAAACGATTCTAATTTTACATAATGCAGCAACAGCCACAAATGTAGGATACCCAACATTAGAGGTGATTTATTCTTCCAAAGAAAATACACCTTTGCATACTGGTACTGAGTACTAGTATTCCAGTGTTTCTCTTCTCCCTCAGTTTCTCTCGATCACTTAGCTAATGTGGCCCCAGTAGAAATAAAGAAATCACCGCTCCAGGTGAATAAGCTGTGCCTGATAAGAGCTTTATTCAAGTGCCAACCCCAGCCCACCTCCGTGGATATGTAAATTAGAAAAGAAATGGCTGCACATCGAAGAAAGTCCAATTAGCCGTTTTATTGAATCACCAAAGTGACATCAAAAGACACCAAAATACAGTCTTGTAGATGCGTTTCACACAGTACAATTGTGCTTAATCAGTACCTGATTAAGCACAATTGTACTGTGTGAAATGCGTCTACAAGACTGTATTTTAGTGTCCTTTGATGTGTAGGCATTTCTTTTCTAATTTAATGTGGCTCCATTGCTGATGGAGTGGATCAGGGGAGGGGCAAACAAGGATGCTGTGTAGGTGACCGACATCCTCCTTATCAACTGAAGATATCATTGATTGTTGGGAATCCGGCAGCTAGAAGGTCACACTCGCAATGGTGTACAATGAAAACCTGTGGCTTTGTGTAATTAAAAGGCAGGCCTGATCCACCCGCTGGCTTGTATACGCTGGGCAATTTTTAGGCTATTTGCCAAGGCACCCCTGAAGAAACCTGAAGGCATCCAGGGTGCCTGGGCACTCTGGTTGAAAAAGGCTGATCTAAGAGAAGATTTAGATCACTTTTGAGGGATACTTTCTCACTTCCTGTTATGTCTACAGGACAGGAAGTGAAAGGAAATCTAATTAGCAGAACACAGCTAGATTGAAAAAAAAAATTGACAGGGTTTTTAACCACTTGCCGTCCGCCTCACACAGATATACTGTGGCAGAATAACACAGGCAGGCAAAGTAACGTATGGGTACGTTACTCGCCTCCCGCGGGTGGGGGGTGCATTGCGCCCCCCCCGGTGCCCGAGGCGGTCGGCATTGCTACAGGAATGATCCATGCTGAGGGGGAAGCCACTGATTCATGGCCACCCCCTCGCGATTGCTCCTGGTGAAAGGAATGCTTCCTCTGCTTCTGAACTGTAAACAGTAAGTGCATCCAAGTAAGTGCACCAACACTACTCATACAGTAGAAAATGCAGGCACACTAATCACCCCCCCAATCACCCCCAATCACCCCCCGATCACCCCCCTTCACCCCTTGTCACACTAACACCAATAGCAGTTTTTATTTTTTTTACTGATTACTGCATTGGTGTCATTTGTGACTGTTATAAGTGGTAGGGCAGTTAGTGGTAGGCCCCTTTAGGTCTAGGGTACCCCCTAACAAAGGTTTAACCCCTTGATCACCCCCCAGTTAACCCCTGTCAGCAGTGTCACTAAGCGATCTTTTTTCTGATCGCCGTATTAGTGTCATTGGTAGCCAGGTAATTATTTAGGTTCACCGTCAGCTTTTTATAGCGTCAGGTACCCCCATATACTACCTAATAAATATTTTAACCCCCTGATTGCCCCCTAGTTTACCCTTTCACCAGTGATCACCGTATAACTGTTACGGGTGACGCTAGTTAGTTAGTTTGTTTTTTATAGTGTCAGGGCACCTGACGTTTATTACCTAATAAAGGTTTAACCCCCTGATCAGTTAGGTTTTAGTGATATCAGTTAGGTTTTAGGGTCAGATAGGGTCTGCGTCACCCCAGGCAGCATCAGGTTAGTGCCAGTACCTCTAACACCCACGCACGCAACATACACCTCCCTTAGTGGTATAGTATCTGAACGGATCAATATCTGATCTGATCTATACTGGCATCCCCAGCAGTTTAGGGTTCCCAAAAACGCAGTGTTAGCGGGATCAGCCCAGATACCTGCTAGCACCTCCGTTTTGCCTCTCCGCCCGGCCCAGCCCAGCCCACCCAAGTGCAGTATCGATCGATCACTGTCACTTACAAAACACTAAACACACATAACTGCAGCGTTCGGCGAGTCAGACCTGATCCCTGCGATCGCTAACAGTTTTTTTGGTAGCGTTTTGATACAGTCGCTAACAGTCAGGAGCTTTTTTACCTGCGAGTCTCACTACTGTACCAGTAAATTTAGCAACCAAAATGTCAAATGGAAGGTACAGTAGTGAAGAGGCCTACACGTTTCTGAGCATGACAGATCGTGAAGAGGAAGTCACTCATCTGTCAGATGCAGGCTCAGAATACGATCCTGTAGACGACAGTGGCTCCATGACAGATAGCTCTGACAACGGAGTTGTGGTCCCTGCCAAGGTCAGGCATACCAGACCCAATCTTCTTCTTCTGTCGTTGAGGTGCAAGAACTGCAGGTCCCTCATATGGAGCAGAGAAGTACTAGTGCCGCTCATCCTTCTGGTGAACTGGCAAGCACCAACGGCCTAGTACACCCTGGTCGTAGTCAAACCAGCACTGCAGTAAAACTTGGTGACGTGGCGCGTCCCATAAGTGCAGTTCAAGCTGGTGAGGTGGCAAACACAAGTAGTGTCCCGCTGCCACCAAGAAGAAGACAAACACAGGCCCGTCGTGCCTATAGTGCCCTTCCTGCTGCATTCGCCAGTCCTAATTGGAAACCCACCACTTCTGCAACACCCGTACTTCCCCCATTCACTGACCAACCCGGCATTCAGGTGGAAACAGTTGATTTTACGTCACTTGAGTTTTATTCGCTGTTTTTCACTGAAGATCTCTATAGATCTATTGTCGACCAACGCAATTTGTATGCTGGTCAATACATCGCCACTATTCCCCAGTCCTCCTTTGCCAGAGATTGGAAACCAATTACCAATTTTCGAATTTAAGCTCTTTCTGGGCCTATCCCTCAACATGGGCATAACTAAAAAGAGTGAGTTGCGGTTATATTTGTCCACTGACCCAATTCACCATATGCCCTTGTTCTCTGCCTCCATGACCAGGGCACGATACGAGCAGATTTTGCGGTTCATGCATTTCAACAACAGTCGTCCTCGTGGAGACCCTGGATACAATCGGCTCTACAAAGTTCGGCCCCTCGTAAACCACTTCAACCAACATTTTACAGACTTGTTTACTCCCCATCAAGTTCTCTGTGTTGATGAGTCCCTGATTGAGTTTTCTGGCCGCTTGTCATTCAAACAGTACCTTCCCAGCAAGCGTGCCAGATACGGGGTCAAGATGTGTAAGCTTTGTGACAGGGCCACAGGCTATACATGTAGTTTTATGGTTTACGAGGGCAAAGATAGTCACGTAGAGCCGACAAACTGCGCTGATTACATAGGAAGCGCTGGCAAGATTGTGTGGGACTTGGTGTCACCCTTATTCGGAAAGGGGTACCACTTGTACATGGACAATTATTACATGAGCGTGCAACTTTTTAGTCACTTGTTTGATCATCAGATTGGACAATGTGGCACCGTGCGACCTAATCGCTGGGGCTTTCCCCAGCGGCTTGTAGAATCCCGTCTTAGGCTGGGGGAGAGAGCGAGCTTCAACACGTCATTTATGAAGACGTCATTTATGGCGAAACATGTAGGGCGTGGCTACGCACTGTACGCCATCAAGCTGTTAGCCCCATGTTAAGTTATGCACGGGTGTTTGTTTTATATGCTGTCTTTTTTAACCTTTTTTTACTTACATTGTACGATGGAGATCTTTTATGCTTTTATGAGGCAATAAATTACCCTAATTTTTTTTACACCATTGGAGTTTTTTCTTGCTTCCTTTGTGCTTACGGCTCTCGGGACGAGCAAGTTGCCTCCCTCCAGGCTGAAGTGTTGGAACCACCTCCTGCTGGAACGCGGCACACATTGGTCGATCCAGACGCCACTATCCATCCAACTTTTCTGGTAAGGGTTCATCCTTATTACCTCTTGGATTCACCGGTGGCTTGGAGTTCCTTCACGTTTCTTCCATCCCTTCTCACTCACATGGGTTGCATTTAATGAACTGTGGATATGCGACTTTTCTTATGTGACTATGGCCTTTTCTTATGCGATTTGTGTGTCTTCATTGAACTTTTTGGATGTTTTTTATTTACTTGTTATGTAATTTATTTCTGTATCATTTTGAATTCACTATTTTCTAGCATTGATCATCAATCATTGTTAGTCAGTGTACTCACTGTATATTGACCTACCTACCAGTATATTTATATTCTATTTACATTTTTGGCATATTTATATATTAGGCACAGATTGCATTAAAAAGGTTTTATTTTTTACTATTTTTTTTTGTATTTGCTTTGCAGGTATGGTATGTCTTACTGTTATACTATAATGTTACTTTGTTTTATTGTTAACCACCATTTGCTTAGCAGGTACGCCATTCAGTTGCAGCGCGGATTTATTTATCTTGACAGCAACAGCGTTTGCTCCCACGATACATAAAGCTGTGAATCCAGCGCTGTAGAAGGTGATTTCACCACCACAGTTAAAAACAAAATGGTGCATGTATGCCCATCATTAGAAGTGGACTTCCTCATAGTTTGCATTATTCCTTATTGGTATATAGGAAGTATAACCTGCAATGCTAGTAATCTTTTTTATTGCTAGCCAAACCTTATTGAATAGCTCGCCTGTCATGAATTTCTTATCTTTTTGAAAGGTTTTTGTCTCTAGTAGGGACATCAGTGAGTATCCCTTACCCAGTGGAAGTAATAACCCCTGTATGGGATCATTCTCATCTACCTCTGTCCAGCCAAAAAATTGCTGGGTCATATGTTAGCAATGATAACACGGAACCAGGGAGGCTCATCCATTATAGCTGCCATTGAAGACAGAAAGGGGATAGTAAAGTATGATACAGAGGGCATCCAAAAGATATTTGTAGACTTCTATTCACAGTTGTATGAATCTGAAAACTTAAATGTAAGGGAAAAGACTGAACAATTCTTAGATAACCTAACTATGCCCAAGCTGACCTCAATGGAAAGGGAATCCTTGGATATTCCTATAACTATGGCAGAGCTGGAGGAAGCGGTGGGACAAATTCAATAAACAAAGCTCCAGGGATGGATGGAATTCCCGTGGAGATATATAAACTATACGGTCAGATCTTGATCCCAGAACTTCTCGAAGTACTCAATGAAGCATATGTCACACAGGAACTCCCTAAATCAATGATGGAAACAATAATAATCATAATTCTAAAACCGTATAAAGATCCAATAAGCCCGGTTCTTATCACCCAATATCTCTCCTTACATCTGATGTCAAAATACTAGCTAAGGTTCTGGCAAATAGGTTATCTAAACACATTGATACTTTGATCCATAGGGATCAAATAGGTTTCATCCCCTCCAGATAAGCAGCAACAAATATTCGCAGGCTCTTTTTGAATCTGCAATTGCCAATGGATAACGGGGGAGCTGGTGCCATTCTGTCGTTGGATGCCCAGAGGGCATTTGACATGGTAGAATGGGAGTATCTATGGATGGTATTGATTGCCTTTGGTATAGGTCCAGGCTTTATAACCTGGCTAAAACTATTATATAAAGATCCTAGGGCAAGGCTGCGGATCAATGACACTATGTCACCAGCTTTCCCGTTATCCCGGGGAACTAGACAAGGCTGCCTCTATCCCCGTTGCTGTTTGCATTGGCAGTGGAACCATTGGCCGCCGCGATTAGACAGTCTTCAGGGATAGAGAGATTCGGACGTGCAGGAAGAGAGGACAAAATAGCCCTATATGCAGATGACGCCTTAAACTTCCTGAGCGACCCCACAAAATCCTTAGAGGAACTCATGACACTTGTATCTGCATTTGGACAGTTTTCTGAGTTTCGCATCAACTGGGAGAAGTCAGTATTGATGCCGCAAAAATTTAATTACCAGACTGTGCAAAACAAATTCAAATAAAACACAAAATTAAGTATTTAGGGATCCAGGTAACACGAAAAGTGGGGGACTATGTGGACCTTAACCTTAGACCACTATTGACTAGGCTTAAAGATAAATGTCGGACCTGGTGCAAACTCCCATTAACTGTGATTGGCAGAGCCAATCTTATAAAGATGATCTGGGCCCCACAATTATTGTATATTTTTCATAACTGCCCGATGTGGATAGCCGCATTTTGGTTTAAAAGGATAGAATCGCTTTTTCGCGAACTCATTTGGAAGAAAAAATGTGCACGTATTAAATTAACAACCTTAATGCTGGCTAAAGATGAGGGGGGACTCTCTATCCCATATCCAAAAAATTATTTTTTGGCTTCACATTTGGACAATATAGTGTGTTTTAGTGCATTAAAATGAAAAAAAGTGTGTTTTTCCCAAAAAAATGCGTTTCAAAAATCGCTGCGCTGTGTGAAAAAAAATGAAACACCCACCATTTTAATCTGTACGGCCTTTGCTTTAAAAAAATATATAATGTTTGGGAGTTCAAAGTAATTTTCTTGCAAAAAACAATTATTTTTTCATGTAAACAAAAAGTGTCAGAAAGGTCTTTGTCTTCAAGTGGTTAGAAGAGTGGGTGATGTGTAGCATAAGCTTCTAAATGTTGTGCATAAAATGCCAGGACAGTTCAAACCCCCCAAAATGACCCCATTTTGGAAAGTAGACATCCCAAGCTATTTGCTGAGAGGAATGTCAAGTCCATAGACTATTTTATATTGTGTGACAAGTTGCGGGAAAAAGACAATTTTTTTTTTTTTTTTTTGCACAAAGTTGTGTAAATTTTTGATTTCACTCCTCACTGCCTATCACAGTTTTGGAGACCATGGACTGCCCAGATGGCACAAACCCCCCAAATGACCCCATTTTGGAAAGTAGACACCCCAAGCTATTTGCTCAGAGGTATGGTGAGTATTTTGCAGATCTCGCTTTTTGTCACAAAGTTTTGAAAATTGAAAAAAGAAAAAAACAATTTCTTTCCTTTCTTCAGTTTCAAAAACAAATGAGAGCTGCAAAATACTCACCATGCCTCTCAGCAAATAGCTTGGAGTGTCTACTTTCCAAAATGAGGTCATTTGGGGGGGTTGTGCTATCTGGCATTTTATGGCCTTTGAAACTGTGATAGGTAGCGAGGAGTGAAATAAAAAATTTACGCACTTAGAAATCCTGAAGGCGGTGCTTGGTTTTCGGGGCCCGGTACGCAGCTAGGCTCCCAAAAAGTCCCACACATGTGGTATCCCCATACTCAGGAGAAGCAGCAAAATGTATTATTTTGGGGTGCAATTCCACATATAACCATGGCATGTGTGAGCAATATATCATTTAGTGACAACTTTTTTTGTCATTATTCAATCACTTGAGACAAAAAAATAAAATATTCAATGGGCTCAACATGCCTCTCAGCAATTTCCTTGGGGTGTCTACTTTCCAAAATGGGGTCATTTGGGGGGGGGGGGGTTTGTACTGCCCTGCCATTTTAGCACCTCAAGAAATGAGATAGGCAGTCATAAACGAAAAGCTGTGTAAATTCAAGAAAAATGTACCCTAGTTTGTAGACACTATAACTTTTGCGCAAACCAATAAATATACGCTTATTAACATTTTTTTTTACCAAAGACATGTGGCTGAATACATTTTGGCCTAAATGTATGACTAAAATTGAGTTTATTGGATTTTTCTTATAACAAAAAATAGAAAATATCATTTCTTTTCAAAATTTTCGGTCTTTTTCCGTTTATATTGCAAAAAATAAAAAACGCAGAGGCAATCAAATACCATCAAAAGAAATCTCTATTTGTGGGAAAAAAAGGACGCAAATTTCGTTTGGGTACAGCATTGCATGACCGCGCAATTAGCAGTTAAAGCGACGCCAAATTGTAAAAACTGCTCTGGTCAGAAAGGGGGTAAATCCTTCCGGAGCTGAAGTGGTTAAGCATTTCCTTCTTTGTCCAAAATGGCAAAAACATTTTGGTTTTAGATATGCGTTAAATCATCCATAAACAATTCAGGTACATCAAAACAACAGGGGAGCAAAGTCTAATGCCCCGTACACACGGTCGGACTTTGTTCGGACATTCCAACAACAAAATCCTAGGATTTTTTCCGACGGATGTTGGCTCAAACTTGTCTTGCATACACACGGTCACACAAAGTTGTCGGAAAATCCGATCGTTCTAAACGCGGTGACGTAAAACACGTAAGTCGGGATTATAAACGGGGCAGTGGCCAATAGCTTTCATCTCTTTATTTATTCTGAGCATGCGTGGCACTTTGTCCGTCGGATTTGTGTACACACGATTGGAATTTCCGACAACGGATTTTGTTGTCGGAAAATTTTATATCCTGCTCTCAAACTTTGTGTGTCGGAAAATCCGATGGAAAATGTGTGATGGAGCCTACACACAGTCAGAATTTCCGACAACAAGGTCCTATCACACATTTTCCGTCGGAAAATCCGACCGTGTGTACGGTTAACATTACAGTTAATTTTCTTTGCAAGCAGCCACAATGTGTGTGGAAAAATCTGTCCCCTGCCAGCAGGTTGTAGCAAAGGATCCTTGATTTCTGTGTGGAAGCAGTGATCTCTGTCCAGGTTCAAAATGCTCTCTAATGAGTTGGACCCATATAGCTGTCCAATTATCAGAGATCCTGAGATTTTTGATTGCATAGCTATAGGTCTAAATCAGCAGGGGTTATGTCAGACCTGTGCAGAGACCAGTGTTTATACACAGAAGGATCCTTCTCTGCAGCAAACAGGCTTTTCCACTGGCTGTTTCTAAAGAAAATGAACTGCAAGACTTTGTGCACCATTTTTATGTGGCTGCAATGCATTTGCTTGATTTAAACTGAAAGTTCAGTTGGGTTTTAACAGTTTTTGTCAAAGAATTTGAAATGCAGAGTAGCTATTTGTAATTAAGCTTTTCATACAGAAATTGTTGTGGAGAATACATACAGCATGTGCATGATTTTGCAACACAGTCCAAATACTTGAGCTTACCAGTGTCCCTAGATATTATTATAAATTCTTAGCAATTATATCCGTTGAACCTTGTTCTATGGGTTTTGGTGTTAACTATACACCCTGCTGCATGCAATGCCTGGGAAACATGATCGCATGATGCAAACAGTTGCCAAATATTGCATGGACACATGTAGGGAGGCACTGTAAAAGTAGAGGTTCTGAGAGTTAAAATGGATGAAGCAGCTACCTATGCTATAGATGCTGAAATCTCCAGGAAGGAGCACCGCAGTGCCAAAATTAAGACCAGATAGAACACTGAGAGGCAGTACAAAGGAAATACCCGGTACATTCTTTTTTTTTATTTTCACATCTTGCTCACAGACAAGTACTTTTATTACATTAGTACATGAGCTTAATCTTACAATTTTTATAGATTAACGTGCAACATTTGATCCTTTCTATAAACACTCCTTTAACTTAAGGACATTATTCTTTTATTTATACATAGTTCTCTCTGCCTGCAGAATAGATAACATAATGTGCCTTATAAGATAGCAAAGAGTTAACAAAGTCTAAATGGGAGCCTCCAAAAAATTAACAATAGTGCTTTCCTTGTTAAAAAAAAAAGATTTAGATTCCTAACGAAGGAAAGGCCTGACCCACCCTGGTAATTAAAAGCAACAACTTCTCCAAACGCTGGAAAGGAGAAGGAATGACACAAATGTGACCTAAGTTCAAGAACAAACACAAAACTACTTTGATTCTTTGTGGATTGTGTGGTGTTATTTATTGGACCTGCATAAATATAGCAAAGAGGGAGACAGGGCACCAGAATTTATCTTGATGGCAGACAACCCAGCACAATTTCCAGACAGCTGTCAAAAGGAGGCCAATATTCAAGAAATAATTCAAATAACTTCAGCAACTTCAGGGTAGAAAAAAGCATATGGAAACTTTGGTGGGAAGACTTTACCTCTGCAATCCCCCAAAAATATGTCAGTGAGTAAAACAGGCTAAAGGCATATCACCTTAATGCATTTATAAAAAGCCTTTTTTCTTTGGTTTGAGAGAGAATGTGAGCCCCCCATCAGGCTCCTACGGGTGGCGGACAGTGGCTGGGTTGCGGGCTCCTATGGGCGGGTTGCGGGCTCCTATGGGCAGTGAGCAGCAGCTCCTGTGTCCTCTCTACATCACGGCAGCTTCCAATAAGTTCACCTGTCCTTTCAGCCAATCAGGTGACCGGTGTCATAACCAGCTTCCTGATTGGCCGGGAGGAGAATCAATGTCACAACAGTGAATATTGATTTGCTGTTGTAACACACCTGGGTGAGCTTGGAGCACACTCTCTGCAACCCGAGCCCACCCTATATTGAAGCCTATTAGCGCCTCTGGCTCTAATCGGTGCTTCAAAAAAACAGCCCCTCCACATTGGAATCCATGCGCCTGTTTCCTGAAAGGGGCCAAACGCATGGATAGGGGAGGTGGCGATGGACAGGGGGCAGTGCCCATGCGCCCTTAATGGACAGGCCGCCCTGGACCTGATAGGGGTCTTAATCATTCTCTACTTTATTCAAACTAGAAAACTAATTTTCTAGTGTACTATGGCCACAGCATACACCTTCATTTTATAACATCAGCATTTTAATAGCAATACAAACAATAGTTATTTTTGTCAATCAAACATAATTCTACTTGAAAAATCTTCTTTCATGAAGTGCTTTCTGTCTACTAGTCATCTCTTTCCACAGCTTCCTAGATTCCCAGCATGCTTTGCAGATTCTCCTCTGCCATTTAGTTTCAGTTTCTAAGGACTACATATCCCATGATACCTTGCTGTCTGCCTGTTGAAACGCATCCTCTCAGCACCTCTGTAGTTCAGTAGGCAGGTTCTGTGAAATGTGTGACACATCAGTGTCTCTTCACAGGGCATAAGTAGGCTTACAAACCTCAAGATTGTTCAGATTTATAGGAGCAGGGTGAACATAACTGAAATACAATGTGTAAGTTAATATATGATTTGCGATATTTGACTTGTTAAGGTACTGGAAACTTATTTTCGTATGTAACTTTCCTTTGTAAAAAAGGAATGAAAAAAATGCAAACCTTTTTTTTTCAGAACTATTGCTTTAATCATCATCTTCTCCCAGTATCTGAGGAATATAGAAATGCCACTGATCTCCTATAGCAAAGGAAAATGGAAAATCACCACATATCCTGTTTTCAAGCTATTTCCAGTAAGTCAAACAAAATGAATCTAACATTTATTATAGAGTAAACAATGTGGAACACATTTAAAGTAAATGATTAATAAATGAACACCAAATGGATCCAATTATCAATAAAATTAAGAATACAAACACAAAAGGTTTTTTATTTTTTTTTTATTTATATTTTACTGTTTGGGGTTGATTTACTATAATTGGAAAGTGCAAAATCTGATGCAGCTCTGCACAGAAACCAATCAGATTCCAGTTTTTTTTGTCAAAGCTCAATCGAACAAGCTTAAGTTAGAAGCTGATTGGCTACCATGCACAGCTGCACCAGATTTGGCACTATCCAGTTTAAGTAAATCAACCCCTTTATGTAAGAGATTTGATAGTATTACTAAATCAACAGAAACATTGAGGATGCCTTGTGTTCTTTTTAGCTATGTAATAACAGTAATGTTGGCCATATATAAATTCTACTTCTTTGAAAATTAGGGGGTTCCTTTGATTTAATGTATGACCAGCTTATGATTGTTGAAAGGTTAGGAGTCAGGTACTATGAAGGATAAAATAAAATGTAAAATCTGTCAGACCGACTGCAGTACACACGGGTCGAATGTCGGGCGGCATCGGCCGGTTCAATAAAAACCTTCCAACATTCGACCCGTGTGTACTGGAGTTGGTCTGACAGATTTTACATTTTATTTTATTCTCCATAGTACCTGACTCCTAACTTTTCAATAATTATGAGCTGGCCATACATTAAATGATTTCGTATTCAATTTCTTTTAGATTTGCCTTCAAATATGTAGTGCATGGGCCTGCCTGATTGCATACAAATTGAAAGTGTTTAGGTTTATTATATGGTTATATGTTTAGGTTAGGTCATATTATAAGTTTTTAGTAAACCAAAATAAAATAATAAGCCTTTTGTTATCACATTGGCCCCTTTAAATTTGTTACATCTATAGTCCTATTTTGTTAGCTCCTGAGACTCATATAATTGCCACATTGGGGAGGGGGGTTGATAGCAGTAGAGGTTAACTATTCATTCAGTCACTAGTAGCCAAAGACATACAGTAGGTAAGAAGGATTAAAGAGGCGCTGGACAAGCTTATTAGACTAATTAAGTGTATTTATTATTCAATAAAGAAAACACTTAGCCATTTTGTACTGAACAAATGTCTGGATGTATTCTACAACCAAAGCTCACTGCTTCGGTTTCATGACAAAACACAGCCTCTACCTCTTAGCACTGAATCGGTTGCATTAGAGATATACAATATAAACAATTCTAGTGAGGGACTACTGATGTTCACTTGATACTTCCTACACAGCATTGCTATCTTTCTGTTTGGTCATATAAGGTGGTGCAATGTAAGGATAGAAAGTAGAAAGGGCGGAGAAAGTGAACACATTTCAAGAATGCAAACACGAGTTTCTATAAAGATTAGATGTGTTATGGTGTAATAATACACTCTGTCACATGTGTCTGTTGGCTTCTGTGTGCAAAAGCATTCTGTATCTCTGACTTATCAAGAGGAATCATCTTAGTATGCCACAATATATTTTTTTTATTGTTCCTTTGTCTACAGATATTGAATAGAATTCTTTCATAAGCTCATGAATATAACCATAATAGTTATATCTGACCAAATTATAGTCAGAGAAAATGTAGCAAGTGGTTAATTGCAGGAATAGTTCTTTAATCAGTGGCCCTATAAGATTTAAATTGATTTTACATTTTATTTTATTCTTCATGGTGCCTGACTCCTAACATTTCAACAACTATACCTTACACCAAACTCTAGCTTAACAATGGTGCATAATCAATAAAACAGGAAAAAGAAAATGAGGACGGTGCTGGAGTTGTTGCCTATATAAACCAATGATTATTCCTGTTAAATATTTTCATAAAATACATTTCAAAATCTGATTTCTTGCTATGCAAAAAAAAAAAAATATTTCGGCACTTTTTTTTTTAGCTTAGGATTTCAAGAATCAGCCCCAGTTGTCTTCACCTAAATAGGTGATGTTCTTTGCTAAGATAAAGAAAAAAGAAGGGTGCTTCTGAATAGCCGTGTCTGACCAGAGAAAATGTCCTCAAGAGGATAGGTGTAATTTTGGCTGATGAACATCTGTATAGAGCACTGAGGCGGCACTTCAAGAGGAAAGCAACAACTCTAAATGAAACAGGATAAAAAAAAGAAGGCACCTCTAAGTGTAGCAGCATCAAGACTTTATTGGCCAAAGGGTTAAAAAACACTTACTAGAGGTAGAAGTTAAAGGCTCATCACATGTGTAAAGAAGTCCAGCAGTAGGGATAGTCCTAGGATGGTCAGGTCCACGGCAAGGTGTTGTTAATCCTGAGTGTCCAGCAGAGGGAAACTGCGTGACAGGAGACCAGTGGAGAGATAGCTGTGTTGTGGTAAACCAGCATGGACTCCTCGATGACGTCACCAGAAATGCGCCCAGAACAAGTGTGGAACGCACGGGCCGGAAGTGACATCTATTGGGCGTAATGCGCTACAGAGCATCTGAAAGGCTCCTTCTTCATGCCATCAGCATATGATGAGTCTTTAACTTCTACCTCTAGTAAGTGTTTTTTAACCTTTGGCCAATAAAGTCTTAAAGCTGCTGCACTTAGAGGTGCCTTATTTTTTATCCGATGTTCTTTGCTAGGTGACAGCAATTTGGCCCAAAAATGGTTCTCTTAAAGCAGTTGTAAAATCACTTTATAAAACTATGGTGTTGATTTACTAAAGGCAAATATATTGTGCACTGCAAGTAAATTATTATTATTTATTACTAAACAAGATTTATATAGCGCCAACAGTTTGCGCAGCACTTTACAACATGAGGGCAGACAGTACACTTACAATACAAATCAATACAGGAGGAATCAGAGGGCCCTGCTCGTTAGAGCTTGCAATCTTACAATAACTGTGGGGGGTGAGCTGATGGATAAAATTAAAAAACAGTTGTTAGGTATGGGTAGGATAGGCTTCTCTGAAGAGAAGAGTTTTCAGGGATCCTCTAAAAGCTAATAGAGCATGGGAGGAGGTGACGAGGGAGCTAGAGAGCAGAAGGTCCTGAGAGGAATGAAGAGATGTAGCTGCGGGCTAAATTGTAGATGGCTTTCTACGTAGTTGTTAGTATTTTGAATCTAATTCTTTGGCTGACCGGAAGCCAGTGCAGGGATTGACAGAGAGGGGTAGCAGAGACAGAGCGATTGGTAAGGTGGATGAGTCTGGCAGCAGCATTCATGATGGATTGAAGAGGTGATAGACTATGTAGAGGTAAACCAATGAGAAGGGAGTTGCAGAAGTCGAGGCGAGAGGTGACCAGTGAGTGAATTAAGAGCTTTGTTGTGTCATTGGTTAGAAAGGGGCGTATTTTGGAGATGTTGCGGAGGAGTTGGACAGTGATTGGACGTGGTGCTTGAAGGAAAGTTCAGAGTCCAGGACTACACCTAGAACCTTGGCATGTGGGGATGGGCTTATAGTTGTGCCATCGATTTTAACTGAGAGATCAGGGGAAGGGGCATATGGGGGAGGAAAAATTATAAGTTCGGTTTTGGATAGATTGAGTTTTAGGAAGTGGTGTGACATCCAGACTGATATATCTGATAGTAAATTAGTGATACGTGAGGAGACAGAGGGAGTGAGCTGAGGGGTAGAGAAATAGATTTGGGTGTCGCCAGCATAGAGGTGGTATTGGAAGCCATGGGAGGCTATCAGCTGACCCAGGGAGGAGGTATAGATTGAAAATAGGAGAGGTCCAAGAACAGAATTAGGTAAAATTAGGTAAAATTTCACTTTGCAAAGAATACTCAATCACATGCAAGGAAAATAAAAAACAGACTATTTTGTTTTTACATGATTGGATGATAGAAACCAGCAGAGCTTTCCCTCAGATCTAGAACAAACGCAGTTAAAGTGCACTTGCAGTGCACAGTATATTTGCCTTTAGTAAATCAACTTCTGTGCAATGCATATAAACACCCTAATGTTTTGCTGCTAATGATTTAGCAAAAAATTCTCTCCAAATGTACTTTCTGAGCCTTTTTTCTATCAAAGTGTGCTGAGAGTATTAGTGGTGCTTTGTTTCTCCCACCTATGTCAACAAGACCCCCAAAAGTGGAAGCTCCGCTTATCTGCCTCCTCCTCCCCTCTGGTGCCACATTTGACACCTTCCATGGGGGGGAGCGGATACCTGTTTTTGACAGGTATCCATCCCCACTTTGAGATACCTCGCCATTGCAAGATAACTCAGAAGTTCGGCCCCCCTCCTCCTACCCCCGCCACCAGGCCATTCAGAATTTGCAGCATGCTTCGTGCATGCGCAGTAGAGTACCGGCTGTGAAGCTGTGAATGCTTGACAATGCTTCTGTCATATTAGTTATAATTTCTGCCAAGTTTCTGTCAAGTTATTATTTCTGTCCTTACATACACTTTAAAGGCACCTAGCTGCCTGCCTGGTGTATAATATAATAAAAAAATATAATATCATATAAGAAAAATAGGACACTGATGTTTTTAGACTATTCCATTTGCTGGTTGAATGTTTTTCATTGATATAAAATGTAAAATACCACATTTGGCAACTAGATAGCACCAAGCCTGATAGGAAATTCCAATGATATTTAGGCCTCATGCACACTGGGCGTTTTTACAGCTGCTATTTTGGGTGTCTGGGGAACCTCCATACAAAATTCTTTTTAAAAATGGCATAGGGTCCCCCCAAGACCCATACTAGATCCTTATCTGAGCATACAGCCTGGCAGGCCAGGAAAGGGGGGGGACATACCCCTCCTAAACCATACCAGGCCAATGTGCCCTTAACATGGTGGTTGTGGGGTCTTTGGGCAGGGGGCTTATCGGAATCTGGAAGCCCCCTTTAACAAGGGGGCCCCCAGCTCCTAGCCCCCCTCATGTTAATGAGTATGGGGTAAATAGTACCCTTTCTCATTCACCAAAAAAGTGTAAAAAGTAACTAAAAACACAACACAAAGTTTTTGACAGGTCCTTTTTAAAAAAAATCAAAAATAATAAAAATGTCCCTCCCGGTGTAGATCCATCATCAATCAGGACATCCGCCACCAACGGCGACCCAAAAAAAGAGAGAACCCCCCTCAATCCAGACAAAGGCTCCTGTCGTCTGACAGCTCTTAAATAACTAAGGGGCAGGGCTACCTGGTGATAATATTGGGTGACCCCCTTGTGATCAACTGAGGGCATGCTGGGTTGGTGATGTAACAAGGGGGCAGTGTCACCCGGTGATGTCATCAGGTGCCCCCTTAGTTATTTAAGAGCTGTCAGATGCTCACTAGTTCCCCCCCCCGCCTGCCAGGCTGCATGCTCAAGTAAGGGTCTGGTGTAAATTTGAGGGATCTCAAAAAAACTGGCATGGTTTCCCCTCAAAATCCATACCAGACCTAAGGTTCTGGTATGGATTTAGGGGGGCCCACTGCGTTTTTTTTTTAATTTTGGCATAGGGTTCGCCCTAAAATCTATAGCAGACCCAAAGGACCTGGTATAGATGGGGGACCCCACGTGTTTTTTTTCACATTTTTTTTATTGCCGGCAATGGTTTTGATTACATTCAGCTGTCAGCGGGGAACCCCGCTGGCGGCTGAGGACTCATCCATTTTTAAGGCCCACTTTCTAGCTGCTTTACGGCCCACTCCTTAACAACCAGCTATTTACTGGTTGTTAGGGACACAGGCAGCCCCGCTTCTTAATGTTAAAGCTACTACATGTAGCTTACACACTAGGATAAACACTGCTAAATGCCGGCAAAAAATGCTTAAATATTAGTGTTTTTTGTCCAGCATTTCTAAAGCAGTTTTTAGCTGCCTAGTGTGCATGAAGCCCTAGTGCCTACTGTGGCTGAAAGCAGTATTTTCCATCTTAAATTAAAAAAACATTCGACCAGCACAGGAAATAACATTAACAACACCTCAAATGCAGGTCATAAACAGAGTGCATTTGCCTGCACCAGATCACTAGGGATGAGCCCTTGGTTCGGTTCGCATCGAAACATGCGAACAGGGAAAAAATTTGTACGAACAAGTGAACACCGTTAAAGTCTATGGGACACGAACATGAAAAAGTGCTAATTTTAAAGGCTTATATGCAAGTTATTGCCATGTATTATGGCATGCCATATGCATTTTTTCAGGAGCAGTGATTTTATTAATGCTTAAAGTGAAACAATAAACATGAAATATTCCTTTAAATATCGTGCCTGGGGGGTGTCCTTAGTATGCCTATAAAGTAGCACATCTTTCCCATATTTAGAACAATACCGCAGTAAAATGACATTTCTAAAGGAAGAAATTTCATTTAAAACTGCTTGCGGCTGTAATGTATTGATGGATTCCGTCAATATAGATAAAAATCATTGTAAAACATGGCATGGGGACCTAGGTCCTGCCCCAGGGCACATGTATCTATGCAAAAAAAAGTTTTAAAAAACACAGTTTTTTTCAAGAGCAGTGATTTTAATAATGCTTGAAGTGAAACAATAAAATTGAAATATTCCTTTAAATATCGTGCCTGGGGGGGTCCTTAGTATGCCTGTAAAGTAGCGCATTTTTCCTGTGTTTAGAATAATACCACAGCAAAATGAAATTTCTAAAGGGAGAAAAGTAATTTAAAACTACTCACGGCTGTAATAAATTGTCGGATCCCAGCAATACAGATAAAAATCATAGAAAAAAACGGCATGGGTTCCCCCCAGTCCATTACCAGGCCCTTAGGGTATGAATATTAAGGGGAACCCTTCACCAAAATTTAAAAAAAATGGAGTAGGGGTCCCCCCAAAATTCATACCAGACCCTTATCCGAGCATGCAACCTGGTAGGCCGCAGGAAAAGGCGGGGAGAGCACCCCCCCCGAACCGTACCAGGCCTCATGCTCTCAAAATGGGGAGGATGCTTTGGGGTCGCTCCCAAAGCACATTGTCCCCATGTTTATGGGGACAAGGGCCTCATCCCCACAACCCCCTGCACGGAGTCTGTGAGTGAGGGGCTTATTGGAATCTGGAAGCCCCTTTTAACAATTGGACCCCCAGATGAATGGTTATTGAGTACATTGTACCCCTACTCATTCACTAAAAAAGTGTCAAACTGTTAAAAATGACAAGAGACAGCTTGGGACAAAGCTGTCCCCCACAACCACCTCCCCATGTTAAGGGCATGTGGCCTAGCACGGTTCAGGAGGGGGTGCGCTCTCTCATCCCCCCTTTTTCCTGCGGCCTGCCAGGTTGCATGCTCGGATAAGGGTCTGATATGGGATTTGGGCAGACCCCTATGCCTTTTTTTTATAATTTTGACGCATGGTTCCCCTTAAAATCCATACCGGACCTGAAGGGCCTGGTATGGATTTTGGAGGGATCCCTATGCCATTTTTTAAAAAAAGATTTGGCGCAGGGTTCCCCGTAATATCCATACCAGACCTGAAGGGCCTGGTATGAATTTTGAGGGGACCCCCACACATTTTTATTTTAAATTTTGGATAGAGGTTCCCCTTAATATTCATACCAGACCCAAAGGGCCTGGTAATGTACTGGGGGGAACCCATGCCGTTTTTTTGCAATGATTTTTATCTGTATTGCTGGTTTGGCTATGTTTCAACTACGTTTGTTCTATTTACTTTTATTAATAAACAAGTGTGATTTAACTGTACTTTTGTCTTGGTCTGATTCATGGTTTCTGACACCGGGATCCGACAATACATTACAGCCACAAATATTTCATTTTTATTGTTTCGCTTCAAGCATTATTAAAATCATTGCTCCTGAAAAAAGGCCATTTTTAAAACTTTTTTTTTTGCATTGCTACATGTCCCCTGGGGCAGGACCCAGGTCCCCACGCTGTTCTTTACAATGATTTCTATCTATATTGCCGGAATCTGACAAGCAGTTTTGGATGAGATTTTTCCTTTAGAAATGTCATTTTTCTGCGGTATTGTTCTAAACACTGGAAAGATGCACTACTTTACAGGCATACTAAGGACACCCCCCCTCCAGGCATGATATTTAAAGGAATATTTCATTTTTATTGTTTCACTTTAAGCATTAATAAAATCACCACTCCTGAAAAAACGGCCGTTTATAAAACTTTTTTTTTAATTGATACATGTCCCCTGGGGCAGGACCCGGGTCCCCATACACTTTTTATGACAATAACTTGCATATAAGCCTTTAAAATTAGCACTTTTGGTTTTACATGTTCATCAGGCTCATCCCTACAGATCACATGGTACAAAAGGACCTTGTGATTTGGTTGCGGTGCTGCTCCAAAAAAGGTGCATGCACGTCTTTGGCGCAATGCGGTGTAAACTGAGCTCATTCTAACTTAATGAGCTCAAATCACACTGCACTAAATGGCATGTGAATTGCACAGGAATGCGGTGTGGTTCTTGTGCAATTTACATGCAGTTCATAGTGAGAATCGAGGTTAAGGGTTTCTTCAGATTTATTAAAAAAAACAACAAAATGTGTGAACTGTCATTCCTACAAGAGGGAAGAAACACAGTTCATACAAAAAGTATACAGTCACTTAACCTCTGGTAGCTCCAGCCAGATGACCAGCAGATTGATGGAGAAAAGATTTAACACAGTTAAAACTTCTTACGCTACCTGGGTGTTCTTCAACACAATGTACATTTTTGCGCAGACATTGTCAGACAAGTCTTCTAAAGTATCAAGGACTTCTTCTGAAATAAACCTTTCATTGAACTAAAAGTAAGCACAACAAATTTAATTGGCCATTCTTTATATCATCCTCTTTGTGAACTAGTAGCTATAAATAAACCTGTCGCTATAGCTCATGGCTAGTAGGTCATATAAATCTTTTTTTCTACTTCTCCCACTTGCCTGAATGCAAATACTAAAAAAGAAGAGAAGAGTCTAAGCAAAATTATCATCTTCATCTTGTGAAGTCAATAAATTATACTATACAGTTAGCATAGTTTAAACACGATTTTCTACCAGATCTCTGGAGCTGGAATTCCTTCAGGAAATTCTTCAGTATGTAATTATGTAAAGAGACAGTACACAAAAATGCAAGAGGGTGCCAAATACAGCATGAATGCTAAATTGTGGTAATTTTATTGGCAATTTGTTTAGAAAGTTGCAAAATTGACGTCAACATTAGTACATCTGAGTACTTAACAACAGTGAAAAATTCTCTGTGCCTGGAGTTGGTCCAATTATTATACAAAATCCTAGTACAAAACAGACATATAGAAAAGTCTAATATGCAGGATGTGTATCACATAACTGGTTAGAAGACAAGATGACAAGAGGGATTCCCTTACACCTGTGGTCCATACACCCCTGGAATGGAGAACAGGGGATGAGATGGTACAGAATGATATGAGTGTCAAAAGTCCACAGACGGTGGTTGGTAACCGAAGAGGCTGACAGCAGGCAAGGCAGAAGGCAGAGTAGTGGTTTGGAGGCAGGGTGAAGTCCCACTAGGAAGTCAGTAGCATCATGGTCAAGAGATAGGCCAAAGCCACACCAGGTATTCAGCAGAACTGTGGTCAGGAGGCAGGCCAAGGTCACACAGGGAAGTTGGCACAGATGAATCCTGATCAAGAGCTAGCCAGTCAGCAATGAACAGGCAGAGAAAGCCAGGGTCAGGATTACCCCAGGTCACAACAGAAAATCAGAACAGAGATGAATCCAGGGGCTGGCTGAGATGGCAACATGTAAGCCGAATGCAGATACAGATGTGGAATCAGGTTGCAGGGTAACAGCTTAAAGGCTAGTACACACTGGTCGAATATCAGCCGGTATTGGCTATTTCAACAGAAACCGGCCAACATTCGGCCAGAGTATACAGCAGCCTGTCTGACAGAAGTCAGCCAAACTTCCAGCTTCTGTTTAAGGGACATGCTGTAAAACCAGCAGCCAATCCACATCCAATCAGCGCTTGCAGCCAATGGTTGTTATTATTATTATTATTATTATTATTATTATTATTATAATACAGGGCTTATATAGCGCCAACAGTTTGCGCATTGCTTTACAACATGGGGGCAAACAGTACATTTACAATACAATTCAATACCGGAGGGATCAGAGGGCCCTGCTCGTTAGAGCTTACAGTCTAGAAGGGAGGGTCAAGTGAAATAAAGGGTAACAGCTGTGGGGGATAATCAGATGGAGAAAATGAAATAAAGTTGTCAGGTGTGGGTAGGATAGGCTTCTCTGAAAAGGAGGGTTTTCAGGGATCATCTAAAAGCTAATTGGACAGATTGGGGTAAGGCGTTCCATAGGATTGGAGAGGCTCTTAAAAAGTCCTGGAGGTGAGCATGGGAGGAGGTGATGAGGGAGCTAGAGAGGAGGTCTTGAGAAGAATGAATAGAACGATTAGGTTGGTATTTTGAGACTAGGTCAGTGATGTAGCTGGGGGCAGAGTTATGGATGGCTTTGTAAGTAGTTGTATTTTGAAGTTAGAAGCTGATTGGTTACTAGGCACAGCTGCACCAGATTATGTAGGACCTTTGAGAATAAAATGGTGGTATTTGACATTTTTTTTGTCAACTCTTTATCAGAGGCATATTTTTAGTAAACAATATGCTAAAGCTCATTTTATGGCATGCAAACACAATATATAACCCAATCTTTTGGGAAAAATGTAAACAAAATTGAAACGAAGTTGCCTATCATACCCAATATGTCAAGCCCTAAATGTGCGGCAACCCATGAAATGGTGACAGCTGGAGTTAGGCAATAGTTACATCACTGGCTTCACACAAAGGGTATGATATTCTAAGAAGTTTATTATTAATTTAATAATTTGAGCCTGTGTTTACTTTCATTTAAAAGTTCAAACACTCCTACGCTCAGACAGGGGTACATCTACTGCAGTCCTCCTCAGATTGGGGAATCTTCAACAAACTGCAAAAACACACAGGCGGATGCAAACGCCTAGTGCATTACAACCACAGATATTTATTAAAGTTCAAACACAATAACATACTCACAAACAACGGCTGGAATTTTTATCTGTATTGCCTGCTCATTCTAAAAAAATATGGGATTCCGGTACGCATGAAAGGACGATTGAAAAAATGAAGCTTTATTTGGCCAAATTAAAAAATGAACCAGTTCCATACTATTTTGCTGCAAATGTCTGTAATTACTGTTTTTACATTGTAAGAAGAAGAAAGAATTAAAACGTTGCTTTCAAACTCTTTCAAGGTATTATTAGGAATGTGCTTATCATGGCTGATTTGTTACATTTTGACGTATTGCAACATTTTCCCAAGAGACCCAGTAATTTATGGATTTCCTGCTCGGACTGATATTAACACTGATGCCATAATCAATTCACCTTGGTTTCATATTCCATATCCAGGTATGCTTAATTCTACAGTTCTGGGTAAACACACAAACAAAATCTGCTGTCTCCCTTTTTTAGGTCAGCATTAGATATTTGTTGTGTTGTTCAAACTTAATGTGAAATTGTAGAAAAATAAACTTTCAAGGTATGGCAATGTAAGTCAAGTGCTTGTATTTAGCAGATCATTTTATTTTATTTTTCATGTATTACTTCAACCATGACACAGCTTTCATCTAGAAGTATAATACACTAATATGGATGCAAAAACAAAAAAATGGAAATAAGATCTTGGTTTTCCATTTCCAAAAATGTTCTGTTTTCCACCTTGTGGCCCACGTTTTTCGCTCTTTGATAAATTAGACTTTTGTGAAACCTGAATGTGTCAGTTTTATTTTTAAGTTTTATGTACAATAGGTAATTCTTTGGATGGTATTTTTTTAAGTAAAAAACTCTTGTCTGTTTTTTGCCCCTCCATTTGCTAGCAATAGTGCTTCCCCCACCCTCAGTATTTAAGCTTTTATTTATAAAACCATTGAAATCTGGTATTGAATTACAACCATAAAGATACAGCGGTTCTCTATGGAATCTACTGTATTTGAAAAGTGGAGAACATCAGAAAAGAGCTATAGAGAAAAGAGTAATTTGGATTTTTCAGTATATATATGAATACACTTGAGTAGAACTATGGAATATAGGGATTGTCAAATACTGTTTCTATGTTTTTAGCACTTTTTGACACTTTTTTGGTGAATGGGTGGGGGTACATAGTACCCCTCACTCATTCACATAGGGGGAGGCGGGATCTGTGGGCCCCCTTTGTAAAGGGGGTTTCCAGATTCCTATAAGCCCTCTGCCTGCAGACCCCCACAACCACAGCCCAGGGTTATGCGGAAGAGACCTTTGTCCCCATCAACATGGGGACAAGGTGCTTTGGGGTCCCCATGTTGAGGGCATGTGGCCCCCCATTTTGAGGGCATGTGGCCTAGTATGGTTTGGTGGGGGGGGCGCTCGCCCGCCCCTCCCCCTCCTGGCCTGCCAGGTTGCATGCTCAGATAAGGGTCTAGTATGGATTTTGGGGGGGACCCATGCCGTTTTTTGAAAATTTTGTAATGAGGTTCCCCTTAAAATCCATACCAAAACCGGAGGACCCCATACCGTTTTTTAACATTTTTCTCTTGCTGGCAATTTTATTGTATTGTCGGCAATTTAAATGTCATTTCATGCATTTTTTTTCTTTAGAAATGTCATTATTGCTGCAGCATATTCTATACATGCTACAGATGCGGCACTTTACAGGCAGACTAATGGAACCCCCCAGACACTATATTTAAAGGATTTTTTAATTTTTATTGTTGCACTTTAACCACTTAAGGACCAAACCTCTTTCTGAGATTTGTTGGTTACAAGTTAAAAACAGTTTTTTTGCTAGAAAATTACTTAGAAGCCCCAAACATTATACATTTTTTCTTCTAACACCGTAGAGAATAAAATGGTGGTCATTGCAATACTTTCTGTCACACTGTATTTGCGCAGTGGTCTTACAACGCACTTTTTGTGGAAAAAATACACTTATTTGAATAAAAAAAAAAGACAAAAGTAAAGTTAGCCCAATTTTTTTACATTGTGAAAGATAATGTTACACTGAGTAAATTGATACCCAACATGTCACACTTCAAAATTGCGCCCGCTCGTGGAATGGCAACAAACATTTACCCTTAAAAATCTCCATAGGCGACGTTTAAAAAATTCTATAGGTTGCATGTTTTGAGTTACAGAGGAGGTCTAGGGCTAGAATTATTGCTCTCGCTCTACCAATCACGGCGCTATCTCACATGTGTAATTTGAACACCGTTTTCATATGCGGGCGCTATTCACGTATGCGTTCGCTTCTGCATGTGAGCTCGGCGGGACGTGGCTCATTTAAATTTTTTTTTTCTTATTTATTTTACCTTTTATTTTTTATTTTTACACTGTTCTTTTTTAAAAAAAAAATTGTGTCACTTTTATTCCTATTACAAGGGATGTAAATATCCCTTGTAATAGAAAAAAAGTATAACAGAACCTCTTAAATATGAGATGTGGGGTCAAAAAGACCTCAGATCTCATATTTACACTAAAATGCAATAACAAAAAAAAAAAAAGCTAGGGGCGGGAGTGACGTTTTGACGTCGCTTCCACCCTGCAATGGTATAGAGAAGGGTGGGGGCCATCTTCCCCTAACTCGTCTCCATACCCAGGAAGGAGAAACATCCCATCACCTCCGCCACTACCGACGTCTCCAGTAAGTGGTGGAGGGCACCGGAGAGCAGCAGGAAGGGGGCCCTCTCCCACCGCCGATAAAAGTGATCTCGCGGCAAAGATCACTGTTAGCGGAAACCGGGCCGCACGCTGAAGAAGAGATGGCTGCTGCCATAACAACGATGTTCCTCTTTAAAGACAGGTCATATATCGGCGTGCGGCCGTCCGGAAGTGGTTAAGCATTATTAAAATAACTGCTCCATTAAAAACTATCTTTTTTTAAAAAAAGTTTTGCATTGATATGTCCCCCAGGGTAGTATTCGGGTAGTATCCAGGGTAGTACGCAGGGTAGTACGCAGGACCCCATAACCTTTTTTATGGCCAATTACTGGCATATAAGCCTTTAAAATGGGGACTTTTTATTTTTCAAGTTCGGGTCCCATACACTTTAATAGGGTTCGGAGGTTCGGGTCAGAACTTTTTCTCTGTTCGGGAGTTCTGGTGTGAATCGAACAGGGGGGTGTTCGGCCCATCTCTACCTTGTACACGCTATACGTTTTTTTTTTCATTAACTGCCAGCAGTGATCGGATGCCAATTGGATGCTGGCTTCCCAGCATGCCTGTTTGACAGAAACACAACTGACTTCTGTGGAACAGGGAGCTGTACACACAGCCAAAAGTCTACTGGTTCCTGCCAACCGACCGTTTTCGACCGATTTTTGGCCCGTATGTACCCAGCATTAGTCTAGTCACATATGGGTCGTAGTGGGTTCCAGTGGGTTTTAAAACAGGCACATGGCCCACCACCATTCTCAGTGACACATCTGCCCATATTATGGGTGACCATAAGGCAGATATAACCCTATTGCACATACTCAATCTTTTACTTTAATCTTTTACTTTTCTACATAGCAAAAACTGCAGAATCGGATCCACTAGAAGGAAGATTTTCCAACAAATTAAACAAGAAACCCTCCCTGTGCAATAATGGGAACCTTATTTAAAACACTTTTTATCACCTTCTAGAACACATGTCAAAAACACGCCTGGGGGCCAAATCTAGCCAACAGGCCTTATCATGCGGCCCTCACACTCAGTTTTGTAGCCAGTCTGAGACACTGCAACACCGATCTAGGTAAAGAGTCTCTGACGGAGACTCTTTACCATGTGATCAGCCGTGTCCAATCACAGATGATCACAGTGTAAACAGGAAGAGCCGTTGATATGCTTTTCCTCACTTGTGTCTGTCTGACACCTATCAGTGCCCATCAGTGCAGTCTTTCAGTGCCCATCAGTGCCGCCTATGTGTACCCATCAGTGCTGCATATCAGTGCCACCTATCAGTGCCGCCTATCAGTGCCCCATCAGTGCCACATATTAGTGCCCATCATCAGTGCCATCTCATTGGTGCCCATCAGTGCTGCCTTATTAGTGCCCGTCAGTGGAGCCCCATCAGTGGCCATCAGTGAAGGAGAAAACTTACTATTTACAAAGTTTTGTAACAGAAACAAAAAAAAACATTTTTTTTTCAATATTTTCGGACAGTGCCACCTTATCAGTGCCTGTCAGTGGAGCCCCATCAGTGCCTATCAGTGAAGGAGAAAACTTACTTATTTACAAAGTTTTGTAATAGAAACAAAAAAAAAACTTTTTTTTTTTAAGATTTTTGGTCTTTTTTTTATTTGTTTAGCAGAAAATAATAATCCCAGTGGTGATCAAATACCACCAAAAGAAAGCTCTATTTGTGGGAACAAAATGATAAAAATTTAGTTTGGGTACAGTGTAGCATGACCGCGCAATTGTCATTCAAAGTGCGACAGCGATGAAAGCTGAAAATTGGTCTGGGCAGGAAGGTGTATAAGTGCCTTGTATTGAAGTGGTTAAGAAAGGAAATAAATTCTACAGATTATACTGAAAAATTACAGATATGGTAAAACTCTGGAGTAGTAGGTTTCAGATTGTAATAACTTAGTTTTTAGTTTTTTCTTGAGCAGCTGCTTTTAAAATAAAACAGACTGACTTTTTAGGATTTGCTTCAGGGAAAGTAGCATTCCAGTGACACATTGTACATCTTTAATCCTTTCCTTGTATGGTTCTTGCTAATAGAGATCAGACGTATTCTCACTTAGGTCAATCTACTGATGTTAGCAACATGCACAATATATCAGGTCTCCTGTCTTTTGGTGGTCATAGACTGGCATTTGTTTTAGAATAATGGGCAGTAAAGCATATGTCTGTCAAGCTTATTGGATCTTCCCAATTCAACCACATGCATAAAAAACTAGCGTAAAAGCTCTTTTCCCTTCTTTCTGCATGTCAAATGGAAATTTTCTAACGTACAGAAAAAATGCAAATTGCTACTCCTGATAATCGGAACAATTTTACAGTATCTCTGCACGGTACAGTACACAATCACATTATTTTAAAGGCATTATACACTTTCAAATGTTTTTGTATTTTTAACTAGGTATTAGAGTAGTTATATCCTATCTTAGATTGAATGCTCTAACGAGCAGGGCCCTCAGATTCCTACTGTATTAAAGTGTATTGTATTTGTACTGTCTACCCTCAAGTTGTAAAGCGTTGTGTAAACTATCGGCACTAAAAAAAATCCCCTATAATAATAATAATAATAATAATAATATTTTGTTTGTTTGCCTTACCTTGTAATGACAACGTGTTTCTAAGGCGAAAGAGCGGTGGAGAAGGCGGCCGGCTGACCGATGCCTTTAAACAACTCTTTAGTCCTCAGCGCCCAGGGCTTAAGCAACCATCGGCAGCGTCTGCGTTATATGGTGCAGGAATATCTAGGGGCAAGAGCAGACTTGGCGATCTTTCCAACTGAGCATCCACTGGGTTACTGGGTCTTGAGAATGGACCACTAGCCAGAACTTGCTCAATATGTAATCAAGCTACTGGCCCGTCCTGCATCCAGCGTGCTTTCTGAACAGACATTCAGTGCTGCTGGAGGGCTTGTATTATATCAAAGAGTGCGCCTGTCCACAGACTCCGTTGATAGGCTTACAATTGTCAAAATGAATCAGTCCTGAACCAGCAGCTATTAAAGTGGAGTTCAACCCAAAAATGGAACTTCCACTTTTTGGATCCCCCCCCTCCGGTGTCACGTTTGGCACCTTTCAGGGGGAAGGAAGGAGCAGATACCTGTCTAATACAGGTATTTGCTCCCACTTCCTGGCATAGATCACCACGGCGCTTGCGGTGACCTATGCCACTTCCGGTGCCTACCCTCTCCTCCACCACTGTATTCTGTGAGACACAGAACACAGCAGGGACCAGAGAGAACGCGCAGCGCGAGTCGCGCATGCGCAGTAGGGAACCTGGAAGTGAAGCCTCACGGCTTCACTTCCTTATTCCCTTACCGAGGATGGCAGGGGCAGTGGTCGAGAGCCGAAGGACGGATCAGCTTCGGCTGCCGACATCGCGGGCTCCCTGGACAGGTAAGTGTCCATATATTAAAAGTCAGCAGCTGCAGTATTTGTAGCTGCTGGCTTTTAATATTTTTTTTTCAGTGAACCTCCGCTTTAAGCCCCTGATGCTGATGTAACTGATTGAATTTGCTAGGGATCTAGGATCCCTTGAAGACCGCCTATACTACCTATATTATTCATGAATCTTTATGCTAGCTTCCAACAATATTTTTGGTTTAGGGCACCACCAACACCTACGGCCCAATTTTTCTGCACCCATTTAACAGGTGCAAAAATTTCAATTTTTTCACTAATTTTTAACAGCAGCCAACAAGAGTAACTGTGTGGGGTTACAGTGTTCAGGCACTGCCAACACCCAAGGTCCACCTGCACCTGTTTGACAGGGCCATGTAATTTAAATTTTTTCACTAATTTTTAACAGCAGGGCCCGTTGCTGTGCTCAACAAGAGTAACTGTGAGGGGTTACAGTGTTCTTGGTGACCTTGGGCCTGGGCTCGGGTGTGGACGGAACCCTCGTACAAACCACAGGGCTGTCCCAGACAGGAGCACAGAGGCACAGGAGGAGCAAGAAAGAACAGCAGAAGAAAGCACTGCCGGGCAAGTCTCCGGGGAGAGGAACAACTGGTCGCAGCCAGGAGGGCTGGTGAGTGACATGCACAGACCTGAGAGAACTGGGGAGGCACGCCTGAGAGGACTGGGAGGGTGCAATCTGGAATGGGTGTAGAGCCAGAGGAATGAACTGTGGTGTCATGGGCAGTGGAGAAGGGTAGCTGCAGCCAGGAGGGCTGGCAGGGCCTGAAGATGGCTGACTGGGCTCAGTAGCCGCATGTAGAACAGCATCAGAGACTTTCTATCTTGCTACATTATAGGGGCCGTAAAGGGCAATTGCTAAGGCCTGGCTGAGCCAGTGTCAGGCCTAACCATGCGGTGCTATCTGTGCCTGAAGGCTCATGCAAGTAGAGTGCTGGAGGAGCTGAGGAGTAATAGTCTGCAGTAAGAGTTGTGCTGGAGGAAGAGAGGCCTGTATATACCTGAGAGTATATAAGTTGTCCCAAATTATTGTTCTAAAATTCACCAATTGATTCTTCTAAAATTCACCAATTGATTCTTCTAAAATTCACTGGGCACCCCATACTTCCTATACCCTATCCAAGTTCAACCCCTTCAATTAAAATAAAAACAAAGCTAATGGACTGTTCATTGCCTTGGAGTGACTGAGGATTGAATGTCAGGCTGGGCAGGGTGACAGGTGGGCCACAACACTCAGATGCCTCTACGGGGGTATATATAATAATATATTACAGTGGGGAGTAGGGATGAGCCGAACACCCCCCTGTTCGGTTCGCACCAGAACATGCGAACAGGAAAAAAGTTTGTTCGAACGCGCGAACACCGTTAAAGTCTATGGGACACGAACATGAATAATCAAAAGTGCTAATTTTAAAGGCTTATATGCAAGTTATTGTCATAAAAAGTGTTTGGGGACCTGGGTCCTGCCCCAGGGGACATGGATCAATGCAAAAAAAAGTTTTAAAAACGGCCGTTTTTTCAGGAGCAGTGATTTTAATAATGCTTAAAGTCAAACAATAAAAGTGTAATATCCCTTTAAATTTCGTAGCTGGGGGGTGTCTATAGTATGCCTGTAAAGGGGCGCATGTTTCCCGTGTTTAGAACAGTCTGACAGCAAAATGACATTTCGAAGGAAAAAACACATTTAAAACTACTCGCGGCTATTGCATTGCCGACAATACACATAGAAGTTCATTGATAAAAAAGGCATGGGAATTCCCCACAGGGGAACCCCGAACCAAAATTTAAAAAAAAATGACGTGGGGGGTCCCTCTAAATTCCATACCAGGCCCTTCAGGTCTGGTATGAATATTAAGGGGAACCCCGGCCAAAATTTAAAAAAAAAATGACGTGGGGTTCCCCCTAAATTCCATACCAGACCCTTCAGGTCTGGTATGGATTTTAAGGGGAACCCCGCGCCAAAAAAAAAAAAAAAAAAAAAGGCGTGGGGTCCCCCCAAAAATCCATACCAGACCCTTATCCGAGCACGCAACCTGGCGGGCCGCAGGAAAAGAGGAGGGGACGAGAGTGCGCCCCCCCTCCTGAACCGTACCAGGCTACATGCCCTCAACATTGGGAGGGTGCTTTGGGGTAGCCCCCAAAACACCTTGTCCCCATGTTGATGAGGACAAGGGCCTCATCCCCACAACCCTGGCCGGTGGTTGTGGGGGTCTGCGGGCCAGATTCCGGATAAGCCCCCTTTAACAAGGGGACCCCCAGATCCCGCCCCCCCGTGTGAAATGGTAAGGGGGTACTTACCCCTACCATTTCACTAAAAAACTGTCAAAAATGTTAAAAATGACAAGAGACAGTTTTTGACAATTCCTTTATTTAAATGCTTCTTCTTTCTTCTATCTTCCTTCATCTTCTTCTTCTGGTTCTTCTGGCTCTTCTGGTTCTTCCTCCGGCGTTCTCGTCCAGCATCTCCTCCGCGGCGTCTTCTATCTTCTTCTCCTCAGGCCACTCCGCACGCATGGCATGGGGGGAGGCTCCCGCTCTTCTCTTCGTTTTCATCTCTTCTTCCTTCTTCTCTTCTTCTCTTCTTCATTTTCTTCTCCGGGCCGCTCCGCATCCATGCTGGCATGGAGGGAGGCTCCCGCTGTGTGACGACGTCTCCTCGTCTGACGGTTCTTAAATAACGGGGGCGGGGCCACCCGGTGACCCCGCCCCCCTCTGACGCACGGCGACTTGACGGGACTTCCCTGTGACGTCACGGGGAATGCCACAGGGAAGTCCCGTCATGTCCCATGCGTCAGAGGGGGGCGGGGTCACCGGGTGGCCCCGCCCCCGTTATTTAAGAACCGTCAGACGAGGAGACGCCAGCACACAGCGGGAGCCTCCCTCCATGCCAGCATGGGTGCGGAGCGGCCCGGAGAAGAAAATGAAGAAGAGAAGAAGAGAAGAAAATGAAGAGAAGAGCGGGAGCCTCCCCCCATGCCATGGGTGCGGAGCGGCCCGAGGAGAAGAAGATAGAAGACGCCGCGGAGGAGATGCTGGACGAGAACGCCGGAGGAAGAACCAGAAGAAGAAGAAGATGAAGGAAGATAGAAGAAAGAAGAAGCATTTAAATAAAGGAATTGTCAACAACTGTCTCTTGTCATTTTTAACATTTTTGACAGTTTTTTAGTGAAATGGTAGGGGTAAGTACCCCCTTACCATTTCACACAGGGGGGGGGCCGGGATCTGGGGGTCCCCTTGTTAAAGGGGGCTTCCAGATTCCGATAAGCCCCCCGCCCGCAGACCCCCACAACCACCGGCCGGGGTTGTGGGGATGAGGCCCTTGTCCTCATCAACATGGGGACAAGGTGTTTTGGGGGGCTACCCCAAAGCACCCTCCCAATGTTGAGGGCATGTGGCCTGGTACGGTTCAGGAGGGGGGGCACACTCTCACCCCCCCTCTTTTCCTGCGGCCTGCCAGGTTGCGTGCTCGGATAAGGGTCTGGTATGGATTTTTGGGGGGACCCCACTCCGTTTTTTTTTTTTTTTTGGCGCGGGGTTCCTTTTAAAATCCATACCAGACCTGAAGGGTCTGGTATGGAATTTAGGGGGAACCCCACGTCATTTTTTTTTTAAATTTTGACCGGGGTTCCCCTTAATATCCATTCCAGACCTGAAGGGCCTGGTATGGAATTTAGGGGGACTCCCACGTCATTTTTTTTTTTCATTTTGGTTCGGGGTTCCCCTGTGGGGAATTCCCATGCCGTTTTTATCAATGAACTTCTATGTGTATTGTCAGCAATGCAATAGCCGCGAGTCATTTTAAATGTGTTTTTTCCTTCTAAATGTCATTTTGCTGTCAGACTGTTCTAAACACAGGAAACATGCGCCCCTTTACAGGCATACTATAGACACCTTCCAGTTACGAAATTTAAAGGAATATTACACTGTTATTGTTTGACTTTAAGCATTATTAAAATCACTGCTCCTGAAAAAACGGCCGTTTTTAAAACTTTTTTTTGCATTGATCCATGTCCCCTGGGGCAGGACCCAGGTCCCCAAACACTTTCTATGAGAATAACTTGCATATAAGCCTTTAAAATTAGCACTTTTGATTTCTCCCATAGACTTTTAAAGGGTGTTCCGCGGCTTTGCCGCGAACACCCCAAATTGTTCGCTGTTCGGCGAACTTGCGAACAGCTAATGTTCGAGTCGAACATGAGTTCGACTCGAACTCAAGGCTCATCCCTAGTGGGGAGTATATAGTGCTATCAGTGTAGTGTGTATATATATATATATATATATATATATATATATATATATATATATATATATTACAGTGGAGAATATATAGTGCAGTCTGTGTAGTATATATAATATAGTGAAGGGTGTATAGTGCAGTGCAGAGTATATAATACAGTGTATTGAAGTGGTTAAGGGGAATCCTATGACAGAATTAAGAAAAAAATGGCGTGGGGTCCCCCCCAATCCATACCAGGCCCTTTGGGTCTAGTATAGATTTTAAGGGGAACTTCATGCCAAAATTTAAAAGAAAACAACGTGGGGTCTCCCCCAAAATCCATACCAGAATCTTATCTGAGCAAGCAGCCTGGCAGGCCAGGAAAAGGGGGGGGAGAGCGAGCCCCCCCCTCCTGAACCGTACCAGGCCACTTGCCCTCAACATGAGGAGGGTTAAGTGTGTTCCCTGGGTGTGTTCTAACTGTAGGGGGGATGGGCTGCCAGTAAGGATGAGCCCCCTTACCATTTCACACGGGGGGCTGGGATCTGGGGGTCCCCTTGTTAAAGGGGGCTTCAAGATTCTGATAAGCCCCCCGCCCGCAGACCCCCACAACCACCGGCCAGGGTTGTGGGGATGAGGCCCTTGTCCTCATCAACATGGGGACAAGGTGTTTTTGGGGGCTACCCCAAAGCACCCTCCCAATGTTGAGGGCATGTGGCCTAGTAAGGTTCAGGAGGGGGGGCGCTCTCTCGTCCCCCCCCCCTCTTTTCCTGCGGCCTGCCAGGTTGCGTGCTCGGATAAGGGTCTGGTATGGATTTTTGGGGGGACCCCACGCCGTTTTTTTGTTTTTTTTTTGGCGCGGGGTTCCCCTTAAAATCCATACCAGACCTGAAGGGTCTGGTATGGAATTTAGGGGGACCCCCACGTCATTTTTTTTTTAAATTTTGGTTCAGGGTTCCCCTGTGGGGAATTCCCATGCCGTTTTTATCAATGAACTTCTATGTGTATTGTCGGACCGGCAATGCAATAGCCGCAAGTAGTTTTAAATGGCTTTATTCCTTTGAAATATCATTTTACTGTCAGACTGTTCTAAACACGGGAAACACGCGCCCCTTTACAGGCATACTATAGACACCCCCCAGCTACGAAATTTAAAGGGATATTACACTTTTATTGTTTGACTTTAAGCATTATTAAAATCACTGCTCCTGAAAAAACGGCCGTTTTTAAAACTTTTTTTTGCATTGATCCATGTCCCCTGGGGCAGGACCCAGGTCCCCAAACACTTTTTATGACAATAACTTGCATATAAGCCTTTAAAATTAGCACTTTTGATTATTCATGTTCGTGTCCCATAGACTTTAATGGTGTTCGCGTGTTTGAACAAACTTTTTTCCTGTTCGCATGTTCTAGTGCGAACCGAACAGGGGGGTGTTCAGCTCATCCCTAGCTGCCAGGAACATGACAGAGATCACTGCTCCCGATGACTGGGAACAGTAGATCTCTGTCATGTCATCTGGCAGGATGGGGATCAGCTTGTTTACATAGGTAGATCCCTGTTCTGCCTCTGTACTAGGAGATCGCAGGTCACCCGACCCGTGGGCACGCTCCTGCAGCGTGGAGGGGGTGCGAGAGTGCTGCATACGGACAGCGGCTGGTCGGCTAGTGGTTAAATTACATTTCTTCCTTTAGAAATGTCATTTTGCTGTGGCACTGTTCTTTACATTGCACAAATGCACCACTTTACAGGCAGACTAAGGGGGCCCCCCAGGCACGATATTTAAAGGAATATTTCATTTTTACTGTTTCACTTTAAGCATGATTAAAATCACTGCTCCAGAAAAAAACTGTAGTTCTAAAAACTTTTTTGCATTGATACATGTCCCCTGGGGCAGTACCTGGGTCCCCATACACTTTTTATTGCAATAACTTGCATATAAGCCTTTAAATTTAGCACTTTTGATTTTTCATGTTCATGTCCCATAGACTTTAACAGGATTCGCATATTCGCTAGAACTTTTTGCCTGTTTGCATGTTCTGGTGCGAACCGAACCGGGGGGTGTTCGGACAATCCCTAGTGTTCACCAAGGCTGAAACTCTTCCAGTGGATGAGGTATTGAAAAGAGTTTCGAATTTTCCTGGAATATGACATAGCCTCTACCTCAAACTACTCCTAATCATTAACAGCAACTGGAGGTTGACAGGACAGGATGGATGGTATCTTGGCTTACTGACTTGAGCAAAATTACATGAGAGGAGTTGGGTATACTCAAAAAAAGGAGGAAGCTTTAGCTGAAAACAAAGTTTACCTGTTGTTAACTTCTGAGACTGGGCCTTGATTAGACAAGCCCAATCAACAACCTTGAAGATGGAGCTGAACACTGGTTATCAACAAAGGCAGGCAGAACCATACACATGACTGTTATGCACGAATTTCCAAATAGCAGAAATATGTTCCACAAGCTTTCTAATCTCTGGAAAATTAGAACTGTGGGAGGAAAAGGTGCACAACCTGGGGTGGAGGTAATAAAGATACTGTAACCATAATGTAAGAAACAGGACCTCAGTAGCATGAAAATATACTTCTCCAGTTTGGCATAGAAAGAATGTACTCAACACCTGGCTGGAAAATGTTTCGATATGATATGATGGAATGCCAAAGACTGTGAATAAATTAGGATGTCATTCATATATATGACAAGGAACTTGCCCAGGTAGTTGTGAACGATATAATTAACGAACTCCTGGAAGACAGCCAAGGCATTTTGTAAACCATTTATACTGCTCATCTCTGGTGTTGAAGGCTGTCTTCTTTTTTTTTTTTACAGGGTACATTTTTTAATCTATTTTCAGTACACAACATACAAACAAACATACATGCATATGGAGCGAACATCGCTCAATCCATTACAAAACATGGTAAACTGGTATACATTTAGTGGATACATAGCAACCCTAAGGTCATATTTCTGTGTTGCTCAATTGAGACCATTTAGTGGTCAAAGGCTTCATTTGATCTTTTAAAGATCAGTTGGGATGGTACTTGCAGAGCTGACCCAAGAGCCCCAAATCTTTAGGAATTTTTTTGGGCATCCTTTGGCTTCATATGTCAGCTTGTATAACGGTATAGCATGATTAATGGTAGTGAGCCAAAAGGCTATGTTGGGCGAAGATTGAGACTTCCAATGAACGGTTATTGGTTTCTTAGCATAAAACAATACTCTACGCCTAAAAGTTTGTACATTTTTGGATATACCATCATCATTAATATATCCCAGTAAACACCGCAGGGGATTACAGATATTGGGTATCTGAGTTAGGGAACTGATGAAGGCCGTGACCTCCGACCAGAACTTCCTAATTGGATTGCACTCCCACATCAAATGAAAGAATGTGCCATCAGCCATGCCGCATCTGTAGCATAATGCAGAGGGTAATCTATTTAATTTAAACAGTAAACATGGTGTAAAGTAAGATCTGTATAGCAATTTAGTCTGTATGACCTTGTCACGGGAAGAAATGACAGAGGGAACCTGGAGGGGAAGAACTTCCTGCCAGATGTCCACTGTCAGTTCAGGAATGTCAACTCTCCATCTATTAGCCGTGCTGCTAAGCCTATGAGTTATAGAATGTAAGAGGGACCTATAATATGTTGAAACTAGTTTGGTGTGAGAAGGGTCTGTCAGTAATTGTTCTAGCGGAGAGAGTTGGACAATTATGTTACGCAGGCCAAACTGTGTAGCCGCAGTGTGGCGTATCTGTAAATAAAGGAAGTAGGCCGTGAGTGGTAGATTATAGTCTCAACTAAATTCCTCAAAAGGGCGGAACCTATTGTCCGAAAATAGACGCATAATTGTTTTCACCCCTTTTTTAGACCAGAATCCCCCGTCAGTCCTGTGGGAGAATTCTTGTAGATTTGGATTCCCCCATAGTGGAGTATTTGGTGAGTATGTATTGTGTTCATTGGATGACAACATTTTAGTAAGCTTAAAAATCCGTAGGGTCATTGCTAGGATAGTTGAACCCTCTCTCCCTCTAAGGGGCATGTGGTGAATCAGGTTTTGGAGGGACTCATGGGAGGTAAGTATAGTCACCTCCAGGGCAGTGGTCGCATTGTTGGCTTCAGGATAAAACCACCAATGCACATGGGCCAACTGTGAGGCAATATAATAAGTTTGAAGGCAGGGTAATGCCAGCCCTCCCTCCATTACCGGCAACTGTAGGGTATTTTTGGCAATCCTGACTGCCCCCCCCTTCCAGATAAAAGTGGTAAGAATTGAATCTATTTCCTTAAATTTGACTTTCGTGACATATACCGGCGAATTACTCAGGATATACAGAAATCGTGGTAAGAAGATCATTTTAAAAATATTTATCCTACCTAGTAGTGTCAGAGGGAGATTGGTCCACGTCTTTAATGTGGTTTTCATTCTTCCAATGAGAGGGTCTAGATTAATTTTTGTGTAGGTGGAGAGTGTTGAATCATAACCCCTAAATATCTGAAGGAGCTGGCTATTTGTAGTGGGCAAGAGGGAGGTAAGACTATCGATGTTGCCTGGTCTATCATAAATAGAAGACATTTGCCCAAGTTAACCTGGAACCCAGAGAAGTGGCCAAACCTCCGAATAATTTCCAGCAGGGTTGGGAGAGACAATTGGGGGTCTGACAAGTATATTAACAGGTCATCAGCGTATAGAGACACCTTCTCTTCCAGACCCCCAATCGTCAGTCCCACAACCTCCCCACTGGATCTTATCAGCGCCGCTAAAGGTTCTATCGCCAACAGCAGCGGCGACAGGGGACATCCCTGTCTAGTGCCTCTCTTTATCAGAAAGGGACCAGACACGGATGCGTTTACTCTCAATCTAGCGGTGGATTTCGAATAAAGCAGTTGAACCCATCTGATAAAGGTTTTGCCGAAATCAAATTTTGCTAGGACTTCCAGCAGACATGGGCATTCGACCATGTTGAATGCCTTATGTGCGTCTAAGGCCAAAATGGCCCTAGATCCCATAGTATCATGAGTGGCTTGCATATTAGTAAAAAGTCTGCGTAGGTTAATAGAGGTCAATCGCCCAGGGATGAACCCAGTCTGGTCTGCACCAATAATAGTAGTAATGACTGTGTTCAGTCGCCGGGCGAGAGCACCTTGGCTAGAATCTTGACCTCTGAATTAATGAGCGAGATCAGTCTATACGATTTGCAGAGTAGGTGATCCTTATGGGGTTCAGGGATGAGGACCATTAGCACCTCTGACATAGAGGGCAGCAACTGTCCCGTTTTCAATTCAAAGTTATATACCCTGAGTAGGTGAGGTATTAGTAGATCTCTGAATTGCATATACCACTCGATAGGGAGTCCATCCAATCCTGATGTTTTATTCCTGGCAAAGGATTGCATGGCTTCCCCAATTTCCTCAGCTGTCAGAGGATCATCTAAGAGTGAAGCCTGTTGGTCCTGAAGTTTTGGTAGCAAGATTTCAGATAAGTAGTTATCCAATTCCACAATTGTATAATGAGCTCTAGTAGCATATAATGAAGAATAAAATGTGACAAATGCGTCCATTATCTCCTTGTTTTGTTCTACCACTACTCCCTCTGAGTTCCTAATTCTTGGGATGCTGCATGGCTGATAGTCAGGTCTGGAGAGATAAGCCAGTAATTGACTATTTTTGTCACCAAACTCAAAGAGTCGCTGGTTCTGATACAGCAACTTCTTCTGGGTGCACTCCAAAAGTACCAGGTCCAGTTCTCTAGCCCTGTGCTTCCAGGCAGCGTGTGTCTCAGGGGTGGGGGCTGCAGAATAAGCAGTCTCCGCCTCTATAAGATCCCCTTCCGCATTCATCAGTCTGGACTGAGATGCCTTACGGGCCTGCCCAATTGTTGCAGCAAAAGCGCAGCGTGTGTTGGCCTTAAAAGCATCCCAAACCACCGGGACGGAGACACTCTGCCGGTTAGTTATCCAGTAGGATTTCATTTCGGCCACACTCTGATCCACAACTGCCTGATCAGCCAGCCACAAAGGGCTCAATCGCCATACCCGATAGGAGGAGGGGGTGCCCAGGGCGAGGTCCCCCAGCAAAGGAGAATGATCGGACACCACCCTAGGGAGGTATTTGACCTCGCTCACCATAGTGAGCAGATCCGACGAGACCAGACACAGATCAATCCGAGACAGAGTGCTGTGTGATTCAGACTGACACGAGTACTCTCTCCCATCCGCATGCTTCCAACTCCAGGCCTTCACTAGATCAAATTGAGTCAGAAAAGAATTCAATGTTGTGGGGGGTTGTGTAGAGCATCTAAACCTGTCAATGGAGTTATCAAGTACCGTGTTATAGACACCCGCTATCAATAAAGGGCCCTTTGCTATTGCCAATATGGGGCTCATTACCCGTTCAAAGAATAATCTAGTGAAGGGTGGTGGAGCATATAGACTAGTCACTGTGTAGGGCTTACCCAAGAGTTCAAGCACAACAATTACAAAGCAACCATTAGGATCAAGTTTGATGTGTTTAATACTGATAGGTGCTGATTTAGCTATGTGGATGGATGTGCCCCTGGCATATGTGGAGTATGTGGAATGAATAGCGTATGCATTTTTCGCTCGCTTTAGAGGCCTGACCCTAGATGTATGGAGGTGGGTTTCCTGGAGGAGGATCACATGCGGATTATGTCTCGTCAGATATTCAAACATTAGTAATCGTTTCACCTTGGAGTTAAGCCCCTGAACATTCCAGGAAACTAAGCGTAGTCTAGGCATTAGTATGGCTAAAGTATGACTAGTGAAACCCATTTCCCAGAGCCCGCTGGAAACAACCATAGCATGGAGTCCAGCGCGCCATGAGAATTGTATAAGAGGGTGAGTAAACCAGACATGTGAGGCAACAGCATGTCATTTAGGGATAGCGGCCGTATACAAGAAAGGTATGCTGAACCGTTAGTCAGATGCACATATAATGGTGGATACCAATATTGCAGAGAAAAAGCAACAACAACAGAAGAAATCATAAAAAACATCCCAACCCTCCCGGCTCCCAAACCCAAACATATGAGAGCTTTGTTCCCAAAACCAAAGGCAGGAGGGCCATGGCACATACTCCCAATCAACAAACCCTGAGGAGTGTGTAAACGTCCATAGACGCGGGCTTCCATCCGTGTATGTCCGCACAATACAAATATGTGTAGTATCCCTGAGTCTGGAAAAGACAATGTCAAAAATAACAGGAGAGAATGATCAAATAGGAAACAGGAGCACGGTGATAACAGTCATCCAGGATAAGTGATGGGTATACATTCTATATAAGAGGATTAAGGCTTAATATCCCATAGCAACTGTGAAGAGATGGGGGGGGGGGATGAGGAGATCATAAGAACTAAAGCATCCTGGATTTCTCCCACCCCACTTAGCCTTTTTTAGGAGGAGATGGTGTATACCAGAGGTGTCACATTATGCAATAAACAGAATAAATCTTCAGCGTGGAGGAGATTTCCGGTTTTGGTTCCTGCGTTCTGGCCACTATATTGGGTACACCTTGCTAGTACTGTGTTGGACCCATTTTTGCCTTCAGAGCTGCCTTAATTATTTGTGACATAGACTCAACAAGGTGTTTAGTCCTTTAGGTCCTTTAGGTCCTTAGAGATTTTGGTCCATATTGACATGATAACATCATGCAGTTGCTACAGTTATGTCGGATGCACATACATGATGCGAGTATCCTGATCCACCACACCTCAAAGGTGCTCTATTGGATTGAGATCTGGGGACTGTGGAGGTCATTGGAGTACAGTGAACTCATTGTGATGTTCAAGAAACCAGTGGTGAGATGATTTGAGCTTTGTGACATGGTGCATTATCCTGCTGGAAGTAGCTATCAGAAGATGGGTACACTGTAGTTTTAAAGGGATGGACATGGTCAGCAACAATACTCAGGTAGGCCGTGGCATTTAAACAATGCTCAATTGGTACAAAGGGGCCCAAAGAGTGCCAAGATAATATCCCCCACACCATTAAACCACCACCACCAGCCTGAACCGTTGATACAAGGCAAGATGGATCCATGCTTTCATGCTGTTTACGCCAAATTCTGACCCTACCATCTAAATGTCGCAGCTGAAATCGAGACTCATCAGACCAGGCAACATTTTTCCAATCTTCTAATGTCCAATTTTGGTGAGCCTGTGTGAATTGTAGCCTCAGTTTCCTGTTCTTAGCTGACAGGAGTGGCACCCGGAGTGGTTTTCTGCTGCTGTAGCCCATCTGCTTTAAGGTTCGATGTGTTGTGTTTAGAGATGGTATTCTGCATACCTTGGTTGTAACGAGTGGTTATTTGAGTTACTGTTGCCTTTTTTATCATCTGCCAATTCTCCTCTGACATCAACAAGGCATTTTCGTCCACACAACTTCCCCTCACTGGATATTTTCTTTTTTCTTCAGACCATTCTCTGTAAAACCTAGATATGGTTGTTTGTAGAAATTCCAGTAGATCAGCAGTTTTTTAAATACTCAGACCAGCCCGTCTGGCACCAAAAACCATACCACGTTCAAAGTCACTTAAATCCCTTTTCTTCTCCATTCTGATGCTCGGTTTGAACTTCAGTTAGTCGTCTTCACCACGTCTAGATGCCTAAACGCATTGAGTTGCTGCCATGTGATTGGCTGATTAGCAATTTGTGTTACCAAGCAATTGAACAGGTGTCCCTAATAAAGTGGCCGGTGAGTGTAAATCCCTTGGAGGATTCAGGGAACTGGATAAGATTAATAACTTGGGTGTAAGACAATTGCATTCTCTAGCCACTTAACGACCGGCCACTGTATATATACGTCATTTTTTTGAAGATGGATTTCTCGGTAGCGGCAGCAGCTGCTGCCACAACCGAGGTATCCATCTTTGTGACCGGCGTTTCTGTACACGATAATGGTGGTCTCCGCGGCGGGTTCGCTGCGAGATCACCGTTATCGGCGGCGGGAGAGGTGCTACCCCCCCTCCCGCCGCTCTCCCGCACCCTCCGCCGCTTACCGGAGCCGTCGGTAGCGGCGGAGGAGATCGGGACCTGTCAGTGCTTCGGTATAGAGACGAGTGAGGCCAAGATGGCGCCCACCCGTCTCTATACCATAGGACGGCCGGAGCAATGTCATTACGTCGGCTCCGCCCACTTCTCTTAAAGGCACAATTTTTTTTGTATCATTTTTTTAAACAACTTTTTTTTTTTTGCATTTTAGTCCAAATATGAGATCTGAGGACTTTTTGACCCCAGATCTCATATTTAAGAGGTCCTGACATGCTTTTTTCTATTACAAAGGATGTTTACATTCCTTGTAATAGGAATAAAAGGGATTCAAATTTTTTTTTTTTTAAAACAGTGAAAAAATAAATAAAATAAAGTAAAATAAATAATAAAAAAAAAATTTTTTTAAAGCGCCCTGCCCCGACAAGCTCGCGCGCAGAAGCGAACGCATACGTGAGTAGCGCCCGCATATGAAAATGGTGGTCAAACCACACATGTGAGGTATCGCCGCGACCGGTAGAGCGAGAGCAATAATTCTAGCCCTAGACCTCCTCTGTAACGCAAAACATGCAACCTGTAGAATTTTTTAAACGTCGCCTATGGAGATTTTTAAGGGTAAAAGTTTGACGCTATTCCACGAGCGGGTGCAATTTTGAAGCGTGACATGTTGGGTATCAATTTACTTGGCATAACATTATATTTCACAATATAAAAAAAAATTGGGCTAACTTTACTGTTGTCTTATTTTTTTATTCAAAAAAGTGAATTTTTTCAAAAAAAGTGCGCTTATAAGACCGCTGCGCAAATACGGTGCAAAAAAAAGTATTGCAATGACCGCCATTTTATTCTCTAGGGTGTTAGAAAAAAAACAATATATAATGTTTGGGGGTTCTAAGTAATTTTCTAGCAAAAAAAACAGTTTTAAACATGTAAACACCTAAAATCCAAAATGAGGCTGGTCCTTAAGTGGCTAGAGTTACTCTGAGCCCTAAATGGATGACGCAGCTGCTTTATTGTCTTTGTTTATATCAGATTTACCATGCTGTAAATAATTTCCTCATACCATATTGCTGAAGAAAACACATTAGAACAACAGGGCACGTTAGGTAAGGGTATGCAGTAATTTAAAGTTGAGGAAATCCAAGGAAGTCAGAACAATGGCAGGAAAATCCAGATGTTTTAAATATTGTCAACAATTTATTATGGAAAAGTAGGATTTGAAGTGGTCTTTTCACCATAACAATTATATTTTTATGTTACTTGCAGTCCTGCTTGCCTCCAAGATTTCAGTGCATTGTTGCTAGATGAGGACGTATGAGATTTTCTCATGAAAAAACTTCTGCAAGTTTAAAGTATAGGCACCTATTGTTGCTGGCACAAACATTTAGCAGTCATCCAAACCTTCCCTCTTTAACTACGGGGTCTGATGTTCTGCTAAGCTAAAAGTGTTTGCATGTGTAGTGGAGCACGAGCATTTACAAGGATTGCTGGCACCAGTGGTTCACATGCCATAAGGACTTTATCATTTGCACTTATTGCTGAAGTGAACATTTTGCATGTGTTAGTGGGACATACCCACTAGTTACGTATTGTGTTTCATATTATTCAGTTTTTTTTTTTTGTATTTCACATCATTTTTAAAGAGACAGTGCACCCTTCTATGTGTATATTTGTAGCGCCCTTATGTGTGCTACTAGTGGTAGTACAGGCAAACCATAGTCTGGGCCAGGGATGAACCTAAGTCACTGAATTTGAGTCAGGCTTATTAGAGGCCAGGGCTGGATGACTCATCTAGGAAGCTCTCTGGTGCCTCCCCCTGTTTCTAGAATGTTCTGGAAGTTTGTGGATGGAGGCTAGGAGCGCTGTCTTACATATTTAGGGGCTCTTAGCCAATCCCTAGGTTGTGGGCCTGGCAGGGAACTAAGAAGCTCTTAAATAGACATGAGCCATGCCAGCAGGGGAGTCGTGTGGAAGATGGAGATGCAGTGCTGAGAGAGTCAGTGGCCCTTGGGGGATCTCTGCCGGGGAGGGGTTTTACCCAGCTCGGGTGGCTGGCCTGGAAGGATCCTGCCACAGGACACAGTTGGAGGAAACCTTTCCCGAGAGGCAGCAGAGAGCAAGGAGAGACAGTGAGTAGATCAGCATGGTGCAGGGACAGACAAGGGGTGAGACTGCTAGCTGTATCATGTCTGTCTTGAAGACGGCGGTGTGCTAAGTCTTTATCCAACCTTGCCCTGGGAAATCTCCAGTGTCTCAGGTGGACAGGACTGGTGCAGAGTGTCAGTCAGGAGGACGGGGAAGAAGAAGCAGCCAGGTGGGCTGGTGGCAACCAGGTGGGCTAGAATTTCTGCAAACCGTAGAACTGGGATCAGTGTCTACAAGGAAACAGAACAACCATCTCTTTTGTCAGTCCTCTTTCTTCTATCCACTGACGTCACAGGCCCAATTCACACACTATACTCAGTTCAACATTTAGTGGCTTAACTGCCCAGATAAACTATCCCACACTGGAACAGGAAAAGGTTTGACCACACTCACTGGTTTGAAGCAAAAGTGAAGACTTTATTGAAGATAAAAATCATCAGACAACATCGTAGACATCATGACATCAATGCAGACTTGGCAGAGATTAACGTGTTTCACAAATTGGAATTTGCTTAGTCATAGTCCATCCCGCACACCCACTACATATACAGAGCCCTGAACATGTGTGCATGACAGTATGGCACCAGTAACTTCAGTCTCTTGAAAGGAAGATGAGGCCTTGGATCTTCAGCTAGCCACTCTCATTGGTGCACTTAAACTCTGAATAGCAGGGCCAAACAAAACACAACTGGCCTCTTCCTCAGCAAGGTGAAAGGACACTGGTGTCTGTATACAGTGTCTCTGTATCTGAATGGCCTTGTGTCCTGTGACACTACAGGTGTCAGCAAGGTGACTAAGAGCAATGATGTCTGTATACAGTGTCTATACAACTCTATCTGTGTGCAGTGTCCTTGTTTCCTGCAAAAGGGCAAATTCCCTCTCACCCAATCCTGTGGTCAAGGCCCAAACGAACGTCCTGGAACAAGCAGGCTCTTCTAGTGACCCGACTGGTCACCTCACACCGGAAATATGGATATGCACCTGGGATCCCCCCTCTCAGGCTGGATGTCCCCGACCTCCTGTGGACGCCTGGAACAACGCAGTGGACTGACTTGGTAGGCAGCACCTCTCCCCTAAGTACAGTCTGTTCTCCTGCCTCGTGGTGACTGAATTCCCTCAGGCAAACAAGATGAAGTCTTGGGATTCTTTTCCCCAGAGCATGCTGGCTCTTGTAGTTCTATATAGTTCAATCTGAATGTGAAACTTGAGTCCTGGGACTATAATTCCCTGTATGCTTTGCTCCCTGGTGGTAAACACTCTGCTGGCAGGATGTGATGACACAGAGTCTTAGCTGGCACTTGAGGGAAGCAGTCCCACTGCAACAATGTTGCAGAGCGTCTTCTGATACTGCAGGTAAGATAACAAGCTCCCTGCTACATCCTCCCCCCACCAAAGACCCTTTGGTCCCCCAAAGGAAGTAACAGTCCTTAACCTGGTACATGCTTTTAGAATACACGTGGAAAGAAGCAGGTTAGCATAACAACAAACAAACTGTTAACATTACATGACTCAACAAACTCATTTTATGACACAGGATTTACAGAGAAACCTCTGTAACCCAATTGTCATATGATGGGGGGTTGTCCTGACCACAGGTCACCTCTACTGGGCTGGCCCTGCCAGTTGTGCCAAGGGGTGAGTCAGGGTCACCCTTCACCAAATCTGTGATGAACAGGTCAGGCATGTCAAGAGTCTCTTTGGGGGTGAGTATGACTTCTTCTGAGCTCTCACTCAACACATCACAGGTCGATCTCTTGAGATGTTGCATAACTCTTCGCCCTTTCTGTACCCTTGGTTCAGGCATGGTAGGCTCACTAGCCCCATCTTCCTGCTTGACTATTTCTGCCTCCTACAGATCAGTTTCTTTCACTTCTACTATGGGCCCTTCTTCATCCACTATGGAAGAGGGAGACACTTTTGGCCCTTTTGTAGACACTGAGGGTAAGTGATCACATCTGGGGACAACAGGGGCTAACAGCCACTTCACCCGATCTGTGTTGGTCCTTATGATCAACAAACTTCCTGTAGACCCTGGCAGCCAAGGACACACAATGGCCAGTGTCTCAAAATTCTGAGGCTTTCCAATTCTCAATGGATCACACAATAACTTGATCTGCAGGTATCCATCACAAGGTTAATCCTCTGTTTGAATACCCTGGATCTCTATATCTTCCAGCTTTTGCAGGGGCACATAAGACAAATACCTCTTGTAAAAGTTTCTGGTCAGCAAAGTAACCTGAGCACCTAAATCAAGAATGCCTCTTGTATAAATTCCTTCCACCAAAACAGGCACTACAGGCAGAGGGCCTACCAACTGGGCAGGAGATTTGGTGGAAGCATTTGGAACGGCAGGTTTTTGTGACTGGATGCCTGCTTCCTTCGTCTTCCAACGTCGACAATGCATCAGTGAAGGTTCCTCCTGAAGGCCCAAGCCTTCTCTGCATCCTTGGGTCACTTATCTGTGGTCCCCGCCAGTCTTCTGTCGGCCTTGGTGTACTAGGACATTCTTGCTGGTAGTGACCTACACCTCCACAGTTTAGACAGACGTCTGGATTCATTGACCTTTTGCCAGGCACTATAGACAAAGCCAGAGGCACATTAGGCGCTGCGGCCCCCTCACCAGACAACTCAGTGAATTTCTCTGTCAGCATGTTGATCATCTCCATCATCTGGGATACCTGCATCTTCAAAGCGGCTATCAAAGCAGCTATCTCAGATTTCAGATTCGATTTCAGATTTCCACTTTGGCGACTTGACCCAAAGAGCCGGTCATCCTTTCCATCAACTGTGACATTTGAGTCTTGAGGAACTCAATCCTTGAGTTACCACCATCTACACTGGCCACTCTGATTCCGACATCTACTTCTGACTCCTTGTCTTCCAACACGGCCTCCTCTTCCCGCACAATCCGGATCAGATCTGGATACTTCAATATGCCACCATCCTGCCAAGTTCTTAGTAGAATGGTAATGGGTCCAATGGCTGGGCACCCCGCAAGACTTGCTGTGCACGGACCTCATCCACTTCAAGAGGGGCCAAACCCTTCTTTAATAAGAGTTGATGCAATATCTTATCCAGCTGCCTTACATAATCAGATAATTTCTCCACTTAGTGCTGGTAAGTATGCTCAAACTGGTACAAGAGGTCAGAGGCCTTTTCAGTGCACCCAAATACATCCTGCAGAATATTCAGGTAGTCTTGAGCGAAACAATCTTTCTGGCTGAGCTTCAGATTGTGGATAGCTTTTGATGCGGTACCCCTTAGAATCTTTGTAATTCTCTGCTTCTTGTGGGTCTCAGGGACATCCCATTCATCCAGAACTTGGGTGGGTTGGTCCAGCAACTCTTTAAAACTATCCTCCCTTGTAGGTACTGGTTGTCTTCTGGAAAAGGGCCTGAGTTTCTGGTACTCATTACCAGAGCACGTTGGAGTGTCCCTTGGCAATTTTGATACAAAGTCTCCCAAAGCATTGAAGCACTCTGGCCCGATCATGGCCAAAGATTGTGTAGAAGAGACCTCTTCCTTTGTGACCTTAACTCGGCTAGTACTTGCTGGATATCTTTCAGTTGTGTGTGACTCGATTAGACAAAACTCAGCCTGGTCAGCAAACTGTACACTGGACTCTCGGAAATGGTCAGGGATCTCCTGCTTACATTCTAACAGCACATGGGTGCAGGAGGCCTCTTGGTCTGACAGCAATTAATCATGCCTTCTGGTCTGGAACCAATGTCTTCACCTTCTGGCTGATCTGTTCTTCAGTCCAGGCATCCCCAGGAAGCTCAATCACTATGCTTGACTCTGGGTGAGCTCCTTCTTCATCACACCACTGGGCCACAGCAGAGGGGTCCATCTTGGCACTTGTAGGGGTGCTGTCTTGAGAAGTTGATTGCAGAGTAGCAGGATTATCGTGGTTGAGCCCCCACATGCAGCGCTAACCCCGCAGGAGCCACTTAAGTATGTTCAGTCCCGTACTCTGCCTCTCAGCCCCAAGAATAGCCTCAGCCCCTCTGGCACCCTTGGCAATAGTGTAAGTGCAAGGACCAATGAATCCACACACATTATGATAAAACACAGAAATGATCTTTACTGCAGTATTTCTGTGGAAAAGGGTAACACACAATAGCAGTATATATTCAAGTAATGCAACTGGAGAGCAATAACTAAGATCAAGAGCAATAAAGCTCACTACTGTATTCAGGCTGCTTTTAGGAGATTCCAAACCTGAGAATGTCCTCAAGAGCAGAGGCACACTTAAATGGCAACTAAATCACAAAATGACACTTTATATCGAATCAGTTACTTATACTCAAATTGGCTCTATGAATTCAGGCAGGAGAAGTATGACCTTCTCTTTTGTCAGTCCTCTGTCTTCTATATGCTGACACCACAGGCCCAATTACACACACTACTTAGTTCAACATTTAGTGGTTTAACTTCCCAGATAACTATCCCGCACACCCACTACATATACAGAGCCCTGAACATGTGTGTGTGTGCCCGTATGGCACCAGTAACTTCAGTCTCTTGGAAGGAAGACGAGGCCTTGGATCTTCAGCTAGCCATTCTCCTTTGTGCACTTAAACTCCTGAATAGCAGGGCCAAACAACACAACTGGCCTGGATTATCAAGTAAAGAATGCAGGATCTTCCTCAGCAAGGTGAAAGGACAATGGTGTCTGTATACAGTGCCTCTGTATCTGAATGTCCTTGTGCCCTGTGGTACTACAGGTGTCAGCAAGGTGTCAGGTGTCAGCAAAACTAATGCTATGTACACACGATTGGACATTCCGACAACAAAACCGTGGATTTTAATTCCGAAGGAAGTTGGCTCAAACTTGTCTTGCATACACATGGTCACACAAATGTCGGAAATTCCAAACGTCAAGAACGCGGTGACGTATAACACGTACGACTAACCGAGCAAAATAAAGTTCAATAGCCAGTGCGGCTCTTTTGCTTGATTCCGAGCATGCGTGGACTTTTGTGCTTCGGAATTGTGTACACACGCTCGCAATTTCCGACAACTCTTGTTGTCAGAAAATTTGAGAACCTGCTCTCAAACATTTGTTGACAGAAATTCAGAGAACAAATGTTCTATGGAGCATATACACAGTCAGACTTTCCGACAACAAGCTCACATCCAACATTTGTTGTTGGAAAATCCTATAGTGTGTACGGCCCATTAGAGCAATGATGTCTGTATACAGTGTCCATACAACTCTATCTGTGTGCAGTGTCCTTGTTTCTTGCAAATGGGCAAATGCCCTCTCACCCAATCCTGCGGTCAAGGCCCAAACAAACATCCTGGAACAAGCAGGCTCTTCTAGTGACCCGACTGGTCACCTCACACTGGAACACTTCACACCGTCGATGCAGGTGCATCTGGATATGCACCTGGGATCCCCCTCTCTCACGCTGGATGTCCCCAACCGGCTGTGAATGCCTTAAACCACGAGGTTGACTGACCTGGTAGGCAGCACTTCTACTGACTTGTGGTGACTGAATTCCCTCAGGCAAACAAGATGGAGTCTTTTCCCCCAGAGCATGCTGGCTCTTGTAGTTCTATACAGTTAAATCTGAATGTGAAACTTGAGTCCAGGGACTATAATTCCCTCTATGCTTTGCTCCCTGGTGGTAAACACTCTGCTGGCGGGATGTGATGACACAGAGTCTTAGCTGGCACTAGAGGGAAGCAGTCTCACTGCAATAATGTTGCAGAGTGTCTTCTGATACTGCAAGATAACCAGCTCCCTGCTACATCGGGATCACCATTGAGGTATTTGTATATTGCTATGATATCTCCTCTCAAGCATCTCTTCTCCAGGGAGAAAAAAATTCAGTGCTTGTAGTCATTCCCCATATTTGAAGTCCTCCAGTATTAATTATGTTGCCCTTCTCTGGACTCTCTCCAGCTCCAGCACATCCTTCATCACATGCCTGACGAAGGGGTTATAGTTTTATCCCTGGAGTAAATTCCCTTTTTTATGCAAGCTAATATGGATGAGCCCGATGTTCGAGTCAAACGTAAGTTCGGTGAATAGCGAACCTTATGGCCTTATAACCTAAGGCCTTATAGGCTGAAACGCATCAACTGACTTAATCTGCGTTTGTTCACTGTGGCTATTCAATAAAATGAAGACATTTTAAGAGCAACAACCGGAGTGTGGATCATTTTTTCTGCATTACACTATATAAGGCTGCTTACACTGCGGCCGTATATAGTGTTATTAAAGAGAGAAGTTAGCAATAGGCAGGTTAGTTAGTGGCGTGCAGGCAGTTTAATATATATATATATATATATATATATATATATATATCTATATACAGTATATATACAGTGTAGACAATACATACAGTGCAGGCAGTGTATTAAAATATATATATATATATATATATATATATAAAATTGGGGGATGTCTAGCTCAGTGATAGATATATAATATTCAAAGCCCTTCAACCGGGATAGATGTGAACCACGTGAACGTGCCACAAGACTTACATCATGAAATGAACCTGAAGTGTGCACTGGTCTGCTGGTCGGTATACCAAAAAAGGGGGCATACCCAAGATAAGTAATAGATGTTTGTGGAGAGAAATGAATTTGAGAAATGTCCTGAAAAGGGAAATTGTAGGGAGGGTATTGTGCACAGGAACCGGCAAAGACCACAGATGAGTGGGTTGCTTAAATATCCCCTGGACTCCTCCAATAAATTTAGGCCATCATACTGGCCTTCTTATCTATGGGTGAAGCCCTTCAATCGGAATGGATGTGAACCACATGAACGCGCCACAAGACTTACATCATGAAATGGACCTGTAGTGTGTCCTGGTCTGCTGGTCAGTATACCAAAAAAGGGGGCAAAAACCTTCAGGAATGGGTGAAAGCTCTTTATTGGTTTAGTGTTATTTACTGTTGTTTGTCTTGAAAAGATGGATGTCGGCCCCCGGAGCCAGACTGCTGGGTTTTGCATACTGCGAGGCGGAGAATGAAATGATCTTGGAAGCCAGCCAGGTGACGTCTACACAGTACCAGGCCAGCAGAGCTATTACTGGTAAACTCGCTTAGGCCACAGAAACCGTAGTAGGCAAGGGTGATGGCCGCTTAAATGACCAAGTTGGGAAGAAAGCCAAATGTAGAATGAAAGAGGATGGACGACATGTCTCTGAAGAGGGTACTCGTGATGGGCAAGTGTTTGGAGTTGGCTATGGGCTGCTGCTTCTGAATGCCTTGCGGAAATGACTCGGATGGCATGGGTTGCGAAGGAGGATAGCTTTGCGAGATCCTGTAAAGCCAGGAAGTGTTGGAAGCCGGCTAAGTATAGTCTGATGGTGTTGTGTGATAGAGCCAGTTGAGTGTGGCAATATGAAATGAAAGCTAGTATGTGCTTAGTGTCTGTTAACGTTGTTGCGGGGCAGGATGCCAGAAACTTGCAGAAGGCATTCCAAGCTGTGTGGTAGGCCTTGAGTGTGTTGCAGGATAAGGATTGATTGATGAGCTGGGTCACGCTGTGAAGGTACTGCTTTAATCCAATGTCAGCTGAGACCAAGGTGGGATAAGAGATGATGTTGGGTTGGCTTCGGGTCTCTACTGGAAAGATGAAATGAAGTTAAAACGGTACAGTGCATCTGTTGCGACGTTGTACTTGCCCGGAATGTATGTGCAGTGCACATTGAACTGATGGTGCAGGGATATTTGTACCAGCCTGCATTGAAAGGACATAACAGGGAGCGACTTGGTCCCGCCCTTGCCAGGTATGGCCCCAGACCTCAGCGGCTGCCACGATCGGGTATAGCTCGAAATGAGGAAGACTGGATGAACCCGGGGATTAGGAGTATCTCTGGAAGCCACGGTCCTGCAAACCAATGATGGCCAAAAATTGAAGCGAAGCCTGTGGAGGCTGCGGCATATGTTACTACCTGTGGTGATAAAGGCGATACTGACAGTATGAACATGAATATGCCATTCCAACTAGTGAGGAACTTATCCCGCATAGACAAATCCGCTACTGCTGCTGTGTCTAGTCTAAGAATTTGATCAGGGTCCTGTGTCTGAGAGAGGAAGACCAAGAGGCGTAAAATAAAAGATCGTCTCCGGGGAATAATTCTCATTATGAAGTTGGGCATCCCTAAGAGGGATTGAAGCTATTTCTTAGTACACCCACTGCTCCACTGACACTTTCCACTGCTCTACTGACACTTTCCACTGCTCTACTGACTGACACCATCCACTGCTCTACTGACACCATCCACTGCTCTACTGACACCATCCACTGCTCTACTGACACCTTCCACTGCTCTACTAACACCATCCACTGCTCTACTGACACCTTCCACTGCTCTACTGACACCTTCCACTGCTCTACTGACTGACACCATCCACTGCTCTACTGACACCATCCACTGCTCTACTGACTGACACCATCCACTGCTCTACTGACTCCATCCACTGCTCTACTGACACCTTCCACTGCTCTACTGACACCTTCCACTGCTCTAATGGCACCTTCCACTGCTCTACTGGCACCTTCCACTGTTCTACTGACACCTTCCACTGCTCTACTGACTGACACCATCCACTGCTCTACTGACACCTTCCACTGCTCTACTGACAACTTCCACTGCTCTACTGACTGACACCATCCACTGCTCTACTGACTGACACCTTCCACTGCTCTACTGAATGACACCTTCCACTGCTCTACTGACTAAAACCTTCCACTGCTCTACTGACTAACACCATCCACTGCTCTACTGACACCTTCCACTGTTCTACTGACACCATCCACTGCTCTACTGACACCTTCCACTGCTCTACTGACACCTTCCACTGCTCTACTGACTGACACCATCCACTGCTCTACTGACAGACACCATCCACTGCTCTACTGGCTGACACCTTCCACTGCTCTACTGACACCTTCCACTCCTCTACTGACACCATCCACTGCTCTGACTGACACCATCCACTGCTCTACTGACTGACACCTTCCACTGCTCTACTGACACCATCCACTGCTCTACTGACACCATCCACTCCTCTACTGACACCATCCACTGCTCTACTGACTGACACCTTCCACTGCTCTACTGACTGACACCTTCCACTGCTCTACTGACACCTTCCACTGCTCTACTGACACCATCCACTGCTCTACTGACACCTTCCACTGCTCAACTGACACCATTCACTGCTCTACTGACTGACACCATCCACAGCTCTGACACCATCCACACTCCTCTACTGACACCATCCACTGCTCTACTGACTGACACCTTCCACTGCTCTACTGACTGACACCTTCCACTGCTCTACTGACTGACACCATCCACTGCTCTACTGACAGACACCATCCACTGCTCTACTGGCTGACACCTTCCACTGCTCTACTGACACCTTCCACTCCTCTACTGACACCATCCACTGCTCTGACTGACACCATCCACTGCTCTACTGACTGACACCTTCCACTGCTCTACTGACACCATCCACTGCTCTACTGACACCATCCACTCCTCTACTGACACCATCCACTGCTCTACTGACTGACACCTTCCACTGCTCTACTGACTGACACCTTCCACTGCTCTACTGACACCTTCCACTGCTCTACTGACACCATCCACTGCTCTACTGACACCTTCCACTGCTCAACTGACACCATTCACTGCTCTACTGACTGACACCATCCACAGCTCTACTGACACCTTCCACTGCTCTACTGACACCATCCACTGCTCTACTGACAGCTTCCACTGCTCTACTGACAGCTTCCACTGCTCTACTGACACCATCCACTGCTCTACTGACACCTTCCACTGCTCAACTGACACCATCCACTGCTCTACTGACACCATCCACTGCTCTACTGACACCATCCACTGCTCTACTGACACCTTCCACTGCTCAACTGACACCATCCACTGCTCTACTGACACCATCCACTGCTCTACTGACACCTTCCACTGCTCAACTGACACCATTCACTGCTCTACTGACTGACACCATCCACAGCTCTACTGACACCTTCCACTGCTCTACTGACACCATCCACTGCTCTACTGACAGCTTCCACTGCTCTACTGACACCATCCACTGCTCTACTGACTGACACCATCCACTGCTCTACTGACTGACGCCATCCACTGCTCTACTGACTGACACCATCAACTGCTCTACTGACTGACACCATCTACTGCTCTACTGACTGACACCTTCCACTGCTCTACTGACACCATCCACTGCTCTACTGACACCATCCACTGCTCTACTGACTGACACCATCCACTGCTCTACTGACTGACACCTTCCACTGCTCTACTGACACCTTCCACTCCTCTACTGACACCATCCACTGCTCTGACTGACACCATCCACTGCTCTACTGACTGACAACTTCCACTGCTCTACTGACACCATCCACTGCTCTACTGACACCATCCACTCCTCTACTGACACCATCCACTGCTCTACTGACAGCTTCCACTGCTCTACTGACAGCTTCCACTGCTCTACTGACAGCTTTCACTGCTCTACTGACACCTTCCACTGCTCTACTGACACCATCCACTGCTCTACTGACTGACACCATCCACTGCTCTACTGACTGACACCTTCCACTGCTCTACTGACACCTTCCACTCCTCTACTGACACCATCCACTGCTCTGACTGACACCATCCACTGCTCTACTGACTGACAACTTCCACTGCTCTACTGACACCATCCACTGCTCTACTGACACCATCCACTCCTCTACTGACACCATCCACTGCTCTACTGACTGACACCATTCACTGCTCTACTGACTGACACCTTCCACTGCTCTACTGACACCATCCACTGCTCTACTGACACCATCCACTCCTCTACTGACACCATCCACTGCTCTACTGACTGACACCATTCACTGCTCTACTGACTGACACCTTCCACTGCTCTACTGACACCATCCACTGCTCTACTGACACCATCCACTGCTCTACTGACATCATCCACTGCTCTACTGACACCATCCACTGCTCTACTTACTGACACCATCCACTGCTCTACTGACTGACACCTTCCACTGCTCTACTGGCTGACACCTTCCACTGTTCTACTGGCTGAAACCTTCCACTGCTCTACTGACTGACACCTTCCACTGCTCTACTGACTGACACCTTCCATTGCTCTACTGACACCATCCACTGCTCTACTGACACCATTCACTGCTCTACTGACACCTTCCACTGCTCTACTGACACCTTCCACTGCTCTACTTACTGACACCATCCACTGCTCTACTGACTGACACCTTCCACTGCTCTACTGGCTGACACCTTCCACTGTTCTACTGGCTGAAACCTTCCACTGCTCTACTGACTGACACCTTCCACTGCTCTACTGACTGACACCTTCCATTGCTCTACTGACACCATCCACTGCTCTACTGACACCATTCACTGCTCTACTGACACCTTCCACTGCTCTACTGACACCATCCACTGCTCTACTGACTGACACCATTCACTGCTCTTCTGACTGACACCATCCACTGCTCTACTGACACTATCCACTGCTCTGACTGACACCTTCCACTGCTCTACTGACTGAAACCTTCCGCTGCTCTACTGACTGAAACCTTCCACTGCTCTACTGACACCATCCACTGCTCTACCCCCCCAGTTGCCCCCTAGTTGCCCCCTAGTTGCGGACGCACCAAAAAGAAATGCTCCAGAGAAGAAACCTGGCAAAGTCCTGCAACAATGCCCCAAAACAATTCTACTTGCACCCCATTGCTGCTCTGATCTGTTTTCGAACAATGTATTCTCATATGTGCCAAAGTATCAATATAACATCCTCCCATAAAACCCCCCCCATCTGTCCTTTTTGAGGGGCTGTCCAATTCGCCAATCCATAGGGCTCCGAAAAAGGCTGTCATAAATCAGATGTGACCAGAACTGTGCGACTGCGATAGAGTGAACCAGACATAAATAGGTGAAAGTAAGTTTATTAAAGTAAATGCATATAAATGTGAACACACCACCAATACAGAGTGAACAAACCAAACAGTGATAATAAACCAACCAGCATATGTAGCAAAAGGTAGTACCAGAATCGTAGTCAAGCCAGGCCAGGGTCATAAACAGGAGATAAGTAGATGTGGGGGCCAGGAGCAAACAGACAGGGAACAAGATGGAAGGGATCAGGCTGCAAGTTAAAGATACAGGAACAGATACAACAGCTTCAGGATACAGGATACGGGATACAGGAATCAGGGTTCAGAATCAGGATAACAGGTAAACAGGCTGCAGGTCAGGGCACAAGGACAATACCAGGGCAAGGTGTGTGTGCACCGGTTGGGAATTTATACTATAGCTGCTATCAAAGTCAGGTGAAGCCTGATTGCAGAAGGTAATACCTGCTCCACACTGCCAGGATCCCTCCACTGGTGGACACCAGTACTGCGGTCCAAAGATGACATAATACCAGCAGGGAAAAGCTCTTCTGACAGCTCCAAACTGCCAGGAGACACCTGCTGGTGGGCCTCAGTACTGCAAGCCAAATGATTGATATTAACAGCAGAGGAAACTTTTCCTGACAGTACCCCCCCTCGAAGGAGTGACCTTCGGATGCTCCAACTAGCCGTTGCTGGGGAAAGTCCATGGCGTCAAGCCGGGCAGTGGGCAAAGTCACATCAGATTGGGCAATAAGTACATCAAGCTGGATAGCAGGCACAGGCACCTCAAGCTGAGTAGCAGGCTGATCGAACTGGGCAACAGGCACATGAAGCTGGGCAGTAGGCATGGGCACATCAAGCGGGGCAGCAGGCACATCAAGCGGGGCAGCAGGCACATCAAGCGGGGCAGCAGGCACAGGCACATCAAGCAGGGTAGCAGGCACATCAACCTGGGCAGCAGGCACGGGCACATCAAGCGGGGCAGCAGGCATGTCAAGCAGGACAGCAGGCACATCAAGCGGGGCAGCAGGCACAGGCTCATCAAGCTGGGCAGCAGGTACAGGCACATCAAGCTGGGCAGCAGGCACAGGCACATCAAGCGGGACAGCCAGCACAGGCACATAATGCGGGGCAGCAGGCACTTCAAGCTGGGCAGCAGGCACGGGCACTTCAAGCTGAGCAGCAGGCACAGGCTCATCAAGCTGGGCAGCAGGTATGGGCACATCAAGCTGGGCAGCAGGCACGGGCACATCAGGCTGGGCACATGCACATCAAGGCACATCAAGCTGGGCAGCGGGCACTGGCACATAAAGCTGGGCAGCAGGCACATCAAGCTGGGCAGCGGGCACGGGCACTTCAAGCTGGGCAGCAGGCACTTCAAGCTGGGCAGCAGGCACTTCAAGCAGGGCAGTGGACACTTCAAGCAGGGCAGTGGGTATGGGTACATCAAGCTGGGCAGCAGGCACAGGCACATCAAGCTGGGCAGCAGGCATAGGCACATCAAGCTGGGCAGCAGGCACGGGCACATCAAGCTGGGCAGCAGGCACGGGCACTTCAAGCTGGGCAGCAGGCACGGGCACTTCAAGCTGGGCAGCAGGCACGGGCACTTCAAGCTGGGCAGCGGACAGGAACACATCAGGCTGGGCAGCAGACAGGAACACATCAGGCTGGGCAGAAGACAGGAACACATCAGGCTGGGTATCAGACAGGAACACATCAGGCTGGGCAGCAGACAAGAACACATCAGGTTGGGCAGCACAGGCCGGGAAACGGGCAACGCACCCTCAGACCGGGAAATGGCATCGCAACCTCAGAACGGGAAATGGGCATCGCAACCTCAGACCGGGAAACAGCTGGAACGCTGGCTCTTTTTCTTCAGACTGGAACGTTGGCTCTGGCTCTGCGGACTGGAACGCTGGCTCTGGCTCTGCGGACTGGAACACTGGCTCTGGCTCTTCGGGCTGGAACGCTGGCTCTGGCTCTTCGGGCTGGAACACAGGCTCTGGATCTTCGGGCTGGAACGCTGGCTCTGGCTCTTCGGGCTGGAACGCTGGCTCTTCGGGCTGGAACGCCGGCTCTGGCTCTTCGGGCTGGAACGCCGGCACTGGCTCTTCGGGCTGGAACGCTGACTCTCACTCTTCGGGCTGGAACGCTGGCTCTTCGGGCTGAAATGCTTGCTCTTCGGGCTGGAACGCTGGCTCTGGCTCTTCGGGCTGGAACGCTGCCTCTGGCTCTTTGGGCTGGAATGCTGACTCTGACTCCTCGGCAGCGTATACTGGGTTGCAAGTGAGGTTGACATGGGTGATGGGGAAACATACATTTGGGTAGGCTGGTGTCTGATGGCAGAGGTGGTTTGTTTGGCTGGGGCTGATTGCACCATAGCTGAAAGTATAGGTTGTACAAACTGTGGTTTTAAATCTCCCTGTCTAACAAAAGACTGAGCAGACATAGTGCACTCAGCAATCACCTGTGGGGAATAGGCTGAGTGGTGCTCACAAAAATCGACAGGATCATCTTCAAAAAAGCCATACTAGGGATACAATCTGATTCATATTAAAAGGAGGAGTGAAATCATCATGGCCCTCTGGAATACAGGGCAGGGCCAGTCCAGTACAGATCTTGATCAATGGCTACACCTCCCCAAACAATATATAACCCTGAGTGACCAGGGAGTGAGCCAAACGTATAGTTGCAAACAACTGGTCACTAGACCATCCTTTCAAAGCCTGGCGGCAATAATCACCACTTTCAGATGCCAGCAGAGAAAGATAAATAACCTCATCGGCATTCATGTTTGCAACCAGACTAAATCAAAATGGTTCCCCTGTGCAGCCCATTCCGTTCAGGGATGGCCCTGGTATTCTGTCATAAACCAGATGTGACCAGAACTGTGTGACTGCGACAGAGTGAACCAGACATAAATAGGTGAAAGTAAGTTTATTAAAGTAAATGCATATACATGTGAACACACCACCAATACAGAGTGAAAAAAAACAAACAATAGGATTTTTAAATACAGCTTACCTGTAAAATCCTTTTCTTGAGAGTACATCACGGGACACAGAGTATTCATTACATAGTGGGTTAGATAGGCACCATCAGTGAATGGACACTGGTTAACCCCAATTAAGGAGAATTCCTCCCCTATATAACCCCTCCCATACGGGGAGGACCTCAGTTTTGTAGCAAAGCAATAGGTAACCATGTAAAACCCATAGAAGGGCGGGAGCTCTGTGTCCCGTGATGTACTCTCAAGAAAAGGATTTTACAGGTAAGCTGTATTTAAAAATCCTATTTTCTTGATCATACATCACGGGACACAGAGTATTCATTACATAGTGGGATGTCCCAAAGCAATGCTCATTTGAGGGGAGGGAGACACAGATCAGAAAATAGACCGCAAAAGGACCAGAGGAACTAAACTGCAGCCTGCAGTACACTGAGCCCGAAGGTGGTATCCTCTTGCCCTCTTACATCCACCTGATAGAATCTGGTGAATGTATGGACTGAAGACCAAGTCGCAGCCTTACAGATCTGAGCCATGGAGGCCTGGTGATGCACTGCCCAAGAAGCACTAACAGCCCTAGTTGAGTGTGCTTTCACATGAAAAGGAGGAGTCTTCCTCTTTATATCATAAGCCTGAAAAATAACCTGTCTAATCCATCTAGAAAGAGTTGATTTTGACGCTGCTTGGCCTTTCTTATGGCCATCCAGCAGAATAAACAAACAATCAGTTTTCTGTATCTGAGCGGTTGCCTGCAGATAGACACTGACTGCTCTAACCTCATCAAGAGTGTGCAAAGATTCTTCCTCCGTGGACTGCGGATCTGGAAAAAAGGATGGTAGGATTACATCTTGATTCAAATGGAATCCTGAAACCACCTTAGGTAAGAAGGAACGATTAGGACGCATAACAATCCTGTCCTTGTGAATAATTAAATATGGCTCTTTACAAGAAAAAGCTGCCAATTCTGATACTCTCCTAGCAAAGGATATGGCTATCAAGAAGACAAATTTTTATTCAAAAGTGCTAAAGGAGCCAGGTGCAGTGGCTCAAAGGGTTGTCCCTGTAAAGCCGACAACACCAAATTCAAATCCCATGGGCATACTGGAGGTTTGACAGGCGGATTCAACCGCAGTGCCCCCTGAATAAAGGCCCGGATAAGGGAATGTGAAGCAATTGGCTTCTGAAAAAATACAGACAAAGCCGAAATTTGGACTTTGACAGTGCTCAAAGCCAATCTCATTTCTAGGTCTGACTGAAGAAAGGTCAAGATTCTGTTAATCATATACCTTCTAGCATGCTATCCCCTGGGTTCACACCAGGAAACATATGCCTTCCAGATTTTGTAGTAAATAAGCCTGGAGGCTGGCTTTCTGGCATTGACCAGAGTGGAAAGGACTGACTCAGAGAGCCCACGGTCTTTTAAAATGTGGGTCTCAGCAGCCAAGCCGTCAAATTTAGACTTCGTAAAGCAGGGTGGCAAATCAGACCCTGTGTGAGCAGATCTGGCCTGAATGGAAGGACCCAAGGCCTGCCCACTGCCATCTTTACAATCTCTGCATACCAAGGTCATCTGGGCCAAGCCGGGGCTACTAAAAGGACTGGCTTTGCTTCCCTTTTGACCCTTCCCAGGAACCACAGAAGAAGTGGGTTTGGAGGGAAGGCATACATTAGATTGTACTGATCCCATGGGATTGTCAGAGCATCTGACCCCTGAGCAAGTACATCCCTTGTTCTGGACACAAATTTGTCCAGCTTCCTGTTGAATCTGGACGCAAATAGATCCACATCTGGTGTTCCCCACCTTTGACATATGGTTTGGAATATGTCAGGGTGTAGGGACCATTCTCCTGGGCATAATTGCCGGTGGCTTAAGAAATCCGCTTGCCAATTTTTCACTCCTGGGATGAATACCGCAGACAGGCAGGGAACATGGCTTTCTGCCCATGCAAGAATGCGATTCACCTCCCTTTGGGCATCCAGACTTCTGGTGCCTCCTTGGTGATTGATGTAAGCCACAGCCGTGGCATTGTCGGATTGTATCTGAATAGGATGACCCTGTAGCCTGTAAGACCAGTCCATGAGGGCCAAGTAAATTTCCAGAATTTCTAGAATATTGATGGGCAAGCGTCTCTCGGTTGCAGACCATCTTCCCTGCATGCATGTTTCTTCCAGAACTGCTCCCCAGTCTGTCAGACTGGCATCTGTGGTTACGATCTTCCATTGTAGTGGAAGAAAGGCTTTGCCTTTAAAAAGATTTTTGGTTCGTAACCACCAATTGAGGCCTTTGCGTATCCCTGTTGATAGGCACATCGGAAGATCCAAGGCATGAGTCTTTTTTCTTAATACTAAGCAGACTAGAGCTCTTACGGCCTTGACCTTTGGCTCTGGTGAGCTGTGTCTATGATCATGCCTAGATACTCCAACCTTGTTGAAGGTTGCAAAGAAGACTTTTCTAGGTTGATTATCCAGCCTAGTCTTTCCAAATGTCTTACTGTCTTGTCGGTTCAGGTGTGCCACCGATTGCTCTATGAGTAGCAAATCGTCTAGATAAGCTACCACAGTCATGCCCTGAGCTCTTAGATTTGCTAAGAGAGGGTCTAGAATTTTTGTAAAAATTTGAGGTGCTGTAGCGAGACCGAAAGGAAGGGCCACAAACTGGAAATGGCGCTGGTCTACCGCAAACCTTAGATATCTTTGGTGAGCGGGAAAAATCGGCACGTGAAGATATGCATCCTTGATATCTATTGATGCCATAAATTCTCCCCCCTGCAGGGTGGAGACCACCAAACGAATTGACTGCATTCGGAAGGATCGAATGTGTAGAAACTGATTCAGATCCTTTAGATCTAGGATGGGTCTGACATCTCCATTTGGCTTTGGAACGGTGAAGAGATTCGAGTAGAACCCTGAACCCTGATTTTTTGGGTTCATTTCTACTATCACTCCCTGGAATAGTAGGCGATCTAAGTCCAGTATTAGCGGTTCTCGCTTTACTGGATCTTTGGGAACTCTTGACCTTAGGAAACGAGCTAGTGGAAGCTCTAGGAACTCTATTTTGTAACCTAGAGATACTGAAGAGACCACCCACTTGGCTTGAACCTCTTCCCACCAGGCTCCTGCAAACTGTAGGAATCTTCCCCCCACTTGGCCGAGTGGGGGCGCCCCTTCACAGGGATGTTTTGGGGCTCTGCTTGGCAGGCTTTCATCCCCAAGCCTTTTTCTGCCCTTGGGTGTGACCCTGGGCCATTCCTCTGAAAGTAGATTGGGAAGGCCGTCACCACTGCTTAGAGCCTGATGTTCCAGGGGAAGGGGAAAGAGACCGTTTGAATGGTGGACGTTTACTCCTCTTAACTGGTAGGAGTGTAGATTTACCACCTGTAATTTTTTGGATAAAATTATCTAGGTCGCCCCCAAATAGGCGTTCCCCTTTGAATGGGAAGCCAGCTAAATATATTTTGCATGAAAGCTCTGCTGCCCAACTTTTAAGCCAAAGGGACCTGCGCATGTGTACCAACAGGAGAGACAAACGAGATGCTTGCTGGGCAGAATCCAGAATGGCATAAATCATAAAACACGACACCTGTGGAAGGTCTGCATAGTTCTCCACTTCCTCACTGGGAAGGAGGCCAAGCATCTGCTTAACCTGTTCCTTAAGGAATTGACACAAACCCACAGTTGCAACTGTAGGTTGGACTACAGCACCAGCCATGGAGAAGGAGGCTTTTAATAAAGTTTCCAGCTTTTTATCAGTTGGATCTTTAAACACCTGAGCATTGTCCAAGGGACAGGTCAGGTTTTTATTCACACAAGAGACAGCCGCATCCACGGATGGGACCTCCTACTTCTTGGTGAAGCTTTCCTCCAGAGGATAAAGCATAGAAAACCTTTTAGGAGAAGTAAACAGTTTATCGGGATGTCCCCAGTCCTCATACAACAATTTATCCATTAAAGGATGAATTGGAAAGGAAAACGCAGTCTGTGGGATCTTTCTGACTCCCAGGGAAGAAACAGAGGATGTAGCGGCCTCAGCAGAGGGCATTTTAAATGTGGAACGCACTAGTTCAGTATAATACTGGACCTGCTTCTTGAGTGCCTGAGAGGAAGAAGCTCTCTCCTCTTCCTCTGAATCCTCAGACTGCTCTTGATCCCTATTTCTGGATAGGGATCTCTCCTCATTGTCAGAAGAATCATCTGAAAGAGAAAGTGCAGCAGAGGGAGGGGATCTACCCCTTTTTCTGCTATCTTTTAAGGAAGCTGAAATAAAATTCATAATTCTTCCCTCAAAACCCTCCAATGTAGCCCTAAGGGAATCCTCTGTGACATACGCTGGGGCTGTAACATTAGGAGAGGCTGCAAAACCTGACAGGGGCACTGACTCATCTTGTGAGGCTGACTCCAGTCTTGCAGGGGGGATGGTAATCTGCAGGCATCTTTAGGACCCCTAGACACAGGCGGTGACTTTCTTGTGCCTTTGTTACCTCCCCCCGAGACCCTCTTACGAGGAGACATAGTCCCAAGCTACAAAGCAGAGGTGCTAGTACATATGCAATCACTGTTGTGCTAAAAGTCTCACAATATACATATATGCTTAATACTGCACAACCTGATGCCGAGTAGGTGTCTTAGGTTAGCCTGGATCCGACCACTTTAAGATGTTCACTGCCCAAACTCTGTGTCCATCTGTTTACAGAGCTCTGAACGCTCTGGGCTTTTAAATTAGCCACCTGGCGTCTGCACACCTGTAGTGGAGGAAGGGAACGATTGGACACCAACTTCAGTGAGTGTGTCTGAAAAGCACGTAAGTTTGCTCTTTACTCCCTCTAGTGGTGGAAATCAGGTAAGACATGAACTACTCAATGAAGAAAATCCACTTGTAATATAAATATATATAGGATTACCTTCTCTTACCTGTCCCCGCCGCAGGAACTGCTGAGAACAGACAGTTTCCAGCCTTCACCCATCACGGCGGGTAGCGTTGTGCCAACCTTCAGGGTTTTTTGGGTTCCTACTCAGAGAAACCTCTTTACCTGGACCTGTAAAAGACTCTGCCAGAAACTTTCGTGCCACTGTTTTAATAATACACCAAGCCTGGTTTTCTCAGAGCCCAGTCCTCCAAAGAGAGACTTACAGGCAAAACCTTGCTTCTTCGGATGATGAGGCCCGGTTACCATACCATCTTGGGAGTCAAAATATCGGCACCAGATATGGATCCGGTCAGCATAGCCCTTTAAGCCCCCGCAGGGAACAAACTGGAGCTTTCTTCACAGCACATGTTTTACGTGACCAACCACCTTAGACACTGGTGAAAAAACTGAGGTCCTCCCCATATGGGAGGGGTTATATAGGGGAGGAATTCTCCTTAATTGGGGTTAACCAGTGTCCAATCACCGATGGTGCCTATCTAACCCACTATGTAATGAATACCCTGTGTCCCATGATGTATGATCAAGAAAACCAAACAGTGATAATAAACCAACCAGCATATGTAGCAAAAGGAGTACCGGAATCCTAGTCAACGCAGGCCAGGGTCATAAACAGGAGATCAGTAGATGGGGGGCCAGGAGTAAACAGACAGGGAACAAGATGGAAGGGATCAGACTGCAGGGCAAAGATCCAGGGATACAGGAACAGATACAACAGGTTCAGGATACAGGATACAGGATACAGGAATCAGTGTTCAGAATCAGGATAACAGGTAAACAGGCTGCAGGTCAGGGCCCAAGGACAATACCGGGGCAAGGTGTGTGTGCACTTGCTGGGTATTTATACTATAGCTGCTATCAAAGTCAGGTGAATCCTGATTGCAGAAGGTAATACCTGCTCCACACTGCCAGGATCCCTCCGCTGGTAGATGCCAGTACTGCAGTCCAAAAATGACATAATACCAACAAGGAAAAGCTCTTCTGACAGCTCCAAACTTCCAGGAGACACCTGCTGGTGGGCCTCAGTACTGCACGCCAAATGATCGATATTACCAGTGGAGGGAACCTTTCCCGACAAAGGCCAGCAAAAAGGCAGCTTGAAACAACTTATGTTCATATTCAGAAGAACAAATCGATTGTAGCCGCTCTAAGACAGCCCTCAATACAGAAATGGACACCGGTAGCCTTGCGTCCCTGGTGTGGCAGCCTCTACGATACCCCTTCATAGCCTACCTTACTGCAAAAGACTTGGTAAAATCCCCAACCCTCTGTAACTTGAACCAGAAAGCTAGGCCCGCCAATTTACGCCGACGCCCCCAAACAAAATTACATACCACGAAGTAGAGAACCAAGGAAGAAACCTCCACACCGGGCTCCAGCCCTCCTACCTCCAACAGCATCGCCCTCCATTCTCTCCAAGCCCTGTATTATGCCTCCCACGTCACGGCACTCAAGGAATCCCGAATCAATTCAGCGGCGACTTCAATGCGACCTTCCACAGCCCCTGGGGACACGGTGTGTCCCATGGCTGCCGGCGCCAACACGTGAAACTCGTCCCACTGAAAACAAGATAAAGCATCTGCTAGCTTGTTACATGTCCCCGGATTGTGCACTGCATAGATGAAAGCATTCAATTGTAAGCATAGCAACACCAGGTGTCTCAGAAGGCGCATCACCGGTGGGGAAGAGGCCGAGATGTTGTTGATGGCCGTAACCACCTCCATATTGTCACAGTGGAAACGCACTTTCTTATTGCGAAAGGAATCCACCAAAATTCAACCGCCAGCACAATCGGAAACAGTTCCAACGATACCAGGTTTTTTACCCAACCCTCCGAAATCCATTTCTCCCGCCACCATCCCGCACTCCATTCCTTCAAAGTAAACCCCGGAACCCCTCGCCCCAGCCGCGTCTGTAAATAGCTCCAAGTCCGCATTGCTGACCGAACTGGTCATCCACAGGGATCGTCCAATTATAGGACTCCAAAAAGGAGTCACAAATCCTAAGATCCACCCTTAATTCTTTAGTCAGCTGAATGTAAAAGCCGTGGGGCCCCAACGCCTGTCGTAGGGGTCATCCTGCAGGCAAAATTCAACTTTCCCAGCAATGACTGTAGTTCCCGTAACTGCATTTTGTGCCTGCTAGCCGCTCCGTTAACCTCCCCCCTCAGGGCCACCAGTTTGTTCTCTGGTAGACGGCACTCCATGGCCAAGGAATCCAGAAAGACCAGCTAATTCGCCAGGCCCGCCGTTTTCTCCGGGGCCAAGGGAATGTCTAAACGTTCCGCTATGTGTTGCAGGGTCCCCAGCAACACCGCGTAAACTGTGGAATCTGGCGGGCCAATGCACAGGAAATCATCCAGATAGCGGATGATGGAATTCAGGCTGGATACATCCCTTACGACCCATTCAACAAAAGAACTAAAGGTCTTGAACAGAGCACAGGAAATGGAACACCCCATTGGCAGACAACTATCGACAAAATACGATCCTTGCCACTGACAACCCAATAGGTGAACACTTTCAGGATGAACCGGAAGCAGGCAAAATGCCGCCTCCACATCCACCTTGGCTAACAAAGACACCCGTCCATATTTGCGTATCCAGGAAACAGCCATATCTAACGATGTATAGGTGACCGCACAGGCCTGTGGGTCAATACCATCATTACACCATCTCTCCTACCCAAAAGGGGGATCAGTTATCAGGCGGTATTTGCCTGGTTCCTTCTTGGAGACTACCCCTAGGGGGGACACCACCAGGCCCAGGAACAGAGGAGCGGCAAAAGGGCCGCTCATCCTACCTAGGGAAACTTCTTTAGAAAGCTTATCCGATGCCATCTCCGGGTACAAGAGAGCCGAGTGTAAATTACTGGAGAAAGGAGGTACCACCATCAAAGTGCACGGCATACAAAATCCCCCTGTAAACCCCCCCTAAGGAGTCGAGCAGATCCGGTACCTACTTAGGAAAGGAAACATCCTTTCCACCATCACCGGCATCATCCCTCTTTCCAGATGTATCACCTGACCGATAGGGATGAGCCGAACACCCCCCGGTTCGGTTCGCACCAGAACCTGCGAACGGACCGAAAGTTCGCACGAACGTTAGAACCCCATTGACGTCTATGGGACTCGAACGTTCGAAATCAAAAGTGCTCATTTTAAGGGCTAATTTGCATGGTATTGTCCTAAAAAGGGTTTGGGGACCCGGGTCCTACCCCAGGGGACATGTATCAATGCAAAAAAAACTTTTAAAAACTGCCTTTTTTTCGGGAGCAGTGATTTTAATGATGCTTAAAGTAAAAAAAAAAAAAAAGTGAAATATTCCTTTAAATATCGTACCTGGGGGTGTCTATAGTATGCCTGTAAAGTGGCGGGTGTTTCCCGTGTTTAGAACAGTCCCTGCACCAAATGTCATTTTTAAAGGAAAAAATCTCATTTAAAACTGCTTGCGGGTTTAATGTAATGTCGGGTCCAGGCAATATGGATGAAAATCAATGAGACAAACGGCATGGGTACCCCCCAGTCCATTACCAGGCCCTTTGGGTCTTGTATAGATATTAAGGGGAACCCCGCACCCAAATTAAAATAAGGAAAGGTGTGGGGCCACCAGGCCCTATATATTCTGAACAGCAGTATACAGGCGGTGCAAACAAGACAGGGACTGTAGGTTTGTTGTTAAGTAGAATCGGTTTGTCATTTTGAACGGGTACATTTTTAACGTGTTTAGCTCCAGCCAAAATATCTTTTTTAAGCTTTTTGGAAAACATAGGGAAGGGTTATAACCCCTGTGACATTTGTTTTGCTGTCTTTCCTCCTCTTTAGAAGATTTCACAACACTTTTTGTCCCAATGACAAATGTTTTTTGAGAATTTGGGGTTTTTTGTGGAACAAGGATTGGAAAGCATCAGTGGAAAGGAGAAATGTTTTTCCCATATTAACTCTTACAGGAGAGAATTTCCCTTCCTAGGGGTAGATTTCATCTCACTTCCTGTTGTCTCCTTCCGTTTGCAAGTAGGAGTCGTTTGTAAGTTAGATGTTTGAAAGTAGGGGCCTGCCCTATATACTCAGCAGAAATTTGGGCCTTAGGTGTTGTTGTGGCCACAACAACGTAAGCCCTCACAGGGCCCTGCTGTGAAATATTAGATCAAGAATTGTAATTACATGCCCCTGTTGAACAGGGGCAGAAAAACTGGGCCTTTGGTGGTGGTGGTGGTGGTGCTGGTGCCACAACACTGTAAGTCCTCACTCGCTCTTGGTGGGTGCAGAAATGGGCCCTGCTGTGAAATATTTGATCAATGAGAGAGAAAAGCGTTTTAAATCAAAGAGATAAGTTACCAAGTAAAAGTACCATCATCCCAAATGTCTAGTACAAAAGCAGGGAGGATGAGGTAAAGAGCGGTCGCAGTTAGCTGCCTCTGTCGGCCAGTATCTCAATACCCCATGCGAGGGAGTAACAACCCCTAAAGAGGGGGGGAGGGGGGACTATTGCGGTACTAGGTGTAATCAAAAGTACAATGAAAAGGGATAGAGAAAAAAAGCAATGATATAATATAAAAATTCCATTTTAATAGAAAACATAGTTAAAAGATTGTAACAGTGTCACATACAGTTGTAATTTAAAAACGGAAGCAGTCAATACAACCAATTGGATTACAACCCATAGTGATAGTAGACACAAATAGAGCTTGAATTCTCGACCGGTTTCGCGGTTTTACCGCTTCCTCAGGAGAGCAATATCTGTGGTGCAACATACAATAATTATAGTGAGTACAACACACAAAAGTTACATAGTAACATTATCAATGCAGCAAACATTTAAACAAAACATTGCACAATTATATACAATTTGGGTAGGAGAAGGATGAGCTCACCCGTTCTATAGTTCCCTGTGGGTATACACGGCCCCAAGCGATTCCCCCTGCGGCGAACACAGGGGATAACTAAACAGCCTCTGAATAAATAAATTTAAGATGATAAAGTAAGATAGGTCAATGGACTGGGGAATCAATCAAAAAGAGGGTTAGGTGGGGGGGGTGCCATTAGTGTGCCTCTAAAATTAAAACAGTGTGCAAGAAAAAAGAACCAAGAGGGGTGTAAGAATGGAGATAGATAGGCAGTGAGGAAGGGGAAGAAGGGGGGGGGGGGGGAGGGGAAAAAAAGGGGGGGAGAGAGAGGGGAGGGGGGGGGGGAAAGAAGGGGGGGGGAGAGGGATGGAAAAGAGGGGGGGGGGAAAGGGGGGGGGGGAAGGGAGGGGAGGGAACGGAAAGGAGAAGGAACAGTGAGATCAGTGAAGGGAAAATCCCTGCAAATTAGTGTGCAGGAAAGAAACAGATTGAAAGAGATTGCACACAAAAATATGAAACTGGCACTCACCCCTAGAGTACTGATATAGTACAAACGCATAGGCTGGAATAAATGAGGACCAAGTACAAAAAATCGTGTGGTAAATGGATTGAGGCCGCCAGCTGCTGTTAGGTTGGTAATAAAAGTCCCCCCGGATCGGCTGGAGATATTGATATGTACTGGGAGAGGTTACAATAACAGCTGTAACAAGCATGGTAATAAGGTTACAAACGGGGTATACAGGGATATACGGTTCAGCAAAGAGTGCCAACAGGAAGGGAAATCTGCCTGAAAGCAAGGGAGATGGGGGGCGGCAGCACTTACCCACAACAGTGGTCCTCAATAAGCCAGCGTCCAGGGGCTGTAGGCTCAAATAGCGGCCATGAATGGCCGCTATAAGAACACCCCAACCCGGAAGTCAGAGACGGCACCGGGTCTGCTCACCCGCACTGCGCAGGTGCAGTATACCATGCTACTGCGCAAGCGCGCGCTCCAGTCAAAGGGAATCGAGTTCCCGGACATGGAGACGCAAGCAGCTCTAAGGCTGCCAGGGCGAGCATGTGTCCGCCACAAAGAGAAAACTCGAGGCGGAGCAAAGCCACAGGAACCTGACGGGGAAGGTCATCCTTGTACAGCAAAAAACATAATAGAGCATAATAAAAATAAATATAAGCATGACAAACAATCTATAATATTGTATCTAAGTAACAAGCAGTCAGTAGCAACAGCCTAGAGGAAATCGCCTAAAGTGGAAAGGTATCATGGAACGAGTTGAGACCCAGTAGTGCGGGGGGGGGGGGGGAAGGGGGGGGGAAGGGGGGAAGGGGGAGGGGAAAGGGGGGGGGAAGGGGGAAAAAAGGGAAAGGAAAGGGAAAGAAGAGGGGGGGGGAAAGGAAGAAGGATGAGGGGGGGAAGGGGAGAAAAGAGGGGGGGAAGGGAAAAAAAAAAAAAAAAAAAACAAACTGGGGGGGGAGAAAAAGAAGGGAAGGGGGAAAGGGGGGGGAAGGGAAAGGGGGGGGAAAGGGAAAAAAAGGGGGGGGGGGGTTTGGGGGGAGGGGGAGGGGGGAAGGGAAGGGGAAAAGGGGGGGGGTTTTGGGGGGAAGGAAAGGGGAAAAGGGGAGGAGGAAGGAAAGGGGGAGGGGAGGGGAAAGGGAGGGGGGGAAAAAAAGGGGGGGGGGAGAAAAGGGGGGGGAGGTGGAGACCAAGACCCCAAAGGGACCTCATAGGAAGGCCCTATAGGACACTGATTCATTTAGGCCAGGGGGAATAGTGGCGTTGAGTCGCTCAATCCACAGAGATTCTCTCTGGAGTATTAAGCGGTCCCAATCGCCACCCCTGGGATTGGGTTTGACAACCTCCAATACTAGGAATTTAACCACGGAGTTGTCGAATCTATGATGTAGGCCGATGTGTCGGCCGATAGTTGTTAGTTTGCCATTTTCTGAGTCGACAGAGGCAGCTAACTGCGACCGCTCTTTATCTCATCCTCCCTGCTTTTGTACTAAATATTTGATCAAGAATTGTAATTACATGCCCCTGTTGAACAGGGGCAGAAAAATTGGGCCTTTGGTGGTGGTGGTGGTGGTGCTGGTGACACAACACTGCAACCCCTCACAGACACTCTAGTTGGAACGCAGGAATGAGCCCTGCTGCAAAGTATTGCATCAAAAGTTGTAAGTACATGCCCCTGTTAAACAGGGGCAGAAAAATTGGGCCTTAGGCACTGGTGCTGGTGCCACAACACTGCAACCCCTCACAGACACTCTAGTTGGAACGCAGGAACGAGCCCTGCTGCAAAGTATTGCATCAAAAATTGTAATTACACGCCCCTGTTAAACAGGGGCTGAAAAATTGTGCCTTAGGCACTGGTGGTGGCACCCAGAACCAAAAATGTTCTTACAAGCTATCAGCGTGATGATTGAGGAGGAAGAGGATAATTACTCAGGGATAGTCACTCAGCATCAGCATAGGCAGTCTTTGAAGGGATCTGAGATTTCAAAAAAAATTATTCGGTTACATCAGCATCAGGTGCTTGGTAGCTGGTGGTGATCCAAGACTGATTCATTTTTATGAAGGTCAGACGATCGACCGAGTCGGTGGACAGACGCACCCTGTGATCGGTTACCATGCCTCCAGCAACACTGAATGTGCGTTCCGAAAGAACGCTGGATGCAGGACAGGCCAGTAGCTCAACTGCATACTGTGCAAGCTCTGGCCAGTGATCCATCCTCAAGACCCAGTAACCCAGAGGATTTTCGGTGGGAAAGGTGTCCAAGTCTGATCTTGCCCCTAGGTATTCCTGCACCATGTAAAACAGACGCTGGCGATGGTTGCTGGAACCGATCATACCTTGGGGCTGCGGACCAAAAAATTGTCTGAACCCATCGGTCAGACGGCCACCTTCTCCACCGCTCCTTCTTTGACTGACCAAAGCCTCAGCAACACGTTGTCCAGAAACAGGAGTTTGTAACCTCCCAGTCTCTGGGAACGCGTTGCACAGACCTTTCTGCAAGGCCTCCCGAAGATGTTTCATCCTCTGCTCCCTCTGCGATGGCAAGATAAGGTCCGCAACCTTACCCTTGTAACGTGGATCAAGGAGGGTTGCCAGCCAGTATTGGTCCTTCTCCTTGATACCACGAATACGAGGATCCTTACGCAGGCTTTGCAGGATCAGGGAGGCCATGCAGCGTAGGTTTGCTGAGGCATTCGGTCCGGAGTCCTCTGGGTCACTAAGGACGACATGGTCCGCAGCCACCTCCTCCCAGCCACGTACAAGTCCATGTGTTTCTTGGGACTGATCTCTTAAAGACTGCTGCTGATGCTGAGTGCCAGGCTCCACCTCCATACTGACACAATCTTCCTCCTCCTCGTCCTCTTCCTGTGTGATCGGCGGGCACGCAGGAACACTGTCTGCATAAAGGGGGCCTTGAGAGCTAAGGAAGTCCTCCTCTTCCTGCCTCTGTTCTGCCTCAAGTGACCTGTCCATTATTCCATGCAGCGTGTGCTCCAACAGGTGGACAAGGGGGACAGTGTCACTGATGCATGCACTGTCACTGCTCACCATCCTTGTGGCCTCCTCAAATGGTGACAGGACAGTGCATGCATCCCTGATCATGGCCCACGGGCGTGGGGAAAAAAAACAAGCTCCCCTGACCCTGTCTTGGTGCCATAGTCGCACAGGTACTCATTGATGGCCCTCTGCTGCGTGTGCAGCCGCTGCAGCATGGCCAACGTTGAGTTCCACCTGGTGGGCATGTCACAGAGTAGGCGGTTCTTGGGCAGGTTAAACTCCTTTTGGAGGTCCGTCAGCCGAGCACTGGCATTATATGACCGGCGGAAATGCACACAGACTTTCCTGGCCTGTCTCAGGACATCCTGTAAGCCCGGGTACCTGCCCAAGAAGCGCTGCACCACCAAGTTAAGGACGTGAGCCAAACAGGGCACATGGGTCATTTGTCCCTGTTGGAGGGCAGAGAGGAGGTTGGTGCCATTGTCGCAAACCACCATTCCTGCCTTAAGTTGGCGTGGCGTCAACCACCTCTGAACCTGCCCCTGCAGAGCTGACAGAACCTCTGCCCCAGTGTGGCTCCTGTCCCCCAAGCACACCAGCTCAAGCACTGCATGGCATCTTTTGGCCTGCGTACTTGCATAGCCCCTTGAACGGCTACGGAGCACCGCTGGTTCCGAGGACAAAGCACAGGAAGAGGCCATGGAGGAAGAAGAAGAGGAGGGGGTGGAGGTGAGAGATGTGTCACAATCATTAGCATTTTGGAGGCGTGGTGGCGGAACAACCTCCAACACTACTGCACCTTGTCCTGCATCCTTCCCAGCTGCCAGCAGAGTCACCCAATGCGCCGTGAAACTTAGGTAACGTCCCTGTCCATGCCTGCTGGACCATGAGTCAGCGGTAATATGCACCTTACCGCTGACCGCCCTGTCCAGCGAGGCATGGACATTGCCTTCCACATGCCGGTAGAGAGCCAGAATCGCCTTCCGTGAGAAAAAGTGGCGTTTGGGTACCTGCCACTGAGGAACCGCACATTCCACAAACTCACGGAAGGGGGCAGAGTCTACCAACTGAAAAGGCAGCAGTTGAAGTGCTAGCAATTTTGCCAAGCTAGCATTCAACCGCTGGGCATGTGGATGGCTGGGAGTGAACTTCTTTCGGCGGTGCAGCAGCTGGGGCAGGGAAATTTGCCTGGTACAATCTGACGTCGGTGTACCAAAAGCAGATTGCCCACAAGTACTTGGCTGTGACACACCTAATTCTACACCTTCATTCCTCTCAGTGCAGGTCTCAGAGAGGACTGAAGGTATAGTGGGGTTGGAAATCTCAGCTGATGAGGAGCAAGGAGAGGTCCTCTTTGTTCTTTGGTGTGGGTCTTTTAGATACGCTTGCCAACGAACTGCATGGCAGGTCAACATATGTCTGGTCAAGCATGTGGTACCCAAGCGGGAGATGTTTTGGCCACGCGAGATACGCTTGAGACATATGTTGCAAATAGCAGCGGTGCGATCTGATGCACTCGTCTCAAAAAAGGCCCACACCAAAGAACTTTTTGAATAACGCGCAGAGACTGCAGCACCCTGCACATGTGGAGCTTTGGGGTGTGATGCAGTCAATGTGCTGCCCTTATGATGTGCCACCTCCTCCTCCTCTCTTCTATCAGGCACCCACGTTGAGTCAGTGACCTCATCATCCCCTCCCTCCTCATCACTGGAGCAAACCTGGCAGTATGCTGCAGCAGAGGGAGCATGACTGCCAGATTGCTGTGCTTCTTGGGCACCCCCTCTGTCCGTGCTCATGTTACTGCCTTCATCGAGCTCAGTATCATCATCAGAGCCTTCCAAACGCTGGGCATCCTCCTGGAGCATGTACCCAACACTGTGGTCAAACAGTTCGAGGGACTCCTCAGGAGGACATGGTGGGGCTAGGGAAGGAGTCACTGATGACATTGAGCCGAGGGAAGAGGCCGCTGCTTTGCCAGACAAAGTACCCTGGGCATGGGTGAGAGAGGATGAGGAGGATGAGGACGGCTTGGTCATCCACTCGACCAAGTATTCCGCATGTTGTGGCTCAACACGGCCAGCTGCCGAAAAAAAGGCCAAGCGTGTCCCACGGCCACGTGCTGATGAGGATGCACCGTCTCCATGACCAGCACTAGACACAGAGCCTGCTTGCCCTCTCTTATTGGCTTGTGACTGTCTGCCTCTCCTTCTTGGCCTTCCAGACATACTAATGGCCTGTAGCTGCACTAAGCTGGGATATATATATATATATATATATATATATGTACTGATACTGCAGCTAGCAAAATCAACTGCCTGCCTGTAGTATGAGAACACCACCAACCTTCTACAGGTAGCTTTAGCTGAACACTGTGAGGTGGACGCACCCCACTAACTTGTAGGTTTAGCTGAACACTGTGAACAGGACGCACCCCACTAACTTGTAGGTTTAGTTGAACACTGTGAACAGGATGCACCCCACTAACTTGTAGGTTTAGCTGAACACTGTGAGCAGGACGCACCCCACTAACTTGTAGGTTTAGCTGAACACTGTGAGCAGGACGCACCCCACTAACTTGTAGTTTTAGCTGAACACTGTGAGCAGGACGCACCCCACTAACTTGTAGGTTTAGCTGAACACTCTGAGCAGGACGCACTGCACTAACTGTAAATAGTCTAGCTGCCTGACTGTAGTACTAATAGGATCAAAAGAACACCAGTAATTTTCTTCAGGTAGCTGTATATACTATAACAAGACAAGCCTGCCTGTCAGTAAGAAGATAACAGGAACGGATCTAGCTGAACACTGTGAGCAGGATGCACTGCACTAACTTGTAGGTTTAGCTGAACACTGTGAGGTGGACGCACCCCACTAACTTGTAGGTTTAGCTGAACACGCTGAGCAGGACGCACTGCACTAACTGTAAATAGTCTAGCTGCCTGACTGTGGTACTAATAGGATCAAAAAAACACCAGTAATTTTCTTCAGGTAGCTGTATATACAGTACTGTAACAAGACAAGCCTGCCTGTCAGTAAGAAGATAACAGGAACGGATCTAGCTGAACACTGTGAGCAGGACACACCCCACTAACTTGTAGGTTTAGCTGAACACTGTAAGCAGGACGCACCCCACTAACTTTTAGGTTTAGCTGAACACTGTGAGGTGGACGCACCACACTAACTTGTAGGTTTAGCTGAACACTGTGAGCAGGACGCACCCCACTAACTTGTAGGTTTAGCTGAACACTGTGATCAGGACGCACCCCACTAACTTGTAGGTTTAGCTGAACACTGTGAGCAGGACGCTCCCCACTAACTTGTAGGTTTAGCTGAACACTGTGAGCAGGACGCACCGCACTAACTTGTAGGTTTAGCTGAACACTGTGAGCAGGACGCACCCCACTAACTTGTAGGTTTAGCTGAACACTGTGAGCAGGACGCACCCCACTAACTTGTAGTTTTAGCTGAACACTGTGAGCAGGACGCACTGCACTAACTGTAAATAGTCTAGCTGCCTGACTGTGGTACTAATAGGATCAAAAGAACACCAGTAATTTTCTTCAGGTAGCTGTAAATACTGTAACAAGACAAGCCTGCCTGTCAGACGGAAGATAACAAGAACGGATCTAGCTAAACTGAATACAGTGTATATATATATATATGCAACACCTGGGATGCATATATATACACAATACACTGTAAGTGCAGCTAACTGACTGATTGTTCTGCCTAATCTATCTAACTCAAATCAAATGTCACTGTCTGTCTCTCTCTCTCTCTCAATGAACGCCGGAACACACACTACACAGGGCCGCTGTGCAGGCGGCCTTATATAGTGTGGGACGTGTACTAAATCCCCTGAGCCATAATTGGCCAAAGCCTCCTTGGCTTTGGCCAATTACGGCTCTCTGTTCAGGCGGCGCTGTAATTGGCCAAGCATGCGGGTCATAGTGCATGCTTGGCCAATCGTCAGCCAGCAATGCACTGCGATGCCGCAGTGAATTATGGGCCGTGACGCGCCACACGAATTTGGCGCGAACGGCCCATATCGTTCGCAATTCGGCGAACGGGCGAACAGACGATGTTCGAGTCGAACATGGGTTCGACTCGAACACGAAGCTCATCCCTACTGACCGACTTTTTCCACTTTTTGTTGTACTAAATGTAGCGCTGGTAGATTTTCCAAACTACCGCTTATATGTAAATTTAGTGGGTCATCTGGGCTGTGCATAGTTCAGATTTAATTTACTGTTAGATTGGCCTCTGTTCCAGTTTGGCTGTGTTGCGTGCAGTTCCGCATTCTGCCTGTGGGTGTCGTTGTCACTCTGGGTTGGTGTTGGAAAGCAGCAAGCTGAAGTATATGAGTGCTCTTCTGTCCCGTAGACAACTCGGCGGAGGTGGTCCTCCGGGTTGCATTCTGGGAGAGAGTATTTCTGGGGCAGATGCCATGTTTCTGAGAGCTTTACCTCGTGGCCCAGAAGCCTGTCTGGGGCCTGCTATCGCTGGGATGGTCCTGTGCTGTCTGTCCTGTGGGAAGAAGCCGGACAATTGGGAAGATCCAGGGGAGGACCCATCTTGGAAGGGACCATGCAAGGCTGATCTTAAGAAGGGCCTGGTGACTAGATTGGAGGACGCATCTTAAACTAATCTACCGCACAAGTACTGACGGGTCGGCTTAAAGGTTCTGGTACTGTGTTTGCTGTTCATCGAAAACTACTACATCCTGTGGCAGAGGATCGTACAGTTTTGTTTCACTCAAATCTGTGGCAGAGACTTTTTGTTCGCGCTACGTACCGGCTGCTAGGTTAGTGAGAGAGACCTATCCGGGCGTGCAAAGATTTAATCCTGAACGGAGAATATATTCACCCCTGAGACTTCAATTCATTAGTGCTACACCAAGAAAAGGTATTTGAACTTCCCTGCAACTCTTCTTCTACCTCTTTCCTGCTACTTCTTCCAGTTATCACCAGTTAAAGTATTGGATAAGTACTCAAGTGACTGGTGCCTACATTGTCTGATAATAATGTTAACGTGGACTCTAAGTTCCGTGTTGGTGAAATTACAGGTAAAAAGGTGACGGTAACAGCCTGCTTTAAATCAGCAGCTCCACCGTGAGTTAGTGCTACATGTGGGGGCTCGTCCGGGATTGTTTACCGTTGCCCTAAGCAGCCCTGAGGAGTATTTCACTGGGAGTCTATGTTAAAAGAGGTTTCTGGACTACACTGTTGGAGATATTGAAGGGCTGGGCATGCTTTGCCACAAGTGTGAAGGACTGGCTATACATCTCCGTCCATTTGTTCGCTGTTTGCAGTGCGGAGAATACTTATTCACAGTGGAGCAACCTACAATGTCGCCCCGTGCTTATCGTGTGGACTGGGCTACAGGTACCACCACGGTGGAAACTACTGCCATTGCTGCTGGAGAGCAACAGGCCGTGACCTCGTCTGCTACTGTGTGTGTTCCCGAGGGAGATTTTGTTGTTGCCGCTTCATCAGCAGACATCACCTCTATTTCTACTTCTACTACACCTATCCCTGCTGCACCTGTCCAGAAGAAGGTGGGATATGTGAAGGCTTCCCGCGGCCGTGGTCGAGGTCTGCCCCAGAGACTACCTGAACCGGAGCCGGAGGAATATATGGATCCGGATAAGTCCACGTCAGGAACGGGTGAGAGATCAAAGGGGAACATATCTGGGACTCTTTGTAAATATTTGCCAGCGCAAGAGTTGAGAGACTCGGAGATAGATTCTATGTCAAATCAAATTTGAGACAATGTCACAGGAATTATTGTGGGCTCAGGGGGAAGATATTGCTTCTGCCCTTACTTTCTCAGTATGGATAGCCATGGATTCTGGGAAGACATCACCTTGTTTGGAGCCGCACAGTACTACCAAAGAGACATTGTCTAAAGTTGCTAGTTTGCTTGAGTTTGAGCCGACACCTATCGGATCTATGGTGTGCAAATCACCAAATTCTTGTGTGCCTCCTGGTTTGGGGAAAAACAGAGCTTTGCCTAGACTTGCCCGTTTACAGAGAGTGCTCACCAAACGTGTTGCCACAGAATATGGTCTGGAATTTCCCTATGTGACCTATGAAATTATGCAGGAAATTGAGGCCAACCGGGAACAGTGGTACCGTGAAGCTGTTTGGGACTATTTGTCTGTACCAAAACCTTTACGGAAAGCTGGGTATTCTGCTGCTATGGATGAACATTTCAATGGATGTTTGCTACATTGGAACTATGGTCGGCACATCTATGCTGACAAGGTGGTCATTTGCAGACCCGGAAAAGATGACATTGTCTATTTTATCACCACCGTGGATAAACAAGGGAAGAAACTGACATTACCAGATCCTTGGTTTTATTGGTGATTATGCAAAGAAACTGTTGTCTTCTGTTCTTCTAAGAGAAAAGAGAACTTTGGGGTATATAGCCAGATAGTGTTAGTGTTTAGAGATCTCCATGGTCAAGAGATTTTATTCACCTCAGCGCTTATATATCCAAAGACTTTTTGCTAGCCGGATTTCTTTTACTGGAAAAAATATAATTTGCCCAAAGATAGGGATGGACTTTTCAAGTTATTTTAGTTCATTTTCATTAGAAGAAAATATGTGGGAAGAAAGTGTCATTCTCTGGGGAATGAGGCTTTGCTCCTGAATAGTTTAAGTGATGCTACTGTACATATTTGTGTGTGTTTAACTTTGTTTCTTTCAGGAACAACTAGATCTCCTATTAAGCTGCTAGGCTTTTCAGCTAGGTAGATAGTGGGGTTTTGTGACGTGACTAATGTGATTTCTTTTGCTGATACGAACATGTTATTGTACAAATGTTGAAACTATAACATTTCTATACTGTCTCTTTTCCTTACTCATCCAAGTTTTAAGTTCAAATACCTACTCTCAGGCTTTAGAGTCATATTTTGCCAGACATTGAGGACAACGTCTATTGTAGTGGGGGGAGTATGTAGCGCTGGTAGATTTTCCAATCTACTGCTTATATGTAAATTTAGTGGGTCATCTGGGCTGTGCATAGTTCAGATTTAATTTACTGTTAGATTGGCCTCTGTTCCAGTTTGGCTGTGTTGCATGCAGTTCCGCATTCTGCCTGTGGGTGTCATTGTCACTCTGGGTCGGTGTTGGAAAGTAGCAAGCTGAAGTATATGAGTGCTCTTCTGTCCCGTAGACAACTCGGCGGAGGTGGTCCTCCGGGTTGCATTCTGGGAGAGAGTATTTATGGGGCAGGCGCCATGTTTCTGAGAGCTTTACCTCATGGCCATCCTTGCCTAAAGGTATGTGTTAGTGAGTTCTACCTCACGGCCCTCCGGCCTGGAGGGTTGCGTTGCGGCAGCCGTGCGGGCTAGCCCAGAAGCCTGTCTGGGGCCTGCTATCGCTGGGATGGTCCTGTGCTGTCTGTCCTGCAGGAAGAAGCCGGACAGTTGGGAAGATCCAGGGGAGGACTCATCTTGGAATGGACCATGCAAGGCTGGTCTTAAGAAGGGCCTGGTGACTCGATTGGAGGATGCATCTTAAACGAATCTACTGCACAAGTACTGTTGGGTCGCTTAAAGGTTCTGGTACTGTGTTTGCTGTTCATCGAAAACTACTACATCCTGTGGCAGAGGATCGTACAGTTTTGTTTCACGCAAGTCTGTGGCAGACACTATACTTTAATAACTATACTTTAATTCACAGTAATGTAGCACAACAGGGCACTGTGTATAGAACTGTATAGTATTGTATAGCACTGTATATCACATATGTCTAACAAATGGCCACATTAACAATTTATTCAAAATGCTATTCATTTTTTTTTTTCTTTTAATAGTGTTTACTAGCCAAGTATCTAGGAGAAGTTTAAAAGCTACATCACTAATCACAAATGACTAAACAAAGTCATATTAGCTTAAAAAATACTTTAAAAAGTAATATGTTTCTTGAGTTAATAAGTCACATAAACTATATTGTCAAAATAATTAGGCAGGCAAAATCAGGCAAAAATTTGGGCCTGTTTCGTCCCTGAAATGGAGAACAGGAACACACCGAACCCCTGATGTCAGCCGCATCCATCTGCAGTGTGAACCCAGCCTCAAAGGCGCTATATAAAATAAAGATTATTATTATTATTATTATTTACTATTTTTAATTATCTAGTTCATCCTCCCCAGCCCCACTGTCCCTGGCCCACACTTTTAATTTATTGGATCACAGTTCTTGCAGTTATGAAGCATTACCTAGGAAAGTCTGCATACAAAGTCATTTAGAACTTATTCAAAGCATGAGAATAGATTAAATTACTTTTAACAAGCTGTTTTATAGGTGATCCAAACCATCTACCATAAAGAAGATTAATGATAACAATATACCACAAGTCATAATTTTTGTTCTGTGTATCCAAGCCACAAATTAAATATAATATGTAGTATATCCAGTTTCACCAAATTATTGCCATTTTAACAAGAACAGAATTAATGTTGCATAACACATGAATGTTAAGTTGTAAATTCCACCACCGTGTAAAAGAGCCACAGCACCACCACAATTTATGTTACTATAAGTAGTGATTCGTAAATCCGCTTCGGTTCAGTAACGAATCCCCAATAAAAATGAGGGGGGGGGGACTTAATAATAAATTTTGTCAATTTTTAAGGCAAGCTATTGTCAAAAAAAGTTGAGCACTGCTATTGGGGGCATTTAACAAAGCAAAATATTTTTTTCAAAAATATTGTACAGTATTGTACATTAGAGAAAAATATATTGGAAACAACTGGGACTTTAAAGGTGCTGAACCACCCCTCAGTATAATACTTGATGCAAATTTATTGAGTTAAAAAATAAATCTTTATTGTACAATTTAGTTAAAACGACAGGGTTTTAAACATTCCACTTTACAGTAATAAAAGAACATAGTGTAAAGCATATTGCCAGAAACCCACAGCACCCCAGAAACAGACACCCCTCCTCATGTAAGTAAACATAATATTAATAGAACAACTTCATATATATATATTCTATCACATAGGGAGGGAGTAGCTCATCCCAAGGCAAGCTATTGTCAAAAAAAAGCCGGGCAAGGCTATTGGGAACATTTAACAAAGCAAACATTTTTTTTTTCAAAAATATTGTACAGTATTGTACAATAGAGATGACAATTTTAATGTGACTTTGAGGGCAACGTGGAAAAAAACAAACAATCCTTTAAAGGAGAAGTACAGCTAAAGCTCTTTTGGCTGTACTTCTCCTGTGTATCACAGGAGTGCAGTTCGTTCTGCACTCCTGAAGCCCACTGTCGGCTGATTTCACAGAGCTGGTCCAGGCTCCGGCAAGATATTGACAATAAAGTTGAGATCCCCACATGCCTGGACTGGCACCCAACTCAGCCTCTCAGCGAGCCAATGAGAGTCTGAGCTCGCCGCTCCTGCCCCCTCCACAGCCCAGCACTTCAGTGAGTGAGTGTGGGGGGGGGGCAGAGCAGAGAGTGCTGACTGACAGTCACAGTGACAGTGTCAGACATCCCAACCTGCAAAAACTCATTTCAGGGAGGTGGCAAACTCATTTCAGGTAGGTGGGCGTGGCTTAAGCTGTGCCACATATTGGGCGTGGCTTAAATGGTGGGGGTTTAATAGAGTCTGGGACGACTTACATAGTGCAGAATGTAGTAATGTTAAATATGGAATATACCGTGCGGCGTGTATGGGAGTGGGTAGTATGTGCATGCGAGGAGTGTGGAGTGTACAGCGGTGAGTAGTATGTGCAGGATGGTGTCAGTTGGGCAGTGGATGGTGTCAGTAGTTCTTTATTTTTATTATTTTTTTTTTACAATTGTATTTTTTTAATCATTTTTACTTTTTTTATTTTTTTGTTCTTCACAATGATTAGGGGTGGGGGGTAGTAGACAGTGTCAGTAGAGCAGTGTGTCAGTAGTTTTTTGTTTTTATTATTTTCTCTATTTTTTACAATTTTGTTGTTTATTATTTTATTTAAATCATTTTTTAAAATATTTTTTTCACAGTACTTCTGGGGAAGGGGTGGAGAGTATGTGGCGCTGATGGTGTCAGTAGAGCAGTGGATGGTGTCAGTAGTTTTTATTTTTACATATTATTTTTTTACAATTTAATATATAGTTACATAGTTACATAGTTGCATAGTAGGTGAGGTTGAAAAAAGACACACGTCCATTAAGTCCAACCCATGTGTGTGATTATATGCCAGTATTACATTGTATATCCCTGTATGTTGCGGTCGTTCAGGTGCTTATCTAATGGTTTCTTGAAACTATCGATGCTCCCCACTGAGACCACCACGTGTGGAAAGGAATTCCACATCCTTGCCGCTCTTACAGTAAAGAACCCTCTACGTAGTTTAAGGTTAAACCTCTTTTCTTCTAATTTTAATGAGTGGTATATATTTTTTTTAATTCACAATGCTTTTTTGGGGGGAGGGGGTTGGGGCAGTGGACAGTGTTGGTAGGGCAGGGGGGTGGTGTCAGTGGTTTTTTATTTTATATTTTTTTTATAATTTAATTCTTTATAACTTTTGTTTACTTCATTTTTTTTAAATATTTTTTGCATTTTTTTTAATCACCCCTGTTGGGGGGGGGGTTGGTGAGATATCAGGGGTCTAATCAGACCTCTGACATCTCCTATTTGAGACAGGAAAAGGGACTGAGGACATTGAATGGACAGAAGACAGAGGCTCCTGTCCATTCATAAACTGAGCAGAGTAAACACACAGATTACTCTGCTCAGTTTTCACAGGACACAGGAGCAATCTTGCTCACTGTGTCCAATTCAGAAAAGGCAGTGACCGGTAAATGACCATCCCTTCCTCTGCTCGCCATCCTGACAGATCCCCGCAGCTGGCGGGAGAGGAGGGAAGCCGGCTGCGGGGGATGAGGGAGGGCGGAGGAGAAGGACAGGGAGCCGGAGAAGAAGCGCGGGGGGGTGAAGGACACGGAGGGGGGGCTGTAGAACAACGGGGGAGAAGGACACGGAGGGGGGCTCAAGGAGGAGGATACAGGGAACAGCCGGGGATGATCGGTGCAGCAGGAGGGATATCTGTGATCACCGATCTCCCTGTTTAGCTTTTTAGCCGACAGCCACGGGAGGGAGAGAAGGAGAAGCGGATGTCAGCTATACAGGTAGATCGGTGTTCACAGTTGTCCTTCCTGCTGCACCGATCATCCCCGGCTGTGAACCAGGGGACAATCCAGGATCAGCCCCTCAGCCGGGATATTGGGCAGCACTTATGATGTTTGCAGTGTTAAAGCCGGAGGGGGACAGATGATTAGGTAAGTATGATTCTGCAAAAATATCCAAAACCATACTTTTTTAAATGTCGTGCTTGGGAAATTACTTTAAACTGTATGTGTCATTAGGGAACAGTACAGTTTTCATGTTCAGCATTAGCAACACCATATTTTGGATATATAATGTATTTTTTGTGTCATTATTTAGCTTGACTTCAATACAGCAGCAGAACAATTTTATTCATTACTTGAAAAAATGCTTTTTTAGGTAGTTTTGGCTGCTACACCTAATTTTTATTTTTATCAAGCTGTAATAGGCCTGATTGATTGATTGATTGATTACTGGAAGTAGCAATAACAACAGATCTAAAAGCTACAGGAAAGTCAACTCATAAAGGATAAAGCTAAAGCCCTCAGCTTTATACAATCTGGGCAGTGGCGCACAGTAAAGCATCCGCATTGTGTAAAAAGGCTGTTTGATCCTGTCTTCTCTGTTCCTCCCCTTCTTCCACTGACTCCTAATAACTTCCTGATAACAAAGAGTCTATAGAGTCAGACTTCACATGCTCAGCTTGGTGTGTATTGCTAGAGAGGTTTTTCTTGGGAGGGTGCATGTGATCAGCACAGGGCCAATTAGCACTGTCCAGACAGAGTGTCATGGGTCTTGCAGTCTCATAGGACAGACAGTCAGTTTAGTCATAGGACTAAACTGATTGCATTTTAAATGTTCTGTGTAGGGAAGGGCTAACGGTTCAGCTCGAGCATAAATTCAGGCTGAACTTTCTTTGTTCGGTGAACAGCCAAAGAAACGGGTTGTTCGACCATTTGTTCGGCCCGCCGATCCGACTACAATGCATTGCGGCGCTGAACAGTGAATTGCAAGCCCTGATTGGCTAAATCAGTGAAATATTTAGCCAATCAGGGCACAGAGCACTGTCAGAGTCATGTATGGACGCTGTCATCATGACTTTTCCAATCATGGCTCATTCCCGCCCCACAGTATAAAAGTATTCTTTCAATGGAAGCCATTTTCAGTGTGATTTTGGCGTGGAGAGAGATAGAACAGGGCTCTGTTCAGTGCTTTTAGTTAGTTAGTGTGCTATACTGTGCTATTTTGCTTCAATTGTCAGTGTAGAATATTAGTTTAGTGTCAGTCTAGGGATAATGTGAGTGTAGTGAGGAGGACCATCATTCAGCTTTGCATAGTGTGCAGCTAGAGTAGGAACAGCTCATATAGTTTCACTGTAGTGTAGTGGGACCATGTCATTCATACATACATTAGTGTGGAGTAGGGACAGCTCGTATAGTTTCGGTGTAGTGTAGTGAGACCGTGTCAGTAATCTTGACATTAAAGTGCACCAAACACCTCTTTACATTGATTAAAGTGCATCTATGTACAGATTTCAACTTCTTCTTTACATTTGCTTATAAGCACCGCCCCCTCCCTCCCAATAATGTCTGAGAGGACAACAAAGGGAGGCAGACTAGCCCTTGGCACTGTAAGGGACCAGCAACAAATGTGTCCACAGGCAAAGGTGGACGTGGTGGTCGGTTCTCAGGCAGGGCATAATTTCCTCTGTTTAGTGAGTTTGCCCGTGCTTATCCAGCCACAGCATGCAGAGGAGGTGGTGGACTGGCTTACTAAACCTTCCTCGTCCTCTGTCACGCAAGTAGAGACAAGTGTGCAGTCCCCTGCAGTTGCCAGAATGGATAAACCTGCCTCCTTGTCCACATCTATTCCTGACATAGCCCCAACATCAGCCATTGAGAAGTCAGCTGAGTTATTTGACCACAGCGTCAGCCACTTGCTTGCCGAGCCATTACTGGATTCAGATATTGGTTCTGAGGTTGAGGATGACAGGAACATGAGCCTAGAGAGAGGGAGGAACACTGGTAGACAAATTGGCATTCATGTTCCCCAAGCTGCAGCGTATTGCCAAGTTGTCTCCAGTGGTAATGATGAAGTTGAAGGAGATGGAGATGATGATAATGATGTCACTGATGCGACTTGGGTGCCAGATAGAACACAGGAGGAAGCTGAAGGTGAGGGAACATAACCCCAAGGAGGCCAACATCAAGAAAGAATAGAGAGCAGCCACCCTATTCCATCACATTCTGCAGCTGTTATCTCCCGGCCCACTCCCCAAAGCTCATCTGCCTGGGCCTTTTTTAGCACTTCTGCAGCAGATCGCACTGTTTCTATCTGCAAACTGTGTCTCAGGCACATCAAACATGGCAAAAACACCAACCATTTGGGTACCACATGCCTAACAAGGAATTTAACATCCAACCACTCAGCCCGTTGGCAAGAGCACATAAAAGCCACACAAAAGGGGCACAAATCTGTCCCTCCTCCTCCTCCTTACCCACTTCAGTCTGCCCCTGCAATAACGAGTCATTACCTTTCAGCAGCCTCCACTGACAGGGATGATGGTATTACACAGGGTGTCACAGGTCCAAGCAGCACATCTGCCAGCAGCACATCACCAGCTGTAGACTGTAGTGGGCAAATTTCTCTGCCCCATCTGCCGCAGCGGAAAAAAATACAGTCTCTGCCACCCACATGTCCAGCGTCTGAATGCAAGCTTGTCAAAGCTGTTGGCAATCCAACTTCTGCCTTTCTTTTTTTTTTTAATTCTTTATTTATATGTTAAGGGTGGCAGAGAATACATGTATTACATCACATTCCAACAAATACAAATACATTCTTTTTAAGCTTCAATGCATTTTATGTCAACTTAGTATTCCTCAGTCTTTACAAGAGTATACACATTTTATACCTTTACAATTTATCTAAATTGAGGAATAAGCACTAAAATGCTTATTCCCAAATCCTCATTTCCTACCTAAACCTCCCTTTAATTTCCTTTACAAAATACCCCAGACCCCATTCAGCAGCAAACTAACAAACAACCCCCCCCCCAAAAAAAAACCCCAGCGAGATTGAGGGGTTCCATGTGTTTATGGACTCCCCGGACAGGTGGACCTCACCAGGGCCGATCCTAGGGTCACCGGCGCCTGGGTGCAGAAATATTTCTGGCGCCCCCACATGGGCGTGGTCATCTTACCAACTCCTCCCCTTTACAAATGTTTCTATGGCAATGACTCAAAGACAGAGATTCTCTCCTAAGAACTCTTTGTTACCCTAGGATCCTCCCATGATCTTTTAACAATAAAAAAAAATACAAGAAGAGCGTACACTAATGAGACCTGGAGGGGAGTCTCTCTGATGCACACAAAGAGGGCTTCTGTTAGAGAGTCTGTTAGAAAGAACCCCCAGACATAGTACAGGAGATGATCAGAGACTGCAGACATAGTACAGGAGATGATCAGAGACTGCAGACATAGTACAGGAGATGATCAGAGACTGCAGACATAGTACAGGAGATGGTCAGAGACTGCAGACATAATAGAGGAGATGATCAGAGACTGCAGACATAGTACAGGAGATGATCAGAGACTGCAGACATAGTACAGGAGATGGTCAGAGACTGCAGACATAGTACAGGAGATGGTCAGAGACTGCAGACATAATACAGGAGATGATCAGAGACTGCAGACATAATACAAGAGATGGTCAGAGACTGCAGACATAATACAAGAGATGGTCAGAGACTGCAGACATAATACAGGAGATGATCAGACACTGCAGACATGATACAAGAGATGGTCAGAGACTGCAGACATGATACAGGAGATGATCAGAGACTGCAGACATGATACAGGAGATGATCAGAGACTGCAGACATAATACAGGAGATGATCAGAGACTGCAGACATAGTACAGGAGATGGTCAGAGACTGCAGACACAGTACAGGAGATGGTCAGAGACTGCAGACATAATACAGGAGATGATCAGAGACTGCAGACATAGTACAGGAGATGATCAGAGATTGCAGACATAATACAGGAGATGATCAGAGACTGCAGACACAGTACAGGAGATGATCAGAGACTGCAGACATAATACAGGAGATGATCAGAGACTGCAGACATAATACAGGAGATGATCAGAGACTGCAGACATAGTACAGGAGATGATCAGAGACTGCAGACATAGTACAGGAGATGATCAGAGACTGCAGACATAGTACAGGAGATGATCAGAGACTGCAGACATAGTACAGGAGATGGTCAGAGACTGCAGACATAATACAGGAGATGATCAGAGACTGCAGACATAGTACAGGAGACGATCAGAGACTGCAGACATAATACAGGAGATGATCAGAGACTGCAGACATAGTACAGGAGATGGTCAGAGACTGCAGACATAATACAGGAGATGATCAGAGACTGCAGACATAGTACATATTGGCCAATCGGCCCTCTCACCTGACCCAGCGATACAGCAACGGTTCCTCTGATCAGGAGTCAGCTCACTCTGAATTGCCCATGGTGACTCCGCTGTATTCCTGCAATGACTCCATTCCTTTCAATGCCAGCGATGGCGCTAGGCTGTGTGGCTTTCCCTCTGGTGGCGCAGGGCAGCGGGGTTCTCTCTCTGATGGTGTTCTCTCAGCACTGTCCTCTCCCTCTGGAGTCCTGGGTGTACTTCCCTGAAAACTTTCCCAGGCTCCTGTCTCTCTCTCTCTCTTTCCCATTCAGCTGAGCATGCTGTGTGGGCTGCAGTTTCCGTGTTACAGTGGGGCTGCCAGTTCTCGGGACTATATGTCCCACAATCCTCTTCTCTGCTCCTTTTTTCTTTTCCATTAGTACAGACCCCCCAGGACAGACCCCCCTCCATTAGTACAGACCTCCCAGGACAGACCCCCCCTCCATTAGTACAGACCCCCCCATTAGTACAGACCCCCCTCCATTAGTAGAGACCCCCATATTAGTACAGACCCCACCATTAGTACAGATCCCCCCTCCAATAGTACAGACCCCATTAGTACAGACCCCACCTCCATTAGTACAGACCCCCTCATTAGTACAGACCCCCCCATTAGTACAGACCCCCCAGGACAGACCCCCCTCCATTAGTAGAGACCCCCATATTAGTAAAGATCCCCCTCCATTAGTACAGACCCCATTAGTACAGACCCCCCCTCCATTAGTACAGACCCCATTAGTACCTACCCCCCCTCCATTAGTACAGACCCCCCCTCCATTAGTACAGACCCCCCCTCCATTAGTACAGACCCCATTAGTACAGACCCCCTCTCCATTAGTACAGACCCCCCCTCCATTAGTACAGACCCCATTAGTACAGACCCCCCAGGACAGACCCCCCTCCATTAGTACAGACCCCCCAGGACAGACCCCCCCTCCATTAGTACAGACCCCCCCATTAGTACAGACCCCCCTCCATTAGTAGAGACCCCCATATTAGTACAGACCCCACCATTAGTACAGACCCCCCTCCATTAGTACAGTCCCCACCTCCATTAGTACAGACCCCCTCATTAGTACAGACCCCCCCATTAGTACAGACCCCCCAGGACAGACCCCCCTCCATTAGTAGAGACCCCCATATTAGTAAAGACCCCCCCTCCATTAGTACAGACCCCATTAATACAGACCCTCCCTCCATTAGTACAGACCCCATTAGTACATACCCCCCTCCATTAGTACAGACCCCCCTCCATTAGTACAGACCCCCCTCCATTAGTACAGACCCCCCCTCCATTAGTACAGACCCCATTAGTACAGACCCCCTCTCCATTAGTACAGACCCCCCTTCATTAGTACAGACCCCCCTCCATTAGTACAGACCCCCAGGACAGACCCCCCTCCATTAGTACAGACCCCCCAGGACAGACCCCCCGCCATTAGTACAGACCCCCCAGGACAGACCCCCTCTCCATTTGTACAGACCCCCAGGACAGACCCCCCTCCATTAGTAGAGACCCCCATATTAGTACAGACCACACCATTAGTACAGACCCCCCCCTCCATTAGTACAGACCCCATTAGTACAGACCCCATTAGTACAGACCCCCTCTCCATTAGTACAGACCCCATTAGTACAGACCCCCTCTCCATTAGTACAGACCCCCCCATTATTAGTACAGCCCCCTCCATTAGTACAGCCCCCCTCCATTAGTACAGCCCCCCCCTCCATTAGTACAGCCCCCCTTCATTAGTACAGCCCCCCTCCATTAGTACAGCCCCCCTCCATTAGTACAGCCCCCCCTCCATTAGTACATCCCCCCTCCATTAGTACAGCCCCCCCTCCATTAGTACAGCGTCCCCTCCATTAGTACAGCCCCCCCTCCATTAGGGTACATATATACACCCGGGCGGCAGCTGAAGAGGAGAGAACAGTGTGCAGCCAGCCGCGCCGCCCGGGTGAAGAGCAGAGGAGTTTAAAGTAGGCAGGAGTGGGAGACACAGAGCAGAATGTGTCGGGCACATACCGCTCCTCCGCTCCCCCCCCCGCGTGACATCACTGTACGGCTGGTCTCTCTCCACGCAGAGACCAGACGCTCAGGAGGGAGGGGCATGAGCACACAGCGGCGGCGGCGCCTTTCTTCTTTTAACACCGGCGGAGAGCGCTGCCGCCGGACGCAATCAAGAGGAGGAGGAGGAGGGAAGGGAGCACTCGGGCACTTCAGCGCCCCCACCTCTCTGGCGCCTGGGTGCACTGCACCCCGTGCACCCCGTCTAGGACCGGCCCTGGACCTCACTCCCCCGTGTTATCTTCCATCATTCTCTTCCCTTCCTCTGAGTAAACAAATAGGTCCCATGCTGACTATGTTTGGGCGTACTGCTCTTTTCTGTTTTGAGCTGAATGGGCCAAATCTTCCATAGCTCAACAACAACAATGGCAGGTTCCCAGTCGCTACTACTTTTCACGTAAGGCCGTTCCATCTCTCTATCATCACATGGAAGGGAATGTTCTGGCATCACTGGGCAAGTCAGTCAACCGTAAAATCCACCTTACTGCTGACACGTGGTCCAGCAAGCATGGGCAGGGACGATATATTTTGTTCACAGCACACTGGGTAACGCTGCTTGCAACTCGAAAGGATGCAGGACAGGGCTTGTTGTGCCCAAACGTCTCCATACAGCTGGTGGTGATGATGCCAGACCTTGCAGAATTGTCCTATGAACATCAGGTACCCCCTAAGTGTTCAAAGGGCTATTCCCAGATACAGGCTAAAAGGTGCCATGCAGTGCTTCAGCTGGTGTGTTTAGGGGACAGAAACCACACCGGAGCAGAGATTCTTGCATCTCTGCAGGGACAGGCCAGAGGTGGTTCACACCACACCAGCTGGAGCCAGGAATGGTGGTGTTCGATAATGGCTCAAACCTCCTGTCCGCCCTTAAACAGGGAAAGTTGACACATGTGCTATGCCTGGCACATGTCCTGAATTTGGTGGTGCAGCGTTTCCTAAGTACATACCCAGGTTTGCAAGATGTACTAAAACAGGCCAGAAGAGTCTGTAGCCATTTCGGGCGGTCATACACAGCCAGTGCTTGGTTGGCTGAAATTCAGCGGGAATTCCACCTGCCCCTAAACCACCTGATTTGTGATATGCCCACCAGGTGGAACTCAACTTTGGAAATGCTGCAGCAGCTATACATGCAGCAGAGGGCCGTCAACGAGTATCTGTGCCAGTACGGCACAATGACAGGCTCAGGCTGCCTCAGCTTTTTTTCCTCATGCCAATGGCTGATCATTAAGGATGCATGCACTGTATTGTTACCATTTGAGGAGGCCACAAGGATGGTGAGCAGTGACAGTGCATGCATCAGTGACACAATCCCTGTTGTGTTCCTGCTGGAGAAGATTTTGCATGGCATTATGGACAGGGCACTGGAGGCAGAGCAGCAGGAGGAAGAGGAGGACTTCCTTTCCCCTCAAGGCCCACTTTATCCAGACACCTTCATTCCTATGTCACAGAACACACAAGAGGAGAGAGGGGAGGATGATGAGGAGGAGGATTCTGGCACTTTCATAGGCTTCAAAGAAGAGGAAGACATGCATCAATCTGTAAGCGATGGCTTTCCAACAACAGGACCCTTGGGAGTAGTACGTGGCTGGGAGGAGGAAGTTCCAGGTGCTGTCATTCTGAGTGACCCCGAGGAGACTGCCTCTCAAGCCTCGGCAAATTTGAGGTGCATGGGCAACCTCATGCTTCAAAGCCTGCAAAAGGACCCAAGAATACATGGCATAAAGGAGAAGGATGATTTTTGTTTGGCAACCCTCCTTGACCAACGTTATAAGGGGAAGGTCTCAGAACTCATCCTGTCCCCACAGAGAGTGCAGAAGATAAAATCTCTTGAGGACACGTTAAAGAGGATTTTATTGAACGTTTTTCCTGACTCCAGTAGGTTACATTGTTCTGGAAAATGTCGTTTTGAGTCTTCTGTTGGTCAAGAGAGAAGCGTTGGAGAAGGCGTCCGCCTAAGTGAAGCATTTCGGAATTTTTTTTAGTCCTCGTCGCCTAGGGCTGTCGGCTTCCACATCCCATCGGCAGCGTCTTCATCATATGGTGGACGATTACCTCGGGGCCAAAACAGAGATGGAGAGCTTTCCAGCTGACGATCCACTGACTTACTGGGTCATGAGAATAGACAACTAGCCAGAATTTTCCCAGTATGCTACTGAGTTGTTGGGCTGCCCTGCATCCAGCGTGCTTTCAGTACGGCATTCAGTGCTGCAGGAGGTTTCATTACTGATCATAGAACGTGTCTGTCCACAGACTCCGCGGACCGTTTGACTTTTATAAAAATGAATTAGTCTTGGATTACCAGCTATGAAGCCCCTGATGCCAATATCACTGATTAAGTCTTTTTGGGATGTGGAATATCTGCAGGACTTCGAGGCTGCCTAGCTTTGAGGGTGTTCAATCATTTCATCTGGAAGAATGTTTTTGGTATAGGTTTCATGGGCACAATTAACACCCAAATACCAATTTTTCAGCACCTGTTTGACAGGTGCATATCATTGCAACTTTTTACAGCAAGGCCAATTCTTGCTTTCAACAAAAGTACCCACTATGGGGTTACAGTGGGAAGGCACCACCGACACCCAAAGATCAATTTTTTAGCACCTGTTACTTCTATCCAAAGTCAAAGTGACACCAGAATGTATCCAAAAAATCTCTAATCTTGTTCCCAGTGCACTACATTGTGGCCTCATCATACACACTGGCTCCCCAGCTGTTGCTGAGCAAAATGAAGGCAGCTTGCAGGAAAAATGTCATTTTTTTTGGGCTTTATAAATGCAGTTATTGCTGCAGCAGATTCTAGACATGGTACAGATCTGCCACTTTACAGGTAGACTAAGGGGACCCCTAGGCACTATTTGGAAGGAATTTTTCATTTTTATGCTTTCACTTTAAAAATCAAAAAAACTGCTTATTTAAAAATGAAGTTTTTCACAAACTTTTTTTTTATTGATACATGTCCCCCAGGGCAGGACCCCTATAACCATTGTATGCCCAATTACTTGCATATAAGCCTTCAAAATGGGCACTTTTGACGTTCGGGTCCCATTGACTTTAATGGGGTTCATTATTCGGGTCTGAACTTTTGTGGTGGTCGAAAGTTCTTGTGTGAGCCGAACAGGGGTCAATTCGGGCCCATCCCTAGTTCTGTGTACTGTGGGAGACCAGATATTGTGAATCTAGGTCCTTGGTTTAGTAACACTTTAAAGGACAATAGCCACAAATATTGTACAATGACTGGAAAGTATGAATGCAGCTTGGTTCTGCCAACAATATATGAGAGAGATGAGGCACGTTTTATCTTGAAACAAACATAAAAGCGGATTCCCCCATGCACGGAAATCACATGTGCCTCACCATGCCTTCCTCGGATTCCCATAGTAATATATGGGGATCAGACGAAGGCCTCCTTTCCCCTGTTGGGAAGTCCTTGACCCCAACTCGGGTATTCTTCTAATCTTCTTACATTTGTACTATACTCAAATGCTTTATAATTTTTATTGTTTCTTATTTCCTCTTTAAGTTATCCTACTATGGATCTGGATATCTATCTCTTTGTTTCAAATCCGCGCAGGTCAGGCCGAGTAGTCGCTGCACTCAGACAACTGGTAAGCGCATACTCTTGTTTCAATTACCATGGCTCCTTTAAATATTTTATCTCTGAATGTCCAGGGTCTTAATGTACCTCAGAAACGAGTAAAAGCCTTTCGGTCATTCCAGTCTATAAAAGCACACATTGTATGTCTACAAGAGACTCACTTTACCCCAACTTCAACCCCTAAATTTTTTAGTACTTCTTATCCCCAAGTTTACACCGCCTCGGCGCTCACTAAAAAACGTGGAACTCTCATTGCATTTCATCGCTCTACCCCATTTACCTTACATTCAGAAATTAAGGACCCTGAGGCTCGCTACCTAATTCTAATGGGATACATTATGGACACAGCTGTAACGGTGGTCTCATATTATGCACCAAATTATCGTCCTGTACCCTTTTTATCGCACCTATTTAATATCATTAACACCCACAAAATGGGATACATTTTTATATGTGGGGACTCCAACCAGGTCCTCCTTCCATTTCTTGACAAAACCCCTTATACCCCACCACGAACACAAGATACTAGGTCTTTATCTCAACTTCTTTCTAGGCACAATTTGATTGACTCTTGGAGAGAATCTAATCCAGCTAAAAGAAATTATACATATTTTTCTTGTACAAAAGGTTTTATTGAAAAAATATACATCAACAAATAAGTACAAAACGGTGATGGATACATCATGAGTTAACAGGTATAAGACTGCCGGTATCCGGCGAGTGAAACTATTATACAAAAATTTAAGCCTGGACTTGGGCAGTACTATGCCGAGGCCAGGCGACATACCATGACATATTCTCATCCCGCGTATTCTAGCGTAGTGGTATGGTATCAGCAGATATTAATATAATTGCAAACATACAGAAATAACTGAGATTTCTAAACGAGATGTTGTTGCAATACATAACGTTTCATGAAGAAATAAGTACAAAAATAAAATAAAAAATAGAAACATAAAAATAAAAACAAAAACAAAAAAAAAGAACCAGTACTAAAGTCAGATTAAATTGAATAACCTTAAAGAGGAAAAAATACCTCTGAATGTACTAATTTGTGTAATATATTAAATTTCCGGTCCTTATAGAATTAAGCCCAAGGGCCTGAAAAAGGAGAAGGAGAGAGAAATTGAAAGTGGGAAAGAAGGGGGGAAGAAAGGAGAGAAAGGGGGGGGGAACCTGGGGTGGGGGGAACGGAGGCTTGTTATAGAGAAAGAAGCGTTTGATCAAATCTTGATGGGCGATTGTAAGTCACCCAGGGTTGCCATATCCTGTGGAATTTATCGTGAGTGTCCATCAATATGGCCGTAAGTTTCTCATTTACCATGATATCATTCACAGTATTTTTAACTGCTTCAAAACTAAGGTTCTGGGTTTTCCAGGCCCTTGCTATGATGAGTTTAGTTGCAGTGAAAATCTGTGCTGCTAACTGACGTTCAGTACGAAGAAGTTCTGCAATTGGTTTCCATAAAAGGGCCTCAAAAGGGTCCCGCTTTATGTTGGTGTTAAAAAGATTACGTAATAGTGCATATACTCTAACCCATAGTCTGCAGACCCTGGGACAGGTCCACCAAATATGCGCCATCGTGCCCTCCTGTGAGCACCCGCGAAAACAAAGGGGGGAGTAAGATGGGATAAAACTTGCTAGTCTAGCCGGAGTATAATACCATCCATAGAAGACTTTATACGCGTTCTCTAAAAAGAGAACATTCTTGGAACATTTAGATAGCGCTATCGTCATGCTATGCCAGTCCTCCGGATCTAGTTGTTTCCCAAACTCAGCCTCCCACTGGAGATGATAGGGTCTCAATGGTATTGTCTTGAAATTATTTATAGCGGTGTATATTAGAGAAATCAAACCCAAGGATTGGGGGCGTGATCTACAAAGACTTTCAAATGGTGTCATGACAAAGGGGGCAGAATGAGAAATTGTAAGCTGTCGGAGAAAATGTCTAATTTGCAGATAACTGTAATGCTCCCTAATGCCCCGTACACAGATGGAAAATGTCCGATCGGAGCGTGTTGTCGGAAATTCCGACCGTGTGTGGGCTCCATCGGACATTTTCCATCGGATTTTCCGACACACAAAGTTGGACAGCAGGAGATAAAATTTTCCGACAACAAAATCCGATCGCGTCAATTCCGACCGTGTGTGGCCTGTTCCGACGCACAAAGTGCCACGCATGCTCAGAAGAAATTCCGAAACGGGACAGCTCGTTCTGGTAAACTTAGCGTTCGCAATGGATACAGCACTTTCGTCACGCTGCAATGTTCAAAATGGTTTAATACAGCGCACTCTCTTCTTCTTTATAATGTGACAAGAATTAAGTAGTTTTGCTGCTCATATTCACACACACTTCTCACAAACTTCTTTCGTTACTATTTATCGGGATTCCCTCAATATATTTTGATTTCTCACATCTGACAACATATTTTTGTATATTTTTTTTTTTGGCTTTAATGTAGATTCTTTTTTTGTGTTTCTATTTTTTTTTTTTTTTTTGCGATTTTGATTTGTACTCCCGAAAATGTTTGTGTGTGTTTTTTGTGACAAGTTCCCACAACACCATTGATATGTTGTTATATTTAATCTGTAGGAGATTGTTTGGTGTTGTTGTCCCTTGTTAATTTCACATTGTACTTTAGAAATGTACCTGAATACTCACCAACAAACTGTCCTTTTTGGATGAAAACACACACAGGAGAGTATAATTTACCTAAAAAATGTTATTAAGGGCTCACAACTAAACAAAGAGGGAGGCAAAGCTGAAGAAACTGCAGAAGTGGGTGAAGCCTTGGACCCCCAGGGCACACATCAACTATTTAAAAGCAAAATTGGTGGCCTGAGGAGTCCTTATCTAAGGGAGGGCAGTGTGGTCCAGAAGTCCCAGAGATCATGAACAGCAGCAGATGACATCTGTGTCCCCAGGCTGTGGTCATACGAGAGACTGCATCTTCTGTCAGACCAGACTGAACCCAGGGTCATCACTCTTTGGTCTTCTTTCCACGCTTCCTTCCACGCTGTGGCTGTGGTGGTGGAGTTGTGGCAGCAGGAGGAGGAGGAGGAGGATCGTCGATCTCAATGACATCCGTCTTGGGTGTTAGTTCCCCACTCAACCCCTTACGTAGGACTTTATAAATCAGGTCCTCAGAGAGCTTGCGTTGACCCTCCTGCATGCCCTGCAATTTGGTGGCAGCCATGCAGGCAAAGGCCTCTTCAGGACTGGGGAAGGCTCGTAGGGACACAGAAGCCTCCTGGATCAGCCTGAGCGCTGAATCCTGCACGGGACTCGGAGTGGCCTTCCTGGCCCTTTTGAATGGAAGGCGGAGGGGAGGAACCTGAGACTCAGTCAGGCTGCGACTGGTCCCAGGCTTCTCTTGGCTGACACTTAGCCCCGCCTCCTCCTGTCTGCCACTAATCCCCGCCTCCTCCTGGCTGCCACTAATCCCCGCCTCCTCCTGACTGCCACATTCCACAACCTCCTCCTGGCTGAGGTCTTCCTGTGTATGAAAAAGGGACATAGTTTTAGTATTGTTTTCATCAATCACACACAATTTTCACCTCCTGACTGCTGCAAATTGAATGTTAACAAATATAACAGACTATCCTTCTGAGCCCAGCATTTTTCATTTTTGTCCCAATTTTGGGTGCCCAAAACACTAAAACACTTTTTTCAATCATCAATTAGTGATCAATAATAACATCTAGTAAACATCATTTATTTATTGTCCTGAAATCTGTAGAAGAATGCTATACCTGGCTCCAGCTGGGCTCCTCCACTTCTTCCTGGCTGGAAGGCCCAGGTTGGACATCGGAAGCCTCGGCTGGGGCGGAAGGAAGAGTGGAAGGAAGAGTAGAGAGGGATTCCCTGACTTCAGTGTGGTCTGACAGAAATCGCAGTCTCTCATAGTACCACAGCCTGGGGACATAAACGTCATCTGCTGCAGCTCCGGACCTCTGGGAATCTGTGACCTTCTTGCGCTCCCTAAGATAAGTGCTCCTCAGGCCACCAATTTTAGCTTTTAAATAAGGGATGGTTGCTGTGGGGACCACCGGCTTCACCAACTCCAGCAGTTTCTCCAGCGCTGCCTGCCTCTTCTGTTTGTGGTTATAGTGGGGGTGTCTCACTTGCCACAGACAGGGCAGCTCCCTGTACTTGTCTATGAACAGGGGCAAGAAATTGTGGTCGTTGAACCCATCCATTTTCTCTGCAAGACACAACACAAGACAAACCCTAATGTCAGGCAAAACTCCCCTAATCTTGTTACAATATAGGCTTCCATTTCGAAGCAGTATAGGCGCAAGTTTAGATCTTACCTTCGTTATATCGATCAGCGTCTCCGATGCTCCTTCCTCCGCTCACAGATCGTACGTAAGAAGCACGTGTGTTACGCTTTATACACACTGCGCATGCGTATAACTCCGCCCGCCCCTGACGTTCTTTCTAGTCTATTCCCCGCCCCTTTTCGTTCGGCGCAGTGGGGGAAGAGCACATGGCAGATAGACAGCAGGTGCGTGCTAATTGTAGCAACGAGGAGGAGGAGGAAAGGCCGGAGCCTGAAACGTCCCGATCCAGAAGGAGATTTAAGGACTCAAATATGTCTTTTGGGGAGATGTTGGAGATGGTGGACATCCTGAAGAAGGCCGACTATGATGGAAAGTATGGGCCTTACCCCAACCCCAATGTCCGAAAGGCCAAGATCATGGCGAAAGTGGTCAGGAGTAGGGATGAGCTTCGAGTTCGAGTCGAACTCATGTTCGACTCGAACATTGGCTGTTCGCAAGTTCGCTGAACAGCGAACAATTTGGGGTGTTCGCGGCAAATTCGAATGCCGCGGAACACCCTTTAAAAGTCTATGGGAGAAATCAAAAGTGCTAATTTTAAAGGCTAGTATGCAAGTTATTGTCATAAAAAGTGTTTGGGGACCCAGGTCCTGCCCCAGGGGACATGGATCAATGCAAAAAAAAGTTTTAAAAACGGCCGTTTTTTCAGGAGCAGTGATTTTAATAATGCTTAAAGTCAAACAATAAAAGTGTAATATCCCTTTAAATTTCGTACCTGGGGGGTGTCTATAGTATGCCTGTAAAGGGGCGCATGTTTCCTGTGTTTAGAACAGTCTGACAGCAAAATGACATTTTGAAGGAAAAAACTCATTTAAAACTACCCGCGGCTATTGCATTGCCCACAATACACATAGAAGTTCATTGATAAAAACGGCATGGGAATTCCCCAAAGGGGAACCCCGAACCAAAATTAAAAAAAAAAAAATGACGTGGGAGTCCCCCTAAATTCCATACCAGGCCCTTCAGGTCTGGTATGGATATTAAGGGGAACCCCGGCCAAAATTTAAAAAAAAAAAATGACGTGGGGTTCCCCCTAAATTCCATACCAGACCCTTCAGGTCTGGTATGGATTTTAAGGGGAACCCCGCGCCAAAAAAAAAAAAAAAAAACGGCGTGGGGTCCCCCCAAAAATCCATACCAGACCCTTATCCGAGCACGCAACCTGGCAGGCCGCAGGAAAAGAGGGGGGACGAGAGTGCGGCCCCCCCCTCCTGAACCGTACCAGGCCACATGCCCTCAACATTGGGAGGGTGCTTTGGGGTAGCCCCCCAAAACACCTTGTCCCCATGTTGATGAGGACAAGGGCCTCATCCCCACAACCCTGGCCGGTGGTTGTGGGGGTCTGCGGGCGGGGGGCTTATCGGAATCTGGAAGCCCCCTTTAACAAGGGGACCCCCAGATCCCGGCCCCCCCCTGTGTGAAATGGTAAGGGGGTACTTGTACCCCTACCATTTCACTAAAAAACTGTCAAAAATGTTAAAAATGACAAGAGACAGTTTTTGACAATTCCTTTATTTAAATACTTCTTCTTTCTTCTATCTTCCTTCATCTTCTGGTTCTTCTGGCTCTTCTGGTTCTTCCTCCGGCGTTCTCGTCCAGCATCTCCTCCGCGGCGTCTTCTATCTTCTTCTCCTCGGGCCGCTCCGCACCCATGGCATGGGGGGAGGCTCCCGCTCTTCTCTTCTTCTTCATCTTCTTCTCTTCTTCTTTTCTTCTCTTCTTCATTTTCTTCTCCGGGCCGCTCCTCACACATGCTAGCATGGCGGGAGGCTCCCGCTGTGTGACGGCGCTCCTCGTCTGACAGTTCTTAAATAACGGGGGGCGGGGCCACCCGGTGACCCCGCCCCCCTCTGACGCACTGGACATGACGGGACTTCCCTGTGGCATTCCCCGTGACGTCACAGGGAAGTCCCGTCAAGTCACCGTGCGTCAGAGGGGGGCGGGGTCACCGGGTGGCCCCGCCCCCCGTTATTTAAGAACTGTCAGACAAGGAGCGCCGTCACACAGCGGGAGCCTCCCTTCATGCCAGCATGGATGCGGAGCGGCCCGGAGAAGAAAATGAAGATGAGAAGAAAAGAAGAAGAGAAGAAGAAGAAGAGAAGAGCGGGAGCCTCCCCCCCTGCCATGGGTGCGGAGCGGCCCGAGGAGAAGAAGATAGAAGACGCCGCGGAGGAGATGCTGGACGAGAACGCCGGAGGAAGAACCAGAAGAGCCAGAAGAACCAGAAGAACCAGAAGATGAAGGAAGATAGAAGAAAGAAGAAGTATTTAAATAAAGGAATTGTCAAAAACTGTCTCTTGTCATTTTTAACATTTTTGACAGTTTTTTAGTGAAATGGTAGGGGTACTTTTGTACCCCCTTACCATTTCACACAGGGGGGGCCGGGATCTGGGGGTCCCCTTGTTAAAGGGGGCTTCCAGATTCCGATAAGCCCCCCGCCCGCAGACCCCCACAACCACCGGCCAGGGTTGTGGGGATGAGGCCCTTGTCCTCATCAACATGGGGACAAGGTGTTTTGGGGGGCTACCCCAAAGCACCCTCCCAATGTTGAGGGCATGTGGCCTGGTACGGTTCAGGAGGGGGGGGGCCGCACTCTCGTCCCCCCCTCTTTTCCTGCGGCCTGCCAGGTTGCGTGCTCGGATAAGGGTCTGGTATGGATTTTTGGGGGGACCCCACGCCGTTTTTTTTTTTTTTTTGGCGCGGGGTTCCCCTTAAAATCCATACCAGACCTGAAGGGTCTGGTATGGAATTTAGGGGGAACCCCACGTCATTTTTTTTTTTTAATTTTGGCCGGTGTTCCCCTTAATATCCATACCAGACCTGAAGGGCCTGGTATGGAATTTAGGGGGACTCCCACGTCATTTTTTTTTTAAATTTTGGTTCGGGGTTCCCCTTTGGGGAATTCCCATGCCGTTTTTATCAATGAACTTCTATGTGTATTGTCGGCAATGCAATAGCCGCGGGTAGTTTTAAATGAGTTTTTTCCTTCAAAATGTCATTTTGCTGTCAGACTGTTCTAAACACAGGAAACATGTGCCCCTTTACAGGCATACTATAGACACCCCCCAGGTACGAAATTTAAAGGGATATTACACTTTTATTGTTTGACTTTAAGCATTATTAAAATCACTGCTCCTGAAAAAACGGCCGTTTTTAAAACTTTTTTTTGCATTGATCCATGTCCCCTGGGGCAGAACCCGGGTCCCCAAACACTTTTTATGACAATAACTTGCATATTAGCCTTTAAAATTAGCACTTTTGATTATTCATGTTCGTGTCCCATAGACTTTAACGGTGTTCGCGTGTTCGAACGAACTTTTTTCCTGTTCGCATGTTCTGGTGCGAACCGAACAGGGGGGTGTTCGGCTCATCCCTAGTCAGGAGTCTGCACCGGAAATTCGGGGTACGACGATCGAAAGATCAGCTCAGGAAGCGGTGGTCGGACCTGAAATTACGAGAACATGAGCAGTATAGAAAGATGCGGAGAGTGCTGCAAAAAAGTAAGTAGTTGTGCTGTGTTCCTATTCTTTTTGTGTTTATTACGTTCGTGCTGCTCCATGTGCTTTTAGGAACTGTTGTACAGTTTAAAATGGCAACTTTCATGTTCATGGGCACATTATTCGTTTGGATCAAACATTTTTCGTTCCAAATATAAAATACCATTGTTTAGCCCATATGCATTTGGCCACCATTTTGACGCCCTATACTTGTCTTCAAAGAATTGGGTTGTGTAGATGGCTTTGTTACTAGAATGAAATGCAAACTAGATTCTGTGTAAGGAGAGGACACTGAGCAGTTGTTTTCACATCTGGACACTGGAGCACTAGTGTGGGACACAAGAACACCATTTTTATTAGGGGGGGCCACACAGGTGCTCCAGTGTATACTATAGGGGGGTCTCCATCGGTGAAGCTTGTACTAAACAGGTAAAATATTGCAGGTTGACAAAGGGCATTCAAAAAATTACATCTTGGAACTCTGCTAAAATAGATAATTGTACACCACTTCCAAGCAATGTTTCATCTTTATAGTTCTGACATTAAATATCTGTGTGCTAATTATACCATTTTTGTTTGACATAGGGGAGAAAAGACTCGGAGGACACCCTTCATCTGAAGAGACCAGAGCCCCCCCCCTCTGGAAGAAGGGGAAATCCACCCAACACAATCTGAGCAGGAGGAAGAAGACGTGGTGGAACTAGTCACCACAACAGGTGAGTGTCTGCAACCACAGGCTCAGATAAGAGATGGATTGCGGCATTTTTTTAAACCAAATTTATTTTGGGGTTCCTCTCTTTTTAGGTGATCGTGAGGTTGTGGATGAAGATCCTTTCACATCCGAAAGTGCCCAGATCCTGATCTGGGAGATCATGGGGTGTAATTTACAATTGGAAATCATCAAGCAAAACATCAATGATGTTATTCCAAAATATAAAAACATCATTGATGTTTTGGGGCGAGTTTAAAACCTCTCCAAATCACTTTCTTCTTTTGTGTGCTACAATGTGCTAAATGTTTTTGTGATTTTTCCCAAAGCCAAATTTGGAGGATGCACACAGTGTGTCAACATGTGCTATCTGCCATCACGGGAGATCAATGGACGCGTTTTGGGGGTGCAACCCCTTCCTCAATAATAAAGTAGCGTTGAGGAAGGGCTTGCTCCCCCAAAACACATCCCTTGATCCCCCGTGATGGCAGGTAGCACATATTGACATTGGGCAATTTGTGTGCATCTTCCAAATTTGGCTTTTCCTGGAGTGACTTCCCCCCATCTGAACGCTATATCAAACACAGTTCCTAAATACTCATGTCTGATATTGCCTTCAAGTTCTACCAAATGTGAACTTTGTAAGATCAAGATTTGTGTCTTTCTTGTTGGTTTTACACAGGCCTGTTTTCTATAAAATGGACATTTTGATTTGGGATAATGCCACCACAAAAATTGTTATACAACAAACATGTTGGTTTGTCAGCAAAACCTTTGGTAAATGCACATGTGATTGTGCTGGTATTAAAAAGATTGTTAATCAAGAATGTGTGGATTATTGTCTCAACGCTACAACACTTTTGGGGTGATGTAATTGTTGTTTTATAAGAAAATGGGGGTTATTTCCTAAGGGCAAATCCACTTTGCACTACAAGTGCAATTTCAGTGCAGTTGCAAGTGCACTTGTAGTGAAATGTATTTTTGCGTTTAGTAAATAACAGCCAACAGTGCTTTGTATAAGGTTACACAATCACGACATTTTCTGGACTCCACACATTTCTGTCAGGGTCAGCTCAAACAAACACAAGCAGTAAATGTCACCAAAGATTTTTTTTTTTAAATTTGAAAAAGGCTTCACATATTGTCTGGCATATTGATAGCCCCCCTACCCGCAAAGAACTCCAGGTAGCGTAACCGGACATCACGGGCACTCAGGGAGGGCAAGCCAGGACGGTCACTTTCAAGCGCCGTCAGTGTGGTTTGATGTAGGATTCCAGCCTCAGGCCCAACTGAGCCAACATAGTTGGCCGAAATGTTTCCGTAAAAAGTTTTGGAGAACACAGCACGCAAGTATTATATGGTTCAGTTTATACTCCGCCATATGGATAGGTGTCAGAAATAGGCGGAACCGGCTGGCCAGGATTCCAAATGTGTTCTCCACCACTCTTCGGGCTCTGGCCAGCCGGTAATTAAAAACCCTCTTTTCCGGGGTGAGGGTCCTCATTGGGAATGGCCGCATCAGGTGGTCCCCCAGCGCAAATGCTTCATCAGCAAGGAACACAAATGGGAGTCCTTCCACATTGTCCTCTGGAGCTGGCAAGTCCAAGCTGCCATTCTGGAGATGCCTGTAGAACTCCGTCTGGGCGATGACTCCACCATCGGACATCCGGCCATTCTTCCCCACGTCCACATACAAGAAGTCGTAATTAGCCGACACCACCGCCAACATCACTATACTATTAAACCCCTTGTAATTATAATAGTACGACCCCGAGTTGGGTGGTGGGACGATGTGGACGTGTTTCCCATCAATTGCCCCTCCGCAGTTAGGAAAGTCCCACCGCTGGGCAAAGTGGGAGGCCACAGTCTGCCATTCCTGTGGCGTGGAAGGAAACTGTTGAGGAAAAAACAATAAACATTACTATTTTTACTCTGAAACATGGCAAGCAGATTAGACACAAACATTATGGGGCAACCTCCAGATAGCATTTATTAAGGGGAATTTAACAAGGCCAAAGTATAAGGTACACCTATCATATTCCCCCTCCCCCCTCTCATGGGCCATTTCTAACATTATAAGGGGTGTGTGGAAATCTTGGACAGGTAACCCTCTTCACTTCATTGAGAGATGAATGCCTAAATAATGGGTATTACTTTGAACAGCCCCTCCTTAGTTACACTATTGGCAGCCCACTGGACAGGTAAGAAGTGTCTGAATACAAAGATATAAATACACCCTGTACACATTTGAGGACATTTGGACATTCTGCTATTACCTATCAAGATAATAATAGGATACAAAAACTTTAAACAGTACCATTGGAAAGTATACAGGCAGGCCCTTGCACTACATTCTTTGGGCAATTCATCCATAAATCTGACCACAAAAGAGATGGGTATAGTGTGTATGGGTTTGGCAAAGTCAGCAGATAGATGATTGAGGATAGAGAATTGGGATCAGCTGACTTAGCAGTTGGGGGAGGGAGGGTTACTAAAAATTATTTGGGGACACCACAAAAAAAAGCCTCTGGCACTCTGCCTGAATTTAAATCAAAAATAACATTACCAAACATTTTAGGGGGTGTTTGGGGTAAAGCACTACTATGGAGCTGATAAAATACATTGTTAAGTGACTACATGAGGTGAATATAGGGCAGGAGACACCATGCTGGGGAGGTTATTGAAGGGCAAATATGTATGAAGGACCTTAAATAATAATTACATAAATATCCAGCATGCATGAGGACAAAGGGGACATTCACAGCATATTACAAGCATGGTAATTAGGGAATGAGGAAAGAAATACAATATATTATCAAACATTAAAGACAATAAAATGTGATATAAAAGGATAAAAATCTTACCTTCATATACTCCTTCTGCAGGACCTGTGTGATGGCAGAACAGGTCTCTGGGATAATGATCCCCAGAGCCTGGGGGGAGATGCCTGTCGAGAACTTCAAGTCCTGCAGACTTCTCCCTGTGGCCAAATACCGCAGGGTAGCGACCAACCTCTGCTCCGGAGTGATGGCTTGCCTCATGCAGGTATCCTGCCTGCTGATATAGGGGGTCAGCGAAGCCAACAAACGGTGAAACACGGGGTCCGTCATCCTGAGAAAGTTCCTGAAATCATCAGGATTATTCTCACGGATCTCACGGAGCAATCGCATATGACAGAACTGGTCACGCTGAAGCAACCAATTCTTGGTCCATGAACTCCTCCCCACCCTGTTCATGGACTGGACTTGTGTCAAGGTCAGGACCCCAACACCAAGCCCCCGCACAGCACGAACTCTATGAGGAGTACGCATACGAAACATGGCTGCTCAGAACGAGGTAACAGAACGCACTGAAGAACAGCAAGGCCTGTGAAGAGCGACCTGAAAAACAGCAACGAGCAGGCAAGATCACACAGAAAACTCTGATACAAACTGACTGCACGCACTGAAGAGCAGATACAAACCCACAAGCACAAACTAAACGGCAGAAAACGATCTGAAAGCCACGAGTCTGAAAAAGCGCGAATCGTCTCTCACCAAACTTTTACTAACACGAGATTAGCAAAAGGAGCCCAAAGGGTGCCGCGCTTGGTTCTGAACCGGCCTTTTCTAGCCTCGTCGTACGTGGTGTACATGACCGCGTGGTTGGCGATCGGAAATTCCGACAACTTTGTGCGACCGTGTGTAGGCAAAACAAGTTTGAGCCAACATCCGTCGGAAAAAATCCTAGAATTTTGTTGTCGGAATGTCCGAACAAAGTCCGACCGTGTGTACGCCCTATAAGGGGGATATCATGTGATGAACGTAAGGCAGCGAAAGAGATAATCTTGGTAGGGGTGAAAAACTAATGGATATCTATGAAGCCATTGTCAGAACCACCACTTAAATTGCAGTGGGTTATCACAACCCGGTTGAAATAAAGGGCAGTGGAGGATACGAAGTAGTGGGAGATGAGGAGAAATTAGGCCTGCTGAATACTTGACCGCATCCCACAATTTGAGGGAATGAGCTAGACAGGGACCTATTGTAGGGGGGCGATGTGCTCTAGGAAACCAAGGAAGAGAAGCTAGAGGTGTTGGGTGTGCGTCAACCAAGTCAATGGTGGCCCATAGGGGCATTTGTTGCTTTGCATGAAGATGAGATAGTGGGGCGATACCCGCTGCTATATAATATGCTTGCAAATTAGGAACTGAAAGGCCACCATTGACTCTGCGCTCATAAAGCACTTGTCTCTTGATTCTAGGTCTCTTTTGGCCCCATATAAATTGCATAATTTTACGTTGATGTATTCGAATGATATGGGGAGGCACTGGAACTGGCAAAACTCTAAAATAATAGAGCAATTTGGGAGGTACGTCATTCGTACCGTCGCTATTCTGCCGAACCACGAAATCCGGATTGTGGACCAAGAGGCTAACATAGCCTCCAGCTTTCGAAAAAGCGGAGGAAAATTAGCTTGATATAATCCCGAGTATTTTGGGGTAAGTTTAATACCCAGATAGTGTAAAGAGGTTGACCACTGAAATTAAAATGCCGACTGCAGGGCATCTAATACCGGGGGGGCCGAAGATTAATAGACATCCCTTTAGATTTTGCCGGGTTAACTGAAAGGCCCGAAAAGGAGGCGAAGGAGTCTAAGAGAGAGAATAAATTGGGGAGGGAGATTCTGGGTTTAGTAATGGTTAATAAAATGTCATCCGCAAACAGGGACAATTTGTGCGCGTTGTCTGCTATTTCTACTCCTGAGATATCTGGATGAGAGCGTATGGCCTCCGCCAGGGGTTCAAGTGCTAGTATAAATAGAAGGGGGGAGAGCGGGCACCCCTGCCGTGTCCCCCTTTTAATAGGGAAAGTAGGCGATTCATATCCATAGTAACACACTTTAGCCTGAGGGGAGTGATATAGGGCTGAAACCCAGCCCAAAAAGGAGGTGCCGAAGCCGTAGTGTGTAAGGACCTGTGTCAAATAGGGCCAGGATAAGGTATCGAAAGCTTTATTAACATCTAAAGAAAGAAACATTGTACCCAAGGACCTTTCATGCACTATATGTTGGATTTGGAGGAGTCGTCGAATGGCATCACTTGCCTGTCTGTGGGGGACAAATCCCACCTGATCTTTTTTTATAAGGCACGGTAGGAAAGAATTCAAAGGGTTGGCCAGAATTTTCATCAGTATCTTCATATCAATATTGATCAAAGAGATTGGCCGAAAATTTGCCCAGGAGGAGTGATCTTTGTCTGGCTTAGGAATCATCACTATGTTGGCAGTTAACATGTCTGGCGTAAATGAGTGACCTCCTTTGACCGAGTTATACATAGTCGCTAGGTGTGGGGCCAGGATTTCTGCAAATTTTTGATAATACAAAGCAGTGAAGCCACCTGGACCTGGTCTTTTGCCCACTTTCAGTTCCTTAATGCACTGAAGTATCTCAGAGACCTGTATATCTCGGTCCATTAGGGAGATATGGGATTCCGATAGGGAAGGTAGAGATAACTTACCTAAAAAATCATTCAGGCCCTGTGTTGAAGAATGATTTAGGGGGGGAGTAGAGTTTAGTAAGCCGGTAACGGAATTCTTCCAGAATCCGCTGAGGGTTACCCATAAGGATATTATGACGGGTGCGCAGGCTTATGGGAGTAAATTTCGGAATGAAGGTTCGCAATCTGTTAGCCAACTGCGCATTAGGTTTGTTTGCCTTAGAATACCATTTCTGGCGGGCCCAATGTAAGGTACGGTCCGCCTCATCTGTCAGACATAGATCCAAGTCTGTACGGGCTTTGTCTAAAGCTCTGCGGGTAGCAGGGGTGGGGGTTAGTTTAAAGGTCGTCGAGCAATCCTCTAAGATCTGTTCTAACTTGCGTCGTGCCTGAAATCTTTCTCTCTTACGCTGAGATGCTATTCGAATAACACGACCCCGGAGGACTGCTTTATAAGCCTCCCATAATGTTGTTGGGGACGAGACCGAACCTGCATTAAGTCTAAAGTATTCCATAGAAGCTTCTTTGATTTCATTGAGGATCGGTTTGAATGACAAAAGTGAATCATTCATCACCCAGGGAGCTTGTTGTGGTTTGTTGAGTAGGGAACGACAGACAGTTAGAATTGGGTCGTGATCAGACCAAGGGACTGTTAGGATCGATACCGATTCTATTAAAGGAAGGTGTTTCCGTAACATGAACGTATGGTCAATTCTAGAGTGAGAATGGTGGGGATGAGAATAGTGGGTGTAGTCCCTGCCCATGGGATGAAACTCTCGCCATAGGTCTACTAGGTCCAAATTTTGTAGGGCCCGCCAGAATTTTTTTGCCGCTGGAGGGGGGGATTAGTGATCCGCCGGGTACTTATCAGTGGCCGGATTAAGCGTCACGTTCGAGTCACCCGCCAACAGGAGGGTGCCTTTTTGGTGGACCTGTAACAAGGAACAAACATGAGTCAGAAATGGGCCCGGATTTTCGTTCGGGGCGTAATAGGTCATAATGGTTACTTCGTTGTCCTGAACAGAACCCTGTATGAGAAGATATCTGCCATTGGGGTCAGCTATCTGTTTATTGCAGATAAATGGGACCGATTTTCGTAGAGCTATAAGAACCCCTCTCTGTTTAGTAGGACCATTAGCTAAATATACTTGGGGATAATTTGCTGCGAAATATTTGGGGCAGGAAGAAGAAGAAAAATGAGTTTCCTGTAAACAAGCTATATCTATCTTTTGTTGCTTGAGGTATTTAAAAACTTTAACTCTTTTTTGTGGGGAATTCATACCCTGGACATTCAGGGACAGCCAGTGAAGGGTCATTGGGACTGAGTTATAACGCTATGGACTACTCCATCCGCACACCCCAGGTGCCAAGGGAAAGGGGAAAGAAAGGGGGAAAGAAAAGTGAGAGAAAAATAGTAAAAGCAAGGAAGAGCATAAGGTATGAGAATACCGAGAAGAACTTTAATTAGAGAACGTAGTGAATACATTGACGTATCACGCCGTGGGCGGCAAGGCCCACAATGGGGTGGGGCCATAGCCAAGACAACTATCTTAGCCATGTGCCATCCCATGGGGGGAGCAGTGGTCCGTCGGAACCACCGGCCTATAAAGAAAATAATTCAGACTATGTAAAATTGACATAAAATGTAAACAATACTTAGAGATAGCAACAAAACAAACAACATTAAATGAGTTACAGTATGAAAATCTCAGTGCAATATTGGCAATTTGAGGGTGTGGATGCAGGGGTCCCCCCCGCCCCCCAGGGACGAAAGCCACAAGACCGCCCCCCCCAGAAGACGGGGCGAGACCCCACACCCAAGTCAATACGCCAGCCCCTTCACTCCACCAAACAGGAGCAAGGGGATCCGGCGAGTGAACAAAACAAACACACAACCTGGATAACCATCAGTGGAGGCTTGTCCCCAGCCAAATACCCTGTACCCTTTACCCCCCACCCCACCAGGGCTTAAGAGTAATTTGCTTATGTCTGGTGAACCCTCTTCTCCATGAGGGCCATCAGCAATGTAGAGGTGGGTCGGGGGGCAAACTATTGTCGGAGACCCCTCAGGGAAACTCATGTGGGTTGGTCCATGCCCAAGACCGCCATCTCACAGGTGGGGCGGCCTACAGTAGGGCAACGATCCTCCCAACTGTTCTACAGTCAGTTCAAGTGGGCAAAGGTTCGGCAGGGGGACGACCTCCAAAGGAAGCAATTGAAAACCTCCATTTAGGTGTCACACCAAGCCAAACGGCCAAAAAAAAGATGAACTGCACATCATGAAGAAATGGGATTTTTCATCCATTATTAGCTTGATGGAATCTTTGGGCCTGCAGGTCACGCAGCACCTGGGATCCAGCTTGTGATCGTTGTGATGCTTGAGGAGGTTTACGAGGGGGCCTAGAGGGACCTGGTTGAGAGTTGGCTACCTGAGCATCAGGTTGAGACAGAGGAATGTCCAATTGCAGATCCTGGAGATGTTGCTTTAGGCCTGATGGGGAGGTGGCATGGAATTGACGACCTTGGTGGGAGAAAGAAAGTTTAAAGAGGAACCCCCATCTGTACTTGATCTGATTGGATTGTAGAACTTGTAGATAAGGCTTGAGACCTCGGCGCCTAGCAATAGTGACCGGCGAGAGGTCTGCAAATATTTGAAGGTGGTTGCCTTGAAAGGAGATATCCCTTTGTTCTCGGGCAGCTTGTAAGAGTTTCTCCTTTGTCCTATAGTAGTGGAATTTGATGATAACGTCCCGTGGGGGACCTTCGGAAGGTTTAGGGGCCAATGACCGATGAATGCGGTCAAACTCTAGCCTTTCCACCGGGATCTCAGGGGCCAGTTCTTGAAAAAAAGCGGTGGCTGTTCCTTGTAGATCCGTGATCGTCTCAGGGAGTCTGCAGATACGAAGGCTATCCCTGCGGGCCCTGTTCTTCGCGTCCTCTAGCTTATCTCTGAGAGCGTCCAATTCTGCGGACATTTTGTCCACCTCCTCCTCATGGCCCTCCAGCACAGTAGTAGCCAAGTCCATGCGATGTTCCAATTGGTTGGTGCGGTGGCCGATCTCTTTAAGGCCTCGGACCAAGTCCGAGAAAAGCTTTCGGGAGGCAGCCGTTATCTCATCTCGTACAATGCTACGGAATTTGGCTAGCAAAGCGTCAGAGTCAGCGGGATGGGGACTCATGCGATCTGTGGGGAACAGATGTAGGCTTTCAGCCGGAGAACCATGTCCCAAATCTGAAAGTTGTGTATCATCATCAGGTTCTGGGGGTTCGGGCGCCATTTTAGATCTGCCTTTGCCTGGGGCCAGGGATTTGTTGCTGCTCTGCCTGTTTTTTAGCTTGTTTTTTGTAGAGCGGTACATTACCGCATGCGGCTCCAGGTATTCCTCTATCCTTTAAGGTAAAGTGGTCTCCCTCTTGTTACTTCTATGTCAGATTAGGCCGGGTAGTAGTTTCCGACGGCGCGGAGCGGAGGAATCAGACATCCATTTCCTTCGCTCACGCGTATGCCCCCCTCTCGGGCAGTGTCTTACATTGTAAAATAAAGGGCTCCTTTAAACTTGATAAAAAAAAAAAAAAAAAAATTTTGATCAATAGCCCTGTTGGCCTATGTATTGCTTGTAAGGGGGTGATTAATTAGGGCAAATAATGGTTTGAGATCTGTGAGAAAGTGGGCAGCCAAGTCTCAGTAAAAAAAAGAAAAAAAAAGAATTGATTTTGGGAGTCTCTGGAGTACCAAGATGGCCGCCACCCTCCAGGAGTAGGCCGAAGCCGCGGTCTTTCCTGAAGAGCGGCCGCCGGATATGCAGGGACCGCTCCGTTTAGGCCTAAAACCCCCAGCCAAGGACAGATGTCAGTGCACAGGGGGACAGATACCTCTAAAGATGTCTCTCAGGGGGTGATGGTACTCACTGCGGTAGGGGAGGCCTGTGTGACTGTAGCTGAGGCCGGAGGCCTCCAGGAAACACCCGGCCACGGAGCGGATTCTGGCTCCGATATTCAGCTGGTCTTGTGGCTATTGTCTTCCGGGGGGAAGGGTAGCCCACAATCAAGGTCCTGGTACCCTCTCCTTTGGTGGATTATGCCGTCGGAGGCAAAAGGACGCCAGACCCTTCGTAGGCCCCAAGATGGCGGGGGCCGCCACACTATTAAGTCCGGCGCCGCCGAACCGGGCCTGAGTTTATAAAAACTAGTCCTCTGGAGCAAGCTGGGGAGAGTCCAGGCACCCAAGATGCAAATCTGGAACTCTCCAAGACAAGAATGAGCTGCGGATGGCGGTGGATTAGGCCTGGGTATGGAGAGCCTAGGTTCAGCACGTCCTCACAGCTTCACCACCAGGACACGCCCTCAGAAATTATACATATTTTTCTAATCCACATCAAACTTTTAGTCACATAGACCATATCTTTGTAACAATAGGGATGGTTCCTGAAGTAGTTTTATCTAAAATTATCCCTATACCCTGGTCAGATCACAATGCAGTTTATACCTCGGTGGCTTCTACTATACCCAAGGGGCATGACCCTTCATGGTATCTTCCAGATGTGCTACTTAAACACCCCTCCCACTGTTTAACAATCCAACAGGCTCTAAATGACTACTTAGAACATAACTAAAGTGACGAAATCTCCTCACTTACAATTTGGGAGACATACAAACCAGTTCTGAGAGGAATACTTCAGCAACAAGCAGGTATACTCAAACGGGATCAAGTAAAATTGGCTAGACAATTAGAAACAGAATTTAATGCATCATTCGTAGCTTTTCAAAACAATCCTAACCAGAAAGGGAAAATTCGCTTAGAGAAAGCCCGCCTAGAATATAATCTTTTCTTAACTGAATCTGCTGACAAATCCCTCAGGAAAACTAAGCATATGTTTTATAAGAATTCCAATAAACTAGGTACTCTCATGGCAAGGGCATTAAAGTCTATCAACAAATCTTATAAACCTATTAGACTCAAAATAGCAGACACCAGTAATCCTCTTAAAATCGTACAGAAATTTAGCTCTCATTTGAAAACTCTATACACAGAGACAAATAAAACTAACATTAAGGAAGCTGACGCCTTTTTTTCACGTATCAACCTACCCAAAATGACGGAATCCCAAAAATTGTCAATAGAAAAACCCATAACTAGCGATGAAGTAGCAGAGGCTATTAAAACGTTAAAAATAAATAAAAGGCCGGGACCAGATGGATTCACAGCCCTTTATTATCGAACTTTTATAGACATTATCTCACCCATGCTTGTTGAAGCGTTTAATGACCTATTATATAATAAATCCTTTAGACAAGAATCATTATTGGCAATCATCTGCATGATTCCTAAACCACACTCAGATGATACGCTATGTACCAATTTTCGCCCCATATCCATGTTGAACATGGACATTAAAGTGTTGGCAAAAATTCTAGCAGCCCACCTTAATATGATCATTGGTACCCTCGTACATCATGACCAAGTAGGCTTCATGCCCTCCCGACAGGCAGGTGACAGTGTACGAAGAGCAACCCTCTTGGCACACATAGCTAAAAAACGTCACATACCTGTTTGCTTTCTCTCACTTGACATAAAGAAAGCTTTTGATTCTATTGCATGGCCTTACTTGAACTATACCTTGCAGAATTGGGGATTCGGTCCAAATTTTTCTAAATTGGATTACGGCTCTATATAACAAACCTAAAGCGTATGTCAAATACGCAGGTTATAAATCTGACTTCTTCAACATTGAGAGAGGCACAAGACAAGGATGTCCCCTATCTCCATTGATATTCGCCCTCCTAATAGAACCACTCGCACTAGTCATTAGATCTGACCCCACTATAACAGGGATAGAAATGGGAGGATTTCAACATTAGCTTTGTTTGTTTGCAGACGATATCCTCCTATTTCTTTCATCTCCACAAGTGTCAGGCCCAAACCTAATCCCAATTCTCAATAAATTTGCTAACATTTCTGGTTTATACATAAACCCTAAAAAATGTTTAGCATTGAACATATCTCTTTCTAACATTGATCTGACTTCAGCTAAAATTTGTCTTCCTTTCACATGGTCGAACAAATCAATCCCATACTTAGGCATACATCTTACAGCATCATTAGCAGATCTATTTTCAGTTAATTACCCTCGAATTTTAAAACAATTATCAAACTTAATGAAATCATGGACTCATCTTCCATTATCGTGGTTCGGAAGAATCAACGCGGTAAAAATGATGATACTACCGAAATTACTGTACTTATTCAGAGTATTACCAATTCCTATTCTAGCTTATCACCTAAGAATATTACAAAGGAAAACATCGTCATACATATGGGGTTCCTCCAAACCACGCATACAGCTACATACACTATATCTCCCAAAATTAAACGGAGGCCTAGGCTGCCCTAATTTTGCTTATTACTATAGGGCTGCACACATACTGTAGTAAGCCTGGCTAAATATCATGCTTATCAGGAAACCCCGTTATGGGTACATATTGAAGCCACAGAATGCGATCCTATTCCAATATCAAACTTACTATGGATCACTCCAAAAGATTGCATAGACCTAAAGAATCCAATTACTAAACACTACATTTCCCTTTGGGATAGATTCAAAAAGAATAACCATTTACAATCATCTCATAACCCGATGTTGTCATTCTATAAAAATCCTGCTTTCTATCCAGCATGGATATTCCCTAATTCCTTTAAAGAATAGGTATCTAGAAACGTACTGTGTATGTATAAATTTCTACATTCCTCATCATTCATCCCTTTTTCAACCCTTTGTGAGAGATATGGTCTACCGCAGTCTGAATTATTTAGATACTTGCAAATTAAAAATTTCTTCGCACCCTTAGTGTCTACCACATCCCCATTAACACATATGACTAGTTTCGAAGAAGTTTGTAAAAAAGATCCACACGCTAGAGGCACAATTTCTACTATTTATTCTCACCTGCTGGTTCATTCCAGTAAAGACAAATTATCCTATGTCCAGAAATGGGAGGAGGACCTTGAGCGTACTTTTAATAATTCAGATTGGAAACAAATATGGTCAACAACAAAAGCAGCTTCCCCTAATATATTGGCGGTTGAGGCTAATTATAAAGTTTTAACACGCTGGTATCTAGTACCTACTAGAGTAGCAAAATATGTGCAAAATTATTCGGCGCAATGTTTTCGAGGTTGTTTAGACCCTGGCACATACCTTTATATCTGGTGGTCGTGTCCATTAGCTCAAATATTCTGGAAGGGAATTTTTAACATTGCAACTAACCTTATTGGGAAAACAATCCCTTTCGATCCAGCAATGGCCCTTCTCAACTTAAAACCTGAATTCATAACGCATACCCAATTCAAATTGTTGGTATATCTCTTCACAGCAGCTAAACAGACTTTAGCAAAATCTTGGAAATCACCAACATTAGATATAAATGAAGCAAAAGCTAAAATGAATTACTATATGACTCATGCCAAGATGATAGCTATAGAATTGGACACGATCCCCAGATTTGAGGTAATATGGCATCCTTGGATTACATATGCCATGCCAACCCTAGACAAGAGTGTTCTACTGCCATGGTAGTTGTGATAACAAGACACAGGCTATATTTCAGCCCTAGTTGTTGTGGTAACTTTCGGCCTGACCTCGCAGATTCTTTCCCTTAACCTTCTTCTCTTCTCCCCTTCCTACTATACTTTCTTTCCTTTCTTTTCCTTATACTATATTATTCTATGATATTGAAGCTCTAATTGATATTTAAATAATAATCTCAATTACTGTCTAGAAATAGAAATAAAACAAGGCAAACGATGTAGCAGAACTTACATAACTCCTTTAATTCTATTCTTTTGAAATGGACAAGGACTCCAAAGTTCTTTTCCTCTCCTATTTCTTTATTTCCTTTTAAAATATATTGTCTTGTGTTAGAATATATTGTCTTGCTTTACGATATTATTAATGAATTGACTATTTTATAATTGTAAATGAGCTTCCTTACATTGAATGTATGTCATTATTCAATGTTATCTATACATAATCTTCGCACTCAATAAAACTATTTTGACAAGGAAATAAACATAAAAATGTATTATCTGAAAGGCAATAGCCATAAACATTGTTTAGTGGCTGGACAGCATGTAAGCAGCTTGGTAAGTTTGTAATGTAAGAGGGAGAAGCAATAATGGGTTTAGGAATAGACTCTGAAATTGAATTGAAATGATGGATTTGACATTGAAAACATTTTCCAAATCACCATGGTCATGATGACCATACTGAGTCACTTGTATCACCTGAAAGTCATTGTCCTCTTGTTTACATTCACATGTCAGCTAGGGAATTGTCATTTGTGACAAATCCCCATTGTGGGTGGACATGTTGGCCGGTCAGACCTTTTTTTGTTTTGCTGGGAGGTGTTCATCATGAATGACTTGAACGACATAAATGATGATGTATTTACATTGTAGGGCATGTTTTGGGGTTTTTATTTATTTACTTTGGAAAAAGACTTTCAAAGGTATGTGGTGTATTTACTTATTTTAACAGTTTTCTTGTGAATGAGTAAGCAGGGGTACTATGTACACCTTACTCAGGTGCAAAGACCTAAGACAATGTAGTTTTCCCATGTTTGGGTCATGTGGCCTGGTGTGTGTGTGTTTGTGTGTGTCTGTGTGTGTGTCTGTGTGTGTGTGTGTGTGTGTGTGTGTGTGTGTGTGTGTGTGTGTGTGTGTGTGTGTGTATATATATATATATATATATATATATATATATATATATATATATATATATATATATATATATATACACACACACATTTTTTTTTAACCACTTGCTTACTGGGCACCTAAAACCCCCTCCTGCCCAGACCAATTTTTTAGCTTTTAGTGCTGTCACAATTTGAACGACAATTGCGCGGTCATACAACACTGTTCCCAAATTACATTTTTATAATTTTTTCCCCACAAATAGTGCTTTCTTTTGGTGGTATTTGATCACCTCTGGGTTTTTTAATTTTTGTTAAAAAAATTTAAAAAGACCGAATTAAAAAAAAAAAAAAATACAAAACCATTTTATATTTTGTTAATACATTTTGCAAACAGGTAATTTTTCTCCTTCATTGATGTACACTGATGAGGCTGCACTGATGGGCACTGATAAGCTGCACTGATGGGCACCGATAGGCTGCATTGATGGGCACTGATAATGCAGCACTGATGGGCACTAATAGGCAGCACTGATGGGCACTAATAGGTGGCACTGGTGGGCACTGTTGAGGTGGCACTGGTGGGCACTGAGAGGTGGCATTGGTGGGCACTGATGGGTGGCACTGATGGGTGGCACTGATGGGCAGCACTGAAGGGCATTGATAGGTGGCACTGAAGGGCACTAATAGGTGGCCCTGATAGCTGGCACTGATAGGTGGCAATGATGGGCACTGATGGGTGGCAGTGATTGGCACTGGTAGGTGACACTGATGGACAGCACTGCTAGGTGGCACTGATGAGGCACTGATTGACACCACAGGTGGGCATTGATAGGTGGCACTCGTGGGCAATGATAGGTGGCACTGATTGCTGGCACGTATGCACTGATTCATGGCACTGTGTGGGCACTGGCAGGTGGCACTGGAAGGCGGTATTGGTGGACACAGATTAGGTGGCTTCCCCTCTTCCTCTTTGGGACCGATTGTTCCTTGCACTAAAGCAGGTGATCGGCTTTTTTTCTCCTCGCGCTGTCAGCCTGAGGAGAAAAAAAAAACTATTACCGATCTTTTGTTTACATCACTGACAGCTGATCACGTGGTAAGGGGCCAGGATCGGCTGAATGTCATCGAATGTCATCGACCTGGTGGTCACAGCACGTGCTGCGCAAAGGGAAGGACATCTATTGATGGCATCCTGGCAAAGTAGATCCGTGCTGTAACATTCAGCTATAGCGCGGATCTGAAGGAGTGAAACTTACATTTTATTGGGTACAACAGAGTTATATAAGACAAAGGTCCAAAAGTAATGCGTCTGACAAAGGAGAGGTACATCAAGTGTAAACATACAGTATATTAGAGAACAATGTTCACGTAAACAGGCAGATACGTTTCTATAATAGTTCTATGAGTTGGGTGGTATGGGCTGCCTTGAACACTAGAACTCCGTGGTGAGGGCACATATGGTACTTCAAGTAGGATTGATAGTATTACATAAATTAAGGACTAGAATCAAATGTACAGCCGTGGCCAAAAGTTTGAGAATGACACAATTATTATTTTTCACAAAGTCTGCTGCCTTAGTTTTTGTGATGGTAATTTGCATATAGTCCAGAATGTTATGAAGTGATCAGATGAATTGCAATTAATTGCAATGTCCCTCTTTGCCATTAAAATTAACTTAATCCATTAAAAAACATTTCCATCAGGGCACCACCATGGCAGAGCTTGCTGAGGAATGGCAGCAGGCAGGTGTGAGTGCATCTGCATGCACAGTGAGATGAAGACTTTTGGAGGATGGCCTGGTGTCAAGAAGGGCAGCAAAAAAGCCACTTCTCTCCAGGAAAAACATCAACGACAGACTGATATTCTGCAAAAGGTACAGGGATTGGACTGCTAAGGACTGGGGTATAGTAATTTCTCCTGATGAATCCCCTTTCCGATTGCTTTCGGCATCCGGAAAAAACCGTGTCCGGAGAAGAAAAGATGGAGGCTACCATCAGTTCTGTGCCATGCATCCTGAGACTATTCATGTGTGGGGTTTCTTCTCAGCCAAGGGAGCAGGCTCACTCACAATTTTGCCACGAATAAAGAATAATACAATAACATCCTCCTAGAGCAACTTCTCCCAATCATCCAAGAACAGTTTGGTGACGAACAATGTCTTTTCCAACATCATGGAGCACCTTGCCATATTGCAAAAGTGATAACTAAGTGGCTTTGGGAACAAAACATCAACATTTTGGGTGCATAACCAAGAAACTCTCCAGACCTTAATCCCATTGAGAACTTGTGGCCAATCCTTAAGAGGCGGGTGAACAAAAAACCCCCACAAATTCTGACAAACTCCAAGCATTGATTATGCAAGAATGGGCTGCCATTAGTCAGGATGTGGCCCAGAAGTTGATTGACAGCATTCCAGGGTGAATTGCAGATGTCTTGAAAAAGAAGGGTCAAAACTGCAAATATTGACTCTTTGCATAAACTTCATGTCATTGTCAATAAAAGCCTTTTACACTTATGAAATGCTTGTAATTATACGTCAGTATACCATAGTACCATCTGACAAAAAGATCTAAAAACACTGAAGCAGCAGACTTTGTGAAAATTAATAGTTGTGTCATTATCAAAACTTTTCGCCATGTATAGTTTAGATGCCAACAGGGGAAACTGGGCCATAAACATGAGTAACAAAATGGGTGCAGGTCATCACCAAAGGGGTGGGGAAACAGCCAGGTGCTTAGAAAAAGCATTTATTAGCTCTCAGGACTATTGATGGTAAATTTTGTGCCAATTATGTCAGGACAGCTACTGAGAAGATGAATCACAAGATTAATAAGTATAAGCTTTGCTGGGAGTATGGCAGGCAGCATGGGCATCCGCAGAACTTTTTTTCAGGGGGGTCATCATTTTAGGGTCACCCATTCTCCACCCCTTTTTGACAACATCATGAAAGGGAGGGGCTTGGTCATTCATTATCACTTAAAGTGCAGGCCAGGGTCCCCACATATAGATCCCCCTTTAGAGCAGGCCAGGGCAGGTCCCCCATAGAATAGACCCCTCTTTACTTCTTACTCTTACCTTTTTTTCACCACTCCTAATTACATGGTGAGCACAGCACATTACATGGTGGGCACTGTACATTACACAGTGGGCACACCACACCACACCACATGTGGGTACAGCACACCACATTACATATGGGTACACCACACCACATGACATGGTGGGCACAGCACATTACACAAAGGGCACACTACTCTGCATTGCATGCTGGGCACAGCACATTACACAGAGGGCACTTTACTCTGCATTACATGGTGGGCACAGCACATTACACAGAGGACACTCTACTCCGCAATACATGGTGGACACAGCACATTACATGGAGGGCATACCACTCCACATTACATGGATACAAAAAACATGGGTAGCTGCACTCCAAATGTTCACCTTTTATTGTGTAAAAACAGAATGCAAAAACATCCATGGATAGGTACAGACCAACACACACAGCTAACGAGTTTCACACCAGTTATGATGCTTACTCATAGCCAAAGTGCTTCACCAACATACAGGTATATATACACCATTGAGCAATAAAACAATTAGACATGACATGTGAGACGTTGATTGTCTATGAAAAACACCTGTGAATATCAAAGACATGAATAGCCAATGTCCATTAACCAATTAATCAATAAATGACTCTTCACAATGAATTTAACATTTGAGATGTATAAAAGAAAAAGAAGACAGACAAAAAATAAATAAACAAAAAACATTCACACACAATGTAAAACTTTGTTTGTAGTAAAATATGTGTGCACATACATACACGATGGGGGAACAAAAATAGAAAAAAATATTATTATAAACAGTGTATAACCCCATCCATGTGCATCAATGTGCACACACCAGCAGAACCCGTATTAAAATATACATAGAATTAATATGGGTTCTGCTGGTGTGTGCACATTCATGCAAATGGAGGGGTTACATACACGATGTTTCCCCATCGTGTATGTATGTGCACACATTTTTTACATTGTGTGTGAACGTTTTTTTGTTTATATATTTTTTGTCTTTGTCTTCTTTTTTATATATACATCTCAAATGTGAAAGTCATTGTGAAGAGTCATTTAATGATTCATTGGTTAGCACATTGGCTATGAGTAAGCGCCATAACTATTGTGAAATGTGTTAGCTGTGCTTGTTGGTCATTACCTATCCGTGGGTGTTTTTGGATTCTGTTTTTACACAATAAAAGGTGAACATTTGTAGTGCGGCTACCCAGCATTTTTTGTTTCATGTTTCTGTTGCAAACAGAGTCGGCACCCAGTCCGTTGTGGAGACAGCTGATACCAGGAGGGGTAACTCTCATCATCGCTTTACATGGTGGGCACTACACTGCACATGGTGGGCACAATACATCACACAGTGGTTACTGCACTGCACATGGTGGGCACAATTCATCACATGGTGGTCACTGCACATGGTGGGCACAATACATCAAATGGTGGTCACTGCACTGAACATGGTGGGCACAATACATCACATGGTGGTCAATGCACATAGTGGTCACTGCACATGGTGGGCGGGGGAGGCAGCAGTCTGCCCCCCAGTACAATCATTTCACCCCCAAAGGTCATTTTCTGCACAATTCCCCCTGTTTACTGACCTCATTTTAGCAGCATGGTAGATCTTCTTCCTCCCTGGCTCCTGCTGAAGGGGATGACATCAGCGTCCCTCCCCCACACTTCAGCTGCCTGAAGCTCCCGGGAACTGAGAGGATCTGTGTGATCCTGTGATAGGAGCTGGGCAGCACTGACAGCTTAAGCTCCCCTCCTCTGCCTCAGATTGCGGCACCTGGGTGCAGTGCACCCTGTGCATCTGCTTCCAGGGAAGGCACTTGACCCCCCTTGCCCCCTCCTGCTGACACCCATGGCAGGCAATCTAATGGGTAAAAATGCACAGGTTTATCTCTACAGGGCATCAAGTTTGCACCAAGTGTCGCATAGCCAGACAGCCCACTGAGCACTAAACTTTTGTAGTGTAAGATGGGCTTTAGCATACATATATTCCATGTGTAGGTGCTGATTAAGTATGGATATAAATTGCTGAAAGGTGGGAGCGTGAGTGCTCTTCTAGTTGTGGGCAATGGCTAGCCATGCCAGGAATAATACATGGCTGGGGTGGGGGGTGGTAGCTCAGGACAATGTCATCCTCAATTACCACGAGGACTTGGGTTACTTTGCCTCCAATAATTTGTGGCTCATGGGCTCCCATATGCTACAGAGCGAGACAAAGAATCCTGATTCATGGCATTAAAGAGATTGGCCATTATTATTAATATTATTATTATTCAGGATTTATATAGCGCCAACAGTTTACGCAGTGCTTTACAATATTAAAGGGAGACAATACAGTTATAATACAATAAAATACAAGAGGATTAAGAGGGCCCTGCTCAGAAGAGCTTACAATCTAATAGGGTGGGGCAGGTGGTACAAAAGGTTGTAACTGTGGGGAATGAGCTGGTGGAAGTGGTAGGAGATTAGTTGGAGACGTGATAGGCTTTCCTGAAGAGATGAGTTTTCAGGAATCGCCTGAAGGTAGCAAGAGTAGGGGATAGCCGGATAGATGGAGGTAGCGAGTTCCAGAGGATGGGAGAGGCTCTGGAGAAATTCTGGAGACTAGCATGGGAGGAGGAGATGAGAGAGCTTGAAAGCAGGAGGTCTTGAGAGGAGCGGAGAGGTCGAATTGGGTGATATTTGGAGACAAGATTAGTGATGTAGCTCGGGGCAGAGTTGTGAATGGCTTTGTATGTTGTGGTTAGTATTTTGAATTTAATTCGCTGGGTGATTGGGAGCCAGTGTAGGTATTGGAGTAGAGGGTTGGCAGACACTGAGCAGTTGGTAAGGTGGATAAGTCTGGCAGCAGCATTCATGATAGACTGAAGAGGTGATAGCCTATGGAGAGGTAAGCCAATGAGAAGGGAGTTGCAATAGTCAAGGCGAGAGATAACAAGGGAGTGAATGAGGAGCTTGGTGGTTTCATTTGTTAAAAAGGGGCGAATTTTAGAGATGTTACGGAGGTGAATTCTACAAACTTTTGACAACGATTGGATTTGAGGCTGAAATGACAAGTCAGAGTCTAGGATTACACCTAGTACCCTGGCGTGAGGGGAGGGACTGATGGTTGCATTGTTGATTTTGATGGAAAAGTCATTGAGGGGGGCACGGGTGGGGGGGAATATTAATAGCTCAGTTTTAGAGAGATTTAGTTTAAGGAAGTGGTGCGACATCCATGCTGATATGTCAGTTAGTAAGTTAGTAATGCGAGAGGAGACTGAAGGACTGAGGTGAGGAGTAGACAGATAGATTTGGGTGTCATCAGCGTATAAGTGGTATTGGAAGCCGTGGGCAGTTATTAAGTGACCGAGGGAGGAGGTGTAGATAGAGAACAGAGAACTAAGCCTTGGGGGACCCCCACAGAAAGGGGCAAAGGAGAGGAGGAGACAGAGTTGTAGGTGACACTGAAGGAGCGCTGTGATAAATAGGCAGAGAACCAGGATAGAGCAGAATCTCGGAGGCCAAGGGAATGTAGTTTATTGAGAAGGAGCGGGTGGTCAACAGTATCAAAGGCTGCAGAGAGGTCAAGTAGTAGGAGTATGGAGTACTGGCTGTTGGTTTTAGCAGTTAGTAAATTGTTAGTGAGTTTTAGTAAGGCAGTTTCCGTGGAGTGCTGCGAGCGAAAGCCAGACTGTAAGGAGTCAAGAAGGTTATTTTCATTGAGGTAGGAGCTAAGACTGTTGTAGACTAAGCGTTCTAGAAGTTTAGAGGTGAATGGGAGCAATGAGATGGGTCTTAAGTTGTTCAGGTCGGTAGGGTCCAGTGAGGGCTTTTTAAGAATGGGAGTGATCTGCGCATGTTTTAGAGGGGAGAGGAAGATGCCACTAGAGAGGGAGAGATTGAAGATGTGGGTGAGGGAGCATAGGATAGAAGAAGAGGGTGACCGTAGTAGTTGTGAGGGAACAGGATCCAAGGGACAATTGGTTAGGTGGGCATCCGAGAAAATTTTTGTAACCTCTTCCATAGTAGCCAATTCAAAAGAGGAGAGTGTTGAATGTGCTGCTAGGCAAGGTATGTTGGGTGGGGAAGACATACGCACAGTGGAGGTGTCCTCACGAATCGCATCGATCTTGTCTTTGAAGTGATTGGCAATCTCTTGGGTAGTGAGTGAGTTAGTGGGTAGAGGGGGTGGTGGACGAAGCAGAGAGTTATAGGTTGAGAAGAGCCGACGGGGACTGGATGACAAGGAATTAATAAGAGAGACAAAGTAGGCTTGTTTGGCAGCATGGAGGCATGAATTGTATTTTAGAAGGGCAGATTTATATAGGATGAAGTCTTGCAGGCATTTGGTTTTACGTCACAGTCGTTCAAGAGCACAGCAATGTCTCTTGAGATTTCTAGTGTTGTCAGTTTGCCAGGGTTGTAACGATCGGGGTCTGATTCTGCGTGTGGTTAGAGGAGCAAGTGCATCTAGTGATGATGAGAGTGAACTGTTGTAGACAGAGGTGGCCAGGTAAGGACAGGACAGGGGAGAGATTATGTCATATAGGTGGTCAGTAGCAGAATAGAGAAGAGAAGGGTTAAAGTGGCGAAGGTTTCTACAAGTAATTGTTTGCTGCTTGGAGGGATGGGTGGTTGGAGGCAAGGATACAGTGAAAGTAATGAGGTTGTGATCAGATAGAGGAAAGGGGGTGTTGGTGAGGCTGCCAGGGTTGCAGAGATGGGAGAATACAAGGTCAAGGGTATTACTATTGGAGTGAGTGGAAGTATGTGTCCATTGGGTTAGGTCAAAAGATGTTAGACAAGGTGTTTCCAAGCCCCCTGTCAGTGAAAAGAGGAATGGCAGTGGGATTGGTTGCCTGAGAGATGCCCTTAAAAATATTTTAGTCTTCAGCACCCAGGGTTGTCTGCTGCCAGCACCTATCAGAGGCAGCTGCATCACATGCAAATTATCTGGGTGCAAGAGCGAAAGGAGAAGCCCTCAAAATGAATGATGTCCTCGACTAGTGAGTCACAATGATGGACCACTGGCCAGAGCTTTCCCAGTATCCAACTGAGCTGTCGTGCTTCTCTGCAGCCAGCAAGCTTCCCGTGCATTATATGCTGCATGGGGCTTTGTATTTGTGACAGACAAAAGAGTGCATCAATCCGTGGACATTGTTGACCAGCTGACATTTGTAAAAATGAACCAGTCTTGGATAAACAGTAGCTACCAAGCCCCTGCTTCAGATGTTGCAAATTAAATATTTGGGGCATCCTGCAACCTTGCATTTTTTGCTGCATCCAAAGCTGCTTCTTTCACTGTTATATCTCATATGCTGCCAGCATTGCCATGTCTGGTCTGTATGATCACATCCAGACACTTTTAGCACATCCCTTTACCTAGCACTGTTAATATCTTCTGCCACTTTTGTAGGCCTGTTACCATTACCATCTAAAAATGGAGCCATAGCTGCTGTTCTTGGCACTGACAATTTTAATGCACCCCCCCAATTTTTTATCATATGTTTCACGGTTGCAAGTGCTGTGCTATAAAGGATACTGTAGACTGCCCAATACCACACTTTACCTTTTGCAGTTCTGACCTATAAAACATGTTTTGAAATATGTGCAGATAATTACTCAAAACATTTTTCTTTGTCCTTTGGAAAATAAAATTACATTTTTTGCACTTACAGATCGAGCCTGTCTGCTCTCTCCCTTGTAAATTGCCTCTAGCACAATTTACATTCTGTGAATAAAATTAGTATGATTTCTAAATGTGTCAGAAAAATAACAGTTTGATGCATTATTGGTGGCTGAAATATGACATCTCCCCACATCCTAAACTGTCATCACTTAAAGAAGAAGTCCAGCCTGAGCTCGTTTGGCTGGGCTTCTCCTTCGTTTTCCAATCCTGTGACCTGTTTTCAGCATGATGTCACAGGAATCAGTCTAGGCACCGCGTCATCACGACAATAAAGTCTGGATCTGCCAGGTACCTGGACTGATGCCCATCTCAGCCTCTCAGTGAACCACTGAGAGGCTGAGACGTCTGCTCCCCGCCCCTCCAAAGCTCAGCGCTTCAGTGAGCATGGAGGGGCTGTGAGAACCGAGCCATCAGCTGTGTTTGATCGCTTGGTTCTCAGTGCAGAGGCACCGGGGGACAAATGTAGCGTTGGACTGATGCTGCATCCACCTAGGTAAGTATGATTATGGAAAAAAAACCATCATACTTCTCTTTTAAAAAGAAGTGTTAAAGTGTTACTAAACCTGCAACAGTAAAATCAGTCTGTATATGCAGCATAGCATGCTTGTTATACTTACTGTGGAACTTAAGGGTTTAATCCTCTGCATTGTGTAAAAAGGCTGCTTTATCCTGCTTGCATAGATCCTTCCCTCCTGCACTGTCTATCTGGGGATGGCCAGCTAACACAGGCAGGGTAGCCGGCCTGCACATGCTTAGTGTCTTTTATGCTGGAGAGAACATTTACTTCTCAGAGCTAGCCAGGTCACATGATATTGACATCACACATGTGGGCATGTATACAGGCTATAGTGGAAATCTCCTCCTACCTGAACTCTCAGCACTGGAGAAACTGTGCAGTTTATCATGTAACCGCAGTATACAGATCATCCAAAAAGGTATATAGTGGCAGTATTTTAATGTAAAAAGAATATGTATAAGCTGTGGGCACTGTTTCATGCTGAAATACACTGACTCTCTGTCTCCAGACTGGCTTCCTATTAATAATTAATTTTCTCTAAAATCTACATAACATGTATATCATATTTCTGCAGATATACAGTCAAAGTAATTATTTTAAAGTAACATTTGCCTGCTCTGTCCCTTAAATATAGTGGCTTCTCCAAAAAGACTAATAAAGCTGTGCTGGGAAGTACTTTAATTTTTCCATCTGCTGCATGGAAAAAATGAAATGTAATGCCGCGTGCACACGACAGGTTTTGCCAGCGGACTAAACTCCGAAGGTTTCTCCGACGGAACTCCATTCAAGTGGTATTGCCTACACACGGTCAAACCAAAGTCCGACCGTCCAGAACCCGGTGACTTACGACAGGACTAGAAAAAGGACGTTCAACAGCCAGTAGCCAATAGCTTACGTCTTGTACTTGCTTCAGAGCTCGTGTGTACGCGGCATTAGAAGCAATCTGCTTGTCCTTTCTCTCACAAATGGTGGACAGCCGAAAATGGTTAAAAAAGGTGTGCATTGACAGAGAGACTACAGATCAGGATATTTTATTCCCCCCTTCTTCCTCTTACTCTCCTACACTTTTTTTAGAATATAAAGTAAAATTGACAGGGACCCCATGTTTCCTCATTAGCGACATATGTTTTCTCCTCTGAGGGTCACAAGCCTGACATTTCTGAATTTTGGATACTCAGGCTAAGGTCTTCCCTTGGATGTCATTTCACTGCCTCATAAATCAGTCATTTATATCTTGTTTTGAATGCTTTTTATGTTTTACTATGCACTTTAATGATGCACATCAATGATAAAAGGACCCGAAGTGTCGCCAACTAGGGATGGGTGATCGGTTCGCCCCGAGCATGAGTTTCGGGCCGAACTTTTGTTGTTCAGACATTCTGCGAACAGCCGAACAAATGGATCGTTTGACTGTTTGTTCGGCCCCCCGAACCGACCACAATGCATTGCAAGCCCTAATTGGCTGAAGCAGTGAAAGCCATTTTCAGTGTGATTTTGGCATGGAGAGAGATAGAACAGGGCTCTGTTCAGTGCTATTAGTTAGTGTGCTATACTGTGTTATAGTTTAGTGTCAGTCTAGGGATAGTGTGAGTGTAGTAAGGAGGACCATCATTCAGTTTTGCATAGTGTGCAGCTAGAGTAGGGACAGCTCAGATAGTTCCAATGTAGTTTAGTGAGACCGTGTCAGTAATCTTGACATTAGTGTATAGCTAGAGTAGGGACAGTTCAGATAGCATCAGTGTAGTGACGGTTGAACACCATCTATTGGATTGCGATACTGCCAGTTTAACGCCATTTACTTCTGTGTGCATTACTGCCTGTTTAACGCCATATAGTTTTGTGTGCGTTACTGCCAGTTTAACACCATGTAGGTCTATGTGCGTTACTGCCAGTTTAACGCCATATAGTTTTGTGTGTGTTACTGCCAGTTTAACGCCATATAGTTCTGTGTATGTTACTGCCTGTTTGACGCCATATAGTTTTGTGTGTGTTACTGCCAGTTTAATGTCATATAGTTCTGTGTGCATTACTGCCAGTTTAACGCCATATAGTTTTGTGTGTGTTACTGCCAGTTTAACGCCAAATAGTTCAGTGTGCATTACTGCCAGTTTAATGCCATATAGTTTTGTGCGTTACTGCAAGTTTAACGCCATTAACTGTACTTCTGTGTGCGTTACTGCAAGTTTAACGCTATTCATGTCTGTGTGCATTACTTTTAGTTTAATGCCATATAGTTCTGTGCATTACTGTACATTTGGCGCATTATATTACAGTATATTATAGTATCCATGGAGTCTGTCTGTGTAATGTGAGTATTCAAATTAAAGTGCACCAAATCCCACTTTACATTGATTAAAACACTTCTACATACAGATTTCCACTTCTTCTTTACATTTGCTTATAAGCAAAATAACCCCCTCCCTCCCAATAATGTCTGGGAGGACAAGGAGAGGCAGACATTCCCTTGCCCTGTTTAGTGAGTTTGCCCGTGCTATCCAACCACAGCATGCAGAGGAGGTGGTGGACTGGCTTACTAAACCTTCTTCATCCTCCTCATCCTCAGTCACACAAGCAGAGACAAGTGTGCAGTCCCCTGCAGTTGCCAGAGTGGATAAACCTGCCTCCTTGTCCGCATCTATTCCTGCCATAGCCCCAACATCAGCCATGGAGGAGTCAGCTGAGTTATTTGACTGCAGCGTCAGCCACTCACTCATTGATGATGCCCAGCCATTACTGGATTCAGATGTTGGTTCTGAGGTTGAGGATGACAGGAACATGAGCCTAGAGAGAGGGAGAACACTGGTAGACAAATTGGCATTCATGCTCCCCCAGCCTCAGCGTATTGCCAAGTTGTCTCCAGTGGTAATGATGTTGCAATTTTTTACAGCAAGGCCAATTCTTACTTTTATCAAGAGTACCTCTATGGGGTTGCGGTGCACCCCAAAGCACCCTCCCCATGTTGAGGACAAGCGGCCTGGTATGGTTCAGGAGGGGGGTGCTCACTTGTCCCCCCTTTTCCTGGCTTGCCAGGCTGCATGCTTGGATAAGGGTCTGGCATGGATTTTGGGGGGGGGGACCCCATCCCATTTTTTTGTCATAGGTTTCCCCTTAAACACTTCAAAACAGGACACTTTCAATCCCTTCCTGCCCAGACCAATTTTCAGCTTTCAGTGCTCTCACACTTTGAATGACAATTACTCAGTTATGCAACACTGTATCCAAACAACATTTTTATCATTTTTTTCACACCAATAGAGTTTCCTTTTGGTGGTATTTAATCACTACTGGGTTTTTTTCTTTTTTAGTAAGTTAAAAAAGAGTGACATTTAAAAAAAAAGCACTTTTTTTTGTTCTTATCATAAAATTTTGCAAAAAATAAATTTTTGCTCATAAATTTGGGTGTGTATACTGCTACATACCTTGGCAGTAAAAATGGTAAAAATAGCCCAAATATTGGATATTACTTAGTCTGTGTGAAAGTTGTAGAGTCTACAAGCTATGGTGCAAATCATAAAACTTTGATCACACCTGATGTACTGACGACCATTAGTTGAGGCCCTGAAATGTCAAGACAGTACAAATACCCCTTTTTGGGAAGTAGACAGTCCAAGGTATTTAGTAAGAAGCATGGTGAGTTTTTTGAAGTTGTAATTGTTTCCCACAATTCTTGGGAAATTGAAGAAATTATTTTTTTTTTTACACAAAATTGTCATAATAAAAATGTATTTCTTACACACAGCATATGCATGCTTCCAATTACACCACAAAATACATTCTGTTAATCCTCCTGAGTATAGCGATACCACATGTGTGAGACTTTTACACAGCCTGGCCACATACAGGGAGCACCATCAGGCATTCTAGGAGCATAAAGTACACATCTAATTTCATTCCTACCTATTATACTTTTGAAGGTCCTGGAGCACCAGGAAAGTGGAATTACCCACAAAATGACCCCATTTTGGAAAGAAAACACCCCAACATATATTCTATGAGGCATGGGCTGCAGATAGGTACTCAGGTAAGCTGATGGGCTGCAGGAGGGAGGAAGTGTTCCTGCTGGCGTCATTTTGCAATGTGCCAGTAGGGAGGAGGTTTAAATCCACACCAGACCCATAGGGTCCCCCCACGCCATTTTTACCCCAATTTTTTTTAATTCACATTGTTTTTTTCACAATTTTTAAAAAAATTTAGCTCTCAGCGGAGAAGTCTTAACAACCTATTGACTGTGCGCTCAGCGAGCAAACATCCCGCTAAGTTCCCAGATATTTTGGGTGTTAGTAGAGTACCTGAATGGGCGATGTTCAGGCCAAACTTATGCTCGACCCAAACCGTTTAACCATCCCTAGTGGTACTTGAACACTGTATCCCCTTACAGTTACTCTTATTGGGTGCAGGAACGGGCCCTGCTGTTAACAGTTTGAAAAAAAATTGAAATTAAGAAGAAGGAACAGCAATTATGGAGAAAATTTTGTTTGCTGCTGCTGTAAAATTCAAAAAGGCCGAAAAAAAAAGAAGGGAACCACTGCTGATGCAGAAAGAGAAACGCCTGCGACACAGAAAGGGGACAGCAATTATGCCCTAAATATTCTTAGTGCTGCTGTGCTGCCAAAAAAAAAAATTAAGTATAACACTGCTGTGCTGACGCAGAAAGAATAACACCTGTGACACAGAAGAGGGGGTACTGTAAAAACAGAACCTGATACTGCACTGTACTCTATTAAATACTCTGCACTATACTACACTATATACTCTGCACTGTATTATAGACACTACACTGCCTGCACTGTATTATAGAGTCCTACACTGACTGCACTGTTAGGGGCGTAGCTATAGAGGGTGCAAGAGTTGCGATCGATGGCTGCCGGGGGCCCGTGCGGCTCCCCTGTCAGTTTTGTATACACTTGTGTGAGCCGGAGTCGTGGGGCGGAGCTGGGAGGCAGAGCTGACGGTCCTAGGTACAGAAGACTGCTTGCCTCTTGACTTTACACTCTGGATGCAGCTAGCACCAGGCTGGATAGGAGGGGCGGCATTTAGGAGAACCAATCTCCTATGTTCTCCTCCTGTCTCCTGCAGGTCTTTCAACGGCTGCAGCAGCAGGATCAGTTCTCCTATATGTCGCCCCGCCTGCCCTCCTATCCAGCCAAGAGGCAAGCAGTCATCCGTGCCCAAGACCGCCAGCTCCGTCTCCCAACTCCACCCCCCACCCTGGCTTCTGCTTCCTGTCTCTAGACTGTTCCTGCCGCCAGAGTGGTAGGAGAAAAGCTCCCTGCCTGAGGCCGCTCCTGGTATGCCACAAACTCTCTGAGAGAGTAAAAGAATGCACTGCCCAGCGAGTATAGTGTTCCAGGTGTGCTGCTATCGCTCTGCTCCCTCCCATACTACCCCCCTCCCATTATGCTGCCCCCCCACACTGCCCTCCACTGCCTCCCTCCCATCAAAAACTGTAAAAAAAAACAAAAAAACTATAAAATATAAAATTATAAAATAAAATGTTAAAATATAATAATAAAAAAAAAAACTACTGACCCCATTCTCTGCCCTACTGACCTCATCCACTGCCCTACTTACCACGTCCACTGGCCTACTGACCACGTCCACCGCCCTACTGACCCAATCCACCGCCCTACTGACCATGTCCACTGCCCTAGTGACCATGTCCACCGCCCTACTGACCACGTCCAGTGCCTTACTGACCACGTCCAGTGCCCTACTGACCACATCCACCGCCCTACTGACCACGTCCACTTCCCTACTGACCATATCCACTTCCCTACTGACCATGTCCAGTGACCTACCATGTCCACTGTCCTACTGAGCCCATCCACTGCCCTACTGACCATATCCACTGCCCTACTGACCATGTCCAATGCCCTACTGACCACGTCCACCGCCCTACTGACCACGGCCACTTCCCTACTGACCACGTCCACTTCCCTACTGACCATGTCCACTTCCCTACTGACCATGTCTACTGCCCTACCATTTCCACTGTCCTACTGAGCCCATCCACTGCCCTACTGACCATGTCCACTGGCCTACTGACCACGTCCACTGCCATACTGACCACGTCCATTGCCCTACTGACCACATCCACTGCCCTACTGACCAAGTCCATTGCCCTACTGAACATGTTTACTGCCCGACTGACCACGTCCATTGATCTACTGACCACGTCCACTGTCCTACTGACTATGTCCACTGCTCTACTGACCACATCCACTGCCCTACTGACTACGTCCACTGCCCTACTGACCACGTCCACTGCCCTACCTACATGTCCACTACCCTACTGACCACGTCCACTGCCCTACTGACTGACATCATTCCCAGTCCACACTGACACCACTGGCCGAACTAGGGCTGCAAAGGTCGCACTTGTGACTGGGCCCTGGCCTTCCACCACCATGGCGAAGCCCAAGACTGAAGGAATGCACAACATGTGAAAGGGATCCGCTGTGGGTTGTAAAGGGTCATGGGATCAGTTGGAAGCGCTTTGGGCTCGGAGGGAATGGTTCAGGTCGGAGGTCGGGGGGCCCTTCATGATTTCTTGCACGAGAGCCCTGAAGGTTCTAGCTACACCTCTGTGCACTGTATTATATAAACTACACTGCCTGCACTGTATTATATATTCTACACTATATTATATATTCTAATCTACACTGACTGAACGCTGAATCCACTAACTAACCTCCCTAATCTCTCTCCACTGTAACACACTACATACGGCCACTGTTGATAGCAGCCTTATATAGTGTGGGGCATGGTTGACCAAAGGCACCCAGCTTTTGGCCAAACATAGCTCTCACAGCACGTCGTGCTGTGATTGGCCAAAGCATACAGGTCAGGTGCATGCTTTGGCCAATCAGCAGCTTTCAATACACTGCAATCTCATGCTGTGATTGGCCAAATAGAGCTTTCGTCACCACTTGTGTTTTTTTTTATTTTTTGCGGTATAAAAGAAAAAAAAATTGAAAATGTAGAAAAAAAATAGTTTTTCTTTGTTTCTGTCATTATATTTTACAAGTAAGTAATTTTTCTTCATAAATTTTGACCAAAATTTACACTGCTACATTTCATTGGTAAATATAACCCAAATCAGTGTATGTTATTTGGTCTGTGTAAAAGTTATAGAATCTACAAGCTATGCTACGTATCATTGAAAATTGATCAATCATAATTTACTGAATGTCATTTCTTGAGGCCCTGAAATGTCAGGACAGTACAAATGTACCCCAAATGACACCTTTTTGGAAAGTAGACATTCCAAGGTATTTAGTAAGGGCCATGGTGAGTTGTAATTTTTTTCCCACGATTCTTTTGAAAATAAAGATTTTTCTTCACAAAATTGTCATATTAACAAGTTCTTTCTCACACACAGCATAGGCATACTTACAGCTACACCCCAAAACACATTCTGCTACTCCTCCTGAGTATGGCAATACCACATGTGTTAGACTTTTACAATGGCTTGCCACATAGAGAGGCCCGACATGCAAAGAGCACCTTCAGGTGTTCTAGGGGCAAAATTATAATTATTTCTAAAAAACCTAACATGTTTTTGAACGCCCGGAGCACCAGGACAGTGGAAACACCCATAAAACACCCCAACGTATTTTGCATGAGACATAATGAGTCTTTTGAACATGTATTTTTTTTCCACAAGTTTTTGGAAGATGTGAAAAGAAAATTATTATTTTTTTTTTTTTTTTACACAAAGCTGTCCATTTATAAGATATTTCTAACACATAGCATGTATATACCAAAAAGTACACCACAAAATACATTCTGATACTCCTCCTGAGTATAGTAATGTCACATGTGAGAATTTTTTACAGCCTGGCCACATAGAGGCCCAACATCCAAGGAGCACCATCAGATGTTCTAGGGGCATAAGTTACACATCTAATTTCTTGACTACCTATTACACTTTTAAAGGCCCTGGAGCACCAGGACAATGGGAACACTCACAAAATGACAATGTTTTGAGAAGCAAACATCTCAACGTGTGTGTTATCCCCCATTCTTCCTGGTAGTTCTAATGCTAAATAAAAATAATGTGGATGAATGCTTAATTAAGAAAAAGGTGTAGAAAGAAAAAAAGGAAAAAAAGGATTGCTGCAATGCCTAATGTCTTCACAACAACACACTCAGTATATATTAAATATTGGTGTTCCTATATTAATTACATGTGACAACAAAAGATAAAACCATCACATACAGTACATATAAAAATCAATCTTAAAAAATTTTAATATATATAGGGAAGATGTGATGAACAAATTATATACATGTGTTGTGATTCAAAATAATATCGCTAAACACATATAGTTACACGGTAGCTGACAAGTGTCCCAGTGTTGTAATTCCAATAAAGTGCTCTGTTCTTCATTAGTATGGACAATAAACCTCTGTGCTTCCACCAGTCACCTCAGTGCTTACAGAACTCTCCTCTCACTTACATACAATAAAAGCCTCAAGATCAGTTTCCAGTATTGGTCTTGAAATGCATATTGTAGACTGGCATGGATCCTAACCCTTTGGGGCTGACGTAACACCCCACTAGTACCTGGCCTTTTTTGCAGAGGCACTCCTTTTCTGGTCGACGCCACTGCATTACTGATGGATGCCACTGCCTTAAATTACAATTTCCTGTGGTGGTGGTGGTGGGGCTCCTCCATCTACTTTGTTTGTGTGAAATAAAGGAATATGCTAGGGTTTCTTCATTTGGCCGCTGACTAATTGAAAAATATGAACTGGGTAAGGCCTGGCTTGACGTGCTTGTGAACGAACACCTTGTAAAACCCAGTCAGTTTAAAATAGAAATGAAAGGCAAAACATTTTTTTCTAGATATAAGAACATTATAAATACCTTTTTTTCTCTTTTTTTATAAGTAATAAAATTCCTTCTGTTCTCAGCTGCATAAGAGCTGGGGGGAGGAGAAGCAGCAGTAGACTGATCTTCCCAGTGAATGGCTGTGCAGCGGGGGAGTGTCAGCACAAGTCTAATCATTGGAGGAGAGTACACTGAGTTCCCAACATAGCTAGAGAACTGACCACAGTTTGCTCTCCTGCTTAGTGTGGTCAGTTTTTAATAGGAAAGCAAGGGGACTAGCAGGGACACAGGGGATTTCACACAACAGAAGCAATACAAAGAGAACTGGATACTTTCTCATACAAGTACATGGTACAGGCACATATCAGGAATATGAAATTTTGAGTTGATACACTAGAATGTAAATATTAGCTAAGTATGTGTGAATGTGTCTTAAGAATAAGTGACAGATCTATATATGCTGCCTTGTGTAGTGATATTTAGAAAAAAAACTGAGTTTTATACTCTCATTTTAGATTTAAAGTAGTATGTAAGCCTGTTTATTTCTTTACCTCCAGTTGAGTCTGCTTTGAAATGCATGACCTACAGTTTATCATATTATTCTTGCACCATGTGGCTTTCATGATCTCAAGTGAATTCACATAATTCAATATGTTGGTTAAAAATATTCACATTTCATAGAATACAAAATAAAATGATTACATTTTCTGTATTTGTGAAAAATGATTTTTCCTAGATTGTAACAAACTTATTGTATTCATGCATTCCTTGTCTGCACTTAAAAGTCAGAAAGAGGAGCACATTACAAAACATAATCAAATGGCTTACTTTATGACCGACAAATTCTGTCACAGCATTAGCTGATTATAGTATCCTTTTGCTGTTCATAATTAGTTTAGTTTCATGTGATTTTTTTTTTTTTGTAGAACAGAATGCCATTCATTTGTTGAAGACTGCTGTAAAAGAAGGGGGTAGAAGGTAGGGACTTCTGTTAAGTGGACAGTTTAGCATAAGGTACAGGGTAAGGGAGAGAGACTACACAACTGCTGGTACTACTACTTAAAACTGTCTTGGGGTCATTTCTATATTTTCATAATGCAAATGACATTGTGCATCAGCATCACAAACTAAAGTATCGACCAGCAGTGCTAACAATAGCAGTAACAGATAGTGGGGTCAATTGCAAAAGAAATAGAGCATATTAGCTATATAAAGTTTACATTCATTTAGCTTAGTTGGGCCAGTTAGCATTAAAGCCCCTCTGTCAGTCTCCAATAAAAAGGAAAAAAAATATTCCAACTTCTGATTCTCTGCATTAGAAGGATTATACTCATATGCAGTGGCCTGTGTCTCCTACCTGCCTTCCATTTCAGTGGTGCAGCTTCCATCAGACTTATCAATATTTGACAGTTTCTGGGTACTGTGTCGTAGTCATAAGCTGTGGTTCAATCTTTTGACCCCTACTACTGTGCCCAGTAATGAACTTAGGCCAAATTAAGGTATTACAGTTCATCCCCACTTCCCTCAGTGTATACTGTATATAGTGCACACAAGTGTTATAAGTGCCACTGGACATGCATACACATGTAACTGGTCCACGTGTTTAGGCCAATTGCAGTGCATCATGGCTCTATCCCAAAAAAAGAAAGATTTAAAGTGGAGTTCCAGGCTAAAGTGACACTAGGTTTTGATTAATCGTGCAGCCCCCCCCCCCCCCCCGTTTCTGGATAACCCTTTTTTTGCGTTTTGTATCTTTTTTCATTGTCCTCTAGCTGGACTCTCGTTCTACCCCACTGTGGCGAAGCACGTCATTTCCAGATTTGCTGCGGCCTCTCCTCCTTCCCCCTCAATGCCCTCTGGGACCTGTGTGTGTTCCAGAAGATGATGGGGCCATTCAAAAAGTGCAGCTCAACTTGCGCATGCGCAGTAGGGAACTAGCTGTGAAGCCCGAAGTCTTCACTGCCAGTTCTCTTAGTTGCAATGCCAGCACCTGCACCCAAGCCAATGGATGAATTGGCTTTGGGCAGGCGACATCGCAGGATCCCTGGACATAAGTGACCTTATATTAAAAGTCAGCAGCTACATTATTTGTTTAGGGGCTGGAACTCCAATTTAAAATATATGTATCTGCTAGCTGATAGATATCTAGATGATTACAGGTATATTTATATGGAGAAAGAGAGACATATAGGGTCAAATTGGATTTATTGCCTTCTTAAAGTGCACTTGTGCTCAGACTGTGAGCAGTAAAGTATCTATGTACTCTTAACAAGCAGTAAATGAAACGTAAACAAAGCATAACTGACAGCTCTAGCTGCTTGTACTCTGAGCTTATTTATTTTCAAAGACTTCCGAAAGATCACAACATAGATTCTCTCAGGGTTTTAATCAGTTTTTTTTTACAGCTTGGAAATACCTTTTGTGTGTTTACACTGGAGGACTGGTGAGCTGCCTGGTGTCTGCTCTCCATAGAGATTTCAGTGCCACTGCTGTACACTTTGAAGATTAATTTCTCCACAATGCTTATAGCTACAGAGTAGTGAGGAGCTGAACATACCTGGGTTTGGTATGAGGTAGGTTTAGTGAACATGAATAAAGTTCCAGTGCCAAAACCTATTGAAGTTAATAAGAGTTGAAAAGTAAAGAACAGTAATGATCATTCTTTAGGCTAAAAGGCAAGCAATTGTTAAGTAAAGGGCATGGAGACTAGTCATTGTCCTGGGGAACATGTACCAAAGCAAAATAAAGAAATAAAGAAAATCAGTTTGGTTGGAAACAGTGATTTTAGTAATGATTAAAGTGAAATAATAAAAATTTAAACTAACTATCGTAGCTGGAGGTGTCCTTACCCTGCCCATGAAGTGGTGGATCTTAGTGAAGTATAAAACCTACTGCAGCAAAACTGACATTTACAAAGAAAAAAGTGTGTTTAAATTAAATTTAAATTTTAGTAAAATGAAAACTCCCAGCTACTTCATTCTGTTTGTAAATGGAGCAGTCGGCATTCCATTCATCTTTACCAGACCCTTATCCTAGATGAGGGTCTGGTGTGGATTTTAATGGGCAACCCCCCCCCCTCACAAAAAAAAAAAATTACATGTGGGTTTCCCTCATAAATCATAACAGGCCTTCCAGGTCTGGTATGACTTTAAGGGTGGAGCCCACACAAAAAATAAACAACAGTGAGGCCTACTTTGTTGGTTGACTCAATTGAGGATTACATGATAAATGGTAATACTTAGAGATAATTTTAAAAAATGGCATGGGGTTCCATAGTAATTTTTATCAGGCCTTTCAGGTCTGGTATAAATTTTAAGGGGAACACTACAAAAAAAAAAAAAAGTTGCATATTGCCAGGCGAGAGCCCCCCCCCCCCAGCAAAGTACCTTGTCCAAGTGTTGATGAGGACAAGGGACACTTCCCCAGTTTTCCCTTTTCATCCATGTTCCTCATTTTTGTAAATTTTTTATATAGCTTGTAAATTAGGCTCCCTGTTACTTAGTTAGGTTGCTAGTTAGGTTTTTTGGCTATATGTTTGTGGTTCTCGTGTTTGCTTGTGTTTCCTGTTTGCTTGTGTTTGGATGTCTTTTGTTTTACTATTGATAAATGTACTTCACTATACAGTATAGTCTGGCCTCAGTGTCCTAGTGTAGCTACACAGATTGGGCCATCCCTGTGGCTGATTCCCAACATAATACTGAAGCCCACTAATGACCAGATCAGCTGCACCTGGGAACTGGGAAGTATTTTCTCTGAGTATTTTGCTGTCCTTTCTGTTAAGATGCATGTCAGGGAGGCTATTTGTTGTGTGAAATTAAGATCTTTGCTGCAAGATTTTGCAGACTGTTGGAATACATTTAGGTTTTGAATACCTTAGTTGATCAGGGCAGATTTTCATTTGGAGAAGCCTTTGGTTCAGGTTTGTTCTGAATTAGTTTTGCCTGCTAGATCTCATGGCTATAATGATTTTACTCCTCCCTTTAACGGCTTCAGCCTGGACCATTTGGCTGCCCAAAGACCAGAGCACTTTTTGCGATTTGGCACTGCGTCGCTTTAACTGACAATTGCGTGGTCGTGCGACCTAGCTCCCAAAAAAAATTGATGTTCTTTTTTATCCACAAATAGAGCTTTCTTTTGGTGGTATTTGATCACCTCTGTGGTGAGCGACAATTTTGAAAAAACTCATTATTTTTTACTTTTTGCTATAATAAATATCCCCAAAAAATATATAAAAAACCTTTTTTTTTCCCCTCAGTTTAGGCCGATACGTGTTCATCTACATATTCTTGGTAAAAAAAATCGCAATAAGCGCATTTTTATTGGTTTGCGCAAAAGTTATAGTGTCTACAAAAAAGGGGATAGTTTTATGGCATTTTTATTAATATTTTTTTTTTACAAGTAATGGCATCGATTAGCGATTTTTATCATGACTGCAACATTATGGCGGACACGTCGGACAATTTTGACACATTTTTGGGACCATTGGCATTAATACAGTGATCAATGTGATTAAAAATGCGTTGATTACTGTAAAAATGTCACTGGCAGTGAAGGGGTTAACACTAGGGCGCAGTGAAGGGGTTAATTTGTGTCCTAGTTTGTGTTCTAACTGAAGGGGGATGGGGACTGTGCAGGGAAACTAACAGATCTCTGTTTATACTCTGTATGAACAGACGATCTGTCAGTTCTCTGCTCAGAGAACTGGAAACTCTGTGTTTACACACACAGTTCTGGGTTCTCCGTATGCCCCGAGTGATCATGGGAGCCCGGTGGTGATCGAGACCGCTGGGCAGTCGCATCAGCTCGGGGGGGGGGGGGGGCGAGCGCCCCCTAGTGGCCACAGGGCGAAGCGACGTTACATAACGTTGTTTCGCCCAGCCGTGCCATTCTGGTTGGTCGGCATGTGGTTAATATGCCTCAGCTTGAGTCTTTGGTATGGTTGTAGGAAAATTAAACAGCTAAATTTTTTGAGCACTACTCAGCTTGTTCACAATGACTTCTGTTAGACTGTAATTATTTAACCAAAGGCACCTTCCTTTTAAAAATAATATAAATGTGAAGCTGCCCTTTTAAAAGTGTAATGGCACCTTCAACAAATGATAACAAAAAAGGAAGTAACACAAAAATACAAATATTATAGTGCATTAAAAAATGTCCATGTATCATATAGACAGTCCCAACACCATGTAGAATTATGAATCAGTGGGTTTTCAGACCATATAGCACCAATCACTGCCACCACACTGGGATTGAACACTCACCGCAAGCCCGTGACCTCTAAATTAATAAAGGTCAGCTCTGTATATTATATCCAGGGATATCAGCCAAATTGATTGCTTTTATTTTCCATGGTCACTCCTATTCCTTTAACTTTGCTCAGTCATCTCTCCAGGAATGGTCACATTAGAAACATCAGACATACAAAGAAAGATTCTTATAGTGCAGTAGTTTTATTAAAACAGATGGATAAATGCAAGTATATCATTCCCACTCATATGAATTAGTGCCCAGACTCAGCACTATGTAAACAGTGTTGATTAGAACTAGCTCCGCCGCTCCACCGCCTGGGGACCGGCGTGCGGTCCAAAGACCGAACTTTCTAAAATAAACCATTACTCTAATTCATAAAATAACCGTGGTGTTTAGTAAATGATATATCATTCATCGCACCATCTTGTGGAGGGAAATCAATAAACCCCACCATTAAATCAAAATGGATACAAAATTGCCAATTGGACAAGGTTAAGTATCCCATAAATTCACCCCTAAAGCATATACCAAATATACAAAATCCACATATGCTGTAATTGTCCCCCACAAAGTAGAATGTATAAAATAATAATAAAATTAAAAAACAAATATCAGATTGCATAAACCTGAAAACAACCAACGTATAGTTAAAAATTAGAAATTAAAATAGATTAAGTAAGTAAAAAATAGTAAGGAAACAATTTAGACCAATACCTATATTGAGGCCACGTGTCTAACCTGTGTATCCACTTGATCTTGTTCTGGGACACCATTTTGCAGAGATCACCTCCCCTCCCCTAATTTTTTACTTCATGGGGGTTACATAGTTAGTAAGGTTGAATAAAGACACCAGTCCATCCAGTTCAACCTGAGTGAGTGTGGGTCTACAACCCTGACCCTTGTCCCTAACCCTGAACATCGCACACTCACATCAATCCCTACCCTCAATCCAAGGTCCCCATTCATATACTAGGGCCAATTTTGGACAGAAGCCAATTAACCTACCAGCATGTCTTTGGAGTGTGGGAGGAAACCGGAGTACCCGGAGGAAACCCACGCAGGCACAGGGAGAACATGCAAACTCCAGGCAGGTAGTGTCGTGGTTGGGATTCGAACCAGCGACCCTTGTTTACTGCTAGGCGAGAGTGCTAACCACTGCTTGTTGTTTTCAGGTTTATGCAATTTGATATTTGATTTATTAATTTTATTAATATTTTATACATTCTACTTTGTGAGGGTCAATTGTAGCATATATGGATTTTGTAGATGTGTTTTAGGGGAAAATGTATGGGATGCTCAAACTTGCCAGTTAGCAATTTTGTATCCCTTTTTATTTAATGGTGGGGTTTATTGTTTTATCTCCACTAGATGGTGCTGTGAATGATGTATCATACTCTAAACACTTCTGTTAATTATGAATTAGAGTGATAGTTTATTTTAGAACGTTCAGTCTTTAGAAAGTTTGTTCTTTGGACCGCACGCCGGTCCCCCGGCAGTGGAGCGGCGGAGCTAGTTCTAATCAACACTGTTTATTTTAGATCATGAGAATTGCTTAAGGTATAGTCACTGGACTATGGGGATGTTTTTTAATTTTTTTTTTAGGTTTTATTGTATGTATAATTTTCGGTTTTAACATTTGCTTTAGATCGCACAATATACACAGCCAATCATATAGGGTTAAAAGGCAGTATTATTGATCAACCAATTAGAGGGGGTTTGGCAATATAAAAAGCTAAGGCAAAATGGCCGGTCTGTGGCTTCCTGCAGATGCTGGAGAGCAAAACTAGTCAAGGTTCCAAGTTTTCCGTCCATTTGAGGATGCCCCACAGATGCTCAATAGGGTTTAGGTCTGGAGACATGCTTGGCCAGTCCATCATCTTTACCCTCAGCTTCTTTAGCAAGGCAGTGGTCATCTTGAAGGTGTGTTTGGGGCCGTTATCATGTTGGAATATTGCCCTGCGGCCCAGTCTCCAAAGAGAGGGGCTCATGCTCTGCTTTAGTATGTCACAGTACATGTTGGTATTCATGGTTCCCTCAATGAACTGTAGTTCCCCAGTGGCTGCAGCACTCATGCAGCCCCAGACCATGACACTGCCACCACCATGTTTGACTGTAGGCAAGGCACACTATTGTCTTTGTACTCCTCACCTTGTTGCCGCGACACATGCTTGACACCAACTGAACCAAATAAGTTTATCTTGGTCTCATCAGACCACAGGACATGGTTGCAGTAATCCATATCCTTAGTCTGCTTGTCTTTGGCAAACTGTTTGTGGGCTTTCTTGTGCATCATCTTTAGAAGAGGTTTCCTTCTGGGACAACAGCCAAGCAGACCAATTTGATGCAGTGTGCGGCGTATGGTCTGAGCACTGACAGGCTGACTCCCCCACCCCTTTAACCTCTGCAGCAATGCTGGCAGCACTCATATGTCTGTTTCCCAAAGACAACCTCTGGGTATGACACTGAGCACGTGCACTCAATTTCTTTGGTCGACCATGCCGAGGCCTGTTCTGAGTGAAACCTGTCCTGTTAAACCTCTGTATGGTCTTGGTCACCGTGCTGCACCTCAGTTTTAGGGTCTTGCCAATCTTCTTATAGCCTAGGACATCTTTACTTAGAGCAACAATTCTTTTTTTTCAGATCCTCAGAGAGTTCTTTGCCATGAGGTGCCATGTTAAACTTCCAGTGACCAGTATGAGAGAATGAGAGCGATAACACCAGTTTAACACACCTGCTCCCCATTCACACCTGAGATCTTGTAACACTAACGAGTCACATGACACTGGGGAGGGAAAATGGCTAATTGGGCCAATTTGGACATTTTTACTTGGGGGTTTACTCACTTTTGTTGCCAGCGATTTAGACATTAATGGCTGTGTATTGAGTTATTTTGAGGGGACAGCAAATTTACACTGTTATACAAGCTGTACACTGACTACTTGTAGCAGTGTCATTTCTTCAGTGTTGTCACATGAAAAGATATAATAAAATATTTACAAAAATGTGAGGGATGTGCTCACTTTTGTGAAATACAGTATGTTGTTAGTTAGGTTTCCTATTACTTAGATTGCTAGTTAGACATTTTGGTTACATGGTTGTGGTTCACTTGTATTATCAAATGTCCTGTGTTTCAAGTTTGTGGGTATTTGGCTGTCTTTTGTTTTACTATTAAAAAACGTACTTTACTATGTGTAGTCTGGTCTCAGTTTCCTAGTGTAGCTATGCAGATTTGGCCATCCCTGCTGCTGATTCCTGATCAAATTTATCTTATTGCAGTAACTGTCTGATCAATAATTTTTCTCCCAGCTCCTTCAATTTCCATATAGAAGTTTGTCAAAACCGACAGGACCACCCAAAGGTTAGAACATCGGGTGATTTCGGAACCTCCCAAAATTTGAGCTGTGGATGGCCAGCATAAGTCACAGATCTCTTTAACATTTAGATTTGTGCCTTATATGTGAAGAACTGTGTGAAAATGAGAATTAGTGGTACACATTACTTTTTTGTTTGCTAAAGGTGCCATAAATTAAACAGAATTATACTCCAGCTAAAAGGACACTAAAAGGCTTGTATTTCTTTACTTAACCTCCCTGGAGGTATGATTATTTCGGATTTTAGGTGCTGAAAGCGGTACAATTATTTTGCATGGAAATTTGGCGTTTTATATTGTAGGTCTGTAATTCTTAACAATAACGCACTTAAATCTGTCCAAACAAGAGTCTAGTAGATATCCCGGGTATGATAAAGTTTGAAACACAAAAACATAAATTATAATATAATAAAAATAAATAAATAATTAAAAAAAATAAAAATAAATAGTAATAAAATTAATTTCCACACGATTCACTATCGCTCAATTCTGCAAGTGTTCTAATTTACTATCGGTGTTTTCTAGCTGGTCTAAAGTCATTTTTGACGTAAAGGGACACTTTTTGGTTGCTATGGACAATCTCCAGTTTCCAGGCAGAAAGAACAGTATATGCAATATAAAACTGCATGCAGGGCATGGGCCAAAGCACTGGGGACAAAGGGGATGTGAAATCATTTCATACAGTACTGTAATCTGTAAGGATCCTGCGATGTAATCCCGAGTGTGGCTCGGGGTTACCGCTAATGGTCCTGAATTTTAACCCCGAGCCACACTCGGGAAAACCGCCAGGGAGGTTAAAGGAAAAGTCTAACCTGAGCTCGTTTGGCTGGGCTTCTCCTATGGGTCACAGGAGGGCAATTCGTTTTGCACTCCTGTGAGCCGTTTTCAGCAGAGAGTGGGCTGAAGTCCGCTCTCTGCTGATGTCACCAATATCAGTCCAGGCACTCTGGCGACTCTGGGAGTCTGGATCTGCCAGGTGTCTGGACTGATAACTGTCTCAGCCTCTCAGCGAGCGTGGAGGAACAGTGCAGGAGAGCTGCTGATTGACAGGCAGCAGTTCTCTGCTCGGGGAGCCGAGAGAACCAAGCCATCGGCGGTGTTCGATGGCTTGTTCTCAGTGCAGAGACGCCGGGGGGCAGATGCAGCATCAGACCGATGCTGCATCTACCTAGGTAAGTATAATGGGGAAAAAAAAAAACATACTTCTCTTTTAAAGTGATTTTAAAGGCTAAATGCTTTTTTACCTTAATGCAAACACCTTTCATAACAAGGAAAAAAGAGTAGCACTACCTAAACCAGTAGAATCCAATAAATCAATATTGTTGCAAAAGTGCTCAGTATTGGAAAGGTGCAAATAATGTGTATATGTGACTTAATTGGCCTCAGATTATATTCAACAAACACAACAATACTCCCAGTGCACAGTGCCTAATTGAATATCTAATGAAAACAATAAATATAAGCATCACAATACCTTGTGTTACGGTCCAAAAAAGTGCTTAAAAATGATGGCACTCCCCAAAAACCATGTACCATAATTATAAAGTCAATGTGAATATTTGGAGGGAACACAGGAAATGTTAAAGAATTTTCTGAGGCACATGAACCAGAACAAATATGGTATCCAATTTACATCTGCAGGAGGACCATATTATTTTTTTTAATTTAGTAATATTTAAACATCAGGATGATCTGAGTACTAAAACATATTTTAAACACACAGACAGGACTAGCTACATTCCCACCAGCAGCTGCCACTATCCTAAGTGGATAAACGGAATACCCAAGCGGCAGCCTATAAGGATTAGACAAAACTGTGACTTAGATTCTGACTATGGAGAACAAACAAATATATTGGTAAATAGATTTTTCGAGAAGGGGTACAAAAAAGGAACTATGGAAAGTACTAAAAGAATTGTTAAGAATATGGATAGAGAGCAACTATTGCAGGACAAAGTACCAGATAGTAAGTCTTTTGACACAGCATTTATCACAGGGTTTCAGTATAAATTGATAGAAAAGAGTATGACAAAATACTGGCCCATGCTTCTTAGGGACTCCACTCTTGGTAAAATATTCCCAACCAAGCCAAAATGTATATTGGCTTTTGGGTCCTTTTCTAAACAAGGACACCAAAGCACCCTCCCATGTTGAGGGTATGTGGCCTGGTATGGTTCAGGGGGGAGGGCGCTTGCTCACCCCTCCCCCCCATCCTGTCCTCCAGGCTGCATGCTCGGATAAGGATCTGGTATTGAAATTGGGAGGGAACCCACACCAATTTTTTTAAAAATTGCCCCGAAGGGCCTGGTATGGACTGGGGGGGGGGGACCCACGCCAATTTTTTTTTCCATGATTTTTCATCTGTATTGCCTGGAGCCGGCTATACATTACAGCCGCAAGCAAACTTATGTTAAATTTTTTCCTTTAGAAATGTCATTTTGCTGAGGCACTGTTCTGCACAGATGCGTCACTTTACAGGCAGACTAAGGGGACCCCCCAGGCATGATAAATAAAGGAATATTTCATTTTTATTATTTCACTTTAAGCATAATTAAAATCACTGCTCCTGCAAAATGGGTTGTTTTAAAAACTTTTGCATTGATACATGTCCCCTGGGGCAGTTCCCGGGTCCCCATACACTTTTTATGGCAATAACTTGCATATAAGCCTTGAAAATGAGCACTTTTGATTTTTCATGTCCGTGTCCCATAGACTTTAATAGAGTTCGCATGCCTGTTCGCATGTTCTGGTGCAAACCGAACAGAGGGGTGTTTGGGTCATCCTTAATTCCCAGCGGTTTCCTCTTCATGATAGGTTTCATGGGTTGCCTAATTTTCTCCACTTAGACTGACCGTTCAGGATGGTTTGACTCCCAGGGCACCAAGAAAGCGCACTTTCCTGGGCAATTCTATAAAAACTCTCTCAGCCTCCTCCTGCTCACACAGGGTCTTTTGGGAGCTGTTCTGAAAGCTAGTTATGTCAATATATGCTTGCAATCTCAAACTACATCTCCCAGGGTCCCAGGTGTGTCACATTGAGGTCTATAATCTTACTGGACTTTGATATCCCCCTGCTGGCAGGGAAATGTTGTATAGTTCAACATTAACAACACAAAGGGGGAAAGATCACATCGTCATAGTCAAACATCTGGCTACAGGTCACTACATCAATATGGCAGATATATGAACTATCCCAAAGTTAATGTGTTTTCAAGGTATTACTCTTCATGGTGAAATAAAATCTACAACTTTGCGGCAAAATCAAGTTCACTGAAATTTGCCAATCATCCCTACTCACATCCAACAGATTATTGTCTCAAAATAAAATATGGCTTTTACAAATATACACTGTGACACTTTACTTGCATTTTTTTTGTGTTTTTATTTTGAAGAAAAAACAGGGGTAGAAACTCAGGGCTGAAAAAAGCTATTTGGCAGACAGTTTCTTGAAAACATCAATCTAGTTTTAATCTTAATTATACTAAGGGCCAAAGACTTCTAGGTTCTAGCTATTGCCTGTTTGGCGACTGTGAATACATTGTGTATAAATCTAAAGTTATATTGGTAGACTATAGTAGCCTAGTGATTTAGCAAAGCATTGGACTTTGTTAAGGGATTGTCTGCATAGCCAGTAGATAATATGGTAGGTCTTACTCCAAAATGCCCATGCTATTGGGCAGGTCCACCAACTGTGGAGGAAGGAACCTATTTCTAAATAGCCATGGAAGTAGATGGTTATGGATGAAGCTAGCTAGCCCACTTGGTAAGTATTATCAGTACTTAAGTACCTTGTAAATGGTTTCCATTGTTGAGGCATTACATCAGCAGGTCCTCCTAGATAGCCAGATCTCTGCACAGTCTTTCTCCACCAGTGAGAAGTCCAAGTCAGATACCCATTTAGTTGGGTAAGTATGTGGGAATGCAAAGACATTCAGAGAGTTGCATAGGTCTCTGAAACTAGGCTAGTAGAACAAGGGTCATCCTTCATCTCCGCTCATTGAACGTAAGTACTTGCAAATTCTTTATAAAACCATTTTGTGACTTAAAAGTATAACTAAAAGAAAACTTTTTTTTTTGTTTTGGACAGAGTGGATATGGATTAGAATGCTTATTAGGTTTTCATTGCTGTCTGTGCCCCTGTTAGGGAGATTCACCTTCTCTATTTGTCCTCTTTACCATCAATGGAAATGAACGTAAAGAAAACCCCACATTTTGGGTTGTCCTCAGAAATGTAATAGAGGGGAAATTTTCCAATGGGAAGACTAGTTTTGGTGACCTGGGGGTCTCCAAGGAATCCCCTTAATTTGCAGAGATTATCTCTCACTTCCTGTTTAGGCTATGGGACAGAAAGTGAAGGTAACTCTCCCTCAATGGGACACAGATGGCAAAAAATAAACCGATAGGGGTTGTAACCATCCCTTACTCTTTCCAAAATGTAAAAAAAGGTTTGTCTATAGTTCTACTTTAACCTCCAGTGTATTTCAGTTTTTCAGCCAAAGCTTTTTTATATTTAGTTAGTTATTTACTAGCCTTGAAAGAGAGATAAGCAACTTGAGGCATGCAAACTAGATTCAAGAAAAAGTTGTCAGCAATTCACTTGACATGGATGTCTGCAAACATATTTTTAAAAATTACATGTTTATATATGTAGCACCCTCTACCAATAGGTAGGTGCTAGAAGTAGGATTTTTTGTTAAATGGAATGTCCGCACAGGTAAATTTAGGCAGGCCTATGCTGCAAGCTAGGCCTGTCTATTTTGATCTGGGGGCTGGGAGTGGTTAATGTAGCAGTGGGTGTGATCACATGTGCTCTAGTTCTGAGGCGCCTCCCCTGCTTCCAGGGAGAATGTTCTGGAAGAGGGGCAGGGCCTGGGATTGGAGAGGCAGGCAGCTCATGTAGGAACCCTGACCAATAAGCTGAGGTAACATGCCACTGGGGGGAGTTGTTGTCGGCCGGGTGAAGTGGAGAATGGAATACTAGACAGCAACAGGAGGGCACCCCCATCTGGGGGGGGTGCGACGATCGTAGTAGGATGTCCTCATCCTTACATGGTAATGGGTGAGGAAATTCTGGAAGCAATAGTCTGTGGGGGTTATGCAGAGGAAGAGCAATAGTCTGCATGGTTATGCAGAAGAAAGATCATAAATGTCAAAACATGCACATCTTTTCTTCAGGCTCAAACTATGTGCTAATCTGTGCTAATCTGTAAATCTACAAGAATATGATGGCAAATGAGTTATTCTATGGGCATCCCATATACCCCTTTCCCCAACCAAGTTGTACCCCCCAATAAACAAAAACACAAAACCAGCAAAGGACTGTTCATTGTCTCTGCAAGTGACATATGGGGGTCTGGCAGCGGGGTGAATTGGTGGATGTTTGTTACTAGTGGAAACTACACCACTACATATATATAGATATATATATAGAGAGAGAGAGATATATATATAGATATATCTATATATATATCTCTCTCTCTATATATATATATTTTTTTTTTCATATATATTATTGCAACAACAATAGTATATATGATCTATATAGCATAAATAAGTCTGTTAGATGCTGGTCTTGGTTTTCAGATGCAGCTCTGGAATACTGGGGGCGCCTATATTGATTTCACCATGTGATCCATGTTATAACTACAGATACACAATATTGTGATACATTTGTTCTATAAACACATACTTTGCTGAACACAAAAGGATTCATGTGACAATGTGCTTCTGTAATGGCAAAATTGTCAATAATGGATGTACTCTCCAGAAGTACATGAAAAGAAATGTTCTTCACAGGATATGCTGGGCATGTGATGTTTTAATGAAATGTCACTTAGCTTTTGGTAATGTAGCACACATGACATGATCTATCTTCATATTGAGATAAGTAGTATGAGCTGGAAAGTTCAGCACTGAGAAACTGAACGTTCACCCAAATGTCATGGTCCTTTGTCTGTGGTGTCCATTTGCAAATAACTCATTCAGCGAGCCATCTTTCAATCACTTAGTTACATCATAAACATATCATATGACCATCTCATATCCAGTGAATTTGGGAATCAGGTTTTCTTCTGGAACAGGAACATGAAAGCAAAATGATCAAAATGAGAAACTTTAAGAAGTTTTATTTTCTCTATGGTTCATTTTTTGTTAGCTTTCCTGGCTCATACACCCTCAATATTCTGCTGATTTATTTATTTTACAACTGCACATCTGGACAGAGAGGACTTGGAGTTGACAATAGAAATATTAATGCTAGTTAGAAAATCCAGCGAATCAGCAAATTACAATTTTATCATTGTCCAAAATGTATGTATGAATATCAGGGATGTGCGGTGAGGTCAGTGGCTGGTGAGGCACTGACTAGTATCAGAGCCAGATACACACAGATTACATACGCCATGAACATTAGAATGAGAAAAATAATTCTAGTACTAGACCTCCTCTGTAACTCTAAACATGTAACCTGTAAAAGAATTTAAAGGGTCGCCTATAGAGATTTTTAAGTACTGAAGTTTGGCGCGTGACACGTTAGGTATCTATTTACTCAGCGTCATATCATATCTTTCATAGTATTCGGGCTAACTTTAGTGTTTTTTTGTTTTTGTTTATTCATGAAACAGTTTCTTTCCAAAAAAAAAAATGCGTACATAGAAAGGTTCCCCACTGGGTTTTTTAACAGCAAAGTACACAAAGTATATATTTGTAAAAAATTGATTACTTTATTTCATGAAAAAAATTCAAATATACAAAGAGTTTAAAATGTGAGCTCTGGTTGATGGCATAAGAACAAGGTAAACACAATTGATGGTAACATTGTACATCATAGGAACAATGGTTGCAAATTACATCATAAAATGCATAGAAATACCCCAATACATTTCGACCCCTACATTTGTGGTCTTCTTCAGGGTTTTTTTTACTGTTTTAAAAAATACATCAAAAGAGTTTTTTTTACTATTTATATTTTACATTTTGGCAACATACAGTGAAAGTAGAAAGGTACTATTCTATATAAACCATGCATTGTTTCCTATTCAAGATGACATATTTATCCTTCAAGTAATGGACCTCGCGTAACCAGAGATTTAAAAACAATTGCGTTCAAGGGATCCCGGACAATCACGTGCCACCTCAGTGCCCTGCTAGGGGGGCCCCCAATCCGCAGGGCTTACAAAGAGCCACATATTTAGGCCCCAGGCGGGGAAGGAGTGGGGGAAGGGGCACCTGCAACTTATAATTTAGGAAGTCAAAGTGGATAGACAAAAATCATTCTTATGCAAGTGCTCGGTGGTACTTATAGCTGGCTAATGATCCCACTTAATATAATAAATCAAATAATCCCAATTAATATCCGTTTCAGTAATATCTAATTGGGTAATTATTATATGTTTATATTAAAGACAATTTTTTTATTTTATAAGCCTATAGGTTAAATAATCGACCTATGGAGTCGAGGAATTATTGTATTATCATGGTCAAATATCGTGGTAAAAAGTGATGTGTGCATGGAAATTAAAGATAAGTGCATGAACTAAAATACGGATGACCATATAAATTAGAAAAGTGACAAAGTGAGTGTGTTCACTGTAAGTAATTGAAGTAGATAATGCAATATATTTCAAATAAAAGTAATGTGTCTTAAATTGGTGCTAGTGAACGGGGACAAAGAACAGAAAATATAGGGCAAGCAAGAAAGAAAACTGAAAACAAACGATAGAAAACAAACAAGGAAGTGGCAGTGTCAATGTTGTTATATGTGAGCAGTACTGGTGAAATTAAATACATTTATTTTACCTTTAATGTTAAAATATGCCAAACCCAGCAAGAATATATGCACTCATAGACAAAATTCAAAATTAGGTGTTAAAAGATCAGTCTGTGTGAAAAAATTCATGCAAAAGTGTGAATAATAATAAGTGGGGTATCCATCTAGTCAGTGTGTACAAAGCAGCACTTACTGTTCTGTATTCCTCTCATGGTGTGAACGTTATTAGTCCTCCAGGGGTCACCTCAAGAAAGAAATGCGTTTGAAAAATTGTTGCGCAAATACCATGTAACATAAAAAGTTGCAATGACCACCATTTTATTCCCTTAGGGCAGTGTTGGCGAACCTTGGCACCCCAGATGTTTTGGAACTACATTTCCCATGATGCTCAACTATACTACAGAGTGCATAAGCATCATGGGAAATGTAATTCCAAAACTTCTGGGGTGCCAAGGTTCGCCATCACTGCCCTAGGGTGTCTGCTAAAACAATAATTTATCATGTTTGGAGGTTCTGAATAATTTTCTAGCAAAAAATTTATGATTTTTACATGTAGGAGAGAAGTGTCAGAATTGGCCTGGGTGGCAAGGGGTTAATTACCATAAGTAAGTAATGTACAAATAATTATTATATATTATTTTTAAGGTAATTTACTATATTTTCAAAAACTGTACTCAAGCAGGTGGCTTAACGGACAAATTACTGAAGTTTGAAGTTATAAATTCAAACCAGTAATTTCACAGTAAATACAGTAGATAAATAATAAATTAATATCTTATAACATATAGCATAATAATATATGATTTAGCTTGTACTTTTTCAGCAGCAGCAGATCCTCATTCCCCCTCTTAACTGTGTGAGAAAAACATGGGATTATGTGTAAATCTTATACACATAAACACATGTTTTTTCCTTCTGGTTAAGAGGGCTGGGCTGGAAGGGGGTATTTGTCTTTTAGACACATGCCCCCTTCTATGACACTGCATTGAGAGGCCAGTCTCCACTGCAGCATTTTTATTGGACAGCTTTGGCCAATGGTACTTTACCATTGGTCCAAGTCTCCAAGCTGTCCATTGAGCTCAGTGCCTCTGACAAGAAGTGAGGAGAGGCACTGTGAGCTCAGACTTTCATTCTACTGCAAATAGTGTGCCAGCTTGTATTTAAATTGGCTGCTCTGTATGTAGCTTCTGACAGGCTGCACATGGAGCCCCGTATCTCCGGAACCATAGATGATAAGAGCCCCAAATTTGACCCTGGTAGCCCCTGGTAGCCGAGCTGCGACCTTTGAAGTTGATCTTGTTTTGGGGTTTTTTCATGCTCATGGCACAATCTCACCTGCCTCCCTTGACTTCATGTCCCTGATGCATATGCATTTGGCCAGAAGCAGTGATTTTTTTAAATGCTTAAATTGAAACATTACAAATTTCTAATTCTTTTATATAACATGTATGAGGGGTGTCCTAATCCTGCCTGTGAAGTAGGACATATCTGTGATGCACAGAAAATGACGTTTACAAAAGAAAAAAGGTTTAAAATTGATGGAAAATTACTTCAACAGCTGTCATTGCTGGCTGTAAAGCCACTCGATCACTTTTTTTTTTTTTTTGACAGGTGTTTATTTAGGAATTTTCCATAAAAACACAACATTAAACAATGCAGTAAAACAAAATGAAATACAAAGGCACCGGTGAAATATATTAGAAGACCAAATACATCCATTTAGGCCTAAGCGATTAGAAACTATGACGTATGAATTCAGTTACCTAGGAAACAAAACAAATAGCACCAGCCATACACACATACACACACACCCGCGCTCACGCACATACATATGCACTATGAACACGCACTAGTCCCTTTATGCCATAATCACAGGTTATGTAAAACAGGGATATAGTACAATACAAGACCATACTGTTTTACTCCTCAATATCCGCCTGGGCGACAAGGTCACACCTGTCACCCAGGCCGATCTTAATCAATCCGACTGGGAGGGTAAACAGTGACCCAAAATGAGTTAGAGACATCCAGCCACGGTTGCCATGCTTCAGTGAATTTTTTGGAGCATGCTCTACTTTTATATATGAGTTTAAATTTGGGGAGTTCCCCATTAATAATACAGTATAGGGTTTGAATCGTTGGAGGAGTAACATCTTTCCAGTGTAATAAGATAACTTTTTGTGCATAGTACAAAATTGTTTGTAGTAAAATCCGAGCATGGGTTCTGTGCACAAGGTCATTTAGAATACCTAAAAGTCCAACTTCCGGAGTTTGAGGTATTGGAAGTGTCAGCTGAGTTTAAAAAAAAACAAACAAGTCCCTCCAGTAAGATATCAAAACGTGAGGCAAATCAGCTTTAGCTGAATTACATCTGGAACAAACTACAGCAGTACCCAGACCCATGTGAGTCAATTTGGCTGGAATGTAGTGCAGGTGATATATAAATTGAAATTGGATAAATTGATCAGCAGTGCTAATAATATCCTGAAAAAAAACCTCAGTGGCTTCTTCCCAGCTCTCCTCAGGGAGTTCCGGTAACAACAGCATTTTTTATGTGAGTTCTGAAATGGGTCTGCCCCCCCCCAGTGAAAGATGATTATAAAATGTTGTCACCAGTTTAGCAAGTTCAGGGTAGGATAATAAGTCTTCCATCAAGGACTCCGTAAGCTCTATAGTCAATGCTCCAAACTGCGTGCTGAAGTAGTAGGTATTTCAAAAAAAGAATCGGTTGTCCATACCATGCTCCCCCCTCAAAATTTCAAAGGTAACAAAATTATTTCCTCGGACAACATGAGAGAGCTGAGTAACTTTAAAACAAACCTACCAATTTGAATCATGACCATAGAGCTTAGGGAGGTTGGGGTTGTTCCAAAAGGGAGTGTGTGGTGATGATCCCCTGTCCGACGTTGTAAGTATATTAACCCCTGCTTTCCACGTTAATAAAACCACTTCTATAGGTGAATATCGAGAACACCCGGATCTTGATGCTTTATGCAGTTCATCTTTAAGAGAGGTGATTATGCCAAAGAAGGCCGATAGGAGAGCTGTCGAGGGGGTCTGAGGGTCAGAATGCAATCAATCATAGACATAAGCATTTTGGGATTCAATAAAATAATTACGTAAATATGGACACGCCAGGCCTCCTAATGATTTAGGTGCCTGCAGAGAAAATGATCCGGCCTATGAGGTTCAGACAGGGACGGACTGGGCTGGGGGGCAGAGATGCAGTTTCCCCCCAGGCTGCTCTGATTCCCCATAAAAAGGGTGATGTGCTGACAGCTGGGAACTGAGCATGTGCAGTTGGCCATGTGTTACTGCTCGGGAGACTCCGGAGGGAGGCTGACAGGGCTGGATATCAGCCCAGAAGCGTGAAGGAACGTTTGTGCTGTGAGCGGACATCTGTCTTGTCACAGTGCTGTTCCCTGCTTCTGAGCTAACAGTTTGTGTCCATTCATAGCACAGCCGAATGGAAAAGGGTGGATCCATTCTGCCTCCTCCAGCCCCCTCTCTCTCTGTGCCCGCCCACACTCCGGGCAGCCTATGTGCTGCGTCTCTGAATAGGACGTGTGGGCGGGAACATTCAAACTGAAATCCATCTGACGGTGTTCTGTATGGGGCGCTCTGGAAGCTGATAACCGACCCAGTGAACCTTTTGCCTGCTGGGTCCTTCCTTCCAAGTGAGTGAGCTGTGACGTCCTCTCCCCCTTCTCTCCCCCCTCTCTCCCAAATTCCTCTCCCCCCCTCCCTCTGCAGATAAGGAGGTTTATTTCAGCAGCCTGTGCAGTACCTGGTCCTGTGTACTATGTAGTGGGCTCACACTGGTTTGGCTGCAGTGTTGGTGATCTCACTGTCTGTGGTGTGTACAAGGCTTTACTATGTTGATAAAGGAATCAAGCAATTTTCTTGAGGAGTGGTCTTTCTGTGCGGACAATTTGGAGCAATGTCTCTCTCTGTCAGTGGTGGCTGGTGCAAATGTTTGGGGGGGGGGGTGCAAACTAAAAAATACTGAGAAAAAAACCCCATCAATTCCAGCCTCGCTCTGCTATTAAATGCAGCCACTGTGCCATCCATTGCAGCCACTGTGCCCATCAATTCCAGCCTCACTGTGCCCATCAAATGCAGCCACTCTGTCCATCAAATGCAGCCACTGTGCCCATCAATTGCAGCCTCCTTGTGCCCATCAATTGCAGCCTCACTGTGCCCATCAATTGCAACCTCACTGTGCCCATCAATTGCAGCCACTGTGCGCATCAAATGCAGCCTCACTGTGCCCATCAATTGCAGCCTCACTGTGCCCATCAAATGCAGCCACTGTGCCATAAATTGCATCCTCACTGTGCCATCAATTGCATCCTCACTGTGACATCAATTGCATTCTCACTGTGCCATCAATTGCATCCTCACTGTGCCATCAATTGCAGCCTCACTGTGCCATCAATTGCAGCCTCACTGTGCCCATCAATTACAGCCTCACTGTGCCCATCAATTGCAGCCTCACTGTGCCCATCAATAGCAGCAACTGTGCCCATCAAATGCAGCCACTGTGCCCATCAGATGCAGGAAATGTTACCCCCCATCAGCATTTAACCAGCACCCCACCCCGCCTGCTCGCTGTCTGACCGGCACTTACCCCATTTTGGTGGCGGGTAGGGATGAGCTTCGAGTTCGAGTCGAACTCATGTTTGACTCGAACATTGGCTGTTCGCAAGTTCGCCGAACAGCGAATAATTTGGGGTGTTCGTGGCAAATTCGAATGCCGCGGAACACCCTTTAAAAGTCTATGGGAGAAATCAAAAGTGCTAATTTTAAAGGCTTATATGCAAGTTATTGTCATAAAAAGTGTTTGGGGACCCGGGTCCTGCCCCAGGGGACATGGATCAATGCAAAAAAAGTTTTAAAAACGGCCGTTTTTTCAGGAGCAGTGATTTTAATAATGCTTAAAGTCAAACAATAAAAGTGTAATATTCCTTTAAATTTCGTAGCTGGGGGGTGTCTATAGTATGCCTGTAAAGAGGCGCATGTTTCCCGTGTTTAGAACAGTCTGACAGCAAAATGACATTTCGAAGGAAAAAAAACATTTAAACCTACTCGCGGCTATTTCATTGCCGACAATACACATAGAAGTTCATTGATAAAAACGGCATGGGAATTCCCCACAGGGGAACCCCAAACCAAAATTTAAAAAAAAAATGACATGGGAGTCCCCCTAAATTCCATACCAGGCCCTTCAGGTCTGGTATGGATATTAAGGGGAACCCCGGCCAAAATTTAAAAAAAAAATGACGTGGGGTCCCCCCAAAAATCCATACCAGACCCTTATCCGAGCACGCAACCTGGCAGGCCACAGGAAAAGAGGGGGGGACGAGAGTGCGCCCCCCCCTCCTGAACCGTACCAGGCCACATGCCCTCAACATTGGGAGGGTGCTTTGGGGTAGCCCCCCAAAACACCTTGTCCCCATGTTGATGAGGACAAGGGCCTCATCCCCACAACCCTGGCCGGTGGTTGTGGGGGTCTGCAGGCGGGGGTTTATTAGAATCTGGAAGCCCCCTTTAACAAGGGGACCCCCAGATCCCGGCCCCCCCTGTGTGAAATGGTAAGGGGGTACTTACCCCTACCATTTCACTAAAAAACTGTCAAAAATGTTAAAAATGACAAGAGACAGTTTTTGACAATTCCTTTATTTAAATGCTTCTTCTTTCTTCTATCTTCCTTCATCTTCTTCTTCTTCTGGTTCTTCTGGTTCTTCCTCCGGCGTTCTCGTCCAGCATCTCCTCCGCGGCGTCTTCTATCTTCTTCTCCTCGGGCGGCTCTGCACCCATGGCATGGGGGGAGGCTCCCGCTCTTCTCTTCGTTTTCTTCTCTTCTTCCTTCTTCTCTTCTTCTCTTCTTCATTTTCTTCTCTGGGCTGCTCTGCATCCATGCTGGCATGGAGGGAGGCTCCCGCTGTGTGACGGCGTCTCCTCGTCTGACGGTTCTTAAATAACGGGGGGCGGGGCCACCCGGTGACCCCGCCTCCCTCTGACGCATGGGACATGACGGGACTTCCCTGTGGCATTCCCTGTGACGTCACAGGGAAGTCCCGTCAAGTCACCGTGCGTCAGAGGGGGGCAGGGGTCACCGGGTGGCCCGCCCCCTGTTATTTAAGAACCGACAGGCGAGGAGACGCCGTCACACAGCGGGAGCCTCCCTCCATGCCAGCATGGATGCGGAGCGGCCCGGAGAAGAAAATGAAGAAGAGAAGAAGGAAAAAGAGAAGAAAACGAAGAGAAGAGCGGGAGCCTCCCCCCATGCCATGGGTGCGGAGCGGCCCGAGGAGAAGAAGATAGAAGATGCCGTGGAGGAGATGCTGGACGAGAACGCCGGAGGAAGAACCAGAAGAGCCAGAAGAACCAGAAGAAGAAGATGAAGGAAGATAGAAGAAAGAAGAAGCATTTAAATAAAGGAATTGTCAAAAACTGTCCCTAGCATTTTTGACAGTTTTTTAGTGAAATGGTAGGGGTAAGTACCCCCTTACCATTTCACACAGGGGGGGGGCGGGATCTGGGGGTCCCCTTGTTAAAGGGGGCTTCCAGATTCCAATAAGCCCCCCACCCGCAGACCCCCACAACCACCGGCCAGGGTTGTGGGGATGAGGCCTTTTTTAAAACTTTTTTTTTCATTGCTCCATGTCCCCTGGGGCAGGACCCAGGTCCCCAAACACTTTTTATGACAATAACTTGCATATAAGCCTTTAAAATTAGCACTTTTGATTATTCATGTTCGTGTCCCATAGACTTTAACGGTGTTCACGCGTTTGAACAAACTTTTTTCCTGTTCGCATGTTCTGGTGCGAACAGGGGGGTGTTCGGCTCATCCCTAGTGGCGGGTCAGGCAGCAGGTCAGGCAGTGGCTCCTGTGTTCTCTATGCTTCCTCCATGCTTTTCTTCCTGCTAGACATCCAATAGGAGCGCCTGTCCTTTCAGCCAATCAGGTGACGGGTATCAGACCCGCTCTTCCTGATTGGCAGAGAGGCAGTTCAGTGTTAGAAAAGCAAATATTCATTTGCTTTTCTAACACACCTGGGTGGGCTCTGAGCGCAATGCTCTGCACTCTAAGTCCACCCTATTTTGAAGCCTATTAGAGCCTATGGTCAAGCTGCCTGAGGTGAGGATGGGAGTAGTGAATGAATTAGAACATATGTGTGTCATGGGAGCATGAGCCGGCAGCAGAGGAGGAGATCACATCCTTAAATCTCAGCCAGGGTTCATGCTGGGACTTGTAGTCCTTTACTTTTAGGGATGTGACACCCCAAAAGTGAAGGACTAAAGATCCCAGCATGAACCCCTTTAGAGCTCAGGATGTGTCACACACCCCTGCCCCCCCAACTAGTGAAGGACTACAGGTCCCACTGTCCCAGCTTAAACCCCTCAGAGCTGAGGATGTGTCCCCCCCGGCCCTTCAACTAGTGAAGGACTATAGGTCACAGCATGAACCCCTCAGAGCTGAGGATGTGTCACCCCCTCAATTAGTGAAGGAATACAGGGCACAGCATGAACCCGTGTGATCTAAGGGGACACATCCATAGATCTCAGGGGTTAATGCTGGGACTTGTAGTTCGTCACTAGTTGTGGAGGGGGGGCCAGGTCCTCATATCTGAGGGATTCAAACAGGGACTTGCTTGCAGTTTAGTTCCTGAAGGCCATGGTAGTACAAGTCCCCCGCAGGCCCTGGAAGGCCACATTGTCCTCCCTGCCCTCCCCCCCACCTTTGTGATCATGAAAAACCTTAGAGACTGTTTTCCAATCCATCACTTTGCCACCACTGGTTCTATGGGCCACTTGACTGGACTTGCCCCCCCAGGCCTAAGGCTGCCAACACTCCCCTGGGTTCAGGGGCAGTGATGACCATATGCGAAGCTTGTCTATCATCTGTTTAACGATTGGAATGATATTAAGGTCCTCATAGTTGGAGATCGCGTTGTGAATATGAATACCCAAGTATTTGAAGGAGTGGGCCATTTGCAAACCAGAGCCCCATAGATAATCAGTAGAGAATGAAGGGCCAATAGGGAAAGCTATAGATTTCTCCCAGCCGACCCTGAGACCAGACACCTCGCCAAACTCCCCCACCACCTGCCTCAGTTTGTGAAATGGAGTCTCTCCGCCATCAAGGTATACAAGGGCATCGTCCGCATACAAAGAAATCTTCTCTACCAGTGATCCATAGCAGATACCCCCAATCTCAGAAGCCTGACGCACCGCCAGAGCAAGGGGCTCAATGGTGAGAGCGAACAGAAGTGGAGAGAGGGGGCATCCCTGCCTAGTACCTCTTTTCAGCGAAAATGGTAAGGAGACCTCTTTATTGGTACAGATTCTAGACCTTGGATCCGCATATAACAGAGGGACCCATTTCACATATTGTGGCTCAAAGCCCATCTCATCCAAGGATGCACAAAGGGTTGCGAGAAGTTTAGGGGCAAGTGTGTCAGTATATGCCTGATATCACTCAGAGGGGAGGCCATCCAGACCAGGAGTTTTGGAGGAGGGTAAGGAGCAAATGGCATTCTCCACTTCCTCTACCATTAGGGGCTGATCCAGAAGATGTCTCTGAGAGTTACTAAGTGCAGGGAAATCTACAGAGGAGAAAAATCCCATAAAGGCGGTCTCCGGTGGAATCTCTTGATCATCATCAAGCTTGCCATAGTAGGACGCAAACTCTTGGTTGATGGTCAAAGGATCAGAAGTGATAGACCTGTCAGAGAGTTGTATGGCAGAGATCGAGCTGTCCTGGAAGTCAGTATGGGCAAGGAAGGCTAATAGCCTACTATTTTTTCCCCCATGCCTACATATGCGAGCAGAAAGATGCAGTTGTTGCTTCTTTGTTAGGTCAACCTTGTGCAGTTGTAATGTATTATGGGCTTCAGCCAGCCTCCCTCGAGATTCAGGTGATGGATCCAGCAGTCTAGGGATTGTTCAAGTGTTGCTTGTATAGCCTGCCCAGAAGATTGGTAGTGTTTGATACGTGATATGTAAGAGCCCCGCGTTACCACCTAAAAGGCATCCCATAGCCGCCCTCCAATTATGGTCCCCAGAGTTAGAGGCCGAATTTCAGGTGTGAAGATCCAGAAAGGACTGAGCCTCCAAGTCTGAAATGTGGGTCTATGATCCAGGGTCAGATTTACCTGTACTATCGAGTGGTCAGACACCGTCTGGGAGATATAGGTAATAGACTGAACAAATCGAAGGAAATCCTTAGTGGGCAGCGCATAGTCCAACCTGGAGAGGGTACAATTTAGATTGGTATGAAAAGGCTTTAACATCAGGGAATTTCCAGCGCCATAGGTCTACATATCCATAAGTTTCACACCACCTACAGAACAATTTAGATTCAGACACTGATGGCTTCAACCTGTCCAAGGAAGGCTGTAGTACTGAGTAAAAATCCCCCACAATGAGCGTAGGGTATAATGGCAGGGAGGAGAGCTTTGTACTCATCTCAGTAAACACTAACCAGGAGAGGGGCCAGGAGAGGGACGTAAACAGTTGCTAGTAAGATAGGAACCCCGTGTATAGTGACCTGTAAGATGAGATATTGGCCCTTGGGATCCGTAAGCACTCGGAGACAGGAGAGGGGCAATCCTTTAAAATTGCCACCGCTCGGGCATAGTTAGAGTACGTGGAGTTGTAGTTATGGCAGACCCACTGTCTTTTTAATGCTAAAATTTGTTAGCCCATCAGGTGAGTTTCCTGTAAACACAGAATATGTGGATTAATATGTCTGATTTGCTCAAAAATCAATGCTCTCTCGAACTTCGAGTTTAAACCCCGGACATTCCAGGAGCAAAGAATTAAATTGGCCATAGTGGGATTGGAGTTATCAAGAAGGCGGGGAAAGGGAAAATAAGCTTCAACAGTCATTTAACTACCCCCCAGAATCCGGTCACGGCCACAGTGTTATATGTGGGATGTTCCGGTGCACATTCAAACAACCATCCATACATCATACATACAGCAAAAAAACTATGTACAGGAGAAAAAAGGCTACCAGAGGGTAGCAACAACCCTGCCCAATTCCTTAAAACCAGAGTGGACCTAATCCCAAAACTTGTATCAAGCATAGAGGCGCATGGCCTTTACCCATAGAACCATGAAAGACCTGTTAAGCCACGTACACACGAGTGGAATGTCCAACAGAAAAAGTCCAACAGAAGTTTTTCATTGTGTATTCCGATTGTGTGCCTCATCAGACTTTTTTTTTTCGAAAATTCTGACAGACCTAGAAATAGAACATGGTCTAAATATTTCCGACAGAACCAACTCCTATCGGGAAAACCGCTCATCTGTATGTTGTTCCGATGGATCAAAAACGACGCATGCTCTGAACCAAGTACGAGACAGAAGCTATTGGCTACTGGCTATTGAACTTCCTTTTTCTAGTCCCGTTGTACATGCTGTACGTCACCGCGTTCTGGATGGTCAGACTTTGGTCGGACTTGGGTTTGACCGTGTGTAGGTAAGACCGCTTGAATGGAATCCCGTCGGAGTTCCGTCGGAGAAACATTCGGAGTGTATTCCGACTGCTAAACCGGTCGTGTGTATGCGGCATAAGTGTTCTACAAAAGGAAGGATATAAAATTTCATCCCCCAAGGCAACTCAGCCTAAGATGGTCTTGGACTCTCCTGCAGAGGTATAATGATCGATGAGACCACACAGTTGAGGAATTTCTGTGGGTCCCATAGCTCACAGATGGAAAAGGGTATTAAGAGAAACTGTAGGGTAAGTGTTAACACCACTCAAACAGGTGCCTGGGGAAGCCGTGGCAGTGATTTACACCATGCCAGGGCGTTCTTAGGAGACTGGAAGAAGTGAGTGCTGCCCTGATGGACAAACCTGAAGGGTGACAGGGAACAACATGGATGGATTGCTCCCGCAGCTTCTGCTTGATTGACTGGTATTGGGCTCTTTGGTTACGAACAGTCACTAAATAATTCGGGGAAAGCTAAACCACTGCGTTGTTAATCCCAATGCTCCCTTTCAATTGAGCAGCACACAGGATGGAGTCTCGGTCTCTGTAGTTCAGCAGATGGATCACCATTGTACGCGGAGGATTTCCTTCTGGAAGGGGCCGTCCCGGGACCCTGTGGGCCCGCTCGAGCTCAAAGCACGCAGATAGTTGATTAAGGCCGAACTCTTGCTCCAGCCAGCTTTCCATGAAAGCCACAGGGTCAGACCCCTCCACTCTTTCAGGTAGTCCAACCAACCAGAAGTTGTTTCTGCGGAGGTGGTTCTCCAGGTCATTCACCGTGTCCTCTAGGTTGGCGATCTTGCTGCTGTATGTATTGAGTTTAGGCAGCAGGGTGTTAACAGTGTCTTCAAGATCACTAATGTGGCATTCAGTTTCAGTGACCCAGCACTTTATTTTTTGCACATCTTGCTTCATAATTGCAAAGTCAGTTTTGATCCCTGCCACCATCCCCATTAGATCAGTGCGGTTTACCTTAATGGTGTGTAGTACCTCCGACAGCGTGGGCCCAGTCTCGTTCTTCATGCCATCCTCCCCGCGGATATTAGAGGAGACAGATCTGGAGGATCTGGGACACCCAGAGAGGACAGCAGAGAGGAATCCGGAGCTTCCCCAAAGAGATCAGAGGTAGAAGCAGGCGAGATGCAGTGTGCTGTAGTGTTGCAGCGGCCATCTTGTCTGCAACGTGTGGTTACACTCATCTTGACGGGTGGTTGTTTTTTGTGCTTGCCTATCAACCATACACATCTCACGGGAAAGCAGGGATCCTCACCAGCAGGAAAGGTAGTCTGGTTAGTGCATGGGGTCGTGATCAATCCAGGATGGAGCAGGATTGAAGATGGAGAGACTGGAGCTGCTCTTGGACATGTCCGATCACATGTCACACTAGGCCATGCCCCTCCACTCGATCACTTTTACTAGAAAGCCGATTACCAGCTGAAGAAAATGGTACCAGGATCATGGCTGCAGGTGCAGTAGCCAAGGCAGTATATATATAGCCTTTGGGCAGCAAGTGGTTAACAACTATTGACAGCATTGCCCAAATATGTCCAGTGGCAATATTTTGACAATGCTGTAATCTGCTCCATTCCAAACTATTGCTTCCTTAGCAACCTACATTTGGACTGAACACTAAACTCATCCCTAGTCATCAGCATTGAGATGGTATTGGAAACCATGCAAAGTTTCAACTGATCAAGGAAGTGGATGTAAATATGGAATTAAAGTGGTACAAGGGCATAACCTTTTGGGTACCCTATAGAAAGATGAAGAGGAGAGGAGGAAAGAGGATGAGGAGAGTTTTAAATTATACTAAAGGACAGGTGGTCACCTGTATCAGAAGGCTTAATAGCAATAGTACTGAGTAGCAGACATTGGTTTTAGCAGTTTGTACATTATTAGTAAGTTTTAGTAAGATAGACAAGGTAAGATTTAGTAAGATTAGACAAGGATCATTTTAAATCTCTTTTTAACGTTTCCAACCCCCTGAAAACTGTAAACAAAAGTGAGAGCCATAGTTTACTACTAACAGTAGTGATAAATAATAAGGGGGTTTAAAACTAGTAATAACACTTCAACGCTTGCATTAAGTGGACTTGCAGTTGTAAGAATTTGACATAACAAAAGTGTTGCTAACATTCAGAAAACATTGCAATCCTCAGGAAAACAGTTTGCAACATATCAATTCTATGCATATGCAAAGCCAGACATTGGTATAAACACAATTCTGCCTAGCTAATGCTACAAACTGAGGCCAGTGAAATGAAACAGTGTGAAGATCTTGTGCTTACAGATAAAAAATTACACATAAACATACAGTTTATCTTCTCTGCTTTTTATGAAAAGCTGTTAGCTTTTCCGGACATAACATTAGGCCCCTTAGACATGGATCTCCACTGAACAGGCAAATAACAGGTCCGTGTCCGCTTTGCTATACAGAGCGGACACAACCCATTTCCCTCTATGGGGCGGTCGGATGGAAATCGACTGCATGTCCGTTTCTATTCGATTGTCATCCAATCTGCCGGTCGGATGGTGAACGTATCCCCATACATCTGTTTTTAGCAAATTTTATTGGATCAGATGTCGAGTGTCAGAGGACACATGTCAGCTGAAATCCACCGCCCCACAGAGAACAATGGGTGGTCTGATCAGGTCCACCTGAAAAATGGACAGGCGGACACGATCGATCCGCTGGTGTGGAAGGCGCCTTAGACAGAGCTGTATCAGACTGCAGAGTACTAAAGACCTCTAAAGCACAAGATTAAACAATGCGGTTGATTTATTAAAACTGGAGAGTACAAAATCTGGTGCAGATCTGCATAGAAACCTTACAGTTTTTTTTTCAAAGCTTAACCAGTTCTGGACCAGCCGCCGCAGTTTTACTGCGGCAGGTTGGTCAAGCTGTGAGAAATCACGTTAGTTTACGTGATGCTGGAGGTCACCTGGGGGCGCGCACGTGCGTCCCCCCCGCCAGCTGCGATGATCGGATTCGATCAGGAACTGATCAATCCCCAGGCCCAGGCCAATGAAATCTGGCCTGGACCTGGTGATCGCTCCTGGCGAATGAGATCCTTGCCCTGTCGTGTAAGTGTAAACAGTGACAGGGGAAGTCACTCCTCGTGTCGGTCTTTTCATTCCAGACGGAGATGAGAGAGCATCAAACAGTGAGTTGCACAAACACTACACTGACACCAGGTCACATAGGCACACAATTCACCTCCCGATCACCCCCCCCAGTTAACTCCTTCACCACCTGTTCACTGTGTCACCCAGTACAGCAATCAGATTTTTTTTTTTGATTGCTGTACTGGTGTCATTAGTGACAAAAATCAGTGTTAGGGTAATTAGTCTTAGGCCCAGTCTGGGGACCCCCCCTAACCCCCCCATAAATGTTTAACCCCTTGATTACCCCCTGTCACCTGTGATCACAGTATAAGTGTCAGTTTAGCTAGTTTATTTTTTATAGCGTCAGGGCACCTGCCGTATTTTACCCAATAAAGGTTTACCCTGATCACCCGGCGGGTGATCAAAGTTAGGTTCTAGTGTCAGATAGGGTCTGCGTCGCCCCAGGCAGCGTCAGATTAGTGCCAGTACCGCTAACACCCACGCACGCACCATACGCCTCCCTTAGCAGTATAGTGTCTGAACGGATCGATATCTGATCTGATCAGATCTACAGTATACTAGCATCCCTAGCAGTTTAGGGTTTCCAAAAACGCAGTGTTAGCGGGATCAGCCCAGATACCTGCTAGCACCTGCGTTTAGCCCCTCTGCCTAACCCAGCCCAGCCCAGCTCACCCAAGTGCAGTATCAATCGATCACTGTCACTTACAAAACACAAAACACATAACTGCAGCGTTCGCAGAGTCAGGCCTGATCCCTGCGAATGCTAACAGTTTTTTTGGTAGCATTTGAATCAGTCGCTAACAGTCAGGAGCTTTTTTACCTGTGAGTCTCACTAGTGTACCAGTAGATTTAGAGACCAAAATGTCAAATCGAAGGTACACTAGTGAAGAGGCCTACACATTTCTGAGCATGACAGATAGTGAAGAAGAAGTCACTCATCTGTCAGATTCAGGCTCAGAATATGAACTTGTAGACGGCAGCGGCACCCTCACAGATAGCTCTGACGACAGAGTTGTGGTCCCTGCCAAGGTCAGGCGTACCAGACCCTGATCTTCTTCTGCTGTCATTGAGGAGCAAGAACCGCAGGTCCCTCGTATGGCGCATAGAGCCAGTACTAGAGCCGCTATTCCTTCTGGTGAACTGGCAAGCACCAGCGGCCTAGTACATCCTGGTCATACATCCAGCACTGCAGTAATACTTGGTGATGCGGCGAGTCCCATAAGTGCAGTTCAAGCTGGCGAGGTGGCAAGCATGAGTAGTGTCCCGCTGCCACCAAGAAGAAAACAAACACATGCCCGTCAAGCCCATAGTGCCCTTCCTGCTGCATTCGCCAATCCTAATTGTGAACCCACCAATTCTGCAGCACCCGTACTTCCCCCATTTACTGGCCAACCTGGAATTCAGGTGGAAACAATTGATTTTATTTCACTTGATTTTTATTCGCTGTTTTTCACCGAAGATCTCTATAGATCTATTGTGGACCAAAGCAATTTGTATGCTGGTCAATTCATCGCCTCTAATCCCCAGCTGAACCTTGCCAGAGATTGGAAACCAATTAGGGTTTCCGAATTTAAGACCTTTCTGGGCCTATCCCTCCTCATGGCATAACTAAAAAGAGTGAGTTGCGGTCATATTGGTCCACTGACCCAATTCACCATATGCCCTTGTTTTCTGCCTCCATGGCCAGGACACGATACGAGCAGATCTTGCGGTTCATGCACTTCAATGACAATGAACTCTGTAGTCCTCGGGGTGACCCTGGATTTGATCGGCTCTACAAAATTCGGCCCCTCGTAAACCACGTGAACCAACGTTTTGCAGCCTTGTTTACTCCTGATCAAGTTGTCTGCATTGATGAGTCCCTGATTAAGTTTTCTGGCCGCTTTTCTATCAAACAGTATCTTCCCAGCAAGCATGCAAGATAAGGGGTCAAGATGTATAAGCTCTGTGACAGGGCCACAGGCTATACATATAGTTTTATGGTTTACGAGGAAAGAGATAGTCATGTAGAGCTGGAGAACTGCCCAGACTATATAGGGAGCGCTGGTAAGATAGTGTGGGACTTGGTCTCACCCTTATTTAGAAAGGATACCACTTGTACGTGGACAATTATTACACGAGCGTGCCACTTTTTAGTCACATTTTTGATTATGGAGTTGCCGCATGTGGTCTAATCGCTGGGGCTTCCCCCAACGGCTTGTAGAATCCCGACTTAGACGGGGGGAGAGAGCCTGCTTGAGGTGTAATAATTTGTTAGCACAAACAAGAAAAATCAAAAGTGCTCATTTTAAAGGCTTATATGCATGGTATTGTCTTAAAAATTGTTTGGGGACCCGGGTCCTGCCCCAGGGGACATGTATCAATGCAATGTTTTTTCGGAAGCAATGATTTTAATAATGCTTAAAGTGAAACAATAAAAGTGTAATATTCCTTTAAATTTCGTACCTGGGGGGTGTCTATAGTATGCTTGTAAAGGGGCGCATGTTTCCCGTGTTTAGAACAGTCTGACAGCAAAATGACATTTCTAAAGGGAAAAAAAATCATTTAAAAGTGCTAGAGCTAGTGCTGGCTATAATAAATTGTCGGGGAAAAAAAAAGTCATTTAAAAGTGCTAGAGCTAGTGCCGGATATAATGAATTGTCGGTCCGGCAATACACATAAAAGTTCATTGATAAAAACGGCATGGAATTTCCCCACAGGGGAACCCCGAACCAAACTTTTTAAAAAAATGCATGGGGGTCCCCCTAAATTCCATACCAGGCCCTTCAGGTCTGGTATGGATATTAAGGGGAACCCCGAGCCAGAATTTCTTTTAAAAAATGGCGTGGGGTCCCCCCAGAAATCCATACCAGACCCTTATCCAAGCACGCAACCTGGCAGGCAGCAGGAAAAGAGGGGGGACGAAAGAGCACCCCCCCTCCTGAACCGTACCAGGCCACATGCCCTCAACATTGGGAGGGTGCTTTGAGGTAGCCCCCAAAGCACCTTGTCCCCATGTTGATGGGGAGAAGGGCCTCATCCCCACAACCCTTGCCCGGTGGTTGTGGGGGTCTGCGGGCGGGGGGCTTATCGGAATCTGGAAGCCCCCTTTAACAAGGGGACCCCCAGATTCCGGTCCCCCCGTGTGAATTGGTAATGGGGTACAAATGTACCCCTACCATTTCACAAAAAAGTGTCAAAAAGGTTAAAAAACACAAGAGACAGTTTTTGACAAGTCCTTTATTAATTTCTTCTTCTTTCCACTTCTTCTTCCATCTTCTTTCTTCTGGTGTTCCTTCGGTGTTCTTCTTCTTCTCCATCTTCTTCTTCCTCCGCTCTTCTCGTCCCACATCTTCCTCCAGGCTTCTTCTCCGCTCCGTCCGCACGATCCGCCTCAGTGGGAGTCTTCCGCCGTGTGACGCTTTGGTTCTTCTGACATTTCTTTCTCTCCCACCCTCCTCTGACGCACGGGGACTTTCCTGTGGCTTTCCCTGTGTTGTCAGAAGGGGGCGGGGTCATAACCGGGCGACCCCGCCCCCTCTGACAATGCGGGGAAAGCCACAGGGAAGTCCCCGTGCGTCAGAGGAGGGTGAGGTCACCGGCTGACCAGGGATACAACATGTGTGAGACTTTTTTGGAGCCTAGCCGTGTACAGGACCCCAGAAACCAATCACCACCTTCAGGCTTTCTAAAGGCATAAAATTGTGATGGACTCAACATGCCTCTCAGCAAATAGCTTGAAGTTTCTTCTTTCCAAAATGGGGTAATTTGGGGGGGTTTTATGATATCTTGTCATTTCATGGCCTCCGAAACGGTGATAGGAAGTGAGGAAGTGAAATCACCATTTTATGCCATTAGAAAGCCTGAAGGCAGTGCTTGGTTTTCGGAGTCCTGTACGCGGCTAGGCTCCCAAAAAGTCTCACACATGAGGTATCCCCATACTCAGGAGAAGCAGCAGAATGTATTTTGGGGTGTAATTCCACATATAACCATGCCATGTGTGAGCAATATATAATTTAGTGACAACTTTGTGTCATTTTTTTTGTCATTAATCAATCACTTGAGACAAAAAAATAAAATATTCAATGGGCTCAACATGCCTCTCAGCAATTTCCTTGGGGTATCTACAGTGGGGCAAAAAAGTATTTAGTCAGCCACCAATTGTGCAAGTTCTCCCACTTAAAAAGATGAGAGAGGCCTGTAATTGTCATCATAGGTATACCTCAACTATGAGAGACAAAATGTGGAAACAAATCCAGACAATCACATTGTCTGATATTTGAAAGAATTTATTTGCAAATTATGGTGGAAAATAAGTATTTGGTCAATATCAAAAGTCCATCTCAATACTTTCTTATATATCCTTTTGTTGGCAATGACAGAGGTCAAACATTTTCTGTAAGTCTTCACAAGGTTGTCACACACTGTTGCTGGTATGTTGGCCCATTCCTCCATGCAGATCTCTTCTAGAGCAGTGGTGTTTTGGGCCTGTCCAAAGGTTTTCTATGGGGTTGAGATCTGGAGATTGGCTAGGCCACCTCAGGACCTTGAAATGCTTCTGTTTAGTAGGAATGGGTGGAAGGCGCGTGATCAGATGCTTACATCAGGAAATGTATGGTTTATTTATGTAAAAGAATACAGACATATAGTCATATAGATATAAAATCATACAAATACTACATAATATTATATAAAAAAAAGGAAAAACAGGTAACAAAATAAGTACTAGGAAGTTAAAATTGGGGTGTGCCCACATTGAGGCAGGTATTTAAGAAAGGCTGACGCGTTTCGAGGAAAACCTCTTCATCAGAGCCAGGAGAACTGGAGCACAGTCTGTATGGGCCGGTAGGCCGACATGTGTACATGGGGAGAGGTGGTGTTGCTAGTAGGAGGATGTGTCCTGTGATGGACAATTGATTATTCCAAGTTCCATACCCAGGTGTTCTATGGATGTAAATAGATTGTAATTTTCTTTTTGCGGTGCTGTTAGGCTGTCAGATGTGCCTGTCTCAGGAGAAGTGTGTAAACACAGCTGCAAACTGTAGAGATCCTTTTGGAGTGGAGAGCCGTGTGATCCTGGCAGCAGAAGGGGGGGAGGAGGAGGGAGGAGGTGTCCTTGAGGCAGCTGATGCCTGGATAGAAAGCGTCTTGCTGCCTAGGGATAGGAAAGGCTTCTTACTAAGCCACTCCTTTGTTGCCCGCGCAGTGTAATTGGGATCATTGTCATGCTGAAAGACCCAGCCACGTTTCATCTTCAATGCCCTTGCTGATGGGAGGAGGTTTGCACTCAAAATCTCATGATACATGGCCCCATTAATTCTTTCATGTACACGGATCAGTCGTCCTGTTCCCTTTGAAGAGAAACAGCCTCAAAGCATGATGTTGCCACCCCCATGCTTCACAGTAGGTATGGTGTTCTTTGGTTGCAACTCAGCATTCTCTCTCCTCCAAACACGACGAGTTGTGTTTCTACCAAACAGTTCTACTTTGGTTCCATCTGACCATATGATATTCTTCCAATCCTCTTCTGGATCATCCAAATGCTCTCTAGCGAACCTCAGACGGGCCAGGACATATACTGGCTTAAGCAGGGGGGCGTCTGGCACTGCAGGATCTGAGTCCCTGGTGGCGTAGTGTGTTACTGATGGTAGCCTTTGTTACGTTGGTCCCAGCTCTCTGCAGGTAATTCACTAGGTCCCCCCATGTGGTTCTGGGATTTTTGCTCACCGTTCTTGTGATCATTTTGACCCCACAGGGTGAGATCTTACATGGAGCCCCAGATCGAGGGAGAGTATCAGTGGTCTTGTATGTCTTCCATTTTCTAATTATTGCTCCCACAGTTGATTTCTTCACACCAAGCTGCTTGCCTATTGCATATTCAGTCTTCCCAGCCTGGTGCAGGTCTACAATTTTGTTTCTGGCGTCCTTCGACAGCTCTTTGGTCTTCACCATAGTGGAGTTTGGAGTGTGACTGTTTGAGGTTGTGGACAGGTGTCTTTTATACTGATAACAAGTTCAAACAGGTGCCATTAATACAGGTAATGAGTGGAGGACAGAGGAGACTCTTAAAGAAGAAGATACAGGTCTGTGAGAGCCAGAAATCTTGCTTGTTTGTAGGTGGCCAAATACTTATTTTCCACCATAATTTGCAAATAAATTCTTTCAAAAATCAGACAATGTGATTGTCTGGATTTGTTTCCACATTTTGTCTCTCATAGTTGAGGTATAACTATGATGACAATTACAGGCCTTTCTCATCTTTTTAAGTGGGAGAGCTTGCACAATTGGTGGCTGACTAAATACTTTTTTTCCCCACTGTACATTCCAAAATGGGGTCATTTGGGGGGGGGGAGGGGGTTGTACTATCATGCCATTTTAGCACCTCAAGAAATGAGATACGTAGTCATAAACTAAAAGCTGCGTAAATTCCAGAAAATGTACCCTAGTTTGTAGACGCTATAACTTTTGCGCAAACCAATAAATATACGCTTATTGACATTTTTTTTATGACAAAAATTGAGTTTATTACATTTTTTTTATAACAGAAAGTAGAAAATATCATTTTTTTTTTTAATTTTTGTATTTTCCGTTTATATCGCAAAAAATAAAAATCGCAGAGGCAGTCAAATGCCATCAAAAGAAAGCTCTATTTGTGGGAAAAAGAGGACACAATTTTTGTTTGGGTACAACATTACATGACCGCGCAATTACCAGTTAAAGAAGCGCAGTGCCAAATTGTAAAAAGTCCTCCGATCATTGAGCTGCCAAATCCTCCGGGGCTGAAGTGGTTAATTGAACAAGCTAAAGTTAGAAGCTGGTTGCAGTGGCGTCGCTATGGGGGTGCGGCCAACACCCGGGTGTCACCCACTAGAGGGGTGACACCTAGGCAACAGATAAGGCAGTGGATCACCCTGCAGCGCTGCTGGCTTTCTCCCTCCGGCTGCTCTGCAGAGAGATCGGTTATACATACTTCCAAAGCAGGTGCGGCACCAGGTGGGTGCTATAGCAACCCCAAAATTATTGTTAGCACCCCCATCTTTGTGGACACAGCACTTCCTATGTGTCCCAGACTGTTACTCCGCCCTCCCCTCGTAACCCTTCAGGTTCCCCAATCACTGTCCAGCTGAGAGCGAATTAGGAAGCCGGGACAGCCAATGGGAGGTGAGCAGCAGCTGTGCAGAGGGAGCTGGTGCCAGATTTAAACAGAGGGAGGAGTGAGTCCAGTAGTGAGTAAGAGAGCTAGTGAGTGTAAGGACAACGCTTTTTACTGTCATACACTGCAATGTCTTCTCTAGCAGCACTGTGTTCCTGTCTGGCTCTCTGTGTGCTTTCACACAAAGCCTGGTGACCGTGGAGGCAGCCCCTGAGTGGTGTACAAACATGGTGGGAGCATGGAAGCTATAGAGGAGTGCTGATGCCTGGGAGGCAGGTACAATAATTTGATGGCAATCCTGACTGGTCAATTATTACCCCAGGTGATCTTGTCTGGGGGCAGGGGGCACTGAATAAAGGAGGGGTGCAGATTTCAGATGATTTCTCCATTACTCTGTAGGCATCCAGATCACACTGACCCTCCCCGATGTCTGTTGGCAGGTTAGCTAAGCCCATTTTCTGTGTTTCCTCTGCCCTGATGTAAGCGGAACTCTTCAGACTCTGATGTAGGGGGGCCTCTAATAACCAGAGACCACCTTACATCAGAGTTCTCCTTTACACCAGAGTCCACAGCATTCCCCCTTACATCATGGTCCGCAGCATTCCCCCTTACTGTCAGGAGCCAGGGAGCGTCTCCGCTCGCCGGGCTCCGGTGCGCATGCGCACGGGACGAGCGCTTCGCCGCACACCCGTCCGCGGCCTGATGGTGCGGCGCGCGCGGGTGCACGGCGGTCCCCGTGTGCGCGCCGTAGCCCGTGCGGGTGCCCGGTAGCGCGTCACACTGACGCGCTCGCCGGGCAGGGGGGCTGTATCTGACGGCTCCAGCACCCAGTCGGGTTGCTGGTTTGTCGTCAGCTCTCCCCAGTTCTCTGAGCCTGTGTTTCCTAGTACCTTTGCCTGATCTGTGTACCGAACCTCTGCTAGCCTGATTAACCTCTACTCTCCCGGATTGTCCCTAAGTACCTTTGCCTGATCTGTGTACCAAACCTCTGCTGACTGTTAACCACTACTCTCCCGGATTGTCCCTTGTACTTCTGCCTGATCCGTGTACCAAACTCTGGCCTGTTTAACCACTACTCTGCTGGACAATCCTATCTATAACCTGCCTGATCTGTGTACCAAACCCTTGGCCTGTTTAACTACTACTCTGCTGGACAATCCTATCTATAACCTGCCTGATCTGTGTACCAAACCCTTGGCCTGTTTAACTACTACTCTGCTGGACTGTCTTGATTTAACCTGCCAGATCCGTGCACCGAACCCTGGCCTGCTTAAACACCGCGCTGCTGGATCTTGTGACACCCTGATTATTACCTGCCTGTTCCCTAACCTCTGCTTGTGTTTCCAGCCCTGCTCCCGGCGGATCCCAGGACACCCGCTTCCAGCTTCTGAACCTACTATCCTTCCGGAAGCCCGTGCCTCCGCGTGCCCTCAGCCTCCTGTACCTATTTCGGGGGTCTGGGTGCGTGTGGTCGTAAGGGCGAGCCGCTCTCGGCATCTCGGCCTTGGTGAGTACTTGCCCGTGACAGTACAAACCAGCCAGATGTCTGAGGCCGACAGAGCGCGCTCTCCTCTGGAGATCCTGTGCCAACAAGTATCTACCCTCGCGGACTCCGTACAGAAGTTACAAGAAGGTTATACACAAATTGATAACCGTCTGCAGCAGATCACCGGGTTACTACCCTCCGTAGCCGCAGCTCCTGCACCCAGCAGTGGTGGTCCTCTTCCCCAAGCTCCGGCCAACCCCACTGTGGTCATGGCTCTTCCTGAGCCCAGGGTCCCTACACCTGAACGATTCTCGGGAGACCGCAAGAAGTTTAGGGCTTTTAAAAACGCATGTTCCCTCTACTTCGCCCTACAGCCAAGAACCTTCTCCTCAGAAATCGTCAAGGTGGGGTTTGTCATTTCCCTGCTATCCGAAGAACCCCAGGCTTGGGCCCACAGCCTGATGGAACAGAGCAGCCCTGCCCTGAACACTATCGAGGCCTTCTTTGAGAGCATGACCCAGCTCTATGATGATCCGCAACGCATGGCCACCGCCGAAGCTATCTTGCACCATTTGTCCCAAGGAAGAAGACCTATTGAGGACTATACAGTAGAGTTCCGTAAGTGGGCGGCCGACACCAACTGGAATGAGCCGGCCCTGCGTTATCAATACCGTCAAGGCTTGTCTGAATTACTCAAAGATGAGTTAGCTAGGATGGAGACCCCTGCTTCCCTAGAGGAACTCATTCAAGCAGCTACTAAACTCGATCGGCGTCTTCGGGAGCGGCGCTCAGAACGGTTTCAGCTGCCTCGCCCTGCCTGGGCGTCGCCAAGACCTCACTCTACGGTACCCTCAACTTCATCTTCAGTTACCACTGCATCGGTCCCTGAGGTCGAACCAATGCAGCTCGGCTTGGTCCGAGGTCCGTTGGCCTCCGAGGAGAAGCAGCGCAGGCGGCAGTCTAACCTTTGCCTCTACTGCGGAGGAACCGGACACTTCCTGCGCAGCTCTCCGATCAGGCCTAGTAAGTTTCCTCAGTCAAACATATTGAACTTTCCTAACAATAACATTCCCAAGGCTTATGTGATGTTGTTTGTTTCTCTGCAGCTTCCGGAAAGGGAGACTCGCCTGCAGGCCATCGTTGATTCCGGGGCCTGCAGTTGTTTCATAGATTCCACCTTGGCACACAGATTGAAGATCCCTCTACAAACCAAAGAGCAGGATCTACAAATACATCTGGCCGACGGATCCCTTCCTTGCTCTGGTCCCATCACCCAGGAGACCCAACCTATTTCAGTAGTCACAGACTCCGGCCACCGGGAGTTCTTACGGCTTGACCTAATTCGTTCACCAATCTTTCCCATCATACTTGGCTTACCATGGTTACAAGCTCACGATCCACTAATCAAATGGAGCACCAAGTCAGTATCCTTCTCTTCTCAGTATTGCTCTCAACACTGCCTGCTCCCGGATTCCAAGGTTTGCGCCACAATGGCGGTACCGCCAAACAACCTCCAACACGTCCCCTCCGAGTATCTCGAGTTTCAAGAGGTTTTCAGTAAACAAATGGCTGACCGCCTACCACCTCACAGGGCCTATGACTGTTGACCTTCTTCCTGGTTCCGAGATTCCATTTGGCCGGATATTTCCCCTTTCTGAAACCGAGCTGGAGGCTCTAAAGCAGTACATAGACGAAAATCTTGAGAAAGGTTTCATCCGCCCTTCATCCTCACCCGCCGGAGCGGGTATCTTTTTCGTTGGGAAGAAAGATGGTACCCTAAGACCCTGCGTAGACTATCGACAACTTAACAACATCACAATTAAGAACCGGTACCCGTTGCCGCTCATTCCTGAGTTATTCCAGAGGTTCCGATCGGCCAAGGTGTTCTCTAAACTCGACCTCCGAGGGGCCTACAATCTCGTCAGGATCAGGGCTGGAGACGAATGGAAGACGGCCTTTAGATCCAGATTCGGTCACTTTGAATATTTAGTGATGCCATTCGGCCTCTGCAACGCTCCAGCCACCTTCCAACATCTAGTGAACGACATATTTCGACAATATCTAGATGACTTCCTTGTGGTATATCTGGACGATATCCTCATCTTTTCCCCCACGCTAGAGATGCACAGGAGGCACGTTAAAACGGTTCTTGCTATTCTTCTGCAACACAAGCTATACTTGAAAGCCGCAAAGTGTGAGTTTGAGAGATCAACCATACAATTCTAGGGATTCATACTCTCCACCAATGGGGTTGCAATGGACCCCCAAAAGATTCAGGCAATTCAGGAGTGGCCAGCTCCATCTAATAAAAAAGGAGTACAGAGGTTTATAGGATTCGCCAATTTCTATCGGAAATTTATCGTGGGATTCTCGGCCATTGTGGCACCTATTACCCAACTAACTCGGCAGCATCATTCTTTCCAGTGGTCCGCAGCTGCTCAAGAGGCTTTCCTTAAGTTAAAAGAACTATTCAGTTCCGCTCCAATCCTCTGCCATCCTGACCCGACTCAACCCTTCGTACTGGAGGTAGATGCATCGGAAATCGCAACCAGAGCAATTCTTTCCCAGAGACAGGGACCAAAGGCCATCCTACATCCAGTAGCTTTCGCTTCTCGGAGACTCAGCCCACCGGAACTCAATTACGACGTGGGTGACAGAGAGCTGTTGGCTATAAAGTTTGCTTTGGAGGAATGGAGGTATCTGCTGGAGGGGGCAGTTCATCCGGTGATGATCTTTACGGATCACAAAAATCTCGAGTACCTCAGAACAGCAAGACGGTTAAAACCCCGCCAAGCCCGTTGGGCCCTATTCTTCTCTCGCTTTAATTTCCACATAGCATACAGACCTGGGGCAAAGAACGGGAAGGCTGATGCCCTTTCACAGATGTTTTCCGCAGATTCCCAAATACCAACACCCAGCACGATCCTCTCTCCTCAAAATTTCCTCGGACTAACTCAAGCAGACTTAATATCCTCCATCAAATCTTCATCAGGCGCATGTACGGAACCAGCTGTGCATTCCCTGAAAAGATATGAAGATCTTTTCTGGATTAAAGGAAAAATATTTGTACCACAAGTGACTCGGCCCTTAGCCCTTCAGATGTGTCATGATCACAAGATGGCAGGACATTTTGGGAATAAGAAGACGGCTGAACTCCTTTCTCGTTCTTTTTGGTGGCCAGGATGGAGAAGGGATTGTAGGGAATATGTGGCATCCTGTCCCCTGTGCCAGAGAAACAAGGGCCAAAACACCAAATCCTGGGGTCTGCTCAGACCTTTGCCCATTCCGGAACGACCATGGGCTGATGTGTCCATGGACTTCATCGTTGACCTACCCAACTCAGAGAGTTTCTCCACCATCCTTGTTGTTGTCGACCGCCTTTCCAAAATGGCCCACTTTCTGCCCATGAGGGGTACTCCCTCTGCCGTAGACACGGCCAACATCTTTCTAAAGGAGGTTGTTAGGCTCCATGGGATACCAAGAAGCATCGTGTCGGACAGAGGCGTCCAGTTCACGTCCAAATTCTGGAGGGAACTATGCAAGGCTTTGGGTATCAACATTTGTCTTTCTTCAGCTTATCATCCCCAAAGCAATGGCCAGACAGAGAGGACCAATCAGACGCTAGAGCAGTACCTCCGATGCTTCTGCTCGGGTTCTCAGGATGATTGGGCGAGCCTCCTCCCCTACGCTGAATTTGCGTACAATAACTCTATCCATGCCTCCACCAACCAGACTCCTTTCTGGACCAATTGCGGGTTCCATCCCACATCCTTCGCTAACAACATCCCCGAAACGGCAGTTCCTGCAGTCCAGGATAGGATAACTTCGTTACAATCCAACTTTCAAAAAATTCAAGACACATTACGCAGAACCCAGGAGGACTACAAGAAACAGTACGACCGGGGCAGAAAAGCGAACCCAAAATTTGACATAGGAGACGAGGTCTGGCTGTCCACCGTTAATCTGAGATTACCGCTGCCATCTCGAAAGCTCGGGCCTAAATTCATTGGGCCTTTTCAAATCAGGAGGATTATCAACCCTGTGGCTGTGGAACTGACACTTCCCAAGACATATCGGATTCACCCCATTTTCCACGTGTCGCTATTGAAGCCTGTGGTACCCAGCCCTTTTCCAGGAAGAAAAGAACCTCCTCCTCCGCCAGTCAGAATCGATGGCGAGAATGAATTCGAAGTGGAATCCATTCTTGGTTGCCGGAAGAGGGGCAGACAGTTACAGTACCTGATTCAATGGAAGGGGTACCCCCCCGAAGATAATTCCTGGGAGCCCGCCAGGAATCTGCACGCTCCACAGTTAATTCGAGCGTTTCATCAAGATCACTTGGAACTTATGGCCAGCCTAGGCGTCCAGTGTCCGTCCTTAGGAGGGGGGCACTGTCAGGAGCCAGGGAGCGTCTCCGCTCGCCGGGCTCCGGTGCGCATGCGCACGGGACGAGCGCTTCGCCGCACACCCGTCCGCGGCCTGATGGTGCGGCGCGCACGGGTGCACGGCGGTCCCCGTGTGCGCGCCGTAGCCCGTGCGGGTGCCCGGTAGCGCGTCACACTGACGCGCTCGCCGGGCAGGGGGGCTATATCTGACGGCTCCAGCACCCAGTCGGGTTGCTGGTTTGTCGTCAGCTCTCCCCAGTTCTCTGAGCCTGTGTTTCCTAGTACCTTTGCCTGATCTGTGTACCGAACCTCTGCTAGCCTGATTAACCTCTACTCTCCCGGATTGTCCCTAAGTACCTTTGCCTGATCTGTGTACCAAACCTCTGCTGACTGTTAACCACTACTCTCCCGGATTGTCCCTTGTACTTCTGCCTGATCTGTGTACCGAACTCTGGCCTGTTTAACCACTACTCTGCTGGACAATCCTATCTATAACCTGCCTGATCTGTGTACCAAACCCTTGGCCTGTTTAACTACTACTCTGCTGGACAATCCTATCTATAACCTGCCTGATCTGTGTACCAAACCCTTGGCCTGTTTAACTACTACTCTGCTGGACTGTCTTGATTTAACCTGCCAGATCCGTGCACCGAACCCTGGCCTGCTTAACCACCGCGCTGCTGGATCTTGTGACACCCTGATTATTACCTGCCTGTTCCCTAACCTCTGCTTGTGTTTCCAGCCCTGCTCCCGGCGGATCCCAGGACACCCGCTTCCAGCTTCTGAACCTACTATCCTTCCGGAAGCCCGTGCCTCCGCGTGCCCTCAGCCTCCTGTACCCATTTCGGGGGTCTGGGTGCGCGTGGTCGTAAGGGCGAGCCGCTCTCGGCATCTCGGCCTCGGTGAGTACTTGCCCGTGACACTTACACTGTAAGGGAGAACCCTGAAGACTCTGATGTAATGGGGAGCTCTGTGGACTCTGATTTAAGAGGGCACTCTGTCAGGCTCTGATGTAATGGGGCACACCAGCTGGATTCCAATGTAAAGGGACACTCCACTGGATTATGTTGTAAAGGGGCACTCTGCTGGATTCTGATATAAGAGGGCACTCTGCTGTAAGGTGGAACTCTGATGTGCAGTAAGGGGGCATTTTCCAGACTCTGATGTAAGGGGGGTACTCTTCGGACTCTGATGTAAGGTGGTGGCACTTTACTGATGTAAAGGAAAACTCTGATGTATGCTGGGGACTTTGGTGTAAGGGAGGACTCTGATGGAAATGTGGCACTCATCCTGACTGATGCACTCCATATGTTATTTTGTTTGTTACTTGCTCCTAACCCCTGTACTCTATACATTGTTTTATTGGATAATTGGTCATTATTGAGGGGGGGGGGTGACACCATGTTTTACCACACCAGGTGACACCAACCCTAGTGGCGCCACTGGCTGGTTGGCTACTATGCACAACTGCACCAGATTTTGCACTCTCCAGTTTTAGTAAATCAACCCCATTGGGTCTTGGCGTTCCTGAAAATTAATGTGTTGTCTCACTATAAACCATCAGCAACAATCAAACAAGCTTTACTAAGTAGACAAGTTACTAGACAAGTTTGTAACAACGTACTGTAGATTAGGAAAAATACATAGGACAATACAGTGCCTAGATTATAGGGCTTTTCTTCTCAGAAATTACTGTAGGTGCAGGAACTCAACCACAACCCCCAAAAACCCCCACCCCCACACACACACAACCTCCAAACCACATATACTGGGTGTGGTCAAATTTCACTAACAGTGGGAGGGTCTTAAAGGGGCATTAAATACTAGGAGTGCATTACGTACAGACTGCAGAGCTTGGGAGTGCGGAGTTTAGGAGCACACTACGTACAGAGTTTGGGGTGCGCTATACACAAAGTGCAGAGTTTAGCCTTCCTCCACAGTTGCTTACCTCTGTATCCCCCATCCACATCTCACTATAATCCCTCAGCTCTGGCATCTGCATGCAAACCCCCCTCTACTACCCCCCCATTAAAAGCTCCACAATCTTTCACATGTTTTACATTTGTTGCTGGCTCGAGTACCTCTCCACACACTGTCGGTGGCTCACTTGCAGGGAGATCATCCAGTGGGGGTGTCAGCATCCCTGGACACCTGCATCTCCCTTGTCCTCAACTTGCACTCAGTGGGAGCCGCTGGGAGACAAGCTTTCACTTGTAAACACAGAAGCCCGGCTTCTGACAATGGAGATTAGTAACGATGGTTAATATACAATGTGTATTTGCCCAAGCATCACAGGAGTAAGCAATCTCCCTCCTTCAGAACCTGTGCATGTGAAGTGCACCCTCAGCACTGCTGCTACAGGTCAAGAGAGAGTGCACTGTTTAAAGTTCACCTTTACAGAAAACTCTGTAAGGTGAACTTACACAGGTCCCCCTCCTCGCCCCCCCCCCCCCCCGGTCCCGCTGACCTGGATCGCAGCAATCTCCAGTTCTAAGCCCCGGTGTATGCGTTCCAGGTGTTCGTGTTTAGAAATGCCCTGAGCTGAATGACCAATCAGCAGCCACATAGCACGTCCTGTCAGCTATGGAGAAGACGCATGGCTGCAGAGAGGATTTCTAAGCCTCGGGCTCCTGCGCGGATATACCGGGGCTTTGAACCAGAGATTTCCGCAGTCCAGGTCAATGGGACCGGGGAGGGGGGTGAGGAGGGGGACCTGTGAAAGTTCACCGAGCAGATTTTTCTGTAAAGGTGAACTTACACTTTAAGAGTTTTCAACCAGAAGAGCACTTACCCCTGTGAGGCTGAGGGTGGGCACCTAATGTATAGTGTGTCCTTGCATCTAGGCAGAATGTGGCTGAACTCTACAGTGGACGTTTTTCAGACAGGCTTTAGGGGTACTGATCATGGCCTACAAAGATGGCACTTAAACCAAGCAAAACTTTGCAAAGCTTCAGTGTTTTTTTAACCTAACAGGGCCACATAGTCAAAAGGTGGACTTAGCCGCTAACAAAATATTTCACCAGTGATGCAGCCTAATAATTGGTAAATACCACCTTTGGACCCAGACCTCATGAGACACAAGTAGAAAAAAGAAAATGGCAGCTCTTATGGGGTTACTTCAGATCCACAGCTGGAAATCAGTAAGATGTTATGAAATAGTTTCCTCAGCTATTACATAAGGATTAATGACAAAGAGAAAGACACATTTCTAGTTCTTCTTAGACTGCCGCATCTGATTAGAAACAGAACATTCTTTTTCTTTTGAATAGCAGGAATGAAAGAACATCCTAGACTCTAATGTGGAATTTCCTTTGTAACTCTGAATGCAATAAAACGTATATATAAAAAATGGGGAATTTCATTAAGTTTGACCCTTTCAAAAATGCTGTAATGGAGAATAAAATTGTATGCTGAAAATAGTTCTGCACAGTAAAATACAACTATCATTCCATAGTAAGGTGCCCATCCAAGAGTTACCTATTGGAAATGCAACTACTCATTTTCTAGTTTAACTACCGACAGTTGTTTATTTGTTTTATGCATATATTTTACATAAGGCAACATGCACCCTGTATTTCTTGAGAAGCCTTTGTAGGAGAAAAGCAGCAGAAAAAACACACTAAAGCCATGTTTTTGCATGCGCGTTTATGTGTGTTCGAGGTTTTGGAGTTTATACATTCTGTTGGCCAGAATGTTATGTTTATTCTGGTCATTAGAATGTATTAATGTGCAAATGACCATAAATGCACATGCTTATGCACATTTTTCACCCCAAACACTCCTCTTCAGAATGTACAAGTGTTTTTTTTTTTTTTTTCCTGCTTCTAAACGCCTCTGTCTCTAAACTCCTGTAAATGCCTATGGTGGAGATTTACTAAAACTGGAGCACTCAGAATCTGGTACATAATCTGGTACAGCTGTGAATGGTAGCCAATCGGCTTCTAACATCAGCTTGTTCAATTTAACAATAAAACCTGGAAGCTGATTGGTTTCTATGCAGAATTGCACCAGATTTTGCAGTTTCCAGTTATAGTAAATCGACCCCTATGTGTGCATGGAGGGTCGTTTATAGGCAGAAAAAAACCCCCATCAAAAACGCATTTTTTGAGCTCAAGTGTGCATGGAGCCTAACAGAGTAAACCAGGCATCATTAAATGGCAGATCAAGGTCCACATCCAGTCTGATCCACTGTCCCACCTGGAGCGGCATGGTCCAGCCATTTAGGAGCCAGCTCTCTCCCTGAGCCATCACCACCGCTGACATTCCCACACCCTGCCATTGGGAGGCAAGACAGTTCTGGGTGAGGGCAGAGCTGCCAAGTTAACATTTTAGGTTAAGAAGCGGGTGATTGGTTGCCAGGCGTTCCTAGCAACAGGGGCGACCCATCCATTAAGGGCGCATGGGCGCCACCCCCCGTCCATCGCCGCCTCCCCTAGCCATGCGTCCAGCCCTTTCAGGACATCAGCGCATGGATTCCAATGCAGGGAGGCTGTTTTTTTGAAGCACCAATTAGAGCCAGAGGCTTCAATATAGGGTGGGCTTGGGTCGCAGAGAGTGGGCTCTGAGCCCACTAAGGTGTGTTATAACAGCGAATCAATACCAGCTAATCAGAAAGTGGGTTTTGACACCGGTCACCCGATCCTATTGGACGCCTAGGAGGAGTGGGCAGGAGCTGGAAGCCGCAATGGAGGAGAGAACTCAGAGCTTAGCCGTTGCACCACGCTGACTGCAACCCGCCATGATGGGGTAAGTGCCGGACCAACCGGCAAACAGCAGGGGAGGTGGTTTTTGCAGCCCCCCCCCAAAAAAAACCACCAGCCGTGTTTAGTAATTAACAAGAAAAGTTGTGCAGCTCTGGTGCTCCTTTCAGAACTCTCCTGCCTCCTAATGTCAGCTGTGTCTGTCGCTCTCAGCCCTGTCTAAGGTAATACAGGGGAGAGGGGATGGGGAGGAAGCCAGCAGGAGTCTGAAGCAGGAGCTAGGTAATATAAAAGGGGGGAGGGGGCAGAGGACAGCAATGCAAACTGTATGAAAGAGGGCTAAGGAATGTAAAAGGAATACAGGGTGATGTGCAGGGGGGACTGAGAATACTAATGTATTAATGGGATTTTTATGTGAAGGATCTGAGGTTACGTTTACATTATTGCAACCTGCGTTGTGCATGTAGGCAGCTCATTCATTTCAATGGGCTGCCTTACATGCAGAAAAGCAGAAAAAATAATTCCCTGACCCTATTTTAAATTGTGCCTCCTCTGAGCTGCATGGGCCTGCAGCAGCATGTGGTTTGGCGCTTGTGGAAATACACTGCATTTGCCGATGCACGGAGGTGCTATTAGTAATCAAACATGCTATTCGGACCTCTGCGGGAATACAGTTTTACTGACTGGACATCCATGGATTTTAATTCAATACCCCAGGAGTAAACTAAGATGGGGTTAAAGAACGGTTTTAGGTTATTCCAAAAACGATTATTTCCTAAAAGCAAACTTCCTATGTGTGGTGTTACATTCAGCTCTTCCCTTAAACCCAGAGAGCATCCACAGTTAAGTGACTGATTTTTTGGAATTGATTTATGTATATAAAAATGTAGTTTCTTTCCTTTGGGATATAAATAGTATTGTATGAACCCTTCACTAACATGGGTCAATAAATTCAGAATGCCAGCAGGTAAATTCTTACAAATGTTCTCAATTTTTCGTTTTATAAATCGTTTCATAATTTTAATGATTTATTCTCTTTTATTTACTTTGTAGGTCAATGGGGATGTCCAACAATTAGCCTTTCCTCTGTGTTGGGAATGATATCAGGAGTTCTGTCCTCCACTGTTGAGTCAGTTGGTGATTATTACACATGTTCAAGATTATCAGGAGCTCCAATCCCACCAATACATGCTTTAAATCGGGGAATAGGAATGGAAGGGATTGGATGCATTTTGGCAGGCATTTGGGGAACAGGAAATGGAACTACCTCATACAGCCAGAATATTGCAGCTTTGGGGATAACAAAGGTGAATTAACATTTTGAAAGTATTTACACTATTTAAATTGTAAAAGATACTTCAGTTCAGAGTTTTGAATTAACATTTTGAAAGTATTTACACTATTTAAATTGTAAAAGATACTTCAGCTCAGAGTTTTGAATAGGCTGTTTTGGCAAAGATAAGAAAATAATCCCCTCTGCTGTCATGTCACCCAATTTGTTACCTGGCCATTTAATTTAATTTTTTAAAATTTATATCTTAGGTGAGAATGCATTTAACAATATCAGGGGCTGCAAAATGTGGGCGAAGAAAGAATTGAAAATGACAATATACAGTTTAAAAAAAAAAAAATGGCTTAAAGGGTAACTAGTAAAACAGGGCCTAGAAAGGAGTCACAGTGAGCACAAGGATGGACAGCGGTTAGTTAATAATTGATAGGTGGAGATGGAAAGAGTAGAGGCTTTAACTAACAGGTTTTCACAGATATTTTCAATCAAGTGGAGGATACAGAATCAATTGGAGGGTTATTAATTAGCAATTTAGTGATACCACTGGGTTCATTTTATTTTTTAAGGGTAAATATAATAGTTTTATTCAAATTTAAACAATATTTTTTAACGTAATAAAGACACTCTTAAGAAGGAAAGGCAGCATTTTAAAAATACTTGTATTTATTTATTACGGGCATTTATAAAAGAATAAACAGAAAAGTCAGTGCTACTACCCATACACTACATAGATAGCAGAGCTCCCAGGTGCTCGATCCAGAGTCGCTGGCTCAGGTAGAGTAATGTAGAAAAAATGATCCGCACTCCAGTTTCTATTGACCTGGCTGTTACCGCCAGATATTTGGCCCGTGTGTCTACAACCCTTAAGTTTAACGGTTATCTAATTTATCACAGTGCTTTCGGTGGCTCAGTGCTTACTGTTTCAGCTTTACAGCACTGGGTTTCTGGGTTTAAATAACAGCGAAGAAGGTGTTTGCATGTTCTCCCCATATTTGCGTAGGTTTCCTCATATTTTCCAAAGATATGCTGATTTTATTTAATTTGCTGCTGTCTAAATTGGCTCTAGTATGTGTATGTGAAAAGAGGACCATGGATTGTAAGTTCTTTAAAGGCAGGGACTGATGTGAGTGTACAGCATGAAAATCACAGTTTAAATTGTTGGTTCTTTTATAAATGTAGAAAAAATTATCTGCACTCCAGTTGTTGCTCTTAAAATGTCTTCATTTTATTGAATAGCCACAGTGAACAAACGCAGATTAAATTAGTAGACGCGTTTCAGCCTATAAAGCCTTAGTCATAACTAACTATGACTAAGGCCTCATAGGCTGTAACACGTCAACTGACTTAATCTGCGTTTGTTCACTGTGGCTATTCAATAAAATGAAGAAATTTTAAGAGCAACAACCGGAGTGCGGATCATTTTTTCTACATTTATAAAAGAACCAACAATTTAAACTGTGATTTTCATACTGTACACTCACATCAGTCCCTGCCTTTAAAGAACTTACAATCCATGGTCCTCTTTTCACATACACATACTAGAGCCAATGTAGACAGCAGCAAATTAAATAAAATCAGCATATCTTTGGAATATATGAGGAAACCTACGCAAATATGGGGAGAACATGCAAACACCTTCTTGGCTGTTATTTAAACCCAGAAACCCAGTGCTGTAAAGCTGAAACAGTAAGCACTGAGCCACTGAAAGCACTGTGATAAATTAGATAACCATTAAACTTAAGAGTTGTAGAGACACGGGCCAAATATCTTATAACATAGATAAGATAAGGTAGTCTCACAGATATGCACAGTTATAGTCTGAAAATGGGCCAGGGTAGATGCAATTTTTGGAAGCATATGCAAACAATTCAAGTCTCCCATAATCCCCAGTTTTTTATAACTTGTAACCAGTTTGCTTTAAAGCATAAGATAGACAAAAGACAAGCATAGCTTTCACATAATACAATATATTCTTATACTTTTCTTGTTAATGTTTTCTAGGTTGGAAGCCGTTTAGTAATGCAGACAGCAGGAATCCTTTTAATTATTCTTGGATTGTTTGGTAAATTTGGTGCTATTTTTATTACAATTCCAGAACCAGTAATTGGAGGAATGTTTATGGTGATGTTTGGAATGATTGCTGCAGTGGGTATTTCAAATCTCCAGGTAAAATGATTTATACAATACTCAGCTATAATAATCATTTAATTTAATTTAACTTGCCCTCCTGAAGATTTACCCCCTTCATGACCAGCCCATTTTTTGCTTTGCTGCACTGCGCTATTTTAACTGACAATTGCGCAGTCATGCAATGCTGTACCCAAACAAAATGTATATGTTTTTTACACAAATAGAGCTTTCCTTTGGTGGTATTTGGGCATTATGGGTTTTTTAAATTTCTTTATTATATAAAAGAAAAAAGACTGACAATTTTGAAAAAAAATACTTTCTGCTATAAAACATGTCCCATAAAGAAAAAAATCTAATCTTAATATATTTTGGCCAAAATGTAGTCTGCTATATGTCTTTGGTAAAAAAAAAAAAAAATCCAGATAATATATATTGATTGGTTTGTTTAAAAGTTATAGTTTCTACAAACTATGGGATATATACTGGAATTTTTATAGATTTTTTTTTTTAATATACTAGTAATGGCGGTGAACAGTGATTTATAATGGGACTGTGATAGTGCAGTGGCCAATCTGACACTGACACTGTGTGGGAACTAACTAACTACCACTGACATCACCAGTGCCATTATTACATCTAATAATATGCACTGTCACTGTACATCTAGGGAGATCAAGGGGTAAATATGTGTCTAACAAGTGTTTATGTGTGTACTGTGTGCTGCTTTTACTGGGTATCTAACTGTTTTCATTCCCTGCTTAGCAATCTAAATCCAATGTCACCAAACACAGCTCTATGCTGTGTACACTCACAGAGCTGTGTTCTGAGAGACTCAGAGCCGATCGCCGGGTGCCAATGGTCAATCACTGGCTGGGATGCGGTGATCGTCATGTGCTGTGATGAATCACAGCACAGCAGGACAGGCGCGTGCGTGCACATATAATTACGTGATGCTGAGCAGAGCGGCCCTAAAGCTACATGGGGCAGTCATTAAGCAGTTAAGAGAGTGCTATGTTTTTCAACAGTTTTTGTTGCCTTGTGTTATGGTTTATAGTGGTATACTAAACTGTATACATTATTATTAATATTTTAAAGTCTATCTCCAAAAAAAAAAAATGTTTTTTATTGATGTCCTCAGTGTTGAGATTTCTGCTTAATTCCTGTTCCGGTAAAACCAGGAAAAGTAATGAGAAGGTACAGGTGTCACTTGGACAGGAAGACACAAAGAGAAATAAAAACCTGTCAGAACTTCTGTCCTCTCCCCAGTTTAGCAAATAATTGTGCTCCTGTCATTGTCTCTGTCACCTTCAAAGAGATACCCCATCAATTCCTGGTTTGTCAATTCTCACCTGGAAAGGAAGTGAAAATAAAATCTCCCCAACAGGGACACAGACAGCAATAAAAACCTGACATAGCTTTTCACCCTTCCCACCTCTGTACAAAACTAAAAGAAAAAGTTTTGGCTGGTGTTGGACTTTAAAGCACAGTTTTTATAAACACTTTGCATAAATTGATTTGCAGAATGCTTATCAGATCATTTCACCTATTTGTAACATGTTTAACTTCCAATAAATATTCTTGGAATTAATTGACCTCAGGATTAAAACTGAAATGTATGCCGAACAGGAAAAATCAAAAGTGCCCATTTTGAAGGCTTATATGCAAGTCATTGGCCATAAAAGGGATATGGAGGTCAGGGTACTGCGCTGGGGGACATGTATAAATAAAAAATTATAATTTTTTCAGGAGCAGTGATTTTAATTATGCAACAACAAAAATGTAAAATTCTTTTAAAAATAGTGTTTGGGGGGTCCCCTTCATGTGCCTGTAAAGTGGCACATCTGTAGCATGCATAAAACATGCTGCAGCAAAAATGGCATTGCTAAAGAAAAAAACAAGTCAAATCACATTTAAAATGACTCGCATTTACAATTGCTGGCATCTGGCTATTGAAAAAATAAAGAAAAAAACATTGTAGGGTCCCCCCTAGTCCATACCAGGCCTTCGCCATTTAAAAAAAAAATTGACGTGGGGTTCCCCTCCAAATCCATACCAGACCCAAAGGAACCGTACACTGTTTTTTTTTCTTTATATTTTACCATCACCTTTTTTTATTGTTCAGCTGTTAGTGAGGAAACCCATTGACAGATGATGAGATACAGAATTTTATTGATCTCTGTGGGCAACATCCCCAGATTTGTTCCCATGTTATTTTCTTAGTTTTTATAAATATGAAATTCATTTTATTAACCTATATATTTTACTCCAAGAAACTGTGTTTAAAACTGTGTTTAAAAGAAAAAGTATCTTTCAGTAATGGCTCCTGCTTTTTTTTCCAAACATACAGAGAAATCACTCCAAAAAAAACAAAAAGGTTGTGTTGCCCAATGCCATCACTCTCATGGGTGACTCATCAGAGGATAATGATATGGTCTGAAGCCCTATTCTCCTTAGTAATCCCTTTCTGGTCCACCTTCTCCGTGACCAGATAATCTCATTAGTAGTCAGCAGTCAAAATGTAATAAAAAGACTTCATTGTGATATTACTTAAAATCAACTCACATTGCATTTAGGTGCAAAACCGTGAGGGTTTACAACCCCTTTAACTCAAAGGTCATTCAACAGAGTGGATTATTTTTTAAGCTATTTTCACTGTAACGTGTTTTGAAAAAAAAGACATGGTTCACTATAAGAAATTGAAAGACTTTTTTTTTTTCTAATTTTATACACATTTGCTGGCCATGCTGGTGACATCATTGGTTGTTAAGGACATTGCAGTGCCTTAACCCACTGGCATCCTTAACAACCAGTGAGAGCCAAAAGCTGTCAAGTATAATGACGGTAGTATTAAAACTATTATGCATGATGTTTGGCTTAGGGCAAACTTGTAAACGTTATTGGAGCTCGTCCGAATGCCCAAATAATCTAAACCAAACCATAAGCTCATCCCTAGCGTTAACCTCAAAAAAGCAGAGTAGCTGTTGGCAGATGTGGAAAGTTATCAAATCATTGAGGACCTGCTCTTGGCTGCTCTGCCCATTTATGCACCATGCCAGAGGCAATCATTGCTTGTAAAACCCAAAAACCTATCTACTTATCCATGACCAGAGAGGGCTCCCAGGGTCGCACCACAGGCGGAGCAGTGGTCTTGACCCCGCATGAACTGTTGGCACTGTGGTGAACCAGGTAACATCTATGTCTCCAGTTCAAATTAAGGAGAGCTTATGCAGCCTGACCTGATGCCTCTACCTGTATGCAAGACCCATGTATACCTTTACTTGACCAGCCTGGCTGTGTGGCAAAATTGCTGGTAAGTCAATCCTGGCGCTAATGGACTCCAGCATTGTAATCACCTTGATTGATGCAGGCCTGGTAAGCACAAGAGACTGTTACTAATTAACTCGATACTTAACATACTAATTATGTTGATGTCTTCCAAAACATCAAACTTTATTCTAAAGCCTAATCATTGCACTCCATCGCTGCAAGCTCTATTAAGTTCATTAAAGGATAAGTTCACCTTTTGTAACATGTTACATCCATATTCAGGGTGTAACTTGTAACATGTTACTTTTGCAGCAGCCCCGAACCCCCTCCTCCTGATCCCCCATTATTACAGCAGGCCGGGGGTCCTCTCCCTGCACCTACTGTCACAATTAAAAAAAATGTGGCCTTGAGGGGCTCCACCCACCCGGCTGCATCATTCATTCAGAGTTCTGTAGCTATAGAATCAGATTGCAGATCGCAACATCTGATTGTTCGGTCATCCGATGCTCCAGGACTAGAACTACAGCTCTGTGCCGTTCTAGTCCAGTTGTGATAGCTCAGAACAAACACCAGGCAGGCTGTATGTAAGCTCAACCACGAATCTCACTTTATTGACAGGAATACATTATTTATACAATAAAAGAGGAGGTGCAGACCTCCTGCTCATATTACTCTAACAATACAGCTGTAACCTAATTAACCTAATTAACCTAATTAACATGAGCTAATTAACTAATCCCTTTAGACAGCCTAGATGACTCAGACATGACCTTTAGGCCAGACTGGCCGTCTTGTAGTTCAGAAAATCCAATCAACATTATCACAATCAACATAGACTCTTCTTCACACAATAGCAGAGTTAATTAACACAAACAACAATGGGGATCTAATGACTCTTAGATCCCATACTAGAGACTTATTTACAATACACATTTTAGCAGACCACAGACAGACAGGTGCTGGAATTTACATCAGCATCTCCTAACAGTATCTGTCCCAGCATTATGAATCAGCCACTATTCCAATATGGCAAATCCAGGGTCCCCAGAGTCTGTGTGTCCTGGGGGACCAGGACCCGAATCCACAGTAATACCACCTCAAGGGTCCCCAGACATACAGCTCACAAAGAGCACCGTTCCCCCAAATGCAAGGGCACACGATCGATCGGCAAGAGGCTAGCATACAGTCCCCTCCAAAAGTCTCTCTCCCGGCTAGGTCTGTCACATTTCTCCCCTTTTGGCAGGAGACTAACACAGGAGGAGACCCCAGACGGGTTGACTCCGAAGTTAGTCAGTAGTTCCAGTCCTCTAATGCCTGTACCCACATAGTACCCCAAACAAATTGTTCCAAACAAAGCATTACTCACCCAGCCAACCTCTGCCTCTCTCAGAGAACATATCTGCCACTGGGGAGAAGCCTGGCCTGGCACTTCTCCCTGGAGTCCTTTCTGCCGCTGGAGAGAAGACAGGGTGTCTGGGCTCACTCCGTCGTGCTGTTGGGGATCTGGGCCGACTGCCCAGCATCCCTAGGGTATACAGGTGGAGACTGAAGTCCCATCCACCTTCACAGGACATCCATCCTCTGTTAGTTGAAGGCAGAGTCCAGCAGTACTCGGCCCTGTTGCCAGCCCTTCTGCTGGTCTGGCTAACTGTTGGGGAGGGACGACAAACACCTCCTCTCCCTTCTCCCCCTGTATCCTGATCTGCTGCTGGGAAGTGACCACCTCCTTCTCACCCTGAGCCTCCGGAACCACCGCAGGTGTAGGGCAGAGATCTTGGACCCTCTGTCCGGTTGCCAGCGCTTCAGCTGGGGAAGTTCCTTGTAACTTCACAGATACTTCTGTTGGTGCTGGGCAGAGCACAGTGAAGTTTGGCCCTAATAACAGCTCTTCTTCTGCTGGAGGCTCACCAGGTTGTTCTTCCTCAGCAGAAAAGTCTATCAAATCCCCTGTCTCTGCAACTGGTGTCTGGGGATAAAGGTTCACCATCTCCTCTCCGTGGAACCCAGAAGATGCTATCAGTGTTGGGCAGAGGTTAGCAGAGCTCTGCCCTGTTGTCAGCACTTCAGGTTTGGGGACGGCAATCTTCAGATTTTCCACTGCCGATTCTCTGGCATTCTGCTGGACAGGCACATTCCTCCATCCAAGATCATCCAATGCAGAAACAGGTTCATCAAGGTCAGTCAGCACTTGATGCATCTGCCATAAGACCTCCGCCTCCATAGCTGCGGGGGGCAGGTTGGCAAAGCACACTGTTACTCTGCCACATTGTCAACTCTTCAGCCAGGATTTCAGAGTTGTCAACTGGTATTTCCTGATAGTCCAGGCAAAGGGAGGACCACCCTGCTGCTGAGCAGAGTCTAACAGCTGTTTGTAGGCGATCTCCAGCTCCCATTCCTGAACGGCCAGAAACTCCAAATCTTCCTGTGCCCAGTGCACTTCTAAGACATTCAGTCTCCGCTCTCTGTGCTCCATTATTTCCTCCAAACGCCACTCCCGATCACTCCCAAAGTCAGGGTCCCTAGACAGCCTCCAGTACAACAATCCCAGGCCATCATAGTCAAAGCCTTCCGTGGGGCTGTCATCCGTTGTCCACGGGCACACTTGGGCTACATACCACCGGAGGGCTCTGTAGCTCTCGTCCAACCGCATTTCTGCCCGGATCAGTCTGCTTAACTCAGCTGTCCACTCCTGATTCGGATGTTCCCCCAATAACAGCAATCGTACTTCATACTGCGACCAGTACCTTACATGGATGGAGGGGAGAACTTTTCCCTGGTTTCGCTGCTCATGGGCTAGCGCTTCCTTCCAGAGTTTGCAGCGGATAGAATCAAACCATCCTCGCAGGACCTGCTCTGATACTGGTCCTCTGTGTATCTGCATCTCTCGCAACCTCCTTCTGAATTCCTCATCCATGGTGGCTGGTATTTCTCCTCTCCTGCTATCCTGCTACCTTGGATCCAGGTGATGGTTTGGATGTGTTCACGGCAAGGAAGCACGATCCCACCATTCCCTCCATGGCCCATAAGTAAGTCTTTCAGCGTTGCTCTCCTGCAGGCTGGTTTGGAGTGTCCCAGTAACTGGAAAGCTAATCCCACGGCTGCCAACCAATGTAACGAGCCCCTTGCTCGCTCGGTTCCACTCTCCCGGCTAGGTCTGTCACAGCTTGTAGTTCCCAATGAACTATTTGGGAGCTGTTGGCCACTCTAGGTAGTTCATTGATGCCTCCTGTATTGTGTAACTGCCTGCCCATACGAGGTATGAGCAGACAGATTCACTGACAGTCTGTAGGAGCCTGAAATTGCGTTGTGGGTGCTATAATATACAGGCTCCTAATGAAAATAAAAATAAATGCACACTTTTTTATCTGCAAAAGGATGTGCTTTTATTTTTTCCGTACAAAAGTGAACTGGTCCTTTAAACAGTACTTGCCCTGAGAAAACATTAAGGCTCCCTTTGTTTTTCCAGGCATGCCTCTTGAGCTTGTCCATGGAGTTCTGACCACAGCAAGACCTTATCTTGTGACATTGTTTCACACTGCCATCACTTTGCAGCACATTCCCTTTTTTATTGGCTATTCTTTACCAGGACAGAGGTTTAGTGAACAGGGTACATAGCCATTCATAGGGGTTGATTTACTAAAAGCAAATATGCTATTCACTTTGCAAGGGAAGTTGCACTTTGCAAATACATTTCCCCAGAGCTTAGTGAATGTGGTGAAATTTAACTTTTCAAAGAATCTACAATCGTGTACAAGGAAAATGTAAAAAAAACAGCATTTTTAGGTGATTGAAGTCCTTAGGCTCCTGAAAAAAATTCTCTTGTAAAGTGAAAAGTGTGTTTGCCCTAGTGAAACAGCCCCAACGTGTTTAATATTGTTTTGTAAGAGAACATTATTATTGTTTCTTAACATTTGTAGCTTCAAATAACTAATACAAATATTAAACGAGTAATTATATAATTGACGCACATTCTCCTTTTTTCAGTATGTCGATTTAAACTCCTCAAGAAATCTGTTTGTCTTGGGATTTTCCATGTTTTCCGGCCTTGTTATTCCAACATGGCTAGCAGATAATCCAGGTATTATCAGTACAGGTACGTAGCATCAGTATATATTATTGTAGGATATATTCCTAGTACATGATAGTCTGTTTGTCTATGTTTTATAATATGTTGAAATGAAGTGAGTTTCAGCTGTTACTGAAAGAGGCACACTAAAATATTCTTCAGGCCTTACAGTATATTTGTGTCTATGCACAGTAGCATAACTACCAACATAACAGTCAACATAGCTTTTGCAGAACCTGGGGTCAGGGGCCCTAGTCAGACTTGAGTTTCAAGTGACGTTCTTTCTGCAGATGTTAGCTATTGTCAGTGTCTGTGATATTCTATCCTACGTTTGAAGCTGTGGTCAAGAAATATGAATTTCATTTTAAGTGTACAGCTGTAAGCTCACCTTACTTCAGTTCAGAATTCAGCTTTAAGGAAGACAGATTTTTCTGAGTACTTATCCACCAACCTAGACCAATTTCATTTTTGGCTAACATGCAGGATTATTGTATCTGGGAAGGTGTCATTTTCTGTGAGTAGCTTGCAGAAACACAGGACTGTGCCCTTCCTCTGGACTGGGACACAATGAGCTGGGCCTGGATCTAGGTGGGTGCTGGGGCGGGATGTGCCCCCCCCCCCAGATTTTAGTTGTGCTCCCCCCCCAGGTGTCTAATGGCCCGTACACACGGTCGGATTTTCCGATGGAAAATGTCCGATCGGAGCGTGTTGTCGGAAATTCCGACCGTGTGTGGGCTCCATTGGACATTTTCCATCAGATTTTCCGACACACAAAGTTGGAGAGCAGGAGATAAAATTTTCCGACAACAAAATCCGTTGTCGGAAATTCCGATCGTGTGTACACAAATCCGACGGACAAAGTGCCACGCATGCTCAGAATAAATAAAGAGATGAAAGCTATTGGCCACTGCCCCGTTTATAGTCCCGACGTACGTGTTTTACGTCACCGCGTTCAGAACGATCGGATTTTCCGACAACTTTGTGTGACCGTGTGTATGCAAGACAAGTTTGAGCCAACATCCGTCGGAAAAAATCCATGGATTTTGTTGTCGGAATGTCCGAACAAAGTCCGACCGTGTGTACGCCCTATAAGAGTGCATGAGGTATTCTGATGGGTCAGTTGACATAAGGTGGACTCTAATGGGGACAGTTGATGTAAGAAACAGTCTGATGGGCACAGTGAATGTAAGGGGAACTCTGATGGGGACACTTGATGTAATGGGGACTCTGATGCGGACAGTTGACATAAGGGAGCACTCTCATAGGGACAGTTGATGTAAGGGGACATTCTAATGGGACATTTGATTTAAGGGGACACTCTGATGTTATAAGAATAGAAAAATTACGCATAAATCTAGTAAGCTGCCAACATCTCCACTAGACATAAAGTGTAGATACAGAAAAAATAAATATAAAAAAGCTGAAACACAGACCAAAGTTCACCTTTGATGTGGATCTCTGCACCTTATGGAACTCATGTTCTGATTGTGGATCCCCTCTGTTGAAGTGCCCCATTCGCAGATCATCAACTTTGCATGCTGAATCCTGTTGAGGTTATTCCTCATGAATGCCTGTTTGACTCCTATGCTGTATAGCATACGAGTCCACCAAGTCTGGTAAGCGTGCCACCTTATCCTTTGTTTATACACAACATTCAGTTTGACTTCACCGGGAGGAGTGTGAGTGACTTTTCCCTACACAAGATTCAGCTTTGAGCTGCATTATCTTGTTTATTCTAGAACTTTTGTATGTTTTTGATTCCTTCACTTTTGGAACATCCATCTTGAGTTCATTTTGTTCATATACAACATATATTGTTATATTAATTTATATAATATTGTTGCTTCTGGTATATTCATCTTTTTTCTTGTTTATATTTTTTTGTCACTAACAATATTTGACACTCTGACGTTGACAGTTGATGTAAGGAGGTACTCTGATGCAGACAGCTGATACAAGTGGGCACTCTGATAGAAACATCCAATGTAAGGGGTCACTGTGATGGAGACACCTGATACAAGGGGGCACTCTGATGGGGACACCTGATGTAAGAGGGAACTCTGATAGAGACACTTGGTATAAGGAGGCACGGCTTAAACTTGAAGGACAAGAGCCACGGGGGGAGGAGCTCTGACATGTAGCAGCCAGCGCCTGGACATCGGAGCCCCGTCTCGTCTCCACCCATCCATCTGAAATTCCCGCCACCAGAGGAGAGAGAGTGAGTTGTGAGGGGAGGCAACGGCTAGAGAAGCTGGCCGTGCAACGGAGAACAGGACCGCTCGGGACATCCACGGCAACCGCCGCTCTTGCACACACTCTCCGATACATGGATATCCTCATCTAAAGGCTAGTGCAGGCGTGTGTCCCCACTGCCTTTTTCTCCCCCCCCCCACCTTCCTCCGGCTTAGTTTGGCATTTTTTTTTCCACCTGGAGGATACGTGACACACTGCAGAAACACCTGGAAAGGTCCTGCACCTGGGGACGGAGGGCTGGATGCTGCGGGAGCCAGGTTTTCCCTCGCTGTCTGCGGGGCTTACAAGGAGATCCCGAGATGCTGGGTACAGGACATGCCCCCCACGCGACTACTCTGCTGTATGGAATGAAGAAGCTAGGGGTTGTGGTAGGACTATACTAATTAAGGAAAGTAAAGTATAAAGTATAAATGACCTACTTGTCTCGAACTGAATAAACTGAACTGTTTGCTGCATGAGAGAAATATGTAAAGCAGTGGAAAATCCTACTATTTCATATTGCAAAGGGTTGAGTGCAGTCAAACCTCTCCCTTTTTTTGTTTGTTTTTGGTTTCTCCTCTTTTAAAGGAAAGTCTGTTATTTAGCGATAACAGTGATGATAATCCTGGCTAAATACAGAGAAACAAAGACTGCTTAGAACTGCTATTGCCTGCTGCTAATGAATTGTTTGCTGAACAATTTGCTATTGAGAGACGATAATTTTTGCTAATTACAGAGGAATAAAGCAAGGAATGCGTAAATCTGTTATTACCTGCAGCTAACGGATCTATCTGCAGCAAGAGAAAAGTGTGTAAAGCAGTAGAAAGACGTTTCCCTCTGATAGGCTCTCATAAGAGGTTGTCAAGAGGTTGAAAACTGATAACTAATGTCAGGATTGTTGAAGGCTGGGAAGGGCTCTCTCTGGTGAGCTTTGCTATTCTCCCACAGAAGGGGGATAAATGTGACTGCTTTCTTTTTTCTTTTTTTTTCTTTTTTGAAACTATTTACTATTTGAAGAACACTGTGGTTTTCCCTTGAAGACCCCCAGCTCTGCTAATTGTTGCTGCTGATAAGTTCAACGTACAGGTAGCGGCCAATGTATGCTGTATGCTGATAACTATTGCTGCTGCTTATTGATAATTGCTGCAGAATGTTATCGCTACTTCTTGAGGGGGCTACTTCTTGACAAAAGACTGTCGTTAATAATCAATGCCTCCTGTTGATACTTAAGGTTACCTGCTCATAAATGGTGTAGGCCTGTGAATGACTCCTCTGAATGTGTGTCTTGACATCTGGACAATCTACTTGTAACTTTCTTGTTAATTTCTACTACTTCCTGCTAATTGCTGCTGTTTGCCTGTGTATATGTGCACATCCCCCTGATGAAGACACGTGATCCTGTGTCGAACATGCGTAGGGGAGGGGCCAGGACGGAGCACGGAGCCTTTCACTCCACTGAGATGCACAGCTTATCCCTCCTGACAGGCAAACTTCGAGGCAAACTTTGGAGAATGTTATCAGATTGGTGCACTTCACCTTGCAAATGTGAGTACTCTAATGTGGGGAGCTTTTATTCCAATAAACATTTATAAACGATATCACACTATCCAGTTTTTCTTTTTCTTTTCCTTTATTCCTAACTGTGGAGCTGCTGCCGAATACTGTGTATCTGGATTCCATCACTGAGCCGTGGGATGGCTCATAAGCGTGTTTAGATTCAGTCTCACAGCTGAGTCGCACGCTCTGAGGTGAGCTGTCCCTGGGGGGGGGGGGGGTCACTGGATGGCACTTGAGCATGGAATTCTGAGCACTAAGCACTAAGATTAATGCACGCACGCTGGATTTTTATGAACTGTTTTTATGGACTTTATGTGCATTTCTTTCATAAATTGGACTTTAATAACCACGTATCACATCTTGGATTTGATATTCACACTCATCGTGTGGCACTTGCCACTTTGTTGTATTTTTTGCACTTATCACTGTGATATTATTTATATATATTTTTTACACGGTAAAATTCAGATTATATAAATAATTTTTCATTTATTATATATACAGTTAGTAGTTTTGCACCTCATAATCACTTTTAAAAAAGAAAAAAAAGAAAGAAACATTTTTTTTATACATATATCCTTTGTGCCTTGCTGAGACTGGATAAGCCGCTTATGCAGTATTTTCAGTATACCTCATATGCATTAATGATCTCCAGATTGACATTTTCATCTTAGCGCAGCATATCTTTTGTATACATTGTATTGCACGGCATATGAAACGTGTTCTGCGCGGGCAGCTAGGTGATTTCCACATTTGAGACAATATACTATTGTGGCTCGCAATATCCCCTTTTATCTATCTAATTGCTGCTGTTTGCCTGTGTATATGTGCCTGTGAATACAGTAATCTATCAATTCATAAACCGCTGAAGAAGGGGTAAAGACTGTAGCTACCTGCTGGAAATACTCCTTCTAACTGGAGACAACTATTGCTACACATTCTGCCAAATCTTAACGAATAATCACTGTTACATATTTTGTTATTTTTTATAAAGAATAGCTGAAGACAGTTGTAGAGGCCTTAGAGACTCTTAGAGACTCTCTAATAGTGTAGTGGCTCACAGATAGCCTATATGGATAAACCCCTCCTACTGTTAACTATAGAGTGAAGAGACCGCAGTGGAGAAATTCCAAGAGAAACCTTTTAATGTAAAATAGGCTTTAGGAAAAGAAGAAGAAAATAAATAAAAAAAAGCCAACCAAAATGAGGGGAAAATCAGGTAAAACAGGAAAAGGGGGCCCACCTATCGTAAGCTCAGGGGGTATTCAGCGGTATATGTCCACAGAGACAAGCATGGTGGAGAATGGGCATAGCAGCCCTAGGCAGGCAACCGTAGCACAGGCGGGGACAGGCAAGTCAAAAGGGACAGATGAAGAAACTAAAGTAGGGAAAATCTATGACACATCTGTTACACAGACAAGAAATGCGGGGGAAAACTCCCAAGGAAGTGCTAAGACACACAACGGGGACCAGAAGAGGAAAGGTAGGGCATCCCCAGAGATTGTAGAGGACTCAAGGCCAGATCTGACCCAAGCGAGCCTATCCCAAATTAAAGTGATGTTGACTGAGATGCTATCTAAAGTTGAATGATCATTGAAAGCTGATATAGCGGCAGTAAGGGCAGATATCGGGCAGGTTCTCAGACGAGTAGAAGAAATAGAGGAGAGAATGGATATATATGACCAAAAACTGGTAGAAATAAATGCACAAATGGAATCTCTCCAAAAAACAGACTGCTCCTATATAAAATTGAGGACCAGGAAAATAGAAGCCGAAGAAAAAACTTAAGGATAAGAGGCATATCAGAGAAATATAAAAATGATGAATTAACCAAAGTGATGCAGGATTTGTTTAATCCTATGCTAAGGAGAGAGGCAGCAGAAATATTGAAGCTAGATAGAGTCCATAGGATCATAAGGTATCAATCCCAGGTGGACGATAGGTCAAGAGATGTAATAGTAAGGTTCCATTACTTTGAAGAGAAATCTAAAATCATGGAAAATATTCAGAAGACAGCAGGAATAATTTCTTATGAAGGAACTGAATTGCAAGTATTCTCAGACTTATCGGCAGAGACACTGGCAAGAAGAAGACTCCTTAAACCATTAACAGAACAAATGCGGACATCGAATGTGCTATATCAATGGGGATCTCCAGCTTGTCTTAAGGGGAAAAAGGACGGTCGTAGTGCAGTGCTAAGATTCCCCGAAGATCTTCCAGACTTTTGTAGCAAACTGGATCTTCCACCTCCGGCTTTGCCGGGCTGGGAGGAGAATAATGGAGTAGTGTTGCCTTTTAGTAACATGCATTGGTCTCGCAGCCGGGGTGAGGGGGAAGGGGAGGAGAGGGTAGAGCTTGAATAATGTTGTCACTCTGAAGGAATAAGAGAGGAGGGAGGGAGGGAGGAAAGGGAAAGAGAAGGAAGATGGATTGAGGGGTGGGTGGAGGGGGGGGCGGGGAGCTGGTGGGGGGGGCTGGTGACCTGAAGAGCTTTTTCCCCTCGGGAGGTATGGAGACCGAATGACATCTACATAGATGCCGTCGGACCCATGCGTTGAACAAATATGGAATTTGTTCACCCCCCAGGACTGGAGGACTGGAAGGGGGGAGGGGTCTGGGGGGGTTTTGGAGAGGGGGTAGGCTGGGTTTTTTTTTTGGGCCTCTCTCTCTCTCACCCCCTTTTTCTTTCCCTCTATCTGCCTCTCTCTCGGTGGGGACATTGGGATCCCCGTAGAGGGAGGGGGGGAGGAAAAGGGAGTAGCCATTTCCAATATGAATTATGACTACATTGAATTTAGTAACGTATAATGTAAAAGGTTTAAGTACCCCAAGGAAAACGTTTATGGTAAATAAAGAACTACAATATTATGGGGCGAATGTGGCTTGCCTCCAGGAAACACACATTTCACATGCCTCGGGGAGAAGGCTATCCGCACGGCTTTTCCGTACATGATTCTATGGGGATTCAACATCAACTTTCGAGGGGTAGCTATAGGATTTGATAGAAATACAGTGTTTTTGATAAGGGAGCAGTTAGCTGACCCAGAGGGGAGATTTCTTTTCATAAATTGTTTAACATGGATTGTACTCTTGCAAATATTTATTCTCCAAACAGAGACCCAGATAGGTTCTTGAGGAAAACCTTGAAAAAACTGTCAGAATTTAAGGAGGGGAAACTGATAGTTGCAGGAGATCTCAATATGTGTATAGACCCACGGGTAGATACTACGGGAGGTCTTTCCCATTTGCCAGCTCATAGACAGAATAAAATTAGGAAGTTATGCCCCGTTCACACGGTCGGACTTTGTTCGGACATTCCGACAACAAAATCCTAGGATTTTTTCCAACGGATGTTGGCTCAAACTTGTCTTGCATACACACGGTCACACAAAGTTGTCGGAAAATCCGATCGTTCTAAACGCGGTGACGTAAAACACATACGTCGGGACTATAAACGGGGCAGTGGCCAATACCTTTCATCTCTTTATTTATTCTGAGCATGCGTGGCACTTTGTCTGTCGGATTGGTGTACACACGATCGGAATTTCCGACAACGGATTTTGTTGTCGGAAAATTTTATATCCTGCTCTCAAACTTTGTGTGTCGGAAAATCCGATGGAAAATGTGTGATGGAGCCTACACACGGTCGGAATTTCCAACAACAAGGTCCTATCACACATTTTCCGTCGGAAAATCCGACCGTGTGTACGGGGCATTACTGTTAGAACACCAACTTGTGGATGTCTGGAGGATTAGACATCCAGAAGCTCGGGATTATACATTTTACTCATCAGTACACGGGTCATTCTCAAGAATAGACTATGTACTGAAAGAACATCAATTGCTCCCTTCACTCAAAAAAACTGAAATAAAAACGATTTCTTTATCCGATGCCCCAGTAATAGCACAATTAGAAGTAACATCAGGCCCCCCCAGGGGCAGGATGTGGAACCTGAATGACTCTCTGATCCAAGACCCTGAGGTGAATAGGAGGATAGAACAGGAGTTGGAGGATTTTTTTCTTATAAACGATACACCAGAAATCTCTAAGGGTACCCTGTGGGAAACCCATAAAGTTTATATAAGGTGTATATTAATAAGTATTGGGGCAGGAAAATAAAAGGAAAAGGGAAAAAAGATCAACAATCTCTGTAAAGAGATATATGAATTAGAACAACAGACGAGACCCAAGGGTATCCCAGAGAGGGTAGAGTTAAGAAAAAGAAAGAAGAACTGGCAGTACTAATAGAGCAGGAGAAGAAGAGGGCCTTTGACTTAGTGGATAAAGAGAGACACCAGTGGGACAATGAACCTGGGAAATGGTTAGCGAGGGCAGTAAAGGAGGAAAAAAAATGCATCTTTTATAGCTAAAATCAAAAATATGAAAGAGGAAATAAAGCACTCATCTCCCGAAATAGCAGAGGTTTTTCATCAATATTATAGTCAGTTGTATGATGTGAGACAGAAAGAAAAAAATAGGGAGAGTAGGGAAGAAATCCAAGAGTATCTGCAGGGGCTTGACCTTCCAGTGACCCCTAAATAGGAATTGGAGCTGTTAGATGCCCCAATAACACAGGAAGAAGTACTAAGTGCAATTAAGGATATGGCAACTGGGAAGAGTCCTTGCCCCGATAACTCCAAAAATGACTGGCCCCTAAATTATGCGAATATTTGAATGCTCTGGCAGAAGGGGAAAATCTTTGGGAAGAGTCATTGATGGCCACCCTGATTTTAAAGGCGGACAAGGATCCAATGGCACTTGAGAGTTATAGACCTATATCATTGCTAAATGCCGACATATAGATCTTTGCAAAAATAATTGCGGGAAGATTAAAACCACTTCTGCCACAATGGATTCATAGTGATTAGATGGGGTTTGTAACAGGGAGGGAAGGGAAAGACAATTGTCTTAAGTCCCTGTTCCTGATACATGAGGCCAGAGAGAGTGGGGCCCCGGTCATGTTACTGTCAGTGGATGCCGAAAAGGCTTCGACAGAGTCGACTGGGGCTTCATGCTGGGAACACTGAGGCCTGTAGGAATAAGGGAAAGGGTGATGCATTTTACTACCATCCAAAAGCTAAAATAAGAATAAATGGAAGTCTCTCTCCCCCCCCTGGAACTGTTTAATGGTACAAGGCAGGGCTGCCCCCTTTCACCAATGCTATTTGTATTGACATTGGAACCTCTGCTAGCTGCGATCCGGGAAAATACTGATATAAGAGGAGTAAGAGTAGGAGATAGGGAGTATAGGGTGGCTGCATATGCAGATGATGTACTATTTTATATCTCTAACCCCAGGACAACAATACCAATCGTACTAAAAGAATTGAGTAGATATGGGAAGATGACAAATTTTAAAATTAACACATCAAAGTCTGAGATTTTAAATGTAAATACTATAAAAAGAAGAACAGCAGGCAATTCAATCCACATTTCCTTTCGTATGGCATAAGGGGGAGCTTGGGTATTTAGGCATAAAATTGACAGCATCACTGTCATCTTTATATGTGGCTAACTATATCCCTATATTGAATAAGGTTAAAGACCAACTCAACTATCTGAGATATAAACCCCTCTCGTGGTTAGGGAGGATAAATGCTTTAAAAATGCTCATCCTGCCAAAATTAACCTACATATTCCAAATGATCCCAATGAGAGTCCCACAGGAATTCTTTGCGAAATTAAGAACTTTAGTGCTAATAAATATATGGAGGCACAAACATTCTAGAATCTCATATGCAACACTCGTAAAGGGGAAAAAATTAGGGGGATTAGCAGCACCGGATTTTAAGAAATATTACCAGGCAATTATTATCTCACGGATAGTAGGTTGGATATATAACAAAGATGGTAAAGGGTGGGTGGATATTGAAAAAGCTCAAAGTAAAGTAGACTTAGGGAAAAGGGTGTGGGTTCCACAACAATACCGCAAATTATCAAATAGCACAAATCCACTAACATAAAACACTTTTAGGATATGGGATGGATTGGGTAGATTATACCACTGGCAATATAATTCACCTTTAATCTCTTTATTAAACACAAATTATTTTAAGCCTGGGAAAGACGAGCACATGTATTTTACTAGATGGGCAAAGAAGGATGAAATAACTCTACAAGATGTGATGATTGGAAACAGATTATGCACTTTCACTGAATTAATACAAAAATGGGGAAATAGACCACTAGATAGATTAGATACACACAAATACAGCACTTTACACAGACACTCCCCCAACCACTACGATGAAGAGGTAATATGAATTTAATGGAGAAATTATTCTCTTCCCCGTGGTGCTTGGGTCAGAGTATATCTAAAATATATAAAATACTGGTAGAAGAACTAGAACCTAAAGACCCACCCTACTTGGTGAAATGGGAAGAGGAAATAGGTACCCTACGGGATGAGGAACATAGGTGTAAGATTCTTAGGGTAGCATGTTCTACCTCTAGGGCAGGGATATGCAATTAGCGGACCTCCAGCTGTTGCAAAACTACAAGTCCCATGAGGCATAGCAAGACTATGACAGCCACAAGCATGACACCCAGAGGCAGAGGCATGATGGGTCTTGTAGTTTTGCAACAGCTGGAGCTCCGCTATTTGCATATCCCTGCTCTAGGGATATCAAGACAATAGAGATGTGTTATAAACTGATAGCAAGATGGTATGTTGTCCCGCAGAGAGCACAGAAGTTTAGTACAGAGATCCCTCCAATGTGTTGGAGGGGATGTGGTGCCCTTGGGACCTTTGCACACCTATGGTGGGACTGCGTGAAGATCCAGCCTTATTGGGCAGTTATGGGATTATTATTTAATTAATTTTGTTTTTTCTTTTTTTGGGGTTGTGTTGAGGGGTGGTAAAAGAAAAATAAATAAATAAAAAGATATAAGGAGGCACAGGCTCTATTTAGTCATCCTAATCTATTGACAGCCTAAGACATACTAGCATTCCCTGTTCACTCCTGCGCTGCCTCTGCACTACCTGTCCGATGTTATTTCAGGTTTGTGATTCGTGGTGCAGAAGTGTACTAAGTGAATGGGGAATACTGGATCCCTGCATCTCTGTTACACTGTTGACATTATGCCTCTTGACTTTTTATACTGCACTCCTAGATCAGAAAGAAGGACACAGAAAAAGTGAGTCTCTCTGTCACACTGATAATGGGTCTATAACTGTCTACAAGTGCAAGGACAAAGATGCCAAACTCTAAATCCCCCCCCCCCCAGTTTATTATGCACGTGTCAGTGTTTTTTCAAGACAATATTTATTTTAAATATTGTAAAATAAAATGGGTTTAATAAAGACAGGATTCACTTACACATTTAGAGCGAGGAAGAATGCCCCCTCATGTCTGTGGTCAGTGTGGGGAAGAATGAGTATAAAGTGTAAAAAGTGTATAAAGAAAGAATTTACTAGCAACCACCAATGTAAAAATTAAGCTTTTTTCCATAGACCACCAATATACAGTATAAGGGTAGCATTTTGCACTGAAGATTAGCACATAAACCAAACATTTTTGTACTGTCAACAAAGTACTAAAAATTGGCATTTTCTACTCTCTTTTATGAGCTTGCACCCTGTTACAACATGTCACCAACTTTATCTAAAGACAGCCATTTTGTTATTACAGCCCATATCAGAGACAACAGGCTTTCAGTTTCCACGGAGTAAGCTATAATGTTGTCCCATTGTAGAAATGACAAAATAAATCAACTTCTAAAGACTCAGTTTGTGAAATAACATGGTTCCACTATGCACCACAGCACACTATGGATGAAGTATTTAACCTTTGTTTTTTTGTGAGGTACACATGACTGCAGCCTCCTCCAATAACCAGGATCGCAGGATCCCTTTCCAACCTTCACTGCTTCCTTGACTAGAATTGAGCAAGGCACCTTGCACCTGGATCCTTGTACCCCATTTCCCATAACTTGCTCATACTGCTGTCTACCAATGTATATCTACATAATTTTCCACTGACCATCACTGTATAAAGGGAGAATTTACTAGCAACCACCAATATAAAACTTAGGCCTTTTTCCATAGACCACCAATATATAAGGGTAGCATTTTGCACTGAAGACTAGCACATAAACGTACATTTTTTTGTTCTGTCAACAAGGTATTAAAAATGGGCATTTTCTACTGAATGCCATTTCTGCTGACTAGTGTTTTCTCTTGACTGCTATTTTTTTGGGTGTGATATAGGCCACCAAGCACCAGTAATGAATTGTGCTACTTTTGTAGATGCAATATAAGCTCCTTGCCAGTAATGAAAATGGCAGATAAATAGAGAGAGGTCTTGAGTGAGCATCATGGAAAAGTTTGGTAAAGGAACTCTTTCACACATGCGGACTGTTCAGGTCCGTCTGCCAGTTTTTCAGGCGGACCTGAAGGGATGCTCCATGTACCTTTATGGAGTGACGGATGTCAGCGGTGACATGTCTGCTGACATCCGATCCACTCTGATCCGCTAAATGCAGATGGATGGAAACCCTACTTTCCATTCGTCTGGCGGATCGGATAAAAATAGCCAGGCGGTCCGTTTTCATCCGATCCCCCATAGAGGAGAACGGGGCTCTGACAGGTTCGTCTCTGCACAGTGAGCAGAGACGGACCTGTCATCTGCCGGCTCAGCGGGGATCAACGTATCGATCCCTGTTAAGCAAGTGGAGTCTGTCAAAACGGACATATATGTGTGAAAGAGCCCTAAGTTGCAGCTACATTCCAGCCTAGCAATATGTCTGCTGACAAGAGTATGCAGACTCTACCAAAGATCAGTTATGAGAAACATAGAATCAAAATGTATATACACTATATGGGGAATTTACTAAAACTGGAGCACATAGAATCTTGTGTAGTTATTGCATGGTAACAAATCAATTTTTAGGTTTTAATGACAAAGCTTAATAGAACAAGCTAAAGTTAAAAGCTGATTGGTTACTGTGCACCGCTGCACCAGATTCTGTGTTCTGTGGTAACCATTATGAAAAATACACATTTTACACAATAATGTACATCATTTATTTGGATATTGGGGCTATGGGTTTGGCTGATAAAGTCTAACATCCTAAAACTATTTTACCCAGTGACTTGGCTTAACTCCACAAATATCCATATACCGTATTTTTCGCTTCATAAGAAGCACCTGACCATAAGACTCACCTAGGTTTTAGAGGACAAGAAAACAAGAAAACAAATATTCTGAACCAAATGGTGTACTAAAATATTTACCAGTGCCCATGAAATGAAGCCTGACCTGTGCCAAAGAAATGCAGCTTGACCATTGCCATAAATGCAGCCTGAACATTGCCATTAATGCAGCCTGAATATTGCCATTATTGCAGCCTGACCTTTGCCATTAATGCAGCCTAACCATTCCCATTATTGCAGCCTGACCATTGCCATTATTACAGCCTGACCATTGCCATTAATGCACCCTGACCATTGCCATTAATGCAGCCTGAATATTTCCATTAATGCAGCCTGACCTGTGCCATTAATGCAGCCTTACCATTGCCATCGCTCGGGCTGCTCTGTCTTTTGTGTCAGGCCCAGCCGGGAGATCGCCCGGTGCTCACGGGGCTTGGGATGTCTGTCCTCCGCTCTCATAACTCTCTTCCAGTAATAGGGGGTGGTGCCTGCAGTGACGGGGGGCGGTGCTGGAAGTGGTGGTGGGCGGTGCCTGGTGTATATTTGCTCCATAGGACGCAGAGACATTTTCCCCCATATTTTTTTGGGAAAAAAGTGCGTCTTAAGGTCCGAAAAATACAGTATATATAAAATATTAGCATGCCAAACCCAGCTGTTTAATCACTATCCAGAAAGACAGTCAAATGTGAGTGCTAAGCAGAGTCTACTTAACCAGATTAGTTTCACAGACCATTGTTCTGATCAGTTATTTAGAGAGAGAGAAAAACTAACAAACTACTGTAGTATGTTTGTTCCTTTAAAGTGGAACTAAACCCTCCTTTCCTTGACCAGTGTAAATCAGATGCTACCAACCTTCTATGTCTGCCCGACCACCGTACTCCGCTTACCCCTTAATATATAATATTCTTTATTAACCAAACACTTATTAAAATTAACATTATTTTCCCATAAACATCTCAAACAAACATAGCAATTTTACAGCCCGATTGGTCTTTTGACGGTACCCAATAATATTTCACTCCTGCACTGCGGGCCCTTTTACCATAATAGGCCTCCAGCCATGAACACCAGCTCGGAGACAACCACCACTACCTGCAGTGCAACCATTACCATATTCTAGTTAACCTATTTAACTGGAATACACCAAAGGGGCTCATACCACTGATGAGTCCCCCAAACTTCCATCTCCAAAGTATTTTCTTACACCGTCAAAAGACCAACCACCGCCGCTCGATCAGCTGATCAGCTGCCATGACTTCCCCCGCAAATCCTGCACCTGCAACGAAAAAGAAAACAGATAAACAACACAGGGAGGGTGGGTGGCAAACTGCCTGCCTTGTCACCTGTCCCTCCACTGAAGCCTGGGAGACCCCACCTCCCTCTTAAATAAACTACCCCTGCCCCTCTCCATCCTGTTACTCCTGACCAATACCAACTTTTCCCTTTTCACTCACACTTCCTTAACCCTATAGTTGCCAACCCTTATCACCCTGTCATGCTGCCCCTTCACTATCCTTTTCATTTCATTACACTTGCTCCGGGCCTTACTTTACAGCCAAGGAAACTGCCATCGTAGCTTCTGTTTGATCTGCCTTTACCATGGTGCTGAACATACAATCAGCTATAATGCCAGCCATTTGATGGTCTGACAGAAAGCACAAGCAACTATAACTGCTATCATTCGTGGCATGCCTTAACTGTTTTGGGGAAAAAATGATAGGTTTTGTTCCAGTTTATGAAAGATGTCACTGCCTGGGATAAAGACTTAATATGAGTTCATCCAGTTCTCGTTAAGGACCTTATTAAATCAGTGTTCTGGGAAATTGTCAATTTTATTTAATGCATGCTAAAACTTTACAATTAGCTTTTGTTTTAAAAAGTCTTGCATTTGGATATACAGGCATACCCCACTTTTAAGTACCCAATGGGGTTTATTTACTAAAGCTGGAAAGTGCAAAATCAGACTTTCCAGCTTTAGTAAATAAACCCCATTGGGTACTTAAATGTGGGGTATGCCTGTATTGTAAAAATTTTACTTTAGTGAATTTATCATGAAGTGATGTGACTTTTCCAAAATGCAAGAGCTACTGTTGAACTGTATTTGTTAGGGGGTTTATTTTTATAAATAACAACTTTGGATGTTTAAATTGACAAAGCTTTACAGTTATTGATGATGGCTTCCACTGAAGAAATCAGACAAGTAAAGTTGAAACATGCAGTCAAGAAAAGTAAAGTAGAACATCACAAGTCAGGGGGCTTAAACCTGTTCACTGTCTACAGCAAGCATGCCAACTTAGAATAACACAGAGGGGGTTATTTATGAAAGGCAAATTCACTTTGCACTACAAGTGCACCCCAAGTGCACTTGGAAGTGCAGACACTGTAGATCTGAGGGGGACATGCAAGGAAAATAAAAAACAGCATTTTAGCTTGCACATGATTGAATGATAAAATCAACAGAGCTTCACCTCATTTCAGATCTACCCCTCAGATTTACAGCGACTGCACTTCCAAGAAGTGGATTTGCCTTTCGTAAATAACCCACAAAGTTCCAAACTGAATATGATAGATCTACAAATTTATGGTTCACAGGAAAAGGAAGTGAGGAAAAATAATTTCCAAATACCCTCTGCACACTACTATACACCTGTAGCACACCCTTATAGGAGATGCTAGTTTGATAAACCCTCTGAAACTGGTTACTTTGCTGATTAATTGGCCTCCTCTACCGCTCTAACACTTGACGCTATGTATATTAGAAAATTTATTGATCAAGTTTAAGAAAGGTAATACAATATGTGACCAAAATGTAATAACACACTTTTCCTATACAGAGTAATTCTATATCAAAATTGCATAGGAAAGCAACACCAGAGGTATCTGAGACCAACTTTTACCATGCCCCCCGACCAACTTCTGTTGTAACAGGGTCACCAAAAGTGCAAAAGGGCAGCTTGATGAAGAATAGTATAAACTCCCAGAGGCTACACTGGTGCCAGAACCCTGAAGTGACTCTGCTAGATCCAAATCTGCCTGCAGGACCGTAGCCTCCCTGGCGGTATGATTATGTCAAATTTTTGCGTCTTATAGCGATACAATTATTTTGCATAGAAATTTGGCGTTCTATATTGTAGGCCTGTAATTCTTAGCAATAAAACACTTAAATCTGTCCACCAAGAGTCTAGTAGATATCCCGGGTATGATGAAGTTTGAAACACAAAATCATAAATTATAGTATAATACGTAAATATAAATAATTATAAAAAATAATAATATAATAATAAAATGAATTTCCCCATGATTCACTATCGCGCAATTGTGCAAGTGTTCTAATTTACTATCGCTGTTTTCTAGCTAGTCTAAAACCACTTTTGACGTAAAGGGACACTTTTTGGTTGCTATTGACAATCTCAAGTTTCCAGGCAGAAAGAACAGTATATATAATATAAACCTGCATGCAGGGCATTGGACAAAGCACTGGGGACAAAAGGGATGTGAAATAATTTCATACAGTAATGTAATCTGTAAGATTACAGTGTACTGTATGTATTATGATTTTTCACTTTTTTTAAATTTGCTGCCGGGCTCCGCCCTCGTGCGCTGCGACGCTCACAGGGAACAGAGCCCGGCACACAGCGGCATCGGGCGGAGGACAGAGCCCGCGGACACAGCGGGGGGACATCGCAGGATCCTGGGGACAAGGTAAGTATACCGCATCAGGATCCTGCAATGCAATCCCGAGTGTGGCTCGGGGTTACTGCTAATGGTGCTGAAATTTAACCCCGAGCCACACTCTGAAAACCGCCAGGGAGGTTAATATAAAACAGGTGAATTGGCTTTCAAGAACTATGAGTGGTGAGATCTAAACAGATTGCTGTGAGATAGAATGGAGAAATCTTAGCATAATTATTTCTGCTCACTTTTATTGGGGCCCTTACAGTGGTGCACACCTGGTAATGTTCAGTGGTTTCAGTGTGCTTTCAATTCAAAAAGAACAAACTAATGGGGAGGTGTTTATTGGAATTAGTTTGCAGAAAAACCTAACCATAGCAAGGAATAAAAATGGGTTCAAAAAGAAGTAGAAGTAATTATATGTTAATGAAGCAATTCTGGTGTTTAATGGTAGACTAAACAGGCAGGGAAATGCCCAGGGAGCAGGAGGATGAGGTTGTGTTGGATTAAAGTTTCAGTCCCTGCTGTAAAGTATGAGCAATGGGTTGACAACCCTCACACCAATCCTGTGCTTTTGCATGTTTAATCATGCATGTTCAATCTGACCAACTGCACATAATTATCCCTTATATGAAAAACAACAAAAACTGGAGACCAAGCTCATCTAGAGGAAAGTCCTATGGGGCAGGTCTTGGTGAGGTGGGTAGTGACCCACGTCATCGAACATTAGACCTGTTAGTATAAACTTAGAAAAGAACCATTCCCTGTGTGTGGGCCAAAGGCCAACGGGTGGCAATTCTCTGAATACAAAAGCATATATATTCAAAGGTCCCAAAAGGTATTCTTCAGAAAGGATACAGAAAGTGTAAAGGACTAATTTAACTTTATTTAATTGTACAAAAACAAATAAATACTTGCAAAAATACTTGTCTAAAATAATGAAAAAGTTCCCAAATCCCTCCTCCAAACACATTTAATTAAAATTAAGGCAAGAAGGTCTTAATGGAACACCGGTGTCCATAGCAAATCCAGCCATACACATCAGTCACCCATCTCACGCACACGGTTCAATCTGATTGTTGTATATTCACCGCAGATTGGCCTGGTAACTCAATAGAGACAAAAGTCACTGTAATATATATGAGATTAGCCAGCAATGATTACATATAGAGAGTTTGTGTGTTCCACTCAGCAAGTAACTTCCACTCAAACTTATAAATCAGCAATGCATATGGATTTCAAAATCGCACAGATTGAAAAGCGCAGGTCATTGGTTGCTATGTAGGTATGGATCACAATTGATTAATCAGGGATAACATCGGTCAAAGGATGTTCAGAAAATAACTTCCACTCCGACTTGTAAAGCAGCAATGCATATGGATTTCAAAATCGCACAGATTGAAAAGCGCAGGTCATTGGTTGCTATGTAGGTATGGATCACAATTGATTAATCAGGAATAACATTGGTTAAAGGATGTTCAGCAAATAAACCTTTCATGACTAAGCCTATTTTTGAAATTTGGTGTTTACAAGTTAAAATCCGTATTTTTTGCTAGAAAATTACTTAGAGTTCCCAAACATTATATATATTTTTTTAGCAGAGAATCTAGAGAATAAAATGGAGATTGTTGCAATAGTTTATATCACATGGTATTTGTGCAGCGGTGTTTTAAACGCAAATTTTTGGAAAAGGGACACTTTCATGAATTTTAAAAAATCCAAACAGTAAAGTTACCCCAATTTTTTTGTATAGTGTGAAAGATGATGTTACGCCGAGTAAATAGATACTAAACATGTCACCCTTTATAATTGCACGCACTCGTGGAATGGCGACAAACTACGGTACCTATGAATTTCCATAGGCGACGCTTTAAATTTTTTTTACGGTTACCAGGTTTGAGTTACAGAGGAGGTCTAGGGCTAGAATTATTGCTCTTGCTCTGACAATCGCGGCGATACCTCACATGTGTGATTTGAACACCCTTTACATATGCGGGCGCGACTTCCGTATGCGTTTTCTTCGCTGCGCGAGCTCGCGGGGACGGGGCACTTAAAAATGAATACTGTATTTTTTTTTAAACCGGTGCCATTGGCAGCCAAGTAAACTGGAAGTGACGTCATGACGTCGCTTCCACGTTTACATTGAGAAGGCTGGAACGAAGCCGCCCACAGCTTCGTTCCAGCCCGCCCACAGCCGCCGGAGGCAGCCGATTGGACACCGGGCCTCCCGATCGCACGGGAGGCCCGTTAAGAGTGGCGGGAGGTGGCGGGAGGGGGGGATGTCCCCTCCCGCTCCTCCAGTATAACAGCCGAGCGGCTTTTAACCGTATCGGTTGTTATACTCGGGTAGCCGATCGCCCGCTGTAAACAACGGTACCGGGATGATGCCTGCAGCTGCAGGCATCATCCCGGTATAACCCCAGAAAGCCGAGTACGCATATCTGCGTACGGTTGGCTAGAAGGGGATAACTTCCACTCAGACTTGAAAAGCAGCAATGCATATGGATTTCAAAATCGCATTGTTTGAAAAACGCAGGTCATTGGTTGCTATGTAGGTATGGATCACAATTGATTTGCAAGCATTTATTTTGTTTTAGTACAATTAAATAAAGTTAAATTAGTCCTTTACACTTTCTGTATCCTTTCTGAAGAATACCTTTTGGGACCTTTGTCCCTATCTTTTTTGCACATAATTATCCCTCTCTGACTAGTTCCTAATGTACTGTTCAAAAAGCTAATTCATGTAATCCATCTATGCACTAGGTATTACCACATGGTCACACCTCTTTAGAAACTCCTATGCAGGGAAATGCGACCAGTGAGTGCAACTGAACCTTCATTTAGCACACCTAATATAACACTACTGCCATCTACAAGTGTTGTGAATTAGCATTACATAGTAGAAGGTACCATCACATTTTCAGGTTTTCAAGTTCTGGACTGCAAATTAGATTTTCAAGAGAGGTAGATATTTTAAAATGGATCCCCAGGAAGGTTGAAAAATCATTCTTTATGGAACACTAAAAAACACAAACTTACTCCAGCTATATCTTCATTAAAAATCAATAAATGTTTTATACATATTACTACAATAATATCCAGAATCTGCTTTGATATCAGTAGTGCCCTGTGCAGTAGTGTCCAGACTAGGAAGGGAGGGACAGCACTAGCTTTAGACTCTATTGCATTGCAGTGTGTGGTCAGTCTATCTTCTAGTACTCCAGAGAGTAAAGGGGCAACCAAGTTAGTACAAGAAAATGAACAGCAGGGTGCTGAGATCAGTATCAAATAAGCAACACTTTATTAAAATAAAAATTTAATTATTAAAATTAAAAAAGAGCATGGGTAGGGAACACCTGAGACCAAGCAGCTGTGGTCAGTGTGAGGCTGTAGGCATCACTGCACTGAATAAACAGAGATGAAGAATGACAGGGCGCCAGCCAGCTCAAGGTATGGATATTAGGAGCGGCATTTTCAGCCACGCATGAGAATGACAGCTGACAAAATGCCTGGTGGATGTCAGGAGAAGGGGTGTGCATGAAGTCTTTTCAGGGACTTTGCGCTCTTTTTCAAATGCATTTGAGCTGCGACTCCTTAATTGTCCAATCAGAAAAATGTGGGTTGGCTGTTGACCAAGTTGTATTGCTTATCATAAGTGGGTATACCAACCTAGATGTTGTTTGGTAGGGATGTCTATATTACAAGAGTGGGAAACAAATTACAAGTGAATCAAGGGCGGTATACAACTAACATGACCAACTGCTGACCTCCTTTGAAAAATGAACCAAAACATATATAAAAACATCTACGGTAGTCCCCCTAATAAATATCAGGGAAATAAATTATTACAGACTCACCGCTGATAAATTAGGGTGGGGTCCTAAGAACTTAATAGCAAAAATTGGATGGTGAGCCCAAGAAGGGTTAACCATCTAAAAGAAGTTCTATATTAGGACCACTGCGGTATTTAGCAAAACAGAACAATCTTTATTACAAATATCTGGGTTAAACACAATATAAATAACAAAGAAACTTCCACCATTCACCATTAAAAACATATGACAACGTTGCCAGATGTAAAAATCGTTGCCCTGGCACACACACACACACCTCCAACTCATACCTTGCCCCCTTTATGCGATATACTGATGATGAAGGACATTAACCACTTCAGCCCCGGAAGGATTTACCCACTTCCTGACCAGGCCATTTTTTGCAATACGGCACTGCGCCGCTTTAACGGACAATTGCGCGGTCATGTGACGTTGTACTCAAACTAAATTGATGTACTTTTTTCCCCACAAATAGAGCTTTCTTTTGGTGGTATTTGAACACCTCTGCAGTTTTTATTTTTTTGCGCTATAAACAAAAAACAAGCGACAATTTTTGCTATAATAAACATCGTCAAAAAAAAAAAAATGTAAAAAAAAAAATTCTTCCTCAGTTTAGGCCAATGTGTATTCTTCTACATATTTTTAGTAAAAAAAAATCCCAATTACCGTATATTGATTGGTTTGCGCAAAAGTTATTGCATCTACAATATAGGGGATAGATTTATGGCATTTTTATTATTATTATTTTTTTTACTAGTAATGGCAGAGATCTGCAATTTTTAGCGGGACTGCAACATTGAGGCGGACAGATCGGACACTTTTGGGACCAGTGCAATTTATACAGCGATCAGTGCTATAAAACTGCACTGATTACTGTATAAATGTCACTGTCAGGGAAGGGGTTAACACCAGGGGCGATCAAAGGGTTAAATGTTCCCTAGGGAACTGTGGGGGGAGTGGACTGACAGGGAGTAAAGAGAGATCGCTGTTCCTAATCACTAGGAACAAACAATCTCAATCTACTCCCCTGACAGAATGGGGATCTGTTTGTTTACATTGGCAGATCCCCGTTCTGCCTCTCTGTGGAGCGAGCGCGGATGGTTGGTGGACATTGAGTCCGCCGGATACGCTGATTGGCTCTCTCGCTAGCGTCCACAGATCGCCGCGTACGCACCCGACATACAGTTACGGCGATTCGCGCAGGAGAGCCAACCGGCCACAGTCCAACTGTGCCAGTGGCGGGAAGTAGTTAACTAGCACTAAAGTAACCTCTACTTTGCTTAACTGGGATGGCGCTTGAAATCAGTGAATAATCAAACTTCTAAAAGGGGGAACAAATCCCATTTTAAAGTGGTGGTGGTGGGGGGGTGGGATGAGTGGTGATGGTGGAAGGGAGGTGGGATCAGTGGTGGTGGTGGAGGGGGTGGGATCAGTGGCAGAGGGATGGTGGTGGGAAGGGTGGGATGGTGACACTGGAACTCAGTTGCTCTCAGTGCCAGTCAATTCACCTTCCTTACTCAGTGCTTTCTCGGTCTGGCTTCATGTGCCTCCAGTAACGCTTCACCCGACATGGGGTCTCTGTCTCCACTTCTCCTCACAAAGGGGAGAGCTCCTCCCCCTTCATTCTACTGGCCTGTTGGCTAATCAGCTGATTTTCTCCTCCATTCCAGTTTCCTCCTCCCGACATGGCATCTGCTTGCAGAAATGGGCAGAGAGGATAGGTGGGCGGTGCACTGTGCCAGCGAGGGAGTGCTCCGCCACAGTGTACTACTACGCTGCGACTCCGGAGGGCGGTAGCAGTGCCCCCCAGAAGTATTATGTCCCGATCATTGCCTTTAACTAGAACCGATGGGCTTGGGTGGGTGTGCCCCCTACAATGTACTAGCATGTCCCAATCAATCATTGCCTCTAATTCTGTGTACACACAGCCGGACTTTTCAACCAAACTTGTCCGATGGAACGAATCAGTCAGACAATTCGACCGTGTGTGGGCTTCATTGGACCTGCAGCAGACTTTTTTGGTCGAAAATCAGATGGACTTTAGATTTGAAACATGTTTCAAATCTTTCCGATGGACTCAAGTCCGGTCGAAAAATCCGCTCGTCTGTATGCTAGTCTGACGGATAAAAACCGACGCTAGGGCAGCTATTGGCTACTGGCTATCAACGTCCTTATTTTAGTCCGGTCGTATGTCATCATGTACAAATCTGTCAGACTTTGGTGTGATCGTGTGTAGGCAAATCCGTTGATTCGAAAGTCCATCGGAAGTCCGTCAGAAATCCGTCGGAAGTCCGTCGGAAATCCGTCGGAAGTCCGTCGGAAAGACCGTCGGACCTTTGATGCTGAAAAGTCTGCCCGTGTGTACACGGCATAACTAGAACTGGAACAAAGTTGTAGTGTCCCTTCTGCCTGAGGGGGGTACCGCCCCTCTGAAAAATGCCACCCAAGGCAAACGCCTTGCTTGCCTGGTGGTGGATATGCCCCTGCTCCTGTTAACATCCAACATCATATGTGACCTGGGCTGTCCTTAGTCTCCTCTGAGATGTAATAGCTTCCTTCCCTTCTGCATAGCTAGGCCTTGGCCAAGTGCAGCCGCAGCCGCAGCCGCAGCCGCAGCCGCTTGATGTGGAGCAGCATGATGGAAAGACTACCCTGGATGGCTAAACCATGACCACTTCCTCATTAACCAGCTACCTGGTACTGTCAGGAGTCTGAACATGTGATGATGACCAGATAAATGTAGCTACATAAAGAATCTGGGACCAAACAATGTATAATGAAGTTAATTTATTAGCATTAAGCAAAAAGACATGCAGACACCAGTTAATAGCAAACGTAAACAATAAGTGACCCACAACCAAAAATGCCTAAACAACAGAAAACTAGCAAACTAACTATATACAATATGTACAAATATATGTACAATATCGAAAGCAATGGTAACAGGAGCAATACAAGAAAAAAGGGGGAATCAAGACTGGGTACAGGAAAAAGGAGCAGTAGTAAAGCAGCAGGGTACAGGATGCAAGGCTAGCTCAGAAGCAGGATAAACAGCCATAAGGATCTGGCAGCAAGCATGGCCATCAAAACACTGACACAAGGTGTGTAAGGGCCCTTTCACATGGGCTGTCTGATCAGGTCCGCCTGTCAGTTTTTCAGGCGGACCTGGTCAGACGCTCCATTCACCCTTATGGAGTGGTGGAGGTCAGCGGTGACATGTCCGCTGACTTCCACTGCTATCCAATCCGATCCTTTCTGCCAAAACCAGAAAGATGGTCCTATTTTCCATCCGTCTGGCGGATGGGATCGGATGAAAAGGAACAGGCGGTCCATTTTCATCCGATCTCTCCATAGAGGAGGACTCTGACAGGTCTGTCTCTGCAGAGTGAGCAGAGACCGTCCTGTCATCTGCCAGCCTAGCGGGGATCTGCGAATCGATCCCCCGCTGCGCAAGTGGAATCTGTATAACGGAGGTGCCCGTGTGAAAGGGGCCTTAGTAGAGACAGGCTTAAGTACCCACCCAGCAGCTGGGACCAGGTGAAGCTGATTGCAGGAACCTGCTGGCTGCTAGGAGACACCTGCTGGTGGACACCAGAACTGCAGCTTTCCACCCACTGAAGCACAGTGGCACCAGCAGTTGAACCAGGTTCTGACAGTTACCTTGCTGACTTCTATTGCTTCTGTCCTGCTGCTACTTGCTTGCTACCTGCTTGTTTACAATTTTATTAACTGGGATTACCAGCTAGCAAAGTTATATCCTTGTGGCAAGGATATTCATATGTCTGTCCAAAGAACCATTAAGGGTGGACTGTATCCTATCTATTGTCTGGTGGCTACACCCTGTGGTTTGACACCAATATTGTACACATATGGTAGCAATTGCCTATTGACATAGCGCAGTGAATTAAATTGGGATTTGTTCCCCCTTTTTGAGGTTTGATTATTTGCTGATTCCCAGCACCATCCCAGTTAAACTGTTACTAGACCCACAACAGTAAAATCAGTCTGTATATACAGTAAAGCATGCTTGTTATACTCACTGTGGAACCTAAGGGGTTAATCCTCCGCATTGTGTAAAAAGGCTGTTTAATCCTGTCTTCTCTAATCCTCGCCTTCTTCCACTGTCCCCAATCCATATCCTGATAAGACAGAGCCTTTGGAGCCACTCTCAGTTTGGCATGTATTGCTAGAAAGTTCTTTTTTTTTTGGAGGAGGGGGGGAGTGATCAGCACAGGTCCAAATAGAACTGTTCAGACAGAGGGTCAGGGTTACTGCAGCCTCACAGGACAATAGGGGGAGAATGTAAACTCCTCCTACAAGCTTTAATCAGACACTGATAGAAGTCACAAGACTGCTATATACAGCTGATGAGAAAAGGTATTTACCGGTTAATATTTACTAAAATAATTGCATGTCCATGTTCTGTGTAGTGTGGGGAGACCAGATATAGTAAATGCAGGGTCCTGGGTTTACTAACACTTTAAGTAAACTAGAGGTCACCTTAGTGCTAGTTATCCTTTATCATCAGTTTGTTGATTTTGATGGCAAAGTGTGAGTGGTGTGCGTGTGTGCCTGGGCAATGATTTTTACATCTGGCAACTTTGTCATATGTTTTTAATGGTGAATGAAATGGTGGAAGTTTCTTTGTGTGAAACACAATATAAATAACAAGTATTTGTAATAAAGATTATGCTTTTTTTGCTAAATACTGCAGTGGTCCTAATATAGAACTTCTTTCAGGTGGTTAACCCTTCTTGGGTTCTCCTTCCAATTTTTGCTCTTTTGAAAAATGCTATTTACCTGGCTGTGTTTGGCTTCAATAACCTAAATGATATACATGGAACACAAAAAACAGCACATAAGTCAAGGAATAGTCAAAATTCCCTATTTACCGAATTGGGAATATAACAAGCTTTTCAGGAAAGTTAGCACGTTTGTAACATTCTATGCCACAACTTTTCTTTGGAAAAAAAAAAAAAGGAAAAAGTACTGCTGACCTGTACAAATGAATGATTTGAAGAAATATTGGGAATTAGTACTCTGTCTGTTTGGTAACAGACATTATTACAATGAAATGTTCCATGTGCATGCAAAATCCCTTCCTCATTTGTCAACACGTTTCTCACAGCAACTCAGTAGAGAAAAATGTCAATGAGTAATTTAGCTTGGCCAAAATGTTATCGTTCTTTAAGCGCCAGCACTAAAAAACACAGATGGAGTAACATTCTCTGTTGTCAGGGAGAAGAAATCACTGCACAATTTCAAGTGCTGGATTTGAGCAATCCTTGTGCTTGGATTGTGTCCCAAACACAAAATAGACTGGGTCGGCATTACCTAGCTTTGCAAGTAGCCCTTGAATAATTACCTACATTGGCATAAATGTTCCTTTCACTAATATTTATGGAACATTGTTTATGAACAGATGAATTCCTTACTTTGGCTTGACCTCAATTCACTACCAGTCCTTTTAGAAGCTATGAAGCCACTTTGGTTTGTAGTCTATTTTTCTTTCTGTAAATACTTTGAATCAAACAAAGCAAGTGTGCCAACTGGTGTTATTGCATTGTCGGGGGAACACCTTGTTGTGAAATAGACATTTAACAGGACAGCTTCCTTCTTATTTTACTAATGTGAATTAGACTAGTTTATGAAGTAATTAACTTGTATTTATAGCAGTTCTACTTAGTACATCAGGAATTCACCATATCATAGCCCGTGGGATATACTTTACTTCTGTTTAAAAATCAATCAAAGACAGTTTTTTTTTTTTTTTTGCATATGGTTATGGCTAATATACACTTACCGGACACTTTATTAGATACACCTTGCTAGGCTGGACCACCTTTTTGCCTTCAGAACTGCCTTAATTCTTCATGGCATAGATTCACCAGAGTGTTGGAAGCATTTCTCAGTTCCACCACACCCCAAATGTGCTCTATTGGATTGAGATCTGGTGACTGTGAATGCCATTGGAGTACAGTGAACTCATTGTCATGTTCAAGAAACCAGTTTGAGATGATTTGGGCTTTGTGACATGGTGCATTATCCTGCTGGAAGTCGCCTTTAGAAGATGGGCACACTGTAGTCATAAAGAGATGGACATGGTCAGCAACAATACTCAGGTAGGCCATGGCATTTAAACGCCCAAAGTGTGCCAAGAAAATATCTCCCACACCATTACACCATCACCAGCAGCCTGAACCATTGATACAAGGCAGGATGGATCCATGCTTTCATGTTGTTTATGCCAAATATTGACCCTATCATCTGAATGTCGCAGCTGAAATCGAGACTCATCAGACCAGGCAACATTTTTCCAATCTTTTATTGTCCAATTTTGGTGAGCCTGTGCAAATTGTAGCCTCATTTTCCTGTTCTTAGCTGACAGGAGTGGCACCTGGTGTAATCTTCTGCTGCTGTAGCCCATCTACTTCAAGGTTCTATGTGTTGTGCGTTCAGAGATGGTATTCTGAATACCTTGGCTGTAACGAGTGGTTATTTGAGTTACTGTTGCCTTTCTATCATCTCAAACCAGTCTGCCCATTCTCCTCTGACATCAACATTGCTGATGTTACAATGTACATGCAGCTGAAAGAGTCAAAGGACATTTCAGTTAGAGAGAGCCTGAAAGCAAACAGGTTCTTCTGTGCTTTCTCTTTAGAAAACCCACAATGCTCTGTGAATTATTTGTACTGGCTGCACCCTGTACTAAGTATTTATTTGCAAAATGAATATCTTGTATACATTTTACAACAATAGGTATACAACGTCAGAAAAAGAAAAAGATTATGGACTTTAAAGGTTGCCACTATAATCCCAATTAGGAAAAGAAGTAGGTCTCACATTAAGATAAAAATATTAAGTTTATTGAAATCACATAAAAACACATGATCGAAAGAAGTACATGAACATGTCTATATGGTACATTGTCCCACATGTAAAAATCGGAGCAAAGTGCTGATAAAGGAAAACCACATGGGTGGCCCTGGAGTGATGATACTGTAGTCCAAAAAGATTTCTTCTGGCTGGGAGCCAAACAGATGAAGTCACAAATATCAGTGCCAATGGATCACTATGTGTTTCGCAAATAGCTTCTTCAGGGGCTCCTAACGGTACATAAAAAAGGCATCCAAAAAAGGGTACGCATGCTGGGTATAGGGCAGCTAAGTTTCATGCCTTTTTATGTCAATATTTTATATGCCAATCCTTTTTTATACTGGAATTATATATTGTGAATACTTAATAAATACTTTTTTATCTCACACTTGGTCTGTCATTTAAAATCCTGAGGGGTTATACCATGCCTTGTGCACTAGGTTTTCTTCTGTTGATATATTGGATTGGACGGACCAAGTGTTTATGCACACACTGCCAATCCTTACCTTATTGATCTCTGTATACATTAATACATCATTAACCAGTTCCGGACGAGCCACCGCAGTTATACTGCGGCAGGTTGACTCGGCTGGGAGAAGCACCGTAGCTATACGGCGGTCGCACCGATTGGATTTGCTTCAGAACTGATCAGTCTCCAAGCCCAGGCCAATGATTTCTGGCCTGGACCTGGTGATCAGTTCTGGCGAATGAATTCCTTCCCCTACGTGTAAGTGTAAACACAGACAGGGGAAGTGATGTCATCTCCCCTCGTGGAACTCTTTTCCGTTCCAGAGAGAGGAGAGAGGACATCTCACAGTAAGTTACACTAACACCAGTACACATAGGTACACTTGTCACCCCCCGATCACCCCCCCAGTTAACCCCTTCACTCCCTGTCACAGTGTCACCCAGTGCAGTGTTCATATTTTTCTTTGATCACTGTACTGGTGTCATTTGTGACAATAATCAGTGTTAGGGTACTTAGTAGTATCCCCAGATAGGTCTAGGGACCCCCCCTAAACCCCCTACACCTCCCTTAGTAGTATAGTGTATGAACAGATAAATATCTTTGATCTGATCAGATCTATACTAGAGTGTCCAGTAGTTTAGGGTTCCAAAAAATGCAGCGTTAGCGAGATCAGCCCAGATACCTGCTAGCACCTGCGTTTAGCCCCTCCGCTCAGCCCAGCCCACCCAAGTGCAGTATCAATCGATCACTATCACTTACAAAACAAAAAACACATAACTGCAGCATCACAAAGTCAGGCCTGATCCCTGTGAATGCTAACAGTTTTTTGGTAGTGTTTCAAGCAGTCATTGACAGTCAGGTGCTCTTTTTTCCTGTGAGTTTCACTAGTTGTACTAGTAAATTTAGAGGCCAAAATGTCCAATTGATGGTACACTAGTGAAGAGGCCTACACGTTTCTGAGCACGACAGATGAGAATGAAGAGGAAGTCACCCATCTGTCAGATTCAGGCTCAGAATACGAACCTGTAGACAGCAGTGGCACCCTGACAGATCTGATGACAGCATAGTGGTCCCTGCCAAGGTCAGGCATACCCGACCCCGTTCTTCTGCTGTTGTTGAGGTGCAAGAACTGCAGGGCTCTCGTATGGAGCAGAGAGCCAGTACTAGTGCCGCTTATCCTTCTGGGGAACTGGCAAGCACCAGTGGCCTAGTACATCCTGGTTGTACATTCAGCACTGCAGTAACACTTGGTGACGTGGCGAGTCGCATAAGTGCAGTTCAAGCTGGTGATGTGGCTAGCACAAGTAGAGTCCTGCAGCCACCAAGAAAACAAACACAGGTCAACTGAGCCCATAGTGCCCTTCCCGCTGCATTTGCCCATCCTAATTGGCAGCCCACCACTTCTGCAGCACCTGTACTTCCCCCATTCACTTGCCAGCCCAGAATTCAGAAGGACGTAGTTGATTTTATGTCACTTGATTTTTATTCGCTGTATTTCATGGAAGATCTCTATAAATCTGTTGTGGACCAAAGCAATTTTCATGCTGGTCAATTAATCACCGCTAATCCCCAGTTGGCCCTTGCCAGAGATTGGAAACCTATTACGGTTTCTGAATTTAAGACCTTCCTGGGCCTATCCCTCCTCATGGGCATAGTTTAAAAAGTGAGTCGCGGTCATATTGGTCCACTGACCCAATTCACCATATGCCCGTGTTCTCTGCCTTCATTACCAGGACACGAAACAAGCAGATTTTGCGGTTCATGTATTTCAATGACAATGAACTCTGTCGTCCTCAGGGTAACCCTGGATTTGATCGGCTCCACAAAATTCTGCCCCTTGTAAACCACTTCAACCAACAGTTTTTAGCCTTGTTTACTCCTGATCAAGTTGTCTGCATTGATGAGTCCCTGATTACATTTTCTGGCCGCTTGTCTGTCAAACAGTATCTTCCCAGCAAGCGTGCCAGATATGGGGTCAAGATGTATAAACTCTGTGACAGGGCAACAGGCTATACATATAGTTTTATGGTTTACGAGGGAAGAGATAGTCACGTGGAGCCCGAGAACTGCCCAGACTACATAGGGAGCGCTGGTAAGATTGTGTGGGACTTGGTGTCACCCTTATTCGGAAAGGGGTACCACTTGTACATGGACAATTATTACACAAGCGTGTCACTTTTTAGTCACCTTTTTGATTGTGGAATTGGCACATGTGGCATCGTGCGATCTAATCATTGGGGCTTCCCCCTACCCCTTTTTGGGGCCCGACTTAGACGGAGGGAGAGAGCCTGCCTGAAATGTAATAATTTGTTAGCAATGAAGTGGAGGGATACACTGAATATTTTCATTCTGTCCTTCCTTCACGCAGATACGACTGTCCAGATTCCTAGGAACAAAGGTGATAACCCCCTAAATTGGGACTTTAAACAGACCACCCACTCAAAAATATGTAAAAAGTATTCTTTAATGATATAGAGTAAAAAACATGTAAAATCCACATATGACAAAGATGCACAACGTGTGTTACATAGAAAATCAAATAATTAGTGTACACAAAATTTGCATATAATAAAATTGCTCAAATGCCCGACGCGTTTCCGGTATGAGATGTTCGAATACCTTCCTCAGGGCCCAAAGGTTCAAAACGTTTTTAACATTCAAATAGATTCTAGTGTAATGATTCCATGTTTAAGCAGACAATGGGGACAGAATAGTCCATGTTGACACTACACAACTTGCAAACTGTAAGTATTATAAGTATTGGGCACATTCTCAAGGTGCATAGTATCTGCAATATCTATCCTAAGATATATGCCCATGTAGGTCACATCCAGGTAGGTGGGACAAACAGTTTACTGAAAACGGTAATGTTAGCTAAATAGCCAAGGAATAAGTGTCCAACTGTCCCACCGCAGATGAATCCTGCGGATATAGCGGTTTAGCGTGTGGCGTGTGGTGACTGGATCAATGCCAATGCCTCAGGCATTGATCCAGTCACCACACGCCACACACCAAACCGCTACATCCGCAGGATTCATCTGCAGTGGGAGTTGTCACTAAATGATATATTACTCAAATATGCCATGGGCATATGTGAAATTACACCCCAAAATACATTCTGCTACTTGGGCATAGCACGCATGTGAGACTTTTTGGGAGCCTAGCCACGTAAAGGACCCCGAAATCCAAGAACCGCCTTCAGGATTTATAAGGGCGTAAATTTTTTATCTCACTCCTCACTAATGTGAGAGTTTTGTGCTATCTTGACATTTCATGGCCTCCGAAACTGTGATAGGTAGTGAGGAAGTGAAATCACCATTTTACGCCCTTAGAAAGCCTGAAGGCGGCGATTGGTTTTCGGGGTCCTGTATGCGGCTTCCAAAAAGTCTCACACATGTGGTATCCCTGTACTAAGGAGAAGCAGCAGAATGTATTTTGGGGTGTAATTTCACATATGCCCATGGCATGTTTGAGCAATAGATCATTTAGTGACAACTTTGTGCAAAAAAAAAAAAAAAAAAGTTTGTCATTTTCCCGCAACTTGTTGCAAAATATAAAATATTCCATGGACTCAATATGCCTCTCAGCAAATAGCTTGGGGTGTCTACTTTCCAAAATGGGGTAATTTGGAGGGGTTTTGTGCTATCATCATTTGTGCTAAAATCATCATTTTACGCCCTTAGAAAGCCTGAAGACTGTGATTGGTTTTCGGGGTCCTGTACACGGCTAGGCTCCCAAAAAGTCTCACACATGTGGTATCCCGGTATTCAGGAGAAGCAGCAGAATGTATTTTGGGGTGCAATTCAACATATAACCATGGTATATGTGAGCAATATATAATTTAGTGACAACTTTTATTTAATTTTTGTCATTTTTCAATCACTTGTGACAAAAAAATGTAAATATTCAATGGGCTCAAATGCCTCTCAGCAATTACCTTTGGGTGTTTACTTTCCAAAATGGGGTCATTTGGGGGGGGGGGTTGTACTGCCCTGCCATTTTAGCACCTCAAGAAATGAGATAGGCAGTCATAAACTAAAAGCTGCGTAAATTCCAGAAAATATACCCTAGTATGTAGACGCTATAACTTTTGGGCAAACCAATAAATATACCCTTATTGACATTTTGTTTACCAAAGACATGTGGCTGAATACATTTTGGCCAAAATGTATGACTAAAATTGAGATTATTGAATTTTTTTAAAAACAGAACGTAGAAAATATCATTTTTTTCCCCAAATTTTTGGTCTTTTTTCATTTATATTGCAAAAAATAAACGCCAAGGAGAGGCAGTTGCTCACAAGCCACTAAAAGAGTTAAAGCAGCCTTTGGCGTTGATTTACTAAAGTCAATTAGGCTGTGCACTTTCCAAAGTGCAGTTGTGCTGTGCAAGTGCAGTTGCTCCAGAGCTTAGTAAATGAGGTAAAGTTTCACTTTGCAAAGAATACCCAATCACGTGCAAGGAAAATAAAAAAAGATGCATTTTTGCTTGCACCTGACTGGATGATGGAAGTCACCAGAGCTTCTGCTCATTTACTAAGCTCTGGAGCAATGCTCTTGCAGAATCTAACTACACTTCGCAAAGTGCACAGTGTATATGCCTTTTAGTAAATCAACCCCTCTGTCTCCACAGTGAAAAGTGGTGGTGGCAGACATGGTGCATCCTCTGCAGGCGGGTCACGCTTGTCCTTTTTTTCTGCTGCTGGCTGTGTTATTGAGCCACAACATGCAGAAGAGTTGGTGGAGTGCATAACCAAGCCGTCCTCATCCACCTCATCCTCTGTCACCCATACTCAAACTAGTTTGCCTTCCAGCGCAGCTGCCAAAGCGGCCTCTTCCACCGACTCCTTGTCCACAGTTACTCCTTCCATAGCCTCACCATCATGCATGGAGGAGTCACGAGAATTTTTCTCGGTTACATGCTGCTGGAGGATGCGCAGCAATTTGAAGGCTTCAGTGTTGGTTTTTATACTGTATATAATTATATGCATAAGCCTAGAAATTAATTCTTTTTAACCCCAATAGTTCTGACATAGTGCAGTCTGTATAGTATATATACTGCAGTTCAGAGTATGTAGTGCAGTCAGTGTAGTATATACAGTTGCCATAAAAAGAATGTGAACCCTTTTGGAATGATATGGATTTCTGCACAAATTGGTCATAAAATGTGATCTGATCTTCATCTAAGTCACAACAATAGACAATCACAGTCTGCTTAAACTAATAACACACAAAGAATTAAATGTTACCATGTTTTTATTGAACACACCATGTAAACATTCATAGTGCAGGTGGAAAAAGTATGTGAACCCTTGGATTTAATAACTGGTTAAACCTCCTTTGCCAGCAATGACTTCAACCAAACGTTTCCTGTAGTTGCAGATCAAACGTGCACAACAGTCCGGAGTCGTTCTTGACCATTCTTCTTTACAGAACTGTTTCAGTTCAGCAATATTCTTGGGATGTCTGGTGTGAATCGCTTTCTTGAGGTCATGCCACAGCATCTCAATCGGGTTGAGGTTAGGACTCTGACTGGGCCACTCCAGAAGGCGTATTTTCTTCTGTTTAAGCCATTCAGTTGTTGATTTACTTCTATGCTTTGGGTCGTTGTCCTGTTGCAACACCCATCTTCTGTTGAACTTCAGCTGGTGGACAGATGGCCTTAAGTTCTCCTGCAAAATGTCTTGATAAACTTGGGAATTAATTTTTCCTTTGATGATAGCAATCTGTCCAGGCCCTGATGCAGCAAAGCAGCCCCAAACCATGATGCCCCCACCACCATACTTCACAGTTGGGATGAGGTTTTGATGTTGGTGTGCTGTGCCTCTTTTTCTCCACACATAGTGTTTCTTCCAAACAACTCAACTTTGGTTTCATCTGTTTACACAGAATATTTTGCCAGTACTGCTGTGGAACATCCAGGTGCTCTTATGCAAACTGTAAACATGCAGCAATGTTTTTTTGGACAGCAGTGGCTTCCTCTGTGGTATCCTCCCATGAAATCCATTCTTGTTTAGTGTTTTACGTATCGTAGATTCGCTAACAGGGATGTTAGCATATGCCAGAGACTTTTGTAAGTCTTTAGCTGACACTCTAGGATTCTTCTTCACCTCATTGAGCAGTCTGCGCTGTGCTTTTGCAGTCATCTTTACAGGATGCCCACTCCTAGGGAGAGTAGCAGCAGTGCTGAACTTTCTCCATTTATAGACAATTTGTCTTACCGTGGACTGATGAACAGCAAGGCTTTTGGAGATACTTTTTTTGATTGTAGACGTATTAGTGCAATTGTGACAGAGAAAATTGAGTACTGTCCGTGATACTTTTTTTATTTGCACTAACATACAATTTTTCAGGACAAGCTTTCGGGGTATGTCCCCTTCTTCAATGTCCAAGCAGTACTGATTCACAAATTTTTAAGCAGAATGTTAAAGAAAAAAAAAAAAGAGAAAACACATACAAATCAATGGTAATAAAGATAGCAGCAAAGTTAGTGAGATAAGACAGAGGGAGAGCTATAGAGTGAGGGGGGAGATACTAGTCACAGAGGGGGTCGTAAAACTTTAGCATAATGAGTAAGGAAACCAATATCTAAATTCAGGCCATTATTTTTGGTGTCAAAAAGAAGTATCATTTTTAGTTCAAACGTTTTCCTTTCCTGAATAGTTCTGAAATTCCCTTTAAGAACTAAAACATTGACGTCTTCTATAGTGTGGTCCGGTTTTGAGAAATGTTGTCCCACAGGTGTGCATAAACTGTCTTCTTTATGTTCCTTGATGGTATGTCTGTGTAAATTCATCCTTGCTTGCAACTTCTGTCCTGTTTCATCAACATAAGATCCTTTGCTGCACCTTTTGCATTGGATAAGGTACACAACATTACTGGAGGTAAAGTTGTAAGATCCCATAATATTGAAGGTCCCATTTGTGTATGTGACACTTTTGGATAGATTGATCTGATTGCATAGTTTGCAGCGTTTTTTATTGCAGGGTTTGCTTCCATTCTTTGTGACTTCATAATCAGAGTGAAGTTTCCTGCTGATCAGTTTGTGTCTGAGGTTGGGTGGTTGTCTGAAAGCCAATAATGGGGGTAGTTGGAATATTCCTTTCAGAGTTTCATCCTCTGTTATGATGGATTGTAAATCTTTGATTATCTTTTTGATCCCTTCAAGTGCTGGGTTGTATGTGGTGATTAGAGGTACTCGTTATTAGTTTTTTTCTCTGTGTATTGGAGGAGATTTTCTCTTCGGGTTTTCAAGGCTGTGTTTATGCTGTTGTTGATGGTTTTGTCTTTGTAACCTTTCTTATGGAAGGAGTCTGCAAATGTTCTGAGATGTTTATCTCTGTCTTCTGGGTCTGAACAAATTTGGTGGTATCTGATGGCCTGGCTGTGTATGATGGCCCGTTTAGTGTGTTGGGGGTGAAAACTGGAACTATGAAGATAGCTGCATCGGTCAGTCGGTTTTCTGTATATCGACGTGTGAAGCTTGTCATCCCTGATGTATACTGTAGTGTCCAGGAAGTTGACATGTGTGTTCGAATAGTCCATTTTTAGTTTGATAGATGGGTGAAAAGTGTTGTTCAATGAGAAGAATTGGTTTAGATTTTCTTCACCTTCAGTCCATATCATGAAAATATCATCAATATAGCGATAATATCTGTATGGCTTTTGTTGCATGCTGTTCAGGAATTTGTCCTCCAGGTCAGTCTAAGCTGGTCAGGTAAGCTGGAGATACTTTTATAACCCTTTCCAGCTTTATTTAAGTCAACAATTCTTAATCGTAGGTCTTCTGAGAGCTCTTTTGTGCAAGGCATCATTCACATCAGGCAATGCTTCTTGTGAAAAGCAAACCCAGAACTTGTGTGTGTTTTTTATAGGGCAGGGCAGCTGTAACCAACACCTCCAATCTCATCTCATTGATTGGACTCCAGTTGGCTGACACCTCACTCCAATTAGCTCTTGGAGATCTCATTATTCTAGGGGTTCACATACTTTTTCCACCTGCACTGTGAATCTTTACATGGTGTGTTCAATAAAAACAAGGTAACATTTAATTCTTTGTGTGTTATTAGTTTAAGCAGACTGTGACTGTCTATTGTTGTGACTTAGATGAAGATCAGATCACATTTTATGACCAATTTGTGCAGAAATCCATATCATTCCAAAAGGGTTCACATACTTTTTATTGCAACTGTATAATACAGTGCAGGGTATATAGTGCAGTTTATAGTATATAATATAGTGTATTGAAGTGGTTAAGGGGAACCCTATGACAGAATTAAGAAAAAAAACGGCATGCCCCCCCCCCCCCAGTCCATACCAGGTCCTTTGGGTCTGGTATAGGTTTTAAGGGAAACTCCATGCAAAAATTAAAAAAAAAAACACATCATGGGGTCCCTCCAATATCCATACCAGGCTCTTAGGGTCTGGCATAGATTTTAAGGGGAACTCCACGCCAAAATTGAAAAAAAAATTGGCGTGGGGTCCCCCCAAAATTCATACCTAGCCCTTATCAGGTAGCAAGCAGGCAGCCTGGCAGGCCAGGATGGGGGGACTAGCGAGTGCCCCCCCTCCTGAACCATACCAGGCCCCTTGCCCTCATAATGGGGAGGGTGCTTTGGGGTCCCCCCCAAAGCACCTTGTCCCCATGTTGATGGGGACAAGGGCCATCATCCCCACAACCCTGGCCCGGTGGTTGTGGGGGTCTGCGGGCAGGGGCTTATCGCAATCTGGAAGCCTCCTTTAACAAGGGGGCCCCCAGATTCTGGACCCCCCTTATGTGAATGGGTATGGGGTACATTGTACCCCTACCCATTCACCAGAAAAAGTGTAAAAAAGTAGAAACCACAATACACGGTTTTTGACAATTCCTTTATTTAAAAAAATTAAATAAAAAAGTGTCCTGCGATATCTGTCCATTTTCAATCATGCCGCCCGACAGACCCGAAAAATTAAACCTCCTCCTCGATAGGAGGCATCCTGCCAACTGCTGTCTCTTGGTTGTGACAGCTGTTATATAGGCAAGGGCGGGCTACCCGGTGACATAACCGTGTGACCCCGCCCTGTCTGACGTCATGTGCTGTGAGAGGGGGCAGGGTCATCCGGTTACATCAGCAGGTGGCCCCGTCCTTGCCTATATAAGAGCCGTCACAGTGAAAAGGCAGCAGTCGGCATTGTAAAACATATGAGACCTATGCACCACTTTACAGGCAGACTAAAGGGACCCCCCAGGCACGATATTTAAAGGAATATTTCATTGTTATTGTTTCACTTTAAGCATTATTAAAATCACTGTTCCTGAAAAAATGGTTGTTTTAAAAACTTTTTTTTGCATTGATACATGTCCCCTGGGGCAGTACCCAGGACCCCATACACTTTTTATGGCAATAATTTGCATATAAGCTTTTAAAATGGGCACTTTCGATTTTTTTTTATGTTCGAGTCCCATAGACTTTAATAAGGTTTGCATGTTCGCACAAATTTTTTGTCTGTTCTGATGTTCTGGTGTGAACCAAACAATGGGGTGTTCGGCCCATCCCTATTTACAACCCATGGCTGCTGATCATCTCCAGCCTCTTTCAGCCATTATTGTAGGATTGTAATATTTTTTCTATGTTCCTTCTTGCCTTTTTGTGATTGGTGTTTGATGTTGGTGTTATAGATTTTTTGTGCCAATCAGTAGGCATTAAGGCCTGGTGAACTGGCTGGGAAGATATCAAATTATTGAGACACTTTCTGGCCACTGTGAGGTCTTTTTCCCCAGGCCTTTGGGCCTAGGGATAGGAGTGATGTAGGAATTTCCTTTCTTGGGAGGTAACTCTGAAGACCTTGGATGCAAGTGATGTTCTGTTCTGAAATAAAGAATGGAAGCTGCAACTGTCCCCCACAAGAGAGGTGGTGAGTGAGTGATTGGTTGACTGGAATGTATACACAATACATTTTCCATGCTGTCCTTTGATCATAAAGATTGAGCTACCACTTGATATTCATTTTTCAAGGAGCAATGTCCTATGTTTAAGTATTCATCCAGCATAGGTCTGTGATAGAGGGACCCATAGATTTTGGAAAGATGTGCAAAGGCTATGTTTTGTGTAGAAAACTTTGGGTACCCTACCCTGTGCTCTTTCTAACTACCTTCATGTTCTCATGCACTAGTGCATTAAAACTACAAAATAACTAACTAAATTCACTGGCGTCCATCTTTCTGAACATCTTGTGGAAAGATTCACTCCCTGAGACGATTGTGCCTGGGACCCTAGTGGCCTTAAGATTTTCCTTATGCTGCTATTTATTGGCTGAAGATCAGTATTTACTAAAAATCAGTCAGAGAAGCGTTACACTTGTAAAATAAAAAATGCATTGTTGTAGTCACAATCAGGGCTAAATAAAGGTGTCAAATTATCTTACAAAAGAAACCGTTGTTACCACACCAACTCCTGGTTTAGCTAAAATAAATCTAGGTAATGATCGTTTTCCCTTCCCCTTACTGCAAAATCATAGCCAACTTTTTACTATCGGCCAAATTAGCTATTACAAGAAACTGGAAAAAAGAACAAGCCCCTAATCCATCAGTAACTGTCTGTATTACCCACCAACACTACTTTTATGAAAGAATACTAGCTTTACAATCTGACACTCCACCTATCTTTGAGAAAAATTGGAAACAATGGCTTGTCTGGTATAATACTTAATCTTTGTCTAGCCAATATGGGGTTACAATTTAGCCTCTATGACTGTAACCTTTAGTTTCCTAATGGAAATACCTAACTCTAGGTATGCCTTGACTTACTACCTTGCCAAGTTTTATGTTCTAGAAATGACATTTTTGGTGAGATACTCCCTGTAGGAGTCTAAAGGGATGCAGGCCCAGCAGACTTCTTCATTAGTGCTGTGCACACCTGATAGATAATTATGAAACCACTCCAATTAGACCCACTCAGAACAGAGGCAGAGAGGATCATACTGGGATTTCTTCAGAATAACAAAAGGAAATCGTTTGATCCATGGAGCTGTGGATGTGTATGCTCGCATGCTGACCCCCATGGGAGTGGGTTAGAAGCTCTGTCAGGCCAAACATAAGAGTGAGAGGCCTTAAAAGCTGGTGAGTTTTAATTTCAGAAGGGAGTGGAATCACATCACAGAGGTGTGGTGGATGTTTTGAAACACAGCTGAGCAGTTTGGAGTCACCTTCACTATTTTGGACTTTCTTCATTGTTTTTCACGAATTATTGGGACTATCAGTACACAATTTTTGGATTTTGTACTTTCCTTTTCAGTATTTATATATTTGGTTTGGATATATATATTTGTATACCACTTTCACAGGGTGCTCTCTCTCTCTCTCTCTCTCTCTCTCTATATATATATATATATATATACATATAATCTTTTTTTGCAGTTCACTATTTCCAACATATAATTTTTGGGCATTAGGGATTACTGTTATTATCTTTTCCCCATTTAGTATCAGTATATTTTATTCACTTGAGTGTATCATCCAGTATACGTCTATATTCAGTTCACTGGCTGTATAGGAGTGTCTGGCATTTCCCCACTACCTGGGGATCAGCGCCACTATTCATCCCTAATTTTACCTTGGTGAATTCGGTTTCTATGTACTTTTATTATAAAGTGGCAGCTCCGATATTGAACCTGTATACCTTCAGTTTTTAAGTTTTATGTTCTGTTTTCTGTTGTTATGTTATGTATTAATGTTCTATTTCTCTGTACCTTATGTAACAAATATCGCAGATACTATTGATTCTACAGTGGCTGTGTCCACACTTACGGTATCTTATTTCCTGTACTGTCTAAAACCCAATAAAAATGTAATGTGCAAAAAAAAAAAAGAAGTCTGCCAGATCTTATTTCTTCTAATTATGTATCAGTAAATATACTGAATATTACTAGCATAAAGCTGCATACTCATAAATTTGAACACCTGGAACAAAAGGCCTGAAGCTTTGTAACTTTAACAGATTTAAAATTGATAAGAATATTCTATAGGTGTTAAAAGTAGGATAATCTGTCATGTTTTAGACAAGAATTCCATGGTTAAACATGCTGTGCAAGTCTGTCTTAAATTTAATTATGTATGGAATGCTGTTGAGGCCTTTTAGAATATGGTCTCGCACTTTCACTCTTGGTTTCTGAAATTAAGCTATGCCTCAGATCCTGGTGAATGAATCCTACATTAAAATTATTGAAAGCTCTATATGTTGAAATAATTTAGTGCTTAACTCCTATTCACTTAAAACCCAACTTCAGGAAACCTAAAAACCCTCCCTTGCAGCAGGAGAGTTAACTGCTTGTTTATGTCTAGGGAACAGAAAAGCAGTTTTACTTAGATGATCCTTACCTGTTATAGAAAGTAATATTGGGAGCAATGTTACCTATTGCCACCAGATTTCCTTCAGAATCATCTGTGACCTTTTTGGAAACAACTTTAAATACCACAGGGAATCTTAAAGAATGAGTATAGCCTCAGTTAAGTTAGTGAATGTAAGGATCAGAAATCAATGCCATCATCCCGATTGGACAAACTTGAAAGGATATAGAGGTGGAGGCGTGGAGGCAGCTGCTGCCACTTGCCTAACCACGCATACACCCTATGGATTGAAGATTGGGACTATCTCGGCATTTGTTAATGACAAAAAAGTAAGAAAAGATCTGTAAAAAAATTGTAAAAAATTATAAACTTTAATAATTACAAACATTACAGACCATTTTTACAAAATAGTACATATATAGCATACTAAAACCAATTAGATACACCACACTTGACATAGACATTAACGGAAAAAAACATAAAGTTTCTTGTACAGAGGGGTATAAAGGATTGTTTCCTCAACCGATTTCGCGGTTAGAACCGCTTCTTCAGGAGGGATAGGTCTAAAATTAATAAACTTTAATTTAGACAAGGATAAAACATACACAGCAAGAAGGATAATGAATACAATACAGAAATAATAACAAGATAGAAGACTGGGACCCCATACAAATCCCCCCACGGCGGACACGGGGGATTGTGGACAGGTTCTGGTTAAATGGGTAATAACCAAATGTAAATACTAGTGAACAGGTGGGGTAAGGGGAGTGCTCACCCGGGTGAAATGAATGGAAATCTAAACAGGGAGAAAAAGAGGTGATGGAAAGAATAAAAATAAAGGGAAGGGGGGGAGAGAAAGGAAGGGGGGGAGAAAAAGGAAAAAGGAAGAAGGGAGAAAAGAAATGAGGAAAAAACAGAGAAGGGAGGGAGAGGGGAAAGGAAGGGGAGGGGGGGGGAGGGGGGGAGAGGAGGGGAGGGGGGAGAAGGGGGGGGGGATGGGAAGGAGGGGGGGAAGAAAAGGGGGGAAGGAGGGGGGGAGAAAATGGGGAGAAGAGTAATGCTGAGGAAAGGGAGAGAGAAAGAGCAGGAGAAGAAAGAAATGGGAAAGAGAGAGAAAGAGTATACCAAATTCACCCAAAATGTCCAGTGGTAAAAATATATTATTAGTAACAAACAAAGATGGGAACCACAGGGAATCTGGTGGCTATCTACTAAAAATGTGTTCCAACTGTTTGTCACTAAGCAATCAGTATTCGATTCAGATGTCGACAGTTATAGACCCCATGCGGGTTGTATTAAGTTACTCTAAAGTGAGTAATGGTTAAAAATCTCTTTGATTTATTAGCAGTGAAGAAGTTTCATCATCACTCATGTTCTTCATGAATAAACAGTTATAAATAACTTACCTTTATGTCTGTCAGGGTGAACAGCAATAGTTGTTCTACTGTACCCTATGTGCATTCACCGCATAGACACAGGGCTGATATTATTTTTATTGTAAAATAGACCTATAAGCCCTCAACCAGTATGTTTGTAACTGTGTAGCATTATACTTTAAGTGGATCCCCTTGTTCACTAAAGTTTGCCATCCCCTTGGAGCAGCCATATGGTTAGACACACAGGGGTTGGTTTACTAAAATCTAATAGACCATTAACTTTGCAAAGGAAGTTGCTGTTGTAAGTGAAATTTCCCCAGAGCTTAGTGAATGAGGTGAAGCTCTGCTGACTTTCATCATCTAGTCATGTGCAAACAAAAACTATTTATTGCTCCCTTGTTACCTCCTCTCATGCTCGTCTTCAGGACTTCTCCATAGCCTCTCCCATCCTCTGGAATTCCCTGCCCCCGTATATCCGATCAGCCCCTAACCTGTCCACCTTTAGGAGATCCCTGAAAACTCACTTATTCAGGGAAGCCTATCCCACACCCACCTAACAACCCCAACAAATAATTCCCCGCATCTATTACCTTTTGTACCACCACCCCCTCCCTTTAGAATGTAAGCTCTACGAGCAGGGCCCTCCTGTCCCTTCTGTATTGAACTGTAATTGTGCTGTCCCCCCACTATATTGTAAAGCGCTGCGTAAACTGTTGGCGCTATATAAATCGTTAATAATGAATAATAATAATAATATTTAATTATTTTTTCCATTGCACATGATTGAGTTTTCTTTGCAAATTGAATTTTCACCATTCACTAAGCTCATGGAAAAATTCCCTTGCAAAGTGAGCAGCCTATTAACTTTAATTTTCACTATGCTCTAAGATTAATATAGACTCTGTGACGGATCTCGGATACCCCGGCTGGGCACCTTCACCAGAACGGTGTCTCCTGTTTTCCAAACGCACCCTCAGCCGGCCGACTCGCCATAACCAACCCTTAACCCCCAATCAAGAGGCAAACCACAAAGATGTTGAGGGTTAAACAAGCAGAGCATAAACTGTTTATTAAGTACATAACATACACTTTTAAACACAGTTAAGGACACTCCCCTTAGCCTTGTCATAGAGGGTGTAGGGTAACAAGGAAGAACCAATGGGAACTCGGCACGTGTACAATCAAACAGAAGCTACAGTTGAAACACATAAAGGGATTATGACAAGCAGGTAGCCGCTCCGTACACATCCTCCGCTGGGAATCGTCTCCACTCCTTTTGTTTACGTGCCATGACATAACATACTTAAGCACAATAACAAGAGGGGGAGGATGGGGAGAAGGGATGCAACTTCTATAGGGATATCATTACATTATCCCAACGCCATTTTGTCCGTAAGTCTCTTAGCCCCATGCTTTGGGCATACCGCCACCTTGTATATGCCTTTATCATCTAAAAGTACATTGTTTGTGGAATAAAAGTATATATTTAGCCCAGCCGGGCCAATTGGTTTAAGTAGCCAGAAACAACTCCACGAACCTGGCCACAGATACCGCGTTCACCCGGTTCCGATGAACCTGTGACCGTGGACACAAATGTCTGGAGGTGGAGTCTTCTCCTGGTGGCGGGAGATGGCAAATAGCCCTCCAAATCTCCCGTTCTTTGCTGGACCATAGTCTGTGGGTAGGAGGCCAGCCCACAGCCCCCTCCAAAACACACAGTGACAGTGGGTTCTGTCACAGACTCGTAGCTTGTTGTTCCTTGGTATGTGTTAGTGTGCTGTAGCAAAACGCTGCAAGACAACCCTGTACCACAACCCTGTATAAGTAAGGGATTTTGTCAGTCATTCTGTCAGACATGTATTATCTATTTTTTTCTTTATTACCTAAACAGTTCCAAAATTAATACTGTGGGATTACTCGTATTTATGCCAAAGCGATCTACTAAGAAGACCTTGTGAGTTTTACACCCCAGGCTTTTCCTCAGCGCATTATCTGGCAATATTTCAACAAAAGTAGCCATATACACTGATTTGTCCCTTCTGGAGGCTCAGCAGTTGCAGCACAAATGTAAATCAAAGGCAGATTAGTTTTGTCACAGTCTGCTTTACTACACTGTAATCTTACTTCACTTGTAGACCTAATTTTACCACTTGCACTTGAATTGAAGAATCTTTTTCAACACTCTGATAAAGTGCACGTTTATACGTCTTCAGTATTCAGACATTGAGCCCATTGACATCTAAACCCACATTATGCCACACATTAACGTGTGTTGCCTCAGGGCAGCCAATTAATTTAAATGGGCTTCCTAAGGCCATAGACAGTTCAAATTTCCCCCATCAACACAGACAGAGTTGACAGGGGAATCTCTCCTGCTGGGTCATTGTCTTCTCCCGGCGGGGGGGCAGGGGGGGCAGGAGGCGGTGGTCAATCGAGCAACTTGGTACATTCAGCCTGCCCACTAATGGTTCAGCTGGAACCGGCTGAGATTCGAACTGTGTTTGGCCAGCCTTATGCCGTGTACACACAAGCGGACTTTTCGACCGGACTGGTCTGACGGTCTATCCGACGGACTTTCGGCGGACTTCCGATGGACTTTCCGAACAAACGGACCTGCCTACACACGATCACACCAAAGTCTGACAGATTCGTACGTGATGACGTATGACCGGACTAAAATAAGAAAGTTGATAGCCAGTAGCCAGTAACTGCCCTAGCGTCGGTTTTTGGCCGTCGGACTAGCATACAGACGAGCGGACTTTTCGACCAAACTCAAGTCCGTCGGAAAGATTTGAAACATGTTCCAAATCTCAGATTTTCATTCCGAAAAAGTCCGCTGCAGGTCCTATGAAGCCCACACATGGTCGAATTGTCCGCCGGACTCGGTCCGTTGGACCAGTCCGGTCGTAAAGTCCGATTGTGTGTACGCAGTATTAGGCACTACAAAAGATGCCTATGTTATTTTTAAAAATATTTCTCCAATTGCAATGCTTATAGTACCTTACTGCCTAATTATTAAACATAACCTCAATGTAGATATTCATTTACAAATAAACCCTCTCTATACAAAGTGCTCTGACCTAAAACATCTGTGCAAAACTTACATTTACTTATATTTAAAGTGCAAAACTATGCTTCACATATACAAGAGGCGTTCAAGTCAAACCGGAACTTTTAATTGTACAGGTATAAAAAGGTATGCCAGCGTGGCGGTTCTACATGCAGTAGTAAGTGGCAAGTGTGTCCTATTACTGATAGGCTGTGCACCATCGTGCACCAGTCCAGTGACTGTTAATCAAGATGGCAGACAGCAGTGTTAGTGCGTGCGTGGAACAGTGTGTGGTGATTAAGTTTCTTGTGAATGAACGCGTAAAACCTGCAGATATCTACAGAAGACTTCAAGCGTGATATGGTGATGAGACGCTCAGCCGCAGTAAGACATTTGAATGGTGTAAACATTTCAAAGATGGTCGCTCGTTCGTCAGTTATGATCCTAGCCGTGGGGGTTCCCATCCCATAGAAGTTTCCTGTGAACATCGTCAATCCTGATCCTGGATAATCAACGCAAAACCTGTTGTGAAATTGCACAAGAGACAAATCTTTCTGTGACAAGAGTGAATATTACTGTCGTATTCTGAGTGATGTGCATACGTGTCTGGGGAAAACATGGCCTGGTTTGATCACTAAGGGAGTCCTCTTTCTACAGGACAAGCACAAGCTCCTACTGCTCACTGCACCATGCGCACATTATGGCTACTCAGCTGGGAGGTATTGCCACATCCCCCTAACAGCCTGGACCTCGCTCTGAGTGATTTCCACCTGTTTGGACCCCTGAAAAGAGTTTCTCGGAGGTCAGCATTTCAGCACTGATGACAAATTGAAGCAGGCTAACCTATGATGGTTCAGGCATGCTGACAAATGTTTCCATTATGAAGTTTTCCAGGCAAACGCTGGGATAAGTGTATGACTGTACCAGGGGAGTATGTCAAAAAATAAATGCAGTTTCAACTCCTTGAAATTTGTTCTTTTATTATATAAACTCAAAAGTCACGTTTTGACTTGAACGCCCCTCGTATGTAAACTATCCATTATATATATTAATATGCACTCAAACAGTCCAAAATGTGTCCTCAATATCTTCAATCCAGCTATCGAGTCCTTTATATTATCACACCACCCTCTGCAGTCACCATCTGTACATCTGTTTATCTCAGTGTGTGTGCTCACATTCTTGGTAATTCTCTATATATTATTTTAATTACAAATATGGTATATGTTTAATCACTTGAGCTCCAGAAGGTTTTACCCCCTTCATGGCCAGGAAATTTTTTGCTATTCAGCACTGTGGTACTTTAATTGACAATTTCGCGGTCATGCAATACTGTACGCATATGACATTTTTATCATTTTTTTTACACAAATAGAGCTTTCTGTTGGTGGTATTTGATCACCACAGTGTTTTCCATTGATTTGTGAAATTAAAAAAGGCCGAAAATTGAGAAAAAAAACAATATTTTCTACTTTCTGTCATACAACATATCTAATAAAATCAAATGTCATTAAAAATTTAGGCCAAAATGTATTCTGCTCCATGTCTTTGGTAAAAAAAAAATCTCAATAAGTGTATATTAATTGGTTTGTGTGACAGTTATAGGGCCTACAAGCTATGGTATACTGTATATATTTGAAAATTTATTATTTCTGATGTACTGATGGCCTATCCCATTTCTTGAGACTCTAAAATGCCATTTCAAATGTCCCCCAAATGACCCTTTTTTGGAAAGCAGACAGTCTGAGGCATTTAGTAAGAGGCATGATAAGTTTTTTGAAGATGTAATTTTTGTCACAATTCTTTGGAAAATGAAAAAATGTTTTTTTTCTCCACAATTTCTTTTTTACTGCCACCAGTGCAGTACAGCATCATCATATGACTGATGTGGCTGTGATCAGGGGCACTGGCTGGTGACAGTATGTTAAAAGAAAATGAAGATTATTGTAACAGCAAAGTTTTTAACTGTTATAAATGGGTTACATTCACGACAGCTACAATCACTAGTGATCTGTGATTGGCTACAGCTAATCACATGGTACAGTGATTGTCTCAGGTACCTTATGATAGCTGTGGGCCAATCACGGCATGGGAAACACAGCTTTTATGAATGCCTCTAAACCGGCCTCTGAACCGGAGCAGGCTAAATAATGTATGTTTACGTGATTTTGAGTGCATGTGCCACCCTGCCGGAGTATATGTACTGTACTATGGCTGGTCAGTAAGTGGTCAAAGTAGTATTAAACACAAAAGCAAACATTTGTTACATTGTAGCTTACCAATTCTTAGACGTGATGGCTATATTCATTTTCTTTTGTAGGCTTTCATTCTTCTATTTTCATATGGTGATCCAGCCAGTAAGGGTGTTTCAGCTTTTATTTATTTAAAACTTTTATCCCAAAAGGAAAAGAAAAATATGTTTGCTGTAACTGATTATAAAGTCAATATGTTAGTGTATTTAAATCTGCTAGTACATCTAATAATCCCCTCCCCTCCAAATAACACTGTCCAAATCTGCCCCCTGTGCTCATTTATCCAGCGCAGTATCTGTATGATACAAGATTGTTACTGGCTAGATCACCAGGTAAAAACAGAAGGAAAAGAACCTAAAAAAGGAAAACCAACACAGCCACTACATCTAATGATCGGTAAGCTGCAATATATTACATTTTTTGTTTTGGGTTTAATACTACTTTAATTATACATATTTCATTTATAGGGCAGATATCATGCATAATGTTCTCTGATGGAACTCTATAACACTTTGTGACACATTTTACACATGTGGTCCAGTATGTTGTAATTAGAAGATCTGAAGGTATAATTAACAATTATTTGACATTTATTTTTTGTCAGGAATAAAAGAAATTGATCAAACTATAACCGTTCTTCTTACAACAAATATGTTTGTTGGAGGATTTTTCGGATGTCTACTGGACAATACTATACCAGGTAATTTTTCACATGTATTTGTAAGGTTTTCACACATACTGTATGTCCTGACTATGGCTATAAACTCCCTTGGTGGGTAATCAGACTCAAGTGATGAAGTAAGAATACATTTTTAATAAAAGCAAAACAAGGCACAACCCTTTGCACTTGTCAAAGAGCCAAACACCTAAACCATATTTAGTATTACTTAAGAAAATAACAGAAGCAGAGTTATAGGTACCTTTTCCCTTCTGTTACCAACCCAATCGATTTGCCAGCACCATTGCCACCACTACAGGCAGTCCCAGAGTTTCATACATCCGACCTACATAAGACTCATACTTACAAATGGAAAGAGACAACAGAAAGTGAGAGGAAATCTACCAATAGGATGGGAAATTAACTCCTGTTATGCCCCGTACACACAATCGGATTTCCAGACAACAAATGTTGGATATGAGCTTGTTGGTGGAAAGTCCATCCGTGTGTATGCTCCATCGAACATTTGTTGTCAGACTTTACGCCAACAAATGTTGGCTAGCAGGTTCTCAAATTTTCCGCCAACAAATGTTTGTTGTCGGACTTTCCGATCGTGTGTACACAAGTCCATCGGACAAAAGTCCACGCATGCTCGGAATCAAGTACAAGCTGGAGCTATAACTAGGGTTCCTAATGGAGATATCACGTACGTCTTGTACGTCACTACGTTCATAATTGTTGGCCAACATTTGTGTGACCGTGTGTATGCAAGACAAGTTGGAGCCAACATCCTTTAAACAAAAATCCACAGTTTTTTTGTTGGAAAGTCCGATCGTGTGTACGGGGCATAAGAGTTACCATGGGAAAAAGATGTCTCCACTGACATTTTATCACCAGTCCTTGTTTCCACAACAACCCAAAATTTTCAAAATCCAATTGTCACAGGGACAGAAAGGGAAGTTAAATTTTCTGAACAGGGGCACAGACAGTAAAACAAACGTTACAGGGGTGTTAACCCTTCCCTATGCTATCCAAAAAAACATAAACATATTTTTTTTTGGCTGGAATTACACTTAGAAAAATGTACCTATTCCAACTTACATACAAATTCAAAGTAAGAACAAAACTATAGAACCTTGTTTGTAACCCAGGAACTGCCTGTATTGCCACATACACTACTACCACCCCAAATATCTCTATGTTAAACTAGCATCACAATATTGGTTCTCAATACCACTTTTCTCTTTTTTATATAAGACTTTTGTAAATGACCAGCCTTTACTATAAGTTACAAAATGATTGTTTTATTATTTTTCTTAACAACCTGTGAGAGAGGTTGAGTGCCTGATTGACCAAGACACCATAACAATTTGTTTTACAGTAGCATATTAAGAAAGTTTTACTTTATGGACAGAATAGCTTTCAGGAAGAAAAATACAAATGGGCAATATCCATTTTTTAGCAAGTCTGAGTTTTTTTTCACAGCAGCCTTATCCTTGTGGCATACAGCACAATACTTTGTCTACTAGAAAGACATTATAAATCATGAAAGTGTATGCACATCTATAACTTGTTTATTTTGAATAGAGTGACATGGGTTTAAAAGCCTATTAAGCTGTTTTTTGCTTTATATGTCCTACTGAGGAGCATGTCCTTCACTTCCTGCCCTGAAGACACAATAGAAAATGAGAGAAACTCTCCAAAAAATAAAAGCAATTCCCATCTTAGAAAAATAAAATAAAATAGCAGCACATGTGATGGTATGTGATTAGCTAGGTGAACTATGGCCCATGAAATGTCTTTAAGTCCAGAGTGTGAAGAAAGATAACTCTAGCATGCAGCTCCTGAAGATCAGGGAGATCCAGCACTATGACACAGGAGCCATGCATTTTGCCGTTGCTATTTGAATTTCCTTTTCGACAGATGTCATGTGAAGAGGTTTCCAGGGACATAAATGATAATATTTAGCCCATAAGGCTGAATATTATCATTTATGTCCCTGGAAACCTCTTCACATGACATCTGTCTTGATTCTCCCATCTACTCTAACAGCATGGATGAGTACATTTGCAGTGCAAGTTCCTTTAACATAAATTGATTGAAAAACCTAATTTGGTGGAGCTGGGTCACCACCCAGGCCACCCACAGAATGATTTTTCGATGATACAGCGAATCAGTCAAATTCCATTAGCGTATGTCCAGCTTTGCCCTTACCTCTTGCTCTGGTAACAACGCTAACATTTGGATTTCCCATAACTTTCTGTCTAGATGACAGTGGTCACCAGAACAAAGAAAGGGGTGATTCTCCTCAGTTGGGATACAGACAGCAGCGACAGCAAAAAAAAAATGACAGATGATTTACCCTTTGCCAAGCTATGCAAAATTAAAAAAAATGTCTTGCCTTTTGCCTGGTTTTTATACTTTATGAATCACAGTCTTGAAATGAATATTAGACACGTGCACACGCTGCATTCGTACATTTCCGGTCAAATGTTTCGCCTACGAGCTATAGTAGAAATCTAATGTTGTATGACATTAGTAATAATTATATTTATTAATTATTATTACTAGTTAACCAACATTAGAATTCTTCTATAGCCTATGGGCGGAGCATTTGACCATAAATGTCCGTTAGGATGACTGCTTCGTCGACTCTTCATGTCGAATCTTTTCTCTCTATGTCGAATAATCTTGGACTAATAGAGTTAGGTTAGGCACATTCGACCTTTTTTGCTATTGTCTCTATAATGTTGAATCTTTTCTCTCTATGTCGAATAATCTTGGACTAATAGAGCTAAGGTTAGGCATATTCGACCACAGGTTCGATGGACACAGATAGCTACTGTATTGTCAGCATCATGTCGAATCTCCTATCTATATCGAACTGTTGTCACAACGAAAACGAAAATAAAGCATTTGTTTATGTCGTATCTTTCGTTTTTCGGATTCTGCACGTTCGTTGTCGTTTGTTAAAACGATAACAAAAATACCCGAAATTCGGACGAAAATGCATTCGGACGAAAAAAAATGCACATGTCTAATGAATATGCACATCAGCAAAAGTCAGATGGCAATGTCTACCTACTTGTTCTGGGCTAAGGTACTCAAACATGTTATTGTTTCACATAGAGTAGCCAAAGGTTAAAACCTGTATCCGGTTATTTTTTGCTGCCTGTGTCCCATTGGGAGATTTTCCTTCACTTCCTTTCCTGGTCCTGCATGGACAAGGTGACATTGTCTCTTTAAGGTCTCATTTACACTTCCACTTTAACACACATTAAAGCGCCTACAGCTTCAACATGCTTTTTTGATGTGTTTTTGATGCTTCTGCGATGCTTCAACGATGCTTTGATGATGCTTCAGTGGTGCCTTTTTAAAGTTTTAATGAAGCTTGGCAGATGCCCTCTGTGTGTGTGTGTGTGTGTTGATATCTTATACCTGCAATACCTCCAAAACAAAGTGAAGCTAAAGCTAAATTAAAGCCTCTCAAAAGCTGCAGGTGCTTCAAGCGAGCTTTGTCATAAACTTCTATGGAGGCTTTGAAGACGCTTTGAAGTACCACTAAAGTGACATGGGGTACAATTTTTGAAGCAAAGCAAAAGCAAGGTGTAAACCGGGCAATAAGCTAATCATTTATTTAGTGACAGGAGCTTTGACTGGTGTTCAGAGAGCCAAGTTTTGAAGCAAGTGTAAACTAGACCTAAAGGAAATGTTATGCACTGCACTGTGCTCCTGCTCAGTGGTTAAAAAAATACCAGCATTTTCAGAAAAAGATCAATTATAGTATATTTCTTTCAGTGCAAATTTGTTATACATTTCAGCTGTTGCTCATCAATAAAACAGAGAGAAGTTTAAGAAGAAAGTATTTTATACTGCCTTAATGGGTAAAGTTGAGCTTCTAACATCTATACATAAGTATCAGGTACCTTTAATTTTAGGAACTGTGCACAGGTAACCTTTCAAACTGAGATCTATTGTTCTGCTTGAAGCTGTAGTCTGTTTATGTAGCAAAAGACAGGCTGTGAGCACAAAATATATACTTTTTGGCTCTAAAAAATTGCTTTTTCATGGTGTTCCTTGAATCATCACAAAGGTACCTTAACTACTGTTTGAATATAAAACTCGTGTGCTTAAGTATCTGATCCCAGGATGTTTCTCTGCCTACCATTGTGCATGTTTTGGCTAGCAACCAGCATAGAGCAATAAATCATTTGTTCAGGCAGAAATGATGATCTTGTTTCTTATTTCCGCTTAGGTTCAGATGAAGAAAGGGGAACTAACGCTTGGCATAAACAGATGCATGCAGGGAAAACTAATGGCAGTGCAGGACAATCTTGTTATGATCTGCCTTTTGTCACAAAATATTTAAGAAAGCTTTCCTGGAGCCGATACATTCCATTTTCACCGACATTTCAGATGAATAGGAATTAGCTGACCTTTTACAACAAGTCGTGTTGCATAAGCTAAATCCACCGGACCAGCATCTGAAAGTTCACCAGAAGCAAACATTTTCAAACAGTACTTCTGCCAAATGAAATATACCCTGCTTTATCAAATAACTGAATAAACACTGAGCTGTGAGAACATCATTAATAAAACATTTGATTTTAACACTAGGATGTTTTTCAATTTTGAAAGTGTAATAAATACGAAGTAAAGAAACAATCAGTGGAAACAGTTATTGGGTATGAGAAAAATGCGAGCTGTATACTATAGGCTGATCATAACACCTCTAATGTATATTAAAAGATAAAATTAGTGCAGTGTAATAAAACACGGTAAGTCCATAAACAAATATAAAGGGACCAATGGATTCCCAGTAGAAAATGAAGACACCTCGTGGGAAGAAAGATTCCAATCTACTGAATGTTCTGAGTGACAGACCCTCCACCAGCAAATCAATATTCTTACCAGATGTGGTGGACCTCTGAGCTAACAGAAGGTCAAATACGCTTGTATCCACAGTAGGATGGAGACAGTTGGCCGGTGCAGCAATGGAACCAGATCATCCAGGGCGAGTATGTAGATAAAATTAACATGATCTAAGTGCTCTCTGTCAAGTTCATTTATTCAAGTAATCCACAATATAAAAGCTCTTGTGACAGTAACATAAAAAAAGTTACGTGTAGCAATCGTAAGACCAGTATAAAAAACAGCGGATGTCCGCAAGATAGCTCCTCCCCCATACACGTTACGTCCTATGGGACTTTGTCAGCGAGGGCAGGGCTATCACATCACCCGGATGCTTAAATACACAACTGGTCACCCTAGAGAGCGCGGAGGACCAGAAATCCAGGAACCGGAAATCCAAGAACCAGAAGTATACCCCAGTGAGCTCAATACCCTATGGGGACACAGGCTAGTGAGATAGAACATATATTAACCACTTGCTGACCGCCGCACACACATATACATTGGCAGAATGGCTTGTGTGGGTAAATGCGCGTACCTGTACGTCCCTTTGAATTTTCCGCCTTGCGGGTGCACGCGCCCGCCACACAAATTCGATGTTCACCGGTAGGGATGAGCCGAACACCCCCCTGTTCGGTTCGCACCAGAACATGCGAACAGGAAAAAAGTTCGTTCGAACACGCGAACACCGTTAAAGTCTATGGGACACGAACATGAATAAACAAAAGTGCTAATTTTAAAGGCTTATATGCAAGTTATTGTCATAAAAAGTGTTTGGGGACCTGGGTCCTGCCCCAGGGGACATGGATCAATGCAAAAAAAAGTTTTAAAAACGGCCGTTTTTTCAGGAGCAGTGATTTTAATAATGCTTAAAGTCAAACAATAAAAGTGTAATATCCCTTTAAATTTCGTACCTGGGGGGTGTCTATAGTATGCCTGTAAAGGGGCGCATGTTTCCTGTGTTTAGAACAGTCTGACAGCAAAATGACATTTTGAAGGAAAAAACTCATTTAAAACTACCCGCGGCTATTGCATTGCCGACAATACACATAGAAGTTCATTGATAAAAACGGCATGGGAATTCCCCAAAGGGGAACCCCGAACCAAAATTAAAAAAAAAATGACGTGGGAGTCCCCCTAAATTCCATACCAGGCCCTTCAGGTCTGGTATGGATATTAAGGGGAACCCCGGCCAAAATTTAAAAAAAAAAATGACGTGGGGTTCCCCCTAAATTCCATACCAGACCCTTCAGGTCTGGTATGGATTTTAAGGGGAACCCCGTGCCAAAAAAAAAAGAAAAACGGCGTGGGGTCCCCCAAAAATCCATACCAGACCCTTATCCGAGCACGCAACCTGGCAGGCCGCAGGAAAAGAGGGGGGGACGAGAGTGCGGCAGACGGGGAGATGCCTATGTAAACAAGGCTTTTCCCTGTTCTGCCTAGTGACATGACAGGGATCTATTGCTCACTGTCATCGGGAGCAGGGATCGCTGTCATGTCAGTGGTAGCCCATCCCCCCCACAGTTATGCCCCGTACACACGGTCGGACATTGATCGGACATTCCGACAACAAAATCCTAGGATTTTTTCCGACGGATGTTGGCTCAAACTTGTCTTTCATACACACGGTCACACAAAGTTGTCGGAAAATCCGATCGTTCTGAACGCGGTGACGTAAAACACATATGTCGGGACTCTAAACGGGGCAGTAGCCAATAGCTTTCATCTCTTTATTTATTCTGAGCATGCGTGGCACTTTGTGCGTCGGATTTGTGTACACACAATCGGAAATTCCGACAACGGATTTTGTTGTCGAAAAATTTTATAGCCTGCTCTCAAACTTTGTGTGTCAGAAAATCCGATGGAAAATGTGTGATGGTCCTATCACACATTTTCCATCGTAAAATCCGACCGTGTGTACGGGGCATTAGAATCACTCCCTAGGTCACACTTAACCACTAGTGTTTAACCCATTCCCTGCCAGTGTCATTTATACAGTAATTATTGGCTATTTATAGCACTGATCGCTGTATAAATGACAATGTTCCCAAAATAGTGTCAAAAGTGTCCGATGTGTCCCTCATAATGTTGCAATCCCGATAAAAATTGCAGATCGTGGCCATTACTACTAAAAAAATATTAATAATAAAAAAAGCCATAAATCTATCCCCTATATACGCTTATTGTGATTTTTTTTAATCAAAAATATGTAGAAGAATACACAGCGGCCTAAACTGAGGAAAAAAATTGTTTATTTATATATTTTTTGGGGATATTTATTATAGCAAGTAAAAAATATTGCTTTTTTTTCAAAATTGTCACTCTTTTTTTGTTTATAGCGCAAAAAATAAAAACTGCAGAGATGATCAAATACCACCAAAAGAAAGCTCGATTTGTAGGAAAAAAAGGAAGTCAATTTTGTTGGGGTACAATGTCGCACGGCCGCGCAATTTTCAGCTAAAACGACGCAGTGCCGAAATTGCAAAAAATGCTCTGGTCAGGAAGGGGGTAAATACTTCCGGGGCTGAAGTGGTTAAAAAATGTATAAAATTTGTAAAATTTCTTATATACAGTGGCTATAAGGGGATGGGGTTGCCAAATGCAAAACTCCACCTTAAATTATAGCAACATCAAATCATATTACTAACATAAAAATGGACGAAATTAAAACCCGTGGCCATCTCTTCACATAACTATAATCAGGCACATATAAAATACTTAAAAAAAAACCTGAGCTCTTATCTATTTGTCTGATATAACACAATTCAGGTCAAATTCAACGTTTAACCCTCCTGGAACCAAAACCTGTGTTTCATGGATCCAGAAGGATTCTCGTTGACTTGAATGGCGTATGAAATTACCTCCCCTCCAGTGTTTATTTACCCTTTCTAATCCCCAAAATCTGAAACATTTGGGATCACTATTGTGAAAATTTCTAAAATGTTTAGAAACATTATGTGTTCTTAAGCCTCTTTTAATATTATTAACGTGTTCAGCAATGCGTACACTCAGGGGTCTCAAAGTCCTCCCCACCTACTGGAGTCCACAATCACACTCCAGCATGTACACAACCCCCATTGTGTTACACGTATTGAGATTTTTTATGGGGTATGTTCTGTTGGTGGCAGAGGACACAAAATCCTTACATCTTTTCAAGTTATGCTTACATTGCCTGCACGGATGACATTTTCCGCAAGCATAAAAGCCAGAAAAAAAGAATATATTCTATTATCCTTAATCATGGGGGGATCCACAACACTTGGGGCTAGAACATCTCTAAGGGTTGGAGCCCGTCTGTAGATGAACCTCAGGCGTGGGGGTAAAACTGTACCTAAAACCCTATCCTTCTTTAGCATTTCCCAATGTTTCATGATAATTTTTTTTATATTTTTTGTGTTGTATGTTATAATCCAAAATGATTTTATATTCAAACTTGTTATCTCTTTTATTTTTACTTTTATTGGAATCTGTTACTAACAAGGTTCGATCCAGGTTCCCAATACTCTGAATCTCACTAGCGATCTGTTCCTTTGTATGCTTTTTGAATATAACGCTCAACGAGTACGTTAGACTGCACATAATAGTCAGATTCAAGGGTACAGTTTCGTCATAGGCGAATGAACTGGCCTCTTGGGATATTGCACAGCCAGGATTGGTGATGGAAACTATCTAGAGGTATGTAGCCATTCCTGTCTGTAGGTTAAAAATTGTTTTTTGTTTTAAAGGAATTTCCCTCTCTAAACATCTCTAAGTCAAGGAATGTCATGCAGGAAGCATTCCATGAGAGCCTAATATTTTTGTTGTTACCACTGAGTTTGGACATAAAACAGTTGTAAACTCACAAGATCACCCTCCCAGACTGTAATCAAGTCATCAATATATCTTTGGTAACATCTCAGCTGTGCAGGTCTGTTGCAAAAAATAGTTTTGCCCTCCCATAACGTTGCAACTCTTGGAGCAAAATGGGCACCCATGGCAACTCCAAGGATCTGCAGGAAGAATTTTCCATCGTACCAAAAATAATTTTTGGCTAAGCAAAATTCTAGTGATTTCAAAAGAAAATTTTTATGTAGGTTAGAGAGGTCTGATTTATCCAAGGCCCATTTGACAGACGTCAGTGCATCATGATGTCCAATGATTGTATATAATGAACTAACGTCTGCTGTCACTAGAAGGCTGTTATCATTACACGGTAAGGTTTCAATAATCTGAAGACATGTTTGGTGTCCTTTAGATATGCTGTAGTTGTTGACACTAAGGGTTTTAAAAAATAGTCAATGTATTGACCTAAACGGGCTGTAACTGAGTCTATGCCATTGACTATAGGTCTGCCTGGAGGAAACTGAATATTCTTGTGCACCTTTGGTAAAAGTACACAATAGGTCTTCTGCAGGCACTAGGGTCCAAGTACATAGCCTTCTTTTTGTTTAAAACCCCATTACTTTTACCGTATTGGATTAACCCTTATACTAAGAAAGAGGATCATTGTTTAACACTTGGTAACACAAAAGGAGAGGTGCCTCTGGGTGCAATAGTTTGAACAAACGGCTTTAATCTTTAAATAAAAACACTCACATTTGGATGGAAATGACAAGCTTGGTATACAGAAGTCAGGATGGCGCTCCCAGGCTCTGACCATGCTTGTCATTTCCATCCAAATGTGAGTGTTTTTGTTTAAAGATTAAAGCCGTTTGTTCAAACTATTGCACCCAGAGGTGCCTCTCCTTTTGTGTTTCCTTCACAGCCTTTGGAATATGGTTTCTGTCCTACTCTGATGGCAGCCCTGCTTTCATCTCTTGAATGGCTTTCCCACTCCCTCCAGCGCTAATACATAGACTTTTTAGCCTGCTTTGTTTTATGGACCAATCAGCTCTATTATAGAACATCATTGCGCCTACACTTGTTACCGTTTTAACACTTGGTAACTAGTTCGATCTGCCAGCAACCACTCTATTTCTCCTTTATAAAAGGTTTTACTCATAACTACCAGTCCGCCCCCCTTGTCAGCTGGACGGATGACCACATCTTTGTTTTTTTCAAGAGCAGCAATTCCTAGTTTAAGATAAGAGGGGTCTCTAACCTTTTTAACTTTCATTATTTCCAGATCACTAGTAACCTTGCGTTTAAACACTTCGATATGTCTGTTATCATTTATGGGCGAATTGAAAACCAACTCCAAAGGGAACCCCACAGATAGGTTGGGAGAGTCTCTCACTGGGTTTAGAAAGGAAATATTGTTTAATGTAAATGGTTATGTTTAATGTTAAGGGTTGTAATAAATTTCTGTAAACTAATATAAGTTTTAAACTTATTAAAATTGCACACCGGGGAAAACTTTAGTCCTTTGTCAAGAACCTTGTCAAGAAGATCATCCTCAGAGAGCACCGAACCACCAATATTATAGATACCTGCTCCTATTCTAACTTTTTCCTTTTTTGTTCTTCTTCCGGCTCTTCTTTCTCTCTTTCTCTTATTTTGCCACCTTGTTTGTTTCCATTGGATGTCTGTCCCCAAGGTCCTTGCCATTTGGGTTGGGGGTTTCCTAAAAAATATTCTCCCTGTTGCATTTCATCATTGAATAAAGGTGTGAAACGATTGTGAACCGGTATGGGTCATGCCATCATGATGATGCTCATTTCCCTTAGGATATTGGTTTTGATTATCATAATAATAATTGTCCCTTTTAAGAGAATTGTTAGGGGTTCTACCTCTAGATGGTCATGAAGTACCCCAGTTATCCTGCCAATAACCCTGATTATGGGGAGGTGCATAGGTATGACCATTTCCTCTCCCTCTCCCACCTCTTCTATGATTACCTCTGCCCCTATTATTGGGATGTGTGCGCCCCCTGTTATTGGTACCCCAAGAGGTAGGGGTATTGGAGGTATTAACAGGGGTAGAGGGAGGGGGAGGGTTTTGAAAAGCCCGGGTTGATGATGTATTAATTGGCATAGGTTCCACAGTTTGAGCTTTAGATTGTCATTTAAAGACAACCCCACAGGAAAAATCCCCAGAATCTCTAATGTATTTAGTCTTTCTTTTCCTGAACTTCCTTGTCTCATTTAACCATTTTGTTTTTTAATTCACTAGAAAATTTGGGAAAATCCGGTGAATTCTGAAATGGTTCTATTTTTACTTTAAGATCTACAATTTGTTTATTCAATCATTTCATTTTTCTTTATTTCCTAACTAGTAAGAGGTCCATCAATTCCTGACCCTTTTTATTTAAACATTTTTGCCATTCTAGTATGGATTCATCATCGACAAGACCATCATTAGGTGGGAGAACCCACCTTAATCTTCTGGGAATTAGTTTGCACTTTGAATATTGCTCAAAAGATGCAATGTCCCACCATGCTTTAATTTTCTTTTTTTTGGAAAATATAATCCAACTTCTTAAAACTGATAGACAAATCATCTGAACTGTTAGAAGATTGAGTGTCAGAGAAGACTTCATTCAGTCTAACCTCCCTGTGTTCTAAAAATTGAAACACATCCATGAATGCTGCTGAGAGGAATGTGATAGTAGACAACATGAAATAAAGAAACAATCAGCGCAAACAGTTATTGGGTATGAGAAAAATGCAAGCTGTACACTATAGGCTGATTACAACACCTCCAATATAATAAATACACATACAATTTCACATTTGTAAACCCTTATTCTTAGCAGTTGTGTGTAGTATCATAATAAAAATGGCTCTCTACACATAGATAAATATTCTGTTCTCAAAAAGAGTTAAAGAGGGACTAAACTGAAATATTGGCCATAAAAAGGTAGTCAGAGGGCACCAGTCACCAGTATTGTCTGTGGTCTCCCTGCAGTTGATTTTCCCCATTATTGACATACCATGCTTTGTTTTGCAATGTGTCTCTGTATAGAGGTGGCCATCTTGCTAGAGGCACAGCTTTACTTCCTCATTTCAGAGCCTCCAGCAAGGAGAACAGTGAGCAAAACAGTGGTAAAATCACCAAATCCTACTCCAGATCTCCTGAAACTAGCAGTCAGTCAGCAATGCCTTGGATTTCATGTTTTCTCATGTGCAGATATACAGCTATGAGGTTGTAGGCACAAAAGTGCTTGAGTATCCTCACAAACCAAGAACTGCACTGCTATTTTTAAGGAGAAAATCAAGATAAAATGTACATTTTTGAGGGTATTATTGAGGCACAATTAACCACTTTAAGACCACCCACTGCACATATACTGTGGCAGGGTGGATCTATTGCGTGAAACGACATACATGTACATTGTTTCGTGTAATAGATACTGTTAATGCACGCGTGGGTGTGCTCGATGTCCACCGGCCACCCGCGATCGCGATATAGAGAGGCAGAACGGGGATCTGCCTATGTAAACAAGGCGGATCTCCGTTCTGCAAGGGACACCATTGAGATCTGCTGTTCCTAGTGATCAGGAAAAGCGATCTCTGTGTTGTCCCAGTGAGCCCAGCCCAAACACAATTAGAACACACCCAGGGAACACAGTTACCCCTTGATCGCCCCCTAGTGTTAACCCCTTCCCTGCCAGTGTCATTTATACATTGATCGGTGCATTTTTTTAGCACTGATCACTGTAATAATGTCACTGGCCCCCAAAAAGTGTAACTTGGGGTCAGATTTGTCTGTTGCAATGTTGCAGTCCTGCTAAAAATCACAGATCGCCACCATTACCAGTAAAAACATTAAAAAAAAAAGGTCCATAAATCTATCCCCTATTTTGTAGACGCTATAGTTTTTGCTTAAACCAATCAATATATGCTTATTGCAATTTTTTTTACCAAAAATATGTAGCAGAATACATTGGCCTAAACTGATGAATAAATTTGTTTTTTTTAATTTATTTTTTGGTTATGTATTATAGCAGAAAGTAAAAAATATTGTTTTTTTTTTTCAAAATTGTAGGTATTTTTTTGTTTATAGCACAAAAAATAAAAACTGCAGAGGTGATCAAATACCACAGAAAGAAAACTGTATTTGTGGGAAAAAAAGGACATAAATTTTGTTTGGGTATAAGGTCACACAACCGCGCAATTGTCAGTTAAAGCGACGCAGTGCCGTATCACAAAAATTGGCCTGGTCATTAAGGGGGTAAATCCTTCCAGGGTAGAAGTGGTTAAAAGAGAAGTATGGGATTGTTTTTGTCTTTTTTTTTAATAATACTTTATTATACTTTATTTATACCTAGGTAGATTCAGCATTGGTCCGATCTGTCCCCCACTGGCTCTAACACTGAGAACCGAGCAATCAAACACAGCCGATCATTCAGTTCTCACAGCTCCATGAGCAGAGATCTGGTAATTGTCAGTTACCGACTCTCTGCTCTGCCCCCCCCCATGCTCACCTAAGAGCTGGGCAATGGAGAGGGCAAGAGAGGCCAGTTCAGGTTCTCAGCGGCTTGCTGTGAGCCTGAGCTGGGTGCCGGTCCAGGCATGTGGGCGGAAACTGACCATATGTTCGTAATCTTTCCCGATCCTGGACCAGCTATGTGACAACAGCTTCAGCCTGCTGTCTGCTGAAAATGGGTCACGGGAGTGCAGAATGAACTGCACCCCTGTGATCCACAGGAGAAGTACAGCCAGAGAAGCTTTGGCTGTTCTTCTCCTTTAACACTTCTAGATGTTCCCTATAAGATAGCAAATTTTCACTTTTACACTTAGTTCCATTTTAAGAGAAAACTTCAGTGTGCGGACAGAAAATAATATTTTATAAAACACTGCTATGAGCAGTTTGGTTGATACTCTAGAGCAGCCATTCTCAATCAGGGCTCCTCAAGAAGATACTTGGGGGTCCTTGAGCTATGCTTGACTGACCTCCCATCCAATGGTGCCTGCATAGTTCAGGCAATGCCATAACAGAACTGGATAGGCAGAAATTCAAATCCTCTGGAAGGTAAAACAGATTCCTTATATTTGTTTTTATATTTGTGTATTTACTTGTTCTCTTGGAGTTCAGCTTTAACCCTGTTTGGGGTCCCTTTAACAGTCTGTGACACCAAAAAATGAGAGAAGCAGTTGCCACTGGAGAGAATTCAAATCACTTCCTGAAGCGTCAGGAACTGTACGCAAAAAGATTCTGATGAGATAATGGATGGCAGTAAAAACCTGACAAGAGTTAAATGTATATCCTATTCTGTCAAGTAATGCAATTGGGCTTTAAATATGGGATAATGGGAATTAAATCTGTTTTTTTAGTCAGCTAAATATGATATGTTGCGTGCAAATATTTCATGCTACTTTTTTACTCAGCATGTGGAACTCTCTCGTTTTCATGTGCTGACCTGTCTAGTCTTGGCTGCACTGCTAAAAAAAGCTGCATAAAATGTGCAATATATCAAAGCCCCTTTTTACACACAGAACTGTATGAATCAGAGATGTCATTCTTCTCACTCACCTCCCTGCCTGCTCTGGTTAGAGGGTGCCAGGATGCCGATCTAAATTCAGGACCCCTGTAGCATCTGGCAGTGGCTCTTCCTACTGTGCCACCTGAGATGCTAGACAGCTCCCTGTATAATCCTTTGGACAACCTTACTTTATATATTTTTTCTGGTGAACCTTGAACTTCCTGCTTTTCCCATGAACTTAAGCCATGTTCCTGTTTGCCAGATTATTGTGCTCCTCTCTTGCTCCTTAGGTTCCTGCTGCCTTCTGTATCTTCACTAACATTTGTTACCAACCTTTGGCTCGTTCCTCAACTGTTTATGCTTAATCCCAACCTGCAACCACTTGTTACTGATCTTTGGCTTACTCACCAACATGCTTCTATTTGATCTATACCTGCTACATCTGTCACCAGACCCTGGTTTACTCACCTCCTGGTGGGTCGATCCTGAGGACCATGACCTGACACTAACATGCTGGGAATTCCACCTCCACCCTCAGGAGCTCTAGGGAAGAACAGTTGTTCTTTGACCCCACGCCTCGGGTGAGCCCACGTCACCTGCCAGAGGGACCTGCTTGTGTATTTATTCTGCTGGTTACTGCATGTACCTTTCCACTGCTACACAGTGCCTTGAAAAAGTATTCATACCCCTTGAAATTTTCCACATTTTGTCATGTTACAACCAAAAATGTAAATGTATTTTATTGGGAATATATGTGATAGACTAACACAAAGTTGCACATAATTGTAAAGTGGAAGGAAAATTATAAATGATTTTCAAAATATTTTACAAATATGTGTGGCGTGCATTTGTATTCAGCCCCTCTGAGTCAATACTTTGTAGAATCACCAACCACAAGTCTTTTTGGGTATGTCTCTACCAGCATTGCACATCTAGAGAGTGACATTTTTGCCCATTTTTCTTCACAAAATAGCTCAAGCTCTGTCAGATTGGATGGAGAGAGTTTGTGAACAGCATTTTTCAAGTCTTGCCACAGATTCTCAATTGGATTTAGGTCTGGACTTTGACTGGGGCATTCTAACACTGTCCCTGCTGAAGAAAAGCATCACCACAACATGATGGTGCCATCACCATGTTTCACGGTGGGGATGGTGTGTTCAGGGTGATGTGCAGTGTTAGTTTTCCGCCACACATAGCGTTTTGCTTTTAGGCCAAAAAAAAATTACATTTTGTCCTCATCTGACCAGAGCATCTTCTTCCACATGTTTGCTGTGTCCCCCACATGGCTTCTCGCAAACTGCAAATGGGACTTCTTATGGCTTTCTTTAAACAATGGCTTTCTTCTTGCCACTCTTCCATAAAAGATGAAAAGATTTGTGGAGTGCACGGCTAATAGTTGTCCTATGGACAGATTCTCCCACCTGAGCTGTGGATCTCTGCAGCTCCTCCAGAGTTACCATGTTCTCCTTGCCCGGCCTGTCAGTTTATGTGGACGGCCATATCTTGATAGGTTTCTTTCCATTTTTGGATGATGGATTGAACAGTGCTCTATGAGATGTTCAAAGCTTGGAATGTTTTTTATAACCTAACCCTGCTTTAAACTTCTCCACAACTTTATCCCTGACCTGTCTGGTGTGTTCCTTGGCCTTCTATGTGCTGTTTGTTAACTGAGGTTCTCTAACAAACCTTTAAGAGCTTCACAGAACAGCTGTATTTATACTGAGATTAAATTACACACAGGTGGACTTTTTTTTCTAGGTGACTTCTGCAGGCAATTGGTTCCAATACAAATGCACGCTGCACTTTTCAGATATTTATTTGTAAAAAAATTGGAAAACCATTTATCATTTTCCTTCCACTTCACAATTATGTGCCACTTTGTGTTGGTCTATCACATAAAATCCCAATAAAATACAATTAACGTCTTTGGTTGTAAAATGACAAAATGTGGAAAATTTCAAGGGGTATGAATATTTTTCAAGGCACCGAAGAGGGTCTTTTTGTAGATTTAGTCAGAGATGCACATATTACAAAATAAAACATCTGTTTATACATGTAGAATGTTTAAACCAACTAAAAACTAAAAAAATTACCCAAAATTACTGTAGTTGATCTTTAAGGGGATATAAAGGGAATCACATGTTGATCTGCATAAAGCTAAGAATGACTATTTAACTTCTGCAAAACAAGTGCTAAATGAACAAGAGCCTGTAATGGTTATTGTTCATATCATGCACCAGTAGATTTAGTATCAATAGGAAAAAGCACATAATATTGATGATGGGAAGTTGGAGTTCATAGAACTCCCTTCCGTCATCTCTCTACAAAAGCTGTGACTCATCTGCTGACAGATAATTATTCTGGTTGTCAGGTTTGCTGAAAGAGTTCATCTGTATTTTCGGGAAAAAAATAATACAACATTTGTGCACATATTTACAACATGCTTATACTAATATATATTGTTTTTTGTCTGAATGCAGAGTACTTCAGAGTACTCCATTCCAACATTTGCCATTGTTATATTTATTGCTAAGTACTGAATTGTTGTAAAACAAATTACAAATCATTTGGAAACACTTTTGTTTGAAAACACATTTTCTTGGAATACTTTTTGACATATTTGTCAAAATAACAATCAAGCAGATAGGTGTGTGTTGGCAGATGCACCATGACATGAAAATGGATGGAAATTACTGTGTAAGATTCTTTTTACTGTTAAATAACTGCTTGTCATACTTGCAGAATAAGAGCAGAAATAATAACTCTTGTGTATATCATTATATTCCATAAATGACAACTGTTATGCTATTAATTATTGAGGTATAAGACAAAAAAATAATAATTATTGTAATAGATGGTAATACTTCTAAAAAGATGTATAGGTAGACCATCTTGACATACTTCAAAATTATGTGAAGATAATAGATCATGTTAAAATTGAAATATTGTGGACAGCCTTTATTTAGGTCTGGTCCTACATAATATGTCAGTAAACTGAGACTAAAAAGACCTGGTTTAGAATCAACCTCCTCTATACATGCTTGAAATAGGAAACAGTATTTAGAACGTATACTAATCCCTACAGACTAGTACCCCACTTGGTCCATTCACATTACAAAACAGCTTTATTCTAAACAATCATAATTAAAATCATAACACAAACAGTAAAACAGCTAAAAAACTGACAACATTGCCCTCTTCTCATATTCATTAGCTGCATGGGACATCAAAGGGAATGAGATATCTCAGTATACAAATACTATAGTCCTTTTATTCATAAAAAGTTGTAAGCTAGTGAGATGACATATGGCATGAAGGGCTATAAAGTTGCAGAAAAGCATTCAACAACATATCCATAATGACTCTCATATCTTATGGCAACTAATAAGAGTTCCCTCTGAAGGTATATATCCATATAGAAAAGCAGAAGATAGCGGTGCCGCTATCTTCTTTTTTTCTACCTGCATATGGGGCAGGCACCCAGGATTTTTTGGCAGCTGAAGACCTCATAGGAAAGCCTTTGGAGTGGTACTCACCCCATTTATATATCCATATAGTCTGTTCACTGGTTGCCCCTTTTTATACAGCTCCAACTTCAGCCGGCAGTGCCCATAAACACAATGTCAGTCATAGGGGTACAAAGGAGGATGAATGAAAATGCTGCCAGGATTGATCAGACTCAGAAGATTATCATTGCCTTAATACTATTATATTGTATAGGGCAACCACTAGGGAACCTCCCTCGCACTCCAGCATAAGATATTATTTCACTCCATAGAGCCAATGAGGGCTATAAAATGAGGGAACTCCATATATAAAGACCATATTCAGTCCAAAGGTCAGTCCACCATAAATTGCCTGATAGAGTTAACACAAGTCCTCAAAATAGAAATATGTTGTTCAAAGAATACTTATTAATCCCCATGTGTAGGTCCCATAGAGGCAGGGCAATTTGAAGGGTTATGCCTGATAGATTTCCAACTAGCTGCATCAGATCCCACATAATATGGCAATGCAAAAGAGCAAGAGTTATATCACCTAAAGCAGAGCAAAACACACCAGTGTCAAGAACAACATGAAATCTGGTACACCATGCCCTAAATAAACGATCAAGGGGTTAATATGGCGCACAATGGAGGTAGCCAAGTACATATAACTAAAAATGGTGGGGGGAAGGGGGTGGGTTGGGGGTTCCTGAGAGGGAGAACTTGATGGTGGTAGTTAATGTTTCACAACAAGTTCAGGTATTAGTCCATGTAAGGATAAAATGATGCTGAATAAATGGAAGGCAGCCAGTCTATAAATGCTAGAAGAAGCTCTGGAACAATAAAAAAGAAGCTCTGGAACAATAAAATATCCACATAGCCCTAGTGTATAACACATACCATTTTTATTTTTATTCCTATTTTTATTTTTATATTTCTATTTATTTTTATTTTTATTAAAAAATGTTTTATTTTTAATTTCTTTATTTTTATTTTCATATTTTTATTTTTATTCATTTGTACTTGTATTTGTATTTATATATATATATATATATATATATATATATATATATATATATATATATATATATATTTATCTTTATATTTCTATATATTTTTATTATTTTTACTTTTATTTATTTCCCAGTATTTCCCATAACATTCCTCTCATTCCCAAATACCCGTCTGGAAACATACTCCCCCCCTCCTTTTGTCCCAATCTTACGCATCATTTAAATGTGTATATATGTGTATATGTGTGTGAAGGGATCCTTTTTATACGGTTTTTTGTGTTTACACACGTATATACATTGTACATGTTTTATCCCTTTTCCATCATTGCGTCATTTCTTCTCATATATACCACCAATCTCTCCCTATAATTATATACCTATTTAATTATATACCATTTTCTGCATTTTTGTATTCCCTTCCCATATATGTTGACTTGTATGTATATGTGTATATATATATAGATATGTTTGTATATATATATATATATATATATATATATATATATATATATTTTTTTTTTTTTTTTTTGTTCCCGTCCACTATGATCAATACAACATTCCTCTTCATATAGACCGCCTTCTCCTTACCCCACAATCCATATACACACATATATGTTCTTACCACAACACACTCATTTGCATATCTCCTTTCCCCCCCCCCCTCACTTCCCACCCCGCCCACTCCCCGTCTCCCTTCACTCCCCTTTCACATTGTGTACACCCCATCTCCATGGTTACCTACGCACTCAATCAATATACATAGTCCCGCCCTCCTCTCAATTACCTCTCCACCCCTCCCATTGCCTATGGTATAAATTCCCACACTGAATATGGCCACCAGCATAGCCTGATGAAGGAGCACGCATGCTCCGAACGCGAAGCACTGCCTGCCTCACCCCGCTCCCGGAAGTGAAGATGCAGGTCAGCACGGCGCTCCACGGAGGATCCATGACCGATATCCTGGCCGCCCGGAGGCTCTGAGGACCCTCGGCACCACCGGAACAGCTACCAGGACCCAGGTCACAGGACTCACATCCCAGGAACCCCCCCACTGGCCCGTGACACCCACATCCCCCGAGAGCACGCGGATGAAACTACTTTACATGCTGGTTTTTAGCAACTCAAATGTGAGTATTTTTATCTATTGTAATAAATATTTTTAACATACATGCTGCACTTAGAGGGCGCCGTCCTTCTTTCTTTTTTATTATTACACCATGCCCTAACCAGTGGCATTATAGGCTGTATAACAAAAAAAAAAATACTATCATAATTTATGTGAAAAAAAATAAATGTAAAAACCTTTGCTCTGCCCAGCAATAAGTGTATATTACATTTTTTCATTTAAAGTGTGTATAAAGCCATTTTGCTTTTCTATGTTGGATAGGGTGGCAAGAGGCTTAAAACCTTAGCTTTTATTGCTGTGTCCTCTTTAGGAATATTCATCCTCCGTATTTGTCCAAGAGAACACTGGACAAAAAGTGAGGGAAAATTATGAGTTGTCCCAAAACAAGAATAGAGGAGAAATCATCCAATGGGGAATTGTTCCAGTGGCAACTGTCTGAGAAAGATTTTCTCTTCCTTTAGAGAGGCTTCCTCTCACTTCCTGTTGTATCTCTACACAGGAAGTGAAGGAAATGCTTCACATAGTGACAAAGAAAGCAAAATAATAAAAGAAAAAACTTGACCAGGGATGTGACCATTTCCTGCTCTAGATAAAAACAATAATAAAAAATATTTGTTGTATATACTTTAAGGAACACTGGCTTAGGCGATTGGTGTGGAAGTAGGAGGGGGTTCCTTATAAAATCGGGTACCTGTTTTCCCCCTCCCCAAAAATGCCATTACTGAAAGATGAGCAGGGGGGGAGGCCTTAAAGCAAAACTTCCTCTTTTGGGTGGAAGGCCGCTTTAATTTATTTTATTGACCAGATTAAACATTTATTCTGGCTACTGAAATGAATTAACGCTCAAGCATTTAAACGCACCTAATGTTAACACGACTTTAGATGAAGTTACATCGTTTTTTTGCTGCCAAAATTCTACTGCTTCCTGATGCGCTGGCCGTGGGGGCTTTCTACCTCTAAAGCCCTCTGCCTCTAAACTCCTCTATAACCTTATGTGTGCATAGACACATAACCTAACATAAAGGGGCATTTAGAGGTAGAGAAAAAAAAACACCAGGCACCCCTTTCCGCCATGTTAAAAACGTCCAGTGTGCATGAGGCTTTAGACATTACCCTTTCACCATTGGAATAGAAATTGGGGTTTTATAACAGATCCCTTGGTCTGGAACATACATTCCATGCTAATAATTATGCAACAAGAATTAGTGTGTTTTGTAAATTGCCTCCAGCATTGCTCCTGTTTCTTCTTGCTGGAGGCTGCCATTTTGCTGAAGCCCAGAGCCCCTGAACAGCACATTGCCTAAAAATAGAGAGCAACTGCACATGTGCAAAGCAGGGTAAGACAGTGTATTACTGGATTTTAAACAGTATAGACAATTATTTTTAATGTTTTACATAGCTATACCTGCAAAAGAGGCCAGCATGGAGTGATCTAGCAGGACTTAATTTTCTGACTAAAGTTCCTTGCTAAAATGGGCATGTCTGGAAGATGGTGAGATATAAGACAGATAAAGTCAGGCAGAGAATGGGATAACAGTTTGAGTAACCATTAAGAGTAAAATGCCTTAAGAAAAGTGTTCATGTAAAAAAAAAACTGTGCATCCCTTTTCTTTGAGAGGTCCCAGATCAATGCTGGCATGGACAGAGTAAGTGCTAGGGAGTCTTCCAGTGTTGTACATATAGATCTTTATACCCATTGACAGAACACATATTCAGAGAACTCCCTACAAAATTGTAGACCTAACTGCATGAGGGGATCAGGGTCATAGCTCACGCTCCAGTCTTCTGTGTGTGCATGAATGGGTTTGCCTCCTTCTGTGCAAGTGTATATACTGTAGATACATACATATACTGTATAGTTAAGGGGGATATAAAAATGAATACCATTATAATCTGTATATTGCTATGAATGACTAAACCTTTGTACCTGCTGACACAAGAGCTATAGAGTATGAACGAGCATAAGTACTGGCCATTGTTGCATCATGAACCTTTGTTGTTATGCATGCTCTTACAGGAAATTCACAATTGGGATATGGGTGTAATCATTTTAGGAGATTCTAATTCATGAGATAATCACTAAGAGATAAATGAAAACATCAAAGCGTATTGAACATCAAAGGTATATTTACAAACAGGCCCATCGACAAATAACAGCATGTTCCTTCCCTACTAGAAGTTGTAAGATTTGAGCAGGCTATAGATATTACAAAACACCTAGGATTAGATCTGAGGGATATCAGCTGAATTGATTTTGCCACAAAATTACAGATTTCTTTTTTGGCCAATCCGTAATACAGTCTATGAAGCATAATAAAAAAGGAGGGGTTGAGCAGCCAGCTCAATATGGGAGTAGTGATGGCTGGGTGACAGAAGGCTCTAATGGAGGGATGATCTGCATGGTTTGGGATGTACCCCCCCCCCGGGTTGTTTGGCTACTGGTAATGTTGTCCTCCGGTGACACAGGGCCATACCCAGGGTCCCAGCCTATAACTACAATGACTGCAAGGCCTTGCATATGGAAATGTCATGGCTTCTGCCATGCCTTCTGCCTTAGCCTAAAGGTGTAGAGTAGTGGGAGCCTGTGTAGGTGGGGTACAGCATGGTGTGGCAGCAATCATTTTACACAGTCAGGTGCAATATAAAACTTGTACTGAAGTAATGCAGCAACAGTTCACAACAAACCAGCTACCCAGCTGGGCACACTCACAGTTTCCAATAACATGCAGAAGTAGGTCTCAGCTGATCTGACAGTATCTGTTGAAAGGGGACAGAGTGTGGCTTGGCTGTCTCATGCCCAATCAGGAAGGTATCCAAAGAGGTGCGACCCTATGCTTTCCCTCCTCGTCAGGAACCTTTCCTTATTGCTAGTACTGTCACTAACAGACAGATACCTTTCCCTACTCTACCCACTTGCAAAGAGCACGACAAACCCAGGGGTCAGGGTCTTAAATAGACTTTGCCACACCTAAGATGGCCACAAGAGTCACATGGGCAGTCTGCATCCAATCAGAACCCTGCCCCAGTAACTCAGGAAAGAAACCATAGAGGAACCTTGTTCCCCATTACTTCTCCTTCTGCATTGCCACTACGGTTGAGTGCCACCTGCAGTGGAGACAGCAGACTGCACCTGCCTACGTGTGTGTATGGTGGAGATGATAGAAAGGTCTGCATTTAACACTTTTCCTCCTTAAATTTTGCTAAAGTGTAGACAGAGTTAATTATTTCCTTAACCTGCTTGCAATCCACAGGAAAATCCACTTTAGATATAAAATGTAGGAAGCTAAGCATCACTTTTTAAATATCTTTTTAACCACTTCAATACTGGGCACTTTTACCCCTTTCCTTCCCAAGCCAATTTTCAGCTTTCAGCGCTGTCGCACTTTCAATGAGAATTGCGCGGTCATGCAACACGGTACCCAAATGAAATTTTTATCATTTTGTTCACACAAATAGAGCTTTCTTTTGGTGGTATTTATTCATGACTCATTTATTTATTTTTTGCGATATAAGCGAAAAAAGAGTGGAATTTTTTTTAAAAAAAACATTTCTATTTTAAAAGAAATCCACTAAAATCTAATTTTGTCATAAATTTAAGCCAAAATGTATTCTGATACATGTCTTTGGTAAAAAAAAAAATCCTGTTAAAGTATATAATAATTGGTTTGTGTGATCATGGACAGATGTACGCAGATGATCATGTACAGATGTGCGCAGATGATCACGGACATATGTGTGGTTTGGGATGCCACCATAGGAAGAGGCTTGCTATTGTGATGCACCAAGAAGAGAAGGAGCCAGAAGCAATGGCAGGGGACCCCAGAAGTGGAAGATTGGGGATGCTTTGTGCAATTCTATTGCACAGAGCAGGTAGGTATAACATGTTTGTTATTTTAAAAAATAAACTTTGCGATCACTTTAATTATGTAATAATTTCTACTTGTTATGATTTTATGTACCCTTCAGTGACACTGGGTGGAACTATTCTCTGTGCTTCTTAAGTTTCCCATTGATCTTTCCTACACATGTGTTGCCACGTGAACAATAACAGAACTAAAGTATAACAACGGCATTACATTAAGTGACCTTTATAATTAGATTTGGTATGCATTCTCTGAGTCTGTTGCACATTTCTCTGCAAAGCGCTGGACAAACTATACTTATTGAATACATATGGCGAGCATTAGAAGTTAGAGGACAAGGATTAGTGTTTCTAGGTACATTATAAGGAGATATTTTTTTTTGTACAAAAAATGGAGTAAGTGTTATGGTAACCAAGTAAATCCTACCACTGATCAAAAATAGCCGAACAGAACTTGTGGGAAGAGCTCCACTTTGTTAAATGCCAACTTTAAAATTATGCAGGAATTTGTTTTTTTCATGCATGCCCCCTCTTTCCAAGATCTCATTTACATTTGATGTAATAAATAAGTATTAAAGGCTCCCGTCCTCTGGGTGAAAAATGTATATATAATGTATATATACCGTATGCATATACACACATAAATAAAATAGTTAGCTGTATAAATGTAATTCCCATATTTGCAGCTGCAGAATGATACAGGAAAATATTAAAAATGTTTTACTGACCCTTTGCTAAAATATGAATCAGAAAAAATAATTTTAAAGTGAATATCACCTTGGGGCTCTATGTTTTTTGAATGTTACAAATTCCTTTTCCCATTGACAAAATGTACCATTGGTACAAGTTGTCCTTCAAGGCATGCCCCACCCCCCTGACTACAACCCACCTGGAGAAATACCTTTTAACCTTAACCCAGCGACTTTCACTGTACGGCCCTGTTCAAATCCACACAGCCTTGCTTCAGGAAGGGTTGCCTCCTTGAAAAATATTTGTAGCCCTTGTGCATTTTTTCAGTGGCCTCAGCTTTTTACTATGGGAAGAGCTGTACTCTGCGGGATCACTGGAGGTCACCATTAGTATGGCTTCTCATAGATGACAGATTTTTTTTTTTTAATCCAGTTTAATGCTTAAGACAATGCTATGCAGAATTGTACTAACCTAACCTCATTTTTTCTAGCAGAAATACAGCACATAAACCATTTTAATTGCATATCATTATATACAAGATAAAGGAAGTCAGGCTAAACAATTACAAAAATGAATCATATATGCTAACAACCATCATGATCTTGTCTGACATTATTTCCTTTGTGCTGACTCTCCTCTAACTCCTTTAAAGCAGTTATGTCACAGAGTCTGGAGTTTTATTGTGTATATTTTCTGATTTGAGATAAATTTGGACCTTCTATGCCACATAAATGATCATATCAGTAAAAAATCTTGGGTAGTAGTACTAATAACATTTCTCCACCCACCCAGCACTTCTTGTGCTACTGTTGGTTTATAAGAAATGGCAATAAATCTAATTAAGCAGACCCTAGGGTACATATATCAGGAAGATGGGAATTTCACAAGGGTAAGCCCCTTTCACACGATCGGCCTGCAAAGATCCACCTGTCCATGTTTCAGGTGGATCTGAGCGGGTCACCCATTGACTTGTATGGGCAGGCATGTGTCAGCAGAGATGTGTTCGTTGACACCCGCCTGCCATCCGATCTGAAAAAGATACACTGAAAACAGACAGATGGTGTTACATTTGCATTCTGTATAGCGGATCGAAATGGATCGGATGAAAACGCTGTCCGTTTTCATCCGATCTTCCCATAGAGAACAGCGGGACAGTGAGCGGAGACAGATCTGTCATTCGCCTGCTCAGCAGGGATCATTAGAGCGATCCCCCGCTGAGCTAGCGGAGTCCACTGAGTGGATCCACTCCGTGTGAAAGGGGTCTAAAATATTTAGATCCCAAACAATGAGCTGATATGTACTAGTTGTACTGCTCCCTTCCCGAGTTTGGGTCGTAAATGGACTTTAATCTTTTTGTTGAAAAAACTTTGTGTCCTGATCTTTTTGGATTGGTTTTCCTCATATTTACAGTGAATTGGTAAGGTACCCTCCACAAAACTTTATGTTTCAGATATATTAATATGTGTTGAAAATGTGAAATAAATTTGTATTTTTTTATCGTGCTTATTATATTTTAAATGTACAGACATTGACCCACATGCTTTATTTAATCACCCAAATGTGGGAGCAAATATCTCCTAAAGAGAAGCCTATAAATTGGCGAAACATGTCAGGACTGCTACACCGTGACAACCATTTGGAAATAATGTTATTTTGGACATTGAATCCGAAATGATCAAATGTTTTTAATCAAATCCTCTATTTTTTTCCAATGCTTTTAATGTGAATTTAATAAACTATATAAATTTTACATGATGTTCTGACATAAGTTATTGGCACCTGAAAAATCCAAGCTCTTTTTGAGAGTACTTTTTCATGTCTTGTAGTATATTTATCGGATATGGTGCCAATGAGATTTCTTCTGACCAATCATTTCTTGTGCTGGTTAACTAGTTGTGTTAGTGCAGAGTGTGCATGGAAGAGTACCATAGAAATTGCATTAAAGCTTTTTTAGATTTTGGAAGAGGGGTCTGTAAGTAATGGGGATGGGTGGAAATAAGACTGTGAGTTATTGGGTGAATTAAGGGTGGGATGGGAGGGAAAGGAGAAATTAGGTGATGGGATGAATGGGCAAGGCATGGGGTAAGGGTAAAAGTGAGATGGGAAGTGGAGTTGGGGGCATAGTGTGGGAGGAAAGTCATGGCAGATCTCACCGTATCAGTCTTAAAATTTGTTCTTTAACCACTTCTCTACTGGGCACTTTTATCCCTTTCCTACCCAGGCCACTTTTCAACTTTCCATGCTGTCACACTTTGAATGACAATTGTGCGGTCATGCAACACTGTACCAAAATTACATTTTTATAATTTTTTTCACACAAGTAGAGATTCCTTTTGGTGGTATTTAATCACTGCTGTTTTTTTTATTTTTTGCTAAAAAACGAAAATAGCCTGCAAAGTTTGAAAAAAACGTTTTTCTTAGTTTCTAGCGGTAAATTTTGTAAATAAGTAATTTTTTTCATTCACTGTTGTGCGCTAATGAGGCTGCACTGATGGGCACTGATGAGGCAGCACTTATGGGCAGTGATGAGGCGGCACTGAAGGGCACTGATTAGGTGGCACTAATGAGGAGGCACTAATATACCGCACAGATGGGCACTGATAGCTGGCACTGATATGAGACACTGATGAGCACTGATAGGCAGCACTGATGGGTACTGATAGGCGGCACTGGTGAGCAATGATAAGCGGCACTGATGGGCACTGAAATGCAGCATTGATTGGTGTCACTGATGGGCGCTGATTGGTGTCACTGATGGGCACTTCTGGGGCTCTAATGTAATCAGGGCACTGATGATCAGTGCCTTGATTACCTGCACATGTCTCTACTGTGAGGAGATTCCGCTGATTAGCTCTCCTCACCACACACTCTGTCAGTGTGAGCCAAGGAGAGTCGATAAACAGGATTTCCTTATTTACATGTGACCGGCTGTGATTGGACACAGCCGATCACATGGGGAAAAGCTGCGTTATTGGCTCTTTACCAAGATCGGGGTCGCGCTATGTCCTAGGAACATGGCCACGCTGCGTGCCTCCGCGGGCACTTGAGAACGGCAGTTTTGGGGCACCGTCATATGACGTCATCCCAGAATGAGAGCACATCCCGTTTGCCATCATTTTACTATACAGTTGGTGGGAAGTGGTTACTATGAAAAAGATGTTATAGTTACTTGCTCTGTGCAACAATATTGCACAGAGTGGTTACCTCCTCTTCTGGAGTCCCCCATTCCCACTGACTGCTCCTTATTCTCTTCAAGTGCCCCCTCAGCAGGTCATGTGCTCACGGGGCACCCATGCGGGTGTGCTCCTGAATCTAGCTGTGTGTGTCTATAGATATACCCCCTCCATCCCCCTCACAGGATTTGTCTGACAGCAGCAGGAGCCTATGGCTCCTGGTACCGCTCAGTATGTCCTGTGGAAAGAAGAAGAGAGTGCAGTGGCACTGCAAATATGACAGTGTTGGATCAATGGAGTCAGGTGAGTGTTTAGGGATGTGGAGCATTTTTACCTTAAAGCATAGAATGCTTAGTCTTTAGTACCACTTTAACAATCATTAAGTCTGAGGTGAATGTTGCCTTAAAGTGGAGTTCCAGCCTGGATGAAAAAAAAATAGAAGTCAGCAGCTGCAAACACTGTGGCTGCTGACTTTTAATATAAGGACACTTAACTGTCCAGGGAGCCCACAATGTCAGCACCTGAAGCTGACCTGTCCATTGGCTCCGGGTGCAGGCGTTGGCATCCTTACCAAGGGAAACAGGAAGTGAAGCCTGTTTCCTATTGCTCATGCACGTGTCGCACGGCACTTTTTGAATAGTCCTGTCATCTTCTGGGACACACACAGTCCCAGAAGGCAATAGGGGAAGGAGGAGGCCACAAAAAAAACCCACAAAAGGGACTTACCTCACTGCGGCCAAATGGGACAGAGGTCCAGAAGAAAACATACCAAAAAGGTATGACAAAGGAAGTCACGTTTGAGTGGGTCATATAAATGATCATAAAGTTTTTTTTTTACCATTCTTTTAATTTTGCTATGTACACTACACGCGGACTGCCTGGATGGAGGAGATTCAGTTGCAATTAAACTGAAGGGGCTCATCCACTTCTGTGCATGAACCCTATGTGACACCAGCAATGTTTATGTTAAAGATAAAGGAAGCAGAGGAAGGGATAAACAGAATACACAGAGATTGTGCATTCTTTTCTCCTTCTCAGAAGGTCTCTGTAAGACTCATGGTTTCTGCTAGTTGAAATAAATGCATGAAGTTTGGGTTCTGTCTAGGCATGTGCATTTCGTTTCGTTCCGAATCGAAATTCGGACGAATTTTTCATTATTCGGAAATTCGGATGCATCCGAATTTCCGAATGTCAAAAGTAAAGAATTTAAACGAATCCGAAAAAAAACGAACGAATTCGAATCGAATTCGAAAACATATTCGAATCGAATTCGAAAACATATTCGAATCGAATTCGAAAACATATTCGAATCGAATTCGAAAACATAATCGAATCGAATTCGAAAACATATTCAAATCGAATTCGAAAACATATTCGAAAACATATTCGAATCGAATTCGAAAACATAATCAAATTAAAAAAAAATAGAAAACTTTTTTCTAAAAAAAACAATAAGGTAGAATATAAAATAATAAAGCAATAGAATATGTATATATATATATATATATATATATATATATATATAATTTTTTTTTTATTATTCTCTTCTATTGTTTTTTTATGCTTTTCTTTTCTATTATTTTATATTCTATAATAGTATTTTCAATTCAAATTCATTCTATATATTATATTTTCTACTATTCTGTTATATTGTTTTTCTAGTCTATTCTTTTCTATTATTTTTTATTCTATTCTAATCTTTTACATTCAAATTTGATTTCGGTCTATATGAAATTCGAATTTTGGAAGATGTTATATATATATATATATATATATATATATATATATATATATATATATATATATATATATATATAATTTTCTATTCTGTTTCATTGTTTTTCTATGCTATTCTTTTCTATTCTATTCTAAACTTTTCTATTCGAATTTGAATTCATTCTATACGAAATTCGAATTTCGGAAGATGGCTTCTGAAAGTGGACTAGACAAACAATAGAACAGAACAGAATAAAATATAATATATATAATTTATTCTATTCTGTTCTATTGTTTTTCTAGTCTTTTCTCTTCTACTCTATTCTAATCTTTTCTATTCAAATTCAAATTCATTTTATAAGAAATTCAAATTTCGGAAGATGGTTTTATATATATATATATATATATATATATATATATAATACATATACATATATATATATATTATACATATACACACACACACACACACATATATATATATATATATATATATATATATATGTGTGTGTGTGTGTATATGTATAATATATATATATATATGTATAATAAATATATATATATATATGTATAATAAATATATATATATATATATATATATATATATATATATATATAAAACCATCTTCCGAAATTTGAATTTCTTATAAAATGAATTCGAATTTGAATAGAAAAGATTAGAACAGAGTAGAAGAGAAAAGACTAGAAAAACAATAGAACAGAATACAAAAAATTATATATATTATATTTTATTCTGTTCTATTGTTTGTCTAGTCTATTATTTTCTATTCTAATCTTTTCTATTCAAATTCGAATTCATTCTATACGAAATTCCACTTTCAGAAGCCATCTTCCGAAATTCGAATTTCGTATAGAATGAATTCAAATTCGAATAGAAAAGTTTAGAATAGAATAGAAAAGAATAGCATAGAAAAACAATGAAACAGAATAGAAAATTTTATATATATATATATATATATATATATATATATATATATATATATATATATATATATATATATATATATATATATATATATATATAAAACATCTTCCAAAATTCGAATTTCATATAGACCGAAATAAAATTTGAATATAAAAGATTAGAATAGAATAGAAAAACAATAGAACAGAATAGAAGAAAATATAATATATATATATATATTATATTTTCTTCTATTCTGTTCTATTGTTTTTCTAGTCTATTCTTTTCTATTATTTTCTGTTCTAATCTTTTCCATTCAAATTCGAATTCATTCTATAAGAAATTCAAACTTCAGAAGCCATGTTCCGAAATTCGAATTTCGTATAGAATGAATTTGAATGGAAAAGACTATTATAGAATATAACATAATAGAAAAGAAAAGCATAAAATAACAATAGAAGAGAATAATACAAAAAAATTACCGTATTTATCGGCGTATAACACGCACAGGCGTATAACACGCACCCCAAGTTTAGGAGGGAATTTTAAGGAAAAAAAAACTTTTAGGAGGGAAGTTTAAGGGAAAAAAACTTACATTTAAATGCCCATCATTGCAGCCTTCTCAGTGCAGCCTTGCCCCAGTGCAGCCATGTCAGTGCAGCCTTGTCAGTGCAGCCTTCCCAGTGTCCATTGCAGCCTTATCCCAGTGCAGCCTTGCCCCAGTGCAGCCTTGCCCCAGTGCAGCCTTGCAGCTCGCAGTTTGAAAATCCTATGATCCCCTGCGATCCTGAGCTTCAAAATTGCCGACCGCGATTTGAAAATGGTGCCGCCGGCGCCAAAATACACAGAGCCGGTCCTCGGCTCTTCTCGGCGGCTCTTGTTCACTTTCGGCTCCACTCGTAGTCCCGCCCGGGATGGGCGTGACTGTGAGCGGAGCTATCCGAACCTAGCCGAGTACACTCAGCTAGGTTCGGGCGGCGCTCGAGTGAAGCCGAAAGTGGCCGAGAAGAGCCGAGGACCGGCTCTGTGTATTTTGGCGCCATTTTCAAATCGCGGTCGGCGATTCTGAAGATCTGTCAGCTCAGGATCGCAAGGGATCGGCGTATAACACGCACCCATGATTTTCCCCTGATTTTAAGGGGAAAAAAGTGCGTGTTATATGCCGATATACGGTACGGTACGATATACGGTATATATATTTATATATATATTTTTTATTTTTATTTTTTTTCTATGCTGGTCTATTGTTTTTCTATTCTTTTCTATTCTTTTCTATTTTATTCTAATCTTTTCTATTTGAATGCGAAATCATTCTATACGAAATTTGAATTTCTGAAAATGGCTATACAGAAACAGAATGAAATAGAATGAAATCGAATTCTAATAGAAAAGACTAGAACAGAAAAACAATAGAACAGAATAGAAAAAAAAAAAATATATATATATATATATATATATATATATATATATATATATATATACACACATCTTCCGAAATTGGAATTTGGTACAGAATGAATTCAAATAGAAAAGATTAGAATAGAACAGAAAATAATATAAAAGAATAGCATAGAAAAACAATAGAACAGAATAGAAAAAAATATAAAATATTCTATTCTAATCTTTTCTATTCGAATTCATTCTGTACCAAATTCCAATTTCGGAAGATGATTTTATTTATTTATATATATATATATATATATATATATATATATATATATATATATATATATATATATATATATATATATATATATATATATATAATATTTCTTTCTATTCTGTTCTATTGTTTTTCTATTCTATTCTTTTCTAATTTGATTTCATTCTATTTCTATATAACTATTTTCTGAAATTCGAATTTTGTATAGAATGAATTTGAATTCAAATAGAAAAGATCAGAATATAATAGAAAATAATAGAAAAACAATAGAACAGAATAGAAAAAATATTATATATATATATATATATATATATATATATATATATATAACCATCTTCCAAAATTCGAATTTCGTATAAAATTAATTTGAATAGAAAAGATTAAAATAGAGTAGAAAGAATAGACTAGAAAAACAATAGAACAGAATAGAATAAGATATAATATATATATTATATTTTATTCTGTTCTGTTCTATTGTTTTTCTAGTCTATTCTTTTCTATTCAAATTCATTCTATACGAAATTCGAATTTCAGAAGCCATCTTCCGAAATTCGAATTTTGTATAGAATGAATTCAAATTCGAATAGAAAAGTTTAGAATAGAATAAAAAAGAATAGCATAGAAAAACAATGAAACAGAATAGAAAAAAATATATATATATTATATTTTATTCTCTTCTGTTCTATTGTTTTTCTAGTCTATTCTATTTCTATTCTAATCTTTTCTATTCAAATTCGAATTCATTCTATACGAAATTCTAATTTTAGAAGCCATCTTCCGAAATTCGAATTTCACATAGAATTAATTCAAATTAGAATAGAAAAGTTTAGAATAGAATAGAAAAGAATAGCATAGAAAAACAATGGAACAGAATAGAAAAAAAATATAATATATATATTTAACCATCTTCCAAAATTGGAATTTGGTACAGAATGAATTCGAATTCAAATAGAAAAGCTTAGAATACAATATATTATATTTTTTTCTATTCTGATCTATTGTTTTTCTATGCTATTCTTTTATACTTTCTATTCTATCCTAATCTTTTCTATTGGAATTCGATTTCATTCTATACGAATTTCAAATTTCGCAAAATGGTTATATATAGTTTACTTTTTCAAATTCAGTTATTGTTTTTTTCGAATTTTATGTTTTTTTTCGAATGTGGTAGAAATTTTTCGAATTTGACAGTTTTTTTCGAATGTGGTAGAATTTTTTCGAATTTGACAGTTTTTTTCGAATGTGATAGAATTTTTTCGAATTTGACAGTTTTTTTCGAATGTGGTAGAATTTTTTCGAATTTGATAGTTTTTTTCGAATGTGGTAGAATTTTTTCGAATTTGACAGTTTTTTTCGAATGTGGTAGAATTTTTTCGAATTTGATAGTTTTTTTCGAATGTGGTAGAATTTTTTCGAATTTGATAGTTTTTTTCGAATGTGGTAGAATTTTTTCGAATTTGATAGTTTTTTTCGAATGTGGTAGAATTTTTTCGAATTTGACAGTTTTTTTCTAATGTGTTAGAATTTTTTCGAATTTGATAGTTTTTTTTCGAATACGGTCGAATTTTTTCGAATGCGGTCGAATTTTTTCGAATTCGAATACGAAACGAAACTAATTCCGAAAACGAATGTAATGAATGCAACGAATTTAACTAAACGAATTAAGTTAAATAACGAATCGAAACTAAACTAAACTAAACGAATTTTTTCATCCTGCACATGTCTAGTTCTGTCCCACTGAAGATCTTTAACAAAAGCTTTGTCGGTGCCACAATACAACATGTATAGGATCTTGTCTTCTGGTGCTGTTCTTCTATTCCTCTATTGACCACACTGTAGAATGGACCCTTTTCTCTTCTTGCTGGCAGCAGCTGCTTCTGTCTCTCTTTAGACAAAAATAGGAAAAAAACATCTCTGAGTGGTTGCAGGGTCTCAGCATTCTGTCTGCCTCATCTACCTACACAATGATACCCCAGCTGCTTGCAATCAAAATGTTGAGGAGGGAGTGGAGTTACACAGTGTGTATACTGCATGATTGTTTGAGCCAAAGAGAAGTGGAGCAAGTGACTGGCTGCACCAGGACCCACCCTCCTGCCTTAGCTGAGGACAAGCCTGGATGCTTACAAATCATCCTGTTCTGGAACTGCACATGAGCAGTACAGAGCCAGAGAGAAGCTAATAGTTTTATGGACACTATTTTCCTCCCGTTCATGGACAATAATGGAGCTGAGAACAGTGCCATCATTTTATGTATGGTTGTCAACACTGCTTAGATCTGGGGGGTTAACCCAAGGTAGTGTAATGCGTAAGGTTGGAGAATCATTTGGGTGAAATCCATTTTTCAAAATGATGACAGGTCCAGGATAAAGGCAGCTAGAAAGATTGTAATGGAGCAAAACATCAGGGAAGAGATAGGAAGGTCTTTTGGTTGAACTTTCAATACAGCAGGTTACACATAAAGAGCTCACTATTCATTCCCTACTGAGTCCGAGGGAGGGTGGCTGTGGTCTGGTCTCCAGGAGCAGGATCAAGGAGACCTCTGTGGTAACAGTGTTGAAGGTACTGTATGTACCAGTCTACTTCCAAGCAGTTGGAGACAGCCAATGATGGGGTATCAAGAAAGTTGAAGAGATCTGACATTTGAGCAGGAGAGTGTAGAGAAAAAGTTGTGTTATTTCTATGACTCAATAAGTGCATGGAGTAACCCCAGGTGTAGGTGGCACTGTTCTGCCTGACAAATCTCCAAAAGAGGTTTCAGTGGTCTTTGCATCTGAACTGTGTGATGGACTGTATCAAGAAAGACAGTTATGTCAATGCTGTGAAAGTTGATGTGGCCCTTATTTCCGGACTGATGCGTAATTTTGTCTTTAACTGTGAAGAAGTGCACTCTGCACAGGACATCCTTATGCACTGTACAGGCCAGTCTGTTGCTCAAATTATTCCTGTGTACTCAGTTCCACTGTTGAGTTAGGAGGTCTGTCCAAGATAGAATTAAGGATTTCATGAACTGTTGCTCTTAGGTCAGCTCCGCTGATATCCCCCGCAGTGTTATACTGTTCAGATGACTGTGGTTCTTAAGGTTGTCCAGATGTAATTGCATGAGGATATCTCTCTTTAACTTGGTGTGTTCGGGCCTTTTCTTAGTTGCACACCATCTGTTTCAAAGAGTATGATTGATTATGATTTTTGTCCTGTGCGGCTACTCTGTCAAATAGTGTCTACACCTCTTTTTTATAAATACACCACCTGGTATCCAATCAGATTCCCCTTTGATGAGGAGAAATAAGAAAAACACTAAGGCTCTGTTTCCACTAGTGCGACTTTTCATGCGACTTGGGACTGAAAAGTCGCATGACAAATTGTTTCCCATGATTTCCAATGAGTACCGTTCATATCTGTGTGACTTCAAGTCGCAGCGACTTCAAAGTAGTCCCTGCACTACTTTGGTCCCACTTTGATGCGACTTGAGGTCTATAGATACAGGCATTGCTTCAAATCGCGGTAAAAAGTCGCGGTAAAATCGCGGTAAAAAATTGCGGCAAAATCGCGCGACTTTGGGGACGCACTAGTGGAAACCTAGCCTTAAAGTTTGAGAGGTCCTAGATCATTGTAATTTCTTTTATTTTTTTTTTACTACAGTAAATGTCTGGCAATTAAAAAAAATATATAACTTTTATTAGTTTTTTTTTTTTTAAATGATGCTTTATTTGGTATAGTTTAAAGCTGAATCATCATTATTTAACTATACATTACCAAAAAAAGAAATGTTAAAAAAAAATAGTTTGAGGTATAGATTTCAGGCAAAGGGTTTATTTTACAGCTTACTAGTACTAGCTTATGACAGGGTGATTTCTTTGGATAATAATGTGTTTCATCACAATGTCATTTCCTGACTCAACAAGCTATCGCCTCAAGTCATGTCAAGGTGCAAAAAGACAAATAAAAAAGATTTATTAGTTAATACTTTCTTTTTCATGTCATGCACTTTCTAAGACTTTTAATTCAAACTATCATTCTTCAAGTGGAAAAATGATAGCGTAAGTTTGCAAATAAATATACTCTTTCTTTTCAATATTTCTGCTTAAGACTGTTGTTCAATGAATGATGCAGAGCTAATATCTATTTACACCTAATGTACTGTGATAGCACTGGGCTCAGAAACTGTAGTCTGCATGCAAATAAATGCCATAATACAGAAGAGATCCTGCACTTTCTTGGTTTCTCCAAAAATTTGTGATCTGAAATCTGCAAATGGATTAATACATTGAACTAAATTCCTGGCACTCAAAGGAAAAAGCAATTCAGCATTTCGTTAGGCCCTCAGTCCAACTTCCAACACCAGTGGTTTCAAGACATTTCTATGTTTGTTATGCTAAATGCAGAAGGTTATCAAGAACAATGTAAAAGTGTCAACCCCATCATCGGTCACTCGCCATGCTAGGGGTGGAACCTGGGGAACGATGCAAATTAATAGAAAATGCATTAGTTCTAATGGATAGTGCAATTCGCATGAATTTTACCAATTGTGTGTACAATTTGTGTGTAAAAGCAGTGTTAATGTACAAATGAATCCATTAAAGTGTTACTAAACCCACAACAATAAAATCAGTCTTATATGCAGTAAAGCATGCCTGTTATACTCACTTCGGAACCTAAGGGGTTAATCCTCTGCACTATGTAAAAAGACTGCCTGTCTTCTCTGTTCCTCTCCTTCTTCCACAGTCCCCAATCTATCTCCTGATAAAACAGAGGCTAGGGGGGAAGCTGCACATGCTCAGTTTGGTGTGTATTGCTAAAGAGTTGTTTTTTTTTTTTCTTGGAAGAGAGCATGTGATCAGCACAGGGCCAATCAGCACTGTCCAGACAGAGGAGCAGGGGTCCTGCAGCCATAGGACTGTCAGTGCAGAATGAAAACCCCTCATATAAGCTTTCAGCAGACACTGATTGAAGTGACAACACTGCTCTAACTATACAGGGTCCTGGGTTTAGTGACACTTTAATAATAAAAGTCTTTATATTTAGCATCCCCATGTACAGTTTTTAAAAGTATCCAATATAGAGCAAATTTTACCTGAAATACCTATGGCCACTTAGTTAAACAGTGAATTAAGCTTGAATAGTTCATGCTTAATTGTTATGGTTTTCAACCAGGCTTCCACTCACACACTTGCATGTGTGTTTCTGATGCAGATGCCTTTACATAGTGTAAGGTACTCATAAATATGAACCCAGTAATGAGTAATGGAATGAACACAATTGTGGATAAAGGCATTTAATGCATTTGCAACTATCATATTGCTGCTTGTATATTAAAGGGGTTGTAAACCCTCGTTTAAAAAAAAAGTGAAAATAACAAACATGTCTATACTTACCTGCTCTGTGCAATCGTTTTGCACAGAGCAGCCCTGATCCTCTTCATCGGGTGCCCCCACGGAAAGCCACTTCCCATGGGGGCACCCGTGTGGGCTCGCTCCTGAGTTCCGCTGCTGCATTCATTGACACAGACAATGGGACTCGGCCCAGCCCCCCACACCCATGTTACAGGATTTGATTGATAGCAGCAGGAGCCAATGGCTGATGAGGAGAGAGACAAAGGCTGGAGCCACTACGCTCATGCGCATCACTGGATCGGATCGGGCTCAGGTATGGAAAGGGGGGGAGGGGTCTGGAGGGAGCTGCAGCACAGAAGGTTTTTCACCCTAAAGTTTTACTAAACCCACAACAGTAAAATCAGTCTGTATATGCAGCATAGCATGCTTGTTATACTTACTGTGGAACTTGAGGGGTTAATCCTCTGCATTGTGTAAAAAGGTTGTTTTATCCTGTATGCACAGACCCCCCCCCCCCCCGCCTCTGCACTGTCTATCTGGGGAAAGCCAGCTAACACAGGCAGTGTAGCCAACCTGCACATGCTCAGTTGTGTCTTTTATGCTGGAGAGAACAGTTACTTGTTCTCAGAGATAGCCAGGTCACATCACACATGTGGGCGTGTATACAGGCTGAAGTCCTACCTGAACTCTCAACACTGGAGAAACTGTGCAGTTTATCATGTAACCGTGGTATACAGATCATCTAAAAAGGTATATAGTGGCAATATTTTAACCGTTTCCTGACCGCCTCATGCAGATATACTGTGGCAGAAGGGCACGTACAGGCAGATTAACATACCTGTACGTTGCCCTTTAAGTGGTGGCTTGCGGGTGCGCGCGCGCCCGCCGGGAGCTCCGTGACCATGATCGCGGGTCCCGTGGATTCGATGTCTGCGGGGATACCCGCAATTGTCTCCCGGTGAGGAAGAACAGGGAGGTGCTAATGTAAACAAGCATCTCCCCGTTCTACCTAATTATACTCTCACTGATCAGGAGCAGTGATCAGTGTAGTGTCACACACAGCCCCCCCCCCCACAGTTAGAATCACTCCCTAGGACACACTTAACCCCTACAGCGCCACCTAGTGGTTAGCCCCTTCACTGCCAGTTACATTTACATAGTAATCAATGCATTTTTAATCGCACTGATCGCTGTATAAATGTGAATGGTCCCAAAATTGTGCCAAAATTGTCTGACGTGTCCGCCATAATGTCGCAGTCATGATAAAAATCGCTGATCGCCGCCATTACTAGTAAAAAAAATTATCAATAAAAATGCCATAAAACTATCCCCTATTTTGCAGATGTTATAACTTTTGCGCAAAACAATCAATAAACGCTTATTGCGATTTTCTTTACCAAAAATATGTAGAAGAATACGTATCAGCCTAAACTGAGGAAAAAAAAAGTTTTTTTATATATTTTTGGGGGATATTTATTATAGCAAAAAGTAAAAAATAATGCGTTTTTTGTGGGAAAAAAGGGACGTCAATTTTGTTTGGGAGCCACGCCGCGCGACCACGCAATTGCCAGTTAAAGCGACGCAATGCCGAATCACAAAAAGTGCTCTGGTCTTTGGCCAGTGGTTAAAAAGAAGATTTATAAGCCGTAGGCACTGTGGGGGGGCGGATGAACTATTTTCATGTTATTGGGTTTAGTAAAACTTTAATGCATAGAATGCACTAATGTGAAAAACCTTGAGGCTTTACAACCACTTTAACTGCAGGCATAACATTACGATTACCTCTGACTATAGCAATTTTTGCACTCTCATAATTTGGTGTTTAGGTTAGTAGGCACAAGTTGAGTTGATATATCCTATAAAGCTGTTCATTTCATATTTATAAGTGAAAATATAAGGAAGCTAAGGTTAAAACCAGTTAATATTTGGCATATCCTTCCAGAAAGTCCATATTCATTTGATATGGTTTAGAGATGTGCTCACATGTTCTAGAGTATGTCATCAAGCCTGTGATTAAGGAACTTCAAAGTTGTTCCTCCAGTGATAATGTCATTACTTGCAAAGCAGGAAATAGAGTAAATTTAAAAGACATGTTCAATGGTACAACAATGAGCTTTTCATAGTTTGAACTCATTTATATAGTGCTCTAGAAGTTTTTGAAGTGAATTTGTATAAATCTACCTGTCGTTTATTACGTAAGAAAATTGATTCAGCATGTAAACAGTCTGTAGCATGGCTCCTGTGTTCCAGATGTAGTTCAGTATTTGTCAAATTTAAATGGTGCAAAGAGAGGGCACTAATAGAAAGATGAAAGCTAAGTTATGGTGGAGATCCCCATGAAACATCAAATAATTCCACGTGGCATTGTGATGTAAGATTCCTATCATATAAAAGCCAGTACATTTTAACGAACTATACACATTTACAGCTGGCAAGGAATATACTGTATCATGATGACTCAGTGTAATTGTATTCAATGTACCCAGTGATTCCTGAGAATTTTGAAGAATTCCAGTCATACTTATTATTAATCACAATGTACAAAAAAGAAGACTGCAAAATGTATGCCTTAGCTTCAATACAGTGCTCCTCATTTTATGACCAGCCATGAATTCCTCATTACTACAAGGAGGGAAATCTTTGCTAGTTGTCAGACAGCAGCATTCTTGAGAACCAGTCTTTCCCTAGCACGAACACAAAGTGCATCTGACTGCTTAGCAGTTTGGTTCACAGAAAACAGTATGGAGCCTGGTGCAGGTATTTATTTATTGATGTATTTACAGTTAGGTCCATATATATTTGGACACAGGCACAATTTTAATTTTTTTTCAGGTATTTACCAAAACATATTCAAGCTATAGTTATATAATATGGGTTGAAAGTGCACAATCTCTAGTTTAATTTGAGGGTTAGTACATCCAAATTGGAGGGAGGGTTTAGGAATTACAGCTCTTAAGAATAGCCACCACCCTTTTTCAAGGGATCAAAAGTAATTGGACAATTGAATCAAAAGCTGTTTCAATGCCAAGTGTGGGCTACTCCTTTGTTATTTTTTCATCAATTAAGCAGGTAAAAGTTCTGGAGTTGATTCTAAGTGTGGTATTTTCATTTGGAATCTATTGCTGTGAACCTACATCATGCGTTCAAAGGAGCTGTCCATGCAAGTGAAACAGGCAATTGTAAGGCTTCAAAAATGAAACAAATCCATCAGTGAGATAGAAGCAACATTCAGAGTGTCCAAATCAACAGCTTGGTACATTCTGAGGAAAGAAGAAGGCACTGGTGAGCTCAGCAACATAAAAAGGCCTGGACGTCCACGAAAGACAACAGTGGATGATTGCAGGATCCTCTCTATGGTAAAGAAAAACCCATTCACAACATACAGACAAGTAAAGGACACTCTCCAGGTTGTCGGCGTATCATTGTAAAAGTCTACAATAAAGAGAAGACTTCACGAGAGCAAAAACAGAGGGTTCACCACAAGGTGCAAACCATTCATAAGCCTGAAGAATAGAAAAGCCAGATTAGACTTTGCCAAAAAAAATCTAAAAAAGCCAGACCAGTTCTGGAAAAGCATTCTTTGGACGGATGTAACTAAGATTAATCTGTACCAGAATGACAGGAAGAAAAAAGTATGGAGAGGGCTTGGAACAGCTCATAATCCAAAGCACACAACGTCATCTGTAAAACATGGTAGAGGCAGTATAATGGCATGGGCATGCATGGCTTCCAGTGGCACTGGGTCATTGGTGTTTATTGATGATGTGACAGAAGACAGAAGCAGCCGGATGAATTCTGCAGTGTTTAGAGATATACAGTCAGCCCAGATTCAGACAAATGCAGCAAAGTTGATTGGACAGCGCTTCACAGTACAGATGGACAACAATCCAAAACACAATGCAAAAGCAACCCAAGAGCTTTTGAAGGAAAAGAAGTGGAATATTCTGCAATGGCCAAGTCAATCACCTGATCTCAACCCAATTGATCATGCATTTCACTTGCTGAAGGCAAAACTAAAGGCAGAATAATCCACGAACAAAGAAGAACTAAAGACAGCTGCAGTTAGAGAATGGCAAAGCATCAGAAAGGAGGAAACCCAGTCTTTGAGAATGTCCATGGGTTCCAGACTTCAGGCAGTCATTGCCAGTAAAGGATTCTCAACAAAATATTATAAATAAACATTTTATTTATGATTATATTTATTTGTCCATTTATATTTGAGCCCCTGAAAATGGGAGAACTGTGTATAAAAATGGTTTCAGTTCCTAAAATTTGTACTTGATATTTATGTTCAACCCCTTGAATTAAAGCTGAAATTCTGCACTTCAAATTCATTTGGATTGTTTTGTTTTAATTTTATTCTGGTGGCATACAGAATGAGATTAAAACAGCATTGTGTGCTTAGGGTTGTTGTCCTGTTGGAAGATTAATCTTCACCCCAGTCTGAAGTCCAGAGCGCTCTGGAGCAGGTTTTCATGAAGGCTGTCTCTGTACATTGCTGCATTCATCTTTCCCTTGATTCTGACTAGTCTCCCAGTTCCTGCCGCTGAAAACATCCCCACAGCATGATGCTGCCTCCACCATGCTTTACTGTAGAGATGGTATTGGCCTGGTGATGAGCAGTGCCTGGTTTCCTCCAGACATGACCCTTGCCATTTAGGCCAAAGACTTCAATCTTTGTATCATCAGACCAGAGAATTTTGTTTCTCATGGTTTGAGAGTCCTTCAGGTGCCCGTTGGCAAACTCCAGATGGGCTGTCCTGTGCCTTTTACTGAAGAGTGGCTTCTGTCTGGCCAGTCTACCACACTACCATACAGGTCTGATTGGTGGAGTGCTGCAGAGATGGTTGTCCTTCTGAAAGGTTCTCCTCCCTCCACAGAGAAATGCTGGAGCTCTGTCAGAGTGACCATCGGGTTCTTGGTCACCTCCCTGACTAAGGCCCTTCTCCCCCGATCACTCAGTTTGGACGGACGGCCAACACTGGAAGAGTCATGGTGGTTCCGAACTTCTTCCATTTATGGATGATGGAGGCCACTGTGCTCATTGGGACCTTACATTCTGCAGAAAATTTTCTGTACCCTTCCCCAGATCTGCTCCTTGATACAATCCTGTCTCAGAGGTCTGCAGACAATTCCTTGGACTTCATGGCTTAGTTTGTGCTCTGACATGCACTATTAACTGTGGGACCTTACATAGAGAGGTGCGTGCCTTTCCAAATCATGTTCAATCAAGTAAATTTACCACAGGTTTACTCCAATCAAGTTGTAGAAACAGCCATTGCACAGCTGTTTTCAGATCTCTCCAGAGATATTCAATTGGGTTCAAGTCTGGGCTCTGGCTGGGCCACTCAAGGACATTCACTGAGTTGTCCCGTAGTCACTACTTTGTTATCTTGGCTGTGTGCTTAGGGTTGTTGTCCTATTGGAAGATGAACCTTAGCCCCAGTGTGAGGTCCACAGCACTCTGGAGCAGGTTTTCATCAAAGATGTCTCTGTACATTGCTGCATTCATCTTTCCCTCGGTTCTAACTAGTCTCCCATTTCCTGAAAAAATCCCCACAGCACGATGCTGCCACCACCATGCTTCACTGTAGGGATGGTATTGGCCAGGTGATGAGCAGTGCCTGGTTTCCTCCAGACATGATGCTTGTCATTCAGGCCAAAGAGTTCAATCTTTATTTCATCAGACCAGAGAATTTTGCTTCACATGGTCTGAAAGTCCTTCAAGTGCCTTTTGATGAACTCCAGGTGGGCTGTCATGTGCTTTTTACTGAGGAGTGACTTCTGTCTGGCCACTCTATCATACTACCATACAGGCCTGATTGGTGGAGTGCTGCAGAGATGGTTATTTTTCTGAAAGGTTCTCTCTCCACATAGAAATGCTTAAGCTCTGTCAGAGGGACCATCGGGTTCTTGGTCACCTCACTGACTAAGGGCCTTCTCCCCTGATCGATCAGTTTGGCTGGGCGGCCCACGCTAGGAAGAGTCATGGTGGTTTCGAACTTTACCATGTATGGATGATGGAGGCCGCTGTGCTCATTTGGGACTTTCAATGCTGCAGAAAATGTTCTGTACCCTTCCCCAGATCTGTTTCTTCAATACAGTCCTGTCTCGGAGGTCTACAGACAATTCCTTGGACTTCATGGCTTGATTTGTGCTCCGACATGCACTGTTAACTGTGGGACCTTATATAGACAGGTGTTTGCCTTTCCAAATCATATCCAAATAACTGAATTTACCACAGGTGGACTTCAATCAAGTTGTAGAAACATCTCAAGGATGATCAGTGGAAACAGGATGCACCTGAGCTCAATTTTGAGTGTCATGGCAAAGCCTGTGAATACTTGTGATTTTTTGCATTTTTTATATTTAATACATTTTCAAAGATTTCAAAAATAATTCTTTCACATTGTTGTTATGGGGTATTGTTTGTAGATTTTTAAGGAAAATAATGAATTTAATCAATTTTGGAATAAGGCTGTAACATAACAAAATGTGGAAAAAGTGAAGCGCTGTGAATACTTTCCGTATATATATATATATATATATATATATATATATATATATATATATAGTGTACATTCACATCAGTCCCTGACCTCAAGAAGGAGCTTACAATCTAAAGTCCCTAAGGTACAAGAGTATATAGGGGCAAGCCACAAATTAACCAACATTAAACAAATCAGACATCGGTGTTCTTTATTTTCACTAAACCAAAAAACAAAAGTTTTTTGTATAGCAGCCTGCCAGTCCTTAGATGTGGAGCCTGCATTAGTTTTATTTCTTCCCCTTTATTTTTACCTTCTGATCCTGACAGTAACACGCTTCCTGTTCTGGCGTTTGCAACACTTACACACTGTACTGTATTAATGGAGAAGCATTGTTGTCACCCTTGGCTGCTCTCCTGGTTTAGATTTTAAACATCTCCTTCTTCTCATCTTCATAACATAGGAGGGAGGAGTTTTGTAGTTCATGGAAGATAGTTTGGAAAGTGGATAATATGTTAGATTTTTACCAAAATAGGTTAAGTCACAATATCTTAAAAAAGTATTGGAATTTCAGAATGATGCTATATACTGGTATATGTTCTTTACTTCCGCTACCATCAATTGTATCTCTGTATGTTACTTATCAATTGCACCTGTGTTGTTAATTATTGAAATTCAATAAACAAATTTGACAAGGAAAGTGGATAACAATGTTTGAGATGTTAGTTCAGTACATAAGAAGTTATGGTTAACAGGTAGTTACAGAAAATGTATTCAGTTGAAGCAATACATGCAACCTCCACACCCAAGGACTGGTATGCTGCATTATATTACATTTGTGTTTTTTGGTTTAGATACAATTTAAAATATCATTTAATTGTTTCACTGGCCAATATAGTTTAAAGTAGAACTATAGGCAAAACTTTTTTTTTAAATTTTGGATACAGTAATGGAGGATTATAACCCCCGTAGGGTTTCATTTTGCCATCTGTTTCCCATTGCAAAATTTCACTTCACTTTCTGTCCTATAGCCAAAACAGGAAGTGAGAGGAAATCCCTGCTAATTAAAAGGAATCTCATGGGGACCCCCAGATCGCCAGAACTAGTATCCCCAATGGAAGATTTCCCTTCTGTTACTTTTCTTGGGACAACCCAAAATGTGGGATTTTTCTTTTACTTTCACTTTCAATGATAATGGAAAACAATATAAATAGAGAGGCTGAATCTCTCTAATGGGGATAAGGTTCGCAATAAGAACTGACAGGGATTCTCCACTCCACATCTCCACTGTCCAAAACTAAAAAAACTAAAAAAATGTTTTGCCTTTAGTTATACTTTAAAGTTGAACTGTAGGCAGATATAAAAGACACAAATTAATGCAGCTCTGTAATCACTAATATATAATAAATGTATATTGAATGCAAGCAGTCTAATTACCTTATTTGGCCTAATAGCAGTCTCTTGCAGCCCTTGTATAGCAGGGCTAGATTATGTAAAAAAGAAGCAGCATATAGGAATGTGCCCCATTATGTACTGAAAGAAAATGATTTTTCAGGTAAGTACAAAAATCAAATTTTTTTTTTCATACATCACAGGACACAGAGCAAGTTATTATTCATGACTACCATGGATGCCTTAAAGCAATGCACATGACTGACATTGTCAGGCCCAAGGAAAACTACTTAGCAGCCAACAACACTGCGGCCAAAGGCAGTATCCTCAGTGGCCCTTACATTCACCTAGTAATGCCTTGTAAACGCATGAACCGAAGACTAGGTTGCTGCCTAAGCCACTGATACCCGATGATGGATTGCCCAAGAGGCACCAACACTTCTGGCAGAATGAGCCTTCACTTGAAACAGTGGAGCCTTTCTCTTCAAGCCATAGGCTTGGGAAATAAGCTTACAAATCCAATGTGATATAGTCTACTTATAGACTGCCTGATTGCAGCAGATAATTTAATAAACTATACATATTGACAGCTCAACGTACAATGTATGAAGATCCCTGTCTCCCTGGGGCCTGGGAAAAAAGAAGGCAAACTAATATCATACAAAGCGTTAATATGGTCTATGGAGCCCAACCGTAGTGTATAATCATGTGAGGTGGTGCCACCATAAAACAGTGCCTCCCTCCAAGCCCTTCCAAGCAGCCCCCCACAACAGAGATCGCCAATGCCCCCCCATGCCCGCCCCAAACCCCCCCACCCAAACACCCAAAGCTCCACAGGAGCTGAGGAACCTGCTTACCCCTACCTAGCCCCCTCTGACCCTCACCTAAAATGTACCTATGAATATTACCAAACCACAACAGTTGGGAATGTCCGGGACCAATCCCAGTTCCTCCAAGAAAGTAAATAACCACAGTGGGTAAACAGGAGGCCAATTGCTGGGTAAGGTCCAAGGCATACACCACAGTACTTAGAAATGCAGTGCTCACACTGGTAGATGCCAACCCACTAAGTTGAGCAATGAGCAGCTACAGAAAAAACCCCTATTAAACAAAGGTGGTACTCCTATTACACCAGAATATACACTATTGCTATGCTGGGAGCAATGTCAGTGACTTTTATCATGAATGGATGGATGAGCATGCAGCATGCAGCAGTGAGTGAAGGTGAGTAGATCCTCAATCAGTGGCAGCTGGTGCTCAAAATTTTTGGGGGCGCAAACAAACTAAGAAATAAAAAAAAAAACCCATCAATTGCAGCCTCACTGTACCATCAATTGAATTCACCGTGCCATCAATCGCAGCCACTGTGCTCATCAATTGCCGCCAATGTCCCCATCAATTGCCACCACTGTTCCCATCACTTTCTCCCACTGTGCCCCATCAAACGCAGCCACTGTACCATATCAAATGCTGCCAGTGTGCCCCCTGCCAGCCCGCCGTCTGCACTTACCTGACTCAGTGGGACAGCTCCTCGATGCTCCTCGATGTCTTCTTCCATCCTCTCCACCCGTCCTCTGCTATGATTGGACACCTGGCGTCCAATCACAATGCATGTAGTTTCTGCCAATCAGGTGACGGTTAACAGATCCGAGCACCTGATTGGAGGAGAGGCGGTTTAGTGTTAGGAAAGCGAATATTCATTCACTTTTTCTAACACAGCTGAGTGACCTGCAAGCGTTTTGACGCCTATTAGAGCCTATGGCTCTAATCAGGTGCTTCAAAGCCACCCCTGCCGCTGCGAAAAGGGGCCGGGCGCCTGAATAGGGGGTGGCAGCAGTGGCCATAGATAGATTCATGGAATGCATGAATCTATCTATTGGTGCTAGAGGGGGTGGCAGGAGAGAGGGGGCGGTGCCCGTGTGCCCTTAATTCACGGGCCGCCACTGTCCTCAATGGAATAAAATGTATGCACAAGTAAGCTGCTTGCAGTGAGTTAGAATTAATGGAAGTATGTTTTACTGCTCAGCTGTAAGTCTGCGTGATACAGGTAGATATGTAAGATGCTCTCATATCATGGATGGATAGGTGAGCTGCAGTCATGCCATGAGTGGATAGATCAGCTGCTGCCATACACTGAATATACAATCTAGTAGGGAGTGAGCTGTTAAGACTGTTCAACCAATGCATGCACAGGACTGTTGGTACATAAACTAGATGGAATCAGAATAGTAAACAGTCTAATCTAGCACAATAGATGGTAGACAAGAAAGTCCATAACAATGCAAGTTGTGCGTACCGTCTGGGAAATAATGAATACAGCAGGAGTCATGAGGGACATGTATCAGGAGGTACGCCGGAGTCCCGATGCTACAACTTCTCATCCGTGTCCCTGGTCCAGCCTGTGCTCCAGGACAGCACAGCTGATATGACCTACAGTATGTGGGGATCACTGTGGTGTCTTCCAGTACTCACTGCTGGTTGGAAGCTAAACAGTGGGGACCTTGAGTGGAGAGTGTAAACAAGTTTTACTTTTGACTGCTGGTGATTGCTGTGTTGCATTTTTAGGTTCTTTTGGGGGCTTTTCCTTGTAGCTTTTTTAACACCTTTTTCTGTCACTTTTTAAACAGCCTTTTTTTTCTTTGCTTCCTTCAGCCTACTAATTAAGGGGAATGGTTAATTGGTCACAGGTGCTTGAGGCCTATATAGCTTTCTGTAGAACTCATTGTGAGTCTGCTCATCTTTGAGCTTGCTGGAACTTAGACCAAGTGGAACTGGACTAGGTGGTGAGTTTAAAACCAGAGTTGAAAACAAGAGGTTATAACAGGAGTCAAATACCTGTGTAGGGCGAGTGTGTACCTGTGTATTGTAAGTACATGAGTGCTGTGAGTGCACGTGGGCTGTATTGAGTATTAGTGTCAGGTAGTACCTGTGTATTGTGAGTACCTGAGTGTTGTCTGAGTAGTGTGTGTGGATCATAAGTACTTGTGTATTGTGTGTGTGCACATGGGTCTGTGAGTGCACATGGGTCTGCGAGTGCACGTTGGTCTGTGAGTTCATGTGGGTCTGCGAGTGCACGTGGGTCTGATAGTACCTGTGTATTGTCATGTTGAGTAAATGTGTATTGTCTTGTTGAGTACCTGTTTATTGTCTTGTTGAGTATTAGTGTCAGGAAGCTAGTTGTTAGGTAATTTGGACAGGGTATAATCCCCAATCCTCATTAAATTAGTAGGTACGATGCCCAGTGGGTGTGGAGATGCAACTCGGGGTACATCTTGCGGCATGTATGTGTTCCTTGATTATCCGATCAAGGGGGAATACTGCAGTGCAAAATGTAAGCACATTGTTTCCCTGGAAGCACAGGTTCTGAATCTGGGGAAGCAACTGTCAACACTGAGAAGACCCTCCATACTAAACAAGATCGAGGAACGTCCATGGCAGGTGCCAAGACAGAGGCGGGTGGAGACAAAGAGGTGCAGGCAGTAGGAAAGAGTAGATGGGTGACAGTCAGGAAGGGTAAAGGTGGAAGTGCCAAAGAGGCCGATCCAGGGCTGGAGCATCCCAATAAGTACGCTCCATTGAGTGACATTGGCAAAACCAGTCAGGGACCAGCACTGCTGGAGCTGAGGGACTCTCCTAGCTGCCAGAAGAAGAACTCCTCCAGTGAGAGCGGGGGGGAAGTGAAGGGAAAGGAAAGACAGATTCTGGTGGTAGGGGACTCAATTTTTAGAAGGACAGAGAGGGCAATCTATAACAAAGACTTGAAGCGCTGAACTGTATGTTGTCTACCGGGCACTCTGGTTCGGCACATCACGGATCTGGTGGACAGATTACTGGGAGGGGCTTGGGAAGACCCGGCTGTCATGGTGCATGTTGGCACCAATCATAAAGTCAGAGGCAGATGGAGTGTCCTAAAGAATGATTTTACAGAGCTAAATTAAGGAAAAGGACCTCCAAGGTAATATTTTCAGTAATACTACTGGTACATCGAGCCACACCAGAAAGACAGAGAGAGATTAGGGAAGTAAACAAGTGGCTGAGGAGCTGGTGTAGTAAGGAGGGGTTTGGATTCCTGGAGGACTGGGCCGACTTCTCAGTCGATCACCAGTACTATAGAAGGGATGGACTGCACCTAAATGAGGAGGGTGCAGATCAGCTGGGAGTAAAGATGGCCAAAAAGATAGAGGGGTTTTTAAACTAGGCGAGGGGGGGGGGCCCAGAGGTAGAGATAGGGCGGAACATATTCCAGAGGGTAGTATTGGGGGCATTAGCGGTAGGTTGACTAAAGCACATAAACCCAAGGTAAGTATAGTAACAAGTCCTAGTACATCTCGGAACAACCAATAAGAGGATAGTATGCGACCGGTCTAAACTATGTGGCATGTTCACCAATGCCAGGAGCCTGGTAGACAACATGGGTCAACTAGAGATTCTGTTGTACGAGGAGGATTTAGATTTTGTGGGAATTTCAGAGACTTGGTTTAACATCTCTCATGATTGGCTGGCAACTATTCAAGGGTATATCCTTTATTGCAGGGATAGAGAGGGTAAAAAAGGGGAGGGGTATGCCTATATATCAAGAATAATGTACAAGTGAATGTGAGAGATGACATCACTAAGGGAGTTAGGGAGGAGGTGGAATCCTTAAGGGTAGAGCTCCAAAGGGATGAAGCTAAGGGAAAAATAATACTGGGTATATGCTATAGACCGCCTAACCTGAGGGAGGAGGGGGAGATGGATCTCCTATCACAAGTGGGATTAGCAGCAAGGATGGGAAGTGTTATCATAATAGGGGATTTTAATTATCCAGACATAGACTGGGCGGAGGGAACCAAGCATTCGTCTAAGGCTCGCCAGTTCTTAAATGTCTTGCAGGACAATTTCATGGTTCAGATGGTAGATGCACCAACTAAAAATAAAGCGTTACTGGATCTACTGATTACCAACAATACAGACCTGATCACGGATGTGAAAATACAGGGCAATTTAGGAAACTGCGATTACAGGTCAATTGGCTTCAGTTTAAATCACACAAATAGGAAACATAAGGGGAATGCAAAGACACTGAATTTCAAAAGAGCCAACTTCCCTAAACTATGAACCTTGCTAGAAGGCATGAATTGGGATAAAATCTTAGGAACAAAGAACACAGAGGAGAGATGGGTTTGCTTTAAGAGCATATTAAATAAGGGCATTAGCCAATGCATCCCAATGGGTAATAAATTTAAAAGAGCGAACAAAAGTCCTCGATGGCTTAACTCCAATGTAAAAATGCATATAAAAGCAAAGGAGAAGGCCTTCAAAAAATATGAGATTGAGGGATCATCATCAGCATTCACACTTTCTAAAGAATGCAACAAAAAAAGTAAGGGTGCAATTAGGGCGGTTAAGATAGAACAAAAGACGCATAGCAGAGGAGGGCAAAAAATTCTTTAAGTAAGTAAACAGTAAAAAAGGAGGACAGACCATATTGGCCCCATAAAGAATGAGGAGGGACATCTGGTTATAAAGGATGGGGAGATAGTGAGGCATTGAATTTATTCTTCTCCTCAGTCTTCACGAGGGACTCGGGGGGCTTCAGTAACCAAAACTGCAGTGTTTATCCTTATGACAAATTACAGGAAGCACCTCCATGGTTAACAGAGGACAGTATTAAAATTAGACTTCGGAAACATAACATTAATAAATCACTGGGACCAGATGTACTTAGGGAACTAGGCAATTACGCCATTGAATTCCGTACTCTGGCAGCAGAGGTTGCTTGGAACAATGAGGCCCTTGTGGCTGCTTTTTCTCATGGTTTCTCGGATACCATAAACGATGAGATGCCCGAGATATACCCACTGAACTGGAGAAGGTGATCAGGTTTGCCATCCTCATTGACTCCAGACTCAGAGAAAGACTTCCTTTTAAGGAGCGCTTGCGGAGCCCTCCGGTACATTTGTCTCCGAACTTTGCAGTCCCACCCTTGCCTCTCCCTCACCTACCATGCCTCCTGGTGCCGAGTCGGTCTGTGAAGATGAATCCATGCACTCGGGCTTCATGCGTCTCTGTGGAGAAGTGAATCCTTAGGAGGAGGGAGAGATTGTGCTTTATTGTGACCAGGCAGGTCACTTTTTGAAGTCTTGTCCTACACGTCCAGGGAATGCCCGAACCTTGGAGACCTGTCACGGACAGACCTTAGGTGGCGTTGTTTCATCCCCAGTTATCCACAAGGATAAGACCCTGGTTTTGGCTACCCTTTCTTGGGCTGAGTCGTCCGTCGAGATACAGGCTGTAATCGACTCTGGGGCTGCAGGCCTGTTCATTGATGCTGCCTTTGTATCGAAGCACTCAATTCTGCTGCAGCTGCGTGACACTCCACTTGCCATTGAGGCCCTTGACGGAAGACCTCTACAGCCTGCCCATGTGACTCATGAGACTGTTCCATTGTCCTTGGCCGTAGGGCAGTGGTTCTCAACTCCTGCCCTCAGGACCCACTAACAGGCCAGGTTTTAAGTATAACTTTAAGGAGATGTAGACTAGAATACTGCAATCACTAAGCAAAAAATGATATCACCTGTGATGTATTTCAGTAATCTCGAAAACCTGGCCTGTTAGTGGGTCCCGAGGACAGGCGTTGAGAACCTCTGCCGTAGGGGTTATCCATGAGATAATCCAATTCCAAGTTATTTCCTCACCTAAGTTTCTGCTGGTTATTGGTTACCCTCGGTTACAGAGGCACAACCCCTCTTTTGATTGGCTCCATGCTGAGGTTCTCTCCTGGTCACTACAATGCAGTAAGACATGCTTCCAGAAGGTAGCCAAGGTCCTGTGCACCTCTTCACTCTCCTTCCTGCCGGAGGAGTACTGCGGTTTTAGCAATGTCTTTGACAAAGGTCAAGCCGGTAGTTTGCCTCCACACCAGTCGTATGATTGCGCAATTGACCTTCAGCCTGGTGCCATACCCCCTCGTGGCTGGGTTTACCCTTTGTCGGTCTTGGAGGATAGGGCCATGAAGGACTATTGTGCAGACGCACTTTCTCAAGGTTTCATCCGCAAATCCTTGTCTCCTGCTGGTGCTGGTTTCTTCTTTGTGAAGAAGAAGAGTGGTGAACTGAGACCTTGTATTGACTATAGGTCGATCGTTTCATGATTAAGAATGCCTATCCGATTCCATTGATTACGGAGTTATTTGACCGCCTCAATGGTTTTCACAAAGCTTGCTTTGAGAGGAGCATACAATCTCGTGAGGATTTGGGAGGGCGACGAGTGGAAAACTGCGTTTAATACCAGAACAGGCCATTATGAGTACCTTGTAAGGCTTTTTGGCCTTTGTAACGCCCCCGGCAGTTTTCCAGGAATTTATTAACGATGTCCTCTGATTTGTTGCAGTTATGTGTGGTGGTTTATCTCGACGATATCCTCATATTTTCCAAGTCCCTGGAGAGCCACCACACAGATGTCTGTTGTGTGCTTCAGAAACTAAGAGAGAACAATCTCTATTGTAAATTGGAGTGCAAATTCCATCGTGAACAGGTTCAATTCCTGGGTTATGTCATTTCCACTGCTGGTTTTTTGATGGACCTAGAGAAACTTTCAGCAGTTCTACAGTGGCCCCGACCCGTGGGTTTTTAAGTCCACTGCAGCGTTTTCTTGGCTTTGCCAACTATTATCGGAAGTTTATTCATAACTTCTCCTCTCTGGTCAAGCCCCTGACTGATATGACCAGAAAGGACGGTAACCCACAGAGTTAGTCTCCGGAGTCCATTAAGGCCTTTGAGAGTATCAAGGCTGCCTTTGTTTCTGCTCCTGTGTTGACACATCCTAATCCTACATTACTTTTTGTCCTTGAGGTTGATGCTTCTGAGACTGGAGTTCGCACCCTTCTGTCTCAACGTTCTACCTCTGAGAGCCCTATGCATCCTTATGGCTACTTTTCCAAGAAATTGCCACCTGTGAAGTGCAATTACGAGATTGGTGACAGAGAACTTTTAGCGATAATTTTAGCCCTGAAAGAATGGAGACCTCTCCTTGATGGTATCACTGTGCCGGTTCTCATTCTTACTGACCATAAGAATCTCACATTCTTGTCTGAGGCTAAATGTCTCTCTCCCAGAAGGGCACGATGGGCTCTTTTCTTGTCTAGTTTCAATTACATTGTCTCATTCTTACCTGGTACTAAGAATGTAAGGGCTAACGCTTTGTCCCAACAATTTTCCTCCACTTCCAAGATGGAGTCAGTTCCGGTTTCTGTGATTCCTCCTGATCGTATTCTGGCTACGGTTCGCACCAGCCTCACTTCTCCTTTGGGCGACAAAATTCTTGCCGTTCAGGTCCATGCTCCTCCCGAGAAACCTTGTGACTGCTGCTTTGTCCCAGAGAGTCTCTGTACTGCCGTGATCCAGACTTACCATTCTCCCAAGGCTGCTGGCCACCCTGGGAAGAATCAACACTTTTGGGCCATTTCCCAACAATCCTGGGGGCCTAGTCTAAGTGCTGATGTAACCGCCTTCGTAGCTGCCTGTTCCATGTGTGCTCAGAGTAAGACTCCACGACATCTTCCAGTGGGCCTCCTACAACCCATACCCAATGGAGAGAGGCCCTGGACCCACCTGTTTATGGATTTCATTGTGGAGTTACCCAACTCCCAGGGCAACACAGTTATCCTTATGGTGGTTGACCGGTTCTCGAAAATGTCCCATTGTATTCCACTTACGAAGTTGCCCATTTCTAAGAAACTGGCTTTGAATTTTGCTCGGGAGATCTTTCGCTTATATAGGCTACCCAAGGTGATTGTCTCGGACAGGGGTAGTCAGTTTGTGTCCTGATGAGCCTTTTGTGAACAGTTGGGAATTCAGCTTGCTTTCTCCTCTGCGTATCACCCGCAGTCTAATGGGGCCGCAGAACGAGCGAATCAGTCCTTGGAGCAACACCTACATTGCTATATTTCTGACCATCATAACAACTGGTCAGACCTCTTACCATGGGTGGAGTTTGCTCACAATAGTGCCTTGAATTCTGCTTCCCAATTGTCCCCGTTTATGGCAAACTATGTTTTCCAAACCTCCATGTTGCCTGACTCGTTTGTTCCTGCAGAGTATTCCTGCATTAGAGGAGCATCTCCGTGGCTTTGCGACATGCTAATGATAGGTACAGACTCCATGCTGACCGCAGACGCCTGCCTGCGCCTTCCTACCAGGTTGGGGACAGAGTCTGGCTGTCATCTCGCAACCTCCGACTTCTTGTTCCCTCTCTGAAGTTTGCACCTCGGTTTATTGGGCCTTTCCGTATTCTTTGCAGGATTAACTCAGTGGCTTACGCATTAGATCTTCCTTCTAATATGCGTATCTCTAATGTATTTCATGTCTCCTTATTAAAACCTTTGGTCTGCAACCGCTTTACCACCTAGGTGCCTCATCCTCACCCTGCACAGGTTGATAACCATGAGGAGTATGAAGTACAGTCCATTGTTGACTCCCGTAGGTTCCGTGGGTGCATACAGTACCTGGTGCATTGGAAAGGGTACGGTCCAAAGGAACGCTTTTGGGTCACATCCTCAGACGTACATGCCCCTGTCCTCCTCCATGCTTTCCATAGACTTTTTCTTCTCAAGCCTGGTGGTCCTCCGAGGGGGAGGGGTCATTGTGGAGGGGGTACTGTCAGGGCTGGGCTCAGCCCTTCCTTCTCAAAGCTGGCCGTTCAGCTGTTGGCTAATTGCCAGTTCCTTTCTCTCCACAGTGACTCACCTGTTGATGATATTCTGCTCGTCAGTCCTGCCTACTTAAGCCGTCCAGTCCAGATGATCTCTGCCTTCGCCTTGGTCGCATCTCTAGAGACGCTCTCCTGTGTTCCTGTTAAAGACTTGCTTGGCTGACATTCCTTCTGGCTCCAAATCCTGCTTGCTGTTCTACTACGCTCATCTCTGGCTCCCTGACGTTTTGGCTTGTCTGACTACCCATTCCGGTTCCTGAACTCGGCTATATTTTGACAACGTTTACTCTGTTTACCTTTTTATTATTATTAAACAAGTGTGATTTAACTGTATAAAAATTACTAAAGCGCTGATGTGAATGATTGTATCAAAATGTGAACCAAAAATTATATTAAGATAAACAAATGATAGTGGCTGCTATTATTGTGTTATGTGCTGATATCACAAAAGAGTGAATATATAAAAAGTTAATAAAACGCTACCAACAACCTTAATATAGCACAGTGATCCAATAAATAATGTGATCCGATAAAAAATGTGATCCTATAAAAAATAAATAAACAAATCATATATATGTGTCCAGTAAACCACACTAGATATAAATTAATTACTGTTCTTCCAAAATGCTTGTAGATTTCTGGAGATACTGGGAAAAAAGTCAAATACCATTCAATTGTAAGATACACAAAAGGACAATGATACCCAAATGATCAGGTGCGTAGTCTCTGATGATATTCACATGTGGTGGATTGCTTTCAAACCTTCATTGCCTTCAATCCTTCATAGATTGATATTGCTCAAAAAAAAGAAAGGACATACCTCATTGCGCAAATAAATAAACTAAAAATGACATGTGGGTAATACAACACAGTTGCACTCACACATGCCCCGCAATAAGATTGCATTTAAGAAGGTCAGTTGCATATATTCAGAGACAATCTCCTCACTTGGCTGTTACTGTTCACACAGCACTGGGGTTACTGGCTCCTCCTACGTGTTACATCACCGGCACGTGACTTTTTTAAGGTTCAATTTTTCATTGTACTTCTGTCTCAGTCTGATTCATGGTTTCTGACAGGTGGGTAGTGGGGGGAACCCCACAGGGTTCTGCGTTGGGACCAATCCTATTTAATTTGTTGATAAATGACCTGGAGGATGGGGTAAACAGTTCAATCTCTGTATTTGTGGACAATACTAAGCTAAGCAGGACAGTAACTTCTCCGCAGGATGTGGAAACCTTGCAAAAAGATCTGAACAAATTAATGGGGTTGGCAACTACATGGCAAATGATGTTTAATGTAGAAAAATGTAAAATAATGCATTTGGGTGGAAAAAATATGAATGCAATCTATACACTAGGGGGAGAACCTCTGGGGGAATCTAGAAAGGAAAAGGACCTGGGGGTCCTAGTAGATGATAGGCTCAGCTATCACATGCAATGCCAAGCTGCTGCTAACAAAGCAACAGAATATTGGCATGCATTAAAAACAGGATCAACTCCTGAGATAAAACGATAATTCTCCCGCCCTACAAGACTCTGGTCCGGCCGCACCTAGAGTATGCTGTCCAGTTCTGGGCACCAGTCCTCAGGAAGGATGTACTGGAAATGGAGCGAGTACAAGGAAGGTCAACAAAGCTAATAAAGTGTCTGGAGGAAATTAGTTATGAGGAAAGGTTGTCAGCACTGAACTTATTCTCTCTGGAGAAGAGACGCTTGAGAGGGGATATGATTTCAATTTACAAATACCATACTGGTGACCCCACAATAGGGGTAAAACCTCTTTGCAGAAGGGAGTTTAACAAGACACGTGGCCACTCATTAAAATTAGAAGAAAAGAGGTTTAACCTTAAATTACGTAGAGGGTTCTTTAGTGTAAGAGCGGCAAGGATGTGGAATTCCCTTCCACAGGCAGTGGTCTCAGCGGGGAGCATTGATAGTTTAAAAAAACCATTAGATAAGCACCTGAAAAACCACAACATACAGGGATATACAATGTAATACTGTTATATAATCACACTCATAGGTTGGACTTGATGAACTTGATGGACTTGTGATGGACTTTTTCAACCTCACCTACTATGTAACTATGTAACTGTGTACAGTCCATTCAGCCGGCATCCTAGTTGTCTACCTCCAGAGAGTATTCCATGCAGACAATGCTGTATTCATTGGAAGGCTGACTGTTGTACTGTCCTGGCATTTTTGGGCCTCAAAAAATTAGGCCATAAGTACATCAGGAGTTATCGATTTTCAGATATATATATATACCATACTTTGTGGACTCTATAACTTTCCTACAGTCTAAATAATATACACTGATTTGAGTTATTTTCACCAAAGAAATGTAGCAGTATACATTTTGGCCAAAATTTATGAAGAAAGACTATTTATTTGCAAAATGTCATAACAGAATCAAAGAAAAAATTATTATTTTTTTTTGCCTTTCTTCGTTTATTTAGGAAGAAAAAAAAAACAGCTTTTATTAAAGCGGAGTTTCACCCAGAAATGGAATCTCTGCTTGTATGCTTCCTCCCCCCTCCGGTGCCACATTTGGCACCTTTCGGGGAGGGATGGGTGGAATGGGTATCTGTTTTTGACAGGTACCGTCCCCACTTCCGGGAGACAGCGCCGCGGCACCATCCCTTGGAAGCTCGGCCCCTCCTCCTTCCTCTGCCACCGGCCAGTGAGAAAGCTTTGTACATGCACAGTAGGGTGCCTGCTGTGAAGCCAAGAGCCTTCAATGCCAGTTTCCCTTAGATTGAATGGCGGGGGCAGCACCTGAGAGCCCATTGCGAAAATTGGCTTCGGGTGCTGACATCGCGGGATCCCTGGACAGGTAAGTGTCCTAATAATAAAAGTCAGCAGGTACAGTGCCTTGAAAAAGTATTTATACCCCTTGAAATTTTCCACAATTTGTCATGTTACAACCAAAAATGTAAATGTATTTAATGGGATTTTATGTAATAGGCCAACACAAAGTGACACATAATTGTGAAGTAGAAAGAAAATGATAAATGGTTTTTCAAATTTTTTACAAATAAATATGTGAAAAGTGTGGCGTGCTTTTGTATTCAGCCCCCTTTCTTCTGATACCCCTGACTAAAATCTAGTGGAACCAATTGCCTTCAGAAGTCACCTAATTAGTAAATAGAGTCCACCTGTGTGTAATTTAATCTAAATATAAATACAGCTGTTCTGTGAAGCCCTCAGAGGTTTGTTAGAGAACCTTAGTGAACAAACAGCATCATGAAGGCCAAGGAACACACCAGACAGGTCAGGGATAAAGTTGTGGAGAAGTTTAAAGCAGATTTGGGTTATAAAAAAATATCCCAAGCTTTGAACATCTCACGGAGCTCTGTTCAATCCATCATCCAAAAATGGAAAGAGTATGGCATAACTGCAAACTTACCAAGACATGGCAGTCCACCTAAACTGACAGGCAGGGAAAGGACAGCATTAATCAGAGAAGCAGCCAAGAGGCCCATGGTAACTCTGGAGGAGCTGCCGAGATCCACAGCTCAGGTGGGAGAATCTGTCCACAGGACAACTATTAGTCATGCACTCCACAAATCTGGCCTTTATGAAAGAGTGGCAAGAAAAAAAGCCATTGCTGAAAGAAAGCCATAAGAAGTCCCGTTTGCAGTTTGCCAGAAGCTATGTGGGGGACACAGCAAACATGTGGAAGAAGGTGCTCTGGTCAGATGAGACCAAAATTTAACTTTTAGGCCTAAAAGCAAAACGCTATACGTGGTGGAAAACTAACACTGCACATCACCCTGAACACACCATCCCCACCGTGAAACATAGTGGCAGCATCATGTTGTGGTGATGCTTTTCTTCAGCAGGGACAGGTTAGATGGTCAGAGTTGATGGGAAGATGGATGGAAAAAATGCAGGGCAATCTTAGAAGAAAACCTGTTAGAGTCTGCAAAGACTTGAGACTGGGGCGGAGGTTCACTTTCCAGCAGGACAACGACCCTAAACATACAGCCAGAGCTACAATGTAATGGTTTAGATCAAAGCATATTTAAGTGTTAGAATGGACCAGTCAAAGTCCCAGGGTCGATCCTGGACGGGGTGCATGGGGTGCAGTGTACCTGGGCGCCACAGAGGTGGGGGCGCTGAAGCGCCAGAGTGCTCCCCTCCCTTCTTGCTGAAGCCCATCCCCCCTCCCTCCTCCTGTCAGAGGAGGAGAGCGGAAACAGCTGGAGATCGGAGCGGCTGTGTCTCTGTGTGCAGAGAGACCAGCCGCGCAGTGCCTGACTTGTTCCAGTTTTCCTCCTCCTGTGTGTATCTCCCGCCTGACACGCTCTGTTCTCCACCCAGGCAGCATGGCTGCACACTGTCCTCTCCTCTCCAGCTGCCGCCCAGGTGTTTTTTAATTAGCTTAATGGAGGGGGGTTGTCCTGGGGGGTCTATACTAATGGGAGGGTGGTTTGTCCTGGGGGGGTCTGTACTAATGGAGGGGGGTGGTTTGTTCCGGGGGGTCTGTACTAATGGAGGGGGGGTAGTTTGTTCTGGGGGGGTCTGTACTAATGTAGGGGGGGTGGTTTGTCCGGGGGTCTGTACTAATGGAGGGGGGTGATTTGTCCTGGGGGGTTTGTACTAATGGAGGGGGGGTGGTTTGTCCTGGGGGGGTCTGTACTAATGGAGGGGGTGGTGTGTCCTGAGGGGGTCTGTACTAATGGAGAGGGGTGGTTTGTCTTGAGGGGGTCTGTACTAATGGAGGGGGGGTGGTTTGTTCTGGGGGGGTCTGTAATAATAAAGGGGGGTGGTTTGTCCTGGGGGTCTGTACTAATGGAGGGGGGTGGTTTGTTCTGGGGGGGTCTGTACTAATGGAGGGGGGGTGGTTTGTTCTGGGGGGTCTGTACTAATAAAGGGGTGTGGTTTGTCCAGGGGGTCTGTACTAATGTAGGGGGGTGGTTTGTCCTGGGGGTCTGTACTCATGGAGGGGGGTGGTTTGTCCTGAGGGGGTCTGTACTAATTGAAGGGGGTGGTTTGTTCTGGGGGTCTGTAATAATGAAGGGAGGTGGTTTGTCCTGGGGGGTCTGTACTAATGGAGGGGGGTCTGTACTAATGGAGGGAGGTGGTTTGTTCTGGGGGGTCAGTACTAATGGAGGGGGGTGGTTTGTTCTGGGGGTCTGTACTAATGTAGGGGGGTGGTTTGTCCGGGGGGTCTGTACTAATGTAGGGGATGGTTTGTCCTGGGGGGGGTCTGTACTAATGGAGGGGGGTGGTTTGGCCTGAGGGGGTCTGTACTAATGGAGAGGGGTGGTTTGTCCTAAGGGGATCTGTACTAATTGAGGGGGGTGGTTTGTTCTGGGGGGTCTGTAATAATGAAGGAGGGTGGTTTGTTCTGGGGGAGCCTGTACTAATGGAGGGGGGTCTGTACTAATGGAGGGAGGTGGTTTGTTCTGGGGGGTCAGTACTAATGGAGGGGGGTGGTTTGTTCTGGGTGTCTCTACTAATGGAGGGGGGTCTGTACTAATGGAGGGGGGGTGGTTTGTTCTGGGGGTCTCAACTAATGGAGGGGGGTCTGTACTAATGGAGGGTGGTGGTTTGTTCTGGGGGGTCTGTACTAATGGAGGGGGTCTGTTCTAATGGAGGGGGGGTGGTTTGTCCCAGGGGGTCTATACTAATGGAAGGGGGTGATTTATCCAGGGGGTCTTTACTAATGGAGGGGGGTGGTTTGTTCTGGTGGGTCTGTACTAATGGAGGGGGGTGGTTTGTACTAATGGAGGGGGGGTGTTTTTTTTGGGGGGTCTGTACTAATGGAGGGGGGTGGTTTGTTTTGGGGGGTCTGTACTAATGTAGGGGGGTGGTTCTGTACTAATGGAGGGGGTGGTTTGTCCTGAGGGGGGTCTGTACTAATGGAGGGGGTGGTTCTGTACTAATGGAGGGGGGGTGGTTTGTCCTGAGGGGGTCTGTACTAATAGAGGGGGTGATTTGTTCAGGGGGGTCTGTACTTATGTTGGGGGGGTGGTTCTGTACTGTTGTAGGGGGGGGTTTGTTCTGGGGGGTCTGTACTAATGGAGGGGGGTGGTTTGTTTTGGGGGTCTGTACTAATGGAGGGGGGTGGTTTGTTTTGGGAGGGCTGTACTAATGGAGGGGGGTGGTTCTGTACTAATAGAGGGGGGGTGGTTTGTCCTGAGGGGGGTCTGTACTAATAGAGGGGGGTAGTTCTGTACTAATGGAGGGGGGGTGGTTTGTTCTGGGGTCTCTACTAATGGAGGGGGGGTCTGTACTAATGGAGGGGGGGTGGTTTGTTCGGGGGGGGTCTGTACTAATGGAGTGGGTTTGTTCTAATGGAGGGGGGGTGGTTTGTCCCGGGGGGTCTATACTAATGGAGGTGGGTGGTTTATCCAGGGGGTCTGTACTAATGGAGGGGGGTGGTTTGTTCTGGTGGGTCTGTACTAATGGAGGGGAGTGGTTTGTACTAATGGAGGGGGGTGGTTTGTTTCGGGGGGTCTGTACTAATGCAGGGGGTGGTTTGTTTTGGGGGTCTGTACTAATGGAGGGGGTGGTTCTGTACTAATGGAGGGGGTGGTTTGTCCTGAGGGAGGTCTGTACTAATGGAGGGGGTGGTTCTGTACTAATGGAAGGGGGGTGGTTTGTCCTGAGGGGGGTCTGTACTAATAGAGGGGGTGGTTTGTTCAGGGGGGGTCTGTACTTATGGAGGGGGGGTGGTTCTGTACTGTTGTAGGCTGGGTTTGTTCTGGGGGGTCTGTACTAATGGAGGGGGTGGTTTGTTTTGTGGGGCTGTACTAATGGAGGGGGGGTGGTTCTGTACTAATAGAGGGGGGTGGTTTGTCCTGAGGGGGGTCTGTACTAATGGAGGGGGGTAGTTCTGTACTAATGGAGGGGGGGTGGTTTGTTCAGGGGGGTCTGTACTAATGGGGGGGTGGATCTGTACTAATGTAGGGGAGGTGGTTTGTTCTGGGGGGTCTGTACTAATGGAGGGGGGTGGTTTGTTCAGGGGGGGTCTGTACTAATGGAGGGGGGGTTGTTCTGTACTAATGGAGGGGGTGGTTTGTTCTGGGGGGTCTGTACTAATGGAGGGGGTGGTTCTATACTAATGGAGGGGGGCGGTTTGTCCTGAGGGGGGTCTGTACTAATGGAGGGGGGGTTGGTTTGTCCTGAGGGGGGGTCTATACTGATAGAGGGGGGTGTTTTGTCCTGGGGGGTCTATACTGATGGGGGGCCTGTGCTGAGGGAGGGGTTTATACTTAGTGGGGGGGCCTGCACTGACGGAGGGGGGTCCATACTTAGTGGAGGGGGGTCTGTACTGAGGGGCGACTATAGTTGGTGAAGGGGGGTGATACCATGTTTTACCACACCGGGTGACACCCCTCTCCCTCTCCTCTTTGCGCACACTGCTGTACTAGTGAATGTCGCACTTTGTTTCTTCCCCCACCTTCATATCGGCTAGGGAAGAAAAAAAAGGAGCAAAGAAGAGGATTGTGGGACATGTAGTCCGAAGGAATGGCAGCCCCCCTGTGACATGGAAACTGCAGCCCACACAGCATGCTCAGCTGAATGGGAGAGAGAGAGAGCCAGGAGCCCGGGAAAGCTTTCAGGGAAGTACACCCAGGACTCCAGAGGGAGAGGACAGTGCAGAGGGAACACCATCAGAGAGAGAACCCCACTGCCCTGCACCACCAGAGGGAAAGCCACACAGCCTAGCGCCATCCCTGGTGGAGAAAGGAATGGAGTAATTTCCAAAATACAGATCTGGGTGCTACCCAGCAGAGTCACCACGGCAATTCAGAGTGAGCAGACTCCTGATCAGAGGAACCGTTGTTGCTGTATCGCTGGGTCAGGTGAGAGGGCCGATCGGCCATTATCTACTAACGTCCATAGGAGCTGCAGTCTCTGACCATCTCTTGTAACATGTCTGCAGTCTCTGACCATCTCTTGTATCATGTCTGTAGTCTCTGGCATCTCTTGTATTATGTCTGCAGTCTCTGAAATCTCCTGTATTATGTCTGCCTTCTCTGACCATCTCCTGTATTATGTCTGCCATCTCTGATCATCTCCTGTACTATGTCTGCTGTCTCTGACCATCTCTTGTAACATGTCTGCAGTCTATGACCATCTCTTGTATCATGTCTGCAGTCTCTGATCATCTCTTGTATTATGTCTGCCGTCTCTGACCATTTCCTGTATTATGTCTGCCGTCTCTGACCATTTCCTGTATTATGTCTGCCGTCTCTGATCATCTCCTGTACTATGTCTGCTGTCTCTGACCATCTCTTGTAACATATCTGCAGTCTCTAACCATCTCTTGTATCATGTCTGCAGTCTCTGATCATCTCTTGTATTATGTCTGCAGTCTCTGACCATCTCTGGTATTATGTTTGCAGTCTCTGACCATCTCCTGTATTATGTCTGCCGTCTCTGACCATCTCTTGTAACATGTCTGCACTCTCTGACCATCTCTTGTATCATGTCTGCAGTCTCTGACAATCTCTTGTATCATGTCTGCAGTCTCTGACCGTCCCCTGTGCTATGTCTGCAGTCTCTGATCATCTCCTGTATCATGTCTGCAGTCTCTGACCATCTCCTGTACTATGTCTGCAGTCTCTGACCATCTCCTGTATCATATCTCCAGTCTCTGACCGTCTCCTGTAGTATGTCTGAAATCTCTGACCATCTCCTGTAATGTGTCCGCATTCTCTGACCATCTCCTGTACTATGTCTGCAGTCTCTGACCATCTTTTATAACATGTCTGCAGTCTCTGACCATCTCTTGTATTATGTCTGCAGTCTCTGACCATCTTCTGTATTATGTCTGCAGTCTCTGACCATCTCCTGTAATATGTCTGCAGTCTCTGACCATCTCTTGTAACATGTCTGCAGTCTCTGACCATCTCTTGTATTATTTCTGCAGTCTCTGGCCATCTCCTGTAGTATGTCTGCAGTCTCTGACCATCTCATGTAGTATGTCTGCAGTCTCTGACCATCTCCTGTACTATGTCTGCAGTCTCTGACCATCTCCTGTATTATGTCTGCAGTCTATGACCATGTTCTGTATGATGTCTGCAGTCTCTGACTATCTCTTGTAGTATGTCTGCAGTCTCTGACCATCTCCTGTATTATGTCTGCCATCTCTGACCATCTCTTGTAACATATCTGCAGTCTCTGACCATCTCTTGTATCATGTCTGCAATCTCTGACCATCTCTTGTATCATGTCTGCAATCTCTGACCATCTCTTGTATCATGTCTGCAGTCTCTGACCGTCCCCTGTGCTATGTCTGCAGTCTCTGATCATCTCCTGTATCATGTCTACAGTCTCTGACCATCTCCTGTACTATGTCTGCAGTCTCTGACCATCTCCTGTATTATATCTCCAGTCTCTGACCGTCTCCTGTAGTATGTCTGAAATCTCTGACCATCTCCTGTAATGTGTCTGCATTCTCTGACCATCTCCTGTACTATGTCTGCAGTCTCTGACCATCTTTTATAACATGTCTGCAGTCTCTGACCATCTCTTGTATTATGTTTGCAGTCTCTGACCATCTTCTGTATTATGTCTGCAGTCTCTGACCATCTCCTGTAACATGTCTGCAGTCTCTGACCATCTCTTGTAACATGTCTGCAGTCTCTGACCATCTCTTGTATTATGTCTGCAGTCTCTGGCCATCTCCTGTAGTATGTCTGCAGTCTCTGACCATCTCATGTAGTATGTCTGCAGTCTCTGACCATCTCCTGTGCTATGTCTGCAGTCTCTGACCATCTCCTGTATTATGTCTGCAGTCTATGACCATGTTCTGTATGATGTCTGCAGTCTCTGACTATCTCTTGTAGTATGTCTGCAGTCTCTGACCATCTCCTGTATTATGTCTGCCATCTCTGACCATCTCTTGTAACATGTCTGCAGTCTCTGACCATCTCTTGTATCATGTCTGCAGTCTCTGACCATCTCTTGTATCATGTCTGCAGTCTCTGACCGTCCCCTGTGCTATGTCTGCAGTCTTTGATCATCTCCTGTATCATGTCTGCAGTCTCTGACCATCTCCTGTACTATGTCTGCAGTCTCTGACCATCTCCTGTATCATATCTCCAGTCTCTGACCGTCTCCTGTAGTATGTCTGAAATCTCTGACCATCTCCTGTAATGTGTCCGCATTCTCTGACCATCTCCTGTACTATGTCTGCAGTCTCTGACCATCTTTTATAACATGTCTGCAGTCTCTGACCATCTCTTGTATTATGTCTGCAGTCTCTGACCATCTTCTGTATTATGTCTGCAGTCTCTGACCATCTCCTGTAATATGTCTGCAGTCTCTGACCATCTCTTGTAACATGTCTGCAGTCTCTGACCATCTCTTGTATTATGTCTGCAGTCTCTGACCATCTCTTGTATTATGTCTGCAGTCTCTGGCCATCTCATGTAGTATGTCTGCAGTCTCTGACCATCTCCTGTACTATGTCTGCAGTCTCTGACCATCTCCTGTATTATGTCTGCAGTCTATGACCATCTTCTGTATGATGTCTGCAGTCTCTGACTATCTCTTGTAGTATGTCTGCAGTCTCTGACCATCTCCTGTACTATGTCTGCAGTCTCTGACCATCTCTTGTAACATGTCTGCAGTCTCTGACCATCTCTTGTATCATGTCTGCAGTCTCTGACCATCTCTTGTATCACATCTGCAGTTTCTGATCATCTCTTGTATTACGTCTGCAGTCTCTGACCATCTCCTGTAGTATGTCTGCAGTCACTGACCATCTCCTGTACCATGGGAAAATGTGAAATAAAATACTGCGCTTAACAAAACCTGCTTGAGCTGCGACTAAAAAGTAGTAAACTGCATAATCTATAAATAAGGAAGTCGCGCTAAAGATGTGAAAAAGGCCAGAGTCAAGTGCCTATAATTTAATAGAGGGGTATCTGAACATAAGTGACAACCACTATGCCTTAAAGTTAAAGTGGTGAAACACAAGAATAGCTCCTATGTCTGCAAAAAATAAATAAACGGTGTTGTGACGTGATGCAAGTGACAAATAAATGTCTCAAAACAACCTAACAAAAATATAGCAATCAAAAATCACTGTGACAAATGAATATCTCCAAAAAAACGTGAAAAAAATATAAAAATTAAATGATGTGAACAAAACCTAAAGGTGCAGATATTGCCCCTAATTACAGACCACAAAGCAAAGTTGGTAATAGTCCATAAGCTGGATAGGAAAAGAAAATTGAAATAAATATCCCCAGGTGACAGGTGAAATATTGGTAATCTTGCTGCAGTGAATAGGGTGCGTTGATAAACCTCCACCTTCCAAAAATGCTGCCTCTTACCAAAAGATGTTGGTCTCTTAGTGATAGGAGACCTTACTGAGCGGATGGCTGCAACCCCAGCCTGGGATCTGTATAACAGACACTAGATGTCATCCGGTCTGCAAAAACCCTCTCAGCCAGCCGCACCAGGATGATTAGGATGGATCACCAAAAAGAAATCCTCTCAGTAAGGTCTCCTATCACTAAGAGACCAACATCTTTTGGTAAGAGGCAGCAGTTTTGGAAGGTGGAGGTTTATCAACGCACCCTATTCACTGCAGCAAGATTACCAATATTTCACCTGTCACCTGGGATATTTATTTCAATTTTCTTTTCCTTGTCAAAAGAAGTTTATTGAGTATACAATATTATAAAGATACATAAAGTAAGTTTACAAGGATCTATAAAGTAAGCTCATTGTTTTACAGTAGGGTTTATATAGGTAAATATCATGAAATTTTAAATATTAAACATTGGGTTCACGTAAACCTAAATTAAAGATATATATCATTTCCTTAGTTACTTTTGTAGGTATTTAAATGATTTATACCTACTATATATATATTGTTTACAGGTAGAGTGTATATAGGTCAAATAAATTCTGATAATGAGCTTTAATCGTAAGGTGGAGAAAAGGAAAGAGAAAGAAGAAAAAGGGTAGAAAGGCAGAGGTATGGTCCACAAGGTTGTCCCGCTCGTCAGTTTATTATTCTTTTTAGTTCTCTTTGAAGCCTTAGAATGGGTGTCTCTGTAAGTCATTTAATCTGTTACCATGGCAACAGGACAGAGTCATTGAAATTTGACAGGAATTGTTGTTTTATCCAAGGATGCCAAAGTTTTTCAAATTTTGGAATTTGATTTTGATCGATGGCTACCATCTTAGCATGGGACATTGTATTATTCATTCTGTGAATTGTTTCTGCTAGTACCAACGTAGGAGATTTCCATGCTTTGGCCACTGTTTGTTTTGCAGCCGTTGTTAGTTGGATCATAAGTTTGGATTGAGAGAGTGTTAACCATTCCGGTTTTAGATTAAGTAAAGTTATATATGGATCTGGTTGTATTATTTTTTTAAATATTTTAGATGCAATCACGAAGACTTCCTTCCAGAAGGTTTGGATTACTGGGCACGTCCACCATATGTGTAAATGTGTGCCTATTTCTGGGCATCCTCGAAAACAAAGAGCTGAGGTATTAGGTGAATATTTTGCCACTCTAGCGCGTACAAGGTACCAGCGAGTTAGGACTTTATAATTTGTCTCCAGTGCTAAGATGTTGGGTGAGGATGACTTAGATGTGAGCCATATGTTAGACCAGTCCGTGTCTTCTAAAGTTCGTCCCAGGTCCTCCTCCCACCTCTGAACGTAAGAGGGTCTATTAAGATTTACCACTCCATATAATTGATTATAAAGTGATGAAATTGTACCTTTAGCAAATGGATCTTTTGTACAGATTGATTCAAAATTGGATAATTGGGATAATGGTGTATCCCCCTTTAGGAATGGTGTATAGAAATTTTTGATTTGGGGATATCTAAATATCTCAGAGTTTGGCAGATCATATTTTTCTCTAAGCGATGGGAATTAAAGGAATGATTTAGATGCTATGAAGTTATTTAGTGTCTGAATGCCTGATGTTGTCCAAGCTTTAAAAGAATTTGGGTAGATCCATGCCGGATAAAAGGCCGGATTTCTGATAAAAGAAAGGAGAGGATTGTGTGGAGATTGTAACTGATATTTGGTTTTTAGTTTATCCCAGAGAGATAAGAAGTGTTTAGTTATGGGATTATGAATTTTAAAGCGGTCTTTAGGATCAAGCCATAACAAGTTTGATATTAATAGAGGGTCATTTTCTGAAGCCTCTATAAATACCCATAATGGGATTTCCTGTTTTGCATGGTATTTGGACAGACTGGCCAAATGTGCTGCTCTGTAGTAGTTAGTAAAATTAGGGTATCCCAGGCCTCCTTTATTTTTGGGAAGATGTAGTGTGTGTATAGGTATACGTGGTTTAGAAGAGCCCCATATAAATGAAGTTGCTCTTTTTTGTACTATTCTCAAAAAATAGAAAGGAATTGGAATAGGGGGGACTCTGAATAGATAAAGCAATTTGGGTAGAATAGTCATTTTGATTGCATTAATCTTCCCTATCCAGGATAAAGGAAGTTGCAACCATTGTTTTATTAGATTTGTGATCTGTCTTAATACAGGAGGATAATTGGTTGAGAATAAGTCAGAATGAGATGCTGTTAAATGAATTCCAAGATATGGGATTGATTTTTCTGCCCATGTGAATGGGAGTGCAGCCCTAGCCGGGATCAATTCCATGTTTGTGAGTGAAATATTAAGCACTAGGCATTTCTTAGGATTAATCATAAGGCCGGATAGGGCTGCAAATCCATCAAGAGCTGGTATTAAGTTAGGACCAGAGACCTGTGGTGATGATAGAAAAAGTAATATATCGTCTGCAAATATACATAATTTGTGTGTAATACCTCCTACTTCAATGCCAGTTATAGTTTGGTTTGTTCTGATGTATTGGGCCATGGGTTCGAGTATAAGGGCAAATAATAATGGAGATAATGGGCAACCCTGTCGGGTACCTCTTTCGATATTAAAGGCATCAGATTTGTATCCAGCGTATTTTATATAGGCTTTGGGTTTATTATATAATGCTTTGATCCATGTTAAAAAGTGGGGTCCAAAACCCCATTTTTGTAATGAATATTGCATATATTGCCAGGATACTGTGTCAAATGCCCTCTTAATATCGAGAGATAGAAAACATAAAGGGATTTTCCGTTTTTTAGCAATATGTGCCAATAACACTGCCCTGTGTATACTGCCTGTCTATTTGGCATGAAGCCTACTTGATCTCTATGTATTAATTTTCCTATAATGCTATTGAGGCGTTTTGCTATTATTTTTGCTAATAATTTAATATCAAGGTTTAACAGAGAGATAGGCCGATAATTCACACAGGAAGTATCATCAGAAAGGGGTTTTGGGATCATACAAACAATTGCCATTAGTGTTTCTTGCCGAAAAGAATGTCCTTCTAGAAGTTTGTTAAAAGTTTCAGTGAGAATGGGAGAGAGTATTTCTGAGAATGTTTTATAGTATAAAGCCGAGTAGCCGTCTGGGCCTGGTCTTTTGCTAAGTTTTAGGTCTTTTATGGCGTTAGCAACTTCATCTATAGTTATAGGCTCATCCAAACTGCTTTTTTGATTCTGAGACAACTAAGTTACGGTTATTTTTGAGAAGAAGGATTCAGCCTCTGTAGGATTAAATTCATTGTTTGTCTTGTATAAAGTTGCGAGATGTGAGTGAAATTTATGGACTATTTTAACTGGATTACAAGTATAAACATTTTTTGATAATTTCAAACGTATTGGTTTGAAAGATTTGTTAGTTGAATTTAATGCCCGAGCCAAATATGTACCTGGTTTGTTTGTATTCATGTAGAAATTGTGTTTGGAGCGTTTGAGGGATTTATCAACTGACTCAGTGAGAAATAGATCGTATTCCAATCTAGATTTTTCCAGATGAGATTTTGTACTCTGAGATGGATTATCTTGGAATGATATGTAGGCTGCATTAAAATTGAGTTCTAGTTTTTTTGCTAGATTTTTGCGTTCCCGTTTAAATAGTGCCATTTGTCTTTGTATTGTACCACGCAAGACAGGCTTATGAGCTTCCCACAGTGTTATTGGGGAAATGTCTGTTGTATTATTAATTGATATGTATTCCTTTAAAGCTTGTTCAATGGCCATCTGATGTAGTGGGTGTTTGAGCATTATGTCCGGTAAGTACCACGTTGGGTCATGCGCTTTTGGTATGGCTGAGGCTATAGTAGTGTATACTGCATTATGGTCAGACCACGGAATCGGAATTATATCTGATGCAATAATTTCTGGTATCATTCCTATTGTTAGAAAAATATGATCTATTCTGGTGAAGGTTTGATGAGGGTGCGAGAAATAAGTGAATTTCTTTTTCATTGGGTTACTTTCTCTCCACGAATCTACCAGATTGTATTTGGAAAGGAGTTGAGAAAAAGGTAATCTAGAGGTTATTTTGGATGGTGTAAAAGGTGATTTATCTAGAAATGGGAGGAGGACCTGGTTCGAATCCCCGCACATTATCACTGTTCCTATTTTGTGTGTATTAATCACTTGTAATATATGTGAGAGGAATGGTGTAGGTTGTTTGTTAGGAGCGTAGTAGGAAATCACTGTGATTGCTGTATCCATTATATAACCCATGAGTATCAGGTATCTACCTTCTGGGTCTTTAATTTATGATGATAAGGTGAATGGTGTGGATCGGTGAAATGCAATTAGAGTACCCCTTTGTTTGGCACAGGCAGAAGCCGTGTAAATTTGTTGATAAAAAGGGGAAATATATTTTGGAGTAGAATCTTTGGTGAAGTGTGTTTCTTGGAGGCATACTATGTGAGCCTTCTTGTTATGGAAAGTACGGAAGGCTTTGGTCCTTTTTTGAGGGACATTTATTCCCTGAACATTCAGGGAAAGTATATTCAGTGGTGCCATGGCAACAGATCAAATAGTTTTGACTTACTTTTTGTTATGCAGAGCTGACTGCGCAGATCAACCAGTGTGGACTGAAGAGATGAAAAGATAGAAAAGAAACCAGTGAATTCTGGAGTAAAGAGTAAACAAAAAACATATGAGATTAGATGATACATTGTATAAATTATTTTTTGCAAGTAATCACAATTTACCCGTGAAAGAGAATAAATATCTCTCTCAGGGGAATAAGTGCCTTCGTCACACTCCCACATAATATGGTTGGGAGAATGAGGAGGGCTAATGGGGGTACACGGATCTTCCGCTTACAGGAGAGAAGTGCTATGTCAAAAGACATCAAAATGATGATTCATTAATTGGAGTGCAGAATATAGTTTTTGTTGAAATTATTTATTCCAGGGTGGTTGTATATGGTTAGTCTTGCCCTAGGCTAAATAATTCAGTTAGAAAGGTACTGTTAATAACTTTGGTATTGATGAAGATAATTTGAATTATTTTGGGATTTTAACCCTTTTAGAGTAAACAATTACATATTTTATTCATATGTAACTGTTTAGATATGTTAACTCATAAAATTGAGGTTGTATTGCTTCAGATTAGAATAAACAAAAACATAGTTCTAGGAACTAGTTAGGTACTAATATATTTGTTTTAAGAAAAGAAAGAAAAAGCTTCCATTACTTCTGGATTATTGAACATATTTGTCCTAAAAAGTAATAAATCTATTGTTATTACCTGAAAATATATAACTGAACAAGAATTTCCTTATTTCACTTATATATTCTAAGGCTATATGAATCAGAAGTAATAAGAAATATAACTGGAATGTAACTTGTGTGTTGTGTGTGACTATCAGAATGCAGTTACATTCAGTTATAAATACAGGTTTTTTATAGAGAACCATCTCTTAGTATAATAAATGAAGAGATATCAGGAATTAGGATGTCAGTCCATTGAATCTTCTTGATCCATGGATGATGTGGCATAACGGCCTCTTTTGTGAGAATGATGATTCCCATTTTGTTCTGAAATTTTCTGGGTGCTGCCTGAAGGTGAAGATGATGCCATTCTTCTGCGTGTGGGGGTGTTGCTGCTTGTGGGTTCTGTCAGATTTAATTTTAAAAGGATTTGTTGTAGTTCATCTGCTGATCTGCTTCTGTAAATTGTACCTTGGTAGTTAAATCTGACTGAAAAGGGGAAGCCCCATTGATACATAATGTTGTGGCATTGCAGTTCCATTAGTTGGGGTTTCATGGATCGTCTTTTAGTAATAGTTAGGGATGAGCTTCGAGTTCGAGTCGAACTCATGTTCGACTCGAACATTGGCTGTTCGCAAGTTCGCCGAACAGCGAACAATTTGGGGTGTTCGCGGCAAATTCGAATGCCGCGGAACACCCTTTAAAAGTCTATGGGAGAAATCAAAAGTGCTAATTTTAAAGGCTAATATGCAAGTTATTGTCATAAAAAGTGTTTGGGGACCTGGGTCCTGCCCCAGGGGACATGGATCAATGCAAAAAAAAGTTTTAAAAACGGCCGTTTTTTCAGGAGCAGTGATTTTAATAATGCTTAAAGTCAATCAATAAAAGTGTAATATCCCTTTAAATTTCGTACCTGGGGGGTGTCTATAGTATGCCTGTAAAGGAGCGCATGTTTCCTGTGTTTAGAACAGTCTGACAGCAAAATGACATTTTGAAGGAAAAAACTCATTTAAAACTACCCGCGGCTATTGCATTGCCGACAATACACTTAGAAGTTCATTGATAAAAACGGCATGGGAATTCCCCAAAGGGGAACCCCGAACCAAAATTAAAAAAAAAAAAATGACGTGGGAGTCCCCCTAAATTCTATACCAGGCCCTTCAGGTCTGATATGGATATTAAGGGGAACCCCGGCCAAAATTAAAAAAAAAAAATGACGTGGGGTTCCCCCTAAATTCCATACCAGACCCTTCAGGTCTGGTATGGATTTTAAGGGGAACCCCGCGCCAAAAAAAAAAAAAACGGCGTGGGGTCCCCCCAAAAATCCATACCAGACCCTTATCCGAGCACGCAACCTGGCAGGCCGCAGGAAAAGAGGGGGGGACGAGAGTGCGGCCCCCCCTCCCTCCTGAACCGTACCAGGCCACATGCCCTCAACATTGGGAGGGTGCTTTGGGGTAGCCCCCCAAAACACCTTGTCCCCATGTTGATGAGGACAAGGGCCTCATCCCCACAACCCTGGCCGGTGGTTGTAGGGGTCTGCGGGCGGGGGGCTTATCGGAATCTGGAAGCCCCCTTTAACAAGGTGACCCCCAGATCCCGGCCCCCCCCCTGTGTGAAATGGTAAGGGGGTACATAAGTACCCCTACCATTTCACGAAAAAAGTGTCAAAAATGTTAAAAATGACAAGAGACAGTTTTTGACAATTCCTTTATTTAAATGCTTCTTCTTTCTTCTATCTTCCTTCATCTTCTGGTTCTTCTGGTTCTTCTGGCTCTTCTGGTTCTTCCTCCGGCGTTCTCGTCCAGCATCTCCTCCGCGGCGTCTTCTATCTTCTTCTCCTCGGGCCGCTCCGCACCCATGGCATGGGGGGGAGGCTCCCGCTCTTCTCTTCATCTTCTTCATCTTCTTCATCTTCTTCTTTTCTTCTCTTCTTCTAATCTTCATTTTCTTCTCCGGGCCGCTCCGCAATCCATGCTGGCATGGAGGGAGGCTCCCGCTGTGTGACGGCGCTCCTCGTCTGACAGTTCTTAAATAACGGGGGGAGGGGCCACTCGGTGACCCCGCCCCCCTCTGACGCACGGGACATGACGGGACTTCCCTGTGGCATTCCCCGTGACGTCACAGGGAAGTCCCGTCAAGTCACCGTGCGTCAGAGTGGGGCGGGGTCACCGGGTGGCCCCGCCCCCCCGTTATTTAAGAACTGTCAGACGAGGAGCGCCGTCACACAGCGGGAGCCTCCCTCCATGCCAGCATGGATTGCGGAGCGGCCCGGAGAAGAAAATGAAGATTAGAAGAAGAGAAGAAAAGAAGAAGAGAAGAAGATGAAGAAGATGAAGAGAAGAGCGGGAGCCTCCCCCCCATGCCATGGGTGCGGAGCGGCCCGAGGAGAAGAAGATAGAAGACGCCGCGGAGGAGATGCTGGACGAGAACGCCGGAGGAAGAACCAGAAGAGCCAGAAGAACCAGAAGAACCAGAAGATGAAGGAAGATAGAAGAAAGAAGAAGCATTTAAATAAAGGAATTGTCAAAAACTGTCTCTTGTCATTTTTAACATTTTTGACACTTTTTTCGTGAAATGGTAGGGGTACTTATGTACCCCCTTACCATTTCACACAGGGGGGGGCCGGGATCTGGGGGTCACCTTGTTAAAGGGGGCTTCCAGATTCCGATAAGCCCCCCGCCCGCAGACCCCCACAACCACCGGCCAGGGTTGTGGGGATGAGGCCCTTGTCCTCATCAACATGGGGACAAGGTGTTTTGGGGGGCTACCCCAAAGCACCCTCCCAATGTTGAGGGCATGTGGCCTGGTACGGTTCAGGAGGGAGGGGGGGCCGCACTCTCGTCCCCCCCTCTTTTCCTGTGGCCTGCCAGGTTGCGTGCTCGGATAAGGGTCTGGTATGGATTTTTGGGGGGACCCCACGCCGTTTTTTTTTTTTTTTTTGGCGCGGGGTTCCCCTTAAAATCCATACCAGACCTTAAGGGTCTGGTATGGAATTTAGGGGGAACCCCACGTCATTTTTTTTTTTTAATTTTGGCCGGGGTTCCCCTTAATATCCATACCAGACCTGAAGGGCCTGGTATGGAATTTAGGAGGACTCCCACGTCATTTTTTTTTTTAAATTTTGGTTCAGGGTTCCCCTTTGGGGAATTCCCATGCCGTTTTTATCAATGAACTTCTAAGTGTATTGTCGGCAATGCAATAGCCGCGGGTAGTTTTAAATGAGTTTTTTCCTTCAAAATGTCATTTTGCTGTCAGACTGTTCTAAACACAGGAAACATGCGCCCCTTTACAGGCATACTATAGACACCCCCCAGGTACGAAATTTAAAGGGATATTACACTTTTATTGTTTGACTTTAAGCATTATTAAAATCACTGCTCCTGAAAAAACGGCCGTTTTTAAAACTTTTTTTTGCATTGATCCATGTCCCCTGGGGCAGGACCCAGGTCCCCAAACACTTTTTATGACAATAACTTGCATATAAGCCTTTAAAATTAGCACTTTTGTTTATTCATGTTCGTGTCCCATAGACTTTAACGGTGTTCGCGTGTTCGAACGAACTTTTTTCCTGTTCGCATGTTCTGGTGCGAACCGAACAGGGGGGTGTTCGGCTCATCCCTAGTAATAGTAAGTTGGGATAGGTCAGCAAAAATTTGATAATTGTGTCCTTGAAAATTAAATTCCTTTTTTCTCTTGCAGCAATTAGTATATTTGTTCTTTCGTTCTGTAATAATGAAATTTTGTGATTATATCACGTGGGGGTCCGTCTTTCTTTTTGGCTGTGAGGGCTCTGTGTACTAGGGATATCTGGCTTTAGTTCTTGTAATAGAGCAGTAATAGTAGATTGCAGGTCTGTCACAGTTTCAGGTATTCCCCTTATGCGCAAGTTTGAACGTCTGGCTCTATTTTCGTAATCTTCGAGCTTAGTTTGAAGTATTAAATTCTCTTCTTTTAATTGTTCCAATTCTGTTATATTTTCTTGGGTTGTAATTTCAATTTCATCAATTTTTATTTCTAAGGCTGCGGTGCGGTTTCCCAGCTCTCTTATTTCTTTGGTTAGGCTGTTTGTTATTTGGTCTGAGGTTTGTTTTAAAGCCTTATGAAGCATCTTTTCAAATTGTAATAATATTACTGGGGATGCTGAGGAGGCTTGTGGAGAAGTTTGTGAGAGGATTTGTTCTGTATCTGACTCAAATGGAGAGTCTTGCTGTGACATTTTCTGTCTGTGAGAGCGCCCTGATGCTGTATATTGTGAGGTGACTGGAGCTGCTTTAGTTGCAGTGAGTGCCTGTGAGCTCTTTGTGAGGTGATTTTTATTTCTGCCACGGCTTCCTCCCAGTACCATATTTCCTGCCCAAACTTTCACAGTTTGTTCCCTGGGGCAAAAAGGTTCAAATGGATACCTTTTGAGCCTGCAGGTTCCGCTTTGTCCTTCTCTTCTCTCCTCAGCGGTGTGGAGCTCTAACAATGCATGTCTGCTCCGCTAGGCTCCGCCTCCTGTCCCCCTCAATTTTCTTTTCCTATCCAGCTTATGGACTATTACCAACTTTGCTTTGTGGTCTGTAATTAGGGGCAATATCTGCACCTTTAGGTTTTGTTCACATCATTTAATTTTTATATTTTTTTCACGTTTTTTTGGAGATATTCATTTGTCACAGTGATTTTTGATTGCTATATTTTTGTTAGGTTGTTTTGAGACATTTATTTGTCACTTGCATCACGTCACAACACCGTTTATTTATTTTTTGCAGACATAGGAGCTATTCTTGTGTTTCACCACTTTAACTTTAAGGCATAGTGATTGTCACTTATGTTCAGATACCCCTCTATTAAATTATAGGCACTTGACTCTGGCCTTTTTCACATCTTTAGCGCGACTTCCTTATTTATAGATTATGCAGTTTACTACTTTTTAGTCGCAGCTCAAGCAGGTTTTGTTAAGCGCAGTATTTTATTTCACATTTTCCCAGGTTCTGTACGTTTTAATTGCTGCTAACATCATTGTAGTTGTCCCTATTCAATTGGGTACGATCACCTCACCCCAGACATGGACATTTTTGAGTTTAGAGCCACCAGGGTGGTTAACACTGAAGGTGTGTTTGAACCATATAAAAATGGGGATAATGATATCGGTGGATTATTTGTGCGACTAAAGAATTTAGTTGTTTCAGAGATACACACACAATGGGACATCGCTTTTCTGGAAACATATGTTAAGAAGCATATGGTACCCCGCAGTCTTAGATGGGACGTGGGCCCCCAGAAGGGAGAGATTGATCTGGAGGGCTGGTACAAACATTTCAATGAGGCAGGTATTAGTCTCCTAAAAGTTTTACTCGAAAGAAAGACCAGTAAATTGGCTAGACTTGATGAGGAAATTAGGCAGATCAAGGACAAACTTACCCCCTTCCAAACAGGAGAAGAATATTTGGATAGATCAAAGGGTTTGCTCAAACTTTTGGAAAAGGAAGACAGAGAACAAAAAATTAAGAAAAGGAAAAAATTCAACAGAGATATAGCGGATTATGAGTCCCACACAGTTTTTGAGTGGCAAAAGAAGCTACTCGCTGAACAAAGTGGTGAGGCCACCCATTCTATGGATACTATTCCACATGCTGTGAATCAAATAACAACTATGACTCAGGGAGGTCTAACTAATCCTAACAATTATAGCGCGGTACCCCCTCAGGGGGTCCAGCCATACCCAGCTAGGGCACAGCCACCTTCCCAGATGATGAATGTCAAACGTCATCCTGCCCCTTACCCTTATTCCAATCAAATTGGATCGAGGATTCAACAATCTCAGGAGGGACCCTGGCCCCAGCAGCCATATAGACATGGTTCCCCTTATCGTGGCTCTCAGCGAGGCCACGGAAGGGGCTCAACACGGGGCCTACCCCCAATGCGGGGGTGTGGAGCTGCACCTAGAACCAGTAATGGCTATACTACCAATGGCCATTTCCAAGGAGGTCATTCGGACCAACGTACATCTATTCCACCACATCTCCGGGGCCCAGGTTCCGTTCGCCCTAACAATTATGGTGAACAACCTGTAGCACATTATGAGGGAGATTATACTACTGGTTACAATATACCAATACAGAACAATTTTCTACCGTTAGGTGACATGCGGTACCCAGAAGAGGGCCCCTACCAACCATCTTCTGTGGTAGGAGAGGGTATAGGGAACCCTGGTGGCCAGTATGTATCCAGTCAAACTGAAGGCGTTGAAACTTATGCCGCGTACACACGGTCGGACTTTTCGTCTACAAAAGTCCAACGGACACCGACGGACTAAAGCTGGCTGGTAATCCGATCGTGTGTGGGCTTCTCCAGACTTTCAGCAGACTTTTTCAGCCTCAAATCCGACGGACTTTAGATTTGAAACATGCTTCAAATCTTTACGTCGTAACTACGACGGACCCCGAAATCCGCTCGTCTGTGTGCTAGTCCGACGGACAAAAACCCATGCTAGGGCAGCTATTGGCTACTGGCTATGAACTTCCTTATTTTAGTCCGGTGTACGTCATCACGTACGAATCCGTCGGACTTTTGTGTGGTCGTGTGTAGGCAAGTCCGTTCGTTAGAAAGTCTGCTGCAAGTCCGCCGAAAGTCCGCAGGAAGTCTGTCGGACAGGCTGTCGGACTTTTGTAGACGAAAAGTCCGACCGTGTGTACGCGGCATAACAGTTCATATAACCATGGACATCAGAATTGGGATTTTCCCAGATCCAACCAGGGTACAAAAAGATTGGTAGAACTAAGAGAGGAACTAGAGGGGGGAGGCGTATTAAGTCCAAAAAGACCAAGGACATAGATGGTACCGGGATCTTCAACCTTAGTTCCCCGATTTTGACCGATTCCAAGGTCAGAGTTCTGGACAAAGGTTTAAAATTCGCCCCACCCCGGAATATCAATAAGTTCCAAACTTATATGGATATCCATAAATATGTTAGAAAACTTAATATCCAAAGATATATGGCTTCAAACCCCATTAATCCCTCAAGAATTTCAAGTGATGGTTTCTCCCATTCGGGTTTGTCCAATGCATCTCTGTTTAACCCTCCTGGCCATTTATCCCCTTCACTCAAGGTCTTTAGGGATTTGGCCCTGAGGGAATTGGAGGAAATGAATGTGAAGTTTGTGAGAAACAATAAGGATATACGGCTGGGTATTGAATCTTTGTGTAGTAACAAACAACTTGTTATCCGCCCTGCGGACAAAGGGGGTGGGATAGTCATCCTGAATAAAAGCGATTATATGCAGGAAATGTATCGCATTCTGGATGACGACACCACCTACACCCGATTGCCATCTAACCCTAATGCAACCTACAAAACCGAATTGGAACTCCTGGTTACCAGGGGTTTCAGTCTCGGAATTTTGAATAAGAAAGAAAGGTCATTTTTGGTCCCTAGGGCACCTAGGGTACCAATAATTTATTATTTACCGAAGATACATAAGAGCCTTGTTTGCCCCCCGGGACGTCCCATAGTTAGTGGGATTGATTCCATCACGTCCCGGGTGGGCAAATACATTGATTTCTACTTGCAGCCTCTGGTTCGTACCATGAGGTCCTATGTTAAGGACACTCGGGATGTCATCAATCTTCTCTCCAACCTCTCACCGAGGGAGGGGATGATATTGGTGACGGCCGATGTCACCTCCTTATATACGGTTATCCCCCACCAATTAGGTTTAGAGGCCGTGTCTGAGCACCTATATTGATTGTCCAATCTCCCTGAGGAACAAATTCAATTTATCATGTCACTACTGGAGTTTGCAGCGACCCATAACTTTTTTTGGTTCGATGGAAATTATTATCGCCAAGACAGAGGAGTTGCAATGGGGGCTAAATACGCCCCTAGCCTGGCAAATCTCTTCATGGCTAGGTGGAAGGAGGATGTCGTCTATGCCCAGCCAAGGCCCCAGGTGGCCTTGTGGGTTCGCTACATAGATGACATCCTCCTCCTGTGGGATGGTACTGCTTCAGATTTGTCTGATTACATGGGCTTCCTTAACAGGAATGACAGGGGCATCCAGCTCAACTATGAAGCTAGTCCTGACTAGATAAACTTTTTGGATCTCACTATTGCCATAAATAATAGTGAGTTCATTACCTCCACATACTTCAAACCGACCGATAGAAACTCCTTTATTCCCCATGATAGTTGCCATCATGCTTCATGGCTTAAGTCAGTGCCTAAGAGCCAATTTCTCCGACTTAAACGGAATTGTACAGATGATGTCACCTTTCGTACCCAAGCACAGATTCTAACTCAGAGGTTTGTTGCTAAGGGCTACTCCCCTGATTTTGTTGCTACTACACTGGATCAGGTTGATAAAGTGGAGCGTAAAGATCTGCTGACAGAGCGGGTTAGGGATCCCCTTCCCGCTGTCCCTTCATCACTGATTTTACCTGCCAACACTTTAAAGTCAAACGCATTATAAGTAAGTATTGGTACATTCTCAAAAACGACAGGGTGTTGACATCCATCTTGCCAGATAAACCTCAAGTAGTGTTCAGGGGGGCACCGTCACTTAAAAATAAGGATAAAGTAGCACCCAATATTTTTGACCCTCCTACTTCAAGACCTACTTTCTTTTCGGAACTGACTGGATACTTCCAATGCAGGAGGTGTCAGGTTTGTTCCCTAAATGGGTGCAGGAGTAGAAGATCAGTGAATTTCACCTCCACCTGTATGCGTAAATCCTTTACCATCGAGCCCTTCATTACATGTTCCACCTTGGGGGTCGTCTACTTGCTGCAGTGCCCTTGTGGCCTGCAGTATGTGGGCCGGACCAAAAGACCCCTACAGGTGCGATTAAACGAACACATTAATAATATCAGGAGAGGATTTACTAAGCACTCTGTATCAAAATATTACCTGACAGCTCATGATAGAGACCCCACAGGTACCATATTTTTGGGGATCGACAAATTTAAGCCCCATTGGAGGGGTAGCGTTCTGGTTCGAAGTATCTCCAGATTAGAGATGGCCTGGGTTCATAAATTAAAGACCTATACCCCCTTTGGCCTCAACATTGATGTTGATGTCAATTCCTTTATAGACAACTCCTAGGTGATTTGGGTGAACAAGGCCCATTTTTTCTATATTTTCTCCTTTATACCTTTAGAGAATTATATTGTTTATTTGTGAGGCTATCATGGTCTTTGACTGTATAAGTTGTTTGGATGTATTGGCGTTCTTAGGTACATATATTTTAATCTCTGTACTTGGTGAGCCTTTTCGTCTTAGGGAGACAATTTAGTAAATTTAATCATTTTTTTAATTATTCATTTTTATTTCGACTACTAATTTTTTATTTATTTATTTTTTTTTGAACATTAATTGCCCTAGAGATGGTCTTTTCATGCACACACTCCAGATATGTGGAGACTGTAAGCATGGGTTCACCAATTTATTTGGGTGACCCATGACAATCAGTCCGGATTTTTTATATTCATTTTATATATTTTTTAAGTATTTAGGACCAAAATGTTTTTAGTCAATAAAAAAAAAATTTCTATATATTTTTTGTTTTTTTAGGATTCAAAATTGGCTCTGGGTTTAACTATCTGGACCTTTTGAATTAGGTTTTTCTGCGTTTTTTAATGATCAGCTACGGAGTGCGCATTAATAGTGTTGTCGCTGTAGCATATATATAACCATTTACCAGTTATAACTGTTTTTTATTGGACTGCACCTAATTAGTTACTATTTGCAGCGATTTTTATTTTTATTTTTTTTGCAATAACAGCCCTTTGCTTTATAAAGATTTGGCTCCGGTTTAATTGCTCGGATAGCAACTTAAGCATAGTGTCATCGTGCCTAGAACGCCCATCACGGACGTAAATTTATGTGTTTGCCCTCATTGTTTCCCTCAGGCAAGATGGCGCGCTAATTCCTTCTGCAGTAATGTTGATACTGCTGTGTGTATTTAAGTGGTGGGTTGGGACGTGGCTCATATCCCGTGACCACGTCCTGTTGTGACGAAACGACGTAGGGAGGAGGAGCCACGCCCCGACGACACCGCGATTTGAATACCCAGAAGCCACGCGTTGTTTTGGAGCCGGCCGGCTTTTCCCTTTGTACGCCTATTTACCACTGACGTCTGTAAGTGCATTCTTGATATTGCTATTTAATAAATTTAAGGTTTTACGCTATGTGGAGCTGTTTATTTCTTTTTGGTGATCCATCCTAACCATCCTGGTGCGGCTGGCTGAGAGGGTTTTTGCAGACCGGATGACATCTAGTGCCTGTTATACAGATCCCAGGCTGGGGTTGCAGCCATCCGCTCAGTAAGGTCTCCTATCACTAAGAGACCAACATCTTTTGGTAAGAGGCAGCAGTTTTGGAAGGTGGAGGTTTATCAACGCACCCTATTCACTGCAGCAAGATTACCAATATTTCACCTGTCACCTGGGATATTTATTTCAATTTTCTTTTCCTTCTTCCATCTTCTGTATCATGTCTGCAGTCTCTGATCATCTCCTGTATCATGTCTGCAGTCTCTGATCATCTGTTGTTTCATGTCTGCAGTCTCTGACCATCTCCTGTACTATGTCTGGGGGCTCTTTCCAACAGACTCTCTAACAGAAGCCCTCTCTGTGTGCATCAGAGAGACTCCCCTCCAGGTCTCATTAATGTATGCTCTTCCTGTATTTTCTTTATTGTTAATAGATCATGGAAGGATCCTAGGGTAACGAAGACTTCTTAGGGGAGTATCTCTGTGTTTGAGTCATTGCCATAGTAACATTTGTAAAGGGGAGGAGTTGGTAAGATAACCACGCCCACGTGGGGGCGCCAGAAATATTTCTGCACCCAGGCGTCTGTGACCCTAGGATCGGCCCTGCAAAGTCCACACCTAAATCCAATTGAGAATCTGTGGCAAGACTTGAAAATTGCTATTCACAGATGCTCTCCATTAGGGATGAGCTTCGAGTTCGAGTCGAACTTATGTTCGACTCGAACATCGGCTGTACGCAAGTTCGCCAAACAGCAAACAATTTGAGGGGGGTTCACGGCAAATTCGAATGCTGTGGAACACCCTTTAAAAGTCTATGGGAGAAATCAAAAGTGCTAATTTTAAAGGCTTATATTCATGTTATTGTCATAAAAAGTGTTTGGGGACCTGGGTTCTGCCCCAGGGGACATGGATCAATGCAAAAAAAAGTTTTAAAAAGGGCCGTTTTTTCAGGAGCAGTGATTTTAATAATGCTTAAAGTGAAACAATAAAAGTGTACTATCCCTTAAAATTTTGTACCTGGGGGGTGCCTATAGTATGCCTGTAAAGGGGCGCATGTTTCCCGTGTTTAGAACAGTCTGACAGCAAAATGACATTTCAAAGGAAAAAAAGTCATTTAAACTACTCGCAATTATTAATGAATTGCCGGTCTGACAATACACATAAAAGTTAATTGATAAAAACGGCATGGGAATTCCCCACAGGGGAACCCCGAACCAACATTAAAAAAAAAATGATGTGGGGGTCCCCCTAAATTGCATACCAGGCCCTTCAGGTCTGGTATGGATTTTAAGGGGAACCCGTGCTAAAATGTTAAAAAAACGGCGTGGGGTCCCCCCAAAAATCCATACCAGACCCTTATCTGAGCACGCAACCTGGCAGGCCACAGGAAAAGAGGGGGATGAGAGAGAGCCCCCCCTCCTGAACCGTACCAGGCCACATGCCCTCAACATTGGGAGGGTGCTTTGGGGTAGTCCCACAAAACACCTTGACCCCATGTTGATGAGGACAAGGGCCTCATCCCCACAACCCTGGCCGGTGGTTGTGGGGGTCTGCGTGCGGGGGGCTTATTGGAATCTGGAAGCCCCCTTTAACTAGGGGACCCCCAGATCCCGGCCCTCCCCCCTGTGTGAAATGGTAAGGGGGTACTTGTACCCCTACCATTTCACTAAAAAAGTGTCAAAAATGTTAAAAATGACAAGAGACAGTTTTTGACAATTCCTTTATTTAAATGCTTCTTCTTTCTTCTATCTTCTTTCTTCTATCCTCCTTCGGTTTCTTCCTCCATCTTCTTCTTCTTCTGGTTCTTCTGGTTCTTCCTCCGGTGTTCTCGTCTGGCATCTTCCTCTGCAGCGTCGGCGTCTTCTTCACTTCTTCTCCTGGCCGCTCTGCATCCATGATGGCATGGAAGGAGGATCAAGCTGTGTGACGCTTCTCTCTTCATCTTCTTCTCTTCATCCTCTTCTCTTCATCTTCTTGTCTTCATCTTCTTTTCGGGCCGCTCCGCATCCATGATGGCATGGAGGGAGGTTCCCGCTGTGTGACGTTTCTCCTCTTCTGACGGTTCTTAAACAATGGGGGGTGGGGCCACTCGGTGACCCCGCCCCCCTCTGACGCATGGGGACTTGACGGGACTTCCCTGTGGCATTCCCCATGACGCTACAGAGAAGTCCCGTCAAGTCACCGTGCGTCAGAGGGGGGCAGGGTCACCGGGTTGCCCCGCCCCCCCATTATTTAAGAACTGTCAGAAGAGGAGAAGCGTCACACAGCGGGAGCCTCCCTCCATGCCATCATAGATGCGAAGTGACCCGAAAAGAAGATGAAGACAAGAAGATGAAGAGAAGAAGATGAAGAGAAGAAGATGAAGAGACAAGCGTCACACAGCGGGAGCCTCCCTCCATGCCATGATAGATGCGGAGCGGCCCGAGAAAAAGAAGGGAAGAAGATGCCGATGCCGCGGAGGAAGATACCGGACGAGAACACCGGAGGAAGAACCAGAAGAACCAGAAGAAGAAGAAGATGGAGGATGAAACTGAAGGAAGATAGAAGAAAGAAGAAAGGACAAGCATTTAAATAAAGGAATTGTCAAAAACTGTCTCTTGTCATTTTTAACATTTTTGCCAGTTTTTTTGTGAAATGGTAGGGGTACAAAACCCCTTAACATTTTACACAGGGGGGAGGGCCAGGATCTGGGGGTCCCCTTGTTAAAGAGGGCTTCCAGATTCCGATAAGCCCCCCGCCCGCAGACCCCCACAACCACCGGCCAGGGTTGTGGGGATGAGGCCCTTGTCCTCATCAACATGGGGACAAGGTGTTTTGGGGGGCTACCCCAAAGCACCCTCCCAATGTTGAGGGCATATGGCTTGGTACGGTTCAGGAGGGTGGAGCTCTCTCGTCCCCCCCTCTTTTCCTGCGGCCTGCCAGGTTGCGTGCTCGGATAAGGGTCTAGTATGGATTTTTAGGGGGACTCCACGCCATTTTTAAAAAAAAAATTGGCACGGGGTTCCCCTTAAAATCCATACCAGACCTGAAGGGTCTGGTATAGATTTTTAGGGGGACCCCACACCATGTTTTTTCAATTTTGGCCGTAGTTCCCCTTAATATCCATACCAGACCTGAAGGGCCTTGTATGGAATTTAGGGGGACCCCCCACGTAATTTTTTTTTTAAATTTTGGTTCAGGGTTCCCCTGTGGGGAATTCCCAATGCCATTTTTATCAATGAACTTTTATGTGTATTGTCGGACCGACAATTCATTAATAGCCGCGAGTAGTTTTAAATGACTTTTTTTCCTTTGAAATGTCATTTTGCTGTCAGACTGTTCTAAACACGGGAAACATGCGTCCCTTTACAGGCATACTATAGACACCCCCCAGGTATGAAATTTAAAGGCATATTACACTTTTATTGTTTCACTTTAAGCATTATTAAAATCACTGCTCCTGAAAAAACGGCTGTTTTTAAAACTTTTTTTTGCATTGATCCATGTCCCCTGGGGCAGGACCCAGGTCCCCAAACACTTTTTATGACAATAACTTGCATATAAGCCTTTAAAATTAGCACTTTTGATTATTCATGTTTGTGTCCCATAGACTTTAACGGTGTTCGCCTGTTCGAACAAATTTTTTGCCTGTTCGCAAGTTCTGGTGCGAACCAAACAGGGGGGTGTTCGGCTCATCCCTACTCTCCATCCAGTCTGACAGAACTTGATCTAGTTTGCAAAGAAGAATCGGCAAAAATGTCACTCTCTAGATGTGCAAAGCTGGTAGAGACATCTCCAAAAAGACTTGCAGCTGTAATTGCAGCAAAAGGTGGTTCTACAAAGTATTGACTCAGTGGGGCTGAATACAAATGCACCCCACACTTTTCACATATTTATTTGTAAAAAAAAAAATGAAAAACCACTTATCATTTTCCCTCCACTTTACAATTATATGCCACTTTGTGTTGGTCCATCACATAAGATCCCAATAAAATACATTCGCGTTTTTGGTTGTAACATGACAAAATGTGGAAAATTTCAAGGGGTGTGAATACTTTTTACTTTTTCAAGGCACTGTACAGTATTTGTAGCTGCTGACTTTTCATTTTTTCATGTTGTGGGGCGGAACTCCTCTTTAAATTTTAAATACCTTCAAAAGAAAGCTCTATTTATATTAAAAAAGCAATTGTCATTCAAAGTGTGTAAAGGGGTTAAAAATGACTGGTATTAAAGTGGTTAAATTGATAAAAGACAGTTTACTTTTACCAAAAAAAACCTGCCTGTAAAGGGTGTCTGTAGATCCCTTGAAAATGATGAAATGTGTAGTGATGAAGTGGAGTGTACCACAGGGGCAGATTTTGCCCAAAGTGATAAGAAGAAGATTTACATATATTTTCTAGCATATGGGACTGAAACTATTTTTTATTTAATTTACACAATTTGATTGTGTGTGATCACACAAAGAATTAAGTTCAGTTTCTCCCAAAAACAAATGATGGATTATTGTTTGTCTTTTTCACTTGTCCCTTTATATGTCATTATTTGGGAGTAGCGCTGCACGCATATACGAGGGTTCTTAAAAAAAATCCACACTTTTTTTTAACTCTATTAAATATAAAAAAGTGTGGAAACTTTTTGAAGACCCCTCATACAGTATATTGTGATTTTTTATGTTTAATATGTAAAACACATGGTAGTGCAAGCAAGCTACAGATTATTTGCATTATATTAATTAACCACTTCAGCCCCGGAAGGATTTACCCCCTTCCTGACCAGAGCGTTTTTTGCGATTCGGCACTGCGTCGCTTTAACTGACAATTGCGTGGTCGTGCGACGTTGTACCCAAACAAAATTGACATCCTTTTTTTCCCACTAATAGAGCTTTCTTTTGGTGGTATTTGATTCCCTCTGCATTTTTATTTTTTGCGCTATAAACCAAAAAAAATCGACAATTTTGAAAAAAACACAATATTTTGTACTTTTTGCTATAATAAATATCCCCCTTTTTAAAAAAAAAAAAAAAAAAAAAGCAATTTTTTTCTCAGTTTAGGCCGATATGTATTCTTCTACATATTTTTGGTGAAAAAAAATTGCAAAAAGCCTATATTGATTGGTTTGCGCAAAAGTTATAGCTTCTACAAAATAGGGAATAGATTTATAGCATTTTTATTGTTTTTTTTTTTTTACTAGTAATGGCGGTGATCTGCGATTTTTATCATGACTGTGACATTATGGCGGACACATCGGACAATTTTGACACATTTTTGGAACCATTGGCATTAATACAGCGATCAGTGCGATTAATGATGCATTGATTACTGTAAAAATGTCACTGGAAGTGAAGGGGTTAACACTAGGGGGCAGTGAAGGGGTTAACTGTGTTCCCTGCGAGGTGGTTCCAACTGAAGGTGGAGGGGACTGACTAGAGGAAGTGACGGATCGTGGTTCCTAGCTAATAGGAACACACGATCTGTCACTCCTGTCAGAACAGAACAGGGAAGTGTGTGCTTACACACACTCGTCCCTGTTCTGTGTCTCATGGTCATGATCGCTCGTGGCCGGCGGTCATCGCAACCGTCAGCCACGAGTATCGGCACCCCCGCTGTAAAGCAGTTAAGAGGTTAGCAGCTCAGAAGTTTATGTATACGTTTTTTGTATATGGCTGAAAAACAAACTGTGCAGCTCTGACCAAAGTTGAATAATGCTCTTGGTGTAGCCCATTTACATACCTCAAAAATGTGAAAACCCCCCAGGATGTTGCTAGGAAACTGCTAAGAAAGGCCTAGTCAAATCCCATCAGAAGCGCTATCTCTCTCCTGATGCAGTAGCGCTGAGCTTGGAGTTTCAGCCCAGGTTCACACTGAGCTGCGGGAATGAAGCCGTGCAAGTTCATGCACTCCCGCATGTCAGTCCCGATTTCGGACGCAATTTCAGAGACATTTGCTACAGGTGTAAGTGGCTTACACCTATAGCAAGGTATTATTCAAATTTAGTCAAACATATAAAGTTAGCTTTTATCTACAAATGCTCCTTATCTGCATAACCAGTTTTTTGGTAAGGTTAATTAAACCTTTAAACCACATTAAGCCTATTGATAAGAAAATTATCTGTATGTACTGTATGGCTACCTTTAACCCATTCATAAGTGAACAGACCTCTCATTTATTTCAATGAAAGATAATAATAAAAATTACAGTACTACCATTCTCTCAAATCCACCAATGTCTTTTCAAGCATGAACAGTGAAACAATTGTTTCCTGTTAGGTTGGGGTAAAGGATCTAGTACTTTCCAACATGATAAATAGAGATCTTATTACTGTTAGCATTCTCTATTACTGATAGAATTAGGGACCATCGAACCAGAAGAATTTTGATTCATCACGTTTTGTTTATCCTTAATATTTGCATTTTGATTTCCCTGATCTATTTGGAATCATGCAATTTAGAAGTCAGGCAGTTATGCATCATGAATTGTGTGGCCCTCTGTAGATTGAACAAATCTGTATGTATATATTCAGGAGAATTTCTGTACAAATGTAGCTTTGTCTGGTTAGTGTATTGTGTAAAAAAGGCTGTGACTAAGGATACATGGCAAGCAACATAATTCTTCTTTCCAATATTTCAAGGAACTGTACAAAATCACAAACCGGTTATGTTTTTCATTTGGCTTACTCAGGGAGATGTGTGGTTAGCAAAAGTACTACAATAAAAGAGAATGTAAAATAGAATGAAAGTAAAAAACTATATTCCTTTTCTTACATGAACTGAATACAAGGAATAAGGGGACAACCAGACATATCCAGTCCCCACCCTCCACACACATGTGTAAACTCTGTATAGCTGACCTCTATTCTTCCATACAGTATGTAGTGATGTAGTATTTTTCTGAATTTTCATTTTATACTTTTGTGATTCTGTAGGAAGCCGAAAGCTTTAGTCAACATTTCCGTGTGTCTGTTGGTATTCTCTAAGTATGGAGTGATTCATCTCAGTAACTTCCTCTTTGAGTAAGAAGGGTGTACTAAAGTTGAAAATCTTTATCAAGAGTATTTGAAGTCTGAGACAGTCAGCAGACTTGAGGGTGGGTTCTGTGGATGCATAATGGGATGGTTAGTAATTACTTGAGAAACTTGTTGGCATATGGTCTTTCTTTGCGAGCTTTTACCTAGTGAATATGCAACTGTACCAACTATCTCATTCTCAGGTCTTTGAACCCAGGAATTTATAGTGCTGCAAGGATATCCCCTCTTTAGAGGACCCCTTAAAGATGCTAGCTACTTTAAATGTTCTGCTTTGGTCCCAGAGGAAGCAAACTGCAGTTTTCCCTGACTCTGACTGACTGGAAAGTCAACACTGTAACTTTTCCATGTTGTTTTGCCTTGAAAAATACAGCCTGAGATACCACTGGAACCCAAGTTGTCAAGGAGCCAAATTCTAAGTTTAGGTGGCCAACTATTATAGCCATATGAGGGAGGGACCCAGAAAGTTTAGAAAAAATGTAAAGACCACCAGAGACTTTATTCTATGTAGAAAAGTTCAGGTATCCTTTGCTTCCTCTACTCCTGCTCCCCATGGACTAGTGCGATAAAAGTACAAAAACCTTAACTGAAGTGACTGGCTCAAATAATGCTATATATCCTGAAAAAATAATCACTACCTGAGAAGAATGTGCAAAGGTTATTATTGTCAAATAGGGTGGCTTAGGACATTCTTAATGTAGCTTTTTGTTAGCTGAAGATTCAATGTTTAGATAAATCTATTGAAGATTAGTGTAAATAGTGTTACAAATACATCCAATTAGAAAGGAAAACAGTACACCAGCTGTAAGGTTTCTTATGAGTCGCACCTGGACCTTTAGGTACATCTGAGAGCTTTCTTATGAGTGAGCTCTCCACAAAGGCTCAGGACTTTCAAGTACAACTGAGAGCATTCTTATGAATGAGCTCCTCCATATACAGTAGAATCTGGACCTTTCAAAGCTAAGTTCATTTTTTTCCAGAAAATAGCCTGAACCTGTGTTTGTACAGAACCAAAAGCTCATGCCTACTCATTAGAAGTGGTGCATGACAAGTTATTTAGCAGGTAAAACTTTTTATCTTTTTGCAGTTTAACATACTGTATATGTATTACAACTGTGTTTTACTTGTTATCAACAAGGAAACATCCTGATTTAGAGAAACATTCTTAAGAGGAATTCATTTTTTTATACAACCTTACTCTCTTGTTCCAGGCTGGTATTTCTTTTGTAAAGTGTTGTGATATAGTTTAGATAGGGCTCAAAATTTCAAGTCTGAACTACTAGCCAGGCCTTAAGGGTTACTCGCCACCAGTTGCCCCACCCAACCATGCCCTGCCCCTAAGCACGCCCTCATAAATTATCTCATGAAATGACACTTAAATGTTTTATGCAGAATTTACAAAAATAAAATATAAATAAAGTTACAAAAATAAATATTAACAACAACTTTACCAGTGCCCATCAGCACAGCCTCACCAGAGCCCATCAATACAGCGTAACCAGTGCCCATCAATACAGCCTCACCTGTGCCCATCAATAATCTTACCTGTGCCTGTAAGTACAGTCTCACCTGTGCCCATCAATACAGCCTCACCTTTGCCCTTCAGTACTATCTCACCTGTGCCCGTCAATACAGCCTCACCTGTGCCCGTCAGTACAGTCTCACCTGTGCCCGACAGTACAGCCTCACCTGTGCCCATCAATATGGCCTCACCTGTGCCCATCAGTACAGCCTCACCTGTGCCTATCAATACAGCCTCACCTGTGCCTATCAATACAGCCCCACCTGTGCCCGTCAGTACAGTCTCACCTGTGCCCGTCAGTACAGCCTCACCTGTGCCGTCAGTACAGCCTCACCTGTGCCCGTCAGTACAGCCTCACCTGTGCCCGTCAGTACAGCCTCACCTGTGCCCGTCAGTACAGCCTCACCTGTGCCTGTCAGTATAGCCTCACCTGTGCCCATCAGTATAGCCTCACCTGTGCCCTTCAGTACAGTCTCAACTGTGCCCATCAGTACAGTTTCACCTGTGCCTGTCAGTACAGCCTCACCTGTGCCCGTCAGTACAGCCTCACCTGTGCCCATCAATACAGCCCTACCTGTGCCCGTCAGTACAGTCTCACCTGTGCCCGTCAGTACAGCCTCACCTGTGCCCGTCAGTACAGCCTCACCTGTGCCCGTCAGTACAGCCTCACCTGTGCCCATCAGTACAGCCTCACCTGTGCCGAGGCAGCCCACGTTCGTCAGCCCTCATTTTCCAAAATGCTAGCAGGCGAGTGGAAAGTTTGATGGCTGGTTTAGAGATAATTACATTTAGTTCAATAACTATACAAAACCTCTATTCTTACCAACAAGTAAACAATATATTGGTTTACGCTGACACTAATTTTACCAAGAGTAATTAACACATCCCAGTGACAGAAAATCATAATATCTATAAGCTCATAGATGTACTGATGGTGTCAGGATCCAGATATAAACCTGGGACCTCTGTGGTGTCTGGCTGTAGCTCTTCTCGCTCTTGTTTCTGGTGGCCCTTGAAATCTTTGCTCCTCCCATGATTGTCCTGATTTAAACCATGTCATTGCACTTCCTGTTTGCCAGATTACTGTGCTCTCTCCAGCCAATATCTTGCTCCTTTCACACCTGCAGCTGTCCTTATCTTACTACCACTCGTTATCGAACTTTGGATGTTTCCTCAACTACACTTCCACTTGATATCAACCTGCAACCCCCCATTACCTACATTTGGCTTTTTCATTGACTATGCTTCCACTTGATCCCAGCCTGCAACCACTTGTAATCGACCTTAGGCTTGTTTACGGATTATGCTTCTTCTTGATCCCTACCTGGCCACCCCTGCTACCGGAACCTGGCTTTCTTAACTAGTGGGACAATCCTGAGAACTGGGACCTGGCATTAGAACACAGTGAAACCCATTTCCACCATCAGAAGCTCTGGTGGTTACAGCCTAGACCATAAGGCTTGTGTATTAATCTTTCTGTTTTCTGTGTGAACCTTTCCACTGTTATAGCTACTAGCCTCTGAGTCTGACCCCTGACTGTGACAGCACGCTATGTTTTCATTTTGTTTTCAGGGTGAGCCTGTGTCATCTGCCAGGGTGACCTGCTTATGTGGTTATCCTGCTGGTCGGTGTGAACTTTTTTACTGTGTGACAAGTTCCTGTCAGTGGTAGATAGTGTGTATCTGCCGCACAGAGTTTTGAGATTCATGAGGTAAATAGAGGCCTGTAGCAGGACACTAGGGGTTAAGCACTGGCCACACCTTGCTCCCCACCTGGGGTATAATTTGCATTTCCCTGAGCTAATTGTTTTTTTTGTTGAGAAAGGAGACAAGCAGGCTGTAAGGCCCCTTTTACACGATTGGACCGTTCAGGTCCGCCTGTCAGTTTTGACGGCGGACCTGAACGGGCGCTCCATGTTAGCCTATGGAGCGACGGATGTCAGCGGAGACATGTCCGCTGACATCTGACCCGGTCCAATACGCTAAAAGCAGACGGATGGCCCTACGTCCAGGTCCGTCGTTGGTGGGTCGGATCGGGTGAGGTCTGATGAAAACCGTCATACTGTCTATTTTCATGCGATCCCTCCATAGGCGGCAGTGGCACCTGACAAGCCCCTCCCTGCTCAGTGAGCAGAGAGGGACCTGTCATCCGCCGGCTCAGCGGAGATCAACGGAGAGATCTCCCGCTGAGCCAGCGGACCGAGGCGGACTCCATGGAAGCGGAGTCCGCCTCGTGTGAAAGGGGCCTTAGAGAAGATACCTGCAGAACTGGAGCAGACACAGTGAGGCCCATTTTTTAACCAAGAGGCTTATATTTATGTTGCTGGACTTTTGCTTTGGGACTATGTTTTCTACCCCTTCAGGGGGAACCCTTTACTGTTTGCTGTATATGCTGACCAAATAATCACAGGCAGGAAGCCCTTAACCTTACACTTGGCTGGATTACCTCTCTGAGAACTTTCCACTTAAAGCTGAACCCTACAAGTACATAGCTACTGGTCTCCGAACCCAACCCCTGACATTGACAGATGGTCATATACACATTTAAGAAACCATAACCATATAATTTTCCAGATCCCATATGCTGTATCTCTTATCACATTGTTAATAATGATTTGCTGAACAAACACATGAATCTATTTATACAATTCTGGCCCATAATGCAGAATAAATATATTTGAAACGTTATCCTGTGTAAGAGAAAAAGATACATGTGATGGCTCTGGTTAGCATCACATTTCCTTTTTTTTCTAAAATTGTAGAGATAAGCAAATGTTTTATAATTCATCCCATTGAACATTCTCCCAATTAGAACAATGAATTTTGTAGTGGAACAATTGCTGGGCATTGCACATTTTCCCAGTATACATTTATACTTGGTTAAAATATAACTTTTCACAAACAATGTTAGAAAGATGCTCTCTATTGAGTTTTCCTGCTAATGCCATTTTTTTCACTTAGGCACACATGTATAAAAGCATCCACATGAAAATACAATGAACATATCTCTTTTGCTAAGGTTATTGCATTTTACCGATTTCCTTTTTGTACCATTGACAAATTCTGTTTGCTGTCCAGGCACCCATGAACCATCAATGCTTTCTACAAACTTCCTTTTAGACCAGAAGAGGAATGTACACTGTGGGAGTCACTGAGGGAAGGTGATGCTGTGGTTTTGGACTGACTGATGGAAAAGCGGAGAAGGTAAAAAGAAGGACTTTCCATTAACATCCATAGTGCTGCTTCTCAGCCCCCTGAGTCAATACTTTGTAGAACCACCTTTGGCTGCAATTACAGCTGCAAGTCTTTTTGGGGATGTCTCTACCAGCTTTGCACATCTACCCAGATAGCAAGGATAACTTGCCACACATTTGTAGCAGTATTGAATTGTAAGTCTTGTAAACTTGCTGCACATCTTCCCTGGCAAGTTGTACACTTGCAGAGCACTTGAAGCACATGTTCTAGTTGACACTTTTCCAATTTGTAGCAAATTTGTGTGGCAAGTCTCTAGCAAGAGCAAAGTTGCAGTGTTAGGTCTACAGCAAGAGCCCTGCAAATCTCAACAAGAGCCCTGCAAGTCTATAGCAAGAGCCCTGCAAGTCTACAAGAGCCCTGCAAGTCTACAGCAAGAGCCCTGCAAGTCTACAGCAGGAGCTCTGCAAGCCTACAGCAAGAGCCCTGCAAGTCTATAGAAAGAGCCCTGCAAGTCTACAAGAGCCCTGCAAGTCTACAGCAAGAGCCCTGCAAGTCTATAGCAAGGGCCCTGCAAGTCTACAGCAAGAGCCCTGCAAGTCTACAGCAGGAGCCCTGCAAGTCTACAGCAAGAGCCCTACAAGTCTACAGCAAGAGCCCTGCAAGTCTACAGCAGGAGCTCTGCAAGCCTACAGCAAGAGCCCTACAAGTCTGTAGCAAGAGCCCTGCAAGTCTATAGCCAGAGTTATGCAAGTCTCCATTTTTGGCAAGAAAAAAGAAGCAAGCAGTGCAAATCTCTAATCCCACAATCTGGTTCTAGTGAACCCACTGCTATTAACCTAATCCCTCACATGTGAAATGCATTCAATCCAAAAATCATGTATAATGATATACTCTGGGGGTGATTTACTAAGAAGAAGGCACTGCACAAGTTCATACATTAATTGGTGCGCCGGAAAAGTCATTAATCGAACGTGCGAACCAGCGCACATTGAATCACAAATATCGCTAACAAATACCCGCATATGTAAACTGCAACTCTCGCTAGGGTAACTGTGGTTTTCTCATTAATAATAGCGCACGCCCAATACAATTGGTTAATTTAATCTCATTGGATGTGTCTTGTTAGGCAATTAGTAGGTGTTCTCAGTTAATTAACCCCTTTGATGCTAATTTCATTCCTATCACTTCTAATGTATCTTTGAAATGTGTTTTTTTCTTTTATTACCCAAATCTTTCAATACATTTCAAAGAACAGAGAAGTGTTTCTAAACCCAATAAATTAATATTTTCAGATCTTGATCTTTAAAGGTGACCATACACTGCAATCAGTTAGTTCTTAAATAAATTTGATTTAGTGCAAGAGCCTGTTTGATTTCCTATAATTTGAATTAGTTGTTCAAGTGTGTCTTCCTATTACCTATTTTGCCTAAATATCGAGTTGTACAGAGATTGGTCAATCAGATTGCATAGTGCATGAACATCTTAAGTAAAGAAAAAATAAGGGGTTGCGCTAATAACTAGGTTCATCAATATAGTGTCTACAGTGAAGATAATTGAGTCTTAACTATGAATAAATCAAAAATATTGTGCAAACATGACATGTGAAATACATTCATCAAATAAAGCCATCAAAAATGATATCTTAGTGAGTCCCAAAAACATCAACAAAACCCAACAAAAGTCCAAGTGATGTTTATAATTAATCCGTGACAGCAGGAAAGGGTCCACCACCAGAAAATAGAAGGGGTAGCTCCTTACCAGATGGCCGTGACCCCCCACTACAGAGGATCACAGCAAGCAGAAATCTTTACAGGCCAGAGTTAGGAATTGCCCACGATATCCACTAGAGGTCCTCACACCATCAGTCACCGCAATGAGCCCATGGCAGCGATCCGAAGATGGATCTGGATGGCTATCGTAGAGCTTAGCAGCAGATGTACTCCTTTCTTTGAAGTACATCTGCTGCTAAGCTCTACGATAGCCATCCAGATCCATCTTCGGATCGCTGCCATGGGCTCATTGCGGTGACTGATGGTGTGAGGACCTCTAGTGGATATCGTGGGCAATTCCTAACTCTGGCCTGTAAAGATTTCTGCTTGCTGTGATCCTCTGTAGTGGGGGGTCACGGCCATCTGGTAAGGAGCTACCCCTTCTATTTTCTGGTGGTGGACCCTTTCCTGCTGTCACGGATTAATTATAAACATCACTTGGACTTTTGTTGGGTTTTGTTGATGTTTTTGGGACTCACTAAGATATCATTTTTGATGGCTTTATTTGATGAATGTATTTCACATGTCATGTTTGCACAATATTTTTGATTTATTCATAGTTAAGACTCAATTATCTTCACTGTAGACACTATATTGATGAACCTAGTTATTAGCGCAACCCCTTATTTTTTCTTTACTTATCCACAATTGATGTTTGTTGTGGGGTTTGCAGCTTTTCGCATTATAGAGCACTTTGGTTTATTAGCGTGGTTTTTCAAAATTTCCCATGAACATCTTAAGTGCCAAATTTGGAATGTAGATGTGTCATGACCCACTTGTATTTTCCAAGTGATATTTCTTGGCATTATACAAGGTAAATGAAAAACCACCTTTTTTCAAGACATGCTAGAGTGATCGGGAATCTTCAAACTATGGCTCTCCAGCTGTTGCGGAACTACACATCCCATGAGGCATTGTAAAACTCTGACATTCACAGACATGACTAGGCATGATGGGAATTGTAGTTACTGAACAACTGGAGGGCCATAGTTTATAGACCCCTGTGCTAGACCATTATGCCTCCAGAATTCGGAGTGTGGCATCTACCCAACTTCTCTCTGTTGGTGGACACAAGAACCTACATCTATAGATATATATCTAGATATATCTAGATATACACACACACTGAAGCAAGAAGCAATATACATTGGCCAGGAAGTGAATATGTACACAGGAAGTAGGTGTGTGTTTTGAGGCCAAATCATTTAGACATACACACATGACTCACACAAACACCACCCCATGTAAAAATAAATAAAAAAATCATCTTAATTTGCAAATAAGATCATCTCTTCCTCAGAGAACAGTGAGTGGGGCATGGTGGTGGAAAGAAATGAGCAATATTACAAGCAACTTCCTGGAGGGGCGTGATGTCATTCCTGTGTGCTGATCACCGCTTCCAGGAACCAGATATGTGCCACAGGTACATACCTCCGCGCACACAGCAGTTGAGCCTCTCACATACACAGCGATCGCGCATCTAGATGCATTTGGCGCATCTAGCTGCAGGAACCCAATTTTTATGGAAATTAATAGTAAAGCAGATGCAGATTTCCAGGACTGGACTAACAAATGTTTATTGTGAAAGGCAACATGTGTTTTCTATTAAACAAGGTCTAAATGGGTCATTGATATGCATCTCAGTTGAAGGAATGTGTTTTTGCAAAGTTAAACTAAATGAAATCCTTTCCTATTTTTGCTTGGGGATAGAGTGCGGAGGGATTAGAAGTCTTGTCAGTTTTTGGGCATGTCTGCGCCCCTGATAGGGTGAAGACACCTCCCAAATTTTGCCAGTTTCTCCTTCAAATTTATTCACTTCCTGTCACAGCCAAACAGGAAGTGAGGGTAAAATCCTACCAATGTCTTTCCTTGGGGGCACACAGGTCAAGGTAAATCGTTTCCCCATTAGGTAAATTGCACTCTAGTATTTTGCTGTGTACACCCCCATATATTAGGTATCTTGGATTTTGGGGTTTATTTACTAAAGGCAAATCCACTTTGCACTACAAGTGCACTTGGAAGTGCAGTTGCTGGAGATCCGAGGGGGACATGCAAGGAAAATAAAAAAAAGCATCTTTGCTTCTACATGATTGGATGATAAAATCACCAGTGCTATCCTTCAGATTTACAGCAAGTACACTTGTATTGCAGAGTGGATTTGCCTTTAATAAACCCCAAAATACCTAATAATTTGAGGTGTACACAACAAAGTGCTAGAGTGAAATTTGCTTAATGGGGACACTAGTTAGATTGACCTGTGTGTCTCCAAGGAAAGACATTGGTAGGGTTTTACCCTCACTTCCTGTTTGGCTATGTGACAGGAAATGAAGCCAATTTTCAGAAAAGGGACACAAAGCCCAACCTAAAAAAGACAAGCAGGGGTTCTAACACTCGGTTTCCGTCATGTATCAGGTGTGACCAGACTGTGTGGACTGCAAAGAGAGAACCAAAACACACTTAAAGTGTAAATAAATGTTTATTAAGATGAGTGATATATAAGTACACAACAGCTACAATACCAAACAGTGACAATTAACCCAACAGTGACATACAAATAACAAATAATATATATATCGTAGCTGGGGAATACCACAATCAAGAACGTAAGCCAGGCCAGGGTCATACACAGAGGATCAGCAGATAAACAAGGGCAGTTCCAGAATCACAAACGTAAGCCAAGCCAGGGTCATACACAGGGAATCAGCAGATGGGGAAAGGTGAATGGGAATCAGGGCACAAGGTAAGGATGAAAGGGAACTGGAACACAGGGGGGACAGGATCGGGACAGGCTCAGGATGGGGATCAGATACAGGCTCAGGATCGGGTATAGGTACGGGTACAGGTTCAGGTTCAGGTCACAGGCTAGCAGGTCAGGGCGCAAGGACAAAACCAAGGCTAACATGTGAGTGCTTGTCGGGTATTTATATGTATGCCTGTGATTAGCTTCAAATGACACCTGAACGCAGGAGGTGCTGTCTGCTCCACACTGCCAGGAAACCGCTACTGGCAGACACCGTTACTACAGCCCAAGGATTCAACAGTGCCATCAACAGGTGAATCCCTCCACTACAGATCCTGAGTGTTGGAAGACACCCACTGGTGGACACTGGTACTGCGATCCAAGAGACTGACAGCGCCAACAACGGGGGAACCCTTTTCTGACAGTTTCCCTCAAATGCCCACAATTGGAATAGGATTGTCTTGAGCTAGATTTTAGCTCAGTGCTCTAAATCAGTGGTTCTCAACCCTGTCCTCAAGTACCCCCAACAGGCCATGTTTGCGGGCTTTCCTTCATCCTGCACAGGTGCTTTAAATCAGAGTCAAAGGCTTGGTATTTTGGACAGCTATTTTAGCCAAGATACATTTCCAAAATATGTCCTGTCGGGGGTGCTTGAGGACTGAGACTGAGAACCGCTGCCCTAAAATGGAAAATTGAATACTTACCTCTCTGTAATTTTTCTTTCCTGGTGCTTATCCATGGCAGCATATGCACAATCGATGAATATGCTACCATGAAGCCACCAGGAAAGTAGCTTTTAGACAAATCTCACCTTTTTTTGTTTTTCCACACCAATCAGCCTAGTTAAGCTGCAGCTGGGAAATCTGTTGCATGAAAATTGTTGGGGGGGGGGGGGGCGGTAAAATGCTTTACTTTACACACACACAATTGCCTCTTTTCAGGACAAGATAAAGAATGCTATCTGCAAGCTTGATATAAAATAGGTTTGTGTGCTAATGAGGCAGTCCATGAAACACACAAAATGCAAGTTCACCCAATGTAGAGAGAGAACTGTTAATGATGTCCTTAAATTACTAACTCAAAAAACACACTCTCTGAGCGTGAAAATCCAAGTGCTGTTCACACACAAAAATCACAAAAAAAAACCTAAGTCCCTGAGCATGCCCAGAACAACCCAAATACAGCTAGCACAAAATAAGCCACCCCCTGTCCAAAATCCCAGGAAAAATACAAGATTATTATTATCACTTTCTTGGATTTTTCTTGGGATTGCAAAATGGACTTAAAATATTTTGAACACATATGAATTTTTGATGCATGCACTTTACTAATGAATAATATTTTCTTGCACTAAGCACTTTTTGTTCATTGTGTCAGCACACAGTTTTTTCTTTTGCACTTTTTTTTTTTAACAGCATTTGCACTTGGTTTGTTTCATAAAAACAAATAATTTTTGTATAATAGATTAATTATTTTCAATGACACAGAGTTTATCATTATACATGATTTTTGGATTGAATTCATTTGCAGTTGTGCCATACTCTTTCCATTTTCGGATGATGGATTTAACAGTGCTCTGTGAGATGTTCAAAGCTTGGGATATTTTTTTATAACATAAGCCTGCTTTAAACTTCTCCACAACTTTATCCCTGCCCTGTCTGGAGTGTCCCTTAGCCTTCATGATGCTATTTGTTCACTAAGGTTCTCTAACAAACCTCTGAGGGCTTCACAGAACAGCTGTATTTATACTGAGATTAAATTACACACAGGTGGACTCTATTTACTATTTAGGTTACTTCTGAAGGCAATTGGTTCCACTAGATGTTTTAGTTAGGGGTATCAGAGTAAAGGGGCTGAATACAAATACACGCCACACTTTTCACATATTTATTTGTTAAAAAAATTGAAAACCATTTCTCATTTTCCTTTCACTTCACAATTATGTGCCACTTTAGGTTAATCTATCACATAAAATCCCAATAAAATACATTTATGTTTTTGGTTGTAACATAACAAAATGTGGAAAATTTCAAGGGGTATGAATACCTTTTCAAGGCACTGTAACAGTACTTCACATGCCATATGAAGGCTGATGTTTCCAAATACGAGCCTAGATGGCCATGGTCACACTGGAAACAGAACAAGATTTAAATTATTCTAAGCTGCAATAGGTATTACATTTGGATATGGAAAATCACCATAACATCAACCTGATACAAGTATATTCAGATTCAAGTCAGCATTTATACCATGTGCAGGCTTTTGGTACCTATAGGTCAGGCCGTGATGTGTATGGGTAGCAGAAGACAACATTCTTACAGAAATAGGTAGCCGGCCAGTTGAATTTTTGACAAAAAAGGTCCCTTACTGCTCTTCGGCTGCTTTCCTTCTACAGATTACACTTTGATGTTATTTTACAAGCATGAATGTTATTGTAATAATTGTTTAACCACTTCAGCCTCGGCTGCTCAATGACCAGGCGATACGGTAATGCGTCAATTTAACTGACAATTGCGCGACACTGTACCCAAACAAAATTGACGTCCTTTTTTCCCCACAAATAGAGCTTTCTTTTGGTGGTATTTGATCAGCTCTGCAGGTTTTATTTTTTGCACTATAAACAAAAGAAGAGCAACAATTTTGAACAAAAACACAATGGGGGTGATTTACGAAAGCTGTGCGCCATCAGAAGAGGCGCACGACGAGGCGCAACGCACATTTCCAGATTTACGAAATGGTGCGCCCATAACAAAGCGCAAATCCCCCATTTACTATAGCGATCTTGGCGCACAATATTGACAGAAGATGGAGGTGCCAATATTATGGGGTGATGTGAGGAAGTTTAGTAACATTCTGCCCATGTAACAAATATGCCCAAAATAGAATGAGAAAGTAACTTTTTCAGAGAAAGCTTGCTATGCCTGCAAGTACGTTTAGAACTGTGTGAGATCAATGTAAGCAGTGCGCATGCGCAAGCGGCTGTTGCGCTAGTTCACATGCATTTGTTCACTGCGCGGCCAAAATCTTTGTAAATTTTAAGCAACGTACATGCAATTGCAAGGGTTGAATGGGAGCACCTCTAAACGTGACTGTTTTTTTTTTTTTTTACGCTGGTTCACCTTTATGTATTGTATTTAAGGAGATTTGCACACAGGTTAGCATGTTACGTTGCCAGCATATGACATGCACCTTGTTAAAATAATGTAAAAAGACTCTCGCTCCTCTAGCTCCTCCTAAAAGGGCATTTAACCTTCCCCCATTAATGCATATGATTTCCTTGGGCTAGCTTTTGCTTTTAAAGGGGAACTCCACACTCCATTCTCCAATGCTCTTGTCTCCCCCCTCTAACCCCTTGGATTTGCATGGGCTAACTTTTGCTTTTAACCACTTCATCCCGAAAGATTAGGCTGCTCAATGGCTAGAGCACTTTTTATAATTTGGCACTGTGCTGCTTTAACTTTTAAGCTTTGGTAATTGCGCGTTCATGCAATGTTGTACCCATTACGATTTTTATTTTTTGCGATATAAACAGAAAAAGACCAAAAATTTTGAAAAAAAAAAGATATTTTCTAGTTTTTGTTATAAGAAAAATCCAATAAACTCAATTTTAGTTATACATTTATGCCAAAATGTATTCAGCCCTGTGTCTTTGGTAAAAAAAATGTCAATAAGCTTATATTTATTGGTTTGCACAAAAGTTATAGCGCCTACAAACTAGGGTACATTTTCTGGAATTTACACAGCTTGTAGTTTATGACTGCCTATCTCATTTCTTGAGGTGCTAAAATGGCAGGGAAGCACAATCCCCTCCTCCCCCCAAATGACAGAATTTTGGAAAGTAGACACCTCATGGAAATTGCTGAGAGGCATGTTGAGCCTGTTGAATATTTTTTTTTTTGTTATTGAAGTTAATGACAAAAGTAAAAAAAAAAGTTAATGACAAGTTATTGAAAAATGCCAAAAAAAGAAAAATTACACAAAGTTGTCACTAAATGATATATTGCTCACACATGCCATGGTTATATGTGGAATTACACCCCAAAATACATACATTCTGCTGCTTCTCCTGAGTACTGGGATTCCACATGTGTGAGACTTTTTGGGAGCCTAGCCGCGTACGGGACCCCGAAAACCAATCATCGCCTTTAGGCTTTCTAAGAGCGTACATTTTTGATTTCACTCCTCTTGGTGTTCACTCCTCTTGGTTTTCCCAGTGGTGTGGTTTATATCCAGCAAAACCATGAAATGCTCATAGCTTCCGGTTTCTTAGGCCATAGAAATGATTGGAGCCATTCTGGTCTCTGATCAGCCAGAACCACCGGCTGCATTCTCGGGTTCCCTGTTGGGACAGGAGAGCCCGAGAAAACCATGGAAGACAGTGGGGGGTTGTTCCCTCCCACTGCTTGTAGACGCAGTCTAGAGGCTAATTAGCTGCAACGATTGCTTTTACATGAAAGCCGACCGCTGGCTGAAAAGAATGATACCAAGATGATACCTAAACCTGCAGGCATCATTCTGGTATAACCACTCAAAGTCCAGCAACATACCAGTACGTCGCTGGTCCTAGTTGGGCATATATTGTAATGTTCTTTTTTTTATGCAGCCTGTGGGCTGAACGAAAAAAATAGATTGATCAGTGGGTATGCCCACCATTAGAATACTGCCCTTCATCCACCCACTTCTAATGATGGGCATACATGCACCATTTTTTTTTTAACTGTGGTGGTGAAATCACCTCCTACAGCGCTGGAGTCGCTGATTTACGTATCGTGGGAGCAAACGTTGTTGCTGTCAAGATAAATAAATCAGTGCTGAATGGCGTACCTGCTAAGCAACTGATGGTTAACAATAAAACAAAGTAGCATTACAGTATAACAGTAAAACATAGCATACCTGCAAAGCAAATACAATAAAACATAGAAAAAAAAAAAAATGAATGCAATCTATGCATAAAAAATATATGCCGAAGCATTGGGGCAATCCACCCCTAATCGCTCCTTCACCCCTGCCGCCAGGTGAAATCACCTCCAACAGCGCTGGAGTCACGGCTTTACATATCGTGGGAGCAAACGCTGTTGCTGTCAGAATAAATAAACCCGTGCTGCAGCTGAATGGCGTACCTGCTAAGTAAATGATGGTTAAAGCGGAATTCCACCCACTTTTAGAACTTATCATCAAAAGCATTATAGCAGCATATAGATTGTGCAATGGAATATTTTCTTTTTCTGACAGCTTACCTAGATAGTACAGTTTACAATTGAGTTTCCTGTCTCTGCCATCCGCGGATATATCCTTCATATCCAGCGCACACTGTCTCCTAGAAGCTATGTGTCATACTTCCCAGGAGTCAGTGTGGATGGCCGCTGCTTGTTATCGCGATATTCTGAAACCGGAAGTGACGCGATGACGCCAGTCACGCTTTGATGGTTACCATCACAACGGGGAGGGCACTTCCGACGTCGATGCCCGTTGTGATGGCAACGTGATAAGTTTCCTGCACTGCGAGTGTCTCGCACTGTGCATGCACAAGAACGGTCGGTGCGTGCTGGACATTCAGTTGCACCATATCCCGGAAATAAATGCTTGTGGGCTTCACATGTCCAAAAGCAATATGAGAACTCCATACACAGCAGAATATAAGGTATTTTTTGATCAAATATGTGTATTAGAGCAGCAAATTTTCTTTAAAACTTGAGTGGCATTAATGTTAGGATCCAAAGTTTGGCTTTTAAAAAAAAAATATGTCGGTGGAACTCCGCTTTAACAATAAAACAAAGTAACATTACAGTATAACAGTAAGACATACTATACCTGTAAAGCAAATCCAATAAAACATAGTAAAAATAAAACATTACAGTTCTAAAATACAGAAAAAATTTGTAAAGTAAGTATACCAAAGTAACCAGACTAACCCACTCCCAGCACTTAAAGTAAAATTCAAAGATGTATAAAATTGTAGCAGCTACTATAAACAAACAGATATAAAATACAATATGCTAATTGAAGACTAGCATTAGCAGCGCTTCAGAATTAAAAAAAACGAAAGTCCATGAATCAAATAAATCTGTATATTCAGAAACGATCAACATAGTCCTTCCATATGTGACCTAAGCAGCATATATTCTTAATAGTCGTCCGTCACCACACCTCGTGCATTATCCATTATCCCCCTATGGTAATGGACCCATCAAAAAAAAGATAAATACATGCCTATCTTAATAAAGAAATTATAAACTGCGCTAAAACAAAAATCCTAAAAATAAAATGAGATGGTAGTATAACCTAACATCAGCAAATATTTGAAAATATTTAAAAATAATGATATAAAGTCCAACTCTTCAAAATGGTAGGATGTTCAATTTGAATGTGAGTAATAATCCAAATGATTGCTCTTACCAGAAGTATTAGTAATATGAGCGGATGGCAAAAACCCTGCCAGGGCCTTTAGAGTGGTGGACCAGTCAGCAGCGTCCGTCTTCAAATTAAAAACCCAGGATAAAAACACTTGTATCGCGTAAAGCCTATCTTAATCATTCCTGGAGCTCCAAGATCTATATGTCACTCATGACAGAAAATACATGTACATAGCGTAATTCCGTAAATGAAGTTTAATAGTTATATCCCCATCCCCCCTTACAAGATGCACTTACAAAGAAGATTAATTTAAAAGGCATTTAGAACATTTAAAACAGTCCTTATCGTATTCAGTCAGAACTCTCACCACCAGATGATTTGCACACAGAGAGGCTTACCTCTCTGAGGTTGAGTTTGGCGCTGATCGACAGACTGGATGGCTGCGTGGTTACGAGCTGACGCGTTTCCTCATTACTTCGTCAGAGGGCGTGGCCACGAATAAGGGGGGTGTTGTTATTTTAGATAAAAAGTTTTATATTTCCCAGTTGGCTGATATGCTATCAGATAAAGCCACTTATGAAGAATTAGACCGTGATCCTACATTAAGTTATAGGAATGATTTGAATAATCTTGTAGATTATGGTTTTTATATGAGAGTATTAAATAAAAAAGAAAAACGTTTTTTAGTACCGAATTATAGCAGGGTTCCTACTATATACACGTTACCTAAGGTTCACAAGGACCTTATGAACCCTCCAGCCAGACCAATAGTTAATGGCATTGGATCAGTTTCTGTGAGAGTTGGACAATATCTCGACCATTTTCTTCAAGAAAGTGTGTTACAGACAAAATCTTATTTAAAGGACACTACAAGCTTTTTGCAGCTTTTAAAAAATGTTGTCATTCCGCATAATAAAGATGTATTTTTGGTGACAGCAGATGTTGCATCATTATACACTGTGATCCAACATGATGATGCACTCCTGTCACTAAATTGGGCATTTATTCAGAGGGATGACTTGCCATACATACAGAAAAAATTATTGGGGGTGGCTTTAGCATTTTGTTTATCTCATAATTTTTTTGGTTTTCTGGAAAATTTTATAACTAAAAAAGGGGCGTAGCAGTGGGCGCTAAATTTGCGTCAAGCCTAACTAATCTCTTTATGAGTGAATGGAAGATCGCTACATTTTTGGCCAACAGAGGAGTGAACTTTTATTTTATAAAAGGTTTATAGATGACCTGTTCTTCATTTGGGCTGGAATAGAAACATCTTTGATGGAATTTGTTGAAAATCTTAATAAAAATAATAACAATATAAAATTGGAATGTTAGTGGAGTAGGGAACTAATAAACTACTTAGATGTCACAGTTATGCTACACAATGATGAATTGATTACTAAGGTTTATTTTAAGCCTACTGACAGAAATAGCTACTTACCTATCCATAGTGGCCTTCACCCGACATGGTTTAAGGACGTACAGAAAGGCCAGTTTAGGAGAATCAGAAGAAACTCTACCAAAGATGACGACTTTAGAAGGGGGCGTGTCCGAACGTGAGCGAAGAAAGACGTGCTGTGGTGGAGTTCCGCTGCCTCTGACAGTATCCATAGCCATCCTACACCAGCGCTTTAGGATTTCGCCACCAAACCCTCCATCCCGATTCCTGGACATCCCCTGAGCCAACCCCCGCTTGTTTGGTGAATACCGGCTGTCTGCTCGCTCTGCTATCCGGCCCGCGGCCGGCTCCATCCACCGAGGACCGCCCGCCATCTTGAGGCTTACGAGGCCTCCGGGTCACCCATGGTCGGGTGCTGCAATCGGCGAGACTAGAGGCGGCCCCTTCTGGGTACACTTGTGACGGCTCCCGCGGACCAGGAGGAGAGTACTTGGGAGACCTAGAGGCCCCTAGAGATATCCTACAGAGGATGGTGTTCCGGAGACAGAGGTGAGAGGCGCCCATCTTGCTACACCTTGAGCCCACCAGTAGCTCCCTCGTCCCCCCTGAGCCAGATCCAAACGCTACAACACTATAAAAATACCCTGCTCGAGGGGGGGTTGACCCTGGCTGCGTAATTGGGAGACTTGCCTCCTAGAAAAGTCCCTATCCACATATTCAGGTGCAGTGGCCATCTTGCTACACCCGCACAGGCCAGACTTTCTCTCTGCAGAGACGCTGGAACAACCCAGCAGTTGAGACAGCCTCCTAGGGTCCCTAGCTGAGATCCCCCACACTACTTCAGAGGAGGCTGCTCTTTGAATTGCGGTCAGAGGCCGCCATCTTGCTACATCTCATAGACTGGTTCTACAAAAGTCCTGGGTGTTTGATCCTTACCTCAACAAGGCCCCGTGTACACCTCACCGGACAACATGTAGCCCCACAATGGACTCTGAGCTAGCTGTCACCCCAGGATAAGGGTGATAAGATGACTTAAAATCATAATCACAAATAAGTGGGGGTGCATGCAAGACGCGATGCAGTTCACCATCTGTAATTAAGAGTTCCATCGATTCAGCGAGGATTTAACACACACTGTAAGGATCAATTACCTGAAATTGCTATATATATATATATATATATATATATATATATATATATATATATATATATATATATATATTTTGTATAAACATCCCTGCAGTTCATACTAGTGCATGCCGTCAGGCAAGAAGGCATTCAATCGCCATGTGCAACAGCACTCTTTAATCACATACCCAATGCGCAATAAGGAGCAGAAGAATATGGCCCATGAAGGCGCTAGTTCATCGCCTGTACAGTCCCCTACAGCTACTAGTGGTCCTCCGCATAAGTCTTCTTCAACACATAATAACAGTGATCTCCCCTCTCAGATCACAAAAGCAGATTTGGACTCCAGCTTACCCAAGATCTATGAAAAACTGGTAGACAAAATACAGTGTGAACTCCAAAAAACAACAAACACACCCACACAAGAAATAGCAACCCTGGGAGGACGCATAGATGTTCTAGAAACCAAACATGATGAGCTATCACTTGCACACAACGATCTTAGAAGGGACTTTGAACTGTTAGCTGAAAACCATTCATACTTACAATTACAAGTGGAAGTTCTGGACAATCAAATCCGTAGGAACAACCTGAAGATTTGTGGTATTCCAGAGTCTGTCACCAATCTGATGCCAGCAGTATCCAAACTGTTCCACAATCTCCTTCCTGATTTACCTCCATCCTCATTTGTATGTGACAGAATTTATAGGGCCTTGCGTCCTAAACCACCCCCAGACAAACTTTCACGTGACATTATTCTATGCATGAAAGACTTCATCACAAAAGAAAGCATACTAAGAGCATCTAGGAATATGCATAACATTGAATTGGATGGCACAAAAATTCAAATATTTCCAAACATCTCACAAGCTACTTTGGAAAGGAGACGCAAAATGAAAGAGATAACTTCGGTATTACAATCAGCTCATATTAGATACCGGTGGGGTTTTCCATTTAAATTAACAGTGCCACACAATGGCACCACCTATACAGTCTTCAATATCTCAGAAGGTAAAGATCTCCTTGTAAAGTTGGGTCTCTTAGATCCGGGTGCAGTTACAAGACCTGCTACCACCCCTCATACTTCACCTATCTGGGCCACCCCAGCCACGCATCGTGGACAAGGAATGGCATCCATTATTCAGAAATTTGGATGTCTGAAGATAAAGCTGACGCATACCTGCGACTGAAAGTTCATTCTTTTTCTGTTTGTTTTTTGTTTTTTCCTTCTTTTTTTCCTTGCAAGGTTCAACAAACCATTTTTTCAGTTCTAAAAATTTGCAAGTTTTGAAGTTTGATTTACTGTGTTTAGTAAACAGTGGCCCTACACCTTTAAAAGGTAATAAGTTGGTATATCATAGTTCCTTCTATGCGATCTTATGCGATCTTATGCGATCTTATACATTTAACTTTTTTTTTTATATGATATTTTTTCTACTAATTTTTTCAACATATGTCACAGCATGTTCTTATATTTTTGTTTATAGAATCCTTGCTGAGGCTGATCTGCTCCTCCTCTGCTAGTTTGTTCCCCTACTCACAAAGGATTCCATAAGCATGATTCAACTAGTGGATACACTTCCAAGACTGATCCTACTATCCTTTGTTTTAATGGTGGATGCTCCATTTGTGAGTAATGGACAGTATTGTCCACAACAATATTATTTTCGGTCAGGTAGTGCTTCTCACCCTGACCCCCAAGCTATAAATAATATTTTTCATAATTATACTAAAATAATCTATTTTTACAAAATTTTGAAAAGGTCGAACAAATACTCTCTATTTTACTTAAGGTATTATGATGGTGCGTCATTGTGCAATGTAGCACTGTTATTATCTAGAAGTTTATTATTTCCAGGGTTCTACTGTTCAAGTACCCTAATCTCCAGTGGTTACATATATAAGTACAGTTTGTCATTTGATATAGATAGGTCAACAAGAAAATACTTATGTAAGATATTGACGTATATTTCGAAATTTTGTATTTATGAAGATATAGAAGGCATCACAGTGATCACCAGATTTTCCTCTATCTCAGGTAATTTTTCATTTTTAAAGTTAATGGTGTTAACCATATTACTAATACCACACCAACTCTGCCATATGCTCTTCCCCGGGCCTTGTGATCCATTGCCACTACCTTATAACTATCAGCGCTATTTAATAACAATTTCTCACAATGCCCAGGACATTAATTCACCTCACAAGAGAAAAAAAGCTTTTCACCACTACAAAAGTTTAGGAGCGGATATAATATTAATGCAAGAAACTCACTTTGCAACAGACAAACACCCTAAATTTGTTGACAAGAGTTTCAGTCAATTTTATTGCATTACTTACAACACAAAATCTAGGGGTGCTGCTATTTTTATTAGGAACTCGGTAGTATTTGAGGTTCAGAATGTCTTTAAAGACCCAGACAGTCATTATTTGATTTTGAAAGGCTTAATTAAAGGAAGTTCTATCACTATTGCCTCAGTATATGCTCCAAATGATGACCATTCAAACTTTTTCAACAAATTCTTTGATACTCTAGACAATTATCATTCCGCACATCTTATAGTGGGTGGTGACTTCAATTTAGCCACTCATTCAGCTCTAGCAAAGTTGTCCCATCCTCTAAAGCTTTCCCCAAATCTTTGAACAGATCACTATATAATCATCAATTAGTAGATACTTGGAGAGCCCACAACATAGGTATCAAATCCTACACATTCTATTCCCACCCGCATAACAGCTTCGCCCGACTTGATTACATCTTCTGCACCCCAATCCTACTTGCCAATTTCTCTAAGGCAGATATCCATGCATGTCCTCGGTCTGATCACCACATAGTCTCCTTTAACACTTCACGCATAGGTCTAACCAACACATCACACTCATGGCGAATAAACGATTCCTTGCTAACAAATCCATCAAGCAAACAACAAATTCTATCTCACCTAGAGCAATATTTTGCACATAACGTAACACCAGACAAGTCTCCTACAAATATATGGATGGCGCATAAAGCGGTAATGAGAGGCCATCTGATAAATATCGCCTCAATTAAAAACAAATCCAAACTTGCAGATATTAGGTCCCTCACGAAAGATCTAGACCATTTATATCACAGAAACAGCCAAAACCCATCTAGTGACCTTCTCAAACAGATTCAAGAGAAACACACTTCCTTAGACACAATATTAACATCGGACACTGAAAAAGCCCTCAGATGGTCCAAAGTTAGATTCTTACTCAACAGCAATTCATATTCCACCATGTTCGCTAGAAAACGAAATCAATCTACGAAACCACCCCACACCTACAAATTAAGGAACCCATCTGGAAATACAGTGTCCAATCCCAAAGAAGTCATGAAACTGTTCTTAGACTTCTATAAAAATCTTCTTTCCACGTCACAATCATCTCCCAAACAGTTCTCCCTAGATTGGCTTAACGACATTACATTACCCACTCTATCTAGGGAACAAATTGAATCTCTCAATGCCCCTTGTACAGACATAGAAGTTAACAGAATCATTGGAACATTAAAGATATCCACAGCCCCAGGCCCGGACGGCTATTCCACATCTTACTATAAAAAATTTGCCTCTACCATTACCCCACACCTTACTAAACTGTATAATAATATCTTACAAGGCGGCCATTTCCCATCTGAAATGCTTTTAGCGAACATGTCCCTTCTTCCCAAACCAAATAAAGACCACTCCACCCTTCAAAACTACCGTCCATATTCAGTTATTGACAACGACTTAAAAATATTTGGCCGTATTTTGGCAGACAGATTATCTGTTGTCATCTCCCCATTTGTTGATCCTGATCAAACAGGCTTCATTCCTAACAGACAAATAACAGACAACATACGATTGACCACAAATATCATTCAAGACTCCAACATACATTCCAAATCCACATTACTACTTAGTCTTGATATACACAAAGCTTTTGATAGCGTTTCCTGGTCATATCTTGACACTCTACTCCCCAAATATGGCATCAACAATGAATTCCTACATGGCTTTAAGGCTCTCTATTACAACCCACAGACACGTATCAAACTCCTAGGCATTAATTCTGACTTTTTTCCTCTGACCAAAGGTACCAGACAGGGTTGCCCCCTCTCCCCTCTACTTTTCGCCCTCGTGATAGAGCCTCTTGCCTGCGCTATCAGAAACAACACAGACATTAAAGGATGTTTTAAGGGATCCAAAGAATACAAGCTAAGCCTCTATGCAGATGACGTGCTTCTGTTTATTACTGACCCTCTTATCTCCCTACCCAATCTAACTAAAACCCTTGACATCTTCCATGACCTGACAGGACTGGGTGTAAATCTATCTAAGCGCTCGGCTTTACCAATCAATATTCCCCCAGTCTTAATATCTTCACTTAAAGACAAATTCCCATTCAACTGGAACGCGGATTCGTTTAGATATCTAGGTATTCAGATTACACCTTCGTATGAAACATTATACCAAGCAAACTACCCTCCCTTATTTAACAATATTAAAAATCTACTTAAACTTTGGTCATCATACCAGATTTCATTCTCGGGCAGAATAGTGGCCATAAAAATGATGATATTACCCAAACTTTTATTTTTTTTTAGAGCTCTTCCTCCTATTTTACCTAAACAAAATAAGATTCTTTACAGAGAGAGATCAACAAATTCATTTGGCTAAACAAGAAACCCAGATTTAGCTATTCCCTTATGTTTAGACCCCAAATAAAAGGAGGCCTCAGCATCCCTAACCTTTGGCTTTATTATCTATCAGCCAGATTCACCCAATTAGCCCAATGGTATGCCCCTTCACCCCAAATCCCTTGGCTCCGGTTCGAGGAAGAATCTATCCTACCATACAACCTACAAGGACTTCTTTGGTCCAAGACCATCCCACCACAAAAAATAAGACCCTTAAACCTTATTGTCACTCACACCCTTCAACTATGGAACAGACAAGTCTCTAAATTTAATTTATCCTCTGACACCCCCCCCCTGGCTTCCTTTCTAGGTGACCCTTGTTTTTCCCTCCCAGATAGTGTTCAAGATCAAAACTTTCTAACGAATTGGAAATCTCATAAACTAACACATTTAAAATCGCTCTCCCACAACAATTCATTTATCACTTTCTCTAATCTACAAACAAAATATGATTTCCCACCTTCAGAACTAGAGAAGTATACAAACATAAGACAATTCTATCAGAAATATTACTCACTTACACTCCACCCCCCCATACACAATTTGAACAAATTTGTATCTCCTCCCCTCGTGATAGGGTTTTAATCTCTAGAATATATAAAAATTTAAATGAGACAAACATGCCTGAGAAATCACATCCCATGCTACAATGGGAATCAGATTTAAATACCTCATTTACTCTTGATATTATTTTTACAAATCTCCGTAAATGTACCAAAACAACCTCAATTAGAGAATCAGCCATCAATTTGCTCTATAGATGGTATCTTACCCCTGCTAAACTTAACTCATTTTACCCCTCACTATCCCCACTCTCCTTCAGGGGTTGCCACTCTCGGAACCCTTTTACATATCTTTTGGGACTGGCCCCACATAAAAAACACTTGGCATAAGGCTAGCATAATCGTAGAAAAAATATCCGGTAGAAAGATTTCTCTCACACCCCAAATCTGTCTTCTATTCCTCCCTATACAGGATATTCCATCGACTACCACAAGGCTAATCCATACATTCCTCAGCTCCATTCATTGGGCCATAGCTTTTAATTGGCGCTCCACCTCGGTACCTTGGCCACAAATTCTTAACCGCATGACGAATATCAAACTTTCTGGAAGAATGAATCACACATTATACGATTCAATGCCCCTTCATTAAAAAAAAAATGGATTCTTTGGGATACCACCTCTCTGATTTAAAATAAAAAAAGGAAAGAAAAAAAAAAAAGGGAGAAAGAAGGTATTTTTCTGTTTTTTTTTTCTCATCTCTTCTTCTTAACGTATAAGCAATTTTCATTATTTCTTCCCTCCACTACAATACTCTTGATTGGCCTGATTATAATACTATGCATTTTTTTCACCTGACTAACCATAACCCTTTTTTATTTCCTGTACAACATTCACTGTTAAAAATATCTGTATACATACCTGTACCATCATTGTAATTGTTTTATACCTTGACCTTTTACATAATAAAAATCATTTGTAAACAAAAAAAATGACGACTTTGTAAACAAATCACAGATTATAAAAGAATGTTTTGTGGAGAAAGGTTAGAATCTGGGACAATTAGACAAAACCATTGAGGGGGGGGGGCGTGGTTTGACCTCTGAGGAGAATGGCAGCTTAGTCTGTGAGCTCCTGCTGACACGGAGGACTAACAGTCTAAAACGGAGGTTCAGTTAACTAAACATCGCTCATACCATCATGGGGACATCATCCTGTGGCTCCTATGCGTCCCGCTCCAGGACTCCCCGTGATTTAACAGGCAGGGTGAGTCAGAACATACCTTAAATGTTCCGGTCCCAGGCTGGCAATATGGCGCCCGCACGAGGCTCATCCGTGCCATCCAGCTCTGCAGCTTCCGCACGGCTCTCTCCTGATAGTGGAGAGATACTCCTTACACCACAGCACCCCAGCCTCAATGATCTAAGGTCCGTGGCCGCGGACATCAAGGACACCCTGACGGCGGCAATCTCTGACCTCAGGATCGACATTCAGGCGATCGCAGGCAGAATACATGATGTGGAGAAGACAACAGCACAGCACTCTGTGCTCCGCCGCACCTGCCAGGTGATAGACACACACACCACAATCGTGGTAGTCGCCACAATCTCCATCTGCGTGGCCTTCCAGAATCAATCGATGCAGAAAACCTGCAGATTGAAGTGGTAGGCCTCTTCAACACTATACTGGACAGAGCCCCCACGATCTCCATAGGGATGGAATGTATCCATCGGTCCCTCCACCCGCGAGGCAGAGATTCGGACCCTCCCAGGGATGTAGTCTGCTGCGTAATAGACTACCGACTTAAGGAAGACATCCTAAGGAAGGCGCCCGCACCAAAGCTCCGCTGAAATATAAAGATGCGGATGTTCGTTTGTTTCAAGATCTTTCCACCATCATGCTTCAACGGCGCAAAGAACTTCACCTGCTACTAGAAGTACTGTGCACCAAGGGCATCCAATACAGATGGAAGTACCCCTTTTCTCTCTCAGCTTCCACACAGGGCCGTTCTGCATTGCTCAGGGTCCCAGAAGACTTGCGTCACTTCTGCGACACGCTGGAGATCCCATACACAGACGTACCCGAATGGTACGCAGAATTTTGCCCTCAAGCTGCAAGACGCTCTCCACCAGGCAGTGAACCCATGGAATGAAAAACAAAAGAAAGAGTGCGCACTGGCCTAGTGCATTATCCTTAAAAAAGTTTATTAAAATGTACACAAAAAACTACTACTCACAAAGGTGGATGAAATTTACGCTAAAACGATCTTTTTGGTTAGTGGTGATCAATCCATTGATGACAGTCTCCAGATCCTACGGGGAAGACGTGGAAATCACTGCCAGCTGATGCGTTTCAAAGGTGGCACCTTCTTCTTCAGAGCCTAACATTATTCATCTCTTACAGCTACTTATATATGAGTGCTCATTGGGGAGGCACAAATCAGACTGACTCAAGAGCCACTCCCATATAGGTGGGCGGTCCAGAGGCGGACCTTGACATAGCACCATGGAAACAGCCTGTGTACACGTATACACACATCTACACACAGGGGGCATAACGTACACGACACATAATTCTTTAACAAAAAAGGAGGGGGGAAGAGAGGGAGGGGGGCAGGGGAGGGGAAAGGGAAGAGGAGGAAGAGTCTCTCTGTAGCCAGCTGCCAAACTATAATGATCACAGAGGTGGCACGCATAGGCAAAACGACACATATATATATATAAACCCAGCGGCATATCTAATAGCCAAGCAAGCAAGCTTGCATCCCATAGAAATAGTCTCTTATGTAAATGGAAACAGGAGTAAAGCTATATGTATAGGTATTCACTTCGATGTGCACATAAAAAGCGTTAGAGGAAGGCTTAAAGCGCCTGAAGACAGCAGGGGCGCTTGTACTGGCATCAGAATGAACCCAGCACGGCCACCTAAAGCTGGCAACAGGAGGAACTAGTTTCTCATTCTCCAAGGACAAAAACAAAACCGCATACTTGAATTGACAGATGTGTCTTACCTGGAGAACGCTGTGATGGCTGTAGGCGGCGGGTGGAGCGCACACCATGGTAGTTGTGATGTTTTGCGGTCCAGGGGGCGGAAGTGGAGGCTCAGCGTCACTTCCTGTGCACCCGCTGTCGCGCTGAGCATGTGTCAGCGATGGGAAATGCCTTCCACCATATTGGTGAAGACTTACTGTAGAGGCCTGAAGCGGACACATGGCTTAATGGACAGCCGAGGAGTCGCTGCCTCAATAAAGAGATAGTGAAAGGAAAAAGGAAAAGGGAGTGGAAGAAAGTATTAGAAGGGGAAGGGATCTGTATTAAAATAATAAAAGAATGAATAAAAAAATGAAAAAATTAGAAAATCAATGAATGTGTGTATGTGTCCACTCCCACCTCAGACTGATAGAATTAGGAACAATCATACTACAGTTAAAAACAATAATAATAAAAACAAAAACAAGACCAATCACAAATCTAGTCATAAATCCAGACATAAAAAGGAACCGACACTAGTCAGAATAAAAGAGATGAAGGGGTATATACTACAACAAAACCCCCTCTCCAACAACATTTCCAAAATAAGGGTGAACATGGATGCATTCGTAATATCCAGAAACAATACACTGTGAGGAACAATACTTCTGCAAAGTGTCTGCCACTTGTGCCCTCTATGAATAATAACAATAGCAGGATTAACAATAATCCATGCAAAGATACAAAAAGAGAAAACACCCCATCAATAGGGATGAGCCGAACACCCCCCAGTTCGGTTCGCACCAGAACCTGCGAACGGACCGAAAATTCGCACGAACGTTAGAACCCCATTGACGTCTATGGGACTCAAACGTTCGAAATCAAAAGTGCTAATTTTAAAGGCTAATTTGCATGGTATTGTCCTAAAAAGGGTTTGGGGACCCGGGTCCTGCCCCAGGGGACATGTATCAATGCAAAAAAAACTTTTAAAAACGGACGTTTTTTCGGAAGCAGTGATTTTAATGATGCTTAAAGTAAAAAAAAAAGTGAAATATTCCTTTAAATATCGTACCTGGGGGGTGTCTATGGTATGCCTGTAAAGTGGCACATGTTTCCCGTGCTTAGAACAGTCCCTGCACAAAATGTCATTTTTAAAGGAAAAAAAGTCATTTAAAACTGCTTGCGGCTTTAATGTAATGTCGGGTCCTGGCAATATGGATGAAAATCAGTGAGACAAACGACATGGGTACCCCCCAGTCCATTACCAGGCCCTTTGGGTCTTGTATGGATATTAAGGGGAACCCCGCACCCAAATTAAAAACGGAAACAGCAGTATACAGGCTCTGTACTCTGAACAGCAGTACAAAGGCGGTGCAAACAAGATAGGTACTGTAGGTTTGTTGTTAAGTAGAATCTGTTTGTAATTTTGAACTGGTACATTTTTAACGTGTTTAGCTCCAGCCAAAAAATCTATTTTAAGCTTTTTGGAAAACATAGGGAAGGGTTATCACCCCTGTGACATTTGTTTTGCTGCCTGTGCTCCTCTTCAGAAGATTTCACCTCACTTTTTGTCCCAATGACAAATGTTTTTTGAAAATTTGTTTTTTTTTGTGAAACAAGGATTGGTGATAAAGCATCAGTGGAAAGGAGAAATGTTTTTCCCATATTAACTCTTACAGAAGAGAAATTCCCTTCCTAGGGGTAGATTTCATCTCACTTCCTGTTGTCTCCATCTGTTTGCAAGTAGGAGTCATTTGTAAGTTGGATGTTTGAAAGTAGGGGCCTGCCCTATATACTCAACAGAAATTTGGGCCTTAGGTGTTGTTGTGGCCACAACACTGTAAGCCCTCACAGAGCCCTGCTGTGAAATATTAGATCAAGAATTGTAATTACATGCCCAACAGGGGCAGAAAAATTGGGCCTTTGGTGGTGACACAACACTGTAAGTCCTCACTCGCTCTTGGTGGGCGCAGAAACGGGCCCTGCTGTGAAATATTAGATCAAGAATTGAAATTACATGCCACTGTTGAACAGTGGCTGAAAAATTGGGCATTAGGCACTGGTGCCACAACACTGCAACCCCTCACAGATACTCTAGTTGGAATGCAGGAATGAGCCCTGCTGCAAAGTATTGCATCAAAAATTGTAATTACACGCCCCTGTTAGACAGGGGCTGAAAAATTGGGCCTTAGGCACTAGTGCTGGTGCCACAACACTGCAACCCCTCACAGATACTCTAGTTGGAATGCAGGAACGAGTCCTGCTGCAAAGTATTGCATCAAAAATTGTAATTACACGCCCCTGTTAGAGAGGGGCTGAAAAATTGGGCCTTAGGCATTGGTGCTGGTGCCACAACACTGCAACCCCCCACAGATACTCTAGTTGGAACGCAGGAACGAGCCCTGCTGCAAAGTATTGCATCAAAAATTGTAATTACACGCCCCTGTTAAACAGGGGCTGAAAAATTGGGCCTTAGGCACTGGTGGCGGCGCCCAGAACCAAAAATGTTCTTACAAGCTATCAGCGTGATAATTGAGGAGGAAGAGGATAATTACTCAGGATAGTCACTCAGCATCAGCATAGGCAGTCTTTGAAGGGATCTGAGATTTCAAAAAAAAAATATTTGGTTACATCAGCATCAGGTGCTTGGTAGCTGGTGGTGATCCAAGACTGATTCATTTTTATGAAGGTCAGTCGATCGACCGAGTAGGTGGACAGACGCACCCTGTGATTGGTTACAAAGCCTCTAGCAGCACTGAATGTTCATTCCGAAAGAACGCTGGACGCAGGACAGGCCAGTAGCTCAATTGCATACTGTGCAAGCTCTGGCCAGTGATCCATCCTCAAGACCCAGTAACTCAGAGGATTTTCGGTGGGAAAGGTGTCCAAGTCAGATCTAGCCCCTAGGTATTCCTGCACCATGTAAAACAGACGCTGGCGATGGTTGCTGGAACCGATCATACCTTGGGGCTGCGGACTAAAAAATTGTCTGAACGCATTGGTCAGACGGCCACCTTCTCCACCGCTCCTTTTTTGACTGACCGAAGCCTCAGCAACACGTTGTCCAGAAACAGGAGTTTGTAACCTCCCAGTCTCTGGGAACGCGTTGCACAGACCTTTCTGCAAGGCCTCCTGAAGATGTTTCATCCTCTGCTCCCTCTGCGATGGCGAGATAAGGTCCGCAACCTTACCCTTGTAACGTGGATCAAGGAGGGTTGCCAGCCAGTATTGGTCCTTCTCCTTCATACCACGAATACGAGGATCCTTACGCAGGCTTTGCAGGATCAGGGAGGCCATGCAGCGTAGGTTTGCTGAGGCATTCGGTCCAGAGTCCTTTGGGTCACTAAGGACGACATGGTCCGCAGCCACCTTCTCCCAGCCACGTACAAGTCCATGTGTTTCTTGGGACTGATCCCTTAAAGACTGCTGCTGATGCTGAGTGCCACCTCCATACTGACACAATCCTCCTCCTCGTCCTCTTTCTGTGTGATCAGAGGGCGGACAGGGGGACAGTGTCATGCACTGTCACTGCTCACCATCCTCGTGGCCTCCTCAAATGGTGACAGGACAGTGCATGCATCCCTGATCATGGCCCACTGGCGTGGGGAAAAAAAAAAAGCTCCCCTGACCTTTTCCTGGTGCCATAATCACACAGGTACTCATTGATGGCCCTCTGCTGCGTGTGCAGCCGCTGCAGCATGGCCAACGTTGAGTTCCACCTGGTGGGCATGTCACAGATCAGGCAGTTCTTGGGCAGGTTAAACTCCTTTTGGAGGTCTGCCAGCCGAGCACTGGCATTATATGACCGGCGGGAAATGCACACAGACTTTCCTGGCCTGCCTCAGGACATCCTGTAAGCCCGGGTACCTGCCCAAGAACCGCTGCACCACCAAGTTAAGGATGTGAGCCAAACAGGGCACATGGGTCATTTGTCCCTGTCAGAGGGCAGAGAGGAGGTTGGTGCCATTGTCGCAAACCACCATTCCTGCCTTAATTTGGCATGGCGTCAACCACCTCTGAACCTGCCCCTGCAGAGCTGACAGAACCTCTGCCCCAGTGTGGCTCCTGTCCCCCAAGCACGCCAGCTCAAGCACCGCATGGCATCTTTTGGCCTGCATACTTGCGTAGCCCCTTGAACGGCTACGGAGCACCGCTGGTTCCAAGGACAAAGTACAGGAAGAGGCCATGGAGGAAGAAGAAGAGGAGGGGGGGTGGAGGAGAGAGGTGTGTCACAATCATTAGTAGTGCCATTTTGGAGGTGTGGTGGCGGAACAACCTCCAAAACTACTGCACCTTGTCCTGCATCCTTCCCAGCTGCCAGCAGAGTCACCCAATGCACTGTGAAACTTAGGTAACGTCCCTGTCCATGCCTGCTGGACCATGAGTCAGCGGTAATATGCACTTTACCGCTGACCGCCCTGTCCAGCGAGGCCAAGACATTGCCTTCCACATGCCGGTAGAGAGCCGGAATCGCCTTCCGTGAGAAAAAGTGGCGTTTGGGTACCTGCCACTGAAGAACCGCACATTCCACAAACTCATGAAAGGGGCAGAGTCTACCAACTGAAAAAGTAGCAGTTGAAGTGCTAGCAATTTAGCCAAGCTAGCATTCAACCGCTGGGCATGTGGATGGCTGGGAGCGAACTTCTTTCGGCGGTGCAGCAGCTGGGGCAGGGAAATTTGCCTGGTACAATCTGACATCCGTGTACCAAAAGCAGATTGCCCACAAGTACTTGGCTGTGACACACCTAATTCTACACCTTCATTCCTCTCAGTGCAGATCTCAGAGAGGACTGAAGGTATAGTGGGGTTGGAGATTTCAGCTGATGAGGAGCAAGGAGAGGTCCTCTTTGTTCTTTGGTGTGGGTCTTTTAGATACGCTTGCCAATTAACTGCATGGCAGGTCAACATATGTCTGGTCAAGCACGTGGTGCCCAAGCGGGAGATGTTTTGGCCACGCGAGATACGCTTGAGACATATGTTGCAAATAGCAGCAGTGCGATCTGATGCACTCGTCTCAAAAAAGGCCCACGCCAAAGAACTTTTGGAATAACGTGCAGGAACAGCAGCGCCCTGCACAGGCGGAGCTTTGGGGTGTGATGCAGTCAGTGTGCTGCCCTTAGGCTGGCCCCTGGAGGGCATCCTGCCTTGTTGGTGATGTGCCTCCTCCTCTTTCCTATCAGGCACCCACGTTGAGTCAGTGACCTCATCATCCCCTCCCTCCTCATCACTGGAGCAAACCTGGCAATATGCTGCAGCAGGGGGAGCATGACTGCCAGATTGCTGTCCTTCTTGGGCACCCCCTCTGTCCATGCTCACGTTAATGCCTTCATCTAGCTCAGTATCATCATCAGAGCCTTCTAAACCCTGGGCATCCTCCTGGAGCATGTACCCAACACTGTGGTCAAACAGTTCGAGGGACTCCTCAGGAGGACATGGTGGGGCTAGGGAAAGAGTCACTGATGCCATTGAGCCGAGGGAAGAGGCCACGTTGGCAGCTGCTTTGCCAAAGTACCCTGAGCATGGGTGAGAGAGGATGAGGTGGATGAGGACGGCTTGGTCATCCACTCGACCAAGTCTTCCACATGTTGCGGCTCAACACGGCCAGCTGCCGAAAAAAAGGCCAAGCGTGTCCCACGGCCACGTGCTGATGAGGATGCACCGTCTCCGCGACCAGCACTGTTGCCTCTAGACACAGAGGCTGCTTGCCCTCTTTTATTGGCTTGTGACTGTCTGCCACTCCTTGTTGGCCTTCCAGACATACTAATGGCCTGTAGCTGCACTAAGCTGGGATATATATATATATATATATATATATATATATATATATATATATATATATATATATATGTATATGTATATGTATATGTATATATATATATATATATATATATATATATATATTTATGTATATGTATATATATATATATATATATATATATATATATATATATATATATATACTGATACTGCAGCTAGCAAAATCAACTACCTGCCTGTAGTATCTACAGTTAGCTTTAGCTGAACACTGTGCAGAGCTCGCAAAAAACTAACTGTAGCTTAACTAATTGTAGCTTATTTAGCTGCCTGCGGTAGTGATAGGATCAGGAAAACACCACCAACCTTCTACAGGTAGCTTTAGGTGAACACTGTGCAGAGCTCGCAAAAAACTAACTTGTAGCTTATTTAGCTGCCTGTGGTAGTGATAGGATTAGGTAAACACCACCAACCTTCGACAGGTAACTTTAGGTGAACACTGTGCAGAGCTCGCAAAAAACTAACTTGTAGCTTATTTAGCTGCCTGCAGTAGTGATAGGATCAGGAAAACACCACCAACCTTCGACAGGTAGCTTTAGGTGAACACTGTGCAGAGCTCGCAAAAAACTAACTTGTAGCTTATTTAGCTGCCTGCGGTAGTGATAGGATCAGGAAAACACCACCAACCTTCTACAGGTAGCTTTAGGTGAACACTGTGCAGAGCTCGCAAAAAACTAACTTGTAGCTTTTTTAGCTGCCTGCGGTAGTGATAGGATCAGGAAAACACCACCAACCTTCTACAGGTAGCTTTAGGTGAACACTGTGCAGAGCTCGCAAAAAACTAACTTGTAGCTTATTTAGCTGCCTGCGGTAGTGATAGGATCAGGAAAACACCACCAACCTTCTACAGTTAGCTTTAGGTGAACACTGTGCAGAGCTCACAAAAAACTAACTTGTAGCTTATTTAACTGCCTGCGGTAGTTATAGGATCAGGAAAACACCACCAACCTTCTACAGGTAGCTTTAGGTGAACACTGTGCAGAGCTCGCAAAAAACTAACTTGTAGCTTATTTAGCTGCCTGCAGTAGTGATAGGATCAGGAAAACACCACCAACCTTCGACAGGTAGCTTTAGGTGAACACTGTGCAGAGCTCGCAAAAAACTAACTTGTAGCTTATTTAGCTGCCTGCGGTAGTGATAGGATCAGGAAAACACCACCAACCTTCTACAGGTAGCTTTAGGTGAACACTGTGCAGAGCTCGCAAAAAACTAACTTGTAGCTTATTTAGCTGCCTGCGGTAGTGATAGGATCAGGAAAACACCACCAACCTTCCACAGGTAGCTTTAGGTGAACACTGTGCAGAGCTCGCAAAAAACTAACTTGTAGCTTATTTAGCTGCCTGCGGTAGTGATAGGATCAGGAAAACACCACCAACCTTCTACAGGTAGCTTTAGGTGAACACTGTGCAGAGCTCGCAAAAAACTAACTTGTAGCTTATTTAGCTGCCTGCGGTAGTGATAGGATCAGGAAAACACCACCAACCTTCGACAGGTAGCTTTAGGTGAACACTGTGCAGAGCTCGCAAAAAACTAACTTGTAGCTTATTTAGCTGCCTGCGGTAGTGATAGGATCAGGAAAACACCACCAACCTTCTACAGTTAGCTTTAGGTGAACACTGTGCAGAGCTCACAAAAAACTAACTTGTAGCTTATTTAGCTGCCTGCGGTAGGGATAGGATCAGGAAAACACCACCAACCTTCGACAGGTAGCTTTAGGTGAACACTGTTCAGAGCTCGCAAAAAACTAACTTGTAGCTTATTTAACTGCCTGCGGCAGTGATAGGATCAGGAAAACACCACCAACCTTCTACAGGTAGCTTTAGGTGAACACTGTGCAGAGCTCGCAAAAAACTAACTTGTAGCTTATTTAGCTGCCAGTGGCAGTGATAGGATCAGGAAAACACCACCAACCTTCGACAGGTAACTTTAGGTGAACACTGTGCAGAGCTCGCGAAAAACGAACTTGTAGCTTATTTAGCTGCCTGCGGTAGTGATAGGATCAGGAAAACACCACCAACCTTCTACAGGTAGCTTTAGGTGAACACTGTGCAGAGCTCGCAAAAAACTAACTTGTAGCTTATTTAGCTGCCTGCAGTAGTGTTAGGATCAGGAAAACACCACCAACCTTCTACAGGTAGCTTTAGCTGAACACTGTGCAGAGCTCGCACTACATAACTTGTAGTTTTATCTGAACACTGTGAGGAGGACGCACTACACTAACTTGTAGCTTTAGCTGAACACTGTTCAGAGGACGCACTACACTAACTTGTAGCTTTAGCTGAACACTGTGCAGAGGTCGCACTACACTAACTTGTAGTTTTAGCTGAACACTGTGAGGATGACGCACTACACTAACTTGTAGCTTTAGCTGAACACTGTGCATAGGTCGCACTACACTAACTTGTAGTTTTAGCTGAACACTGAGAGGAGGACGCACTACCCTAACTTGTAGCTTTAGCTGAACACTGTGCAGAGGTCACACTAAACTAACTTGTAGCTTTAGCTGAACACTGTGAGGAGGACGCACTACACTAACTTGTAGTTTTAGCTGAACACTGTGAGGAGGACGCACTACACTAACTTGTAGTTTTAGCTGAACACTGTGAGGAGGACGCACTACACTAACTTGTAGCTTTAGCTGAACACTGTGCAGAGGTCACACTACACTAACTTGTAGCTTTAGCTGAACACTGTGCAAAGGTCACACTACACTAACTTGTAGTTTTAGCTGAACACTGTGAGGAGGATGTACTACACTAACTTGTAGTTTTAGCTGAACACTGTGAGGAGGACGCACTACACTAACTTGTAGATTTAGCTGAACACTGTGCAGAGGTCGCACTACACTAACTTGTAGTTTTAGCTGAACACTGTTCAGAGGACGCACTACACTAACTTGTAGCTTTAGCTGAACACTGTGCAGAGGTCGCACTACACTAACTTGTAGTTTTAGCTGAACACTGTGAGGATGACGCACTACACTAACTTGTAGTTTTAGCTGAACACTGTGCATAGGTCGCACTACACTAACTTGTAGTTTTAGCTGAACACTGAGAGGAGGACGCACTACCCTAACTTGTAGCTTTAGCTGAACACTGTGCAGAGGTCACACTAAACTAACTTGTAGCTTTAGCTGAACACTGTGAGGAGGACGCACTACACTAACTTGTAGTTTTAGCTGAACATGTGAGGAGGACGCACTACACTAACTTGTAGTTTTAGCTGAACACTGTGAGGAGGACGCACTACACTAACTTGTAGCTTTAGCTAAACACTGTGCAGAGGTCGCACTACACTAACTTGTAGTTTTAGCTGAACACTGTGAGGAGGACACACTACACTAACTTGTAGTTTTAGCTGAACACTGTGCAGAGGTCGCACTACACTAACTTGTAGTTTTAGCTGAACACTGTGAGGAGGACGCACTACACTAACTTGTAGCTTTAGCTGAACACTGTGCAGAGGTCGCACTACACTAACTTGTAGTTTTAGCTGAACACTGTGAGGAGGACACACTACACTAACTTGAAGCTTTAGCTGAACACTGTGCAGGGGTCGCACTACACTAACTTGTAGTTTTAGCTGAACACTGTGAGGAGGACGCACTACACTAACTTGTAGCTTTAGCTGAACACTGTGCAGAGGTCGCACTACACTAACTTGTAGTTTTAGCTGAACACTATGAGGAGGACGCACTACACTAACTTGTAGCTTTAGCTGAACACTGTGCAGAGGTCGCACTACACTAACTTGTAGTTTTAGCTGAACACTGTGAGGAGGACGCACTACACCAACTTGTAGCTTTAGCTGAACACTGTGAGGACGACGCACTACCCTAACTTGTAGCTTTAGCTGAACAGTGTGCAGAGGTCACACTAAACTAACTTGTAGCTTTAACTGAACACTGTGAGGAGGACGCGCTACACTAACTGTAAATAGTCTAGCTGCCTGACTGTGGTACTAATAGGATCAAAAGAACACCAGCAATTTTCTTCAGGTAGCTGTAAATACTGTAACAAGACAAGCCTGCCTGTCAGTAGGAAGATAACGGGAACAGATCTAGCTAAACTGAATACAGTGTATATATCTGGGATGCATATATATACACAATACACTGTAAGTGCAGCTAACTCACTGACTGTCCTGCCTAATCTAGCTAACTCAAATGAAATGACACTGTCTCTCTGTCTATCTAAGCACGCTGGAACACACTACACAGGGCCGATGTGCAGGCGGCCTTATATAGTGTGGGGCGTGTTTTAAACCCCCTGAGCCATAATTGCCCAAAGCCACCCTGGCTTTGGCCAATTATAGCTCTATCTACTGACGGCGCTGTGATTGGCCAAGCATGCGGGTCATAGTGCATGCTTGGCCAATCATCAGCCAGCAATGCACTGCAATGCCGTAGTGAATTATGGGCCGTGACGCGCCACACGAATTTGGCACGAACAGCCCATAACGTTCGCAATTCGGCGAACGATCGAACAGCCGATGTTCGAGTTGAACATGGGTTCGACTCGAACGCGAAGCTCATCCCTACCCACCAACTAAAAATTCCAGTAATGCAAGCATTAAGGGTGCAAGCATACAGCCTAAACGCGATGGATCGGCTATACCAATGGCTAATGGTGACTGTAGTATACTTCCACCAATGGCCAGCACTTTGATAGTGTCATTTTGAAATACTACTACAGAACTAGATATAGATCTCAAGATGTCCATTGGCATAAAATCTTACAATCCCTTTACAGTCCTCAGCAATCTAGAGTCGGATGATAATAGTAATATATCAGACATTACACCGCCTTTGGTTTTTTTTGAGAAGGAAGTTGCACTGATGGAGGGCCCTGCAACGAGCAACAAAACACCAGACCCTTTAATGACAACCCCATCAATGATGAAAAAAACAAGGAAAAGAGAAGAAGAACAAAAAGAGGCACAAGAGGAGGAAAGGGACATAAAAAGAGGCAGACTTTAGACACTACCCATTCTACCATTAAAATCTATAATTTATCCAGCTCTGTTTTCTCGGAAACTGAACTGGATCTCCTTAGAAAAGGCCTCAACTACGCTCCACCCAGTGTACCCAACTTATTTGAGCTATTTATTGATCTCACTTAGTACATAGCAAACTCACCATACAAAGATATTATATCCTCAAAAAAATGAGAAGTGAAACTGATGTTAATAAGCATATTGGAGCGGAGTCGGAGGTGTCCGTACCCTCTGAAACAAGTGTAGACGAGGACTCTATACTAAATATATTAGAAGAACTTTATCTTGAAGCACAACCTGATGGGCAGACCACCTCTGAACCAGTCGCCTGTCCCCTACGGGAAAGTGCAATAGTCCATACTCCATTCAGACCCAGATCTTCTTTCTTTCCTCATTGGGCAAAAGAAAAATTCATCTCCACATTCTATGATGTAGTTTTCAACACTTTTAAAACAAAGTTTGAGTACACTAATAACAAGTCAAGTAATGCCAAAAACATCGACCCTCTTTCCAAGTCTATAGATAGCTTAAAACAAAATCAGGACATTATTATACGAAAGGCTGATAAAGGGGGGAGCCTTGTCATTCAGAATAAAGAAGAGTACATCATTGAGGCAAGGAGACTTCTGGGCGATACGGATACTTATACCAAATTAAGTAAAGATCCTACAGTGGAATACACAAAGGAGCTCAAAATACTCCTAGATGAGGCACTATTAGAGGGGGTTCTCACAAAAAATGAATACTTCTTCCTGTATAATAGGCATGCTGTGACCCCACATTTTTTTTTTTTTTTTTTCAAATTATAAGTTTATTAAAGAACAAGAGAGGACGTAGGTCCAACATGGTAACATAAGGCATGTACAGACATTTCTTTGTGAGGGCGCAGCCTCCAGTGGTACAAAATCGCCTTATATAGATACAGCAAGAAATATTTCTTTGTAAGTAAACCATCGTGTAACACTAATAAGCCTTATATGTATGACTAAGACAAAATATGTGGGTGGAACCGACCCTCTCCATTTCCATTTTCGTTTACCTATTCCTGTTAAAACTATAGAAAGAAAATAACCTAAATAGAAACAAAGAGATAGGAGATAGAAAATAAAGGAAGGAGGAATAGCATTGGGGATCAAAAAGGGGGGGGGGGACAGGGGGGGATAGGGATAAAGGGAGGGGGAGAAGGGGACAAGGAGACGGCTACTGCTTGTATCGCCTGGCAGGTTCGGGATGAACTAACGCTGCGCGCTGTACACAAACCAAAGCATATCATAGGTGGCCTCTACTAAACAGATGAGTTCCCATCTAGCAGCATCTGCCCTTCATCTGAAAAGATAAACATGTTCCACCTGGACCAAGTCCTGGTAAACAATTCGCTTTGATTTCTAGCGGTCAGAATCGGATCCTCCATTCTCTTAATGTCTTCTACCTTTCTGATCCACACACCAACTGAAGGGGGCTGCGTAGATTTCCAAAACAAGGGAATACACGCTTTGGCAGCATCTAGTAAATGCCGGATCAGTGACTTTTTGTACACTTTACTAGTCGAGGTGGTGGCGTGGAGCAGAAATAGGGCGGGATCATTTGACATTGTTCGTTCGGTGAACTTCTGCATAATGTTTTGGATGGTTTTCCAGAACTGCTCCAACAATGGGCATGTCCAAAAAATGTGGAGGATGGTGCCACGATCACTATGGCATCTCCAGCATCTATCCGATGTGGAAGGGAACATCTTATGTAATTTTACAGGAGTGTTGTACCACCTAGTGATCAGTTTGTAATTAGTCTCCTGCATTTTCGTGCAGATCGAGGATCTGTATGTGAAATGAATTATATTCTGCTTTTGACGTGACGTAAATTTACATTGTAAGTCCTGTTCCCAGGATTCTAAGCTTTGCAAGCTGAAGTTGTCTGGGGGCGTAATTAACAATTGGTATGTGGCTGATAAGGCATGTGGCATGGGATCCTCTTCCGTACAATATATTTCGTATGTCGTCAGAGGCTGACTAAAGCTATTGGGGGGTGGTAGTGTTTTGAGAAAATGATCTAGTTGGAGAGCTCTCAAAAAGTCTAACTGAAACGGGCCGGCTGGGTTCCTAAGTTCAGTTATAGTAGGCCACTTTCCGTTCAAGAGAAAGTGAGAGGCTTGGAAGTGATTAGAACTCTTTAGGGATATAAATAATGGATCTGTGTATCCTGGAGTGAACTCTGGCGTACCTAAGATCGGACGGATCGGGGATAATGATGATGTAAGGTGGAACTGTATGAACAGGGTCGAGCATATGCGCGTGGTGTCAGAGGAATAGCAGAAACTTTGTTTGCCAGTACCAGCATTTCCCTGTATGCCTGCGTGGCAGAATGGCTAATAGGCGTATGCGGGTACGCGATTCAGCAGACCGCGTCACGGCGTAACGGCACACATAGATGTGCAAGTCAGCGGACGGCGAAATGGCGTAAGCACGTACGCACGTACAGTAGGTGACCGCGATATTGTGTCAATCTCGCCGCACTTCTCGGCGAGATTTGACACCTACGAGCCCCGTCGCAGGAGCCAGCGCCGAGATGTCTCAGTCATCGGGAAAGGAAAACTTTGTTTTCCTTCCGCGATGAGTGACAGGCAGCGCTGACAGCTGTCTAGTATGAATCCTGAGGCGGGAACACCGCGCCAAATTTTCAATGAAAAAACCGGCGTGGGTTCCCCCCTCGGAGGCATACCAGGCCCTTAGGTCTGGCATGGATTGTAAGGGGAACCCCCTATGCCGAAAAATCGGCATGGGGGTCCCCCCCAAATCCATACCAGACCCTTATCCGAGCACGCAGCCCGGCCGGCCAGGAAAGGGGGTGGGGACGAGCGAGCGCCCCCCCCCTCCTGAGCCGTACCAGGCCGCATGCCCTCAACATGGGGGGGTGGGTGCCTTGGGGGAGGGGGGCGCCCTGCGGCCCCCCCACCCCAAAGCACCTTGTCCCCATGTTGATGAGGACAAGGGCCTCTTCCCGACAACCCTGGCCGTTGGTTGTCGGGGTCTGCGGGCGGGGGGCTTATCGGAATCCGGGAGCCCCCCTTAATAAGGGGGCCCCCAGATCCCGGCCCCCCACCCTGTGTGAATGAGTTTGGGGTACATGGTACCCCTACCCCTTCACCTAGGGAAAAGTGTCAATATAAAAAAAAACACACTACACAGGTTTTAAGAGTAATTTATTAGTCAGCTCCGGGGTCTTCTTCCGACTTCGGGGGGTCTCCTTCCGACTTCTCCCGGTGTTCGGCCTCTTCTCCCGGGCCCCGCCGCTATCTTCTTCCAGCTCTATTGCCAGCGAGGGGCCCGGTCTGCTGCCGCTGTCTCGTCGCCGCTGTCTCGCCGCCGCTGTCTTGTCGCTGCTGTCTTGTCGCCGCTGTCTCTCCGCTTCTTCTCTTCTTTTCTTCTTCCCCGATGTTGACACGACGCTCTCTCCGGCTCGAATGCTGTGTGCGAGCTGCGGAGCCATTTATATAGGCGGTAACCCCGCCCCCTTACGACATCATGATCCCAGCATGCGCAGGGACTCTGGGGCCACGCCCCCTTATGACGCCAGAGTCCCTGCGCATGCTGGGATCATGACGTCGTAAGGGGGCGGGGTTACCGCCTATATAAATGGCTCCGCAGCTCGCACACAGCATTCGAGCCGGAGAGAGCGTCGTGTCAACATCGGGGAAGAAGAAAAGAAGAGAAGAAGCGGAGAGACAGCGGCGACAAGACAGCGGCGGCGAGACAGCGGCGGCGAGACAGCGGCAGCAGACCGGGCCCCTCGCTGGCAATAGAGCTGGAAGAAGATAGCGGCGGGGCCCGGGAGAAGAGGCCGAACACCGGGAGAAGTCGGAAGGAGACCCCCCGAAGTCGGAAGAAGACCCCGGAGCTGACTTATAAATTACTCTTAAAACCTGTGTAGTGTGTTTTTTTTATATTGACACTTTTCCCTAGGTGAATGGGTAGGGGTACCATGTACCCCAAACTCATTCACACAGGGTGGGGGGCCGGGATCTGGGGGCCCCCTTATTAAGGGGGGCTCCCGGATTCCGATAAGCCCCCCGCCCGCAGACCCCGACAACCAACGGCCAGGGTTGTCGGGAAGAGGCCCTTGTCCTCATCAACATGGGGACAAGGTGCTTTGGGGTGGGGGGGCCGCAGGGCGCCCCCCTCCCCCAAGGCACCCACCCCCCCATGTTGAGGGCATGCGGCCTGGTACGGCTCAGGAGGGGGGGGGGGCGCTCGCTCGTCCCCACCCCCTTTCCTGGCCGGCCGGGCTGCGTGCTCGGATAAGGGTCTGGTATGGATTTGGGGGGGGGACCCCCACGCCGATTTTTCGGCATAGGGGGTTCCCCTTACAATCCATGCCAGACCTAAGGGCCTGGTATGCCCCCGAGGGGGGAACCCACGCCGGTTTTTTCATTGAAAATTTGGCGCGGTGTTCCCGCCTCAGGATTCATACTAGACAGCTGTCAGCGCTGCCTGTCACTCATCGCGGAAGGAAAACAAAGTTTTCCTTTCCCGATGAGCGAGCCAGCGCGACATTCACAGTACCCTGTCGCCGAGAACCAGCGCGATGCTATCGCGCTGGAAACACAATCTCGCGGTCAGGTACTGTACGCATCTTAGCCGCACACGTGGGTTCCCCTATTAGCCCTATAAAAGGCAGCCCAGCTCTCTGGCTTATTGCTGGTTTGTCATTTCAGCTTCTGTGTTCCTGTTCCTTGTTCTGCTATTGACTCCTGCCTGTTGTGACCCGGATTTCCTTGACCATCCTTGAACTTCTCCTGCACCTTGACCTCGGCTTGCTTAACGGATTCCTCTTCAGTCTGCTCCAGTGTTTGACCCCCGGCTTCTCTTTAAAGACTTCGCTACTGCCTGCTCCAGTGTTTGACCCCCGGCCTGTCTTGGACTCTCCTATTGATTGATTCCTGTGTATGACCTTGGCTTGTTTAAACGGACTTCCTTCCTACCGGCTTGCTGTGTTTGACCCCCTGGCTTCTCTACATACTTTGTTCCAGTTATCTACTTCAGGACCAAGGTGTTGGAGCCCCAGTCTGATTCCTCTGCTGATCACCGTCCGGGTGTACCCTGCACGGACTACTACCAGACAGAAGTTCAACACGCAGGCTCCTACTAGTGCCTGGCGACCCATGCCTCTCTGTGCCCGATACCCTCTGTGCCACCTCCAGGGGTATAGCGCACTCAGCTGCAAGGGGAGCCGCTCTCAGCATCTCGGCCCTGGTGAGTACCCTGACAGTACAAACCAGCCATGTCAGAGGCCGACGGAACTGGTTCTCCCCTTGAGGCACTCTGCCAGCAGGTGACAGCTCTTACTCAGGCTGTCCAAAGACTCCAAGATGGCTACTTCCAAATTGAGGGCCATCTCCAGCACCTGATGTCTGCTCCAGCTCCTTCAGATGCAGCCTCAGCCAGCGGGGTGGCCTCTCCCCAAAGTCAAGTCACCCCAGCATCTTCAGTTGTAACGACTCTCCCTGAACCCAGAGTCCCCACTCCGGAACGTTTTTCTGGAAACCGGAAGAAATTTAGAGCTTTCAAAAATGCTTGTGGAATCAGGAGGGGGGATGATTAATGCGCTACCCTAAAAAATGAAGATGGGTATTAGTGGGTAAGCTGCTACAAACCACGTGACAAGAATGAAAACCATAAATTAAATAAATGTAGCGCTAAAAAAAATGTATGGGTGATCTCTGTGCACATACACATAATGTCCCAATGGTGCCGTGTTGCTGAAACACAAAAGTCCACAATCAATGTAAGTGATCCGTGTGGCAATATATTCAGCTTCTCAACGGTGTGCTCAGATATCTTCAAAGTAAGTGAAAAGATGGAATGCGCTTACCGGATGGGTTGGATTCTACTGCCGTAAGCATAGAATCGGTAAAGCGGGGATGCCCCTGTTGAAGATCGTTTGGATCGAAACGCGTAGGGTGTTTTTACTTACCCCATACACTGCTTTTATTCGTGATCACGTTTTATGGTTTTTGTTACCTGTACTGCGATTTTTTTAGCAATAAAAATATACGGAGTCACACTATGTGGAAGCATCCCTCTTTTCTCCACATGTTCTGGTGCATCAAGGAACTACTTACCTGTGGACACCATCTTTGATCCAGTTCCAGTGGACCGTGAGGGACATCTATGCGTGACAGAGGCTCTACCCTTGCCTCCATCACTCCACATTTCTGCCCTTGGTGGCACAAAGCTTTACCGATTCTATGCTTACGGCAGTAGAATCCAACCCATCCGGTAAGCGTATTCCATCTTTTCACTTACTTTGAAGATATCTGAGCACACCGTTGAGAAGCTGAATATATTGCCACACGGATCACTTACATTGATTGTGGACTTTTGTGTTTCAGCAACACGGCACCATTGGGACATTATGTGTATGTGCACAGAGATCACCCATACATGTTTTTTTAGCGCTACATTTATTTAATTTATGGTTTTCAAAAATGCTTGCCTACTGTATCTAGCTCTTCAACCCAGGACTTTCCATGCAGAATCCATAAAAGTGGGATTCGTTATTTCACTACTATCTGAAGAACCACAATCTTGGGCTCATAATCTTCTTGAACAGAAGAGTTCTTTATTAGACTCAGTTGAAACTTTCTTTGCCGCTATGGCTCAGTTATATGATGACCCGCAACGCACAGCTACTGCTGAATCCATTCTGCACACCCTTACCCAAGGAAAAAGACCAGTAGAGGATTACACCGTGGAATTTCATAAATGGTCTGGAGACACCACCTGGAATGAGGCCGCCCTTAAATACCAGTACCGTCAGGGCCTCTCCGAAACACTTAAAGATGAATTGGCATGAGTGGATACCCCTGACTCTTTGGAAGATCTGATCCAACTCGCCACGAAGCTCAACAGACGCCTGCGGGAGCGTCGGTCTGAACACTTCCAGTCTTCCCGGGCTACCTGGATGTTACCCCGGGTTCCTCCGGTTCCTGTGCCTATCGCGGGTCCCTCAGCTTCTGCTGACAGTGAGCCCATGCAACTGGGACTGGTCCGGTCCCCACTTACTCCTGAAGAGAGACTGCGACGGCGTCAAGCCAATCTTTGCCTCTACTGCGGAGAAGCTGGCCATTTCCTTCGTAACTGCCCTGTGAGACCCAGTAAGTACCGCTTACGGCACGCTATGAACTTTCAAGTTGCTGACTCAACCTAGTCTCACCTTATCCTACCGGTCTCATTACAGGTGGCGGAAGAGGGAATTCGACTGCTGGCTATCGTTGACTCCGGAGCATGCAGCTGTTTCCTGGATGCATCTCTTGCCCAAAGTCTGCACATCCCTCTTCAAGATAAAAAACAGCTCCTTCAGATTTACCTGGCAGACGGGTCTCTACCCAACTCAGGACCCATCACTCAAGAAACCAAGCTCATTCTTGTCTCTACAGACTCTGGTCATCAGGAATTTCTTTGCTTCAACATCATCAACTCACCCATGTTTCCCATTATCTTGGGGTTCCCGTGGCTAATGGCACACGACCCTCAGATCCTTTGGAGTAAAAAAGAAATTCTCTTCTCTTCAGCATACTGCTCCCAGCATTGTTTTGTGCCAACTTCCAATAAGACTGTCCCCTGTTTGACCATACAACCAGTGCCAGATATGCTTACACATGTCCCTGCAGCATATCACGAATTCCTGGACGTTTTTGATAAAAAGAAGGCCGATAGTTTACCACCTCATCGGCATTATGATTGCCCCATCGATCTGTTGCCCGGCTCCGAGATTCCGTTTGGCCGAATTTTTCCCTTGTCGGAGACCGAGTTGGAAGCTCTCCGCCTCTACATTGATGAAAACCTTGAAAAAGGATTTATTCGTCCTTCTTCCTCCCCAGCAGGGGCTGGTATCTTTTTTGTCGAGAAAAAGGATGGATCTCTCAGACCATGCATAGACTATAGAGAACTTAATAAAATCACCATCAAAAATCGATACCCACTTCCCCTCATTCCTGAACTGTTCCAGCGGTTTCGATCTGCCCAAATATTTACCAAATTGGATTTACGAGGGGCATACAATCTTGTTCGGATACGTGCTGGGGACGAATGGAAGACAGCCTTCAGGTCCAGATTCGGTCACTTTGAGTATCTGGTGATGCCGTTTGGGCTCTGTAATGCCCCAGCTACATTCCAGCATCTAGTCAATGATATTTTCCGGGAATTCCTAGATAACTTTGTCATTGTCTATCTTGACGATATTTTAATTTTCTCTACCACTTTAGAATTACATCGAGACCATGTCAAGAAAGTCCTCTCAGTTCTCAGAAAACATGGCCTGTTCCTAAAAGGAGAGAAGTGTGAATTTGAAAAGACTACCATCCAGTTCCTTGGCTTCATCATCACTACTGAAGGGGTAGCCATGGATCCACAAAAAGTTAAAGCCATTCAGGAGTGGCCAGCCCCCTCAGACAAAAAAGGAGTCCAGCGATTTATTGGCTTTGCCAATTTTTATTGCAGGTTTATTAGGGGGTTCTCCTCAATTATCTCTCCCATCACTCAATTAACTCACCAACAAATCAAATTCCGATGATCCCAGGAAGCTCAAGATGCCTTTGCCAAACTAAAGAATCTATTCACGTCAGCTCCCATACTTCAGCATCCGGATCCCACTCTACCTTATGTACTTGAAGTTGATGCCTCAGAATCCGCCACAGGAGCCATCTTGTCTCAGAGAAGTGGTATTAAGGCACTTCTCCATCCAGTAGCCTTTGCCTCCCGCAAACTAAGTCCTCCAGAGAAAAATTATAATGTTGGTGACCGGGAATTATTAGCCATAAAAACTGCCCTTGAGGAATGGAGATACTTACTGGAGGGTGTGTCCCAGCCCATCATGATCTTCACGGACCACAAGAACCTGGAGTATCTCCGAACAGCCAAACGTCTTAGGCCCCGACAAGCCCGATGGGCATTATTCTTCTCCAGGTTCAATTTCCATATCTCCTATCGACCTGGGTCAAAAAATGGGAAGGCGGACGCACTTTCCCGTATGTTTCCAGAGGCCAATGAGTCAACAGAACCTGAAACCATCCTATCCTCTCACAATTTTCTTCATCTCATTCAACCTAACCTTCAATCTGCTATTGAACAGGCCTCTAGACAATGCACGGAATCCGAGATATCCTCCTTAGAAAAAAGAGATGGTTTGCTGTGGGCCCAGGACAAGGTTTTTGTCCCCTCCTCTGTAAGGCTTAGAATTTTACAGACTTTCCATGATCACAAAATGGCAGGACATTTCGGAGTACGGAAGACTTCTGAATTAGTTCACCGCTCTTTCTGGTGGCCGGGTTGGAGGCAAGACTGTAAAAAGTATGTTCAATCCTGCATTACCTGCCAACGCAGCAAAGGGTCAAACACTAAAGCTTGGGGCCTCCTTAGACCCCTATCTATCCCTGAAAGACCTTGGAGTGAGGTTTCTTTGGACTTCATTGTTGATCTACCTCCCTCTGAAAATTTTTCCACCATCTTAGTAGTGGTTGATCGCCTCTCAAAGATGGCACACTTTCTACCCATGATTGGTACCCCTTCTGCTTTGGCTACAGCAAATGTTTTTATTAAAGAAATAATAAGACTCCATGGCGTTCCCCACAACATCACCTCTGATAGAGGAATTCAATTTACCTCAAGATTCTGGAAAGACCTTTGTAAATCCCTGGAAATCAAAACCTCCTTTTCTTCAGCGTACCATCCCCAAAGCAACGGCCAAACAGAAAGGACAAATCAGACCTTGGAGCAATATCTCCATTGTTTCTGCTCTAGCTCTCAGGATAATTGGTCAACCCTTCTCCCCTGTGCGGAGTTCGCTTATAATAATACCACACACTCTGCCACCAATCAGACGCCTTTTTGAGCCAACTATGGGTTCCACCCATCTTTTCTGCCAAACTCCATTCCAGAAGTCACAACCCCCGCAGTTCAAGATCGAGTAAATCTCATCCAATCTAATTTTTTACAGATCCAAAAGGCCATAAAGGAAGCTCAAGACAGCTATAAGGAATATTACAACAAAGGGAGAAGAAACAATCCGGAATTTAAGGTTGGGGATAAGGTTTGGCTATCTGCTGTCAATCTTAGATTACCCTGTCCCTCACGTAAACTTGGCCCAAAATTCATTGGTCCTTTTGAAGTAAAAAGGGTAATTAATCCTGTGGCCTTCGAACTAACCTTACCCAGTACTCCTATGCCCCGTACACGCGGTCGGACTTTGTTCGGACATTCCGACAACAAAATCCTCTGATTTTTTCCGACGGATGTTGGCTCAAACTTGTTTTGCCTACACACGGTCGCATAAAGTTGTCGGAATTTCCAATTGACAACCACGCGGTCACGTACACCATGTACGACGAGACTAGAAAAGGCTGGTTCAGAACCAAGCGCGGCACCCTTTGGGCTCCTTTTGCTAATCTCGTGTTAGTAAAAGTTTGGTGAGAGACGATTCGCGCTTTTTCAGGCTCGTGGCTTTCAGATCGTTTTCTGCCGTTCAGTTTGTGCTTGTGGGTTTGTATCTGCTCTTCAGTGCGTGCAAGCAAGTTCCGCGTGACTTTAGTCACTGTATTCTTGTTCATTCGTTACTGGTTTTCAGGTCGCTCTTCACAGGTCTTGCTGTTCTTCAGTGCGTTCTGTTACTTCGTTCTGAGCAGCCGACCGTTTTCTAGCCATGTTTCATATGCGTACTCCTCGTAGAGTTCGTGCTGTGCGGGGGCTTGGTGTTGGGGTCCTGACCTTGACACAAGTCCAGTCCATGAACAGGGTGGGGAGGAGTTCATGGACCAAGAATTGGTTGCTTCAGCGTGACCAGTTCTCTCATATGCCTTTGCTCCGTGAGATCCGTGAGAATAATCCTGATGATTTCAGGAACTTTCTCCGGATGACGGACCCCGTATTTCACCGTCTGTTGGCTTCGCTGACCCCCTATATCAGCAGGCAGGATACCTGCATGAGGCAAGCCATCACTCCGGAGCAGAGGTTGGTCGCTACCTTGCGGTATTTGGCCACAGGGAGAAGTCTGCAGGACTTGAAGTTCTCGACAGGCATCTCCCCCCAGGCTCTGGGTATCATCATCCCAGAGACCTCTTCTGCCATCATCCAGGTCCTGCAGAAGGAGTATATGAAGGTAAGATTTTTATCCTTTTATATCATATTTTATTGTATTGAATGTTTGCTAATATCTTGTATTTCTTTCCTCATTCCCTAATTACCATGATTGAAATATATGCTGTGAATGTCCCCTTTGTCCTCATGCATGCTGGATTTTTATGTAATTATTATTTTAGGTCCTTCGTACATATTTGCCCTTCAATAACCTCTCCAGCATGGTGTCTCCTGCCCTATATTCACCTCATGTAGTCACTTAACAATGTATTTTATCAGCTCCATAGTAGTGCTTTACCCCAAACACCCCCTAAAATGTTTGTTAATGTTATTTTAGCTTTAAATTCAGGCAGAGTGCCAGAGGCTTTTTTTGTGGTGTCCACAAATTTTTGGTAACCCTCCCTCCCCCAACTGCTAAGTCAGCTGATCTCAATTCTCTATCCTCAATCATCTATCTGCTGACTTTGCCAAACCCATACACACTATACCCATCTCTTTACTGGTCAGATTTATGGATGAATTCCCCAAAGCATGTAGTGCAAGGGCCTGCCTGTATACTTTCCAATGGAACTGTTTAAAGTTTTTGTATCCTATTATTATCTTGATAGGTAATAGCAGAATGTCCAAATGTCCTCAAATGTGTACAATGTGTATTTATATCTTTGTATTCAGACACTTCTTACCTGTCCAGTGGTCTGCTAATAGTGTAACTAAGGAGGGGCTGTTCCAAGTAATACCCTGTATTTAGGCATTCATCTCAAAATGAAGTGAAGAGGGTTACCTGTCCAAGAGTCCCCCCCCTATAATGTTAGAAATGGCCCATGAGAGGGGGGGAGGGGGAATATGATAGGTGTACCTTATACTTTGGCCTTGTTAAATTCCCCTTATTAAATGCTATCTGGAGGTTGCCCCATAATGTTTGTGTATAATCTGCTTGCCATGTTTCTGTGAAAAAATAGTAATGTTTATTGTTTTTTCCTCAACAGTTTCCTTCCACGCCACAGGAATGGCAGACTGTGGCCTCCCACTTTGCCCAGCGGTGGGACTTTCCTAACTGCGGAGGGGCAATTGATGGGAAACACGTCCACATCATCCCACCACCCAACTCGGGGTCGTACTATTATAATTACAAGGGGTTTAATAGTATAGTGATGTTGGCGGTGGTGTCGGCTAATTACGACTTCTTGTATGTGGATGTGGGGAAGAATGGCCGGATGTCCGATGGTGGAGTGATCGCCCAGATGGAGTTCTACAGGCGTCTCCAGAATGGCAGCTTGGACTTGCCACCTCCAGAGGACAATGTTGAAGGTCTCCCATTTGTGTTCGTTGCTCATGAAGCATTTGCGCTGGGGGACCACCTGATGCGGCCATTCCCGATGAGGACCCTCACCCCGGAACAGAGGGTTTTTAATTACCGGCTGGCCAGAGCCCGAAGAGTGGTGGAGAACACATTTGGAATCCTGGCCAGCCGGTTCCGATTATTTCTGACACCCATCCATATGGCGGAGTATAAACTGAACCATATAATACTTGCCCGCTGTGTTCTCCATAATTTTTTAAGAAAACATTCAGCCAACTATGCTGGCTCAGTTGGGCCTGAGGCCGGAATCCCAAATCCATCAACACTGACGGCGCTTGAAAGTGGCCGTCCTGGCTTGCCCTCCCTGAATGCCCGTGATGTCCGGTTACGCTACCTGGAGTTCTTTACGGGTAGGGGGGCTATCAATATGCCAGAGAATCTGTGACACCTTTGTAAAATAAAAAACAAACAAAAGAAATTCTTGGTGGACATTTACTGCTTGTGTTTGTTTTAACTGACCCTGACAGAAATGTTTTGAGTGCAGAAAATGTCGTGATTGGGTAACCTTATAAAAAATAGTGTTGGCTGGTACTTCCTAAATGCCAAAACACATTTCACTACAAGTGCACTTGCAACTGCACTGAACCTGCACTTGTAGTGCAAAGTGTAATTGCCCTTAGGAAATAACCCCCATTTGTGCATAAAACAGCAATCACATCACCCCAAAAGTGTTGTAGTGTTGAGACAATAATCCACACATTCTTGAGTAAGGCACTTTTTTATAGCTGCACAATCACATGTGCATTTCCGCAAGGTTTTTAAAACAAACCAACATGTTTGTTGTATAACAATGTTTGCAGTAGCATTATCAAAAATCGAAATATCCATTTCAGATAAAACAGGCCTGTGTAAAACCAACAAGAAAGCCAAAAAACTTGAACTTACAAAGTTCACATATGGTAAAACCTGAAGGCTATATCAGACATGAGTATTTAGGAACTGTGTTTGATATAGCGTTCAGATGGGGGGAAATCACCCCTGGAAAAGCCAAATTTGGAAGATGCACACCAAGTTCAGAATGTCAACATGTGCTATCTGCCATCAGGGGGGATCAAGGGACGTGTTTTGGGGGAGCAAGCCCTTCCTCAATGCGACTTTATAATTGAGGAAGGGGTTGCACCCCCAAAACGCGTCCATTGATCTCCCATGATGGCAGATAGCACATGTTGGCACACTGTGTGCATCCTCCAAATTTGGCTTCTCTAAACATTGTAAAAATTTTAGTTACATAAAACAGGTGATTTTGTGGGGTTTAAATTCGCCCCAAAACATCAATGATGTTATTATTTTTTTTAATAACATCAGTGATTTGTTGCTGGATGTTTTGCAATTGGAGATTACACCCCACGATCTCCCCGATGAGTATCTGGGCACTTTCAGATGTAAAGCGTTCTGGATCACGATCACCTAAAAAGAGATAAAGAACAAAAAAAAAGGTCTCAAAAATCTGCCACCATCCATCTCTTTTACCTGAGCCTGTGGTCGCAGACACTCACCTGTTGTGGTGCCAATCTCCACCACGTCTTCTTCTTCCTCCTGCTCAGCTTCTTGGGTTGGTATTTCCCCTTCTTCCAGAGGGGGGGGCTCTGGTCTCCTGGGATGAGGGGTGTCCTCCGAGTCTTTTCTCCCCTATGTAAAACAAAAATGGTATAATTAGCACACAGATATTTGATGGCAGAACTAGAAATAGGAAACATTGCTTGGAAGTGGGGTACAATTGTCTATTTTAGCCGAGTTCCAAGATGTATATTTTTTATTGCCCTTTGTCAAGCTGCAATACTTTACCTGTTTGGTACAAGCTTCACAGATGTAGCCCCCCCTATAGTATACACTGGAGCACCTGTGTGGCCCCCCTAATAAAAAGGGTGTTCTGGGGTCCCACACTAGTGCTCCAGTGTCCAGATGTGAAAACAGCTGCTCAGTGTCCTCTCCTTACACACAATCTAGTTTGCATTTCATTCTAGTAACAAACCCATCTACACAAACAAATATTTGGCATCCAAGTAGGCCCCCAAAAATGTGTGAAAATGCAATGGTGTTCTAGAGGCCGAAATAAAAATGTTTGATACGAACGAATAATGGGCCCATGAACATTAAAGTTGACCTTTTGAAACGTTACAATTACTAAAAGCATATGGAGCAGAACGAACGGAATAAAGACAGAAAGAATAGGAACACAGCACAACTACTTACTTTTTTGCAGCACTCTCCGGATCTTTCGGTACTGCTCTGGCTCTCTCAACTTCAGGTCCGACCACCGCTTCCTGAGCTGATCTTTAGACCTTCGTACCCCGAAATTCCGCTCAAGACTCCTGACCACTTTCGCCATGATCTTGGCCTTTCTGATGTTGGGGTTGGGGTAAGGCCCATATTTTCCGTCATAGTCGGACTTCTTCATGATGTCGACCATCTCCAACATCTCCCCAAACGACATATTTGTGGCCTTAAAACGTCTCCTTCTGGATCGGGACGTGCCTGGATCCGGGCTTTCCTCCTCCTCCTCCTCGTTGTTCGAATTAGCACGCACCTGCTGTAACTCTGCCATGTGCTCTTCACCCACTGCGCCGAACGAAAAGGGGCGGGGAATAGACTAGAAAGAACGTCAGGGGCGGGCGGAGTTACACGCATGCGCAGTGTGTATAAAGCGTAACACGCGTGCGTATTACGTACGATCTGTGAGCGGAGGAAGGAGCATTGGACGCGCCGATCGTAAGAACGAAGGTAAGAGCCAAACTTGTGCCTATACTGCTTCTAGATTGAGGCCTATATTGTAACAAGATTAGGAGAGTTTTGTCTGACATTAGGCTTTGTCTTGTGTTGTGTCTTGCAGTGAACATGGATATCTTAATGAAAGATAATGACTTCATGTCAGTATTCATAGATATGCTAAGGGAGCTGCCCTGTCTGTGGGAGATTACCCACCCCCATTTCAAGAACCAAGCAAAGAGGAAGGCAGCACTGGAGCAATTGTGTGAAATTGTGAAGCAGGTGATCCCCACGGCAGACATCACTTATTTAAAGATTTTCATTGGTGGCCTGAGGAGCACATATCTAAGGGAGCGCAAGAAAGTCCTGGATTCACAGAGATCCGGAGCAGCAGATGACATCTATGTCCCCAGGATGTTGTACTATGACAGGCTGCATTTTCTGGCAGGCCAGACTGAACCCAGGCCATCCCTCTCCAGTCTTCCTTCCACGCTTCCTTCCCCCCCAGCTGAGGCTTCTGACGCCCAACCTGGGCCTTCCAGGCAACATGTGGAGGAGCCCGGATTGAGCCAGGTATAGCATTCCTCTAAATATTTCTGCTTGTCCAATCAATGATGATAACTAGATGTTAGTTGGGAGTACTAATTTAGGATTGTGATTGATGATGCAAAACATTACAACCATGTCCCTTTTTCATACACAGGGAAGTCTCAGCCAGGAGGTGGCCGGGCCGAGCCGGCTGGCTGATATCAAGGTCCCTCCCCTACACCTGAAAACAGAAAGTGGCAGTAAGACGAGTGCCCTAGAGGAGGCGGCTATAGCATTCTTTTGGAGGGCTACAGAGGTCCTGGGAGCACCCCACACCAGGCAGGAGAACATTGCTGCATTCATAGCATATAAAATGCAGAGGATGGAGGAGGGCCAAAAAGCCATGTGTGAGGCCCTCATATCAGAGGCTCTGGAGAAAGGTATGAGGGGCCAAATTACACCTCACACACAGCTTTGGGATGGTCCTCCTCCTCCTCCTGCAGGTCCTCCTCCTCCTCCTCCCTCTCATCCAGGTCCTCCCAGTCCTCCTCCTCCTCCAGGTCCTACTCCTCCTCCTGCCACATCTCCAACTGCACAGCCACAGCCCGGAAGGAAGCGTGGAAGGAAGACCAGACAGTGATTGCCCTGGGTTCAGTCTGGTTGGCCAAAAGATGCAGCCTCTTGTGGTACCACAGCCTGGGGACACAGATGTCATCTGCTGCTATCCGGATCTCTGGGACTTCTGGACCAGACTGCCCTCCCTTACATATGGACTCCTCAGGCCACCAATTTTGATGTTGAAGAATTGATGTCTGCCGTGGGGGTCCCAGGCTTCGCTAATTTCTCATGTTGATCCAGTGTTGCCTTCCTCTTTGTTTGGTTCTGAGCCCTTAATAAAGGATTTTTGTTTTGAATTATACTCTCCTATGTGTTTTACTTCAAAAAGGACAGTTGGTTTGTGAGGATTCAGGTACATTTCAAATATACAATGTGAAATGAACAAGGGACACCAACACCAAACAATCTCCTGGAGATTAAATAATAAAAGATATCAATGGTGTTGGGGTAACTTGACACACAAAAATATTCTGGAGTAAAAATAAAAATAACATTGAGCAAAGATCAGCCTTGGAAAAAATCCAAACATTAAAGAAAAAAAAAGGCTGAAAATCCAAAAAAAAAAAAAAATAAAAAAAATAAAACTGTCAGATGTGACAACTAATAACAATATATTGAGGGAATCCCACTAAAAAAACACAAATAAAACTTTGTGAGAAGTGTGTGTGAATATGAGCAGCAAAACGACTTAATTCTTGTCACATTATAAAGAAGAAGAGAGTGCGCTGTATTAAACCATTTTTAACATTGCAGCGTGACGAAAGTGCTGTATCCATTGCGAACGCTAAGTTTACCAGAACGAGCTGTCCCGTGTCGGAATTTCTTCTGAGCATGCGTGGCACTTTGTGCGTCGGAACAGGCCACACACGGTCGGAATTGACGCGATCGGATTTTGTTGTCGGAAAATTTTATCTCCTGCTGTCCAACTTTGTGTGTCGGAAAATCCGATGGAAAATGTCCGATGGCGCCCACACACGGTCGGAATTTCCGACAACACGCTCCGATCGGACATTGTCCATCGGAAAATCCGACCGTGTGTACGGGGCATTAGAATCCATCCAGTGTTCCATGCATCCCTACTAAAACCAGTAGTTCCCAATTCTTTTTCAGGAAGGGAGGAACCTCCACCTCCACCAGTGGAGGTAGAGGGCGAAGAAGAATTTGAGGTGGAAGCAATTATGGACTGTAGAAAGAGGGGTAGGCAGACTCAGTATCTGGTGAAATGGAAAGGGTACCCACCGGAAGATAACTCCTGGGAACCTTCCAGTAATATACACGCACCTCGTTTGGTTCAGAATTTTCACAGGCAACACCCAGGGATATTAACCAGGTTGGGCATCCGGAGGCTGCCCTTCGGGGGGGGGCACTGTCAGAGGAATAGCAGAAACTTTGTTTGCCAGTACCGGCATTTCCCTGTACGCCTGCGTGGCAGAATGGCTAATAGGCGTATGCGGGTATGCGATTCAGCAGACCGCGTCACGGCATAACGGCACACATAGACGTGCAAGTCGGCGGACGGCGAAACGGCGAAATGGCGTAAGCACGTACGCACGTACGCATCTTAGCCGCACACGTGGGTTCCCCTATTAGCCCTATAAAAGGCAGCCCAGCTCTCTGGCTTATTGCTGGTTTGTCATTTCAGCTTCTGTGTTCCTGTTCCTTGTTCTGCTATTGACTCCTGCCTGTTGTGACCCGGATTTCCTTGACCATCCTTGAACTTCTCCTGCACCTTGACCTCGGCTTGCTTAACGGATTCCTCTTCAGTCTGCTCCAGTGTTTGACCCCCGACTTCTCTTTAAAGACTTCACTACTGCCTGCTCCAGTGTTTGACCCCCGGCCTGTCTTGGACTCTCCTATTGATTGATTCCTGTGTATGACCTTGGCTTGTTTAAACGGACTTCCTTCCTACCGGCTTGCTGTGTTTGACCCCCTGGCTTCTCTACATACTTTGTTCCAGTTATCTACTTCAGGACCAAGGTGTTGGAGCCCCAGTCTGATTCCTCTGCTGATCACCGTCCGGGTGTACCCTGCACGGACTACTACCAGACAGTAGTTCAACACGCAGGCTCCTACTAGTGCCTGGCGACCTGTGCCTCTCTGTGCCCGATACCCTCTGTGCCACCTCCAGGGGTATAGCGCACTCAGCTGCAAGGGGAGCCGCTCTCAGCATCTCGGCCCTGGTGAGTACCCTGACACGTGGTCATACCTATAAGGGGATGTCTTTTCATGCAACTTGGAAGAAGGTCATAGCACCATGGCGCTCTGTTAAGGGGTATGTCTCATTGTAATTGTTCCAATCTGGTCCAAAGTTTAGTAGAATGATGATGGTTCCAGTCTATAAGTCTGACCAGATGAGTTGCGTAATAATACTTATGGAGGTCTGGTACTGCCAGACCACCGTAAAGTTTAGGTAAGGTAAGGAGCTTTCTGGAGAGTCTGGGCTTTTTATTGGCCCAGATGAAGTCAAAAAATAATTTATTAGTCTGGGCAAAATATGATGAGGGGATCTGGATCGGTAGAGCCTGTAGCAGATATAAAAATTTGGGGAGTATGCTCATCTTAAGAATATTGCATCTACCGAACCATGAGTGTAGACCTGTCTGCCATTTGCTCAATAAGGACCGGATCGTATTTAGTAGCGGGGGGAAATTTAACGCAAATACCTGAGACATTTTGGAGGGGATGTGAGTACCTAAATATTTCAGAGCCTTAGTTGTCCATTTGAAATTGAAGCTTTCTCTAAGGGATGTAAGTAGTCGGGAATGTAGTCCTATGCCCATAGCTTCAGACTTGGTAAGGGTAATTTTCAGGTTAGATATATTACTATATTCCCTAAATTCCTGCAGAAGGTTTGGGAGGGATATCATCGGGTTAGTAAGTGAGAACAACATGTCATCCGCGTAAGCGGCTACCTTCTGTTGGGAATTTCCTATCTCAACCCCATTTATGTCTTGATTAGCTCTTATAGTGCACAGGAAGGGCTCCAATGACAGGGCGAAAAGAAGTGGGGATAACGGGCACCCCTGACGGGTTCCGTTTTTGATCGTAAATGAGTCGGACAGAATCCCATTAGCTTGAACCCGGGCCGTAGGGTCTGAGTAGAGTGAGTTTATCCAGTTGAGCATCGTGTTTCCCAAGCCCACATAGCCCAAAACGGAGGTCATGTAGTGCCAGTTCACCCTGTCAAAGGCCTTCTCTGCGTCTATGCTCAAAAGAACACATGGGGTCTTATTTTGATTAACTATGTGGATAAGGTTCAACACTTTGATCGTGTTGTCCCTTGCTTCCCTGGTTGGGACGAATCCAACTTGATCCAAATGGATCAAGTCCAGGAGGTGTTTTTGGATCCTGTTGGCCAGTATTTTAGTGAAAAATTTCAGATCTACGTTGAGGAGAGAAATCGGCCTATAACTTCCACAGGCCGAAGGATCTTTCCCCTCCTTAAGTATCACTGCTATATGAGCGTAGAGTGTCCCTTGGGATGGTCGTGCCTGAGCATAATGAATTAAAGAAGTTAATCATTGGTTCTCCTAGGGATTGGAGCAGGATTTTGTAATATTGCACCGTTAACCCATCAGGTCCCGGGGCTTTTCCTGATTTACTCACACCTACTGCTACCTGTAGTTCTTCTGTGGTTATCGGTTCCTCTAGGGACTCCCTAGTTTCAATAGGAAGTGTGGGTAGACCTGATCTGTGAAGGTATGTATCAATTTGGTCTTGTGGAGAAGGAGGCCGTTGTAAATTGTACAGTGATGCATAGAAATCTCTAAATTCCTTAGCGAAATATAACTATGTAACTTTGTAACTTTCTGGCCTGAGGGTGTCATGACGTGGGGAATGTAGTTCGCTAGAACCTGTTCTTTTAGGGAGTTAGCTAGGAGTTTACCGCACTTGTTCCCTGATTCATAATTCTTGCGTCGGCAGATCTGGATCGCCGCTTTGGCCCGGAATAACATGAGGTCCGTAATTTTATTACGTAGGAGTAGAATTTCCGCCTCATTAGAAGGTGTTTGGGCGTGTTTGTGTCTAGCTTCAACTACGTGTAACTCATCCAGAAGAGTTTACATTTGTGTTGTGCGTTGTCTTTTAACCCTTGCCCCGTGTTTGATTAGGACGCCATGTGTGCCTCCCAAACTATTCCGGGGTCACTGCTTGGGGTAATGTTGGTCTTAAAATAAAAGTCTAATTCCCTAATTACATCCTTACAAATTTCTTCGTCCTGAAGAAGACTTTCATTAAGTCTCCACGTCCGATTTTTGGAGGTAAAGTTGTCAGTCAGGGCATATGTCAGCATTATTGGAGCATGGTCTGACCATGTAATTGATTCAATCGAGGAACTGCGGACAGCGTGTAATTGGGCATGAGGGATTAGGAAGTAGTCTATTCGGGAGTATATTTTATGTGGAGAGGAGTAGAAAGTGTAGTCTCTCTCAGTTGGGTGAAGAAGTCTCCAAACATCAATCATTTGGGCTTTGTGTAGAGAGCGTGCAATGCGCTTCCTGGTAGCCGGTGTGATTGATGAATGACCCGAAGAGGTATCCTCTGCGGGGATCAACGGAACGTTGAAGTCCCCACCTAGGATCAGCTGACCCCTCCGGAACTCCATCAAAGCATCTATTGTTTTGTTTATGAAATAGTCTTGTTGACTGTTAGGTGCATACAAATTGGCCAATGTTACTTCTATCCCACCAATATCTCCTCTGAGGAACAGATAGCGTTCCTCTGGATCAATTTTTGCTTCCGCGCATGTCCATGGGACCGAGCGGGAGATGAGGATGGAGACTCCTCGTGATTTAGCATCCGCAAAAGTGGAGTGATAGGCCCACGGATATCATTTGTTTTTCAGGATCGGAAGGTTGTCACTTTTAAAGTGAGTTTCCTGTAGGAACGCCACGTTAGCTTTATGTCGGCGAAGATCATTGATCAACATCCTTCTTTTCTCAAGCACATTAAGGCCCTTCACATTTAGTGAAAACACATTCACCGTCTCCATGTCCCCCAGCTGAGGGTTGTAAATCAAAAGTGGAGAGATATGTGGGGTCGGGTTTAGGGGGGGGAGGGGGGTGGGGTGGAAGAAGAAAGAAAAAGAGAGAAGGAGTAGAAGTAAATCAAGTAAGTGAGAGATAGAAAAAAAGAGATATTAAGTTTGCACTCTTCAGGTGCAGTAATGTCGATCTAAAGAGGTAGCACACTAGTGCTTAACTGCTGGTAAACGAGCGTAACCCTAAGTGGAGGCGTAGGAAGCGATAGTCAGATTGGAACCCATCGACCTCCCTCTCCCAACTCAGTTGAAATAGGTATGACAGTATTGGTATGGAAACGACTAGAAAACATTGTTAGGTAAAATTATAAGACAGGATAGAACCCTAAAACAACCTGTCACAAACAGAATGCAGAACTGTGTGTTGTGCCGCCATCAGGCAGTCACTTAACATTCCCGACCAAATCCTCCGCTATCTTTGGCTGAACCCATAGAAATAGTGGACCTTCCCCCCCCCCGCATAGGCATACCTGTTATTCCCTAATGCAGATTCCGTTTCTGTTTACCTTAGTCTGCAGCATGGAAAAATAAAACTCTGGGAACTGTGGCCATCTTCCTAGCAACTTCCTCATAATGAGGCTGTAATGTTTTCTTATTATCTATTACCACATGAGTCATTAAGATTCCGGTGTCATAGACCCCTCTCTATTAACTTCTTTTGCAAAGGCATGCATATATCAAATGTAATGACATTTTAAGAATACTAAAGAATGCTTCTAACTCAGAAAATATAGTGTACAGCCTGCTAGTGAAACTGTTCACCGTGATCATATAGACGTGGGGAGTTCACAGGTCATTGTCTCCTTCTGGTAATGCAAGGTAATATCTAGGATCTGCAGATATAATCCAGTCCATGACCCTCACTGATGTTATGGCTCTGAATCTGAGCCCAGATAGTCACTCTAGGAATCAGGGAGCTAATCATGTCCCGATCATACTCCACCTGACAAGTCCCTGGGACCGTTTACACATAGCAAGTGGGGTGTTTGACTGTAGATTTGTGGGGTGAGTAAGTCTGCTGTCATTCACGTGGGGGTCTAGTGGGCATGCCGAGATCAAGGGCTTAATTTAGCCAAACAACCGGGTGGTGGTGGATGAGGATCAGGTCAGGGCAACGTTGGTATCAGGGAAGCTACATTACAACTCACGTGTACCCTCGGCCGAGGTCGCCCGGTTCCGTCTCCTGGATCGCTGTTGGCGCGGGTGCTGAAAGTTCCGTTGGGAGGAGGAACTTGGGCGATCCGTTCTTCGAGGGAGTAGAGCCAGCCAGTTAGGAACTGGAATCGGTTCCACTTCTAAGAAGGTAAAGAGGTCCGGCAGATCTTGGGGAGAGCGTAGACTGAAGGTGCTGGATCCTTTTCGGAAATTTACCCTTAAGGGGTATCCCCAGCGGTACGTGCATCCCTGCCGTCGAGCCATATCTAAGATTGGTCTCAGCTGTGCCCTTCTCTGTAGAGTCGCTCTCGAGAGGTCTGGCAGGATCTTGATCGTCGCTCCATCAAATTCTACCGCACCTTGGTCCCAGGCCTTGCGTAGGATAAGTTCTTTCTGTGTGTAGCGGTGAATCCTGCAGATCACATCCCTCGGTCTGTCCGGATCTGTTGATCTGGGCCCCAATGACCTGTGGACACGGTCTAATTCCAGTGAAGCCGGAGAGGCTCCCAGGACCTGTTGAAAGATGGCGATTACAGATGCTTCTAGGTCCTCCGCTCCTGTAGCCTCGGGAAGGCCCCGCAGCCGCAGATTGTTGCGGCGGTTACAATCTTCCATGTCTTCCAAACGTAGTTGAAACTCCACTGCCGTAGCTGCTTGTGATTCTTGGGAATGTTCTAAGGCCGCAACTCGTTGTGTAAGAGCAGACAGAGAGGTTTCCCCCGAATCCACCCTCTCTGTAATTGTCTGGAGCTCCGCTTTGATTTCTTGCACATCACGGAGTGTGCCTCCTCCACCCGGGATATGAGGGCCTCGATATCCGATCTGGTGGGCAAGGCCTCAATGTCTGCCTTGGTAGGAAGAGCACATAGGATAGCACGCAGCTCCTCCGGAATTCCAGAATGTCTCTGTGATGTGCCTGCCATAATAGAGCCAAGGATCGCTGGTGTGTCTGATAGACAATCTGAAGACACAGACGAAGTCGGGGACAGAGGTGAGGCTAGCACGTCTGAGTCTGCCATATAGTGTCCACGTGGCGCTGCAACTATGGCGCCTGGTGATCTCCTCTGCTGTCCGCGGAAGTATCTCCGAATACTGCTCCGTGGGGTAGCTATCTGGCCTCCGTTTGTTGCAGATCTTGTTCTGTACCTTTTGGGGGTTAGCATTCCTCCTTCATAGATTATATAAGCCGTTAGGTTCGTGAGTGGGAGAGGGGATAGTCAGGAGCTCTTTGGAAACACGTCCTCACTCTGCCATCGCTAGGCCACGCCCCGACCCCACATTTTTATCATATACCCAAGGTGCACAAAAGCCTAACCAACCCACCGGGTAGGCCAATAATAGCTGGGATGGATAGTCTCTCTAGTAATTTGGGCTCCTACATTGACTATTTTCTGCAAGACACTGTAACCAATTTACCATCTTTCGTAAGAGACTCCGGCCATATGCTTGACATTCTGTCCAACTACAAATGGCAGCCTAGCTATAGATGGCTTTCTCTCGATGCGGCTTCGCTATATACATCCATCGACCACACACACGGTCTTAGAGCCATTAATCACTTTCTAATAGAGGATGATAGTCTCAACCCCTCGCAAGCCAAATTCTTGTTGGACTGTGTCAGATTTTCCCTTACACACAACTTGTTACGTACCTAAAGGGTGAGCCCGAATTGCAGAGGATGGCCTCTCCTATGCCTCCGACTCGAGAGCCCCTGATAGTGGTGACAGGGGTGCAGGAGTGCGGAGTGGTATGAGTGCCTGGCAGGATCAACAGCAGAAGGATCAGATGGCCGGCACAGCTGACGGGATGGATCAGTAGACAGGAACTGCAGACTGGACGACTCAGCAGACAGGACAGCAGACTGGATGATCGGCAGACAGGTGAATAGCCTGGATGGCTCAGCAGACAGGCCCAGCAGACTGGATGATCAGCAGACAGGTGAACAGCCTGGATGGCTCAGCAGACAGGCTCAGCAGATTGGATGGGACTCCAGGATCGTCAGACAGGCCGGGTCGGTAAGCAGGCTGGCAGCAGAGGTACAAAAGGAGCAGGCAGAGGGATCGTCAAACAAGCCAGGGATCAGGTACAGGCAGGTAACAGGAATAGTCTCAAAGCAAGCCGGGTCAAAACAGAAGCAGATATCAGGTTTTCAGGGAACACATACACAGAGCTGCAGAGCAAACAGCAATGATGCAAGTGCCAGACAGGTTTAAATAACCCGCCAGACACTAACGAGTGCATGTGCGCGTGCGCATAGACGCCCGCAATCGTGCACTGATGGGTCTACTCTGCCTGTTACTGGCAGGATCTTCATGACATTGCCCCCCCCCCAAGGGGCAGCCTCCGGATGCCCATCCGAGCCAATTTTTCAGGATGGGACCTTTTGAAGGATTGAACCAGGCTCTCAGCGTGGATGTTTTCTTCAGGTTCCCATGAATTCTCCTCGGGCCCATAGCCCTTCCATTTGATCAGGAATTGAGTTTGATTGTTTCTCCTCCTGCAATCCACTATTGCTTCTACCTCAAACTCCTCTTCCCCATCTACTAATACAGGATCAGGAGGGTCAGAGCTTCGGCCAGGAAAGGGATTAGCAACAGAGGGTTTTAATAGTGTTATGTGGAAAACAGGATGAATTTTAAGTGACTCAGGAAGTTCCAACTCGTAAGCCACTTCATTGATTTTCCTCTTCACAGGAAATGGGCCTATGAATTTAGGACCCAGCTTTTTCGAAGGGCATGCCATTTTCAGGTTCAGTGTAGACAACCAAACTAGATTACCGGGTGCCAGTAACAGTTCTCCACGTTTCTTTTTATCAAAAACTTCTTTATTGTGTTCCTGTGTCTTGGCCATAGTTTCTTGCAAGAGCTGATTGTTGAGAGAAAAAAAATTAATTCTTTCATGAACTGCTGGTACAGGACATTCTGGGATGGAGCTGGGCAGGAATGATGGATGGAAGCCATAATTGGCAAAAAATGGGGTTTGTTTTGTAGCAGAGTGTGTAGAATTGTTGTAGGCGAATTCAGCAAGCGGAAGCAAAGAGATCCAGTCATCTTGAGTAAATGAAGAAAAGCAGCGGAGGTATTGTTCGAGGGTTTGGTTGGTTCTCTCTGTTTGCCCATTTGTCTGGGGGTGATAAGCGGAAGAGAAATATAGCTCGATCTTCAAAGCTTTGCATAAGGACCTCCAGAATCGGGAAGTAAATTGTACCCCCCGATCTGAGACAATGTTGGCCGGTACTCCATGGAGTCTGATAATTTCTCTGATGAATACCTGTGCAGTCTCAGAAGCAGAGGGAGTGCCTTTCATAGGGATAAAGTGTGCCATTTTTGACAACCGGTCTACCACCACAAAGATGGTGGTATGGTCCTCTGCTGGGGGTAACTCTACAATGAAGTCTATGGATAACATCTTCCAGGGTCTATCCGGAACAGACAGTGGTCTCAATAATCCCCAGGCCTTGGCTCTACTGCTCTTGTTCCTAATGCAAGTGACACAGGATTCCACAAACTTCTTGCAGTCTCTGCCTACCTGTTTGATCCAGGAGAGCAAATCTTCCTGCAGCAGAAGAAAATTCCCTGGAGAAAGGATGGTATCGGGGGAAGTCATTTCTTTGGATTTGTGAAACATTCTGGATAGGGCGTCAAGTTTTGTATTCTTAGAGCCTGGCCGGTACGTAACATGAAAAGAGAACCTGGAGAAAAACAACGCCCATCTGGCTTGCCATGGCTTCAACCTCTTTGCTGACCTCAAGTACTCTAAGTTCTTATGATCAGTGAAGATCAAGATTGGGTGAGTTGCTCCTTCAAGTAAGTACCGCCATTCTTCAAATGCCGATTTGATTGCCAGCAGTTCCCGATCCCCCACATCGTAATTCCTTTCGGCAGCCAAAAGTTTGCGGGAGAAGAAGGCTACTGGGTGGAGCAGTGCCTTGGTTCCTTGGCGTTGGGAGAGTACTGCTCCAACAGCAATCTCAGAAGCATCTACCTCAAGTACAAATGGCAGAGCGGAATCAGGGTGTTTTAGAACGGAGGCAGATGTAAACAATTCTTTGAGAGATTCAAAGGCAACTTGAGCTTCTGGGGTCCAATGGAAGCGAACCCCCAGTTTGGTTAATTGGGTAATAGGGGCAATGATGGCGGAAAACCCCTTAATGAATTTCCGGTAGAAATTAGCGAATCCAACGAAACGTTGGATTCCTTTTTTGTCAACAGGAACTGGCCAGTCAAGTATTGCAGCGATCTTCTGCGGATCCATCTTGATACCTTCTATGGAGATGATTAATCCCAGGAATGGTATACTCTTTTGTTCGAATTCACATTTTTCTGACTTCGCGTACAGGCCATGCTGTCGAAGTCGTGTCAAAACACACCTGACGTGTCTGCGATGAGCATCTAGGGAGGAAGAAAAGATTAGAATATCGTCTAAGTAGACAATGACAAACAGATCTAAATAATCCCGGAAAACATCGTTAATAAAATACTGGAACGTGGCAGGAGCGTTACATAACCCGAAGGGCATTACTAGGTACTCAAAGTGCCCAAAACGGGTGCGGAACGCCGTTTTCCACTCATCTCCTTCCCTGATGCGGACCAAGTTATAGGCTCCTCGAAGATCAAGTTTAGTAAAGATAGTAGCTGTTCCCAGTCTCTGGAATAACTCGGGGACCAAGGGAAGGGGGTACCTGTTCTTGACGGTAATTTTATTTAGCTCACGGTAGTCTATGCAAGGCCGAAGTGTGTGATCCTTCTTCTCTACAAAAAAGATACCCGCACCTGCCGGGGAAGTGGATGGACGAATGAAACCCTTCTTTAAGTTTTCATCGATATAGTCCTTAAGGGCCGCCTGTTCTAACTCGGTTAACGGGAAGATTCTTCCGAAGGGAATTTCGGCCCCTGGAAGGAGCTCAATAGGGCAATCATACGCCCGATGGGGAGGTAGAGTTTCTGCTCCTTTCTTGCTGAACACGTCAATGAAGTCATGGTAGGCTTTCGGGACAGTTTGGCATAGCTCAGCTTCAGTGTCCAGACATAGCAAAGGAAAGGACCCATGGGGGTCCTTTGAGGCACAGAATTGCTGGCAATAAGGAGAGGAAAAGGTGACCTCCCCTGTGGCCCAGTTGACACCAGGATTGTGGGCTTGAAGCCAAGGCATTCCAAGAATTACAGGAAACAGAGGTGAGGAGATAATGTCCATACGAAGCAGTTCGTGGTGGGCACCGGCAATGGTGACTGGCAAAGGGGAAGTCTCTTGGATAACCGGCCCAGATTTAATAGTGGACCCATCAGCCAGGTGAATGGACAGTCTTTGGGTCCTAGGAAGCAGAGGAATCTGATGCCTTGTTGCAAAAGATGAGTCCATAAAGCAGCTGCAGGCTCCTGAATCAATAATGGCGGGCACTGACAGAGTCTTTCCTGGAAGCTGCAAAGAGATAGAGAGGGCAAGATGAGAAGAGGTCTGGATTCCAGTAAGCACATGTTCAGGAGATTTTCGGAAACACTTACGAAGTTTAGTAGGGCAATTCTTGACATAGTGACCGGGTTCCCCGCAGTAGAGACATAGATTATTTGCCCGGCGACGTTGGCGCTCTTCCATAGTAAGAGAAGGGCGAAGCACCCCCAACTGCATGGGTTCCGAAGTGTCCGTTGTAGAAGTGGACTGAGAGGTAGGGGCCGGATGCAGGTGACTGGGCACTCTAGGTAACATCCAGGTTGGTCGGGAAAATTTTTCCGACCTACGTTCCCTCAGCCGCCGGTCAATCTGTATGGCAAGATTGATTAATGCGTCTAGGGTCTGGGGTACACCAACTCGGGCTAGCTCGTCCTTCAAGGGGTCAGACAGTCCCATGCGAAACTGGTAACGGAGTGCAGCGTCATTCCAGTCAGTGTTTGCGCTCCACCGCCGAAATTCAGCCACATAATCTTCCACCGCCCGGCGCCCTTGCTGAAGGGCGTGCAGTGCGGCTTCGGCAGTTGCAGAAAGCTGAGGGTCTTCATACAGTTGAGCCATGGTATTAAAGAAGGTGGTAAGGTTGGTCAACACATCAGCTTTCTGTTCCAGGAGGCGATGGGCCCAGGTTTGAGGTTCACCCGAAAGTAAAGAGACGACAAAGCCCACCTTGGTGGCTTCCAAGGAGAAGGTACGTGGCTGGAGGGCGAAGTACAGTTTACAGGAATTGCGAAATGCTCTGAATTTGCTACGCTCCCCAGCAAATTTTTCGGGTGTGGGCACACGTGGTTCGGGCGGAAGCATCACCACCGTAGGAGAGGATGCGGTGCCTGTAGAAGAGGTAGAGGCTTGAGGGGTTCCTTAAATTCCAGTGGGAGAAGACAGTACTTGGACCCGTTCCTCCAACCGGTGTATCCTTCCTGAAGGCTTTTGACAGCCTGGGTCAGGCTTGCTAAGTGCAAACAAAGTTCCTGCATAGGAGAGGTTCCCTGCTCGGGCTCAGACATGGCTGTTTGCTACTGTTACGTACCTAAAGGGTGAGCCCGAATTGCAGAGGATGGCCTCTCCTACGCCTCCGACTCGAGAGCCCCTGATAGTGGTGACAGGGGTGCAGGAGTGCGGAGTGGTATGAGTGCCTGGCAGGATCAACAGCAGAAGGATCAGATGGCCGGCACAGCTGACGGGATGGATCAGTAGACAGGAACTGCAGACTGGACGACTCAGCAGACAGGACAGCAGACTGGATGGATCAGGCAGACAGGTGAGCAGCCTGGATGGCTCAGCAGACAGGCCCAGCAGACTGGATGAGCAGCAGACAGGTGAACAGCCTGGATGGCTCAGCAGACAGGCCCAGCAGACTGGATGATCAGCAGACAGGTGAACAGCCTGGATGGCTCAGCAGACAGGCCCAGCAGACTGGATGATCAGCAGACAGGTGAACAGCCTGGATGGCTCAGCAGACAGGCTCAGCAGATTGGATGGGACTCCAGGATCGTCAGACAGGCCGGGTCGGTAAGCAGGCTGGCAGCAGAGGTACAAAAGGAGCAGGCAGAGGGATCGTCAAACAAGCCAGGGATCAGGTACAGGCAGATAACAGGAATAGTCTCAAAGCAAGCCGGGTCAAAACAGAAGCAGATATCAGGTTTTCAGGGAACACATACACAGAGCTGCAGAGCAAACAGCAATGATGCAAGCGCCAGACAGGTTTAAATAACCCGCCAGACACTAACGAGTGCATGTGCGCGTGCGCATAGACGCCCGCAATCGTGCACCGATGGGTCTACTCTGCCTGTTACTGGCAGGATCTTCATGACACAACTACTTTTCTTTTTTGGGTGAATATTATTTGCAGACTAGGGGCACAGCTACGGGGGCAAGGTTTGCCCCTAGCTACGCCAATTTATTTATGGGTCTTTGGGAGAACACCTACATATGGAAAAACAATCCCTTCGGGGCCAATCTAGTGCTATACGCTAGATATATTGACGATATTTTGATTATATGGGATGGGTCAGATGATGATCTCTACAATTTCTTAGAGTATTGTAAAAAATAACTCCTTCGGCATAGAATTTACACACGTTATTGATAACAAGTGTCTAGTCTTTTTAGATCTAGAACTTCAGGGATTTCCTGATAGTAATATCTGTTCTAGAACCCACTTTAAACCGAGTGGAGATAATTCATACTTATATGCCAAAAGTAATCACCACCCAAGCTGGATACAAAATGTCCCCTATGGTCAATTTTGTCATCTGAGACGTACATGTACGAAAAAAGAAGACTACATAGAACAGAGTAGTCTCCTTATGCAGAAATTTAGAGAAAAGGACTATGACGTAAGCCATATTGAGACAGCTTTCAATAAATATCTAGTCCTCTATGATAACCCATCAGATGACACTATTGTACTTCCACGCCATACCACCACCCCCGACACTCAACAGACTAGATTCTCCACCCAGTCTACAAACAAGGCTTTTGAGATTCAGAATATCCTCAAAAGAAATTGGACTATTTTTAAACATGATCCTGTGCTTGGTGGCAAACTCCCGGATCATCCAAATATTGTCTTTCGTAAACCACGTAACCTCAGGAGTCTTGTTGCTCCTAGGCGGGTTAAAACAACTACCAATAGACCGACCAGTCTTTGGACTACAATATTTGACCAAAAAGGGAGTTACAGGTGTGGCGTCAAAAACTGCGGCACATGTTTGTACATGTGGCACAGAAAGAAAACTGTTGAAGGGAGGGATGGGAGGGTCCACAAACTTAAACAGTTTATGAACTGCGGGACAGAGTATATAGTGTATGGCATTGTTTGCCCTTGTGGTCGCCTCTATGTCAGCCGAACCCAGCGCCCCCTGAGGGTCAGAATAGGAGAATACAAGTGTGGTATCATAAATCTAAGAGACAAATACCCGGTCCCCCGCCATATTCTAGAAGGAAACACTGCAGGAAACACTGCAGGTATGAGGGTATTCGGAATTGAGGCAATCGGGGGGGAACTTGACTCGGGGAGGAAACACCAGAGATTATGTAAACGAGAGGCGTACTGGATCTTCACCCTTGGCAGTCTCGCCCCCGGAGGTCTCAACGAAGACCCCGAAATACACTAAATAGTGAAATAGTGTTAGTGGTTTAAGGTATTTTTCCCCCCTGTAGAGTATGGGACTTAGGCTGGTTGTCTGTACCTTCATTGTCATCTTTCGTTGGACTCTATTAGGTACCCTTTATGCGTATGTATATGTATGTGTACATGTATGTATATTTATTCATATGTACATGTTTATACATTTTTATACTCTTTTATTTTATTCTTTCATATTTTTACATTGTGTTAGAGGGTCGTTTCTATATAGATTTCAATTTAGATTGTTAGCATGCACAGTTTGTGCGGTCTTATTTTTATACATATTCACATATTGTTGTTCACTTTGGTTCTTTCACGTACGTGGTTGTTGTATGTGCATGTGTGTGTACATATATGTGTGTGTGTATATGCACATTTTCCACAATTTATCAACTGTGATATTTTTTATCTTTTTTAGCTATCATGGACAATTTGAAGGAATACATGTGTCTAGCATTTATACATATGTGTACACATGCATATCCCCTAGATAGTATCTATCTAATCAGGGAGTCTTTGACTCTATTTTATTTATACAAATGTCATTTGGTACCACCTGTTTTAATGTACACTTATGCGCTCATTTCATGTGTATTATTTGTCTATATTTATAGTTGATTTAGAGCGCATGTCTTCATCTCTTACCTACACATGTTACTCGACACACACACTGCTAAACATGTGCACTGAGGCGCATCTGTTTAATTTAATTTAATTTTTCTCGAGACTAGGTGTGCTCATTTGGTCTGCTTTCATCTAGAGATCACCACCGACGGATATGCTCCTTTGTGTGTGCATGTGCACACACTTTTCACATATGGGGTTGTGTCTGTCTATGTATGTATGATGTTATTGGTACTTTTCCCTGTCGTTCATCTGTCCCATACACATACATACATTTACTGATTTTCTAATTTTTTCATTTTTTATTAATTCTTTTATTATTTTATTACAGATCCCTTCCCCTTCTAATACTTTCTTCCACTCCCTTTTCCTTTTGCCTTTCACTATCCCTTTATTGAGGCAGCGACTCCTCCGCTGTCCATTCAGCCATGTGTCCGCTTCAGGCCTCTACAGTAAGCCTTCACCAATATGGTGGAAGACATTTTCCATCGCTGACACATGCTTAGCGCGACAGCGGGCGAACAGGAAGTGACACTGAGCCTCCACTTCCGCCCCCTGGACCGCAAAACATCACAACAAACATGGCGTGCGCTCCACCTGCCGCCCACAGCCATCACAGCGTTCTCCAGGTAAGACACATCTGTCAATTCAAGTATGTGGTTTTGTTTTTGTCCTTGGAGAATGAGAAACTAGTTCTTCCTGTTGCTAGCTTTAGGTGGCCGTGCTGGGTTCATTCTGATGCCAGTACAAGCGCCCCTGCTGTTTTCCTCTAATTCTTTTTATGTGCACATCGAAGTGAATACCTATACATATAGCTTTACTCCTGTTTCCATTTACATAAGAGACTATTTCTATGGGATGCAAGCTTGCTTGCTTGGCTGTTAGATGTGCCGCTGGGTTTATATATATATATATATATATATATATATATATATATATATGTGTCGTTTTACCTATGCGTCCACCTCTGTGATCATTATAGTTTGGCGGCTGGCTACAGAGAGACTCTTCCTCCTCTTCCCTTTCCCCTCCCCTGCCCCCCTCCCTCTCTTCCCCCCTCCTTTTTTGTTAAAGCTTTATGTGTCGTGTACGTTATGCCCCCTGTGTGTAGATGTGTGTATACGTGTACACAGGCTGTTTCCATGGTGCTATGTCAAGGTCCGCCTCTGGACCGTCCATCTATATGGAGTGGCTCTTGAGTCAGTCTGATTTGTGCCTCACCAATGAGCACTCATATATAAGTAGCTGTAAGAGATGAATACTGTTAGGCTCTGAAGAAGAAGGTGCCACCTTCGAAACGCGTCAGCCGGCAGCGATTTGCACGTCTTCCCGTAGGATCTGGAGACTGCCATCAGTAGATTGATCACCACTAACCAAAAAGATCGTTTTAGCGTGAATTTCATCCACCTTTGTGAGTAGAAGTTTTTTGTGTACATTTTAATAAACTTTTTTAAGGATAATGCACTAGGCCGGTGCGCCCTCTTTCTTTTGTTTTTCGTTGACTGTTAGGATATCCCTATCCTTGAGGGCAGCAAAGCCGAAAGCTATCGTCCATCCTGAGCCTAGAACTGTCGGGCCTACACATTTATGTGCAAGAGTGTTTGTTTTGTTGTAGTGAACCCATGGAAACCCAGGAGCACCGAATCCAAAGACAACGTTCTCCATCAGAAGACAGATCCCATAACTTCACGCCAGGCTCTAACCATGGCTCCAGCCCTTTGAAGGCACCACATACGAGAAGAGCTCACCTTGATTGATGATTGGCAACACAAAAGTCCTCCTTAGCCAGCTAAGTTGCTTTGCTTTCAAGTTTTCTTACTTTTTTTTTTTTCTCATTTCCATACACATCCCAATTTATCCCTCCCATTGCTCAATTGTCATTCCATTTTAAGTGATGATCCCCCCATTCTGGAATAACACCCTCAACCTTCCAAGACTTTACACCTGGGCATTCACCTATCGAAAACACTGTGACTCATTGCCCCAGTTATTTTGACCATCCAACCACCTAAGTCCGGGACTGTAGCTGCAGTTGAAGCTATGTAGCATGGTGACTATAATAACTGCACTCATCCCCCTTTTTTTTTTTTTTTTTTTTTAAATCTTACTTGACATGTTTTTGCTTACACAGGTGACTACGACAGTTTAAGAACAATGGGAGAACCCCCCAGCTCCTTTAGGGGGCCCTGGCTTGGAGGTCGATCTGCATGGACCTGACACTTTAACCACAACAAATCACTTCCATGAAGAGGTTGCAAACAGCCATGCCTAGATGGCTTACACCACAATAACTACGCACATCCCAATATGGCACATGACGAGCCATAACAAATTACCCTAAACACATCATGGGTCAATACCTGTGAGTGGTAATTCCCAACAGGTGGACCTTCCTTAACCCACAGCCCTTTTTCAGTGGGGTTGAGGGACGTGGTCCCTGCAGATCATCCTCCACCCAATATATGGGAGACACCATAGGAAATGTTACACAGTTCAACTACCCCATAAGGGGCTAGGCTTTAGTTGTAAAGGGGAACAAAGCTGTTATTCTGTGAGGATGGCTATTATGGCCGATGGGGCACAGGTACCAATTCAGAAATGAAAAGGTTGCAGTAATCATTAGGCTTTACAATCTCCAACCCCTCCATCAGAATACTACATTTGTTCTTTTACAACATAAAACTGGTAAGATATCACCCATGTATGCCCATGGATGTAGCTGCTCCATAGGGGCTCCCTATTGGAATGAAAATCCTAAAACAATGGGCTTCTTATATAAGGGCAATGTTTAAGGGCTACGTATATTTCTATATAAGGGCTATATATGTGACCTACACAGGTACACATCCCAAGAGAGATACTCCATGTACAGTTGATTCATACCATGCCAAGTGAGGGGGCAGACACGCCCAGCCATCATATATCTCCTTTTGGATCATATGATACAACAAATAGGCCACAGGTCCCATTAGAAAAGAACGCCCAACCATATATCTATCGGAACTCATGGCCCTCCCTAGTGAGTCATAGACTTACATCCCTCCTGATGCCAGTAATTTATCAAGTCTGACTCATAAGTACTAAACAAGAATTGAGAGGACTCCTATTCATTTAAGACCCATCCCCAATTCAGCCCAGATAAACTGACACTATGAGATAATGGATGGTTTCACATCGTTTGATGTATTTCTGCTTGGTTTTTACAGTTCTCACTTTAGCAAATATACAACTTTACTGTGTTCTTTCATTTGTAAAATGTTGCTAAAGTGACTGGGCCTTGTTTAAAAGTTATAGATGTGATTTCCAGGCTCCTGTCATTTACTAGTAAGGGACCTGGGCTATACCCCTACTCACTAATATGTATTTACTGCCCCGTGCCAGGACCCGCAGTCCCTCCCAGAGGGAGACATCCCGTCCAACCATCAACCGGACCTAACATAGTAATGTACCCCTCCTCGTCCCCACTTCACACATGCGCCACCTCCTCAATATGCATTTATATAACCTCCTCTGCCCACCGGGCCACACCCCTTCTATTACTACTACCACTCCTTACTTTAGCAGGCTCCTCCCCACACAGGGGTATCCAGCTCTACCCATTTCAGTTGATAATCACTTCCACACATAATACCTTTGAACCACCCCGGCTGTACCTTGTTTTAGGTATACACTTCACTAGGAATAGCGAGCTGGATTTCGCTACTCGCCGGATACTACCAAGTGCTTACACACTCTCTGTTCTTAACCCTTTCTCTGGCTGCTTTTCTCCTAGAACCTCAAGAGGACACATCCTTCCTTAACCCTTCCCCTTCCCCCCTACCCTCTGTTGTGACCCTCCTCCGTTCATTTGCTCAGCTGATCCTCAGTTCCGCACCAACCCCCTGGTCTTTCTTTACTTTATATACCAGTTCCCTCCTCCTCAGACGCTCCCCTCCCTGAAGCCATAAACGTCCCAACTGTGCCAAACAAAAATGGCCTCTTCAACCTCACACTCCACTCCTCTCTCACTGAAGATGACCTCTATCAACGCCAAAGGTCTAAATATCCCTGAAAAGAGATCCCAAATTCTCAGAGAATGTCACAAACTCAGAGCAAATATAGTATGTATTCAGGAAACTCATTTCCTAACAGACAAAACTCCTAAACTATCGGATAAAGAATTTCCCAAAGCTTTTCACTCAATGAATAAACAATCTAAAACAAAAGGGGTATCCATCCTCATTTTCAAAAACACATCTTTACAACTGACAGACTCGCTCTATGACAAGGAGGGAAGATACCTGTTCCTAAAAGGGACAATTAAATCTAAGTCAGTCACAAACGGCAACATCTATACCCCTAATACCAAACAAGTGGCATTTTTTCGGAATATCTGTAACCTTTTATCCTCCTTCTCAACAGGTATTCTAATTCTTGGAGGGGACTTCAATGTCCCTCTCAACCCACTCTTGGACACATCCTCTGGTACCTCAACCATGCCCTACAGAGCTTTAAAACAAATCAAACTACAACTCCAAAGCCTCGTGTTGCATGACACCTGGAGAATACTGAACTCACAAGGTAAATACTACACATACTTTTCACCCCTTCACCAGAAATACTCACAAATTGACTATTTCTTCATTTCTCAACCCGACATCCCGCTACTGAAAAAAAACACAATAGAACCCATGACAATCTCAGACTACCACCCGATAACTATTCTCCTAGTCTTTCCAGAAACAAGTACCAAGACAAAAACATGGAGACTTAACTCCTCCTTACTTATATAACCAGTGCACATAGAAAAAATCTCAACTTGCATTAAGGACTACTTCACACTCAACAACATTCCAGAAACCCCTACCCTAATACAATGGGAAGCCCACAAATGTGTTGTCTGGGGGAAACTCATAAAAAAAGCCTCCAAAATTAAAAAAGAGCACCAATCCAAAATTTCAGCGCTTATGTCTCAAATACGTTAATTGGAAACCACACACAAACAGACCATAGCATCAAAAACATATCAAGAACTAACCCTGAGTGAGAAAGCTTCTCTTGGAAGAACTAAACATGAAAACCAAATGACAATATATATTGAGACACAAAATCTACTACGAGCAGGGAAACAAATCTGGTAGATTATTAGCCAGAGCGGTCCAAAACAAAAAACATAGCGACACCATACACCATATAAAGGACAAACACAGAACCACACACACCTCCAACGAGGCTATAGCCCAACAATTCGAAAAGTATTATCAGACACTATACAACATACCACCCAACTCCAATTGCCCCCATAACTCGGACACAAGAAAACTCATTATCAAAGATTTCCTTTCCAAGTACGGCCCAACACCCATCTCTGCAGAAACGGCCCAAAAATACTCCACTTTCTGGAGAAGAATTTGAAACAGCTATTAAGGAAATGAAAGTAGGAAAAGCCCCAGGTCTGGACGACTTCTCCTTACAATCTCATACTAACGAATTTTCCCCTGCAACCTATCTACTTCACCACACCAAAATCCCCAAAAGACAATACCTCAAATCACTTAACATGTTCATGATAAACGCTGCTAAACAATGTATCCCTTGTCACTGGCTTCTCCATCAGCTCCAACAAAAGAGGAATGGTACCGCAGACTAAATAACTTTGAAAATATTAAAGAACTTATTAGCATCTCTCATGAAACACTACCCAAATTCACAGCAACATGGTACAGTTGGCAACGTTTCAAATCTACAGACGCTTACTCTATGGATAATGAATTTATTTTTCTATAACCAAAAATCCAAATACTATTCTCTCTGACAAATTCAAACCAGTTCCCTAACGCAATCCTTATAGGGAAACGAGACCTACAATTAACACATTAAAGAAATATTACCTCTCCAAATCCATTAATCACTATCATCCACTCCAGTCGAATGAAAGGGTCTGAGAAGCCCCCCTCCCTTCCCCCACTCACCTCCCCCCCTAGAAAATTAGAATCAATTCATAATGACCCACAACACATTGAAGATCAACAATTTTCATGTCTACATAATCTTGAAATGACAAACCCATATCATACTTCATTATTTGTCTCATATATGCCAAGTTCAGTTCTGAAATATTTCTTGTACTTCAATGTTTTACCAATTATTTTCTACATACTCTTTTGACAACATCTGTTAAAATGTATCTCTGTATGTTTTATGCATAAAACTTTATGGAACAAAAAAAAAACCATTGAAGAGGTAAAGAATACCACATTAACTATGTGCCTGTCCAATAAGGTCTGATCCAATGATGATGGTCACGAATGGGGTTTCCTGAGTAACTTTCACTCACAGTACAAGGAAGTGGAAACTATTTTTAGAAAGTATTGGCCAATTTTAGGCATGGATAAGATTTTAAGGAAAGCAGTTCCCAAAGATCCTAGATTTATTTATTGCAAGGGGCCTTCATTTGGTGATAAAATAGTAAAGAAAATACTAGACCCTCCTATTAGACCTTTGATTTTCTGGAATAGAGCTGGCTTCTATTCCTGCTGTAGATGTCTATCATGCAGGCAGGTAAATTTGCATGTAAGAGGCATGACAGAATTCAGGTCCACTGCTAATAACAAAACTTTTAAGATCAAAGATCTTATTACGTGTAATTCGACCCACGTGGTATATGCATTACAGCGCCCGTGCGGCCTGATGTACATAGGTGAGACTAAACACACAGTGGGAAAAAGAGTATCTGAACACATAAATAACATTAAAATAGGTTACAAGGATCACAGTGTCTCCATGCATTTTCGCTGCAAACATAATAGAGACCCCTCAGGATTGAAGTTTTGGGATGTAGAAACATCTAGATTTATGTGGAGGGGAGCCAGTAGAGTGAGAGAACTATCGAAGTGAGAAACTAAATGGATATACCTTACATATACTCTATATCCCAAGGGGATGAATGTAGAACTGGATTTAAATAAGTGACTATTAGTGCAGTATAAAAGTGGGTTTTAGGAATTATTTATTGGGTCTAAATGTTTACTTGTTTTGATTTTAAAGAATATGTAATTTTTGCTAAACATTACTCATTTTGATTAGTTGAGTAGTCTAATGCTGTAATCTCATTAATTTGATCAATGTTATCAATTTTATTAATATATCCAATTTATTTCGTCTCTTTATGCTATTTGATCTTATATATCCTATTCATATAAGTTTTATAATATATTCTACTGTTTTGATGCTGCTAAATACGGAAATTTATTAGATTGAAGTCAAAGTTATATTTGTCCTTGAGTAAAAGACAAATAAGTTATATATTTTAATCATCTATAATTGTTCATTTTATTTTACCTTCATGTAATAAGTATTTGCTGTGGCGGATGCGCAGTTGCTATTTATCCTATATCAGAGTATATGGAATTAGAATCAAATCAATTGGATTCGGGCTGTATTCATTATTAAACGGACATACACGGTGCAACCGGCCGATATCAGGACGATTGCAATGTGAATATGAGACTGATTTTAATTTATCTTCTGTAAGAGATGAAATTTAAGCTGATTGACCATTGCGGGAGTGTAAATGTCCACCATATGGTTTGATGGTCTGCTATGGGATATACATAAGCAGTTTGTGCCTCCAATATTACAATATCAACATTAGCATATTGGGTGTGCGATGGCGGTATACAGGGAGTCTCCGTCTGCTTGCACGTTTTGGATAATGACTCACTGTGTTGAGTGACGAGCGATGGGTTAAACTCCCCTCGCTCGTATGTATTTATATTGGATGTGCTGTGCTGTGTGGCCATGCCCTCTGACAAAGTGACAATGAAACGCGTCAGAGCGTGACCACGCAGCCATCCAGTCTGTCGATCAGCGCCAAACTCAACCCGGGTATGCCTCTCTGTGTACAAATCATCTGGCAGTGAGAGTTCTGACTGAATACGATAAGGACTGTTTTAAATGTTCTAAAAGCACGGATCTTGGAGCTCCAGTAATGATTAAGATGGGCATGTATTTCTCTTTTTTCTGGTGAATCCATTACTATAGGGGGATAATGCATGAGGTGTGGTGAGGGACGACTATTAAGAATATATATCGATTCGGTCACATATGGAAGGACTGTGTTGATCGTTTCTGAATATACAGATTTATTTGATCCATGGACTTTCGTTTTTTGGAATTCTGAAGTGCTGCTAATGCTAGTCCTCAATTAGCATATTATATTTTAGTTCTAAAATACAGTGACAACAGAGAGAGAACAATAGATATAGAACAATAGTAAGCGAACAATAGAGCGGACAGTAGAGAGCGAACATAAGAGAGAGAACAATAGAGAGAGAGAAGAAAAAAAAACACAACTATTTTTGGATTTTTTATTTTATATTTTTTTTGTGCTTGTGTGTGTGTGTGGTTTTTTTTTTCACTTAAAAAAAAACTGTAAACGTTCCAGATTAGGGTCTCTCAAAATGTGATGGCCATCTCATCTTTCGAGACCCTGTGTTAGTGTGCCCTAGGACTGTGTAGTGCTGTACCCTACGCTAATACTCCACTAGTGCGTGGTAGCGTTTGAAACAGTCACCGATGCAGAGACCAGGTTGGTCAGGACAAGAGGGTGAATAAAAGCGGGTGTCATGCCTAAATCCGCTTTTTCTGCAGACACAACATCTTCTTTGGGGTATTCTTTGGTCAGGGGTACCAGGGAGGACATATGGAAAATGCCTCTCATGCTCACTGCATTTGTGTTGGGAAGGTGAGGCATAGCACCGTCTGGAAACAGAAGGGCTGTGACGATCTCTTCCTGGAATTTTAGGAAGGATCCAGTTCGTCCTGAAGCTTTGTATAGCACAAAAGCGTTCAGCAGAGCCAATTGAAATAAGTATACACACACTTTTTGTATCAGTGTCTGGCCTTACGGGCAATTATGTATAGTGCCAACAACTGGTCATTGAGGTCCACCCCTCCCATATTAAGGTTGTAATCGTGGACACAGAGGGGTTTCTCCACAACACCAGTTGCCGTAGGAATTTGGACTGTCATATCTGCATGAAGGGAGGACAGAACGATAACATTCCCTCCACTTCACTGCTAACAAATTATTACACTTCAAGCAGGCTTTCTCCCCCGTCTAAGTCAGGATTCTACAAGCCGTTGGGGGAAGCCCCGCGATTATATCGCACGGTGCCACATGCTCCAATTCCACAATCAAAAAAGTGACTAAAAAGTGGCACGCTCATGTAATAATTGTCCATGTACAGGAGGTACCCCTTTCCGAATAAGGGTGACACCAAGTCCCACACAATCTTACCAGCGCTCCCTTCTCCGGCTCTTTGTGACTATCTTTTCCCTCGTAAACCATAAAACTATATGTATAGCTTGTTTCCCTGTCCCAGAGCTGAGATATCTTGACCCCATATCTGGAACGCTTGCTGGGAAGATACTGTTTGATAGACAAGAGGCCAGAAAACTTAATCAGGGACTCATCAACCCAGATAACTTGATCGGGAGTAAACAAGGTTGCAAACTGCTGGTTGAAGTGGTTTACGAGGAGCTGAATTTTGTAGTGCCAATCAAATCCAGGGTCACCCCAAGGATGACAGAGTTCATTATCATTGAAGTGCATGAACCGCAAGATCTGCTCGTATTGTGTTGTGGTCATGGAGGCAAAGAACATGGGCATATGGTGAATTGGGTCAGTGGACCAATATGACTGCAATTCACTCTTTTTAGTTATGCCCATGAAGAGGGATAGGCCCAGGAAGGTCTTAAATTCGGAAACCGTAACAGGTTTCCAATCTCCAATCATGTAGAAGCAAAGATGCTGTTTTTTATTTTCCTTGCATGCACCCCTCAGATCTCCAGCAACTGCACTTGCAAGAGCACTTGCTCACTGCATTTGGCAAAAGTGGATTTGCCTTTAGTAAATAAACCCCAAAGTCCAAGATACCTAATAATTTGGAGTGTACACAGCAAAATGCTAGAGTGCAATTTACCTAATGGGGAAACTATTTAGATTGACCTGTGTGTCCCCAAGGAAAGACATTGGTAGGGTTTTACCCTCACTTCCTGTTTGGCTATATGACAGGAAGTGAATGCATTTGAAGGAGAAACTGGCAACATTTGGGAGGTGTCTTCACTCTATCAGGGGTGCAGACATCCCCAAAAACTGACAAGACTTCTAATCCCTCTGCACTCTATCCTATAAGAAAGGATTTCATTTAGTTTAACTTTGCAAAGACACATTCCTAGGTTCAACTGTGATGCATGTCAATAGCCCATTTAGACCTTGTTTAATAGGAAACACCAGTTGCCTTTCACTAGAAACATTTGTTAGTCCAGTCCTGGAAATCTACATCTGCTTTACTATTAATTTCCATAAAAATTGGGTTCCTACAGCTAGATGGGCCAAATGCATCTAGATGCGTAACCGCTGTGTGTGAGAGATGCGCAACTGCTGTGAGCACGGAGGTATGTACCCGTGGTGCATATCTGGTTCCTGGAAGTGGTGCCCAGCATACAGGAACTACAATTCCCATCATGCCTACTCATGTCTGTGAATGTCAGAGCTTTACAATGCCTCATGGGGTGTGTAGTTCCGCAACAGCTGGAGAGCTGTAGTTTGAAGATTCCTGATCACTCTAGCCTGTCTTGAAAAAAGGTGGTTTCGGAGGGCAGGAGGCGGAGCCTAGCGGAGCAGACATGCATTTTTAGAGCTCCACACCGCTGAGGAGAGAAGAGAAGGACAAAGCGGAGCCTGCAGGCTCAAAAGGTATCCATTTGAACCTTTTTGCCCCAGGGAACAAACTGTGAAAGTTTGGGCAGGAAATATGGTACTGGGAGGAAACCGTGGCAGAAATAAAAATCACCTCACAAAGAGCTCACAGGCACTCACTGCAGCTGAAGCAGCTCCAGTCACCTCACAAGATACAGCATCAGGGCGCTCTCACAGACAGAAAATGTCACAGCAAGACTCTCCATTTGAGTCAGATACAGAACAAATCCTCTCACAAACTTCTCCACAAGCCTCTTCAGTATCCCCAGATATATTTATACAATTTGAAAAGATGCTTCATAAGGCTTTAAAACAAACCTCAGACCAAATAACAAAAAGCCTAACCAAAGAAATAAGAGAGCTGGGAAACCGCACCGCAGCCTTAGAAATAAAAATGGATGAAATTGAAATTACAACCCAAGAAAATATAACAGAATTGGAACAATTAAAAAAAGAGAATTTAAAACTTCAAACTAAGCTCGAAGATTACGAAAATAGAGCCAGACGTTCAAACTTACGCATAAGGGGAATACCTGAAACTGTGACAGACCTGCAATCTACTATTACTGCTCTATTACAAGAACTAAAGCCAGATATCCCTATTGAACGTTTAGAACTGGACAGAGTACACAGAGCCCTCACAGCCAAAAAGAAAGATGGACCCCCACGTGATATAATCACAAAATTTCATTATTACAGAACGAAAGAACAAATACTAATTGCTGCAAGAGAAAAAAAGGAACTTAATTTTCAAGGACACAATTATCAAATTTTTGCTGACCTATCCCAACTTACTATTACTAAAAGACGATCCATGAAACCCCAACTAATGGAACTGCAACGCCACAACATTATGTATCAATGGGGCTTCCCCTTTTCAGTCAGATTTAACTACCAAGGTACAATTTACAGAAGCAGATCAGCAGATGAACTACAACAAACCCTTTTAAAATTAAATCTGACAGAACCCACAAGCAGCAACACTCCCACACGCAGAAGAATGGCATCATCTTCACCTTCAGGCAGCACCCAGAAAATTTCAGAACAAAATGGGAATCATCATTCTCACAAAAGAGGCCGTTATGCCACATCATCCATGGACCAAGAAGATTCAATGGACTGACATCCTAATTCCTGATATCTCTTCATTTATTATACTAAGAGATGGTTCTCTATAAAAAACCTATATTTATAACTGAATGTAACTGCATTCTGATAGTCACACACTGTGTGGGATCATGTTACATTCCAGTTATATTTCTTATTACTTCTGATTCATATAGCCTTAGAATATATAAGTGAAATAAGGAAATTCTTGTTCAGTTATATATTATCAGGTAATAACAATAGATGTATTACTTTTTAGGACAAATATGTTCAATAATCCAGAAGTAATGGAAGCTTTTTCTTTCTTTTCTTAAAACAAATATATTAGTACCTAACTAGTTCCTAGAATTATGTTTTTGTTTATTCTAATCTGAAGCAATACAACCTCAATTTTATGAGTTAACATATCTAAACAGTTACGTATGAATAAAATATGTAATTGTTTACTCTAAAAGGGTTAAAATCCCAAAATAATTCAAACTATCTTCATCAATACCAAAGTTATTAACAGTACCTTTCTAACTGAATTATTTAGCCTAGGGCAAGACTAACCATATTCAACCACCCTGGAATAAATAATTTCAACAAAAACTATATTCTGCACTCCAATTAATGAAACATCATTTTGATGTCTTTTGACATAGCACTTCTCTCCTGTAAGCGGAAGATCCGTGTACCCCCATTAGCCCTCCTCATTCTCCCAACCATATTATGTGGGAGTGTGACGAAGGCACTTATTCCCCTGAGAGAGATATTTATTCTCTTTCACGGGTAAATTGTGATTACTTGCAAAAAATAATTTATACAATGTATCATCTAATCTCATATGTTTTTTGTTTACTCTTTACTCCAGAATTCACTGGTTTCTTTTCTATCTATTCATCTCTTCAGTCCACACAGGTTGATCTGCGCAGTCAGCTCTGCATAACAAAAAGTAAGTCAAAACTATTTGATCTATTGCCATGGCACCACTGAATATACTTTCCCTGAATGTTCAGGGAATAAATGTCCCTCAAAAAAGGACCAAAGCCTTCCGTACTTTCCATAACAAGAAGGCTCACATAGTATGCCTCCAAGAAACACACTTCACCAAAGATTCTACTCCAAAATATATTTCTCCTTTTTATCAACAAATTTACACGGCTTCTGCCTGTACCAAGCAAAGGGGAACTCTAATTGCATTTCACCGATCCACACCATTCACCTTATTATCAGAAATTAAAGACCCAGAAGGTAGATACCTGATACTCATGGGTTATATAATGGATACAGCAATCACGGTGATTTCCTATTACGCTCCTAACAAACAACCTACACCATTCCTCTCACATATATTACAAGTGATTAATACACACAAAATAGGAACAGTGATAATGTGTGGGGATTCGAACCAGGTCCTCCTCCCATTTCTAGATAAATCACCTTTTACACCATCCAAAATAACCTCTAGATTACCTTTTTCTCAACTTCTTTCCAAATACAATCTGGTAGATTCATGGAGAGAAAGTAACCCAATGAAAAAGAAATTCACTTATTTCTCGCACCCTCATCAAACCTTCACCAGAATAGATCATATTTTTCTAACAATAGGAATGATACCAGAAATTATTGCATCAGATATAATTCCGATTCCGTGGTCTGACCATAATGCAGTATACACTACTATAGCCTCAGCCATACCAAAAGCGCATGACCCAACGTGGTACTTACCGGACATAATGCTCAAACACCCACTGCATCAGATGGCCATTGAACAAGCTTTAAAGGAATACATATCAATTAATAATACAACAGACATCTCCCCAATAACACTGTGGGAAGCTCATAAGCCTGTCTTGCGTGGTACAATACAAAGACAAATGGCACTATTTAAACGGGAACGCAAAAATCTAGCAAAAAAACTAAAACTCGATTTTAATGCAGCCTACATATCATTTCAAGATAATCCATCTCAGAGTACAAAATCTCATCTGGAAAAATCTAGATTGGAATACGATCTATTTCTCACTGAGTCAGTTGATAAATCCCTCAAACGCTCCAAACACAATTTCTACATGAATACAAACAAACCAGGTACATATTTGGCTCGGGCATTAAATTCAACTAACAAATCTTTCAAACCAATACGTTTGAAATTATCAAAAAATGTTTACACTTGTAATCCAGTTAAAATAGTCCATAAATTTCACTCACATCTCGCAACTTTATACAAGACAAACAATGAATTTAATCCTACAGAGGCTGAATCCTTCTTCTCAAAAATTACCTTACCTGAGTTATCTCAGAAGCAAAAAAGCAGTTTGGATGAGCCTATAACTATAGATGAAGTTGCTAACGCCATAAAAGACCTAAAACTTAACAAAAGACCAGGCCCAGATGGCTACTCGGCTTTATACTATAAAACATTCTCAGAAATACTCTCTCCCATTCTCACTGAAACTTTTAACAAACTTCTAGATGGACATTCTTTTCGGCAAGAAACACTAATGGCAATTGTTTGTATGATCCCAAAACCCCTTTCTGATGATACTTCCTGTGTGAATTATCAGCCTATCTCTCTGTTAAACCTCGATATTAAATTATTAGCAAAAATAATAGCAAAACGCCTCAATAGCATTATAGGAAAATTAATACATAGAGATCAAGTAGGCTTCATGCCAAATAGACAGGCAGGCGATAATATACGCAGGGCAGTGTTATTGGCACATATTGCTAAAAAACGGAAACTCCCTTTATGTTTTCTATCTCTCGATATTAAGAGGGCATTTGACACAGTATCCTGGCAATATATGCAATATTCATTACAAAAATGGGGTTTTGGACCCCACTTTTTAACATGGATCAAAGCATTATATAATAAACCCAAAGCCTATATAAAATATGCTGGATACAAATCTGAAGCCTTTAATATCGAAAGAGGTACCGACAGGGTTGCCCATTATCTCCCTTATTATTTGCACTTATACTCGAACCCATGGCCCAATACATCAGAACAAACCAAACTATAACTGGCATTGAAGTAGGAGGTATTACACACAAATTATGTATATTTGCAGACGATATATTACTTTTTCTATCATCACCACAGGTCTCTGGTCCTAACTTAATACCAGCTCTTGATGGGTTTGCAGCCCTATCCGGCCTTATGATTAATCCTAAGAAATGCCTAGTGCTTAATATTTCACTCACAAACATGGAATTGATCCCGGCTAGGGCTGCACTCCCATTCACATGGGCAGAAAAATCAATCCCATATCTTTGAATTCATTTAACAGCATCTCATTCTGACTTATTCTCAACCAATTATCCTCCTGTATTAAGACAGATCACAAATCTAATAAAACAATGGTCGCAACTTCCTTTATCCTGGATAGGGAAGATTAATGCAATCAAAATGACTATTCTACCCAAATTGCTTTATCTATTCAGAGTCCTCCCTATTCCAATTCCTTCCTATTTTTTGAGAATAGTACAAAAAAGAGCAACTTCGTTTATATGGGGCTCTTCTAAACCATGTATACCTATACACACACTACATCTTCCCAAAAATAAAGGAGGCCTGGGATACCCTAATTTTACTAACTACTACAGAGCAGCACATTTGGCCAGTCTGTCCAAATACCATGCAAAACAGGAAATCCCATTATGGGTATTTATAGAGGCTTCAGAAAATTACCCTCTATTAATATCAAATTTATTATGGCTTGATCCTAAAGACCGCTTTAAAATTCATAATCCCATAACTAAACACTTCTTATCTCTCTGGGATAAACTAAAAACCAAATATCAGTTACAATCTCCACACAATCCTCTCCTTTCTTTTATCAGAAATCCGGCCTTTTATCCGGCATGGATCTACCCAAATTCTTTTAAAGCTTGGACAACATCAGGCATTCAGACACTAAATGACTTCATAGCATCTAAATCATTCCTTTCATTCCCATCGCTTAGAGAAAAATATGATCTACCAAACTCTGAGATATTTAGATATCTCCAAATCAAAAATTTCTATACACCATTCCTAAAGGGGGATACACCATTATCCCAATTATCCATTTTTGAATCAATCTGTACAAAAGATCCATTTGCTAAAGGTACAATTTCATCACTTTATAATCAATTATATGGAGTAGCAAATCTTAATAGACCCTCTTACGTTCAGAGGTGGGAGGAGGACCTGGGACGAACTTTAGAAGACACGGACTGGTCTAACATATGGCTCACATCTAAGTCATCTTCACCCAACATCTTAGCACTGGAGACAAATTATAAAGTCCTAACTCGCTGGTACCTTGTACCCGCTAGAGTGGCAAAATATTCACCTAATACCTCAGCTCTTTGTTTTCGAGGATGCCCAGAAATAGGCACATATTTACACATATGGTGGACGTGCCCAGTAATCCAAACCTTCTGGAAGGAAGTCTTCGTGATTGCATCTAAAATATTTAAAAAAATAATACAACCAGATCCATATTTAACTTTACTTAATCTAAAACCGGAATGGTTAACACTCTCTCAATTCAAACTTATGATCCAACTAATAACGGCTGCAAAACAAACAGTGGCCAAGGCATGGAAATCTCCTACATTGGTACTAGCAGAAACAATTCACAGAATGAATAATACAATGTCCCATGCTAAGATGGTAGCCATCGATCAAAATCAAATTCCAAAATTTGAAAAACTTTGGCATCCTTGGATAAAACAACAGTTCCTGTCAAACTTCAATGACTCTGTCCTGTTGCCATGGTAACAGATGAAATGACTTACAGAGACACCCATTCTAAGGCTTCAAAGAGAACTAAAAAGAATAATAAACTGACGAGCGGGACAACCTTGTGGACCATACCTCTACCTTTCAACCCTTTTTTTTCTTTCTCTTTCCTTTTCTCCACCTTACGATTAAAGCTCATTATCAGAATTTATTTGACCTATATACACTCTACTTGTAAAAAATATGTATAGTAGGTATAAATCATTTAAATACCTACAAAAGTAACTAAGGAAATGATATATATCTTTAATTTAGGTTTACGTGAACCCAATGTTTAATATTTGAAATTTCATGATATTTACCTATATAAACCCTACTGTAAAAAAAAAAAAAGAAAAAAGGTGGTTTCTCATGTGCCTTGTATAATGCCCAAGAAATATCGTTAGGAAAATACAAGTGGGTCATGGCACATCTACATTCCAAATTTGGCACTTAAGATGATCACGCGCTATGCAATCTGATTTGCCAATCTCTGTACAACTCGATATTTAGGCAAAATAGGTAATAGGAAGATGAACAATTAATTAAAATTATTGGAAATCAAACAGGCTCTTGCACTAAATCTAATTTATTAAAATCTAACTGATTGCAGTGTATGGTCACCTTTAACCACTTCAGCCCTGGAAGAATTTACCCCCTTCCTGACCAGAGCACTTTTTGCGATTCGGCACTGCGTTGCTTTAACTGCCAATTATGCGGTCGAGCAATGTTGCACCCAAACAAAATTGACGTCCTTTTTTCCCACAAATAGAGCTTTCTTTTGGTGGTATTTGATTGCCTCTGCGGTTTTTATTTTTTGCGCTATAAACAAAAAAAGACCGACAATTTTGAAAAAAACACAATATTTTGTACTTTTTGCTATAATAAATATTCCCATTTTTTTTTTTTAAATAAGCTAATTTTCTCTCAGTTTAGGCCGATGTGTATTATTGAAAGATTTGGGTAAAAAAAGAAAAAAACAAATTTCAAAGATATATTAGAAGAGATAGGAATGAGATCAGCATCAAAATGGTTAATTAACTGAGAACGCCTACTAATTGCCTAACAAGACACATCCAATGGGATGAAATTAAACAATTGTATTGGGCGTGCTCTATTATTAATGAGAAAACCTGTAGTTACCCTAGAACCAGTTGCAGTTTACATATGCGGGTATTTATTATCGTTATTTGCGCTTCAATGTGTGCCGGTTTGCGCATTCAATTAATGACTTTTCCGGCACACCAATTAATGTATGAACTGGTGCAGTGCCTTCTTCTTAGTAAATCACCCCCAATATCTTTTACTTTTTGCTATAATAAATATCCCAAATTAAAAAAAAAAAAGAAAATTCCTCAGTTTAGGCCGATATGTATTCTTCTACATATTTTTGGTAAAAAATTGCAATAAGCGCATATTGATTGGTTTGCACAAAAGTTATAGTGTCTACACAATAGGGGATAGATTAATGGCATTTTTATTATTTTTTTTTTTGCTAGTAATGACAGTGATCAGCGATTTTTATCGTGACTGTGATATTGTGGCGGACAAATCGGACACTTTTGACACATCTTTGGAACCATTGAAATTTATACAGCGATCAGTGCTATAAAAATACACTGATTACTGTAATAAATTACACTGGTAGGGAAGGGAGTAACACTAGGGGGTGGTCAAGGGGTTAACTGTGTTCCCTAGAGGGGTTCTAATTGTAGGGGGGATGGAACTGACTAGGGGAGGAGAGAGATCGGTGTTCATACTTAGTATGAACATACGATCTGTCTCTACTCCCCTGAGTGAACCGGGATTTGTGTGTTTACACACATACATCCCCGTTCTCGTTCTGTAACGAGCAATCGTGTGTGCCCGGTGGTAATCGCACACGCCGGGCACTCGCATCGGCTCCGGGACACACTTCGGGTGCGCACGCTGCTGGAGGTGTCTTAAAGAGCTGATGTACAGCTGCGACGGCTCGCACAGGGGAGCCAACCTGCCGCAGTATAACTGCAGCGACTGGTCCGGAAGCGGTTAAAAAAATTATGTCCAGTAGCTGAAATGAGCCCTCAGGTGCAACCACTCTCTGAAGTCTATGGTTAGCTTTATTTTTAAGGCAGTGCAAATAATAATGCATAAATGTATTACGTGTGTTTTAATCTCAGCCAACAAGTTTAACGTTCAGAAGTATACAGCAGCTAAAATAACTAAAACAATGCAACTGATTGCTGACTAATTTCCTGATAAACATGATAGATATTCAAAAGAGATATTTCTGTTTCAAGCCTTTTTCTCTGCTCCCTTACAGTATAACTAAAGGCAATTTTTTTGAAATGGGTAGATTGATGAGGCGTTAGAACCAATGCCAGAATTGAATACAGTCTGTGTCCCTGTTAGAGAATTTCACTCTCTTTAATTGTCCTGATCACCAATGTCACCGGGTCAAAAATAGGGCTAAATCCAAATGTTTTGAGTTGCCACCAGAACAGGATTTGTGGGCACACAATTTTTTTTTGTGATGTCTGTCTTATGCCCCATACACACGAGCAGAAATTCCGCCAGCAAAAGTCCGATGAGAGCATGTTCTCAATTTTTCGGTTGGAAAAAGTTCCGATTGGAAATTCCGATCGTCTGTACCAATTCCGACGTGCAAAATTCCTACGCATGCTCAGAAACAATTCGACGCATGCTCGGAAGCATTGAACTTTATTTTCTGGGCTCATCGTAGTGTTATAAGTCACCGCGTTCTTGACGATCGAAAGTTCAGTGAACTTTTGTGTGACCATGTGTATGCAAGCCAAGCTTGAGCGGCATTCCGTTGGAAAAACCATCCAAGATTTTTCCGACGGAAATTCCGCTCGTGTGTACGCAGCATAAGAGGAGAATCCATCTCACATTGGACAGAAATCCTCCACTGCCTGTTGGGTTCTCAAGACAGGAAATAAAGGGGAATCTCCCTATTGAGATGAGAAAAACCTGACAGTGGTTTTAACCCTTCTCTACTATATCAATAATAAGAAAACAAAAATGTTGGTTTTAAGGATATTTATATTTATAACTATGCATTCACAACATTCAAATGGCATCCATGTTATTAGGAAAACTCCTAAAGTGTATCTATAGCCAAAACTGTTTTTGTTTTCTCCATTTTGAATAGGGGGGTATTAAAAGCATCACCAGGTGTTTATTCCTGTCTGGGTTCCAGATGGGGAGATTTGTCTTGGTGACCATTTTTACTGCAATAGAAAGGGTTTGGAAATTCAAAATTATATTGTTGTCACCATAACAGAAAGTGACATAAATCTTCCAATGGGGTCACCCAATCTAGTGTTAACTGTCAGGGAGGATTCTCTCTCATTTTGTAGAGATTTATTTTCACTCTGTTGTATCTCTGAAACAGGAAGTAAAGAGAAAATATACCTCCCAACTTTAGACCATGAGAAAGAGGAACACTCTAGCATGTAAATGGCATGTGGCACATGCTGCAACAAAAGTGGGTGTGGCAACAATGCATTGATTATTGGGCAGGCTTAAAAGGATATTGAAAGCAGTCAGTGAGAGGATCAATTGCATAACTGTTATTAGGAGGAACAATGCCCCAAAGGTCAGTGAGAGAGTAAGAAGAAACAATGCAACAGTGGTCAGTGGAAGGAACAATTCACCAGTGGCCAGTGGGACAAACAATAAACAAGTGGTCAGCATGAGGAACAATGCCTGGTGGTCAGTGAAAAGAACATTGCTCCCGTGGTCAATGGGAGGAACAATGCCCCAGTAATTTCAACCCTCAACCTTGGCAACATAAACTCCTAACTTTGCTGACAAGTATCCACTATCAGGCGCAGGAACAAGCTTCAGTCACTAGCAGCATGGACAGAGAAATCGTGGGACAACCTGTGGGATCTAGGACATTTGGGGTGTATGGGAAATAGACAGCAGAAAAAAAAGTCACATAACAGGGATTTTATCCATTCCTTACTCTATCCAAAGCAAATACAAAAAAGTTTCCCAGTATAAACGCAGTACATAAGGAGGCATTGTAATCGCTATGTAGAATATGCATGACGATGGAGGACAGACTAAACAAATATAAAAATGATTCATATATATATATATATATATATATATATATATATATATATATATACAAAACCAAGTTATGACCTGACCTGACATTCCCTGTCAAAGCTTATATCTTTAAGCAAGCATTTGTAACAAGACTCCTTAAGCCTCGTACACACAATCAGACTTTCCAACAACAAAACTGTGGAATTTTGTTCGAAGGATGTTGGCTCCAACTTGTCTTGCATACACACGGTCACACAAATGTTGGCCAAAAATTACAAATGTAGTGACGTACAAGACGTACCACGTACAACATGCCACCCTTTGGGCTCCTTCTGCTAATCTCGTGTTTATCTCGTGTTAGTAGAAGTTTGGTGAGTGACGTTTCATGCTTTTCAGCCTCGTGCTTTTCAGTTCGTTTCTGCTTTTCAGGTTGTGCTTGTCGGTTCGTGTCTGTTTTTTAGTGCATGCTTGTCAGGTTGTTTCTGTTTTCCAGTGTGTTCTATTTATAGTTCGCTTCTGATTTTCAGTGCGTGCTTGTCTGGTCGTTTCTGATTTTCGGGTCGTGCTTGTCAGACCCTTTCTGATTTTCAGTGCATTCTGTCAGTTAGTTCTGAGCAGCCTTTCGTTTACTAGCCATGTTGCATTCTCGTCGGAGAGATCGTGCTGTTGTTGGGCTTGGAGTTATTGCTTTGACCCAAGTCCAGTCCATGAACAGGGGGAGGAGTAGTTCTTGGATCAAGAATTGGTTGCTTAATCGTGATCAATTCTGTCATATGCCTTTGCTGCGGGAGCTCCAGGAGAATAATCCTGATGATTTCAGGAATTATCTCCGGATGACGGACCCCGTCTTTCACCATCTATTGGCTTTGCCATCCCCTTATATTATGAAGAAAGCCATCTCTCTCTAGAAAAGGCTCATCGCCACTTTGTGGTACTTGGCAATGGGGAGAAGTCTCCAGGACCTCAAGTTCACGACTGGGATCTCCCCCCAGGCTCTGGAAATTGTTATTCCAGAGACCTGTTCTGCCATCATTCAAGTCCTGCAGAAGGACTATATTCGGGTAAGTTTTATCCTTTAACATCACATTCTATGTATTTAATGTTTGCTAATGTATTGTATTCATTTCTTCATTCCATAATTACCATGATTGTAATATGCTGTGAATGTCCTCTTTGTCCTCATGCATGCTGTAAGCTTTTAATGCTCCTTTTTTGTCCTTCATGCATATTTGCCTTCACTAACCTCCCCAGCATGCCATCCTGGGCCCATACACACCTAGCCTAGTAACTTAACAATGCTTTATAACAAAATTTGCGGATGTTTCATAAAATTTTTGGGAAAAAATAAACTCGTATTTCATTTGAATTACTGTTTGTGTTTCTTATCTGTCTCCTAGGTTCTCAAATGGCCTTTTAATTTTGGCCATTTTCTTCAGTAGTGCAAAAGTAACTTATATGATACATAAGGGGACAATCTCTTCCGCTAACTATTATGTTGTGCTGTGGGTCTGCAATACACACACAGTGTTATTGTTGTTAATGTGTGTAATGCATTAATGATAAAAATATTCATCCTTTTCAACTTCAAGAATTCATTGCTTGGAGTCCCTAAAATGGCCTGATTTTGGCACATTTTACAGCACAGTGGGGTTTATTTACTAAAGGCAAATCCACTTTGCACTACAAGTGCACTTGAAAGTGCACTGAGAGGGCACTTGTAGTGCAAAGTGGATTTGCCTTTAGTAAATAACCCCCATTGCCACTGTAACTACACCAACTTAACAAATAAACTGGTATTGAGCATTGAAATAAGAAGCCACACATTGTTGAGTATAAAACATTTTACTCCAAGCACATTCACATGTGCGTTATAAACGGTTTTGGAACAAACCAACAGTTTATTGTATAACATGTATGTTTGACATAAATTTGCCTTTTTTGGGGCTAAACAGGCATGTTTAAACATAACATACACATCCCCAACTCAGGAACTTACAAAGTGAAGGCCATATGAGACATTATTATGTCAAAACTCAGTGCTCAGTTTGAAGCTGTGGAGCTTGGTGTAAGTGGAGCTGGATTAAGTGGGAGTTAAAAACAAGTGTTAGAGTATACAAGTCTTGCTGTCTGTTGGTGTGTGTTGCTGTCTGTTGGTGTGTGTTTGCTGTCTGTTGGTGTTTGCTGGGTTGCATTTTGGGCACTTTTCCTTTTAGTTTTTAATTTGCATTTTGCTGTCACTTTTTAAATAGCTTTTTTTTTTTTTTTTTCTTGTTTCATCAGTCTATCAATTAAGGGGTGTGGTTAATTGCTCACAGGTGCCTATTTAACTTGTTGTAGGACTCAGTCTGAGCGTGCTCAGTTTGAAGCTGTGGAGCTTGGTGTAAGTGGAGCTGGATTAAGTGGGAGTTAAAAACAAGAGTTTAAAACAGGAGGTTATAACAGGGGTCATAGTACCTGTGTAGTGTGAGTATCTGAGTGTTGTCTGAGTAGTGTGTGTGGATCGTTAGTACTTGTGTATTGTGTACCTGTGTATTGTCTTGTTGTGTACCTGTGTATTGTCTTGAGTATTAGTGCCAGGAAGCTAGTTGTTAGGTAATTTGGACAGGGTAAAATCCCCAAAACCTCACCAAATTTAATAGGTACGATGCCCGGCGGGTGTGGAGAGGCGACTCTTTGTACATCTTGCCGCATGTATACGTTCCTTGATCATCCGATCGAGGGCGAATACTGCTGTGCAAAATGTAAGCACATTGTTTCCCTGGAAGCCCAGGTTCTGAATCTGGGGAAGCAACTGTCAGCACTGAGAAGTCCCTCCATACTAAAGGTGAGCCAGGAACGTACACGGCAGGTGCCGGCAGGGGCCAGCACAGAGGCGGGTGGAGACAAAGAGGTGCAAGCACTAGCAAAGAGTAGATGGGTGACAGTCAGGAGGGTTAGAGGGGGAAGTGCCAGGGAGGCCGATCCAGGACTGGAGCATCCCAATAAGTACGCTCCATTGAGTGACATTGGTGTAACCAGTCAGGGACCAGCACTGCTGGAGATGAGGGACTCTCCTAGCTGCCAGGGGAAGAACTCCTCCAGTGAGAGTGGGGGGGCAGCAAAGGGAAAGGAAAGACATATTCTGGTGGTAGGGGACTCAATTCTTAGAAGGACAGAGAGGGCAATCTGTAACCAAGACCTGAAGCGCCGAACAGTATGTTGTCTACCGGGCGCTCGGGTTCGGCACATCACGGATCTTGTGGACAGATTACTGGGAGGGGCTGGGGAAGACCCGGCTGTCATGGTGCACGTTGGCACCAATGACAAAGTCAGAGGCAGATGGAGTGTCCTAAAGAACGATTTTAGGGACTTAGGAGCTAAATTGAGGAAAAGGACCTCCAAGGTAGTGTTCTCAGGAATACTACCGGTACATCGAGCCACACCAGAGAAGCAGAGGGAGATTAGGGAAGTAAACAAGTGGCTGAAGAGCTGGTGTAGTAAGGAGGGGTTTGGGTTCCTGGAGGACTGGGCCGACTTCTCAGTCGGTAACCGGTACTATAGAAGGGACGGACTGCACCTAAATGAGGAGGGTGCAGATCTGCTGGGAATGAAGATGGCCAAAAAGTTAGAGGGGTTTTTAAACTAGGCGATGGGGGGGAGGGTCCAGAGACAGTGATAGCCAGCGCGGAAGATATTCCAGAGGGTAGCATTGGGGGCATTAGTGGTAGGTTAACCAAAGCACAAAAACACAAGGTGAGTATAGTAGCAAGTCCAAGTTGCAATCTTGAAACACCCAATACGAGGACAATATGCGACCGGTCTAAACTATGTGGCATGTTCACCAATGCCAGGAGCCTGGCGGACAAGATGGGTGAACTAGAGATACTGTTGTACAAGGAGGATTTGGATTTTGTGGGAATTTCAGAGACCTGGTTTAACAGCTCTCATGATTGGCTGGCAAACATTCAAGGGTATACCCTATACCGCAAGGATAGAGAGGGTAAAAAAGGGGGAGGGGTATGCCTATATATCAAGAATAACAAGTACAAGTGAATGTGAGAGATGACATCACTGAGGGGGCTAGGGAGGAGGTGGAATCTTTATGGGTAGAGCTCCAAAGGGATGAAGCTAAGGGGAAAATAATACTGGGAGTATGCTATAGGCCCCCTAACCTGAGGGAGGAAGTGGAGACGGATCTCCTATCACAAATTGGATTAGCAGCAAGGATGGGAAGTGTTATCATAATGGGGGATTTTAATTATCCATACATAGACTGGGCGGAGGGAACCGCGCATTCATTTAAGGCTCGCCAGTTCCTTAGTGTCTTGCAGGACAATTTTATGGGTCAGATGGTAGACGCACCAACTAGAAATAAAACATTACTAGATCTACTGATTACCAACAATACAGACCTGATAACAGATGTGGAAATACGGGGCAATTTAGGTAACAGCGATCACAGGTCAATTAGTTTCAGTATAAATCACACAAATAGGAGACATGAAGGGAACACAAAGACACTGAATTTCAAAAGAGCCAACTTCCCTAAACTACAAACCTTGCTAAAAGGCATAAATTGGGATAAAATATTAGGAACAAAGAATACGGAGGAGAGATGGGTTTGCTTTAAGAGCATATTAAATAAGGGCATTAGCCAATGTATCCCATTGGGTAATAAATTTAAAAGAGCGAACAAACATCCTGGATGGCTTAACTCCAATGTAAAAATGCATATAAAAGCAAAGGAGAAGGCCTTCAAAAAATACAAGGTTGAGGGATCATCCACAGCATTCAGAATTTATAAAGAATGCAATAAGAAATGTAAGGGTGCAATTAGGATGGCTAAGATAGAACATGAAAGACACATAGCGGAGGAGAGCAAAAAAAATCCCAAGAAATTCTTTAAGTATGTAAACAGTAAAAAAGGGAGGACAGACCATATTGGCCCCATAAAGAATGAGGAAGGACATCTGGTTACAAAGGATGGGGAGATGGCAAAGGTATTGAATTTATTCTTCTCCTCAGTCTTCACGAGTGAATCGGGGGGCTTCAGTAACCAAAACTGTAGTGTTTATCCTCATGACACAACACAGGAAGCACCTACATGGTTAACAGAGGACGGAATTAAAATTAGATTTGAGAAATTTAACATTAATAAATCACCGGGACCAGATGGCTTGCATCCGAGGGTACTTAGGGAACTCAGTCAGGTGATTGCCAGACCGTTGTTCCTAATTTTTACAGACAGTCTATTGACTGGAATGGTACCAGCTGATTGGAGAAAAGCCAATGTAGCACCAATATTTAAAAAGGGCCCAAAAAACATCCCTGGGAATTACAGACCAGTTAGCCTAACATCAATAGTATGTAAACTCTTGGAGGAGATGATAAGGGACTATATACCAGATTTTAGTAATAAGAATGATATCATTAGCAGTAATCAGCATGGATTCATGAAGAATCGTTCTTGCCAAACCAATCTATTAACCTTCTATGAGGAGGTGAGTTGCCATCTAGATAAAGGAAGGCCCGTAGACGTGGTGTATCTGGATTTTGCAAAAGCATTTGACACAGTTCCCCATAAACGTTTACTGTACAAAATAAGGTGTGTTGGCATGGACCATAGGGTGAGTACATGGATTGAAAACTGGCTACAAGGGCGTGTTCAGAGGGTGGTGATAAATGGGGAGTACTCAGAATGGTCAGGGGTGGGTAGTGGGGTTCCCCAGGGTTCTGTGCTGGGACCAATCCTATTTAATTTGTTCATAAACGACCTGGAGGATGGGATAAACAGTTCAATCTCTGTATTTGCAGACGATACTAAGCTAAGCAGGGCAATAACTTCTCCGCAGGATGTGGAAATCTTGCAAAAAGACCTGAACAAATTAATGGGGTGGGCGACTACATGGCAAATGAGGTTCAATGTAGAAAAATGTAAAATAATGCATTTGGGTGGCAAAAATATGAATGCAATCTATACACTGGGGGGAGAACCTCTGGGGGAATCTAGGATGGAAAAGGACCTGGGGGTCCTAGTGGATGATAGGCTCAGCAATGGCATGCAATGCCAAGCTGCTGCTAATAAAGCAAACAGAATATTGGCATGCATTAAAAGGGGGATCAACTGCAGAGATAAAACGATAATTCTCCCGCTCTACAAGACTCTGGTCCACCCGCACCTGGAGTATGCTGTCCAGTTCTGGGCACCAGTCCTCAGGAGGGACGTACTGGAAATGGAGCGAGTACAAAGAAGGGCAACAAAGCTAATAAAGGGTCTGGAGGATCTTAGTTATGAAGAAAGGTTGCGAGCACTGAACTTATTCTCTCTGGAGAAGAGACGCTTGAGAGGGGATATGATTTCAATTTACAAATACTGTACTGGTGACCCCACAATAGGGATAAAACTTTTTCGCAGAAGAGAGTTTAATAAGACTCGTGGCCACTCATTACAATTAGAAGAAAAGAGGTTTAACCTTAAACTACGTAGAGGGTTCTTTACTGTAAGAGCGGCAAGGATGTGGAATTCCCTTCCACAGGCGGTGGTCTCAGCGGGGAGCATTGATAGCTTCAAGAAACTATTAGATAATCACCTGAATGACCGCAATATACAGGGATATGTAATGTAATACTGACACATAATCACACACATAGGTTGGACTTGATGGACTTGTGTCTTTTTTCAACCTCACCTACTATGTAAAACTGTGTTGATCTTGCCTTCATCTGAAGAGGTGATCTCAACCCTATAAAAGCCCAATTTTGAAGATGCACACAAATTGGGACTGAAAATTTGGATTTGCCTCATGATCCCATGCCTAAAATGTGTGTCTTTTCCCTACATCTATTTTGCTAAAGCCACAAAACACACAGTGTGTCAACATGTGCTATCTCCCATCATGGGATATCAATGTACGTGTTTTGTGGGTGTAACCCCTTCCTCCAAACTAAAGTAGGTGAGAGGAAGGGGTAGCACCCCTGAAACACGTCCATTGATCCCCATGATGGGAGCTAGCACGTTGACACACTGGGGCTTATTTCAGAAAGGACAATCCACTTTGCCCTACAAATGCACTTGCATTGCACTTGTAGGGCAAAGTGGTTTTGCCTTTTTGAAATAAGCCCCAGTTTGTCAACATGTGCTAGCTCCCATCATGGGGATCAATGGACGTGTTTCAGGGGTGCTACCCCTTCCTCTCACCTACTTTAGTTTGGAGGAAGGGGTTACACCCACAAAACGCATACATTGATATCCCATGATGGCAGATAGCACATGTTGACACACTGTGTGCATTTTTAAAATTTGGCTTTGCAATTCATTTAAAACTGTAAAAACATGTACAACATAACGACAACTTTAAAATGTGTTTTTTTTGTTTAGATTTTGCCTAAAATATCAATGATGTTGCTCAGTCTTTTTTGAACATCATGGTTGCTTTGTTTCTTCTTTTCCAAATCACGATTGCACACCATAATCTCACTGATCAGGATTTGCGCACTTGCACTGCTGAAATGAGTTTCTTCTTCCACAACATCCACATCACCCAAAAATAAAAAAAATGCACCATGTATTATAGATATGCAGGTATCCATCTATTACCTGAAGCTGTGGTCTCAGACACTGACCTGTTGTCAACACCATTTCTACCACTTCACCCAGCACTTCATAAACATCTGCATCCACATCTTCAGGGTGTGTAGTGAGTTGCCTTTCTTCATTCAGTGTGGGGTTACAGACGTCGCTATTCTTTAAAAAATTATACTTAGCAGACAGATATGTTAGGCTAGAAATAGTAATATGAAACACTGCTTGGAAGTGTCTTCCAATTGTCTGTTTTGACAGAGTTCCAAGCTGAATACATGATTTTTTCTTCTTCAAAAGCTGGAATACTTACCTGTTTTGTGCAAATTTCACACATGGAGAGACCCCTAGTATCCACTGGAACATCTACGTGGGACACCATAACAAGGGTGTTATGGTGTCCCACACTAGTGCTCCTGCATCCAGATGTGTAAACAGCTGCTGAGTATCCTCTCCTGGCACTGAATCAAGTTGTCATTTCATTATAGTTTCAAATACATCGAGACAACAATGTAATAAACATATTTTAATCAAAATAGGCCTGAATAAATGTAGTTAACCTGCATCTGTCAAAAACGACGTATTAGTGGTCGAACGAACAATGTTTAATACAAATGATTCCTGTGTCCACAAACCTCAAACTTGCCATTTTAAACTGTACAACAGTAAAGAAAAGCACATGGACCAGCACAAAAGTAATATTAAGAACACACAACAAATATTTACTTTTTTGCAGCACTTTCCTGATCTTTCTATACTGATCTTGCTCCCTCGATTTTAGGTCTGACCAGCGTTTCCGCAATTGATCCTTGGATCGTCGTACCCCAAAATTCCTGTGCAGACTTCTGACAACTTTAGCCATGATCTTGGCCTTTCTCACACTAGGGTTTCTGTACTGCCCATGATTCCCATAATAGTCTGTCCTCTTTAAGATGTCCACCATCTCCACCATATCTTCAAAGGACATATTTGAGGCCTCATATCTCCTCCTTGATCTGGAACTGTTTTGCTTTGCTCTGTGCTTTCATCATTGCTGATAACAGCACACACCTGCTGTGTCTCCGCCATGTGCTCTCCCACTGCTCGGAAAGAGAAGAGGCGGGGAATACACTCGAAAGAAGGACAGGGGCGAAGTTGAGCGCAGTGTATATAAAGTATAATATGCGGGCGATGTAACGGACGTACGTACGATCTGAGAGTGGAGGATGGAGGATCGTTATCGTCAATCATTCCAACAAAGGTACAATTGTAAATTTGAGCATCAGTGATTAGTGGCCTATACTGCTTATAGATTGAGGCCTATATTGGGACAAGATTAGGAGAGTTTAGCCTGACATTAGGGTGTGTCTTGCAGATAAAATGGTTGATAAATTTACAGCCCCAGATTTCCTGCCAGACTTTATTGAAAAATACAGGGAGCTGCCATGTCTCTGGCAAGTACAATTCAGGGACTATTCAAACAAGCTAAAGAGGAAGGCAGTGATGGAGAAACTGTTATTAGTGATTAGAATTAGTGAAGTCTGTGTATCTCACGGCAGACATCACCTATTTGAAGGCCAAAATTGGTAGCCTGAGGAGCACATATAATAGGAAGCAAGAAAGTCCAGGATTCCCAGAGATCCAAAGTATCAGCAGATGATGTATATGTCCCCAGGCTGTGGTACTACAACAGCCTGCGTTTTTTGTCCGACCAGACAGAACCCAGGCCATCGCTCTCAACACTTCCTTCAACATCAGCTGAGGCTCCTGAGGTGCAACCTGGGGCCTTCCACCCAGGAAGAAGATGTGGAGGAGCCCAGCTTGACCCAGGTATAGCATTGTTAAAGATATTTCTTGTCAAAAATTGAATGAAGTTAACTAGATGTTATTGATCACAAATTTCTGTTTTAACAAAGTGGTTTACATATCAATAGACAGTAGTAGCCAAAAATGATTGGGACAAAAATGAAAAATGCTGGGGTCAGAATGATAGTCTTTTCTATTTGTTAACATTCAATTTGCAACAGTCATGAGCTCAAAATTGTGTGTGATTGATGTCCAAAAACCTAAAACTATGTACCATTTTCATACACAGGAAAGTCTCAGCCTCAGCCAAGAGGAGGCCGTGCCAAGCAGCCTGACCGAATCTCAGGTTCCTCCCCTCCGCCCTCCAACCAAAAGTGCCAGAAAGTCAAGGAACCTGGAGGAGGCCACGGCTGCTTTCCTTTGACATGCTACAGCAGCAATTAGCACGGCCCCTGATGGCCAGGGATGGCCAGGAGGCATTTGGAGGCGTCACAGCCAATAAATTAAAACAGATGGAGGAGGCCCAGCGCACTATATGCAAGGAAATAATTCTGCAGGCCCTAAACAAGGGGATGAGGGGCAAACTCACCCGTCAAACACACCTCTGTGAGTTGGACCATGTTCCTCCACCACCTCCACCAACAACACAGCCACCCCGCCCACCAGAGCAGCATGGAAGGAAGTCTGGAAGGAAGTGTTGAGAGTGATGGCCTGGATTCGGTGTGGTCGGGCAAAAAACGCAGGCTGTTGGAAGACCACAGCCTGGGGACATATACATCATCTGCTGAAACTTTGGATCTCTGGGAATCCTGGACTTTCTTGCTTCCTATTATATGTGCTCCTCAGGCTACCAATTTTTGCCTTCAAATAGGTGATGTCTGCCGTGAGATACACAGACTTCACTAATTCTAATCACTAATAACAGTTTCTCCATCACTGCCTTCCTCTTTAGCTTGTTTGAATAGTCCCTGAATTGTACTTGCCAGAGACATGGCAGCTCCACGGGACATATATGTCATCTGCTGCTGCTCCCGATCTATTGGAGTCCTGGACCATATTGTGCTCCCTATTAAATGGCCTCCTCAGGTTACCAATTTGGACAGTCAAATAATTGATGTCTGCCCTGGGGTACAAAGGCTTCACCAATTCCAACTGTTTCTCTATCGTTGCCTTCCTCTTTATTTTGTTATGACCTTGTGCTCCCTATTAAATTAAAAATTTTTGTTTTGACAAATACTTGGCTATGTGTTTTACTTCAAAAAGGACAGTTTGTTTGTGAGTAAGCAGGTACATTTCAAAAATATAATGTCAAATTAACAAGGGACAACAACATAGTTGTATCTTTGAGGTTAAAAAATACAAAAAGATAATAATGGTATTGTGGTAACTTGACACACAAAACTAAAAAAAAAAATTATTCTGGAGATCACTAGCAAAAAAAAAATATTCTGGAGATCACTAGGAAAAAAAACACAAAAATAAAAATTTATTCTGGAGATCACTAGAAAAAAAAAACTAGAAAAAAAAACAAATACGTTTGTCAGAACTCTGTGAATATCATCAGCAAAGCAGCTGCTTAATTATTATACCATTATAAAGAAGAAGAGAATGCGCTGCATTGAGAGATTTCATAATTTGCAGCGTCACGAATGTGATATCTCCATTACGAACACTAGTTTTACAAGACTGAGTGCTTCCGGCTCGTACTTGATTCTGAGCATGCGTGTTTGTACTTTGGACTTTTGTGCTATGGAATTGTGTACACATGATCGGAAAGTCCAACAACAAACATTTGTTGGAGGAAAATTTGAGAGCATGCTAGCCAACATTTGTTGGCGGAAAGTCCGACAACAAATGCCCGTTGGAGCATACACATGGTCGGACTTACCGCCAACAAGCTCATATCCAACATTTCCTGTTGGAAAATCCAATTGTGTGTACGCGGCATAAGTGTTTTCTATAAATCAGTGAAATAAATAACCAGAATGTTGGCAGTACGACATTGGTATCTCCCAAAGACCTCCCATGCAGATGTGGAGTTTTTTGATAAAGGGGACTTTGCATAGGATGAGAATGTTAATGTTGAAAGGCATGCTTAATGTGCAAACAGTTTTTCTCAAGTCGTCTCCCAGGCACCCTGAGAGATGACTGGTCCACCTGACAGGAAACACAATCAATTAAAGAGGTTAAAACCTCCGCCCCTCCCTGTGCTCCTCAGTTTTTGATTGTGTTTGCCCACAGCAGGAGGGCTCTGCCTCATCCAGGGGTTCTAAGAGACGGCCAGAACCTCCAAGATCTCTTCTCTCCCAAGATTCTAAGGAAGAAGAGTCTGAGGCCCCTGTTTAGGAATTTTCTGATGAGGGTTTGGTAGACAGTCAGGATGAGGAGAAGGGGGAAGACTCCAAGTCAGGGAGACATATTTTTTCAGACGATGACATGGAGGGTCTTCTTAGAGCTATTTATGTGTCTGAAGAGATACAGGAGCCTGCGGCTTAGGTATCTGCTCAAGACAAAATGTACAGAGGCTTAGTCAAGCCTCAGTCCAGAGTCCTTCCAGTTCACCCAGCCCTAAAAGATATTATCCTGAGGGGATGGAAGGAACCTGAAAGAAAGCTCTTAAAATACAAGACTTGGAAACGTAGGTGCCCCTTTAAAGAGGAAGATGAGGAAAAGTTCTTTAAAATTCCCAGACTAGACGCTTCCTTGGCACAGGTTTCCAAGCAGTCTGATCTTTCCTTTGAAGATGCAGGCAACATGAAAGATCAGATGGATCGGCGAGCTGAGACCATTTTGCGCAGGTGATTGGGAGGCTAATGCTGCGGCTATGAGCCCCGCATTAGCTTCAGCTTCCATAGCAAGAAACGCAGATACATGGATCTCCAAGTTAATGGATCACATATCCCGGACTTCCAAGTCTAAAGAGGTCTTAGATTCTTCAGAGGTGATAGGTAGTGTGGTTGCCTACTTAGCTGATGCAGTGGTTGCAACCACCAAATCTGGTGCTCTGTTAAACTCAGCAAGGAGGGCTGTGTGGGTCAAGACCTGGAAAGCGGATAATTTGTCTAAAACCCGTTTATGTGGTCTCCCATTTGAGGGTTCCCTCCTGTTCGGTACTAGTTTAGATCAGGCTCTTGCTAGGTCTACCGAAAAAGGGAAAAAGTTTCCTAAGCTTAAGAAGGACAAAAGGAAATTTTTTCGCAGCCCCCAGGTGAAGAACCGTTTCCCAGATAAGAAGGGCTCTGTTAACAGACGTTGGGGGGGTTGGAAGAGACAAAAAGAAGGGAAGTATTCTCTTTTCCAGCCAAAAGTCGGCCGACAAAGTCCCTAAGTGACATAAGAGTAGGGGGAAGGCTTTCCCACTTTCTCTCTCAGTGGGAAGGGATTATGCAGAGCCCGCATATTCTCCAGATTACAAGAGAGGGTTACAGGCTGGAGTTTCTCTCACCTCCTCCCCCCCAAGTTTCTCTTGACTCACTTGCCCAGTGACCCCCTCAAAACAGCAGGTATTCTGCAGAATGTCAAAGAACTAGCAAAACAGGGCGTCATAGTGCCAGTCCCAAAGGGTATCAGGGAATTAGTAGACCAGACTGTGTGGACTGCACAGAGGAAACCAGAAACGCATGTAAGTGAATGATAATGGTATTTATTTAAATAGGTGACAAGTAAGTGAATATAAACAGTGCACAACCAACCACAGACCCACAAACAACAAATAGTATATACAAATAAATGGGAGATACCGGAATCGTAAACAAAAGCCAGGCCGAGGTCATACACAAGGAGGTCAGTAGATGGGTAAGGACGGGAAACCAACAGGACAGGGAGAGGATGGATGGATAGGCTGCAGGGTAGGGATCCAAGGTAATCAGGTAACAGGAGGAACAGGTCCAGGATGGGCTCGGGATAGGGATTGGATCAGATCAGATCAGATCAGGTCAGGTCAGGTCAGATGCAGGCTCAAGGTCAGGATTACAGGCAGCGAGGTCAGGGAGAGAGATACCAAGGCAAGCATGTGAGGGCTTGCTGGGTATTTATGAGACTGCCAGTAATTGTCCTCATGTAACACCTGAGCGCAGGAGGTGCTGCCTGCCCCACACTGCCGGAATACACCCGCTGGTGGACACCAGCATTACAGCCCATGGATCTGACAGTGCCACCAGTAGGTGAGATCCTTTATTACAGATCCTGGCTGCAAGAAGACACCTGCTGGTGGACACTGGTATTGCAATCCACGGGACCAACAGCGCCACCAACGGGTGAACCCTTTCCTGACAGAGGGTCAGCAGAGGCAGGGTTTCTACTCTCACATCTTCGTTGTTCCAAAGCCCTCAGGGAAGTATCTCCTCATTATAAATCTAAGGAGTCTGAATGTTTTCTTGCCGTACAAGAAGCTCCGCATGGAGAGCATCTATACTCTCAGAAAACACCTTCTGAAGGACGTATTTATGGTAACAATAGATCTGAAAGATGCCTATATCCACGTCCCTATCTTTCCAGAACATCAGGTCTTCCTCAGGTTCGCGATTGCCTCACCACAAGAAATACAGCACTGGCGGTTTGCGGCCCTTCCTTTCGGGCTGGCATCCAGCCCAAGGGTGTTTACAAAAGTTCTGGCAGAAGTGGTTGCCTTCCTGCATCTCCAGGGGGTGGCGTTGATCCCTTACTTAGACGACATTCTGATTTAAAACGAGTCGAGATCACCTGCTCTCCGACCTAGCCAGGGTAGTGAGTACTTTGGAATCTCTGGGGTGGATTATCAGCAAGGAAAAATCCTTGTTGATACCCTCCCAGACAAAGGTCTATCTGGGATTCCTGGTGGATTACTCGGAACAAAAACTAGTCTTTCCCCAGGACAAGGTAGAGGGCCTCATTGCTGCAGTTTCATCCCTGCTAGAGCCAGAGAGGATCTCTCACAGAGGGATCATGAGGGTTCTGGGTCAAATGACATCCTGTATCCCAGCAGTACCGTGAGCTCAACTACATTCCAGGACTCTCCAGCACTTCCTCCTAACCTTCTGGGACGGGGAGAGAGGAATGCTGGACAATAAAGTTCCCATTCCAGGCATGGTAAAGGAATCTCTTCAGTGGTGGCTTTGTCCTCAGAGGCTTCAGGGGGGTCTCTTTTGGGGCCAACTTCAGCCTCTCAGGATAACGACAGATGCGAGTTCCTGGGGTTGGGGGCCCACCTAGAGGAACTGCGTGCCCGGGGTTCCCTGGACCCGGGTCAGAGAAGTGCCTCCTCCAATTTTCGGGAGCTCTTGGCCATCCGGGAGGCTCTAAGGGCTTTTGAGGGAAGGAACAGGGGCCGAGAGGTCCAGATTCTTTTAGACAATGCTACAGCTGTGCCATTCCTGAATCATCAGGGAGGCACCAGATCTTGCGCTTTGCTGACCTTGGCACTATAGATCCTTGGATGGGCAGAACATCGGATCCTCTCTATTTCTGCAGTGCATATAAAGGGAACATTAAACATCGAAGCAGACAATCCCAGTCAACAGCCAATTCTCCAGGGGGAATGGGAGTTGAATCCTGAAGTGTTCTCCCTGGTGTGCCGGCATTTCGGCGATCCAGAGATCGATCTCTTCGCTCACAGGAAGAACAGAAGGGTAAAAAGATTCTTCTCTCTCTCCCACGAAGGGGGCTCGGAGGGGATAGATGCATTGGCCCAACTTTGGAACTTCCAATTGGTCTATGCCTTTCCCCCTTGGGTCTAATCCCAAGAGTACTACAGAAGTTGTATCTCTCAGAGGGCAGTCTGATTCTAATCGTCCCATGGTGGCCCAAGAGAGCTTGGTTTCCAACCTTGTGGAGTTGGTCCATAGCCCCGCCTCAGCATCTTCCTGTTCGGCAGGACCTTCTCCTTCAGGGTCCAGTCTGCCACCCAGATCCCAGCTTCTTCAGGCAGATGGCCTGGCTCTTTAAAGGCAAAACCTGCGGGAGAAGGGCCTTTCTGACAGAGTAATTGATACTCCCCTGCTAAGTAGGAAGCTAGTTACAAGGCGCATTTATGCTAAGGCCTGGGGTGTTTTCTCACACTGGTGTCAGGCGGGGGGGACTTCCCAACAAGAGATCCCTGCCATGGCACGGATCAGAGACTGGCAACCAAGATGCTTAGGGTACAGGTTGCAGCCCTGTCCTGTTTTTTGGACAGGAGATCTAGACCCCCTGATCAAGAGGTTCTTGTCAGTCAGAGACAGGCTGTCCCCAGTTCAGACTAGATTTCCGCCATGGGACCTTACTTTGGTTTTAGAGGGGCTAACCAAAGCTCCATTTGAGCCGTTAGATCAGATCCCCTCAAATTCCTCACTTTTAAGTTGGCTTTCCTACTGGCAATTATAACAGCCAAGAGGATAAGCAACATTCAGGCCTTTTCAATAAAAGAAAATTTTTTTCGTTAACTTGAGGACAGGGTTATACTTAAGCAGGACCCCCTGTACCTCCCGAAGGTAGCCTTGAAGTTCCATAGAACTCAAGAGATTGTGCTTTCTTCCTTTTGCAACAATCCCCATAATGAGAGGGAAATTTATTTTCATTGTCTAGATGTCAGACTGTTAATTTATTTGGAAAAAGTTAGAGTTTAGAAGGTCCAGCCATTTATTAGTTAATTTTTTTGGCCAAAAGAAGGGCCACCAGGCATCTACAGCATCCATAGCAAGGTGGATTAAATATACTTTTTTTAGCCTATGAACATTCTGGTACAGCAGTCCCGAGGGACCCTAAGGCACATTCCACCCGATCTCTGGCGACCTCTTGGGCAGAAAGAGCTGGAGCTTCGGTGGAGCAAATATGTAAAGCCGCTACATGGACAAGCCAGAACACCTTCCTGAGGCATTATAGAGTGGAGTTGCTGTCTCCTCAGGATCTGGTGTTTGGTAGGAAGGTCCTACGAGCTATTGTCCCGCCCTAAGGTAGGCCTGAGCTACTTGTTCTTCTCTCAGGGTGTCGTCCTGGAAGACGACTTGAGAAAATGACCAGTTACACTTACCGGTAACGTTGTTTCTGGGAAATCTTCCAGGATGGCAGGCCTACTTCCCACCCGCTCTTTTTAGGTATATTCATAATGTATAGAGTTTTGTGGTGTTTGTTTTCACTCTAGTGCACTGGTGTGGGTCAATACTTTTCACAACTGAGGAGCACGGGGGGGCGGGGGTTTTAACCTCTTTGATTATGTTTCCTGTCAGGTGGACCAGTCATCTCTCAGGGTGCCGTCCTGGAAGACTTCCCAGAAACACCGGTACTGGTAAGTGTAACTGGTCATTTTTACTTAAAAGGCAAAAAAGGAAAATAATACATTTAGATCTGAATCCTGTGAGCAGACTCTTAGGAGAAAATCAAACACCCAGAGCAACATCTATTTGCTCTTCTTTACCCTCAGCCCAACATCCTGTTTTATATGTAAAAATAAATGCTTGATTGACTAGAAACTCTGGGCACAGTTATATTAAAACAATCTTATGCTGCTCTAACAATGCCGTTCTGAACATCATGTAGAAAATGCAGCCTGATGGTCATGTGTGGCTGTATTAAAACCTTTGAACCTGTCATTACATTGCTGACTTCTTTTAAATAAATGGCACTAGTCGACTGGCTATCATGGCCATCCCCAGTCTTTACTGCTTCAAGTGGCACTTCACCCAAAAGGGCAAGTTTCACTTGTTTGCATCCTCCCTCCATGCACTGCCACATTTGGCACTTTTTGGGGGGAAGCAGGTACCTGATTTTGATAGGTACCTGCTCCCACTTCCAGTCAGATTGCCAGTCAGATTGCCGCGGCGATCTGTATGGAAGTTGGCCCCCCTTCTTCCCCCCGCAGCCTTCTGGGACACATCACGGGTCCCAGAAGACTGCGGAACCATTCACAAAACGCAGCTCGCACATGAACAGTAGGAAATGGCTGTGAAGCTGGAAGGCTTCACTGCCAGTTTCCCTTACCTAAGATGCCGGTGCCTGCACCTGAAGCAGTATCGACTCGGGTGAGTACATTGCTGGATCCCTGGACAGGTAAGTGACTTTATAATAAAAGTCAGCAGGTACAGTATTTGTAGCTGCTGACTTTTAATTTTTGTTGGAGGAGACTGGAGCGCCTTTTTAAGTCCCTGATCTGCAGTCAGAAATCTGGACCTGCATACATGTTTTGGGTAAGCACCACACTAACTAGTGAAGCTGGAGGATGAGCATGCAAGCCAAGGAACTAGCATAAAAAAGAAGATAGCATGGTTGCACACTTATTTCTCAATGCACTTCAGATAATACTTGGAAATTTCACAACCTACTGTATATAATGTATACCTCCCAACTTTTTAAGATAGGAATGAGGGATACCTATTTGCGAAAGTATGTAGGCATAGGACACAAACCCCTGCCATGCCCCTTAAAGGAGAATTATACAAAAAAAGTGATTGGTTAAAACCAAAAGTGCTTTTTTACCACTACTATTCCTTTATACTGACTTTTGAAAATTACAAATGGAGTAATTTAGTAATTGGATGAAAGGTTTATCACTGGAAAACACTTCTTGAAAGCTAAACCGTGAATTTTATATGCAACTGTATAGATCAGACCAAGATGAGGGAGAAATGAGGAGGAAAGAGGGACAAATCAGGGACAGTCTCTCAAAATTAGGGATAGTTGGGAGCTATGTATAATGTGGACAAGGAGCATTCAATATCACATGATCCCTTAGATAGTATAACGTTGGCTTTCCTTGTTACACATACAAAAAAGGATAATGGATAGAAGCAAGCTACATGTTCAGAAGTATTTCCTTGAATCATCTGACTAATAGGTCAGAATCATTTATCACTCCCTTGTGCAATGTTTCACAGCCTTTTCACATCAGCTTCTCTTTGATTTAGACATAAAATAAATACGTTCCTTTTCAACGAAAAAAAGTGTCTCATGTGAAATTCAGATGTGTTCTTTTGTTAAAAAAAAATATGCATACATATGCATACTTGTATGTGTGTGGGAAAACCTTTATTGTTTACAAAATTAAAAAGGGGAGGGGGGTCATGCACTGTATCTATTTGTCATATACCTAATTTATAGAAGATTAAAGGGGAAATCCATGCTTTTTGTTACCTTGGATCCCTCTGTGTAGTATCACAGATTGGAATTTTACCATCCCTTGAAGTAACAGCCATACTCTCATCAAAAACAGAAGGATAGTCTCTGTTATGAAACTGTAATTATTCCAAATTGGAGGGCACAGATAAATGGGTACACATTGGAATGTGGTGTTATAGCTGCGGTGAGAAATAATTACCTGCCTGGGCCTGCTCCGGCATGTGAATGAGTGCATCTCTGCACACTGGAATGCTCAAGTACATGCCAAGCAACTATTTAAATAACTGGAGATGAACTATGATATTTTATTCAAGGAGATTTATGATCACAGCATACATCTTCCTTTTATAATATCAGTAATAACTAAACAAACCATGGTTATTTTCACAATTCATTCTAATTTCTCTTGAAAAATCTCCTTACACAATGTGAGTTTTGCCTGTCTGCTGGTCATTTCTTCCCACAATTTCCTGGATTCCCTGCATGTTTTGCAGCTTATCCTCTGCTGTTTACATTAAATTTCTAAGGACTACATATCCCATGGTACTTTGCTGTCTGCAAGCAGTGGTTCCTGTACTGACTCCACCTCCTGAAATTCCACCTCTCAGCTCCTTTGCAGGTCAGAAGGCAGGCTCTGTGAATCTTGTGACACAATAATGCCTACTCACAAAGCATAGTGAATATGTGTCACACAATTCCAGGAAGTAATTATGTGGGATCTTCAAACAGTAAACTAACAAACTTCAAGATCATTCAGATTAACAGACATAGGCTACAAATAATTGAAATACAATGTGGAAATGAACATATGATTTGGATTCTGACCATAGATATGCTTTCAAAATAAATTTACACTTTACTGGATGATATTTAGTTTGCTGTTTATCACCTTTTTTTTTAATATAAAATCCTTGTCTTTGCATTTTTTCATTCTTTGCTGTGTCATAGTACTAGAGATCAACTGCAGCCACCTTATGTCTAAATGCCTGCATTTCTCAGGGCTGGTTTCTTGATGGTAACAATCATGGACAATGTCTCAGTAATGTGTGTTGGGATGGCCAATTGTAGTCTCCATGAAAATGCCCCTTTCACAGGCTTACAACACTGGAGACAGGTACATAGCGTTGTCAGTCTATAACATAAAGTTCTTGCAAAACAACCTCCAAGGCAGAATCACCAGGTCTTAATGAAAGTCAAAGATTTTAAAATAATGAAAAATATCTCTGAATTTACATGTATGTAAATTTTTATCCCCCCCCCATGCTCTGCTTACCTCTAATGCCCCATACACACGATCGGACTTTGTTCGGACATTCCGACAACGAAATCCTAGGATTTTTTCCGACGGATGTTGGCTCAAACTTGTCTTGCATACACATGGTCACACAAAGTTGTTGGAAAATCCGATCGTTCTAAACGTGGTGACGTAAAACACATACGTCGGGACTATAAACGGGGCAGTGGCCAATAGCTTTCATCTCTTTATTTATTCTGAGCATGCGTGGCACTTTGTCCGTCGGATTTGTGTACACACGATCGGAATTTCCGACAATGGATTTTGTTGTCGGAAAATTTTATATCCTGCTCTCAAACTTTGTGTGTCGGAAAATCCGATGGAAAATGTGTGATGGAGCCCACACACGGTCAGAATTTCCGACAACAAGGTCCTATCACACATTTTCCATCAGAAAATCCGACCGTGTGTACAGGGCATTATGCAGCATTGTCCTTGATTCACATACTTACCTGCCCATTGAATCCAGTCCTGTCCTGTTGCAATCCAATGCTCAGTTTTGACAACCTGGATCCCACATTGTCCTCTTGGTCCTCTTTGGCAATCTGCCTCCTCCATTTTCAGGCAGCCAGCCCACAATGAGCAGCACCGGCTCCTGCCAATGACCAATCTGTGTCCTACTCCTGAACCCTCCTGAGATATGTAATGTAGATATCACAGGAGGCTGAGAGAGCAGGACATTACATTATTGAGTAAGCAAGAATAGTGGGGCCATCAAAAAAGTTACATAAAAACCCAAAACATAAACTCTATTTTATATTATGGTGTTGGGGGAGCGGGAGAATGGAAGGAGGTGATTCTGGAGAGTGGAGGTTCACTTTAAGGCACATATTTATTATTATTATTATTATTATACAGTATTTATATAGCGCCAACAGTTTACGTAGCGCTTTACAACTTGAGGGTAGACAGTACAAATACAGTACACTTTGATACAGTAGGAATCAGAGGGCCCTGCTCCTTAGAGCTTACAATCTAAGAGGGAAGGTCAAAGAGATACAAGAGGTAATAACTGTGGGTGATGTGCTGATTGAGAAGATAAATGTACAGTTGTTAGGTGGGGGCCAGATAGGCTTCTCTGAAGAGATGAGTTTTCAGGGATAGTCTGAAAGTGGATAAAGTAGGAGAAAATCGGACGGATTGGGGTAGAGCATTCCAGAGGATGGGGGAGGCTCTGGAGAAGTCCTGAAGGCGAGCATGGGATGAGGTGACAAGGGAGTTTGAGAGCAGGAGGTCTTGGGAGGAGCGAAGAGAATGATTAGGTTGGTATTATGTGACTAGGTTAGAGATGTAGCTGGGGGCCAGGTTGTGGATGGCTTTGTAAGTTATAGTTAGTATCTTGAATTTAATTCGGTGACTGAGTGGCAGCCAATGGAGGGATTGGCAGAGGGGTGTAGCAGGCGCTGAGCGGTTTGTGTGGTGGATGAGCCTGGCAGCAGCGTTCATGACGGACTGAAGTGGGGATAGCATATTTAGAGGTAAACCAATGAGGAGGGAGTTGCAGTAGTCGAGGCGGGAGATGACCAGGGAGTGGATTAGAAGCTTTGTGGTGACATTGGTTAGGAAGGGGCGTATCTTGGAGATGTTGCGGAGATTGAGGCAGCAAGCTTTGGATAGTGATAGAATGTGGGGTCGAAAGGTTAGTTCAGAGTCCAGGATTAAACCTAGGACCTTGGCGTGGGGAGATGGGTTGATAGTTGAGCCGTTGATATTGATAGGGAAATCAGGGGAAGTGGCACCTGAGGGAGGAAATATCATGAGCTCGGTTTTGGATAGGTTGAGTTTGAGGAAGTGATGTGACATCCAGGCTGATATGTCTGCTGTAAGTTGGTAATGCGTGAGGTGACAGATGGAGAGAGCTGGGGGGTGGAGAGATAGATTTGGGTGTCATCAGCGTAGAGATGATATTTAAAGCCGTGGGAGGCAATCAACTGACCCAAGGAGGTGGTGTAGATTGAGAAAAGGAGAGGTCCAAGAACAGAACCTTGGGGGACCCCAACGGAAAAAGGAAGAGGAGAGGAGGAAGTAGAGTTGTAAGTGACACTGAAGGAGTGGTGGGATAGGTAGGATGAGAACCAGCGAAGAGTACAGTCACGGAGACCAAAGGAGTGGAGTTTTTTGAGGAGGAGGGGGTGGTCCACTATGTCAAAGGCAGCAGAGAGATCCAGGAGAAGTAGTACAGAATAGTGTCCATTGGCTTTAGCCATTAGTAGGTCATTTGAGAGTTTAAGGAGAGCAGTTTCCATGGAGTGTTGAGGGCGAAAACCGGACTGAAGGGGATCAAGAAGTTTATTCATGGTCAGATGGTCGCTTAGTCGGTTGTAGACCAGTCTTTCAAGAAGTTTGGAGGAGAAGGAGAGTAAGGAGATGGGACGTAAGTTGTTGAGATTGGTGGGATCCAGTGAGGGCTTTTTTAGTATGGGGGTGACTAGCGCATGTTTTAGAGAGTTTGGGAAGATGCCACAAGAGAGGGAGAGGTTGAAAATGTGAGTTAGAGAGTGTAGAATCGAGTCAGAGGGTGAGCGTAGCATTTGCGAGGGAACAGGATCCAGGGGGCAAGTGGTTAGATGAGTGCTAGATAAATGTTTAGCTACCTCAGTAATAGTAGCAGGGTTGAATGAGGGAAGTAATGATTGTGTCTGTGGACATGGGGTGTTGCATGGGGGAGGTTTTTGCGCATTGGTGATCTCCTCATGAATTGTATCAATCTTAGTTTTGAAGTGATTGGCAATCTCCTGGGCAGTGAGTGAGTTGGTGGGTGGAGGCAGTGGAGGACAGAGTAGAGTGTTGAAGGTAGAGAAGAGTTGACGTGGACTGGATGGGAAGGTGTTAATGAGTGTGATAAAGTAGGTCTGTTTGGCAGTGTGAAGGCAGGAGTAGTATTTTAGGAGGGCAGATTTATATTGTGTGAAGTCTTCCTGGGTCTTAGTCTTATGCCACAGGCGCTCAAGAGCGCGGCTACATTTTCTGAGACTTCTGGTGTCATCTGTTTGCCAGGGTTGTAGCAGTCGGGGCCTAATTCTACGTGTAGTGAGGGGGGCAAGCTTGTCTAGGGAGGAAGACAGTGAGCTGTTGTAGATGAAAGTAGCTAGGTTGGGGCAGGACAGAGGTGATATTTTGTCATAGAGGTGATCAGTAGCAGAATAGAGAAGAGAAGGCTTGAGGTGGCGAAGGTTTCTACGTGTAACTGTTAGGCGGTTGGAGGGAGAATAGGTGGAAGACAGGGAGAGAGCAAAACTAATAAGGTGGTGATCAGAGAGTGGGAGTGGATTGTTGGAAAGGTTGCACGGAGTGCACAGATAGGAGAAGGCAAGGTCAAGGGTGTTGCCGTTGGAGTGGGTAGGAGCCTGTATCCATTGCTTCAGGTCAAGCGATGAGGTTAGACTGAGACGTTTAGAAGTAATAGTAGTGTTAGTGTTAACAGGGATGTTGAAGTCCCCAAGAATAATTGTGGGGATTTCAGAAGAGAGAAAGTAGGGTAGCCAGGCAGAGAAGTCATCAAGAAAGGCTGATACTGGTCCAGGGGGCCGGTAGATGACAGCAATTCTTAGAGAAATTGGAGAGAATAGACGAATGCAATGTGCCTCAAAAGAGGAGAGTGTCAGAGAGGGAGGTGGGTGAAGTACCTGATAGGTGCTGCATGGGGCTAGAAGGATTCCCACTCCACCTCCCTTCCGTCCACTTGGTCTGGGGGAGTGAGTCCGGAGAAGGCCCCCATGGGAGAGGGAAGCAGGAGAAATAGTGTCCGATTCATGAAGCCAGGTTTCAGTAATGGCAAGTAGGTTAAAGGAATTTGTGATAAAGAGGTCGTGAAGGGCGGTGAGTTTGTTGCAAACAGAACGTGCATTCCACAGGGCACAGGAAAAGGGGGGGCTGGTTTTGGAAAGAGGAATAGAGACCAAGTTCTGTGGGTTGCGGCTCCTGCCAGAGGGTGTAGGGGGATGGGAGCGTTGGGCAAAGACAGATGATGGTGGCTCGGGGTTTGGGGATATGTCACCAGAGATTAGGAGAAGCAGGCGGGTGAGGCGAGGTAATGTGGGAATGTGATTTATGTGAAGGGGCATGTCTCAGAGTACTGGATGTTTTATCAGTGTATGGATGTAGAATGAGCAAGAGTTGGTAGGAGCAGTAGTAGGCGTGTGGAGAGGGGGGGTGAAGGTAAGAGAGTTTGAGGAGAGAGGACAGGAGTGTCAGAAGCAGTGGTAGAGAGTGCATGTTACAGAGCGGAAGGAGAGCTTATTAGAGAGACAGGGTCACCTGCAGTCTGTTAGCTGTTTTCCAGTGCAGATTGCTGTATTTGTTTGCTTCGTGCAATCGCTGAAGTGCAGAGATTGAAGTGCATATCACTTGTAGAAAGAATCACTTAGAGATAGAAGCCTTAAGGATAGAAGCCATTGCAATGTGCTCCCCGAGCAATGTGCTCACCCCTTAAGGATGCTCAAATTTATACTGTTATAAGGGTGGGGTTGAAGTTCATTAATTAATCATGAGTGACTATAAGAATGCCTAACAATCAAAGTGGACTTTTTGCTTCTAAAGTCAGAATAGCAAGAGGCCAGAGGCCAAGATAAGATCAACACATAAAACTTAGGTAAGACAGTCCAGAGCAACAAATAACAATGTCATGGTTGTGCACACAGGGCAACAGATAGAGAAGGCCACATACCAAGACACACACACAGAGACAGCAAGCAAATCCCAATTTCAGTTAACGGTGGAATATGTGGTTGAGCTGACACATACCAAGACACACACACAGAGACAGCAAGCAAATCCCAATTTCAGTTAACGGTGGAAGATGTGGTTGAGCTGACACATACCAAGACACACACACAGAGACAGCAAGCAAAGCCCAATTTCAGTTAACGGTGGAAGATGTGGTTGAGCTGACACATACCAAGACACACACACAGAGACAGCAAGCAAATCCCAATTTCAGTTAACGGTGGAAGATGTGGTTGAGCTGACACATACCTGTAAAGAGACAGAGAAGGAATGATCAGGTGAGGCAGAACTTAAAGCAGAGACTGAAGTTAAAATTGAACTTAAAGCAGAGATTGAAGTGCATATCACTTGTAGAAAGAATCACTTAGAGATAGAAGCCTTGATTGGGTTTACATACAGTATTCTGTAAATTCTGAAACCAGTATAATACAAGGCACACACACTACTTTGGATACACTTGTCTAACATATTTACACAAGTATATCCAAAGAAGACAAGGCTTTGTTCTAGAATATAGGGATATCATGGATTTATACTTCTCTATCTGCTCCTTTTTTTCTAATCATCATGTTGTTTGAGATTGCACTACTGTCCACAACATTTTATCTAGTCCTGGTAATAATGTTTTCTGATTATGGTCTGGACTTCCTATTACTTTGAATTTGTGAACTAATGACCTTCAACTGTCACTGTAGTGTAGTAGTTAGCACTTTCACCTAGCAGCAAAAGGGTCGCTAGTTCGAATCCTGACCACGACACCATCTGCCTGGAGTTTGCATGTTCTCCCTGTGTCTGCGTGGATTTCTTCCGGGTACTCCGGTTTCCTCCCACACTCCAAAGACATGCTGGTAGGTTAATCAGATCTTGTCCAAATTGGCCCTAGTATATGTGCGAATGTGTGTCCCAAGTGCGTTGAGATCCTACGGAACCAATTAAAAGCAATTTTTATTCTATTTGTTCCATTGCTCCTGTGTGCTTCTTTAAAATCCCACTTTCTACTCTTCCTATTTTTTACTATTGAACCGGGATGGAGGAGGGGACTTGAACGGCCCCGTTTTTCCTCACTCAAAGTCCCATTAATTATTCTGCTTCTATTTATTCAACTCACTGTTTATTTTTCTGCCTTCTTATTTTTTTAGTACTGTGCAGGCTTAAGACTTTGTCTTGACTTTAACTTTGCTTAGATAATATTTACCCCCAAAATATGTCAAAGTTCTGCATTCAACCCAATTAAACCTCTCAAGTGATGGGGTTGCATGCCCTACAGAGTGCATAAAATAAAAATTTTTATTTAATTTGCAAATACTGGTATTCACTAATGATTGCTGAATTCTGAGTGAAAACAAATAATGCTTTTATAAACACATTTAAGAAAGCATGCTATTTAAGAACTAGCTTACAACAAGGGGTATGTGTTGATGGGATTTTGTTAGTTTCAAATAGGTTTTGCATTTTGTGCAAGTCTATGGAGACTTAAAACCCACTTGAAGCAAATCAGAAGGTGGTCCACTGCAGGTCAATAGCACCTGTCAATGAATTCTTAGTTTCTCAAACTAATGTCAAACTAATGCCAATGACACAAGCTTAAAGCCTGTTGACACAAGCCCTATTTGTATCTCAAAGCGGAGCTCCACCCAAAAGGGGAAGCACCGATTATTTACCTCCACCCCCTCTGCTGCTACATATAGTACCTTTTGGGGGGCAGAGGGTACCTGATTTTGGTATATTTCAATAGGGAAACTTTCACCATTGACAGGTCTCTAAAAGAATATTTTTTCTTTTTCTGTTATGACTGCTGAGTAGGAAATGAAGGGAAAACTCTAATGTGTAATTTGACATAGGCAATGACCGAACCAAAGTGAAATGAAAGTGCCAAAGGGTCTAGGAGTCCAAAGTCTTTTAATAATGGTATCACTTTATAACAGGAAAATATGGAACAACCAATACATTCCAGAGGTTCATAGATCTCCTCCTTCTTCAGGCCTATAAAACAGTTTGGGAAATTATTTAAAGTATATTCCAATTCCTACAGTTAGGTCCATATATATTTGGACACAGGTACACTTTTTTTTTCAGGTATTTACCAAAACATATTCAAGCTATAGTTATATAATGGATATACGCTGAAAGTGCACACTCTCAAGTTTAATTTGAGGGTATGTACATCCAAATCGGAGGAAGCGTTTAGGAATTACAGCTCTTAAGAATAGCCACCCCCCTTTTTCAAGGGACCAAAAGTAATTGGACAATTGAATCAAAAGCTGTTTCAATGCCAAGTGTGGGTTACTCCTTTGTTATTTCTTCATCAATTAAGCAGGTAAAAGTTCTGGAGTTGATTCTAAGTGTGGTATTTTCATTTGGAATCTATTGCTGTGAACCTACATCATGCGTTCAAAGGAGCTGTCCATGCAAGTGAAACAGGCAATTGTAAGGCTTCAAAAATGAAACAAATCCATCAGTGAGATAGAAGCAACATTAGGAGTGGCCAAATCAACAGCTTGGTACATTCTGAGGAAAGAAGAAGGCACTGGTGAGCTCAGCAACATAAAAAGGCCTGGACGTCCACGAAAGACAACAGTGGATGATTGCAGGATCCTCTCTATGGTAAAGAAAAACCCATTCACAACATACAGACAAGTAAAGGACACTCTCCAGGAGGTGGTGTATCATTGTCAAAGTCTACACCAAAGAGAAGACTTCACGAGAGCAAATACAGAGGGTTCACCACAAGGTGCAAACCATTCATAAGCCTGAAGAATAAAAAAGCCAGATTAGACTTTGCCAAAAAAAATCTAAAAAAGCCAGTTCTGGAAAAGCATTCTTTGGACGGATGAAACTAAGAGTAATCTGTACCAGAATGACTGGAAGAAAAAAGTGTGGAGAAGGCTTGGAACAGCTCATGATTCAAAGCACACAACGTCATCTGTAGAACATGGTGGAAGCAATGTGATGGCATGGGCATGCATGGCTTCCAGTGGCACTGGGTCATTGCTGTTTATGGATGATATGACAGAAGACAGAATTCTGCAGTGTTTAGAGATATACTGTCAGCCCAGATTCAGCCAAATGCAGCAAAGTTGATTGGATGGCGCGTCACAGTACAGATGGACAATGATCCAAAGCACACTGCAAAAGCAACCCAGGAGCTTTTGAATGAAAAGAAGTGGAATATTCGGCAATGGCCGAGTCAATCACCTAATCTTAACCCAATTGAGCATGCATTTCACTTGCTGAAGGCAAAACTAAAGGCAAAAAACCCACAAAGAACAACTGAAGACAGCTGCAATTAAAGCCTGGTAAAGCATCAGAAAGGAGGAAACCCAGTCTTTGGTAATGTCCATGGGTTCCTGACTTCAGGCAGTCTTTGCCCGTAAAGGATTCTTAACAAAATATTAAAAATGAACATTTTATTTAAGATTATATTAATTTGTCCAATTACATTTGAGCCCCTGAAAATGGGGGGACTATGTATAAAAATGGTTGCAGTTCCTAAAATTTGTACTTGATATTTATGTTCAACCCCTCTAATTAAAGCTGAAAGTCTGCACTTTAAATAATTTGGATTGTTTCATTTAAATTTTATTCTGGTGGCATACAGAGCCAAAAGTATGAAAATTGTGCCTGTGTCCAAATATATATGGACCTAACTGTATATTGATTCAGTTCATATTAGGGTAGATCAACTCATATAAAAATATATATTTATAAAAGTCATTAAAAAATAGAATACATAATTAATAAAAAAAACAGAAATAAATTTCAAATAAACTGACAACACAAACTCGGTTTTTAGTATATTTGTTTGAAATTTATTTCATATTTGAATGCATTCACAATGCATTTTATTGCAATAATCATGTTCATCTGTATTTAGAAAATGATCTTATCCATTCTTTTTACATCCGCTTTTGTTCTGCAAGGTCTTTAGGATTATAATTTATTTTATTTGAATTTCTGTTAACAATGAATTTTGATACGATTTTTACATTTGATACGATTTTTACATTTTTATATTTGTATATGAGTTCATTCACCCTAATATGAACTGAATCAACATAGGAATTCATATGTTTAATCCTTTTCATATCTGTTTTGTAGCCCTGAAGAAGAGGTAGATTTAAGAGCCCAAAAAAAGTGTTGGCTGTTTCATGTTTTCCTGTTATGAATTAACGGAATCATTAAAAGACTTTGGATTCCTAGGCCCTTTGTTTTGTGGTCTTATTAGATATTGTATACACAAATTCTTAGCTCTGGACCTCTTTATTTATGACATTTTTGTAGAGAGCAACCTCACCAGAGCCAATCTTCCCTGTCTAAATTGCTATGACCTCAATTGAATCCAGCGTCTCACTCTCAATTTGTTTTAAACTGCAGAAACAAAAACCTGACATGTAATTTAAATGTTTCCGTATTCTCTCCCATGCCAAAAAATAATAATTCTGGCATTAGGTATATTTAAAGTGAGATTTGCTTGCTGTAACAAGCCTGTCATGGTTCTGCATAGCAGATTGTTAGTGGACTGTTAAGATAACTTTAGCATTTCCTTTAAAAAAAACTGAAAAATAAACTTTTTCTTAGAGATAAGTTGACAAATTTAAATGTAAAATTCCTAAGAGAATATATTTTACAAATGTATAGCTTTAGATATGGAAAGCTTTAAATGTTAAACTAATCAAGTAATGCTGCAGTGTAAATACAAAGAAGCAGGTTGACGAATTGCGTATCAAATGGCATGAGTTCTTATTTCAACACTTACTTGGCTTTTTCTACATTTAAACTGGAAAAGCTCACTTTGATGCAAAGCAAACCGAACAGTCAAAGCGGACAGCCAATGTATAAAGCATATTATGAAATATGCCTAAGCAATTTCCTCATATCATTTAAGGATCATTTCAAGTTTTGAAGATTAGTTGCCTTCTGTACATATCCTCTGTGCATGTTTATTTGCAGAAGTCATCCTGAAGTATACCAATGCTTGAACATACAGTAAGCATGTTTTGGTCATCAGGATAATTTAGATTATCAGAAGAGTTCAGTTGATGAGAACCAAGTCATAGCTGAAAATGTTAAATTAGTTTTTGCTCCTCAGGAGGGTTTGGTTATAAACCCAACTATGTAAGTACTTTTTTAGCCAAAATAATAAATACTATCTCATTGACATGTAGCGCTGGTAGATTTTTAATCTACTGCTGATAGGTAAATCTAGTGGGTTACTTGTTAGGTGAAGTTAGGTTTGCCTCTGTTTCAGCTTGGCTGAGTTGCGTGTGATTCCGCACTGCGTCGGTAGGTGTCGTTGTCACCATGGGCTGGTGTTGGAAAAGCAACGTGTTGAGTGCTCCTCTGTCCCGGGGACAACTCGGTGGAGGTGGTCCTCCGAGTTGCATTCTGCGAGAGGGTATTTACGGGACAGACGCCATGTTTAGGGGTTCGTTTTCAGCCACCTGCTGGCCCTCCTGGCCGACAGGTATGCATTAGGAATACCAGCTTGTGGTCTTCCGTTCCAGAGGCCCACATCGCTGCGGCGTGTGGGTGGGCCCAGAAGCCTGTCTGGGGCCTACCACAGCGGCAGAGGAATGGTCCTGGGCTGTCTATCCTGTGAGAAGAAGCTGGACAACTGAGGAGATCCCAGGGGAGGACCCGTCATGGAAGGATCATGCAGAGTGCTGGTCTGGAGAGGGGCCTGGTGACTCAGTTGGAGGACGTATCCTGAAGTAGTCTTACTGCATAGTACTGTCGGGTTGGCTTAAAGGTTCAAGTGCTGTGTCTGATACTCATCATAAACCATTACATCCTGTGGCAGAGGATCGTATGGGTTTTGTTCCAAACAAGTCTGTGGCAGAGACTTTTGTTCGTGTTACGTACTGGCTGCTAGGCAAGTGAGAGAGGCCTATCCAGGCGGGCAAAGATTGAATCCCACAAGGGGAGTGCATACAACTACAAGTGTTCAATTCCTAACAATGTACTAAAGAAATATTACGGAAAGGTATTTGAGCTTCCCTGCAGTTTTCCTTCTACCTCTTTCCTGCTACTTCCTTTATTACCTGTTCAATAAAGCATTGGAAAACATACTCAGGTGTTTGGAGCCTACATCATCCAGAGGTAAACTTAACGGGACCCTAGACCTGGTGCCGGTGAAACAGAGGTGGCGGGAGAGAAGGTAACAGCCCGTTTTAAACCAGCAGCTCCACCGAGAGTTATTGCTACATACAGCAAAGAGGAGCATGTTAATGTATACAGTATACTGGTGCTGGTGTGTTACATAGTTCCTGAATGACTGCAGCTTACTGGCAGATGTGAAATCCTTTCTTTTACTACCTGGATATCAGATTTATCACTGAAAGCAATCTTTCTCAACCTTTTCAACCAGGAAGAACCCTTAAAACAAGGTCCTAAGGAACCCCTGTTAATAATTACTATAGCTACAGTAGACAGATGATCAGTAGGAAGAATGCTCCTTACATTTGTGGTCATTGGGAGAAATTCCACTTTTACAGATAGCTAAAAGATCACTGTTACCAGTGATTACTCATCTGAGAGGCAAAAGGTGCTCATTGCTCAAGAAACCCCTAGAAATCGCTGGAGAAATCCTAGGTTTCCATGGAACCCCAATTGAGAAAGGCTGATTTTAAGTGTCTGAAAAAGCAACATTCTGTGTTACCTTTAGCAAACAATCAGAATGTTTATATGACATTTTATTTTAAAGAGGAACTGCAGTCTGCTTACATAATTTGTAATAAAAACACCTTTGCCATTTTGAAGCTTCCCTCCAACCACTTTGCATATTATTTTATATATACTGTGATTCTGTACTTGCCAAATATGCTGCAGAAATCTCCCTCCACTGAGTCTGGCTGCAAGAATGTTAACTGTGGGCAGCTGAAGCTGCTGCCCATTCACTCCCTGGATTTACACAGACACACAGAGGCACACCTCCAGGTCTGCAGCTCTCATTGGCCCTCTTATGACTCATCCCCCCTCCCTTCCTGGCAAACTCTCACAAGAGTGAGGGAGAGAGAGCTGTGCATGATGTCATAAGCCTAGGTTAATGACCAGACAAGAAACAGGAAGTCGGCTGTATAAGGTATTTACCAGGGCTTTTTTTTAGGAGGAGCTTGATGGAACTCTGTTCCACCACCTCTGGCTCAGACCCTTTGTTGCCTGTTCACCACAATCACTTGTAGACACAGAAGTCCGGTTTCTGTGTTTACAAGTGACAGCTCTGCACTCTGTGTGTAACCCCCCTGAACTCTGCACTCTGTATGTAATGCAATCCTGGTATTTAATGCCCCTTTAAGACCCTCCTACTGTTTGGGAAATCTGACCACATCCACTTTTTGATGTGATTTGGAGGGTGTGTGTGGGGGGGAGGGTTTTTTGGGGGGGTCGTGGTTGAGTTCCAGCACCTATTGTTTGAGAAAAAAAGCCCTGGTATTTACTGGCAGAAAAACAAAAATGTTTTACTATCCAAAGTTAAAACAACAAGGGCAGAAGATTTAATAGATGGAAAGATGAAAAAATGACTGAAGTTCCACTTTAAATACTGTTTGGAAGTAAAAAAAAACATCTAATTGGTTGCGCCAGACAGCTTTTGTTCTTCATTTAAAAATCGTGGTACATTGACACAAATTGTAAATTGATACATTTCAGCAAGGAGAAAAAACTATTAGGGCTCATTCACAACTTCGAATTCCTGTGTCTTAAAGGTGAAGTACCGCTAATGCTCTTTTGGCCATATTTCTCCTTTGGACCACGGGAGCGCACTTAGTTCTTCACTCCTGTGACCCAGATTCAGCCAACAGTGGGCTGAAGTTCACTGTCGGCCGACGTCACAGAGCCAGTCTGGGCTCTACAGGGATTCCAACAATAATGTTGGGATCCACCAAGATACCTGACTGGAAGCTCGCTGCTGAGAGCTTGAGCCAGCCACTCCTGCCCCCTCCACAGCCCTGAGCTCCAGTCAGCACTGAAACTGACAGTCACCGCTCTGTGCTCAGAGCAGACCCACTAACTAAGCGATCAGTGCTTTTGATTGCTCAGTTCTTGATGTAGAAGCAGCGAGGGACAGATGCAGTATTGGATAAGTGCTGCATCTATATGGGTGGGTATCACTGTTTATTTTTTTTTCAAATCCCACACTTCTGTAGAGTGCAAACATACCAGAATTACATACCATGTATTGTATATTAGAGGTGTGTTGTCTTGGTGTGTTGTGAAAATAAATGGCACTAAAAAGTACTAATGTATGTAACACACATCACCACAATTAACTGTAATTGGATGGTATGAATGGGCCCTTAAAGCGGAGTTCCACCTAAAAGTGGAACCTCCGCTTATCTGCCCCCCCCTCTGATGCCACATTTGGCACATTTCAGGGGGGAGTGGGTACCTGTTTTTTGACAGGTATCCATCCCCACTTCTGAGAGATCTTGCTGCCCCCAACCCCCGCCGCCGGGCCATTCGGAAAATGCGTGCATGCGCAGTAGCCGGTTTGCCTTAGTACAAATGGCAGTGGCAGCATCCAGGAACCAATGGAAACATCGGCTGGGGTACCGACATCGCAGGAGTCCAGGACAGGTAAATGTCCTAATATTAAAGGTCACTTTTTTCATTTTTTGCTGGGGGGACGGAACTCCGCTTTAACAGCACTCCTAACACCATCTCATACTTTCTTCAGGCACAGTGACAGCTGTAGCCAACAGGTTTCTTTATAAACAAATATAGGGGTTGATTTACTAAAATGGAAGACTGCTAAATCTGGTGCAGCTGTGCACGTTAGCCAATCGGCTTCTATTTTCAGATCGTTCAATTAAGCATTGACAAAAAAAAAACCTGGAAGTTGATTGGTTTCTATGCAGAGCTGCACCAGAAAGTTATAGTTAAATGTACATGCATTACTTGCATTAGGGCAAGTTAAAGCTGTACTTCAGGTCCAGTGCTAGACAGGAGCTACCATGGAGCCGCCTCATCGCAGGTTCGAGTACAAGTATAGCTTCAATGCCCCCTACCTTGTAGAGGCTGATGGTTCTGTTCCGTTTAAACATTGTACAAAGACTATACAATCAGGTTCTAAAGTGTATGGTCACTTTTTCATATATTCTATCTGTACTACCCACACCTAAAAATCTGATTTTGACTTTCACATGCAAATTAATACTTGAACTCTAAAAGTTGCAATTAAAATGCTGGCTGTGGGTAATGCCTGGTACACACGATCAGAAAATAGGACAAAAAATACCGCTTTCAAATCGATAGTACGATAATCTGATCGTTAGTGCACAGCTTTCGAGAGCCGATCATGATAGTTCATGCAAAATTATCCAAAGGTACAAACACAAAAAATGTTTTCGTATGATACCAGAATGAACGATTTTACATAGTTACATAGTAGGTGAGGTTGAAAAAAGACACAAGTCCATCAAGTCCAACCTATGTGTGTGATTATATGTCAGTAATACATTGTATATCCGTGTATGTTGCGGTCATTCAGGTGCTTAGCTAATAGTTTATTGAAATTATCGATGCTCCCGCTGAGACCACAGTCTGTGGAAGGGAATTCCACATCCTTACCGCTCTTACAGTAAAGAACCCTCTAAGCTGTTTAAGGTTAAAACGCTTTTCTTCTAATTTTAGTGAAGGGCCGTGTGTCTTATTAAATGCCCTCACACAGAAAAGTTTTATCCCTATTGTGGGGTCACCAATACAGTATTTGTACATTGAAATCATATCCCCTCTCAAGCATCTCTTCTCCAGAGAGAATAAGTTTAGTGCTCTTAATCTTTCCTCATAACTAATATCCTCCAGTCCCTTTATTAGCTTTGTTGCCCTTCTCTGGACTCTCTCCAGTTCCAGTACATCCTTCCTGAGAACTGGTGCCCAGAACTGGATGGCATATTCCAGGTGCGGCCGGACCAGAGTCTTGTAGAGTGGGAGAATTATCGTTTTAGCTCTGGAGTTGATCCCCTTTTTAATGTATGCCAATATTCTGTTTGCTTTGTTGGCAGCAGCTTGGCATTGCATGCCATTGCTGAGCCTATCATCTACTAGGACCCCCAGGTCCTTTTCCATCCTAGATTCCCCCAGAGGTTCCCCCCAAGTGTATAGATTGCATTCATATTTTTTTCCCCCTAAATGCATTATTTTACATTTTTCTACATTGAACCTCATTTGCCATGTAGTTACCCATGTAAGTATGACATGTTTGTTTAAAAAAAAAAAACAAATAAAAATGAGGGTTTACAACCCCTTTAAGCCTATATTTCAGGGATATGCAATTAGCGGACCTCCAGCTGTTATAGAACTACAAGTCCTATGAGGCATAGCAAGACTCTGACAGCCACAAGCATGACACCCAGAGGCAGAGGCATGATGGGACTTGTAGTTTTGCAACAACTGGAGGTCCACTAATTGCATATCCCTGCTGTATTTGATTTGTGTTTGACCTCTCACATAACTTCACTTAATCTTTAGTAAGAAGTTAATAATATAACTTGAGAGGATTGATTTACGAAAGAAGTAAAGCCTGATCAGTTGGGAAAGGGATTGCAAACTGATGTTCTTGGAGCTTAGTAATCGCATTGAAACTGTATTCTTGTCAGCCAACCAATCATGTGCTACCAGAAATCCTGTTGTTTTCTTTTCCTTCAAACATAATTGAATATTTTTGCCCACCTTATCTATTAACATTTATTTTTCTCCACTCCACTAATAAATGAACAGCAGTATGTCTAGTGCAGCTATTACCTCGATTTTCAAAATGAACAAGACATCAGCTATGACATTTTTGATAACTGTTGTAAATCACCACATTCTTCCATGTTACCCACTTGACAGATTCTCTCTAAAAGGAATTTGTTATATAAAATGTAGTAATATTTCAATGTAGTGTGTGTCAATAATATGAAACATATTTCACATTGAGAGTGTTCTTACAATGAAGCCTGTATTCTTTTCCTGGCTCATCAAGCTTTAGCTCACACAAAACAGATGTAAGTTTCTTGTAATAATGGTTCCTCTGCGGAAAGGACTGGTTCATTATTTTTTCATTGTAAACTGCATAATATTACTTACTGTATATATTAACCACTGTCTTCATGCGTCCGGTTTTTACTATGCTGCTTGGGATATGTTCATAGTTTCCCAACCTGGAGTTTGTTTCTACTAGTAAGTGGACTTGCTAATCAGAAATTAGGTATCATAACTGGAGCTAAATAGTGACCATGGAGGAGATAAAGTGAACTGCAAGGAGTCTTGGAGAAGCAGGGTTCCAGCTGGCACTGGAGGACAAGCCCAGTGTGCCCATCCATAAAGCAGACTTTAGAAAGGGCTGAGGTCCAGAATCTAAGGAGGCACTTTAAGTTCACCATAGCTTTTAAAGGTAAAGATGGGTTTTGATGCAGACGACACACGGGTTACAGTACTCCAACTCACCTAAGCAAGCAGCTACTGACAATTAAGAACCGATATACAGGAAAGAGTCCTTGCAGTGTTGAGATGTAGGGAGCGCAGTCCAAACTGATAGGTGGGAAAACTACAAAGGGACACAGAGGAGAAAACAAACCAGGAGTACCCAAGTGCTGGTAAAGAGATTCTGTCTGAAACACACAGGTAATCACACTGGTGCAGAGGAGCAGGTAGCTCACTGGAGTACACAGAGAAACATTTATTAATATTATTATTATTATTATTCAGGATTTATATAGCACCAACAGTTTGTCAGTGCTTTACATTATAAAGGGAAACAGAATAGTTACATTATAGCCGTGGCCAAACGTTTTGAGAATGATGCAAATATTAATTTTCATAAAGTCTGCTGCTTCGCTGTTTTTAGATATTTTTGTCAGATGTTACTATGGTATACTGAAGTACAATTACAAGCATTTCATAAGTGTCAAAGGCTTTTATTGACAATTACATTAAATTTATGCAAAGAGTCAATAATTGCAGTGTTGACTCTTCTTTATCAAGACCTCTGCAATTCGCCCTGGCATGCTCTCAATCAACTTCTGGGCCACATCCTGACTGATGGCAGCCCATTCTTGCATAATCAATGCTTGGAGTTTGTCAGAATACGTGGCATTTTTTTTTGTTCATCCACCACTTGAGGATGGACCACAAGTTCTCAATGGGTTTTACGGTCTGTGGAGTCTCCTGGCCATAGACCCAAAATGTCAGTGTTTTCTTCCCTAAGCCACTCAGTTATCACTTTTGCCTTATGGCAAGGTGCTCCATCATGCTGGAAAAGTCATTGTTCTTCACCAAACTGTTCTTGGATGGTTGAGAGAAGTTGCTCTTGGAGGATGTTTTTGTACCATTCTTTATTCATGGCTGTTCTTAGGCAAAATTGTGAGTGAGCCCACTCCCTTGGCTGAGAAGCAATACCACACATGGTCTCAGGATGCTTTACTGTTGGCATGACATGGGAGGTAGCGCTCATCTTTTCTTCTCTGGACAAGGTTTTTTCCAGATGCCCCACACAGTAGGAAAGGGGATTCATCAGAGAAAATTACTTTACCCCAGTCCTTGTACCTTTTGCAGAATATCAATCTGTCCCTAAAGTTTTTTTCCCAGAGAAAATTGGCTTCTTTGCTGCCCTTTTTGACATCAGGCCATCCTCCAAAAGCCTTTGCCTCACTGTGCATGCAGATGTACTCACACCTGCCAGCTGCCATTCCTGAGCAAACACTGCACTGGTGGTGCCCCGATCCCGCAGCTGAATCAACTGTAGGAGATGGTCCTGGCACTTTCTGGATTTTCTTGGGCGCCCTGAAGCCTTATTTACAAATGCAGTGGAAATATTTTTTCATGAGATTAAGTTAATTTTCATGGCAAAGAGGGACTTTGCAACTAATTGTAATTAATTTGATCACTCTTCATATCATTCTGGAGTATATGTAGATTGCCATCATAAAAACTGAGGCAGCAGTCTTTATAAGAATGAATATTTGTGTCATTCTTAAAACTTTTGGCCACGGCTGTACAATTCAATACAAGAGGGTGCGCTTGTGGGACAGTCCGAAAAGTCCTGCAAGCAGCATCTTTGGGGCAGTTTGAAAGTGCTGTAATAGCAGCTGAGCTGCACCTATGTACAATGAGCAGACCTAACCAATAGATCCTGCTCTCTGGTAGGAAAAAGAGCACTCTAAGTTTTACCTGACCATCTTCCCGGTAAGCAGAATGACCAAAAACTATACTCTCTTCTAGCACCTACCTAGGAGGAGGCTACATACACAGGTTCTGTGGCTGATTAAAGTGGTAATTAAACTCACTTAGTGTTTTACCTGCATTAAACTAGCCTCAGAACCTGTGTAATTAATAAGTGTTTGGTTTTAAAGGAATGAGGTGCAACTCTACACCGGCCTTATTCACTTACATATTTGCTCTGTAATGTGACCACATGCCTGCCCCCTTTTATCTAATCCTATTGACAACTCCAGAAAGCTGTCATTAGCTCCCATGGCACCAGTGGGATGGTTTGTGTATTGACAGGTTTCTTCTTTTGATGATCAGCAGGTAGCATTCATAGTGATTGACACTGAATTTACAATGCTAGAGTTGTTTGTGTTTAATAAAGGACTTGCCTAAAACGTATGTGTGTTTTTTGAGAACTGATTTGTTTCATGAATAAGCAGGGGTACTATTTACCCGGTACTCATTCATGTAGAGGGGTTGGATATATGGGGGGCTGCTTATCTTAAAAGGGGCTTCCGGATTCCGATGAGTCTCCCCAGCATGCCTACAACCACAGGGCCAGGATAGTTTAGAAGGGACCCCTGTTCTCTTGAACGTGTGGCTCCCCCCATGTTTGGGACATGTGGCTTGATATGGTTCAGGATCATGGCTGCCCCCCTCTTTCCTGATCTGGCAGACTGCATGCTTAGATCAAGAGTTTGGTATGGATTTGGAGGAATCCCACGCTGTAATTTATTGCTCAGGGTTCCCCCCTAAAATCCAAGTGTGTTCAGCTCTTCCCTAGACACAGGATTAATAGGCTAGATGCAGGCTGGCGAACATAGGTTTACTGGAGAGACAGCTGTTGCTAGGGAACCCTGGGTTCACAAGGGCAATACAATGAGGCACAGTGTATCAACGGAGAGATCACTGGAGATGCAGTCTGCTTGCATGTGGACCGTTCCTTGAAAACTGAGAAACCTGCATGCTAGTCCTTTAAGACGATCCCTTCTCTGTGATTGGCTGTTGTGCTGGAGAAAGCAGAAAATTGCTGGCTGCACACGGAGGGATAGAACTGGCACTGGGGCACTGAAATGGGTGAGTGAGTGTGATACATAGTTTCCTTGCTGGCATAGGGCAATTTTCTGTTATTTTATATACTGTATATAGAGAAGCAGTTGCCTTTGATGACAAATGTTTTGATGATTGTATTTTCCTAGCAAGACAATTTAGTGTAAGGTGGTGTTATACTAACTATCTACAAGGGCTTTTGCTTTATTTTACATTGTTTACAATTTATAGTAAAAAATTCCAGATAAATATTTAATACAGGAAGCATCCATGCTAGCATGGTGGCACTTAGCATTCTGGGTTTTCTAACAGCACAATTGTAGGTGTTTACTTTGTACAGCCATACAGAGGAAAGAGGGAGGTGGGTGCTCCCTCTGATTCCTTTATCTGATTCCTTTATCTGTTTGTGTAATCAGAGCTTGAGTTATTGAGCTTTGCAAACAACCAAAATTTATCAGCAAAGCAATTCAAATTACAAATTCAATTACTGAGGTTCTATGTGCACTCTAAGCTAAAAAAAAAATGCCAGAAAAATACTGGATGAAAAATGCTCATGACAGCATTTTTGTGCTGGATTTTAGTAGCAGTTAGCAGCAGTTAGGAGCATTCAGCTTTTTTTCTGCTGACAAATTGCTCTTAAAAAAAAAAAAAATAAATAAATTTTTCTGCTTTTAGAATTTGAAAGCTTCAAAAACACTTCTGGGCTAAACTATTGTGCATGGACACATAGGATCACACTATTTGCTAGAAGCAGAAAAAAAAGCTGCTGACACACAGAGCGTTGCTCCCCCCCCCCCCCTCCCTCGTGCACACATACACACACACACTCCCTCCTTGCTGGCTGTGATTGACATCAGCAAGAGCCAATGGCTCCCATTGCTGTGTCTGAGCTAATGAGGTGGGAGAGAGCAGAGAGAGCCTCTGCTCTCATGCACATTGCTGCACCGAGATCAGGTACAGGTAAGTATAGCGAGAGGGTTTTTTTTACCTTAAAATGTTTGTAAACCCTCAGCTTGTAAAACAGCCCATTCAGTTTAAAATAGGAATTAAAGGCAAAATATTAATATATAGATTTAAAAAAAACTATTACAAACACCTTTTTTTCTCCATTTTTTTTAAGTGAACACATTCTTTCTGTTCTCAGCTGCATAAGAGCTGGGGGAGGAGAAATGACTGGACACTGATCTTCCCAGTGAAAGGCTGTGGGGGGGGGGGGGCGTGTCAGGACAAGCCTGATCATTGGAGGAGAACTGATCACGGTGTGCCCTCCTGCTTAGTGTGGTCAGTTTTTAATAGGAAAGCAGAGGAACTGTCAGGAACACCAGGGATTTCACACAAATGAAGCAATACAAAGAGAACAGGATATTTCTTCATACAAATACACGGTACAGCAGGCACATATCAGGAATATAAAATGTTGGGTTTACATATTGTTCAATGCAGAGAATGCAATAAGGTAAAAAAAAAACTTCTGCCTTTAGAACCTTGTTAAACATTTAAAATAGCTTAGAGGATCACCTACTGGCAGGAAAGACAAAATGTGATATATTCACATGCAGTCATTTTATATTTATTTGACTAAAAAGTTATTTTTTAAATTGAGTTTTTAATCTAATACATAATGAACATATTGAAACATATATAAAATACTACACAGTATACTCCTCTTAAGAAAATTGTTCTTTTCAAATTTACTTAGATGTGTGAATTGTTTCTGTCTCTTTACTCAAAATGTTACTAAACCCACAACAGTAAAGTCAGTGTGTATATGCAGTGAAGCATGCTTGGTATACCCACTGTGGAACCTAAGAGGTTAATCCTTCTCATTGTGTAAAAAGGCTGTTTCATCCTATCTTCTCTGATCCTTCCCTTTCTTCCAGAGTCCCCAAGCCATCTCATGCTAGAACAGAGCCTTGGGGTCACTCTGCAAATGCTCAGTTTGGTGTGTATTGCTAGAGAGTTTTTTTTTTTTTTCTTGGGAGGGTGCAAGTGATCAGCAATGTCCAGACAGAGGGTCAGGGGTCCTGTAGCCTCATAGGATGATTGGAGGAGAATGAAAACTTCTCCTACAAGCTTTAACCAGTGCTCTGCTGGACACTGATATAAGTCACAAGACTGCTATATACTGCTGATGAGAAAAGGCGTTTAGCAGTTTATATTTACTAAAATGACTGCATAGCCATGTTCTGTGTACTGTAGGAGACCAGATATAGCGAATGCAGTGTCCTGGGTTTGGTAACATTTTAAAGCCTCCCTTTAGGATAATGTTTTGCTGCCATTGCCAATATGTTATTTCAAGTTCCAGGACTGGTATTTTTATTTTGTTTACAAACGATTTTTATTATTGTAAAAGGTCATAGATTAGTACAAATGTGTCACCAAAACATAGGTACATCCGATATATCAAGTATGTACTTAATATGAGGTGAATAGTACATATAAGAAGAACATAGTGTAGCAATAACTCTCGGTGGAGCTGCTGGTTTAAAGCAAGCTGTTACCATCACCTTCGTTACCTCAATTTCACCGGAACCGGGTCTAGGGTCCCGTTGAGTTTAATACCAGACAATGTAGGCACAGGACACTTGAGTATCTTTTCCAATGCTTTAATAAACGTAATTAAAGGAAGTAGCAGGAAAGAGGTAGGAGAAGAGTTGCAGGGAAGTTCAAATACCTTTTCTTAGTGTAGTATTAGGAATTGGAATCTTGTAGATGAATGTACTCTCTTTTTAGAGCTGAATCTTTGCCCGCCTGGATAGGTTTCTCTCACTAACCTAGCAGCCAGTACGCAGCACGAACAAAAGTCTTTCCAACACCGATCCATGGTGACAACAACACCCACAGGCACAGTGTGAAACTACATGCAACTCAGCCAAGCTGGAAGAGAGGCAAATCTGACTATGTATGAAAAGATAACCCACTAAATTTACCTATAAGCAGTAGATTTAAAATCTACCAGCACTACATACTCCCCCCACTACAATAGATGTTGTCCTCAACGTCTGTAAAAATAACTCCCAAGCCTGAGAGTAGGTATTTGAACTTAAAAACTTGGATGAAGGGGAAGAAAAGACAGTATAGAAATATTACAGTTTTAACATTTATAGAACAACACCAAAGAAATCACATTTAGAACTGTTACAAGTCCCACTATCTATCTAGCTGAAAAGTCTAACAGCTTGATAGGAGATCCAATTGTTCCTAAAAAAAACAAAGTTAGACACACACTTATATGTACAGTACCCTCACGAAACAGTTTAGGAGCAAAGCCTCATTCCAAAAGAAGAATGACACTCTTTTCCCGTATATTTTCCTTTTAATGGAAACTGACTAAAGTAACTTGAAAAGTCCATCCCTATCTCTGAGTGGATTACATCCTTTCAATAAGGAAAGTCCAGCTAGCAAAAAATCTTTGGTTTTGAAAACGCTGGGATGAATATTATCCCTTGACCACGGAGATCTCTAAACACTGACACTTTCTAACTATACACCCCAAAGTTCTTTTTCATAATCACAAATAAAACCGAGGATCTGGCAATGTCAGGTTCTTTCCCAGTTTATCCACTGTAGTGATAAAGTACACAACATCATCTTTTCCAGGTCTGCAAATGACCACTTTGTTAGCATAGATGTGCCGACCATAGTTCCAGTGTAGGAAGCATCCACTGAAGCGTTCATCCATGGCAACAGAATATCCAGTTTTCCGGAAAGGTTTTGGCACAGACAAATAGTCCCAGATATGTTCCCTTTTGATCTCTCACCCGTTCCTGACATGGACTTCTCCGGATTCATATATTTCTCCGGCTCCGGTTCGGGTAGTCTCTGGGGTAGGCCTCGACCACGGCCGCGGGAAGCCTTCACATATCCCACCTTCTTCTGGACAGGTGTAACGGGGATAGGTGTAGTAGATGTAGATATAAAGGTGATATCCGCTGAGGAAGCAGTAACAGCGGCATCTTCCTCTGAAGCACTCACGGTTGCAGACAAGATCACAGACTGTTGCTCTCCAGCAGCAATGGCAGCAGTTTCCACTGTGGCAATTCCTGTAGCCCAATCCACACGATAAGCACGGGGCGACATGGTAGGTTGCTCCACTGTGAACAAATATTCTCCGCACTGCAAACAACGGACAAATGGACGGAGATGTATGGCCAGTCCTTCACACTTGTGGCAAAGCATGCCCAGCCCTTCAATATCTCCAACTGTGTATAGCACAAACTGCCCCTGAGGCTTCAAATGGATGCCGGTATCTGTCAGCAGGGTTCCGGTCAGCATAGCACCCGCAGTGGTACTCGTAGGGAACATCTTAGGTCCCATAGTTGGTGGTACCAACGGAAAAGAAGACATGGCTGCACTCTGATCTTCTCAGCACGATCATGAGGCCTCTCTTCTCCTCTGGCGCCAAACACACACACACGCGTCCCACGCGGTAACAAGTAAGTTAGACTCCTCCCACTTGTTCCTCTGATCACGTAGCTCCCGGGCTTTCACTTCTCACCCGCAGCCTACGCAGTCAGAAATAACCCGGTTGGAGGACCACCAGGTAGTACTCCTAGCACATACCTGTCGGCCAGGAGGGCCAGCAGGTGGAACAAAAATGAACCCTAAAACATGGCGTCTGTCCCATAAATACCCTCTCGCAGAATGCAACTCGGAGGACCACCTCCACCGAGTTATCTCCGGGACAGAGGAGCACTCATACGCTTCAACGTGTTGTCTTTCCAACACTGACCCATGGTGACAACGACACCCACAGGCACAGTGTGAAACTACATGCAACTCAGCCAAGCTGGAACAGAGGCAAATCTGACTATGTATGCATAGATAACCCACTAAATTTACCTATAAGCAGTAGATTGAAAATCTACCAGCGCTGCAATAGCAATACAATATAAGAACAATAATGATGTGATCTTGGTATGTATATTTCCTATCAGGTTATATAATTTAGTTTTGTTTTATAATGACATGCATTTTTAGGCTATACAAGGTGATATTTAGGGAGGGGTGTGTCCCAAGGGGACCATTCTTTTTGAAAATGTGCAGGGTGTCAAAGAGTGTATGGTGGATACACTCTGTAAGTTTTATTTGATCCATTCTAAATACCTGGGACCAAGGGACTGTTGATGAATGTCAATTAAAATCTATCATCCAGTAGATTGAGTTAAACAGTGTATGTATTAGTCTAATATGCTGTATGGGGTACATTTGGTAAAGGTGCGAACATTAAACTCATCTTAGGGGCGAGGGAAATTTTTTCACCTATGTTACAAATTCTTAGCAGCTGCTTGTAGCCATATGGGTTTCAAAATTTTGCAGTTCCAGAATGTATGTAAGATGGTACCTTGATCTGGGCATCCTCTAAAACATGTGGGAGATACCGATGGACAAAATTAGTTTATTTTGTACGGCGTTAGGTACCATCTGGTGTGTAACTTCATGGCTGTTTCTCTCACTGAAATTAAGCAAGTACATTTCAGTAGGTTTTGGATCATTGTGGTCAATTCTGGTAGTGTAAAAGATTGGTCCAAGTCAATTTCTCATTGAAGCATTGGTTTTGACTTTTCTGAAAGAGCTGTAAATACGAGGGATCAATCCCCTGTTTCTTGGCGAGGAGATGCAGATTTGTTCAAATTGGGAACAAGAGGGATGTAATGTTAGAGAGAAGTATTTTTGGTAGAATTTTTCAATTTGAGTATAATGGGGTAATTCTGAAATTGTGATATTGTATAGTTCACATACATCTGAAAAAGGACGAACTTTATTATTTAGGGATAGGGATTTCAAGGTAGTGAGGTATGTAGTTTCCATATATAGAAAGTGCTGCTATTTCTAAAGGCCGAGGAGAAGCGGGGGCCTCCTATAAAGGATGCTGGGGGGGGGGGGGGGGTAGAAATCAAGTCAAATTTATCTTTATATCGGTGCCACAATTGATATGATTGAGCCACCACCATATTTAAGGGGATGATCTCTCTGGGTTGAATTGATTTGGACCATAAAATACCTTGAAGATGAAATGGTATAATTGACTGTTCTTCAAAATGTAACCAAGACGCTTGATTTGAAGCAACAAACCATTGCGCTAACTGTGTAAATCTTGCAGCTAGATAATAACACCATAAGTTAGGAAGGCTTAAATCACCATTTGAATGTGATCTGTGCATAAGAAAGTAACCAAACCTCATTTTTTTGTTGAGCCATATAAATTTGTTAATTTCTATTTCAAGGAAGTCTGAAGTGCTTTTAGCGATCAGTATGGGTAACGCTCTAAAATAAAATAGTAGTTTAGGTAAAATCACCATTTTGGTAGCTGTTATTCCCCCCAAAAAGGAGATGTAATAATTAGACCATAATTTTAGTAGTGTTTTGATATTTGTGAATAGTGGTGGGTAATTGGTTTGAAAATCAGTTTTAGGAGATGGGGTAAGGAGGATGCCCAAATATTTAAAAGAGTGTGAGGTCGAGGTGAAAGAAAATCTCTCCTGCAAAGATGCCGCTAACAATTGTGGAATATTTATAGGCATTGCAGTACATTTGCATAATTTAACCCCTAGGCCAGTGAGATCTTGAAATGTTTCTAACTGTTTGATAAGGTTTGGAAGGGATATTAAAGGATCTGAAAGGAATAGCAAAACATCATTGGCGTATAGGCTCAGTTTGAAGTCGTTAAGGCCTTTGGAATAGCCTTTAGTATTAACATTATTTCGAATGGCACATGCAAGGGGTTCTATGGCCAGGGCAAAAAGGAGAGGGAAAAGGGGCACCCCTGTCTAGTTCCTCTACCCAATGCGAAGAACTCTGAGTTTTCTCCTGGAAGTCTAATTCTAGTTTGAGGATTGTGATATAAAGCTCTAAAACTATGCATGAATTAAATTGCAAAGACTGTATTTGGGGAGCAGTAGTTCCAGTTACGACCAACTGACACTATCAAAAGTCTTGTGGACATCAAGGCTAAGAAAAACTACTGGGTATGCATGTAAGTTAGCGTCCATATTATTTTTGTGGCAAGCCCTAAATTGTTAGTAATCTGTCTGCCTGGACTAAAACCCGTTTGGTCTGGGTGGATTAATGAGGTGATGACCGCCACCATTCTGTCTGCCAGCAAATGGACAAAAATTTTGAGGTCATTATTTATAACTGATATTGGGCGATAGTTCTGTGGTGAGATGTGATCTTAGTGGGGCTTGGGTAATAAACACATATTGGCTAGAAGCATTTCTTCTGGGAATTTATTGTCTTGTAAAATTTAATTGTATATTTTGGATAAATGAGGGGCCAGAATATGGGAACATTTTTTATAATATAAGGTAGAATATCCATCTGGACCAGGTGCTGTGGAGGTTTTTAGGGACTTAATAATCTCAGTTGTTTCAATAGCGGTACGTGGTGTGTTTCCTTTCTCAATTTGTGGAAGGACAAAAAGGTGGAGGCGTGGAAGCAGCTGCTGTTACTTGCCTAACCACGTGGACACCCCATGAATTGAAAATTGGGACTATCTCGGCATTTGTTAATGACACAAACGTAAAGAGAGGGATATGTAAAAAAATATATAAACTTTAATAATTACAAACATTGCAAATCATTATTACAAAATAGTGCATATATGAAACATACTAAAATCAGTTACATACACCACATTGGACATAAACATTGACGGAAAAACTGTAAAGTTTCTTGTACAGAGGGGTATATAGAATTGTTTCCTCAACCGGTTTCGTGGTTAGAACCACTTCTTCAGGAGGGATAGGTCTAAAATTAATAATTTTGAGTTTAGACAAGGTTAAAAATTACACAGCAAAAGGGGATAATGAGCACAATACAAAAATAATAACAGAGTAGAAAACTGGCTCACCAACTCAGACGTATTCAATGGAAAAAATGGGACCCCATACAGATCCCCCCACGGCAGACATGGGGGATTGTGGACTGGTTCAGATTAAATAGGTAATAACCAAAATGTAAGTACCAATAAACAAAAGGAGTAGGGGAGTGCTCACCCGGGTGAAATGATTGGAAAACGAAAAGCGGAGAAGTGATAGAGAATGAGAAATGAAATGAGAGAAGAGAAGAGGGGGGAGGGGGGGAAATAGGGGGAAGGAGGGGAGGGAATGATCGCAGGAGGGAAGGGGGGGAGGGAAAGGGAGAAGGAAGGGAGAGGGAAGAGGGAAGGGGGAGGGAAGAGGGAAGGGGGAGGGAAGAGGGAAGGGGGAGGGATAGGGAGTAGGGAGGGAGGGGGAAAAAGAGGGGGGGGGCCTGGGAGGGAAGGAAGGAGGAAAATGGAAAAGGGGGGAGGAAAGACCAGAGATAGCAAGGAGGAGGGGAAAAAAGGACAGAGGAAATGAAAGATGGGGGAGGGGGGGGGGAGTGGTGACAGTAGAGAGGGAAGGGGAGAAAAAGCAGAGAGAAAAAGAAAATAGGGGGAAAGAGGAGGGAATGTAGCAGATTCACCCAAATCATCCAGTGATAAAGATGTAATAATGTAAAAACAGACAAAGATGTAAGCACTCACCACATAATAGGCCAATCAATAAAAATGCACGGGCTGTCTGTTGAGGGTTGAGGGTGAGGGTGATCCCCAAGAGCGGAGAGGCTTAGTAATCAGATTTGGAAGTGCAATGAAGCAGGACCATAAGCAGTAATTAAACCCCCAATGGCAGAATGGTCTATAATATACAAAAGATAAGGGATCAGTTCTCATTAGGTCGGTAGTTGATGGGAATAAAGGGGCTGAGAAAAGAGAAAGGAGTAAGAAATGCAGAGAGGAGGGTGCCAAAGGCTGTCCGGAGTGTGTGGATAAGATAAGAAACAACAGCACATAATAGAAAGGAACACCCAAAGTGCACACAGAGCAGAGATAGAAGTGTGGGGGTGATAGGGACACATCCCTCCATCCATAATTGATCCCAGCAAGTCTGCACATAGAGAAGGGTAAGGGGACATAACTGAAAAGTCAACAAACTTACCGACCTGTGAGAAGGGGATCCGGAGAGCAGCCCAGCATAAGGTGTCCAAACAGGCTCACTAAGCGGTCCCGAGTGGGTCCGTTAAAATAGCTCCCCAACCAGGACGCCAGAACGCGCCGCCGTGAGCAGCGTCTGACGTAACCGGGTCTGTTTACCCGCACTGCGCAGGTGCACGGGACCGCTGCCATCAAAAGGATCAAAGTGATCCAAGGCTGTGCAGTGCAAGCAGGTGAAACCTGCCAGGGTAAACACATGTCCGCCGGGTGAGAGAGAACAGGTGATACCACAGATTCCAGAACCACTGAGGGGAAGAGAGCGAGTTTTCTGAACAGCAAAAAATATACTGAATGGTAAACTGAACATAAAAATAAACATAACACAATAACTACATAGTAATGGTATATACATTTCTGGGAGTCATGACACCAGAACTGTCACCTGTCCTCATATACACACAAGATCATACATAAAGAAGAGACAGCCTATGGATGATACATAAACATGATACAGAACCCAGTTGGAAGGGAAGGGGAAAGAGAAGGAGGGGGGGAGGGAAGGTGAGGGGGGGGGGGGGAAGACCTCCAGTCATTACACTTTGGAAAAACCTTCCAGTAGAGGACCTAAAGGTACATTCAGATGTGGGGATTGCCCCCGCTGTCCCTAGGTTCATGAGGTAAAGCAGTTCATCCTACCCAATTTGGGAGCTCTTTATCCCACGAACCTTTGCAGACTGCAGTACCAGAGGTGTGGTTTATTTGATGCTATGCATCTGTAAAGCCTTTTATGTTGGGAAGACTATTCGTGAATTATGACAGAGAATTGGTGATCACATCTATTACTCAGAGAACGGGAAATTGACAACAATCGGTAGACATATTGGTTTATACCATAGATTTGACAATTCTGTTATTCAATTTGTAATCCTTGAGGTGGTGCAGCCCAACCCCAGGGGAGGTGACTGGGACCGTACGGTCCTTCAGAGGGAATCCTTATGGATAGAACGGCTTAATGCCACGCATCCCCCCCGGCCTCAATGAAACAATATCTTACAAACCATTTTTGTGACATCTCAGTCCATTTCCCCCCCCTTTCCCTTTTCCTTCCCCCCCTTCTCTTCCCCCCTCCCCCCTCTCCTCTCTTCCTCACCATCCTATTTCCTTCTGGTCCCCTTTCCTTCCCTCCCCTCCCATCCCTTCCCCTCCACTCCCCCCTCTCTTTTCCTCCCCCTTTCCCCCCTCCCCTCACCTTTCCCCCCCTCCTTCTCTTTCCCCTTCCCTTCCAACTGGGTTCTGTATCATGTTTATGTATCATCCATAGGCTGTCTCTTCTTTATGTATGATCCTGTGTGTATATGAGGATAGGTGACAGTTCTGGTGTCATGACTCCCAGAAATGTATATACCATTACTATGTAGTTATTGTGTTATGTTTATTTTTATGTTCAGTTTACCATTCTGTATATTTTTTGCTGTTCAGAAGACTCGCTCTCTTCCCCTCAGTGGTTCTGGAATTTGTGGTATCCCCTGTTCTCTCTCCCCCGGTGGACACATGTTTACCCTGGAAGGTTTCACCTGCTTGCACTGTATTGCCTTGGATCACTTTGATCCTTTTGACGGCAGCGTGCACTTGCGCAGTAGCGCGGTCCCGTGCACCTGCGCAGTGCGGGTAAACAGACCCGGTTACGTCAGACGCCGCTCACGGCGGCGCGTTCTGACATCCGTGTTGGGGAGCTCATTTAACGGCCCCACTCGGGACCGCTTAGTGAGCCTGTTTGGACACCTTATGCTGGGCTGCTCTCCGCATCCCCTTCTCACAGGTCGGTAAGTTTGTTGGCTATTTGGTTATGTCCCCTACCCTTCTCTATGTGCAGACTTGCTGGGATCTATTATGGATGGAGGGATGTGTCCCTACCACCCCCACACTTTTTTCCTCTGCTCTGTGTGTACTTTAGGTGTTCCTTTCCATTATGTGCTGTTGTTTCTTATCTTATCCACACACTCCGGACAGCCTTTGGCACCCTTCTCTCTGCATTTCTTACTTCCTTTCTCTTTTCTCAGCCCCTTTATTCCCATTAACTACCGACCTCGTGAGAACTGATCCCTTATCTTTTGTATATTATAGACCATTCTGCCATTGGGGGTTTAATTACTGCTTATGGTCCTGCTTCATTGCACTTCCAAATCTGATTACTAAGCTTCTCTGCTCTTTGGGATCACCCTCAATGGTTTACCAATTTTATGTGACATCTTGATACAGACAGCCCATGCATTTTTATCGAATGGCCTATTATGTGGTGAGTGCTTACATCTTTGTCTGTTTTTATATTATTACATCTTTATCACTGGAAGATTTGGGTGAATCTGCTACATTCCCTCCTCTTCCCCTTATTTTCTTTTTCTCTCTGCTTTTTCTCCCCTTTCCCTCTCTACTGTCACCCCTTTCCCTCTCCTTCCCCCCCCCTCCATCTTTCATTTCCTCTGTCCTTTTTTTCCCATCCTCCTTGCTATCTCTGGTCTTTCCTCCCCCTTTTCCCTTTCCCTCCTTCCTTCCTTCCCCGGGCCCACACCCCCTTTTTCCCCCTCCCTCCCTCCTCTTTCCTATCCCTCCCCCCCTCTCCCTTCCTTCTCCCTTTCCCCCCCTTCCCTCCTGCGATCATTCCCTCCCCTCCTTCCCCCTATTTCCCCCCCCTCTTCTCTTCTCTCATTTCATTTCTCATTCTCTATCACTCCTCCGCTTTTCCTTTTCCAATCATTTCACCCGGGTAAGCACTCCCCTACTCCTTTTGTTTATTGGTACTTACATTTTGGTTGTTACCTATTTAATCAGAACCACTCCACAATCCCCCATGTCCGCCGTGGGGGGATCTGTATGGGGTCCCATTTTTTCCATTTAATACGTCTGAGTTGGTGAGCCAGTTTTCTACTTTGTTATTATTTTTGTATTCTGCTCATTATCCCCTTTTGCTGTGTAATTTTTAACCTTGTCTAAACTCAAAATTATTAATTTTAGACCTATCCCTCCTGAAGAAGCGGTTCTAACCGCGAAAACGGTTGAGGAAACAATTCTATATACCCCTCTGTACAAGAAACTTTACGGTTTTCCCGTCAATGTTTATGTCCAATGTAGTGTATATAAATAATTTTAGTATGTTTCATAAATGCACTATTTTGTAATAATGATTTGCAATGTTTGTAATTAAAGTTTATATATTTTTTTACATATCCCTCTCTTTACTTTTGTGTCATTAACAAATGGCAAGATAGTCCCAATTTTCAATTCATAGGGTGTCCGCGTGGTTAGGCAAGTAACAGCAGCTGCTTCCACGCCTCCACCTTTTTGTCCTTCCATGTTTATCCAATCGGGATGATGGCATTGATTTCTGATTTTTTATATTTATTGACCTATCTGAGGCTATACTCTTTCTTCATCCTTTCTCAATTTACTGGACAGGCAAAGTGGGAAAGAAAACTTCCCCAAGCCAATCCAGAGAAGACTGCCTTGAGGGGTCAACAGTAAATTCTTGTAGAAGTAAGAGAAAATCTCCATAACTTCTTTAGGGCGAGAGTCTAAGGGGGAGATTTACTAAAACTGGTGCACACAGAATCTGGTGCAGCTGTGCACAGTAACCAGTCCACTTCCATGTTTTTTTTTCAAAGCTTAATTGAACAAGCTGAAGTTACAAACAGATTGTTTACCATGCACAGCTGCAATAAATTCTGAGTGCTCCAGTTTTAGTAAATTACCCCCTAAATATCCATTGGAATTGCGTAATTTATAGACATGTGGGGGGTTTGTAGATTGTTTTAGCTTTCTAGCAAACATGGTAGAGGCAGAGTTGCTATATAATAGAAATTTTGCTTTGGACCATCCCAACAGGGCCATTTGAAGGAATTTGGGGGCCCCAAGCAAAATGGACATGGAGGCCCCCCAACCCCCCCACACGCACGCACGCACGCACGCACGCACGCAAAGCCTACAGGAATCACAGCATAGCGATACAGTTTAAGTTCACCAACACTTTATATAAATAAAGGTTTACCGTGCAAATACTGCTGTTGCATATAATGTGCATATAATTTGAACATTTTCAACAATTGAAGGGGAGGGAGGGGGACAGAGGCTGCGGACATACTACAGGAGGGGGACAGAGGCTGCGGACACACTACAGGAGGGGGACAGAGATTGTAGACATACTACAGGAGGGGGACAGAGGCTGCGGACATACTACAGGAGGGGGACAGAGGCTGCGGACATACTACAGGAGGGGGACAAAGCCTGCATACATGATAGTGTCCTCCTCACCCCCTCACAGTAGCCTCCTCCTCTGTCCACCATCATATTACAGTCTCCACATCAGTGTGTGCTGCTCCTGTGCTGCTTCCCTTTCACCTCTCCACAGTCCACAGGGCAGCACATCAGTGTCCTTCACTGTCCCCCGCATGCCATGGCTTCACCCCCCCTCCCACCAGTAATACCATGTCATCCTCTGTCACCTGTCCCCAGACCCAGTAGTGTCAACTGCTGTCCCCAGTAATATCATCATTTGCTCCAGTGTCAAACTCTTCTCCTCACTTACCCCCCCTCGACTCCTCCGCCTACGGTGAGTGCACAAAAAACAGCTTAGCCAGTTACAAGTGTACTCTGGAATCTATTCAAAAATGGCGCCGGGCGGCGCCATTAAGTTACTGCGCATGCGCCGCCCGGCCGAGCGAGTACGAGCTTTCCCGAGCCCGGCCGGCTTCGGAACGGTGCATGTACAGTTACATGGTTGGCTCACGGCCATCTTTTTTACTTGCACCGCTGCCCGTGATGGACATTTATGGGCGGACGGTTGGCAACACTGGGAAGCAGCGGCCGGCGGCATGGCTGGGGCCCCAGGCCAGCTCGGGGCTCCAAGCAATTGCTTGTTTTGCCTGTCCTGTCACGACGGGCCTGCATCTCAAGGCCTTTTCTGTGTCAGTAGACAACAATGTGTCAAGAGCTCTTCTTTTATCTTGGATTTGCTTATATAAATCTGGAGATGGGGATTGGAAATGTTTGTAATATATTTTGTCTAATTCTTTAGTTAGGGTATTAATATCAATTCATTTTGATTTATTTTTGGCTGAGGCGGAATTAATTAGGTGACCTCTCATAACTGCCTATAAAGTGGTAGTAGGTATGACAGGAGTTATATTATGAGTAAAGTAATCTGCTAATTGTGTTGAAAGTTGTTGAGTAATAGTGGGGTCTGTTAATAGAGAGTCATTAATATGCCATTTATATGGAATACGGGCCATGCCTTTGTGCGATGTAGTGAAATAAACAATGTGGTGGTCAGACCAAGGGCATATATGGATGTCAGCTTTAGATTAGTTAGCTAAAAGGATTGGGGTTCCAAAAATAGTCTAATCTCGCATAGCTTTCATGTGGATGAGAATAAAAAGTATAAGCTCTTATGCCAACATTATGAGCTCTCCATGTATCTATTAATTGAAGGTTATATAGGGAATGGGAAAGAGATTTAGGGAATGCCTTTGACGATGGGACAATTCTACTTCTATCAAGTACCAAATTTTCTGCCAAATTAAAGTCTCCTCCTACTTTTAGGTGGGGGGAATGATATCTGTTAAGAATATCAAAAAAAATTTAGAAAAATGTAGCTTGTGCTTCATTTGGGGCATATATTGAGGCAATAGTGATTTGGCGACCTTTGAGGATGCCTTTCAGGATCAGGAATATACTCTATGGGTCCTTGTATATGTTGAGTATTTTCATGACTAGTGATCTCCTTATGAAGATGGCAGTACAACGAGTCTTGGAAATATAGTCTGTACAATAATGCTGACTATAAGATTTGTCAAAATTTTGCAGGTGGTTATTGGTGGCGATTGGCGAAGTGGGTTTCCTGTAGTAAAATAATATCCACACCTAATCTTTTATAGTTACAGAATGTTTTTTTCTGTTTACAAGATGAATTAAAACCTTGAATATTGTGAGATAATACTTTAAGTCCCGTTGTAGAACTCATAGGTAAAGATTGATCTGATATGATAGTAAGCAATATTTACTATAGTAGGAACTACTAAAACTAGAATTATATAACCAAAGTGTTTACTTATATTGTTCTTAAACTCGCAAAAGATGGAAATTAGTGAATCTATCCAGTAGAACAACAGTAATGAAAACCTTAGAGAAAATATCAACATTGCGGGGGGCGCTCATGAGCAGCAAACCAAGATGGCCTCTTGGTAACTTCGCTTCTCGCCGCCTGGACACATCAGCAACAAAAGCAATATTAATAAGGGCACTCTTGGCTTCCCCCTTACCTCTCTGATTCCCTCGCAGTCTTGTGCACCTCATGGAGAGAAGATCCATGGCCACTCGATCCTCTAGTGCCAAGTCAGTGGGCTGGAATCTCCCCGCGGCCTCCCCGCCTGACGCCATTATGGAAGCTTTGGTCTTCAGCCAGGACCTATTCCAGCAATCCTCTCCTGAGGACGCCGTCAGTGATGCCTCGGTGTCAGGTCACCTGGAGGTGACAGGTGCAGACCGTTGGGATCAGGAATGCACCGCAAGGTAGTGGACCCTACCGTTGACTGCTGCGGATGGGAGTCAAGGTGGTAAGGAAGGCAGGGAAGCTGGAACACCAAGACGGATCCCACCGGGGTTAGAGCGTAAGATTCCCTAGGGCGTGGAGTCTAAGAGCCAGCAGATGTTCACCAGAGCCTCTAGTGGTGAGGATGGACTGGGCTGCAACTGGCTCCAGGAGGATAAGGATAGTAAGGGAATAAGCCAAGATCGGGGCCACAAGCAGACAAGGACAACAGAGTTCACGCCAACAGTTCAGGGTCACAGGCAAACAGGGATAGTAGGGTACACGCCAAAGGTCAGGGTCATGAGCAGACAGGAATAGTTGAGAACACGCCAAGGTCGGTAACATAAATAAACGTAGAGCACACGGCAAGCAGGAACAGGAAGCCAAACACACAAGGGATACACAATGGTTGATCAGCCCTGCTGGCTTGCAGTGCACAGGTTAATATAGGGTTTCCTGATAGGGCCTGGGGTGGGGCCATGCTTAGAGGAGAGGTTATAAAACTAGCCAGGTGTGAGTGGCTGGCCTCTTAGTCTGAACACATGAGGAGCAGATAAGCTGACAGAGAAAGATTACTGCATAACCATGACACTCGGATGTGGGCCCGCACCAACAGCCTGTGCTCCATGATGCTGACCTCCTGGCACGCTTCAAAATTATGCTCAAGAGTTACGGCTGAGCAGAACTCTTGGCCGTAACCACTAAACTTGCCACACACCTTACCAAGGAGATCAGGGCACTCGGCTCCCGCACCAATGATCTCGAGGACAAGATGGATGCGGCAGCTACAGTCCAGGAGAACCATGAGCAGGACATCACAGATCTTAAAAAGGAGCTGGATGCTGCCCACATCCGCCTGGAGGATTTTGAAAATAAAGCCCACAGGGGTAACCTGCGGTTTAGAGGCATCCCCGAGAGGGTCACGACCTCACCTCCACAGCAACAGCTCTTTTCAAAGCGCTAGTTCCTGCTATCCCCATTGATAGGCTGGAGTTCGACTGCATCCACCGTGCACTCGGCCCCAAGAAATCAGAGGGGCCACCCCGGGACCTTGTGATAAAATTCACTTATTACCGCATGAAGGAAACCCTCCTGCAGGAAGCCAGGGACAAGTCTGCTCTGATATTCCAGGGACACCGCTATCAAGTCTTCGCAAACCTTTCCCAGACCACGATCGCGAACAGGAGATAGATGAAGCCCTATACTTCTGCACTGCTGGCCCACCATATCCGATACAGTTGGGGTTTCCCCTTCAAGATTTCCTACTCCTACAAGGGCCTCAGCCACATCCTGACCTCCCCAAATGAAGCTCAAGTGGTTTTGGAATCCCTTTGCCTTCTACCATCCACAGGAGGAAACCAGGGCCCGGACGAATCTGCCTCCTTCCACCCTGCTACCAACCTCCCGGGCATTTGGGAAACAGCGAAAGGCCACACGCGCTCCCTTCCACACACCCTGCCTGCAACTGGCTCCCCATGTTCTGACCCGGGATGAGCCCTGGAAACGTAAGTTTGGTTTTATCTGGACTAGTCCTCTTGACTCACTGGTTCCCCTCTACTACCGTCCACTGTGAGAGATGGTAGCCACAGACATCTTCTCCTACCCCAACCTTAACTATTGTTTAGCCTTCCCACCCCCCTCCCCCCTGTTGCCTTTGTTGTTTTTTTTTGTATTTTTTGTTTGCTCACATTCTTAGATAATACAGTGACAATGTAGCGCTATTAAAAAGTATAAGTAAAAAACTAAATGTGAAACCAAAACATATTGGCTAGACTAAATATAGCCCAGTAAGTAGGTGAAAAAAGTGTCCACAAGCGTGTTGAATGGTATGTCCCTCTGACGGAGGTAGTCCCAATCTTGGAAAAATGGTGTAAGGCTTGTCTGTAGTCAATAACAACAAAACTCGAAAAGTAAATGGGTACTCTTACCAGCTGTGATGAACCCCGAATGTCGTACAACAGAGGGGTCAAACAAGCTTGGGATCTTGTGCTGTATTCATCTGAGGTTGCTCGGGTGCTGGACACAGATGAATGAGACCTGGAACGGAACAGCTTCGGAGACAGCTATCAGGCTGGGGAGCACTTGTAGTCTGCATGGTTCAGGAGCCAAGGATATTACCTTGAACCAGGTCTCATTCATCTGAATGAGAAGGTGAGCTGCACCATTTTTGAATGGCGCCATTATTATGCCTCATTCATGTATGGACTTCAACAAAGCAGGTAACCATTAGCATGCACTCGCCTATTTGACATGGGCCCCACAGCTTAGCGTCCCACACAATGCCACCTACCTCTGACATCATTGACACTCAATCTATGGTTGTCATAAAACTGTAACCTTTTTATCCAACCACTATATAATTTTTTTTTTGTGTTCTGGCAGCATTGTGGATACCATCTTGGATTTAGAGCCCATTTCTTCTTTCACTTTGCTATGTGTTAGCCTGCGATGCCCCTACACCTGTAATAGCTATGATAAGCTTTTTACTGAATATAGGGCCCTGATCATCTGTCCTCTTTACCTAGGTTGAATGCTGGATAATGATAATGCAGGGGCTCGCACACAGGGCTCACACGCCCCTCTCCCACACACAGTTACCATCTTCTCATTTCCGCATATCCTTTTTCCCCCACCCTCCTCCCGCTTCCCTCCTTGATATACTGCCAGTTGAGCCTCTGCCTGCGAGCCTCTCAGCCAACTTGAAACATGGCACAACACCTGCTGTACATGTCCCCCTTGGGCCCTTAGGGAGATTTGCTCCCTCCTGGGTTAGTGGGGGGACTGGCCCCAGAGGTCCCCGCAGTGATTTTTGCATGAGATTCCCTTGACCAGTTGGTCTGGGGCTCCGTCTGGCCGCTCCCTTCCCACTGAACCAGGTCATGGCCGTGGGTGGTTCACTTGTATCAATATTAAGTCAATGCCATGTTGTATTATTGTCTGTTTATGTCTCAATGTAAGCCTTGTTTATGTTGCCTCTCACTTCACATGTTATGGCCTGATTGACCTTGATTGACCTACCTACACACTGAATGTTCCCCCTGGGGATGCTTATTGTATTTTCCATATGCCCCTCTCCCCCCCCCCCCCTTTTTTTTTCTTCTTCTTTCCCAAGACTTTCCCTCTAGCTAACTACTCAGGCTGCTCAAGCCCACAACAGCTATGTGTCCAGTGGTAGAGCCCCCCTGCCTCGCACATCTCACCATTAGATGTGGTTCACGGTTGACCTTTTGTACTCTGTATTACCTCCCCTCCTCTACTATCTTGTTTTTGTTTCGTCCCTCTTCTACTCTTCTGCTCCCTCTTTCTCTTTTCTTCTTGGCACAACGCCTGCTGTACATGTCCTCCTTGGGCCCTTAGGGAGATTTGCTCCCTCCTGGGTTAGTGGGGGGGGGACTGGCCCCGGAGGTCCCCGCAGAGATGTTTACATGAGATTTCCTTGACCAGTTGGTCTGGGGCTCCATGTGGCCGTTCCCTTCCCGCTGACCCAGGTCATGCCCATGGGTGGTTCACGTGTATCAATGTTAAGTCGATGGCATTTTGTAATATTGTCTGTTAATGTCTCAATGTAAGCCTTGTTTATGTTGCCTCTCACTTCACATGTTATGGCCTACCTACACACTGAATGTTCCCCCCGGGATGCTTATTTTACTTTCCGTATGCCCCTCTCCCCCCCCCCCCCTTTTTTTTTTCTTTGCCAAGACTTTCCCTCTAGCTAACTAATCAGGCTGCTCAAACCCAGAACATCTATGTGTCCAGCGACAGAGCCCCCTGTCTCGCACATCTTAACATTATGTGTTTCGTCCCTCTTCTCCTCTTCTGGTTCCTCTTTCTCTTGTCTTCTTTGCCTCTGCTCCTTCTCCCTCTTGTCCCTCCAGGCCGGTGTTCAACTATGGCCCAAGACACAAGTCCCTGATGGCCAATTTTCTCAGTTCAGCTTAACATCATTTCCTCACTATGGCTATGACTCTGTTGAAGTTCTACTCACACAATATCCACGGATTCAACTCACCAGTGAAGCGTTCTAAGGTATTTCACCACTTAAAATCCAGCCGTGTTGATGTGGTATGCCTGCAGGAGACCGGATTTTCCTCCCCTTCTGCTCCAAAATACCTCTCTCCCCATTTCCCTACCTTCCATGTAGCCTCTGCGTCTGAAAAACACAGAGGAGTTTTAATCTCTTTTCGACGCAACCTCTTATTCTCTTGCACTAACGAAATCGCAGACCCGACCGGCAGGTATTTACTGCTCCAAGATGCTTTAAATGGTCACAACGTAACTCTGGTAACCTATTATGCACCTAACCGCTTCCAACACAAATTTTTTTCTCACCTCCTTAAAGTGGTCTTCCAACATTGCTCCGGCTCCCTTGTTCTTATGGGTGACTCAAATGTGACCCTAGATTCCACAGTGGACAGGAAATATGCTCAAGGAGCGTCCCCCTTCCATGACCCGACTGTGGAATCACAAATGAGATTTCTCTTGCAATCGCATGGCTTAGTGGACACATGGAGGGAACATCACCCTCGTGACTTCACTTTTTATTCCAATCCACATGACAGCTTCTGCAAGATCGATCATGTCTTTATTCCTTTGTGAATCATTTCCAACATACACAAGATAACAATCCCTGCCTCTCCATGATCAGATCATGACCCCATCGTTTCCTCACTTGCATTCACTGGCCTCACTCGTTCAATCTACCAATGACGACTCAAGGACTCACTCCTAACGTCCCAGGATGCCTTGCTTGAAATTCACTCCCTTCTGCAAAACTCTACAAAGCTACTATGCAGGGTCACTGCATCCAGCTAGCTTCCTCTCAAAAGCAGGACAGAGCCTTTTGGCTCTTGGCCTGGGACTCAGGAAGCCAAAACCTTAAAGAGCTGCTTATGTGAAGTTTGATTTGTGAGAGAAAGAAAAGTGGATTTTAAACTGGATTACGCTATGGAGTATTTCTTTTTCATTTATCCATGGTCTGTGAGCGGATAAATCACCTTTTAGGTTGATTCCCTGGAGAGGTGGCTTTTGATCTACACACTGACAGAGACCCAGTGGCTGGGGGACACAGCCACCTGTGTGCATGATCTCTCTGACAGGAGATCTTTGGATCTGGTAAGGGGCTTACCTTACTTGAGGTGGAGGAACTTCTTTTTAAACATCACGCTCCTCACGGAGATAACCTTTATATCACTTGAAGGAAGGGTGTCTTTCTCCCTCTATCCAATCATTTTCTACACCCACAAGACTTCCAGTTTATGACTATATGGACATCATTTAATCGTTTTTGTTCACTGAATGTTTCACTCATCATTTTTTGCATGTGATTTATGTGCACATTTTATGTTATGAAACAATTCACTTGTGTTCATCCATAATCATGATGGTTTCAGTTAATATGATCATGTGTTTGTACTAGCAGCGCAGCCTATAAATTGTAGAGTTAGTAAGGTGGAGGTTGTTTCACATCTAAGGTTGCAGCAGCATTTTACATTTCAATTTTTGGTTTGAGATATTTGTTTTTTATCTAACACATGTGGGGATCATTTCCACTTATGGGATAGCGCAGTATTTTCTATGATTGTTAGAATCTATGTGTGGGTCATACAATAAACGTTATGTACCAATAATCTTTTTTAATATTTTTCTACAAATAAATAACCTTAATCACTTTTATATGGTTTACCCGTGTGCCATTAAAGTCCGTGTTTCTAGTTTCTAGTTTCTATACATCATTATCGGGACGTTGGCACATTGTTATCTGTATATCCACAGTAAGTTACCCTGTGAGGATATACGTCAAATCAATAACCCTTTCTAAACCCCGAGCAATTTAGCTCAGCTACCCTAAGTTGATCCCCAGCCTCAACCGGAAGGTTATTGTTGTTCGACTGTTCGCTCTAAAAAACATGTTTTCAATGTGTATCCTTAAGTTGTACAATGATACGCTTACTGCTCATATCCCCTGCATGGGATCACCTAAGCTATTTTTTTGCTTTTCATATATTTCTATAAAAAAATTGTACCAGAAAATATCAACATTGCATTGCATATGATTAAGCATATATAACACCTTAAGGAAAAAAAGATTTTTTGTTAGACCTTTTCAAAAACTTGTAAAAATAGACTAGCTTGATAAAACTCTGAGAAATAACATATATAAGTTTGGAGTCAGGGTATAGAACACCGCCTGAGCAAGAACCATTTTGGTGTGGACAATAATGTCCAAAACTCATATAGGGAGCCCTATCTATCAAAATAATATATAACGTGATCAGTCGTATAAGTATCGCCACAAACTGAACCATATTTTGGGGTCCCATTGTGAATAGGGAGACAAACTAACGGAGGTGGTGCAGACCAGCCTCAGCAAAGAGTCTATAAAACAAAAAAGTATGTGCATGCTGTATATCATATACTGAAAAAGGGAAAAAGAAAAATATATACATTCTTATAAAAGGTAATATGATATACCAACTAGTGTCCTTTTAAAAGGAGCAGATCAGCTGTTTACTTTGAGCTGTCATTTAAACGTGGACACTTTCAAAATGTTAATAACTTTTCTTTAATCTTGATGGAAAGTGGAAATCTCTGATTATTATTTCCTTTTAATTCCTATATTTTCCTTGATGTTGTATATTTGAAGAGGGAAAACCCTGTTAGCTGAAGGAATGAGACATCTTCTTCTTCTTCGTGGAGGTTTGTCTGGAGGTGGTTTAGGACGCAAGGCCCTATGGATTCTGTCACATGCAAACAAAGATGGGGGTGACTCAGGAAGGAGATTGTGGAACAATTTGGATACTGCAGGCATCAGGTCAGAAAATGATTATGGGATGCCACGAATCCTTAGGTTGTTCCTGTGGTTTTGATTATCTAAATCTTCCACCTGTGATTATAAATATCAGTAGTTTTCCGCTTGAAGTTCAAAGTCTTTTCTAAGATCATTATGTGCAAGTGATAACTCATCATGTTTGGTTTCTAGAATGTCTGTGCACCCCCCAGGGATGCTATTTCTTGTGTGAGTGTGCTTGTTGTTTTTTGGAGCTCATATTGAATCTTATCAGAAAGTTTTTCATAAATCTTAGTTAAGCTGGCATCTAAATCCACTTTTGTGAGCTGAGAAGAGTGCTCACTGTTATTTTGTGAGGAAACAAACTCCTGCAGAGTGTCACGCGCTGTTGTAGGAGACTCTACTGGTGGTGGGGAGCCGGCACCTTAATGAGCCATTTTCTTCTGCTCTTTATTGCACAGCAGATAAGTGGTCAAAGAGTGCTGTTGTGAATGGCGACATTGCGCCTTGTTGCCTGACAGCATGCACTAGTGTGTCTTGCAGGGGTGGTGATGAAAATTGGGGTGATTTGCTGTGGTTTCTCCCCGCGCTGTGTGTTGAATCCCCGCTGATCCGAGGGAGCTCCTACATGGAGCTGCTGATCTGCATCTCACCCCGCAGGCGCCCTCTCTTAGCTAGAGGTGCGGCCTTGGCTCATCTCGTCTACTCCATCACAGATTAGGAAGTAGCTGGGCTGTCATATTATTTTGTGGTATCAAACTGTCCGGTGAGGGAACTGCGGCTCCCCGATGGAGCAACGGATGGGCACAGAGGTAGCTCTGATTGTTGTCCAGGGAGCGATTCTGGCACAGAGGGGTGTCATAAACCAGATGTGACCAGAACTGTGTGACTGTGACAGAGTGAACTGAAGGGACAACCAAATCAGCCTATGTACAAAAGATATAGTAGGTAAAGACCTGGATCTGCCTTGTTAAACAATTCTGAGATAGCCTGATTGTCCGTGGAGAAAACCACTGTTTCATTTGTACTCGGAGTCATTTTGTGGATAGTATAGGAAAGAACAAAGAAAAACAAAGAACATTGACCTGAGGTGTGCCGGGGTCAAGTGGTCAGTATGCTTAAAAGGGGGCATACCCAAGTATGAAATTAAATTAAAAATATGAAATGAAAAGTAAAAGAAAAAGGGAATGGGTGGGTGGGATACGAGAGCCTACGACCACAAGGGAGGAGGCAAAGGAGGGCAGGCTTTATGCAGCCTGACTCGGCCTGACCTGCAGTCAGCCTTACACTTACTCGGAGTCAATCTGTGGATAGTATAGGAAAGAACAAAGAGAAACAAAGAACATTGACCTGAGGTGTGCCAGGGTCACGTGGTCAGTATGCCTAAAAGGGGGTAAAATTATAACACAGTAGGATGAAAGCTTAACAAAAGATTTATTACACACTAAATTACATTCAATCAGCCAAACTGACAAACGCTTGAGACATCTCCAAAAATGGATCTGGAATATACCTTGAGAAACATGCTGACCTCCACCTGCCTAATTTTTTTATAATATGAGCAGGGACCCCTTGGCGCGAAGCCAAGGAAGCCGCTCCTATCCTGAATGAATGGCCAGAGTATGCTTTAGGGTCTAGACCCAAATTGGCCAAAAGGGTGCGGCAATGAAGATCGAATTGACCTGCGGAGAGGGGAGCGCAAGGAAAAGGCAACAGAGGACCATCCCTGGGCTTATCAGACGTAGCACTGACAAGCTGGTGTAAAACTGAAACCGGGCACCATGGCTTCCCAGTCTGGAAAAACCTAACATCCGTGCCGCCTCCTGTTTGCTGCATCTTGCATGCATATAGATGCAAACAGAAATAGCCAGGGTGCCTAACCAGCTGATTGGCCAAAAGTATGTGAGATCCTGTGCCAGAATGCATAAATTCCCCTGGCCTCAAGAAACCGTAAAAGGCCAGATATATCGCTGCCTTGAGCACCAAGCTGGGTAACAACCCAAAAGGAGATCTCGTGAGTATGTCGGACATGTCCCGAAAAATATGACCTGTGATGAGAAGTCTGCTGAGCATGGCAGGAGGGCTACTCCTCTGGATCTCTTTGAGGATGGCCCTAATAGGGTGAGCGGAAAAATAGAGGGCCTATTGGGGTCTTCCAAAAACATGAAATGCTGAATCCCTGCCAGATATGTCCTGATGGTACTATGAGTCAGTTTGAGTTGAGAGTGGCAAAAAAGTGGTAAAAGCTAGTAGGTACTGAATGTTAGAACTGTCAAGGCTAGGAAATCTTGTCCGGAAGGCCTGGAAAACCTTCCAAGCTGTGGCATAAGCCTTCCTGGTATTTACAGGTTAGTGTACTGCGTCCTCTGCACAGTGTGCACCTAAAGCTAACTGGAGAAAATTGGTGGTGTTCTTCTGATCCTATTAGTACCGCAGGCAGCTGCACCATTTACAAGTTAGTATAGTGCGTCCTCTGCACAGTGTGCACCTAAAGCTACCTGGAGAAAATTGGTGGTGTTCTTCTGATCCTATTAGTACCACAGGCAGCTGCAGTATTTACAAGTTAGTGTAGTGCGTCCTCTGCACAGTGTGCATCTAAAGCTACCCGAAGAACATTGGTGGTGTTCTTCTGATCCTGTTAATACCAAAAGCAGGCAGCTACAGTATTTACAGTTAGTGTACTGTGTCCTCTGCACAGTGTGCACCTAAAGCTACCTTAAGACAATTGCTGTTGTTCTGCTACTATTAATACCACAGGTAGGCAGCTACAGTATTTACAGTTAGTGTACTGTGTCCTCTGCACAATGTGCACCTAAAGCTACCTGAAGAAAATTGGTGGTGTTCTTCTGATCCTATTAATACCACAGGTAGGCAGCTACAGTATTTACAGTTAGTGTACTGTGTCCTCTGCACAGTGTGCACCTAAAGCTACCTGAAGACAATTGCTGTTGTTCTGCTCCTATTAATACAACAGGCAGACAGCTACAGTATTTACAGTTAGTGTACTGTGTCCTCTGCACAGTGTGCACCTAAAGCTACCTGAAGACAATTAGTGGTGTTCTTCTAATCCTATTATTACCACAGGCAGGCAGCTACATTATTTACAGTTAGTGTACTGTGTCCTCTGCACAGTGTGTACCTTAAGCTACCTGAAGACAATTGCTGTTGTTCTGCTCCTATTAATACCACAGGCAGGCAGCTACAGTATTTACAGTTAGTGTACTGTGTCCTCTGCACAGTGTGCACCTAAAGCTACCTGAAGACAATTGCTGGTGTTCTCATACTAATAATACTACAGGCAGGCAGTTGATTCTGCTAGCTGCAGTATCAGTATATATATACATCCCAGCTTTGTGCAGCTATATCTCACTGCAGGCCATTAGTAAGTCTGGAAGGCCAACAAGGAGAAGCAGACAGGCACAAGCCAATAAAAGAGGGCAAGCAGGCTCTGTGTCTAGAGGCAACAGTGCTGGTCATGGAGACGTGCATCCTCATCAGCACGTGGACGCAGGACACGCTTGTCCTTTTTTTCGGCAGCTGGCCGTGTTGAGCCGCAACATGCGGAAGACTTGGTAGAGTGGATGACCAAGCCGCCCTCATCCTCCTCATCCTCTCTCACTTTGTCTGGCAAAGCAGCTGCCAACGCGGCCTCTTCCCTCGGCTCAATGGCATCAGTCACTCCTTCCCTAGCCCCACCATGTCCTCCTGAGGAGTCCCCTGAACTGTTTGACCACAGTGTTGGGTACATGCTCCAGGAGGATGCCCAGCATTTTGAAGGCCCCGGTGATGGTACCCAGCTAGAGGAAGGCAGTAACGTGAGCCCAGAGAGAGGGGGTGCCCAAGAAGGACAGCAATCTGGCAGTCATGTTCCCCCAGCTGCAGCATATTGCCAGGTTTGCTTCAGTGATGAGGAGGGAGGGGATGATGAGTTCACTGACTCCACGTGGGTGCCTTATAGGAGAGAGGAGGAGGAGGCACATCACCAACAAGGCAGGATGCCCACCAGGGGCCAGCTTAAGGGCAGCACACTGACTGCATCACACCGCAGAGCTCCGCATGTGCAGGGCGCTGCTGTCTCTGCGCGTTATTCCAAAAGTTCTCTGGTGTGGGCCTTTTTTGAGACGAGTGCATCAGATGCCACCGCTGCTATTTGCAACATATGTCTCAAGCGTATCTCGCGTGGCCAAAACATCACCCGCTTGGGCACCACATGCTTGACCAGACATATGTCGACCTGCCATGCAGTTCGTTGGCAAGCGTACCTAAAAGACCCACACCAAAGAACAAAAAGGACCTTTCCTTGCTCCTCACCAGCTGGGATCTCCAACCCCACTATGCCTTCAGTCCTCTCTGAGACCTGCACTGAGAGGAATGAAGGTGTAGAATTAGGTGTGTCACAGCCAAGTACTTGGGGGCAATCTGCTATCGGTACATCAACGTCAGATTGTACCAGGCAAATTTCCCTGCCCCAGCTGCTGCACCGCTGAAAGAAGTTCGCTCCCAGCCATCCACATGCCCAGCGGTTGAATGCTAGCTTGGCTAAATTGCTAGCACTTTAACTGCTGCCTTTTCAGTTGGTAGACTCTGCCCCCTTTCGTAAGTTTGTGGAATGTACAGTTCCTCAGTGGCAGGTTCCCAAACGCCACTTTTTCTCACGGAAGGTGATTCCGGCTCTCTACCGGCATGTGGAAGGCAATGTCTTGGCCTCGCTGGACAGGGCGGTCAGCCGTAAGGTGCATATTACCTCTGACTCATGGTCCAGCAGGCATGGACAGGGACATTACCTACCTTTCACCGTGCACTGGGTGACTCTTCTGGCAGCTGGGAAGGATGCAGGACAGGGTGCAGTAGTGTTGGAGGTTGTTCCGCCACCACGCCTCCAAAATTCTACCACACCTCTCTCCTCCACCCCCTCCTCTTCTTCTTCCTTCATGGCCTCTTCCTGTGCTGATTTTGTCCTCGGAACCAGCGGTGCTCCATAGGCGTTCAAGGGGCTACGCAAGCACGCAGGCAAAAAGATGCCATGCAGTGCTTGAGCTGGTGTGCTTGGGGGACAGGAGCCACACTGGGGCAGAGATTCTGTCAGCTCTGCAGGGGCAGGTTCAGAGGTGGTTGACACCACACCAGCTTAAGGCAGGTATGGTGGTTTGCGACAATGGCACCAACCTCCTCTCTGCCCTCCGACAGGGACAACTGACCCATGTGCCCTGTTTGGCTCACGTCCTTAACTTGGTGGTGCAGCGGTTCTTGGGCAGGTACCCGGGCTTACAGGATGTCCTGAGGCAGGCCAGGAAAGTCTGTGTGCATTTTCGCAGGTCATATAATGCCAGTGCTCGGCTGGCTGACCTCCAAAAGGAATTTAACCTGCCCAAGAACCGCCTAATCTGTGACATGCCCACCAGGTGGAACTCAACATTGGCCATGCTGCAGTGGTTGCACACGCAGCAGAGGGCCATCAATGAGTACCTATGCGACTATGGCACCAGGACAGGGTCAGGGGACCTTGGTTTATTTTCCCCAAGCCAGTGGGCTATGATCAGTGATGCATGCACTGTTCTGTCACCATTTGAGGAGGCCACGAGGATGGTGAGCAGTGACAGTGCATGCATCAGTGACACTGTACCTCTTGTCCATGTGTTGGAGCACACGCTGCATGGAATAATGGACAGGGCACTTGAGGCAGAACAGAGCGAGGAAGAGGAGGACTTCCTTACCTCTCAAGGCCCCCTTTATCCAGACAGTGTTGCTGCGTGCCCGCCGATCACACAGAAAGAGGAGGAGGAGGAGGATTGTGTCAGCATGGAGGTGGAGCCTGGCACTCAGCATCAGCAGCAGTGTTCAAGGGATCATTTACAGTCCCAACAAACCCATGGACTTGTACGTGGCTGGGAGGAGGTGGCTTTAGTGACCCAGAGGACTCCGGACCAAATGCCTCAGCAAACCTACGCTGGATGGCCTCCCTGATCCTGCAACGCCTGCGGAAGGATCCTCGTATTCATGGTATCAAGGAGAGGGATCAATACTGGCTGGCAACCCTCCTTGATCCACGTTACAAGGGTAAGGTTGTGGACCTTATCTTGCCGTCGCAAAGGGAGCAGAGGATGAAACATCATCGGGAGGCCTTTCAGAAAGGTCTGTGCAACGCGTTCCCAGAGACTGGGAGGTTACAAACTCCTGTTCCTGGACAACATGTTGCTGAGGCTTGGGTCGGTCAAAGAAGGAGCGGTGGAGAAGGTGGCCATCTGACTGATGCGTTCAGACAATTTTTTAGTCCGCAGCCCCAAGGTATGATCGGTTCCAGCAACCATCGCCAGCGTCTGTTTTACATGGTGCAAGAATACCTAGGGGCAAGATCTGACTTGGACACCTTTCCCACCGAAAATCCTCTGGGTTACTGTATCTTGAGGATGGATCACTGGCCAGAGCTTGCACAGTATGCAGTTGAGCTACTGGCCTGTCCTGCATCCAGCGTTCTTTCGGAACGCACATTCAGTGCTGCTGGAGGCTTTGTAACCGATCACGGGGTGCGTCTGTCCACCGACTCGGTCGATCGACTAACCTTCATAAAAATGAATCATTCTTGGATCACCACCAGCTACCAGGCACCTGATGCTGATGTAACCGAATATTTTTTTTTTTAAATGTCAGATCCCTTCAAGACTGCCTATGCTGATGCTGAGTGACTATCCTGTTATGCTGAGTGATTATCCTCTTCCTCCTCAATGATCATGCTGATAGCTTGTAAGAACATTTTTGGTTCTGGGCGCCGCCACCAGTGGCTAAGGCCCAATTTTTCAGCCCCTGTTTAACAGGGGCGTGTAATTACAATTTTTGATGCAATATTTTGCAGGAGGGTTCGTTGCTGCACTCAACAAGAGAATCTTTGAGGGGTCACAGTGTTGTGGCACCAGCACCATTGCCTAAGGCCCAATTTTTCAGCCCCTGTTTAACAGGGGCGTGTAATTACAATTTTTGATGCAATACTTTGCAGCAGGGCTCATTCCTGTGCTCCAACTAGAGTATCTGTGAGGGGTTACAGTGTTGTGGCACCAGCACCAGTGCCCAAGGCCCAATTTTTCTGCTCCTGTTCAACAGGGACATGTAATTACAGTTCTTGATCTAATATTTCACAGCAGGGCCCATTCCTGCGCCCACCGAGAGTAACTTTGAGGGCTTACAGTGTTGTGGCAACACCACCACCACCAAAGGCCCAATTTTTCTGGTGGGGCAGCAGCAGTGTCTCTCTCCAGAACATTATCAGTAACAACAGGCAAAGTGACAGCCTGCCGTTCTCTCTCTGTAGCAGTAGCAGCTTCTACTGTGGCGATACCTGTTGCCCAATCTATCCGATAAGCACGGGGCGACGTGGTAGGTTGCTCCACCACAAACAAGTACTCTCCACATTGCGAACATCGGCCAAATGGACGGAGATGCACGGCCAGTCCTTCACATCGGTGGCAGATCATGCCCAGTCCCTCAATATCTCCTGAGGTATACAGAACAAACCTCCCCTGCGGCTTCAAATGAACTCCAGTATCCGTAAGCAGGGTTCCAGTAAACACCGTATTCAACACAGTGCTTGCAGGGAACATTCTCGGTCCCATAATTGGCTGCATTGCCGGAAAAGACATGGCCACACTCTGATCTTCTCAGCACGATCACAAGGCTTCTCTTTTCCTCTGGCGCCAAACACATACACGCGTCCCACGCGGTATCAAGTAGGGTAGGCTCCTCCCACTTGTTCTTCTGATCACGTAGTTGCCGGGCCTTCACTGGCGCCCGCCGTCTACGCACTCAGAAATAAAGTCCTGCAGTTTAACGTCTCTTCCTGTAAGATTTTTTTTTCAAAGTCCAGCTCTCACCATAAACTCCCAATGAAACACTTCTCTTGGTTGCGAGAATTGACGGTCAACAAATCACGGACGATGCCCCCACATGTAGCACTAACTCTCCCCGGAGCTGCTGGTTTAAACGGGCTTGTTACTTCACTCTCCTTCCCTCTGTTTCACCGGCACCGGGTCTAGGGTTCCGCTGAGTTTACCTCTGGACGACACATGCACCAACACTTGAGTACGTTTTCAATGCTTTATTAAACCATCAACGAAGGAAGTAGCAGGAAAGAGGTAGAAGGAAAACCACAGAGGAAAACTCAAATACCTTTTTAGTAAGATTATTGACAAATGTCCTTTGGGGTTAGATATTTCAGTAGAATACACTCCCTTGGTGGGACACACTCTTTGCACGCCTGGATAGGCCTCTCTCACTTGCCTAGCAGCCAGTACGTAGCATGAACAAAAGTCTCTGCCACAGACTTGTTTGGGATGAATCCATACGATCCTCTGCCACAGGATGTATTGTTTTTTTCTGCGATTAATGTCAGTCACAGTGCTTGAACCTTTAAGCCAAACCCGGCAACACTATGCTGTATAATTACTTTAGGATACGTCCTCCAACCGAGTCACCAGGCCCCTCTCCAGACCAGCACGCTGCATGATCCTTCCATGACGGGTCCTCCCCTGGGATCTCCTCGGTTGTCCAGCTTCTTAACTCTGGATAGGCAGCTCAGGACCATTCCTCGACCGCTGTGGTAGGCCCCAGACAAGCTTCTGGGCCCACCCCTGCACCGCAGCGACGTGGGCCTCCGGAACAGAGGACCACGAGATAACTCTCTAATGCATACCTGGAGGGTCAGCAGGTGGCTGTAAAAAACCCGAACCCCAAATATGGCGTCTGTCCCATAAATACCCTCGCCCAGAATGCAACTCGGAGGACCACCTCCACCGAGTTGTCTCCGGGACAGAAGAGCATCCATACGCTTAGACACGCTGCCCTTCCAACACCAGCCAGCGACAACAGCGACACCCATGGCTCAGTATGGAAACACACGCAACGTCAGCCAAGCTGAAACAGAGGCAAATCTAACCTTCCTAACGAACAAGTTACAAAATTTACCTATCAGATGGTAGATCGCAAATCTACCAGCGCTACAGAAGTATGCGTTATAAGACTAAGAAAGTGTTCACCATACTGTATGAATTACAGAGGCCAAGTAACCTGGAGAAGCAGGCCAATTAAAAACGTTAACTCAGACATACGAACCTGAAGGTGTGTCAGGTCAAATGTAGTGAGTAGTGCAATGACAACAACATTTGAAAACAGTCTAACGTCTACTGTATGAGAAACAGGTGAGGAGACTTGCCACCGCACAAGCCAATTAGAAACGATCACCTCAACTCGCTGTTACCTATAAACGTGCTAGGTAATACTGCAGTGGTGACCTTAAAACGTGAAGGCAAAACATGTACCAAGTATGGAAATGACAGCGAGACACCGTTACCAGGCGAACCAAAAGTACTGTTATCTGAGCAAGAATAGTACATCAAAAGCAATCATAACTTACCTTTGACCTAGAGTTCCTCTCTTATCCTTTAAGGCCTGCACCTGGTGACCGAGGCCAACCCTGAAATACAACGTATGAGTATCACTGAAAAACTTGTCCACCCCCTGAAAAGCAGAGGCCGAGAAACCTGAAGCATGGCAGGCAAGTTAAAACGTAGCTCAGGCCTAAGGAAAACCTGAAGACGTGTCAGGCAACTAGAAGAGTGGTGAAATGTCATGATGCATGAAAACTTAACATGAACCGTATGAGAACGTCTAAAAACGAACATCTCAATCCGTTAGCACCCATAAACGTGATGGGTGACCCGCAGTGGTAGAACTCCGTAAGGCCTAATACATGAAGAAATGATCACATGATATGTATGAGTTTAGCAACCGGCATCAGGTGAAACAAACAACGCCTACCTGAGCTGAACAAAGCTGCTATCTGAATGATGCATGGATTGTTGAAATCAGGTTAGGACATGAAATCATCATCGTGATGAACCATCGCATGACTATTGGAGTAGTGGACACAGTGAGTGACCTCTGAGTGGAGAAAGTGCACATCTTGTCGAGAATATGTGACCCCTGCCAACTGACCTGTGAGATGCCTAGGTACAACTAGCAGGTGCCCTTACTAGCTACTCCCCAGTGACGTGACGGGATGCGAGCCAAACCAACAGTAGGAATAAGGTGGTAAACAGCGCTGCCCCAAAATCTCATATAGGCTTACTGAGGCTCAAGCAACCAACCAATAACTGCGGCAACATGCCAAGCTTTGAGGACCTGAAAAAGTATAAAACCCATATTGCTACAACAACACCCACTTCACGTGAACATGGACACTGTGAACCAGTAAGGCTCTATCAGCACAACCCCACAACAACCTCCAATGACCCAAACAAACCCCGCCCCAATGTCCTGCCTCTGCCTAACACCCATGCGACCATCACCGTGGGGAAGTGTGTGCTGTAATGCAAACACACAAAAAATGTTGATCTGAGAAAACCGAACCATGTATGACTGAATACGTGACACTCACTGAGCTCACTGAACACTGAACGGCTGATCGCATACACACTATACACTCCAACCAGAAACCTGAAAAATAAACAGATATGTGTGAGATGCAGCTTATGTAAGATGCTTAGATACCATTTAGAGCCGTGAACTGCGGTAAGAGTACCTGAAACAGGGGGATATAGACCGTATGAGGCCGACTGCATGACATGCTGAGTACTGGGAGGTACCCTTGCATGTAAGCCACCCCCAGGTATCCCATGGCCAGATGCAGGCTGCTCCTGAGCCATGCGGAGTGGACCTTGCTCTGCCCCCCTGGCCCCCCCAATGGCACACCAAGATGCAATGGCCCCTCCCATGCCCGTAGTCCCCCCACCCGATAGCTGTAAGCCCAAGCAAAATACCTGCCGAGGTGCCAGGGTCCATCAGAGACCCTCGCACCTGCAGCCAACAGAACCAGCAACATGAGGCCATCGTACCAGGACAGAAGCTCAGCACCCATTCAGGACACAATACACTCATCTCCAATATACTATTTATACCCAAACCAGGACTGGGGGAGTACTGCTGATCAGCACCATAACTGGACTGGGAGGAGATGAGCATCAGGAAGACTACTGCTGATCAGAACCAAACCAGGACTGGGGGGTACTTTTGATCAGCTGGGGACCGGAGGAGATCACCAGGACCGGAGGAGCCATAGAGGAGCACAAGAGACACCCAGTAGGTGTAGCACTCTACAATCTATACCTTCCTATAGAGGAGTAGAGGATCACCTACTGGCCCCCTGTCCATGATACACCAAAATGCGGGTGGACCTAGCCCGCTGCAGCCACGCAACGTATTTTTGGCATTTTCAGGTGTCACTTGCATAGACATCTGTGCATGAAGTCGCACAGATGTCAGCCAAGTCACACCTGAAGTCACACTGACATGTGGCTTTGAAATTGTGCAATTTCAAGTGACGTTGCACAATTTCAGAGTTGGATTTGGTGTGAACGGGGGCTAAGTCAGCTACATGCCCAGCCCAGGCCATCTCACATTCTATTTAAGATGAGCTAATTTCCTTCAGCCAACCATACACAGTTCAAATCTCGGCCAGTTCCTGCTGAACCAGACGAGATTTGAACCGTTAATGGGCAAGCTGAATGTACCAAGTTAATTTATTTCTATAGCCTCTAGCTGTAATTACTGTCTTCTTCTAGTGGGAGCTGCTTATCCCCACCAATCTCCCCCTGCCCGCCCCTGCCCCCCCCCCATTGGAAGAAGACAATTGCGGATTCCCCTGTCAGCACTGTCTGTGTTGATGGGAAAATCGTGCAAATTCCTTTCCTGCAGCCTGTGGTTGCAGGAAAGAAATTTGCACTGTATATAGCCTGCCTTAGCCTTTGACTTAGCATTGGGTAGTGTTCCTAGCCCTAGGCCCCAAAATGTTTCTGTAAGATTCCTGGTGTTCCTGATTTTCTGAGTGATTCTGAGTCACCCTGAAATTTAGAGTTTCCCAGGGTTCTTGTAGCCTATGTCCAGTAACTCTGTATGTTGCTGCCTGTACCCTTGCGCCTCTGTTTCCTGTGTGTACTAAGGGCAGCCCAAGTATTATTTTCATGATGAGATTTCTTTCAACTTAATCATAGTTTATGTATTGTAGGAAACATAGAGCAGGAAATGATTTGATTATTAGTTTAGTTTTAGTTCCATCAATTTAGATGTAATTAGATAAGTAGATTAAAATGTCACTGTAATTGTACTGTACATTCTGGTTTATTCAGTGTTTTGCCTTTAAAGTCTATAGCAGTATATAAAAATGTAATATGTGTTTATTATAAATACAGCATACTTTATACTTGGGCAAGCTAGGCAGGTTGTTTCTCTATTGTTACTGCTTAGAATTTTTTGAGGTATGACTGCCAAATGTTATGACGATAAGACAGAGAAAAAAATGAGTGCAGAGTTCACGAGTGCATTACATAAAAAATGCAGATCTCAGCTGTGCCCATTTATGCAGCCTCACCAGTGCCCAGGAATGCAGCCTGACCAGTGCCCATCTATGCAGCCTCACCCGTGCCCAGGAATGCAGCCTCACCAGTGCCCAGCAATGCAGCCTCACCAGTGCCCAGCAATGCAGCCTCACCAGTGCCCAGCAATGCAGCCTCATCTGTGCCCAGGAATGCAACCTCACCAGTGCTTAGGAATGCAGCTTCACCTGTGCATAGGAATGCAGCCTCACCTGTGCCCAGCAATGCAGCCTCACCAGTGCCCAGGAATGCAGCCTCACCTGTGCACAGAAATGCAGTCTCACCTGTGCCCAGCAATGCAGTCTCATCTGTGCCCAGCAATGCAGACTAACCAGTGCCCAGGAATGCAGCCTCACCAGTGCTCAGGAATGCAGCCTCACCTGTGCCCAGCAATGCAGCCTGATCTGTGCACAGCAATGCAGCCTCACCAGTGCCCAGGAATGCAGCCTCAGCAGTGCCCAGCAATGCAGCATCACCTGTTCCCAGGAATGCAGCCTCATGTGTGCAGGGGATCAGAGAGGAGAAAAGAGCCAGTGTTCTGATGAAAATGACCAGATCATCACACAGATCCTGGGCGGGTGCTGAGGCGGGGGGGTGGTCTGCCCCGGGTGACACACACTGGGGGGGCTCAGGCTGGCGTCTCCCACTGTGCCAACTTTAATTTGATTCCTCGGACCATCAAACAAGTCCCGCCTCCTGGACAGCTCCTACCTATGATTGAAAGCACACATGCCCCGGCATTGGACAAGTGTGCTGTCTGTCAAAGGAGAAAACCAAAAGATGAGACTTGTGTGATGGTAGGTACCCAGCGAATCTAATTAAAGTTGACACAACGGAATCCGTTTGCTCAGTGGGGGATCTCCCTGATTACCGCTAAGCAAAGGGATGACATGTCTGTATCCGGTCCGCTGATGCAAAGCGGACATGGACACAGCATGCTGCTCTCTATGGTGCTTTTGGATGGAAACGGACCATCCAATCGGAACCGCCAGACGGATGGGAATGATTGCATAGAGACTTGCATTGCAAGTCTCTAGCAAGAGCAAAGTTGCAGTGGTGAGTCTACAGCAAGAGCTTTGCAAGTCTACAGCATGAAAATTTAGCCAGAGTGACCCCTGTGGTGGGATGAATATTGCACATACAACTGAATCAGAACTTGCAGCAGAATGTTTGCAAAGAACGTTGATCTGGAGTCATGCAATGCGGACTTGCTGCAATTGTGCAACAAACTTGTGAAAACTGGCAAGTCTAGCAATAGCTTAGCAAGTCATTTTCAAACTTGAAGCACAATTGCTTGCTATCTGGATTAGTATTCATGATGTTTTTTTGTGATTTATTAACATAATAGATTTTGCATTAACCACCACCGGCATGCTGCTTTTGCTGCGGTTCTCACAGCAGAAGCCTATCTGCGAGTGTCAGCTGGGGGGGGGCAGGGCCGAGTCCTGCTGTCTGTGTCAACGCAGCAGTGGGACTCATAAGCGCGCCCCTAGGGAATGCAGGTCTCTGTGAGGGCAAAGAGGAGGAGCGCCAACGTGACACCACAGAAGAGGAGGTAAGTATGACATGTTTGTTATTTAAAAAAAAACCTTTACAATCACTTTAGCCCCTTTCCAACCAGTGGTATTAGTACAGTGACAGTGCATATTTGTAGCGCTGATCACTGTATTAGTGTCACTGGTTCCCACAAAGTGTCAAAAGTATCAGTTAGTGTCCGATTGACTGCCACAATAATGCAGTCCCGCTAAAAGTCGCTGATTGAAAAAAAAAGAATGAACATTCCAGCATATACAGTCCCTTGAAAAAGTATTCATACCTCTTGAAATTTTCCGCATTTTGTCATGTTACAGCCAAAAACGGAAATGTATTTTATTAGCATTTTATGTGATAGACCAACACAAAGTGGCACATAATTGTGAAGTGGAATGAAAATACTCAATCAATACTTTGTAGAACCACTTTTAGCTGCAATTACAGCTACAAGTCTTTTTGGGGATGTCTCTACCAGCTTTGCACATCTAGAGAGTGACATTTTTGCCCATTCTTCTTTGCAAAATAGCTCAAGCTCTGTCAGATTGGATGGAGAGCCTCTGTGAACAGCAACTTTCACGTCTTGCCACAGATTCTCAATTGGATTTAGGTCTGGACTTTGACTGGGCCATTCTAACAAATGAATAGGCTTTGATCTAAACCATTCCATTGTAGCTCTGGCTGTATATTTAGGGTCATTGTCCTGCTGGAAGACGAACCTCCGCCCAAGTCTCAAGTCTTTTGCAGACTCTAGGCAAAAAAATTACTAATGCCGCGTACACACGACCGGACTTTCCGTCAGAGTAGATTCTGACGGTCTTTCCGATGGAGTTCCGCTGAAACGGACTTACCTACACACGATCACACCAAAGTCCGTTCATTTAGAACGCGATGACGTACGGCGGGACTAGAAAAAGGAAGTTCAATAGCCAGTAGCCAATAGCTGCCCTTACGTTGTTTTTGGTTCATCGGACTAGCATACAGAGGAACGGTTTTCATGATAGGAATTTAGTCCGTCGGAAAGATTTGAAACATGTTCTATTACTAGGTCCATCAGAATTTTAGAAAGAAAAAGTCAGATGAAGCCCACACACGATCGGAATGTCCTATGGAATAATTCCGTCAGGCCTTTTCTGCCGGAAAGTCCAGTCATGTGTACACGGCATAAGACTGCCCTGTATTTGGCTCCATCCATCTTCCCATCAATTCTGACCAGCTTCCCTGTCCCTGCTGATGAAAAGCATCCCCACCACCATGTTTCACGGTGGGGATGGTGTGTTTAGGGTGATGTGCAGTGTTAATTTTCTGCCACAAGTAGCTTTTGCTTTTAGGCCAAAAAGTTCAATTTTGGTCTCATCTGACCAGAGCACCTTCTTCCACATGTTTGCTGTGTCCCCCACATGGCTTCTCGCAAACTGAAAATTGAACTTCTTATGGCTTTTATTCAACAATGACTTTCTTCTTGCCACTCTTCCATAAAGGCCAGATTTGTGGCGTGTACGAATAATAGTTGTCCTGTGGACAGATTCTCCCACCTGAGTTGTGGATCTCTCCAGCTCCTCCAGAGTTACCATGAGCCTCTTGGCTGCTTCTCTGATTATTGCTCTTGCCCATCAGTTTAGGTGGACGGCCGTGTCTTGGTAGGTTTGCAATTGTGCCATACTCTTTCCATTTTCAGATGATGGATTGAACAGTGCTCTGTGAGATGTTCAAAGCTTGGGATATTTTTTCATAACCTAACCCTGCTTTAAACTTCTCCACAACTTTATCCTTGACCTGTCTGGTGTGTTCCTTGGCCTTCATGATGCTGTTTGTTCACTAAGGTTCTCTAACAAACCTCTGAGGGCTTCACAGAAAATCTGTATTTATACTGAGATTAAATTACACACAGGTGGACTCTATTTACTAATTAGGTGACTTCTGAAGGCAATTGGTTCCACTAGATTTTAGTTAGGGGTATCCGATTAAAGGGGGCTGAATACAAATGCACACCACACTTTTCAGATATTTATTTGCAAAAAAAATTTGAAAAACATTTATCATATTCCTTTCACTTTTATGTGCAACTTTGTGTTGGTCTATCACATAAAATCCCAATAAAAAACATTTACGTTTTGGATTGTGTGGAGATGTGACCCCGTGTCACGGTGTATATGAGCAGTGTATTCCTGATTTTGTCAGGCATGCTAATTACACACCTGTGGGCTGGCTTCATAATCCTGCCAGGAAGAGAGCTTAGGGCTCAGACAGCTCCGCCCGACAGACAGAAAGTCTGGCCTGGGAGGTCAGGAGGTCGGGAGGGTCCCAGTAGGAGACGGCTCCAGGAGAAAGAGACAAGAGGTCTTAGATAGGGATGAGCTCCGGCGTGTTCGCATGGCGCACGTGCCGAGCCCGCCAGGAAGTCGGCACGGCGCAGCGCTAATCACAAGCAGTGAGACATTTCCCGATGTACGGCTGCAGAGATCGGGAAATGTCTCCCTGCCTGTGATTAGCGCTGCGCCGTGCCGACTTCCTGGCGGGCTCGGCACGTGCGCCATGCGAACACGCCGGAGCTCATCCTTAGTCTTGGAGTCTAAAGGCCCGTACACACAATACAAAAATCAGATGGGATAATTCGTACGATGAGCTGTCTGGCGATTTTCGGATCGTTGGTACGGTACTTTCGACAGCCGATTTCACTTTTTTGTCAGACAAAAGCTGGATGAGCAGACTAGTCAATTTTTGACGAATGATAGCTCAACGTCCGATTTTTGGATGGTCAGCACAGAAATCGGAATCAAGGAATTACCCAGAAGAGTTTGGTCTTGTAAACTACCATTCGTAATCTAGAATTAACATTCGTGACGCGGCAATTGATGAAATGTCTAAATGCAGTGTGCATTCTCATCTTCTTTAATGGGATAATAATGAAGCTGCTTTGCTGGTTATACTGATGTAGTTATGCCAAACGTTTTAAAAGGCATTTGTTTTGTAGTGATAGAAATAATATTAATATTATGGTTGTTGTTTGATTTTTTGGGGGAAGTTACCACAAAACCATTATCCCTGCGTTTTTAAGATCAAAGATACAACTATGTTGGTGTCCCTTGTTATTTTTCCATTGTGTTGATTTTAATGTAACTGCCTACTCCCAAACTGTCATTTGAAGATCAGGAACGACCTGAAAATCGTGAATCAACGATCACCAAACTTCTACTAACACAAAATTAGCAGAAGGGGCCCAAAGGGTGGCATTCGAGAAATGAACTTCCTCGTTATACTCTTGTGGTACGTCACTATGTTCGCGTTTGTCAAATTTGCGGATAGTTAGTATGTTAGACAAAATCCTGCACATGCACTTTTGACAAAAATCAGACGCTCAGTCGTACGACAAATGAACCGTGTGTACAAGGCTTTAGGCTGCAGATGGCAGCCTGTGTGTGCATGTCTGTAGCAGGCAGATGTGGCCTGTGACCGAACAGCACAAAGCTGACAGTGAGTAAGCCAGGAGGCTGAAGTTTGTGTTTATACAGTGATGGTGTAACCCCCTGCTAGGGAAGATTACTCTTTGTTTGAACTTTTTCGTTACCTTTAAATAAAAGTGGGCTGCCATGCCATAAAAACGCAGTCTGGAGTTTCACGTTTCTGGAAACCACTTGAACGGCAGACAGCTCGTCGTGCAAATTTTCCCATCTGATTTTCGTATTGTGTGTACGGGCCTTTACAGTAGCTCAGTGTTGTATCTCAAAAAATGGCTTGGTCATAAAGGGGGGGGGGGGGGGGGGGGGGGATCCTCCACGTGTCAAGTGGTTGATCAAATAAAAGCACTAAAGCTAAACTCCAAGGAAGAAAAAACTTTTCTCTTGTCAAAGCTCAACCTCTGCACTGCAAGGGTTAACTACAGTGTGTCCCGGGCCAGACTACAACTGCATTAAGGCTTACACTCGGGCCCATAAAATGCATAAGGCTACCTTTCCACTAGTGCGACTTGGGACTGCAAAGTCACATGACAAGTCGTACCCCATGATTTCCAATGAGTACCGTTCATATCTGTGCGACTTCAAAGTAGTCCATGCACTACTTTAGTCCTACTTTGATGTGACTTGAGGTCCATAGACCTCAAGAATACACAGGCATTGCTTCAATTCGCATCAAAATCCCGCAACATTCAGGTCACAATAACGGAAACCTAGGCTTAAAGTATAATAGGTTAGGAAACAATTGCAATAAGGCTTGGGTGATAGACATCAATCACATATGCAATATGCTTCTTAAAGACATTTTGGTCTGGGCCTATCAGTTTAACAAGAACAAACTTATGGCTCGTACACACGAACCGAAAATCTGAAGACAAATACCGCTTTCGAAGCGATCGTACGATAATCAGATCGTTAATACAGAGCTATCGAGAGCCGATCACGACAGTTCATCTGATATTATCCGATCGGACAAACACGAAAAATGATCTTGTTTGATACCAGATCATACAATTTTCGTTTAATCAGAACAGTTGTCATACAAAAATACAATAGAAATACACTACAACACATGACATCACTTCAGGTTTTTTATTCTGTTGTACGAGAATTTTCGTCAATTTAGTAACCTCTCCATTTTTGATATGCGTCTAGCATTAAAAAAAAAAACAGACAATCTGTTGTCCGATTTTCGGATCGTGTGTACGGGCCATAGTGATTGTAAAGTCTTGGTTTTTAAAAAAATAAATAACAAGCATGTTATACTTACCTCCTCTGTGCAGTTAGTTTTGCACAGAGCAGCCCAGGTCCTCCTCTTCTCGGGTCCCTCTTTGCTGCTCCTGGCCCCTCCCTCCAGTCAAGTGCCCTCACAGCAAGGAGCTTGCTATGGGGGCACCCGAGCCGAGCCACAGCTCTGTGTGTCCATTCAGACCCGGCCCCGTCCCCTCTCTCCCCTGTTTGGCTAACTAACTTTGACAGCCGCGGGACCCAATGGCGCCGCTGCTGTGTCTCAGACAATCAGGAGGAGAGTCCTGGATGGCTAAGACACTCGTTGAGATCTCTGGAGAGAGATGGGGCTAAGGTAAGTATTAGGGGGTGCTGGGGAGGCTGCTACACACAGAAGGTTTTTTATCTTAACCGATTGCCGACCGGCTCGCATCGATATACGTCGGCAGAATGGCACTTCTGCGCAAACTGACGTACCTGTGCGTCATTCCGCAAAAGCAGGATAGCGGGCCCGCACGTCCTGCGGATTCGATGTCCACTGGCAGCCCGCGATCACGCGGGCAAAACGGGGAACAAGGCATTTCCCTGTTCTGCCTAGTAACATGACAGATCTTCTGTTCCCTGTCATCGGGAACATCGATCTCTGTCATGTCAGTGGTAGCCCACCCCCCTACAGTTAGAACACGCTAAGGGAACACACTTAACCCCTTGATCGCCCCCTAGTGTTTAACCCTTTCCCTGTCAGGGACATTTATACAGTAATCAGTGGCTATTTTTAGCTCTGATAGCTGCATAAATGTCAATGGTCCCAAAATAGTGTCAAAAGTGTCCGATCTGTCCGCCGCAATGTCGCAGTCCCAATAAAAAGATCACCACTAACTACTAATAAAAAAAGTAATAATAAAAATACCATAAATCTATCCCCTATTTTGTAGACACTATAACTTTTGCGCAAACCAATCAATATACACTTATTGCGTTTTTTTTTTACCAAAAATATGTAGAAGAATACATATCGGCTTAAACTGAGGAAGAAATTTGTTTTTTTAAATATTTATTTATTTATTGTATTTTATATTTATATTATATTTTATATTTATTTTATATTTATTTGGGGATATTTATTATAGCAGAAAGTATTCAAATTTTCAAAATTCTCGCACCTTTTTTGTTTATAGCGCAAAAAATAAAAACCGCAGAGGTGATCAAATACCACCAAAAGAAAGCTCTATTTGTGGGAAAAAAGGACGCAAAAACCAAGTACAAAATAGCTGCAGAATAAAACAAATAGGCCAAGAACTTACATAATAAGCCACTGCTCCTGCCACGATGACACGGTGGTAATAGCGTCAGCACGTAGGCCCCTGCCGACACGTTTCGTGCTTGTGCACATTCTCAAGGGATTCTCCCAAGGGTGAGCTTTTGTTGCACAGTGCCTAATCCTATCGAGGACCACCATCCTATCAATATTCCAGGCAAGATGTCTCTTTGCTTCAGAGAAATAACCTAGGGCGCATGATCATTTGTTATCTGGTGAGTGTACAGATTAGTGGAGGTGCTCCTGTGTGACGAATTGTTCCCAGGCACATTGGGTGACGTTTATCTTATGCTTAATTTTTTCCACTTTCTGGTGAGTGGTTAGACTTATCAAGCACATTGTTGGAATTATTTTGGGTTACACTGAAGATTTGGTGAAGTCAAGTCACGGATTCATATAGCGAGATTTTATTTACATAATATGATTTTTATTTATTGATTTTCAATATCACGGGAAGAGCTGCACATGTTTTGTTATTTATTTATTTGTATCACACCGTAGGAACACATTTGTGTCTGCAGCAGTACCGTCTAATTAATAGCCCATACATATATAGGAATACACATTGGGCAACGCAGGAGGATCTATTTACAAATGAATTTTACTGCCTTAGAACAGGAAAAGTGTTACTGGCAGAATCACCAGGTAAAAATAAAGAAGAAAAGCCTGAAAAAAGGAAACCAATGTAGCCATCGCATCTAAAGACAATCTGTGATATCTTACATTTTTTTTAAAACATGATGCAATTATTAGTTTATAAAAGTATAACCCTTCCAAAAAGAATAAAACTGACCAAAAAAACATAATACTTCCCATTAAAAGAACAAAAATAAAATCACAAATGATATGTGATATGTGAATGCTTAATTGTGCAGATAGATCTTACAAGCCTCAGCATTTACATATCACACTACTGAATGCTGAGAACTCTTTGTAATAGGAAAATAAGCCTTTGTTGCCCATTTCCTTCTTGTGAGTGTTTATTGGAAGCAATTAAATGGTTTTAGTAATGGCTGGTTCTGCTAGCTACTGCTTTCCACTGTTAATGCATGAATTAATGGATTTTACTGCATGTTTAATTCTTCCTAACAGGTTTATTTAGCATTGTCATCTGAATACTGCACAGTTCCATCAAATATGTATAAACTGCAGCCGTGAATACAATTATTGAACCAAGCGCTTTGTTTTCAGTTTCACAAAATGCTGTATCATTAATGTAGATCTAAATCCATTCACTAAAATCTCAAATAAAAGTTAAAACCTAACCCTATCTTTTGTTAAATGTATAATCTCAATACCCAACATAGTTCATTCATATAGTATTTTCTTGATCCTGCTTAAAAGTCTCATACTTCCCTCTCTATAACTACAGGTGATAGCAACCTCAGGTCTCTGTCCAGGGCAGCCATCAGAAATGTTGTGGCCCCTAACACAGCTTTAGGCCTAGGCCCCTCAGGCCTTACCACCAACATTTGGATAGCACTCTCACCTAGCAGTAAGAAGGGTCGCTGGTTCGAATCCCGACCATGACACTACCTGCCTGGAGTTTGCATGTTCTCCCTGTGCCTATGTGGATTTCCTCCGGGTACTCCAGTTTCCTCCCACACTCCAAAGACATGCTGGTAGGTTAATTGGATCCTGTCTAAATTGTCCCTAGTATGTATGAATGTGAGTTAGGGACCTTAGATTGTAAACTCCTTGACGGTAGGGACTGATGTGAATGTACAATGTATATGTAAAGTGCTGCGTAAATTGACGGCGCTATATAAGTACCTGAAATAAATAAAAATAAAATAAATTCCCCAGGGCCTGCCCACTGGCCGTCTCACCAACTGCGCCCATAATATAAACTGATTTGGGTTATTTTCACCAAAGAAATGTAGGAGTATGCATTTTAGCTTAAATTTTTGAAGAAAGATTATTTAATTGCAAATTTTTAATAACAAAAACGAAGAAAAACACTTTTTTATTTTCCAAAATTTTCGGTCTTTTATGTTTATTTAGCAAGGAATAAAAACTCAGTGGTGAATAAATACCACTAAAGAAAGCTCTATTTGTGTGAAAAAAATAACAATTTCATGTGGGTACAGTGTAGCATGACCGCTCAATTGTCATTTAAAGTGTGACAGCGCTGAAAGCTGAAAATTGGCCTGGGCAGGAAGGGGGTGAAAGTACCCGGTATTGAAGTTGTTAATTTATAAGAACTTCCATGTGCAGGAAGGAGTGTGGGGAATGAAATGGGTATGTAAAGGAAGATAGGCTGAAAATTTTACCCCTCCCCCCCACTTTCCTTTACATGCCCATTTTACCTCTCCTTCCTTTACATGCAGTGGGCATGTAAAGGAAAGAGGGGAGGGGGGAAATGTTGCACCCTACCTTCCTTTACATGCCCATTTCATTCCAATCCAACAAATAGATAGTCCAATCCTGCAGAGACATCTCCATATATTCAGCAAAGAGACATCCCCATATAATCCAGCAAAGAGACCGTCCCCATCCAGCAAAGAGACAGCCCAATCCAGCAAAAAGACAGCCACAGACCAATCCAACAAACAAACAGTCACAGGCAGGCTGTCAGCACAGGACCACATCCACACATGTAGCCCCTCAGCATTCCTATAATCCCAGTCTGCAGGAATGTCAGCTCAGCATTATAGGAACTGTGCAACAGCAAGTATCTTCATTCAATGGGCAGGCTGCCGGTCCGCAAAAGCTCCCCCAGACCCTCCTTCCCCTTCACTCCAAACGCATCACCATACAACTAAGCTCTGAATCAGTCAGTGACTGATCAATGCTGTCCTGTCACTACACTCTGTTCGGCTGTGTCTTCTGGCCTCAGTTTAAGTGTGCCATGTTCATTCCCACTGGTCACGTGACAACTGATTCCCCGCCCACCTGTCGGCTAAGCAAAGGAAGCTGTAGGTCTTCCTGAGCTATGTTCTCTGGGCTTCCTCTGAAAGAAAACACAGCGGAGCGTCTGGGCAGCCCGGGCGGCTGGGCCCCTGGGGGGCAGCCAGGGTCTAGGCGGCAGGCCCCTCGAGACGACTGGGCTCTTGGAGACGCCTGGGCCCGGTACATGTGTATGGGCTGTCCCCCCTGATGGCGGCCCTGTCAATCCCATATATACATAAGTAAATGATTCCCCAGTAATTCTTATTGTAAAGGAAGGGACTGGGTAAGCTCAAAATAGTCCATAATAGCCCATACTAATAAAGTAGTCCATAATAAAACTTCTGGCACAAAGGAGGCAGCTCCACCAAGAGACAGGTATCAATCTCTGAAAAAAGAGTAAGGGACACTCTTTTAGAATGTATTAGAACTGGCTTTAAACAAAACTGCCAAAAGCACACTCACGTAGTTCCACAGTAACATTACATTACAGTAACATCTTTGCAGAGATCGCATGTGGACTAGCTCTGCAGAGATGTTACTGTAATCACAAGCAGTTTTAATTAGAGCTAATTATAATACTGCACTTAGTGGCACCAACTTGTGTCCCTTCTTAGGACTAAAGCAATATACTGAGCAAATTTCTGGGCTGGATACGCCACTGGGGGTCCATCTTCATGCCACCCTGAATGCCACTACTGGTCATTACATGAGAGCGATTAGGGAGGAAATTTGGGTGGGAGCCCAAATATGGTTCACCAAATTGCTGAACAGACTTGAAAAACTTAACATTAATAAGTCACTGGGACCAGATGGCTTGCACCCGATGGTGCTTAGGGAACTCAGTCAGGTAATTGCCAGACCATTGTTCCTAATTTTTACTGACAGTCTACTGACTGGAATGGTACCAAGTGATTGGAGAAAAGCCAATGTAGCACCAATATTTAACCACTTCAATACAGGGCACGTATACACCCTCCTGCCCAGACCAATTTTCAGCTTTCAGTGCTGAATGACAATTCAGCGGTCATGCTACACTGTACCCAAACTACATTTTTATCATTTTGTTCCCACAAATAGAGTTTTCTTTTGGTGGTATTTGATCACCTCTGCAGTTTTTATTTTTTGCTAAACAAATAAAAAAAGACCAAAAATTTTGAAAAAAATAAAAGTTTTGCTTTTGTTTCTGTTAAAAAAATTTGTAAATAAGTAAGTTTTCTCTTTCACTGATGGGCACTGATAAGGCGGCACTGACAGGCACTGATACGGTGGCACCAATGAGGTGGCACCAATGAGCGGGCACTGACGATGGGCACTGATATGCGGCACTGATGGGCACTGATAGGCGGCACTGATGGGTGGCACTGATATGCAGCACTGGAGCATTGATAGGCGGCACTGATGGGCACTCATGGGTGGCACTGGGTGGCACTGGTTGGCACTGATGGGCACTGATAGGTGACACTGGGTGGCACTGGTTGGCACTGATGGGCACTGATAGGCGACACTGATAGGCGGCACTGATAGGCGGCACTGCTGGGCACTGATAGGCGGCACTGCTGGGCACTGATGGGCACCAATACGCAGCACTGATATGCGGCACTGATAGGCATCCCTGGTGGCACTGGCAGTGGTAGGCATTGGAGTGGGCACAGATTGGCAGCTGCCTGGGCACAGATTGGTATTTCCCTGGTGGTCTAGGGGGCATACCTGGTGGTCCATGTAGTGGCCATCTTGGTGATCCTGGGCGGCTTCCCTGGTGGTCCTGGGTAGGCTCCGAGGGGGGGCTGTGCTGATAAACAATCAGCACAGACCCCCCGTCAGGAGAGCAGCCGATCGGCTCTCCTCTACTCGCGTCTGTCAGACGCGAGTGAGGAAAAGCCGATCACCGGCTCTTCCTATTTACATCGTGATCAGCCGTGATTGGACATGGCTGATCACGTGGTAAAGAGTCTCTGTCAGAGACTCTTTACCTAGATCGGTGTTGCAGGGTATCAGACTGACACCCTGCAACAACGATCGCCGCGATGCGCGCCCACGGGGGCGCGCAGCGGCTCGATATCCTGATCACGTCATATGACGTCCGGTCAGGAATATTAAACCACTGTGCCGCCGTCATTTTGTAATAGGGTGGGCGGCAAGTGGTTAAAAAAGGGCCAAAATACATCCCTGAGAATTACAGACCAGTTAGCCTAATATCAATAGTATGCAAGCTCTTGGAGGGGATGATAAGGGACTATATACAAGATTTTAGTAATGAAAACAGTATCATTAGCAGTGGATTCAAGAAGAATTCTTGACGCTTGCCAAACCAATATATTGACCTTCTATGAGGAGGTGAGCTGCCATCTAGATAAAGGAAGGCCCGTAGACGTGGTGTATCTGGAGTTTGCAAAAGCATTAGACACAGTTCCCCATAAACGTTTACTGTACAAAGTCAGTTGGCATGGACCATAGTGCCAGTACATGGATTGAAAACTGGCTACAAGGGCGAGTTCAGAGGGTAGTGATAAAAGGGGAGTACTCGGAATGGTCAGGGGTGGAAATTGGGGTCCCCCAGGGTTCTGTCCTGGGACCAATCCTATTTAATTTATTTATAAACGACCTGGAGGATGGGGTGAACAGCTCAATCTCTGTATTTGCGGACGATACTAAGCTAAGCAGGGCAATAACTTCTCCGCAGGATGTGGAAACCTTGCAAGTAGATCTGAGGTTTAATGTGGAAAAATGTAAAATAATGCATTTGGGTGGCAAAAATATAAATGCAATCTACTCACTGGGGCGAGAACCACTGGGGGAATCAAGGATGGAAAAGGACCTGGGGGTCCTAGTAGATGATAGGCTCAGCAAAGGCATGCAATGCCAAGCTGCTGCTAACAAAGCAAACATAATATTGGTATGCATTAAAAAGGGCATTAACTCAAGAGATAAAGCGGTAATTCTCTCACTCTACATGACTCTGGTCCTGCCACACCTGGAGTATGCTGTCCAGTTTTGGGCACCAGTCCTCAGGAAGGATGTGCTGGAAATGGAGCGAGTACAGAGAAGGGCAACAAAACTAATAAAGGCATTGGAGGATATTAGTTAGGAAGAAAGGTTGCGAGCACTGAACGTATTCTCTCTGGAGAAGAGATGCTTAAGAGGGGATGTGATTTCAGTTTACAAATACCGTACTGGTGACCCAGCAATAGGGATAAAACTTTTCCGTGGAAGGGAGTTTAATAAGACACATGGCCACTCATTAAAATTAGAAGAAAATAGGTTTAACCTTAAACTGCGTAGAGGGTTCTTTACTGTAATGCCCCGTACACACGGTCGGATTTTCCGATGGACAATGTCCGATCGGAGCGTGTTGTCGGAAATTCCGACCGTGTGTGGGCGCCATCGGACATTTTCCCTCGGATTTTCCGACACACAAAGTTGGACAGCAGGAGATAAAATTTTCCGACAACAAAATCCGATCGCGTCAATTCCGACCGTGTGTGGCCTGTTCCGACGCACAAAGTGCCACGCATGCTCAGAAGAAATTCCGACACGGGACAGCTCGTTCTGGTAAACTTAGCGTTCGTAATGGATAAAGCACTTTCGTCACGCTGCAATGTTCAAAATGGTTTAATACAGCGCACTCTCTTCTTCTTTATAATGTGACAAGAATTAAGTCGTTTTGATGCTCATATTCACACACACTTCTCACAAACTTTTTTCGTTACTATTTATCGGGATTCCCTCAATATATTTTGATTTCTCACATCTGACAACATATTTTTTTTTTTTGGTTTTTTTACTTTAATGTAGAATCTTTTTTTGTGTTTCTCTTTTTATTTTTTATTTTTTGGTGATTTTGATTTGTACTCCCGAAAATGTTTGTGTGTTTTTTGTGACAAGTTCCCACAACACCATTGATATGTTGTTCTATTTAATCTGTAGGAGATTATTTGGTGTTGTTGTCCCTTGTTAATTTCACATTGTACTTTAGAAATGTACCTGAATACTCACCAACAAACTGTCCTTTTTGGATGAAAACACACACAGGAGAGTAGAATTTACCTAAAAATATTTTATTAAGGGGTCACAACTATAAACAAAGAGGGAGGCAACGCTGGAGAAACTGCAGAAGTGGGCGAAGCCTTGGACCCCCGGGGCAGACATCAATTATTTAAAAGCAAAATTGGTGGCCTGAGGAGTCCATATCTAAGGGAGTGCAGTCTGGTCCAGAAGTCCCAGAGATCCGGAAAGCAGCAGATGACATCTGTGTCCCCAGGCTGTGGTCATACGAGAGACTGCAGCTTCTGTCAGACCAGACTGAACCCAGGGTCATCACTCTTTGGTCTTCCTTCCACGCTTCCTTCCAGGCTTTGGCTGTGGTGGTGGAGTTGTGGCAGCAGGAGGAGGAGGAGGAGGAGGAGGATCGTCCCTCTCCATGACATCCGTCTTGTGTGTCAGTTCCCCACTCTCCCCCTTACGTAGGACTTTATAAATCAGGTCCTCAGAAATCTTGCGTTGGCCCTCCTGCATGCCCTGCAATTTGGTGGCAGCCATGCAGGCAAAGGCCTCTTCAGGACTGGGGAAGGCTCTGAGGGACGCCGAAGCCTCCTGGATCAGCCTGTACGCTGAATCCTGCACAGGACTGGGAGTGGCCTTCCTGGCCCTTTTATATGGCAGGCGGAGGGGAGGGACCTGAGACTCAGTCAGGCTGCGACTGGTCCCTGGCTTCTCTTGGCTGACACTTAGCCCCGCCTCCTCCTGGCTGCCACTAATCCCCGCCTCCTCCTGGCTGACACTAATAATCCCCGCCTCCTCCTGGCTGCCACATTCCACAGCCTCCTCCTGGCTGAGGTCTTCCTGTGTATGAAAAAGGGACATAGTTTTAGTATTGTTTTCATCAATCACACACAATTTTCACCTCCTGACTGCTGCAAATTCAATGTTAACAAATATAACAGACTATCCTTCTGAGCCCAGCATTTTGCATTCTTGTCCCAATTTTGGGTGCCCACTACTGTCTATTGATATGTAAAACACTTTTTTCAATCAGCAATTAGTGATCAATAATAACATCTAATAAACATCATTTATTGATTGACCAGAAATCTGTAGAAGAATGCTATACCTGACTCAAGCTGGGCTCCTCCACTTCTTCATGGCTGGAAGGCCCAGGTTGGATATCGGAAGCCTCAGCTGGGGTGGAAGGAAGAGTGGAAGGAAGCGTGGAAGGAAGAGTGGAGAGGGATTCCCTGACTTCAGTGTGGTCTGACAGAAATCGTAGTCTCTCGTAGTACCACAGTCTGGGGACATAAACGTCATCTGCTGCAGCTCCGGATCTCTGGGAATCTGTGACCTTCTTGCGCTCCCTAAGATAAGTGCTCCTCAGGCCACCAATTTTAGCTTTCAAATAGGGGATGGTTGCTGTGGGGACCACCGGCTTCACCAACTCCAGCAGTTTCTCCAGCGCTGCCTGCCTCTTCTGTTTGTGGTTATAGTGGGGGTATCTCACCTGCCACAGACAGGGCAGCTCCCTGTACTTGTCTATGAACAGGGGCAGGAAATTGTGGTCGTTGAACCCATCCATTTTCTCTGCAAGACACAACACAAGACAAACCCTAATGTCAGGCCAAACTCCCCTAATCTTGTTACAATATAGGCTTCCATTTCGAAGCAGTATAGGCCCAAGTTTAGATCCTACCTTCGTTAGCACGATCAGCGTCTCCGATGCTCCTTCCTCCGCTCACAGATCGTACGTAAGACGCTCGCGTTACGATTTATACAGACTGCGCATGCGTATAACTCCGCCCGCCCCTGACGTTCTTTCTATTCTATTCCCCGCCCCTTTTCGTTCGGCGCAGTGGAGGAAGAGCACATGGCGGATAGACAGCAGGATCGTGCTAAGTACAGCAACGAGGAGGAGGAGGAAAGGCCGGAGCCTGAAACGTCCCGATCCAGAAGGAGATTAAAGGACTCAAATATGTCCTTTGGGGAGATGTTGGAAATGGTGGACATCCTGAAGAAGGCCGACTATGATGGAAAGTATGGGCCTTACCCCAACCCCAATGTCCGAAAGGCCAAGATCATGGCGAAAGTGGTCAGGAGTCTGCACCGGAAATTCGGGGTACGACGATCGAAAGATCAGCTCAGGAAGCGGTGGTCGGACCTGAAATTACGAGAACATGAGCAGTACAGAAAGATCCGGAGAGTGCTGCAAAAAAGTAAGTAGTTGTGCAGTGTTCCTATTCTTTTTGTGTTTATTACGTTCGTGCTGCTCCATGTGCTTTTAGGAACTGTTGTACAGTTTAAAATGGCAACTTTCATGTTCATGGGCACATTATTAGTTCGGATCACACATTTTTTTTTCGGACTATAAAATACCATTGTTTAGCCCATATGCATTTGGCCACCATTTTGAGGCCCTATACTTGTCTTCAAAGAATTGGGTTGTGTAGATGGCTTTGTTACTAGAATGAAATGCAAACTAGATTGTGTGTAAGGAGAGGACACTCAGCAGCTGTTTTCACATCTGGACACTGGAGCACTAGTGTGGGACACAAGAACACCATTTTTATTAGGGGGGCCACACAGGTGCTCCAGTGTATACTATAGGGGGGTCTCCATCGGTGAAGCTTGTACTAAACAGGTAAAGTATTGCAGCTTGACAAAGGACAATAAAAAATATACATCTTGGAACTCTGCTAAAATAGATAATTGTACCCCACTTCCAAGCAATGTTTCATCTTTAGAGTTCTGCCATCAAATATCTGTGTGCTAATTATACCATTTTTGTTTTACATAGGGGAGAAAAGACTCGGAGGACACCCCTCATCCGAGGAGACCAGAGACCCCCCCCTTCTGGAAGAAGGTGAAATCCCCCCAACACAAGATGAGCAGGAGGAAGAAGACGTGGTGGAAGTAGTCACCACAACAGGTGAGTGTCTGCGACCACAGGCTCAGATAAGAGATGGATGGCGGCATTTTTTTTAGACCTAATTTATTTTGTTTCCTCTCTTTTTAGGTGATCGTGAGGTTGTGGATCCAGATCCTTTCACATCCGAAAGTGCCCAGATCCTGATCGGGGAGATCATGGGGTGTAATTTACAATTGGAAATCATCAAGCAAAACATCAATGATGTTATTCCAAAATATAAAAACATCATTGATGTTTTGGGGCGAGTTTAAAGCCCCTCCAAATCACTTTCTTCTTTTGTTTGCTACAATGTGCGAAATGTTTTTGTGATTTTTCCCAAAGCCAAATTTGGAGGATGCACACAGTGTGCCAACATGTGCTATCTGCCATCACCGGAGATCAATGGACGCGTTTTGGGGGTGCAACCCCTTCCTCAATAATAAAGTAGCGGTGAGGAAGGGCTTTCTCCCCCAAAACACGTCCCTTGATCCCCCCTGATGGCAGATAGCACATGTTTACATTGGGAAATTTGTGTGCATCTTCCAAATTTGGCTTTTCCAGGGGTGATTTCACCCCATCTGAACGCAATATCAAACACAGTTCCTAAATACTCATGTCTGATATTGCCTTCCAGTTCTACCAAATGTGAACTTTGTAAGATCAAGATTTGTGTCTTTCTTGTTGGTTTTACACAGGCCTGTTTTCTATAAAATGCACATTTTGATTTTGGATAATGACACCACAAAAATTGTTATACAACAAACATGTTGGTTTGTCAGAAAAACCTTTGGTAAATGCACATGTGATTGTGCAGGTATTAAAAAGATTGTTCATCAAGAATGTGTGGATTATTGTCTCAACGCTACAACACTTTTGGGGTGATGTAATTGTTGTTTTATGAGAAAATGGGGGTAATTTCCTAAGGGGAAATCCACTTTGCACTACAAGTGCAGTTTCAGTGCAGTTGCAAGTGCACTTGTAGTGAAAAGTGTCTTTGCATTTAGTAAATAACAGCCAACAGTGCTTTGTATAAGGTTACACAATCACGACATTTTCTGGACTCCACACATTTCTGTCAGGGTCAGCTCAAACAAACACAAGCAGTAAATGTCCACAAAGAAGAGCCTGGGGGGAGATGCCTGTCGAGAACTTGAGGTCCTGCAGGCTTCTCCCTGTGGCCAAATACCGCAAGGTAGCGACCAGCCTCTGCTCCGGAGTGATGGCTTGCCTCATGCAGGTATCCTGCCTGCTGATATAGGGGGTCAGCGAAGCCAACAAACGGTGAAATACGGGGTTCGTCATCCTGAGAAAGTTCCTGAAATCATCAGGATTATTCTCACGGATATCACGGAGCAAAGGCATATGAGAGAACTGGTCACGCTAAAGCAACCAATTCTTGGTCCATGAACTCCTCCCCACCCTGTTCATGGACTGGACTTGTGTCAAGGTCTGGACCCCAACACCAAGCCCCCGCACAGCACGAACTCCACGAGGAGTACGCATACGAAACATGGCTAGAAAACGGTCGGCTGCTCAGAACGTAGTAACAGAACGCACTGAAGAACAGCAAGGCCTGTGAAGAGCGACCTGAAAAACAGCAACGAGCGGACAAGATCGCACAGAAAACTCCGATACGAACTGACTGCACGCACTGAAGAGCAAATACAAACCCACAAGCACAAACTGAACGGCAGAAAACGATCTGAAAGCCACGAGTCTGAAAAAGCGCGAATCGTCTCTCACCAAACTTTTACTAACACGAGATTAGCAAAAGGAGCCCAAAGGGCTTGACGTCACCGCGTTCTTGGCGATCGGAAATTCCGACAACTTTGTGCGACCGTGTGTAGGCAAAACAAGTTTGAGCCAACATCCGTCGGAAAAAATCCGAGGATTTTGTTGTCGGAATGTCCGAACAAAGTCCGACCGTGTGTACGGGGCATAAAAGCGTCAAGGATGTGGAATTCCCTTGATGGACTTTATGTTTTTTCAACCTTACTTACTATGTAACTATGTAACTATGGTCATGACCATATTTGGTCAATTGCACTACTAAAGATCTTCTGTTATTTATTTACACTCTAGCAGCCTGGGTTTCATCACTCATTAAGAGACTAGGGTTCCATGGGTAAACATGATTGGGTGGAAGATTGTTGTGCTGGCAGGAAAATATTATCAATCAGCTGGTCATTGTGATTGAGTTTACATTGCTGGATGACTTTTTCACAATGTTGGTGTGTATTACTAAATTTCACTCTTTCTGAAAATGAGTAATAAGGAATACCAATGTACCCCATATTAATGTCCCTGGGACGGTACACTTTAAAAAAAAAAATAAAAACATGCTGTGGGGTTACCCTTCCTATTTTAACAAAACCGTTATCCAGGCATACAGAATAGGTGACCAGGAAATGAAACAAGAGTGCAAACCTGTACCAGACTAGGGTGCATACCTTTTAACCTTTCAAGGGGGTAGCAAAGCCATTGCAAGATACCCTGCAATGTTGAGAGACAAGGGTCTCTTCCCCACTTCTGATCTCTAAAAAGGATGTGGGGAGACCTGGAAGCCCCCTTTATAATATGGCTGCCCCAGATATTCACCCCCTCACAGAGGAATGAGTACAGGAGTACATTAGTACCCCTTAATACTTATTCTCCAATAAGTCACTAGTAAATAAACACACACCGTGTAAGAAGTCTTTTATCTACCTTAATGCAAACTACATGTATATGTTGTATCCAGCATCTTTGGTTTGTGCTTGGTGCATGCTCACTCAGCACTGTGACTTTACTGTTATCAACAGCTTGCAGTCACTGTTGACAATTAGGAGCTGGTAGGAAAAGCTCCTGATCATGTGATCACTTGAACAGCCAATCGCAGTGATAACATGGCCAAGAATGTTCAGCAAACATTTAGACCCCTTTCACACTGAGGCAATTTTTTAGGCGCTCTCTAAATGCCCCTGCCCATTGCAATGAATGGGCAGCACTTCCGAAGCACCTGAAAAGCGATTTGGAAGCACCGCAACACGAAAGTTTATAACTCTTTTTTGAGGTTAAAAACACCCCGCTAGCAGCCAAAAAGCGGAGCTAAAGCACCGCTAAAACGAGCGTCACTTTACCGCAAATGGCCGGCGCTTTCAGTGTGAAAGCAGCCTTAGATTTCATTACAGGGCGGGCTCCTGTTGGTCATAGCATCCAGCAATAAAAATCCATGCTTAATGAACATATTGCAGTGGTTGACAATGTTTTCCCGCTGCTCAAATGATGCTCCCTACTACCACAATGACTTGCTGCCTGATAATATTTTACTGCTACAGTACTGGTGTAATATAAATATCAGGAGGTGAGTTGTCTTGATTGACCATGGATTTACACAGCTGGAAAACGTGATTGATTATGGATTTACATCGCTGGACAATATTTACTATTTTTGGTATTGTTATTAATGGACCTTTATAAGGTGTCTGTGTGTTGATTCACATTTGACTTTTTTTGAGAATGAGTAATAAGGGGTACCCCTGTACCAATTTCCTTTAGAGGGGCCAATATCTGGGGGCCCCCTTGTTTTAAAGGGGGCTTTAAGTTTCCTATATTTCCCCACCCCCACAAACCCCACATCCATTTTGGGGGAGGTGGGGACCAAATGTAGGGAAGAGGTCCTTGTCCCTCAATATTTGAGTAAGGTGTCTTGCAAGAGGAGGGTTGCTTTGCTGCCTCCCCTTCCCCCCGCAAGGTACCACCATTATGGAAAGGCATGTAGCCTGCTATGGTACAGGAAGGAGGGTCGCACACTACCTGCTTTCCCTTTCCTAAAAACACAGGCTGCATGCCTAGATAAGGGTTTGGTTAGAGAAACTGTATGCCATTTTTGCCCCTTTTTTAATATCACTTATTAAAGACTTAATGCATGTTATTTAAAGGATTTGTGTATTTTCAATATTGTGTAACGTGGAAAATCCTAGCTACCCCCAAGGTGAGAGTGCTAATAGAATAAGAATATGTGTAGTGTAAAACCAATAAAATGACGGTGCTGCAAACTAAAAAAAATGGAATATTCAGCTCAGAAACATGTGAAAAAAAATATTAGATGCGCAACCAAAAAGTGAACAAACAAATATATGCAATCAAAAGGTGCAAATAATACTATACAACATATACAGTGCAAAAATAGCAAGTAATGAACAAATAAGTGCAAGAAAAAAATTGCAAGGAAAAAATTATTGTCACAGCTAGTGTAAAGTGTCCATATAATGTATTATTCAATGTGTTATAGAGTATAACTCCATTCGGTAAAATCCTTCAAATTAGACACTTTAATATAAGGGCAAATGAATCCTTCCACGGTGTATCCCCACAGGACATCCAAAGGTTATCAAGCCAAGGATAGTATAGTAAAAGCCAGGTGGCTGCTTACCAAATTTGAAGGATCTCTGTTATGGAGATCAAGTGAGCATATGCAGAAAGAATCTTTCATGTAAAGGGGGCTGGTTCACACATCCTCTCCTCCACCCGGCAAATTCTAATGCTACTCCGTAATGCCTGTTCCAGAAGGGTGCACTCGTGGAATTTAGGTTATGAACTCTCCTCATGTGTTCAGACTAAGAGGGGATACACTGTGGAAGGATTCATTTGCCCTCATATTAAAGTGTCTCATTTGAAGGATTTTACCGAATGGAGTTATACTGAATAACACATTGAATAACACATTATATGGACACTTTACACTAGCTGTGACAATAAGTTTTTCCTTGCAATTTTTCATTACTTGCTATTTTTGCTCTGTATATGTTGTATAGTATTGTTTGCACCTTTTGGTTGCATATATTTGTTTGTTCACTTTTTGGTTGCGCATCTAATATTTCTTTTCACATATTTTTAATATTGCCCTTTAAGCTGCAAGAAAATATCCTCCCCACCCTAAACTGTATTGTAGCAGTGCCCAGCTACCCATGCCCTTTCTTTTAATAATAGTTTGCCTATTAGCCTTAAAGGATAAATTCACCTTTTTAAAAAAAAATAATAAATGCACATCCTTTTGCAGGTAAAAAAATGTGTATTTATGATTCTTGTAGTAGGAACCTGTAAAGCATTGAACCAGCGATCAGCAGATTGCTGATGCCATGCAGGTCTCCTGCACACTGCAAGTATATCTACTTGCCCGTAAATCCCATATGGGCAAGCCAATATTGACAGGAAGACTCAATGAACTACCACGGCGCTTTACAGAACCGTGGTAGTTCATTGAGAACTGCAAGCTGACAGCCGCAAAGGATGACAGGGCTTGTAGTCCATTTACACACAAAGCCGTGTGTATGAATGATGCGGCCGTGTGGGTAGATCCCCGCCCAGCCAGACAGCTGGTACGGTGAACTTCTCCTTGTACTGCTGCTACAGGGAGGGAGTGCAGTGGAACATGTACAACGTGTTCCCAAAGGTGAACTTATCCTTTAAAAGGCCAGAAAAAAAATGTTTTTTTCCTCCCTTTGACTTCAGTGGGGTTCAATGCTAGGAAAGGAAAACTTTCAACACATTCATTACAAATAATAGTGAATATAAAGAACATGATGAAGTCTTCTTCGCTAAGGATGAGCTTCAGGTTTAGGTTGAGTTCAGACTGTTCTTCGCCAAACAAAACTGGCCATATTTGGCCAGTGCAACCGCCCAAACCTATGGCTGATGTTAGTATACAATAAGTCTGTCATTTAGCAGCCATAGCAATACCACTACCACTAATTGCAAGGGGCAGCACACTATAAAAACAAAACAAAACAAAAAAAAAAAACAATATGATGTTCCCCTCCTGAACTATACCAGGCTACATGCCTTTATTATTGGGAAAGCTTCCCTCCCTTGCAAGGTAACTGGTTCCCATGTTTATCAGGGTAAGAGCCTCATCCCCACATACTGTCCCCTAACACACACAACTGTGGGGATCCGAGGGAGTCATTGACTAAATATGACATCACCCAGCATCTCAGGCCCCTTTATGTAAAAAAAAGAAGCCAGCAGGCATCTGTCATTTACGGGTGGTAGTGATACCACCACAAAATGAGTGATCCCGTTGTTTGTTAGCAAGAAGAATCTGGTGGGAATCTTTCATTTAGCAGAAATACCGTTATCACTAAATTACAGATCCCTGGTTGCTGTTTGTAAAGACAAAAAACAAATTTTAAGAGAGTACACAATAAAGGATTTGTGAATTTTTGGAGTTGCTCTTTACCCCCTTAATGACCAAGCAATTTTTTTGCGATACGGCACTGCGTTGCTTTAACTGACAATTGCGCGGTCGTGCAACGCTGTACCAAAATAAAATTGATGTCATTTTTTTCCCCACAAATAGAGCTTTCTTTTGGTGGTATTTGATCACCTCTGCAGATTTTTATTTTTTGTGCTATAAACAAAAAAATAGCAGCAATTTTGAATAAAAAACAATATTTCTTACTTTCTGCTTTAAAACATTCCCATTAAAATTAAAAAAAAAAATCTAATTTCTTCATCAGTTTATGTCAATATGTATTCTGCTACATTTTGGGAATAAATTAGCCAAACAGAATTACGTTATGAGATTGTTTTTCTCATATATATATATATATATATATATATATATATATATATATATATATATATACTCCCACTGTGGAGATTGCTGCCCCCAGTGAGAGCACTTAGTGCCGGTTCACACAGGGGCGACTTGTCAGGCGACCTAGCTGCCTGACAAGTTGCCTCCCGTTCTGTACAATGGAACCATTCTAATAGGAGCGACGCAAGTCGCTCCGACTTAGAAAAAGGTTCCTGTACTACTTTGGGGGCGACTTGGGGCGACTTGCATAGACTTCTATACAGAAGTCGTTTTGCAAGTCACCCTGAAAGTCGTGCCGCCCCTGTGTGAACCGGGGCTTACTGAAGAGGAGGTTTATATCCTGAAGGAGTAGTCCATCTGTGGATCTGCTGACAGGAGGAGGCCCTCTCTTACATTCTCAAGGTGCCTTCCCTTCTGACTTCTGGTGAGCTTAATATCCTCAGAAGCCCTATGTGGTGTGGTGATGTCTTTAATCATCCTGACGTGAATCATCAGCAGTGTGTCAGCTCTGTTTTGAAGGATGCAGTATTGATATAAAATGTTTCAATACCATTTGTAATAGTAAAACTTGCCAAACAGAATTATGCTATGAGATTGTTTTTCTCATATATATATATATATATATACCACCACTGTGGAGCTTGCCACCCCCAGTGAGAGGTCCTCCCAGAAGGAGAGATGCCTGCATCTTTCCATGTGCTAGGCCCATGACCTACGAGAGACTGAACCTCTTAAGATGGTATTGTCACACAGGGCAAAAACCCGGGTGGTTAGTGACAAAGCAAAGAAGTGTCTCTGATATTCAATTGTTCTTCCAGTATGCCTCTACAGGTTCCACAGGCCCACTGATTGGCTGGGCTATCAAACATCCTTAATGCAGTTTCATACCTCTCTGGCACACCCTGCTGAAGCAGGCTCAAACAAAATGGGGCAGAGAAAATACACTCTATGCTTGGAGAATCACTCAGGTTGAGGTAGAATTAGGCTGCCAACAATGTAATGCTGGCTACAGAATGACAAAAGGAAATTTAGTAAAAATGATACATGCCTACAATATATTTAAGTCATTGGCTCAAATATGTAAAGCTGGGTATAGGTAATTTACAATAAACTGTCATTATCCATCTCTTACTGCTGAACTTTTTATTAACTTTGTAAACATGTTACATTTCTGTGGGTACCCTAAAGCTGGCAATACATAGTTTTATTCAATAAAGGCATACAGCTATTCTTCACAATATATAGGCAAAGTCTTTAATCCCAAAAGGAACAAAACTGTTGCTGTAACTGCTTAAAAGGTGTTAGCTGGAGTTTGGCTTCAATTTGTTATTGTATCTAAGTCTGCTTGTACAGTGCAATACCCTCCCCCAAGACTGACAATGCTGCTGTCCCAAGATATCTCTGTTGTTCCTTCATCAGGAGGTCTGTTGCTGGCCAGTTCACCAGATGAAAAAAGAGGGGAAAAGGCCAAACAAAAAGAAAACTAATGCAACCACTACATCCAATGATCGGTAAGCTGCAATATACATTATTACATTTTTTGGTTTGGGTTTAATAATACTTTACGTATGAGTGAAATTCTTCAGCATACGTTAGGCCAACCATATACTTTATTCAAAATATCGGGTTTTGTAGGGTTAAAATGCTTTTTCATTCCAAGAAAAAAAAAAAAACTATGAAAAACGTTTTCAGTTGTATTCCTTTTCTCTAATCCTAGGAGCCCTGGTGTCTTGTGCTATCTCTTGCCTTGCCCCAGCATGTTTGGGTGGGAGATATTATGGTTTTATCTGTAGAGCAGTTTGTGGACAGAAAATCACTGTAGGTATAATTTATCCTTTGTTCATAGCTATGGGTCTATTTAGTTTTGTGATTGTGTCACAGATATACCTCATGTGAACCCCCCCCCCGGTTCAGTTCGCACCAGAACATGTGAACAGGCAAAACATTTGTGCGAACACCATTAAAGTCTGTGGGACATGAACATGAAAAATCAAAAGTGCTTGTTTTAAAGGCATATATGCATACAGTATCTCACAAAAGTGAGTACACCCCTTGCATTTTTGTAAATATTTCATTATATCTTTTCATGTGACAACACCGAAGAAATGACACTTTGCTACAATATAAAGTAGTGAGTATACAGCTTGCATAACAGTGTAAATTTGCTGTCCCCTCAAAATAACTCAACACACAGCCATTAATGTCTAAACCGCTGGCAACAAAAGTGAGTACACCCCTAAGTGAAAATGTTCAAATTAGGCCCAATTAGTAATTTTCCCTCCCCGATGACATGTGACTTGTTAGTGTTACAAGGTCTCAGTTGTGAATGGGGAGCAGGTGTGTTAAATTTGGTGTTATCTCTCTCACTCTCTCATACTGGTCACTGGAAGTTCAACATGACACCTCATGGCAAAGAACTCCCTGAGGATCTGAGAAAAAGAATTGTTGCTCTACATAATGATGGCCTAAGCTATAAGAAGTTATAAAATAAAATTAATAAAATGATGCGCTTGTATTATCTATTGGTTAATATACTGCCTTTAGTGCCTATTTTGTACTTCTAAAGTAAGTGAAACAATGTGTGAAACTTTTAGTTAAAGCGGAGTTCCACCCTAAAGTGGAACTTCCGCTCATCGGATTCCCCCCCCCCCTCCGGTGTCACAATTGGCACCTTTCAGGGGGGAGGGGGGTACAGATACCTGTATAATACAGGTATCTGCACCCACTTCCGGTTATAGCTAGCCGCAGACTCCCCGCCCACCCCCGTTGTGTTGTGGGAAATACACAGTTCCCACAACACAACGGGGACCAGTGTAGACGTGCAGCGCGACTCACGCATGCGCAGTAGGGAACCGGGCAGTGAAGCCGCAACGCTTCACTTCCCGATTCCCTGAGTGAGAATGGCGGCGGCAGCACCCGAGGATCGAGGGATGGTTCGGCCTCGGGTGCCGACATCGCTGGACCCCGGGACAGGTAAGTATCCTTATTTTAAAAGTCAGCAGCTGCAGTATTTGCAGCTGCTGACATCTAAAAAAAATTTTTAAGCGAAACTCCGCTTTAAATAATAGCTTGTGTTTAAATAATACACCTTAACAGTTGCATAGACACATATAAAAAAGATATGTTCAGGAGATACTGTGTTTCAAATCTTTTTCTAATTATACACTCTCAAAACCTTCAGCCAGTGAGTGCTAATGAAAATTACTATATGAGGCATATAATTTTGTGATCAAAGTCAAATCATAATAATTAATCCACCAAATTGTATTGAAATGATACCTCCTCCTCTGATAAGCCCAGGCTTAGTGAGTCTGTGTCAGCGGTGGAACGGCTTGTCTGTAATCAGCCACCGGCATAGAAGAGTAGTTTCCTCAGCTTCTACTGGTCTTCCCCCATATAGAAGATAAAATTGTGAAGAAACACCATTGCGCAGATATCAGCCTTGAAAAAGTCACGTGTCAGTGATGATACGCGTGGGGAGAATTAGCCTGTGATGCTCTGTTTGGAGTGCGATCTGCCTGTGAGTGTATGAGCAGCAGCACTGAGCAGCACAGAGCTGGATGTGACTGACCATTATCCTGTATTAATGCGATCTATGTCTAAGGGAGCATGTGAGTGGCAACAAGTAGCTTTTTATGTCATCTAAAATTTGGCTGATATCTGCGCAATGGTGTTTCTTCACAATTTTATCTTCCATATGGGGGAAGACCAGTAGAAGCTGAGGAAACTACTCTTCTATGCCAGCGGCTGATTACAGACAAGCCGCTTATCAGAGGAGGAGGTATCATTTCTATACAATTTGGTGGATTAATTATTATGATTTGACTTTGATCACAAAATTATATGCCTCATATAGTAGAAATTTTCATTAGCACTCACTGGCTGAAGGTTTTGGGAGTGTATAATTAGAAAAAGGTTTGAAACACAGTATCTCCTGAACATATCTTTTATATGTGTCTATGCAACTGTTAAGGTGTATTATTTAAACACAAGCTACTATTTAACAAAAAGTTTCACACATTGTTTCACTTACTTTAGAAGTACAAAATAGGCACTAAAGGCAGTATATTAACCAATAGATAATACAAGCGCATCATTTTATTCATTTTATTTTATAACAAACTGTGGGGTGTCACTAATTGATTGCAGCTGTATTACCTTTTAATATATTGTTTCACTATTGTATTTTTTCACTATTGTATTTTTTCACTATTTCTACAAAAAATCTTTTTAGTCCACTTCAGCGCTTTAGGAATTTTATAATCTAAGCTATAAGAAGATTTCCAAGACCCTGAAACTGAGCTGCAGTTTAACAGGACAGGTTCCACTCAGAACAGGCCTTGCCATGGTCGACCAATTAAGTTGAGTGCACATGCTCAGCGTCATATCCAGAGGTTGTCTTTGGGAAATACATGTATAAGTGCTGCCAGCATTGCTGCAGAGGTAGAAGGGGTGGGGTGGTCAGCCTGTCAGTGCTTATACCATACGCCTCGCACTGCATCAAATTGGTCTGCATGGCTGTCATCCCAGAAGGAAGCCTCTTCTAAAGATAATGCACAAGAAATCCCGCAAACAATTTTCTGAAGACAAGCAGACTAAGGACATGGATTACTGGAACCATGTCCTGTGGTCTGATGAGACCAAGATAAACTTATTTGCGTCAGATGGTGTCAAGCGTGTGTGGCGGCAACCAGGTGAGGAGTACAAAGACAAGTGTGTCTTGCCTACAGTCAAGCATGGTGGTAGAAGTGTCATAGTCTGGGGATGCATGAGTGCTGCCAGCACTGGGGAGCTACAGTTCATTGAGGGAACCATGAATGGCAACATGTACTGTGACATACTGAAGCAGAGCATGATCCCCTCCCTTCGGAGACTGGGCCGCAGGGCAGTATTCCAACATGATAACAACCCCAAACACACCTCCAAGATGACCACTGCCTTGCTAAAGAAGCTGAGGGTAAAGGTGATGGACTGGCCAAGCATGTCTCCAGACCTAAATCCTATTGAGCATCTGTGGGGCACCCTCAAATGGAAGGTGGAGGAGCGCAAGGTCTCTAACATCCACCAGCTCTGTGATGTCGCCATGGAGGAGTGGAAGTGGACTCCAGTGGCAACCGGTGAACTTCATACCCAAGAGGGTTAAGGCAGTGCTGAAAAATAATGGTGGCCATAGAAAATATTGACACTTTGGGCCCAATTTGGACATTTTTACTAAGGGGTGTACTCACTTTTGTTGCCAGCGGTTTAGACATTAATGGTTGTGTGTTGAGTTATTTTGAGGGGACAGCAAATTTACACTGTTATACAAGCTGTACACTCACTACTTTACATTGTAGAATAGTGTAATTTCTTCAGTGTTGTCACATGAACAGATAGAATAAAATATTTACAAAATGTGAGGGGTGTACTCACTTTTGTGAGATACTGTACATATTTCGTTGTCTTTAGACAATTTTTTAGGCAAATTTATTGTGATGTATTTTAATGCTATCCTACTTTGTTCTTCTTACAATTTTTCTTATAGGAAAACTGCACTGGCATAAATTGTACATTGAACTCTCATTGTAAAATGATTGACACCTGACTGTCATGCTGATGCTTTGGATTTAATTACTTTGGTGACACCCACCTAGAACAATGATACAGATCAAGAGTTTTGAATGCATTTTGTATTTGCTTGCTGCACACTAATTAAGTTAAAAAAATTAAAGCCACTTGACCTACTAACAACCATGAATTTTCAGGAGGAAATCAGCAATGGCAATCTCTATAGACCTTTCCAAAATAGGTTTCTTTTTCAGTTACTTACAATAATTTTAAATATTTGCTGTTCATATCTGCATCTATTTAATCATTAATAACATTTCAGCCTATATGAAATCCACTTGACATCCATGAGCCAAAAATAATAAATACACACTCCACATCTCCCTATGATGTTAAAAAAAGTGAAGGGTATAATGGTAATTCTGCAATATGTGATCTTTTTTGAAAGTATTTAAAAAGGGCTTTTGTGGACCTGCTTTAGTAAGGAAATGTCACATTTGTTTTTCAAGTATTCTTTTTTCTTTGAAGATGTCCTTGTCTACTCACAGGCCTTGTATTTGTACAGTCAGCTGTATCAAACCTTCTGTGTTCTGCCAATGATCAGGTGGAGTCAGATCAAATGGCATGTTATTGTGATATGCCCTTCCTTTCTACAATTGAATGAACCATAATGGTGATTGGTAATAAATACAGCAAAATTCCAGGCATTGCTACACTAGTTGGGACAAAGGCTGCAAGAGCAGCCCAAACCTGATTTTAGAAGATTCAGTGTAGAATCTCTACAGGTAAGTAAAGGACCATACAGGTATTCATCTGACTAATTCCGTTACAAATTTAAATAGGCTGCTGCAATCTCCAGAAGCCAACAGGTGGCACTAAAGGCCATAAAATCTAGCTAGGTGCTATATGTTGACATGTATACCTGCAGATTGGGGGTGGGGGGGGTGTGGGGGCTCCACGAGGAAGCACTGAAAGACAATGTTGCTCATTTACTAAATGAATTGAGCAGTCCATTTAAAAAAAAAAATTTTTACTTTGCAGGGGAATTTTCACTTAGCATAGTAAATGTGGTGAAAATTCACTTTGCAAAGAATACCCAATCATATGCAAGGAACAAGACAGGATTTTTGCTTGCACATTATTGGACGACAGAAGTCAGCACAGGTTTCTCTTATTCATTAAGCCAAGTGATAATTCTCTTTCAAATTGAAAATTTACTGTGTATAGTGAACATGCTTAAAGCCAGCCATAGATGGTTCAACACTCAGCTCGATCACGAGGGGATCGGCCGAGATTCCAACCATCTATGGACAGGCTTAATGTATCCATCCATCAATTTGGGTACAACCCGCATGTCGGATTTTTGGCATGCGATTATTGCCAGGAGCTAGAGCCGTTAGCAATAGTTACTGTGTTCTATTGGCAGGGATGGCTCCCCGCACCCCCTCCCCTTACCTGGGAGGAGAACACAATAGCTCAGTGGGAGGCATTCCCCCACCCACACTGGCGGCGTTGATGGAGAAATTGCGCAATTTTCTTTACTGCAAAAAAATTGCCTTATTCCTTTAGGAAAATCAACCCCAATGGGTTTCTCCTCTGACCAAGTCCAGACAACGCAGCTAAGGTCTTTTGCAGAAGAAACACATCTTAAGTGAGTGCTGGTGCATACTGTGCTGCTCAACTCAATATATTTCTTTGCCTCTGAGGTCAGTTATATGCAACATGCACTAAGCTCCCACGTTTTAAACCTGAATGAGCCAAAACATATGGTGAATAGTGAAATTCTTCAGGATAAATCAAACACAGACTTACAAACATTTTTGGAGAAGCTTCATAAACCATATTAACCACTTCAGCCCCGGAGGATTTGGCTGTTCAATGACCAGAGCACTGTTTACAATTTGGCACTGCTCTGCTTTAACTGGTAATTGGGCAGTCATGAAATGCTGTACCAAAACAACATTTCTGTCCTTTTTTCCCACAAATAGAGCTTTCTTTTGATGGTATTTGATTGCTTTTGATTGCGATTTTTATTTTTTGCGATATAAACGGAAAAAGACCGAAAATTTTGAAAAAAAATATTTTCTACTTTTTGTTAAAAAAAAAAAATCAAATAAACTCAATTTAATCATACATTTAGGCCAAAATGTATTCAGTCACATGTCTTTGGAAAAAAAAATGTTAATTAGCGCATAGAGTCAACAAACTTGGGTACATTTTCTGGAATTTACACAGCTTTTAGTTTATGACATGAGGTGCTAAAATGGCAGGGCAGTACAATCCCCCCCCCTCAAATGACCCCATTTTGGAAAGTAGATACCCCAAGGAAATTGCTGAGAAGCATGTTGAGCCCATTGAATATTTTATTTTTTTGTCACAAAGGATTGAAAAATGGAAAAAAAAAAATTACATAAAGTTGTCACTAAATGATATATTTCTCACATGTGCCATGGTTATATGTGGAATTGCAGCCCAAAATACATTCTGCTGCTTCTCCTGAGTATGGGGATACCTCATGTCAGACTTTTTGGGAGTCTAGCCACATACAGGCCCCTGAAAACCAAGCACTGCCTTCAGGATTTCCAATGTTGCGTACACACTGTCGGACTTTCTGGCAGGAAAAGTCCGACGAAATCTTTTCAGTAGACATTCCGATCGTGTGTGGGCCTCATCTGACTTTTTTTTTTAAAATTCTGACGGACCTAGAAATAGAACATGTTTCAAATCTTTTCGACGGAATCAGTTCCGCTCGTCTGTATGCTGTTCCGACGGACCAAAAACGACGCATGCTCTGAAGCAAGTACGAGACAGCAGCTATTGGCTACTCGCTATTGAACTTCTTTTTTCTAGTCCCGTCGTACTTGTTGTACATCACTGCGTTCTAGACGGTCGGAATTTGGTGTGATCGTGTGTACGCAAGACAGTTTCAGCGGAACTCCATCGGAACTCCGTTAGAAAGACCTTCAGAGTTCATTCCTACGGAAAAAACGGTCGTGCGTACGCGCCATAAGGGTATACATTTTTTATTTCACTCCTCACTACCTATCACAGTTTCGAAGGCCATAAAATGCCAAGATAGCACAACCCCCCCTCCCCAAATGACCCCATTTTGGAAAGTAAACACCCCAAGCTATTTGCTGAGAGCCATGTTGAGTCCATGGAATATTTTATATTTTGCCACAAATTGCGGGAAAATGACAAACTTTTTTGTTTATTTTTTTGCACAAAGTTGTCACTAAATGATATATTGCTCAAACATGCCATGGGCATATGAGAAAATTACTTTTTTTTTTTTTTTTTTTTTTTTTTTTTTTTACACAAAGATGTCACTAAATGATATTTTGTTCAAACATTGCATGATTATATGTGGAATTACACCCCACGATACATTCTGCTGTTTCTCCTGAGTATAGGAATACCACATGTGTGGGACTTTTTGGCAGTCTAACCCGCATACAGGACCCCGAAAACCAATCAATGCCTTCAGGCTTTCTAAGGGCGTACATTTTTGATTTCACTGCTCACTGCCTATCACAGTTTCAGAGGCCATGAAATGCCCAGATAGCACAAAACCCCCCTAAATGACCCCATTTTGGAAAGTAGTGCCTAGGACTGTGCAATGCTGTACCCTATGCTAATACTCCACTACTGTGTGGTAGCTTTTAAAACAGTCACCAATGCAAAGACCAGGTTGGTCATGACAGGAGGGACAATAAAAGCGAGTATCCACGCTTTCTACAGACAAGACATCTTCTTTGGGAATTTCTTTGGGTAGGTGTACCAGGGAGGACATGCGGAAAATGCCTCTCATGCAGCTGACTCACTGTATTTTGATTGGGAAGTTGGGCCACAGCACCATGTGGAAACAGAAGGGCTGTGATGATCTCTTCCTGGAATTTAAGTAAGGATCCAGTTCGTCCTGAAGCTTTGTATAGCACATAAGCATTCAGCAGAGCCAATTGGAATAAGTATACAGACACTTTTTTATACCAGCATCTGGCCTTACAGGTAATTTGGTACAGCGCCAACAACTGGTAGTTGAGGTCCACCCCTCCCATATTAAGGTTATATCCGTGGACACAGAGGGGTTTCTCCACAACACCAGTCACCATAGGAATTTGGACCGTCGTGTCTGCGTGAAGGGAGGACAAAATGAAAACATTCTTATTATCCCTCCACTTCACAGTGAGCAAATTATTACATCTCAAGCAGGCTCTCTCCCCAAGCCTAAGACGGGAATCTACAAGCTGCTAGAATAAGCCCCGGCGGTTAGATCGCACGGTGCCACATGAGCCAATTCCATGATCAAACAAGTGACTAAAAAGCGGCACGCTTGTGTAATAATTGTCCACATACAAGTGGTACCCCTTTCCGAATAAGGGTGACACCAAGTCCCACACAATCATACCAGCGCTCCCTAGTCTGGGCAGTTCTCCACCTCTACGTAACTATCTCTTCCCTAGTAAACCATAAAATTATATGTATAGCCTGTTGCCCTGTCACAGAGCTTATACATCTTGACCCCATATCTGGCACGCTTGCTAGGATGATACTGTTGGAATGGCAAGCGGAAAACTTAATCAGGGCCTCATCAACGCAGACAACTTGATCGGGAGTAAACAAGGCTGCAAACTGCTGGTTGAAGTGGTTTATGAGGGGCCGAATTTTGTAGAGCCGATCATATTCAGGGTCACCCTGAGGATGACAGAGTTCATTGTCATTGAAATGCATGAACCACAAGATCTGCTCGTATCGTGTCCTGGTCAAGGAGGCAGAGAACTTGGACATATGGTGAATTGGGTCAGTGGACCAATATGACCGCAACTCACTTTTTTTAGTTATGCCCATGAGGAGGGTTAGGCCCAGAAAGGTCTTAAATTCGGAGACCATAATAGGTTTTCAATCTCTAGCAAGGGTCAACTGGGGATTAGCGGCGATGAATTGGCCAGCATACAAATTGCTTTGGTCCACAATAGATTTATAGAGATCTTCCGTGAAAAACAGTGAATAAAAATCAAGTGACGTAAAATTAACTGTTTCCATCTGAATTCCGGGTTGGCCAGTGAATGGGGGAAATACAGGTGCTGCAGAAGTGGTGGGCTCCCAATTCGGATTGGCAAATGCAGCAGGAAGGGCACTGTGGGCTCGACGGGCCTGTCTCTGTCTTCTTGGTGTCTGGGGGACACTAGTTGTGCTAGCCACCTCACCAGCTTGAAATGCACTTATGGGACTTGTCACATCACCTCATGATACTGCAGTGCTGGATGTACGTCCAGGATGTACTAGGCCGCTGGTGCTTGCCAGTTCACCAGAAGGATGAGCAGCACTAGTACTGGCTCTCTGCTCCATACGAGAGCCCTGTGGTTCCTGCACCTCAACAACAGCAGAAGAACGGGGTCAGCTATGCCTGACCTTGGCAGAGACCACTACTCTGTCGTCAGAGCTATCTGTCAGGGTGCCACTGCTGTCTACAGGTTCATATTCTGAGCCTGAATCTGACAAATGTGTGAGTTACTCTTCACTCTCATCTGTCATGCTCAGAAATTTGGAGGCCTCTTCACTAGTGTAAATTCAATTGGACATTTTGGCCTCTAAATTTACTGGTACACTAGTGAGACTCACAGGAAAAAATATCAACTGACTGTCAGCAACTGCTTCCAATGCTACCAAAAAAAACTGTTAGCGTTCACAGGGATCAGGCCTGACTCTACGAATGCTGCAGTTACAGTGGGGACTGAAAGTATTCAGACCCCCTTAAATTTTTCATTTTTTGTTATATTGCAGCCATTTGCTAAAATCATTTAAGTTCATTTTTTTCCTCATTAATGTACACACAGCACCCCATATTGACAGAAAAACACAGAATTGTTGACATTTTTGCAGATTTATTAAAAAAGAAAAACCGAAATATCACATGGTCCTAAGTATTCGGACCCTTTGCTGTGACACTCATATATTTAACTCAGGTGCTGTCCATTTCTTCTGATCATCCTTGAGATGGTTCTACACCTTTATTTGAGTCCAGCTGTGTTTGATTATACTGATTGGACTTGATTAGGAAAGCCACACACCTGTCTATAGAAGACCTTACAGCTCACAGTGCATGTCAGAGCAAATGAGAATCATGAGGTCAAAGGAACTGCCTGAAGAGCTCAGAGACAGAATTGTGGCAAGGCAAAGATCTGGCCAAGGTTATAAAAACATTTCTACTGCACTTATGGTTCCTAAGAGCACAGTGGCCTCCATAATCCTTAAATGTAAGATGCTTGGGACGACCAGAACCCTTCCTAGAGCTGGCCGTCCGGCCAAACTGAGCTATCGGGGGAGAAGAGCCTTGGTGAGAGAGGTAAAGAAAAACCCAAAGATCACTGTGGCTAAGCTCCAAAAGATCACTGTGGCTAAGCTCCAGAGATGCAGTCGGGAGATGGGAGAAAGTTGTAGAAAGTCAACCATCACTGCAGCTCTCCACCAGTCGGGGCTTTATGGCAGAGTGGCCCGATGGAAGCCTCTCCTCAGTGCAAGACACCTGAAAGCCCGCATTGAGTTTGCTAAAAAAACACCTGAAGGACTCCAAGATGGTGAGAAATAAGATTCTCTGGTCTGATGAGACCAAGATAGAACATTTTGGCCTTAATTCTAAGCGGTATGTGTGGAGAAAACCAGGCACTGCTCATCACCTGTCCAATACAGTCCCAACAGTGAAGCATGGTGGTGGCAGCATCATGCTGTAGGGGTGTTTTTCAGCTACAGGGACAGGACGACTGGTTGCAATCAAGGGAAAGCTGAATGCGGCCGAGTAAAGGGATATCCTGGACGAAAACCTTCTCCAGAGTGCTCAGGACCTCAGACTGGGCCGAAGGTTTACCTTCCAACAAGACAATGACCCTAAGCACACAGTTAAAATAACAAAGGAGTGGCTTCACAACAACTCTGTGACTGTTCTTGAATGGCCCAGCCAGAGCCCTGACTTAAACCCAATTGAGCATCTCTGGAGAGACCTAAAAATGGCTGTCCACCAACGTTTACCATCCAACCTAACAGAACTGGAGAGGATCTGCAAGGAGCAATGGCAGAGGATCCCCAAATCCAGGTGTGAAAAACTTGTTGCATCTTTCCCAAAAAGACTCATGGCTGTATTAGATCAAAAGGGTGCTTCTACTAAATACTGAGCAAAGGGTCTGAGTACTTAGGATCATGTGATATTTCAGTTTTTCTTTTTTAATAAATCTGCAAAAATGTCAACAATTGTGTTTTTCTGTCAATATGGGGTGCTGTGTGTACATTAATGAGGAAAAAAATGAACTTAAATGATTTTAGCAAATGACTGCAATATAACAAAGAGTGAAAAATTTAAGGGGGTCTGAATACCCCACTGTATGTGCTTAGTGTTTTGTAAGTGACAGTGATCGATTGATACTGCACTTGGGTGGGCTGGGCTGGGCGGAGGGGCTAAATGCACGTGCTAGGAGGTATCTGGGCTGATCCCGCGAACACTGTCTTTTTGGCAACCCTAAACTACTGGGGAGGCTAGTATAGATCTGATCAGATCAGATATTGATCTGTTCAGACACTATACTACTAAGGGAGGTGTATGGTGAATGCGTCGGTGTTAGCGCTACTGGCCCTAATCTGACGCTGCCTGGGGGGACGCAGACCCTAATTGACGCTAAAACCTAACTGATATCACCTGCAGAGTGATCAGTGGGTTAAACCTTTTATTAGGTAATATACGGCGGGTGCCCTGACACTATAAAAACATTTCTAACTGATCAGTGTCACCCGTGACACTAATACAGCGATCACAGGTGACAGGGGGTGATCAAGGGGTTAAACCTTTATTGGGGGGGATGGGGGGGTCCCTAGACCTTTCTGGGGCTACTACTAAGTACCCTACTGTTGATTAGTGTCACAAATGACACCAGTACAGTGATCAAAGAAAAATATGAACACTGCACTGGGTGACACAGTGACAGGGAGTGAAGGGGTTAACTGGGGGTCGGGTGATCGGGGGGTGAAATGTGTGCCTATGTGTATTTTGTCAACGTAGTGTTGGTGCAACTCACGTTTGGATGTCCTCTCTCCTCTCTCTGGAACAGAAAAGAGTTCCAAGTGGGGAGATGACATCACTTCCCCTGTCGGTGTTTACACTTACATAAGCAGGGGAGGATTTCATTCATCAGGAGCGATCAGCAGGTCCAGGCCAGAAATCATTGGCCTGGGCCTGGAGACTTATCAGTTCTGAAACGAATCCAATCGTCGCGGCTGCCGTAACATAACGTCGCTTCGCCCACCCGTGCCATTCTGCCGCAGTAAAACTGCGGCGGCTGATCGGGAAGTGGTTAATCAAGTAAAATCAAGCAATAATGCCTTACACAGATATGTAATATGTAACAGGAAATGTTTAGGATCCAATTCTGCTGTTCACTTTCAGTCGATAGTGCCAGAAAATCTACAAGATGGAGGTCATGCTGGATGATTATGTAGATCACACAATTTCACACACATATTATGTATGATTTCATTGCATTTACATTTCTAATTTTGATGGCCTTATCCGTTTTAATCTGTATTCATTCTTAAATATATATGGATGATATAAAATATGGACAATGTCTTATGCGGCAGTCACAAGGAAAGACAAATGTCTACACTTCAGAGAAACTGCTAGATGCCTGTACATGTCTCCTGACAGCTTAACTACCACCAATTGTACATTTGTATTGCTTGAGGAAAAACAAAATCCTCCTGATTAAAGAGTGCACATTGTCCACGTGCTTTACAAACCTGCTGAGCTAAAAAGTAGAGACACCTGTGTGACCAGCTCCTTTTTTTGTCACAGGGGGCCATGAATATATTTCCTGAAGCAAATGTGCACGTGAACAAGTAAAAAGTCTCACGTCTGAACATTTGAGTTTGTGAATATCAGGACTGAATGTACAAACGTTCCCCCCCCCCCCTCAGTTTTAGTGTGGGTAGGGGTTTGAACCCCTGTCAGGTTGCTGTGTGTGTCTCCACTAGGAGAATTATCCAAAATTCGAAATTTTAGGGTCCAATATGGGAGTTCTCCAAAGGCAGCCCATAGATGAGTCAAGTTTTTTTTTCATTCATCAGTGGTTTGAACAAAAAGAAATGACCTATTGTATTCTGACAGTGGGGAGACACCTTTGTCATCAGATTGAATTGATAAGTGCTGATGGCTATAGTCAGGGGTGCTGATCAAGCGACAAAAATCTTCCGCACAACCTCTCTGCTCATACATTGAAATTCGGCCAGTCCTTGCTGAACTGGCAGAATTTTGATCCATCTATGGCAGGCTTAAGTTTACAGAATTTTGTCATAGGTTCTCTGGGACAAGCAGAAACTCCCCAAAGTAACACTGACATTAAAAAATACTCCAAAAACCCTGAAACAAGATTTAGCCCTTTCTATTTTGTATTAAAAAAAAGTTGTGGGGTTAGATACACTTTTTGATAATACTGAAAATGATTATTGATCTGACCGAGACAGCACAAAAGGACTGACGTGGTTTTATGACAAGCTACAATATAGTGGTGCTTTTCATAAATCCTCAAACATGCAAAACTGGGAAAAGGAGCTGGGTAAACTCTATACACAAAAGGATTGGCAAATGGCCATCCAATCCCACTTTCGATACTCCCACTGTGTAAACCACTGGGAATTGTTACTGAAAATAGTATATAGAACCTACTTAAAGTGGAGGTCCAACCTGAAAAAAAAAAAAAATGCACCAAAAAATACCTTAAAAAAATGGAGGAAAAGGAAAAAAAAATTTTTTACTTACGTGAAATGGCTGTTGCTAGGCAGTCTTCCTAATCTGCCTCTTCCTACACCGCGGTGATCTTCAGTCTTCTGCTCCCCACGTTGTCTTCTGGGGAATGGGGTGCGGTGTGTTATGGGAACTGTGTGTGTCCCACAACACATCGCGTCCCATTCACAAAGCGCCGTGCCACTCACGCATGCGCAGTAGGAAACTGGCAGTGAAGCCGCAAGGCTACACTGCCTGTTTCCCTTACCTAGGATGGTGGTGCCGGGACCCGAGAGCCGAGGGATGGGTCGGCCTCGGGCGGCCGACATCGTGGGCACCCAGGACAGGTAAGTACTTATTTAAAGTCAGCAGCTACAGTGTTTGTAGCTGCTGACTTTTAATTTTTTTTTTTTAATGACAGAATCCCACTTTAACTCCTGTAAGATTGGCACAGATTTACCCAGACTCCTCTCCCAATTGCTGGAGGGACTGCGGAGGAAGGGGATGCATCCTATATATTCTATGGAGCTGCAAGGAAGTCAGAACTTTTTGGAAGGAGGTGTTTTCCCTAATCAATAAAGTTACGGGAGAAGCTATTATACCCTAGCCACAGTTTACACTTCTTAACATAGGGATGCACTGAATCCCAAACAAATATAGATCTCTAATTACTCACATACTAATTGCAGCAAAACTAACCATAACTTCTAAATGGAAATCTAAAGAGACTCCTCTGTTGTCAGAAGTTATAAATAGAGTTAAAACACAATACACATATGAAAATGAAAACATTTTTGCCATAAAAAGCCATAATATCCCAAAATTTAATATTTCCTGGGAATCATGGGTAGCGCAATATCCTACCAATTAGGGATAGGTAAATTACTTGCATTATTAGTGAATCTGCAAAATATTAACACATATTAAGGACTTACAACTGAGTTTGTAGTTAGCTGCAGTTTTAAACCCAAAAGCAAGCATTATATTGCAGCTTACCAATTCTTAGATGTAGTTATGGGCAGGATCGCTTTGTCTTGCACGTTGGGGTTCCCTTTGTGCATGTGCATGTGCATGCTCATCAATGCCTAGGACCAGGCAGGGACCACGTTTATGTGAAAATCATACATGATTGCAGTTCCCCAGCTTAGAGATGAGCCGTACTATGTGTGCAGCAATAAAAGTACAGAATCCTTCTGTAAAAGGGCTGTTCCGTGTCACTACATACCTTCCTTGTTGTATGTTGTATTTAGGAGAGACACTGCTGAGCCTATGACCACTCCACCAGTCTAACATACCTCTGTCACCTCACTCCCAGTGACAGAATAGGGTCCCACCGAGTATGGACCTCATGCGTGCTCTCCTATATCATATGGCCAGGCACACAATGTCTCTGTACTGCGGGTTCGATCCCGGATACTTTTGGGGAACAGACTACTAGGGAGGGAACCAGAACACTGATCCCCTCACTACGAAGGACCTCACCTACACCAGGTACCATGCTTCATGACCAGCTGCTTTGTACTCTGCACTAATTACTGGTCACCCATGGCAACTGCATGCCTTCTCCAACCATGCCTTCTCCAACCTGTATTGCTGAGTTACCCTTTGTAGTAGCCTTGCTTCATACCCCACCTGTGCTTTACTGCCCCTGTTCCTGATCCTGAGTCCAGACCGTAAATGAACTAGCATACCTTTGCAGGCGTTAGTCCATAACTGACGATCTCCCATATTTGGTAGTGTTCACCGGAAACCCTGGCATCTCATGGGGTCACATACTGGCTCTTGAATTCCTGAACTCCCTAAACTTGGTTCGTACTTTTGTTCTAATGCCCCGTACACACGGTCGGACTTTGTTCGGACATTCCGACAACAAAATCCTAGGATTTTTTCCGACGGATGTTGGCTCAAACTTGTCTTGCATACACACGGTCACACAAAGTTGTCGGAAAATCCGATCGTTCTAAACATGGTGACGTAAAACACGTACGTTGGGACTATAAACGGGGCAGTGGCCAATAGCTTTCATCTCTTTATTTATTCTGAGCATGCGTGGCACTTTGTCCGTCGGATTTGTGTACACACGATCGGAATTTCCGTCAACGGATTTTGTTGTCGGAAAATTTTATATCCTGCTCTCAAACTTTGTGTGTCGGAAAATCCGATGGAAAATGTGTGATGGAGCCTACACACGGTCGGAATTTCCGACAACAAGGTCCTATCACACATTTTCCGTCGGAAAATCCGACCGTGTGTACGGGGCATAAGGCTCCTGCGGTAGCTCCAAAGTCCCTCTGAACCAGATCTTTGCCCTATTTATGTATTACAAAGGGTGGAAGGCAGGCTCAAGACCAAAAGCCTGGGAACTGAGGTACTAAAAATTAACCCTTCCCCAGCCTGAGTGGGACTAAAGTCCCTCTGAACCAGATCTTTGCCCTATTTATGTATTACACAGGGTGGAAGGCAGGCCCAAGACCAAAAGCCTGGGAACTGAGTTACTAAAAATCAACCCTTCCCCAGCCTGGGCGAGCCAACTACCTTGCTAGTGCAGCCACCACATCTAATGACTGGCAAGCTGCAATATATTACATTTTTAGTTTTGGATTTAATACCATAAAACGCTCCATGTTTAACTGCAAATGTTTAACTGCAAGTGATGCAAACGATGAGCAAAAAACTCTTTCAAGATGTGCTTAAGAGATGAAAGGATCACCAAACATCGCCAAAGATCAGCCAGCATTCTGGTATTTTTACATTTGATCTATGCAGCATAATAATTCCTGAGGTTCATGCAAATGATAAGTGTTTTGGTGCTTAATCCCTATTTTTCTCCTAACAATATTTTTAGGGCATCTGGTGATCCCCTTTGTCTGGGGTCCATCTAGAAATAATATCCTTCTCTCTGTTTGGGGATTCACTTTTTGGAGGCTTAAGTTTCTTACCATTTTAAACACTTCTACTGGCTGGTTGTACCTCCTCTTTTAATCTAAAGCAATGGACACAAACCACCACTCACTCCAATGGCAACACTCTCAACCTTGTATTCCCCAACCCCTGCACTCCCTGCAACCTCTCTAACACCCCCTTTCCTCTCTCAGATCACAACCTTATCTGTTTGACACTCTCCCTGTTTGACAATCTCCCAGTTTATCTGAATACCTGTCACAGCCCAGCTGAGTACCTGAGTACCTGTCACAGTCCATCTGAGTACCTGTCACAGTCCATCTGAGTACCTGTCACAGCCCATCTGAGTACCTGAGTACCTGTCACAGTCCATCTGAGTACCTTTCACAGCCCATATGAGTATCTGTCACCACCCTTCAGAATACCTGTCACCAGCCCATCAGAGTACCTATCTGTAGCCCAACAGAGTACCCAAGTACCTGTCACAAGGCCATCAGAGTACCCGAGTACCTGTCACCAGGCCATCAGAGTACCCGAGTACATGTCAGCAACCCATCAGAGTAACTGAGTACCTGTCACCAACCCATCAGAGTACCCGAGTACCTATCTGCAGCTCATCAAGTTACCCAAGTACCTGTCTCCAGCCCATCAGAGTACCTGAGTACCTATCTGCAGCCCATCAGAGTACCCGAGTACCTATCTGCAGCCTATACCTCATAGAATATACATTGGGGTGTTTACTTTCCAAAATGGGGTAATTTTGTGGGTAATTCCACTGTCCTGGTGCTCAAGGACCTTCAAAAGTGTGATAGGTAGGAATGAAATGAAATGTGTAATTTATGCTCCTAGAATGCCTGAAGGTACTACTTCAATGTTGGGCCTCTGTATGTGGCCAGGCTGTGTAAAAGTCTCACCACACATGTGGTATCACCATACTCCGGATGAGCAGCAGAATGTGTTTTGGGGTGTAATTTTTGCTATATACATGCTATGTGTTAGAAATATCTTATAAACTGCCCATTTTGTGTAAAAAAAAAAAAAAAAATGTTTTAATTTGCTTGCCACTTTTTCCAAAGACTTGTGGAAAAAAAGTGAACCGTTCAAAAGACTCATTATGCCTCATAGAATAGACGTTGGGGTGTTTTCTTTCCAAAATGGGGTCATTTTGTGGGTACTTCCACTGTCCTGGTGCTCCAGGGCCTTCACAAATTTAATAGGTTGTTAGGAAATTAGAGGTGTGATTTATGCTCCTAGAACCCCTGATGGTGCTCCCTGAATGTTGGACCTCTCTGTGTGGCCAGGGTGTGTAAAAGTCAAACACATGTGGTATCGACATAATCAGGAGGAGTAGCAGAATGTATTTTGGGGTGTAATTAGAAGTATGCATATGCTGTGTGTGAGAAATAACTTGTTATTATGACAATTATGTGAAAAAAAATTCTTCATTTTCCCAAGAATTGTGGGAAAAAATTACAACTTCAAAAAACTCATAATGCCTCTTACTAAATACCTTTGACTGTCTAATTTTCAAAAAGGGGTCATTTGGGGGGTATTTGTACTTTCCTGACATTTCAGGGCCCTCAAGAAATGACAGAGGCCATCAGTGCATCAGGTGTGATCAATTTTCAATGATTTGCACCATAGCTTGTAGACTCTATAACTTTCACAGAGACTAAATAATATCCACTAATGTGGGTTATTTTTACTAAAGAGATATAGCAGTATACACTTTGGCCCAAATTTATGAACAAAAATGACTTATTTGCAAAATTTTATCATAGAAACTATAAAAGGGGTTTTTTTTTCAAAATTTTCGCTCTTTATTCACTTATGTCGCAAAAAATAAAAAAAACAGTGGCGATTAAATACCACTCTATTAAATAAAGCTCTATCTGGATTAAAAATAATTATAAAAAATTTGTTTGGGTACAGTGTTGCATGAATGAGTAATTGGCATTCAAAGTGTGAGAGTGCTGAAAGCTAAAAATTGGTCTGGGCAGGAAAGGTGTTTAAATGCCCTGTATTGAAGTGGTTAAAAAAATCAACACAATTTGTGAAGAGAAATCTGGTGCCCAGCTTCCTCCCCCAACCAACACAGCAGGTAAAACACCACACTCAATACTTTCCTCCTTCAGCCCTGTTACCACTGAGGAAGTTGCCAAACTCCTTTCCATGGCCCACTTCACCACTTCACCCTGTCCCATCACAATTGCTATGACCATTTTCCTGCTCTATCTTAAACTCTCTAACCCACATCTTCGATCCACATCATCCCCTACAATCCAGCTTCTGCCCACAACATTCCACAGAAACCGCCCTACTAAAACTCACTAACGACCTACTAACTGTTAAAACCAACAGCCAGTACTCCATACTCATACTCTTGGACCTTTCTGCTGCCACAGTTGATCACCTGCTCCTCCTCAACAAACTCCACTCCCTTGCCCTCCGTGACTCTGCTCTTTCTTGGTTTTTCTCCTACCTATCTCAGTGCACTTTTAGTGTCATATACAACACCATCTCCTCCGCTCCTCTTTCTCTTTCTGTTGGAGTACCCCAAGGCTCCGTCCTTGGACCCGTTCTATTCTCTCTTTACCTCTTCACTGGGCCAGTTGATATCCTCCCATTAATTCCAATACCACCTCTATGCCGATGACACCCAGATCTATCTCTCCACTTCTCAACTCACCCCCTCAATCTCCTTACGTATCACAAACTTACTGAGCGACATCAGTATGGATGTCACACCACTTCCTTAAACTCAGTCTTTCGAAAACTGAGCTTGTAATATTTCCCCCTGCCCGATCTCCTCCCCATGACTTTACCATCAAGATCAACGGCACAACCATTGGTCCCTCCACACATGTCAGGGTGCTGGGTGTAATCCTAGACTCTGACCTCTCCTTCAGCCCCCACATCCAATCACTTGATACATGTTGCCGCCTTCAGTCTATTATGAATGCTACTGCTAATATACTTTACTAACCGATCCGTGACTGCTACGCCTCTCTGCCAATCCCTTCACTGGCTTCCACTACCCCACCGTATAAAATTCAAAATACTAACTACAACATACAAGGCCATCCACAACATCGCCCCCAGCTACATCAACAACCTTATCTGCAGAGTTATCTCTCTCTTATTTCATATATCATGTGCTAAATCTATCATCTATCTAAATTTCCTTCATCTGATTTATTTGGTTGTTTATTTCTGTTTTACACGGAATAGTTGTCATTTATTGGTAGTAAAAGTAAGAACATTTATGGGAGAGTGCACCAAGTGTTTTAATATTAAAATTAAACTTTACTTTTAAGAAATTAAATTCATTCTGGATGAGTTGTATATATTATAAAAATTCTTACCTGTGCTGTAGACATCCAACAGGCCATTTTACTTCAATCCATGCCAAATGAGAGAATCTGCCTGCTATCGACACATGATCAGTTCTAGAGATGTAAAGGAGAAAGCTTGTATCTTGGCATGGCAGTCAATGTGCAATATCTTGGTCTTCATATTTTCAATGAATAAAGGCTCACTTAAATTCTAGATTTGCATTGATGTCTGTGTTCTTACCGGGGATGTTTTAGTTCACTTCCTGTCCCAGGTGGCACATGGACAGGTAGAAAAAATATCCTCACGTGGTGACAGCTTGAGGTCTACATAATTATATTGTGTGTGATGGCAAATAAACCACCTAAAATCTAGATAAGTACTGTATATAAGATGTTTTAATGTTTTACCCCTACTTCATCTGCTTGATCTGTTTTACTCACTTTAACTATTAGAACAGTGATCCGCGTATATATGTACCTGTTCAAAAAGGGACTTGCAGTCTAATTTTCTTTCTGCAGATACACAATAATTCAGAAAAAGTGTAATTCCAATAAAACCTTTTATTTCATTCATTTTTTTTTGTTTATTTTGCACACAATTTAAATTTAAAAATATGTATATATGTGCACCTCATCTGGAACACAGATGAGGTGAAATCCAACATTTAAAATTGACATGCTTTCATTTTCATTGGAAGATATTTTATAATTTGTATGTGATAACACATTTAAAATTGTCCCTCAGTCCCAGATAATTGTCACTAAGACAAGAAGTAAGGCTGAATCTAACATCTAACAGTTGTAATATTTCCCAAAACAATCTAAAAAAAACAGTTTTTGCTGGATTTTCACTTTAACTGAACAGTATGTTCATAGGAGGAAACGAAGGTACCCAAAGAAAACCCACACAAGAGGGGATAACACATATTCTTCCTACAGGTTAGATCCTTTGTGGTAACACATTCCCTGACTTAATCCCTGCGGAGCCTTTGCTCAGAACACTTACAGCTGCAGGCTAATAAATGACGCATGTTAACAGAATGGGGTCTGTCTTGACAGAGCATCTTGAGAAGATTATTAGAATGGGAACTGAAGGTGGAGTCTTAATTAATAACAAAAACTAGTAGAACGAGAATGACTTTAGGAAGAGGAGACTAACTATATCAAACTATATCAAAAGACACACTATAAATGCAATTTATACAATGGAGAGAACACATGTCAGACTGGTTCTAAAAAGCCAGTGCTACGGATGGGAACGATCAGGAGATAAGCAAAATGTTGAAACAAAGGGATAATATAGAAGAGACTAGGAGCTGAGGGTGGGGTGTTCTTAAAGATAATGGCTACCAAGTGAATGCCTTTAATACACTGCTTCAAGCTAAATGTCAGGTTGATTAGATGTCCTTCAGCTTAGGAAAGACTTAAATTATGAGAAAACATCTTGTTCAAAATTACAGTGTGTGTATCTGAACCTATAGGGGTTGATCTACCAAAGAAGTAAAGAATGTCCACTTAGTTGAATGATCATAGCGAAGCTGTGTTCATGTTAAATACTTAATCATGCAAAGGAAAATTTAAAAAGGAAGAATTTTGTATTATGCTTGGTTGAATAAGTGAAGAGAACATAGCCTAATTTCATCCAATAAACTAAGTAAACATCATTGATTCATGGTGAATATGCTTTTCTGTAAATAAGCTCTTATGTTTGAAACTACGCGAACATGTAGTTTCTGTGCCCTGTGTGCCTTCAGATTATCTTTTCAAATTTAAAATTTTTATCAGTGGATAAGCTGATCATAGGTTAAGATGAAGGTTGGACATTAGCTATAATCTGCTTGACCAGCATTCTTTTTCCCCTAACACCCACACTTGCATTCACGTATTCTGCAAGCATTCATGTCTATGTACAATGCAGAATGTCACTTCTTTTTTACAGTCAGGTTGACACATTATCTCCACTTAGAATATATCAAAGTGGGTTGTTTTGCTCATGGAGCTGGTTCAAGAATGCATCATGTTAGAATTATGCTGGCTGGATCATTAACTAACCTCTGATCATTTAGTAATGTGTGTGATGGCTTACCATTTCTGCTTAAAGTATGTCTTTGGCTTAATACAGATGAAAATATTTTCATGTCTCAAAAAGTAAGGCCAAGCTGGACTTTTTATGTTTGGCTAAAATCAGTGACCAGGCCATTTTTTGCGATACACTGCGTTAACTTAACTGATAATTGCGCGGTTGTGAGACACTGTACCCAAATAAAATGTTTGTCCTTTTTTTCCCACAAATAGAACTTTTTTTTGATGGTATTTGATCACCTCTGCAGTTTTTTTTTTTTTTGCGCTATAAGCAAAAAAAAAAAAAAGACTGACAATTTTGAAAAAAAAAAACATTTTTTTATTTTTTGCTATAAAACATACCCAATAAAAAAAAAAAATAAAAAATCAAATGTTTTCATCAATTTAAGCCACTATGTACTCTGCTACATATTTTTGGTAAAAAAATCCCAATAAGCAAATATTGATTGGTTTGCACAAAAGTTATAGCGTCTACAACCTATGAGATATTTTTTTTTTTACTAGTAATGGGACTTATAGTGGAATTGCAATATTGTGTGGACATATTAGAGTTCTAACTGAAACTTTTGACACTTTTTGGGGACTAGTGAGACTAATACAGTGATCAGTGCTAAAAAAATAAGCACTGTCATTGTACTAATTACACTGGCTGGGAAGGGGTTAACATCAGGAGTGATCAAAGGGTTAACTGTGTGCCTAGCTTTTGCTTACTCACTGTGTGGGAGGTGATTTGATTAGGGGAAGGCAAAGTTCAGAGTTCCTACTTTGCAGAAACACACGATCAATACCTTCCCTTCTGACAGAACGGCAATCTGCCTCTGTACTGTGTAATCAGCAGGTGCCAGTGGACATCGAGTCTGCGGTACCTGCCGCTGGGCTCCCGCCGTGATTTCAGCGGGAGCGGGTTGCCGGTGGTACACGCTCCAGGATTGGAAATGTTAGATCACTTACTAGGTACGTGATCTGGCACAGAGCGGCCGGCCTGCCACAGTATATGAATGGTGGGTGGTCTGCAAGTGGTTAACAAGGATTTGCAGAAAGAAATATAAATATAAATACCCATGTGACTGTTGGGGCAATTGTCAAGTTGTTTTCTAACTTCTACATAGGAAAGTAACCCCTCAGAATAGTATAACAATAAACAAGCAAAAAAATAGGAGAATTTATAGTGTATCTGGGCTTTGCCAATTCATAGCAAAGCAACAGGTTCAGCAACAGAATTCCTCACATTCCCTAGCATATAATTACTTTTGTTTTTTTTTTTTACCACTCCATTGAATGTTGGGAGCCAAACAAAATACCCAACATGACAGAGCTGGGTCAATTTGGTGCTATCACACATGGATTCCATATCCCTGTGTAATCTTTGACTCCAATGGCTCACAGCTTCCATGGCACTGGCCTTCTCTCCTAGTTGCTGACTACAGCAGTGGTAGAGTAAATAAAGGTAAGTATATGATGCTTTGGAAGTCTGCATTAAAATAAACCTGTTGCTTTGTGTGGGCTTGCCACAAGTTCACTTTAATGTCATGTACCCCATTTTTAACATAGTGTTCCGGTCCAGTTATGTGATCTCCTCAACAGCCAGCTTCAGGGGAGAGTAGAGCATGCCAACAATGAATGGAATGCCTGGGTGGTGACGTCATCCATAGGCTTACTAAGGGGCATCAGTTGTTGCTGTCTTTCCTCTCGCCTAAAGACGGCTGCTGGGAGCTGAGCACTTGCCGGACAGGAGGGCTCTGAGAGTAGGTAAGTGTAAGCATCTTCCTTCTACAGGGTAGTTAGTATAGGAGTTAGAAGGTCATTGGGAGCTGTTTTAAGCTTAGTTCTAGACTGGACTTCTACTTTAATATTGTGTCCAATATTTTTGGGCTCTATATACTATATGTAGACAAGGATTTATATACAGTACACTGATATATACTTGTACATCAGTATAAAAACACAGAAACTCTGATTTCATTCCATAAATATTTTATTAAAAAACAAACAAAAGACATGCACATTGATGGTGGAGTGGTTTTGATCTCTTTATATAAAGAGGATGAAAGATAGCAATTAGCTCTTTCAGTTTTTGAATTGTTACTTGTACTATGCGTGAACGATGAAGCTCACGCTAAGCGAGTCCAAATTATTTTTACGCGCTTACTTAAAGTGAATACCAAGTTTACCATAATAACTTCAGGGAGACAGGATGGGTACTTTAAAGTAAATGAAGATATGGGAGAGAGAATTTGTATAAGTGCTTTGCTTTTAACAGCAACAATGATCTAGACACTCTGCTATGGTGTGACTCTTTAACTATAAGCATTTTCATGTCTATCTACATTAAAAGACATAAAACAGCTCACTGTTTCGTAACAGTGCTGTGTGACACATATGCCTTAGAACATAATTACAAATATTTAAATATAGTTTCCATTACTCCTGGGAAGGTAATACTAAGTTCGTCACAGTTACATGTGATGCTTAACATTTTATTACCAGAATACTTTGCGCTTCAGGCAGACATGCCTAGTTAATATAGTTTATTAAATATTAAAAGGTGCATTTTTAGGAGGTCACTAAGATGCATACTTTATTTTAAAACTAACCTGTAGTAACGGACTAAGACAGACACTGCTGAGCTCCTTTTGGGAATCCTAGTTGCTTGGATTTGTCTGGAATAAAGCCTACAGAGAGTCTCAGGAAGTATTAAACCATTGCATAACACAACAAGTTGCAACCTATAAAGTAGCAATTCAGAATAAGGTTACCATTCATCCCCACTTCTGGTGGACAGTCCCCATTGTAAGGGTTCTGTTCCTGGTGTCTCCAGGAGCTGGGCAGCATAAAGTAAATATCGCAGAGCACAGGCTCCAACCCAAATCACACTATGCAAGCATAATCAAAAATACTGCTGAAGTAGCCTGTGCATGCGTGGTGATCTGTGTTACCATGCATGATCAGGTTGCTCTAGTGGCACCATTTTGGATTTATGTCTATGCAGTGTGATTTGAGTTGGAGCCTGTTCTGTCTATGCTGTCTGGCTCCCAGGCACAATTGGATGTTGGACGTGGGGGGCATGAGTAAAACCAGGTGCAACCACCAGGCACCTATGTTCACAGTGTCTGACCATCTCCTCTTCAGTATTTGTAATCTTTGTAGCATTACATTCACTGAGTTTTATGTGCACCCCTTTGGCAAACTTGGGGTCTGCACTCAAACCCCCCCATTTTAAAAACATTGAACAGCACTGCATTCGTGATTTACTTTTTCGTATTAGCCAGTGCACAATTTCCTACACCAGTGATATAAATAATGCACTTTAAATATACAGGCTATGTGAAAAGAGTTTCTGTATATTGACCCTCTATATATACTATAAATGGTCTGTTCTGTAAATTTGTGTTAAAGGTATGTGTTCATTTTACCACATAAAGTGATTGTAAAGTCTTGTTTTTTTTTTTTGCTATAATAATAACAAACATGTTATACTTACCTACCCTGTTGCAGTGGATTTGCACTGAGCAGCCCAGATCCTTCTCTTCTCAGGTCCCTCTTCTGTGTTCCTACCCCTCCCTCCTGTCGAGTGCCCCCACAGCAAGCAGCTTGATATGGGGGCACCTGAGCCGAGTCACAGTTCCCTGTGTCCATTCAGACATGGCCCCCCGACCCGGCCCCTGCCCCCTCTCTCCCCTGATTGGCTAGCTGACTTTGATTGACAGCAGCGGCAGCCAATGACACCACTGCTGTGTGTCAGCCAATCAGGAGGGAGAATCTCGGACAGCTGAGACACTTGTGGACATTGCTGGACAGAGAGGGACCTGAGGTAAGTATTAGGGGGTCTGAGGGGGGCTGCTGCACACAGAAGGCTTTTTAACTTAATGCATAGAATGCATTAGGACAAACAACGTTCTGCCTTTACAACCCCTTTATAAAAATAAAAAAAGACACTATTTAGCAAAAAATGCAATTCCAAAGCTTCATGGTTTCAATCTGAAAAATCCCAATTTAGCTCATCCCTACTACTAATGAAGTTTTTAATAGGGGCAGATACTGATACAAAGTGAAATAACTCATTACAGCCATTCAAATGTCAGGTTTTATCAGAAGAGGGGCCTGGGAAATAAAGGATGTTTACCAATTGGTTGATACAAGCGATTAACTTTGCCCATGGTTCTTTGCCTTTTTAAGTAAACTCCAGAAAGTTTCTTGTGTGTTGATTAAACACAATCTATGTTGCCACCTTGAAAGAATTATATTGGCGGCAGATAAAAAGGAAAATGTTGCTAGGATGACCACTGCAAAATAAACAGTCTGGAACCCTTTTGGGGGAGCCAATGCAGTGATGTCTGTTGATGGGAATTTATATTAACCTTTGATTTGCTAGCAAACTGTGGGTTCTACGTTTTGTAATCATATACAGCATTTGATCTGCCAACATGCACTATCATTTAGATACACTGATGTAGATTGCCAACTAGATTATTAAATCCAAACTGGCAGTAATATAATGCTGTCACGCAGATTAAATATAATGAACTTGATTAGTGCAAAGTTGACATTAGAAAGAAATCAGAGGTTTCCAAATGATCTAAAATGATGGTTCCTAAATGCTGCATATAAATTTACTAGTACACTTGTACAGGCATGCAATTTTTTTTTCTTTTAGGCACCAATTTTAAAGCGGCCCTTCAGTCATTTTTTCAACTTTCCAACTTTTTCAACTTTGTGGATAGTAAAACATTTTTTTCTGCTAGTAAATACCTTATACAGCCCACTTCCTGTTTCTTGTCTGGTAAAAAGCATAGGCGTATGACATCATGCACAGCTCTCTCTCACTCTCGTGGGAGTTTGCCGGGAAGGGAGGGGGGATGAGTCATAAGAGGGCCAATGAGAGCTGCAGAGCTGGAGGTGTGCCTCTGTGTGTCTGTGTAAATCCAGGAAGTGAACAGGCAGCAGCTTCAGCTGCCCACAGTTAAAATGGTTGTAGCCAGACTCAGTGGAGGGAGATTTCTGCAGCATATTTGGCAAGTACAGAATCACATTATATATAAAATAATATGCAAAGTGGGTGGTGGGAAAATTCAGAATGGCAAACATGTTTTCATTACAAATTATGTGAGCAGACTGCAGTTCCTCTTTAATGTCTGCTAGGGTTTTAAGCTACCTTTATATAACCCAATTTTTACCCGATCAATTCAAAATCAGATCTGGTGACAACTATTAAATGCTTGTAGGTGTCATACTCTTGAGATATCAGTTTTACAGCCTGGCAATGTTTGTCCAGCTCCTGGGTCTGCTGCCTGACTGCCGTTAAAGGGAACCACCTATGCATCAAGCTAGAAAACGTATACAAAATTGCAACCCATTGACAACTGAATTTCAAGTAAAATGTTTATGTTGAAGTCATACCACAACACAAGTCTATGGACAACTTTAGGCTGGCTGTGTAAAGAGGATATGTGTATTAATTCCTTATATCCTCATGATAACTTTTCTACACCTGACACACACATGGTCTGCACAATGAACAATCTCTAGAGGCAGTTCAATAGCATCAGCAATAGTGCTGAAGGGTTACAACCCCTGTCAGATTGATATCGCTCTTTGAGTCCCCACTAGGAAGATTTTTGCCCTATTTGACCTAGTGACCATTCCTATTGGATCTGAAAGGAAAAAGATATTTAGAATCTATTCCTTACCACAAAAATTTTCCACTAGGGACACCTGTTGCGGGTATTTCTCCTTCTTGGAGAGATTTCTTTTTTTTCCTGCTGTGTCTCTAGGATGGAAAGTGAATGGAAATTTCCCCAACAGAAAAAAAAATTACAGGGGTCTTAACCATTTACTACTCCAAAGAAAAAAAAAAGTCCTGTGATAGCACTGTGATTGAACTCAGTGGATCACATGCCAAAGGTGCAGAGCTAATGATAGAAGCTCTGTACCACATGATGGCTGCCATTAGCTGGCTGGTGATTAGGTAACTCCACATCTTCCAAATACATTGGTGTGTGAGAAGACAGCAAGCCTCCTGACTACAAGCCAGCATCTGTGCAATACAGTGACATCGCCAACAATAATGAAATCCACCCTCTACTGTTATTAACCCCCTCTATAGTATAAGTCAGCCCCATCCTAACCTCTTATCATGTACATCTATACATTAACTCCTCCACCTTCATTCCTCTGTGTGTAATGTGTACTTTTAATGTATGTTTAAACAAATACCAAGCTCCATATTTTACCCCCCTCAATACTAGCATGTTTCTTTATTTCCAAAAAAATGTGGCAAAATCAGATCATCTTGGGGCCATTTCAGGTTTTGTACTATCCTGACATTTTTATTTGCTATGTCTTTTAATCACTTGCCGACCACCCTGCTATAGGTTGGCCGTTCTGTGCAGAATCACAGAATCACACATATATATATATACATGTGATTCTGCATTTCCGCATAGGGGGAGCGTGTGCACACCAGTTCTGCTGTGATTAGTCACAGCAGATGCCGATCAGCAAGTGCTGGCCTGTGTTTGTGGAGGAAAGACACAGAACAGAGCTCTGCCTATGTAAAACAAGGCAGATCTCCGTCCTGTCAGCTGTACATGAAAAAAGGTCCTTAGTAAAAGCAGCACACATAGTACACAAAAACACTGGTTAGGCAAACATTTAACCCTTTGATCGCTCTAGATGTTTAACCCCTTCTAGCCAGTGTCATTAGTATAGTGACAGTGCATATTTTTAGCACTGATCGCTGTATTGTCCCACAAAGTGACAAAAGTGTCAGCTAGTGTGAGATTGTCAACCGCAATAGTAGAGTCCCACTATAAGTGGCTGATCGCTGCCATTACTAGTATATAATAAAAATTCAAGTATATGTACAATGTTTGTAGACACTTTAACTTTTGAGCAAAGCAATCAATATATGCTTATTAGGATTGGCCTAAATTTATGAAGAAATTTGATTTTTTTTTATTGGATATATTTTATAGCAGGAAGTAAAAAATATTTTTTGCTAAATTCTCGGTCTTTTTTTGTATATTGCACAAAAAATAGAAAATCCAGTGTTGATCAAATGCCACCAAAAGAAAGCTCTATTTGTAGGAAATAAAATGACATAATTTGATTTTTGGAGAGCGTTGCATGACCAGACAATTGTCAATTAAAGTAATGCAGTGCCATATAGAATTTTTAGGATAAAATATGAGTTAAATAACAATAAAAGAAAACTATAGCTGCCTCTGAAAATTGTTATACAATTCATTTGGGTATTGTGCTGCATGACAAAATATTTTTTTAGTCAACCTATCACAGCATTGAAAACTGAAAATGGCTTGGTATTAAAGCAGGTGAAACATGCTGGTAATGAAATGGATAACTAAAGTTTCAAGCTCCTAGATTTATACTGGTGCCAGATAGGTATCTGCTTATGAGATGCAGCTTAAAAAGATTAGTGTACTACAATAATACTCTCATTGCCATAGGCTCTGGATTTACAAAATCTGTAGACCTTTACACCCACACGTATTGTTCTTTGCAATAGAAATAACAAAAGGTGAAAAGATCATTTTGATTTAGGAGGCAATTTAGTAAAACTAGAAGTCACATATAAATATAAAGCAATATTTATAATGTTGTGATATACAATGTCAGGTAATGAAAATTGTAACAGGACAGCGTGCTTTAGTAAAACCATATAATTGCTCACTTGACGATGGTCGTTTTCCAGCATTGATATGTTTTTCTTCAGAGGTTCTTTTTTGGGGCAATTGGTTTCTCATATACATAAAGATTTCTATACCTGATGATCAAAGCTTAATCATATTGGGCAAATAAATACTATATAGCCAAACTTTACCCACCTCCATTACAGAAAACCCATGTTTGCCATTTCACCTTTTCTAAGGGCTGCCAAGTGTATAAAACCATAAAGGGTTCTTTCAGAGATCTCGTACCAGCTGTTGCAATCTATCATCCTATACAAACCCACTGACTTTAAACCCCTTAATTATAGAATAATATTATTTATGCAATGTATATATTACCAATCTTTTTCCTAGATAACACTTACTATAATACTTACTATTTTAGGTAAAAATACTGCAACAAATGGATCATTTTTTGCATTTAACCAAATTGTTTGAGCCTGAACCAGTTATTACACATATTTTCGATAACTTTGTGAAACTGGGCAGCCACTCTTATGCCCCGTACACACGATCGGACATTGATCGGACATTCTGACAACAATGTCCATGGATTTTTTCCGACAGATGTTGGCTCAAACTTGTCTTGCATACACACGGTCACACAAAGTTGTCGGAAAATCCGATCATTCTAAACGCGGTGACGTAAAACACGTACGTCGGGACTATAAACGGGGCAGTAGCCAATAGCTTTAATGTCTTTATTTATTCTGAGCATGCGTGGCACTTTGTGTACACAGGATCGGAAATTCCGACAACGGATTTTGTTGTCGGAAAATTTTATAGCCTGCTCTCAAACTTTGTGTGTCGGAAAATCCGATGGAAAATGTGTGATGGAGCCTACACACGGTCGGAATTTCCGACAACAAGGTCCTATCACACATTTTCCGTCAGAAAATCCGACCGGGTGTACAGGGCATTACATTGTATGACCAGCTATTTGATTCAGCAATGTTGTACAGAAGTTTTATTAGTTGGGGTGTTAATGTTTGATCAACTATCTAGTATTTCTTATAAAGACACCATGCAGGGTAAAATGGCAGTTTCTATGCAAAGGTCCCCCTTCCGACCTACTTATACTCACCTTGCCAGTGATCCCCTGTTGCCCCTTCCTCCATTACAGCTGTTGACTCTACCTGGGACGTCCACTAGGGGGAATATATGACCTGCTCCCCTGTAACAGTGCTCAGTCATAACAGCCAACCACTAGTCTCGAGCATTGTCACATGACTGAGGTAGCGATGCCATTGCCCCCCCCCCCAGGTCGCTAATTACAGCAAGGGAGGAGGGAGACTCCACCACTTTGCTCTGCATGCGTAAAGTAACAATGTCTCAAAGACATGGTGTATCTGCCAATGTTCATGTTTATTTTCTAAAGTATTTAATGTATAAAACATTATTTCACTCTGTTGTCATATTGGCACAGCTGAGGTTTCTCACAGTCAACATCCTGAGCAGATTCAGTAGACAAAGATAACAATCTACACTGTCTCATTAATTCTCTCATGTTTTCCTTTAAAGTGATCTTGATAGCACTCTCTTTTAACTAAGTGGTGTTATCTCCAGTATCAGTTCTCTCCTAATTTAAACAATTTCCAATCTGCATGTGATAAGGCGTCTGTAATTGTAGCCTTGCCATCCATAATATTTGGGCTGTATACAAATGCAATGCCATTCTACACCCTGTCTTCCTTTGTTTACAGTCATTATTACATTAGCTAACAATACACATAGAGGAAGTTTGTGTTCTGGAAAAAGAAAATGCCTGTTTAGAATGGATTTCTGAATTTATAAAGAAAATAAAGGAACCCAAGGTTGAGAAAATCATGCAGCCTATCACTACTGGCCACTACATCTTGTTATTCTAAAGCTGGACATAGATAGATAGAATTTCAAATGAAAATTCTTAGGAAAAGTCTTAGGGAAAATCTCAGAACATTCAAATCTTTCAAAATATTTTGTTTGCTTTTACCTTTTTTTTTGTTGTTGGAATGAATGGACTTCCAAATGAAAACTACACACTATAGTATAATAATTAATTTATTCGAGAAATATTTTCCATCCTGATCCTTTATAACAACTTGTCACTCAGATCGAATACAAACATCAATTTGACTTCACAGGTGTGGGTGGACAGTGTTTATGGTGGTACCTGGCGGCTGATACAGTTACTTGATGTTCAAGTCCTGAAAGACTACGCAGGTGGATTGGTTAAAGTTTTAATGGTGATATTGGTCTGTGTGTTTAATGTTAAAGGTGTGGCAAAACGAAGGTTAAAGGTTATTATATTTGTTTTGAAACCCAAATAAAGGGGACATGGCCATAATTTTCCACACTTCAGTTTCATGGTTTTCTTTACTGTCTTGATTGATCAGATGGTGAATCCATCCTGGAATCAGGATGGTTGTTTGTGGGGTTGTACAGTCCCATGAAAATGTTTAGGAAAAGTCTAATTCAGTAGGAACTAGGCAAGATTTGAACCATGTATGGGCATACTGAATGTACCCAAGTTGATTGATCAACTAGCCTGCTTGATTTTACTTGTGATTATCGCTATCGGCTGTTATAGCTGCTATCACTGTGTTCTCCCGAAGGGGACAGCTTCCCCTGCCCCCCACTGAGTGAAGACAATGGCTCCATGGGATAGATTCAACTGTCAACACTGTCTATGTTTATGGGAGAGTCAAGCAAATGTATTTCCTGCAAAACGTGGTTGGAGGAAAAAAAATTTGCTCCGTCAGCAAAAGACCGATGAGAGCTTTTGGTCAGAAAATGCGACCATGTGTATGCTCCATCGGACTTTTGCTGGCCGAATTCCAACCAGTAAAAAATTGATAGCATGTTCTCAATTTTTCAGTCGGAAAAAGTTCCTAACCAAAAATGCGATTGACTGTAGCAATTCTGACGCGCAAAATTCCTACGCATGCTCGGAAACGATTCGACACATACTCAGAAGCATTGAACTTCATTTTCTTGGCTCGTCGTAGAGTTGTACGTCACCGCGTTCTTGACGGTCGAAAGTTCAGCGAACTTTTGTGTGACCGTGTGTATGCAAGGCAAGCTTGAGCAGAATCCCGTCGGAAAAGCCATCATATCTTTTTCCGAATCAAAATCCCGATCGTGTGTATGCGGCATTAGGGAAATTCATTCAAATGTTGTTCAAAATATTTAGTTTGCTTTTACTTTTTTTTTCGGAATTGATGGACTTTACCAAATGAAAACCATATACACTATTAGAAATGAATTTATTTGAGAAAAAATTTCTATCCTGCTCTTTCGAAACAACTTGTCACTGCGATCTAAAACGATTGTCAATTTGACTCCACTAATGATAAGAAAAACTTTTCCTAGGAATTTTCATTCACAATGCTACCCATTTATGGCCTGCTTATATCAATGTAATTTCAGACAACAATCATACAGACATTATGTCTTCGAAATGCCATTTCATATTTTTAGCAGAACTCCAGTTATCAGATAACAGTTAGTCCAGCAACCCCCTGTCACTGCGCATCATATACAAATATTTGTTAAAATAAATTTTTTCCTTTGTAAAGTGTCAGACATGTGAATGCTCTTATGACTTCCTTCTTCCTCCTTCGTAACAATGGATGAGGAGTAGTGTGATGACGTTGCCACAGCATGCACCTGCACTGTAACCACAAGTTCCTCCTTTAGCTACAATGGGCATTATATTCTTCCTGCCAATAACACCCTTAAAGCGGAAGTAAACCCATCCATAAAACAGTTTCATTTCCGGCGCGTGCCGGAAATGTAACACTCCCATTGGTTGTGCTCTCAACCTAACTGTCAAACCAGGCAAAGATGGCAGCTTCCTTGGCTGAAAATGATAGGGGGGTTTACTTACGCTTTAACACACCCAAGCTAGAGCAAGTAGTAAACTATAATGATTTAAATCAGGGTTAGTGGGTACCACTAGGTAGGAACCTCCCCTACTCAACTGGAAATTCCAATCCAGGCATTAGTGTGCAGAGAATTTTACAGGATCAGTTGCAGAGGATGGAGCATCAGTGGCAAAGGGGAAAAAAGAGTTCAATTTTATATCTTTTTACAGACTCTAGATAGTGTGAACAAGTTGGCCAACAAAGGAACTTTTTAATAGAAAAGCATTCTAACATGTAAGTTTGCACTGGGTGAACATGTATGAATGTGCTTATAAGGAAAAGAATGGGTAGGGCTGTGTGTACTGGTTGTCCCTAATGCATCATAAACATTTTAATCTAGACTATACAATGTCCATTAGAATCACTAGAACAATATATCAAGGGCATGACTAGAAATCATAGGGCTCCATAGCAAAATGTTTATTTAGTCCCCCAAAAGAAAAACAAAACAAAATACCCAGTTGTACAAAGCCCTAATTGCCATCGCCGGTGAAAGCACCAAAGATGATATTAATGTAAGTGGATGTGTGGGGAATGAGGCTCCATTCACACTTTTGGCTTTCCGGATTGCGGGTGGAATTGCCGGGATTCTGCCTGCCATTCCCGAATTGCTGCAAATCGTGGGGTGACGTGCTTGCGATCGCATTACTTTCAATGGCACCCTAATCATTGCATAATTTTGCCGCGATTGTCACCAGACAAATTGCTGCAAAATCAGGTGAACAGAATTGCGGGATACCTGTCGCCTGAAAGAAGTTTGTTAACTTTTGGAACTTTCCAAATTGCTGCGATTGAGGTGCCATCGAAAGTAAGGGGATCGCAATTGCCATTAACGTCCCGCGATTTGCGGTGATTCGGGAATTGCCGCAATCCTGCCTGCGATCTGGAAAGCCAGGGTGTGAATAGAGCCTAAGGATGGATCTCTTTCAGTCATTAAACCTAGAGGGAAAAAGAAAAAAGTGTACTTTGTTTAAAACTTCATCTTTAAAGTGACCCTATCACTAATTTATAGAGCCATTGACATTGTTCCAATGAGGGTCAAATTGATAGTGTCTATGCAAAGAGGCCCCCGTTACTCATTCACCTTTCCAGAGCTCACCAGAGCTCCCCTGTTGCTCTTTCCTCCTTCCTAGCTGGTGACACAATACCAATGCTTAGAGGTATGTGGACCACTCCTGTGACAGTGGTTAGGTATAAAAGTCAATTGCTGGGCCCAAGCTCTGTCACATAAAGAAGAGCATGATATCACCGATTAACACAGTAGCTGACACCTCAGGTTTTAATGCACCTGCAGAGAAGAAAGGATCTGCAAGAGAGTGCTGACAAAGTGAATATAAGGGGGTCAGGATGGTCCTTCTGTAAAGATACCAGGGTTGATTTACTAAAACTCTAGAGTGCAAAATCTGATTAAACTGTGCATGGTAGCCAATCAGCCTTTAACTTCAGCTTGTTCAATTAAGCTTTGACAAGAAAAAAATGGAAGCTGATTGGTTTCTATGCACAGCTGCATAAGATTTTGCATTCTCTAGTTTTAGTAAATAAACCCCCATGACTCTTTGCCCCATATTGTGAAGGTAACATGGTTAAGTAACACAGTGCCCCTTACAATGCTGGGCAGTGAAAGGAAAACAAAAATGTCCCTGCATTGGTGATCAGTGAGAGAAATGTCCAGTGTCATAAAAATTGATGGAAAAAATGTCCTGGCATTAGTGTGAGAAAGAAAATGTCCACCTGTCAGTGGGTATCAAAAATGCCCCCGTGTCGGTGGTAGTGTTAGGAAAAATGTCTTACCATTGGTGTATGTGTCAAAAGATCTCAGGCCTTCTTTTTTTGTTAACCCCTTCAGACCTCAGATCAGCTGCTCTTCTCTTTAACCCCTTCAGACCTCAGGTCAGTCCAAACCTCATTCATCAGACCTCAGATTAGTCCTATCTCTCTGTAGCCCCTTTAGACCTCAGATAAATCCCCCCTTTAACTCCTACAAACTTAAGATTAGTACGCCTTCTTTTTAACCCCATTCTGGCCTATGATCAGCCCCCTTTTCATCCCCTGCAGACCTCAGATCAATTTGCCCACCCTATTTAACCCCAATTAGACCTCAGATCAGTCCCCTTTTCTGCTTACCTCATCCACACCATCTTCAGACCTCTGCCCTGGACACTACTGAGGAAATCAATTACAGATCAGTAAATCGCTAGGATGCTCACATGATCACATGATCAGGAACAGAAAAAAAGATATAGATTTTCCCACTCTGTTGTACATGCTGGCCTGAGGTCTGTTACTGTGATACTGACACCAAGTGATGGAAAGAGCTTTCTAGCACCTGGTGCTAAAACATAGGAAGCAGCATGGTGAGCAGCAACTGCTGGATGGATGGGCAGTCCCAACAAACTACAGGGGCTCTGGTCATATCTGCTCCCTCACCCAGTAAGCCCTGATACCTGGGACCCCGACCGCCCTCCCTTTTAGGCCCCATATCAGTTGTGTGCACTGCTATGGTGGTTATTTTACCACTGCTATGTAATATAAGGACTTGTTTAGCAATCCAATCAATAAGACAGGCCCTTGCAATTCATAAACATCAGTAGATCTAAACAGGTTGTACAGTCAGATTGTATCACGCGTGGTGGGCTTGGGAAAAAGTATCAGTAATCAATCAGAAACTTTCATTTTAGCTGATCAACTTTCCACAAGGCAGTTTTGGCTAAGGGATGTCAGCCAGGATAACAGAGGAGCCTACACCATACAAATGTTTCTTGATTTGACGGCAAATATTAAGATTGAGTGAACATTCTCTAATGTGCTCTATAGCAGGGGTTCTTAAACTTTCTTATCCCAGGAACTAAATAGGAAAATTATTACCATATAGGGAATCAAGGGGAGAATTATTATCAAAATGTCAGAAAAGCAAAACAAAGACAGATAACAATAACCATATAACTCAGTGGAGACATATCACAATTTCTGCAAGCTTACTGTAAGTAAAGCTGAGAAAGATAAATTCTTTGTTATAATATATTTCTGATATTTTCAACTAGCACTGGGGTCATTGCTGACCTCTCTTTGTGAAAATGCTAGCTGCCTGGCTGTTATGCTGACACTTTTCCTTCAATATTGCAAGTCACCAACCCGGAAGTTGCAGATAAGGACTTATTACTTACTTACTTCTTCTTACCAGTCTCTCAGATTTGCAAAGGGTTTGAGGTCGAAAACTTTAACTAGGTTAAGTAAGGTAACTAGCATTTTTAAAAGGATGTCACCAATGGCAGCCCTATATTTCTCTCATAATAGGTTTACCCTAGGCACCCATAAACATAAGACAATGAGACAATAATGATCTGAAGTATGAAGGTGCCTTAAGGCCAGTTACACACCTATGTACATGTGCGTTGACATCTAGGATGGAAAAGGACCTGGGGGTCCTAGTAGATGATAGGCTCAGCAATGGCATGCAATGCCAAGCTGCTGCTAACAAAGCAAACAGAATATTGGCATGCATTAAAACGGGGATCAACTCCAGAGATAACATAATAATTCTCCCGCTCTACAAGACTCTGGTCCGGCCGCACCTAGAGTATGCTGTCCAGTTCTGGGCACCAGCCCTCAGGAAGCATGTACTGAAATGGAACGAGTACAAAGAAGGGCAACAAAGCTAATAAAGGGTCTGGAGGACATTAGTTATGAGGAAAGGGTGTGAGCACTGAACTTATTCTTTCTGGAGAAGAGACGCTTGAGAGGGGATATGATTTCAATATACAAATACCGTACTGGTGACTCCACAATAGGGATAAAACTTTTTCGTAGAAGGGAGTTTAACAAGACACGTGGCCACTTATTAAAATTAGAAGAAAAGAGGTTTAACCTTAAACTATGTAGAGGGTTCTTTACTGTAAGAGCGGCAAGGATGTGGAATTCCCTTCCACAGGCGGTGGTCTCAGTGGGGGGGCATTGATAGTTTCAAGAAACTATTAGCTAAGCACCTGAACGACCGCAACATACAGGGATATACAATGTAATACTGACATATAATCACACACATAGGTTGGACTTGATGGACTTGTGTCTTTTTTCAACCTCACCTACTATGTAACTATGTAACATGTTGCACACATGATTTGTGGATATGTTTTTGGGGTGCACCTATTCACTTTCTAATGGGCCAAAATGAACATCCAAACAAGAAAAAAAGCACCTGGACTTTAAATGCACAACAATGAATACATGAAACCGTAATCCGTTTGTTATTGTATTGACATTACCTTATTTTACAATAATTTTTTTTAACTCCTTAGCAGAGACTTCAGAATATCTTATAAATATAATAACCCTAAATATAATGATACTTTATAAGAGGAAACTGCATGCCATAATTTTGTAAACTGATTTGTATATGCAAAATACAGTGGGAGTAATACTATAAAATACGATAATATAAAATACAAGCAGTAAAGTCAACTGATCCATGCGAAAAGGCTTCAGCAGACTGAAAAAAATCATTTTGATAGCAAAAATTTACACATAATGCACAATTCTGAAAATACCTGCATGTGTCATTCTTTAGTGCCTTTAAAAAACTAGCATGACCTGCCTGAAATTTAAGAAACAGGTACACCGCGTGGGGTGCAGAAATTCCTGATCTTTCCGTCATGAAAACTGCCAGACCACTTTGTTACTGAGCACAGCCTTTGTTTTGTGAACTGTGAATGTAATTGCAAATTACTTAGAGGCTTGTGTAGGTGTAGTAGAATGTTAACTGGTCTTCACAGCAATTGAGAATATTTTAAAGCTATGGAACATGTAAAACTTAAAAGAATTGAAACAAGCACCACTTAACAATCAAAAAAGCTAAAACATTTAACTCCTTCAATGGATACCTGTTATAAAAAATGTCATAGACTTTTGTAAAACATGGATTTGATATATCATATTTAAAGTACATCTAAATCCTAACTAGCAAAAGGCAAATTGACTATTGGCACTTAGTAAGGAAATTTTCTTTAATGCCGCGTACACACAAGTGGATTTTCCATCGGAAAAAACTTGGATGGTTTTTCCGACGGAATACACACGGTCATACACACGGTCACACAAAAGTTTTCTGAACTTTTGACCGTCAAGAACGTGGTGACGTACAATACTATGGCGAGCCGAGAAAATGAAGTTCAATGCTTCCGAGCATGTGTCTAATTGTTTCAGAGCATGCGTAGGAATTTTGCGTGTCGGAATTTGTACAGATGAACGCATTTTCAGATAGGAACTTTTTCCAACTGAAAAATTGAGAACCTGCTCTCAATCATTTGCTGGCGGGAATTCCACCAGCAAAAGTCCGATGGAACATACACACGGTCGCATTTTCCGACCAAAGGCTCTCATCGGTCTTTTGCTGGCCGAATTTCTGATCATGTGTACGCGGCATAAGGCTGGCCATAGACAGAGCAAATTTTTTTTCCTCCAACCACGTTTTGCAGGAAATAAATTTGCTCGACTCCCCCATAAACACAGACAGTGTTGACAGTTGAATCTATCCCATGGAGCCATTGTCTTCTCTCAGTGGGGGGCAGGGGAAGCTGTCCCCTTCGGAAGAACACAGCGATAGCAGCTATAACAGGCGATAGTGATAATCACAAGTAAAATAAAGCAGGCTGGTTGATCAATCAACTTGGGTACATTCAGTATGCCCATACATGGTTCAAATCTTGCCTAGTTCCTACTGAATTGACCAAGATTTGAAACATCTTTGGCCAGCTTTAGCTTCATAAATGTGGTAAAAATTAAATTGGCAAAGTTTACCTAATCACATGTAAAAAAATTGCATTTTTGCTTGCACATGATTGGACAATGGACGTTAGCAGATCTTCAGCTCATTCGCTAAGCTAAGCGAAACCACCCTTTCAAAGTGCAAATTCTCCTGAAACCCTATTTGCTTTTTATAAATATACCTAAGAGTGTATCAAATGTATTTGTTTCATAACTGTGCAAGGCACAGGTCAGGTGATTTATTTATGCAAAGAGCTGCACTGCTAACAAATATTTATTGTAACACATTTCTTTTAGCTTGGTAAAATAATATGTAGCAGATGCTCTATAGGTAGGGTTGCCACCTCATCCCTTTAAACCAGAACACATATGAATTACACAGGTTCTGAGGCTAATTTAATGCTGATAAAAGGCACCAAGTGAGTTTAAATACTACCTTAATCAGCCAAAGAACCTATGTAATTAATATGTGTTCGGTTTTAAAGGGATGAGGTGGCAACCCTAACGATGGTTATTTGTTTTAAATAGCACAGAGATTACTCAGCTTTTTAAATAATATAATAAAGAAAATGTACCCTGCCAGAGCATTCTCTTGATATCAGTTCTCCAGAATTTTCAACATCTGAGATTCCTTGGCGTTGGTCATGTGATTAGGCACTTGTCTGAAGGACAACTCTTTATAGCAGTAGAGAAAGTTTAGGTGTTATCATCAACATATCATATCATCTCAATATGAGTTTAGGTTATTTCCACTATAAGCTCATTTTAAAATTGCTGTAGTTCCCTGGATCTGTATTTCCATTAAGGAGCACCACAGAGTTTCCATAAAGCCACAGAAATATAAAACAGTTGTCACGAAAGCTATCAAGCACCTTTCACACCTTTGTTTAATGCATAAAAATAATTATTGTTTTCTTTTTGCTCATATCGGTAAATGTGTATTTGGATCTGTAAAGAAAAATGTATCCAGCTTGACTTCTCAGATATGAATCCTTATCTTAAAAACTATCCATCAAAATGTAGGAATGCAGAACACTAGATAACAGTGTGCATATGCAGTTCAGATATTGCAACTCACACATATGGCAAGCATATGATATTACTGAAACTGCATAACTGTGTTCTGATTGTACTGAATCTACATGAGTAGGATTGTTACATGCTACTAGCAGTAGGATGTGTGTCAAATATAATGACAGGTGGTGTATAGTAATGAGCCAAACATTCAGATTTCAGATAAGTTTGCCAACTTAAAGAGGAGTTGACTGTTTATTAAAAGTGAGAAACTATAAAAACTGTAGCTGCTAACTTTTTATTAAACATGTACTCACCTGTCCCAGGATCCAGTGATGTGTTCACCCGAGCCATCCGCTCTCTCCCTCTTCTCTCCTCGGTGCCGGCATCTCAACTGTGAGCACCCGGCTGTGAAAGCTTGTGGCTTCACAGCCGGGAGTCCACTGTGCATGAGCGAGTTGCACTGTTCCTTCTGCATGATCCAGCAGTCTTTTGGGACCGGTGATGTGTTCCAGAAGACTGCAGGGAGGGAGGTGGAGAGGAGAACTTCTGCTCAGATCACAAACGCAAGTAGGAGCGGGTACCTATCAAAACTAGGTGCCCGCTCCCCCTAAAAAATATAGCATGTCAAATGGGGCAGGGGAGGAGGGGAAGAATACTAAAGAGTACTTAATGCGGGACTTCCCCTTTTGGGCAGAGCTCTGCTTTAATGAAATATAAAGCAATATTATATAATATTATATAATACTTTACTGCATTGCTGGAACACTGTACTCAGATACCTTAGACCACCACCACAATCTATTGTTTCATATGCAACCAAACGGATTCCAGTTAACGAGCTTCAACTAGCTAGTGAAGAACAATAGATCTGTCACGTGAAACTTTACTGCCATTACTCATAGGAAGCGTATATATATATATATATATATATATATATATATATATATATATATATAAAACACCAGCAGGAGATTAGCTCTTCCATTAAAATAGCATAGCACAGCATAGGCTGTCTAGATTACATTTATCTCAGTGTGGGCACTTGTGTAGTTAACTGGAACATCCACTAGGGGGTGACTTCGGATCTGAATATAGTGCATCCTTGTGTATATAGCATTATTCACTGACATTGTTGTGTCTTCGGGAGGGGTTTGTTTGCCGAGTTGACGCTGTTATCGCAGCTCAGCCTATTTACTCCTCTCTTTGTGAAATAACTTTTCCTATTTGGTTCAAGTAAAACATTTTAAAACCTTTTTAAAACCTTGTACTACTGAGTTGCTTGATTCTTGCTCTATAGTATTACCAGGATGTCTGAACCCAGAGTGTCAGGTGGGTTGGAAGGTTTACTTGGTCATGGCTGTGCAGATGAGCAGGTAATTCTCAGCCGTGCTACATTTGGGGACTCGTCTAGGATGCTGCATCTGCAGTAGGCCCCAGTCGACCTAGATCTGAGCCACAATCTGAGTGGGAAGGTCACTGGGCGCGGTCACTTGGGGTCGAAGTTATGGGACTCCCATCGACAGAAGCACCGTTCTGGAGATCTCAGGGACTGAAAATACTGAGAGGGAGATCAGAAGATGGCTGAGAGCTTTAGTGCCAGGACACCGGGCTTACCTGGTGGAAACTGAAGCCTCTGCGGAGATGGATCAAGTCAGGGCACTAATAGAATGGCAGGTAGAAGTGCCAGTGTGCTTCCAGGAGGAAGAGATCAGCTTAATGGAGGAAATGATGGCAAGGGTATTCCCCCTCAGATGCGAGAGAGGAGGGAGTGAGAAGCCACCTCTGACAAAAGCTCATGAGAAAAGTCCTGTGCCTATAGGGACTGACTCTCAAGGGGCCAGTGCCCCTCCACCCTGTTTCTACACAGATATGAGTCATCTGGTCAATAGCCTGGTGAAAAATGGGCCTGGGAATGCTATTCAAAGTTATCGGAGACTTAGATTTTTCTCAGGACAGTTGCCGACGGCAGACGGTGGGAGAAGACGGGTTTGAAACCTGGATGAGTCAAGCTTTACAGGCTATGGAAGAGTGGAATGTTACAGAGGCTGTGAAACAACAGCGATTAAGTGAGAGCCTCTGAGGCCCAGCAGCCGGCGTGATCCGTAACCTAAGGATGGGCAAAAAGACTTGTGTTGCCATGGACTACATTGAGGCTTTTTGTGCTGTTTTTGGAAGAGTTGAGACCATTGCCGACCTGATGTACAAGTTCAACCACACCCATCAACAAAGAAGGGAAAGTTTGTCCGAATACATCTCTCGGATAGACTGGATGCTACACCAAATCATCCTTAAGAAAAGTCTTGACCACAAAGATGCTGACCAGGCACGACTGGATTGGGTGCTACATGGGGCCCGGCCCAATCATCCTATTGTGCTGAAGCTGTTACTGAAAAGGACCCAGGTGGTACCAACCTATTCTGAATTGATAAGAGAGGTTTGAGAGGAAGAAGCTCTGCTGAAAGAAAAGAGCTAGAGACCGAGAGATGTGAATCCTGTTACTGGAAACAAAGAGAAAGTGGTGGCCCGCGCTGTTCATGCTGAAATAGAGTTTTCCGATGACGACAGTGGAACCAAATCTGAACCCAAGGGATTGACTCCCCGTGACATCCATAAACCAGTTGTAGAACTAGGGCCAATGGAACTGATGGTGCAGGTAGCACAGGCTCAGACTCAAATGTATCACGTGCTGATGTGAGTAATGGAGACCCAAGCAAAAGTTCAGGAGCAAGGGACTTGTGCAAGCGAACCAAAACAATACTCAGGACTAGAGAGGAGGTGTTATGGATGTGGAGAAGCCAGACATTTCCGAGCCAAGTGTCCCAAGAGAGCATTACAGGAACTCCTCTTCCCCAAGCTGATGGGAAACTTCTAGGGACCTCAGTTGTGAATTCCAAGGGAAGGCTGTGCTCCAAGGACCAGAAAAGAAATTGGAAGAAAAACAAGAGGGGTGAACGCAAGTCATCCATCCCTTCGCCCCTGCCTGTGCACGACCCAAAATTAAAATCCCCAGAAAATGGAAGAAGGGGACAGGAAACCACATCTCAGGTGAAGGATCCCACCCCGATTGGAAATGGAAGAGGGGGGAAAAAAAGAGAAAGAGAGGGAGGAGAGCAGGAAGAGGGACCCAAAAAAAGCAAACACCAGTAGGGACTGGGATCTATAATCTGAGTGATGTAGATCTCACTAAAGAAGAGATTACTCTTTTGGACAAGGGACTCAAATTTGCACCGATTAAAAATTTAAATAAGTTTGACACCTATGTCCAAATCCATGCTAGTAGTTTTCACCACTCATCCCAAAAAATAAATCTGTTTTTAACCCTCAAAATGTTGATAATACATTTTTAGTCTTCAAATATGGTAGTTGAGGATTTGGAACAATTAAAAATAAGAAAGGTTCACTATCCTCATTGGATTAAAAAGGGAATTGGAGACATTGAGCAGCGTAAAGACGTGGTCAGATGACCTACTGATAAAGGGGGGGGGGGGGTTGATCATTATGACCAAACAGTACTACCAAACAGAAATGGAAAGGCAGTTAGGAGATACAGAAACTTAACTCAAGCTTACTGGTAACCCTTTGCTGGAATTTAAGAACAAACTTGTGGAGGTGGTGGATACAGGGAAATCCAAAGATATCTTGTCCGTCAAGGAAGCACGATATTTGAACCCCATATCTTGTCGCACGCCTTTTATTTATTTTCTGCCGAAAATCCATAAAAGAACTACAAAACCACCAGGTAGGCCGATCATCAATGGTATCGACTCAGTTTGTTCCCGCCTAGGGCAATATATAGATACCTTCTAGCAGCTGCTGGTGGTTACAACTGATGCGTATGTCAGGGAACCAAGCATGTGATCCAGTGTCTGGGGTCCCTTGATAATTTGGATCAGTGTATTTTGGCCACTGCAGATGTAGAGTCTTTATATACAATTATTGGACATTATGAGGCTGTGGTATCTGTAAAATGGGCATTAGAGAGCTCCAACCTCCCCAGTAAACAAAAGAAGTTTCTGATTAAATGTTTACGATTATGTTTAAAGCATAATTATTTTTGGTATGGTGGTGATTATTATTTGCAAATAAGGGGTATAGCTATGGGCGCAAAGTTCGCACCGTGTTGCGAACCTCTTTATGGCCCATTGGAGGATGTGGATGTACTCAACCCCAGATCTAAAGAACTTATTTTATACAAAAGATTCATAGATGGTCTTGTAATCATCTGGAAGGGTGATGTAACATCCTTTGAAGCATTTAAAGGATCCATGAAAGGGAATGACAAAAATATTCAGCTCACCTGGACTGTCAGCAATGAGTGTATCACCTTCCTTGATTTAGAGATCTTCAAGGAGGAGGGTAGACTACTGACAAGGAACCATTTTAAGCCCACCAAGAGAAATTCCTATCTGTCGGTGGACAGCTGTTATCATAAGCCCTGGTTGGTGGATATACCAAAGGGCCAGTACATGAGGGATCATAGAAATTTTACCAAAAAGGAAGACTTTTTGAGTCAATCCGAAATACTGACCAGTAGGTAAGGAAAAAGGATATGACCTTGAGAAAGTTGAGGATGATAAAATTAAGGTACATGGATAGGGACCAACTACTATCAGATAAGAAATCACATGACCCCTTGTGTCGTGAGTTTAATCTCATTCTCGATTTTAATGTGCAATTCAGACAGGTGGAAAAAATAATTTAAAAAATTGGGGTATCCTAAGGAAAGATAGGCTGTTAGGACCCAAATTACTAGCCCTTCCAGGGTTTATTTACAGGAAACCACCTACCTTGAAGGATCTATTAGCACCAAGAGTGATAGATCCCCCAAAAAAGCAGAAGGGAACATATGCATCTTGTTTTGGCGTTTTTACTGGTTTCTTTGCGTGTGGCAGGTGTAGGGCTTGTCGACACGCAAGGAAAAATATTAACTACTTCAGCCCCGGAAGAATTTACCCCCCTCCTGACCAAAGCACTTTTTGTGATTCGGCACTGAGTCGCTTTAACTGAAAATTGCGCGGTCGTGCGACGTTGCTCCCAAACCAAATTGGTGTCTTTTTTTTTCCCACAAATAGAGCTTACTTTTGGAGGTATTTGATCACCTCTGCGGTTTTTATTTTTTGCGCTATAAACAAAAACATAGCGACAATTTTGAAAAAAGCATTATTTTTAACTTTTTGCTATAATAAATATCCCCAAAAAATATTTAAAAAATCATTTGTTTCCCTCAGTTTAGGCCGATACGTATTCTTCTACATATTTTTGGTAAAAAAAATCACAATAAGCGTTTATTGATTGGTTTGCGCAAAAGTTATAGCGTTTACAAAATAGAGTATAGTTTTATAGCATTTTTATTGATAATTTTTTTTTTTACTAGTAATCGCGGCGATCAGCGATTTTTATCATGACTGCAACATTATGGCGGACACATTGGACAATTTTGACACATTTTAGGGACCTTTGGCATTAATACAGCGATCAATGCTAAAAAATTGCATTGATTACTGTAAAAAGTCACTGCCAGTGAAGGGGCTAACCACTAGGTGGCGCTGTAGGGGTTAAGTGTGTCCTAGGGAGTGTTTCTAACTGTGGGGGGAAGGGCTGATCGCCGCTCCCGATCACAGGGAGCAGAGATCAGTGACAGTGTCACTAGGCAGAACGGGGAGATGCTTGTTTACATTAGCATCTCCCCGTTCTTCCTCACCGTGAGACGATTGCGGGTATCTCCGTGGACATCGGGTCTGCAGGACCTGCGATCATGGTCACGGAGCTCCTGGAGGGCGCGCCCCCGAGCCGCCGCTTAAAGGGCAACGTACAGGTACGTTAATCTGCCTGTATGTGCCCTTCTGCCGCAGTATATCTGCGTGAGGCGGGTGGGAAGTGGTTAAAAACAGAAAGGAATTCTGTTATACCAATACAGGCAAAAGGTTAGAAATTTGAGATTTCATAACATGTGCATCCACAGGTGTCATTTATATGCTGCAATGTGGATGTGGGTTGCAGTACATTGGCCGTACATCAAGAACCTTGCAGATTAGAGTGGGAGAGCATATTGCCAATATTAAAAAAGGTACAACCACCCATAGTATCCCAAAACATTTTAAACTAGTACACAATAAAGATCCCAGTTTGCTGCAATTTTGGGGTATAGAACAGGTGGACAGACACTGAAGGGGGGGTCATTATATTAGAGAACTCAGCAAAAGGGAATCCTTCTGGATTTATGAAAGTAAGGTACTTTGGCCGAGGGGTTGAACGTGGACTTCGATTTGAACTGTTTTATTAGTAATTTATGAGTTTAATTATTCATGATTTTATATATATATATTTTTATTTTTTTTTATAATAATATTTTTATTGGTTTGTTGTGGCCCTGCCCCCCGTTATTTAAGAACCGTCAGAAGAGGAGAAGCGTCACACAGCGGGAACCTCCCTCCATGCCATCATGGATGCGGAGTGGCCCGAGGAGAAGAAGGGAAGAAGACGCCACGGAGGAAGATGCCGGACGAGAACACCAGAGGAAGAACCAGAAGAAGAAGAAGATGGAGGAAGAAACCAAAGGAAGATAGAAGAAAGAAGATAGAAGAAAGAAGAAGCATTTAAATAAAGGAATTGTCAAAAACTGTCTCTTGTAATTTTTAACATTTTTGACAGTTTTTTTGTGAAATGGTAGGGGTACTTTCGTACCCCCTTACCATTTCACACAGGAGGGAGGGACGGGATCTGGGGGTCCCCTTGTTAAAGGGGGATTCCAGATTCCGATAAGTCCCACGCCCACAGACCCCCACAACCACCGGGCAAGGTTTGTGGGGATGAGGCCCTTGTCCCCATTAACATGGGAACAAGGTGTTTTGGGGGGCTACACCAAAGCACCCTCCCAATGTTGAGGGCATGTGGCCTGGTATGGTTCAGGAGGGGAGGCGCTCTCTCATTCCCCCCTCATTTCCTGCGTCCTGCCAGGTTGCGTGCTCGGATAAGGGTCTGGTATGGATTTTTGGGGGACCCCACGCCATTTTTTTTCGGAATATTGGCGCTGGGTTCCCCTTAAAATCCATACCAGACCTGAAGGGTCTGGTATGGATTTTGAGGGGGACCCCACACCATTTTTTTTTTTAAATTTTGGCTGGGGTTACCCTTAATATCCATACCAGACCTGAAGGGCCTGGTATGGAATTTAGGGGGACCCCCACGTCATTTTTTTTTTTAATTTTGGTTCGGGGTTCCCCTGTGGGGACTTCCCATGCCGTTTTTATCAATGAACTTTTATGTGTATTGTCGGACCGGCAATTCATTAATAGCCGCGAGCAGTTTTAAATGACTTTTTTTCCTTTGAAATGTCATTTTGCTGTCAGACTGTTCTAAACACGGGAAACATGCACCCCTTTAGAGGCATACTATAGACACCCTCCAGGTATGAAATTTAAAGGAATATTACACTTTTATTGTTTTACTTTAAGCATCATTAAAATCACTGCTCCCGAAAAAACGTCCGTTTTTAAAACTTTTTTTGCATTGATCCATGTCCCCTGGGGCAGGACCCAGGTCCCCAAACACTTTTTATGACAATAACTTGCATATAAGCCTTTAAAATTAGCACTTTTGATTATTCATGTTCGTGTCCCGTAGACTTTAACGGTGTTCGCGTGTTCGAACAAATTTTTTGCCTGTTCGCAAGTTCTGGTGCAAACCGAACAGGGGGGTGTTCGGCTCATCCCTAGTCAGGAGTGATTAAAGAATCCTGAAGCCCATACGCTTCCCCAATCGTGGTGGTGAGAAAAAAGAATGGGTCTCTAAGAATGTGCTTCGATTATCGAACCTTAAATCGGAGAACTATCCCTGATCAATACACCACCCCTTGCATAGAAGAAGACTTGCAGTGTTTATTTGGGGCAAAATGGTGTTGGACTTGAAGAGTGGGTACTACCAAATCCCTATGTATCCAGAAGACCGGGAGGAGACTGCCTTTATTAGCCCACTGGGATTCTTTGAGTTTGTTCGGATGCCTCAGGGACTGAACACACGAAGAGGGGTTGAAGTTGTCCTTGGAGAAGTGCCAATTCTACCAGACCTCTGTCACCTATTTAGGGCATGTGGTATCTGCAGAAGGGATAGCCATTGACCCACAAAAACTGGAGGTGGTCATTTCTTGGCCTTGGCTCGCCACCGCCACCGAGTTGAGATCGTTTTGGGGTTTCTATTCTTACTACAGACGGTTTGTGAAAAACTTTTCTCAGATTGCTCGGCCCTTGAATGAGATGTTACAGAAGCAAACAGATGGAGAACAACAAAAAACCCCCAAAGGAGGAGGCAGAATCTATCCAGGACCAGTGGACCGTGAAGTGTGAGAGGTCCTTTGAGAAGCTGAAGGGAAGTTTGTTTGAAGCTCCGGTGCTGGCCTGCGCTTACCCCTTGAAGCCTAACAAATTACATGTGGATGCCAGTAGAGATGGTATTGGGGGAGTGTTGTATCAAGAATTGGAAGGGAAGCTCCAGTCCAGTAGCATATGTGAGTTGCAGCTTTACTCCACCCGAGAGGAATTATCCGGTGCACAATTTGGAATTCCTGGCCCTCAAGTGGGCTGTAGTGGACAAACTTCGAGACTACCTGTATGGAGCTACCTTTGTGGTGAAAACTGATAACAATCCCCTGACCTATTTGCTATCCTCTGCCAAGCTGGACGCCACTGGGTATCAGGGGCTAGCCACTTTATTGAAGTTCCAATTCAACTTGAAATATTGGCCAGGAGTAGGAAATAGAGATGCTGATGCTCTCTCCCGAAGACCACACTTGACCCATAATGATCAGAGAAGTTGGGTTAATTTACGTCCCGAAGGAGTACAAGCAGTGTGCAAAGGGGTGGAGTATAAGTACAGGGGAGCAATAGGAGCTGAAGCGGTGGAGAGTGCCAAAACATTATTGCAACCTGACCCAAGTACGCAGCCAAGAATTGCCTTAGCTGACTAAGGAGGACATGAGGAGAGACCAACGGGAAGATCCACTAGGAATCCTAATAATTAAATCACTATCGACTAAAAACCCTGGGATACTGATGGATAGTGCCATTGAGGGCGCCAAGATGATTCATAGAGAATGGGAGAGAATGACTCTAGAAGAGGGGATTCTGTGATCCACAACCAGATCGGTTTAACCGTACACTCTTGAACATGTTGGGAACCCTCCCACTAGAGAAGAAACAGCATTGGGGAGAGCATATTGCTGCAGAACCAGAACCTGAAATGGAGCCAGAGACTGAAGCAGAGTCTGAACCAGAAGCTGGATGCAGCCAATGGGGAACCGAACAGGGACCTGATTTTGTAGAAGACATGCACTCTCGATTGAGATGGGAAATATGTCCCCCAAAGAGGCTGACCTATGATACTCTTGGTTTGATGAACCCATACCCCTTGCTCATCGGCCCACGCAAGCACTTGCCTCCTTTGCCGAGTCTTTGGCAAAGGATGACCTTTATCCACCCCCTGACACTACTGGGTGGGCCACTGATCTACTTTTGGCCTGTCATAAACTAAATATGATTTTCTCCTCTGCAGATGTGTATAGTTTATCAGAGGATCCTTCGTTAAGCCAGTTATTAGCTGTTACCACCTCTAGTTTAGTAGACGAATGATTGACTAGCTCCTGCAGTAAAGTGATTTGGGTCATATCCTGTCTTTGGGGACCAAAGATTTTCAAGTGGGGGGAGGATGCAGTGATATGGACTGTTATCAGAAAGCTTCCTACCTTCCAGTGTTCTAAACATTGTTTGTCCCCATGATTATTCGTGCAGCCAGTGACCTCATACCTGTGTGCCAGCGGAGAGATTTATGGGGCATGTAGTCCTCTTTGAATCTGCTGCTATGCATCCATGTACCCTAAGACTAGAAATCCCAGGGTCCCTTGCAGTGGCCTGAAGGTTGCTGAGAGGGATGATAAAAGGAGCTTAGAAGTCCGCATGCGCTCTCTTCCTCTTGGGCCTGACGCAAGACTGACCTCTCTGTGTAACAGAGGGAGAGACGTCGCAGCCTACCACACAGAACGCTACTTCCACCATGAGGCCTGAGGGGCCTAGTCCTGCTACCTGCTGTCAGACATCCTGTTGCTAGGATCATTTACAGTGCCTACCCATCAGTGCGGATGTGTGGAGAAAGTCACTACAGAAGGCCGAGACAGAGGATCCGTTACCAGAGTGTCACTGTCCGTGTTCCTGTCTAGCAGACTGCATATCGATTTGGGTTGTTGGTGAGAGAGCAAGCTGCTCAATCTTTATCTATTCACTACCACCATTACAGAACACAGTGCACACACATCTCTACCCAAGAACACTTCACTGCATTGCTGGAACACTGTACTCAGGTGCCTTAGGCCTTCACCGCTTGGAACCTATTGTTTCATCTGCAACCAAACGGATTACAGTTAACGAGCTCCAACTAGCTAATGAAGAACAACAGATCTGCCACGTAGAACTTTACTGCCACTACTCATAGGAAGCATATATATATATATATATATATATATATATATATATACACACACAATGGGGACGGAAAGTATTCAGACCCCCTTAAATTTTTCACTCTTTGTTATATTGCAGCCATTTGCTAGAATCATTTAAGTTCATTTTTTTCCTCATTAATGTGCACACAGCACCCCATATTGACAGAAAAACACAGAATTGTTGACATTTTTGCAGATTTATTAAAAAAGAAATACTGAAATATCACATGGTCCTAAGTATTCAGACCCTTTGCTCGGTATTTAGTAGAAGCACCCTTTTGATCTAATACAGCCATAAATCTTCTTGGGAAAGATGCAACAAGTTTTTCACACCTGGATTTGGGGATCCTCTGCGATTCCTCCTTGCAGATCCTCTACAGTTCTGTCAGGTTGGCTGGTAAGCGTTGGTGGACAGCTATTTTTAGGTCTCTCCAGAGATACTCAATTGGGTTTAAGTCAGGGCTCTGGCTGGGCCATTCAAGAACAGTCACAGAGTTGTTGTGAAGCCACTCCTTCATTATTTTAGCTGTGTTCTTAGGGTCATTGTCTTGTTGGAAGGTAAACCTTCGGCCCAGTCTGAGGTCTGGAGAAGTTTTTCGTCCAGGATATCCCTGTACTTGGCCGTATTCATCTTTCCCTCAATTGCAACCAGTCGCCCTGTCCCTGCACCTGAAAAACACCCCCACAGCATGATGCTGCCACCACCATGCTTCACTTTTGGGACTGTATTGGACAGGTGATGAGCAGTGCCTGGTTTTCTCCACACATACCGCTTAGAATTAAGGCCAAAAAGTTCTATCTTGGTCTCATTAGACCAGAGAATCTTATTTCTCACCATCTTGGAGTCCTTCAGGTGTTTTTTAGCAAACTCCATGCGAGCTTTCATGTGTCTTGCACTGAGGAGAAGCTTCCGTCGGGCCACTCTACCATAAAGCCCCGACTGGTGGAGAGCTGCAGTGATGGTTGACTTTCTACAACTTTCTCCCATCTCCCGACTGCATCTCTGGAGCTCAGCCACAGTGATCTTTGGGTTCTTTACCTCTCTCACCAAGGCTCTTCTCCCCCGATAGCTCATTTTGGCCGGACAGCCAGCTCTTGGAAGGGTTCTGGTCATCTCAAACGTCTTCCATTTAAGGATTATGGAGGCCACTGTGCTCTTAGGAACCTTAAGTGCAGCAGAAATGTTTTTGTTATATTGGCCAGATCTGTGCCTTGCCACAATTCTGTCTCTGAGCCCTTCAGGCAGTTCCTTTGACCTCATGATTCTGAATGATGAACTTAAATGATTTTAGCAAATGGCTGCAATATAACAAAGAGTGGTGCGCTAATATCACTATACTCTGAATACAAAGATAAATAAGTGCTGTGTGCTATATTGATCCCTGTGGGTATCCTTACGGTTATATAAAGTGCAAAAATTACTAGATAACAAATCTAACAGTTATTTGTTACCAAATGTAAACGAGTGTACTGAAGTCCTGGGTGTGCACAATAAACTATTTCATATTAAAACACAATTAAAATAACAAGATAATAATATATATGTGCTTAGACAATCATGTCCTATATAATTCCTGCCGGTAATAATAAACATTGAGTGTGTGCAATATGAATATTAACCAAATAACCATAAAAATTGCCAAATTTAAAAGTCACATCCAATATAGTTATTGCTGGTAATATAAAGCTAAGGCTAGGTATTGAAGTATGATAAAGTAAATGATAGATCTTCCAGACAATAGCTATCACATTTAGCCAGCTTGTAGTTCCAATATTAAGCCCAAACAGCTGATTAGATCACCCTTGTCTGTACTGTTTGTCCAGCTTGTAGTTCCAATACTGAGCCCAAACAGCTGATTAGATCACCCTTCTTTGTACTGTTTTCCGCGGCATGCGCCCAATAGGTATAAGCGTGTATAGCAGTCAGGCTCACTCCTCCTCACAGCCTTTTCGTGTAGCCGCACACTCGTGGCTGACGTCACTGGCTCCTCCTCCCGACACGTTGCATCACAGGTCACGTGACATTCTCAAGGGAATGTATATATATATATATATATATATATATATATATATATATATATATATATACATATACAGAGGGGCAAAAAAGTATTTAGTCCGCCACCAATTGTGCAAGTTCTCCCACTTAAAAAGATGAGAGAGGCCTGTAATTGTCATCATAGGTATACCTCAACTATGAGAGACAAAATGTGGAAACAAATCCAGAGAATCACATTGTCTGATTTTTGAAAGAATTTATTTGCAAATTATGGTGGAAAATAAGTATTTGGTCACCTACAAACAAGCAAGATTTCTGGCTCTCACAGACCTGTATCTTCTTCTTTAAGAGGCTCCTCTGTCCTCCACTCATTACCTGTATTAATGGCACCTGTTTGAACTTGTTATCAGTATAAAAGACACCTGTCCACAACCTCAAACAGTCACACTCCAAACTCCACTATGGTGAAGACCAAAGAGCTGTCAAAGGACGCCAGAAACAAAATTGTAGACCTGCACTAGGCTGGGAAAACTGAATCTGGGAGAACTTGCACAATTGGTGGCGGACTAAATACTTTTTTGCCCCACTGTGTGTGTATATATATATATACATATATATATATATATATATATATATATATATATATATATATATATATATTTATAACACCAGCGGGAGATTAGCTCTTCCATTAAAATAGCATAGGCTGTCTAGATTACATCTAGATTACATCTATCTCAGTGTGGCCACTTGTGTAGTTTATTGGAACATCCACTAGGGGGTGACTTTGGTTTTGAATATAGTGCATCCTTGTGTATACAGCATTATTCATTGTTTAAACATTGTTGTGTCTTCGGGAGGAGTCTATTTGCTGAGTTGACGCTGTTATCATGGCTCAGCAGATTTACTCCTCTCTTTGTGAAATAACTTTTCCTTTTTGGTTCAAGTAAAACATTTTAGAACCTTATACTACTGAGTTGCTTGATTCTTGCTCTATAGTATTACCAGGATATCTGAACCTAGAGTGTCAGGTGGGTTGGAAGGTTCACTTGGTCATGGCCATGCAGATGAGCAGGTAATTCTCAGAAGTCCCCAAGGGGGCCATGCTACACAGTGGAATAACATCCTTACAGGATGTCTCCAATTTACAAGCTGACCTCAATGCACCTAACTGGGCAACTAAGTGGCAAATGAAGTTTAATGTTGATAAATGTAAAGTTATGCACTTGGGGCTAAGAATATGCATGCATCATACATACTAGGGGGAGTACAACTGGGGGAATCCATAGTGGAGAAGGATCTGGGGGTTTTGGTAGATCATAAGCTTAATAATAGTATGCATTGCCAAGCTGCGGTTTCCAAAGCGAGCAAAGTCCTTTCTTGTATTAAGAGAGGCATGGACGCCAGAGAGCGAGATATCATTTTGCCCCTGTTCAAATAATTAGTAAGACCTCATCTGGAATATACAGTTCTCTTTTGGGCACCGGTTCTCAAAAAGGATAGAGAAGGTGGGGGAGGATGAGGAAGAGTGGAACATCCCCTTTTGTGTGAAGTTCTGCTTTGACCTTTAAGAAGGAGCAAATGAGGTTTAATGTTGATAAATGTAAAGTTATGCACTTGTGGCTAAGAATATGTGAAGCTCTGCTTTGACCTTTAAGAAGGAGTTTGTTCAGTGTAGATATAATTTGTCATCACACACAAATATTTTCCAACAGATTAGGATTAAATAATAGAATAAATAATAATAATAATTATAATCTATAACTTATTTATTATTGATATAGATATAGATTAAAAACACTCACAAGGCTGAAGATAATAAAGGCTCATAAACATACATCCATTAATTAATGGTTTGAGTGGCTACGACTAGATCCACAAGCATCCATGCTGACCTGCAGCCAGCAACAGGACTCCATATGCCACGTCGGTTTGACAAAAGAGCGCATGCTCCTAGTGTGCCCAAGCACAATTTTGTTCTTTAAAAAGGCAACTAATAAATCTATATGGATTAGATATGAACCTATTCTCCCTGGAGAAGTTATGGCCTATTAGATTGTTGGCAGGGTCATCTGTGCCTGTACACATGAGGGTACCTTTCGTGCAGAGCAAGCTCATCAATGCCCAAGACCAGAAGGAGACTGCTGTCATGTGAAGAATCAAACCTTAGGGCAGTTCCCCGACCTAGAGATGAGTTTTTGCTGTGTGCAGTAATAAAGTGCAGAGTTCCTTTTATAAACTGACTTGTCCCATGTCACTACACACTCTATCTTGTATGTTTGCATTAGGAGGGACGTGCTTAGTCTGAACCCACTCCAGCAGTCCAGCGTACCTATGTTACCTAACTCCCAGAAACAGAATGGGGTTCTGTCGATCTTAAAGCGCAGACCTCATGCGTGCTCTCAATTAACTCTTAATTAATCTTCCATTTCTCTTCCTTGAGACAAGGCCATAGATCTCTGTAACATGAGTTAGGACCTGGTTGCTAATGGATACCGACTGCTAGGAAGAGAGACAGAGTATCGACCCCATCGATACCGGAGGACCTGCAACCTTACCAGGTACCTGTGGTTGCTTGTAGCTTGTTCATTAACTTGGTTACCCATAGCAACTACTCTCCTCTGTGTCTTGCCAAGTCAACCCTTTTGTAACGTGTTACTCCATACCCCATAAAGCATTTACAGACCCAAGTTCTTATGGTATGCCAAGATCATGCACCACTATGGATAACTCATACTTACATGGCTCAAATTGGTTAATGTTACCTTACTGTAGAGATGCAGCATAACAATTCAATATGAACAACGTCCTTTCCCTAATCCTAACTAGAATAATTTAGTGAAAGTCCACAATAACATTGTCCATGGCTTGGATGTCCTCCACAAATCCTGGTTTCTTCAGCAGCACCACAATTGTGCTCACAGGTGAGGCTGTAACTTCTGGACCCACTGGTACCCATGTTCGCACTCTTCAGACCCTAGCTGTCCCCCTTTTTATAGCCCGGGAACTGATATTAAGTGATAAGTGATATTAAACGCTCTTGTTTTTTTAAAAATAACAAAACATGTTAACCTCACCTGCTCTGTGCACTGGCTGTCCCTCCTCCTCTTCTCAGGTCCCCCTGGTGCTCCTGGCCCCTCCCTCCTGCCAAGTGCCCCACAGCAAGCTGCTTGCAATAGGGAAACCCAAGCAGGGTCGTTCCCCAGTCATGGCTTTGCATGTTCATTGACACACAGAGCTGCGACACGGCCTTGCCCACTCTCTCCTCACTGGCTGTAATTGACAGCAGCGGGAGCCATTGGCTTAGAGTCCCTGGAGAGCCAAGGCTCTCGAGCACATTGCTGGATCGAGATGGGACTTAGGTAAGTATTAGTGGGGGCCGCTGCACAGAGGAGGTTTTTTTTACCTTCAGGCAGAACTATACATATTTTGGACCTGCAATCAAGTTTGTATAATGTGGCTGGAGTGGTCAGAGTTTGAGCATAACAAGTGCTGTAAAAATACCAAATCTGCATGTAACAGAAGTTTTTCTGCTGTGGGATAACTCTGGGATAACTCTAGAGTCATGAAAACAGTGAAAAAAAACAAACCCTGAGTTGTCTTGTTAAGAGGAAAAGGTGGTCAATTTTATTAGTCTTCCACCAGAGAAAAATCCCAGAGGCAGGAAAGAAGGAAAGATGAAAAGAACCAGGAACAACGAAGAGGGCAGAGACACAGGATGAATGTACAAGGAAAACCTTGACTAGATAAAAGGTTTAAAAATGTTACTCTTTTAAGCTGCAAATACTTAGAAACTATTGCTATGTTTAATGTTATGAAACTTGAGGTTTATTTAATTGTAGAAATTAAAACACCATAAAATTATATTATAGTCATATTTCGAATTGCTTTCATGTTGCATGTCTGAAGTAAAGCAATGCCTCTTCATTCAATGTGCTTATGTATCACTAGGAGCAAAGACTGAATGGCATCATTGTTCTAAATTGTAATGTAATTCTTTATGTCTTAAATCAAAAGAAAAGCCTAATTAGAAATTATGGGGGCTCATCTGTGGCGGCGCCTCCCGCTTGAGACTCCCCTTGGTCTGGGTCCCCCAGCTTGGTTTTCTCCTGTCACCTTTCATTCTGGAATCACACGTATCATGGTGTTCTTGCCTCTATTCACCCTGTAGCAGGTAAATTTTCTTTTTCACCATCCCCACTACTTCTCTCCCCTTTTTTTTACCTAGTTTCTTCTTTCCTTTTGTTTCCTATTCTCCCCTTTTCCTTTTTTTCATTTTTTCCTTTTCACTTTATCTCACTTCCTATACACACTTTACCTCGAGCCTGACTTACATGTCACTTATTTTTCACAGGTCCCCCATATCTTGGGGACAACCGTCCCACTCCCCCTCTCCTTCTTCTCACCACTCACCATTGTCACTCCCCTCTGTGACCCACCTGAGGTGATGCTTGGGCTGATGTTGTTCGCCCGGATGGGCCCCCTCAGCTCTGGGGCGTGGTATCATTGGCTGGCCTGACCCGCGTGGCCGTGCCGCCTATGTGCAGATATATGTGTGTAAGTTTGGGTCTTAAATGTACATATGTGGGGGACATACTTTACATTTGCCCACCATTTTCCCTTAATTCTTCCCTTTTAAAATACGACTGTTTTCCATATCCATAGGTAACCATTGTGGTTCTTCTCCTGACGAGTGGCTAAAAGGTCCCGAAACGCGTAGAGCTTACAACTACCCATAGGTGTACCCAATTAACAATTATGTATGAACGTTCCAATTTCATCTGTGTTTCCTTTCTGTAACCTCTTCCAATTGACACTTTAATGTGTCATATATCCTGTATCATTTGCGATTTTTAGCTATTTAATTATTCATGTAGTTGCAACACAAGTCCTTGTTGGAATGTATTTTTTGATGAAATATAGAGTATTAATAGTAGCTATGTGCAATAAAAGTATGTTAATATATGACCATTTTGAATATAATAAAACCTGCTTTTTGCCTCATTTAAAGTCCCGCCCTTTGTTCTCTTTTTTTCCTAATTAGAACTATTCTTAAAAATGTTCCTTCCCCCCCCACTCCCTTCTGCATAACCTGTATAAAAAAAGATGTGTGAACTTACCTATTTAAAAATTTTTTGCAATCCAATCATATGGTCCCACAGATCAGGCTCTTCTCTGTCAGTCAGATACAAACAACCTCCTGCATTGTGCATTGTGATGCTCAGGCTCCAATAGACCTTCACTCATCAAACAGTCAACACGCTTTGCTGCCCTTTTAGTACGGGGAAGCCCTGATAGCTATATTGAAAAAGCAAAGGAACCAGGCACACCAGCCTAGAGCATTACCTCTATAAACCTTTTTATTTTACTGATAAAATAAATATATACTCACAAACAACTGTATATCACAAGCTCCAAAGAATATACACAATCCGTGCTTCCAGGTCAGCTGCACATGTTCCTGCCTCAGGAAGTGTCCATCCAGACCTCAATGGCTTACGCATTTCAAGAGAAGAACCCCCTCTTTATCAGAGCCTCTGTCAGTAAGTTGCTGCTGCAGGGGAGAGGAAGGAGAGGAGGGAGGGAGTGCCAACATCGGCTGAGTGACTTCACGGTTGTTGAGCACTCCCTTCCACAGACCTGCAGGATCACATAACCAGAGCACATTGAAAATAGGTTATACAAGTTAAGCACGATAGGTAGGAAGGAGGAGGAAACATTTTTAAGAATAGCTATAGTTACAATGTACTTCCACTTTAAAATGAAACTGCTTTGTGCATGCAATATGAATCAATGAGTTTACCCTGCCTCCCAGGCCAGCTATGAGCACCTTTCTTCCGTTCACTTTACCACAGCTCTTTTTGATCACAAGAGCAAAGAAAGAAAGTCCTGTTTCAGCTTCAGTTCATGGCATGGATATTCAACATTCTTCTAATACAGTCATTGCTATTTTCAATTCCACAAAAGTAACTGCATGGTCAGATACATTTTTTGCTACTTGATGGTTAAATGAAAATATATATTTTTTTATTTGCTTGATTGCTTTTTTTAACTTATCTTGATGAAACACTTCAGTAGAATTTTTAGACCTTCCTGAAACTATCACCTACTGTATAGTTGTCAAAAGTGAACAACACGGTAATAATCTGATCATAAAGGGTACCTAACAGAAAATAACTTTTTTCAATAGACATTGAACAGTTTTCTGTAAAGCATGTGTAGTTATTGAAGGGCACGTTATTTGGCATATTTTCATTTGCTGCTTATTTAAAAAAGCCAAAAGGATTAGTTGTACAATCACTTTTTTACTTTGGTGGAAGTGTGTGCACGCTTAAATGCATGATGTTTGCTTGTGTGGCTTGGTCTGATTTACCTAAACATAGAGCTTACATGCAATTTACCAAAAAGGGATGGGAACACAGAAAACTGAACAAACATGACAGTACATGTCACTGGTTATAATAGCACAAATCCTGCAGCAATCATAAGCTTTAAAAATGGGTCAATGTGTCCATAAATATTGAAGTGGCATTTAAGGCAAAAAATTAAAATCGCGGTTGAATTTCCTACATATTTTTGTTGTTTTTACAAATGATACTTTTGTTCAGCTAATCCTGTGATTTACAAACCTTTGATATACTGGTCAGAAAAGGAGCTCAATTTGCTGCTTTCTTTATCAACTTTACCACTTCCTAGTTCAGCTTTACTACTTCCTAGTTCAGCTTTACTACTTCCTAGTTCAGCTTTACTACTTCCTAGTTCAGCTTTACTGCTTCTTGGAAGACATGGTTACTAACTGGACAGAGAAGATAAGGCCAGAGACATGTCCAGTGAGCAGTCTGGAAGCAACTAATGATGTAGGAAGATACTTTACTGACACAGGAAATATGTGCCATCTGCCTGGCTGAACAGCTGAAATATTCATATATAGTGTAAGAGTCATTGGGGTGGATTTACTAAAACTGGAGAGTGCAACATCTGGTGCAGCACTGTATAGAAACCAATCAGCTTCTAACTTTAGCTTGTTCACTTAAACTTTGACAAAAATCTTGGAAGCTGATTGGTTTCTATGCAGAGCTGCACCAGATTTTGCACTCTCCAGTTCTAGTTAATCAATTCCTGTTCTTCTCAAACCTGCTCTCAGCCCCACCAAATCAAATGATTTTTTTGGATATACACACAAGTAGTTAAAGCAGCGTTCCGACAATTTTTTTTTAAGTCAGAAGCTACAAATACTGCAGCTGCTGACTTTTAAAATATGGACACTTACCTGCCCAGGGCACCCGTGATGTCGGCACCCGAAGCCAATCTGTCCCTCGATTCTCGGGTGGAGGCACCGCCATCTTCGGTAAGGGAATCAGGAAGTGAAGCCTTGTGGCTTCACAGCCTGGTTCCCTAGTGCGCATGCGCAAGTCGCTCTGCGCGATTCCACTGGTCCCTGCTGTCTTCGGGGATCTGTGTGTCTCCCAGAAGACAGTGGGGGGGGGACAGAGGAGTCGCCGGATATAGCATAGATATCCGCAGATACTGCGGGTATCTATGCTCGGAAGTGGGAGCAAATACCTGGATTATACAGGTATCCGCTCCCCCCTGAAAGGTGCCAAATGTGACACCGGAGGGGGTAGGAATAAAAAAAAAGAAACAAATGAAGGAGAAGAAAATAGTAAGTAAAGCAGTGAAGATAAATAAACAATGAAAAGGAAAAAAAAAAGAGCAAGTACAAGGAAAACCTTGACTAGATAAAAGGTTTAAATATGTTACTCTTTTAAGCTGCAAATACTTAGAAACTATTGCTATGTTTAGTGTTTTGAAACTTGAGGTTTATTTAATTTTAGAAATTAAAACACCATAAAATTATATTATAGTCATATTTCGAATTGCTTTCATGTTGCATGTCTGAAGTAAAGCAATGCCTCTTCATTCAATGTGCTTATGTATCCCTAGGAACAAAGACTGAATGGCATCATTGTTCTAAATTGTAATGTCATTCTTTATGTCTTAAAGCAAAAGAAAAGCCTAATTAGAACTATTCTTGAAAATGTTCCTTCCGCCCACTCCCTTCTGCCTAACCTGTATAAAAAAGGATGTGTACACTTACCTATTTTAAATTTTCTGCAATCCAATCATATGGTCCCACAGATCAGGCTCTTCTCTGTCAGTCAGATACAAACAACCTCCTGCATTGTGCATTGTGATGCTCAGGCTCCAATAGGCCTTCACTCATCAAACAGTCAACACGCTTTGCTACCCTCTTACTACTGGGGAAGCCCTGATAGCTATATTGAAAAAGCAAAGGAAGAATAAACACCAGCCTAGAGCATTACCTCTATAAACCTTTTTAGTTTACTGATAGAATAAATATATACTCACAAAAAACTGCATATCACAAGCTCCAAAGAATGATACATAATCTATGCTTCCAGGTCAACTGCACATGTTCCTGCCTCAGGAAGTTTCCATCCAGACCTCAATGGCTTACGCATTTCAAGAGAAGAACCCCCTCTTTGGCAGAGCCTCTGTCAGTAAGATGCTGCTGCAGGGGAGAGGAAGGAGAGGAGGGAGGGAGTGCCAACAATGGTTGAGTGACTTCACGATTCTTGAGCACTCCCTTCCACAGACCTGCAGGATCACATATCCAGAGGACATTGAAAATAGGTAAGTATACAGATATTTTTATACAGGTTAGGCATGATAGGTAGGAGGGAGAAGGAAACATTTTTTAAGAATAGCTATAGTTACAATGCTCTTTCATTTTAAAATGAAACTGCTTTGTGCATGCAATACGAATCAATGAGTTTACCCTGCCTCCCAGGCCAGCTATGCGCACCTTTCTTACATTCGCTTTACCACAGTTCTTTTTGATCACGAGAGCAAGAGAGAGAGAAAAAAAGCCCTGTTTAAGCTTCAGGTCATGGCATAGATATTTAACATTCCTCTAATACAGTCATTGCTATTTTCAATTCCACCAAAGTAACTGCGTGATCAGACACATTTTTTCCTACTTGATGGTTAAATGAAAATACATTTTTTTTATTTGCTTGATTGCTTTTTTAACTTATCTTGATGAAACACTTCAGTAGAATTTTAAGACCTTCCTGAAATCACCTACTTAAGAGAAAATAACTTTTTTCAATAGACATTGAACAGTTTTCTGTAAAGCACGTGTAGTTTTTCCATTGAAGGGCACGTTATTTGGCATATCCTCATTTGCTGCTTATTTAAAAAAGCCAAAAGGATTAGTTGTACAATCACTTTTTTACTTTGGTGGAAGTGTGTGCACACCTAAATGCATGGTGTTTGCTTGTGTGGCTAGGTCTTATTTACCTAAACATAGAGCTTACGTGCAATTTACCAAAAAGGGATGGGAACACAGAAAACTGAACAAACAAACATGACGGTACATGCCACTGGTTATAATAGCACAAATCCTACAGAAATCATAAGCTTTAAAAACGGGTCACTGTGTCCATACATATTGAAGTGGCATTTAAGGCAAAAAAATTAAAATTGCGGTTGAATTTCCTACATATTTTTGTTGTTTTTACAAATTATACTTTTCTTTAACTAATCCTGTGATTTACAAACTCTTTTTTTTTTTTCAATTTGCTGCTTTCTGGATCAGCTTTACTACTTCCTAGTTCAGCTTTACTACTTCCTAGTTCAGCTTTACTACTTCCTAGTTCAGCTTTACTACTTCTTGGAAGACATGGTTACTAACTGGGCAGAGAAGATAAAGCCAGAGCATTGTCCAGTGAGCAGGCTGGAAGCAACCATTGATGTAGGAAGATACTTTACTGCCACAGGAAATTTGTGCCATCTGCCTGGCTGAACAGCTGAAATATTCATATATAGTGTAAAATTCATTGGGGTGGATTTACTAAAACTAGAGAGTGTAAAATCTGGTGCAGCTCTATATAGAAACCAATCAGCTTCTAACTTTAGCTTGTTCACTTAAACCTTGCCAAAAACGTGGAAGCTAATTGGTTTCTATGCAGAGTTGAACCAGATGTTGCACTCTCCAGTTTTAGTTAATCAATCACTTTGCTTCCCAAACCTGCTCTCAGCCCCACCAAATCAATTTTTTTTGGATATACGCACAAGTAGTTAAAGAGGAAGTAAACCCTGATGGGTTTTACTTCCTCTTTATTTCCCAGCAAAGATAAAGCATAATGGGCTCCTATGCATCACATAGTAGCCCATTATGTGTCACTTACCTGACACCGAAGCCCACGCTATCACCGTTGTCCCCACGAGCAGGGAGTTTCCATCTTCGCCCCTCTTCCTTCCGGGGCTGCGAACTCCGGCTCTGTGACTGACCAGAGTCGTGTGACGCCAGTCACAGCATGACCCCTATTAGAAACGGCACAAAACCGTGAAGGTTTAGGAGATATTTCAAGCACCTACAGTTAAGCCTTAATATAGGCTTACCTGTAGGTAAAAGTGGTTGTACAGGGTGTACAACCACTTTAAGCACATTGCTTAAGACTAGTGACTTGACTTGTGCAGTGCACTAGTACAACCACCAGAAATAGTGATTAAGATAGAATCCAGAACATTTCAGTAATTAATCACTTATGCCTATAAGTACTTTAGTGTTAATCAGATTTGAAAATGTATACTGATTTAAAATAATAGTTGTTACTGTCCCTCCTATTTTGTAAACCAAGACTAAGGCTAAAAATGCTTGATTGCCTTGGTAAGTCCTTAGAGTGTTAGTTTATTAAAATGAAGGGAAGATTTAGAACTCTTTTAGAAAACTTTTCTTTTTAAATATTTTAGCTAGACACTAATGCCCCGTACACACGGTCGGATTTTCCGATGGAAAATGTCCGATCGGAGCGTGTTGTCGGAAATTCCGACCGTGTGTGGGCTCCATCAGACATTTTCCATCGGATTTTCCGACACACAAAGTTGGAGAGCAGGAGATAAAATTTTCCGACAACAAAATCCGTTGTCGGAAATTCCAATCGTGTGTACACAAATCCGACGGACAAAGTGCCACGCATGCTCAGAATAAATAAAGAGATGAAAGCTATTGGCCACTGCCCCGTTTATAGTTCCGACGTACATGTTTTACGTCACCGCGTTTAAAACGATCGGATTTTCCAACAACTTTGTGTGACCGTGTGTATGCAAGACAAGTTTGAGCCAACATCCGTCGGAAAAAATCCTAGGATTTTGTTGTCGGAATGTCCGAACAAAGTCCGACCGTGTGTACGCCCTATAAGGTATCTTTTTGACAACACTTTTTTTTTTTTTTTTGCCTTCTTGTCATCTCTGATTAAAATCGTGTAAAAGGACCCTTAATATGTTGTCAACTAATTTGGACCCCTGTAAAAAAATAAATCTTAGCTATTTTTTTTCTCTTCTAAAAGTGACTTTAACCACTTGCCTTCTGGGCACTTTTACCCCCTTGCTGCCCAGACCAATTTTCATCTTTCAGCGCTGTCACACTTTGAATGACAATTACACGGGCATGCAACACTGTACCCATGTGACATTTTTATAATTTTTTTTTTGTACCAAATAGAGCTTTCTTTTGGTAAAATTTAATCACCACTGGGTTTTTTATTTTTTGCTAAACAAACAAAAAAAGACTACAAATGTTGAAAAAAAAAAACAATGTTTTTATAGTTTGTTATACAATACAAACAGGTGATTTTTCTCCTTCACTGATGTGCATTTATTAGGCTGCACTGATGGACACTTATAGGCTTCACTGATGGGTACTGGTAGGTGGCACTGATGGGCACTGATGAGGTGGCACTGTTAAGCACTGATGAGGAGGCACTGATGTGGCTGCACTGATAGTTGACACTGATAGGTGGCACTGATGGTCTCTGATAGGCAGCACTGAAGGGCACTGATAGGTGGCACTGATAGGCAGCACTGATAGGCAGCACTGATGGGAACTGATAGGTGGCACTAATGACCACTGATAGGCAATGGTAGGCGGCACTGATGGGCACTGATAGGCAGCACTGATAGGTGACACTGATAAGGAGGCACTGATGGGCACTGATTGGCAGCACTGATGGGCACTGGTTATCAGCACTGATGGGCATTGATTGGCAGCACTGGTGGGCACTGATTGGCAGCACTGATGGGCAGTGGTTATCAGCACTGATGGGCATTGATTGGCTGTATTGATTGCCAGCACTGGTGGGCACTGATTGGCAGCACTGGTATGCACTGTTGGGACTTCACCGATAATTAATTAGGATACTGATAATCAGTGCTCTGATTATCAGTGCCAATGTGCCTTTAACACAAGCCGGTTATTGGCTCTCTTCTTCTCTGACAGAGGAAAAAAAGCTAATAACCAGCTTGTGTTTACATCTGTGATCATCTGTCATTTGACACAGCTGATCACATGGAAAAGGGCTGCTGTGATTGGCCCTTTACCTCAATCTGTGATCAGCTGGATCAAATGGATTAAAGGACTTAGCGATCACAGAGTGCATGCAGCGCAATCATGGGAGGACATCCATGTACACCTTCCTGGCTAAGTAAGCCCGTGCTGTCGGCTATAGCGCAGGCGGATACTGGTTAAGAAATAAAAAATAAAATAGGGTGCTATTTATTTCATTGTGCACAGCTACTTTTTTTTAAGTTGATTACGTACAAAATAAAATATCATCATTATGTCAATAATGCAGACAGCTTGGTGCAATGAGTGTGACATATTTTATTTATTTCCATGCTTTTTATTGATGTTTAAGGAAAAGAAAAATGATTCTATGTGACACAACAAATACAGTAATATTTTCAGGAACTATGACTTGGTTCACACCTATGCATGTGGCCGTGGGTGCAGGAATCGCAGAGATTCCCACACCCACAGTTAAAATGCACTGCTCTGAGAAAATGCACGGAGCTGTCATTCATTCTGAATGGCACCCCCACGCATGTAAAATCGCTGTGCGGTGCAGGAACCACAGGTATTTCCCTGCGGGCCGCGTTTTGAAACGCAGGGGAAATGCAGGCAGGAAATGCAGGTACGGCAGCCCATTGAAATGAATGAGCTACCCTACCCGTACACACACGCCCTGCAGAAAATCACAGATGTGAACCCAGGGTAATGTAAGTATGCACAAAACACACAGAATTGGGTGCATCCATGTGTAATGCCCTGTACACACAAAAGGATTTTCCGATGGAAAATGTGTGATAGGACCTTGTTGTTGGAAATTCCGACCGTGTGTGGGCACCATCACACATTTTCCATCGGAATTTCCGACACACAAAGTTTGAGAGCTTGCTATAAAATTTTCCGACAGCAAAATCCGTTGTTGGAAATTCCGATCATGTGTACACAAATCCGACGCACAAAGTGCCATGCATGCTCAGAATAAATTAAGAGACGAAAGCTATTGGCTACTGCCCCGTTTATAGTCCCGACGTACGTGTTTTACGTCACCGCGTTCAGAATGATCGGATTTTCCGACAACTTTGTGTGACCGTGTGTATGCAAGACAAGTTTGAGCCAACATCCGTTGGAAAAAATCCATGGATTTTGTTGTCGGAATGTCCGATCAATGTCCGACCGTGTGTACAGGTCATAAGTCTTAATTGATAGAAGTATCCAAAAGGGGTTAAACTATGAATGTTATTAATCTTAAATCTGCTTGCACTTTACATCGAAGCAAACCCTAAATGAATGATATTTAGTTTGCTAAAGTACTGTGTATCATAAACAACTACAATTTCTTCATTTTGAGCTTGTTTTCACATTGTAATCCTTTGTTGGATGTCATTGATTCTGAACTCCAGAATCGCTTTGTAGCCACTTCCTGTCTACTTGTATGCACTCCAGTGTTCACTAAGTGGCATTTCTCAGGGAGGGGGTTCCTAATGACAACAACAGTGGACCATGCCTGCATAATGTGTAATGTCCACCCATGATTTCTGAAGCCTGTGCGCCAAGGTGACAACAGTAAGTGCCGGTTCACATTAGCGCAATGCAGGAACCAGCGTAATTCCAGTGCCGGTTCCCGCATCGCATAGAACTCGCAGGCAGTTCACGCTGCCCTCTTTGAACCACTGCGGGTGTCAATAGAAAGTTGATGACACCCTCAGATTGGTTCACATATTGCAGTGTGAACTGTAAAATGGTGCAGAAATCGGATTGTATGGTTGTGAACATCCATGAGATCCAATTCCAGTGCGGACCAAAAAAAGGGTCCTGCACCACAATCTGTATGGCTGCATTTGCATCGCACAGACATCACATGTGATCAGCACAGCAGTGTGGTTCAAATCACATCGCACCAGTGTGAACCCAGCCCTAAGCACAAATGGGAACTACGAAGAGAGCACTGACTCACTGTAACAGGAAGTGCCTGAACAAAGATCTTCATGGCAGGATCCCCACCTATTATTTTAATAAAAATTTCAGATTTAAAAATCGCACTTGAAATGATATGGATATGTTAAAGCTTATATGTTAGAGAATAGGCCTACATACCTTAAAGCCCATCTTTGGGAATTACACAAAAAAAAGTATTTAAAAAAGAAGCACTTGCCCCTGCAGTGTGTGTGTGTGTGTGTGTGTGTGTGTTTGGGGGGGGGGGGGGGCATTGTGTGTGCGTGGGGGGGGATTGGGGGCATTGCAACATTCATTTTTGTATAATTTCTGGATTGTAAAGTGTATCTTAAGCCTAGATAAAATGTAATATAAAAGCTTAGCAGTTCTTAGATGTGGTGACTGCTTCACTGGCTGGCAGTTTACATGGCTTTATTTTCCCCCTCTCCTTTTCTCCATAACATATGGGAAGGTCTTCTGTAGTCCACAGAGTTAAAGTGATTGTAACCCCTATTAATAGCAAACATGTTATACTTATCTGCTCTGTGCAATGATTTTGCACAGAGCTGCCCTTTATTCCTTTAAATATCGTGCCTGGGGAGTGTCTATAGTATGCCTGCAAAGTGGCACATTTTTCCAGAGTTTAGAACAGTACTGCAGCAAAATAACATTTCTAAAGGAAAAATTGTCATTTAAAACTGATCACAGCTGTAATGAATTGTTGGATCTCTGCAATATAGATAAAACACGGGTGACCCCGCCCCCCTCTGACATCACAGGGAAGCCACGGGAAATATGTCACCGGGTGGCCCCGCCCTCAGTTATATGAGAACTGTCACAGAGAAGACGTGTCAGTTGGTGGATCAGTTGCGGCTTTTTTAAAAAAAATTTCGGTCCGTCGGGCGGTGTGAACTTACATCGCGGAACATTTTTATTTTTTTTATTTTTTAATAAAGGACTTGTCCCAAGCTGTCTCTTGTCTTTTTTACAATTTTTGACACATTTTTTTTACTCCATTACCAGTTCACACAGGGGGGGGGCGGGATCTGGGGGTCCCCTTGTTAAAGGGGGCTTCCAGATTCCGATAAGCCCCCTGCTCCACAACCACCGGGCAAGGGTTGTGGGGATGAGGCCCTTGTCCCCATCAACATGCTTTGGGATCAGACCCCAAAGCACCCTCCCCATGTTCAGGGCATGTGACCTGGTATGGTTCAGGAGGGAGGGCACTCTCTCGTCCCCCCTCTTTTCCTGCGGCCAGGTTGTGTGCTCGGATAAGGGTCTGGTGTGGATTTTGGGTGACTCCTACGCCATTTTTTTTTTTTTTTACATTTTGTCGCAGGGTTCCCCTTAAAATCCATTGGTATGGATTTTGGGGGGGCCTACGCCATTTTTTTTTTAATTTGCGCAGGGTTCCACCTAATTTCACCTAATTTCCATATCAGGCCTGAAGGGCCTGGTATGGATTTTAGGGGGACCCCCACGCAATTTTTTGCTTAAATTTTGGTTCGAGGTTCCCCTTAATATTCATACCAGATCCAAAGGGCCTGGTAATGGACTGGGGGGGATCCCATGCTCTTTTTTTCAATGAGTTTTATCTATATTGCCGAGACCCGACAATTCATTATAGCCGCAATCAGTTTTAAATGACAATTTTTCTTTTAGAAATGTAATTTTGCTGTGGTAATGTTCTAAACACGAGAAAAATGCGCCACTTTACAGGCATACTATAGACACCCCCCGGGCATGATATTTAAAGGAATATTTCATTTTTATTGTTCCACTTCAGCCCCGGAAGAATTTACCCCCTTCCTGACCAGAGCACTTTTTGCGATTCGGCACTGCGTCGCTTTAACTGACAAATGTGCGGTCGTGCGACGTTGTACCGAAACAAAATTGACGTCCTTTTTTTCCCACAAATAGAGCTTTCTTTTGGTGGTATTTGATCGCCTCTGCGGTTTTTATTTTTTGCGCTATAAACCAAAAAAGAGCGACAATTTTGAAAAAAACGCAGTACTTTTTACTCTAATAAATATCCCCATTTTTTTTAAAAAAAAAGCTAATTTTTTTCTCAGTTTAGGCCGATATTTATTCTTCTATATATTTTTGGTAAAAAAAAAATCGCAATAAATGTATATTGATTGGTTTGTGCAAAAGTTATAGCATCTACAAAATAGGGGATAGTTTTATAGCATTTTTATTATTATTATTTTTTTTTTTAATAGTAATGGCGGCGATCTGCGATTTTTATTGTGACTGCGACATTATGGCGGACACATCGGATAATTTTGACACATTTTTGGGACCATTGGCATTAATACAGCGATCAATTCTATAAAAATGCTTTGATAACTGTAAAAATGTCACTGGCAGAGAAGGGGTTAAAACTAGGGGGCGATCTAGGGGTTAACTGTGCTCCCTAGGAGGTGATTCTAACTGAAGGGGGAGGGGACTGACTAGAGGACGTGACGGATCGTGGTTCCTACCTAATAAGAACACACGATCTGTCTCTCCTAACAAAAAATTTGTACAAAAGTTGCGCTACTTGTGAAACACAAAAAAGCAGCTAGCATCAACAACGTGACTGATTGTGTATACTACCTAGGGGTAAGCATTCAAAAGATGAATAATAAGTGATACAAAATATGATGGTGTGTGCAAATATACAATAAAAGTGACAAGTGCAAAAAAATTAATAAATCAACTCCTTTATGCATGACACACACAAAGGCTGAAGGTGCAAGTGAAGATAAGACATAAGATATCCAAAAAGGAAAAATAAGTCTATAATGGACAAAAGCACATCCATGAACTCCTCTAGGTGATGTTGTACAGTCTATTAGAGAAGGCAGTGAAAGGTGTATCCTCTAGTGATGACAAAATGTGAAAAACACGGCTTCCTCATACAGCGATCACAGGTGTACCTCAAAGACAATAGAGGGAATGGCTACTCTTACCCCAAAACGTGGACGCACGCGCCAGCGGCGGTGGGTCCCAGTAGAATGCCCCAGTAGAAGAACACTAGTTCGAAACATGTCGGGTACATAGCCTGTTGCGCCCTCTTTACCACGCTATTTCATTTCTTTTATTTTTTGTGATCACTCAATGTACACATCTTGATTGTCACTCCTGTCAGAACAAGGAAGAGTGTGTTTACACACACTCGTCCCTGTTCTGTGTCTCCTGGTCACGATCGCTCGTGGCTGGCGGTCATCGCGACCATCGGCCCAGAGAGCATCGGCACCCCCTGCTATCCCAACCCCGCAAGCCGACGTTTAGCTCCAACGGCTCGTGCAGGGGAGCCAACCTGCCGCAGTATAACTGCAGCGGTTGGTCAGGAAGTGGTTAAGCATTAAAAAAATCACTGCTCCCGAAGAAACGGCTGTTTTTAAACATTTTATTTGCATTGATACATGTCCTCTGGGGCAGGACCCAGATCCCCAAACACTTTTTATGATAATAACTTGCATATAAGCCTTTAAAATGAGCACTTTTGATTATTCATGTTCGTGTCCCATAGACTTTAACGGTGTTTTAATGTGTTTTCTGCCAAATTTTTTGCCTGTTGGCATGTTCTGCTGCGAACCGAACCGGAGGGTGTTCGGCTCATCCCTAGTGCTGACAAGCTTTATGGAGATGCTGATTTCATTTTCCAGCAGAACTTGGCACCGCCCACACTGCCAAAAGTACCAATACCTGGTTTAATGCTCATGGCATCACTTTGCTTGGTTGGCCAGCAAACTTGCCTGACCTAAACCCCATAGAGAATCTGTGGGGTATTGTCAAGAGGAAGATGAGAGACACCAGACCCAACAATGCAGACAAGCTGAAGGCCCCTATCAAAGAAACCTGAGCTTCCATAACACAGCAGCAGTGCCACAGGCTGATCGCCTCAATGCCACGTTGCATTGATGCAGTAATTCATGCAAAAGGACCCCAGATCGATTATTGGTATAGTGCATACTAATCCGTACATAGACATACTTTTCAGTAAGCCAAAATTTCTGTATTAAAAATCCTTTTTTTATTGGTCTTATCTAATATTCTAATTTTCTGAGATAATGAATTTGGGTTTTTTGCTAGCTGTAAGCCATAGGCCCCTTTCACACGTGCTGACCGGTCATCCGTTTGTTCATCCATTGTCATCCGTTTTTGTCTGTTGTCATCCGTTTCTTCATCCATTGTCATCTGTTTGTTCATCCGTTGTCATCCATTTTCCATCCGTTTTTCATCTGTTTTTGCATCTGTTTTTTATCAGTTTTCCATGAATTTTCCCATGATTCTTTGCTTTTCCCCAGCGTGCATTGGGCTTCCCATGCTTCTTTGTGGTTTTAGCTTTTATTGTTGTGTGCTTCCTGTTAACTTTCTGTAGTCTATGTGCTTCAGACCAATGGATTTGGGCAGATTTTTTGACCATGTGACATTATTTGTCATGTTATCGTATTTGAGGAGACGAAAAATCAACAGGAAGATTTCTGCGAGAAGATACAGGTACTGGACACATCCCATGCTGCTCAAGAGGCCCACTGAAGTTTTTTTTGCTCTGTACTATGCAGATTTGCAATGTTTTCTGCCAAAATTCTTCAATTTCACCAGAATGTCCGTAACAACATTCAAATTTTTATTAGAAAAGTTGCATCTACGACTGTAAAGAATGAACACGGATATGAGATGTTGTGTGCGTCCAGAGGAACGGCTTCTACTTACCCTGAGGTAAGCCAGGCTTTCTGCTTGATTATTTCCAGCATAATGTAGGATTCCTTTAATCATTTGTTCTACTCTTCCTAGGTTTGTCTGCTTGATTATTTCCAGCGTAGGATTCCTTTCATCATTTCTTCTACTCTTCCTAGGTTTCTGGCATCTGGACTATCCTATACGTCCACAAACCACTACTTTTTGTTGGGAATCTCTACAATTTCAGGAATTGTGCATGACACATGTCAAGCAATATGGGAGGAGCTTCGGCCTACTGCAATGCCTTTCCCAGATACATCCATGTGGCAGGAAATCACAAATGGTTTTTGGAGAAAGACACAATTCCCTAATTGTGTTGGAGCCCTGGATGAGAAACACGTCCCAATTCAGATTCCGCCTGGATCTGGCTCACAATTTTTTAATTATAAGGAATACTTCTAGCTTGTGCTTATGGCAATCCTAGACAGTAATTATAAGTTTGTAGCTATGGATATTGGGGTGTATGGACGTACTGCAGACTCAAGAGTGTTTACAGCATCGGAAATGGGGAGAAGACTACTTGAGGACCACTTCCATTTGCCATCAGTCAAACCTCTTCCAGGAACTGCAGGGCCAGATATGCCACATGTGCTTGTAGCTGATGAGGCACTTGCACATTCTAGGCATCTCCTAAGGCCTTATGGCAGGCACAATCTAACTCCCCCCCAAATCTTTAACTACGGGCTGAGTCACGCAAGGTGCCTTATTGAATGCACCTTTGGCATTTTGACAAGCAAGTGGCGCATATTCCATACTACAATGCAAATGAGCCTGGAGAATGCCGAACTAGTCATACAAGCATGTTGTGTTCTCCATAACATTATACGTGACAAAGAAAGAATTACTGTCGAATAAGAGGACAAGATCAATTTGCCCTCTGTATGGTATACTGGACTGAGATCCAACAATTCAGACATTACCATGCGTGATACATTTGCAAACTATTTCATGTCCCCAGAAGGAGAGCTTCCGTGGCAGTATAAATGTGTAAAAACACTCACCAGCCACTTTGTTAGGTACACCTTGCTAGTACCATGTTTGACCCCTTTTGCATTCAGAACTGTCTTAATTCTTCATGGCATAGATTAAACAAGCTGTTGTACATATCAAAGCAGTGCCAACATCGATTATCACTGCCGCAATGACCATCACGTCTTTTCTATCTGTTATATTTGGTTTATATAGAGTTAAATTCACTTTTCCATGCAGTCAAAGTTTTTATTAATGTCACAGAAAAAAAACTGACCACAACATATATCCCAAAAAATATAATATGTGCAAACATATTTTTGTAGAAAAAAATAACATATATACAAATTAAAACATCTAGTGCCCTGAAAATGTGTGGTGTGCATTTGGATTCAGCCCCCAACTCTGATACCCTTTTGCCTTCAGAAGTCACGAAACATATTCATGTGTAAGAATGGGCCTGTCAAAGTCCACACCTTAATCCAATTGAGAATCTGTATCCAGCCTTGAAAATTGCTGTTTACAGCCACTCTCCATCCAGTCTGACAGAGCTTGAGGTATTGAGCAAAGAAGAATTGCGCAAAATGTCACTCTCTAGATTTGCAACGCTATAGACAGAGGCTCAAAGATGAAGTGGAGGAAAAAGGGAGTGTTGCAGGAGCAATTCAAAAAAATCATAGGCCCTTTTTTTGAAATGTTAGAAATGTAAAGGACTTAAGACAGAAACTATTAAAATTTCCTTGGTCTGTCCAAAATTGTATTAGTTTCATTAATTGGACAAGTTATTATTATTATTATACAGGATTTATATAGCACCGACAGTTTATGCAGCGCTTTACAACATTAGGGCAGACAGTACAATTACAATACAATTCAATACAGGAGGAATCAGAGGGCCCTGCTCGTTAGAGCTTACAATCTAGGAGGGAGGGTCAAGTTATACAAAAGGGTAATAGCTGTGGGGGATGAGCTAATGGAGAAAATAGGGCAGTTGTTAGTTGGAGATCATCTAACAAGTGTACCAAATCAGACTCCTTTTAATAACACACATGGATCTGTGTGTTGTGATAAAGTCACTATACATGTTACCATTCCCACATTTCTCAGACAGAAGGGGAGGGGGGAAGCATGGTCAGAGGATACAGATCAAGATCCAGAGGTAGAGATGGGAGTTGCAGAACCTGAGCAGGATTCCAATCGGACTGGAGCTGGAGATAATAAAGATGATATTAACAAACTTTCACTCTCTAGATGTGCAAAGCAGGTAGAGACTTGGCTGTGTGGTTTGGGTCATTTTCATGCTGGAATACCCATCCACACCAGTTTAAATGCCCTGGCTGAAAGAAGTTCTCCTGTCCCCATAGCCAAAATATGTCCCGAAGAATAATGTTTTCACCTCCATGTGAAGGGACTAACTTAGGGCCGGTGGCTCGTGGAACCCAGCTTAGAGCTCTGGAAACCCATTTTCCAGCTTACACTGCCCCTCTTATGTGTAAGTCACCCTGTGTCTATTAGGGGGACAGGGTGATCGAGAACCACAGAACAGACTCCTACTGGGGTTCTCAGTCACCCTGCGCCCCTAAGACGCAGGTTGACTTGCACATAAGAGAGGCAGAGGAAGCTGGAAAATGTGTTTCCTGAGCTCTAATCTGAGTTCCACGAGCCCCCCGCCCTAAGTTAGTCCCTTTATACATGGAGGTGGAAACATTATGCTTTGGGACGTAGGGGACAGGAGAACTTCCCTCAGCCAGGGCATTTAAACTGGTGTGGATGGGTATTATAGCATGACAATTACCCAAACCACACGGCCAAAGCAACAAAGAAGTGGCTCAAGAAGAAACACATTAAGGTGTGGAGGTCCTAGCCAGTCTCCAGACCTTAATCCCTTAGAAAATATGTGGAAGGAGCTTAAGGTTCGAGTTACCAATTGTCAGTCTTGAAACCTTAATCACTTAGAGAGGGTCTGCAAAGAGGAGTGGGACAAAATCCCTCTTAAGATGTGTGCAAACATGGTGACCAACTACAAGAACGGGGAAACTTAAACCTTTAATGAATGGGGATATTTTAAAGATCCTGATAATAAGGACTGGGGGAATTGGAATAGGGATTTGATGATTTGGAGGAACTACCATATGAAGTGGTCTGGGAACTGGTGGACTCGTAGGAAATGGAGGTTGGCTGGCTAAGAGATGCCACTGGAGGTGGGGGTAATACATTTTGGGCAGTGGTGACTGGTGTACGTTGGTGATTGGGGAAAATGCTTGGGTGGTAATGATGCTGAAACATGTGCTGTGAGGATGAGTTTAGTGGAGCAGGCTCACTATGGTAGGTATTGTGGTGGCTGAGAAATGAGTGGCAGCATGGGATCACTAGACATTGCTGCTCTTATGCACACACCAGCCTTATTGAAGATAGCCATTGGCACATCCATTTTTCGTGGAGTGGGTACCTGTGCAAGATGGTGGTATGGATTTTTAACAAAGATTGCATCCAGATTGGTGGGGTCAGCAAATGGATCATTGGCATCAACCCTTCTCATCGCCTTCATCTCCTCCATGAATGACATCATTGCTCCATTCATGTCAGGTTTGGGTTGGGATTGGCGTCATCAACAAATGCTTATTGATGTGGTGGCGAACAGAACGAATCTATGGAGTGAAAAATTTATTAGAACATTTGTCTTTTCAACATTTTAAAATGGGGCATTTTGTTTAGGATTCTTACAGGCACACGTTGTCTTTCCTGCGTGGTTCTTGTTGCTGCTGATTCTTGATTTGGCGACAATTGGGAAGACGCGGGTTGTTCGGCACCCTGCTCAGTTTGTTGAACTCCCATCTCTTCCTCTGGTGGTTGCTCGGTATTCTCTGAGCCTGCATCCCCCTCCTCCTCTGTCTCTGAAATGTTGGTGCTGGTGTTGTAAAAGATATGTTGATAGATGGATCAGTACAGTAGATTTATTACAATACATAGATCCATGTGTGTCTTTACTGTTGCAAAGGAGTATATGATTTGGTCTACTTGGCCAATTTATGTAATATAGGGGAGAAAAAAGGTATTTACTTACCGTCTTAAGTCCATCACATTTCTCAAGAAGTCTAACATTTCAAAGAAGGGCTCCTTGTTTTTTTAGACGCCTCTGCACCACTTCTATTGTCATCAGCCTCATCTTTAAGTTCACGTCTATACCGGTCTCTTTGCGATGTCCACCGCGTCACGATTTTTTGGCCTGCATAGGAACAGTAGACACAATTAACAGATGGAACTCCAACATGACAATTAGGTATACTATTTGAAGCACATATGTGGAATACATGTCTTGGAATGTTAAAGTGGTTTTAAACCACTCTTTTTGTCACTTGTACCTATAGGTAAGCCTACACCAAGGTTTACCTAAAGGAACTGCAAATATCTCCAAAAACTGCGCCGTTTAGGAGATATTTGCTGTAGACTGCGCTGATGATATCATCGTCGCATGAGCTGTGAAGAAACGGCCCTCCATGCCATTACTTCACTAGCACTTGTCGTGACTGACGGCTCCCACGTGCAGGTGCCTGAATTAATGTCACATGGCTCTGGTCAGTCATAGAGCCAAAAAAAAAAAAACCTCCCCGTCCCCGCATGCACCAGATTGATGAGGCGTTCATGTGACACATCTCTTGCCATGTCTTCTCTCTGTCTTTTCAAATCTTCTTGTCTTCTCAAATCTTTTTGTCTTCTCCCTGTCTCTCTCTCTTCTCTCTGTCTCTCTCTCCAATAGCACTAGGCTGCGTGTGACTTCATAAAGACCACTACCTGGGTCATAGGTTGATTTTTTTAATATATTCATATTTTATAAGGTTCCATATTTTGGTTAAAAACAGATGTCAGCGGATCGGATGTAATGGATCGTTTGCTAACATCCGTTTTTCGTCCGTTCCATTTTTGTACGGAAGATAGAATAGGGTTTTCTTCCGTCATGAAAAACAGAGCTTAGCGGAGACGGATGTGAGTGGACGTTAGCAGATAATCATCTGCTAAAGTCCAGAATCCCATAGAGATGCATTGTTGTCCGTTTTCATCCGTCTACGGATGGATGAAAAAACGGACGAACGGTCCGCATGTGTGAAAGGGGCCATAATCATAAACATAAAAAAAATGAATGCTTGAAATGTATCACTTTGTGTGTAATGAGTCTATATAAAATATATGAGTTTCACTTTTTGAATTGAATTACTGAAATAAATTAAATTTTTGATGGTATGCAAACATTTTGAGATGCACCTGTACTCAAGCGGCTCCTTTGAGGGTGGCGCTACAGACATAATTGCTAGAAGGTAGTTTCTTCATGACTTATTGCAGTCTATCCTTGTACCATCACAGATTTTGGAGATTACAAACATACCTAAACTGACACAAGCATACATTACATTGCATGCATTCTTGTCTGTCATTAGTAAGTTTACATGAAAATATTTATGACACCATGCTATCACTTTTGTTTACATTTACATAGGCAAGGTAGATATATAAGCCAGGTGAAGCCCAAAACGTTTGTCTAAACAAGTGCTCATTTACAGAATTTATGTTTAGATATTTGTTAAAAGCCTAGGTGGAACAGAACAAGATATGTAAAGACATTACTTACAGATGTTTACTTTTATATTGAATATCCAGATTTTAGAGCAGAGCAACCATAGCAGAAGAGAAACTATCAGCTTGCTAAGTATTTACCACTACGATTTCTAAGAAAGTTGCCAGCTCCATGCTATATCATACTTCCTGCATTATTCCAGGCCAGCATGAATAATTAACTTAACATAAAATGTAAAATGTGTGCAGAGTGATGTTGGTGCCTCTTGACTGCTTTGATTCCTGCCAGCTAAGCAAAGTTATTTTAAATATACTCTTATGGAAAGACTGTGCTTAGAAGCATATTGGGGATGAATATGGAAATAACCATCATACAGCATCTGATTTTTTTTTTATTTCCATTTGTATTAAACTGTTGTCATGACAACAGGACTTATTTTTGACAAAGGATATCTAAACTTGAGACAAAAAATCTTATACATTGCATCCTACCAGTCCTTAAATGTGGCTGATGCATATCTGCCAGTATCACGAAGACCTGGCATACCTGTCAGTATCTTACATGGTAGCACAAATGCGCGCCGACGCACATGGATGCACGGCGTGCATTCTCCTGGCACCAAACGACCTTTATAAGGGAGCCAGGCACCATCTGTGATTGCTAGTTGATTATCGGCTCTCTAATGTGTTTGTTCCTGTGTTAACCTTTGCATTTGTGGATACCTGCTACAGACTCGGCTTGCCCCTAGACCTGTCTTCTGCCCTCCTCCTGATTTGACATCAGCTTGTTAAATGGACTGTCTTATCCTGCTCTCTTGTGTATGACCCTTGGAAGCGGTGTACTTTATTTATCAATGCTGCACCTCAATTGGCTGTTAAATGTATAGAGTTACATAGTTACATAGTAGGTGAGGTTAAAAAAAGACACAAGTCCATCAAGTCCAACCCATGTGTGTGATTATATGTCAGTATTACATTGTATATCCCTGTATGTTGCGGTCGTTCAGGTAATTATCTAATAGTTTCTTGAAACTATCGATGCCCCTTGCTGAGACTACCGCCTGTAGAAGAGAATTCCACATCCTACGTAGTTTAAGGTTAAACCTATTTTCTTCTAATTTTAATGAGTGGCCACAAGTCTTGTTAAACTCCCTTCTGCGAAAAAGTTTTATCCCTATTGTGGGGTCACCAGTATGGTATTTGTAAATTGAAACCATATCCCCTCTCAAGCGTCTCTTCTCCAGAGAAAATACGTTCAGTGCTCACAACCTTTCCTCATAACGAATATCCTCCAGACCCTTTATTAGCTTTGTTGCCCTTCTCTGTACTCGCTCGATTTCCAGTACATCCTTCCTGAGGACTGGTGCCCAGAACTGGACAGCATAATCTAGGTGCGGCCGGACCAGAGTCTTGTAGAGTGGGAGAATTATCGTTTTATCTCTGGAGTTGATCCCCTTTTTAATGCATGTCGATATTCTGTTTGCTTGGTTAGAAGCAGCTTGGCATTGCATGCCATTGCTGAGCCTACCATCTACTAGGACCCCCAGGTCCTTTTCCATCCTAGATTCCCCCAGAGATTCTCCCCCAGTGTATAGATTGCATTCATATTTTTGCCACCCAAATGCATTATTTTACATTTTTCTACATTGAACCTCATTTACCATGTGGTTGCCCACCCCATTAATTTGTTCAGATCTTTTTGCAAGGTTTCCACATCCTGCGGAGAAGTTATTGCCCTGCTTAGCTTAGTATCGTCCGCAAATACAGAGATTGAACTGTTTACCCCATCCTCCAGGTCGTTTATGAACAAATTAAACAGGATTGGTCCCAGCACAGAACCCTGGTGGACCCCACTACCCACCCCTGACCATTCTGTGTACTCCCCATTTATCACCACCCTCTGAACTCACTGGGGCAGACTGGCAGACATTATATGGTAGGAGAAAAGTTTTTTGCTAACTGTGTACAATTGCCTACGCCTCTGTTTGACAGACATATATGTAAAATACTACTATGCTGATGGTAAAGTAGGCTAATATCACTTACCTGTGAAATGGCGTGTGGTGGGATTAAAGCAGGTAGATGACAATGAAAGATATTAGAGGAGACCACACAGATTAAAGTACAATGTATATGTTCAGTCAAACTATTTTGTTTGTTCATTTTGGAGGAAGTGGGTGAAGGATAAGAAGCCCTTTCAGATTTTTACAACTGCCTGGGGCTCCGTTAAAGGAAAAGTACAGCCAAAGCTTGTTTGGCTGTACTTCTGTGGATCACAAGAGTGCAGTTCACTTTGTACTCCTGTGATCTGTTTTCAGCAAACAGCGGACTGAAGCCTGCTGTTGGCTGATGTCACATAGATGGTCCAGACTGAGTAAAGATCGTGACCCTATAGTCGGGATACATCTAGGTGCTTGGAACGGCACCTAGCTCAGCCCCTCAGCAAACTGTTGAGAGCCTGAGCCAGCCGCTCCCACCTCCTCCACAGCCCATTGCTCCAGTGAGCATGTGGAGGTGTGGGGAGAGAGCAGTCTGACTGCACTGACAGTCACCAGCTCTCTACTCACAGAACACGGAGAACTGATCAGGGCTGATCAGTGGTCTTTGATCGCTAAGTTGTCAGTCTTACATTGGACTGATGCTGCATCCACCTAGGTAAATAAGATTCTTAAAAAAAATCCCAAACTTCTCTTTTGACCACTTCCGGACCAGCCGCCGCAGTTTTACTGCGGCAGGTTGGCTCAGCTGGACAAATCGACATTACCTTATGTCGCTTCGCCTTTTGACCACTAGGGGTGCGCGAGCGGATGCCGGCAGCATGTGCCCGGAACCGATGCAAGTGCCAGGTGAGCACGCTCGCTCGTCCCCACCCCCTTTCCTGACCGGCCGGGCTGCATGCTTGGATCGGGGTCTGGTATGGATTTTAGGGGGAACCGACCGCTGTTTTTTCGGCGTAGGGGCTTACCTTTATAATCCATACCATATGACCCGCGACGGGGCTCGCAAGGTGTCAATCTCGCCGATAAAAGCGGCAAGATTGACTTGCCGTGTGTGGACTTGTCCGTGTGTGGGCAAGTCCGTTCATTCTGAAAGTCCGCCGTAACTCCGGCGAAAGTCTGTCGGAAAGACGGGCGGACCTAGCCTGCCAGAAAGTCCGGTCGTGTCCGGTCGTGTGTAGGCAAATCCGTCCGTTCAGGTAGTCCGCCGGAAAGTCCGTCGAACCAAGTCTGCTGCAAAGTCCGCTCGTGTGCACGAGGCATAAGTCTAACTATACTCAAAGGCTTGTTCTCTTACATTACATGACAAACCTAGACATAATGGTAAAGCTACCAGGATGTCACATGCTTCCATGCAATTTGGTAATTTCCATGCATATTTGGCCATTTGAGAATAACACAGTTAGGTCATTTTCTTCCTGCTATTATATTTTACAGCTGCTAAATTTGAGACTTGAAACTTTTAAAGACTAATTTAGGAGGAGGAAGCATTGTCAGTGAATTTCCTTCCTGAAACTTACGCACTTGTATATTCAAAGAATATTACATAATGTCTTAGAGAAGATATAGTGGTAAAAAAAGATGTAAAAAAAAGATGTAAAAAAAGGGGACAGTATAAAGCTAATGGCTCACCAGCTTGGTGAAGGTGATATCCATCCACCTATCAGGAGATCCATTTTATTTATTTAGATATAGATCTAATTTGAGAATGAAGTATGTTTTTTTTTTTTTACCTGAAGGGCATTAAAGCAGAACTAAAATTCCTAATTTAAAAAAAAAAATGCTAGGAGGTGGAGTTTTTTGCCAGTTGATACATGCAAGTCTCTTTGCCAAAAAACGTTTTCCTTCTGTTCCCAGTAAACATTTTATAGTGTGCACACCACATGCAGTGCAGTGTAAACTCTCGGATCATTCCTAACATCTGTAGGATGCCAAAAAAAAAAAAGTGATGAGACAATATAACTCCAGCACCAACGCACATATCATTTTTTTTTTTTTTTTTTATCCAAGATAAAGTTTTTATTGAAAAACAAGTACATACAGTCCAAGAAATCCACAATTAAATTGTACATAGTAGCCTAGTCAGGCATAATACCATAGAAGAATCAGATTCATGCAAAAGTATAAAGTACATCCCACTGTTAGAAAATAAGATAGGAATTGCTATCACTGTCTCCAACTCATGGAAGTTCCAACCCTCTATCTGTAACCATCCCGAGCTCAGAGCTCCAATCAGGGCTAATGCGGGGTGCACCATGCCTTCAGCCGTTATTAAAGCGCAGTAATCTATCCATGACCAGGTCCTCCGGAGCTAACCCAGGAGTGCCCAGCCATGGTTCCCATAGTTTTTCAAATTTTTTTGAACATCCCCTGTGTTGGTATATAATCTTCTCCATTCTCAATGTATGTCCTAGTGCGGTAATCCATTCCTTAACTGAGGGAGGCGTTTCAGATTTACAGTGTACCATGATTAGCTTACGGGCTACAAAAAGGGCTCTAGATAAAGCTTCCCTGACGTGGTGTTCCCATTCTAGTTCATCTAGCACATTCAAAACGCAGTGCCTAGGGTCCAGCGGAATTGAGACCCCAAACACTGCGCCCAGCGTGTCCACCACCCCCTTCCAGTACACATGCAGTCTGGGACATCTCCATAGCATATGTATTAAATCTCCATGATCTCTCTTACATCTAGTACAGGTTGGGGTGGAAAGAAGTCCCATATTGTGTAACCTATGGGGTGTATAATACGCTCTCAGAAGTGTATATAATTGCGTTAGTCTTTGCGTTACATTCAATGAACATATGGAAACTGACTGCAAGACCTCCTCCCATTGATCCTCATCTAAGGGTCCAACATCCAACTCCCATTTCCCCTTTACTGTCAGAGGATGCTTTAGAAGGTACTTGTGGAGCAGGGTGCTATAACTCTGGGAAATGAATCCTTTAGAGGTCTCCGCCCCCTTAAGCAAATCGACCAAAGGGTTTGAGCTAATATGCCAATCAGAGGTTTTTGACTGTGCTTCAAATGCGTGTCTAAGTTGCATATAATAAAAAAGCATGGAGGAAGGAAGACTATATAAGTCCCTTAAATTGTCAAATGAACGCAGTTTGCCCTCATTTATGATTTGTTTTAGGTAAAGAATGCCAAACCTCTTCCATCTTTCCGCATGTTGCAATTTAGCGAGTTCTGGGTAGGACTCATTTCCCCATATAGGACTATACTCGATAATACCTGTCGCCTCCTGAATGTATTTAGTTTTGTTCCATATTTTTTGTATGAGAGCATAAGTGGGGAAACATTTCTGAGGCTTGCTAAAGGCCGCAGCCTCTAAAGCCGTGGGGATGGATTTACCCCCTATCGTGTGTAGCATTATATATTCTGAAGCGCTAGGGACCCTGGCCGTAGACTCCCCTTCCACGGCCATGGTGCCTATTAAATGTTGCATTTGCGAAGACAAGTAATAAAGCCATGGATTTGGCAATGCAAGTCCACCCTCATCTTTAGGGCGTTGTAAGTTTTCTAGTTTTATCCTTGGTGGGCGGTTCTTCCAGATCAATTCACGAAAAATGGCATTAATTATTCTAAATATCTTAAGTGGGATGACCACCGGTGAATTATGTAGTATGTATAGCAGTTGAGGCATTAGAATCATTTTAATTAGATTCACTTTGCCTGCAACCGACATACTCAAAGCATTCCAGGCTTTAACTCGTAGACGAAAACGAGCCAGTAGTGGGGAAATATTCAACTGACTATATTGCCTAATCTTAGGAGAAACATGTATCCCCAAGTATCTGAAGGAAGCGGACACAGGGATTCCCCCAACTTTCTCTTCATTTAATAGTCTTGCATCATCTATTGGCATTAGGGCAGACTTGGACCAGTTTATTTTAAGGCCTGAAAAATCCCCAAAGCGAACCACTGTTTCCATTGTGTTTTTTAGGGAGTGATCAGTATCACCCAAAAGAATCATAGTATCATCCGCATAGAGCATCACCTTCTCCTGTCTGTCACCATAGCAGAAGCCGGTGATCTCTCCGCAGTCTCTGATCCATATTGCCAACGGCTCTATGGCTAGAGCAAACAGCAGGGGGGACAAAGGGCACCCCTGCCGCGTACCCCGCCCCAGAGCAAAAGGCAGTGACATTCTACCCGCCTCTCTAATTATTGCCTGAGGGCAATGATATAATAAACGCACCCAAGAGATATATATCTCTCCAAAACCAAATCTCCTCATTACCTCCCACAGGTATGGCCATTCCACACTGTCAAAGGCTTTCATTGCGTCAAGAGACAACAATGCCCTCTTACCTTTATTATCCGGTGGGGAATGCAAGTTAAGATATAGTCTCCTAAGGTTTATTGCTGTTGATTTGTTGGGCATAAATCCCGCCTGATCAGAGTGTATAATTGAGGCAACAGCCTTATTCAACCTGATAGCCAAAATCTTTGCCAATATTTTGATGTCTGTCTGCAATAGGGATATCGGTCTATATGAGGCCGGGTCTACGGGGTCTTTGCCTGGTTTTAGAATTAATACAATGTGGGCTCGAGACATGGAAGGTGGTAGGGCATTGTGTTTCCTAGCAGTAAGGAATACATTTAAGAGCTTGGGGAGCAATATCTCAGAGTAGGTTTTATAGATTTCCATAGGGATACCATCCCCTCCGGGGGCCTTACAGTTAGGGAATGCAGCCACTGCCTCCTGCATCTCATCAAGAGTCAGAGGGGCGTCTAATTCTTTCCTCTGGGAGTCCGTAAGCCGTGGAAACACAATGCCATCCAAGTAACCGGACAGCTCCTCGGAGCTATATCTGGAAGAGGAGCAGTATAGCTGCTCATAGAACTCTGCCAATGTCTGGAGCACCTGGTCTGGGGAGTGCACCAGACGACCGTCAGCCCTCCTTATGGACCCGATTGCCGGGGATCTCTTGTCAGAATTGGCTATTCTAGCTAAAAGGCGGCCGGTCGTTTCCCCTTCCTCAAAAAAGGCAGTCTTAGAAAAAAACCTCTTTTTGTTCGCCGAAGAGGTCAGCAGGTGCTCATAAGCTGATTGAGCCAACTGCCAAGCCTCCTTCGCGGAGTCAGTTGGGTCTTGGACATACCTTGCCTCCAGGGAGCAGGCATGGGATTCCAGTGTGTCCCGCAGCGCTTCAGAATGTTTCTTAATCTTGGTGACCTCATTACTAAGCATTTTCTTGAGGTGTATTTTGAAACCCTCCCATTCTGCAAGGGCAGACAATGAGCCCGGCTGACATGAAAAGAACTTTTTTATGTTGCCTTCTAAGTTCTCAGGGGAGGTAAAAAGCTGAAGCCAAAAGGCGTTAAATTTCCAGGGTACCTTAGGGAGTGTGGATTGGTGGGATACAATAAGGTTTATCACCAAATAGGAGTGATCAGATACACACCGAGGTTTGTACGAAATGTCTAGTACCGAGGAGAGCATAGCCGGGTTTCCCACTGCCAAATCTATTCTAGATAAGGAACCGTGTGATTTCGAAAAACAGGAGAACTGTTTAGCAGTGGGATTCCGGTGCCTCCACAAATCCAACCATCCCACCTCCTGTAGCAATCTAGCCAGCGGAGTTAGCCTATGAGGAGCTGGGGTGCTCGGGCCCGGGTGTTTATCCAGGGCCGGAACCAACCAGCTGTTGAAATCGCCCACCAGCAGTAACGGGAGATCCGGCTTCCCCTCCATAAATTCCAGGAGGAGCCGGAGTACCCGAGCATTAAACGGGGGAGGGATGTACACACAAGCAAGAATACATTTCAGGATACCAATGCGACAATGCAAAAATACAAATCTACCCTCCTGATCTATTTTGGACTCAAATTCCTGATAGTCCAGGGAGCTGTGTATCACTACACTCACCCCCCGAGAAAAGGAGGTGTGAGTGGAGTGGTACGACCACCCAATCCACCTATATTTCACACAGCTTATAGAATCAGACGTTAAATGTGTTTCCTGTAGGCAAATAACCGCAGGATAGAACTTTTTCAGACATGAGAAAATCATAGTACGTTTCAGGGGGGAGTTCATGCCCCTAATGTTCCAGGAGATCACTGGTGAACCCGCCATAGCAAAAACACTGTTAATTGTGAGGGAGGGTTAGAGGGTGGCCTGCCTGCACAGAAACCACCCAAATCTTGTTGGAAGAGATTGCAGCAGGCTTGAGTGAAGTCAAAATAGCAGATGGTTAGTGGGAGTAAGATTCTTGGACTGCAGTAAAGAACAGGCTGCATGGAATAGCATAGCACAATGGTGCCAACAAACAGCAGTGCAACTGCACTAAGGTATTTCCTTTCGTGATTTGGTGCTCTCACTCCTGTGAGAGAGCAGGTAAAAATAAACAAAATAGGCATCCTGATGAGCCATGCCAACGGGGTAGGCCCATAGGGCCCAACAGGGCCTAGAAACAGACCAACTAATACTTCAGACATCTCAAGTCAAGTAAAGGGGGTTTCACAGTTCAGTTCCTTTCACTGAAGAAATATGGGATGATTCCCGGCACTTAGGTAACTTTGAAGAGGTCAGGTGAGTTGGTAGGTTATGGTAAAAAGGTGTAAGATCAAAGAAAAACCAAAGACAACATGGTAGTGACCTTGTGAAGAAAACAACAAAAAAGAGAGAGTGTGGCATCTCAAAGTGTGGACTGCGCTCTTACCATCTGGAAGTGTGTCCCGTTCAGTCACCTTCCGCCTCAGCGCGGTGGCGACGCAGTGCTTGTTCATTATGGTCCAACCAGGCGGCAGCCTCTCTGGCAGAGTCAAAGAATTGTGCATGTCCTTCCGCAGTTACTCGGAGCCTCGCCGGGTATAGCATAGCGTATGGCAGTTGCAAAGCTCTTAGGCGCCTCTTCACATCGCTGAACTTAGCTCTATTTCTTTGCACCTCGGCCGAAAAGTCTGGATAGAAGGACACTCTCACGCCATTGAACTTCACTGCGGCCTGTTCTCTTGCGCAGCGTAACACTGCCTCTCTGTCACGGTAATGTAGCAGCCTGGCCAACATTGATCTGGGGGGAGCACCCTGTGGGGGAGGTCGCCCCGGTATTCTATGGGCCCTCTCCACTGTAAAAAATGGGGAAAAGGCTTCTCGGCCAAACAGTTCAACCAGCCAGCTTTCCACAAACGACGTGGGATCTCTACCCTCCGACTTCTCAGGGAGGCCGACTATACGGACATTGTTTCTGCGCAAACGATTTTCCGTGTCTTCTGCTCTGTTATACGTATCTTGGGCCATGCGGTAAGCTGCCTTTGCTTCTCGCGCCACCGGGGGTAACTGATCCTCCAAATCGCTTACTCTGCTCTCAACTGCAGTTGCTCTCTCTCTAAGCTTTTGAAGGTCTTGTCTAAGTAGTGAGACCTCTTCCCTCAGGCCCCCAAACTGCTCCTTCATATCAGTGACTGTGGCCGTGCACACCTTTACAGCCTTCAAAATATCAGCCAGGGTGGGCTGCTCCAGGGACTCAGGTATCTCATCTGATGGTGGGGGGGAGGGAGGCTGACTAGTGTCCTCATGGAGCTGTTCAGGCATGGTGTCTGTATCAAGGCCCCAGTCAGCTTGTGAAAAAAGATCTGCAGCTTCCCCGTTACTTGTAGTCCCCCCCCGCATCCTCCGGGATTTGTATTTTCTGTGTGTAGTATGTCATGTCTCTGTACTGCTCCTTACCCTGTCCTTTCAACTGCTTCTTGCTAATATTATCCCTGGGCTTGTCCATCGTTCGCGGCGTATGCTGTGCTTTGGCTGCTGCAGCGGCGGCGCCATCTTGCGATTCCGGTCCCTCCATCTCCAACGGGCCTCGGCGGGTCTTTGCTCTCGTGCAGAGAGCCGGTGGTGGGTCCGGATGGTAAGGGGTCTCGGTAGCCAGCTGGGGAGCCGAAAAAATCAGGATCAGGGGTGCTGGGAAAGGATCAATCTGAGGATCAGGCAGGAGCTGTGAGAAGTGCGTCCTCTCACATGCCGGTCTTGGCCACGCCCCCACGCACATATCATTAATGGCTGCCCATTGGTTTGAAACTAAAGAAAAAACAGAGATGAAAAACACCTGTAGAAGATATCAGCAGCCATAAAGATGGCAGGTGGAGTGAGCATAAAAAAGTAGATAAAAATCTTTAGTGGATTGAATTTCAAGGAATCATCCTACAAGGGCAGAGACCTAATTAATTAATATGATCGATTAAAAAGATTGTCAGTCAAACAAACAAAAGTAGAAAATCTTGGGTCACAAACATTTTCCAGGAGGAGTGTCCTATTTTCTTCTTTGTCAACTTTTTGATGAAAGTTGTGGCACATTTCTAGAGCAGGGATCGGTAACCTGTTGATTGCGATCTACCTGTCGATCATGTACAGATGACTGGTAAATTGTGTCCCTTCCATGCTGACCCTGGAACCTGGACAGTAGGAATGAGCCGAACACCCCTCCGGTTTGGTTCGCAGCAGAACATGCGAACAGGCAAAAAATTTGTGCGAATACGCGAGCACCGTTAAAGTCTATGGGACACGAACATGAAAAACCAAAGTGCTCATTTTAAAGGCTTATATGCAAGTTATTGCCATAAAAGTGTTTGGGGACTCAGGTACTGTCCCAGGGGACATGTATCAATGCAAAAAAGTTTCAAAAATGGCCGTTTTTTAAGGAGCAGTGATTTTAATCATGCTTAAAGTGAAACAATAAAAATGAAATATTCCTTTAAATATTGTGCCTTGGGGTCTCCTTAGTCTGCCTGTAAAGTAGCACATCTTTACCATGTTCATAACAGTACCACAGTAAAATTACATTTCTAAATTAAAAAAATGTAACTTAAAATTGCACACGGCTGTAATGTATTGTCAGATCCCGGCAATTTAGATAAAAATAATTGAAAAAAATGACATGCCCCCTCTCCCAGTCCATAACAGGCCCTCCAGGTCTGGTATGAATATTAGGGAAACCCTGCATCAACATTTTTTTAAAAATGGCATTGGGGTCCCCCCAAAATCAATACCAGGCCCTTCAGGTCTGTTATGGCTATTAAGGGGAACCCTACTCCAAAATTTAAAAAAATGGCATGGGGGTCTCCCTCCAAAATCCATACCAGGCCCTTCAGGTCTGGTATGGATTTTAAGGGAAACCCCGCACCAAAATATTTAAAAAACTAAGTGGGGGCCCCCCCAAAATCCATACCAGACCCTTATCCGAGCATGCAATCTGGCAGACTACAGGAAAAGCAGGGGGGACGAGAGAGCGCCCCCCCTCCTGAATCCTACCAGGCCACATGCCCTCAACATGGGAAGGGTGCTTTGGTCCCCCCAAAACACCTTGTCCCCATGTTGATGGAGACAAGGGCCTCATCCCCACAACCCTTGCCCGGTGGTTGTGGGGGTCTGCTGTGAATGAGTATGGGGTACATTGCACCCCTACCTATTCACCAAAAAAAGTGTCAAAAAAGTAAAAATGACAGGAGACAGTTTTTGACAAGTGTCCCGCGATGTCCATCCATCTTCAGTCACGGCTCCGACTGCAGCCTTTTCGTGATGACAGCTCTTATATAACCAAGGGCGGGGCCACCACGTGAAGTAACGGGGTGACCCCACCCCTTCTGACGTCATGTGACGTCACGGATGTCAGAGGGGGTGGGGTCATCCGTTTACATCACCGGGTGGCCCCGCCCTTGGATATATAAAAGCTGTCATCGTGAAAAGGCTGCAGTCACCTCCCATAGAGGCAGAGTTTTTCCATTTTTTTTCGGTCCGTCGGCGTTGTGATTGAAAATAGATTTACATCTTGGGACACTTTTTTTTTTAATAAAGGAATTGTACAAACTGTCTCCTGTCCTTTTAACTTTTTTTACACTTTTTTTGGTGAATGAGTAGGGGTACAATGTACCCAATGCCCATTCACAAAGGGGGGGGCGGGATCTGGGGGATCCCTTGCTCGACTCGAACATCGGGCTCATTCCTACTGGACAGGAGGGGACATCATTTATTTGAACTGATCATCTGTATTTTCCTCCTGCAGCATCAGAAAGACAGCTTCTCCTGATCTCCATCCTGCCGGCTTTCAGCTGCTGCAGGAGGAAAATACAGGGGATCGGTTCCAGTAAATGCCACCCCCCCTGCCCTTCCTGTCCAGGTTTCCCTTCCTTCTGCTACCCAGGCCCCCCTGTGAGCTCAAAAAAAGATATACTCCTGCGTTCATGAGGGCATTGTTGGTATGGGTATGTAGCACTGTTATGATGGCCAAACTGGAGAAAGTGGTCAAGTGTGTCCCGCTGCCTTGACTGACCCGGGGTGGTCTGAAGAAGATAGTGTGGGAAGGATGGATGGAAGGCGCGTGATCAGACACTAGCATCAAATCCTAGAGTTTATTCATAGAACTAAAGAGTGATGAATAGGGATTAGCTGAACACCCCGCGGTTCGGTTCGCACCAGAACCTGCGAACGGACCGATAATTCGCACGAACGTTAGACACCCTTTGAAGTCTATGGGACTTGAACATTCGAAATCAAAAGTGCTAATTTTAAAGGCTAATTTGCATGGTATTGCTCGGGAGCAGTGATTTTAATGATGCTTAAAGTGAAAAAAAAAAAGTGAAATATTCCTTTAAATATCGTACCTGGGGGTGTCTATAGTATGCCTGTAAAGTGGCGCGTGTTTCCTGTGCTTAGAACAGTCCCTGCACAAAATGACATTTTTAAAGGAATAAAAGTTATTTAAAACTGCTTACGGCTTTAATGTAATGTCCGGTCCCGGTAATATGGATGAAAATCAGTGAGACAAACGGCATGGGTACCCCCCCCCCCCAGTCCATTTGGGTCTTGTATGGATATAAAAGGGAACCCAACACCCAAATTAAAAAAAGGAAAGGCATGGGGCCCCAGGCCCTCTGAACAGCAGTATACAGGCGGTGCAAACAAGACAGGGACTGTAGGTTTGTTGTTAAGTAGAATCTGTTTGTTATTTTGAACTGGTACATTTTTAAAGTGTAGCTCCAGCCAAAAAATCTATTTTTAAGCTTTTTGGAAAACATAGGGAAGGGTTATCACCCTTGTGACATTTGTTTTGCTGTCTGTGCACCTCTTCAGAAGATTTCACCTCACTTTCTATCCCAATGACAAATGTTTTTTGACAATTTGGGGTTTTTAGTGAAACAAGGATTGGTGATAAAGCATCAGTGGAAAGGAGAAAAGTTTTTCCCATATTAACTCTTACAGTCCTCACAGTTACTCTTGGTGGGAGCTGGAACGGGCCCTGCTGTGAAATATTAGATCAAGAATTGTAATTACATGCACCTGTTGAACAGGGGCAGAAAAATTGGGCCTTTGGTGGTGGTGGTGGTGTTGGTGCCACAACACTGTAAGTCCTCACAGTTACTCTTGGTGGGCGCAGAAATGGGCCCTGCTGTGAGATATTAGATCAAGAATTGTAATTACATGTCCCTGTTGAACAGGGGCAGAAAAATTGGGCCTTAGGCACTGGTGCCACAACACTGCAACCCCTCACAGATACTCTAGTTGGAGCGCAGAAATGAGCCCTCCTGTAAAATATTGCATCAAAAATTGTAATTACATGCCCCTGTTAAACAGGAGCTGAAAAATTGGACCTTAGGCACTGGTGCTGGTGCCACAACACTACAAGCCCTCACAGATACTCTAGTTGGAGAGCAGGAACAAGCCCTGCTGCAAAGTATTGCATCAAAAATTGTAATTACACGCCCCTGTAAAACAGGGGCTGAAAAATTGGGCTTTATGCACTGGTGCTGGTGCCACAACACTGCAACCCCTCACAAATACTCTAGTTGAGTGCAGCAACGAACCCTCCTTGCAAAATATTGTATCAAAAATTGTAGTTACACGGGGGCTGAAAAATTGGGCCTTAGCCACTGGTGGCGGCGCCCAGAACCAAAAATATTCTTACAAGCTATCAGCATGATCATTGAGGAGGAAGAGGATAGTCACTCAACATAACAGGATAGTCACTCAGCATCAGCATAGGCAGTCTTGAAAGGATCTGACATTTCAAAAAAAATTATTCGGTTACATCAGCATCAGGTGCTTGGTAGCTGGTGGTGATCCAAGACTGATTAATTTTTATGAAGGTCAGTTGATCGACCGAGTCGGTGGACAGGCGCACCCTGTGAACGGTTACAAAACCTCCAGCAGCACTGAATGTGCATTCCGAAAGAACGCTGGATGCAGGACAGGCCAGTAGCTCAATTGCATACTGTGCAAGCTCTGGCCAGTGATCCAACCTCAAGACCCAGTAACCCAGAGGATTTTCGGTGGGAAAGGTGTCCAAATCAGATCTTGCCCCTAGATAGTCCTGCACCATGTAAAACAGACGATGGTTGCTGGAACCGATCATACCTTGGGGCTGCGGACTTAAAAATTGTCTGAACGCATCGGTCAGACGGCCACCTTCTCCACCGCTCCTTCTTTGACTGAACGAAGCCTCAGCAAACATTGTCCAGGAACAGGAGTTTGTAACCTCCCAGTCTCTGGGAACGCTTTGCACAGACCTTTCTACAAGGCCTCCCGAAGATGTTTCATCCTCTGCTCCCTCTGCAACGGCAAGATAAGGTCCGCAACCCTACCCTTGTAACGTGGATCAAGGAGGGTTGCCAGCCAGTATTGATCCCTCTCCTTGATACCATGAATACGAGGATCCTTCCGCAGGCTTTGCAGGATCAGGGAGGCCATGCAGCGTAGGTTTGCAGCGTAGGTTTGCTGAGGCATTCGGTCCGGAGTCCTCTGGGTCACTAAGGACGACATGATCTGCAGCCACCTCCTCCCAGCCACGTACAAGTTCATGGGTTTCTTGGGACTGTAAATGATCCCTTAAAGACTGCTGCTGATGCTGAGTGCCAGGCTCCACCTCCATGCTGACACAATCCTCCTCCTCCTCGTCCTCTTCCTGTGTGATCAGTGGACACGCAGGAACACTGTCTGGATAAAGGGGGCCTTAAGAGCTAAGGAAGTCCTCCTCTTCCTGCCTCTGTTCTGCCTCAAGTGTCCTGTCCATTATTCCACGCAGCGTGTGCTCCAACAGGTGGACAAGGGGGACAGTGTCACTGATGCATGCACTGTCACTGCTCACTATCCTCGTGGCCTCCTCAAATGGTGACAGGACAGTGCATGCATCCCTGATCATGGCCCACTGGCGTAGGGAAAAAAACAAGCTCCCCTGACCCTGTCCTGGTGCCATAGTCGCACAGGTACTCATTGATGGCCCTCTGCTGCGTGTGCAGCCGCTGCAGCATGGCCAACGTTGAGTTCCACCTGGTGGGCATGTCACAGATTAGGCGGTTCTTGGGCAGGTTAAATCCCTTTTGGAGGTCAGCCAGCTGAGCACTGGCATTATATGACCTGAGGAAATGCACACAGACTTTCCTGGCCTGCCTCAGGACATCCTGTAAGCCCGGGTACATGCCCAAGAACTGCTGCACCACCAAGTTAAGGACGTGAGCCAAACAGGGCACATGGGTACAGTTGTCCCGGTCGGAGGGCGGAGAGGAGGTTGGTGCCATTGTCGCAAACCACCATACCTGCCTTAAGCTGGCGTGGCGTCAACCACCTCTGAACCTGCCCCTGCAGAGCTGACAGAATCTCTGCCCCAGTGTGGCTCCTGTCCCCCAAGCACACCAGCTCAAGAACCGCATGGCATCTTTTGGCCTGCGTGCTTGCGTAGCCCCTTGAACGCCTATGGAGCACCGCTGGTTCCGAAGTCAAATCAGCACAGGAAGAGGCTATGGAGGAAGAAGAAGAGAAGGGGGTGGAGGTGAGATGTGTGGCTGAAAATAGTAGTATTTTGGAGGCGTGGTGGCAGAACAACCTCCAACACTACTGCACCCTGTCCTGCATCCTTCCCAGCTGCCAGAAGAGTCACCCAGTGGGCGGTGAGAGATAGGTAACATCCCTGTCCAAGCCTGCTGGACCATGAGTCAGCGGTAATATGCACTTTACCGCTGACCGCCCTGTCCAGCGAGGCCAAGACATTGCCTTCCACGTGACGGTAGAGAGCCGGAATCGCCTTCCGTGAGAAAAAGTGGCATTTGGGAAACTGCCACCGAGGAACCGCACATTCCACAAACTCACAGAAGGGGCAGAGTCTATCAACTGAAAAAGCAGCAGTTGAAGTGCTAGCAATTTAGCCAAGCTAGCATTCAACCGCTGGGCATGTGGATGGCTGGGAGCGAACTTCTTTCGGCGGTGCAGCAGCTGGGGCAGGGAAATTTGCCTGGTACAATCTGACGTTGGTGTACCGATAGCAGATTTCCCCCAAGTACATGGCCGTGACACACTTGGCTGTGACATACCTAATAACCTACACCTTCATTCCTCTCAGTGCAGGTCTCAGAGAGGACTGAAGGTATAGTGGGGTTGAAGATCCCCGCTGATGAGGAGCAAGGAGAGGTCCTCTTTGTTCTTTGGTGTTCTTTTAGGTACGCTTGCCAATGAACTGCATGGCAGGTCAACATATGTCTGGTCAAGCATGTGGCGCCCAAGTGGGAGATGTTTTGGTCATGAGAGATACGCTTGAGACATATGTTGCAAATAGCAGCGATGGGATCTGATGCATTCATCTCAAAAAAGGCCCACACCAAAGAACTTTTGGAATAACGTGCAGAGACAGCAGCGCCCTGCACATGCGGAGCATTGCGGTGTGATGCAGTCGGTGTGCTGCCCTTAAGCTGGCCCCTGGGCATAATGCCTCATTGGTGATGTGCCTCCTCCTCCTCCTCTCCCCTATCAGGCACCCACGTGGAGTCAGTGACCTCATCATCCCCTCCCTCCTCATCACTGGAGCAAAGCTGGCAGTATGCTGCAGCTGGGGGAACATGACTGCCAGATTGCTGTCCTTCTTGGGCACCCCCTCTCTCTGGGCTCACGTTACTGCCTTCCTCTACCATCATCGGAGGCTTCAAAACGCTGGGCATCCTCCTGGAGCATGTACCCAACACTATGGTCAAACAGTTCAGGGGACTCCTCAGGAGGACATGGTGGGGCTAGGGAAGGAGTGACTGATGCCATTGAGCCAAGGGAAGAGGCCACGTTGGCAGCTGCTTTGCCAGACAAAGTACCCTGAGCCTGGGTGAGAGAGGATGAGGAGGATGTGGATGGCTTGGTCATCCACTCTACCAAGTCTTCCGCATGTTGCGGCTCAACATGGCCAGCTGCCGAAAAAAAAGGACAAGCGTGTCCCATGGCCACGTGCTGATGAGGATGCACCATCTCCACGACCAGCACTGTTGCCTCTAGACACAGAGCCTGCTTGCCCTCTTTTATTGGCTTGTGACTGTCTGCCTCTCCTTGTTGGCCTTCCAGACATACTAATGGCCTGCAGTGAGATGTAGCTGCACAAAGCTGGGATATATATATATATATATATATATATATATATATATATATATATATATATACTCTGATACTGCAGCTCTACCAGAATCAACTGCCTGCCTGTAGTATTAATAGTATGAGAACACCAGCAACTGTCTTCAGGTAGCTATAGGTGCACGCTGTGCAGAGGACGCAGTACACTAAATGTAAATACTGTAGCTGCCTGCCTGTGGTATTACTAGGATCAGAAAAACACCACTAATTTTCTTCAGGTAGCTTTAGGTGCACACTGTGCAGAGGACAGAGTGCACTAACTGTAAATACTGTAGCTGCCTGCCTGTGGTATTAATAGGAGCAGAACAACAGCAATTGTCTCCAGGTAGCTTTAGGTGCACACTGTGCAGAGGACGCACTACACTAACTGTAAATACTGTAGCTGCCTGCCTGTGGTATTAATAGGATCAGAAAAACACCACTAATTTTCTTCAGGTAGCTTTAGGTGCACACTGTGCAGAGGACACAGTGCACTAACTGTAAATACTGTAGCTGTCTGCTTGTGGTATTAATAGGAGCAGAACAACAGGAATTGTCTCCAGGTAGCTTTAGGTGCACACTGTGCAGAGGATGCACTACACAGACTGTAAATACTGTAGTTGCTTGCCTGTGGTATTAATAGGATCAGAAGAACACCACTAATTTTCTTCAGGTAGCTTTAGGTGCACGCTGTGCAGAGGACACAGTGCTCTAACTGTAAATACTGTAGCTGCTTGCCTTTGGTATCAATAGGAGCAGAACAACAGCAATTGTCTCTAGGTAGCTTTAGGTGCACACTGTGCAGAGGATGCACTACGCTAACTGTAAATACTGTAGCTGCCTGCCTGTGGTAATAATAGGAGCAGAAGAACACCACTAATTTTCTTCAGGTAGCTTTAGGTGCACACTGTGCAGAGGACACAGTGCACTAACTGTAAATACTGTAGCTGCCTGCCTGTGGTATTAATAGGAGCAGAACAACAGCAATTGTCTCCAGGTAGCTTTAGGTGCATACTGTGCAGAGGACGCACTACACTAACTGTAAATACTGTAGCTGCCTGCCTGTAGTATTAACAGGATCAGAAGAACACCATTCATTTTCTTCAGGTAGCTTTAGGTGCACACTGTGCAGAGGACACAGTGCACTAACTGCAAATACTGTAGCTGCCTGCCTGTGGTATTAATAGGAGCAGAACAACAGCAATTGTCTCCAGGTAGCTTTAGGTGCACATTGTGCAGAGGGCGCACTACACTAACTGTAAATACTGTAGTTGCTTGCCTGTGGTATTAATAGGATCAGAAGAACACCACTAATTTTCTTCAGGTAGCTTTAGGTGCACACTGTGCAGAGGACACAGTGCACTAACTGTAAATACTGTAGCTGCCTGCCTGTGGTATTAATAGGAGCAGAACAACAGCAATTGTCTCCAGGTAGCTTTAGGTGCACACTGTGCAGAGGATGCACTACACTAACTGTAAATACTGTAGCTGCCTGCCTGTGGTATTAATAGGATCAGAAGAACACCACTAATTTTCTTCAGGTAGCTTTAGGTGCACACTGTGCAGAGGACGCACTACACTAACTTGTAAATACTACAGCTGCCTGTGGTACTGTACTAATAGGATCAGAAGAACACCACTAGTTTTGTTTAGGTAGCTTTAGGTGCACACTGTGCAGAGGACGCACTAAACTAACTTGTAAATACTGCAGCTGCCTGCGGTACTGTACTGATAGGATCAGAAGAACACCACTAATTTTCTTCAGGTAGCTTTAGGTGCACACTGTGCAGAGGACGCACTACACTAACTGTAAATACTGTAGCTAATAGGACTAATAGGATCAGAAGAACACCAGCAATTTTCTTCAGGTAGCTGTAAATACTGTAAAAACACCTGCCCTCCCGTAATAGTAGGAAGAGAATAACAGGAACGGATCTAGCTAAATTGAATACAGTATATATAATATATATATATATATATATATATATATATATATATATATATATATATATATATATATATATATATATATATATGTATATATATATATATATATATATATATATATATATATATATATATATATATATATATATGTATATATATATGTATATATATATATATATATATATATATATATATATATATATATATATATATGTATATATATATATACACACACGACACCTAGGATGTATATATATACACAATACACTGTAAGTGCAGCTAACTGACTCGCCTGCCTACTCTAACTTAAATCAAATGACACTTTCTCTCTGTCTATCTATCTCTCTCTCAACGCCAGAACACACTACACAGGGCCGCTGTGCAGGCGGCCTTATATAGTGTGGGGCGTGTACTAAACCCCCTGAGCCATAATTGGCCAAAGCCACCCTGGCTTTGGCCAATTACGGCTCTCTGTACAGACAGTGCTGTGATTGGCCAAGCATGCGGGTCATAGTGCATGCTTGGCCAATCATCAGCCAGCAATGCACTGCGATGCCGCAGTGAATTATGGGCCATGACGCGCCACTCGAATTTGGCGCAAATGGCCCATATCGTTCGGAATTCGGCGAACGACCGAACAGGCAATGTTCGAGTCGAACATGCGTTCGATTCGAACACAAAGCTCATCCCTAGTGATGAACATCCAACTGGAACATGAGGGTTGCCAACATCTCTCAAATACAATATAAAGAGGGTATCCCCGAGTGTATTGGACTTTAACGGCAACCACAAAAAAAATAAATATAAAAAAGATTTATTGAAATTCACAATATCATTAAAAAGAATTATACATATTGCACAAAATATACAAAATTATACAAAATCACTAAAAGCAATGGTGTGAATGGTAATAATACATGACAGTTGTCCAGACAACCCGACGCGTTTTGAGACTATAAAAACATCCCTTCAACAGGGTCAAGTCATGGAACAGGATCACACCAGAAAGGAGTCATCAATAGGATCTCACTACTGAAGCAACAGCGGCACATATGACGTGGATCCACCACCCTGGTATCAAAGGAACCAGAAGGCGGAAGGTGGAAAGTGAGTCCAGCTTCATCCACACTGATCCACCCTAAATGCACCGATCGAAAGGGCCCCCAGAAAGAAGTCCGGTTGCCATTTAATTGCAAAACACAGCCATATTCTCCAATGAAAACAACAAACAATAAAGGCTGGCTTAAAGGTTGCAAAGAAAACTATATAGGTGAATATTTTTTTGAAAAGTTCAGAGTGTTTTCCAAAATCTTGATGTGGCAAAAAGCAATAAAGTAGTCCTTGGTATCAAAAGGAACGATATCACACATCGCCGTGCAGAGCAGTGACAGCCTGTCACTGCTCTGCACGGCGATGTGTGGTATCACTCCTTTTGATACCAAGGACTGCTTTATTGCTCCTTGCCACATCAAGATTTTGGAAAACACTCTGACCTTTACAAGTAGTCCCTCTGCATTGCACTCTGTTTGATGCTCTGGGATGCTTGTGCAGGGTGATTGTCTCTGCCCCCCACCTGTAGTTCTCTGCAGACAGCCTGCAGTGCGGGACTCAGCAACCAGTTGATCGTTGTCAGGTGACTGGTAGATCGCGGTCTTGGCTTGCTGACCCTCCATCCCAAAGCATCAAATAGAGTGCAATGCAGAGGGACTACTTGTACCTGGAGCTGTAGTAGGGAGCAGGAGCCACATAAGCTAATGCCTCCTCTGTAGTGTTGGCTCCTGTCCCATGCGGAGTGATACCAACTGCACTCCACCTCTTATCCCGGCTAGCGGTCTCCAAAGTGGTGCCGGCAGCAGGAAAGAAGAGATCTTCAGGTCTCCAACACAAAGATGGATGCTGCATCATGATCATCCTCAGGGGTCCCTGCAACTGAACTCTGCTTCAACATTCATCTGCAGACTTTTTAGACTACTGAAAATAAAGTGGAAAAGCTTGCAGGATGCTTATAAATGTCACCTTCGGTTACTCCGCGAATATAGAAGTGGATCTGCAGCATGTCCACCCTCAGAATACAAGCATGACAAGTATGGAACAGAGCGCTCAGATGTGGACCTACATGGAGTTAAGGAGAACTAACTATCCTACACATGATAAGTCTCCCCACTAACCACTCCTTCCCATGTGCAAATGTGTTGGTCCATGTGCCTATACAGACTGTTTTTCACCTTTTTTTTTTTTTTTTCCTTGTCAAAAGAAGTTTATTGAGTATACAATGTTATAAAGATACATAAAGTAAGTTTACAAGGATCTATAAAGTAAGCTCATTGTTTTACAGTAGGGTTTATATAGGTAAATATCATGAAATTTCAAATATTAAACATTGGGTTCACGTAAACCAATCTGTTACCATGGCAACAGGACAGAGTCATTGAAGTTTGACAGGAACTGTTGTTTTATCCAAGGATGCCAAAGTTTTTCAAATTTTGGAATTTGATTTTGATCGATGGCTACCATCTTAGCATGGGACATTGTATTATTCATTCTGTGAATTGTTTCTGCTAGTACCAATGTAGGAGATTTCCATGCCTTGGCCACTGTTTGTTTTGCAGCCGTTATTAGTTGGATCATAAGTTTGAATTGAGAGAGTGTTAACCATTCCGGTTTTAGATTAAGTAAAGTTAAATATGGATCTGGTTGTATTATTTTTTGAAATATTTTAGATGCAATCACGAAGACTTCCTTCCAGAAGGTTTGGATTACTGGGCATGTCCACCATATGTGTAAATATGTGCCTATTTCTGGGCATCCTCGAAAACAAAGAGCTGAGGTATTAGGTGAATATTTTGCCACTCTAGCGGGTACAAGGTACCAGCGAGTTAGGACTTTATAATTTGTCTCCAGTGCTAAGATGTTGGGTGAAGTTGACTTAGATGTAAGCCATATGTTAGACCAGTCTGTGTCTTCTTTCGTCCCAGGTCCTCCTCCCACCTCTGAACGTAAGAGGGTCTATTAAGATTTGCTACTCCATATAATTGATTATAAAGTGATGAAATTGTACTTTAGCAATTGGATCTTTTGTACAGATTGATTCAAAAATGGATAATTGGGATAATGGTGTATCCCCCTTTAGGAATGGTGGTATAGAAACTTTTGATTTGGAGATATCTGAATATCTCAGAGTTTGGTAGATCATATTTTTCTCTAAGTGATGGGAATGAAAGGAATGATTTAGATGCTATGAAGTCATTTAGTGTCTGAATGCCTGATGTTGTCCAAGCTTTAAAAGAATTTGGGTAGATCCATGCTGGATAAAAGGCCGGATTTTCTGATAAAAGAAAGGAGAGGATTGTGTGGAGATTGTAACTGATATTTGGTTTTTAGTTTATCCCAGAGAGATAAGAAGTGTTTAGTTATGGATTATGAATTTTAAAGCGGTCTTTAGGATCAAGCCATAATAAATTTGATATTAATAGAGGTCATTTTCTGAAGCCTCTATAAATACCCATAATGGGATTTCCTGTTTTGCATGGTATTTGGACAGACTGGCCAAATGTGCTGCTCTGTAGTAGTTAGTAAAATTAGGGTATCCCAGGCCTCCTTTATTTTTGGGAAGATGTAGTGTGTGTATAGGTATACGTGGTTTAGAAGAGCCCCATATAAACGAAGTTGCTCTTTTTTGTACTATTCTCAAAAAATAGGAAGGAATTGGAATAGGGAGGACTCTGAATAGATAAAGCAATTTGGGTAGAATAGTCATTTTGATTGGCATTAATCTTCCCTATCCAGGATAAAGGAAGTTGCGACCATTGTTTTATTAGATTTGTGATCTGTCTTAAAACAGGAGGATAATTGGTTGAGAATAAGTCAGAATGAGATGCTGTTAATGAATTCCAAGATATGGGATTGATTTTTTCTGCCCATGTGAATGGGAGTGCAGCCCTAGCCGGATCAATTCCATGTTTGTGAGTGAAATATTAAGCACTAGCATTTCTTAGGATTAATCATAAGGCCGGATAGGGCTGCAAATCCATCAAGAGCTGGATTAAGTTAGGACCAGAGACCTGTGGTGATGATAGAAAAAGTAATATATCGTCTGCAAATATACATAATTTGGTGTGTAATACCTCCTACTTCAATGCCAGTTATAGTTTGGTTTGTTCTGATGTATTGGGCCATGGGTTCGAGTATAGGGCAAATAATAAGGGAGATAATGGGCAACCCTGTCGGGTACCTCTTTCGATATTAAAGGCTTCAGATTTGTATCCAGCATATTTTATATAGGCTTTGGGTTTATTATATAATGCTTTGATCCATGATAAAAAAGCGGGGGCCAAAACCCCATTTTTGTAATGAATATTGCATTATATTGCCAGGATACTGTGTCAAATGCCCTCTTAATAGCGAGAGATAGAAAACATAAAGGGATTTTCCGTTTTTTAGCAATATGTGCCAATAACACTGCCCTGCGTATATTATCGCCTGCCTGTCTATTTGGCATGAAGCCTACTTGATCTCTATGTATTAATTTTCCTATAATGCTATTGAGGCGTTTTGCTATTATTTTTGCTAATAATTTAATATCGAGGTTTACAGAGAGATAGGCCGATAATTCACACAGGAAGTATCATCAGAAAGGGGTTTTGGGATCATACAAACAATTGCCATTAGTGTTTCTTGCCGAAAAGAATGTCCATCTAGAAGTTTGTTAAAGTTTCAGTGAGAATGGGAGAGAGTATTTCTGAGAATGTTTTATAGTATAAAGCCGAGTAGCCGTCTGGGCCTGGTCTTTTGTTAAGTTTAGGTCTTTTATGGCGTTAGCAACTTCATCTATAGTTATAGGCTCATCCAAACTGCTTTTTTGATTCTGAGATAACTCAGGTAAGGTTATTTTTGAGAAGAAGGATTCAGCCTCTGTAGGATTAATTCATTGTTTGTCTTGTATAAAGTTGCGAGATGTGAGTGAAATTTATGGACTATTTTAACTGGATTACAAGTGTAAACATTTTTTGATAATTTCAAACGTATTGGTTTGAAAGATTTGTTAGTTGAATTTAATGCCCGAGCCAAATATGTACCTGGTTTGTTTGTATTCATGTAGAAATTGTGTTTGGAGCGTTTGAGGGATTTATCAACTGACTCAGTGAGAAATAGATCGTATTCCAATCTAGATTTTTCCAGATGAGATTTTGTACTCTGAGATGGATTATCTTGAAATGATATGTAGGCTGCATTAAAATTGAGTTCTAGTTTTTTTTGCTAGATTTTTGCGTTCCCGTTTAAATAGTGCCATTTGTCTTTGTATTGTACCACGCAAGACAGGCTTATGAGCTTCCCACAGTGTTATTGGGGAAATGTCTGTTGTAGTATTAATTGATATGTATTCCTTTAAAGCTTGTTCAATGGCCATCTGATGTAGTGGGTGTTTGAGCATTATGTCCGGTAAGTACCACGTTGGGTCATGCGGCTTTTGGTATGGCTGAGGCTATAGTAGTGTATACTGCATTATGGTCAGACCACGGAATCGGAATTATATCTGATGCAATAATTTCTGGTATCATTCCTATTGTTAGAAAAATATGATCTATTCTGGTGAAGGTTTGATGAGGGTGCGAGAAATAAGTGAATTTCTTTTTCATTGGGTTACTTTCTCTCCATGAATCTACCAGATTGTATTTGGAAAGAAGTGAGAAAAAGGTAATCTAGAGGTGATTTTGGATGGTGTAAAAGGTGATTTATCTAGAAATGGGAGGAGGACCTGGTTCGAATCCCCACACATTATCACTGTTCCTATTTGTGTGTATTAATCACTTGTTATATATGCGAGAGGAATGGTGTAGGTTGTTTGTTAGGAGCGTAGTAGGAAATCACCGTGATTGCTGTATCCATTATATAACCATGAGTATCAGGTATCTACCTTCTGGGTCTTTAATTTCTGATGATAAGGTGAATGGTGTGGATCGGTGAAATGCAATTAGAGTTCCCCTTTGCTTGGTACAGGCAGAAGCCGTGTAAATTTGTGATAAAAAGGAGAAATATATTTTGGAGTAGAATCTTTGGTGAAGTGTGTTTCTTGGAGGCATACTATGTGAGCCTTCTTGTTATGGAAAGTACGGAAGGCTTTGGTCCTTTTTTGAGGGACATTTATTCCCTGAACATTCAGGGAAAGTATATTCAGTGGTGCCATGGCAATAGATCAAATAGTTTTGACTTACTTTTTGTTATGCAGAGCTGACTGCGCAGATCAACCTGTGTGGACTGAAGAGATGAATAGATAGAAAAGAAACCAGTGAATTCTGGAGTAAAGAGTAAACAAAAAACATATGAGATTAGATGATACATTGTATAAATTATTTTTTGCAAGTAATCACAATTTACCCGTGAAAGAGAATAAATATCTCTCTCAGGGGAATAAGTGCCTTCGTCACACTCCCACATTATATGGTTGGGAGAATGAGGGAGGGCTAATGGGGGTACATGGATCTCCGCTTACAGGAGAGAAGTGCTATGTCAAAAGACATCAAAATGATGTTTCATTAATTGGAGTGCAGAATATAGTTTTTGTTGAAATTATTTATTCCAGGGTGGTTGTATATGGTTAGTCTTGCCCTAGGCTAAATAATTCAGTTAGAAAGGTACTGTTAATAACTTTGGTATTGATGAAGATAGTTTGAATTATTTGGGGATTTTAACCCTTTTAGAGTAAACAATTACATATGTTATTCATATGTAACTGTTTAGATATGTTAACTCATAAAATAGAGGTTGTATTGCTTCAGATTAGAATAACCAAAACATAATTCTAGGAAACTAGTTAGGTAATAATATATTTGTTTTAAGAAAAGAAAGAAAAAGCTTCCATTACTTCTGGATTATTGAACATATTTGTCCTAAAAAGTAATAAATCTATTGTTATTACCTGATAATATATAACTGAACATGAATTTCCTTATTTCACTTATATATTCTAAGGCTATATGAATCAGAAGTAATAAGAAATATAACTGGAATGTAACATGATCCCACACAGTGTGTGACTATCAGAAGCAGTTACATTCAGTTATAAATATAGGTTTTTTTTATAGAGACCATCTCTTAGTATAATAAATGAAGAGATATCAGGAATTAGGATGTCAGTCCATTGGATGTCAGTCCATTGAATCTTCTTGGTCCATGGATGATGTGACATAACGGCCTCTTTTGTGAGAATGATGATTCCCATTTTGTTCTGAAATTTTCTGGGTGCTGCCTGAAGGTGAAGATGATGCCATTCTTCTGCGTGTGGGAGTGTTGCTGCTTGTGGGTTCTGTCAGATTTAATTTTAAAAGGGTTTGTTGTAGTTCATCTGCTGATCTGCTTCTGTAAATTGTACCTTGGTAGTTAAATCTGACTGAAAAGGGGAAGCCCCATTGATACATAATGTTGTGGCGTTGCAGTTCCATTAGTTGGGGTTTCATGGATCGTCTTTTAGTAATAGTAAGTTGGGATAGGTCAGCAAAAATTTGATAATTGTGTCCTTGAAAATTAAGTTCCTTTTTTTCTCTTGCAGCAATTAGTATTTGTTCTTTCGTTCTGTAATAATGAAATTTTGTGATTATATCACGTGGGGGTCCATCTTTCTTTTTGGCTGTGAGGGCTCTGTGTACTCTGTCCAGTTCTAAACGTTCAACAGGGATATCTGGCTTTAGTTCTTGTAATAGAGCAGTAATAGTAGATTGCAGGTCTGTCACAGTTTCAGGTATTCCCCTTATGCGCAAGTTTGAACGTCTGGCTCTATTTTCGTAATCTTCGAGCTTAGTTTGAAGTATTAAATTCTCTTTTTTTAATTGTTCCAATTCTGTTATATTTTCTTGGGTTGTGATTTCAATTTCATCCATTTTTATTTCTAAGGCTGCGGTGCGGTTTCCCAGCTCTCTTATTTCTTTGGTTAGGCTTTTTGTTATTTGGTCTGAGGTTTGTTTTAAAGCCTTATGAAGCATCTTTTCAAATTGTAATAATATTACTGGGGATACTGAGGAGGCTTGTGGAGAAGTTTGTGAGAGGATTTGTTCTGTATCTGACTCAAATGGAGAGTCTTGCTGTGACATTTTCTGTCTGTGAGAGCGCCCTGATGCTGTATCCTGTGAGGTGACTGGAGCTGCTTCAGCTGCAGTGAGTGCCTGTGAGCTCTTTGTGAGGTGATTTTTATTTCTGCCACGGTTTCCTCCCAGTACCATATTTCCTGCCCAAACTTTCACAGTTTGTTCCCTGGGGCAAAAAGGTTCAAATGGATACCTTTTGAGCCTGCAGGCTCCGCTTTGTCCTTCTCTTCTCTCCTCAGCGGTGTGGAGCTCTAACAATGCATGTCTGCTCTGCTAGGCTCCGCCTCCTGCTCGTCCGCGTTTTTCACCTTTTTAAAGCTCGGATGAAGCGGTTATCCTTGAAACGCGTCAGCCAATCTTTTAGCATTTGCCCCCGTTTGGGCATGTTCCACTTGTAAGACTACAAGCGTGTATATATATTTTGTAATCCTTTCTCACAAAACGTAGTATGTTTATATTTCTTACATGTATGTGTTTTATTACTTATGAATAAACTGTAGGATTTGATGCTAAAAATATATAAAAAAGAGAGGAGAGGCTATTATGGAGCTGTTTATGCCATTTAATGCTTGATGTTGGTGAGTGCAACCCTCGTTTTTTATACACTTATCTTCATCTATTAAACGATAACACACTAGGGCTGGCGTGCGCTCTCTCTTGTTTTTATATATTTTCAGAATCATGTCTACCACCCAGTGGACTTTTGGGAGAGCTGCAACACCTTAAGCGAGGAATATACATACAGACTGTTTACTGTTGGAATAGGTATAGTGGGGACAGCGCTAAACTTGGTTTGTTGTGTGTGTTAGGATTTGATGCTAGTGTCTGATCACGTGCCTTCCATCCATCCTTTCCACACTCCCTGTGTGCTCCTCTGGTCCCTCCTCACAGCCCTGCCAGCATTCCATCCTCTTTGCTGGCTGCTGCGGGGATCCTTTCTGGATGGAGAGTGGGGAAAGGGGTTGTTTAATATGTCATTTACCAGCCCTTTCTTTTTCTGAATAAACACAGTGAGTGATAAGTACCAGTCACTCACTTTGTTTGTTCAAAAAAGTGAATCATGGTAAACTGTGTTTATTATGCTTCAGTTTGTCAATGAATAGGGAGACCGTGTAGAGCTGTTCCTGTTCATTCTGTGCAGCTGGGGCTGTTAAGAAAAAAATATAAAATAAAAATAAAATTGTAAAAGAATTAAATATTAAAATTAAAAAATACTGACACCGTCCACTGTCCTACTGACACCAACCTCTGATCTACTGATAATATCCACTACTCAACTGACACCTTTCTCTTCCCTACTGACAAAGACCATTACCCTTCTGACACCATCCACTGCTCTACTGACTGACACCATCCACTGATCTACTGACTAACACTGTCCACAGCTCTCCTGACTGACACTGTCAACTTCCCTACTGACACCAACCTCTGCCCTATTGACATGCCCACTGCTTTTCTGATGCTATCTACTGCTCTACTGACTGACACTGTCCACTGAGCTACTGACTGACACTGTACACTGCCCTACTGACACCAACCTCTACCCAATTGACACATCCGCTGCTTTACTGACACTGTTCACTGTCCTACTAACACCTGCTCTACTGACACTGTCCACTGCTCTACTGACACTGTCCACTTTTAGGTAGGCTAAGTTTATATTTTTACAATGTTTTATTATATTTTTCTAACCTTTCCTTACTATTTAGAGTAGTTTGGCCTTGTTAGTTAAAGTGGAGTTCCACTCAAAAATGGAACTTCCGCTTTTCGGATTCCTCCTTCCCTCCGCTGTCACATTTGGCACCTTTCAGGGGGGAGGGGGGCACATATACCTGTATAATCCAGGTATTTGCTCCCACTTCCGGGCATAGATCACCGCAGACTCCGTGCTGTGCACCGTTGCATGCCAACCTGGCCTGGGGGGGGGGGGGGGGGCGTACAGTATTTTCCCATGAGAAGTGTGCCAAATATTGGGACCACATACTTATTTTGAACCGATATATTGCTAATGTCCTGATGTTATGGACAGGTACGATGGATGAGCTGATTGAATTCATGATGAGTCTGGGGAATAATTCCTTTAATTTAAAATTCACCATGCAGCGTGACAAATATCAGATACCATTCCTGGACACAACTATTGTGATCCAAGAAGATGACTATGTGGGTACGACATTGTATCGCAAGGAAACTGCAGGGAATACCCTGTTACATGCTACAAGCATTCATCCCATTCCTTTGAAAAACAACATTCCATATAGTCAGTATTTGTAGGTTGATAGCTCTAAGATATTCTAAAACCATTTAAAGAAAAAGCTTATAAGAAAGCAGCCAGGCAGACAGCAGGCTCTAACTAAAAAAATGCAAATTAATGAGGCTAGCACTACTAGAGTTATCCTAACATACTCCTGTCAACATCCATGTATACGTGGAATATTACAAAAGCACTGGTACCGATTGACCAATGATCCTATTTACAGAAAACATATAGGAGACAATCCAAACATCACTTTCCGTAGAGCTAAATCCTTAGAGGACCCTTTAACTATGAGCCACTTTAGTAATGAAGTGGAAGAGGATTTAACACAAACGGCTACATGGAAATGCAACTCTTGCGATTTCTACCATTGGATTTTTGAAAACCACACTATGTATCTGCCAAATGGAAAGTTACACTCCCTCCCGCATTATTTTAACTGTCAAACTGTTGGGGTGATATACATCATGTTCTGTGAGTGTGGCAGTTTCTAAGTAGGAAAGACCAAACGGCCTTTTTGGCTTAGGATAAAAGACCATGTATACTATGTCACCACCAATATGTTGTCTACACCAATAAGGCGTTGGTGATCCCATATACTGTGGCTGGAAGGTGAGATTCCATGGCTTGTATCTATAGGGTTCTGATAAAGTGCATTCATATTCTTTTTTGGCTATACTCTGATGCGCTATAGTGATTATATGGCTCCTCAATATGCATTTGTTTTCATTTGTTTGATCCCTAGGTTTAGTGCACCTTAAAGGGTCATGGTGGTCTATCTTTCTGCTTTACAGCTTATGCATGCCAGCTTGTATATACAATATTGTGATTGTTGGGGCCACTCCAGTGTATACAGGTAGGTTACTTTTTTGTCTACCATAGACATAGGATGTCAATGATGCCCTAACAGGTGGGCTTTTATGTTTTTGATGGTATAACATTGACATATTTGTCTGCTAATATATTCTATCTATACTTACTTTTTATCTTATAGAATACAATAGGCAGTCACCTCGATGTATTCCTACCTCATGGGGGGACCTGCGTCCCTTATCAAGTGATTCCATATAGTCTTCAGCATTGTTTTCTGATTGTGCTATACCTATCCTCCCTTAGTCAGATACTGGTACCCAATATATAATACAGCAATATATTTCTACATAGTAAGATCCCTTTCATATATATATATATATATATATATATATATATATATATATATATTCATGTATTGTTTTTGGGCTGTCCCTTTGCTATATACTGTGACATTCTTGTATATATTCTTACATATGCATATGTATATATATATATATATATATATATATATATATATATATATATATATATACTTATATATATGTCTTTGCTTCTTAACACATCCTGAGATATTTTTTGGCTGGCCCCTGTTGCTATAATTACAGGGTTTTCCCCTTTCCTGGGGATTTCCGCTCTCCCCGCATCTCCTTCCCCTGTTCATACCCTATGTGTGTCATCTCTCCTTTCTGGTCATTACCATCCTCTCCTCTGCATCCAAAGTCATTCAGGAAAGCTTACTTTCTATATATGTATGTTCACACACACTGTGATATGCGTGTAGACTACTCCTAGATACAATGTAACAAGTGATAATATCTTACATGTGTAAATTGGATCTATGTGTAATATTGTGTGTATTTTTGAATTTGGAAATAGCACCCACCCAATCAATCCTGAAGAAGCAAGCATATCTTGTGAAACGCGTTGATGTTTGAGTATGGAGCAACACACCAGCAGAACACTCGTGTATCCCATTGAATGCTGACCTTACTGGTGGATCCCTATGATGCTGCAATATACCATGATTTTCTGTCTCCATACCATAGGATTGGGTATCTGTTGAGTCTTTGTAGATGGAAGGTGCTTTTTTAATCGTCCCCCCCTCTTTTTTATGAGTGTTGTATTTTAATGTATATCCAATCAAATGTGTTTGTTTTTATACATATCGTCTCATGCTGTGCCTACAAAATCCGTGTTTTGAGAAGCTGAGTCCAGCTTCTCTTCCTTTTTGTATTAATTTGGATGTTGGCAAGGTGAGGGTCCTCCTTCCTTTTCTTTTTCCATCTGCCTGCCTTTTTCTGGCACAGCTTCCATAGTTCAGTTTCTCTTTATGTCAGATAGCAAAAAATATAGATATCTAAATTTTATATTGCATGGCAAGTCTCCATTACATAGCAAGTTACCATTGCTACTCTACAAAAGAGGAAAACTGAGACAAATGCATTGCACCCCTCAATCCCTTAGACAGCTATACACATACTTTGTCATAAACAGGTTAGAGTATTTGGGTATTATATATTTTAGTGATGTTTATCCCTATCACATGCAAAAATGTATACAGATTTCTTTCTCCAGTATTTATAAGTTATATCAGTTAAAACAAAAAATGCTATATTTAACTGCACAACAGTGATTAGACTATAATACCAAAAATAAATGCTGCTAAGACATGAGTTTTCATTTGTAGAACATGTGGGTCATGATCCACAAAGTGAAAAAATGCATTTTTAGAATTTTGACATCAAACACTTTACAGATTCCTCAATCACCTGAAAGACATTATACACTACGCACTATCTGTGCAACACTTGAAGACGATCCAGATGTTTTTGTATGAGTGGAGGTATAGATAAAAGAAGTTGACAAAATGTCCTAGGTGTTCAAATGTTTACATTGCTGTCTGCTACTGATTGTTGTTGCACAACTACAGGCTTGCAGCTATGTGCCAACAGACAGGTTTTCTTTTGCCTTTTAAATCGATGAAGCGCTTTACGAATACTTGCTTCCATATATCTCATATAAAATACCTGAATTCTAAATTAGACTGAAACAAATATTTTATTGGTAATATGTCCTAGAATGAGCAAATCTGCCTGGGTTCTCAAGAAGGCTAGTGTTGGATTCTGCTTGTACTCTAGAGGAGGGAGAGGGGAGGGGGAGGGGGAGAATGGGAAATAGGGGGAAGAGGGGGAGGTATTTACAAGGCTCGCTACCTACTACCTTCATGCTGAAGTACCTCTGTTTCTCCTTTTGGGGCTGAATCTTCTACTCTGGCCCCTGGGTGTGAGATTCTCAGGAGCCATTTATTGTTTTATTACTTGTTCATTTTTTAAAATTTTGTTTTCATAATAATTATTATTTTTTCTTTACTATTTGGCCAAGTGCTTTGCAAATATTCTAGAGAAGTTCCTGGCCTGGGTTGTCCCAGAGATTCCCAGCTTAATTTTTTTAGTTTTGTTTTTACCTATAAGTTTTTATATTTTAGTTTAATTTTCATATGATGTATATTTTTAATTATATTTATTTTTTCTTTTTACTTTGTAGTGATCCTGTGGTCAGGCAGCACACAACAGAGGCTAGTCACATTCGTAATTCCTCTGTTGAAAGTATAATCTTCCTTCTCTCAGATACCCAGCAGCCAGCTTTAAAAAATAAATATTTTTTTTATTTAATTTTAGGTAGGGCACTGGATAGAGGCATAGCTGTGGGGGGTAAAACTTATGGCCACAGGCTGCCCATCTTTCCACAATGGAGGCGGGGAAAAATATGGCCAAGGGAAAGGTCAGGCAGCAAAAATTAAATGTAATTTCCTATAGCCATAGGATGCCCATCCTTCCCCAAAAAAGAACCATGCACAAAAAAAAAAAAAAGACAAGCCAAAAAAGAGAGGTAAAAATGCTGCAACATGAAGGTAGTAGGTGGTGAGCCTTGCTAATGTGACCGTTTCCTCCTCGACCCCCTCCTTCTCCCTCTACTACTCCTCCCCTTCTGCATCACCTCTTCCTCCACTTCCTCCTCCCTCCACTCCTCCTCTCCTTCCTCCTTCACTTCTTCCTCCTCCACCTCCATCCCAATCTCCTATGAGTATTTGGCACAAGGAAAGCCTCTGGAGAGGTGGAGTTATATAGGGATTATTACCAAACGAACCATACATGGTAAAGAGCATTTGAAAACAGTCCCTTCCTCCAGTTTGTGGCCCGAGCAGTTCTACATTAACATATTTCTACCTGCCATGACAAGTTGATATATTTTATTTTTTGTTAAAAATATTTACAGATTTACTTTTTTAATATTTGTCATTCTTTTTTTTTCCCCTGTATGGTTATCTCTGCCCTGGTCAAGCAAACATGGCATGGAAAAAAATAATGTCAGCTTGGTTGTATTACATGAAGGCAAGGCTGTTCCTGGTGACTTTTTACCTGTGAGGATGATATAGTATTGTGTTTAATGCTCTATTTCATTGCAATACCTCTGTTCAGATATGTGACATTTGCATTGTATTTTTCCTTTACAAATATAAATAAACAATTTATATAAAAATAAAAATAAAAATGTGAGCTGGGAAGTAGGATCCAATTGAAATTTTCAGGGCTGCCACCATTTGTGGGAGGCTTATTTTAATTCCCCATAGTCCTCATTGTCTCTTCAACTGCTTCCATTCCAGTTGGTAAAAACAGCCCCTAATCTAGTCCTAGTTTTCACCTTAGTATTTTACCATCTGCTACATTATTTACTCTAATTTCAGAGGGCTACCCACTGTAGATGCTACTTATATAATCAATACATTCATTTTATTTATGTTAAACTAAGAGCAGGCCAAGCAATTGTGGGCATATGGAGGCATATTGAATTAAAATTCACTGAGGTCCAGTTAGTAAAATTTTCTCTTTCAGCAGAGGTCCAAATTGCATGTTTGTAAGATTTTTTATTTAATTTATCACAGTCTAGTTCTTACATCAGTTTCCTCCATCTCCCTCTCACATCACATTTCCCCCTCCCCTGTACACCACAGTTACCTCTTTACGTCACAGTTCAACCCCTTTATGTTGCAGTTCCTCCTCTTTATGCCACAGTCCCCCCTCTTTGCATCACAGTCTCCCCCTTTATGTCATAGTCCCCTCCATTTACATCACAGCCCCCCCCCCTTTATACCACACTTCCAACCTCTTTGCATCATAGTTCCCCCATTTATGTCACAGCCCCTCCCTTTCTGTTACAGTCCCCCCCACACTCCCCACCCCTTTATGTCAGTTCCCCCGTCACATAAATGTTCCCTGCCCCTCTTCCCACCCCCTACACTTTTATAGCAGTACCATCAGCTCCCCCCTTCCACCCCTTAATAGCAGTGTCCTCACCCCTCCACCCATTCACCCCCCCTTTCCCTTTCAGGGTAGTGTTTTCCTTGTCAAAAGAAGTTTATTGAGTATACAATGTTATAAAGATACATAAAGTAAGTTTACAAGGATCTATAAAGTAAGCTCATTGTTTTACAGTAGGGTTTATATAGGTAAATATCATGAAATTTCAAATATTAAACATTGGGTTCACGTAAACCTAAATTAAAGATATATATCATTTCCTTAGTTACTTTTGTAGGTATTTAAATGATTTATACCTACTATACATATTGTTTACAAGTAGAGTGTATATAGGTCAAATAAATTCTGATAATGAGCTTTAATCGTAAGGTGGAGAAAAGGAAAGAGAAAGAAGAAAAAGGGTTGAAAGGTAGAGGTATGGTCCACAAGGTTGTCCCGCTCGTCAGTTTATTATTCTTTTTAGTTCTCTTTGAAGCCTTAGAATGGGTGTCTCTGTAAGTCATTTAATCTGTTACCATGGCAACAGGACAGAGTCATTGAAGTTTGACAGGAATTGTTGTTTTATCCAAGGATGCCAAAGTTTTTCAAATTTTGGAACTTGATTTTGATCGATGGCTACCATCTTAGCATGGGACATTGTATTATTCATTCTGTGAATTGTTTCTGCTAGTACCAATGTAGGAGATTTCCATGCCTTGGCCACTGTTTGTTTTGCAGCTGTTATTAGTTGGATCATAAGTTTGAATTGAGAGAGTGTTAACCATTCCGGTTTTAGATTAAGTAAAGTTAAATATGGATCTGGTTGTATTATTTTTTTAAATATTTTAGATGCAATCACGAAGACTTCCTTCCAGAAGGTTTGGATTACTGGGCACGTCCACCATATGTGTAAATATGTGCCTATTTCTGGGCATCCTCGAAAACAAAGAGCTGAGTTATTAGGTGAATATTTTGCCACTCTAGCGGGTACAAGGTACCAGCGAGTTAGGACTTTATAATTTGTCTCCAGTGCTAAGATGTTGGGTGAAGATGACTTAGATGTGAGCCATATGTTAGACCAGTCCGTGTCTTCTAAAGTTCGTCCCAGGTCCTCCTCCCACCTCTGAACGTAAGAGGGTCTATTAAGATTTGCTACTCCATATAATTGATTATAAAGCGATGAAATTGTACCTTTAGCAAATGGATCTTTTGTACAGATTGATTCAAAAATGGATAATTGGGATAATGGTGTATCCCCCTTTAGGAATGGTGTATAGAAATTTTTGATTTGGAGATATCTAAATATCTCAGAGTTTGGTAGATCATATTTTTCTCTAAGCGATGGGAATGAAAGGAATGATTTAGATGCTATGAAGTCATTTAGTGTCTGAATGCCTGATGTTGTCCAAGCTTTAAAAGAATTTGGGTAGATCCATGCCGGATAAAAGGCCGGATTTCTGATAAAAGAAAGGAGAGGATTGTGTGGAGATTGTAACTGATATTTGGTTTTTAGTTTATCCCAGAGAAATAAGAAGTGTTTAGTTATGGGATTATGAATTTTAAAGCGGTCTTTAGGATCAAGCCATAATAAATTTGATATTAATAGAGGGTCATTTTCTGAAGCCTCTATAAATACCCATAATGGGATTTCCTGTTTTGCATGGTATTTGGACAGACTGGCCAAATGTGCTGCTCTGTAGTAGTTAGTAAAATTAGGGTATCCCAGGCCTCCTTTATTTTTGGGAAGATGTAGTGTGTGTATAGGTATACGTGGTTTAGAAGAGCCCCATATAAACGAAGTTGCTCTTTTTTGTACTATTCTCAAAAAATAGGAAGGAATTGGAATAGGGAGGACTCTGAATAGATAAAGCAATTTGGGTAGAATAGTCATTTTGATTGCATTAATCTTCCCTATCCAGGATAAAGGAAGTTGCGACCATTGTTTTATTAGATTTGTGATCTGTCTTAATACAGGAGGATAATTGGTTGAGAATAAGTCAGAATGAGATGCTGTTAAATGAATTCCAAGATATGGGATTGATTTTTCTGCCCATGTGAATGGGAGTGCAGCCCTAGCCGGGATCAATTCCATGTTTGTGAGTGAAATATTAAGCACTAGGCATTTCTTAGGATTAATCATAAGGCCAGATAGGGCTGCAAATCCATCAAGAGCTGGTATTAAGTTAGGACCAGAGACCTGTGGTTATGATAGAAAAAGTAATATATCGTCTGCAAATATACATAATTTGTGTGTAATACCTCCTACTTCAATGCCAGTTATAGTTTGGTTTGTTCTGATGTATTGGGCCATGGGTTCGAGTATAAGGGCAAATAATAAGGGAGATAATGGGCAACCCTGTCGGGTACCTCTTTCGATATTAAAGGCTTCAGATTTGTATCCAGCATATTTTATATAGGCTTTGGGTTTATTATATAATGCTTTGATCCATGTTAAAAAGCGGGGTCCAAAACCCCATTTTTGTAATGAATATTGCATATATTGCCAGGATACTGTGTCAAATGCCCTCTTAATATCGAGAGATAGAAAACATAAAGGGATTTTCCGTTTTTTAGCAATATGTGCCAATAACACTGCCCTGCGTATATTATCGCCTGCCTGTCTATTTGGCATGAAGCCTACTTGATCTCTATGTATTAATTTTCCTATAATGCTATTGAGGCGTTTTGCTATTATTTTTGCTAATAATTTAATATCGAGGTTTAACAGAGAGATAGGCCGATAATTCACACAGGAAGTATCATCAGAAAGGGGTTTTGGGATCATACAAACAATTGCCATTAGTGTTTCTTGCCGAAAAGAATGTCCATCTAGAAGTTTGTTAAAAGTTTCAGTGAGAATGGGAGAGAGTATTTCTGAGAATGTTTTATAGTATAAAGCCGAGTAGCCGTCTGGGCCTGGTCTTTTGTTAAGTTTTAGGTCTTTTATGGCGTTAGCAACTTCATCTATAGTTATAGGCTCATCCAAACTGCTTTTTTGATTCTGAGATAACTCAGGTAAGGTTATTTTTGAGAAGAAGGATTCAGCCTCTGTAGGATTAAATTCATTGTTTGTCTTGTATAAAGTTGCGAGATGTGAGTGAAATTTATGGACTATTTTAACTGGATTACAAGTGTAAACATTTTTTGATAATTTCAAACGTATTGGTTTGAAAGATTTGTTAGTTGAATTTAATGCCCGAGCCAAATATGTACCTGGTTTGTTTGTATTCATGTAGAAATTGTGTTTGGAGCGTTTGAGGGATTTATCAACTGACTCAGTGAGAAATAGATCGTATTCCAATCTAGATTTTTCCAGATGAGATTTTGTACTCTGAGATGGATTATCTTGAAATGATATGTAGGCTGCATTAAAATTGAGTTCTAGTTTTTTTGCTAGATTTTTGCGTTCCCGTTTAAATAGTGCCATTTGTCTTTGTATTGTACCACGCAAGACAGGCTTATGAGCTTCCCACAGTGTTATTGGGGAGATGTCTGTTGTATTATTAATTGATATGTATTCCTTTAAAGCTTGTTCAATGGCCATCTGATGTAGTGGGTGTTTGAGCATTATGTCCGGTAAGTACCACGTTGGGTCATGCGCTTTTGGTATGGCTGAGGCTATAGTAGTGTATACTGCATTATGGTCAGACCACGGAATCGGAATTATATCTGATGCAATAATTTCTGGTATCATTCCTATTGTTAGAAAAATATGATCTATTCTGGTGAAGGTTTGATGAGGGTGCGAGAAATAAGTGAATTTCTTTTTCATTGGGTTACTTTCTCTCCATGAATCTACCAGATTGTATTTGGAAAGAAGTTGAGAAAAAGGTAATCTAGAGGTTATTTTGGATGGTGTAAAAGGTGATTTATCTAGAAATGGGAGGAGGACCTGGTTCGAATCCCCACACATTATCACTGTTCCTATTTTGTGTGTATTAATCACTTGTAATATATGTGAGAGGAATGGTGTAGGTTGTTTGTTAGGAGCGTAGTAGGAAATCACCGTGATTGCTGTATCCATTATATAACCCATGAGTATCAGGTATCTACCTTCTGGGTCTTTAATTTCTGATGATAAGGTGAATGGTGTGGATCGGTGAAATGCAATTAGAGTTCCCCTTTGCTTGGTACAGGCAGAAGCCGTGTAAATTTGTTGATAAAAAGGAGAAATATATTTTGGAGTAGAATCTTTGGTGAAGTGTGTTTCTTGGAGGCATACTATGTGAGCCTTCTTGTTATGGAAAGTACGGAAGGCTTTGGTCCTTTTTTGAGGGACATTTATTCCCTGAACATTCAGGGAAAGTATATTCAGTGGTGGCATGGCAATAGATCAAATAGTTTTGACTTACTTTTTGTTATGCAGAGCTGACTGCGCAGATCAACCTGTGTGGACTGAAGAGATGAATAGATAGAAAAGAAACCAGTGAATTCTGGAGTAAAGAGTAAACAAAAAACATATGAGATTAGATGATACATTGTATAAATTATTTTTTGCAAGTAAACACAGTTTACCCGTGAAAGAGAATAAATATCTCTCTCAGGGGAATAAGTGCCTTCGTCACACTCCCACATAATATGGTTGGGAGAATGAGGAGGGCTAATGGGGGTACACGGATCTTCCACTTACAGGAGAGAAGTGCTATGTCAAAAGACATCAAAATGATGTTTCATTAATTGGAGTGCAGAATATAGTTTTTGTTGAAATTATTTATTCCAGGGTGGTTGTATATGGTTAGTCTTGCCCTAGGCTAAATAATTCAGTTAGAAAGGTACTGTTAATAACTTTGGTATTGATGAAGATAGTTTGAATTATTTGGGGATTTTAACCCTTTTAGAGTAAACAATTACATATTTTATTCATATGTAACTGTTTAGATATGTTAACTCATAAAATAGAGGTTGTATTGCTTCAGATTAGAATAAACAAAAACATAATTCTAGGAACTAGTTAGGTAATAATATATTTGTTTTAAGAAAAGAAAGAAAAAGCTTCCATTACTTCTGGATTATTGAACATATTTGTCCTAAAAAGTAATAAATCTATTGTTATTACCTGATAATATATAACTGAACATGAATTTCCTTATTTCACTTATATATTCTAAGGCTATATGAATCAGAAGTAATAAGAAATATAACTGGAATGTAACATGATCCCACACAGTGTGTGACTATCAGAATGCAGTTACATTCAGTTATAAATATAGGTTTTTTATAGAGAACCATCTCTTAGTATAATAAATGAAGAGATATCAGGAATTAGGATGTCAGTCCATTGAATCTTCTTGGTCCATGGATGATGTGACATAACGGCCTCTTTTGTGAGAATGATGATTCCCATTTTGTTCTGAAATTTTCTGGGTGCTGCCTGAAGGTGAAGATGATGCCATTCTTCTGCGTGTGGGAGTGTTGCTGCTTGTGGGTTCTGTCAGATTTAATTTTAAAAGGGTTTGTTGTAGTTCATCTGCTGATCTGCTTCTGTAAATTGTACCTTGGTAGTTAAATCTGACTGAAAAGGGGAAGCCCCATTGATACATAATGTTGTGGCGTTGCAGTTCTATTAGTTGGGGTTTCATGGATCGTCTTTTAGTAATAGTAAGTTGGGATAGGTCAGCAAAAATTTGATAATTGTGTCCTTGAAAATTAAGTTCCTTTTTTTCTCTTGCAGCAATTAGTATTTGTTCTTTCGTTCTGTAATAATGAAATTTTGTGATTATATCACGTGGGGGTCCATCTTTCTTTTTGGCTGTGAGGGCTCTGTGTACTCTGTCCAGTTCTAAACGTTCAACAGGGATATCTGGCTTTAGTTCTTGTAATAGAGCAGTAATAGTAGATTGCAGGTCTGTCACAGTTTCAGGTATTCCCCTTATGCGCAAGTTTGAACGTCTGGCTCTATTTTCGTAATCTTCGAGCTTAGTTTGAAGTATTAAATTCTCTTTTTTTAATTGTTCCAATTCTGTTATATTTTCTTGGGTTGTGATTTCAATTTCATCCATTTTTATTTCTAAGGCTGCGGTGCGGTTTCCCAGCTCTCTTATTTCTTTGGTTAGGCTTTTTGTTATTTGGTCTGAGGTTTGTTTTAAAGCCTTATGAAGCATCTTTTCAAATTGTAATAATATTACTGGGGATACTGAGGAGGCTTGTGGAGAAGTTTGTGAGAGGATTTGTTCTGTATCTGACTCAAATGGAGAGTCTTGCTGTGACATTTTCTGTCTGTGAGAGCGCCCTGATGCTGTATCTTGTGAGGTGACTGGAGCTGCTTCAGCTGCAGTGAGTGCCTGTGAGCTCTTTGTGAGGTGATTTTTATTTCTGCCACGGTTTCCTCCCAGTACCATATTTCCTGCCCAAACTTTCACAGTTTGTTCCCTGGGGCAAAAAGGTTCAAATGGATACCTTTTGAGCCTGCAGGCTCCGCTTTGTCCTTCTCTTCTCTCCTCAGCGGTGTGGAGCTCTAACAATGCATGTCTGCTCCGCTAGGCTCCGCCTCCTGCCCCCCCCCCCCCCAGGGTAGTGTTTTCAACCTCACATACATTCTTACTCACAGTTCCACCTTTCACAGGGCTGGATGAAGAGCGGGAGCTGCTGAACTTTTCATGTTAACAAGCTGGTGATTAGTTGCTTCCTAAGCAACCAATCATTCGCTTGCAGCTCCTGCTCTCCATCCAGACCTGCTACGTCTACCATTCTTTGCCCCGCTGCAAGGATAATAGTGCAGTGGCTGGGGGAAATAAACAGCAGCGTGATCTACAGAGTGACCAGCCAAAGAAGTGATGGACCTAGCTCCTAAGTAGAGCAGCCACGATGGTCCAGATGAGACTGTCACTTGGTCCAGATTTGGACTGTGGGCCACCATTTCGTGATGGCTGGTATAAAGCAATAAGTTGTGGTGCAACTGGGGAGAGGGTGTGCGGTGTTTTGAGTGCACAGTGTTTTTACTTTTTTTTACAGTATGCAGAGTGGTGCTGGAAAAAAGCTCTTGAATACACTGACAGCAACAGCTGTCTGGTGCACTCTAGTTGCCCCTATCCCACTAAGGAGTTTTTCAAGCACTTTTGCGTTAAAAAGCACCTGAATGGCTCAAGAAAAATTCTTCACTTTAAAATCAATGAATGTGTTCACACTGGGGCGGTGCACTTTGGTTGCGGTGAAAAAAATCCTGCTTGCAGCATCTTTGGAGCATGTTTTCGGAGCTAAAAAAAGCACCAAAAACGTACCTTCCATCGCAAATATGGTAAAATCATGGTAAAGTCTTTTTTGCAGCGGATCAATGTGAAAGCAGCCTTACAATCTAAAAAAATGGAAGAGGCCTCATTTTAATAGCTCAGCTCTGAATGGTTTTACCCCCTTCATGACCAGACCCCTTTCTTGCACTAGTTTAACTGGTAATTGTGCAGTCATGCAACCATGTACCTAAATTAAATTTATATAATTTTGTTCACACAAATAGAGCTTTTGTGGTATTTGATCACAAAAAAAGACCAAAAAGTTTGAAAGTTATAGCGTCTACAAACTACTAATGGCAGAGATCAGCAACTTATAATGGGACTGCGATAGTATAGTGGGCTAACTAACTAACTGCCACTGACATCACCAGTTACACTAATACAGTGATCAGTGACAATACCCACTTGCCGACCACCTAACTGCTGTGAAAATACATCATTACTTTGACGTTAAATACCGGAATTATGCTAGATAACCCACCCCCATAATTTTTTTTCCCTCAGGTATCTTTCTGATAAAAGTGGTTTCCGGTGGTTACCAGGGTGATCGGTAGGTCCAGGAACTGATCCGGTGCTGGCGACAGCTGGGCACAGAGATGAGTGAAGGAAAGATGGCCTCCATTCATTTCTATGGCCTAGGTCTAAGAGGACTGGAGCAACATCATGATGTAAACTATGCAATTTTTTTTTAAAGCAAAACATCAAAAAAATTATTTTTGATCTTTTGTTTTTAAAGGTAGAGGAGAGATTTGGGGTCTTTTAACCCCCAGATTTCTCCATAAAGAGGACCTGTAATACAGTATTGTTATCACAAGAAGTGTTTACATTCCTTGGTATAGCCATAAAAGTGATCTTTTTTTTTTTAAAGAGACAGTGTGAAAATTTTAAAAAATGTAATAGAATAAATATATTTTTTTTAAAAGTGCCTCCATCCCCGTGACCACATATGTAGGTCACACCCACATATGTAAATGATGTTCACACCACACATGTGAGGTACGCGAACACCTGAGCGAGAGCAATAATTCTAGCACTAGACCTCCTTTGTGTCAGGCTAGGAGCATATAGCAGGTAACAGTTGAGGTGTTCTGATTATGCAAAGAGTTCAAAGAACAAGAGCACATACCATGAGCAGGTCTGAGCAGAGCAGGTCAGCTGGGACTTGTAGTTCACCGCTGTAGATGAAGTTAGATGTTTGCTGGACCTTGTATTTCAACGCTGCAGATGAGGATAGATGTGGTCTGGTGCTTGTAGTTCACCGCTGCAGAAGAAGGTACTACAGTAGAATCAGGCAAAGCGTAGTCTAGGCAAGCTGGGTCATACACAGGAAGATCAGAATCCAAATGGTACCAAATCAGAAGCAAGCAAACAGGGTCAAACAAGCCGGGTCATACACAAAATACACAGAGCAGATATCAGCTGGATCAAACACAAGGTAAACTCTAACACGAGCACTGATTGAATGCTGATACAAGTGATTTAAAGGTGAGCTGGCCAATCACTGTTGTTTCCCAGGCAAAGGCTGTGTCAGGTGAGTTGTGCTGGGTCCTAAAGGGATCCTAGTACTGACACTTTGTTACTCTAAACTGGTAACTTGTAGAAGTTTAAAGTGTCACCTATGGAGATTTTTAAGTACTGTAGGTTGGCGCCATTCCATGAGCGTGCATGACATGTTAGGTATCTATTTACTCGGCGTAACAACCGCCATTTTATTCTCTAGGATCTCTGCTAATATATATATATATATATATATAATGTTTTGGGGTTCTAAGTAATTTTCTAGCAAAAAACACAAATTTTTAATTGTAGACAATAAGTATCAGAAAAAGGCCTTGTCAGCAAGTGAGTACAATACACTGTCACTATACCAATGACACTGGCAGGGAAGGAGTTAACATCTTGGGTAATTACCAAGCGTTAATTTGTGTAATGTGTGCTGCTTTTTTTCTAAAGATCTTTTTCTTCTTCCTGCTTTGCAGGGAGAAGAAACAGAGAGATTGTTCCCTCTGTACAGAGCCTTGTGTTGATTGTCAACACTGGGCTCTGGACTGTGATTGGACACAGCCGATCAGCAGGTCCCTAAATCATTGGCCGGGACTTGCTAACAATCTCCCACTGTGTACACGCACAGCGGGAGTCAGAGGGCGGGGTTGCTCACTCACGCTCTGTACCTCAAAGAGGCCAGCAATCTACAGGTACATTGCTGTGCTTGTACAGGCCACCCATACACAATAGAATATGTACCCTATCACTGCAATATAAATAACTCTAGCAAAGTAAGTGTGAACCCAACCACTAAAATCTCATATACAGTGCCTTGAAAAAGTATTCATACCCCTTGAAATTGTCCACATTTTGTCATGTTACAACCAAAAACATAAATGTATTTTATTGGGATTTTATGTGATAGACCAACAGAATGTGGCACATTATTGGGAAGTGGAAGGAAAATGATGAATGGCTATATTGCCTTCAGAAGTCACCTAATTAGTAAATAGGGTCCCCCTGTGAGTAATTTAATCTCAGTATAAATACAGCTGTTCTGTGAAGCCCTCAGAGGTTTGCTAGAGAACCTTAGTGAACAAACAGCACCATGAAGGCCAAGGAACATGCTAGACAGGTCATGGATAAAGTTGTGGAGAAGTTCAAAGCAGGATTAAGTTATAAAAAAATCCCAAGCTTTGAACATCTCACGAAACACTGTTCAATCCATCATCAAAAAATGGAAAGCATATGGCACAACTGCAAACCTACCAAGACATGGGTTTCCACCTAAACTGAAAGGCCGGGCAAGGAGACCATTAATCAGAGAAGCAGCCAAAAGGCCCATGTTAACTCTTGAGGAGCTGCAGAGATCCACAGCTCAGGTTGGAGAATCTGTCAATAGGACAACTATTAGTCATGCACTCCACAAATCTGGCTTTTATGGAAGAGTGGCGAGAAGAAAGACATTGTTAAAAGAAAGCCATAAGAAGTCCTGTTTGAGAGAAGCCACGTGGGGGACACAGCAAACATGTGGAAGAATGTGCTCTGGTCAGATGAGACGAAAATGTAACTTTTTGGCCTAAAAGCAAAACACTATGTGTGGCAGAAAATTAACACTGCACATCATTGTGAACACACCATCCTCACCGTGAAACATGGTGGTGGCAGCATCATGTTGTAGAGATGCTTTTCTTCAGCAGGGACAGGGAAGCTGACCAGAGTTGATGGGAAGATGGATGGAGCCAAATACAGGGCAATCTTAGAAGAAAATCTATTTGAGTCTGCAAAAGACTTGGGACTGGGGCTGGGGTTCACCTTCCAGCAGGACAACAACCCTAAACGTACAGCCAGGCTACAATGGAACAAAACATATTCGTGTGTTAGAATGGCCCAGTCAAAGTCCAGACCTAAATCCAATTGAGAATCTGTGGCAAGACTTGATAATTGCTGCTCACAGACGCTATCCATCCAATCTGACAGAGCTTAAGCTATTTTGCAAAGAAGAATGGGCAAAAATGTCACTCTTTAGATGTGCAAAGCTGGTAGATACATCCCCAAAAAGACTTGCAGCTGTAATTGCAGCGAAAGGTGGTTCTACAAAGTTTTGATTCGGGGGCTGAATATAAATGCACGCCACACTTTTCACATATTTATTTGTAAAACAATTTGAAAACCATTTATCATTTTCCTTCCATTGCACAATTATGTGCCACTTTGTGTTGGTCTATCACAGGGGTCTCAAACTGGCGGCCCTCCAGCTGTTGCGAAACTACAAGTCCCATCATGCCTCTGCCTGTGGGAATCATGCTTGTAACTGTTAGCCTTGCAATGCCTCATGGGACTTGTAGTTTCACAATAGCTGGAGGGCCGCCAGTTTGAGACCCCTGGTCTATCACATAAAATCCCAATAAAATACATTTATGTTTTTGGTTGTAACATGATAAAATGTGGAAAATTTCAATGGGGTCTGAATACTTCAAGGCACTGTATACTTTAAAAAAACTTGATAATAATACTAATAAAAAGGTCCTTGCTTCTTTTACACTTTGTATTACGGGTTGACAACACATTGCCCAGACATATTCCATTGGTATCACCATTTAAACTGGACCTTTCTATTTTTTTTTTTTTTTAATAACAAACATGTTATAATTCCCTAGGTTACCAAGGTTATTGCACAGAGCAGCCCCAATCCTCCGCTTCTCGGGACAATATAATGTCTAACTTTTATGTACTATTGGAATATTTTTTATATATGTACATGTTTGCATAATTCAGTAGGCATAACTCAAAAGGTGCCTGGTTAAATAAACAAATTGTATAAAGCTGTAAGAGATATGCATTTTATTTTAAGTTTTTTATCAATTTTTTTCTAAATTTGTTCAACAGAAAAAAATATGATATTATATTATAACAAATGTTGGTTAATCCTAATCAAATGTGTCTTGGTTTGTTTTAAATACTGTACTACCATGGCACTGAGAAATATAAAATATATAGATAGCTAAGATTTTTTTTCATTATCTTATTTTTACGTGATTTAGCAACAAATATGTTACTGGTGCTGTGATAATGATGATAAATGATCACTTTACCAAGCAGAATAATAATGTAAGTAACTATCATAAGTGACTTCATACAAATACTTTAAACCACACATACACAGAACAGAATCTGCTTTATCCTGTATTATAATAAATGAGAAAAAGGATACTTGATGACAAAGGAAGAGAATGGTTAAAAGAATTACTGGTGTGGGATAAATACTTTTCAACAAACACGGTCTACTAACTACTAACACACGGGTCAGCCAAAAAAAAACACAGGTGAGCTACTGAAAATTATTAAAATACAAATAACAAAATTAGTTTGTTTCCTGAAGAATATTCAGTAATACTTTGATGCATTGATCTCGTATCCTAACTTGTCTATATGATAAGAAACTGATCTTCATTGTAGCAGCAGCACAGCTTGGTTAAAGAGGAGTTCCACCCGAGGGCCAGTCAAAAAAAAAAAATAAATAAAAGTCAGCAGCTACAAATACTGCAGCTGCTGACTTTTAATTGGACACTTACCTGTCCCAGGGTACAGCGATGCGGGGGATCGAAGCCCTGCTCGTCTCCCCCTCCGTTCAGCGGCACCGGCATTGCAACTGTGGACGCCGGGCTGTGGCTTCACAGCCTGGCACCCATTACGCATGCGCAAGCGGCGCTGCGCGCCGTGATTGGCCGCTCAGTCACCTGGGACCTGTAATGGGTCCCAGATGATTGACAGGAGGGAGGGAGCAGAGCTGAGCCCTTCCTGTGCCGAGGGGGAAGTGATGTCACCAGCCCAGGCACTGGAAGAGGCAGACTACGAGGGACCACCTAGCAACAGGCATTTAGAGGTAAGTAAAAAAAAATATATATCCAAATTTTTTTTGTATTTTTTTTAGGATTTTTTATGTAATTTTTTATTTTTTGGGTGCAACCCCACTTTAAGTACACACCTCCAATCTGCTAACTGTATAGTGGAAGATAATTAGCATACTGATAAGGACATCCCTTTGCCCACTCTGCTCTCTCCCCCTATTGGCACATGGGCATGCAGCAGAGCCTAAAGCCGAGTACACACTATTCGTTTTTTTCTATTTAACCCAGTGGGTTAAACAAAAAAAAAACCTGTCCGCTCCGGTTGGAGCCTCTGTGCTAATGATACAACGTTAGTACAGCTATCTCCCCTGCTGAGCTGTTGTGTCCTGACAGGTTCTTCATGCTGTCTTCTTATTGGGAGCTTGAGAGTTTGTTTTTGTTTTTTTTTGTTTTTTGAAAAATTCTTTTTATACACATTTTGTTTAATAACAACAATAACAAAACCCCAATAATAGCCCCCCTCCCTCTTCCCTATTGTGCAATGCCCCAAAAATTCCATACAGTCTAACACAATTTCTTGCCCTTTCAGCATACTTAGATTAGTTTAACAATTCCAACATAGGTAGAATCCAAAGCAGCACTACAAACATTTAGTTGTTATTAAGCCTATCAGGCCTCTTCAGTTATTGTAAATTCCTTTCATGCGACGTGCAATTCGTCAGATACAGAGTAACACAGTAAGTTATACAGTAGCATCCGAGGAGAGCCAGCATTGCCATATCTTCTCAAATTTTTTTGGGCACCCTCTGCTTAGATATGTTGCCTTATACAACGGTAATACTTTATTCACTATACCTTTCCAGAAAGCTAATGATGGGGCCTCAGGTTTTTTCCAGTGTAAAAGGATAGCTTTGCGTGCATAAAACAAAGTGAGAGAAAGCATGGTTCGCTGTGCCCTTAGTGGAGCTATTTCCTCCACCAGGCCCAACAAACATACTGATATTGTCATGGGGACAGGCAGAGAAATCAGTCCCTGAATGGTTTTGCTAACCCCTGTCCAAAATTCCTGTATCTGCCGACACTGCCAAAATACATGGTCGAAATCCGCCCCTGCTGCGGTGCAACGCCAACAGGTTGCATCATCCAGGCCATAGATGCTGGCAAGTCTGGCTGGGGTATAGTGCACCCTGTGAAGTATTTTATATTGAATATACCTATCACGCGCCGAGACTAGGACCTGAAAAGGGTGATCCCACATATCGTCCCAGTCATCACTTTGGAAATTGGGTACCAGGGAGCTCCACCTCTCTCTACATTTGTTGAGTGCTAGAGGCCTTTCGGCAAATAACTCTTTATAAGTGGCTGACAGTGTCTTTTGTACTGATTCATCATAGAGCAACTGTTCCAGAGGTGAGGACTGAAGCACCATCACACCCGTGCCAAATTGCGTGACAAAAGCATGCCGCAACTGCAAATAGCGAAAGAAGTACCAGTTCAGGAGGTTATGCCTCTCCTTTAGTTGGTCAAAGGAGAGTATTTTCCCTTCCCCCACTATGTTTTTTAGTTGTTTTATACCAACTCTGGCCCATATGATTGGATCTGGTATTTCGCTAAAATGGGCTAATTTGGGATTAAACCAAAACGGTGTATCCGGTGACCACGCCTCTGTGTCAGTACGCATGAGCACCCCTGCCCTGTCCCACGCCCGAATAGTAGCACGCATGGAGCCGGTCAAGGGCGCCCCCGTCTGTGGTCCTCTATATAGCAGGAGACCAAGACCCTCATATGATCCCACCAGGGCAGCCTCCAGTACAGTCGCTACATCCCCATCATCCCTCACCAACCAACGCCTAGCAAAAACCATTTGCCCTGCAATGAAATATTTGAATAGGTCAGGTAAAGCCAAACCTCCCTGTCCATAGGGTTCTTGTGCGAAGGCCTATTCTAGGATGTCCAGAACTCCACAAAAATGAACTGAACAGGCTGTTTGCGCGCCGAAAGAAAGAGCATGGAATCCAAATAGGAGTGTTGCGCAAGAAGTACAAGAACACTGGTAGAATCTTCATTTTAAGGAGATTCACCCTACCAATTAAGGAGAGAGGTAAATGTTTCCATGCCTCAAGTTGTATTTTAACCTTTGAAAGCAGTGGCATTAGATTAAGTGTCAAGTAATCTGTAACTTTGGGGGATATACGTACACCTAAATATTTAATTTCAGTGACCCAGGCTATTGGAACCGAAGGAGATGCCCGCGCCTGAGTTCAATCGTCAGTAGCCATGATATTGGACTTTTCCCAATTTACCCGTAACCCTGAGAATTTTGCAAATGTGCCTAAAATTTTAAATACTGCCTCCAAGGAAGGTCCGGGGTCCTCTAAAAAGAGGAGTATATCATCTGCATATAAGGCCGTGCATTCCCGAATGCTGCCTACCTGAAGGGCTTTAACTTCTGCGGACGCCCTTAAAGCAATAGCTATGGGCTCAATGGCTAAGGCGAATAATGCCGAGGAAAGCGGGCATCCCTGCCTTGTCCCTCTACCCACGAAAACTGTGTGGAAACCGATGTGCCTATCTTGATTGTTGCCTTGGGTGAGCTATATAACAGGGATATCCATGTAAGAAACACGTCTCTAAACCCCATGTGCCGTAACACAGTGAACATGTAATGCCAATCCACTGAATCGCAGGCTTTGGCTATGTCCAAAGACACAATCACCCTGGCCCCAGGATTATTATGATCAATCTGTAGGTGCGCAAACAGCCTGCGGAGATTTGTATCAGTAGATTTCTGCGGAATAAAACTGGTTTGATCTATATCTACCAGTGTGGTTATTACCCTGGACAGCCTGGTGGCGAGTATCTTTGTGAGAATCTTAAGATCCTGATTGAGAAGAGCTATAGGTCTATAGGAAGAGCAGCTCAACAGATCTTTGCCTGGTTTGGGCAATAGGACCACCAGAGCCTCCATAAGAGAATCTGGTAAAAGCTTATGTTCCAAGCAGAAGTGAAACAATGTTCTGAGTCTTGGCACAAGAGCTTCCAAATGTGACCTGTACCATTCAATGCAGAAACCGTCCGGCCCTGGTGATTTGTGAGGTGGGAACGACCTTATGGCAGACTCTATTTCTTTTTCTGTTATCTCTGCTTCTAGGCTCTTTTGGTCTGACTCTGATAGCTTAGGTATATCTATGGAGGTAAGCAGGGATTCTAGATCTTGTTTATTATATGTTGGGATGGACATGTAGAGCGAGTTGAAGTATTCTACAAAGGTGTCAAGAATATCACTTGGGTCTGTCAATATAGTTCCTTGAGAATTTGTGATACAGGGTATACTGGTCTGAACCCTCTGCTCTGCCACCAGCATTGCCAGAAGCTTCCCATTTTTGTCTTCTTGTTCGAAGAGGGACTCAACCCTTCCCGTCCAAGAAGTGTGTGCTAGTTCAGTATAATGCAACTTCAAAAGACGGCGCACCTCTATTAGTTCAATATAGGTAACATTTGATTGGTCAACTGCATGGGCTGCCTCACATCTCCTCTCTTTGTCCTGTAATTCCTGTGATTTAATATTGAATTGTTTACGTGTTTGCTTAATTGTCGAGATATACTGTCCTCGCATACATGCCTTAAAGGTGTCCCAAACTATTGGAAGGGGTGCTGACTGTAAGTTATCCTCCCAGTAGCCAGAAAAAGTTGGCGCCACCTGGGTAGATACCGACTCTACCTCCAACCATCCCGGATTTAATCGCCATGCCCTCCCTCTCACTTGCGAAGGTATACCAATATTAATCCGTAGTGGAGTGTGATCTGACAGACCTCCCGCCATATAATTGGCTCCCCTCACCAGTTGTAACATAGGAGCATTTGCAAAGGCCAGGTCAATCCTGGATGAGGATTTATGCGTTTTGGACAGGTGTGTGAAACTTTTTGTAGTAGGATTTTTCCACCTCCATAACTACGTGAGAGCAGCTGTCTCCACCCACGCAACCAGCTCTACCGACGCCACTCTCCTACAGTTAGAGGAATCCAAAGCAGAATTTAAAATGGCATTAAAATCCCCCGCCACTATGAGAGGTAAGTGTGTGAAAGGGATCAACCTACCCAGTAAGTCATATAGTACTTGAATTTGAAATGGTGGAGGAACATACACATTGACTAGCACCATCTTATGACCATGGATGTCTGCCACCACAATAACATAACGGCCTCCTGGATCTGTGAGGACCTGATGAATACTACAAGGAACCGTTTTACTGATCAAGATGGCCACACCTCTGGCGTACGTAGAATAGGTAGCATGTAGTGCCCGTTGGATCCAGGAGCGCCTCATAGTCAGAATCCTATTACCATCTAAATGTGTCTCTTGTAAAAAGACAATATGCGGTTTAAGTGGTTTCAAGTATTGGAACATCAAGGCACGCCGAAACTTGTCGTTCAAGCCTCTAACGTTCCAAGACAATATGTCAAATATATTTGCTGCCATAGAAATAACTTAAATACTAGACAAAAAATGGTATATCCTTGCAAAATTCGCTAGCAATCACTAAGTACTGAGATTCTTGCCCATAGAACAAGTCCCAAGTAGCACCGGGCAGATTCTGGAACATTGCACAAATAGAAAAACCAGACCCCCCCAAGAACACATAACTCCCTGCTGCTGTGCAAAACATTTACTGATACACGCAGCGTATACCCATACTGTGCCCAGATCATTACAGTCTGTCGAGACAAAAAACAAAAAATAAGACTGTGTGAAAAAGTATCAGTTCCTACTCCACTTTCGATCCATGTCCTGAAAGAGGATAAAAGTCCCATCTGACCCCTACAAGAATGAAATATATCCAGGGGAGTCAAATCAACACTCACCAAAGTGAAAACACTTAGCGTACGGATATAGTTAAATAGGTGCTGCATAGGAAGTCCCAGTCTCCTCATCCACATGGTGTGAAGGATTCTGTATGATCAGCATTTCGGCTGTGCGGGTGTATACGTATCTCCCCTAAAGCGGGCCCCCCCCAGACAAGCATGAACAACGAGATCCCCAAAACTAAATGAAGGAATGAAATCTCCGTTACCTTTTTTTACAAGGTGTCAATCCAATCATTTGCGCCTTCAGGGGTATCAAAAAAACGGATTGTGCCTTTGTGAGGGATCCTTAGCCAGCTTGGGTACAGCATACCATCCTTGATATTCTTTTCCCGGAGACGGCGCCTCACCTCATTGAAGGATCTGTGACGTTTCTGGACCTCGGCTGAGAAATCCGGGAATAGCATCAGCTTGGGGTTTTCGTATGGCAATTCCGGATGTTTTCTTGCCTCCGCTAGAATCATATCTCTATCTCGGTAGTTTAGCATTCTTACCAAGAGTGGCCTGGGTGGTGCGCCTTCTGGACGTTTCCCTGTGGGAACTCTATGCGCCCTCTCTACCACTTATGTGGGTGGCATTTCTGGAAGGTTCAATATTTGCTTGAACAGCGTTTCGGCGAAGATGGCGGGCCTCTGCCCCTCTGCTCCCTCTGGCAGGCCTACCACGCGGATATTATTTCGCCTCTGTCTATTTTCGGCGTCGTCCACTTTATGTGCCAGGAAACTCACCAGCGATTGTAACTCTGCAATTTGTGCCGTGTGTGTGCCCTGCTGATCTTCCACCGTGCCAATCCGGTCTTCCGCCTCATTAATTCTCCCTCTCATCTTGTCTAAATCATGGCGAATCAAGGTACACTCTGATGCCAGGTGGTCTATACGGACCATCATCATGGATTTAAACCCCTCTATAGCAGCTAGAATGGGTTTCGTTATTGCCTCTGGTGCTGTCTCCAGGGCAGCAGATGGGAGATCCACGTCCTGTGCAGCTGATGGGGCCGACATACCTGCAGAGGATGCAGCAGTTCCCGGGCTATGTGCTGCTCCCAGCCTGCTCCGTATACCGGAACTGGAAGCCGTCATGGTGCTTGGTGAGTTCGCGCCCCGCCCCTTCACAGAGCGCGGCGGCTTCCGGTCCTTGTTAAGCTTTCCCCGGCTTTTGGCAGACATAATTGCTGTCACAGAGGGTTCCTGGATGCCCGCGGGAGCCGCCGTGTTAGTCTGTGGGTCAGATGTGCCTGTGTACAGGGTGAATTTGTCGGATCCACACGGAGCTCCAGAGATCAGCGTCCGACCTGCTTCACATCCTGGCCACGCCCCCTTGTTTTTGTTTTTTAAAGGGCACTGCTTAGGTCTGCCCCCCCACCGGGGATCTTTGCTCTCCTCCATATTGTCCAGGTAGATCTCAACCTCTGACAGATTGCCTACCCCTGCTCTAGTTACATTTAAACATAAATGCAATTTTTAATGAATATATAGCTGCACTGTTTGGATTTCTGTCTAGAGTTCAGCTTAAAAATTCAGTAGTAGTAGCTAACCATGCAATTTACTATGTTATGCCCTGTACACACGGTTGGACATTGATCGGAAATTCCGACAACAAAATCCATGGATTTTTTCCAACGGATGTTGTCTTGCATACACACGGTCACACAAAGTTGTCGGAAATTCCGATCGTTCTGAACGTGGTGATGTAAAACACGTACGTCAGGACTATAAACGAGGCAGTAGCCAATAGCTTTTGTCTTTTAATTTATTCTGAGCATGCGTGGCACTTTGTGTGTCGGATTTGTGTACACATGATCGGAATTTCCGACAACGGATTTTGTTGTCGGAAAATTTTATAGCCTGCTCTCAAACTTTGTGTGTCGGAAATTCCTATGGAAAATGTGTGATGGAGCCTATACACGGTCGGAATTTCCGACAACAAGGTCCTATCACACATTTTCTGTCGGAAAATCCGACCGTGTGTACAGGGTATTAGAGTGAGCAGACCTATTCCTGTTTTCCAGATCGATTCATGTTTATAGAAAGTTTATTATTTGGCCCAACTTACTTTACAAATACTAAAGAAGCAAAAAAAAAAAAAAAAAAATCCATCCAATTTTGAAAGGAGGGACTTTGAAGGCACAACACAAATTAACAGTTAATAATATAAAGTTTGTTGTACAAAAGTTATCATTTAAAAAAAAGAGACATTTTCAAATTTGATAAAAATCTGATTCTGCATAAAAAATGGACCTTATTATTATTATTACTATACAGGATTTATATAGTGCCAACAGTTTATGCAGCGCTTTACAATATAGTTGCTTAAAGCAGAGTTCCACAACATTTTACAAGGTTGTCTTAAACTAAAGACTACCCCTCCTCTGCAGCAAGCCCTCCTCCTTCACCCCTGCTGCCTTCTGGGACCTGTGTGTGTCTCTGAAGACAAGCTGGCCATTCACAAGGAGCCGCGACTCGTGCAGTAGGTAACCGGCTGTGAAGCTTGAAGGCTCTACTGCCGGTTTCCCTTAGTTGGAATGGCGGTGCCTGCACCCGAGCCGGTGGACGAATTGGCCTCGGGGGTCCGACATTGCGGACAGGTAAGTGTCCTTATTAAAAGTCAGCAGCTATAGTACTTGCACCTTTAAAAGGTGCAATTAATCAATAGACAGTGCTGCACTATAAAAAGAAACATCAATAATAATAAAAGTGTAAAAATGGTAATCAATAAACATGCTGAAAGTTTATATATAATATCTGTGACTGATTGAAGTGAATTAAAAAAAATCAATACATCAACGGTGCAAAAATCCAAAGTGCTTGTGCTTTCCTCCACAGGTATTACAGGCTGCTCATCTCACACCCTCAAAGGTCTTACTTAAGAAGTCAATGTTTTGACGATACGTGTCTAGGGGATGGAGCCTGCGTATTGACATTACATTGCGGCCATCTTGAGACCCATTGCATCTGAAATGTGTTTTCAGTATGCACGGCTTATAATGCCATCTTTGTGAGTTTATCCCTTACCTTTTTTTTACATATTATTAAACATTTTAAACGGAGAGCACTAGATTCTGCCTTCCTTCTTTTGCATATCCATCATATTTGGTGAGATGATCGGGGTTTTATCCCATGTGAATAAGCGATTTGGAGGAGGAAAGTGATCACCAGCACCACGCCAGCCCTCTCTACTATCACCAGAGGGGAACACTGCTGATTTGACTCAGATGTGAGGTGAGAAGCCTATGATACTGGTGGAGGAGAGCACAAGCAGTTTGGATTTTTGCATCATTGATGTATTGATTTTTTAGTCACAGATATTATATATGAACTTTCAGCAATACAGTGGGGAAGGAAAGCATTCAGACCCCTTTAAATGTTTCACTCTTTGTTATATTGCAGCCATTTGCTAAAATCATTTAAGTTCATTTTTTTCCTCATTAATGTACACACAGCACCCCATATTGACAGAAAAACACAGAATTGTTGACATTTTTGCAGATTTATTAAAAAAGAAAAACTGAAATATCACATAGTCCTAAGTATTCAGACCCTTTGCTGTGACACTCATATATTTAACTTAAGGTGTTGTCCATTTCTTCTGATCATCCTTGAGATGGTTCCACACCTTCATTTGAGTCCAGTTGTGTTAGATTATACTGATTGGACTTGATTAGGAAAGCCACACACCTGTCTATATAAGACCTTACAGCTCACAGTGCATGTCAGAGCAAATGAGAATCATGAGGTCAAAGGAATTGCCTGAAGAGCTCAGAGACAGAATTGTAGCAAGGCACAGATCTGGCCAATGTTACAAAAAAAATTTCTGCTGCAATTAAGGTTCCTAAGAGCACAGTGGCATCCATAATCCTTAAATGGAAGATGTTTGGGATGACCAGAACCCTTCCTAGAGCTGGCCATCCAGCCAAACTGAGCTATCGGGGGAGAAGAGCTTTGGTGAGAGAGGTAAAGAAGAACCCAAAGATCACTGTGGCTGAGCTCCAGAGAGTCAGGAGATGGGAGAAAGTTGTAGAAAGTCAACCATCACTGCAGCCCTCCACCAGTCGGGGCTTCTTTATGGCAGAGTTGCCCGACGGAAGCCTCTCCTCAGTGCAAGACACATGAAAGCCCACATGGAGTTTGCTAAAAAAACACCTGAAGGACTCCAAGATGGTGAGAAATAATATTCTCTGGTCTGCTGAGACCAAAATAGAACTTTTTGGCCTTAATTCTAAGCGGTATCTGTGGAGAAAACCAGGCACTGCTCATCACCTGTCCAATACAGTCCCAACAGTGAAGCATGGTGGTGGCAGCATCATGCTGTGGGGGTGTTTTTCAGATGCAGGGACAGGACAACTGGTTGCAATTGAGGGAAAGATGAATGTGGCCAAGTACAGGGATATCCTGGATGAAAACCTTCTCCAGAGTGCTTAGGACCTCAGACTGGGCCGAAGGTTTACCTTCCAACAAAACAATGACCCTAAGCACACAGCTAAAATAACGAAGGAGTGGCTTCACAACAACTCCGTGACTGTTCTGGAATGGCCCAGCCAGAGCCCTGACTTAAACCCAATTGAGCATTTCTGGAGAGACCTAAAAATGCCTGTCTACCAACGTTTACCATCCAACCTGACAGAACTGGAGAGGATCTGCAAGGAGGAATGGCAGAGGATCCCCAAATCCAGGTGTGAAAAACTTGTTGCATCTTTCCCAAAAAGACTCATGGCTGTATTAGATCAAAAGGGTGCTTCCACTAAATACTGAGCAAAGGGTCTGAATACTTAGGACCATGTGATATTTTAGTTTTTTTTTTTAATAAATCTGCAAAAATGTCAACAATTCTGTGTTTTCTGTGTGTACATTAATGAGGAACAAAAAATGAACTTGAATCTGAATACTTTCCGTCCCCACTGTACATGTTTATTGATTATCATTTTTACATTTTTATTATTATTGATTTTTTTTATAGGGCAGTGCTGTCTATTGATTATTTTGCAAAAAAGAATGGGCAAAAAGTTCACTCTCTAGATGTGCAATGCTGGTAGAGACATCCCCAAAAAGACTTGCAGCTGTAATTGCAGTAAGTTTTGACTCGGGGGGCTGAATACAAATGGAAGCCACACTTTTCACATATTTATATGTAAAAAATGTTGAAAACCATTTATCATTTTCCTCCCACTTCACAATTATGTGCCACTTTGTGTTGGTCTATCACATAAAATCCCAATAAAATACATTTACGCTATTGGTTGTAACATGACAAAATGTGGAAAATGTCAAGGGGTGTGAATACTTTTTCAAATATATATATATATATATATATATATATATATATATTTTACACTATTAACATAATTATATTATTAGAAACGTAAGCCTTGGTACTGCCATAGGGCAATGAAAATGGTCCCCTATACTTAACAGAATCATCTTAAAAATGACCATACCTTATACGTTACTAAATCATCCTAAAAATTATGTATTGGTAAATAATCATATTATTAATATGTATTACTTTGTTGCCTTAAACACTTACTTCTTGCCTTAATGACTAACGACTCTCCCAATGGTGCTACATTAATCTAATCCCACATTCTAATTAAAATGTAGATGTGTTTATTTTTATTAAAATGTTCACGTATTGAATATAATTATTGCTATATTTATAACTGAAGAAGTATGGAATTGTTTCACTAAACTCTTTGGCATAACACTGAATTAATTTACACATTTTGTTACAAATTCTTTATACACATGATTTTGCCTAATGAATACAAGATTTTATACTTATTCTTTTATTATACCTATAGTGTACTTTTACGTTTCTTAAGTGTAACTTAGATTTATTGGCATTGCTAAAAAAAAATCCAATTATCTTTTTAATGTACTAATAACTTAGGAAAGTGTTTCTAAACCTCTAAACGTAGGAATGTTTTCTAGGAAATGTTCTACATCATTCTTCTGTGTTCTTAATGATACTGTACACAATTTAATATCATAAAAGGGGAAAATACCTAAATAGTAACCATATGTTGTTTTTCCTACAGACCCGACTTGACTCTCAAGCTGCATTCACACCTGAGTGTAGCGTCTTTGAGCGATTTTCTGGCGTTTTTGCATGTGTTTTGCGCGACTCGCTCGTTTTTATGCAGTATTTTTGGGCTTTTAACCCTTAGCCCTTAACAAAATAAAATAATAATAAATAACACCCTAACTCTAACAAAAACTAAACTATTATTATTATTAGTGATGTATTTTTTTGTTCGAGTTTGGGTGTTTGTTATTTTAATATTAGTATTATTATTAGTATTATTGATATTAATAATAATGTATTTAATATTTTTTTAAGGTTAGAGGTTAATTATTATTTATTAATGTATTATTACATATTACTAATTTATTTTATTTATGATGATTTTTAGTTATTTGTGTATTTATTTTATATTTATTTATATATTATTACTATTTTATATTTGAAATTTGTAATTTGAGCAGAAAATCGTGCATAAACATGTGACAAGATGTGCGAATACGTACAAAAACGCACGAATGGCGCCTTTCCAATCATTTCTATGAGAATAGAAACGTGCCAAAAAAACGCCCAAATCTGCCCGATTTGAGTGACAAAAAAAGCTCCAGAACTTGTTTGCGCTTCAGGCGTTTGGCTTCAGGCCACATGGCGTGGAGATGTGAATCATCTCCATAGGGAATCATCGATTTTTTTTCTCCTCCAGTGTTTTTAAGCTTCAAGCTTCAGCCCAGGTTCACACTAGTGTAATCACAGACATTGCATGTGATTTGCACCCACACCTGTGGTGCCGATCACAGGCGATGTCTGTGAGATGGGAGTTCAGCCATACAGTCGTATGGCTGAACTCGCATTAAATTTGCACAGAAAAAAGTGCAGGGACTTGTTTTTCCCTGCACTAGATAGGTGTTCTCACCTACGCGATCCGATTCCTGTGCGAGTTCACAGTTCGCACTGCAATCCGTGAACCAATCTGGGGGTGTCATTAACAATGTATTGACTCCCGCAGCGGTTCGCAGAAGGCAGTGTGAACCCAGGCTTAAGCTACAAAAGGCTCAGGTGTGAATGCAGCCTTAATGTACTCAGGTTGGACACACAGAGATGTTTTCTGTTGTTTTGTTTCAAATCTTCACATATTGGCAGCACCTCGGAGCTTTAGAAACTGAAACAGTGGTAATAGGTTACATTTAGATATATAAGTACTTTTGCCATTGAAAACTATAGACATTTTTGTTTACACAGGAGTTCTTCTTTGATACGTCTTAATGCCAAGTGTGAAGACCTAAATACAATGTCACACAGTTTGCATAAGGGTAATGTTGGAAAACTGGATATAAATCATCATACAGCATGTACAGCCAAAGTAAATATCATTGTCATAAAACACTTTCAAAGTGTTGATATACTTTGTCTGGGGTGAATTCCTGTTATGACCTTTACCAGGTTGCTTTATATAAAACAATAAAAAATTCTTGTAGACAGAATTTTTAAGAAATTGATGATAAGTTGCTATTCCTTGACCACTCACCTTTTTTAGACATATTTCACACATTCCTAAAATTACTGTCTTTGAGTACTGTACAATAAATCTACATACAGGCAAGAGAAGACGGTCATCGCAAATGGATAATGATATCATGAATATTATAGACCCCTAATCCAAATAGTTTAATGATTAATCAATTATAGATGTTATACAAAATGCCCATATCACTGTTTTCCATCCTGAGATGTGCTCCGCCAGTGCTGATCATTTTCCCATATTACCTTCTCATGAAAGTTTTGTTACATGTTCATGTTAATGAGCACCCTTGGGCCAGTGGTTGTGCCTTAGGGTTGTCAGATTGTGCATACACAAATGACCTCCCATAGAAGTCTAAAGGTGCTATCATCTAACGCTGTATTCACATTGGAAGCAACAAATCATTAGAACACACAACAAAAAACAAGATTGCCCAGGGGACTTTTAAAAAGGACACCTCAGATAAAATATATAAATGATTTATTTAACACACATTTAAAAACAATATGTAATACAAGAAAAAGAAAACATATTAAATATTAACATATTGATACATTTTACATTCATATAATAAACCTTTCCATAAGACCTGGATATGTCATACAGATGACTGTCAGTAGTCTGGGATGTCTGTGCTAGGTCTCGAAGCCTTTCGCGAGAGGAGTCTCACTTCTTCGGGAGAAGCACAGATAGATGCCTGGAGATCAAGAGCACAAGTAAGTAAATAGAGAAAAAAATGGAGGGGGGGGGGGAGAAGGAAAAGTGCTGAGCATATGCATTTGAGTTCAATACGTTCCACTTATGATTAATGGAGGACTCATGGCCTACTAGCTGGTATAGATTACTCTCTATGAAGTAGTCAAAAGATAAGTATATATGGGTGGGTATGCTACCCTCAATTTATAAATGAAATTTCAAAACAGAATGTCCATAAAAAGTAGATGGATAAATGCATAAAATGCCAACCATGCCACCAAGCTTCCCTCCCGGTAGCTGTGTGAGGGCGGGGAGATGGAAACCAGTGGAAAGCCGGAGGGAACCGGAACCGGAGCGAAGGATGTAAATCCCACACTGAAAGTACCCACACTTGTCCAATCAAGGCAATAAACCATAATGGAAACCTAACCAAACAATGCAATAAAATAAATAAAAATTATTGTAAGATGCAATCTGAGAATGTGTGATGAGTGCCTATGTACTAACATATGAATACTTATGTGGTAAGTGAAGAATGTCAGTGCCATGAGAAATCAAATCTTCAAAATATTTTATATATATATATATATAATGTATATTATTATATATGTAATTTTAGCCAATTGCGCCTGCTCCACATCTGCATAATATGCCAGAGGGCACACCCGAGAAATCTATGCGAGGTCAAGCAGCAGAAGAAGGCATGACTAGGCCGAGTCAATGTCCTGTGGCTGGGGCTCTATCTTTCCTCACACCCTACTCCTTCCCTGGCCACCTTCCTTACCAAGGATTTACAGCAGGGTTCCACACCAGCCTCATCTCTCTGCCCCATACAATCTATGAATGCAGGAACCTCCGCTCATTGGCCACCGATGAGCAGGCCATAGACCAGCTATTACAGGCCGAACTGGAGCGGGACTTCATCATAGGTCCCTTCACACAGCCCCCTTTCGTCACTTGGAGAGTTAGCCCTATTGGGCTTGTCAAGGGCAAGTTCTCGAATAAAGCTTGCTTGGTGTACGACCTGTCTGCGCCTCATTCTTCCCACATTCCCAGCCTGAATTCCCTAATTCCCTCCGAGGAGTTTTCCCAGAAGTATGCCTCCATAGACATGGCAATTCAGGCCATTATCAAAGCAGGCACAGGCGCCTGGCTCTCTAAGGCTGACATCTCAGACGCCTTTAAACTCCTGCCTATCCACCTGTCCCTCTGCTGTTGGCACGGCATTAAGTGGAAAGAGGCGTACTACTTCACTACCAAGCTGACCTTTGGCTTTAAAAGTAGCCCCTGGCTTTTCAACACTTTCGCACTGACCCTTACCTGGATTCTTATACACAAGGCTCAGTGCCAAGAGGTTATCCATTACCTGGACAACTTCTTGTTAATCGAACAGCCCAGCATGCCCCCAGGAGACCTCAACAAATTGAGAGTAGTCTTCGGGAATCTCAATGTCCCCATTGCTAAACACAAGGTTGACGGACCAGCACACTCCATCACCTTCCTCGGAGTTAACCTAGATGCTTGCTCCATGCAGGCTAGCCTTCCCCTTGACAAATTAAACCGAATTAGGTCAGTTCTCCAAGAGTTCACCCACACAAAAGGATGTACTAAAAAGCAGCTCCAGTCCCTGTTGGGCATGTTCAATTTCGCCATGCAAATCATTCCCCAGGGTCGGTCCTTTGTGTCACGCCTCCTAGTCTACCTCTCACAGGCACAGGACCCCGATCAGGTCCTTAATTTGGACACTGCAGCAATAGCAGACTTATCAATGTTGGAGGATTTCATTTCCACCTGGAATGGTATATCTATGTTTATACCTTCGATGTCACTCCAATCACCACAGGTAGTAACAGATGCCGTAGCCTCCACAGGCTTCGCTGCAATTTTTGGCCATCATTGGTTTGCAGGACCCTGGCCTCCAGAGATACTTGCAATCCCCGGGTTTACCCTGACTTCCTCACTCTTCGAGCTTTACCCAATCGTGGCAGCCGCCCAGCTCTGGGGTCAGATCTGGGCAGGGCAAACGGTGGCCTTCACTACCGACAACCAGGCCACGGCAGATATCATTACTAAAGGCAGGTCTAAGTCGCTCTTGGTTATGTCCTTCCTACTCAGGCTGGTACAACTTTCCCTTCAGCACCAATTCAACATCCATTGTACATTCATTTCGGGCAAATGTAACCTTGCCGCAGATGCACTCTCTCGTTTTAATTTCACCTCCTTCTTTTGGCAGGTTCCCGGAGCCGACCCTGTATCAGCCCATATTCCGGCCTGGTCTCAGCTGACTCTGGATTAGAACAGCATCTCCGTGGAGCGACCCAGCTCATTAACCAGTCTCTGTCCCGTAACACGCTCAAAGCTTACCATATAGCTTGGAGCACTTTTCACAAATTCCTAGCAAACTGCTCAGTGGGAACTACGACAGACGCCAAACACATACTGGCCTTTATCTCATACTGCTATAGTCACTTGGCCCTGTCCCACAATACAGTCCGTCTATACTTAGCTAGCATCCAACATTTTCTGGCTCTACAAGATCCCACAAGACCGTCCTTGTTCGCAAGCCATGTGATCCGAGCCAGCCTACGTGGCATGAAGAAACAACAGCTAATAGTCAAGGCCAAATGCCTGCCTATAACAAGCGACATCTTTAGAGACATTTCCACCATGCTTGCCAGTTCTCTGTTTGGTCTTCTCCCTAGCCTGGTCATACAAGCAGCTATCTATCTGGCCTACTACGGGTTCCTGCGGCCTGGTGAGTTCACATGCAATAACTCCGCAGGCCAAATCCTGTGCAGATGTCACTTGGTTCGCTACCAAGACCATTTCGTCCTCCATCTTGCGGTATCCAAAACCCAGCAATTTAACCAGCACGCTCGCCTGTGGTCTTTGTCGGTTTCCTGTGCGCGATACCCACCCTCCCATCCCTTTTTAGGGCATTTCTCAATCATTTCTCTTTCACAATATTCATTTCTAATCTTGGGTATGCCCCCTTATTTTGGTATGCCGGCCATCAGACCAAGGCACACTTCAGGTCCATTTCATGTTGTAAGTCTCATTATAAGTCTATGTTGTTCGTATCCGTATCGGCCATAGGGCTTCAACCATAAATATATATATATATATATATATATATATATATATATATATATATATATATATATATATATATATATATATATATTACCAGAAAGTGTATGTCATAAAAAATATACATATTATTGCAGTAAGAGTACTTAGTGTGCATGTGTTGAACTATTGGAATGCGGTAATGGTGTAGTATAGTTAAAAAAATTAAATTATTCCATCAAAAGACGGTACAAATTTGAATAATATGTGATCATGTTTGTGTATGCTGTGAGACCAATTATCATGAGTAATGTCCGTATTGAAATGCAAGACAGCACTCACTGGTTGTGTGTATGTGAATCTAAATAGTGAATACCGCGAGAACAGGCAAAACATATCCTCATAGGTGTTCATACTAGTGATGGAAAAAAACAAACAAAAAACAAAACCGTAAAGAAGACACAAACAGGAAACCAGCTAGACCCCCTAAAAATGGGCCAGGCTGATATTTAGAACATTCATGCATAAAAGTACTTACCCTTAAAGGGAAACAAACTTGGCTAACGGTGGCCGGTAATCTGGCAGGCTGCACTGTGACCCAACCATGTTCTGGGCTAAATAGCCCAGACCATGGGGTCAGCCCCGCCCGCACAGCATCCTCATGGTGGGAATCCACCAATCGGCTTGCATCGAAGAGGGGAGGGAAGGAGCCACAGTGGCTCATCCCCGTACAGCGGCCAGTTGGTACCTATGACCCCCTAATGCTAACCCAGCTTAGAGAGGATGTGATCAATTGTTGGCAAGGTTGTTCATCTGAGCATGCACAAACGTATCAGCGCCATGGCCTCATACCCGTGACTCCAGCGATGATGCCATTGGCAGCAGACACATGATGGCGCATGCGCAGTGACGCCATGGTTCTCATGCCCCGCCCATGGGCCGAGTGATGCCGCATGATGCGGTGAACACCCATGGCGCATGTGCAGTGATGTCAGGATGCCTAAGCTATGCCAGACTGTGGGCACGCCCACCGCTGCCTGTATTGAACCCATAGGAGCGGATACATGCCTGCGGTAGCGTCGACCTGATGACACAATGCCCACAGTGGGAGAGATACAGCACTAAGGCGAAAAGGAAAATGAGAGGACGCCCATCACGGTCTCCAAACGTCGATGGTGAAAGGAGAACCATGGTGTACAAACCCCTCCTTATACAACCCCCAAGCTGCTTAGAGGAGAAAAAAAACTCTTTATGGGCATGAGTGTATGAGGTGTGAAGGGAGGGGCCTGGAAAAACCAGGAGGGATTGCAGCTCCTGGGAGATAAACACAGGAGAAAATAGGAGTAAGATTGATAAAAAAAGATAAATGGGCCAGCGTACAGGAACTTGAACAAGAACACAATGATAAGTGTCAGAATACGAACTGTGTGGTCATGACCAGGAGCAATAGATAAACAGTCCATAGACTATGTTGAAGCCCCCATATCTCCATCTGCAGGATATAACTTATTTTAAAGAAGCTTTAAAATTATTACAGCAAAGATTCATAGTATGCACAGTTGTCAGTGTGGCAGGTCTCTTTGCTTTCAGATGGCAGTGAGCAAAGCACTCCTGATGATGTAAGGTATTACTTGTGAATATGTAATAGTACAGCCATCACTATAAAACATGTTCTTTGTTTCTTTTTTAGGGAATACTTAACCAGTTTTGTGGTCTCATGTTTGTCCCACTGGCTTTGATGATGGTCAACGATGATTCTACAAAGTGTAAGAAAATGGCTGCCCTGGCAGCAAAATCTCTCCTTGGCAAAGTTGATACAAGGCAGAATGATTTGATGTTGTCATTGGCTAACCAGTGGCTCAACAATGAAAAGGTGAGAAAATTATATACCCAAATGTTGGATACAGACTAACGTTAGCTCTTTTTAGTGTAATGCCCTGTACACACAATAGGATTTTCCAATGGAAAATGTGTGATAGGACCTTGTTGTCGGAAATTCCGACCGTGTGTAGGCTCCATCACACATTTTCCATAGGAATTTCTGACACACAAAGTTTGAGAGCTTGCTATAAAATTTTCCGACAACAAAATCCGTTGTCAGAAATTCCGATCGTGTGTACACAAATCCGACACACAAAGTGCCACGCATGCTCAGAATAAATTAAGAGACGAAAGCTATTGGCTACTGCCCCGTTTATAGTCCCAACGTACGTGTTTTACGCCATCGCATTCAGAACGATCGGATTTTCCGACAACTTTGTGTGACCATGTGTATGCAAGACAAGTTTGAGCCAACATCCATCGGAAAAAATCCATGGATTTTGTTTTCGTAATGTCCGATCAATGTCTGATCGTGTGTACAGGGCATTAAACGTTTTCCTTTATAAAGCTATCTCTAAGACCAGCCATACAATCGCATATTTTTTCAGTTAACAGCAGAAAATGTTGCACACTGTGTTGTATTTCTGCACAGTTCAACGGAAGTGTTGGGCTTTTGTGTGTGTATTTTGCCTTTGGCTCAGCTTTGTGTGCCTGGAGTAAACCTTTAATCCAAAAACTAATTTGAAAAGAAGATCCCAAATGTTTCCTTCTACCCAAAATTACCCAAATTTAACTATTTTTCTTAAACAAGTGACATCGCAAATTGAAAAAATTTCAATTTCGGAGCGAAGAGAATCTAATCTATCAAATGGCCAACAGAAATCACTTAAAAATGTAATTGATAACAATAATTTGGTTATAAAACCCTCAGATAAAGGGGGAAACATTGTGGTGATGGATATAGAACATTATAAAAACATGTGTATGAAATTATTGTCAAACAAGAAATGGTATAGACCCACAAGTGGAGATAAGATTCCGGAAATAAATCACAATTTCTACCAACTAATTGACACTGCATATCACCAAGGTATTATTTGATGAGTGGCGAGTTCAGAGGGTGGTGATAAATGGGGAGTACTGGGAATGGTCAGAGGTGGGTAGTGGGGTTCCCCAGGGTTCTGTGCTGGGACCATTCCTATTTATTTTGTTCATAAACGACCTGGAGGATGGGGTAAACAGTTCAATCTCTGTGTTTGTGGACGATACTAAGCTAAGCAGGGCAATAACTTTTCAGCAGGATGTGGAAACCTTGCAAAAAGATCTGATCAAATTAATGGTGTGGGAAACTACATGGCAAATGAGATTGATGTAGAAAAATGTAAAATAATGCATTTGGGTGGCAAAAATATGGATGCAATCTACACACTGGGGGGAGAACCTCTGGGGGAATCTAGGATGGGAAAGGACCTGGGGGTCCTAGTAGATGATGCAATGCCAAACTGCTGCTAACAAAGCAAACAGAATATCGGCATGCATTAAAAAGGGGATCAACTCCAGAGATAAAAGAATAATTCTCCCGCTCTACAAGACTCTGGTCCGGCCGCACCTAGAGTATGCTGTCCAGTTCTGGTCACCAGTCCTCAGGAAGGATGTACTGGAAATGGAGCGAGTACAAAGAAGGGCAACTAAGCTAATAAAGGGTCTGGAGAATATTAGTTATAAGGAAAGGTTGCGAGCACTGAACTTATTCTCTCTGGAGAAGAGACGCTTGAGAGGGGATATGATTTCAATTTACAAATACCGTACTAGTGACCTCACAATAAGGATAAAACTTTTTTGCGGAAGGGAGTTTAACAAGACACATGGCCACTCATTAAAATTAGAAGAGAAGAGGTTTAACTGTAAACTACGTAGATGATTCTTTACTGTAAGAGTGGCAAGGATGTGGAATTCTCTGCCATAGGTGGTGGTCTCAGTGGGGAGCATAGATAGTTTCAAAAAACTATTAGATAAGCACCTGAACGACCACAACATACCTGAACGACCACAATATACAATGTAATACTGACATATAATCACACACATAGGTTGGACTTGATGGACTTTTTTCAACCTCACCTACTATGTAACTATAAGTAACTATGTAATTTCTCAACAGATTTGGGAATATGTTCATACCCCCTTTCCATGTTTCTATGCCCTACCCAAGACGCATAAGAATGTTAAGGTCCCCCCTGTCGTCCTATTGTATCTGGAAATGGATGCATAACCGAAAATGCAAGTCACTATATAGACTCTATATTATGTCCTTTTGTACTGACTATGACTTCCTATCTGCATGATACTCTGCATTTTGCACACCACTAGTGCTCACCCTGCACCCCTAGTACGTTCAATACCCTTCGGACAGTACATTTGGTTGAAACGTAACTGCAGACCGATGAAGCTTTTGAGATCGAGGCAGGCTTGTTGAGGGACCGACTCAGAATCAGAGAATATAGCAAAAAATGTCTAGCTAAAGCATATAACCGAGCAAGAGATAAGACTAGAGACTCATTATTGTTTCATAAAAAGGTGGTCAAGGCGAACGGTAATATTCGTTTTGTCACCCGCTATAGTTCCCAACATGAGGGCTTTAAAGCCATACTACAAAAACATCGGTATTTGCTGACAGGTGATCCAGTCATCTCTAGGTTTGTCCCTCCACAACCGTCGGTAGTATACAGATGGGCTTCATCTCTCAAGGATAAGTTAGTGCACAGTCATTTGGCTGGAACAAGTTCCAAAACCCATTCTCTCAAGGGGACTATCCAATGTGGGGGATGCCCATATTGCAAATATATTAACATGGGTCAAAATTTGATCTTACCAAATGGGAACGGATTTTTCCCCAAAAAATTTGCTAATTGTCAAACTAAAGGAATTGTATACTTGATGACCTGCGAATGTGGCGCGTTCTACATAGGGAAGACCTTTAGGAAACTTTGGAAACAAATTTACAACCACACATGTGCCATCGAAATAGGTGATCTGTATTCCCCGATAGGGGGCCACAGCCCAAGACCATGCATATGGGTCTCCCAAAGTCCTAACACATTCTCAAACACATTCCATAGGATCCGCAATGGGGGAAACTGGGACAGGGTGATTCTCCAGATAGAAATGAGGTGGATATTCTCACTGGGAGCCACCAAGGCTCCTGGTTTGAATGAATCTCATTCAAGTCCTCTCTGTCCATTTAGGGAGCTTGATAATTATGTAATACTTGTGTTTTTTTAATTGACATTCGCTTAGAGAGACCTGTATTATGTGTCATGTATGATGCTGCCCTTTACTCTAGCCTCCCTGGCGGTATGATTATTTCGGATTTTAGGTGCTGAAAGCGGTACAATTATTTTGCATGGAAATTTGGCGTTTTTTATTGTAGGTCTGTAATTCTTAACAATAACACACTTAAATCTGTCCAAACAAGAGTCTAGTAGGTATCCCGGGTATGATAAAGTTTGAAACACAAAAACATAAATTATAATATAATAAATAAAATAAATAATTAAAAAAAAAAAATAATAATAATAATAATAATAATAAAATAAATTTCCCCACGATTCACTATCGTCCAGTTCTGCAAGTGTTCTAATTTACTATCGCTCTTTTCTAGCTGGTCTAAAGCCACTTTTGACGTAAAGGGACACTTTTTGGTTGCTATGGACAATCTCCAGTTTCCAGGCAGAAAGAACAGTATATATAACATAAAACTGCATGCAGGGCATGGGCCAAAGCACTGGGGACAAAAGGGATGTGAAATCATTTCATACAGTACTGTAATCTGTAAGATTACAGTACTGTATGTGTTATGATTTTTACAATTTTTTGAATTTGCCGCCAGGCTCCGCCCCGTGCGTCGCGGCGCTCGCAGGGAACGGAGCCTGGCAAGGAGAGGCTTCAGAGGAGGACAGAGCCCACAGACACAGCGGGGGACATCGCAGGATCCCGTGGACAAGGTAAGTAAAGCCACACCAGGATCCTGTGATGTAATCCCGAGTGTGGCTCGGGGTTACCGCTAATGGTCCTGAATTTTAACCCCGAGCCACACTCGGAAAAACCGCCAGGGAGGCTACGTATTTGATAGGGTTTGGAGATCAGTGCATAGGTGTATATTTATATCCATATTTGAGATCTTTTCTTTATATATTTAGTACTTATACAATTCTAAGGGAAAAGGGGTGTAGGTTTCCCTTTTTTTTGGTTTTATTACTTTTGTTTTTGTCGTTGTGTTTGATTTTGTATCTTGGTTTTGTTTGTGTGGTTTTGTGCCTTGCCTCCCATTTTTTTCCCCTGTGTTTATCTCCTAGGAGCTGCAATCCCTCCTGGTTTTTCCAGGCCCCTCCTTTCACACCTCGTACACTCATGCCCATGGGGAGGTTTTTTTTTCTCCTCTAAGCAGCTGGGGGGGTGTATACGGAGGGGTTTGTAGACCACAGTTTGCAGACTGTTGTGGTTGTGTCCTTTCATTTTCCTTTTCCCCTTAGTGCTGCATCTCTCCCACTGTGGGCATTGCATCATCACGTCGACACCGCCACAGGCATGTATCCGTCCCTATGGGTACAATACAGGCAGTGGTGGGCGTATCCACAGTCTGGCGTGGCTTAGGTCTTCTGACGTCACTGCGCATGTGCCATGGGTGTTCACTGTATCATGCGGTGTCACTTAGCCCATGGGCGGGGCGTGAGTGACATGGCATCACCGCGCATGCGCCATCACGTGTGCTGCCAACGGCGGCGGCGCCCGAGTCATGAGTTTGAGGCCGTGGCGCTGATATGTTTGAGCATGCCAAGATGAACAGTCTTGCCAACAATTGATTACACCCTCTCTAACAAAATAGTTGACTCAGCTGGGTTAGCATTAGGGGGACATAGGTACCAGCTGGCCGCTGTATGGGGATGAGCCACTGTGGCTCCCCTCCCCTCTTCAATGTGAGCCGATTGGTGGATTCCCACCATGAGGATGCTGTGCGTGTAGGGCTGACCATATGGTCTGGGCTATTTAGCCCAGAACATGGTTGGGTCACAGTGCAGCCTGCCAGATTACCGCCCACCATTAGCCAAGTTTGTTTCACTCTAAGGGTAAGTCCTTTTATGCGTGAAGGTTCTAGATACCAGCCTAACCCATTTTTAGGGGGTCTAGCTGGTTTCCTGTTTGTGTCTTCTTTACGGTTTTGTTTTTTGTTTGTTTTTTTCCATCACTAGTATGAACACCTTTGAGGATATGTTTTGCCTGATTTCTCAGTTCACCAGTGAGTGCTGTCTTGCATTTCAATAAGGACATTACTCATGATAATTGGTCTCACAGTATACACATACATGAACATACATGATCACATATTATTCATATTTGTACCGTCTTTTGATGGAATAATTTAAATGTTTTTTTAACTATACTACGCCATCACCGCATTCCAATAGTTCAACACATGCAGACTTAGTACTCTTACTGCAATAATATATATATATATATATATATATATATATATATATATATATATATATATATATATATATATATATTATGATATACACTTTCTGGTACTATACATATATATATATATATATATATATATATATATATATATATATATATATATATATATATATAAATATTTTTGTAGATTTGATTTCTCATGGCACTTGCACTCTTCACTTACCACATAAGTATTCATATGTTAGTACATAGGCACTCATCACACATTCTCAGATTGCATCTTACAATAATTTTTATTTATTTTATTGTAGGTAAGGTTTTCATTATGGTTTATTTCCTTGATTGGACAGGTGTGGGTACTTTCGGTGTGGGATTTACATCCTCCGCTCCGGTTCCGATTCCTTGCGGCTTCCCAATGGTTTCAATCTGTAATGAGCCCCTGCTCGCTCGGTTCCACTCTCCCGACACTCCTCTGTGGCTATTGAACCAGATTGCATATTGCAACGTCTGATGGTTAGGTCATCCGATGCTCCGGGACTAGAACTACAGCTATGTGCCGTTCTAATCCAGTTGTGATAGCTCAGAACAAACACCAGGCAGGCTGTATGTAAGTTCAAACAGGAATCTCTCTTATTGAAAGGAATACAGGCTCTTTTATACAGTAAAAGAGGAGGTATATACCTCCTGCTCATATTACTCTGAACATACACCTGTGACCAGAAACCTAATTAACATGAGCTAATTAACTAATCCCTTTAGACAGCCTAGATGACTCAGACATGATCTTTAGGCCAGACTGGCCGTCTTGTAGCTCAGAAAACCCAATCAACATTATCACAAATCAACACCGAACTCTTGTTCACACAATAGCAGAGTTAATTAACACAAACAACAATGGGGATCTAATGACTCTTAGATCCCATACTAGACTTATTTACAATACACATTCTAGCAGGCAACAGACAGACAAGTGGCTGGAATTGACATCAGCATCCCCTAACAGTATTTGTCCCAGCATTATGAATCAGCCAGTATTTCTAATATGGCAAATCCAGGGTCCCCAGAGTCTGTGTGTCCTGGGGGACCAGAACCCAAATCCATAGTAATACCACCTTAAGGGTCCCCAGGCATACAGCTCACAAAGAGCACCGTTCCCCCAAATGCCAGGGCCCACGATCGATCGGCAAGAGGCTAGCATTCAGTCCCCTCCAAAAGTCTCTCTCACGGCTAGGTCTGTCACACCATCTCCCCGCCCTCACACAGCTCCCGGGGGGGGAAGCTTGGTGGCATGGTTGGCTTTTTATGCATTTATCCATCTACTTTTATGGACATTCTATTTTGAAGTTTCTTTTATAAATTCAGGGTAGCATACCCACCTATATATACTTATCTTTTGACTACTTCATAAAGAGTCATCTATACCAGCTAGTAGGCCAGGAGTCCTCCATTAATCGTAAGTGGAACTTATTGAACTCATATGCATATGATCGGCACTTTTCCTTCTCTCCCCCCTCCCCCTTCCCTTTTTTTTTCTTTGTTTACTTACTTGTGCTCTTGATGTCCAGGCATCTATCTGTGCTTTTCCTGAAGAAGCGAGACTCCTCTTGTGAAATGCATCAAGACCTAGCACAGACATCCCAGACTACTGACAGTCATCTGTATGATATATCCAGGTCTTATGGAAAGGTCTATTATATGAATGTAAAATTTACCAATATGTTGATATTTAATATGTTTTCTTTTTTCTGTATTACATGTTGTTTTTAAATGTGTGTTAAATAAATCATTTATACATTTTACCTGAGGTGTGCTCTTTAAAAGCCCCATGGGCAATGGTGTTTTTTGTTGTGTGCATACTATTGGGGACTGAGTATCACCTCTACCCATCTCATGCCAGATATTCTCTTTGAAATCATTGGAACAGTTGTAATGCACTATGTTTGCTCCTTCTTGAGTGCGCCAAATCTTGGAGAGCTTTGACATCTGAACAATGAATGCAATACTTTGAGTACTGGCATTGCAGCTCCAAAGAGATGGAAGGATGTGACCTGGTGAGACAGTTCTCAAACACCAGTAATTGTGTTTTATTACAAATGCAATGGAGCAAGGTGCTGAATTATTATGAAACCTATAGCAACCAATCAGACTTCCTTCTTATGAAGTTAAACCAGTAGAAAATGAATTCAGATTGTTTGTTGTGAGTTACAACTGGCATCTTGCTCCACATTTTAAAGAAAATAAAGGTTGCTTGTGACTGATGACAAAAATGGCCACTGTTTATTTCTAGAGCATAGATTTTCATTAAAAAGAAAAATATATCAACATAAAGCCTCTGGGAGGAAGGTCACTATATAGACATAAACTATAGAAATAACCATAAAACATTAACAGTGTGATAAATTGACTGGATCGTTAGTACTCAAATCACACTAACAATTAATGTGTTTTCACTTATAAGTAAAAGCATAAAACAAATTATATTGCCTCTGAAACTGTAATGAGAAATGAGAAAACATGTATTATTATGGGGCCTTGAGAACTTAGGTTGAGCACCACAATACTTTTGGCCAATCTAATGTTCACAGTGTACATGTTGCATATGTTGTGTTTGGAAATAAGTATTTGTATTGCACAGTTGAATGAATTATCAATATGTTTTTTGTTACTTGGTCTGTGAAGGCCATTCTTCACTGGCAGATCTCGAACTGATTTGAGCACAAAAGCAGTAATCTGTAAACATAACATTACACTACATCCCTCATTCTCTTTTTTTTTCCTTGCATATGTGCAGAAAGGAACAGAATCAAAAAGGACTATTTTCTTATACACATACAGTTTAAAACATACCAGTTGGGGTATGGTTTATATGAATATTGGGATTCTGCCTTTTCAATAATTCAGTGTTGCTCTGTGATAAAAAACAAAATTATTGCCAAAATCTACAAAGAAAATTCCAACAATTTCTAGCCAAAAATTGCAAAAATCTTTCAGCCCCTACTGAGTCAGGAACAGGTGATCATTCCCTCATTCATGAACTCTGGAATACAACTAAAATTTACCCTAACCCATTCTTTGAGGAAACTGAAACACATAATTGTTGCAATTATGATTATATGAGTAATCATGAGTAATCCTAAAAAAAATAAGACACAGATGTGTTTCATCTATTTGCTGGAAAATATACTGTAAATAAAGATCAAATTCTAAGGCTAGTGCTCATTGACTGCTAGCACTCAAAGCCTGTGAAATGAGTGAACCAGGCAAATTTGAAATTGTAGGAGGTTCAATAAATCCAGAAGACGGTCCATTGAACATACATAACATCGTATTAACTCTATGGGAAGCTATTTTTTTTCTGGCCTTTTCAAGACTTATAGGCAAACCATTGTTAAAAATGGCCACGCGTTGCTGGATACTGCCATGAGCACCTGTGGCAATGCAAAAAAAGGTCTTATTTGGAAACATGAAGCTATGGACAATGTTGGCTCACCATACTACCACCTCTAAGTGACAGATCCCAGGGCTTCTGGAAGGTAAACAGTGTGTGTGTCTTTATTTTTATTTAAATCATTGTAGAAATGGGTAAGGGGTACTAATGTACTCAGGTACTCATTTCCCCGGGGATGAATATCTGGGGCCCCTTTATTTTAAAGAGGACTTTCAGATTCCTATAGGTCCTTCACATCCTCTTGGAAATTGTATCTGGGGAAGGGGCCCTTATCCTACAACAATGGCACAACGTGCCTTGCAATGAAGGGAGGCTTGGAAGCTCCCCCTTATCGGGTACCCCTCAAATATTGAAAGACATGTGGCCTGGTATGGTACAAGAAGGGGGGCACCTCTCCCTGTTGCTTCTCTTCATGCCACCCAGGCTGCATGCCTGCATGAGGGTCTGATTGGAATTTTAGGGGAACTATATGTCTTTTTTCCTTTTTTGGGGGGGGGAATGTTAGTTTTAAAGGACAAAATTGTACTGTTTCATAAGTAATTCTTTTCACAGCATTGTTTTCAATGCTGCCCTTTAAACCAATATTTCCAATTAAAGCCATTTTTGTACTCCTTATCCATTTCCACAAAGAGTTGAAAGTTAGGCTGAATGCCAACATTTGCCCCGCATGTATGCAAATAGGTCCAACAGAAGCTGGCTGTTTGGCTGGCTTCTGTCAGATGAGCATGGTGGAAAACCATCAGCCGACCAATCTCGGTCAGTGCTCTCAGCCAATGGGAGCGCTGATCAGAGTGTTCTAACAGATCCCAGAACACTCTGGGTCCCCCTGTCAGAACACAGCAGCTCAGCGGGGGAGATCGCTGTGCTAACATAGGATCATAAGTACAGCGCCTCAACCGAAGCTGACAGGTTTTCTCCTTTCAACACACTGGGTTGAACAGAAACAAACTAATAGTGCGTTCTAGGCTTAAAAGAATATGCTCACACCCTCAAAAATACTTTAATATAATGCCATTAAAAATGTAAACAATGGCATTCAACCTTATAATCTATGTAATTAAAAAAATTGGCCTTTCTACAGAGGGGTACCAGCAGATGAGAAAAGGTATGGCCAAATGAGCCAAAGATCAATACCATATGAAGAGATAAAGAAACATGCAACTAGAGAGAGCAAAGTCACAGAGAAACCAAATGTCAGAGCAGATACAAAATCACAGTCAGATGTCAGATGAAACTGAAGTTGCACAAAACTGGTGTCAGTAACAAATCATAACCTATAGGTTAGAAAGTTGCATGAAACCAGGGCAGGTAGCACACAACTTGAATTTAGACTAAGCAAGGCTAGCAACAAATAACACAGATGCCAAAGTGTACTCACAATGCCAGACAGTTCTCTACCACAGACAACGCTCAAGTGATATAGAAAAACTATTAAGTACTGTCTATGATACTTTTTTTGTTTGCACTAACATCTGAATTTTCAGAACAAGCTTTCAGTGTGTATCCCCTTCTGGCTGAGAAATTGTGTATATCACTTGCCTGAGGTGGTTGTAGCTGTATTAGTGCACTTGCAAAAAAAACGATTGAGTAGGGTCCATAATACTTTTGTTATTTGCACTAACTAACCATATTTTTAGGACAAGCTTTCAAGGTGTACCCCCTTCTTCAAGGTCCAAGCAGTACTAATACACAAAGTTTTAGCAGAATGTTAATAAGAAAATCTCTGAGATGAGAAAAAAAAACACACAAATATACACAGCAATGGTAATCAAACTTTAATCACTAGTGAGATAAGGCAGGGAGATGGCTGTGGACTAGAGAAGGGTTTAGAGTCACAGAGGGTCATAAAACTGTTGGATAGTGATTTAGAAAGCTGAGGTCCACATTTAGTCCATCAATTTTTGTGTCAAATAGAATTATCATTCTTAGTTAAAAGGATTTCCTTTCTTGAGTGGTTTTGAAGTTCCCTTTAACCACTTCAGCCCCGGAAGGATTTACCCCCTTCCTGACCAGAGCACTTTTTACAATTTGGCACTGCGTCGCTTTAACTGCTAATTGCGCGGTTATGCAATGCTGTACCCAAACGAAATTTGCATCCTTTTCTTCCCACAAATAGAGCTTTCTTTTGATGTTATTTGATCACCTCTGCAGTTTTATTTTTTGCGCTATAAATGGAAAAAGACCGAAAATTTTGAAAAAAATGACATTTTCTAATTTTTGTTATAAAAAAAATCCAATAAACTCAATTTTAGTCATACATTTAGGTCAAAATGTATTCGGCCACATGTCTTTGGTAAAAAAAATGTCAATAAGCGTATATTTATTGGTTTGCGCAAAAGTTATAGCGTCTACAAACTAGGGTACATTTTCTGTAATTTACACAGCTTTTAGTTTATGACTGCCTATGTCATTTCTTGAGGTGCTAAAATGGTAGGGCAGTACAACCCCCCCCCCCCCCCCCCAAATGACCCCATTTTGGAAATTGGAAGTGATTGAATAATGACAAAAAAAAAAAAATTACAAAAAGTTGTCACTAAATGATATATTGCTCACACAGGCCATGGGCATATGTGAAATTGCACCCCAAAATACATTCAGCTGCTTCTCCTGAGTACGGGGATACCCCATGTGTGGGACTTTTTGGGAGCCTAGCCGCGTATGGGGCCCGAAAACCAATCACCGCCTTCAGAATTTCTAAGGGCGTAAATTTTTTATTTCACTCCTCACTACCTATCACAGTTTTGAAGGCCATAAAATGCCCAGATGGCACAAACCCCCCCCCCCCAAATGATCCCATTTTGGAAAGTAGACACCCCAAGCTATTTGCTGAGAGGCATGTTGAGTCCATGGAATATTTTATATTTTAACACAAGTTGCGGGAAAGTGACACATTTTTTTTTTTTTTGCACAAAGTTGTCACTAAATGATATATTGCTCACACAGGCCATGGGCATATGTGGAATTGCACCCCAAAATACATTTAGCTGCTTCTCTTGAGTATGGGGATACCACATGTGTGGGACTTTTTGGGAGCCTAACCGCGTACGGGACCCCGAAAACCAATCACCGCCTTCAGGATTTCTAAGGGTGTAAATTTTTAATTTCACTCTTCACTGCCTATCACAGTTTCGGAGGCCATGGAATGCCCAGGTGGCACAAACCCCCCCAAATGACCCCATTTTGGAAAGTAGACACCCCAAGCTATTTGCTGAGAGGCATGGTGAGTATTTTGCAGCTCTCATTTGTTTTTAAAAATGAAGAAAGACAAGAAAAAAAATTTTTGTTTTTACAATTTTCAAAACTTTGTGACAAAAAGTGAGGTCTGCAAAATACTCACTATACCTCTCAGCAAATAGCTTGGGGTGTCTACTTTCCAAAATAGGGTCATTTGGGGGGGGTTTGTGCCACCTGGGTATTCCATGGCCTCCAAAACTGTGATAGGCAGTGAAAAGTGAAATCAAAAATTTACACCCTTAGAAAGCCTGAAGGCGGTGCTTGGTTTTCGGGGTCCCGTGCGCGGCTAGGCTCACCAAAAAGTCTCACACATGTGGTATCCCCGTACTCAGGAGAAGCAACAGAATGTATTTTGGGGTGTAATTTCACATATTCCCATGGCATGTTTGAGCAATATATCATTTAGTGACAACTTTGTGCAAAAAAAAAAAAAAAATGTGTCTTTTTCCTGCAACTTGTGTCACAATATAAAATATTCCATGGACTTGACATGCCTCTCAGCAAATAGCTTGGGGTGTCTACTTTCCAAAATGGGGTCATTTGGGGGGGGTTTGAACTGTCCTGGCATTTTATGCACAACATTTAGAAGCTTATGTCACACATTACCCACTCTTCTAACCACTTAAAGACAAAGCCCTTTCTGACACTTTTTGTTTACATGAAAAAATTATTTTTTTTTGCAAGAAAATTACTTTGACCCCCAAACATTATATATATTTTTAAAGCAAATATCCTACAGATTAAAATGGTGGGTGTTTCATTTTTTTTTTTCACACAGTATTTGCGCAGCGATTTTTCAAACGCATTTTTTTAGGGAAAAAACACACTTTTTTAAATTTTAATGCACTAAAGCACACTATATTGCCCAAATGTTTGATGAAATAAAAAAGATGATCTTAGGCCAAGTACATGGATACCAAACATGACATGCTTTAAAATTGCGCACAAACGTGCAGTGGCAACAAAATAAATACATTTTATACAAAAGCCTTTACAGGTTACCACTTTAGATTTACAGAGGAGGTCTACTGCTAAAATTACTACCCTCGATCTGACCTTCGCGGTGATACCTCACATGCATGGTGCAAATGCTGTTTACATTTGACGCCAGAGCAACGCTTGCGTTTGCCTTAGCGCGAGAGCAGAGGGGGACAGGGGTCCTTTTTTTTTTTTTTCCTTTATTATTTTTTTGCTTTTTTATCTTATTTTTAAACTGTTCCTTTCATTTTTTTTAAATCATTTTTATTGTTATCTCAGGGAATGTAAATATCCCCTATGACAGCAATAGGTAGCCACAGGTACTCTTTTTTGAAAAAATTGGGGTCTATTAGACCCTAGATCTCTCCTCTGCCCTCAAAGCATCTGACCACACCAAGATCGGTGTGATAAAATGCTTTCCCAATTTCCCAATGGCGCTGTTTACATCCGGCAAAATCTAAGTCATGAAATGCTCATAGCTTCCGGTTTCTTAGGCCATAGAGATGTTTGGAGCCACTCTGGTCTCTAATCAGCTCTATGGTCAGCTGGCTGAATCACCGGCTGCATTCTCAGGTTCCCTGTTGAGACAGGAGAGCCAGAGAAAAACACGTAAGACGGTGGGGGCATTCCCTCCCACTGCTTGTAAAAGCAGTCTAGAGGCTAATTAGCCGCTAGACTAATAATGTGGGGGTCTTGTGAGCCAAAGATGGACTGATGCCTCTGTGAGGTGAAACAAATATAGATAAGCTGCAAACACTAACCACGTTTCATTGCGTGCATAAACCAAAAAATATAAATAAAGGTGCCTGCGCTGAAAAAACAGATATATCTCAATAGTTGGGAGGTGCATACATAGTGTAAAACTATACTACAAAATTTCAATATTAAAAAAAAAAAAAAAAAAAAATGCTAGTAATATATAAATTATAGAATGAATACAATCCTTATATAAAAGTATCCCATAAAGTGCAACATGCAAAAAAACAATATATATGTGGTTATAACTATAAGATCAAAGTGCAAAATCAAGTGTCCACATTTAAAAAGTTCAATTCATTGATATCAACACATAAAGTGCAAGTAAGTGGTGTCCACAAAAAACAGTGTTCCTCATGCTCCTCCTTAATGGTGTTCACAATCCAGCATGCTTCAGTGCTCTCCTGTGACCCCCCACTTGTGCTTGCGCTCACCTCTGAGTGTGTGACACGGTAATTAAACGGTGTCTAAACACGCATTGGAGCCACCCCTTGGGCTCATACAGGGTATGCTGGTATAAACTCCACCACTCTCAGATGTCATCAGATAGTCTCACATACAAGAAAGAAAAAGCTCCATAGTGTGATACAGTAGGGATTTATTTAAAATATATTAAAACTATCCTCCAGAAGGGTACTCACAATATGTAGGTGTGTGAGTGCACCAATCTTTCCAGAGAGTGTTTATATAAAACAAGCGTTTGTATGGCGTGCGGTGTGTCGTTCCTCATCTACCTCTGTTGCTGACAGCTCCGTCCTACCCCTCCCCGATGCGTATTCGGCACAGGGATCACGTGCCTTCAGATCCCCCAGAGGAAGGCACGTGAACCGTGAAAGATTGTGAACACCATTAAGGAGGAGCATGAGGAACACTGTTTTTTGTGGACACCACTTACTTGCACTTTATGTGTTGATATCATTAAATTGAACTTTTTAAATGTGGACACTGGATTTTGCACTTTGATCTTATATTTATAACCACATATATATATATTGTTTTTTGTATGTTGCACTTTATGGGATACTTTTATATAAGGATTGTATTCATTCTATAATTTATATATTACTAGCATTTTTTTTTTTTTATATTGAAATCTTGTAGTATAGTTTTACACTATATATGCACCTCCCAACTATTGGGATATATCTGTTTTTTCAGCGCAGGCACCTTTATTTATATTTTTTAATTAGCCGCTAGGATTGCTTTTACATGAAAGCCGACCGCTGGCTGAAAAGAATAATACCAAGATGATACCTAAACCTGCAGGCATCATTCTGGTATAACCACTCAAAGTCGTGAATTGCGTACATGAAGACAAAAAAATGGTTAACAATAAAACACAGTAAACGGTAAAGTATAAAAAATTGCATACCTGAAAAGCAAACATGATAAAACATAATAACAATAAAACATTGCAGAATAGAATACAATAAAAAAGAGCAGAACAATAGAGATAGAATAGAGAGAGAGAGAGAACAATGAAACGACAACTATTTTTTAAAATTTTATATATTTTTTTGTGTTTTTTTTTTTTTACACTTTTTTTTGTAACTGTAACTTTTATAACTGTAACCGGTTCCAGGTTCGGGTCTCTCAAAATGCGATGGCATCTTGGGAGACCCTGTGAAAGTGTGCCTAGTCTGTGCAGTGCTGTACCCTATGCTAATACTCAACTATTGTATGGTAGCGTTCAAAACATTCACCAATGCAAAGACCAGGATTGTCAGGACAGGAGGGACAATAATAGCGGGTGTCACGCCTATATCCGCGCTTTGTACAGACACGACATCTTTTTTGGGGGGGTTCATTGGGTAGGGGTACTCGGGAGGACATAAAGAAAATGCCTCTCATGCAGCCGACTGCATTCGGTTGGGGTTGTGAATGGGGGAAGTACGGGTGCTGCAGAAGTGGTGGGTTCCCAATTGAGATTGATGAATGCAGCAGGAAGGGCATTATGGGCACTACGGGCCTGTGTTTGTCTTCTTCTTGGTGGCAGCGGGACACTACTTGTGCTTGCCACCTCACCAGCTTGAACTGCACTTATGGGACTCGCCACATCACCAAGTGTTACTGCAGTGCTGGTTTGACTACGACCAGGGTGTACTAGGCCGCTGGTGCTTGCCAGTTCACCAAAACTCTACCAAAAAAACTGTTAGCGAACGCAGGGATCAGGCCTGACTCTGCGAACGCTGCAGTTATGCGTTTAGTGTTTTGTAAGTGACAGTGATCGATCGATACTGCACTTGGGTGGGCTGGGCTGGGCTGGGCCGGGCGGAGGGGCAAAACGCAGGTGCTTGCAGGTATCTGGGCTGATCCCGCTAACACTGCGTTTTTGGGAACCCTAAACTGCTGGGGACACTAGTATAGATCTGATCGGATCAGATATTGATCCGTTCAGATACTATACCACTAAGGGAGGTGTACGGTGCGTGCGTGGGTGTTAGCAGTACTGGCGCTAACCTGACGCTGCCTGGGGCTGGTGCTTGCCAGTTCACCAAAATGCTACCAAAAAAACTGTTAGCAATCGCAGGGATCAGGCCTGACTCTGTGAATGCTGCAGTTATGCCTTTAGTGTTTTGTAAGTGACAGTGATCGATCGATACTGCACTTGGGTGGGCTGGCCTGGGCGGAGGGGCAAAACGTAAGTGCTAGCAGGTATCTGGGCTGATCCCGCTAACACTGCATTTTTGGGAACCCTAAACTGCTGGGGACGCTAGTATAGATCTGATCGGATCAGATATTGATCCGTTCAGATACTATACCACTAAGGGAGGCGTATGCTGCGTGCGCGGGTGTTAGTGGTACTGGCGCTAATCTGACGCTGCCTGGGGCGAGGCATACCACCGCCGGGCAATCAGGGGGCTAAACGTTTATTCGGTAGAAAACGGCGGGTGCCCTGACACTATAAAAAATAAACGAACTAACCAGCGTCACCCGTAACAGTTATACGGTGATCACTGGTGAAAGGGTTAACTAGGGGGCAATCAAGGGATTAGAACCTTTATTAGGTAGTATATGGGGGTCCCTGACGCTATAAAACGCTGACGGCGAACCTAAACATTTAGCTCCCTAACTAGCGTCACCAGTGACACTAATACAGCGATCAGAAAAACGATCGCTTAGTGACACTGGCGACGGGGGGTGATCAAGGGGTTAAAACTTTATTAGGGGGGGTTAGGGGGGTACCCTAGACCTAAAGGGGGCTAATACTAACTGCCCTACCACACTAACTGTCACAAACTGACACCAATGCAGTAATCAGAAAAAAAAAAAAAACTGCTTGGTGTCAGTGTGACCGGGGGGGGGTGATCGGGGGTGTATTGTATGCCTGGCATGTTCTACTGTGTGTGTGTGTTTTACCATCACTCAGATGTCTTCTCTCCTTGGCGCCGGAACGGAAAATACCGAGCCGAGGAGAGATGACATCATTTCCTCTGCTGCTGTTTAGCATACAGCAGCAGAGGAAGAATCTGATTGGCTGGGAGCGATCGCGAGGGGGGGCCACGAATAGATGGTCTCCCCCTCACCTCTCATCGCTCCCAGACAGAAGCCGACCGCCTTGGGCACCGGGTACGTGATTCTGCCTGCCCGTGCCATTCTGCCGCAATATATCTGCGTGAGGCGGTCGTAAAGTGGTTAAAAACCACAGCATTCATGTTTTTCATAGTGTGATCTGGTTGTGAGAAATGATGTCCAGCAGGTGTGCAGAAATCATCTTCTTTATGCTCTTTAATGGTGTTTCTGTGTAAATTCATTCTTGTTTGTAGTTTCTGTCCTGTCCACTGACATCTCTGTGACCCTAAACCTCTTCCCAGTCCATAGCCCTCTCCCTGCCTTATCTCACTAAGTTTAATTACCATTGGTGTGTATTTTTTTGTTTTTTGTTTTTTTTTCTTCTCGAAGATTGTCTTATTTACATTTTGCTAAAATATTGTGTCTTAGTACTGCTTGGACCATGAAGAAAGGGGTACACCCTGAAAGCTTCTCGTGAAAATTTGGATGTTAGTGCAAATAACAAAAGTATCATGGACACTATTTAATCGTGTTTGTTGCAAGTGCACTAATACAGCTATAATCAATCAATCTAACGAGCAGGGCCCTCTGATTTCTCCTGTATGGATTTGTATTGTAAGTGTACTGTCTGCCCTCGTGTTGTAAAGCGATGTGCAAACTGTTGGCGCTATATAAATCCTGTATAATAATTACACAATTTCTCAGCCAGTCATTGGAAATGTCAGTGAATGGCAGGATGTATGCAAGCTCATGTGAGGGAGTGTGGTGAGGTAATAGGTATCTCATGCACATAATGGCATCAACAAACAAGCAGAGTAAAAAACAGTTACAAAATTCACCAAAAGTTCATAATTATTTACTACTATGTATAATGCAGACATATCCCCATACATACACAATGGTTTTCTGTGTGAGCAGCATATGATTTCATTTCTCAGGCAGCAGCATGTCTGGAATGAAATGCACTCAGTAATGTTATACAGTTTATTTGCAGGCTGCCCTGCAAAGCACATGATCATACTTTGATGGGTCCTGGTTTTTGTCTTACTGGCTGTGCCATTCTCTGGTGCTTCAAGCATGACTTACATTTCCATTCATTAGGGTATCATTATTTGGTAGCCTTTGAAGACCTCAAAGGGCAGCCTAATTTGTTTGATTTTTTTTTTTCACATTACCATGAAGATACTTTTATATTGTCTTTGAAACAACTAATACATGTACTTCTATCATTGTTTGTTATTTTCAGACATTTCATTTTTTTTATTTCATGGCCAGTCAAGTAACTGTAAGTGATGTTACACTCTATGAGCTGCTATAGGTTTTATTAGGTAATCCACACTAGTAGTGAATGCTGTTAAAACCCCACGTAACATCATAATGGCTTTAGATTGACATTTTAAGACTTGTTTCTCCATGTTTGAAAGCCCTACTCAAAGCCTTTGTTTTGCACCTGTGTGTATATAACCATTAGTAAAACAGATTTGAGCCTCACCAAAGCTGGCCTTTTTCTTTAAAAGTTGCCCTTATAATTCCCTTTTTTTTTTTTAACTTGCAAAGATTTAAATCCACCATATGCAGTACACCAGCACCTGCACCTAAATTGAATCCATGACTTTGAATGAATTCAGTCCAGTTGCCGAATTAATATGATTTATTCCTTTTAATTACTAAAACATGTATTTTCTTTTGAGAAAACAGGAAACAAAAAAAAATGTGTTCTTATTTAGTAAGATTTTGCATATTGCATAAGAGATTAAAAGAAAAATCAGTATATATTACATAAATATCTCTAATGTACTTACCTTTTCAGTTATAGCATGTTAATATTCAATTACATTTTGACATTTTCTACCAATGTGACAAGTGCAAGTATAATAGTACTCTGGTGTTTCCTACAATTAAGCATGATTCCTTTTTCCCACGTAACTGTGCAATAAAAATGGAAAAAAGGAACATAAGGATGTTGCCAGGAGTCAACTTCCATCTGTTTTTTCTAACACAAATTACAAATTAAAAGCAAGCATTCTATTGGTTTATATGGTTAATGGAGTTATTTTTTATTTGCTCCAGTGTTTGTGCATTAGGCTCAATGTTCTTTTTAGTTTTCATAATTAGCTTATGTTATTATTATGTTATTATTATGTGCTGCTTGCATAAAAATATGTTCTATTGTTTCTTAATTACAAAAGACAAATACATTTACCGGTATTGTTTTTTTCTGTTCAAACATGTTATATTATTTATATGATGTGTCAGAATAATCAGTGGGAGTACAGGCTGTGGAAAAACTGCAGGTTAAGGGTCAGGGTAATGTGTACAAACTGCAAATTCCCAAGGCAATGGGAGTGTATGTGTATCCTCAACTGTTAATTGCACTCCACATATGCTCATGTCCCATTCTACAAGGCTCTGCAGTCTCCAATGTCATTCCACTGGAATGATGGGGAAACACAATTCAGCTTGAATAAGAACATTATTTTTGCAGTTATTCCAGGGGTGCATTTAATGTAGCAAACACAACTGTACTATAGTCCTGCAAGAGGACTACAAAATGTGCTTCCTGTTTTTTTTTTTTTTGGTAAAAATATGCATCCTTATATTATTAGGATTGAATCACTTCCTGAATTTGTGTCATGGTTCCACTGATTTTTTTGTTTTTTTTGCTAAAGTATGCATCTTAATGAATTTAGGATTGAATTATTTCCACACAATGATGCCAAGCTCAGGCACTTGGTATATGTTTCTAGATAAAAGCAATAAAAATCAAGTATTTTAAATGCTTATTTGTAGTGTTTTACCTATTCAGATTTTTATTAATGAATTGCAATATTCCTCTGAGAGTCAATTCCCTAGTACAGCCTCATCTATCATTGCATGTCATATCCCTCTTCTCTTAGTGTCTAATTACTCTTAATTATACTGGCTCGGCATCTCTACACCTTACCACATCTTCATATGTAACCTTTTATGTAGCTGCCGGAGGAGGAACCAAGGGAAATACTATAGAGCAGTGGTCCCCAAACTTTTTGGCACTGGGGACTGGCTGCATGGAAGAAATGCAATTTTCACGGGCAATAGCTGGTGTTATTGATTCAGTTATCGTGGCACCATGGTTGATATGGTGTTAGGATGATTGAAGCTTATTATTTCTATTATTACATTGTATTATCAATGAAATAATTCAACTCACCATAATACAGAATCAGTGGGAGGCCTTGAGCGTGTCACTTGTCAACGTCACCTGCCACCAGATGCAATTTGTCATTTGCCACGTTGCCTGCCTTCAGATGCAGATTGACTCTTGCCATGTCATATGACACCAGATGCGGAATGTCACTTGCCACGTCACCCGCCACCAGATGTGGAATGTCACATTGCCTGCCACCAGATGCAGTGTGCCACTTGCCACGTCTCCTGCCACCATATACAGTGTGCCACTTGCCACAGCACCTGCCACCAGATGCGGAATGTCACTTGCCATGTCGCCTGCCACCAGATGCAGAATGTCACGTGCCATGTCACCTGCCTTCAGATGCACAATGTCACTTGCCACATTGCCTGCCACCAGATGCCGCTTGTCACTTGCCATGTAGCCTGTCTTCAGATGCAGCTTGTCACTTTCCACATCACTTGCCACCAGATGCAGATTTTCACTTGTAACATCACCTACCACCAGATGCAGCTTGCCACTATCCTGCCACCAGATGTGGATTGTCGCTATCCTGCCACCAGATGTGGATTGTCATTATCCTGCCACCAAATGTGGATTGTCACTGTTACCTGCTACCAAAAGATAGCAGCTTGTTACTAAGTTAATTTAAATGTAAAATCAAGTTGTTGGTTTTCTTTTCCCCCCAGCATTGCAGTACTACCACTTCTGAAAGCCTCTCCTCATTGCAGTAAAATAGCACATGTGTATCAGGTTCTGTCCCAGAGTGAGGGCGGGCAGTGAGAGATGACGTAATTCTCTCTCTGCTCGCCCGTGGCTGCGCCTCTGTCTAGAGCAGCCTTCGTGGCCCTGTAAGTAAGGGCGGTGCGGGCAATGAGAGATGATGTCTCCTTCATGGCCTGGCAGCAGAAGCACCACGGCCCAGAGGTTGGGGACCTCTGCTATAGAGTATCACTTGAGTAACAGCACTGAGTCTGCTGGGGATGATGACCTCACATCCAAGATGGCAGCACCCAGCAACAATCTCTGGGTTTTTTCATATATAAAAAAGGAAGGGTTATAAAAGGTAAATAATATGTATAAAATACATTAAATACATATATAATATTAAAGAAGAACTAAAACCGTGCTAGGGCTCTATTGGATATTAGAAACATAACAGCTAGCACAATACCATGACACATAACATAATAAACATCACAAAACAATAGTGTAGCCCTAAGATAAATTAAATAGTATGTGCAATCCATAGTGCAATGCACATATATTAAATGATTATGTGTCACCACAAATTGAAAAAATAAAACAAGGAAATCCAAATGTGAGGCTAAAAAACATAAATTCAGTGATTCTTCGATTATGAGGGAAATGACAGATGTGGATACTAAACGCCACCAAAATTCTTAATGATAAACCACACAGCACCTGCAACAGAGGGAGGCTTACCAAAATCATATGACCCCCAATTAAGAGTGGTCATCCAGCGCTTGTGTATCAATCCAAGATATCCAGCTTTCCTCAAAGCCACATGTCGAACAATAGCACTGCTGCATTGTAAAAGATTGCTGTGCATATATACTCAGTTGGACATAATATCATTAAAAAGAAAAAGACACGCTCTCCATAGTGTAATCCCAATTAAAACACCAATTTAATGTGGTAAATGCACTTACAATGAAGAGATGACAACCAGGCACTTCATATCATATAAACATTATCATATTCCAAAATCCAAGATGGCCTTGGCAGGATTGCATATGCGTTGGGGCATGTGTTCTGTCTGTGTCCTACTAGTTTAGTCAAAGATGACATCATCAGGTGCTCCTGGGGGTCATATGATTCCGGTAAGCTTCCCTCTGTTACACACCGAGGTGCTGTGTGGTTTATCATTAAGAAATTTGGTGGTGATTGGTATCCACATCTGTCATTTCCCGCTTAATCGAACAATCACTGAATTCAAAGTTTTTGTCTTCACATTTGCATTTCTTTATTTTATATTTTCAAAGTGTGGTGACACATAATAGTTTGATATATTTGCATTGCAATATTGTATTGCACATATTATTTAACGTATCTTAGCACTGCACTATTGTTTTGTGACATATATAATATTATTGAAAGATATTTGTTGAAATTAATGGTGTGTTGAAAGGGTCTCTATAACAAGCAGGGGGATATTGGACTAAATATTTAAATACACACACACAAAGAAAAAACATTGTCAGAGCTCAATATTAAAATGAACAACAGCATTTAATCATATTTAAGCTGTAGTCCCACGTTATTGATGATCTCAGGTTGAAAATCAGGTTCTGGAAATGTATATAAGGCCTAAAAAGATGTATACAGTATGTTTTTTGAATAAATACTAGGAATTTTTTTGATGATTTTTGTCTAGTTTTAAGAAAGGACATTTGGTTCTAAACAATGAAAAATAAATATATATACAGATGTGGCTCTCTAATTAGGCAAATTAGGCGGTCGCCTTAGGCCTCGCACACACAGGGGCCTCGTGGCTACCTTGTTTACCTTATAACAGAGTCGCCTCTTCTAGCAGCAGAGATCCCCATCAGCACAGCGCCGAGTCCTCTCACTGCTACTGAGAAAACAGACTGCGAGTGGGACAGATCACCGGGTGATCGGAGCTCACTGAGAGCTCTAGATCACAGCCAGAGAGAGACTCTCAGCTCTGACAAATCTCCCCCCTCCCCCTGTTGCCCACACAGCCAGACAGAGGAGAGAGCTGCATCTACTCCTCCCCCTCCTCCCGTCCTCTCCTCCTGTGTCTGCCCCGCCCACTCTCCCCGACAGACAGTGTTCTGCTGCCTAAGAGAAGGGGATGTGTGGGCAGGAAGATTCAAGCTCAAACCCAGCAAACGGAAAGGAAAGATGGAGCCTCATCCATCCATCCAGTCCCTCCTGCTTCCCAGTGAGAACACTGATGTAGAGGTGCCCTTCCTTCCCTTCTTCCTTCCTTCCTCTCTTTCTTTCTCCCTTCATCTTTCTATCTGTATTATTCATTACTGTCCCTATACTGTACCCTCCTGCCCCCTGTACTGTTTCCACTTACCTACCCCCTGTGCTGTGCCTTCCTGCTCCTCCCTGTACTGTACCCTCCTACCCCCTGTACAGTGTCCACTTATCTACCCCCTGTACTGTGCCCTCTTGCTCCCCCCGTACTGTATCCTCCTGCCCCCTGAACTGTGTCCACTTACCCTCCCCCTATACTGTACCCTACTAATACAGTTAATTTTCATCACTTTAATTATTTTTCCCATTATGGGCTTGAGTGGGGCCACATGTCTAAATTTTGCCTAAGGCCTCACAAAGCCTAGAGCCACCTCTATATATATATATATATATATACACACATATATATACACATATATATACACACACAGTATTTCACAAAAGTGAGTACACCCGTCACCCCTCTTCAACACTGAAGAAATGATACTTTGCTACAATGTAAAGTAGTCAGTGTACAGCTTGTATAACAGTGTAAATGTGCTGTCCCCACAAAATAACTAAACACACAGCCATTAATGTCTAAACTGCTGGCAACAAAAGTGAGTACACCCCTAAGTGAAAATGTCCCCAAATTGGGCCCAATTAGCTATTTTCCCTCCCCGGTGTCATGTGACCCATTAGTGTTACAAGGTCTCATGTGTGAATGGGGAGCAGGTGTGTTAAATTTGGTGTTATCGCTCTTACTCTATCATACTGGTCACTGGAAGTTCAACATGGCACCTCATGGCAAAGAACTCTCTGAGGATCTGAAAAAAAAGAATTGTTGCTCTACATAAAGATGGCCTAGGTTATAAGAATATTGCCAAGACCCTGAAACTGAGCTGCAGCAGTGTGGCCAAGACCATAGAGCGGTTTAACAGGACAGGTTCCACTTAGAACAGGTCTCGCTATGGTCGACCAAAGAGGTTGAGTGCATGTGCTCAGCGTCATATCCAGAGGCTGTCTTGGGAAATAGATGTATGAGTGTTGCCAGCATTGCTGCAGAGGTTGAAGGGGTGGGGGGTCAGCCTGTCGGTGCTCAGACCATACGCTGCACACTGCATCAAATTGGTCTGCATGGCCGTCGTCCCAGAAGGAAGCCTCTTCTAAAGATGATGCACAAGAAAGCCTGCAAACAGTTTGCTGAAGACAAGCATTACTGGAATCATGTCCTGTGGTCTGATGAGACCAGGATAAACTTATTTGGTTCAGATGGTGTCAAGTGTGTGTGGCGGCAACCAGGTGAGCAGGACAAAGACAAGTGTATCTTGCCTACAGTCAAGCATGGTGGTGGGAGTATCATGGTCTGGGGCTGCATGCGTGCTGCCGGCACTGGGGAGCTACAGTTCATTGAGGGAACCATGAATGCCAACGTGTACTGTGACATACAGAGCATGATCCCCTTCCTTTGGAGACTGGGCCACAGGGCAGTAATCCAACATGATAACGACCCCAAACACACCTCCAAGATGACCACTGCCTTGCTAAAGAAGCTGAGGGTAAAGGTGATGGACTGGCCAAGCATGTCTCCAGACCTAAACCCTATTAAGCATCTGTGGGGCATCCTCAAATGGAAGGTGGAGGAGCACAAGATCTTTAACATCCACCAGCTCCGTGATGTTGTCATGGAGGAGTGGAAGAGGACTCAATACCCAATAGACCATACCCAAGAGGGTTAAGGCAGTGCTGGAAAAAAATGGTGGCCACAGAAAATATGTGCACTTTGGGCCCAATTTGGACATTTTCACTTAGGGGTGTACTCACTTTTGTTGCCAGTGGTTTAGATATTAATGGCTGTGTGTTGACTTATTTTGAAGGGACAGCAAATTTACACTGTTAAACAAGCTGTACACTCACTATTTTACATTGTAGCAAAGTGTCACTTCTTCAATGTTGTCACATGAAAAGATATAATAAAATATTTACAAAAATGTGAGGGGTATACTCACTTTTGTGAGATACTGTATATTGGTACAGGATTCTTTTGAGTTAACCTAGGGATGATTTACTTTTAAGACAGGCTTGCAAAAGGTTATAACTATCTGTTTGTCCTTGAATGAGTCACTAGGGCTTTCAGGCTTGCCTTGATTCTTGGCCAAAAATGACAACGGTTCAAATGCAGTTATCTACATGCAGTTCTCTTAGTTCTCCTCTCTCTCTATAAGAATGAAAATAGGAAACTATCCACATGCAAAAAAAAAATTGTTCAAACTACCAGAGATGCTCTAAACAGAACCAGCTGAATCATCGTTAGCAATTTTAACAGTAAGAAAGTAAGAATACCTGTCATCATAACTAGTAATGTGACCCTAAATTGAACTGTCTTTGTGATTTTGTTGTTGATGATTACATGTAAAATATCAGTTACAAAAAAAATCTAGGCTTGTAATGTGCAAAAATACAAATAATATTCATATATATATATAATATATATATATATATATATATATATATATATATATATATATATATATATATATATATATATATATATATATATATATATATATAGAGAGAGAGAGATAGATAGATAGATAGATAGATAGATAGATAGATAGATAGATAGATAGATAGATAGATAGATAGATAGATAGATAGATAGATAGATAGATAGATAGATAGATAGAATCACACCCCTCATATTTTTGTAAATATTTTATTATATCTTTTCATGTGACAACACTGAAGAAATGACACTTTGCTACAATGTAAAGTAGTGAGTGTACAGCTTGTATAACAGCGTAAATTTGCCATCCCCTCAAAATAACTCAACACACAGCCATTATTGTCTAAACCGCTGGCAACAAAAAAAGAGTACACCCCTAAGTGAAAATGTCCAAATTGGTCCCAATGTGACTCGTTAGTGTTACAAGGTCTCAGGTGTGAATGGGGAGCAGGTGTGTTAAATTTGGTGTTATCGCTCTCACTCTCTCATACTGGTCACTGGAAGTTCAACATGGCACCTCAAGGTAAAGCACTCTCTAAGGATCTGAACAAAAAGAATTGTTGCTCTACATAAAGATGAAACTGAGCTACAGCACGGTGGCCAAGACTATACAGCGATTTAACAGGACAGGTTCCACTCAGAACAGGCCTCACCATGGTCGACCAAAAATGTTGAGTGCACATGTTCAGCATCATATCCAGAGGTTGTCTTTGGGAAATAGACGTATGAGTGCTGCCAGTATTGCTGCAGAGGTTGAAGGGGTGGGGGGTCAGCCTGTGAGTACTCAGACCATATGTTGCATACTGCATCAAATTGGCCTCTTCTAAAGATGATGCACAAGAAAGCCCGCAAACAGTTTGCTGAAAACAAGCAGACTAAGGACATGGATTACTGGAACCATGTCCTGTAGTCTGATGAGACCAATATAAACTTATTTGGTTCAGATGATGTCAAGCGTGTGTGGTGGCAACCAGGTGAGGTGTACAAAGACATGTGTGTCTTGCCTACAGTCAAGCATGGTGGTGGGAGTGTCATGGACTGGGGCTGCATGAGTGCTGCCAGCACTGGGGAGCTACAGTTCATTTAGGAAACAATGATTACCAACATGTACTGTAACATACTGAAGCAGAGCATGATCCCCTCCCTTCAGAGACTGAGATGCAGGGCAGTATTCCAACATAATAACGACCCCAAACACACCTCCAAAACGACCACTGCCTGGCTAAAGAAGCTCGAAGTAAAGGGGATGGACTGGCCAAGCAGGTCTCCAGACCTAAACCCTATTGAGCATCTGTGGGGCATCCTCAAACAGAAGGTGGAGGAGCACAAGGTCTCTAACAACCACCAACTCCGTGATGTCATCATGGAGGAGTGGAAGAGGACTCCAGTGGCAACATGTGAAGCTCTGGTGAACTCCATGCCCAAGAGGGTTAAGGCAGTGCTGGAAAATATTGGTGGCCGCACAAAATATTAACACTTTGGGCCCACTTTGGACATTTACACTTAGGGGTGTACTCAATATTGTTGCCAGCGGTTTAGAAATTAATGGTTATGTGTTGAGTTATTTTGAGGGGACAGCAAATTTACACTGTTATACAAGCTGTACACTCACTACTTTACATTGTAGCAAAGTGTAATTTCTTCAGTGTTGTCACATGAAAAGATGTAATAAAATATTTACAAAAAATGTGAGGGGTGTACTCACATTTGTGAGATACTATATATATATATATATATATATATATATATTTATATATATTAATGGAATGTGAGGGGGATGGGTTAGGTATGTTTAAAAACATGTTAATTTGTGACTGGCTAATTATGAATTACTTTAAAGAGAAACTGAGCTAAAGTACAGTAGGGCTTTTTTTCTGCTGAATTAGCAAAAACCTGACCTTGACTGACCTTCTATGCTGTATGACATGAATGATATGGTTTCAGAATTTTGTTTTGTCGGATACAAAAACATAGAGTCCTCATTCCTTTTCTCGCAGTCTCAGATGCACTGCAGATGAATGAACACAAGTCTCTATACAAAGGCTTCCTACTCATTCACAAACTAAGCAAAGTAACCATAGTTTACTTTGCTTCAGTCCTAGATGAACACAAGAGCGTTCGGTACTGATTGCTCCCGGTGTTCATTCAGGAAGGGACTGGTAAACATGTTTACCAGCCCCCCTCACCTTGCTCTCCATCCCGACATTGATCTCCCACCCCATCAGCAGCCCCAACTGGATGGAGGGGGAGAAAGGGAAGCAGAGTTGCAAGGAGAGGGTCCTGGGTGATAAGTGAAGGGAATGCCAGTACAGGGGGAGGGTGGAGTAATGGGGGTATCTGTTTGGACAGTTAAATCTTTTTGTGGCACAGGAGATCAGTGTTGCAGTGGTGAATCAATGTGTTGCGGGGGATAGGTTAGATTATGCCCAGTGTGCAGTGTGTGACAGGGCACGGTGGGCCCCTCTTCCCTTGGGGCCTGTGTGCCCCCACACATTTGGACACTAAATGATACACCACTGAGCCCCTCACATTCACAATCAGAATCCAAAAGACATAGTAGAAGAAGCAGCTTTTGCTTCAGAGAAGAAAAAGGTAGGACTCTGCAAAAAAGTTTGTTAACATCCCTGTATTCTACATTGCTCACCAAGAAGGGATTTTTTTTTCTTAACAAACTTGGGGTTACTGTTTCATTAAAGAAGAATTTCAGGTATGGGTATGTTTACCTAGTTACTGATCTAGTTTGAAACAATGTGATTATGTACTGTATATACCATACCTGTAGGATCCCTCTAAAACAGGGGTAGGCAACCCCTGGCACACAAAGCCTCTTGTGCCGGCACTCAACTCCCTCCCCATTAGCAGAGCAGTGCAGGGAAGTGTCAGTGAGGCACTAATGTATTCCAGTTTCAGAGTCCCCCACACCGCACCTGCACTGAAGGGAAGGCACTGCGCCCTCACACATCATAAAAGATGGGAAACATTGTTTGGTTCGCTAACTTTGCTGTAGCTGCGATCGTCAGTTTTTGTGATGGGGAAGAGTTTGGGTGCAGTACTGCTAGGGCGGGGTCAGTCCCTGTTTCCAGGAGGAGGAGGACTGTCATTGGCCACTGCTAAAGCCATTCACAGTCCTGCTAGCCCCATCCACCATCTGGAGGAAGATGACTCGCTTGGTTGCCACTACCAATCTCAGAAAGAAGGGATTTCATTGTGATTGAGAAAACCATAATCAGGTGACAGTTTGTGGAATTACTGTTGAGCTTCTGGAAACTTTGTTAAAAATTATTCCTGAACCTTTGTGTCACTTACTACTGAACCCCGGCACTCTGTGTCCCTTTAAGCCAGAGCCAGTATTCAGCACAATGAAAATCACACCCAACTTTCCCTGTGGCTCAGAGTGCCGCACTTTTTCTCAGCTGCGGGGACCCAACTTATGATCCTGCACACAGGCCCACTGCTTTCAGAAAATGCCCCTGCCTGAGCTCATCATTGCAAATCCATTCCAGATGCTTGTATGTGGCTGGATACGAGAGTTGGATCAGCAGGATGAGTGTGCCAGGACAGGTAGATGTGTCTCATCTCTGCTTCCTTTCACCACTCTGCATATCATAGATGAGAAGAGGGTACAGCGGTGGGGCAGATGTGCAGGGAGGTAGAGTGGTGGAAGAGATGAGAAGGGGGATTAGTGTTGGGCCAGATGAGCAGAGGGGGGTTCAGTGTTGGGCTAGATGAACAAGGGGGTTCGGTGTTGGGCCAGATGAGCAGAGGGGGGTTCAGTGTTGGGCCAGATGAATAGGGGGGTTCCTGAACCTTTGTGTCACTTACTACTGAACCCCGGCACTCTGTGTCCCTTTAAGCCAGAGCCAGTATTCAGCACAATGAAAATCACACCCAACTTTCCCTGTGGCTCAGAGTGCCGCACTTTTTCTCAGCTGCGGGGACCCAACTTATGATCCTGCACACAAGCCCACTGCTTTCAGAAAATGCAGCTGACCTGAGCTCATTATTGCGCATCCATTCCAGATGCTTGTATGTGCCATCACATACATCACATACAAGCAAGTCCCCTGGATGCAAGAGGTGGATCAGCGGGGATGAGTGCCCCAGGACAAGTAGATGTGTCTCATCTCTGCTTCCTTTAACCACTTTGCATATCACGCATATCATAGATGAGAAGAGGGTACAGCGTAGGGAAAATGAGCAGGAGGGGTTCAGAGGTGGGACAGATAAGCAGGGAGGTACAATGGTGGAAGCGATGAGAAGGGGGTTCAGCAGTGAGACAAAAGAGCAGGGGGGTACAGTGTTGGGGCAGATGAGCAGGGGTGTTTAGTTTTGGGCCAGATGAGCAGGGGGGTTCATGTTGGGCCAGATGAGCAGGTGGGTTCAGTGTTGGGCCAGATGAGCAGGGGGGTTCAGTGTTGGGCCAGATGAGCAGGGGGGTTCAGTGTTGGGCCAGATGAGCAGGGGGGTTCAATGTTGGGCCAGATGAGCAGGGGGGTTTAGTGTTGGGCCAGATGAGCAGGGGGGTTCAATGTTGGGCCAGATGAGCAGGGGGGTTTAGTGTTGGGCCAGATGAGAAGGGGGTTCAGTGGTGGGGCAGAAAAGCAAGGAGGGGTAGAGCAGTGGGGCAGATGTGAAAGGAGGTGTATTGGTGGGACAGATGAGCAGGGGGTTACAGTGGTGGGGCAGGAAAGCAGGGGGTTACAATGGCGGGGCAGGAGAGCAGGGGGAACAGAGGTGGGGCAGAAGAGCAGGGGGGACAGAGGTGGGGCAGAAGAGCAGGGAGGTACAGAGGTGAGACAGATGTGCAGGAGGTACATTGATGGCGCAGATGAGAAAGCAGGTTACAGTGGTGGAGCAGATGGGTTTAGTGTTAGGACAGATGAGAAGGTGATTCAGTAGTGAGACAGAAAAGCATGGGGATACAGTGGTGGGGCAGATGAGAAAGGGGGTACATTGATGGGGCAGATGAGCAGGGGGTTACAGTGTTGAGACAGAAGAGCAAGGGGGTACAATGGTGGCGCACATGTGCAGGAGGTACAGTGGTGGGAGGGATGAGAAGGGGGTTCAGGGGTGGGACAGAAAAGCAGTGGGGTACAGTGATGGGACAGATGAGCAGGGGGTTACAGTGGTGGGATAGATGAGGGGGGGGCTCAGTGTTGGGCCAGATGAGAAGGGGGTTACAGTAGTGGGAAAGATGAGAAGGGGGGGGTTCAGTGTTGGGACAGAGGAGAAAGGAGGTACATTGGTGGGACAGAAGAGCAGGGGTTACAGCGGTGGGTCAGAGGAGCAGGGGGTACAGCGGCAGGCCAGATGTGCAGAGGAAAAAGGAGGTACATCAGTGGAACACATGAGCAGGGGGTTACAGTGGTGGGGCAGAAGAGCAGAGGGTACAGTGGTGGGACAGATGTGCAGGAAGTACAGTGGTGAAGCAGATGAGAAAAGGGGTTACAGTGGTGGGGCAGATGAGCAGATAAGTTCAGTGTTAGGACAGATGAGAAGATGGTTCAGCGGTGGGGCAGAAGAGCAGAGGGTACGGCGGTGGAGCAGATGTGCAGGGCGGTACAGTGGTGTGGCAGATGAAAAAAGGGGAACATTGGTGGGGCAGATGAGCAGGGTGGTAGAGTGATGGGACAGAAGAGCAGGGTGGTACAGTGGTCGGACAGAAGAGCAGGGTGGTACATTGATGGGACAGAAGAGCAGGGGGGTATAGAAGTGGGGCAGATGTACAGGGGTTACAGTGGTGGCGCAGATGTGCAGGGGGTTACAGTGGTGGGGCAGATGAGCAGGGTGGTACAGTGGTGGGGCAGATGAGAAAGCGGGTACATTGGTGAGGCAGATGAGAAAGGGGGTAAATTGGTGGGGCAGATGAGCAGGATAGTACAGTGGTGGGGCAGATGTACAGGGGGTTACAGTGGTGGGGCAGATGAGCAGGGGGTTACAGTGGTGGGACAGATAAGCAGGGGGTTAAAGGGTGTGGCAGATGTGCAGGGGGTTACAGTGGTGGGGCAGATGAGCAGGGGTGTACAGTGGTAGAGCAGATGAGCAGGGTAGTACAGTGGTGGGGCAGATGTGCAGAGGGTTACAGTGGCGGGGCAGATGTGCAGGGTGTTACAGTGGTGGGGCAGATGTGCAGGGTGTTACAGTGGTGGGACAGATGTACAGGGGGGTTGTCATGGACATACTGCGCATGGCTCTACATCTGCGCACGGGTCCATTGGGACGTGTTTCAGTCCATAGGCATTCAGCAGTGAATAGACCGGCGCCAATGCGCATGGGCGTGCGCAGATAGCGGACGCACACAGTAACACAACTTTGGCACCCAGTGATCCTGAAAAGGGGCCTCTTCAGAATGCATCCTTGCTGTCTGATCTGCAGCTCATCCTGTACCCGATCCTGAACCCGCATCTGCTCCAATGTTACACGGCTTTTCCTGACCTCGCTGCTGTCTCCAGTCCTGACCCCTTACCTTGCCTTTGACCTGCTCTGTGTTCCTGTTTGTTTGTTCTCCTGTTGCCGATTCTGCCGGGACTTGACCATTCTCTGCCTGCTGATTCTGTCTAAATTGATCCGCTGCTGTGACCTGGCTTGTCTGACCCTGCTTCTGTTTGCTGTCCTGCGCCGGTGCGCGCTTGCCTACAAGTCCTGCATCCGTGTGCATCTGCCTACAAGTCCTGCATCCGTGTGCATCTGCCTACAAGTCCTGCATCCGTGTGCATCTGCCTACAAGTCCTGCATCTGTGCGCACCTGCCTGCTACTTCTCAGCGTTCCTGCATTCGCAGCAATCAAGCCTGTTCCTGTCTCTGCCAAGCTGACTTCATCTTCAGTCAAGTGGATCCCGCAGGCTCTCCTACTCCGCTGTGCTCCGAGGGTCACTGTTCCCACTCCAGTGACGTCGGAACCAGAGCCGTACGAGAGGTCTCCCTCTGCACGTCAGGCTCACCTCCAAGGTACGTGTCAGTGGTACAGAGGAGGGACAGATTTGTTGGGAGGACAGTGATCTGAGGTGTGAAGGTGCATGAATTGGGGCTGATCTGAGGCGTGAGAGTGCAGGATGTTAATTTCTCACTACTAAAGTAATTTACATCACTTACTTTAAAAAATCCTTTTCGTGATTGAGAAGTGTGAAGTTGACATTTTTTTTGTTATAAAATCGGCACGCTTAAGTTCTTTGAAAACATTTTTTGGTACACTGTGCTCAAAAGTTTGCCTACCCCTACTCTATAAGCTTGAAACCTCTGTAGAAGGCAACCCTTCTACAGTGATCTCCATCTAGCTCCTGGGTCAAGCCATTGATTCGCCAAAGAGGATTGTTTTTTTTTTCTCATGAAAAGTGGAGTTACTTTTTAAAGAAAATTTCCAGGTATGGATATTTTTACATAGCTACGTTGGTCCAGCTTGGAATAACATAACTATGTGTATATCAAACCTGTATGATCTCTCTAGAAGCTTGAAATCACTGTAGTAGGCACCCCTACTATAGTAATCTCCACTAGCTTTCAGGTGATGTCACTGCCCTGCCTCTCCACCTCATCCAATCAGAAAACGAATTGGGAAAATGCAAACCAATCTGAATGGCACCGCTGCCAAGCTGCCAACCTTCTGTGATCACAGAACAGGGCTGGTGCTTGGCACAGGACCCAGACGCTGGTGGTGGTCACTGCAGTAGTGGTGTCTACTAGTGATTTCCAGCCTCTAGAAGGATCCCTCAGTTATGGTTACAATCTAATTTAATTAAAATTGAATATACATTTGGCTTCCCTAATGTTATTATTACTATTATTATAGATTTGGACAGCAATGTACTAAAAGAAAATGATAAAATTAATAAACACAGGGAAATATTTATTAACAGTAAAATGCAATATTGGAAAAAAAAAGGAAACCCAATAATATGGGGTTCATAGGGATAAAGACTTTACAGAATGTTTACACCTAAGAAAAGTGGGTGTTAAAAAGGGGTAAAGGGGATGGAAAGGACCATTAAAGATATTTGCTGGTGCACAGAGGCAGAACTACCACCATAGCAATGCATGCAGCTGCCATGAGACCTGTGCTGAAGTGGGGCCTGCTCAGGGCCCCAGAGATCAGGGTAAAGTGGGCCAGGCAGCAGATGTGGCAGGATTTTTGGGGGCTGCCTATTCATCCAGCCACTGCCGTCTGCAATGCTGCTTCCTATGTTCCTGCAACAGGTGCTTGAAAACTTGTTTCGGCACCTAGTGTTGGTAACATAACTCTGACCAGCACGGCTAGTACAGGAGCATGGGGAACTTTCACTCCTGTATCTGGTCATGTGACAAAGCATTACATAACACAAAGCCACAAGTCCTCCTTAAGCCTCGTACACACGATTGGATTTTCCGATGGAAAATGTGTGATGATAGGCTTTTGGCGGAAAATCCGACCGTTTGTACGCTCCATCGGACAATTGTTGTTGGATTTTCACCGCACAAATGTTGGATGGCAGGCTTTAAAATTTTCCACGGACAAATGTTTGTTGTCGGATTTTCCAAGCGTGTGTACACAAGTCCATCGGACAAAACTCCAAAATACAAACACTCATGCTCGGAAGCAAAGACGAGCCAGAAGTGGTCATCCATGTAAACTAGCGTTCGTAATGGAGAATTAACATTTGTGACGTGGCAAATTATGAAATCTCCAAATGCAGCGCACATTCTCTTCTTTTTATTTAATGGGATAATAATGAAACTACTTTGCTAGTAATACTGATGGAGTTATGGCAAACATATTTTATAAGGCTTTTATTTTCTAGTGATATCAAAAATAATATTATTATGTTTTTTTGGGGGGGCAAGTTACCACACCATTATACCCTAGTTTTTAAGATCAAAGATACAACTATGTAGGTGTCCCTTGTTAATTTTACATTGTATTTTTTTAAACGTAACTATCTACTTCCAAACTGTCATTTGAAGTAAAACACATTATTATTCTACATATTTTTTTTTTATTGTGCATTAAAAAAAGAAAACAAATAAAATTAGACATGCTATCTGCCAATAGAAATTAACCAAAAAGTACATTCTATGCATCCAAAAATATAGAAAATATACCAAATCAAATCATTATTCAACCAAAAATAAAATAAAAGCCTCATGCATGTGTCCTGCTTATAGGGGATCAACAATGCCATGTGTTGGTGAAAGCAGGGGTCCGTCATCCGGAGATAATTCGGATCTGGATTATTCTCCTGGAGCTCCCGCAGCAAAGGCATATGACATAATTGGTCAGGATTAATAAAGCAACCAATTTTTGGTCCAAGAAATCCTCCTGTTCCTGGACTGGACTTGGGTCAAAGTAATAACTCCAAGGCTAATAATAAATAACATGTTATCTCCTCCAATTCTGCAACATGTCTGGTTGATGAGCGGCCGTTCAAAAACTGAAAAGTGCGAAATGAAAAGCGCAAAATGAAAAGCGTGAATCAACACTCACCAAACTCCTACTAACATTAAATTAGCAGAAGGAGCCCAAGGGGTGGTGCTAAAGAGCTGAAAAACCACATAGTACGTCACTACATTCGTGTTTTTTGGCCGACAATTCCTTGCGTTTGCATGCAAGACTAAATCCAGGCACACGCCTTCGGACAAAAGTCCGAGGTTTTGTCTGCAGAAAATCTGATCGTGTGTACGAGGCTTTAGAGTGCTTTTCTGTGCCCCTAGCAGAGGTCTGAAGAAGACACTGAGGAGGAGGTAAGCAGAAATAGGGACTGATGTGAGATCTGAAGGGTTTAAAGTGGGGGGATTGATCCAAAGGTTAAAGAGGGGGAGGATAGGGGAACATATGATGCCTGAAGGGGTTAAAGGAAGGCAACTGATATAAGGTCTAAGATGGCTTTCACACCGAGCCGCCCGTAGCGTCGGCGGTAAAAAGCTGCTATTTTTAGCGGCGTTTTACCGTCGGATTTGCGGCAGCGAGAATGGGTTAAAACTGCCCGCAATGCGCCGCAATAGCGGCGTTTTGCCGGCAGTTGATTTCAATGGGGAGCAGCGGTGGAGGAGCGGTAAACACACCGTTCCTTCACCGCTCCAAAGATGCTGCTGGCAGGACTTTTCCTGATGTCCTGCCAGCGCACCGCTCCAGTGGGAAAGCCCTCGCGCTTTCACACTGGAGACTATGGAGTAGCTGTTTGAGGGTGGATTGCAGGCGCTATTTTTAACGCTATAGCGCCTGCAAAACGCCCTCGGTGTGAAAGGGGTCTAACGGTGTTAAAGGGATGGGGAACTGAACTGAGGTTTGATGGGGTTAAAGAGAAAAGGTTTGATTTGAGGACTGAAGGAGTTAAAGAGAGGAGGTTCTTATCTGATGTCTGAAAGAGTTGAGGAGGAAAGGGGGGCTGATCTGAAATCCAACTACTGACACCATAAAAATTTTGCTTTCCACTAATTCAGGGGCATTTTTTTAACGACTCACATTAAGGAGTATTTTCCAGCACCAAGCATTTTTTTCTTTCACTGAACAACAATGCCAGGCTTTCTTTTCCTCCACTGACCACCAACAGCAGGGCATTTTTTTCCTTCTACTGACAAATGTTGCTGGACATTTTTCCCACTGCTCACCAATGCAGTGATATTTTTCTTTTCTTTTCACTAACCAGCATTGTTAGGGGCATGGTGTTAGATAACCATGTCACCTTGCCCATGCCCCATGCACAGAAGAGAGCCATGCCTATGCGCTTCCCCATGGCTCTTTCCACCTCTGCCGCCACATGAAATTTGACATGTGGGATTAGTGACAGTCTGCATTTGACAGTACTTAGGCCCAGTGATTGGCTTTTATACACTTTTACAGAAGGTTCCCCATACCAGCTATGCAGGAGGATAACTGTTAAAGTGAGTATACTGGGTTGGAAGGGGCTCTTTGCAGAGACAATGTCAATTTTTGCTGCATTGGTGAGGTGTCAGTGGCTTTTTAGATTTATGATAGCATCAGTTTAAAGGATAAATATACTTTTAAGAAACCCACCCTCCTTCACACATCTATACTTACCTCGGTGTCGTCACCACATTTTCAGTCCTTCATCACCTGCCTTGATAAATATGTTTTTGTTTTTTTTCAGGGAAGGGGGAGGACAATTAAAAATGTTGCCATGAGGCCCTGTGATTTTAAGTTACACCCCTGCTGGCACATGACCCATTGTACAATTATGTGATTGCTAATTTTCATGTAACTATTTAAACTCTGTTATGCATTGCTTTTGAACTTTTTAAACTTTAATTATTCAAATCAAATTTCAAGGCTTATATAATTTTCTTTGAATTGCAGTGAACCTTCAATATATTTATTGGTGAACTCATGCTGACTGCCATGAAGTGGATTACTACTGTAATTATACTTGTAATATCCCACACTTTAATTAAAGGCTTAGTCTATCTTTTGCAAAAAAAAAAAGCAATAAATTCAGCAACACTGGTGTTTTTAGTAATGTGCTTTTACTACTTTTTTGCATTGAAGTTTACATAGCATTGCACCCAAAATCAGTGCAATGCACAGTTTCTATCAATGTTCTCCACTCGCCCCAGGTTCATGAGGGACGGACTTGCTGTCATGGGGCTAAAGGATGTTCCAGCAGGTCTACAGAGCATAAATGGGGAAAGGTTCCCTAGAGCGTTCTGTAAAGTCCCTCTGTCAACACCAGAATACTGATAGAAGATACGGTCCATTAAGGGAGGGGGATGGTTTGAGGATGCTGTATGTGACAATGCTTCAGGTTACACCCTGAATATGATTGTATAGCAAAGCATAGTCCAAAGTATGAACGTATCTCTTCCAAAGAGGAAGAGATAAACGGTTCTGTGGAATAATGTTTCTTTATAATTTTTACATATTTACAAATAAGAAAAATTATGTTAACCACCTGATTTTTTATTATTCAGCACTGGGGACCTTTTACTAGCAATTGCGTTGTCATGAAACACTGTATGCAAATAAAATGTATATAATTTTTTTTCACACAAATAGAGCTATCTTTTGGTGGTATTAGATTACCACTGGGTTTTATTTTGTTATATAAATGAAAGAAGACTAAAAATTTGGGGGGAAAAAAATCAGGGATTCTTTTGATTGCTGTTACAATGTTGAATATTGTAACAGCAAAGTTTTGAACTATTATGAATGGGTTACATTCATAACAATAGTGATTAGTGATTGGCTACAGCTAACCAGATGGTACAGGGTGCTGTGATTGGCCCAGGTGCCAGGTGATAGTTGTGGGCCAATCATTGCATCACTTAATAGGAAGAACAGCTGTTATGAATGAAATTCATTCATGACAGCTTGGTTGACATTGTGATCATGTGATCGCATAGCAACCATATGATCCCCCAGCTGTCAAAAGTGGCTGGGTACTGGGATCCGCAACCTGATATGTCCAGTAGACACAACTGTCGCGGGAGCCATGCTCTGCGCACCCCTAGCCCAGAACTGGCTGGATGACATACATGTATGTCATCCAGCCTGCCCACGCCATCTGCCAGCAGAAAATATACTGTGGGTGATCAGCAAGTGGTTAAAGTGGTTCTTCATTCTGAAAAAAATAAATAAATTAATCCGCTACAAATACTGTAGCTGCTGACTTTTAATAAAAAGACACTAGCCTGTCCAGGGGTCTAGCGCCATCCTCAACCAAACTGTTTTTTCACCAGTCTTTGGGTCCCCGATGCCGGTATGTTTATTGTGGGCAGCCAGCTGTGATTCCTTGCGGCTTGCTTGCTGCCCACTGCACATGTGCGAATCACACTGCGCTTTGTGAATGGCCCTGCAGCCATCTGGTGCTTGTGACCTAGAATGTTTTTAGAGATGGGGGGAGGAGAACTTCTGGTGGAATCACCACAGCGATCTGACCGGAAGTGGGAGTGGGTACATATCACCCCCCCACACACACACACACACACACAAATAGTGCCAAAAATAGATAAGGGCAGGGAGGAGGGCATAAAGTGTAACTTCCTCTTAGGGGTGAAGTTCCGTTTTAAGGGCATTCTTGAGGACTGCTTAAATTGAAGTTATAACTATAAATGTAATTAATTGTGGAATAGAAAGCTAGCTTGGAACAGAATTCCAGTAAGACATATTTAAAAATCATGATTGCAGTAAGTTATTCATTGAAAAATAATCAAAAAGTTTTTTTTTAAATAAAACTGTAATGACCAGGATTCTTTCTAATATCAGTCACCTGTAGGTCAAGGCTCAAAAAGGGGGTGGAAGAGGCAGCAATAGGAACCAATCAGGCATGTCGTATGCAAATGCTCAGTCAGGATAACAGAACCACTGACGTCGGCATTCTGTTATAGGCCGGGCGGGAAGAGGTTAAAGTTAATGTGTGTTTAAAGGAAGGTGTCACAACACTTTTGACAATATAGTGTATATGCTTGACAACATAGGAATTTTAAAAACTTCTGTCTTTTTAAGAAAATTAAAACAGAAAACTAACATAAAAGGAAAGCAATAGCATGCTTATGCACATTGGGAAATTATTCTAACAACAAAAGTCGAAACAGATGCACTTGACACAGGAGCTAGCTTTGATTAATGATCCATGTGTCCCCTTGTGTACTCCCGTGTGGTCAACACAAAGAGATATCGTTCACCCAAATGTAAAGTGCATACTACCATGTAGCTAAATGCCAAACAAGCTGCAGGATTTTTCTGGAACAACTTCTGTAGAGAGCTATGCAAATGTTTGCTTGTATTTAAGATTGCTATTAACTGAAGCTGCACACAGAAGGAAAGACTTGTATTGCCTTCAGCAATTTCAAAGCTCGTGTACTGGCAAACACAATGGTACCTGCAGTCATCCAAAGAAAATAAGGATGACTGGGAACTTCCTTTTTAAACAATTGTTTTAGCGTACAAATGTTTTGGTGAGCACAATAGTTCATCTTGACTATATTCCCAAATGTAAGCTGTGAGGGAAAATGACAAATTTTCGCAGTAGGCTCAAACCCTCCTTTTTTTGGTTTGTAGATAATCTCCTGAAACCAGTTAACCTAGCTGTAAAAATATTTTTTTTTTTCTTTTCAGCTTCATTAGCCTCTTTCCGTACACAGTGTTCCAGATGTTGTGCTGTGTTTGCTGTTATGATATTAAAAGAGATAAATCAAATGATGAAAGCTATAAAGCTTAAGCATATTTTATTTTCACCATTGCTGGGAACAATAGTGAATGATGTACATTTTTTTTTGTTAATTAGCATATTTTTTTCTATTGAATAAGAAAACCCTATTAAAAATGTTCAAAAAGTATAAGGGTGGCTAGATGGTACCAGAGGATACAGCACCTCATCCCCAAAGTAATCAAATAGTTATTGGGTATGTGGACGGGGGATTATAACGGTGCCAAGGTCAAAAAAATATTTTCAAAGAAAAGTAATAGAGAGAAGGAATAAAAAGCAAAAAATACAAAATTTATTGATAATCTGACATAGACAAAATACACATTACATACAATATCATGTTACACTAAAAGGAAGATTATGGATACATGTACTGTAAGTGACCCTAAGAATAGTAGGGTGGGCCAGGTGGAGATGGCCGTTGAAGGAGGAGGGCTCAATTTCCTACATGTTTCGCCAAGACATTGGCTTCTTCAGGGAACAGGAGCTCATAAAGTAGATATTTAAAAACAATTCTGTGTGGTAAACATGAAAAACATGGTGAGAGCAATAATTTAACCGGACACTACATAGTATAAACAATAAAAATAAAAAATGGAGACTGTGGCTGGACAGTCATGCGACCAAAGGCTCCACACTAAGTAACGGTGATGTAAACATACCTGGGGCCTCAGTGCCCGAGAAGGGAGGGAGGAGAAGGGAAGGGGGAACACAGCCACCCAAGGGGATCCCCGCAGGGGAGCGGCCAGGCCGCGCCGTAAATTGTGCCTGCAGGGGGCATACAGTAAACCTGGCAAAGGAATGTAAAGATAACCATAAGTCATGATGCACTTGTAATAATAATCCAGAGATAAAATAGCACTTCCGTGCATTATATTCGAGGGAATACATAAAATGTATATATATGTATGTATATGAGTAAATGTATCTATATCTCTAGAGAAAAAAAAAAAAAAAAAGGAAAAAAAAGGAAAAAAAAGTGCGGACTTACATGTATGTTTAAAAACCGTAGAAAGAAAATATGGTCACGAGGTGCCTGTAATAGATGTATGCACACAGCAGGGGCAAAACGTCAAGATTGGACCAAATCAATGGTCCAATTGGACCCGGCCTGATTAAAGAAATAGATACCATTAGGGGTGGTACTATTAGTAACTAGGACCATATGGAGTAGTAGTGCCTGTACTTACTTAATAATGTCAGCTGTAGAGAGAGATTCTCATAGCAACACGTTCACAGGTGTGTAATACCTAGTCTGTCATGGCGTAGACACTGTTAATTGAAAGAATCAATCTTGGCCAGCAGAATGAAAAGCAGGTCCAAAGTGGCTCCTAAAGGATGTATAGGAGCATGATGAATAGTTTGTTTAAAAGGCATAAAGTAAGAGTGTTTTAAAGGGTAAAAGTTACCTTGTAACTGTGTGCAGAGAAGATACAGGCACGTCTCTCGTCCATCAGGGAACTGAGGAACTGGCCGGTTACTTGTATGCCCCCCACACCTGATCAGATGATGATCAGGTGTGCGGACGCAAACGAGGGGTGTTCACGGCTGCGCACTGCGCGGTGCCTCGGAACTACAGGTTCCATCATGCACCGCGCGCGCATGCTCAGAGTGTACGGCCCGTGTGGCGAATGGGGAGGCGAACAACCCTGGAATAGGAGGTGCCCAGGTGTCGCCTCGTCCAATCTGCCGATGGAAGAGGAGGGCCGGAGAGTCTGAGAACAGACGTGGGCACCCTGGGGCAGACAAAAGTCTGCACCTTGGCGTCCGTACAGGCAGAAACAGCGCTGGCCACGCCGGCCCCAAGCGGGGAGAGCCCACACAGTGACCGCCCACCCCCCACACATCAACCAACCCCCCCCAAAATCAGGAGCTGACCAAGGCACCCAGGAACGAGTGCAGACCGGTGGTGGGGCACAGCGGGGCATGAGGGGTAGTGTGCTAAGACACAGGGTAGGAGGATGAGGCCTATACTGCCCAACATCCCGCAGGGGTCACTGGGGAAAGTGGGAAGTACCTGTGTGTCGGCACACGACAACCAGCCACAATGTGTGTAAAGTGCATAGAAAACCATATTCCCCCACATGCAAGAGGTGGCAGTACTGACAACTTACTACTACGACTTGAAACAAAATGGATTCATACATTAAATGCCACCATTTCCCCAGGACTCAATGAATATTTGAGTTTCAAGCCCTTTCTCTAATACGTATCAGTTTAAATACTTTTATCTACCATTTATTTCTCTTTTTTATTGCCCACTCTCTAGGCAACGTCGTGTGTGGTTCTTTTTCCCATTTCCACCTTTACCTGTCTCCCCTTCTTTGAGCCCCCCCACCCCCCTTTTCCAGTTCTCCATTCTTCGCAGCTTTTTGACCTCCTTTCCCCTTTATTGCCATGGCTCCACCTGTGGTCCCCTCCACAAAATTCCCCTTTAGTACTGTGAAACATTGCACTATCTGCAATTGCCATGAATGTATTGCCTCTATAAGCATTTACATTGATTCCATACCCTATATATTCTGTTTGATATACACAGTATATTCAGTTTGTATTTACTCGTTATATTAAATTCTTATTGTTATTACTAAAAATATCGCCATATATGTGCTGCAGCATATAAGTTGTGCTATAGATATGTGTTGTTCAACGTATCTTTTCCTTTTCTGCACTTGTAATTTTGGTTATAAACTTTATTGGCATACTAGGACCCAATGGTTTTCTATGCACTTTACACACATTGTGGCTGGTTGTCGTGTGCCGACACACAGGTACTTCCCACTTTCCCCAGTGACCCCTGCGGGATGTTGGGCAGTATAGGCCTCATCCTCCTACCCTGTGTCTTAGCACACTACCCCTCATGCCCCGCTGTGCCCCACCACCGGTCTGCACTCGTTCCTGGGTGCCTTGGTCAGCTCCTGATTTTGGGGGGGGTTGGTTGATGTGTGGGGGGTGGGCGGTCACTGTGTGGGCTCTCCCCGCTTGGGGCCGGCGTGGCCAGCGCTGTTTCTGCCTGTACGGACGCCAAGGTGCAGACTTTTGTCTGCCCCAGGGTGCCCACGTCTGTTCTCAGACTCTCCGGCCCTCCTCTTCCATCGGCAGATTGGACGAGGCGACACCTGGGCACCTCCTATTCCAGGGTTGTTCGCCTCCCCATTCGCCACACGGGCCGTACACTCTGAGCATGCGCGCGCGGTGCATGATGGAACCTGTAGTTCCGAGGCACCGCGCAGTGCGCAGCCGTGAACACCCCTCGTTTGCGTCCGCACACCTGATCATCATCTGATCAGGTGTGGGGGGCATACAAGTAACCGGCCAGTTCCTCAGTTCCCTGATGGACGAGAGACGTGCCTGTATCTTCTCTGCACACAGTTACAAGGTAACTTTTACCCTTTAAAACACTCTTACTTTATGCCTTTTAAACAAACTATTCATCATGCTCCTATACATCCTTTAGGAGCCACTTTGGACCTGCTTTTCATTCTGCTGGCCAAGATTGATTCTTTCAATTAACAGTGTCTACGCCATGACAGACTAGGTATTACACACCTGTGAACGTGTTGCTATGAGAATCTCTCTCTACAGCTGACATTATTAAGTAAGTACAGGCACTACTACTCCATATGGTCCTAGTTACTAATAGTACCACCCCTAATGGTATCTATTTCTTTAATCAGGCCGGGTCCAATTGGACCATTGATTTGGTCCAATCTTGACGTTTTGCCCCTGCTGTGTGCATACATCTATTACAGGCACCTCGTGACCATATTTTCTTTCTACGGTTTTTAAACATACATGTAAGTCCGCACTTTTTTTTCCTTTTTTTTCCTTTTTTTTTTTTTTTTTTTTTTTTCTCTAGAGATATAGATACATTTACTCATATACATACATATATATACATTTTATGTATTCCCTCGAATATAATGCACGGAAGTGCTATTTTATCTCTGGATTATTATTACAAGTGCATCATGACTTATGGTTATCTTTACATTCCTTTGCCAGGTTTACTGTATGCCCCCTGCAGGCACAATTTACGGCGCGGCCTGGCCGCTCCCCTGCGGGGATCCCCTTGGGTGGCTGTGTTCCCCCTTCCCTTCTCCTCCCTCCCTTCTCGGGCACTGAGGCCCCAGGTATGTTTGCATCACCGTTACTTAGTGTGGAGCCTTTGGTCGCATGACTGTCCAGCCACAGTCTCCATTTTTTATTTTTATTGTTTATACTATGTAGTGTCCGGTTAAATTATTGCTCTCACCATGTTTTTCATGTTTACCACACAGAATTGTTTTTAAATATCTACTTTATGAGCTCCTGTTCCCTGAAGAAGCCAATGTCTTGGCGAAACATGTAGGAAATTGAGCCCTCCTCCTTCAACGGCCATCTCCACCTGGCCCACCCTACTATTCTTAGGGTCACTTACAGTACATGTATCCATAATCTTCCTTTTAGTGTAACATGATATTGTATGTAATGTGTATTTTGTCTATGTCAGATTATCAATAAATTTTGTATTTTTTGCTTTTTATTCCTTCTCTCTATTACTTTTCTTTGAAAATATTTTTTTGACCTTGGCACCGTTATAATCCCCCGTCCACATACCCAATAACTATTAAAAATGTTATTATTATGATGATGATTATTATTGCCCTTATTATTATTGATTCTTCATTTTTGTTCTTGAGTTTTGTGACTGCTAGAAACCCCTTGTTAAGCATAATTTATTCAACATATTACAGGTTACCTAAGAAAGGGACAGCCATGACTCTCCAGGCAAGCATGGACTGGAACACCATCAAAACCATTTCTGGGGCTCCCGGCCCACAGGGATGACTGTCTTCTTCTGTTTCGATTCAGAGGGAGTATTCCAAGACCTGTGAAACTCTCTCCCAGGCCTATAGGATCTTGCTTCTCTACCTCTTGTTCTGGCAGGCCGGCCAAAGACCGGATTCTTCTGGTGGAGTCACTTCCTATCCTAGGAGATGAAGTCAGACTTTCTCCCTGTTGCCTGGCGATTGCTGTATTGAGCTTGTCCCCAAATAGGGACCCTCCCTTGAAGGGGGTCCTGCACCAGCCTTGTTTGGAGGATGGGTCTGCCACTCAAGGTCTGAGCCACAAGGCGTGTCTTGCTGTGATTGCGCCAAGCATCACGCCTGCCAGGGATTTGATTATGTAAATGGCAGCTTCCACCATGGACCCCGCTGTCAGCCTCAGGTTGTTGAGCGAGGACATTATCTCGGTTTATTCACGATCACTGGCAATGGCTGATTCTGAATTGCCTACCCAGACCTCCATAGCTCTGGAGATTGATGTTAGGGCTATTGATGGCTTGCATGCCCCTCCTGTGACTGTGTAGACCTTTTTCAGGTCCAAGTCTTCCCTCCTATCGAGGATGTCCTTGAAAGAGACCGCATCGTCTAGCGGCAACGTAACATGCCTGGCTAGATGCACCAGGGCTGCGTAAACTACAGATGGGTCTTCCAGATGTTTAACATCCTCCTTTTTTTTTTTTTTTGATGGGGCATGGCGACCGAGCTCCAGGATTGATGCATGAGCTGAGAGCTCTGCTCGGCCGCCGGAGAGAATCAGTATCCATCCAAGCCCACCGGCTTCATCCACACACCAGCTAGCCAGCATCGACCCTCCGAACTCCGCTGCATCCACGGGGCATGCCGAAGCATCGGAAACACCTGCAGTAGCCCCAAAAGATGAAGAGCTTATTCATTAAGTGTGGACCACAACAAAATGGCGACGGCGCGCGAGTGAAGCAGTGGGAGCACAAGGCCGCGGTGTCTACCAATGACTGTACTGTTGGACTCCCAAACATGCCAGCACTATACCATCATACAGCAGATCCTCTTCTGGGACTTCTAGTCCCTCTACAAGAAGCCCTTCCAAGCAGAAGCAGAGGATTACCTCACCTGACAGGCCACTGACAGACCCAGCTATAGAGCTAAGCGGGCCTTATAACAAGCATAACGCCGTAATGCATCCCCTGCATGATCCCAAAGTCACATTCCCCAAATCAGACAGACTGGTGTCAGACACAGTACTGAAAGAAATGCTACTCTCCCTGAAGGCCTCCCGGCAAGCTGACATGACAGCTGAGATCAGCAGCTGCCAGAGGGAAGTACAGGCCATAGGTGGAAGGGTGGATCATGTAGAGCAGAAAATGGGGGAATATTCAGCGTCTTTCAACACCTTGCTAGATATCCACAACACCCAAAATGAAGAGATAGCGTGGCTAAAAAATAAAGTGGCAGATTTAGAAGATAGATCCAGAAGGAACAACATCAAAATAAGAGGGGTACCTAAAACCATACCTGCCCCCCAGCTACTACAGTATGCCCAAATGCTATTCTCCACTCTGATACCTGCTCTGTCAACACAGGACCTCATAGTGGACTGAATACACCGGGTCCCTAAACCCTCCTTCCTTCCAGAAAATACTCCCAGGGATGTGCTTCTAATGCCCTGTACACACAATAGGATTTTCCGATGGAAAATGTGTGATAGGACCTTGTTGTTGGAAATTCCGACCGTGTGTAGGCTCCATCACACATTTTCCATAGGAATTTCCGACACACAAAGTTTGAGAGCTTGCTATAAAATTTTCCGACAACAAAATCCGTTGTCAGAAATTCCGATCATGTGTACACAAATCCGACACACAAAGTGCCACGCATGTTTAGAATAAATTAAGAGAGCAGAAAGCTATTGGCTACTGCCCCGTTTATAGCCCAATGTAGGTGTTTTACGTCACCGCATTCAGAACAATCGGATTTTCCGACAACTTTGTGTGACCGTGTGTATGCAAGACAACTCTGAGCCAACATCCGTTGGAAAAAATCCATGGATTTTGTTGTCGGAATGTCCGATCAATGTCCGACCGTGTGTACAGGTCATAAGAGTGCACTACTACCACAGTAAAGAGCAGATCCTAATGGTTTCCCGCCGAGTAGGAAATAAACACCCTCAATATGCTGAGCTTCAATTGCTCCTACACCTATCCAGGCACACCCTACAGCAACACTGAAACCTGGGGACAATCACAAAAGCCTTACGGAACCACAAGATACTCCATAAATGGATGTACCCAGCAAAAATGTCTGTCACCCACAAGGAGGCCATGACCTTAAAGTTGAGTTCCACCCAAAAGTGGAACTTCCACTCATCGGATTCCTCCCCCCCTCCGGTGTCACAGTTGGCACCTTTCAGGGGGGAGGGGGGTGCAGATACCTGTATATTACAGGTATCTGTACCCACTTCCGGCGTAGATAGCCGCAGAATCTGCGGTTATTTACGCCACATCCTGTTCCCCCCCCCGCTGTCTGCTGGGAAACACACGGGTCCCAGAGACAGCAGGGACCAGCCATATTGCGCTGCGTGACTCGCGCATGCGCAGTAGGGAACCGGGAAGTGAAGCCGCACGGCTTCACTTCCTGATTCCCTTCCCGAAGATGGAGGCGGCAGCACCCGAGGACCGAGAGACGGTTCGGCCTCGGGTGCCGACATCGCGGGCGCCCTGGACAGGTAAGTGTCCATGTTTTAAAAGTCAGCAGCTGCAGTATTTGTAGCTGCTGACTTTTAAAAAAAAACATTTCGGCGGAGCTCCGCTTTAATTTCCACTCTGGAGGAGGGCATTGTGGCCCTACGCCAATGGGGAGTAATTCCTGAACAGGCTATGCACAATTCACTAAACCCACAACCACATCCACTTCAACAAGACTGGCAGGTGGTTTCACGCAAACGTTCTTCCAAACAGAATACCGGTGGTGACTCTTGAACAAATTGCTTAAACCACTTCACATGTCTCTCTAGACACAGGGGTTCGCAATTAAAATCCCTTTTTTCTCCCTCAAGTTTCCTCACGGCAGTTACATCTGCAAATGGATCGGTTCAAAGATCCTGTTCTTAAAGTTCTATTTGCATTTCTTCTTTTAACTCTGTTTATTTTTTATTGTTCTTTTTGCACCATGATTGAAGCACACCAACCTGAAGCAACCACAATATATACCCCAACTGCGAGCAAACAACGTACTCTGACATCATCCAAAAGAAGTTTGGCACCCACTTTGGCATGCTATGGTCACAGTGAGTATGTACACTTCACAGTAGCTCATACCAAACCAACTCACTTCCATGACCATTAATTGCCTATCAATTAATGCCGGGGGACTGAACCACCCAGCGAAAAGGCTATCCATGTGGGCTGAGGCCAAAAAGCATAGAGCCGATATTTTATGTGGTCAGGAGACCCACTTCCAAGTGTCTAAAACTCCAAAATGCACCCACAGGGACTTTCCCCATGTGTTTCTGGCATGCACACCTGGTCAGAAAAAAGGAGGAGTGTTATTGGCACTCAGAAACACTTTATCTGTCTGTGGTGACTTTAACCTCATTGTTGATCCGAAAATGGATCGCTCCATGAATGGTCGGATGAGCGGACCATAGGTCCTTCAATTGCCTCAGCTTCAGGACAGAGCCATTAAGCTATTGTTTTTCCAACAGTTAGACCCTGTGAATACATGCAATTCCACTCTGGGAAACTGTATATCTGTGCCTCTGGACTGGATACTAACTGTGGATTATAATCATCTCTCCACACTGACAGCTATGTTTTGCTACAATCCTAATTAAAGCTGTCTCCGTGTGACTAGCAACCTGACTCAATCAACCACCCTTTAACAGGGGTCTTTTTGTTTAAAGGGTTTATAATTAAACCTAGTGAGAGGACGGACTTTGTTACGTATGGTGCATGTCACTGAGATCAATAGTCTGATCCATAAATATTACCTACTCCAATTAACAATAGCCTTGTTATAGGTGTGTGCATGCATGGTTGAAGCGTGATGCAGCTGCTCTTAAACAGACAACGTTCTCTATTTTTAACATGATCTTGGTGTTGGTGGTGGGTAACTGGTCTGGGCCCCCTTTTTGTATTAAACATATTTTTCTAATAAAATGTATCCCTTTTTAAGCAGCATGGTCCGCCTGTGTCTCTTCTCAGTGGGAATCTTTCCCCTGTAAATTTTCTTTCCCCAAGTATACACATCCAGCATGCTGTCCACCCCTTTCTACATGACCAATGGAACCCGTCAGGGGTGCCCATTATCTCCAATGATCTTCAATTTGATGATCAAACCCTAGTGGAGGCCATCAGAACACAAACTTTGGTATCAGGTTTCCAATTCGGGAATAACCCCCATGTTGTTAACTTGTTCGCTGATGATGTCATATTACTCTTAACAAACCCACTTACCTCACTACCTTTGGTTCACGAGCTGTTGAAAATCTTTGGAGAGATTTCGTACTATAAAGTAAACTTCACCTAATCCTTAATTCTGAATCTAGGAATGCCAAAAAGGTCAGTGATACATCAATCTCTTCCATACAGCTGGAGTAAAAAGGGTATACCATATTTAGGCATAACCCTGACTAACTCCATCAAATCACTAGCTGACTCTAACTTTAAACCCCTACTGGCCAAACTGGACACCCAGATTAAGAGTATAGCGAAACGAGAATTATCCTGGCTAGGTAGATTAGCGGCATTTAAAATGTCGATCCTTCCCATCCCAGCACATAACCTAAATCCTTATCTAGCCTCCTGTGGAAGTTCCTTTGGGGAGCAAAAAAGGCTAGCTGCTCACAAACTAACCTAATCCCATACAAAAAAGCAGGAGGGGCGGGGCTAGTAGATGTCCACGACTAAATGTCGATCCTACCACAAATCTTATACTTCTTCAGGGCATTTCCAATTCCCATCCCAGCACATACAAAAAAGCAGGAGGGGCGGGGCTAGTAGATGTCCACTACTATATGTGGGCAACCAGGCTAGACCAACTCAAATATTGGTTTTCTGACAAAGATATCCCACATTGGGTAGACATTGAAAATAACTTAGCCCCAACATCCGATCTCACAGCTCTCCTCATGGGCGACAATTGGATTCCATGGGACACACGAGACATTCCTCCCACTATAAAGGTCTCTCTGCAGGCCTGAAGATTCCTCCTCAACCAACACCACAGTGATAGTCAAACAATAACATACCAATTCCATCTGAGCATACTAGAGGCCAAAATTCCAATGTTATCCCTGAAGCACTTCCTAAGCCACGGGGTCCGGAGTGTCCAAGACTTAACAACGAACAATACACCCAAATCAGCAGAATGTTTAATGAAAGAATATGATATGCCAAGCCACACGCTTTTCACATGCATCCGAGTTGCACACTTTTTATATACCCATCCCATTCCCACACTAAAGATACCACTCATGGTATGGCTCCACCTCACCCTTGGGAAAGCCAGTTGTAAAGGTATAACACTATACTACAACCTCCTGCAAGATAAACTAGGGTTTAGGAAAATGGTGGCAATTAGGAAATGGGAAGCAGATCTAGGCACCATATTTACAGATAACCAATGGAAATATGCCTTCCAAACAATCCAAAAATCAACACATGGGTTTTTTTTTACTAAAGGCAAATCCACTTTGCACTACAAGTGCACTTGGATATGCAGTTGCTGTAGATCCGAGGGGGGCATGCAAGGAAAATAAAAAATCATCATTTTTGCTTGCACATGATTGGATGATAAAATCAGCAGAGCTTCCCCTCATTTCAGAGCTTCCCCTCAGATCTACAGCAATCTACAGCGACTGCATTTACAAGTGTACTTGCAGTGCACTTGTAGTGCAGAGTGGATTTGCCTTTAGTAAAACAACCCCATTGTGTAGGTCATTGGGAACTGATGATCAAAGTAACTAACAGATGGCAATACACTCCATGTAGACTGGAAAAAATGTTTCCGAATTGGTCCAGCAACGCACCAGCACCTTTGCTGCCATTGTGCTATTTGTTGGGTGTCTGGTGTGCCCTGTACCTTTAAGAAGGGGTGGGCTCCCTTCAGTCCACCTGCCCTCACTTAACCATCAGAATGCATGTGCCTCCACTGTGGGGACACCCAAATTTTTAGTGTTAGGACCACAGATTACAGGGTGCCGTGATGTGGCTCTGTGGCTTACGCATGCGTTTGTAAATGCGTGCGGACTGAACCCCTGTTTTTAATGCGTACTGTTAGACAGGTTAATTGGTTGTCTGTGAGCTGGTGGTAAGTAGGCTTGGAGTTTTTTCCTGGGCATTCCCCAGGTTTTAATGTTATCTGTTTGTGGCCTTCCAATGCGACTTGCTGCGATAGCCAGCTATAAGTGAGGGTGGTGGCAATGTTTTTGTAATCATGTTGGGGTGTGTATTGGTCCAGCAAAGCACCAGCACCTTTGTAGCCATTGTGCTATTTGCTGGGTGTCTGGTGTGCCCTGTACCTTTAAGAAGAGGTGGGCTCCTTTCAGTCCACCTGCCCTCACTTAACCATCAGAATGTATGTGCCTCTATTGTGGGGACACCCAAATTTTTAGTGTTAGGACCACAGATTACAGGGTGCCGTGACGTGGCTCTGTGGCTTACGCATGCGTTTGTAAATGCATGCGGACTGAACCCCTGTTTTTAACGCGTACTGTTAGACAGGTTAATTGGTTGTTTGCGAGCTGGTGGTAAGTAGGCTTGGAGTTTTTTCCTGGGCATTCCCCAGGTTTTGTTGTTATTCGTTAAATGTTTCCGAATGCCTCACCCCTTTGTTGGCAAAATTGCGGCCACAAGCCACCTTCTACATGTTATATATATATATATATATATATATATATATATACACACACACACACACACACACAGTGGGGATGGAAAGTATTCAGACCCCCTTAAATTTTTCACTCTTTGTTATATTGCAGCCATTTGCTAAAATCATTTACGTTAATTTTTTTCCTTATTAATGTACACACAGCACCCCACTGACAGGAAGAATCAATGAACTACCACAGCTCTCAACAGCGTCATGGTTTCCAGTGCCTTGAAAAAGTATCCCCTTGAAATTTTCCATATTTTGTCATGTTACAACCTAAAACATAAATGTATTTTATTGGGATTTTATGTGATAGACCAACACAAAGTGGCACATAATTGTGAAGTGGAAGGAAAATGATAAATGGTTTTCAACTTTTTTTGACAAAAAAATATGTGAAAAGTGTGGCACTGCAATTACAGCTGCAAGTCTTTTTGGGGATGTCTCTACCAGCTTTACACTTCTAGAGAGTGACTTTTTTGCCCATTCTTCTTTGCAAAATAGCTCGAGCTCTGTCAGATTGGACTGAGAGTGTCTATGAACAGCAATTTTCAAGTCTTGCCTCATATTCTCAATTGGATTTTGACTGGGCCATTTTAACACATGACTATGCTTTGATCTAAACCATTCCATTGTAGCTCTGGTTGTATGTTTAGAGTCGTCGCCCTGCTGGACGGTGAACCTCAGCCCCATTCTCAAGTCTTTTGCAGACTCTAACAGGTTTCCTTCTAAGATTGCCCTGTATTTGACGCCATCTATCTTCCCATCAACTCCAACCAGCTTCTCTGTCCCTGCTGAAGAAAAGCACCCCACAACATGATTTTGCCACCACCATGTTTCACGGTGCGGATGGTGTGTTCAGGGTGATTTGCAGTGTTAGTTTTCCGCCACACTTATGCCCTGTACACATGGTCGGATTTTCCAACGGAAAAAGTGCGATCGGATTGTGCTGTCAGAAATTCCGATCGTGTGTGGGCTCCATCAGACTTTTTCCGTCAGATTTTCCGACACACAAAGTTTGAAAGCAGGCTATAAAATTTTCCGACAAAAAAAATCCGATCGGTTAAATTCCGATAGCGTGTACACAAATCCGACGCACAAAGTGCCACGCATGCTCAGAATAAATTAAGAGACGAAAGCTATTGGCTACTGCCCCGTTTATAGTCCCGACGTACGTGTTTTACACCACCGTGTTCAGAACGATCGGATTTTCTGACAACTTTGTGCGACCGTGTGTATGCAAGACAAGTTTGAGCCAACATCCGTCAGAAAAAATCCATGGATTTGTCGGAATGTCTGATCAATATCCGATCATGTGTACAGGGCAATAGTGTTTTTCTTTTAGGCCAAAAAGTTCAATTTTGGTCTCATCTGACCTTAGCTCCTTCTTCCACGTGTTTGCTGTGTCCTCCACATGGCTTTTCGCAAACTGCAAACAGGACTTCTTATGGCTTTCTTTCAACAATGGCTTTCTTCTTGCCACTCTTCCATAAAGGCCAGATTTGTGGAGTGCACGACTAATAGTTGTCCTGTGGAAAGATTCCCTCACCCGAGCTGTGGATCTCTGCAGCTCCTTCAGTTACCATGGGCCTCTTGGCTGCTTCTCTGATTAATGCTCTTCTTGCCTGGCCTGTCAGTTTAGGTGGACGGCCATATCTTGGTAGGTTTACAGTTGTGCCATACTCTTTCCATTTTTGAATGATGGATTGAACAGTTCTTTATGATGTTCAAAGCTTGGGATATTTTTATTTTTAACCTAACCCTGCTTTAAACTTCTCCACAACTTTATCCCTGACCTGTACTGGTTCCTTGGCCTTCATGATGCTCTTTGTTCACTAAGGTTCTCTAACAAACCTCCGAGGGCTTCACAGAACAGCTGTATTTATACTGAGATTAAATTACACACGGTGGGTTCTATTTACTAATGAGGTGACTTCTGAAGGCAATTGGTTCCACTAGATTTTTGTTAGGGGTATCAGAGTAAAGGGGGCTGAATTCAAATGCACTCCACAGTTTTCTGATATTTATTTTTATAACATTTGGAAAACCATTCATCATTTTCCTTCCACTTCACAATTATGTGCCACTTTCTGTTGGTCTATCACATAAAATCCTAATAAAATACATTTAAGTTTTTGGTTGTAACACGACCACATATATAGTATATCCTATATATACACAGTGCCTTGAAAAAGTATTCTATATGTATAAACAGTATATCACTGGACACTTTATTAGGTACATCTGTTCAATTGCTTGGTAGCACAAATTGCTAATCAGCCAATCACATGGCAGCAACTCAATGCATTTAGGCATCTAAACGTGGTGAAGATGACTTGCTGAAGCATCAGAATGGGGCATGATTGTTGGTGCCAGACGGGCAGGTCTGAGTATTTCAAAAACTGCTCATCTGCTGGGATTTTCACGCACAACCATCTCTAGGGTTTACAAAGAATGGTCCGAAAAAGAGGAAATATCCAGTGAGTGGCAGTGGTGTGGAGGAAAATACTTTGTTGATGTCAGAGGTCAGAGGAGAATGGGCAGACTGGGTTGAGATGATAGCGAGGCAACAGTAACTCAAATAACCACTCATTACAACCAAGATATGCAGAATACCAGCCCTGAATGCACAACATATCAAAACTTGAAGCAGCTGGGCTACAGCAGCAGAAGACCACACCAGGTGTTACTCCTGTCAGCTAAGAACAGGAAACTGAGGCTACAATTCGCACAGGCTTACCAAAATTTGACAATAGAAGATTGGAAAAAAGTTGCCTGGTTTTATGAGTCTCAATTTTAGCTGCGACATTCAGATGGTAGGGTCAGAATTTGATGTATGCAATATGAAAGCATGGATCCGTCTTGCCTTATATCAACAGTTCAGGCTGGTGGTGGTGGTGTAATGGATATTTTCCTTTTTTTTTAAGTAATCTTTATTTATGTAAATTTTGCAGTATCAAAAGAAGAAGAAATTCACAGACCACAGAGAACAACAAGCGAGTCTGAGTAGGTACCGGTCAGTGCAAATGTGAAATTATCCAGATGGGGGGTAGTGAGACAAAAGAAGCAGCAGAACCGTGTTACCTCTAATGAACATTATCACAATTGAAAGTCTCACATCCCCTTACATATATTAGTGCCTATGGCAACTTGATAGCTGAGACTGGAACATAGATCCAAACATGTACAGAAAGAGAGATAGGGTAGAGGGACATGGAGGGGTAAGGGTGGGAGGGAAGGGAAGGGTAATGGTTAGGGAAAGATGTGGGGAACAAGAACAGCACTCTACTTCACAATGCAACACAACATAACACGGCATGTTAAACTAAGTTTAAGAGGTATGAGGACTAGGACACAGTCCGCTCAAGACAATTAGTAGCCTTATGGGTCAGTGGTCCCGAGGGACCCCGACCGCACATGGTGCCAAGGTTGAATGAGGGTGATCCTCCTGAGGGCACGGTTTTATTAGCATGATTTATCCAGATGGCCACATACTGTAAAACTTATAGTGATCCTTGCAGGTCACCATCCATTCCTCTGCAGCCATGATATCGTTCACTAAACAGGTCTAGTCTGTTCAACTAGGGATCTGAGGTGTCTTCCAGAAGACCGGAATCAGCCTCCTTGCTGCGTTTAGAAGATGGGGCACTGCAGACTTACGATAATGGCTGAGAGGGATGGTTGGGACATGAAGCTGTAACTCCAATGGGGAATTAGGTAGTTTGATGTCCAGAATTTCTTTTACCTGTGATCGGATGTCCTGTCAGTAGGGTTGCAACCTGGGGCACTACCACCAAATGTGTAGGAATGTACCCCAATGTCCACACTCCCTCCAGCAGGCATCCAACACAGTTGGGTAAATCTGAGCCAACTTGGAAGGGACTCTATACCAACGAGTAAGTATCTTATAGACATTTTCCTGCATTTTCATGTTCACAGAGCTAGAATGAGTAAGGCGGTAAAGGTGATCAAGTTGGGTCTCAGCAAATATATGCTGCAGGTCTCTCTCCCACTCCCTTATGTAAGCAGGTCCGTGCAACATCCCATATAGCAGAGAAATGGAATGATGGATCGCTGAGGTTGAAATGCATAATTTCTCGAACGGGGATGCCAAGGTGGGAGAGTGAATGGCTTGGGGCAGGCTCTAAAGGAAATGTTGGAGCAGCCTGTAACGCCGGTCGTCATAGGAAAACTGTCATATTGGGCTCTCAGAGCATCCAGAGGCAGTAAGCCATGGTCTTGCACAAATCTGCCAGATCGCATCTCCCCGTCGGCAGCCCAAGATCAGAAAAAGGAGAGGTGTTCCCCTGGAGCAAACCAGGGGAAGCCCCCCAGGAGAGTAAAAGGGGAAAACCAGAGGGCAACCCGTCTCTAACTGTTGAGAGCATCCCACCATTTCAAGGCATGGATGGCTGTGGGAGAGGTGAAAACAGACAGACCTCTGCTTTCCCTAGGGAGCCAGGGGACATGGAAAAGGTCAGCCAAAAACTTTTCAATGGGGACTCATAATTTAGTCGATACACTATGGTACCAGTCCAAGATTAGCTGAAGTAGTATTTACGAAGAGCGGGTACGCCCAGGCCTCCTACCTGCTTAGTGCGGTGCAGGGTGGGAAGGGCTAAACAAAGGTTTTTCCCATTCCAAATATATTTTAAAAAGAGACGGTTGAGGGTCAAGAAGAAAGACCTGGGCAGTGAAATAGGCACCATTTGCAAGTAAAAAAGAATATGTGGCAACACATTCATTTTCAAAACACTGACGATCCAAGAGAAGGTTGTACAATCCCACCTCTGCAAGTCCGTTTTAATGGTTGAGAGCAGCGGGGCATAATTGCAAGTATATAATTGGTTGCAGTGGGCCAGGGGATGAACACTTAAATATTTTAGGGAAGTGCGGCACCACGTGAAGTAAAAAGAGGCCTGCAACTGCATGCTTCTACTACTACTCCCGAGGGCATGATTAAAGGTAAAATTTCTTATTTATTATAATTAATCCTAAAGCTCGAGAGTAAGTTGAAAACCTGTAGTTCTGCCATAATATTAGAGAGGAAAATCAGGGGATCGAACACGTAAAACAGGACGTCATCTGCGTAGGCGGACAGTTTATGTTCCGTCGGTCCCAGAGTAAACCCTTTGTTATCTGAGTTCTACCATATTTTATTAAGCAGTGGCTCTACGGTGAGAGCAAATATGAGAGGGGACAGGGAGTACCCCTGTCTCGTCCCATTATAGATAGGGAACGAGTCAGAAAGGACACCATTTACCTTAACTCTGGCTTCCGGAGAGCAATACAGGGAAGCTATCCAGCATAGTAGAACCCAAAATCAGCTTAGTCAAGAACGTCCGAAGGTAAGTCCAATCCACCCTGTCGAACGCCTTTTTGGCATCAGTGGAAAGCAGAAGACAGGGTGGATGGTCAGTCTGTAGTTCAGCCCAGTGGATCAGCTGGATCACCCGATTTGAATTGTCTCTCACCTCCCTGTCAGCAATTGGGATATTTTCTTGGCACGTTTTGGGCCCCTTAGTACCAATTGAGCATTGTTTAAACACCACGGCCTATGTGACTACAGTGTACCCATCTTCTGATGGCTACATCCAGCAGGATAATGCACCATGTCACAAATCTCAAATCATCTCAAACTGGTTTCTTGAACATGGCAATGAATTCACTGTACTCCAATGGCCTCCACAGTCACCAGATCCCAGTGCAATAGAGCACCTTTGGGATGTGGTGGAACAGGAGACAACAAATCTGCAGCAACTACATGATGCTATCATGTCAATATGGATCAAAATATCTGAGGAATGTTTCCAACACCTTGTTGAATCTATGCCACAAAGAATTAGGGCAGCTCTGAAGGCAAAAGGGGGTCCAACCCAGAGCTAGCAAGGTTTTAACTAATAAATTGGCTGGTGAGTGTGTATGTACATAATAAATATATATATATATATGTAGGAAGGCCAGTATGGTGACCTGAATTTATGGGAGGAGCCCGGGGGGGGTATTTAACCAGCCTGCTCGCCTGTGGTCTTAGTCGGTTTCCTGTGCGCGGTACGTTACGTCACTAGGCCGACTCTTCCAACTCGGCGTTTGTGAGTTGCGCCTTCGAAATTTCAGCGGCTTTCGGTTCCCCTTCGCAGTTTCTGAGAGGCTTCCGTTCCCGTTCGTAGTTTCTGTACAAATGTGTCTGGCTCGGCTGTCACAGGTAGGGTTTTGTTGACATTTCTTCATTTCATGTGTCACCATTTGCTAGATACCGTGTGTCGCTCAAACCCCGATACGGAACTTACGAGTCATTCGTTAAGAAACCCTGCACGTAGCCGTAGCACCCAGCCACCGATTCGTGCCTCTATCATTTCTAAAAACATTTTTATTCATTTTTACGTACCTCACTCTGATTTGAATCCAGTTGCGTCCGCTTCACACCTGTTTGTCCAACCGCGTCTCACTTGTTCTTGTCTCATGCTCCACAGTCCTGTTCGTTATCAGTTGCAATTACGGCACACAGATTCGTGCCTCTGTCATGGCTAATCATTTCACTAATTTCACTCATTTCACCGTCATATACCATGCCCCGATTCGAATCTAATCGCATCTGTGATGCACCGATTCGTCCCGGTGTGCCCCAGTTGTTATTTGGCCTCATTTCAGTACATGCTCCAGAGTCCGGTTCGTTGTCAGTTGCAGTTTGCAGCTCACCGATTCATGCCTCTGTCATGGGAAATCATTTCACTGTCACGTATCACGTTCCGATTCGAATCCAGTCGCATCCATGATGCAACAATTCGTTCCGGCATGCCCCAGGTATTTTTGGCCACATTTCAGTACATGCTCCAGAGTCCGGTTCGTTGTCAGTCACAGTCGCGGCATGATCGACTCATGCCTCTGTCATGGCACGTGCCTCTACCATGACAAATCATTTCATTCATTTCACTCATTTCACTGTCACGTACCGTGCCCCGATTCGAATCCAGTAGCATCCGAGATGCACCGATTCATCCCGGCGCGCCCCAGTTGTCTTGGCCTCATTTCATTTGTGCTCCACAGTCCGACTCATCGTTTGTCACAGTCGGGAAAAAAAAAAAGGAAAAAGGTAAAAAGAAGAAAATTAAAAAAAAAAAAAAAAAAAAGGTAAAAGATAAAAAAAAAAAAATAGTATAAATAAATAAATGAAATGTTTCGGCCTCATCCAACACCTGCATTAGAGCTTGGTTAGCTGTCAGTCGCAGTCACGACATGTCCGATTCGTGCCTCTGTCAGGGCAAACATTTCACTGTTACATACGGCACTCCAATTTAAATCCAGTCGCATCCGTGATGCACCGATTTGTTCCGGTATGCACTAGTGTTTTTTCCTTTTGCCTCATTTCAGTAAATGCTCCAGAGTCTGGTTCGCTGTCAGTTGCAGCTGCGGCACGACCGATCCGTGCCTCTGTCGTGGCGAAACATTTTCATTCATTTCACTCTAAGGCAAACATTTCATTCATTTCGTTGTCACATGCCGCGCCCCGATTCAAGTCTAGGGCATCCGTCAGGCATCGATTCTTCCCGGCAAGCCCCAGTTGGCTTGGCCTCATTGGCACAGTCGCGGCACACCGATTCGTGCCTCTATCATGGCATAAACATTTCACGCATTTTATTTAATTTCATGCACCTGTCACTCAAACACGTTACAAGTTACTTTTCAAGTCAGGTAGTCAAACCCTTCACCGGTTGTCATCTGTCATTTTCCTCTAGGTCAGTCAAGTTCAGAAAAAAAAAAAAAAAAAGCCACACCCCGTCTTCCTTCGAAGTTCAGTCATGGTCCCGGTTCATTCGTTGAAACCTTCGCCTCACTACTATCCTCCCTTATAGTTGCACAATCCGATTCATGTTGGTTTCATTTCATACACTTTACAAACCGATTCATTTCAGGATTCATTGTATACAACATAAGAATGATTCACATCGGTTTAATTTCATACACGCTACAGTTCGAATCTAGTCGCGTCGGTGGTACAGCGATTCATATCGGATCCATATTCATATCCTCCACAGTCCGATTTTATATTGGATTAATTTTTATACACTCTACAATCGGTTCGTATCAGATTAATTTCATACAACCGATTCGTATTGGATTCATTTCATACACTTTACAACCGATTCATATCGGATTAAATTTCATACACATTCAAGCACAACTTTTTGCAATCATTGCAAGTACGCATCCAAACATAACTTCTTGCAATTGTTGCAAGCACACATCCAAGCATAACTTCCCGCAATCATTGCAAGTACGCATCCAAACTTAACTTCTTGCAATTGTTGCAAGCACACATCCAAGCATAACTTCCCGCAATCGTTGCAAGTACGCAGCCAAGCATAAACTTCTTGCATTGATTGCAAGCACACATCGAACCATAACTTCTTGCAATTGTTGCAAGCACACATCCCATCACAACTTCTTGCAATCATTGCAAGTACGCATCCAAACATAACTTCTTGCTATCGTTGCAAGCACACATCCAAGCACAATTTCTTGCAATCATTGCAAACACGCATCCAATCATAAACTTCTTGCAAACGTTGCAGGCATGCATTCAAGCGTAACTTCTTGCAATTGTTGCAAGTACGCATCCAATTACAACTTCTTGCAATCATTGCAAGCACACATCCAAGCTTAACTCTTGCAGTCTTGCAAGCACATGCAGTAATACGAACTTTTCACAGTCACTAAAAACACATCTCCAGCGACACAAACTCCCTTGCAATCGTCGCAAGCACACATTTAAGCACAACTCTTACAATCATTACAAGACACGCATCTTAGCATGACTTCTTGCAAATGTTGCAAGCATGCATCCAAGCATAACTTCTTGCAATCATTGCAAGCACGCATCCAGTCACAACTTCTTGCAGTTGTTGCAGGGACACACCCAAGCATAACTTCTTACAATCATTGCTAGCACGCATCCAAACATAACTTCTTGTAATCATTGCAAACACGCATCCAAGTATAACTCCTTGCAGTCCGTGCAAGCACATGCAGTAATACGGACTTCTCGCAGTCACTGCAAACACATCTCCATTGACACTAACTCCCTGGCAATTGTTGCAAGCACGCATTTAAGCACAACTCTTGCAATCATTGCAGGGCTCGCATTTTAGCATGACTTCTTGCAATCAGTACAAACACATTCCCAGTGGCACACAATCAGTCACACATCATTCTTCAGTGGCACTTAATCGGCCAATTGTCTCCAGTGGCATCTTCATACGAGCCACTCACCATTTTCTGTATCATTTCTCGCTTAGGTTAGTTGAGTTCAGGTTCCATCCCGCACCAGGTATCGTATTGCCACATGCAGCTGGCTCCTTCTCATAACATTATCAGGCTATACCTAGCCAGCATCCAGCATTTCTTGTCCTTACAGGACCCCAGAGAGTCATCCGTGTTTACGGCCCATACAGTAAGATCCCTTCTACGTGGCGTCCAGAAGCATCAGCCCATAGCTAACGGCAAACGCTTGCCCATCACAACTGATATCTTTAGGGACATGTCAAAAACATCAGACATTCCCCAGTCTAGTCATCCAAGCAGCCATCTACCTGGCCATCTGTGGTTTTCTAACTAACAAATTCACTTTTACTGGCACTGGCAGCCAGGTACTATGTAGACACCACTTGACTCGCTGGTAAAACCATTACGTCCTTCAGCTTGCAGTCTCTAAAACTCAACAATCCGGAACCGAGGTCTACAATAACCTCTTTCGAACTAACAACTCCACGCAGGCCAGCCTCCCCCTTGACAAGCTGACCCGCAGCAAGCCAGTTCCCCAAGACTTCACCCATACACGGGTGTGTACTAAGAAGTAGCTGCAGTCTTTCCTGAGAATGCGGACCTATCAATGTCGGAAGGTTCCGTACCACGTGGATCGGTATATCAATGATTATACCATCTACGTCGCCCTTATCACCCCTGGTAGTGACAGATGCCACCGCCATCACTGCAATTTTTGGCCACCATTGGTTTACAAGAGCATGGCCTCCAGAGACACTCCTAAACCCCGGGTTTATCCGGACTTCCTCCCATTTCAAGCTACACCCGGTCATGGCAGCCGCTCAACTCTAGAGTCTGGACAGGACAGGCCGTGGCTTTCGCCACCGACAGCCGGTCCGAGGCGATCCTCTTGATGAAGCCAGGTCCGCATCGCTCTGTTATGTCCTTCCTGCGCAGGCTGGTGTAATTATCTTGGCAACACCAGTTTAATGTCCACTGTATGTTTGTTCCAGGCTGCCATCTTCTGGGACATGTCTACTATCTTAACCAGTTCGCCATTTGGCCTTCTCCCCAGTTTGCTCATACAAGCAGCCATTTTCTTAGCCTACTACGGGTTCTGGCGGCCCAGCGAGTTCACCCGCAGCAATCTCGCAGGCCAAGTTCTGTGTAGTTGGCTCGCTGCCAACACCATTTCATCCTCCACCTTGCAGTGTCTAAAACCCAGCAGTCAAGCTCCAGGATAGACATCCATCTCTATAAAATAAACAACGTCCGGTGTCCAGTAACCAAACTCGACCGCCTACTGTCACTCCCACAGGAACACTCAAACTATAGTCCCCTATTACCTTTTCTGGCAACCCTTGAGTGCCTGCCAGTTCATCAAACACCTGTGGGTTCTTCTACGCAGCCTACACCTCGACCCCAGTCAGTACTCCGGTCACTCTTTAGTATTGGGGCAGCCTTGGCAGCATTTCGTCATGGGTCCCAGACCACGTCATTAATAGACTTAGCAGGTGAAACTCTGCCTACCTCACCCGGTACGTCCCCACTCCTTAGGTGGAAATGGCACAAGCATTCACCAAACTTGCTCAATCAATAAAGCTAAAACTAATAAAACTACACCCCTACCTGAATGTTTTTGCCCACTTATTTTGGTATACCGACCATCAGACCAGGGCACACTTCAGGTCCATTTCATGTTGTAAGTTTTATGGTAAGTCTACGTGTTCATATCCGTATCGGCCATAGGGCTTCGACCATAAGTAGGAAGGCCAGTATGGTGGCCTGAATTTATGGGAGGAGCCCGGGGGGTATTTAAACAGCCCGCTCGCCTGTGGTCTTAGTCGGTTTCCTGTGCGCGGTACCCACCCTCCCATCCTCATTTCAGGGCATTTCTCAAATTCATTTCTCTTCACAAAATAAATATTCATTTCTAATCTAGGGTATGCCCCCTTATTTTGGTATACCGACCATCAGACCAGGGCACATTTCAGGTCCATTTCATGTTGTAAGTCTTATGGTAAGTCTAATTGTTCATATCCGTATCGGCCATAGGGCTTCGACTATATATATATATATATATATATATATATATATATATATATATATATATATATATATATATACACACATATCTCACAAAAGTGAGTACACCTCTCACATTTTTGTAAATATTTTATTATATCTTTTCATGCGTCAACACTGAAAAAAATTACACTTTTGCTACAATGTAAAGTAGTGAGTGCACAGCTTGTATAACAGTGTAAATTTGCTGTCCCCTAAAAATAACTTGACATGCAGCCATTAATGTCTAATCCGCTGGCAACAAAAGTGAGTACACCCCTAAGTGAAAATGTCCAAATTGGGCCCAAAGTGTCAAAATTTTGCGTGGCCACCATTATTTTCCAGCACTGCCTTAATCCTCTTGGGAATGGAGTGAAAATGCATGTGCACAATGTCGGAGGGATTATCCAATGCTATGCAAACAGTGGAGGAAGAATGTACTTGTCAGATTCTGCCTCGCTGTTGCAGGGCGGGTTATGCCTGTATTGAACGCCATGTTTTCTGTCTGTTGGACGGTGGGTTTAGTGTGATAAACAGCGTGTTTTGGCTGTGTCTAAGGGCAGATCATCGAATACTGCCTCCTACGATCTGCGCATGCGTCTTCATGCCGTCACAACAGCTGATCGGGAAATCAGCTGGGTGTGCGCAGCCCAGCGAAGGCACTTTTCTGAACTATCCTGTTAAACCGCTGTATGGTCTTGGCCACTGTGCTGCAGCTCAGTTTCAGGGTCTTGGCAATCTTCTTATAGCCTAGGCCAGTGATGGCGAACCTTGACACCCCAGATATTTTGGAACTACATTTCCCATGATGCTCATGCACACTGCAGTGTAGTGGAGCATCATGGGAAATGTAGTTCCAAAACATCTGGGGTGCCAAGGTTCACCATCACTGGCCTAGGCCATCTTTATGTAGAGCAACAATTCTTTTTTTCAGATCCTCAGAGAGTTATTTTCCATGCAGTGCCTTGTTGAACTTCCAGTGACCAGTATGAGAGAGTGAGAGCGATACCACCAAATTTAACACACCTGCTCCTCATTCACACTTGAGACTTTATATCACCTTATAACACTAACGAGTCACATGACACCGGGGAGGGAAAATGGCTAATTGGGCCTAATTTGGACATTTTCATTTTGGGGTGTACACTCACTACTTTACATTGTAGCAAAGTGTAATTTCTTCAGTGTTCAGTGTTGTCACATGAAAAGATATAATAAAATATTTACAAAAATGTGAGGGGTGTACTCACTTTTGTGAGATACTGTGTGTGTATGTGTGTATATATATATATATATATATATATATATATATATATATATATATAATTTGTGAGCAGCATGGCAGCTAAATGGTTAGCACTTCCACTGGCAGCACTAGAGTCATCAGTTAGAATCCCAACCATGTTTGCATGTTTTCCCTGTGCCTGCTTGGATTTCTTCTGGGTTCTCCAGTTTTTCACAAAAACATACCGATAGTTTAATTGGCTCCCGTCTAAATTTACCATAGTATTAATGTGAGTTAGGGAACTTAGATTGTAAGCTCCTTGAGGGCAGGGAGTGGTGTAAATATATATGTAAAGCACTGCATAAATTGTCCACGCTATATAAGTACCTATAATAGATTAAATAAAAAATATTGCTCATTAATGAGCTATATGGAATTCATAAACAAAAAAAATAGGGGCTAGGGTCATACTGTATGTCATCATGCTGCTGTACTAAAAAAAATGACATTTTTTTATCTTTTATATTTTGCTTGTTCCTGGCCTACCTGTTCTTGTTATTAATTTTCTAGTAAACCTTGGTACAAGCTCTGGCTATATTTCCAGCTAGTTTTTTTGACCGTGCTATATTAATAGAATATGTAATTAGCTGAATGATGAGTCAGGGAGTAACGGTAACTTTAGTAAACTGCAGTAGTAAATGCAGTTTAGTAAAAAAAAAAAAAGAATACAAAGTTAGAAGCAATAATGCAAAACAGGCTCAGAAGGCTCAGAACTAGCATGCATGCACTGCAGAATAATACAAAACAAATTATAAAAGCTGCTCAAACATAGGCTGTCTTCCCTGGGTATGTGCAGGAGGGGAAATGGGGTTAAAGAAGCCTGCATCTGAGCATGGTAAGTGAACATACCTCCCATCATTTTGAGATGGGAATGAGGGACACCTACTAGCAAACGCATGTAGGCATAGGACATGCCCCCTGTCACACCCCCTTAAAGGAGAATTAACCAAAAAAAAAAAGGTTAATTAAGTCCACAAGGGCGTTTTTTACCCCTACTATTTCTTTATATTGGCTTTTAAAATTTACAAATGCAGCAATTTAGAATTTGGGTGAAAGGTTTAGCACTGGGAAACACTTTTTGAAAGATAAAAAGTGCATTTTATATACAACTATATAGATCAGACCAAAATGAGGGACAAATGAGGAGGAATGAGGGACAGGGGGACATTGCTCCAAATCAGGGACAGTCCCTCCAAATCAGGGACAGTTGGGAGCTATGAGTGAATTGTCAGTTCGCTACACTAGCTTACCAGCTGCTTTTGGGCCATCCATGCCGGGCTTTACAATACGCCACAAATTGCATATTTGGAAGGTAACTGGTAAAAGTGGAGTGCAGTTACTACAGCAAATACAGAACTCAAATGAGTGATTATATCATACCTCTCAACTATTTGAGATGGGAACGAGGGACACCTATTAGCAAAGGTAATTATGCATAGGACCCATCCCCTGTAAGGATGGGCTCGGGAGTATTCGCACACTCCACGCGCAGAGCCCGCCAGGAAGTCAGCACGGCGCTGCGCTAATCACAGGCAGTGAGACATTTTGCCGATGTGTGACTGCAGAGATCGGGAAATGTCTCACTTCCTGTGATTAGCGCAGCGCCGTGCCGACTTCCTGGCGGGCTCTGCGCGTGGAGTGTGCGAATACTCCCGAGCCCATCCTTACAGGGGATGGGCTTTAAAGGAGAATTATACACACACAAACACAAAAAAAGATTAGCTAAATCCACATTTTTTTCTACAACTATTATTCTTTTATATTGGCTTTTAAAATTTACAAATGCAACAATTTAGAATTTGTATGAGAGGTTTAGCACTGGGAAACATTTTTTTAAAGATAAATAGAGCATTTTAAATACAACTATATATATCACACCAAAATGAGGGACAAATGAGGAGAAAAGAGGGACTTTGTTTCAAATCAGGGACAGTCCCTCTATATAAGGGACAGTTGGGAGCTATGGACTATATTATGCAATATAAACAGTGATTAATAGTTATTATGCCTGTATAAAATGAGAAGACTCATCCAGTATCATGACCACAATACAGTTTCCCAAAAATTGAACAGTGAATGTGGTATGGTATGTAAAAATTATACAAGGTAAATAGATCTAATGCATGTACAGAGGTTATCCCAAATTCCTAAATGCCAGACTATATATAGATTGTTCACATATTATTAATTATATTGTGCTGTGTTGCTGCAGCTTAATATTGTGAATGGGCCCTTGGTGTGTACTATATATGTGTCAGATATGCAATAGTCTTAAATCCTCACATTGTTTACTGAAAAACATATATTACCATATGTATCTATCTGCAACAGTAGAAATCATGTGCAAAACATGCCATTGTTTGTTTCTTTTTTTTTTTTTTTTTAAGAATTTGAAAATCTGAACCGTTTAATTAATAATGATTTTTCAATAATAACCAATAGAGTCATTACTGCATACTGAAACCTTCTAATCTTTTCTTAAGCTGGCGGCTAATCTTTAGCAAGTATCACCACTAAACCTGTCTTGTGTCTAACTGCTAGCCAACAAAAAAGTTAGTTTAACACCTGCGTAGAGTTCAGACTGTGGCTTCCTAAATAAAAAGACCCTACTTCTGCTTTCCACACCTGGACTGATTAAAAGTTAGGCTTTTGAATGCTTTAGGAGAGAAAGAGACAGGCGTGCTAATGGTGCTGCCTGTAGCTTTGCTGAATAGGATTACTTCATGCTAAACCTAACTGTTGTGTGACCTGCCAATTATTTAGAACTATTGGCCAGGAGGCTGTAACTTTGTGCTATGTTTAATGAACCCTCTGAGAGAAGACTTTACATGTAAGTGTACTGTCTGCCCTCATGTTGTAAAACGCTGCGCAAACTGTTGGCGCTATGTAAATCCTGTATAATAATAATAATTAGGCTAGGCTCACATCTACTGTTTTTTTTTTAGTGTGCTTGCAGATCCACAAAAATTAATTACAATCCAACCCATTCACATTTATGCAGTTTCCTGCAATGTGTTCTTTTAAAGGTGCTGGAACTTTTTTGCAATCAACACTGTGCTTATTTGGCTCTATAGACATCAATAGAATTGCATGAAAAACACATGTACATGCATTTTTCGTGAGTTTTTGGTGTGTTTTCCTGCATGACAACAGACATCTCCCCCTAGCAACATCAACACATCCCAAAAACGCAAAACAAGGAAGGCATTAAAAACTCATCAAAAACATACATAAAAAAATACAGAATGTGCCAGAAACTGCCTTGTAAAAATACATCAACCACACATACTAAGATGTGAACCTAGCCTTATGATTGTGGGATAATAATGCATGTGAATCTCACAGGAACACACAGCCAGTTCCAGGGTTATTCCATGTGTTAACTGGCCCTTAGCCTCGATTCACACAGGGGCAACGCGACTTTGATACGACTTTGCAACGCGACTTCAACGCGACTTCAACACGACTTCAACGCGACTTTGAGTGACTTATAACATGACTTTAAGTCGCCCCCAGAATTTGCCTGTGGCCAATCAGAGCTCAGGAGGGAGGGAGTGAGGGAGGGAGGGGGAAGCATGTGTAGTGGTGACTTTTTTTTTACTACTTCCTGTGAAGTCGCTTTATTATAGATAGAGATCCGACTTGGAGGCGACTTCCATTGATTTCTATGAGTACAGGTCGCCTAGAAGTCGGATCGAAGTAGTACAGGAACCTTTTCTGAAGTCGGAACGACTTCAGTAGTGTAAATTAAGACACTCTCATTCACTGTAATACAAATCTCTTCTTGGGGCGACTTGGGGCGACTTGAGGGCTTACAAGTCGGATCCCAAGTTGTCCTAGTGTGAACCGACCCTTAGTGTTAACATACCTTTCTTGTTCTGTCCTCAAGGTGTGCTGAAAGAAGTGTGCTTGAAATTTACACTTGAAGTGTAGAAGTCTCTCTAGTTGCTTGTGTTATTTTGTTGAATTGCTCCAAAAGTTTAATTTACATGATAACTATGATAACTCTAACTGGTCACTGAACAGGTTTAATATTTAAACTTTGAATGACCTGTTCAGACTTAACACATTATAGAAGCTAAAAATTTTTTTAAACAAGCAAAAGTAATATGAATGTTATCTTATCTACATGACACATGGGACTGATGTAAGCTTCTGCAAAATTTAAGATATGCAGATAATGATTAGAGGCTTTGTTGAGCTGGATGACAAATGTCACACCTAAGTGATAATTGGCAGTCTTTTGAAGTATTGATTAGCCTTTGATCACTGTTTAGAAATGTATAGATTTCCAGATCAAGTAAAGATGACTGTCATCTTCAGCAGAAATTATAGTGACGCAAACTTTTTTTTATCTACGTGCGTGGACCACAATGTCGCTTTTGAAATGTGCATACATTTTCTTTTTATTCTTAAGTTCTCCATCAGAATGTTACCCAGAGGTCATTGATTTTGTGACCGGAGCTGCAAAGAAGAGAACTTTCTCTTAATTGTACCTAAGGATTAGAAGGTTACAATGACTCTTCAAAGAAACCCAAAAACCTGGGGCTCCATTGGAGAAGACTGGGCAACCTTCATACAAAGGAAATTAGATACAAAAACTATATATAAGCAATATACGCTCTAAATGTCCAAAGTCAAATTTTATTAACTGTTTTATCCTTAAAATTAAATATACAGCAACTTGACAGAGGGCTAATGTAAGGTATGGGCACAAGGTCAAGCTTCATTACCATTGCTGTACTGCTCTATTAATATACAAACCACCTTTTAGGCATGCTTTACATACATGTGTAGCACCCTCCAGTAGTGTGCTAGAGAGGATAGGTACATTTAAGCAGGTCTGGCTGGTTGCTAGGCCTGTTTGTTTTCATTCTGGGCTGGGTGTGGCTTAAGGTAGGGCTGGGGGACTCACAGGTGGTGTCATCAGGACCTCCCATTTCTTCCAGAGGCTTCTAGTGCTTTCTGGAAAGAAAGGTGGGAGGGGGGGTGGAGCCACCTGGGGTGTTTAAGGAGCCCTAACCAATCCCTAATCTGGATTGGCAGGGGGCAGCAGTGCCATCTTAAGAGCATTATAGGCCCCCGGGTAATACAGTGCACTGGGGCCCTGTCTACACAATCACGCACGAGAATAAAAATGCAAATTATCAATAAGGCTATATTTATTGGTACTTCCAACAAAATCAGTGTTTAAACATTAAAACAACGTTTGGACGATATAACACAAGCTTAAAAAGCAAGAAATTGAAAAACAAGAAATTGCAGATTGAAATGGGTCAGTACAAAAGCACTAATTATTTATTAAATTTGCAATACTTCTTTGTAGAAGAAGTACCTGTGGGTCCTGCTGGGAGCTGGCCACTGACATATGGGCCTGCTGGGAGCGGACAATAGGCTATGGGTCCTGCAGCAGAGGGACTAGGTGACAGCAGGGGGACTGGGTGACAGCAGGGGGACTGGGCAACAGCAGGGGACTGAGACAGCAGGCAGAGGACTGGGAGAAAGTGGGTTGAAAACTTACAGTGAGGACAGTGCTACAGGAAAAAACAGATACCATCTTGATCTTTGTCAGCTAACAGAATTTTTTTACTTATATGTAAAATTCTAAAGATAGAACTAATAAAGTTGACAGAGCTTAAGATGGTATCTGTTTTTTCCTGTAGCACTGTCCTGAGTGTAAGAAATCAACCAGAGCAGTTTTCAACCCAATTTCTCTCAGTCCAGTGGCTGCATAAAAAAGAAAACAGCATTTTTAGAGCCTTTTTTTTACCTCAATGTTGCTCTGCCCAGAAGGACCGTATGATCATCCCTGAGGTCAGCCGCTCCACCCCCCAGTGACAGGCGGGGTCACCCCTTGCCTGGCCACGCCTCCTCACGAGTAGAAAATATATATATGTAAATATTGCACTGTCAGAAAGAAAAATGAGCAGCTAGCATTAACAAGTTATCTAAACCTGTGAAAAATAGTGAAAAAGAAAAAGAAAAATGCAGCGCTAAAAAAGTAGTACCAAACATTGATATGCGATATATACAATGTGAATATATCTTGAGATACACATAAATAATTAAGTATATATAAAAGACATAGTTATCTAGAAAAAAAATGACATAGGGATTGGGAATTGAATCTCAAAAGCATCCGTTAGGATGCACACCTCTAGCACAAACTGATATACATAAGTAAGTCCATACACCCAAACAAGATGTCTATATGTTAATTATCCAAGAATATAGCACAAATAATTATGCATAAATAAGTCTATGAATTATCCGGTAAGATCTAAAAATGTTAACCACCCAGAAGTGTAAGTAACATAATATTCAAGTGTTGATAGCAGATCCACCACCGAAAATGAAAGTGGGTGGCTTACCAGAGCGAATGGACACAGATGGGTATACACCCACTGTGTCAAATAAGCTTGTATAGTTGTAGATCCCTGGAGATGGAATAAGGATAGCCAATGTGCTTGTAGAGGTTATGTATGATAAGGACAAATCCAATCAAGTATCCACAGCATATAAGGGGAAAACATGAAAGCACATAGCATGATACTGTATAAAAAAGCTATGAAGCGTATTTATTGAAGGTAAAACACTCACATTTGTGAAGATAAAATGCAGCGCTGAGAAAAGGTAAAACTTGGCAGTGTAGTGGTGTCAGCAAGCTGTCCCGACGCGTTTCGTCCTACCGGACATAATCTGGGGTGCTACACCACTCCATACACTGCCCCTTATATATAATAAGTGACCCCCTTGCTGTAATTGGCTCCAATCCGTAGTGATGTGAATTATGCGCCACTTCCGGGTATAGGGAAGATGGCGCCGGCCGCGTGTGTTGCAAGCCTCGCTTTGATGGTAATAGTGGAGCGCAAATGAGTGCGTCGCTATAGCAACGAATCACATGCGTCTACTACCTACCGCCGTCAACATAGGACTGAGGCCGTGCGCCGCTCTTAATCGTGATGACATCACGGCGCTGTGTGTCAGGCCTCGTTCTAGCTGAATAGTGGAACGCAAAAGGAGGAAGTACAAGTGTCCCACATCGGCAGCACGTAGTAAATCTAATAAGGGAGGGGAACAACAGTTTATTAATATTCAATGGTAGAAAAAATCATGATAAAAAGATTATAAAGGTAAATATTATAATCACACAATCTAAGTGATGTGTTGGGGATAAAAATAAAAACGGAAAAATCACGGAGCCACAGTTTCACATGGGGATCAAAGGTCACACAACAGAATAACAATTTGTATGGCCAATACTTATCTCAATCTAAGTGAGATAAAAGTACAGTAATCACTACTACATGACTTGATCTGATGTTAACATTTCTCAATAGAGGAAAAAGGGGGAATTATTTTGCAATGGTATATGCGGGAACGAAAAAGAATTACATTGTTCTATGATTGATTAATAAAAGCATTAATATCCCATTCAACGTTAAGCCCCAGTGGTTTATGAGACTGAATTTCATATATCCAATACGTTTCTAATTGGGATACACCACGGGTTGTCGCCCCTCCTCGCCAGGGGGGGACATATTGGTCTATAATAAGAAATTGTGATCCAGAGGTCTCGGTTGTGATACCGTCGGTAGTGTCTAGTGACAGTGTGTTTGGTGTCCCCACCTAGGATCTTAGCAACATGTTCACCGACCCGTGTGGAAAAGGCCCTAGTGGTACGGCCCACATAGTGTTTTCCACACGGGCAGGTGATAAGATAAACCACATTTTTGGTTGTACATGTACAGAACCTCTTGATCGAATATTTCTTATTAGTTACATTGGACCTGAACTCCAATGTTTTATGTCTGCCACTAATATTATAGTGGCACACAGTACATTTTTTACATGGGAAATATCCTACTAAATCATGAAAGAAGGTAGGACGTTTAGGAGGGTCGATAACATTAGGGGCAATTCTACCTTGTAACGAAGGGGCCCCTCTATAGATGACTTTCGGCCTTCCGGGTAGAATGCCCCCTAATACATGGTAGTTTCTCAATATCCCCCAGTGACGTTCCATGATAGTTTTAATGTCTTTTGTGTTGAGATGAAAAAGAGGTCAGCATAGAGTATTTAAAGGTATCATTGGGGGAATGGCTCTTAGGGGACAATAATGATCTCCTGTCTATTTGTGTGGCGTATTGTATTTCTGTTTCAAGAGTAGCCGAATCACACCCCTTATCTGTAAATTTTTGTTTTAAAGATAGAGCCTGTGTTTGAAATGCCTCAATAGTGGTACAGTTCCTCCTTAGCCTCAAGAATTGACTGTGGGGGACTGATTTCAGCCAAGACCTGTGATGGCAACTATCGATGGGTATGAAACTATTGCGATCAGTTGATTTGAAATGAGTCTGGAAAATAAACTGGCGAGAGTTAATTTCTATGTCCAAGTCAAGGAAATGAACCTTAACCGAACTGTATTCAAGAGTCAAAGAGATACCCCTGTCATTGTTATTAAGCTTAGAAAAAATTCTTCAAGTGATTCGGGGGGCCCATCCCATAGGAGGAGGATGTCGTCTATATATCTGGCCCAGAACACCAACTGGGGTTTGTGTTCAGAGTAGATGACATCCTCCTTCCACTTGGCCATAAAAAGATTTGCGAGACTGGGGGCGAACTTAGCCCCCATTGCTACGCCTTTGTGTTGTAAATAAAATTTATTATCAAACCAAAAATAGTTGTGTGTTGTTGCAAACTCTAATAATTCGATGATATACTGTCTTTGAATGTCAGTGAGTGATAAATCTCCCTGTAAAAAATGTGTAACTGCTTCTAAACCTAAATAGTGTGGAATACACTTATATAGCGATGCTACGTCAGCAGTGGCAAGTAGATAGTCTCCCTTTAAAGTGATACCTTCTAATTTCCTAATGGTATCCGTAGTGTCTTTTAGGTATGATGGGGTTTTTTTGACTAGTGGTTGTAGGTAAAAATCCATATAGCGACCAATACATGATGTTAATGAATTTATACCACTTATTATAGGTCTCCCTGGTGGATGCAGGGGGTCCTTATGGATTTTTGGCAAGTGGTAGATAATTGGAATTCTGGGCGCCGTGGGTATTAGATAAGCCTTTTCTTTTTTATTAAGTATTTGTCTGTCAAATCCCTTGTTTACCAATGCAATTAAATCTTGTTTATATTTATTTGTAGGGTTAGAAGGTAACTCTGCATAGGTATCGTGATCACTCAGGATCCTATGCATCTCTGAAATGTAGTCTGTTTTATCCATAACTATAATTCCTCCTCCCTTGTCTGCTGGGCGGACAATTAGGTCTTTACGCTCACATAAGGATTTAAGGCCTTGTTTGTTGATAGAAAAATTATGACATTTCTTGATGGGTAGGTCAGCTAGATCTTTGAGTACCAGAACTCTAAAGATATTAACTGCAGGTGCTGCTGGTACTGGAGGGTTAAATAAAGAGGGGTTAGCTAAACCCGAGTGCATTGTCCCTGAAGTTACAGCTCTATTTACAGGTAGGGCTGTATTCATGGAAAGATAACGTTGAATGTTAATTTTCCTTATAAATTTGTGAATATCGATAAAGGTGTTAAATTTATCTAATTTTTTAGGGGGGGCAAATTTCAGGCCTTTATCAAGTATAGCCAGCTCTTCCTTGGTTAGTTGTTTCGTGCTAAGGTTGAATACTCCTTGACCTATTGAACTCTTTTTCTTTTTCCACTGGACTCTCCTCCCCCCTCTGGAGCCTCTCTTGGATCTATATGTCTTTGGGGTCCTGGTCTGGCCTGTTGAAAATCCTTTTGGTAAGAACCCTGAATGTAATGATTGTGATCATAATAGGTTCCCGTGTATTCGTCTCGATAGTTGTCCTGTCTATCATAGAGTGGAACGAACCTGTTTTAAGTGTTAATGGGCGGGCGAATGGATTGATGAAAATCCCGGTTATATGTAGTATCTGGGTAGTTAAACCTACGAGGGGAATCTAAATATGCTCTATTCTCCTGCTCGTAATAGGGTCTAGAAACATATTGATTGCTTTTGGGTTTTCCTTTTTGTCTTTTTGTATTGGTATAATTATTCCTACCTTCTTTAGGTGTACGAGGTAAACACACTGTACCTAGACACTACCGACGGTATCACAACCGAGACCCCTCTGGATCACAATTTCTTAATTTTTCCCAATTAGAAACGTATTGGATATACAAAATTCAGTCCCATAAACCACTGGGGCTTAACGTTGAATGGGATATTAATGCTTTTATTTATCAATCATAGAACAATGTAATTCTTTTTCGTTCCCACATATACCATTGCAAAATAATTCCCCCTTTTTCCTCTATTGAGAAATGTTAACATCAGATCAAGTCATGTAGTAGTGATTACTGTACTTTTATCTCACTTAGATTGAGATAAGTATTGGCCATACAAATTGTTATTCTGTTGTGTGACCTTTGATCCCCATGTGAAACTGTGGCTCCGTGATTTTTCCGTTTTTATTTTTATCCCCAACACATCACTTAGATTGTGTGATTATAATATTTACCTTTATAATCTTTTTATCATGATTTTTTCTACCATTGAATATTAATAAACTGTTGTTCCCCTCCCTTATTAGATTTACTACGTGCTGCCGATGTGGGACACTTGTACTTCCTCCTTTTGCGTTCCACTATTCAGCTAGAACGAGGCCTGACACACAGCGCCGTGACGTCATCACAACTCAGAGCGGCGCACGGCCTCAGTCCTATGTTGACGGCGGTAGGTAGGAGACGCATGTGATTCGTTGCTATAGCGACGCACTCATTTGCGCTCCACTATTACCATCAAAGCGAGGCTTGCAACACATGCGGCCGGCACCATCTTCCCTATACCCGGAAGTGGCGCATAATTCACATCGGATTGGAGCCGCATTACAGCAAGGGGGTCACTTATTATATATAAGGGGCAGTGTATGAAGTGGTGTAGCACCCCAGATGATGTCCGGTAGGACGAAACGCGTCGGGACAGCTTGCTGACACCACTACACTGCCAAGTTTTACCTTTTCTCAGCGCTGCATTTTATCTTCACAAATGTGAGTGTTTTACCTTCAATAAATATGCTTCATAGCTTTTTTATACAGTATCACGCTATGTGCTTTCATGTTTTCCCCTTATATGCTGTGGATACTTGATTGGATTTGTCCTTATCATACATACCCTCTACAAGCACATTGGCTATCCTTATTCCATCTCCAGGGATCTACAGCTATACAAGCTTTTTTGACACAGTGGGTGTATACCCATCTGTGTTCATTCGCTCTGGTAAGCCTCCCACTTTCATTTTCGGTGGTGGATCTGCTATCAACACTTGAATATTATGTTACTTACACTTCTGGGTGTTTAACATTTTTACATCTTACCGGATAATTCATGGACTTATTTATGCATAATTATTTGTGCTATATTCTTGGATAATTAACATATAGACATCTTGTTTGGATGTATGGACTCACTTATGTATATCAGTTTGTGCTAGAGGTGTGCATCCTAACGGATGCTTTTGAGATTCAATTCCCAATCCCTATGTCATTTTTTTCTAGATAACTATGTCTTTTATATATACTTAATTATCCTATTTATGTGTATCTCGAGATATATTCACATTGTATATCACATATCATCAATGTTTGGTACCACTTTTTTAGCGCTGCTTTTTTCTTTTTCACGCCTCCTCACGAGCCCCGACCATTGACAATGAAGGAGGCGGGCCAGCTCCTCAGCATCAATCAGAGCCCTGAGCTGCCGAACAGCTCTGCAGCTGGGGGAGCCGGGGGAGGGATCTGTCAGTGTACTGCATGCGATAGTGCCCTGCACGATCCCCGGCAGCAGACATTCTCTTTCCACCTCCGGTACACACTCCTGCAGGTAGCGGCGCGCCGGTCCTGGAAGGGGCCCAGGGCCCTAAAGACGGCCCTGGCCTGGTGGGGCCCCCCAGGCAAGTGGGGCCCCCAGCATGCCTCGACATGTTTCGGACAAAAGTCCTTCAACTGGGGCATAAAAGTTTTATGTTTTATGCCCCAGTTGAAGGACTTTTGTCTGAAACATGTCGCGATGCTGAGCCTTTGTGCTTTCTGACACCACACAATACTGTTTTTTATCCTTTACTTTTTATGTGATCACTCCCTGTACCCACCCGACTAGGTGGATTGTACTGTTAAGCTTTTGCTGTTTTAATACTGTGACAGACCTAGCCAGGAGAGAGACTTTTGGAGGGGACTGTATGCTAGCGTCTTGCCATGGGGCCCTGGCATTTGGGGGAACGGTGCTCTTTGTGAGCTGTATGCCTGGGGACCCTTGAGGTGGTATTACTGTGGATTCGGATCCTGGTCCCCCAGGACACACAGACTCTGGGGACCCTGGATTTGCCGTATTGGAATAGTGACTGATTCATACCGTTGGGACTCCTACTGTTAAATGCAAATGTCATCAATTCCAGCTACCTGTCTGTTTTCTGCTAAAATGTGTATTGTAAATAAGTCTCTAGTATGGGATCTAAGAGTCATTAGATCCCATTGTTGTTTGTGTTTAATTAACTCTGCTATTGTGATAATGTTGATTGGATTTTCTGAATTAGTGGGGATTAGTTAATTAGCTCATGTTAATTAGGTTAATTAGGTTACAGCTGTATTGTTAGAGTAATATGAGTCGGAGGTATGCACCTCCACTTTTAGTGTATAAAAGAGCCTGTATATTGCAATAAAATAGATTCCTGGTTGAACTTACATACAGCCTGCCTGGTGTTTGTTCTGAGCTATCACAACTGGGTTAGAATGGCACATAGCTGAAGTTCTAATCCCGGAGCATTGGATGACCGAACCATCAGATGTTGCAATCTGATTCAATAGCTGCAGAGGAGTGTCGGGAGAGTGGAACCGAGGGAGCAAGGGGCTCGCTACAAATACATTTTTATTTTTGGATTTACGCACTATGTGGAGGCCCTTCTCTTCTTTCCTTTTTTATGGTTTGATGTGACACCATTTGGAGTTTGTACATCCTATCAAGTGTGACCATCAGATGAGAGTCCAAGTTCGTTAGCCGGGCTGTCCTAGTTACACCATGTGCTTACCATGGATTTTGACGGAAGTATTGAGGCATATCTCCACCCCAGCTCCTTCCATCAAATATCTGCCGGATTGTTGAATCCAAACACCTGATTGACCCACCACCATATGGTGAGTGTGTCCACTTATCATGGTAAGCGTACCCATTCCTTCAATATTTCCATCTTGATGCGGCAAATATTTTATGAAGAGGTTATTCCTGTCACGTATAGTGGTTGATTTACTATCATCTACAAGCATCATCTACACATGGGACTTTATTTCATTTTACTGAAGAATCTCCTATTTTTTTTTGGTTTATCACAGACAGTTTTAGTTGCAGTTTTTTTTTTTTTGTTGTCTTACATGGACATTTTCACCTACCTGTGACAAATTTTCATGATTTGTTTGTCCTTTTGTTGTATATTGTTCATGTTGATATCTGATCTACAAGTTACTATCAGCTTTATATTTGCACGTGAGGTGATACTTCACTTTCGCACTTTGTTACACACTAGCGCTGCATTTTTTATCATTTCACTTGTTTGTGCAGTTTACTATACTGTTTATGCTAGCTGCTTTATAGGGATGAGCCGAACACCCCCCCGGTTCGGTTCGCACCAGAACCTGCGAACGGACCGAAAATTCGCAGGAACGTTAGAACCCCATTGACGTCTATGGGACTCGAACGTTCGAAATCAAAAGTGCTCATTTTAAAGGCTAATTTGCATTGTTTTGTCCTAAAAAGGGTTTGGGGACCTGGGTCCTACCCCAGGGGACTTGTATCGATGCAAAAAAAACTTTTAAAAACGGCCGTTTTTTCGGGAGCAGTGATTTTAATGATGCTTAAAGTAAAAAAAAAAAAAGTGAAATATTCCTTTAAATATCGTACCTGGGGTGTGTCTATAGTATGCCTGTAAAGTGGCACGTGTTTCCCGTGTTTAGAACAGTCCCTGCACAAAATGTCATTTTTAAAGGAAAAAATCTCATTTAAAACTGCTTGCGGGTTTAATGTAATGTCGGGTCCTGGCAATATGGGTGAAAATCAGTGAGACAAATGGCATTGATACCCCCCAAACCATTACCAGGCCCTTTGGGTCTTGTATGGATATTAAGGGGAACCCCGCACCCAAATTAAAATAAGGAAAGGTGTGGGGCCACCAGGCCCTCTATACTCTGAACAGCAGTATACAGGCGGTGCAAACAAGACAGGGACTGTAGGTTTGTTGTTAAGTAGAATCTGTTTGTAATTTTTAACGGGTACATTTTTAACATGTTTAGCTCCAGCCAAAAAATCTTTTTTAAGCTTTTTTTGGAAAACATAGGGAAGGGTTATCACCCCTGTGACATTTGTTTTGCTGTCTTTCCTCCTCTTCAGAAGATTTCACCTCACTTTTTGTCCCAAAGACAAATGTTTTTTGAAAATGTGGGGTTTTTTGTGGAACAAGGATTGGAAAGCATCAGTGGAAAGGAGAAATGTTTTTCCCATATTAACTCTTACAGGAGAGAATTTCCCTTCCTAGGGGTAGATTTTATCTCACTTCCTGTTGTCTCCTTCCGTTTGCAAGTAGGAGTCGTTTGTAAGTTAGATGTTTGAAAGTAGGGGCCTGCCCTATATACTCAGCAGAAATTTGGGCCTTAGGTGTTGTTGTGGCCACAACACTGTAAGCCCTCACAGGGCCCTGCTGTGAAATATTAGATCAAGAATTGTAATTACATGCCCCTGTTGAACAAGGGCAGAAAAATTGGGCCTTTGGTGGTGGTGGTGCCACAACACTGTAAGTCCTCACTCGCTCTCGGTGGGTGCAGAAATGGGCCCTGCTGTGAAATATTACATCAAGAATTGTAATTACATGCCCCTGTTGAACAGGGGCTGAAAAATTAGGCCTTAGGCACTGGTGCTGGTGCCACAACACTGCAACCCCTCACAGATACTCTAGTTGGAACGCAGAAACGAGCCCTGCTGCAAAGTATTGCATCAAAAATTGTAATTACATGCCCCTGTCAAACAGGGGCTGAAAAATTGGGCCTTAGGCACTGGTGCTGGTGCCACAACACTGCAACCCCTCACAGATACTCTAGTTGTAACGCAGAAACGAGCCCTGCTGCAAAGTATTGCATCAAAAATTGTAATTACACGCTCCTGTTAAACAGGGGCTGAAAAATTGGGCCTTAGGCACTGGTGGTGACGCCCAGAACCAAAAATGTTCTTACAAGCTATCAGCGTGATGATTGAGGAAGAAGAGGATAATTACTCAGGGATAGTCACTCAGCATCAGCATAGGCAGTCTTTGAAGGGATCTGAGATTTCAAAAAAAATTATTCGGTTACATCAGCATCAGGTGCTTGGTAGCTGGTGGTGATCCAAGACTGATTCATTTTTATGAAGGTCAGTCGATCGACCGAGTCGGTGGACAGACACACCCTGTGATCGGTTACAAAGCCTCCAGCAGCACTGAATGTGCGTTCCAAAAGAACGCTGGATGCAGGACAGGCCAGTAGCTCAATTGCATACTGTGCAAGCTCTGGCCAGTGATCCATCCTCAAGACCCAGTAACCCAGAGGATTTTCGGTGGGAAAGGTGTTCAAGTCAGATCTTGCCCCTAGGTATTCCTGCACCATGTAAAACAGACGCTGGCGATGGTTGCTGGAACCGATCATACCTTGGGGCTGCGGACCAGAAAATTGTCTGAACGCATCGGTCAGACGGCCACCTTCTCCACCGCTCCTTCTTTGACTGACCGAAGCCTCAGCAACACGTTGTCCAGAAACAGGAGTTTGTAACCTCCCAGTCTCTGGGAACGTGTTGCACAGACCTTTCTGCAAGGCCTCCCGAAGATGTTTCATCCTCTGCTCCCTCTGCGATGGCAAGATAAGGTCTGCAACCTTACCCTTGTAACGTGGATCAAGGAGGGTTGCCAGCCAGTATTGGTCCTTCTCCTTGATACCACAAATACGAGGATCCTTACGCAGGCTTTGCAGGATCAGGGAGGCCATGCAGCGTAGGTTTGCTGAGGCATTCGGTCCGGAGTCCTCTGGGTCACTAAGGACGACATGGTCCGCAGCCACCTCCTCCCAGCCACGTACAAGTCCATGTGTTTCTTGGGACTGATCCCTTAAAGAATGCTGCTGATGCTCAGTGCCAGGCTCCACCTCCATACTGACACAATCTTCCTCCTCCTCCTCCTCTTCCTGTGTGATCGGCGGGCACGCAGGAACACTGTCTGGATAAAGGGGGCCTTGAGAGCTAAGGAAGTCCTCCTCTTCCTGCCTCTGTTCTGCCTCAAGTGCCCTGTCCATTATTCCACGCAGCGTGTGCTCCAACAGGTGGACAAGGGGGACAGTGTCAGTGATGCATGCACTGTCACTGCTCACCATCCTCGTGGCCTCCTCAAATGATGACAGGACAGTGCATGCATCCCTGATCATGGCCCACTGGCGTGGGGAAAAAAAAACAAGCTCCCCTGACCCTGTCCTGGTGCCATAGTCGCACAGGTACTCATTGATGGCCCTCTGCTGCGTGTGCAGCCGCTGCAGCATGGCCAACGTTGAGTTCCACCTGGTGGGCATGTCACAGATTAGGCGGTTCTTGGGCAGGTTAAACTCCTTTTTGGAGGTCCGTCAGCCGAGCACTGGCATTATATGACCGGCAGAAATGCACACAGACTTTCCTGGCCTGCCTCAGGACATCCTGTAAGCCCGGGTACCTGCCCAAGAACCGCTGCACCACCAAGTTAAGGACGTGAGCCAAACAGGGCACATGGGTCATTTGTCCCTGTCGGAGGGCAGAGAGGAGGTTGGTGCCATTGTCACAAACCACCATTCCTGCCTTAAGTTGGCATGGCATCAACCACCTCTGAACCTGCCCCTGCAGAGCTGACAGAACCTCTGCCCCAGTGTGGCTCCTGTCCCCCAAGCACACCAGCTCAAGCACCGCATGGCATCTTTTGGCCTGCGTACTTGCGTAGCCCCTTGAACGGCTACGGAGCACCGCTGGTTCCGAGGACAAAGCACAGGAAGAGGCCATGGAGGAAGAAGAAGAGGAGGGGGTGGAGGAGAGAGGTGTGCCACAATCATTAGCATTTTGGAGGCGTGGTGGCGGAACAACCTCCAACACTACTGCACCTTGTCCTGCATCCTTCCCAGCTGCCAGCAGAGTCACCCAATGCGCCGTGAAACTTAGGTAACGTCCCTGTCCATGCCTGCTGGACCATGAGTCAGCGGTAATATGCACCTTACCGCTGACCGCCCTGTACAGCGAGGCATGGACATTGCCTTCCACATGCCGGTAGAGAGCCAGAATCGCCTTCCGTGAGAAAAAGTGGCGTTTGGGTACCTGCCACTGAGGAACCGCACATTCCACAAACTCACGGAAGGGGGCAGAGTCTACCAACTGAAAAGGCAGCAGTTGAAGTGCTAGCAATTTTGCCAAGCTAGCATTCAACCGCTGGGCATGTGGATGGCTGGGAGCAAACTTCTTTCGGCAGTGCAGCAGCTGGGGCAGGGAAATTTGCCTGGTACAATCTGACGTCGGTGTACCAAAAGCAGATTGCCCACAAGTACTTGGCTGTGACACACCTAATTCTACACCTTCATTCCTCTCAGTGCAGGTCTCAGAGAGGACTGAAGGTATAGTGGGGTTGGAGATCTCAGCTGATGAGGAGCAAGGAGAGGTCCTCTTTGTTCTTTGGTGTGGGTCTTTTAGATACGCTTGCCAACGAACTGCATGGCAGGTCAACATATGTCTGGTCAAGCATGTGGTACCCAAGCGGGAGATGTTTTGGCCACGCGTTATACGCTTGAGACATATGTTGCAAATAGCAGTGGTGCGATCTGATGCACTCGTCTCAAAAAAGGCCCACACCAAAGAACTTTTTGAATAATGCGCAGAGACTGCAGCGCCCTGCACATGTGGAGCTTTGGGGTGTGATGCAGTCAAGGTGCTACCCTTAGGCTGGCCCCTGGAGGGCATCCTACCTCGTTGGTGATGTGCCGCCTCCTCCTCCTCCTCTCTCCTATCAGGCAGCCACGTTGAGTCAGTGACCTCATCATCCCCTCCCTCTTCATCACTGGAGCAAAGCTGGCAGTATGCTGCAGCAGGGGGAGCATGACTGCCAGATTGCTGTCCTTCTTGGGCACCCCCTCTGTCCGTGCTCACATTACTGCCTTCATCGAGCTCAGTATCATCATCAGAGCCTTCCAAACGCTGGGCATCCTCCTGGAGCATGTGGTCAAACAGTTCGAGGGACTCCTCAGGAGGACATGGTGGGGCTAGGGAAGGAGTCACTGATGACATTGAGCCAAGGGAAGAGGCCGCTGCTTTGCCAGACAAAGTACCCTGGGCATGGGTGAGAGAGGATGAGGAGGACGAGGACGGCTTGGTCATCCACTCGACCAAGTCTTCCGCATGTTGCGGCTCAACATGGCCAGCTGCCGAAAAAAAGGCCAAGCGTGTCCCACGGCCACAGAGCCTGCTTGCCCTCTCTTAGTGGCTTGTGATTGTCTGCCTCTCCTTCTTGGCCTTCCTGACATACTAATGGCCTGTAGCTGCACTAAGCTGGGATATATATATATATATATATATATATATATATATATATATATATATATATATATGTACTGATACTGCAGCTAGCAAAATCAACTGCCTGCCTGTAGTATGAGAACACCACCAACCTTCTACAGGTAGCTTTAGCTGAACACTGTGCAGAGCTCGCAAAAAACTAACTTGTAGCTTTTTTAGCTGCCTGCGGTAGTGATAGGATCAGGAAAACACCACCAACCTTCTACAGGTAGCTTTAGCTGAACACTGTGCAGAGCTCTCAAAAAAATAACTTGTAGGTTTAGCTGGACACTGTGAGGAGGACGCACAGCACTAACTTGTAGTTTAGCTGAACACTGTGAGCAGGACACACCGCACTAACTTGAAGGTTTAGCTGAACACTGTGAGGTGGACACACCGCACTAACTTGTAGTTTTAGCTGAACACTGTGAGGTGGACGCACCACACTAACTTGTAGTTTTAGCTGTACACTGTGAGCAGGACGCACCCCACTAACTTGTAGGTTTAGCTGAACACTGTGAGGTGGACGCACCACACTAACTTGTAGGTTTAGCTGAACACTGTGAGCAGGATGCACTGCACTAACTGTAAATAGTCTAGCTGCCTGACTGTGGTACTAATAGGATCAAAAGAACACCAGCAATTTTCTTCAGGTAGCTGTAAATACTGTAACAATACAAGCCTGCCTGTCAGTAAGAAGATAACAGGAACGGATCTAGCTGAACACTGTGAGCAGGACGCACTGCACTAACTTGTAGCTTTAGATGAACACTGTGCAAAGGTCTCACTACACTAACTTGTAGGTTTAGCTGAACACTGTGAGCAGGATGCACTGCACTAACTGTAAATAGTCTAGCTGCCTGACTGTGGTACTAATAGGATCAAAAGAACACCAGCAATTTTCTTCAGGTAGCTGTAAATACTGTAACAAGACAAGCCTGCCTGTCAGTAAGAAGGTAACAGGAACGGATCTAGCTGAACACTGTGAGCAGGACGCACCCCACTAACTTGTAGGTTTAGCTGAACACTGTTGGGTGGTGGACGCACCACACTAACTTGTAGTTTTAGCTGAACACTGTGAGCAGGACGCACTGCACTAACTGTAAATAGTCTAGCTGCCTGACTGTGGTACTAATAGGATCAAAAGAACACCAGCAATTTTCTTCAGGTAGCTGTAAATACTGTAACAAGACAAGCCTGCCTGTCAGTAAGAAGATAACAGGAACGGATCTAGCTGAACACTGTGAGCAGGACGCACTGCACTAACTTGTAGCTTTAGATGAACACTGTGCAGAGGTCTCACTACACTAACTTGTAGGTTTAGCTGAACACTGTGAGCAGGACGCACAGCACTAACTTGTAGTTTTAGCTGAACACTGTGAGCAGGACGCACCGCACTAACTTCTAGTTTTAGCTGAACACTGTGAGGTAGACGCACCGCACTAACTTGTAGTTTTAGCTGAACACTGTGAGCATGACGCACCGCACTAACTTGTAGGTTTAGCTGAACACTGTGAGGTGGACACACCACACTAACTTGTAGGTTTAGCTGAACATTGTGAGCAGGACGCACCCCACTAACTTGTAGGTTTAGCTGAACACTGTGAGCAGGATGCACCCCACTAACTTGTAGTTTTAGCTGAACACTGTGAGCAGGACGCACTGCACTAACTGTAAATAGTCTAGCTGCCTGACTGTGGTACTAATAGGATCAAAAAAACACCAGCAATTTTCTTCAGGTAGCTGTAAATACTGTAACAAGACAAGCCTGCCTGTCAGTAAGAAGATAACAGGAACGGATCTAGCTAAACTGAATACAGTGTATATATATATATATATATATATATATATATATATATATATATATATATGCAACACCTGGGATGCATATATATACACAATACACTGTAAGTGCAGCTAACTGACTGACTGTTCTGCCTAATCTATCTAACTCAAATCAAATGACACTGTCTGTCTCTCTCTCTCTCTCTCTATCTATGAACGCCGGAACACACACTACACAGGGCCGCCGTTCAGGCGGCCTTATATAGTGTGGGGCGTGTGCTAAATCCCCTGAGCCATAATTGGCCAAAGCCTCCTTGGCTTTGGCCAATTACGGCTCTCTGTTCAGACGGCGCTGTGATTGGCCAAGCATGCGGGTCATAGTGCATGCTTGGCCAATCATCAGCCAGCAATGCACTGCGATGCCGCAGTGAATTATGGGCCGTGACGCGCCACACGAATTTGGCGCGAACTGCCCATATCGTTCGCAATTCGGTGAACGAGCGAACAGACGATGTTCGAGTCGAACATGGGTTCGACTCGAACACGAAGCTCATCCCTACTGCTTTACTATTTTTTACCTACTTTTAAGTTTTATCACTAGTAGCGCAACATTGTTTCATACTTATTAATTACTACAGCAAGAAAGATCTCCCTTGTCTTGTCCATCATTGAGTTTTATTTACAATATGGTGGATTGCTGCAGCCGGAAAGGATGAGTTTCATCTGATACCTGGGAGTCATTATTCATCTATCCTTGTGGGATATTTGCCTACACGCAGCCAGACCTCCTTTTCTTGAGGTCTTAAGATCTTGTAAGCAGCTTGTGACTGATGGTGCACATCTGGGTGAAGAGTGTCACATATCTTGCTGGATTACTGGAAATTATTGACACATTCATTTTTCCATGGACTTTGCACTGAGCACTTTTTCAGTTGTGTGGGACTTTTTTAATCTGATTTTCTGAGCATTCATATGAAGTTTTTGATTATGTAGGATTTCATTGATTTGTATTTCTGAGCACTTATATGTACGGTATTTATCTATTTTTTGTTCTCCACTTGATGAATTTCTATACAGTGGGGCAAAAAAGTATTTAGTCAGCCACCAATTGTGCAAGTTCTCCCACTTAAAAAGATGAGAGAGACCTGTAATTGTCATCATAGGTATACCTCAACTATGAGAGACAAAATGTGGAAACAAATCCAGACAATCACATTGTCTGATTTTTGAAAGAGTTTATTTGCAAATTATGGTGGAAAATAAGTATTTGGTCACCTACAAACAAGCAAGATTTCTGGCTCTCAAAGACCTGTATCTTCTTCTTTAAGAGACTCTTCTGTCCTCCACTCATTACCTGTATTAATGGCACCTGTTAGAACTTGTTATCAGTATAAAAGACACCTGTCCACAACCTCAAACAGTCACACTCCAAACTCCACTATGGTGAAGACCAAATAGCTGTCGAAGGACACCAGAAACAAAATTGTAGACCTGCACCAGGCTGGGAAGACTGAATCTGCAATAGGCAAGCAGCTTGGTGTAAAGAAAACAACTGTGGGAGCAATAATTAGAAAATGGAAGACATACAAGTTCACTGATAATCTCCCTCGATCTGGGGCTTCACGCAAGATCTTACCTCATGGGGTCAAAATGATCACAAAAACGGTGAGCAAAAATCCCAGAACCACTTGGGGGAACCTAGTGAATGACCTGCAGAGAGCTGGGACCAACGTAACAAAGTCTACGATCAGTAAAACACTACGTCGCCAGGGACTCAGATCCTGCAGTGTCCCCCTGCTTAAGCCAGTACATGTCGGGGCCTGTCTAAGGTTTGCTAGAGAGCATTTGGATGATCCAGAAGAGGATTGGGAGAATGTCATATGGTCAGATGAAACCAAAGTAGAACTGTTTGGTAGAAACACAACTCGTCGTGTTTGGAAGAGAGAGAATGCTGAGTTGCAACCAAAGAACACCATACCACACCTACTGTGAAGCGTGGGGGTGGCAACATCATGCTTTGGGGCTGTTTCTCTGCAAAGGGAACAGGACGACTGATCCGTGTACATGAAATAATGAATGGGGCCATGTATCATGAGATTTTGAGTGCAAACCTCCTCCCATCAGCAAGGGCATTGAAGATGAAACTTGGCTGGGTCTTTCAGTATGACAATGATCCCAAACACACTGCCCGGGCAACGAAGGAGTGGCTTCGTAAGAAGCATTTCAAGGTCCTGGAGTGGCCTAGCCAGTCTCCAGATCTCAACCCCATAGAAAACCATTGGAGGGAGTTGAAAGTCCGTGTTGCCCAGCGACAGCCCCAAAACATCACTGCTCTAGAGGAGATCTGCATGGAGGAATGGGCCAACATGCCAGCAACAGTGTGTGCCAACCTTGTGAAGACTTACAGAAAACGTTTGACCTCTGTCATTGCCAACAAAGGATATATATAACAAAGTATTGAGATGAACTTTTGATATTGACCAAATACTTATTTTCCACCATAATTTGCAAATAAATTCTTTCAAAAATCAGACATTGATTGTCTGGATTTGTTTCCACATTTTGTCTCTCATAGTTGAGGTATACCTATGATGACAATTACAGGCCTCTCTCATCTTTTTAAGTGGGAGAACTTACACAACTGGTGGCTGACTAAATACTTTTTTGTCCCACTGTATATTTATTTATGCTTTGCACTTTAATCGTTGGATAGCACAATGCATTTGGGTTTACTACTTTTTTTATATTTTTATGTGGATATTTGGTGAGTGCAGCTGTCACTGAAGTTTATTTTTGGTTTCACTTGTGACACTTAGCGCAATAATGCTTTATCTTATACTTAGGAAATGTTTATCATTTCAGAAAAGGATCCCACTTTGTGCATTTTGCTACTTACCCCACAGGGACCCTACAGGAATAAAGTTTATGGCTACAGACAAGTTAAACCTGTATTGGCAGGAATGTAGTAAAAGAAATTAATTTCCAAATGGAAGATAAAGTGGATATATGATTTAAAGACATATGTCCTGCATGACTTGAATAAGGAGTGGGAAATTGTTTTACAGATAACAGGTAAATCGTGTGTCAAGTTTTAATATAAGTATTCATATCCTGCAAGATAGAGAGGGATTTTCTGCAATTGTTTATATAAATGGAGTACAATAACATCCACCTTCCAGCCCCTGATGATGTCTGTTTGAATAAAACACCCGGAGGCAAAGTGTTTGAAACTGCCGCATGTGTGTACCTATACTGTGGAGACACTCAAATGGTACTGTATTCTTGGTTTAATATGATTTTTATAAAGCTGCCCATATGGTATTTTTCTTATTTATTTATTGACACACACAGCATCTTCTATTCTCGACCATAGGGTTATATTGGCACCTGCAACAGTAGGACACAAGGCAGAAAAAAGAAACTCGGCATTGCCTATGGGCTGTCCTGGCTGATATAAACCTCCTCTCTGCATAGACAATCCAGTTTATTTCTTTCTACCTAGTGTTCGGATAGTGACCTAGCTCCCTACTGGGACCTGTGGTTCCATACCATTTTTTCCCTTTTCCTGAGGAGATCTTCTATCAACAGCCTGGCAGGGTGATGGGCTAGATAATATAGATCCAGTGGTCCCCTTAATAGTCCCCCTAGCCAGGCCAGTGAGCCCCAAGCAGACTTGAGCCATGCTCTGGGTAAGCCATTCGGACCGGGGCGGCCAGTGAGTTAAACGTCTCATGGGGGCTTATGTTACCTGATGGGCTGCGGGCCTTATTTGTCCCCTTCCTGCTCTGATGGATGGTGACTGGGCCCGTTCTAATGTGTGGGGCTGGGGCATTGATTGCAACTACCTGTTGGCTTGGCGGGCTTTTTTCATTTTCCATCAGTTTTTGGCAGCCATTTTCCCTATGGTCTTGTTGCCATGAGTGGCGGCCATTTTCTTCTAGCCAGGCAGCACCTCTGTGTATTTCTATGGGCCTGCTGTGCTTGGGCTTTGGTGGGTGGGTGGCCATGTCTTTGAGATCTGGAACTGTTTCTTTCTCTACCAGCTGCTCTGCGAGCCCAGCGGCTGCCATTTTCTTGGTGTCTGGCTCTATGTTGTTCACAGGCCTTTGCTGAGTGGGGATTTGGCAGACATTCTCTTGTAGCCACGTGACAGCCTTCCAGCTCCCTCTGACCTCATCTGTTCATCAAGACAACTGTTCCCAGGCTTCCTGACCGCAGTGTGTGCTTCATGTGGCTCTTCAATCTGCCTCTCATGCTGTGGGGCTGCTGCCCTCTCTGCTGGTGCCTGGTGTGGTGAGTCTTGGTGGCGAATTCCTCCTCTGCTGGCCTGGTGTGACCTGTCCTTTGGGGGTTTCATTAAAACTAGCGAGCTTCCATGGTGGTGCCTTCTTTGTGGGTCCCTTTTTTGAGATGGAGTCTCAGCATCAAGTCTCCCCACCTGATCCCGTCCTTGAGGCAGCAGATCCCTCGGGGTCCTCTGTTTCCATTGACATGCATGACGGAGTTCCTTGAGTCATTTGTTTCCCAGGTGGAGGTGGCGCTAGGGTGTAGGGCGAGCAAAAAGCGACCCCCGCCCTCTCCTGCTTCATCTGCCTCATTGGATGAAGCAGGAAGCCGGCTCTGCCACTGTGGATGCGGTCTTGCGTGCAGGTCCAGCTGACAAGATCCCCGACCCTTTTGACAGTGAGAATGAGTCCTCTGCTGCTGCTGTTGCACATGAAAAGGTGCTTGTGGGAGCACTTATCACATGCGAGAAACCTTAAAACTGGAGGATGCCTCTGGGGCAAATACAGATTTGTCTGTCACCTTTGGTATGCACAAACAGAGGACATTGTCCTACTTTCATTATGTCTTAGTCCGCCGCATCCTAATGAACGCGCTCTTCAAGCCTGGATGTGGTTTAGGCAATTTGGGTGTATCTGTCTGCTACTGAGTCCTTTCAGAGGTTGATTCCCCTTTTGTGATCACGAACAGGCTAAGGAAGAGTTTGGCGGCTTCCTCTGCCACCATTTCTAGATGGATTAGACAGATGGTGGTTCAAGTCTAAAGTTGTAACTTGTTGAGTCTTCACAAATTCTCAAAAATCCATGCTTTGTATCTATTCACTTCAGTGCTCCTCCATAAGAAATGCGCTCACCTCACAGAGTGTGACCTCACACTTAAGTTTGGTCAAATAAAGCTTTTTAGTCACCCCGGACTAACAGATCATGCTTTCCTCCTCATTGCTCCATTGATATGCCTCCATTATGACTCGATATATATGAGAGAAAAAGAGCTCCAAATAGTGCTTATATAGTTTTTAAACAATATTCAATTTATTACAAAATGTGCATAGAACTCACATTTAAAAGGTGCTCCAGTGCACCAATTGTATACAGCTACTTCGTGCCTCTCCGAGAGAGAGAGATGCAAAAGCATCTTGCCAAACCAATCTGCCCCTTCCCTAGGTGTTACATCACAAGGTCTCGTGACTACATCCACAAGGGGGGGTAATGCATGATCAAGCCAATGTAGCTGGATGATTACAGATCATAAAGTACATTCTGACCTCCTTCCTATGTGTACAGATCTGTACACCGAAAAAGCTTTTCAAAGACCAATATCTGTCTACAACAGAGGTAAACGAGAAATCCTGGACAGCCGCACTCAAAAGTAATCTTCGATCTGTGAAACGTGTCAGCTTTCCTGCTTTGTAATGCTGTGGCATGTATTTTTATGATTATACTTAAATAAAGATCGAAGATTACTTTTGAGTGTGGCTGTCCAGGATTTCTCGTTTACCTCTCAATTACCAGCATTGCCTGCACCTGTTACTTCCAGCATGGAGAAAATGTTTGTTCCTCACAGACCTCCTTCAGAGCGGTGATATTTTTCTATATCTGTCTACAACAAATCGATTGGCACCTAGCTCTTTATATGGACATACCTACAGCTACTTTTTCTATTTTTTTTCTGTTTCTTTTTTTAGATTATACATTTTAGCTTGATTTGATTAGCGTGCATCAAGCACTTATTTCTGACATTTTGTGCAAAAGCTGTCTTTTTTTCATAGCAATTGACTGCATCGTTTTTTTAATAAAATCAACCCATGTGCACCATAACTCCTTCTGAATGCTCCTATATACCACAAAAGTGTTTGTTTTTTTCTTAGTTAAACATATATAGAAAATTAATGTATTCATTTTATCAGTAACATCTACAGTCAGTGTTTGGACTCAAAAAGATGCATAAAAAAATAGCAATAAAAGGGGGATGTTAACCACTTCAGCCCCGGAAGGATTTACCCCCTTCCTGACCAGAGCACTTTTTGCGATATGGCACTGCATCGCTTTAACTGACAATTGCGCGGTCATGCAACGTTGCACCCAAACAAAATTAACGTCCTTTTTTTTCCACAAATAGAGCTTTCTTTTGGTGGTATTTGATCGCTTCTGCGGTTTTTATTTTTTGCGCTATAAACAAAAATAATTATCCTCAAAAATATATAAAAAAACAAATTTCTTTCTCAGTTTAGGCTGATATGTATTCTTCTACATATTTTTGGTACAAAAATTGCAATAAGCGTATATTGATTGGTTTGCACAAAAGTTATAGCGTCTACAAAATAGGGATTAGATTTATGGCAGTTTTATTATTAATTTTTTTTTTATTAGAAATGGTGGCGACCTGCAATTTTTATCATGACTGCAACATTATGGCGGACACTTTTGACACTATTTTGGGACAATTGTCATTTATACAGCGAAAAGTGCTATAAAAATGCACTGATTACTGTGTACATGACACAGGCAGGGAAGAGGTTAAACACTAGGGGGCGATCAAGGAGTTAAGTGTGTCCTAGGGAGTGATTCTAACTGTGGGGGGGGATTGCCTCACTAGAACATGACAGATCACTGCTCCTGATGACAGGGAGCAGTAGATCTCTGCCATGTTGCTAGGCAGAACAGGGAAATGCCTTGTTTACATAGGCATCTCCCCATTCTGCCGCTCCGTGACACGATCACGTGCCCCTGGTGGACATCGAGTCTACGGGACCCAAGGACATGGTCATGGAGTACGCAGCGGGTGCTTGCGTGCCCACAATGCTGCACTTTAAAGGGGACATACCTGTACGCCCATTTGCCCATCCGTGCCATTTTGCCAACATTGTGCGCTGGTTGGCATGTGGTTAATGTGGGATGTGCCCAGGCCATTACTAGAGGAAGGCTGTTTTTACCAGCTGATATGGAAGTTGAAGTGCCAAGCTTGAATACAGGTGCTGGGCATGTGGGGGTTTGTGAAGATTTTTTTCCTAAGGCTTTAGCAAAAGACTGCCATGGAATGGTTGTTACTGGAGACAGTGGGTGAGTGTTGGCAAATGCTGCTTTTTAGTTTCAAGGCCTAACTCTGGGCAAGCAGACTATAGCCAAAGGATTGTGTGGTTAATTTTAGCTGCTGCCTGCCCATCCCTGGAGAAGGAATAACAAGAAAAAGCAAGCACTGACCAAGGGAAAAAAAATATGGCATACCCACAAATCCTCCTTCCTAGCTGCCATTTTTTTCACCTAGTTACGTTATGGACCCTGTCCGTGTTTGCATGACTAAGACAGGAAAAGCCTTGGGAGTAAAAATAAAATATAATAAAATGATTAAAAAGTAAACATTTTTTTTCTTGTTCAATGTTTTTATTAAAATTTCAGTTGAGACATTACAGAAGATATACAGTGTTATCCATACAGTAGATCATCGGAAACGGGCTCACATGAATGTGTATAATTTGCAAAACTGTATTAGTAAATATGTAATTATTTTTAACCAAATGAAAATACATATAAAAAATGTTGGTGGTGAGTAAAAATATGCTAAAGTGGGACCCCCATGCCATGAACTCAAGAAATGGTGATATTTTAACAGTTCTTCACCATGTATGATTTCATTGGCAATCATCCCTGTATAACCCCAGTTCCTCATAGCCTCATCTCATGCCATGGTCATATAGGAAGAGGGGGTAAAAAATACATAAGAAAAGACAAAATTAAAAAATGAATGTGAATAAAAGAAAAAAAAATGCATTTGGGAATCCTCCACACTGAGGCAATTCAGGCCAGGGAATTTCTACTAGATTATATGGGAGGGATTGCAGCATAAATTGCTTGGACATAATAGGGTTTCAACCACTAGACTTGGGGGTGATTATAATGTAGATTTTTTTGCAGCTCCTGTGTCTGGAGCTGCATTGCACAGCCACTATAAAATATTTCTGTCTATTGTGTCTCAAATGATACACTCTAATTTATTTTTCAAGATAAAACCACCTTACCCTATTTTGCAGCTTACCTAAGCTGCTTACATGCTGACCAAACCTGTTTTGTCTCTTTCTATTTGCTGCCTATTTGCAGCCTAATAAAAACTTCTGCCTACTGTCCTGACAATTTCTACCAAACACAGAACTGAAGTCTATGTTTTGAATTATGTGGGATAAATTAGGGTTACAGGGATGGGAGGGGGGTCTAACAATATGGGGTTATGTTTTTTAAGTTTTTCTGTATACCCTGTTTTGACATTTTAAATATATAAACTTATGGGACAATGCAGCTTGAAAAAGATAGGGGACCCAGAGCATTGCATAACCACGGATTTGGGGCTTTAATATTAATTTTTTTAATGCGCATTTATTTTTATCTTTTTACTGGTGCAATGCCAGGAGACTGCAGAATATCTGCAGAATAAAGCTGTGCTCATACCTCCGTACAGGCAGGCAGTTACTGGAGAGCAGAAAGATCAATGAACTATGACAGTGCTCATCAGTGCCCGTGTAAGTTCATTGAGAACTACAAGCCGTCTGCTGTGGTGGTAGACTGTAGTTGTAGTTTATTCATTCACAGATTGCTGTGAATGAAAGATGTGGCCGTGTGGGAGGAGTCCAGCACAACCGTGCTCTTTTATAATTGAGACAGCAGGTGCAGGGAGAGATCCCCCAACCGCTGTCACAGCAGAGGATCGGAAGGAAACAGGCAGGTGACATGTTACATGTAATACCCTAAATATGGGTGTAACATGTTACCAAAGGTGAACTTATCATAAACAATTAACTGGAGCCTCTATCTTACTTGATATTCTTATCCCTTTAAAAGTCCTGTTTTGTGCTTCATTGTGCTGTATGTTTGTCTCATGTATATAATATTATAAAAACTGTATTTCAAAACATTGCTAAGATGATAAGATTACTGCTAATCATATTTAAATAGTATGAAACATCTTAAATAATTCTACCTTTATTTTTTCAGCAGGCATACAATTGTCTTATTTATTTATTTATACTAACGTGGCTTATTTTTTGATCATGCTTTCCCCAGGATGCTTAAATTATAGCTAAAGGAAAGCCTTTTTTTCAGTTTTGGACAGAGTGAAGATGGACTATGGGTTTTTAATGCTGTCTTTGCCCCTGTTAGGGAGAGTAACCCTCTCTATTTGTCCTGTTTACCATTGTCATTGAAAGTGAAAGTAAAAGGTAATCCCACATTTTGGGTTGTCCCGAGAAAAGTAATAGAGGGGAAATCTTCCAATGGGAACAATAGTTCTGGTGACCAGAGGGCTGCTATGGATTCCCTTAATTTGCAAGGATTTCCTCTCGCTTCCCGTTTTGGGTATGGGACAGGAAGTGAAGGTAAATTTCCCCAGTGGGGCACAGATGACAAAAAAGAAAAACTGATAAGGGTTAAAAACCCTCTTTTACTCTATCCAAAATGTAAAAAGTTTTGCCTATGGTTCTACTTTAAGTTTACCGAAAGGACTGGGTAAGCCACCCTAGCTAGCAAAGGTTACTGTGGGCACTTGAGAAATTGGAGCAAAAACACTTGTGCCACTGCTGTGATTGTTCTTTATTTATGAGGCAGCTGCTTTCACAAGCGTCTTTCTCAATTGCTCACCAATCTTGTGGAAACCACAGCATGTTACCTTTAAAACCCCCTGGCCCAATACAGGCAAGCATTTGCACTAGTTTTAGTAGCATTACCGACACATGCAACAAATTTAGGTAGCTCTTACTGCCACCACTTTAAAAACCTGTCTCTATGGCTGTGACAGATTCTTAAAAAATTACATTACCACCAGTTCCCATATTAGGAAACTTGGGGTAATTAAGACTCTGAGCTGGAATACAAAGAAGCACAGGTGCTCAGAGTTGGCCATGTCTGTCCTGGGAAGCGGTCATGGCTGTGACAATTTCCCAAGCAGGGTTCTGTCCCCGATCCCATTTATCTATCAGCTTGGAAATTTGCTGGGAGAAAGCTGAATGCAATCAAAGGAGTAGGGAGATTGGTTATGTCATTACCCAAATGTGGCAATGTCCATATTTGGTAAACAACAAGTTACAGGGGAGACAGGGTTGATAGGAAACTAGTCTCCAGGGCCACTGTGACTGTTGGGTAGTTGAAGCCTTATGGGAAACTGAGAGAAAAGTTTCCAATCAGGGCCGTCTTGCTTTTGCGTGACAGCACACAACAGTGGGTGGATTCCATAGGGGGAGTTTCATAGGAATGTTTCCTTTGCCCTGAATTGAAAAAATTAAGGGTGTTTTTAAAACTAGTCAACTCTTTGGCTGAAAACCATAAGGTAGCCAATGTTTATTAAACATTGGCTACATCATTGGATACATCATTTCTTAGCCTTTAGGGCTTGTTCACACTATGTAAAGTAATTGGCATTTTTTTCACGCCAAATAAATGGCAGTCACTATAGAACAAGGAACTATAGAAGTTAATTGTTTTCTGTTGTGATGTACTATGCAGTGCATTGCAGTGCAGAAAAATGCAGGCATACTGCATTTTTCTGCAGTGCACTGGATGGCACCGTATGTCACCGCACTACCACACAATGCACCATGCTGCTTTGCTGGGACATATACGAAGTGTCATTTTGTGCATTTTGAATAAAGTTAAAAAAAAAGAAAACGTAATCAGTGCAATGCACACCCCTTCACGGGCACTCACTTCAGGGTATACTTGACAACTGTGTGCATGCTAAAACAGGACTATAACTATGAACTATAAATACTGATGATGTAAACAATATAACCTTAAAATGTCTTTTAAAAAGATCTACGAGATTGTAAATGTTGTTGCATACTGCCTCGTCAGTTTAGAGTATTTTACTGTTAGCAATCATTAACACTTTGAAATGTGCAAAATTATATGTAATTTGGAGATGTTAGCAGTAATAATAACCATACGTGTGTTTCAAAGTAATGTTTATTACCATTCTACTACAGAAAAAGTGAAATAGCTGAATATTATCAGATTCTTTTTAACTAACAAGAGAATTCTTCTAAAAGGACACATAATTACAGACACATTCTAGAAATAAGAGTCTTCAGATGTTGGGCAAACGTCAAATTTCTTCATCAGTTTTTAAAAGAAATGTGACCAAGGAGAAAATGTCATGAAATTATGGACTTGTATATATGTGTAATGCCAGAGGCCTGGATTAAGAAAGATCACGAACGATAACGAAGCTTTGCACTGTCATCAATGTCATGTAGACATAAGCAAAATTGCTTTGAATCTACTTATCTTTTACATTTTACACAACTAGAAAATAACCTATGGCACACAGGCAAAAGAATGCAGCAGCATGATTTATTAAATGTGTTAAGAAAATGTAGGTTCTCTAAAAACTGACATTCAGTTGTATGTAATCTATTGGAAACTGCAATGGTAAAATCTCCCCACCACAGTTCCTTGACCTTTTCTGCTGTTCTTGGTGCAGCATGTGGTTTGTTTAATGACTTTGAATGAATGTAGAACACCCTTCTGAAGGCCACAACAGGTTTTTACACCTGGGACTCATGCTCAGAGATCTCAGTGATCAGATTCCTAAATATATATACCGTATATACTCGAGCATAAGCCGACCCAAATATAAGCCGAGGCACCTAATTTTACCACAAAAAGTGGGACTTTTTTTTCACTGGGTGACCCTGCCCTCAGTTAGCTATATAAGAGCTGTCACAAGAACATAAGCGTCACACGCGTCACACAGTGGGAGACTCCCATTGAGGCGGATCATCCGGAGGACAAAGCGGGGAAGAAGAAGTCAGAGGAAGATGCCAGAGGAGAACACCAGAGGAAGAAGCAGAGGACCTGAGGATGAAACAGAGGAAGATACAAGGGGGAAGAACAAGATGGAGGAAGCAGAAGAAGTTGGAAGAAGAAGCGGAGAAAGAAGAAGACATTAATAAAGGAATTGTAAAAAAACGGCTATTGTCTTTTTTAACATTTTTGACACTATTTTTGTGAAATGGAAGACCATTTCACACGGGGGGGTGGGATCTGGGGTCCCCTTGTTAAAGGGGGCTTCCAGATTCCGATAAGCCCCCGCCCGCATACCCCCACAACCACCAGGCAAGGGTTGTGGGGATGAGGCCCTTGTCCCCATCAACATGGAAACAAGGTACTTTGGGGGGCCGCTACCCCAAAGCACCCTCCCCATGTTGAGGGTATGTGGCCTGATACGGTTCAGGAGGGGGGGCGCTCTCTCGTCCCCCCCTCTTTTCCTGTGGCCTGCCAGGTTGCATGCTCGGATAAGGGTCTGGTATGGATTTTTGGGGGGACCCCCATGCCATTTTTTTTTTAATCTTGCCACGGGGTTCCTCTTAAAATCCATACCAGACCTGAAGGGCCTGGTATGGAATTTGGGGGGACCCCCATGCAATTTTTTTTTATTTTGTTTCGGGGTTCCCCTTAATATTCATACCAGACCCAAAGGGCCTGGTAATGGACTGTGGGGGAATCCCATGCTGTTTTTTTTCAATGACTTATTAGACACCCCCTAGGTACGAAATTTAAAGGAATATTTTACTTTTATTGTTCCACTTCAAGCATTATTAAAAACACTGCTCCCAAAAAAACGGCTGTTTTTAAAACTTTTTTTTACATTGATACATGTCCCCTGAGGGCAGGACCCAGGTCCCCAAACACTTTTTATGACAATAACTTGCATATTAACCTTTAAAATTAGCACTTTTGATTTCTCCCATAGACTTTTAAAGTGTGTTCCGCGGCTTTCGAATTTGCTGCGAACACCCCAAATTGTTCGCTATTCGGCGAACGGCCAATGTTTGAGTCAAACTCATGTTCGACTCGAACAGACAGCTCATCCCTAGTTATAAATAGTCTATTCTTCTTGATGTGGAAAAAAAGTTTTATTCATATAGTGGAAACAACAGATGGCCCCTACAGCACAACAATAGTTATATATATTTTTATACAGGATTTGTATAGCACATTCAGTTTGTTCAGTGCTTTACAAAATAAGGGAAATAGTACAGGTACAATACAATTCAATATAGGAGGGTTAGGAGGGCCCTGCTCGTAAAAGCTTTCAATCTAAAGGAATGGGCAATTGGTACAAAAATAATTAAATATGCGTGATGAGCTGGTGGATAAAGTAAAAGTACAGTTTTTAGGTGGTGACAGGATAGGCTTCCCTGAAGATATGATTTTTTAAGGATTACCCTACAGAGAAGAGGCTAGCTGGACAGATTGGGGTAGGGAGTTCCAGTGAAAGGTGAACATGGGTGGCAGTGACAAGGGGTTAGAGAGCTGGAGGTCTTAAAAGGTGTGGAAAGGATTGTTTGGGTGATATTTAAAAAGTGAAGTTCGTGAAATGTAGCAGAAGTTAGAGTGGCATGATTTGGAAAGTAATTGGATGTGGAGTTGAAAAAAAAAGGTCAGAGGGGAGGGATTGATCTTGATGGAGAGATAGGGGGGAAGTGACAAAGGGAGAGGAAATATTGCGAGCTTAGTTTTGGAAAGATTGAGTTTGAGGTAGTGATGTGACATTCATGCTTATGTTTCAGTGGGTAAATTAGTAATGCATGAGGAGACAGAAGGGGTGAGCTGAGGAGTAGATACATGGGTTTGGGTATCATCAGCATAGAGATGGTATTGGATATTAATGGTTGATGGGAGCACAACAATATTGCATGATGGCAAAATTTGTACAGAAAAATGCAAGATTTGTTGTAAATGTTATCAATATTAGACATGTTAGTTGGCCTACAAAAATTTTATTTTTAATATTTAGTTGACATAAATCACAAAATATCAACATTATGGATCATTGACCAAGACATCATGTAATAATCAATATGTTATATGTGGGTCGGGGAGCGAGAGGCGGGGTTTGCAAATATTCATAGAAAAATTATGCTTTTTTACGCAGTACAAGTGCTTCCTTGATCCATCGTTCCATCTAAATAGGCAAGCAAAACTAGGAAGACCTCTATTCCATTTGAGTCGATCAAGGCTTGTTTCCAGTTGATCTCTGGTGAGTGTATTTGCTGGTGGAGGCTCACGGATGGTGGGTCTGGTTTTCCAACACTGAGTGGAGTATTGATAGTTTGGCTTAAAGCTTTATATTCATACACTTTTGGTGATTGCATAATAGAGTTATATTCAGATCACTGGATGACATTCAGAGCTCATGTTGGACATTTAATTTCTATAAACAGCTTTTATTTGTATATTTGTACATTTTTTCATGCTTAGGTTAGGGTTTTTATTATGTATTTTCATTCCTATTTGCTTCATAAGCAGTAATGTGGAAATCACCAAACATGCACAAAAATTTAATGTGTGCAGTATACAGGGCTTTTTTTTCTCAGGGAAAAGGTGGTGGAACTCACCCCCCTCCCCTGGACACGTCCCTACCCACCCCTAGGACCACCCCCTAGAACCGCCCCTTTAGAGAACAGGGACGCAAGTAAAATTTGGAGGGGCTATAAAAGTAATTGTATGGAACTAAATAAAAAGCAATGCAGAAAAATGTGCAAAAAAATTGGAATACTTACCAAAAGTAAGCTCAGAGACATTTCCAGATGATTTCAGCGTTCTTGTCATATGCATCTTCTTTGCTTCTCTCCTTGCTTCTGACATCAGTAGCAGCATGACAATCAACATATTTAGAGGGGTCAAAACAACATAGAGGAGGACCATTAACTCTGATAAACAGTAGTCCTGAAATGGTTTTTGTCAGAAGGGAAGCTCTGTTGGGAGTAACTATTAAATTTATTTGTGAGAATCCTCTTTCACACTCATTGGATGACATTGTGACACTTTCAATGGCATTTATAAGAGGGCACAGGTCATCAGGCAAAGTTTTCTCAATCAAATATTCTCTGAAAGCATGTATCATTTTCCTTTCATTCAACTGGAATCTAATGGACACATTTCTAATTTCCTCCTCTCCAAACGTAATGCTCAACATTGGCAGGCCAATGTTTGGAGTCAAGCACCCTGGTGCAGTTGCAAGAGCAGAATCATTTTCAGTGAGCAGTTTACTCTCTATTGAAGATTTTAATTTTTCATAAAAAGCCTCAGGACTTATGGGAGGGTCATTCTTAGCTTCTTTTCTGTAAAGGGAGATTCCCTGGAAACAGAGCTTTTCAGAGGCAACAGCTGCTTCTTTATAATAAGAACCTGGCTCTGTTCTTCTGCTTTCAAAGAGTTGTACAACAGTTTGTATTTTTTTATTTGCCCTGTAGAGATTTATTCTTCTGCAACACCATGCTTAATTCAGATAACTCTTGAAGAGCATGGCACATGAGTCCAAAATCCAATAAGAAGTTTGTGCTGGTAATTTTTCTCCATAGGCCTTCATACATACAGCGTTCAGTCTTGTCCCCGGCGGTATCTTGCTTTGCTTCTTCAAAATGACTAACCAACACTCTGTATCTTTCCCACACTGCTGACACAGATCGGTAAGTAGATGCCACCCATCTTTTGCTGAGAACTCTCCTATTTTCAAAAGCTGCGCCTCTAGGGAGCTAGCACACGCTTGCAGTTCTCTGCAGTTTTTGGGAGATGCATGATATAGTACATACAATTTATCCATAAAAGCCTTAAACCTACTAATTCCTGATGTTTGTTTGACCGTATCTCAAACTGACAATTCTAATCTGTGATTAGCACAGTGCCACAGAATAATTGAAGGAGATTTCTCCTTTAATAATGTCCTAACACCGCTCTTATTGGCTAACATCACGGCTGCACCATCACATCTTAAGTATTCGTCCATTATCCCATAAGAATGCAGGCAGTTAAGGAGAGAAGTGCAAATTCCTTTCGCATTCACGCTTTCCAGTTGAACTAAATCAAGAAAGAAATTTACTGGGGAATCCATTGCACTGTTTGCGAGAAGAAATCGAACATAATCAGTGTAGATTTTTTACTTAAAGTGGTTGACTCATCAATAATAAGGGCAATTTTACTTTTTGATCTTACGACTTCATTGACCAAGTTTTTTCTCATTTCTTGTGCGATGTGATTCACAATATTAATGCCGGCATTTGTTGAGTGAAGAATGCGGCCCATATTAAAGCCATTTAACTCCTGCAGATCTATTTCAGGAGCAAAAACAATTGAAGGACTGGTTTTCTTTGGCTATTTTTTATGCAGTGCAAAAGATCTTCATAGTTATTTCTTTCTCTCGGGCCAAGTGTTTTAAACAAATAGTTTCAAGATGTTCATTTTTTTGTTCCAAAATGATTTTTAAGGTGGCCTTGTGTGCTCAAACATTTTTTTTCTTAAAGAAGTGAGTTACTGTGATCGCTTGGTGCCATAACTGGTTACCTCATTATTTGCCCATTCCTTCGACATCTTCATGCCATTTTTTTTTTTTTCTACACCAAGAATACCAACTTTTCTGCACAACTTGCACCCAATATTCTGATCATGGAAGTCAAGCCAATCGTACTTCTCGCAAAAAAGAGTTTTTTTGTTCCAAAGTCCAGCAACTTGGCCAGGCAGTTTCAGGACTTTCAAGATAATCTGGATCAGTGCAAGAAGGACCATCAAGTGTGTGCGAAGTAGAAGGCAGAACTTCATCAGAAGACACAGAATGTAATTCAATTGGTGAAGAAACACATGAAGATGCAGATTGTAAAACAGTTTGACTGCTCTGCGTTCCCTGTCCTGGTTCACTTATTCGTAACTTTTTATTGCCGTGGGCAAAAAAGCTAGTTATCTTTTTCATGGTAAAAATTATTTTAACCACTTGACATCCGGAGGACGTCATATGACGTCCTCGACTTTCGGGGCTTATATCTGAATGATGTCTGAGGCTACAGACATCATTCAGATACCGGCATTTTCAGCCGGCGATTCCGTACACCATAAGAACGATCATAGCGGCTGTTCCGCCGCTTGATCATTCTTACGGGCGGCGGGAGGGGACGTCCCCCCCTCCCGCCGCCCTCCGGTGCTACTACCGACTCACCTCAGCGATCGGTGAGTCGGATAGCGGATCCGCCGGCGCCGGATGTTCACCATAGAGATTTCCGGCGGACCAGATGGTCGCCGGAGTCTCTATGATCGTTCGGAGGCCGGGCGCGATGTTATGACGTCACGCCCGGCCTCTGCATTCAAAAAAACGGCGCCGCTTCAGCTGTGAAGCGGCGATCGTTTTATTTTTTTTTTTGATTTTAGGCTTCCCAGCCTAGAGGTGAGATGTGGGGTCTTATTGACCCCATATCTCACTGTAAAGAGGACTGATCGTCTCATATTCCTATTACAAGGGATGTTTACATTCATTGTAATAGGAATAAAAGTGATCAAAAAAAAAAAAAAAATTTTTAAAGTGTAAAAATAAAAATTTTTAAGTAAAATTAACAATAAAAAAAAAAAAAAAATTTTTAAAGCGCCCCTGTCCCCGTGAGCTCGCACGCAGAAGCGAACGCATACGTAAGTCCCGCCCACATATGAAAACGGTGTTCAAACCACACATGTGAGGTATCGCCGCGAACGTTAGAGCGAGAGCAATAATTTTGGCCCTAGACCTCCTCTGTAACTCAAAACATGTAACCAGTAAAAAATGTTAAAGCGTCGCCTATGGGGATTTTTAAGTACCAAAGTTTGGCGCCATTCCACGAGCGTGTGCAATTTTGAAGCGTGACATGTTAGGTATCTATTTACTCGGCGTAACTTCATCTTTTACACAATGCAAAAAAATTTGGCTAACTTTGCTGTTTTGTTTTTTTTTAAAGCATGAAACTGTTTTTTTTCAAAAAAAACGCGTTTGAAAAATTGCTGCGCAAATACCGTGCAAGATAAAAAGTTGCAATGACCGCCATTGTATTCTCTAGGGTCTCTGCTAAAAAAACATATATAATGTTTGGGGGTTCTATCTAATTTTATAGCAAAGAAATGATGATTTTTGACATGTAGGAGCGAAGTGTCAGAAATGGCCTGGATGTGAAGTGGTTAAAAATGTACTTCTTTCTAAAGAAGTCTATTAGATGAACGGATGGGATGACGGATGAAGATGATCTGAAAATATAGATGAAAACTAACTAACAATGAAGGTAATGGCTTCGTATATTGTAAAGCACTAAGTTGTCAGGTCATATGAATAAACTAAAAAAGGTTATGTTCAGCAATATTAAAAAAAAAAAAATTTTTTTAAAGTACAAAGTTATTTTAATCAGGTTTTCTAATGATTTATAATAAACTTGATCGCTTAACCTGTGTATCCGCATAGACTTCAAACTAATAACATTTCAATATTCTAACAATGCCAAGCTTAGCTTTTAGATCCTATATCTACATTTTAACAACCCCCTGTGTTTACACATGCACCTCAGACCAGCCCCACGCATGCTGGAATGTTATTGTGTTGTGCACTACTGCACAGTGCTGAAAAATTAGTTGAGGGCTCATGCAGGGGGGGAGCGTACTTGGGAGCCCACAAGGCACAGGTACAGCTAGCTGCCAACACCCTGTAGAAATCAATGCAAGACTAAAATACATGTGTGTCAACATTTGTATACAGCCACTGGCAGCTAGATGTACACAAGACCTGCGACTCGCATGGACCAAAGCATGCACCCCCATATATTGAGCAAAGAGACATTCCCAAATGTGCAGCACAGAGACATTCCCAAATGTGCAGCACAGAGACATTCCCAAATGTGCAGCACAGAGACATTCCCACATGTGCAGCACAGAGACATTCCCAAATGTGCAGCTAAGAAACATTCCTAAATGTGCAGCACAGAGACATTCCCACATGTGCAGCACAGAGACATTGCCAAATGTGCAGCACAGAGACATTCCCAAATGGACTGGGCGGTCTCTTTGCTGGGCTAGGCAGTCTCTTTGCTGGACTAAGCTGGGCAGTCTCTTTGCTGGGCTGGACGGTCTCTTTGCTGAGTAGTCCCTTTGCTGGGCTGGGCAGTCTCTTTGCTGGACTAAGCTGGGTGGTCTCTTTGCTGGGCTGGGCGGTCTCTTTGCTGGACTAAGCTGGGTGGTCTCTTTGCTGGGCTGGGCAGTCTCTTTGCTGGACTAAGCTGGATGGTCTCTTTGCTGGACTGGGCGGTCTCTTTGCTGGACTAAGCTGGGCAGTCTCTTTGCTGGGCTGGACAGTCTCTTTGCTGAGTAGTCCCTTTGCTGGGCTGGGCAGTCTCTTTGCTGGACTAAGCTGGGTGGTCTCTTTGCTGGGCTGGGCGGTCTCTTTGCTGGACTAAGCTGGGTGGTCTCTTTGCTGGGCTGGGCAGTCTCTTTGCTGGACTGGGCGGTCTCTTTGCTGGACTGGGCGGTCTCTTTGCTGGACTGGGCGGTCTCTTTGCTGGACTGTGGCGGTCTCTAATGCACTGGGAATGTCTCTTTGCTGCACATTTGGGAATGTCTCTTTGTTCTGGTAGTTTAGTGTATTCAACTAATTCTATAAACAATGCTGTGTATTTAAAAAGACAACCTTCTTTTTGGAAAACACTAATAAAGGAAGCTTGATTTCCTTAGATAATTAATAATTTAGATATTTGTTGTGATATTTTGCCTAAACAAAAATACTGTGTAAAAATATGCTTGCATAAGTAGTAATAACAAGTCATAAAGCTGATGCTTTTGCTGGTGCAGCATGGACACTCCATTAACAGGCCAAATTTTAGCCTATAGCGACATGTAAAAAAATAAATAAACAGCCTCCTTCCACTATCTCGGCGCTAAGGATATGTCAGGTTTCATACAATAAATAGACCTTTCACACTTGTAACAATAAAGGTCATCGCTATGTGATAATAAAAAAACAGCTGCCGCTTAAAATGCAAATGCATAAATATCAAAACCAAAAAAAATTAATAATAATAGCAATTCCACAAGACCAAATCAAGTGCCTGTAATTATTATAGCAGCTCTTGTTGCTGAGGAATACTGTGGTTTATCAACCCACTTCCTTGCTTGATACATACAACCCTCTGGTGAGTGTAAACCCCGAAGGGGAGCGTGTTGCACAGATTGCGGTGGGGTGTTTTGATACAAGATTTCCATCTGCGGTTTCTGGGACTGTCTTCTCACATCATCTGTCAATAACCTACTACTTATGTGTACTACATACACATGAAAGCTGATCATACAACTTTATGATAGCAGCGCTGCTATAATAATTACAGGCACTTGATTTGGTCTTGTGGAATTGTTATTAATTTTTTTGTATTGCAATATATAGTCAAATCACAAAGATTTTACAAGCCCTCTCTGCTTGCCAAGGGGATTACAAGATCTTGTGCAGTGCATACAAATGAAACAACGTCCCCTAAAAGGGGTTAATGTGTGAGATATCCCATATTTAATAGGTGGATGAAGTTGGAAATATTCAGCTTTGTCTGTCCCTAAAACTAAGAATGACATAAGCATGTTATTTATAGTATTGCAATGCAAATTTGCTGAATTGTAAGATTTTATAAGCCTCTATAAGGCTCTATCTGAACCCAAAAAAGCCTAATGCCCTAAAACCTTTTAATTACAGATTTAACATAATTCCCTCAAAGAAAACCTAAATTCTGAACATTTTCAGCTGCATACAACTCCAGTCTGATTGACACAATAAATCCCAGTGCCAGCAGAAACTATTTTGAACATGTATTCTAAAAAAGTCTGCAGATTTACCGTAAAATGCATTGATAGTGTTTATGCTATATGAGCTCCTATTAATAGACTGAAAAATTATAGAATTCGGACTGCAGTTTACAGAGGAGACTTGTCATGGGCACTGCGGCTTGTGCATATATTAGTAAATGTGTGCAAACAAAACCCTCTGTTTTTAACACAAACTGTTAAAATCTTTTGTGTGTGTGTGATTAATAAAGTTTATATTTCTGTCTCCATTAAAGTCCTTCCTTACTAAATTCCTAGCTGCACTTCTCCTTCTTCAAGGACCTAAATCCACATGTGTCTCAGCCAAAACACACTGACAGGGAAGTTCTCCTTCTCCATTAACCTATGTTTGGAATAAAACACAGCATATTCAAATCTCCATTTCCCTATACAAATAAAAGGTACAAACTGTTTAAGTTTCTGATGCAATCCTTGAAATTTCAATATCTACAGTAGCAGTCATGTAGCCAATGCCATACCATTGCTCCAATTGTCTTGAATTAAAGGGAAGGGATACAAGTGGAAACACTAACTAGCTTACACTGTCTGAACACCACCCCTCTAAAAGTCCCATCATTTTCTATGTAACAGGCATCAGAGAGGTTTATAGTCTAATTGCAGGAGCAACATTTCTTGATGTATCTCTACTTTTACTATACAAACAATGATTTCTAGAAACTATATTTGTAAATACACAGTTTTTAAAGCATAAAATATAAAAGTCAAATGATTTATCTTCTTCTCAATTTGTACGTTTGCTGCATTTGACAATTTCTTAGCAAATCACAGAATGGATAACTAACTCTGCGTCATATTAGAGGGATTGAGATTGATTTGCCAACGGTAAATAGGCTGTTCACTTTGCAAGTGTAATTGCACTTTGTAAAGAAATTTTTACCCAGAGCCTAATGAATGTGGTAAAAGAATACCCAATCACATGCAAGAAAGATAAAAATAAAATTGCAATTTTGCTTGCATGTGATTCACCTTATTCATTAAACTCTCCCTTATTCAGGAAAACTCCCTTGCAAAGCGAACAGTCTTTTTGTCTTTAGTAAATCAAACCTATTTCTCTAAAGCCTGGCACACACAGGGTTTTTTAGTACAACCCATGTCACTGTACTACCTATGCAATGTAAGTACAGCAATCTTCCTCGCTGTGCTATTTTTTTTTTGCCAGAACACACTTATCAGCGCTTGCAACCAATGGCTGCTGGTTTTTGCTGCAAAACAAATATCCAAAGGGGTTCACAGTCTAAAATGTCACTAGAGGACAGTAATGTTAGGGTGGAAAACATTAAAATGACAATGGTCCCCATTTCATTGCAGGTATAAAACAATTAGACAGCATGTTAAATGGCAACTGTAAAAGTCCTTAAGTGCCCTTTAGGAGGGAAATCTAAAGATGGTTAAAATGAACCTAATATAATTATAATGTAGTCGCAGTGGAATGTGGAGTCTTGTGTATCCTCACTTATAAATACTTGGGCCTATTAAATTTTATGTTAGAGCAACTGTAAAAGTAAAGACCTTTTTCATCCTTTTTTCATTTAAGACATCCTAAATCTTTATAGACTGTTGGATGATGGAAACTCTCTAAATACCGATTGTAATCTTTGCCAATTCACATCCATTATTCAAACACAATCACTTATATCTACTAATAGCAAAATTTCCTATTATGAAAAATTTACAACCTGGCTAGTCCTGTTTTTCTTTGATGAAAGAACACCTGGTTTGAACAGCCTCATAGGGAGTTTGATTGTTGTCTATCAAAATGACACTGATCAAGTGGAGTTCCTCCAAGGTCTGTAAAAATGTTATATATGACATTAGTCTATAACCCAGAATATAGTAGGCATTGCCCCTCAATATATATGTTGCTTAGCTGGATATTTAAAGCTGAACTCCAGGCAAAAAAATATTGTCTAAATACAAGAGTCTTGTGCATTCTTACTTGAATCTTGGTGCACTTTGATTTCTTCCAGATCTGTGCAATAATGCAGCATGACAAAAACTTCTAAACTTAGCTTCTCTGCAAGAGTTTCCTGCAATAAAGACTCTATGCTTATGCAGGGTGACTGGTTTTATATCTATCCTCCTGTAGTTTTCTGCAGGCAAGCTGTAGTGTTGTATCCCTCCCACAGCTCCGGCTATGTGCAGCACAGTGATAGTATCACCACTACTTTTGTCAATGTGATATCTGGGTTTGTAACTGTATTTGGTTCACACAAAAGCAATTTATATACTTTGTGTATATTAAAGAATATATTTGCATACACATTTTTGTGCATGGAAATTAGCTTTAAATAATAAATTGGAAAATTGATAGAACTCTGTTGAATATGTGCCTGCTTTGCTGTTGGGCCTTTCCTGCTGTCACAGAGATTTATAGACTAAAAATAGGTATTTTTTTTAAATCAAAATGTTGTTTATACATACGACTACACTTTACAGATGTTTTTGGATCATTGAAACTCCACGAGGTGAGATCTTGCATGAAGCTCCAGACCGAGGGAAATTGACAGTTATTTTGGGTTTGTTCCATTTGCGAATAATCGCACCAACTGTTGTCACCCTTTCACAGAGCTGCTTGGCGATGGTCTTGTAGCCCATTCCAGCCTTTTGTAGGTCTACAATCTTGTTCCTGACATCCTTGGACAGCTCTTTGGTCTTGGCCATGGTGAAGAGATTGGAATCTGATTTATTGCTTCTGTGGACAGGTGTCTTTTATACAGGTAACAACCTGAGATCAGGAGCACTCCCTTTAAGAGAGTGCTCAAAATCTCAGCTTGTTACCTGTATAGAAGACATCTGGGAGCCAGAAATCTTGCTGATTGATAGGGGATCAAATACTTATATACACTGAGCAAAATTATAAATGCAACACTTTTGTCTATGTACACAAAATACCTATTTTTCTCAAATGTTGTTCACAAATCTGTCTAAGGCCCCTTTCACACTTATACGACTTCAAAGTCGCGCAATTTTACCGCAATTTCGCGGCCGCGATTTTGTCGCGATTTTACCGCGATTTGCCTGGTTAGGCAAATGTCCTTGTTTTTGAGGTCCTTGACCTGTCTCTGTAACTTGAGCAGGTGGACATTGTATTAAGGGGACATCTGTTGGACATCCCACAGAGTGAGTTTCTGGGAGCTTCTTGCATCCTCCACCACTGTTAGTAGAGTTGCAACTGAACTGAGATCCTCCTCAAGGTATGAAATAGCTAATGACAGAACTTTTTTTATTTCCATCACTATGGTTTAGAGGTCTGTCACTGTGGGCATTTGCTGGATTAGTTCTACCAATCTTGAGTCATGTCAGGAAGATCGAGTGTACAACTGTGCCCAGAGATATGTCCATTCGCTTTGAAAGCCTTTTGATCTTCCACTGCAGGTACCCGTGCCAATCCTTGTCCTGCTTCACTTTGTCTCCTATTGCGCAAGAAATGTAAGGAAAGCCCTCTCATCAACTGATCTTCTACCAGATACTGTACATGACAGGTTATCCATATATCATTGTCTGAGCATCTGGTCCACTGAAGGAAAAACATGGCATGGTGGGTAGCTTGGGCTTTGCAAAGATTCCAATATCTCTACCTGTTGAGACCTCAACAATTCAGGTACATTGCACTCTAGTCGTGTGTGGAAGATCTTATCAGGGAAAACCCTACTCTTCCCCACTGTTAGGACCTCACCACTATGTCGCCATCTTCTTTGCAGGAAAATAGTGCATGTGAATGTGTACATTGAAGCCATGCAAGATTCTGAGTGCAAATAACACACTTTAAGAAGTAAAAAAATAAAAAATAAAAAAATAGACATATAAATAAGAAAATTAACACATAATTATTTTTTATAAATAGTTCATTTAATAATGGGGTGGGCCAAAGAAAACCATATGCACAGTTTGACTTTGTATACATATGCCTTTTATTAAGTTAGGAAAGCCAAAACAATGAAATATGAATCGGGGTTATAGCAGTGGGTTCCTTTGCCATTTATATACACTGACCGGTGGGTACTGTAACATTATACTATACTTTGGACACCTGGATAACTATAATGTATGGACCCACGGATTGAATACCTAGTTAACATTTCAGTATTAAATCATGGCTTTTAAATCTAAGTGCAATCTTTTTTTTTTTGTTCCTGGATATACACTCTTTTAACAGTGGTTTTTACATGCTAAATTTATACTACCTACAACATCAAGAATTAAAATAGAAATCACACTTGGATTAAAAAGAGATTCATGAATCATAGGTGTCATATCAGCATTCGTTCTGTAATTGCAAGCCATCAGACGCCATCAGAAATACAAATAAAACAGCTGTAAAACTAATTAAGCATTAACAGGCTCTCTGGAACACTGAATACATTTATGGTGTTGAAAGTAGCATTTGTCCAATGTCTTTTCTGTTTGAGTAAGTGCTGTGCATCCAAATGTGTATGTGACAGACAGCATATGACTAGAAAGGTCTTGCCAAAAATGATACTTGGTAAGGGACTTTGAACTGTGCATGTACGGTACTTCTTGTTACCAGTAAAAGCATACCAATAGACATACTAATTCTAGAGGAGCTGGAATGTAAAGATGATTTACTTTCCATGTTAATGTGCCTTTGTTAGGGCGCATATGTTAGTGTGTTACTGTTCATTGTGGTTTGTAAAAATGCATGTGAATTGGTAAGGTGCATAAGGGAGCCATTAGAATGTGTTTTAAAACAAGCAGAAAAAACTCAGCACTCCACCCATTAATGTCACTAAAAAATAACAGCTGCTTGTAGTCTGAGAAAAATATACACATCCACACTAAGAACACAACTTGCAGCACTTCTTTGTCAATGCAATCTTCACCCATGTATAAAAGATAAGCAATGTCCTTCACCTCAAGACATTCGCAGAGGATAAATGGAACCCTATCACCCCAATGCACCACATGCTCATTGTGATATCATGCAGGTCCCTGAAGCTCAAGGATATGAACCCAACCTAACATTTTTTAAATTTTAGATCGCAAAATCTATTTTGATCTATGTAAGCTATGTTGTAGTGGAGAGAGTAGGCATATACACAAAGTATGCCAGGATGTAAGGACCTGAGCTGCATTTTGAAGTGTATTTGACCCCAAGAAAAAAATGGAAAATCTTGCAGCTTATTTATTTCAGGTACTTATATAGCGCCATCAATTTACGCAGCGCTTTACATATACATTGTACATTCACATCAGTCCCTACCCTCAAGGAGCTTGCAACCTAAAGGTCCCTAACACACATTCATACATATACTAGGGCCAATTTAGACAGGATCTGATTAACCTACCAGCATGTCTTTAGAGTGTGGGAGGAAACCGGAGTACCCGGAGGAAACCCACGCAGGCACAGGGAGAACATGCAAATTTCAGGCAGATGGTGTCATGATTGGGATTTGAACCAGTGACCCTTTTTGCTGCTAGGTGAAAGTGCTATCCAATACACCACTGTGCTGCCCCGCTTACCAGTTTTATACTCTTTGTGGTGTGTGTTTTTTTATTCAGGCTTTTTTCTCACCTGGTGATCCTGAAGGTAACATGCATCCTGTCCTGGGGTGACAATACTTATTCACTGTATCGTATTTGTATTTATGAAGAAGCAACATTGTCACCATAGGAGAGGAAGTACTAGGATTATTAAACACTGACCCCTCTTCCCATCCCTATAACATATGGAGTGGCTGTTCTGTAGTTCATAAAGAGAAATGGGCAGGACTGATAACACTGTGTATGATAACAATGTGCAAGTGCATAAGACACAAGGCAGTACTGGATTTCAAAAAGTATTTTCTATGGAACAGATATAACAAAGCAATTTAAATTGTATATTTCACAGAACAATTGAGAGAAAATAACAAGTTTGTTCTTAAGCCTTGTACACACGATCAGACTTTCCAACGGGAAATGTTCTATGTGAGCCTGTTGGACAATTGTTGTCAGACTTTCCACCAACTAATGTTGGCTAGCAGGTTTTCAAATTTTCCACCGACAAATGTGTCTTGTCAGATTTTCTGAGCGTGTGTACACAAGTCCGTAGGACAAAAGTCCAAAGTACAAACACGCATGCACGGAAGCAAGGACGAGCCAGCAGCGGTCCGTTTTGTAAAACTAGCGTTCGTAATGGAGATATCACATTTGTGACTCGGCAAATTACAAAATCTCTCTCAGTGCAGCGCATTCTCTTCTTCTTTATAATGGTATAATAATGAAGCTGCTTTGCTGGTGATATTCACAGAGTTCTGACCAAGGTATTTTATTTTTCTAGTGATCTCCAGAATAATATATATGTATTTTTTTTTTTCTAGTAATTTCCACAATATTTTGTTTTTTTGTTTTTTTTGTGTCAAGTTACCACAACACCATTATTATCTCGAATTTTTAAGCTCAAAGATACTATGTTGGTGTCCCTTGTTAATTTGACATTGTATTTTTGAAATGTACCTGCCTACTCACAAACAAACTGTCCTTTTTTAAGTAAAACACATAGCCAAGTATTTGGCAAAAACACATTTTTTTATTCAATATGGAGCACAAGGTCATATAAAAATCAAGAGGAAGGCAACGATGGAGAAACAATTGGAATTGGTGAAGTGTTTGTACCCCAGGGTAGACATCAATTATTTGAATGTAAAAATTGGTAACCTGAGGAGTCTATTTAATAGGGAGCACAATACGGTCCTGCACTCCAAGAGATCAGGAGCAGCAGATGACATATGTCTGGAAGCTGTGGTCTTCCAACAGCCTGCGTTTTTTGCCAGACCAGACCGAACCCAGGCCATTGCTCTCAACACATCTTCCACACAAATTAAAGAAATTAAATCAAAAATGCATTCTCTGCACCAAAAAATAATAAAAAAGATAAACTCAAATTAAACAAAAAGAAAATTATAAAATGATACTGGTGATAATCCCAAGCCCAGTGGCCTTGTTGGGGGTGTTGTGGCTGCATTGACAACAATCAATAAGCCTAGTGCGCAAAAAACACCCTCTCTAATAGACACGGGAAGCTGCCAACATAGAAGAGTATACTCACAAAACTCAAAGCTAATCTAAAATGAATAAATATGTGGTGCTACCTCATCCAAAATAAAATGACAGGTAAAAATGTATAATAGAAATGATCCAAAATCAAATACAATAGACTGAAAAAATTCTTCAAAATATCATATAGAAAATAATAACAATAGCATAGATATAAGCACAATGATGATAAATACCGGGACCTCACTATAAAAAGTGCATAAGTGCATAAAATACACAATAAGATCGTGAAGTAATCAAATCAATGGTGATATCATCAATGCGTGTGCAAAACCATACATAGTAACGTGACCTCATAGGTAAAAGTGCATGGTGCATGAATGCCAAAAAAATGTATATGAAAATCACAAAAAAAACTTCATCCAATAAAATAATAGTGATAAACACAAAAACAATGTGTAAACTCCTAATAATGATGTCATTCCACTGTGTATAAAATAGATTTTATACACAGTGGAATGACATCATTATTAGGAGTTTACACATTGTTTTTTTTTTGTGTTTATCACTATTATTTTATTGGATGAAGTTTTTTTTGTGATTTTCATATACTTTTTTTGGCATTCATGCACCATGCACTTTTACCTATGAGGTCACGTTACTATGTATGGTTTTGCACACGCATTGATGATATCACCATTGATTTGATTACTTCACAATCTTATTGTGTATTTTATGCACTTATGCACTTTTTATAGTGAGGTCCCGGTATTTATCATCATTGTGCTTATATCTGTGGCTGCATTGGCCATGGTCCGTCATGCTGCTGTGGTGGGTTGGGGTTGCTGTGGTGTTGGTGAAGGAGTATGGTCGATTTCGCATATGTGCATTTGCGGGCTGATTTGGTCCCTCCACCCCTTGTTGAGGAGCTGAAGGATGATCTCGTCGCACATACTGCACTGGTCCTCCTCCATCTCTTTTAATTTGTTGCCTGTCATGCATCCAAAAGCCTCCTGGGCATCAGGGGGCATGCTAACAGCACTTGTGGCATGCCTGAGAAATGCAGCCGTGGCCTTATACAGGTTCCTCGAGTTCCTGGCCCTTTTAGTTGGAGGGCGGAGGGGAGGAACCTGGGATTCAGTCTGGCTGCTGAGCATGGCCTCTTGGCTGAGACTTTCCTGTGTATGAAAAAATGGGACATATTTTTAGGTTTTTTGGTCATCAATCACACAAAATTTAGAGCTCATGACTGTTGCAAATTGAATGATAACAAATAGAAAAAACTATCATTCTGACCCCAGCAATTTTCATTCTTGTCCCAATCATTTTTGGCTACTACGGTCTATTGATATGGAAAACACTTTGTTAAAGCAGAAATTTGGGATCAATAACATCTTGTTAACATCATTCAATTTTTGCCAACAAATATGTTTAACAATGCTATACCTGGGTCAAGCTGGGCTCCTCCACATCTTCTTCCTGTGTCAAAGGACCAGGGTGGACCTCAAGAGCCTTTTCTGATGTGGAAGGAAGTGTTGAGAGTGATGGGCATAGTTGTTTAGTCTGAGAAAAAAACGCAGGCTGTGGTAGTACCACAGCCTGCGGACATACATGTCATCTGGTGCTGCTCCGGATCTCTGGGAATCCTGGACCTTCCTGCGCTCCCTTTCCCTGCTTTTAACTTGCCATAGACATGGCAGCTACCGGTATTGCTGGATAAATTTTGGTAAAAAATCAGGGGCTGTAAATTTATCCACCATTTTACCTGCAAGACACAACACAAGACAAACCCTAATGTCAGGCTAAACTCTCATACTCTGGTCCCAATATAGGCCTCAATCTATAAGCAGTGTAGGCCACTAACCACTGATGCCCCAATTTATAATTGTACCTTAGTTTTAGCGTTCCTTTGTGCGATAATGATCCTACGTCTCCACTCACAGATCGTTCCTACGGCCATTACAGCGAACGTGCGTTATGCTTTATATACACTGCGCATGCATCAAACTCCGCCCCTGTCCTTCTTTCTAGTTTATTCCCCGCCTCTTCTCTTTCAGGGCAGTGGGAGAGCAAATGGCGGAGAGACAGCAGGTGCTTGCTGATAGCAGCAATGACGAAAGCCCGGAGCAACAAACTTCCAGATCCAGGAGGAGATATAAGGCCTTTGAAGAAATGGTGGAGATGGTGAACATCTTATTTAGAACAGACTATGATGGGAATCATGGACCGTACAGAAACCCAAATGCCAGAAAGGCCAAGATCATGGCTAAAGTAGGGAGAAGTCTTCACAGGACTTTTGGGGTACGACGATCCAAGGATCAGTTGAGAAAACACTCGTCAGACCTTAAATTGAGAGAGGAAGATCAGTATAGAAAGATCTGGAAAGTGCTGCAAAAAAGTATTTGTTGTGTGTTATTATTATTACTTTTGTGCTGGTCCATGTTCTTTTTTTTTTACTGTTTGTACAGTTTAAAATGCCAAGTTTCATGTTTGTGGACACAGGAATCATTTGCGGGACATTAAAGATCGTTTGCTCGACTACTAATACTTCGTTTTTGGGAGATGCAGGTTAAATACATTTGTGCAGGCCTATTTTGATTAAAATAAGTTCAGTAGATTTTTGTCTAGATGTGTTTGAAACTATAATGAAATGTCAACTTTATTCAGTGTCAGGAGAGGACACTCAGCAGCTGTTTACGCATCTGGACACAGGAGTACTAGTGTGGGACACCATAACACCCTTGTTATGGTGTCCCACGCAGGTGCTCCAGTGGATAATAGGGGTCTCTCTATGTGTGAAACAAAACAGGTAATTATTCCAGCTTTTGAAAGGGAAAAAATCATGTATTCAGCTTGGAACTCTGCCAAAACAGACAATTGGAAGACACTTCCACTTTCATATTACTATTTCTAGCCTAACATATCTGTCTGCTAAGTATACCTTTTTCGTATTCACAAAAGAAGAGAAAAGAAGAGGGACATCTGGGGACACCAGTAATCCAGCACCTACTGAACATCCTGAAGAAAGGCAACTCGCCACACACCCTGAAGATGTGGATGCTGATGTGCAGGAAGTACTGGGTGAAGTTGTCAAAATGGTGTTGACCATGGGTCAGTGTCTGAGACCACAGCTTCAGGTAATAGATGGATGCCTGCACATTTTTAATACATGGTGTGTTTTTTTATTTTTAGGTGATGTTGATGTTGTGGAAGAAAATCACTTCAGCAGTGCAAGTGCTGCATTAGACAGCCAGTAGTTGAAAATCCGCTGCTCTGGGGTCAGGTTCCTCATGGAGAATGGCCTCATAAGATGTTCCCCCAGAGCAAAAGCCTCATCTGCAACAAACACAAAGTTGAGGCCCTCCACATTCTCCTCAGGTGGCAACTGCAAGGTGTCATTTTGTAGCCGACGGTAGAACTCTGTCTGAGCTATCACTCTTCCATCTGAGTTTCGGCCGTTCTTCCCAATGTTCAGATATAAAAATTCATAATTGGCCGACACCACCGCTAACAGCTCGAGTTGGGTGGTGGGACAATCCTCGCATGCTTCCCATCAATAGCACCACCACAATTGGGAAAATCCCACTGGTGGGGGAATTGGGAAGTCACAGTCTGCCATTCCTGTGGGTTTGAAGGAAACTGTGGAGTCAAACAAGAAAAAAAAATAGTACTTTTGCACATAACATTGCAAGCAGATTAGACACAAACATTTTTGGCCAACATAAGTATAACATTTATTGAAATGAGTATTTAAAGACAAAAGTATAAGGTCAACTTATCAGATTCCTCACCCCCTCTGATGGCCCATTGTAAAAATTTTATGGTGGGGGGGGAATGGGTAGATGTTTTGGACAGGTAACCCTATCCACTTAATTGAGAGCTGAATGCATAAATAATGTGTGTTACTTTGGCCAGCCCCTCCTTACTTACATTATTGGCAGCCCACTGGACAGGTAAGAAGTGTCATAATCCAAAAATATGGATACACACTGTCCAAATTGATTTTACATTCTGAAATTGCCTAACAAGATAATAGGAGACCAAAATTTACAACAGCGCCATTTGAAAGTATTCAAGCAGGCCCTTGCACTACATGCTTTGGTGAATTCATCCAGAAATATGACCACAAAAGAGGTATAGTGTGTATGGGTTTGGCAAAGTCAGCAGATAGAGTATTGGTATCGGTTGAATTAGCATTTGGGGGTTGGGGGGAGGGAGGGTTCCAAATGAGTTTGGGCCCCAAAAAAATAGCCTCTTGCACTCTGCCTGAATTTGAGGACAACAATAACATTTGTACAAATTTTAGGGGGTGTTTAGGGTAAGCACAAAAATGTAGCTGACAAAATACATTGTTGAGTTACTAGGCTAGGTGTGTATGGGCCCAGGATAGCATGCTGGGGAGGGTAGTGAAGGCAAATATACATGAAGAACAAAAAAGGAGCATTAAAAGCTTACAGCATACATGAGGCCAAAGAGGACATTCACAGCATATTACAATAATGGTAATTATGGAATGAAGAAATGAATACAATACATTAGCAAACATTAATACATAGAATGTGATGTTAAAGGCTAAAACTTACCCGAATATAGTCTTTCTGCAGGACTTGTATGATGGCAGAACAGGTCTCTGGAATAATGATTCCCAGAGCCTGGGGGGAGTTCCCAGTGGTAAACTTAATGTCCTGGAGACTTCTCCCCGTTACTAAGTACCGCAAGGTGGTGATGAGCCTTTGTTTGGGAGTGATGGCTTGCCGCATGCATGTGTCCTGCTTAGTAATATAGGGGGTCATCAAAGCCAGTAGACTGTGAAAGCAGGGGTCCGACATCCCGAGATAATTCCTGAAATCATCAGGATTATTCTTCTGGAACTCCTGCAACAAAGGCAAATGACAGAATTGGTCACGATTAAGCAACCAATTCTTGGTCAGAGAACTCCTCCTCCCCCTGTTCCTGGACTGGACTTGGGTCATAGCAATAACTTCAAGCCCAACAATAGCACAATCTCTCCGACGAGAACGCCACATGGCTAGTAGACGAACAACTGTTCAGAAACTAACTGACAAGAACGCACTGAAAATCAGAAAGGACCTGACAAGCAAGACCTGAAAATCAGAAACGACCTGCCAAGCACGCACTGAAAATCAGAAGCGAACCAAAAAGAAAGCACTGAAAAACAGAAACGAACTGACATGCACGCACTGAAAAACAGAAACAAACCGACAAGCACAACCTGAAAAACAGAAATGAACTGACAAGCATGAGGCTGAAAAGCGTGAATCAACACTGGCCGTGTGTATGCAAGACAAGTTTGATCCAACGCCCTTCAGACAAAATTCCACGGTTTTGATGGCGGAAAGTCAGATAGTGTGTATGAGAAATTTCAGTTTACAATTTAGGGGAAATTTGTCAGAGAAATATGAGGGCTATCATTGCTGATCTTCTGAAAGTTTGAGCTGTCTGGGTGTCATACTGATTCCTACTGATACTTTGGCTTCTTTATTACTTTTTGAGTTACTGACCCAAAACGGGTATGCAGATCAGAGATTCTAACTTCATTGGTTACACACTTGGTCTAGGCCAGTGTGTAGCCTCTTCTCAAGTTTCTGCATTATTTTGCACAGGTGATTTGATCAGTTTAACTGCCCTAGTAATTACCACAGCCATTTCATCTGAGGGAAAGTCTGAAAACATGACCTGTTGGACATGACCTGTTGGGGCGCCTTGAGGAATGGCGTTGAGAATTCAAAACAATTATTTTAATGATATCATAAGGCATTTTTACACATTTATTGAAAGTATTTCTTTCAGAGTGTCTCTTGTAACATGTATCCAACATTCCCTTAGCTTTGTGTAAGAGTATAGCGTAGCTTTGGAAAACTAATAGGCCGTACACATGATCGGATATTCCAATGGCAAATGTTCGATGTGAGTGTGTTGTCGGAAATTCTGACCATGTGTATGCTCCATCGGACATTTGCTGTCGGAATTGCCGACAACAACTGTTTGAGAACAAGTTCTCAAATTTTCCGACAAAAAACTTTGTTGTTGGAAATTCCGAGCGTGTGTACACAAGACCGAGGCACAAAATTCCACGCATGTTCAGAATCAATTATGAGACGGAAGCGCTCGGTCTGGTAAAACTAGCATTCGTAATGGAGATAGCACATTCGTCATGCTGCAAATTTTTAAATATTTCAATGCAGCACATTCTCTCCTTCTTTATAATGCTAGAATAATGAAGTTGTTTTGCTGCTGATATTCACACAGAGTTCTGACAAACTCTGTGTGAATATCCTAATCCTTATTTAGGACCTGAAATATGAGCTCCTCACTGATGAGGCGTTGGCCCATCTCCATTTCCTGCATCTTACTGGCCATCATACAAGCAAAGGCCTCCTGGATATTAGGGGTGTTTGCGAGGACCACAGTAGCCTGCTGAATCAAACCTAGCGCTGACTCCTCCACGTTCCTCCCCTTGCTGGGACTTTTTGTTGGAAGGTGGTGGAGAGGAACCTGCGATTCGGTCAGGCTACTGGGCACGGCCACCTCCTAGCTGCCACTTTCCCCTGCCACCTCCTTGCTGAGACTTTCCACGGCCTCCTCCTGGCTGAGACTTTCTTGTTTATGTAAATGGGACATAATTTTAGGTTTTTGGTCATTAATCACACACAATTTAGAGCTCATGACTGTTGTAAATTGAATGTTAACAAATAGAAAAGTAAGATAATATGCGCAGCGCTCTGGTGAACCCAAAAATGAATATGCAAATATGAATAATGAGAATAAATACAACTAAGTTCATATAAAAGTATAAAAAATACAACAATAAATATTACTGCCCTTTTAAAGATAGAATCTAAAGTGCAAATATAGGATTGGTATAAAACCATCCATAAATAAATATCAAACAATAAAGTGCATAAATAAGTACAGAAAGTGCTTAGTGCTCTTTGTAAGCCACCATTAATGTCCTAATACATAATTGCAAAGTGACAGGTAAAAAAAGTCTAATATAGCACTCAAATTAGTGCGTGCAAGTGATGAATACAATGCAGTATTCTAAGGCACTCCAAATTAGTGCGCACAGGTGATGACCACATGTGATATCGTTTATCAAGCTGAAATATCATAAGTGCTGTGAATCATGCTCCAGTGCACTCCAGTGGTCCCCTTAGGCTAATGTGCTCACCTCAGAGCGTGTGACCCAGCTGCTACCCTGAGTCTAAACACGCTTTGGAGCCACCCTCGGGCTCAGTGCTGCTGTCAGATTTGCTTCTCTTGTTGAGTTCTTAGTAGCTCCATGTGTATAAAATAAAGGAGAAACTATATAGTGTAATATAGCCGGGTAAAAGGATTTTTTATTTAGTAGAAAACACTCCCCACAATGGGGTACTCACATTGTTGGTGCGTAAGTGCACCATTCTATAACAGCCTCCAATAATAAAGTATCCAAACGCTGGACGTATGGTGTAGTATGGTGTGGCAAACTTCTGCTGTGTGTGCTCCATGTTGCTCTCTCCATCCTGGCCCCTCCCCTACGCTTCTTCGACACAGGGATCACGTGTTTTCATCAGGGGGAAGTTGTTCATATTAAACATTGTTCATTCTCCCACTAATACAATGATTTTGACAGATGTAGGTTACCTACATTTGTTCAGGCCTATTTGTATTAAAAGAAGTTTATTACATTGTTGTCTAGATGGGTTTGTAACTAGAATGAAATGCAAACTTGATTCAGTGTAAGGAGAGGACACTCATCAGCTGTTTACACATCTGGATGCAGGAGCACTAGTGTGGGACACCAGAACACCCTTTTTAGGGTGTTCCACGCAGGACAAAGAAGAGGAAATCCCCACAGCACAACCTGAGGATGTGGATTCCGAGGTACATGAAGTGGGCGAAATAGTGACCACAACAGGTGAGTGTCTGAGACCACAGCTTCAGGTAATAGATGTATGCATGCATATTTATAATACATGGTGTGTGTTTTTTATTTTAGGTGATGTGGATGTTGTGGAAGAAGAAACTAATTTCACCAGTGCAAGTGCACACATCCTCATTGGAGAGATCATGGTGTGCAATCGTGATTTAGAAAAGATAAAGGAAAACCTCAATTATGTTCAACAAAAAATGAACATCACTGATGTTTTAGGCAGAATCTAAAACACACAAAAATTGTACCATTTTGTCGTGGAATTCTTTTAAATCAAGTTTTAAAGTAATTTAAAAGTAGGTCAAAGGAAGCAATTGCACCCCTGAAACACGTCCATTGATCCCTCATGATGGGAGCTAGCACATGTTGACATTAGGCATGGGATCCAGCACATCACGGATCTTGTGGACAGATTACTGGGAGGGGCTGGGGAAGAGGCGGCTGTCATGGTGCAGGTTGGCACCAATGACAAAGTCAGAGGCAGATGGAGTGTTCTAAAGAACGATTTTAGGGACTTAGGAGCTAAATTGAGGAAAAGTACCTCCAAGGTAGTATTCTCAGGAATACTACCGGTACATTGAGCCACACCAGAAAGACAGAGGGAGATTAGGGATGTAAACAAGTGGCTGAAGAGCTGGTGTAGTAAGGAGGGGTTTGGGTTCCTGGAGGACTGGGCCGACTTCTCAGTCGGTAACCGGTACTATAGAAGGGACGGACTGCACCTAAATGAGGAGGGTGCAGATCTGCTGGGAATGAAGATGGCCAAAAAGTTAGAGGGGTTTTTAAACTAGACGATGGGGGGGAGGGTCCAGAGGCAGAGATAGCCAGCGCGGAAGATATTCCAGAGGGTAGTATTGGGGACATTAGTGGTAGGTTAACCAAAGCACAAAAACACAAGGTGAGTATAGTAGCAAGTCCTAGTTGCAATCTTGAAACACCCAATACGAGGACAGTATGCGACTGGTCTAAACTATGTGGCATTTTCACCAATGCCAGGAGCATGGCAGACAAGATGGGTGAACTAGAGATACTGTTGTATGAGGAGGATTTGGATTTTGTGGGAATTTCAGAGACCTGGTTGAACAGCTCTCATGATTGGCTGGCAAACATTCAAGAGTATACCCTATACCGCAAGGATAAAGAGGGTAAAAAAGGGGGAGAGGTATGCCTATATATCAAGAATAATGTACAAGTGAATGTGAGGGATGACATCACTGAGGGAGCTAGAGAGGAGGTGGAATCCTTATGGGTAGAGCTCCAAAGGGATGAAGCTAAGGGGAAAATAATACTGGGAGTATGCTATAGGCCCCCTAACCTGAGGGAGGAAGTGGAGACAGATCTCCTATCACAATTTGGATTAGCAGCAAGGATGGGAAGTGTTATCATAATGGGGGATTTTAATTATCCAGACATAGACTGGGCGGAGGGAACCGTGCATTCATTTAAGGCTCGCCAGTTCCTTAATGTCTTGCAGGACAATTTTATGGGTTAGATGGTAGACGCACCAACTAGAAATAAAACATTACTGGATCTACTGATTACCAGCAATACAGACCTGATCACAGATGTGGAAATACGGGGCAATTTAGGTAACAGCGATCACAGGTCAATTAGTTTCAGTATAAATCACACAAATAGGAAACATAAAAGGAATACAAAGACACTGAATTTCAAAAGAGCCAACTTCCCTAAACTACAAATCTTGCTAAAAGGCATAAATTGGGATAAAATATTAGGAACAAAGAATACGGAGGAGAGATGGGTTTGCTTTAAGAGCATATTAAATAAGGGCATTAGCCAATGTATCCCATTGGGTAATAAATTTAAAAGAGCGAACAAAAGTCCTGGATGGCTTAACTCCAATGTAAAAATGCACATAAAAGCAAAGGAGAAGGCCTTTAAAAAATACAAGGTTGAGGGATCATCCTCAGCATTCAGACTTTATAAAGAATGCAACAAGAAATGTAAGGGTGCAATTTGGACAGCTAAGATAGAACATGAAAGACACATAGCGGAGGAGAGCAAAAAAAATCCCAAGAAATTCTTTAAGTATGTAAACAGTAAAAAAGGGAGGACAGACCATATTGGCCCCATAAAGAATGAGGAAGGACATCTGGTTACAAAGGATGGGGAGATGGTGAAGGTATTGAATTTATTCTTCTCCTCAGTCTTCACGAGTGAATCGGGGGCTTCAGTAACCAAAACTGCAGTGTTTATCCTCATGACACAACACAGGAAGCACAACACAGGAAGCACCTCCATGGTTAACAGAGGACAGAATTAAAATTAGACTTGAGAAACTTAACATTAATAAATCACCGGGACCAGATGGCTTGCATCCGAGGGTACTTAGGGAACTCAGTCAAGTGATTGCCAGACCGTTGTTCCTAATTTTTACAGATTTTACAGTCTACTGACTGGAATGGTACCAGCTGATTGGAGAAAAGCCAATGTAGCACCAACATTTAAAAAGGGCCCAAAATACATCCCTGGGAATTACAGACCAGTTAGCCTAACATCAATAGTATGTAAACTCTTGGAGGAGTTGATAAGGGACTATATACAAGATTTTAGTAATTAGAACGGTATCATTAGCAGTAATCAGCATGGATTCATGAAGAATCGTTCTTGCCAAACCAATCTATTAACCTTCTATGAGGAGGTGAGTTGCCATCTAGATAAAGGAAGGCCCGTAGACGTGGTGTATCTGGATTTTGCAAAAGCATTTGACACAGTTCCCCATAAACGTTTACTGTACAAAATAAGGTCCGTTGGCATGGACCATAGGGTGAGTACATGGATTGAAAACTGGCTACAAGGGCGAGTTCAGAGGGTGGTGATAAATGGGGAGTACTCAGAATGGTCAGGGGTGGGTAGTGGGGTTCCCCAGGGTTCTGTGCTGGGATCAATCCTATTTAATTTGTTCATAAACGATCTGGAGGATGGGATAAACAGTTCAATCTCTGTATTTGCAGACGATACTAAGCTAAGCAGGGCAATAACTTCTCCGCAGGATGTGGAAACCTTGCAAAAAGACCTGAACAAATTAATGGGGTGGGTGACTACATGGCAAATGAGGTTCAATGTAGAAAAATGTAAAATAATGCATTTGGGTGGCAAAAATATGAATGCAATCTATACACTGGGGGGAGAACCTCTGGGGGAATCTAGGATGGAAAAGGACCTGGGGGTCCTAGTAGATGACAGGCTCAGCAATGACATGCAATGCCAAGCTGCTGCTAACAAAGCAAACAGAATATTGGCATGCATTAAAAGGGGGATCAACTCCAGAGATAAAACGATCATTCTCCCACTCTACAAGACTCTGGTCTGGCCGCACGTTGAGTATGCTGTCCAGTTCTGGGCACCAGTCCTCAGGAAGGATGTACTGGAAATGGAGCAAGTACAAAGAAGGGCAACAAAGCTAATAAAGGGTCTGGAGGATCTTAGTTATGAGGAAAGGTTGTGAGCACTGAACTTATTCTCTCTGGAGAAGAGACGCTTGAGAGGGGATATCATTTCAATTTACAAATACCGTACTGCTGACCCCACAATAAGGATAAAACTTTTTTGCAGAAGAGAGTTTAACAAGACTCGTGGCCACTTAGAAGAAAAGAGGTTTAACCTTAAACAACGTAGAGGGTTCTTTACTGTAAGAGCGGCAAGGATGTGGAATTCCCTTCCACAGGCGGTGGTCTCAGCGGGGAGCATTGATAGCTTCAAGAAACTATTAGATAAGCACCTGAATGACCGCAACATACAGGGCTATATAATGTAATACTGACACATAATCACACACATAGGTTGGACTTGATGGACTTGTGTCTTTTTTCAAGCTCACCTACTATGTAACTATGCAACTATGTAGGAGAGAAATCCACATTTTGACTCCTAATTTGTGTGCATCTTCAAAATTTGGCTTTTACAGGGGTGACATCACCCCATCTGATGAAGGCAACATCAACACAGTTTGGACATACTAATGTTTGATATTGTCTTCACTTTTTCAAAGTTGAACTTTGTAAGTTCCTGAGTTGTGTATATTATTATGGTTTTAAACATGCCTGTTTAACCAAAAAAAGGCTATTTCTAATGTCAACCATAAAAATGTTATACACCAAAGATGTTGGTTTGTTGAAAAACGCTTTTCTAACGCACATGTGAATGTGCACAGAGTAAAATATTTTATACTCAACAATCTGTGGCTTCTTCTTTCAATGCTAAATAACAGTTTTTGGAGTAGGTTGGTGTAGTTTACAGTGACAATGGGGGTATTTACTAAAGGCAAATCCACTTTGCACTACAAGTGCACTTTCAGTGCAGTTTCAGTGCACTTGTAGTGCAAAGTGGATTTTCCTTTAGTAAATAATCCCCACAGTGCTCTAAAATTTGCCCCAATCAGGCCATTTTAGGGACTCAAAACAATTCATGGTGCTGAAAAGGATAATTATTTTTATCATTGATGCATTACATACATAGCAACAAAAACAATGTGTCTGGTCCAGGGTGAGGGTCCTCATCGGAAATGGCCTCATGAGATGGTCACCTAGCCCAAACGCTTCATCAGCGACGAACACAAATGGAAAACCAGCCACGTTGTCTTCCGCAGGTGGCAAGCTCAAACCACCATTCTGGAGCCATCTGTAAAACTCTGTCTGGTCGATGACTCCACCATCCGACATCCGGCCATTCTTCCCCACGTCCACATACAAAAACTTGCATGTCGCCGACACCACCACCAACACGATGGTTGGTGGGACGATGCCGGCGTGTTTCCCATCGATTGCCCCTTCGCAGTTTGGGAAGTCCCACTGCTGGGCAAACTGAGATGCCACAGTCTGCCATTCCTGTGGGTTTGAAGGAAACTGTGGAGTTAAACAAGAAAAAAAAAAAAAAATAGTACTTTTGCAAAACATTGCAAGCAGACACAAACATTCTTGGCCAACACAATTATAACATTTTTTTTTTACAAAAAAATAATTCAATAATCGCAATAAGCGTATATTGATTGGTTTGTGCAAAAGTTATAGAGTCTACAAAATAGGACACAGTTTTATGGCATTTTTATTATTATTTTTTTTTATTAGTAATGGCGGCGATCTGCAATTTTTATCAGGACTGCAACATTATGGCGGACACGTCGGACAATTTTTACACATTTTTGGGACAATTGGCATTTTTACAGCGATCAGTGCTATAAAAATGCATTGATTACTGTAAAAACGTCACTGGCAGTGAAGGGGTTAACCACTAGGGGGCAGTCGAGGGGTTAATGTGTTCCCTATTGTGTCTTCTAACTGAAGGGGGGAGAGGACTGTGTAGGGAAAGAGATAGATCGCTGTTCATAATCTGTCACTTCTCCCCTCAGAGAATCGGAAACCGTGTGTTTACACACACAGATCCCGGTTCTCTGTGTGCCCCGAGCGATCGCGGGAGCCCGGCGGTGATCGCGTCTGCCGGGCACTCGCATCGGCTCTGTGGGCAAGCAGGCCCCCTAGTGGCCACAGGGCGAAGCGACGTTACATGACGTCGTTTCGCCCAGCCGTGCCCTTCTGCCGCAGTACAACTGCAGCGGATGGTCGGCAAGTGGTTAAAAGCTCCCAGCATGCATGAGGACAAAGAGGACATTCACAGCACATTACAATCATGGTAATTATGGAATGATGAAAGAATACATATAATACATTAGCAAACATTAAATACATAGAATGTGATGTTAAAGGAGAAAACTTACCTTAATATAATCCTTCTGCAGGACTTGAATTATGGCAGAACAGGTCTCTGGAATAATGATTCCCAGAGCCTGGGGGGAGATGCCTGTCGAGAACTTGATGTCCTGGAGACTTCTCCCCATCACCAAGTACTGCAAGGTGGTGATGACCCTCTGCGCTGGAACGATGGCTTGCCGCATGCAGATGTCCTGCTTCGTAATATAAAGGGACAGCAAAGCCAACAGACGGTGAAAAACAGGGTCCATCATCCGGAGATAATTCCTGAAATCAGGATTATTCTCACGGATCTCCCACAACAAAGGCATGTGCGAGAATTGGTCACGCTGGAGCAACCAATTCTTCGACAGAACCAAACTTCTACTTATGCCATGTGCACACGAGTGGACTTTCGACCGACTGAACTCCGAAGGACTTTTTGACGGAGTTCCGACGGAGTTCTGATGCAACGGACTTGCCTACACACGATCACACCAAAGTCCGACTGATTCAAACGTGATGATGTATGACCGGACTAGAATAAGGAAGTTCATAGCCAGTAGCCAATAGCTGCCCTTGCGTCGTTGTTTGTCCGTTGGACTAGCATACAGACGAACGGATTTTTCAACTGGACTCGAGTCCATCGGAAAGATTTGAAACATGTTCTATTTTTAAAGTCCGTCTGATTTTTCGACAGCAAAGGTCCGATCAAGCCCACACACGGTCGAATTGTCCAACAGATTCGTTCAGTCAGACCTTTGCTGTCGAAAAGTCCAGTTGTGTGTACACGGCATAACATGAGATTAGCAGAAGGAGTCCATAGGGCGGCGCACTTGGTATTGACCTTTTTTTTTTCTAATCACGTCGTACGTGTTGTACATCAGCGCGTTCTTGCCAATCGGAATTTCCGACAACATTTGTGTGAACGTGTGTATGCAAGACAAATTTGAGCCAACATCCGTCTGAAAAAAATCCACGGTTTGGTTGTCGGAATGTCCGATCGTGTGTACATAATAAATACAGCATAAGAGTGACAAAGTCATGTTATTTTGTTCCGTCAGCAGCAGAAGTCATCTGGGTTGTTTTAAAAATGTTTAAAATAGTAATAAAAATAATAATAATTTGTTTAAGAATGGTATGCATGCTTGTATAAATGCCAACCATTTATCATATGTATTACACAGTCCAATAATTTAGCTGGGTATAGTTATCAGGAGTGTATTTATTTTTGAAATAGCTGATACACATACAGTAGTATGTTCACAACAAGGATAGCTGTTTTCACAGAGACCCTGTTTTGGACTGAAGCCACATTCCTAGGTAATGTTAATTCAGGACTCCACAAGAATAACAATAGAAACCTTACTAACAATATAAGTGACTGTTTATTATCAACAACAACTAGAAAAGCTTTTTAACTTGAAACTACCTTTTCGTATGCGAAGGGTTATTTGAGCTCTCGGCAGCTTTTCCCATGACTTTTTACACTTATAAAACCATTAATCTTTGAAGTTCCTCCCATTCTTGTTGTAACTCCTAGCTACTGTAATGTAGCATATTTGTCTTGCCTTAACTCTTCCATATTCAGAAGAATGAATGTGTACATCTTGATCTATATAGAGTTCAGTAGAATACCAAATGGCAAGAGTGAAGCACTTCTTTGAAGGTACTGTAATAAATGAGTAATGTTTCCTGAGGCTAAGGCTGAATAATACAATATGGTGCTGAATGAGTAACCACCTATTTATTAGTCATTCTATAGAATAACAAAACAGTGGCATTTAGAAACCTGACATAGAGCAAACATAAAAGCATAGTGAGTACAAAGTAGCAAGTTAAAAGCTACAAGTCTTTGTGATTTAGTGCATAATGTCAGTTTGTAAAGGTAGCCATGGATATAGGAACGCAGTCATACATAAAGGCAATTAATCTAGCCACATATTTTTCTCCCCAAAACACACATCCTTTTAATTGCTAAAGAATGCATGCTTGTGTTAAAAGTTGTGGGAAAATGATCAAACCTATACATTTTCAATTTACTTAGATTAAGGTATCTGGCCTGCTCTGGGTCCAATTGACCCATGCTTCTTGCAGTAATTAAAACCTAAAACTAGTTCTCAGATAGTAGTAGTCTTTTCTTTCTCTGTCTAACAGGCCAGTGATTTCATTCACCTTCCACTCTAAAGTCATAGCCAAAGGGCCATAACGAAGTAAGCAGCAGAGGAGGTGTAGTATGCACATAGCTAAATGGTGATGCACATTGCATGAGCTCCAAGCATCTAACTGTCCAAGAAGACAAATTATCATAATCTCTAGCTCACCCTTGGGTACCATTACACAAAACAACCCTCTTGAGCCCCAGAAATCTGGAACCAACTGCAGGCCCCAGATGGCATCAGATGAGGAGCTAAGTAATCACCACACACAATTCCTGGAGGCTTAAAGGCAAACTCTAAACACTGCAGAGAGGCCTCCAGATTACATAAATCAAGTAATGAGTTGTCTTCCACCAAACTCTGAAATGCTACAAGAAGTTATATATGCTACTGCTACCCATTATAGTTGAGGATCATAAAAGCTTCCACATCAGCCTTGCCAGTTGCTTTGCTTAGAAGCAGTCAGTCACCCACACACAAGACACCTCACCGAATCATTATGTTTGCACATTGATAACTTAAAAAAACAGACATGAGAGATATAAATTGCAGCTCAGAGGCATCCCAAAGCAACAGGGATGTCTGACCTTGACTCTACGGTGCTAGCTCTATTTACCATACTTTTGGATCGCCCCATAGGGGAACTTTGTACCATAGATCTTTTGAAATACTAAGATTGTTGAAACCTCTTGATCTTCCAAATTTAAAGTGATTGTAAAGCTTTAACTTTTTTTATAATAAAATAGCACACTATTGACACAGGCAACACTGCTTGGCCACTCACCCTGCTCCCTCATCACAAAATTGTATTGACGGCAGCAGAAGCCAATGGCTCCCACTGCTATCACACTGTCCAGTGAGATGGGATAGAGAGCCGCTGCTCTCATGCACAGCTCTGGATCGAGGTCAGGCACAGGTAAGTATAAGGGGGATCCTGTGACACAAAAGATTTTTGAACTTAATGAAGAGAATGCATTAAGGTGAAAAAAAACCTTTGGGCTTTCATGTATTCTCATAGACACACAGAGGTGGCTCGGGAGTGAGCGCACATGAGTGGGCTCAGAGCAAGCAGCTTTCTATGGGAGCATTCAATAAGGGGGAGGAGCCAGGAGTGCCAGCTGGGGATCCAAGAAGAGGAGGATTGGGGCTGCTCTGTGCAAAATCATTGCGCAGAGCAGGTAAAAATGACATGTTTATTATTTTTTAAATCCGAACCTTTAAACATTTCATGTTTTAACTATTGAATCTTGGACAGACACAAGCTTAACACCCTGCCTCAAAAGCAATTGACAAAAACATTTTCTCAACACAAAGCAAAGAGACCAACAACAACACCTCCTGCATGCTCAGAAACTGAACAGATCCTATATGCGGACTCTGATGCATGAGACCCTTTGTGCAGAGTTGAGAAAGTACAGGCACTAATGCTTGATATAGCTTTTCTTACTTCTAAAGCAGCTTTGTTCAGGGACCTAGTTATGTATCATGCTACCCTCACTTGACTCTGAAATATATGGGAAAATGGCAGCAGCAAGTTAAAAGTTACGAATAGCATTTCTCAATCCTCCAACCACCTCTTAACAACTCAATTTTTACTGGGGTATACATTATGAGATGTCTGAATATTAATTGTTAATGGTTACTCCCAATTGATGTCTCCATTTTTTTTTTTTTTTTTGTATATCTACAATCTACTGTCTGTTGAGACTACTCTAGTATACACATAATAATCCACACAATAATGGAAGGTGACATGTTCACTCAATAGCTAAAAAATACATATTATACACATGCATAAGACTCAACCTGCTATCTCCAACTATGCCATACAGAGATCACAAAATGTTTCTACTGCCTAAAAAACATTTCTGTGGAAGACTTATTCTGTACTACCCTCATTAGGTTATGGTCAGGATCCCATATGCTCTCCCCTTGTTCCTAAACTACCCCTCCTAGTTCTCCTTTGACACCACTCTACAAGCAGATATGGGCCACTCCCATCTAAACTTGAGAAAGGTTCCCAATTACACCTTTTACTGACTATAGAAAGGAAAAATTACAGAAAAAAAATTTGCACTTTTACTTAGTTATAACCTACCTTCGCAGATGGAAGACTAAGTTTTGCTTATCATAATAATGAAAATCTGGCTCTTTTTTACCATACTCATTATGACTAAATCACACTGGCTTCACCATGTCACATCAACCCTCACCTCCTCACCCCCATCCCCTTTCGGTTTCCATGATCTGGAAGGTTACAACCTAAAGGCCAGTGGACAATGGCGATTGTGTCCCCAACCTGACCAATGATGGTGTTTGTGCTCCAATCTGCCTTGGAGCAGGGGAAGGGAGGCACTTTGCAATCTTTACCCTGGGTGTCAAAAACTTTTGAATTATAATATTTAAAGTACAGCTGGGACCAGTAAATAAAAATGTTCTGTGTAGAAAAGGGTTTTCTTGCAGAGAGCTGTTACTTTGGGCTCAAAAATCTAGAACAGCCTTCCTACAATGGTTACCCTGGGTGTCAGAAACACTAATTACAATATTCTAAGCACAGCTGGGACCAGTAAATAAAAAATGTTCTATGTAGAAAAGGATATTTTTGCAGAGAGCGGTTACTTGGGGCTCCAAAATCTAAAGCAGCCTTCCTCAACCAGGGTAACTTAGAATCCTAGGGTTCCCTGAGCAATTAGCAAATTCTGCCTTACAGTCAGAGCCATGATTGGACAAAGCCATGATGACTTTGCCCAATCATGGCTCAGTGCTCGTAGACCCACCCTACGCTATAAAAGGTTTCTTCCCACAGGAAGTTTTTACATTTCTGTCAGCGGCAGTCCTCCATTTAAAGTGCACCAAACATCACTTTTCATTGAATAAAGTGCCACCAATTACACATTTCCCAGCATTTTTTAAATTTGGGTAATAGGCCCCCCATCACATCTGAGAGGCAGATGTTCCCATGCCACTATGAGGGGGCCAGCAGCGTCTGTATCCACAGGCAAAGCTAAAGGTCCATTCTCAGGCAGGGCACATTTGTATCTGTTTGATGTTGCCCATGCTATCCAGTCAGAGCATGCAGAGGAGGTGGTGGACTGGCTTACTAAACCATCCTCATCCTCTATCACACAAGCTGACACTATTTCGCACTCCAGCGCAGCTGCCAGAGTGGCCTATTCTGTCTCTTTGTCCACAGCTACTCCTGCCATAGCTCCAACATCATGCACAGAGGAGTCAGCTGAATTATTTGAACACAATGTCAGTCCTGCACCCTCTAATGCCACGTACACAAGTCGGATTTTCCAATGGAAAATGTCCGATCGGAGCGTGTTGTCGGAAATTCCGACCGTGTGTGGGCTCCATCGGACATTTTCCATCGGATTTTTCCGACACACAAAGTTGGAGAGCAGGAGATAAAATTTTCCGACAACAAAATCCGTTGTCGGAAATTCCGATCGTGTGTACACAAATCCGACGGACAAAGTGCCACGCATGCTCAGACTAAATAAAGAGATGAAAGCTATTGGCCACTGCCCCGTTTATAGTCCCGACGTACATGTTTTACGTCACCGCGTTTAAAACGATCGGATTTTCCGACAACTTTGTGTGACCGTGTGTATGCAAGACAAGTTTGAGCCAACATCCGTCGGAAAAAATCCTAGGATTTTGTTGTCGGAATGTCCGAACAAAGTCCGACCGTGTGTACGGGGCATAAGAGTAACTGAGGAGTTACAGGGTGCAGGCAACACCAAAAGCCAAGGCCCAATTTTTTAGAGCAGAATCCAATCCTGCATTTGCCAAGGATAACTGTAAAGGGTTATGGTGTGAAGGCACCACCAACAACCAAGACCAAGTTTTTCTGCACCTGTTACTTCTATCCAAAGTCTGCAAAAGAGACGCTAGACTTTATGTAAAAAAAAATCATTAATCTTGGCCTGAGTGTTCTATAATTTGGCTTCTTCACATATGGCTTGCCCACTATGGTGCAAAATGTTGCTATTTCCATCCAAAGTCTGCCAAAGTCTGCCAAAGAGACACCAGAATGTATCCAAAAAATCTCTAATCTTATTCCAAGTGTACTAAAATGTGGCCTCATTATACAGATTGGCTCCCCAAGCTGTTTACACAATAAAGAAGGCTTTCAGGGAAAATCAATTTATTTGTCATTTTGTCTTCTTTATTTAGGTCAGTTTTGCTGCAGCAGGTTATATACATGGTACAGATGTGCCACTTTACGGGCAGACTAAAGGGACCCCCCAAGCACTATATTTAAAGGAAGTTTTAATATTTATTGTTTCACTTTATGCATCATTAAAATCACTACTCCTTTAAAAAGATCCTTTTAAAAAAAATTGCATTGATACATGTCCCCCAGGGCAGTACCCAGGCCCCCATACCCTTTTTATGGCAAATAACTTGCATATAAGCCTTCAAATTGGGCACTTTAGATTTTTCAAGTCCAGATCCTATAGACTTTAACCACTTGCTTACTGGGCACTTAAACCCCCCTCCTGCCCAGACCAATTTTCAGCTTTCAGCACTGTCACTCTTTGAATGACAATTGTGCAGTCATGCAACACTGTACCCAAATGACATTTTTATCATTTTTTTCACACAAATAGAGCTTTCTTTTTATGGTATTTAATCACCAAAAAATCATGTTTCATAGTTTGTAATAAAATTTTGCAAACAGGTCATTTTTCTCCTTTATTGATATGCACTGATGAGGTGGCACTGATAGGCTGCACTGGTGGGCACTGGTAAGCTGCACTGATAGGCACACATAAGGTGGCACTAATAGGCACAGATAAGGCGGCACTAATAGGCACAGATAAGGCGGTACTGATGGGGACAGATAAGGCGACACTGATGGCCATTGATAAGATGGTCACTGATAAGATGGCACTGATGGGTGGCACTGAAGGGCACTGGTAGGTGACACTGTGGGAACTGGTAGGTGGCGCTGGTGGGCACTGGTATGCAGCGCTGGTTGGCACTGGTAGGTGGCATAGGTGGGCACAGATGAGCTGGCGGCTCCTCGCCTTGATCGGGACTGATGTCCCTCTGACAGCCGCCGGTGATTGCCATCAGCGTCAGGAGAAAAAATAGCTGATTACTGGCTCTGTTTACATCACATAATCAGCTGTCATTGGCTGACAGCTGATCACATTGTAAGGGGTGGGGATCAACTCCGACCAGTGATCCACCGAGGTCTCATAGACTTGCTGATCACAGAGCGCGCCGCATGTGCCATGCAGTGGGCGCGCAGGCTGCTCGAGCACGGGAGGACGTCTATTGACGCCCTCCCGGCAAAGTAGGTCCACGCTGTAGCTGTCATTTGGCTATAGCATGGATCTGAAGCGGTTAATAGGGTTCGAAGTTCGGGTCCAAACTTTTGCGATGTTCGAGAGTTCTGGCATGAACCGGGGTGTTCGGCCCAACTCTACTCACCGCTAAGTATGATCTTTTAATTATTTGTAAGCAGGGGGGGGGAACCTTTCCAATGACCACAAGTGTAATGCCGCGTACACACGAGCGGACTTTACGACGGACTTTACGACGGACTTTACAAATGAACGGACTTGCCTACACACGATCAACCAAAGTCTGACAGATTTGTTCGTGATGACGTACGACCGGACTAAAACAAGGAAGTCCATAGCCAGTAGCCAATAGCTGCCCTAGCGTCGGTTTTTGTCCGTCGGACTAGCATACAGACGAACAAACTTTTCGACTGGACTCGAGTCCGTCAGACAGATTTGAAACATGTTTCAAATCTAAGTCCGCTGGAGCCCACACACGATCGAATTGTCCGACGAAATCTGGTACGCCGGACCAAGTATGCCGTAAAGTCCGATCGTGTGTATGCAGCATAAGGAGCATTCTTCCCAGTGACAATCACACTAATGTACAGTGAGCTGTAGGTAAAGTAATTGTTAGTATCGCTTCCTGGAAACCAGATTGTTTCAAGGGTTCCCTCATGCTAAAAAGGTTGAGAAAGGCTGGCTTACAGGTTCCCATGATTCCAATCTGGTCCTTGGAGTGCAGCTATTACAGAAGAGTATTCAGGTTTTTAAGCTGTAGCTTTTTAGTGCCTCATTAACTTGTGTGCTACATGATAACTCTGTAGTAATTATAGACCTCCACCCACACCAATGTAGCAGTTCAAGGCTGTCATCTGTGAAAGATAAGAGTATTAGGCTATTCATGGGATTGTCAGTTTCCAGCTAAATGTACCAAGCAGTTTGTAGGTCTATCATTTACTGGATAAGCATGCCACACATTTTAACGTTTGTTCTACTAGAGATAGACAGTTGAGCAGTGTATTCTTTCATGCTGTACAGAATCTTCTTTGCCTGAATGCCACGTATTTGTTATCTAAGTGTACATTACACAGTAATTATTGTTGTTCCTGTTAAGAAGCAGTAAAGATCCAGACTGTCACTGTGAGTCATTCCTTTGCAAAAGGGACAATGTTTGAACTCATTAAAGGATAAGTATTGTAAAAATTATTGCATTGTCTTAATTATATGCTGTTATTGCATACAATTCTAGTAAATGGTATATTTTCTTCATGCATATTACATGTAGAAAAAAAAAAAACTGTCTAGCAGAATTGACAGGCTTTAGGACAACCTATAAGACTGCCAGGTAAGCATGAGTAGCTGCAGTAATCGTTTTTTGTGTGAATAAAAGGCATTAGCCTGGATTCACATATTTGCACTGTGGTGTGTTGTGGTAACGTGCACAATACTACAATGCATGTTAAAATGAACATGTGAAAATACATTGCAGTGCCATTCAAATGGCACTCCAATTCACTCAGGCATAAGCAGTTCCAAGGCACATGCACTGCAGTGCACCAAAATGCATTGTAACACACTATCATGCACTGTCACATGCTGACTTGAACGAAAAAAAAACAAAAAACAGTTGTATAGCACAAACTGTAAAGTAGGCAAAAATTAACCAAGCAACGTAAACGAATCAAATTTATCAATGAAAAATATGGAATAATCCAAATAAAACACAACAACAGATACCTTCCAAAAAGATTGGATGACAAAAAATACACACATACAAAAAGGTAAAAACAATCCAGGTAGTGATCCAGTATGAGGGAGAGATTAAACAATCGAATAATTATAAAATTAGAGAGGACTCAAAGAACTCAGATCTGAAGTAAGAAATGGTTGGTTGATTCCTAGAGCAGCTTGTAAAAAGATGCAGTATAATTCAAATCCAGTGATAGAATCTCAACAAATCACATCAAGACAGATGGTTGGAGATAATAAAGAATGGTTCCTATTAATGATGTAGATTGGATGTGCTGGTGAAATGAATAACTGCTAACAAGCTTATATGTGATATATCTAGTAATCTTGAAAAAGAGTCATTCCAAGTGTAATGATGAATAATAGAGTTAAAACATGAAAAAATGAAATAATAGTCACAGACAATGATTCTGACATGTATTGCTGGAATAAACAATTGACCGTATGCATTCAGATAAATGAGAGATGGAGTAGGTAGCTGGTGAGTGGCATATAGCTATTAAGGCACATTACTGGTAAGTATTCCTGAGTAACGAATAGGTGAAATCCCATAGATTAGCTTTCCTCACAAACTTGTGATATGTCCAGTATTACTCTCATTAGTACCTTATTGAAATAGTCCTTAGGGCATATCATGGTGGACATGTATTATAAATGGGAAGGGAGAAGATCAGTATACCGATATCGTTTTGTAGAGAATTTGCCTTAATAGCTATATGCCACTCATCAGCTACCTACTCCATCTCTCATTAATCTGAATGCATACGGTCAATCGATTATTCCAGCAATACATGTCACAATCATTGTCTGTGACTATCATTTCATTTTTTCATGTTTTAACTCTATTATTCATCATTACACTTGGAATCACACTTCTTCAAGATTACTAGATATATCACATAAGCTTGTTAGCAGTTATTCATTTCACCAGCACATCCACAGCATTAATAGGAACTATTCCTTATTATCTCCAACCATTTCTTCCATCTCTCTTGATGTGATTTGCTGAGATTCTATGACTGAATTTGAATTTATACTGCATCTTTTTACAAGCTGCTCTAGGAATCAACCAACCATTTCTTACTTCAGATCTGAGTTCTTTGAGTCATCTCTAATTTTATGATTATTCGATTGTTCCAAAAAGTTGGGTTCTCTTGTCAGTACTTGAACATCAAAGAAAAATTGGCCAATGTTACTGGATAAGACTTTGCCCCAACTAATGTTTAATTAGGTGACATAGTACATTTAGCAATTCCCTCCTCACCCTAAGGTATTTTTTGGGAAGTTCAGTTCACTTGTTTTACTCAAGACATTCAATAATTTGTACGAATTAGGCTTTCTGTAGTATAACTAAAAGCAAACCTTTTTTTAATAGAATAGGGAGGGATTAAAATGTCTGTTATTATAATTATTATTATTCAGGATTTATATAGCGCCAACAGTTTGTGTAGCACTTTACAACATGAGGGCAGACCATGCATTTACAATACAATTCAATACAGGAGGAATCAGAGGGCCCTGCTCATTTAAGCTTACAATCTAAGAGGGAGGGTCAAGTGATACAAAATGTAATAAATGTGGGGGATGAGCTAATGGAGAAAATAAAAAGTACAGTTGTTGGGTGGAGGTGGGATATGCTTCTCTAAATAGAAAGGTTTTCAGGTATTGCATTAAAGTAGACAGAGTAGGAGATAGTTAGACAAATTGGGGTAGGGAATTCCATAGGATGGGGGAGGCTTAGAAGAAGTCCTGGAGGCAAGCGTGGGAGGAGGTGACAAGGGAACTATATAGCCTTGGGAGGAATGAAGAGAACAATTAGGTTGGTATTTTGAGACTAGGTTAGTGATGTAGCTGGGGGCCAAGTTGTGGATGGCTTTGTAAGTTATTGTTAGTATTTTGAATGTATTTGTTGGGTTAGTGGTAGCCAACAGAGGGATTGGCAGTGAGGGGTGGCAGACACTGAACAGCTGTTAAGGTGGATGAGTTTGGCAGCAACATTCACGATGGACTGAAGGAGGGATAGCCTATGTAAATGCAAGCTAATGAGGAGCGAGTTGCAGAAGTCGAGGCAAGAGATTACAAGAAAGTAAATTAGGAGCTTTGTGGTGTCATTGGTTAGGAAAGGACATATTTTGGACATGTTGTGGAGGTTGAAGCTGCAAGCTTTGGACAGTGATTGGATGTGGGGCCAAATGGAGAGTTCAGATTCCAGAATTACACCTACAACCCCGGCATGTGGGGATGAATTAATGATTGTGCCATTGATCTTGACAGAGACGTCATGGGAAGGGGCATGTGGGTGAGGAAATATTATGAGCTCGGTTTTGGATAGATTGAGTTTGAGGAAGTGGTGTGACATCCAGACTGATATGTTGATAGGTAAATTAGTGATGCATGAGGGGACTGATGTTGTGAGCTAAGGGGTAAAGAGATAGATTTGGGTGTCCTCAGCGTAGAAGTGATATTGAAAACCATGGGAGACCCAGGTAGGAGGTGTAGATTGAGAGGAGGGGAGAAGTCCAAGAACTGAACCTTGGGGAACCCCAACAGAGAAAGGAAGAGGAGAGGAGAATGTAGAGTTGTAAATGACACTAAAGGTGCAGTGGAATAGGTAGGATGAGAACCAATGAAGAGTACAGTCACGGAGATCAAAGGAGTAAAGTTTTTTGAGGGGGAGGGGATGGTCAACCTTATCAAAGGCAGCCAAAAGGTCCAGACATAGGAGTACAGAATAGTGTCCATTGGTTTTAGCTGTTAGTAAATTGTTTGTGAGTTTTAGGAGAGCAGTTTCTGTGAAGTGTTGAGGGCAAAATTCAGACTGAATGGGATCAAGAAGGTTATTCTTAATGAGGTGGTCACTTGGTTGTAGCCCAGGCATTCAAGCAGTTTGTAGGAAAAGGGGAGCATAGAGGCGGGGCATAGGATGTTAAGAATGGTGGGGTGACTAGTGAATGTTTTAGAGAGTTGGGAATGTTGCAAGAAGAGAGGGAGAGATTCACAATGTGACTTAGAGAGTTTAGAATAGAGCCAGAGGGTGACCACAGTATTTGAGAGGGAATAGGGGACAGGTGGTTAGGTGGGCATTAGAAAAAAGTTTAGCAACCTTGTCTATTGTAGTAGGGTTGAATTTGGAAAGTGTTGATTGTACCTGTGGACATGGGGTGTAAAGTGTGGCGGATATCTTTAGAGTGACGATTTCATCACAAATTGTGTCAATCTTATTTTTGAAATGATTGGCTATCTCCTGGACAGGGAGTAAGTTAGTGTGTGGAGGCAGTGGAGGATGAAGTAGAGAATTAAAGGTAGAGAAGGGTTGATGGCGACTGGATGAGAAGGTGTTAATGAGAGTAATAAAATAGGTCTCCTTGGCAGTGTGGAGGCAAGAATTGTATTTTTGGATATTTATATTGGTTGAAGTCTGAGACTTAGTCTTACGCCACATACGCTCAAGAGTGCGGCTACGTTTTTGAGACTTCTGGTGTCATCTGTTTTCCAGGGCTGTAGGGGTTGGGGCCTGATCCTGTGTGTAGTGAAGGGGGTGAGCTTGCCCAGGGCAGGGATCTATTGTAGACAGAGATGGCTAGTTTGGGGCAAGACATTGGTGAGCTTTTGTTGTAAAGGAGGTCAGTAGCGGCATAAAGAAGAAAAGGGTTAAAGTGGTGAAGGTTTCTATGGGTAACTGTTAGGTTGTTGGAGGGAGAGGTAGTGGAAAACAGGGAACAGGGGAAGCAGGGAGAGAGCGAAACTAATAAAGTGGTGATCAGAGAGAGAAAAAGTATTGTTGGAGAGGTTGCATGGAGTGCATAGGTAGGAGAATAAAAGGTCAAGGGTGTTGTAATCAAAGTAAGTGAGTCAAGTGAGAAGAAGCATGTATCCATGCTTCAGGTCAAAAGAAGAGTGCACTTCCTGGTGAGTAAGGGTTCCTAGGTATTCCTGTGCCGCCAGATTTATAGTTGGAAATGTGCAGTTTGAGGCTGCTAATCTGGTATCACTGCTGTGATGCTTACTGCACTTGCTGAAGGCCCTGATGTGAAGAAGCAAAACCCTGCCTCTACCAAGATGGCTGCCTCCACAACAAGACAGTGCAGAACAAGGCATGGATGCTGAAAGATCAGTTGCATAAAGGTAAAATGTTTTTTGCCTTATGCCTACCTTTTTTGGACACAAATTTGATAGCTTAGTTTTTTAATAGTTATCATTAGGAACTGAGCCACACAAGAGTTAATAATATTTAATCACTGGCTGCATTTCATTATAGCAAGTGTTATACGTATCATCTGTATTAATAGCTCTGAACTGTATATTTATAGTGCAAACCACCCTCCTGAAACATGCCAGTGTTGGTTTTTCAATCACTTGTGAAATACTTGAGAGCATAAGAGTATAATTTGCTGTTATGGAGTATTGAGCTGTGTACATGGCTTTCCTGCTTATGAAAGATATTCTGTATCAGAATATCCCCTCTTACTACAAGTTCACAACAACGAACCTATATTCAGCTGATCAGGGCCAGATTAAGAACATCATGGGCATGGTGCTGAGGTTTATGGTGGGGCTTTTTATTAAAAAATAAATAAATATAATATATATATATATATATATATATATATATATATATATATATATATATATATATATATAAATAAAATTATATATATAATATAATTAAAAATGCAAACAATTTTTTGTTATAACAAAGAGAGAGAGAGAGAGAGAGAAGAGAGAGAAAGAGAGAGAGAGAAAGAGAGAGAGAGAAAGAGAGAGAGAGAAAGAGAGAGAACGAGAGAGAGAGAGAACGAGAGAGAGAGAGAGAGAGAGAGAGAGAGAGAGAGAGAGAGAGAGAGAGAGAGAGAGAGAGAGAGAGCGCAACACAGCCCGGCCAAGGCAAGTAACCAAAGGCACAGAACCCAGAAGGAAGACAGGGTGAAGATGGAACAAAAGTGTGCCCATTCTAGAGCTGGTAACATTGAGGATATTCAATATCAGGCATAGGGGAGGAGTATGGCTGGTATAAAAGTACATGTGAGGGAGAGGAATGTGGAGAGTATAACAGTGGCCACTATGTACAGGAGAGGAGTGTAAAGGGTATGCCAGTGGGCAGTATGTACAGGAGATGAGTGTGGAGGGTATGATGGGGGCAGTATGTACAGGAGAGGAGTGTGGAGGGTATGATAGGGGCAGTATGTACAGGAGAGGAGTGTGGAAGGTATTATGAGGGTGGTATGTACAGGAGAGAAGTGTGGAGAGAAAGATAGTTGGCAGTATGTACAGGAGAGGAGTGTGGAGGGTATAACAGTTGGCAGTATTGAGAGGAGTGTGGAGGGTATGACCGTGGACAGTATGTACAGGAGAGGAGTGTGGAAGGTATGACCGTGGGCAGTATGTACAGGAGAGGAGTGTGGAAGGTATGACAGTGGGCACTATGTATAGGAGAGGAGTGTGGAGGGTATGACAGTGGGCACTATGTACAGGTGAGGAGGATGTAGGAATCTGGGAAGGAAAAATGTAAAGGTTTGTGGAAGGATGTTTAGGGACTACGTAGTGGTTAAGCGGCCCATACATGAATTGAAATTAAGCCAATTAAGCAGAGACCAGCTATATTCGATCTATGTATGGGCTACCTGGTTGTAAACAAGTCAATCTATTAATTTTTTTTTTTTTTATTTATTTATTTCAGGTACTCATATAGCGCTGTCAATTTACGCAGCGCTTTACATATACATTGTACATTCACATCAGTCCCTACCCTCAAGGAGCTTACAATCTAAGGTCCCTAACTCGCATTCATACATACTAGGGACAATTTTAGACAGGATCCAATTAACCTACCAGCATGTCTTTGGAGTGTGGGAGGAAACCGGAGTACCCGGAGGAAACCCACGCAGGCACAGGGAGAACATGCAAACTCCTTGCAGGTAGTGTCGTGATTAGGATTTGAACCAGCGACCCTTCTTACTGCTAGGCGAATGTGCTACCCACTACACCACTGTGCTGCCCACATTATTAATCGACTTGAGTACAACCAGCCTGTCAGGTTTTTCCCAAAACAGTCAGTGCTGCCAGCTATAGTTAGCAACACTGATCATTGTATTCTGTGGGTTGGGAAGGCTCCCCACTGGCAGAACACAATAACACTGCGGGAGTGATTCCCCCCATCCACAGGTCAGCAGGTGAGAAGGTGTGTGGGGACAAGCAGGGGAGAGAGGTCTGTCAGCAGGGGGGTGTGAGGTAGTCATGGAGGGATATCAATCAGCGGGTGGGGGGAGTAACTGGGAGTGATATCTTTTGGAGTAGGGACTGTCATCTGCAGGTTGTGAAATGGTCACCTGTGATATAAGTTGAAGGGAGGTGGCTAAAATGGAAAGTGGCTGGGGAGTGATTGGTTGGTGGGGAGTGTGTAATGGATGATGTATTTCAAGATTCTTTCACATTTGCAGTAATGCTTACCGCAATCTGAAAAGAGATCTGTGGTGTATTGCTTTTCAACAAGTGGTATAGCAGCAGCTGACAGGCATTCATGAGGTGCTACTGCCGCCTCTTTTTTTTTTTTTTTACATTGCTGAATGGCAGTTTTACATTGTTGGACTATGCTGCTGCCTGTCATACTCTGCAGGCTCCAAGCTATCCATTGAGCTCAGTGCTTCTGACAAGAAGTGAGGAGAGGCACGGTGAGCTCATCCTCTCAGTCTGCTGCAAACAGAGCGTGCCAGCTTGTATTTAAACTGGCCACTCCATATGTAGCTTCTGACAGGCTGCGCAAGGAGCCCCATATCTCCAGGACCATAGGTTATAGGAGTTCCAAATTTTGAACAATAGTGGGGTAGACCTTCAGCTACCTAACCCCTAAATTTGGGCTCTATGTGACCCCTGGTCGTCGAGCCAGGACCCTTGAAGTCAATCCTTTTTTTCTTTTTTTTTTTAAATGGGCCTATCTTAAGGTAAGAGGCCTTGAGTTGCAGCTCCAATACCCCTATGTTAATCCGGCCCTGCCGCTGATGCATTAAAACAAAAGCAACTGGCAGAGATAGTTCAGTCCTGGGGATTAGACACACTGATGTAGTACCATCTGTATTTGTTTTCATAGCTCCTCAAGGGAACATATATTAGTCTGAATGTAATCCTCTTTATTCCCTAAAGATTAAACTAACATATAGGTCTAGAGTGATTTACATGATATGAAGGTTTAACACTGCTCCGCTTCCATTCACATTCTAAATAGTGTGAAACAGAAGCACTTTGCTAAACTATGGACTTAAATGGGAGGAGCGTTACACTTTCCATAAACTGTCTGGCTTAAAACATCATCTGTCATGTGGGTAATTAATAAGATTTTTGCTGAAGAGAGTCAGAAAAAGATCATTTTAAGATTATAGGTTATTATCACTTTTATGGGTGGTTTATGGATCTTTAAAAAAAAAAAAACACACAATTTACTGTATATTTTAATAGACTAGTGGTAACTGACATTGACTGCATTGTGCCTGCAGATGGCCATAGACTTTTAGGCTTTTTGCACTAAATTTTTTTTTTGCGCATTTTTTAAGTGTTTCATGCTTCATGCTGTTTTGTTGTAAGGGGGGAAACTGGTTATTAAACACAAAGTCCTACCAAAAAATGCACGTACATGCATTTTCTATGTGTTTTTGATGGGTTTCCATTAAGTCTAATGACCCAAAAACGTACCTTCCTGCATGGGAAAAAAAGTCCCTGGACCTCTTCCTACAATACACTGCAGGAAACTGCATAAATGTGATTGGGACCCATAGTAAAACCATATTAAATCAATTGTCTTGCGTTCCTGCACTTCTGAAAACACGCAGGTGTGAACCAAGCCTTATGCCGCGTACACACGACCGGACTTTACGGCATACTTTGCCCGGCGGACTTTTCGACAGTCTTTACGACGGACTTGCCTACACACGATCAACCAAAGTTCAACGGATTTGTACATGATGATGTACGACCGGACTAAAACAAGGAAGTTCATAGCCAGTAGCCAATAGCTGCCCTAGCCTCGGTTTTTGTTCATCGGACTAGCATACAGACGAGCAGACTTTTCGACCGTACTCGAGTCCGTCGGATAGATTTGAAACATGTTTCAAATCTAAGTCCGTCAAACTTTTGATAAAACAAAGTCCGCTGGAGCCCACACACGATCGAATTGTCTGACGAAATCCGGTACGCCGGACCAAGTATGCCGTAAAGTCCGATCATGTGTACGCGGCATTACAGTACTTGTAATGTCAGCATTGAAAAATCAATAGAATTGTAAGCATGGAACTGTAAGCACTCTTTGATCAAATAACATGCGTAAAATATAGTTGATGTAGTGGGGGAGATTTAATAAAGTTGGTGCACAAAGAATCAGCTTCTAACATCAGCTTGTTCAATTAAGCTTTGACAATAAAACCTAGAAGCTGATTGGTTACTATGGCTATAAATCACATCCCGCTCTTATGGGTGGTTTAAGGATCTTAAAAAAATGGACTTTAATGGACTATCAATAACTGACCTTGACTGTGCTTTTCCCTCAGATGACCATAGACTCTTTTACAGTACACGTAATGTCAAGCGTGAAACATTTTAGCTTCTCATATGCACCGATTACAGTTTCTCCTTTAGTAGAGTGCATATAATTGTAAGCACTCCATGATCAAGTAACAAAAGTAACATATAGTTTATACTGTATATTTTGACATGAACTGGTTTGAAATATTAGTTATTACCCATCCCACTCTTATGGGTGGTTTATGGATCATTGAAAAAAATACAATTTAAATTTTAATGGACTATGAATAACTGACATCGACCGTGGTTTGCTCCCAGATGGCCATAGGCTCTTTTACAGCACATATAAGGTCAACATTGAAAAATCTTTCAGCTTTCCATATGCATGATTACAATTTCATTTGTACTGTAAGCACTTTATGATCAATGGTGCTGACGCTCTCAGAATTTCAGAATTGATAGATGGTTTCTTGACAGGCATCCTATTTTAGAGTAGGATTTTCAGATAGGCATGGCCTCATATAGGGTATCAGTATTACAGTGGTTCTAACCCTTGCTGTACTCTACCCATCTCCTTGATATTTATTGATAGAAGGCAGTAGGTAGGAAACAGCAACTAAACAACAAAATAATATAAAATCACCCTTTAAATTACATTTGTAATTTTAAGAAAATCATGTAATATTTTTTACATGAAGTTGTATATCCACCTTTGCAGTCAAATTTGACAAAACCCCGCTATATGTTTTTTATGTGCTCCCATTAACACAGCATACCTAAAAATTATACAAAAAAATCTCTTGCCTTACTAGGTGTTTTTTTTGTAACAGGCTGCAAGTTACCCTAAACAATTTGAAACGAAAGAAACGTTAGTCTGTCTCCATTGACAAAGAGGGACACAGTGAGTTTTTTCTCATTAAATCTAGCTTCTATATCTTTAATACCTTTTAGGACAGATAGTGTTCAAATTTAGTTTACAGCTGATAACAAGATCTGCCAGCACAATATAGCCAGGGTTTTTTTTTTTGTGACATTGGCGATCAAGACAATTAAAGAGAATGAATCTCCCCAACAAATATATTTTAATAATTTGGTTCATGCATACACATTCAGCTGCTGCTGGGGGGGCCCAGGCATCTGCTGAGCAGGATGACCGGCTGTACTGTCTTATTGCTGACACCAATCCACTTCTGCCTCCCCTGCAGCGATGTCAGCTTCTCCTCCTCTCCCTCTCCCAGCTGCACAGCCTGGGGATTGGTTCTAGCACATTTGCCCCTTCCATCTGCTGTCCAGGCCCCCCTGTGTGCCCCTTTCACCCGCAGAGCTGCCGGTTTCCCTCTTCTCCCGCTGGCAGTTGCTGCGGGCACACAGGGGTATGTTTAAGGATGGAGAGCCAGGAAAGAGGACATTAAATGTGTCATTTACCAGACCCTTTCTTTCCTGAATGAACACTGAGCGATCAGTATCAATCACTACTGTGTGCCACTGAAGCATAGTAAACTGTTTACTATGCTTCAGTTTGAGAATGAGCAGGAAGCCTCAGAGTGATTCCTATTCATTCATCTGCACAGCTGAGGCTGTGGAGAAACAGACTGATAAATCTATCTCTCTAGCCACTTGCGCCGGGGGGGGGGGGGCTGTCAGGTAGCCTGTATGGGGCCCCATAACTTCTAACAGCAGCCCTGGTGCTGCCTGTTCTTCTTGGGGAAGCATTTGACCTTCTCTGGTTGGCCTTGGCCTTAAGTGCTACTTTTATAACTTACCATTGTAATAGTGAAGAATGAAAGAAAAGTCTCACCTCTTTCTGGCTAATCACGCTCTTTACACGAGATTGTATTACTTGTTTAGTGTAAACACAGATCAATTACATTTCATACAAGATTAACAAAAAAATTAGGAAATGTAGGACGACTCATGTGACTAGGTGTGCAATTGCCATCAACCCTACGGTAACAGAAAATTGTGACAAAAACTCTAGTTTGGGATTTTTAAGGCAATGAAAAAATAATACATTTAGAAAGAAATTCTACATAAGAAATTTATTTTAACATATAAAAAAGACAAATTGAGTAGAAGAATTTAACATGTTGCATAAATTGCACAAAAGTTAACAATGCATGATGTATTGAATTAAGTTAGAAGTGGTATTTCCCAACTACTTGCTATGTAGCCACCAGTAGAAACCAGATGGTAACGAGTAGAGGGATATCCAACGTGTTTCGAATAATAATTGCATAAGCATAATTTTCATCAGGGATTTATACCACTTCTGAAAATACAAAGTGTAGCATTTTAGAATTCATATGAGTACCGTATAAAGTACACATTTACAATAGCTGCAATCATATGGCATGAACACTTACGTTCTAAATACATATTTGAATAACTTTTGGCAGAAGCATTCCCCATATCTTGGTGAAAAAAAGGCCAAGATCTGCACAGATTGTCCTTCACCCTGTACAGGACTGCTGGATGTGATCCAAACATATGCCACTCAAAACCCGAAAGAGACACTGTAGGCTATTTGAAAAAAGATAAGGAGAAATAAGTCCGATGAGTAATATGTATATACACATATTTATGTAATTTTGTTTGTAAGACATAGGCATTTCTCAGTAGGTGTAAATCATGTCGTCTTTTTAACCAGCTCTCACACCTGTACCCAACACACAAAGGCCCTTATATCTTATATCAGGGCCGTTGTACTCCTCTGGTTGCATTGGAAATCCACTCACTAGAGGTTCTTTGTGTCGGCGGCATTTGTCTCCAATATGGCCACTAATCCAGTCTCCGGATGTGGTCATCCGATAGACCGAAAGTGACGCGGCAACACAGGATGCACCAGCGGTATGTCTGACGCCATTGTGGTGCCCTGCGCAATATATGGAGACGCCGGGGACTGCAGCTGGTGCCATTCCTCTCCTCCACATGATAGCTGGAGGAGTCAAAATCCAGTGGAGCCACGCCAACACAGGCAGCACAAGTTCTACTGCTCCAGGAACTTTTGGATTCCATAAGCAAACAGTCCTCAACAGTCAGTAACCCTTTTTAAGTTTAGGGCTTGGAAATCTGCTCCCTTGAGGGATGTTTTTTACACCCAAATAGATGGATTTAGAGTTTGGGTAATATGTGTATATACATACCTATTGGACTGATTTCTCCTTATATTTTTTCAAATGGCCTACAGTGTCTTTCAGTTTTGAGTGGCATATGTTTGGATCACAGGGTAAAGGGCAATCTGTGCAGATCTTGGTCTTTTTTTCACTGAAATTTGGGGAATGCTTCTGCCAAAAGTTATTCAAATATGTATTTAGAACATAAGTGTTCATGCCATATGTTTGCAGCTATTGTAAATGTGTACTTTATATGGTACTCATATGAATTCTAAAATGCGACGCTTTGTATTTTCAGAAATGGTTTAAATCCCTGATAAAGATTCTGCTTATGCAATTATTCGAAACGCGTTGCCATCTGGTTTCTACTGGTGGCTGCATAGTAAGTAGTTGAGAAATACCACTTCTAACTTCATTAAATACATCATGTATTGTTTTTCACTTTTGTACAATTTATGCAACATGTTAAATTCTTCTACTCAATTTGTCTTTTTTATATGTCAAAATAAAATTTCTTATATATAGAATTTCTTTCTAGATTATTTTTTTTTCATTACCTTAAAAATCCCAACCTAGAGGTTTTTCACAATTCAACTAAAAATTAAAGAAGGTTTGCAAATGCAATGTACGTACAATAGATGTAAGTAAAAATCTGGACTGTGATATGTGATTATCTTTATTTGATATCAGTGCTGATTATACAGCAGTAATAGTTAATGTATCAGAAGAGCCATTACCACTACTACAAGCATGTGAATGTAAGTGTGTTCTTGCTTTGATCTGGAATTTGTAATCCCCCAAGCTCTTGCTACTTTTTCTCCATAACAACACAGGAATAAATTAAAGATGCAACCTATTCCAAACAATTGCATGGTAACACATCCTCACATCAACATCATCTAAAGACTTCTGGCTAGACTTTCGTGTTTACCAACCAAGCTATCAGAAAAATCATTTGGATATGAATGTTTGGAGCATTTAGCAGCATTATGACAAAAATAAAATCCTCATTGTTTTAATGAAAAGCTGATTTGTGTACACATAGAAAAAAAGATTTCTTTATAGACCTTAATCAGAAACTATTTGGCTTTGGGTGAGTATAGTTGAAGCCCATATTCTCCCTCCTTTGACTGGCTGCCATCGGTAAATACATTACTCATGTCTCAGTATTCAAGTGAAACTCCAGAATTTTGCTAATTTTTTTATTTATTGTTTTTCTTAATTGACCATCACAGTTTAAAAAAAATAATAATAATAAGCTTTCACTGCAATATTCTCCTTCAAACCAGCACTCTCTCCCAGCAGAAAGTCTTCTCCTTAACCAAAAAGCAATCCTCTTCTAGATTGAGTGTTGGCCAACGTCATTTGTCCCACTTTCTGTAAACCCTGGCTATCATGAAAAGCTCACAGTATTACTACAGTGATCACACATCATTACGTAGTGACATTCAGTGCAGGAATGAAGACTACCACCACCATGGTAACCACAAATCATTATGCAAGTGACAGCCCGCTGGGTTGAATGAAAAAAACTAGAAGTGTGTACTAGGCTTCTGGTGCAAGAGTAAAGACGGGCTACCACAACGGTGCTCACAAGTCATTATGTAAGTGTATGACTTGTGGCGGTGGCCACAAGCAAGATGGCATCCAAGGTAGTAGCATGGTCAGACTGGCAGGGCCGAGCTGAAGAAGTATGCAGGAGTAAAGACGGGCTACCATAACAGTGCTCACAAGTCATTATGTAAGTGACATCAAGTAAATACTGGTCATGGCTTTGGTGCTAAGATGTCATTATGTAAGTGACATTCAGTTCAGGGGTAAAGTCTGGCCATTGCCATTATGTACGTGACATTCAGGATTAAAGAATAGTCACTGACATCAATGGACAAGAAACGGGAGGATCTGTGACTCCATATGACTTGCCTGAAGACTGATATATTTTCTGAAAGGGGACCTACACAGTAAAAATACAGCAGTCCCAATATTGTTGATAATTGTACAAGGGTTCATTTAAAAAAATGCATTAATAATTGTTTTTTCTATTATGTGACTCTCTGCAGCATTTAGGATTCTCCCATTGCAGGAGCATGAAAAGGGCCTGAGACATCACAGAACCAGACCAAAGACAACTGGAAAAAAGGTATGCATATTGATTTTTTTAAAGGTTGCAGTTGTGCTCTAATTGGAGAAGGGAACAAATCGGGATTGCTCAAGCTTGGAGTTGGGTTTAATATCAAAGCATGTTAATCACTGCTATTGCAGCCAGTAGCATATTTTAACCCGCTGATTGACATAACATAAAGTATAGATCCTTGGCAGTGCAAATACCACAGGCTAAAGCAGATTCCTGGGTAAAATAAAAATGCTCCCTTGCAGTGAGACTGCCCTTGCATAGTAAGCTGTAAATACTTGTAGCCAGGTGCCTGGCTAAGAATGAGAGTGAGAGAAAAACAGATTGCAGATGTCCTCTCTAGCTGCTGCCCTGCGTTGCAGAACTGGTTAACAGCTGTTTCAGCAAGAGGAGGGAGCTGCTGAGCAGGAAATGTTCAATAGATTGAATTAGGCAGCAATACAATGTGGGAACTGTAGTCCGAGACTATGTTGTGGTGATCAAAACATTTTGAACTGCATTCCTCAGAGAGGAGATTGTCAGGAGAAGTGGAATAAGCTGCATTTTCCTGGGCTGTGCAGGAATTAACTTGGTCTTGCCATTAGGGAGACTGATGGTGAGGGCACATCCAGTGTACACCATCACTGCTGCATATCGGCAGCCCGAGCGGGATCCAGAGTGCAGAGTTGGGTGCAGAGCAGAGAGTGGACTAATTGTGGACTAATGGTGAGCTGCAATATTGCTGGGACTGGTGAGCTGCAGCTGTGGGGATTTGCTATCTGCTGCTAGTTAGACTGAGCTCTTTATGAACTGGCCATATATCTAGTAGCCCAATTGCTGCCTGCAGGCTTGATTGGGACTATTCTCATGTGCACCAGTGGAACAACTTGGACCCAGCGCTAACTGGCTGAAGAGTTAGGACTAATGACTGCCCCTATACAGCTGCTACACAGATACCCTTACCTATTGTTGATGCTAAGAGGTACCTCTCAGGAGACATTGCACCATATCCTATCCATTCTACTAAATTGCACTTTAGACTAGTTATTAGTGTTATTATTCATCCTGAAGTTAATGCTTATATGCAGTGCTTATTGCTGACTTTGCTGATTTATGTGTTGATTCCAATCTAGAGTGTCATATACCTGGTCTGAGGGCAACTTGATGAGAGGGCTTCCCTTGTGGCTGAGAGCTGGGCAACCCTGGAGGTGAGAACAGGGAGTGTGTGACTGAAAGAAGCACGGGTGTCCTTTAAGTAGCTTTGCTGGAGGCTGCTTGCAACAGAGTCAACCGGATAGCTGTCAGCTGGTCTGTCAGAACTGATGGGAGGATCTCTGTTGCCCTTGGAGATGCAGTGGCAAGATAGCACCTGAGGTAGTAGCATGGTCAGACTGGCAGGGCCGAGCTGAAGAAGCATAGTCAGAATAGAAGCCGAGGTCATACACAGAGAGGCAAGCTAGAGAAAGGGCTGAAGCATGGTGAGTGAGTGACTTGTATAGTGCTACCTATGCGAACTGAATCGCCTCAGGGAGCTTTTTGCCGCCGGTGTCCATCTGCGGTATAGTGCGGTCCTTACCCCTGGGGCCCCGACAGGCTTACAAACACATACACATACAACATACACATATTTGGCCAGTTTTTCGACAGGATCTAATGGTCAGGAACAGTACCTAAGGTCATATATAGGAATTAGATGGAGCAGGCAGATGAGAAGTCAGGTAACAAGTCAGCGTCATACACTGTAAGGCAGGAGACGCAGAGTCCTTTAGAGCAAACCAGGGTGAAAACCAGAAGTCAGGCAGCAGGAAAGTCCAGAGACAAGCCGGGTCAGTAACAGAAGGTCCAAGGAATACAGGATGCACAGGAGCAAGGAGTACTGGTAGCTGAAGATCATCCAGCAAAGTGAAGCCACTGTCCTTATATAGGGTGTTTGGCTCCAGTTCTGGCAGCCAGTGTGTGTGAACGTGCGCCATTATGAACGTTCCATTTCTGTGCAAATGAGCACAGCCATGTATAGTATTGGCAACTATGCCAGGTCTTTTCCTCAGCACATGCACATTTTTGTTCTAAGGTTTGGAACAAGAGAATCTGGATGCCGCACACTGGATAAAGTTGAAAATTCTTCTTTATTGTAAAAATAGGATCATCAAAAATACAGGACAATCAGGCAGATGGTACAGACACAGCTGACGCGTTTCGCACTCTAGTTTGAGTGCTTACTCATCAGCTATGACTGTACCATCTGCCTGATTGTCCTGTATTTTTGATGATCCTATTTTTATAATAAAGAAGAATTTTCAACTTTATCCAGTGTGCGGCATCCAGATTCTCTTGTTCCAAACCTTGCTTCAATTTGCATTTAGCCAGCACCTGGGACTCCCCTCCTCTGAAGGATCTACTCAACACACACCTGGGAGCAAGTCTACCTGAGCGGTGAACCACCTTCCCTGTTTTGTCCACATTTTTGTTCTGCTGTCTTCTTCTCAGCATATGCTTGCGTTTGTTCTGAATAGTTCCCTGACATAGTGATACAGAACTCTATTCTAAATTACTTTGTCATAGTGACATACATTGAGTTAATTTATCACTAAACAATCTTGTGTCTATTTCCTGGTACTAACCAGGGACGTCAGGGGAGGCAGGTGAGGCAGAGCCTCACCTGCCATGAACATAGATGAAAAAATACCAAAAAAAAAAAAAGATTGAGCTTCGAGGGTCATAGCTCGGCAACCTGGGGTCACAATTGGGGGGGGGGGGGGGTAGGTATCTGAAGTCCTACCCCACTGCTGGTCAAAATTTGGGGCTCCTGCCACTTATAGTTCGAGATACAGGGGTCCTTGCGCAGCCTGTCAGAAGCTACATACAGAGCGGCCAGTTTAAATACAAGCTGGCACACTGTTTGCAGTAGACTGAGAGGATGAGCTCACACTACCTCTCACTTGTCAGAAGCACTGCACTTAATGGACAGCTTGGAGCCTTGGACCAATGGTAAAGCATCATTGGAACAAGCTGTCCAATAAAAATGCTGCAGTGGAGGCTCTCCTCTCACTGCAGTGTCATAGAAGGCGGCAGGTGTCTAAAAGACACCTGCTCCCTTCCAGCCCAGCCCACTTAACTAGAAGGAAAAAGCATGAGTTTATGGGTATAAGATTTACCCACAATCCCATGTTTTTCTCACATGGTTAAGAGGGAGAATGAGAATCTGCTGCCTGCTGAAAAAGTACTGTTTTAGTCAAGCTAAATCATATATTATGCTATATGTTAGAACATAATTTATTATTTATCTATTTACTGTGAAATTACTGATTTGAAGTTATAACTTCAAACTTCAGTAATTTGTCCATTAAGCCACCTGCATGAGTATAGTTTTTGAAAATAAAGTAAATTACCTTAAAAACAATATATAATAATAATTTGTATATTACTTACTTATGGTAATTAACACCTTGCCACCCAGACCAATTCTGACACTTCTTTCCTACATGTAAAAATCATAATTTTTTTGATAGAAAAGTACTCAGAACCTCCAAACATTATATATACTTTTTAGCATACACTCTAGGGAATATAATGGTTGTTGTTGCAACTTTTTATGTTACACGGTATTTGCGCAGCAATTTTTCAAACGCGTTTTTTTTTTGTACAAAAACTGTTATGCCGCGTTCATCCGGTCGGACTTTCCGACGTAAAATGTGCGATCGGTGCTTGTTGTCTGAAATTCCGACCGTGTGTAGGCTCCATCGGACAGTTTCCATCGGAATTTCTGTCACACAAAATTTGAGATCTGGTTCTCAAATTTTCCGACAACAAAATCCGTTCACGTGAATCCTGATCATGTGTACACAATTCCGATGCACAGTTGATAATTGTACAAAGGTTCATTTAAAAAAAAATGCATTAACAATTGTTTTTTCTATTATGTGACTCTGCAGCATTTAAGATTCTCCCATTGCAGGAGCATGAAAAGGGCCTGAGACATCACAGAACCAGACCAAAGACACCTGGAAAAAAGTATGCATATTGATTTTTTTTAAAGGTTGCAGTTGTGCTCAAATTGGAGAAGGGAGCAAATCGTGATTGCTCAAGCTTGGAGTTGGGTTTAAAATCAAAGCATGTTCATCACTGCTATTGCAGTGTCAGGCCCCCCCTGTGTGTCAGGGCCGCCCTGCGTGTCAGAGCCTCTCTGCGTGTCAAAGCCCCCCTGCGTGTCAGAGCCCCCCCTGCATGTCAGAGCCCCCTCTGCGTGTCAGAGACCCCCCTGCGTGTCAGAGCACGTCCTCCTCATTCTCTTTCCCATGTTGACTGTAGACAACAGAGCAGAAAGTAGAGGAGTCTAGTGTGCTGAAGTGTGGAGAATGTGTGATCCTGTTTTCCATAGGCTAGTGAGTTTGGCTTCAACTTGTTAGTGTTGCTAAATCTGCTAGTACATCTAACACTACCCTCCTTCCCAGACTGACCATGGTGCTATCGGCTGTGCCTTCTGTGCTCCTTTATCCAGTTTGAGGGCACTCTAATATAGGACGTGTGCCACTGGCCAGATCACCAGGTGAAAACAGAGGGGGAAAAGCCTAAAATAAAACAAATGCAGCCACCACATCTAATGATTGTTAAGCTGCAATATATAACATCTTGGGTTTTATACCAGTCCTCAGTTCATGCACACTAAAATATTGTAGATATCCTGAACAAGCACTAAATTAAGTGGACCCTCCCTACCCTAAAAAAAAAAAAAACGTTAGATCTTCTGAACCCCATTTCCACAATCCTTAATAAGTCTTTTTTTTCCATTCCTGAGCTCTGCATCACTTGCTACTGAACCCTTGCACTGTAAATCCTTTTACGCCATACTCAATAGTCAGCAAGTGAAAGCCACACCCAATTTTTGCCGTTCACCGCACTTTATCCTCTAGAAGCTGGGCCCAACTTATGATCTGGGCATTGGGTGACCTTGTCCCGGCACTGCAGACTCCTCTGGGGTTCAAGGCTGTTCCTCACAGCTCCTTCTCCCCTATGCTCCAGTGGTTGGATGCCTTCTGACATCATGAAGATGAATGCAGAGCCCAAAGCCCTGATGTAAGAAGGACGGCCACCTGCCAAGAGTATAGGGGAGTAGTGGAGAGAGCAGACTGCAAAAAGCGTGGAGAATAGGGTAGGTAAAAGTGCCGTTCATGCACCCTAGATATAAATGAGCTTTTAACCCCCTGCTCATGCACACATACACACGCACACACACACCTTCGGTTTTAATTGCACAATGTAGGAGCAGTAGCACACAGTTGAGGTCACTGCTCTCTGATCAATCAGGATGTTTGTCATAAATAATGCATTGCAGCAGAGTCTGCTTCTACTGCTGTTTCTCTCTCTTGCAGTCTGAGCCATATACAGGAGACTTACCGTATTTATCGGAGTATAACACGCACTTTTTTTTTCCCCTTAAAATCAGGGGAAAATCGTGGGTGCGTGTTATACGCCGAACCATTGCCTCGGAGGGTAAGGAGGGACCGAGTGCCGCCGAAATACACAGAGCCGAGTGTACTGTGTACTCGGCTAGACTCGGCTCTGCTCACAGTCACGCCCAGTCCCACCTCCTAGCCTTTACTTCCCACCATTGGACCGGTGTTGTGTCCATCATAGGAGCCGGGCAAAGGGGCGGGACTGGGCGGGACTGCAAGACAAGCCGAGATGAGTTTTTTTCCATACATGATTTTTTTTGTTCACTTGCAATATGATTTTGAACTTGCTAGAAAATGTGATTACTCCAGGATTGTAAATTGTTTATGACACAAGCTTCCTAATTACTCTTCGTGCTGGCCCACCTCCTCTGCCCTCACCTTCCTGCATAAAATGTTATGTAGTTGCTGGGGCAGAAGAAAAGGGGAATACTATAGAGAGTCAATTGAATGACAACTCTGAGTCTGCTGAAGCTGCTGACATCTCATCCAAAATGGCAGCATCCACCAACAGTTTCATGCTTTTTAAATATCTATAGACGTAAACGCCATACATACATACCTCCCAACTTTTTGAGATGGGAATGAGGGACACCTATTAGCAAAAGTATGTAAGCATAATGCCGCGTACACACAAGCGAAATTTCTGTCAGAAAAAGTCAGATGGGAGCTTTTCTTCATATATTCCAACCGGGTGTATGCCCCATCTGACTTTTTCCATCGAAAATTCAGACAGACTTAGATAGAGAACATGTTCTATATTTTTCCGACTGAATTAATTACTATCAGAAAAACTGCTCTTCTGTATGCACTTCCTTTTTCTAGTCCTCTCGTACATGTTGTACGTTACCGCATTCTTGACAGTTGGACTTTAGTGTGACCGTGTGTATGCAAGACAGCGTGAGCGGAATTCCGTTGGAATTCCATCAGAGAAACCTTCAGAGTTTATTTGGACGGCAAAACCGCTCGTGTGTATGCGGCATAAGACATATCCCCCTGTCACGCCCATTAAAGGAGAATTATACAAAGAAAAGATCAGTTAAACCTACAAGTACTTTTTTTACCACTACTATTCTTTTATAATGGCTTTTAAAGTTTACAAATGCAGAAATTTAGAAATTGGATGAAAGGTTTAGCACTGGGAAACACTTTTTGTAAGATAAATAGTGCATTTTATATACAACTATATAGATCAGATCAAAATGAGGGACAAATGAGGAGAAAAGAGGAACTGAGGGGCTTTGTTTCAATTCAGAGACAGACCCTTGAAATCAGGGACAGTTGGAAGCTTTGTACAATAGTTAAAACACATTAAAAGTTCATAAAATCTTATGGGAAGATTATTGCTAAAATTGCTTGGTGACAGGGTAGCTAAAAAAAAGTTTAACTTATTAAGCTAATATGGGGGTCATTTACTATAGCGCCAAAAAATGATCCTGCAGTCACAGAAAATAGTCCCCAATTAAGGCCAATTAAGACTTCAACTCTCAGAAACTGGGCACTAATGCAAATGGAAAGCAGCGCTATTGCCAGAAAACATGCCTTTAAGATAACATATGCAGGAATAGTGGAAGTCAATGGGGCTCGAACCTGCAAAATCCAAAGTTCTCACTGAGGGCTTATATGCAAGTTCTTTGCCATAAAAAGTGTATGGGGACCTGGGTCCTGCCCCAGGGGACATGTATCAATTGGAATTTTTTTTTTTAAATGGCTGTTTTTTCAGAAACAGTGATTTTAATACTTAAAGTGAAACAATAAAAATTAGAAATGCCTTTAAATATCGTGCCTGGGGGGTGTCCTTAGTATGCCTGTAAAGTAGCAAATCTTTCCCGTGTTTATTACTGTACCGCAGCAAAATGACATTTCTAAAAGGAAAAACATGTCATTTAAAATTGCTTGTGGCTGTAATGACTTGCCGGTTCCCGGCAATACAGAGTGAAAATCTAAGAAAAAAACGGAGTAGGTTCCCCCCACCAATCAATACCAGGTCCTTCAAGTCTGGTATGGATATTAAGGGGAACACTGCGCCAAAATGTAAAAAAAAAAATAAATGGCATAGGGGTCCCCCTCAAAATCCATACCAGACCCTTATCCAAGCACGCAACCTGGCAGGTCAGGAAGGGGGGGGGGACGAGCGAGCACCCCCCCTCCTGAACCATACCAGGCCACATGCCCTCAACATGTGGAGGGTGCTTTTGCCTTGCCTGGTGGTTGTGGGGGTCTGCGGGCGGGGGGCTTATTGGAATCTGGAAGCCCCCTTTAACAGTGGGGCCCCCAGATCCCGCCCCTCTTCTATGTGAATGGGTAGGGGGTACATTGTACCCCTACCCATTCACCTAAAAAAGCAGTGAAATATGACAAAAGACAATAGCCAGTTTTTGACAATTCCTTTATTAAAAAGGTCTACTTTCCCCTGCTTCTTCCTCCATCTTCCTCCGGTCTTCCTTCGGTTTTCTCCTTCTTCCTCCAGCTGTTTCTTCCTCCATCTTCCTCTGCTTCTTCCTCTGGTCTTCTCCATCTTCCTCTGGCTTCTTCTTCCCCCTTTTCATCCTCTGGTTTTTCTCCTCCGCTGCTCCCGCAGCCGTTCCCACTGAACATTCTAAAAACGAACCTCCTCCGATGCTGCGATGGGGAGGATGACATCACTCTGAGACCCCGCCACTTGTGACTTCACCGCTTTGGCATTAAGGTCAGTGGTTTCACAAGGGGGCAGGGTCTCCTGCTGACATCATCCGGCGGCCACGGCCCATAGTTATGTAGGAACTGTGCGCTATAGAAGCAGAGAGATTGACTGGCCGCAGCGTTGGAGGAGGGCCATTGTTTTCATGTTCAGCAGGTCAGTGGCGGGGAGCGGCAGAGGAGAAAGACCGGAGGACAAAGCGGGGGAAGAAGAAGCCGGAGGAAGATGGAGAAGATTGGAGGAAGAAGCGGAGGGAGATGGAGGAAGAAGTGGGGGAAAAAGCAGCTGGAGGAAGAAGGAGAAACCCGAAGGAAGATGGAGGAAGAAGCGGGGGAAAGAAGAAGACATTTTTAATAAAGGAATAGTCAAAAAACCAGCTACTGTCTTGTCACATTTCACTGTTTTTTTTTTTTAGGTGAATGGGTAGGGGTACAATGTACCCACTACCCATTCACATAGGGGGGCCGGAATCTGGGGGCCGCCTTGTTAAAGGGGGATTGCAGATTCCAATAAGCCCCCCGCCTGCAGACCCCCACAACCACCAGGCAAGGGTTGTGGGGATGAGGCCTTTGTCCCCATCTACATGGGGACAAGGTGCTTTGGGGGGACCCCAAAGCACCCTCCCCATGTTGAGGGCATGTGGCCTGGTATGGTTCAGGGGGGGTTTGCTCGTCCCCCCTTTCCTGACCTGCCAGGTTGCGTGCTCGGATAAGGGTCTGGTATGGATTTTGGGGGGCCCCTACGCCATTTTTTAAAAAGTTCACCTTAAAGTCCATGCCATATCCGAAGGGCCTGGTATGCACTGGGGGAGGGGGGACCCTACACCATTTTTTTCCTTGACTTTTAAATAGCTGGATTTTTGGAATTCCACACTATAATATTTTTGAATAATTACATACCATTGCATGCATTTGAAGAGTTAAAATTATGGAATAAACCAAACTGATATGCATTCGCTAATTATTCTGCTGAGTAAAATGTATGTTTTCAGGAGGTGATACCATTGGTGGGATTCAAACCCATGACTTGAACCTTTGAAGGTAGCAGGGCATACCACTACGCCAGGGGTAGGCAACCCCTGGCACGCAAAGCCTCTTTTGCCAGCACTCGACTGCCTCCCCATCAGCAGAGCAAAGCGGGGAAGTGTTAGTGACACACTAATGCATTCCAAGTTCAGAGTTCCCCATGCCACCTCTGCACTGAGGGGGAGGCACTGTGCCCCCACACATTGTAAAACATGGGAAACATTGTTTGGTTCACTAACTTTGCTGTAGCTGCGATCGTCAGTTTTTGTGATGCAGAAGAGATTGGGTGTAGTTCTGCTAGGGGGGGCGGTCCCTGTTTCCAGGAGTAGGAGGACTGTCATTGGCCACTGCTAAAGCAAATCACAGTCCTGCTAGCCCCACCCACCATCTGGAGGAAGATGACTCGCTTGGTTGCCACTACCAATCTTAGAAAGAAGGGATTTCACTGTGATTGAGAAAACCACAATCAGGTGACAGTTTGTGGAATTACTGTTTAGCTTCTGGGAACTTTGTTGAAATTATTCCTGAACCTTTGCGTCACTTACTACTGAACCCCTCTGCACTCTGTGTCCCTTTAAGCCACAGCCACTATTGAGCGCAATGAAAATCACACCCAACTTTTCCTGTGGCGCAGAGCGCTGCACTTTTTCTTAGCTGCGGGGGACCCAACTTATGATTCTGCACACAAGCCCACTGCTTTCAGAAAATGCCCCTGCCTGAGCTCATCATTGCAAATCCATTCCAGATGCTTGTATGTGGCTGGATACGAGAGTTGGATCAGAAGGATGAGTGTGCCAGGACAGGTAGAAGTGTATCATCTCTGCTTCCTTTCACCACTCTGCATATCATAGATGAGAAGAGGGTACAGCGGTGGGGCAGATGTGCATGGAGGTATAGTGGTGGAAGAGATGAGAAGGGGGTTCAGTGTTGGGCCAGATGAGCAGAGGGGGGTTCAGTGTTGGGCCAGATGAACAAGGGGGTTCGGTGTTGGGCCAGATGAGCAGAGGGGTGTTCAGTGTTGGGCCAGATGAGCAGGGGGGTTTAGTGCTGAGGTAGATAAGGGAAAAGTGGGGGGGGGGGAGTAGAGCAGTGGGGCAGATGTGAAAGGAAGTGTATTGGTGGGACAGATGAGCAGGGGGTTACAGTGGTGCGGCAGAAGGAAAAGAGGGAAAAAAAAAAAAACACAAGCCCAATAGTGTACTTTTATTTTGCCAGCAGAAACAAAAATTATGTACATTCATTTACTAGCTTCAAAAAAAAAAAAAAAAAAATCTACAGGATACATGGTGCTACATTTAGCAAAACAGTTAGCAATTGGGTTTTGAGGACCCTGCTCACAGGAGCTTACAATCTAAAAATTGTCTAAACCTTAGAGTGGACACAGCTTTACTTTCAGTGTATAACGAGTAACATTTCATACTCATACTACAACTCACCCACCAGCCCACATCATTTTTATCTGCAAGATTATAGAAACATACTTAACAGTCATTCTAACAAAGCATTCCAACATGATATTAAAAAAGGCATATATTCAAAATATAACACCCACCACCAGCCCACAATCCACACACATACATAGGTGACCATGTTCTGCTGGAAGCTGCATTTCTGTGTACATGATTAAAGTGGTGTTCCGCCCCAAAAAAAAAAATAAAAGCCAGCAGTTACATATACTGCAGCTGCTGGCTTTTAACAATAGGACACTTCCCTGTTCTGGAGTCCACCGATGTCGGCACCACAGCTTATGTTTCCATCAGCTGTCAGGTGCTGCTGCCACCATTGCGGGTAAGGGTACCCGGCAGTTTAGCCTTACAGCTCCCCGCCGTGAACCCTACTGTGCATGCGTGAGGTCCCGCTCCTCTCTCCTACTGGCCCGGCGACAGGGAGAGGACGATGGAGCCCAACGGTAACATCACGAGCCGTGGCCCAGACTCCTGGAAGTGGGAACAGGATATCTGTCAAAGACAGGTATCCTGTCCCCCCTCCCTCCCAAGATGAGACAAATGAGCGGAGGTTCCACTTTTGGGTGGAACTCTGCTTTAAGCAATGAGGTCAAATAGTAGAATGTCAGCACATGCTCCCAAACCATGTTTGCATGGTCAGAGAGGAACAATACACACACATGGCCACATAAATCCATTTTTGATTTTAAAAAATGCACAAGAATTTTAGCAAACAAACAGCCCTAGTTGGACGTTTGTCAATATGCACAATATCATTCCTTCCCCCCCACAAATCACAGCAAAAAACCTGGCCTTCTCAGGCCAAACAAACCCCCCCTACTGCAGCCCTTTATATAAGATACAGTAGGTTGTATTGTTAGCACACTGGCACGCGCCCAATAGAAGTACACACCCACCAGTATCTTTCAATCTGTCTCTTCATGCATGTCTAAAGTAATTGCACCTGATGAGCAGGAACACAGAATACTATTTGCAACTGTGTTAGCTCTTAGCTATATGCATCAAATCTCCAACTACAGGACAAAGATTGAAGTCCATTTGCATGCACATAAACAAAGCAAGTTTTCTAAGCATATGTACCCATGCAGTGTAAACCCTACAATTTTAAATGTCCAAGTCCCTGGGCATGATCAGTGCTAACAAACATTAACATCAGTCCCTGGCTGCAATGAGCTTCCAATCTAAAGTCCAAAACAAACTTTTTTACATTAGAGACTATTTCGACATGAGACAAAAAAAATACCAGCATGTCTTTGGATTGTGGTGAGAAACCCAAACAGGGAGAACATATAAACTTCAACACAAGCATTAGGAGGTTGGGGATTGAAACAGCAACCCCAGTGCTGCTAGATGGAATTGTTACCCATTTAGCCAGCGGGCAGCCTCACACATGTTGTCTGCATCTCTGTGGTGTGAACCAGTCCTAAGACCATAGCCATGCTCAGTGTGACAAGCAATATACAATATATTATCCGGAGTATTGGGACGCCTGCCTTTATACACACATGAACTGTAATCGCATCCCAGTCTTAGTCCGTAGGGTTCAAAATTCATTTGGCCCACCCTTTTCAGCTATAACAGCTTCAACTCTTCTGGGAATGCTGTTCATAAGGTTTAGGAGTGTGTCTATGGGAATGTTTGACCATTCTTCCATAAGTGAATATGTGAGGTCAGGCACTGAGGTTGGACAAGAAGGCCTGGCTTACAGTCTCCTCTCTAATTCATCCCCAAGGCATTCTGTTTTGTTGAGGTCAGGACTCTGTGCAGGCCAGTCAAGTTCCTCCGCCCCAAACTCACTCATCCATGTTTTTATGGACCTTGCTTTGTGCACTGGTCCAAATAATTTGGTGGAGGGGGGATTATGATGTGGGGTTGTTTTTCAGGGGTTGGGCTTGGCCTCTTAGTTCCAGTGAAGGGAACTCTTAGGGCATCAGCATACCAAGACATTTTGGACAATTTCATGCTTCCAAATTTGTGGGAACAGTTTGGGGATGGCCCCTTCCTGTTCCAACATGACTGCACACCAGTGTACAAAGCAAGGTCCATAAAGACATGGATAAGTGAGTTTGGGGTGGAGGAACTTGACTGCACAGAGTCCTGACCCCAACCCGATGGAACACTTTTTGGCTGAATTAGAGCAGAGACTCCGAGCCAGACCTTCTCATCCAACATCAGTGTCTGGCCTTACAAATGCACTTCTGGAAGAATGGCCAAACATTCCCATAGACACACTAAACCTTGTGGGCAGCCTTCCTAGCCTTCCCAGAAGCTGTTCTAGCTGCAAAGGTTGGGCCAAATCAATTTTTCACCCTACGGACTAAGACTGGGATACCAGTAAAGTTCATGTGTGTGTAAAGGCAGGTGTCCCAATACTTTTGGTGTACTTGGCAAGATTTACAATGGAACCCTCCTACAAATAAATACTACATTTAGACATAGTTTTAGGACCTGGCATATGAGACAACTTCCCTACATAAAGCGGCATGTTTGGGATTTGAACCCATATGCTCAGGGATGCTGAGCAGAAGTTCTAACCTCTAAGCCACGGAGCTGCCACATGTGAAAACCTCCTACACAAATACTGCATTTCATGGACATACAGGTTATGGAATTACATTACTCAAGAGCTCTTCTTCTTGATTTATTCTGTAATATTTGGTGGTTCTTTGTGGGTCAGTGGAGAATAGTGATGTTACTCTCAAATACTTGGGAATTACATTTTGATTTCTGATGTTGGTAAACATATCACATTTTTTTGGGCTCAAATTATGATTATTTGAAAATAATAAAAAACAAAAAAGTGTGACTCATTTAAAATTTGCATCAGCAATGGTATGGTTTGTGGATTGTAAAGACAACAGTGTCAGTTTATGTAAAGATTGCTGCGAGCTGGAGAGTAACAAAATAGTTGAAGTAGAAGCAACAATATTGCAAAGGACATCGTTGCACCATCTTAATTTCAGAGAAAGATACATTTCATCTCAACATTTAAAGGATTTACTTGGGGAAGTTACAATTGTACTATTAGAATCAATGGCTAAAACTTGCATTGTACTATAATAGCTCAGATTTTCACTCCCAAAAAATGCTCTTTAACACAGCACTCATTTTAGTATTTACTATAGCGTCCTGTAAAAAAAAGACATTGGAGCTCAAATGAGAGCTATTTGCAGGTCTGAGCATGCTCAGTTGTGTTGGCACCTAGTTGTACAAAAACAGGGAATTTCTCTCTTCTCAGACTTTTAAAGATATTTCAGTGTAGAAATCACTTTTTCACACAGTTTAAAAGCAGATTATCTTTAAATAATATATCGCATATTTCAGGACTAGGCAATTATATCATGCTCTAAACATTATTTCCATGTGCAGTGCAATACTCCAGGTTTTAGCAGAGTAAGGGTTTGGGCGCTATTTGTTTTCGGGGAACTATGTAGTAAATTTGATTTTGGGAGTATTATTTTTACCAGCGCTATAGTGAATACAGTTTCAGTGCTTATTAGTGCTCATTTGTGGTAATTATCGCTGCAGCACTATAGTAAATGACCCCCTATGTTTTTTATGTTTTATAATAGTTTATATGATTGTATTTATTCTTCTATGCTTTAGCTGTGCTCATCTTAAACACTAGAAATGTACCTGTTTGTTCCAGTTAAGCCTTCATTTGAGATAAGCACATCTTTCAATGAAATTAATGTTTCCTCATGTAGATTTATGAACAATGTGTTTTAATACATATAACTGCACACAGTAGGAAGTTCCTTCCACCCCTGGAAAATCCATGCAGAAATTGAATGTAAAAAAAAAATGCAGAAACATAACCCAACCTAAAATGCATCAAAACACACTTATAAACACGTATTAAAATGTCATACATTTTTAAATGTAAGAATGAGAATAGAGTGTTTTAAGTTCAAGATTCCAACTGATAACAAGACCAAAGTTCAATGAGTATTTTAGTAGAATTGTAGTTCTAAACTACATTAGTTATTGATTTTTTGCTGAATCCAGTAGACAAGATACACAACTTTTTATCTTATTTAAAGGTGCCTTTTATCTTTTCATTGACATTTTTTTATTGTTGCAATTACTTTACAGTTTTTCTACTTAAAGGATTCCGGGTATGGCATTTTTTACATAGTTACATTGGTCCAGATTTGACCAATGTGACTATGCATATACCATGTCTCTGGGATATCTAGAAGCACCACTACACAGTGATCTGATTCCTCTTGTATTGAATTGTATTGTAAGTGTACTGTCTGCCCTCATGTTGTAAAGTGCTGTGCAGACTGTTGGTACTATATAAATCCTGTATAATAATAATAATAATAATAATAATAATCTCCACTTGCTTCTGGTTTACATGCCAAGTAGTAGCCCTGCTGCATTCTGAACACAGGGGTTGGCTGCTTTGCACATGTGCCATTCAGAGAATGCTTGGCATTTTCTCAATGAAAACAAAGCATTCTCTGACAGGAAGCATGATGTCAATGCCCTACCTATGCCTCTTATCCAATCAGAGAATTCTTTGCAAAGCATTCTCTGAATGACACCCATGCCAAGTAGCCGACCTTCTGTTTTCAGAATGCCGCAGGGCAATCACTTAGCACCAGACTCCGAAGCAAGTGGAGATCGCTGGAATAGTGGTGCCTACTACAGTGATTTTCAGCTTCTAGAGGGATCCCAGAGGTATAGGTATAGAATTTGCATAGTTACATATTGGTCCAAGCTGACCCAATGCAAATACTGTATGTAAAAAATGCCATACCTGGAATTCTTTGAAGAAATGCCATCAGGTAAAACAAGTGAGAATTTGAAAATGTAAATGTGTGCTATTTCGTATTTGATTTTAAATGGGCTGCCAATGCAGCACAGTGCATAGAAAGCATGCACTATCTTTTCAATGCACCATAGCAAAATGCACAGATGGTTCACATTTGGTGCATTTAAATGCACATGCTTTGATAGGTGCTGGCAACATACATTGGGGTACCTTACAAACTGAATGTGTCAGGGCTGGGCTCAGCCCTTCTCAGAGCAGGCCGCTCAGCTGTCAGTTAATTGCCAGGTCTAAATTTTTCCCCAGTGACTCACCTGTTGATATCCTGTTCATCAGTCCTGTTGGTTACTTAACCACTTCAGCCCCGGAAGGATTTACCTCCTTCCTGACCAGAGCACGTTTTACAATTTGGCACTGTCGCTTTAACTGCTAATTGCGCGGTCATGCAATGTTGTACCCAAACGAAATTTGCATCCTTTTCTTCCCACAAAGTGAGCTTTCTTTTGATGGTATTTGATCACCTCTGCGGTTTTAATTTTTTGCGCTATAAACGGAAAAATACAAAAATTTTGAAAAAAAAAGATATTTTCTACTTTTTGTTATAAAAAAAAAATCCAATAAACTCAATTTTAGTCATACATTTAGGCCAAAATGTATTCGGCCACATGTCTTTGGTAAAAAAAAGTCAATAAGTGTATATTTATTGGTTTGCGCAAAAGTTATAGCGTCTACAAACTACGGTACATTTTCTGGAATTTACACAGCTTTTAGTTTATGACTGCCCATGTCATTTCTTGAGGTGCTAAAATGGCAGGGCAGTACAAACCCCCCCAAATGACCCCATTTTGGAAAGTAGACACCCCAAGGAAATTGCTGAGAGGCATGTTGAGCCCATTGAATATTAATTTTTTTGTCCCAAGTGATTGAATAAATGACAAAAACCAAAAGAATTTACAAAAAATTGTCACTAAATGATGTATTGCTCACACAGGCCATGGGCATATGTGGAATTGCACCCCAAAATACATTTAGCTGCTTCTCCTGAGTACGGGATACCACATGTGTGGGACTTTTTGGGAGCCTAGCCGCATACGGGGCCCCGAAAACCAATCACCGCCTTCAGGATTTCTAAGGGCGTAAATTTTTGATTTCACTCTTCATTGCCTATCACAGTTTCGGAGGCCATGGAATGCCCAGGTGGCACAAAGCCCCCCAAATGTCCCCATATTGGAAAGTAGACACCCCAAGCTATTTGCTGAGAGGCATGGTGAGTATTTTGCAGCTCTCATTTGTTTTTTAAAATGAAGAAAGACAAGAAAAAAAAAAAATCTTTTTTTCAATTTTCAAAACTTTATGACAAAAAGTGAGGTCTGCAAAATACTCACTATACCTCTCAGCGAATAGCTTGGGGTGTCTACTTTCCAAAATAGGGTCATTTGGGGGGGTTGTGCCACCTGGGCATTCCATGGCCTCTGAAACTGTGATAGGTAGTGAAGAGTGAAATCAAAAATTTACGCCCTTAGAAAGCCTGAAGGCGGTGCTTGGATTTCGGGGTCACGTACGCGGCTAGGCTCCCAAAAAGTCTCACACATGTGGTATCCCCATACTCAGGAGAAGCAACAGAATGTATTTTGGGGTGTAATTTCACATATTCTCATGGCATGTTTGAGCAATATATCATTTAGTGACAACTTTGTGCAAAGAAAAAAAAAATTGTCTTTTTCCCGCAACTTGTGTCACAATATAAAATATTCCATGGACTCGACATGCCTCTCAGCAAATAGCTTGGGGTGTCTACTTTCCAAAATGGGGTCATTTGGGGGGGTTTTGAACTGTCCTGGCATTTTATGCTCAACATTTAGAAGCTTATGTAACACATCACCGACTCTTCTAACCACTTGAAGACAAAGCCCTTTCTGACACTTTTTGTTTACATGAAAAAATTATTTTTTTGCAAGAAAATTACTTTGAACCCCCAAACATTATATATTTTTTTAAAGCAAGTGCCCTACAGATTAAAATGGTGGGTGTTTCATTTTTTTTTCACACAGTATTTGCGCAGCGATTTTTCAAACGCATTTTTTTGGGAAAAAACACACTTTTTTAAATTTTAATGCACTAAAACACACTATATTACCCAAATGTTTGATGAAATAAAAAAAGATTATCTTAGGCCGAGTACATGGATACCAAACACGACATGGTTTAAAATTGCGCACAAACGTGCAGTGGCGACAAACTAAATACATTTTTAAAAGCCTTTACAGGTTACCACTTTAGATTTACAGAGGAGGTCTACTGCTAAAATTACTGCCCTCGATCTGACCTTCACGGTGATACCTCACATGCATGGTGAAATTGCTGTTTACATTTGACGCCAGACCGATGCTTGGAGTCACGGCTTTATATATCGTGGGAGCAAACGCTGTTGCTGTCAAGATAAATAAATCCGCGCTGCAGCTGAATGGCGTACCTGAAGACAAAAAAAATGGTTAACAATAACACACAGTAGACAGTAAAGTATAAAAAAATTGCATACCTGAAAAGCAAACATAATAAAACATAAAACATTGCAGAATAGAATACAGTAAAAAAAGAGCAGAACAATAGAGAGAGAATAGAAAGAGAATAAAACGACAACTATTTTTTTTTATTTTATGTATTTTTTTGTGTTTTTTTTTTTTACACTTTTTTTGTAACTAACTTTTGTAACTGTAACCGGTTCCAGATTCGGGTCTCTCAAAATGCGATGGCATCTTGGGAGACCCTGTGTTAGTGTGCCTAGTCTGTGCAATGCTGTACGCTACGCTAATACTCAACTAGTGTATGGTAGCGTTCAAAACATGCATAGACCAGGATTGTCAGGACAGGAGGGACAATAATAGCGGGTGTCACGCCTATATCTGCGCTTGCTGCAGACATGACTTTTTTTTGGGGGGGGGGTTCGTTGGGTAGGGGTACTCGGGAGGACATAAAGAAGATGCCTCTCATGCAGCCGACTGCATTTGGTTGGGGATGTGAATGGGGGGGAAGTATGGGTGCTGCAGAAGTGGTGGGTTCCCAATTAGGATTGGCGAATGCAGCAGGAAGGGCACTATGGGCACGACGGGCCTGTGTTTGTCTTCTTCTTGGTGACAGCGGGACACTACTTGTGCTTGCCACCTCACCAGCTTGAACTGCACTTATGGGACTCGCCACGTCACCAAGTGTTTCTGCAGTGCTGGTTTGACTACGACCGGGGTGTACTAGGCCGCTGGTGCTTGCCAGTTCACCAAAACGCTACCAAAAAAAACTGTTAGCGATCGCAGGGATCAAACCTGACTCTGCGAATGCTGCAGTTATGCGTTTATGTTTTGTAAGTGACAGTGATCGATCAATACTGCACTTGGGTGAGGTGGGCTGGGCGGAGGGACAAAACGCAGGTGCTAGCAGGTATCTGGGCTGATCCCGCTAACACTGCATTTTTGGGAACCCTAAACTGCTGGGGACGCTAGTATAGATCTGATCGGATCAGATATTGATCCATTCAGATACTATCCCACTAAGGGAGGTGTACGGTGCGTGCGTGGGTGTTAGCGGTACTGGCACTAACCTGACGCTGCCTGGGGCGACGCAGACCCTATCTGACCCTAAAACCTAACTTATATCACCGCTGGGCGATCAGGGGGCTAAACCTTTATTTCGGTAATAAACGGCGGGTGCCCTGACACTATAAAAAATAAACTAACTAACCAGCGTCACTCGTAACAGTTATACGGTGATCACTGGTGAAAGGGTTAACTAGGGGTAATCAAGGGGTTAAAACCTTTATTAGGTAGTATATGGGGGTCCCTGACGCTATAAAACGCTGACGGCGAACCTATATATTTACCTCCCTAACTAGCGTCACCAGTGACACTAATACAGCGATCAGAAAAATGATCGCTTAGTGACACTGGCGACGGGGGGTGATCAAGGGGTTAAAACTTTATTAGGGGGGGTTAGGGGGGTACCCTAGACCTAAAGGGGCTAACACTAACTGCCCTAACACACTGTCACAAACTGACACCAATGCAGTAATAAAAAAAAAACAAAAAACTGCTTGGTGTCAGTGTGACCGGGGGGGGTTGGGGGGTGATGGGGGGAGTAAAGTATGCCTTGCATGTTCTACTGTGTATGTTGTGCACTCACTCGGATGTCTTCTCTCCTCGGCGCCGGAACAGAAAATACCGAGCCGAGGAGAGATGACATCACTTCCTCTGCTGCTGTTTACTATACAGCAGCAGAGGAAGGATTTCATTGGCTGGGAGCAATCGCGAGGGGGGGGCCACGAATGGATGGCCTCCCCCTCACCTCTCATCGCTCCCGGACAGAAGCCGACCGCTTCGGGCACCGGGGGGGTCCGATCGGACCGCCCGCGTGAGGCAGATCACGTACAGGTACCTGATTTTGCCTGCCCGTGCCATTCTGCCGCAGTATATTTGCGTGAGGCGATCGGGGCTGTTCAGCTCAGATCAACTCTGCTTTTGTCTTGATCCAGAGACCCTCTCCAGTGTACCAGTTGAAGACTCGCTACTGGTTCCTGATCCCGCTTGCTGTTCCACTACGCTGATTCTCCGGTTTCCTGATTTCCTGGCCTGTCCTGAGATACGCTGATCTCTGGCTCCCTGATGTCCTGGCTTGTCTGACTATCAGTTCCAGTTGCCAAACTGTGGCTATGATTTGACTATGTTGCTCATTTTACCTTTTACTATCATTATTATTAAACAAGTGTGATTTTAATTGCACTTCTGTCCCAGTCTGATTCATTGTTTCTGACAGAATGGCAACACATAACACTGCATCATGTCATGTGTTACCATGCATTGCAGCAAAACACGAGTTTTACCAAAATATATAGTGAAGAAGCTGGCCTTAACGTTGGCCTAGATTTATAATAAATAATGTTAAATAATGTTTACGTATAATACTTATAAGCACCCTTAAATCATAGTTATGTTGACAATGCCTGCATCAATTTTTGCTCTACAAAAGGATGGAGCCATCTTTTGTACAGGTATAATTTGGGGTCCATATTTATTACCTGGATAAAGATGCTAACTCAAAATACTAGGCATGAAAAAAAACTAATCCTAGAAATAAAGCTTTCTTTAAATAATATTCTGTAACTGTATGTTGTAACATATCTGAATGTATTTTTGCAGACCCTTTTAACTACAAAACCTTTGACTATAAAATTTGTCACTGCACCATAGAGCCTCACACTATTGCATTCATTTGGTGACAGATTATATCCTATTTTGAATTTATGTGTTAAAACTAAATTAGTTGATTAGTGTAGGTGAAATTTTCCCATACTGTGTTCTTGTGGCTGGATATCAGACCAACAAAAAACAAAGATAATTGTTAAGAAATCCTGACTATGCAATACAGATCTTTCCATTGGAGATCTGTTATTCCTAATATTTTTTCTTTCTGTTACACATTGGCCCAACAGCCTATATTGACCACTATCATTGTAATTAGTCTAAGTTTTCTAAAATTCAGCAACCTACAAATAAGATAAATGTTCTGTTTTAATTGGTCCTCCATGAAAATGTTCCTCTTTAGTTGGCTGACTCTTCTCCAGGGTTTATCCCTATTAGTTCCTGAGAGTAAAGGAAGCAGTGCAATGTATGATTTAGAGATACAATTCATCACCCCTGCTCAACCTTATAGACCTATGGCACGCAAAGAGTTTGACGCTCAATTGCTCTGATCAATGGTTTATAACAAGCCTTCAGGGGATCAGGTATCACCGATGTATGTTATATATTCGTTATTACATTGACCCCCTATTATTTTGTTAAATTCTGTTTTTGTTAAACCCTACCGAAGGGCCATGTTGACTCCCGGATAGGCATATTTGTTTTTTCGATGTTTTGCTATACTGATGAAACTTTTCAATAAAAATATTGAACGAGAGATGCAATACATCATAGGAGCACAGGAATTCACTTATTCTGTGTTTGATTATGTGTTCTGCAATGGGGATTGAAGCTTCTGTTGCTATGTGTACATTACAGCCTATGAAGGTAAATGTTGACTTTTTCAATCAACTTGGTTGAATTATTTTTAGCCCAGGGGTCTCTGTGTTTTCAAAAGGCAGGCTGGCTGATATCAGCTCTATGACCTTGGACAAAGCACAGGTTACCTTGAATGTAAACCCTGCGATAATGATCAAAATATCTGCTCACTTTAAAAAAAATGCATTTTATTCTTCTGAGCTTAACTCCAGTTTTTTTCAGTTAAAAATGACATTGTCCAATACTTATTAGGTTAGTAAATGTAAGTGGCTTAGTGGTTAGCACTTCTGTCTAGCAGAACTAGGTCCATTGGTTTGAATCCCAACCATGACACTACCTGCCTTGAGTTTGCATGTTCTCCCTGTGCCTGCGTGGGTTTCCTCTTACAATCCAAAGACATGCTGGTAGGTCACTTAGTGTCTAAATTGGCCCTAGTATGTGGATGTATATAAGTTGGACCTTAGACTGTAAGCTCCTTGAGAGCAAGGACTGAAATAAATGCACAATATATACAACAGGTAAAATAAGTATTGAACAAAGGGGGCATGGCTGGCCACGGAGCAAGATGGACGTTTAACCCATAAGCTCTGCTCAGCCCTGGGACAATAAGCAACCCTCCACCTGCCACAGCAGACTTTCTCCCCTCTCTCCTACACCGGAGGGGAGCTGGAACACTGAGGATCACAGCGGTATGTCAAAGAAGAAATACTGCTGCTCGGACTTCGATACGCAGGGAGGCACAGACAAAGGCATGCAGAGCAGCCAAAATGGCGCTGGAGCGGCATCTCCCCCTTCTCCTGCGCCAGTAACAGAGGCACCACATGGCCCAGCACACAACCTGGAAGACATGGACAGCACTGATCCCGACATTTCACCTCATCAAAGCTCACCTGTTGACAGGTAAGCGGGCAGCACAATCCCCAGCACCCTCTCCATCCAAAGTCCCGCTGTACAAAAAACAGCACTGGGATGAACTTGAGGAAAGTTAAAGTACACAGAAATCCCTGGCTGCTCTCCCTGCCAGCGACCAACCTGCCTCAGAACACACCCTGAAACTGCTGCTAATGTCCCTGCAAAAAGGACTTACACAATGAGCTCCATTCATCCTTATCCTCCCTCCACTCCAGAGTGGATTCAATAGAGGACCGTACAGACATGCTTGAGAGAAATTATAGAACAAACCACTGCCCACCCTGAAACATCTGAGGCATACCACCAGAACTCGCAAGAAATCCAATTTTTTCAAGCTAAAGTGGCCAACCTCGAGGATCGCTCCAGGAGGAATAATATAAAGCTCAGAGGCATCCCTGAAACAATCAAGCCTCCAGACCTAAACCACTACATTCTTCAACTGTTTCTCAAGCTTATTCCCCCAGTATCACAAGCTGATCTTAATATAGACTGCGCTCACAGGATTGCAAAACCAAATTACCTACCAGAAATGGTCCCATGAGACGTGCTGGCACGTATTCATTTCTTCCAGGTTAAAGAAAAAGTCATGTCCGCAGCCCACACTAGCGCTTCTCTGCCAGATCCTTACTCCTCAATCTTGCTTCACACAGATATCTCAGCTGCCACTGCACAGAAGCAAAGAGAATTTGCTCCTGTCACTACAGTCCTCCTGGATCACAACATCACCTACAAGTGGTGTTTCCCCACCAAATTGATGGTGACATTCCAAACTCAAGCAACCACCATCTTCACTCCTAAAGAAGGCATTCAAATATTGCTGAATTGGGGCCTCATCTCCTCACCCCCACCAGCGATGGATTCACGCCGACAACAATCATCCGGCCTTGGCAACACCAACCTCGCCGTGCTCCGCGACCAATGCCTCCGTTGACGTTCCAGTCTCATTCGGGCCACCTATGTTCCTAAGCGAGCAATTTGGACATCACTTCTCTCCTTAACAACTTAATGTCCCAGATGAGTATTCTATGTTCACCCTACTTTTTTTTCTTTTTTGTCTTTGTTTCGGTGCTTTTTTCTCTCACACTTCCCCCTGGATAACACAGAGTTCTAAGCACTCTACCACAAGTTCTAAACTGTACTAAAAGTTCAATAAGCTATCCTTATTGCTTTTTTTTTCCTGTACCTACTATTGTAATAGCGATCAGTAAGTACTATTGTCATATGTCAGAAACAACACTCAGAAGTTTGGTGTGCGAATCAACAGGTGTTCTCCCCCCTCCCCCCTTCCGCATCTCAAAGCTTCGTTTAACACAAACTCACTATGGCTCTTAATATTTCCTCCCTAAATGTCAAAGGCCTCAACAAAGATAATTGTTAAGAAATCCTGACTATGCAATACAGGTCTTTCCATTGGAGATCTGTTATTCCTAATATTTTTTCTTTCTGTTACACATTGGTCTAACAACCTGTATTGACCACTATCATTGTAATTAGTCTAAATTTTCTAAATTCAGCAACCCACAAATAAGATAAATGTTTTGTTTTAATTGGTCCTCCGTGAAAGTGTTCTTCAGTCGGCTGACTCTTCTCCAGGGTTTGTCCCTATTAGTTCCTGAGAGTAAAGGAAGCAGTGCAATGTATGATTTAGAGATACAATTCATCACCCCTGCTCAACCTTATCGACCTATGGCACGCAAAGAGTTTATTGTCGCTCAATTGCTCTGATCAATGGTTTATAACAAGCCTTCAGGGGATCAGGTATCACCGATGTATGTTATTACATTGACACACTGTTATTTTGTTAAAATTCTGTTTTTGTTAAACCCTCCCGAAGGGCCATGTTGGTTCCCGGATAGGGATATTTGTTATTATGATGTTTTGCTATACTGATGAAACTTTTCAATAAAAATATTGAAACAATCATCCGACCTCGGCTGCGACAACACCAACCGCGCCTCGCCCCACGACCAATGCCTCCATTGACATTCCAGTCTCATTCGGGCCACCTATGTTTCTAAGCGAGCGATTTGGACATCACTTCTCTTCTTAACAACTTAAAGTGAAGTCCATCCAAAAATGGAACTTCCACTTTTTGGATTCCTCCCCCCCTCCGGTGTCACATTTGGCACCTTTCAGGGGGGAGGAGGGAGCAGATACCTGTCTAATACAGGTATTTGCTCCCACTTCCTGGCATAGCTCACCGCGGCGCTTGCGGTGAACTATGCCACTTTCGGCACCTACCCCGTCCTCCCCCGCTGTATTCTGTGAGACACAGAACACAGCAGGGACCTGAGAGGATGCGCATCGCGACTCGCGCATGCACAGTAGGGAACCAGGAAGTGAGGCTGCACGGCTTCACTTCCTTATTCCCTTACCGAATATGGTGGCGGCTGCAGCCTAGAGCCGAAGGACAGATCGGCTTCGGCTGCCGACATCGCGGGCTCCCTGGACTGGTAAGTGTCCATATATTAAAAGTCAGCAGCTGCAGTATTTGTAGCTGCTGGCTTTTAATATTTTTTTTTCAGCAGACCTCCACTTTAATGTCCCAGATGACTATTCTATGTTCACCCTGCTTTTTTCCTTTTTGTCTTTGTTTCGGTGCTTTTTTTCCTCTCACACGTCCCCCTGGATAACACAGAGTGCTAAGCACTCTACCACAAGTTCTAAACTGTACTAAAAGTTCAATAAGCTATCCTTATTGCTTTTTACATTTTCCTGTACCTACTATTGTAATAGCGATAAGTACTATTGTTATATGTCAGAAACAACACTCAGAAGTTTGGTGTGCAAATCAACAGGTGTTCTCACCCTTCCACATCTCAAAGCTTCGTTTAACACAAACTCACTATGGCTCTTAACATTTCCTCCCTAAATGTCAAAGGCCTCAACTTCCCCTTTAAGCGTCATTTACTATGGAAAGAAGCACTGAGACTTGACGCAGATCTCATGCGCGTGCAAGAAACCCACCTCTCATCTCTCAAACCTCCATCTTGTTCTCATAAAGTTTCCATGTTGCTTTTTTGCCAACTCCCCTAAGAAAAAAGCTGAAGTCCTCATAGCTATACGCTCTACAGTAGTGTTTCAGCTGATTCACGCAGAAATAGACATATTTGGCAGGTATATCATACTACATGCCTCTATTAACAACCATACTATGATGATTGTCAATCTATATGGCCCCCCAATACCCACCAAAGCCAGTTCTAAAAAAAAAAAAAAAAAAAAAAAAAAACACACAACATTATGGGGAAACTAACACCCTTCCAACAACACCCCTTAATCATTTGTAGAGATTTTAATCAAATTGTAGACCCAATCCTTGACTCCTCCAACCCAGTACAGAGACAATCCACCGCTCTCTCATCTCTACTTCGATCTGATGATCTATATGACCCATGGAGATGCCTACATGACACTGAGAAGAACTATAACTTTTATTCTCACACGCAAAAGTCCTATTCCAAGATAGACATGTTTCTGGTGGACAAACATACCCTCCAAACAGTACAAGATGCAAAAATTGACACTTTCACATGGTTTGACCATGTCCCAATTTTGCTTAAGCTCTTTCCTCCTCACCCTAAACAATTGAGGAAAATGTGGAAGCTTAACACCACCCCCATCTCTCACCCCCATCTCCAGAAACATGTTGCACTAGTTCTTGCTAAATTCTGATTCTGTGTCGAACCCCACTGTATGATGGAATGCGCATAAAGCATGTCTCAGAGGTCCCCTCATTAAATTAGGGGCGCATAGTAAAAAGGAGCGCAATGATACCATCACAAAATTACTAGAACAAATACGTTCTCTGAAATTGCACACAAAGCCCAGCCCTCCCCACTCCTAGAAACCGAATTACACAATACCAGAAGAGCTCTAAGTGAACACTTGCACTCAAACTTTGACCTATCCCTGAAAAGGTTAAAACTACATTTCTATGCACACCATAACAAACCAGGAGCATACCTTGCAAAGCAGCTCAAACACCGCCTATTGCACACTAAAATCTCATACCTCACATCCACCAACCACACTTGCCTCACTAATCCCAAAGACATAGCCAACTGATTCAGTCAGTTCTATGCCAACTTATACAACTTAGCCATCATCGGTGAAGCCCCTACTCCCACATCATCTGATATAGCACAGTTCCTAGATCACATACACCTCCCATCCCTATCTCCCGAACAAATACATACCATCTCTAGACCTTTCTCGATTTCTAAACTTGAAAGTGCTATTGCCTCCCTCCCACTACATAAAGCCCCTGGACCTGACGGCTTTAGCAATGAATATTATAAACAATTCTCTACACTGCTAACCCCTTCTCTATGTAACTCATTCAATCATATGCTCTCTACAGGCTTGATCCCTCCGGAAGCCCTTGAAGCACAAATTACCACAATTCCCAAACCAGGAAAACCAGCTGATGACCCAGCCAGCCATAGACCCATCTCATTACTGAATACCGATATAAAACTCTATGCTAAGCTCCTGGCTTCACATATTTCCGCTATCATCCCACACTTGGTCCATCCAGACCAAGTGGCATATGTGAACGGCAGACAGGCATCCGACAGCACCCGCCGGTATATTGACCTGATGCAATGGGTTGAACACCATCGAATGACTTCTCTGTTCATCTCTCTAGATGCAGAGAAGGCGTTTGATAGAGTAGTTTGGAATTACCAAGCAGTCTTACTGAAATTTGGCTTTTCTGGCCCTATACTAAAAGCAATATTGGCTCTATATTCTTCCCCCAGCGCCAGAGTCATAAATTCAGGTATTCTCTCAGATCCCTTCCATATAACAAATGTAACTCATCAAGGCTGCCCCCTATTCCTATTAATTTATACTCTTATCATTGAACCACTGGCACATTCCATTCGTACAAACCCTGCCATTTCCGGCATTGAAATTGGGGAGCTCAATCATAAAATTGGACTGTATGCAGATGATGTGATCGTCTCTATGACCAACCCCACACAATCTCTCTCCCATCTTCATCATACCCGGGACCTCTTCAGCAAAGCATCTTTATACAAAATCAATTACGCCAAATCCTGCATGATTGGAACCAATATCGATCCTAACACCAGGCGTAGCATTGATCAACACACCTCTTTTTCATGGGTCCCAAACTCTACTCTCTCCTATTTAGGTATATATTTGACTATTCCTACTTCCCGCCTATTTTTCCTTAATTTTTCACATCTAGTAACCAAACTGCAAAAAACTGCACGAGATTTAAAAAATGTTCAAGCATCATGGGCCAGACACATTGCACTCTTGCCTCATGTACTGTACATATTCCAAACTTTACCTATCCCCTTCTTACAATCACATCTTAACAAATTTATTTAATACTTGATACAAAACTTGATACAAAATCCTTTGTCGATAATGACAGCTTCAAGACGCCTCCTGTATGGAGAAACTATGCATGCATGCATTGCTCAGGTGCGATTTTAGACCATTCTTTCACACAAACAAGACAGTCTTCAAGTCTTGTAGGTTCCATGGGCCTCTTCTATGAACTCTGATCTTTAGCTCTTTCCATAAATTTTCTATTGGATTCAAGTCAGGTGATTGGCTGGGCCATTCCAACAGCTTTATTTTCTTTCTTTGAAACCAATTGAAAGTTTCCCTGGCTTTGTGTTTGAGATCATTGTCTTGCTAAAATGTTCACCCTTGTTTCATCTTCATCATCCTGGTAGATGGCAGCAGATTTTTATCAAGAATGTCTTGGTACAATTTTCCATTCATCCTTCCTTCAATCATATGACATTTGTCAGTACTGTATGCTGAAAAACAGCCCTACACTATGATGTTCCCACCTCCAAACTTCACTGTTGGTATTGGGGCGTTTTTGGGGTGATGTGCAGTGCCATTTGACCTCCAAACATGGAGTGTATTATGGCATCTTTAGGGTTCCATTTTGGTCTCATCTGACCAGACTATATTCTCTCAGCATTTCACAGGCTAAATGTTGTGCAGCAAACTTTAAACAAGCTTCAACATGCTTTTTCTTCAGCAATGGAGTCTTGCGTGGTGAGCGTGCATACACGCCATGGCAGTTGAGTGCATTACTTATTGTTTTCTTTGCGACAATTGTACCTGCTAATTCCAGGTCTTTCTGAAGCTCTCCACAAGTGGTCCTTGGCTCTTGGACAAACCTTTTAATTATTTGTTTCACTCCTCTGACAGAAATCTTGCAAGGAGCACCTGGTCATGGCCGGTTTATGGTGAAATTATGTTCTTTCCACTTCCGGATTATGTTCCCAACAGTGCTCACTGGAACATTCAGAAGTTTAGAAATCCTACTGTAACCAATGTCATCAGTATGTTTTGCAAGAATAAGGTTGTGAAAGTCTTGAGAGAGCTCTTTGATATTACCCATCATGGGATGTTTCTTGTGTGACACCTTTGTAATGTGACACAACTTTTTTATAGGCCATCAGTTGAGACTGAACCAGCTGATTTTAATTTGCACTGACAAGGGGCAGTATAACTTTCTAATTACTGATAGATTTCAGCTGGTGTCTTGGCTTTCCATGCCTTTTTGCACCTCCCTTTCTTCATGTGGGCAAATACTTCATGTGTGCAATACTTTTTCCCTGTGTCATTCCATTTTATTACACATAACTTAATTTACTTGTTTTGGTTTCTTTGTATGGGTTGTTATCGGCATGTGGTGAAAATTTCATGTCAACAGCACCCTTAGAAATATATTTACCTAGAAAGATTAGTATTTTACCCACTATATGTAAATTGTGTGGGGGGGATTTTGCACAATTAGAGTTCAAATTTAAGTTAAGTTAAAAGTGCTGTTTGGCAAGTCTGTTATGTGCATAGATGGGCCTGCTTGAACGATAAAAGTTTTCAAATATATGCACTATTCAGTGAGAAGATTGTTTGTAGCTGGGAACTTCATGCAGTTAGATTTTTATTGCATTCTCCCTACTTAAGTATAGCTGGATATTTCAGGTGCCATATTAACCACACTCTAATGCCCCGTACACACGGTCGGACTTTGTTCGGACATTCCGACAACAAAATCCTAGGATTTTTTCCGACGGATGTTGGCTCAAACTTGTTTTGCCTACACACGGTCGCACAAAGTTGTCGGAATTTCCGATCGCCAACAACGCGGTGACGTCAAGCACGTACGACGAGACTAGAAAAGGCCGGTTCAGAACCAAGCGCGGCACCCTTTGGGCTCCTTTTGCTAATCTCGTGTTAGTAAAAGTTTGGTGAGAGACGATTCGCGCTTTTTCAGACTCGTGGCTTTCAGATCGTTTTCTGACGTTCAGTTTGTGCTTGTGGGTTTGTATCTGCTCTTCAGTGCGTGCAAGCAAGTTCCGCGTGACTTAGTCATTGTATTCTTGTTCGTTCGTTACTGTTTTTCAGGTCGCTCTTCACAGGCCTTGCTGTTCTTCAGTGCGTTCTGTTACTTCGTTCTGAGCAGCCGACCGTTTTCTAGCCATGTTGCGTATGCGTACTCCTCGTAGAGTTCGTGCTGTGCGGGGGCTTGGTGTTGGGGTCCTGACCTTGACACAAGTCCAGTCCATGAACAGGGTGGGGAGGAGTTCATGGACCAAGAATTGGTTGCTTCAGCGTGACCAGTTCTGTCATATGCCTTTGCTCCGTGAGATCCGTGAGAATATTCCTGATGATTTCAGGAACTTTCTCAGGATGACGGACCCCGTGTTTCACCGTTTGTTGGCTTCGCTGACCCCCTATATCAGCAGGCAGGATACCTGCATGAGGCAAGCCATCACTCCGGAGCAGAGGTTGGTCGCTACCTTGCGGTATTTGGCCACAGGGAGAAGCCTGCAGGACCTCAAGTTCTCGACAGGCATCTCCCCCCAGGCTCTGGGTATCATTATCCCAGAGACCTGTTCTGCTATCATCCAGGTCCTGCAGAAGGAGTATATGAAGGTAAGATTTTTATCCTTTTATATCACATTTTATTGTATTGAATGTTTGATAATATATTGTATTTCTTCCCTCATTCCCTAATTACCATGATTGTAATATGCTGTGAATGTCCCCTTTGTCCTCATGCATGCTGGATTTTTATGTAATTATTATTTTAGGTCCTTCATACATATTTGCCCTTCAATAACCTCTCCAGCATGGTGTCTCCTGCCCTATATTCACCTCATGTAGTCACTTAACAATGTATTTTATCAGCTCCATAGTAGTGCTTTACCCCAAACACCCCCAAAAATGTGTGAAAATGCATATGGCCTAAACAATGGTGTTCTAGAGGCCGAAAGAAAAATGTTTGATACGAACGAATAATGTGCCCATGAACATTAAAGTTGACTTTTGGAAACGTTACAACTAATGAAAGCATATGGAGCAGAACGAATAAAGATAGAAAAAGAATAGGAACACAGCACAACTACTTACTTTTTTGCAGCACTCTCCGGATCTTTCGGTACTGCTCTGGCTCTCTCAACTTCAGGTCCGACCACCGCTTCCTGAGCTGATCTTTAGACCTTCGTACCCCGAAATTCCGCTCTAGACTCCTGACCACTTTCGCCATGATCTTGGCCTTTCGGATGTTCGGGTTGGGGTAAGGCCCATATTTTCCGTCATAGTCGGACTTCCTCATGATGTCGACCATCTCCAACATCTCCCCAAACGACATATTTGTGGCCTTAAAACGTCTCCTTCTGGATCGGGACGTGCCTGGATCCGCCCTTTCCTCCTCCTCGTTGCTACAATTAGCCCGCACCTGCTGTATGTCCGCCATCATGCTCTTCCCCCACTGCGCCGAACGAAAAGGGGCGGGGAATACACTAGAAAGAACGTCAGGGGCGGGCGGAGTTACACGCATGCGCAGTGTATATAAAGCGTAACACGCGTGCGTATTACGTTGGATCTGTGAGCGGAGGAAGGAGCATTGGACGCGCCGAACGTACAAAGGAAGGTAAGAGACAAACTTGGGCCTATACTGCTTCTAGATTGAGGCCTATATTGTTACAAGATTAGGAGAGTTTTGTGTGACATTAGGCTTTGTCTTGTGTTGTGTCTTGCAGTGAACATGGATATGGTACTGAAAGATAAGGACTTCATTTCAGTCTTCATAGAGATGCTAAGGGAGCTGCCCTGTCTGTGGGAGATTAAACACCCCCATTACAAGAACCAAACAAAGAGGAAGGCAGCACTGGAGCAATTGTGTGAATTTGTGAAGCAGGTGATCCCCACGGCAGACATCACTTATTTAAAGTTTATCATTGGTGGCCTGAGGAACACATATCTGAGGGAGCGCTATAAAGTCCAGGATTCACAGAGATCCGGAGCAGCAGGTGACATCTATGTCCCCAGGATGTTGTACTACGACAAGCTGCACTTTCTGGCAGGCCAGACTGAACCCAGGCCATCCCTCTCCGGTCTTCCTTCCATGCTTCCTTCCCCCCCGGCTGAGGCTTCTGACGCCCAACCTGGGCCTTCCAGGCCACATGTGGAGGAGCCCAGATTGAGCCAGGTATAGCATTACTCTAAATATTTCTGCTTGTCCAATCAATGATGTTAACTAGATGTTAGTTTGGAGTAGTAATTTATGATTGTGATTGATGATGCAAAAACTAAAACCATGTCCCTTTTTCATACACAGGGAAGTCTCAGCCAGGAGGTGGCCGGGCCGAGCCGGCTGGCTGATCTGCAGGTCCCTCCACCCCCCCTGGAAACCTAGAGGAGGCGGCTATCAGATTTTTTTGTAGGGCTACAGAGGTCCTGGGAGCACCACACACCAGGCAGGAGAACTTTGCTGCCTTCATTGCATATAAAATGCAGAGGATGGAGGAGGGCCAAAAAGCCATGTGTGAGGCCCTCATATCTGAGGCTCTGGCTAAAGGTATGAGGGGCCAAATTACACCTCACACACAGCTTTGGGATGGTCCTCCTCCTCCTCCTGCAGGTCCTACTCCTCCTCCAGGTCCTACTCCTCCTCCTGCCACATCTCCAACTGCACAGCAACAGCCCGGAAGGAAGTGTGAAAGGAAGACCAGACAGTGAGGACCCTGGATCCAGTCTGGTCGGCCAAAAGATGCAGCCTCTTGTGGTAACACAGCCTGGGGACACTGATGTCATCTGCTGCTATCCGAGTCTCTGTGAATCCCGGACCAGACTGCCCTCCCTTACATATGGACTCCTCAGGCCACCAATTTTGATGTTCAAGAATTGATGTCTGCCGTGGGGGTCCCAGGCTTCACTAATTTCTCCTGTTGATCCAGTGTTGCCTTCCTCTTTGTTTGGTTCTGAGCCCTTAATAAAGGATTTTTGTTTTGAATTATACTCTCCTATGTGTTTTACTTCAAAAATGATGGTTTGTTTGTGAGGATTCAGGTACATTTCTAATATACAATGTGACATGAACAAGGGACACAAACAACAAAAAATCTCATGGAGATTAAATAATAAAAGATATCAATGGTGTTGGGGTAACTTGCCACACAAAACACACACACAAATATTCTGGAGTAAAAATAAAAATAACATTGAACAAAGATCAGCCTTGGAAAAAATCCAAACATTAAAAGAAAAAAAAGGCTTAAAAACCAAAAAAAAAAAAAAAAAACATAAAAAATATAAAACTGTCAGATGTGACAACTAATAACAATATATTGAGGGAATCCCACAAAAAAACACAAAGAAAAGTTTGTGAGAAGTGTGTGTGAATATGAGCAGCAAAACGACTTAATTCTTGTCACATTATAAAGAAGAAGAGAGTGCGCTGTATTAAACCATTTTTTACATTGCAGCGTGACGAAAGTGCTGTATCCATTGCGAACGCTAAGTTTACCAGAACGAGCTGTCCCGTGTCGGAATTTCTTCTGAGCATGCGTGGCACTTTGTGCGTCGGAACAGGCCACACACGGTCGGAATTGACGCGATCGGATTTTGTTGTCGGAAAATTTTATCTCCTGCTGTCCAACTTTGTGTGTCGGAAAATCCGATGGAAAATGTCCGATGGCGCCCACACACGGTCGGAATTTCCGACAACACGCTCCGATCGGACATTATCCATCGGAAAATCCGACCGTGTGTACGGGGCATAAGAATAAATTGAACTCCACCATCTAGGTAACAAAATCCGATTGTACAGTCTTTACCAACCTAGTCCAGGCTAAAGTCTATGTAAACCCTAACAAACTTCTATTATTTGCTACCTTTTGTTCCATAAAGATACCATTCAAAATGTTTTGTAATATCTGTTGGTTAAGTGCAAAAAATACCTGTTGATCATGTCAGAACTCCAGAGGTGTCCTATGTTTTGTGTACAATCGCTGTGTTATTTCAAAGCATCTATTTAGCCTTCCTAGTTCTTATCTTGGACTGCAGAATAATTAGTGCTTTTGTTGTAGAGATGAGAAGAGTGGGAGAGGGGGAGATTTGACTACTTTAGCAAAAGCCAACTGGGCAGGGCTGACACCTCCCAGTCCACAAAAAATGGAATGTGCTGTCAGCCCACAACAGGTCTTTGGTACATTTCGGGCTTGCAGGAAATATGGATGCATTGCAGAAATGTACTGCATATTGTTTTTTTGCTTTTTTTTTTATTTATATTGCCCTAACATACACTTAAATGTAGAGGCCCATCTTATTATAAGATATCTAAGCTATGCCTGATGGATAAAACCTTGCTATTTTATTCTATTAGGGTAATTGAATTTAAATTACATCAGCTTCCTCAATTTGATGTAAGTAATAGAAAACGTCTGCAATTTTCTCCATCTGAAGGACAAGGATGAGCTTGCAGAAGGAGGAAACGGAGTCTGACTGCTATAAAACACAGAGCGCACACACACAAACACAAATGTTAAACAATTAGATCTGCCACATCTGGTCGAGATCATTGCCGATAAAGGATGCTACTGTACTGTGTAAGCTGCTCTGCTCCCCAGACACGCGATATAAAATCTACACTACATGCACACACTGTGGGAACATATCTATTTCTCAGTATAATACTCTGCTATTTCATCTATGAAAAATGTTATGCTGAATTAATGAGAATTACATTTGTTTGCCAGTTTCTTTCATGGTTAATGCAAGAGCAACTCTTAACTATTTGCCTGGCATATTTAGGCATTCTATTCTGATTGTAAAAAAAAATCATCATTACTTATAAGTAAGAAACAAATGGCCATTTGTTTGTTACTGGTGTAAATATGGTCCGGGGACACACTGTACACCTTTGCTGCCACTGTGCTCTTGCTGGGTGTCCAGTGTGCTCCTGTTCCTTTAAGGGGGATTGGGCTGCCTCCAGGCCCATCTGCCCCTCATCTATCCATTTAAGGCATGTGTTTCCATTGTGGAGATGCTTATAAATTCAGTAGCGTTAGGACTTCAAGCATACACAAGGTGCTGTGAAGAGGCCTTGCAGCTTATGCATGCGTTTGCAAATGCGTACTAACTAAACCCCTGTTTTTAACGCAGACTGTTGGACAGGTTAATTTGGTCAGTTGGCAGACTGGTTGGTAAGTTGAGCTATGGAATGTTCTGTTTTTGTCTTTCATTACTTTCATTATAAGTTGACACAATGGTAGAGGAGTAAAAAATATGTGTTTAGATAAAATTTTTGGGGTCACTGTTGCAGTTTGTAGCATGGGAAGTAGAGGGGAGACAGGTTGGACTTCATAACTACATTTAGGAAGAACCTAGCTACGAGGGACAGATTGCTACATATACTTTGTCACATGAGGCTGGGAAACATTGTAAAACATTTGTAATGATAGATCTCCGAGAAAGATATCATTCTGCCAGTGGGTTAAGTCAAACGCAAGTGGTCTTAAAACCAAAAGCAAAAATGTAATTACAGTGTACTAAATCCTACTAAGTCCTTTATTTTCGACAGAATATCTGGCCAGTAAGTCTGTTATTTTTACCTACCTTTAACAGACCAAGCTGTCCTGAAAAGGTGGCAGTTAGGGGGTTGAGACAAACCATTTACTGCTGACAGGTGTGTTGACAATGGTCAGCATTTAATCATTTATGTAAAACCCAAAAAGGAAAGAAACTGTTGCTGTAACTACTTAAAGCGGAGGTCCAGCTGTAAAAAAAAAAAAAAAAAGGTTAAAAGTCAGCAGCTACAAACACTTAATAAGCACACTGACCTGTCCAGGGTGCCCGCGATGTCGGCCACCCAAGGCCGATCCGTCCATCGGATCGGGTCCCAAAGCCGCCATTCAAACTAAGGGAAACAGACAGTGGAGCCTGCCCCTTTCCTACTGCACATGCGCGAGTCGCGCAGCGCTTTGTGAATGGCCGGCTGTGTTCTGGGTCACACACAGTTCCCAGAACACAGCGCGCTCCATTCCCCAGAAGACAATGTGAGGAGGAGAAGAATGAAGATTACCGCGGAGTAGGATGTGGCAGATTAGGACGATCTGCCTAGCAACAGCCATTTCTGGTAAGTAACAAAAAAAATTTTTTCACTTTTTTTTCAGATTTTTATGTAATTTTTTTTTTTTTTTTTTTTTTTTTTGGGTGGACCTCTGCTTTAAAGCGGTAGTAAACCGCTGCTAAAAAAAAAAAAACATTTCCCCTGTAAGATAAATGCAAAATGTGCTAGTGGTACAGTAGTATGTGCAGTAGTGAATTTGGTGTTGAGTTATTCACTTTAAGGTCATCACAGAAGACAAGGAGGAACTCTTTATGTCTAGAGGAAGAAAAGATTTCACCTCCAAATACGGAAAGGTTTCTTCACAGTAAGAGCTGTGAAAATGTGGAGTAGACTTCCTCCAGAGGTGGTTCTGGCCAACTCAGTAGATTGCATTAAAAAGGACTGGATTCTTTCCTAGGTGTACATAATATAGCTGGGTACTAACATTTATATGTAAAGTTTATCCAGGGAATATCTGAATGCCTCTCGGGGGATCAGGAAGGAATTTTTTCTCCTGCTGTAGCAAATTGCATCATACTTTGCTGGGGTTTTTGTGCCTGCACTGTGGGTATAGGATTGTATGATTTTTTTTTTATTTTTTTTAACTAGATGGACTTGTGTCTTTTTTCAACCTAACTATGTCACTATTATGCAAGGCTTACCTTATAATTAAAGAGGCGTTGGGTGAAAAAAAATTAAAAGTCCGCAACTACAAATACTGCAACTGCTATCTTTTAATATTAGGGCACTTACCTGTCCAGGGAACCCACAATGTCGGCATCCTAACCGATCTTTGGATCGACTCCTGGGTGCTGACGCTGCCATTGCTGGTAAGGGAACCCGGCAGTGAAGCCTGTCGGCTTCACAGCTGGTTTCCTACTGTACACGCGCAAAGCACACTGCCCTTTCTAATTGGCCCGGCGGTGGGGGAAGGAGGGGGGGGCCAAACTTCTGGGAGATTGGGTCATGGCCTCGTCTATGAAAATGGGGAAGGGGACCTGTCAAAAACAGGTTCCCATGCCCCCCTGAAAGGTGCCAGATGTGGTCCCGGAGGGGGGGGCATATAAGCGGAAGTTCCACTTTTGGGTGGAACTCCGCTTTAAGCCATTGGCTCCTGCTGCTGTCAATCAAAGCTAGTAGGGGGGGAGTGGGGGGCGGGGCCAAGTCCGGCTCTGTGTGCCTTATGGACACTCAGAACGGGGCTCGAGAGGAGCGGCTTGCTATGGGGGCACTCGGCAGGGGGGTGGAGCCAGAAGCGCGGGCAGGTGAAACAAGAAGAGAAGGATTGGGGCTGCTTTGCCCACAGAGCAGGCAAGTATAACATGTTTGCTATTTTAAAACCAAAAAAATGAACAAACTAAGCCTGTACAATTACTTTAACAATGCTGCTGTCCAAGAGTGTGTCCATTGCTCCTCCCTTCCAGAGTGAAGCCACCCTAGTACAAGAAATGTGTAACTGGCCAGGTCACCAGGTAAAAATAAAGGAAAAAACAACTAGAAAAAAAAACAATTATAGCCACCACATTTAAAGATTGGTAAGTTGCAATATATTACATGTTTTGTTTTTGGGCTTAGTATCACTTTAACTTTTTTTCCTGAGAACCCTAAGAGCACCAAACCCCAGTGTACACTATTACCAAAAAAGTGCAACCACAGTCTGAATTATCACTATGTACTCCACCCCATCCTGCTGCCTGTGCTTTTCAGTTGGTGAGCGTTTCCACGTAGAACATTTTCTGTCCAAGGCCACAAAGGCAAGCAGTGTGTTACTTAATTACCCAATAGGCCCAAGCAGCCACAATTTTTTACTGTGATACATTTGATAAGCCCAAGCTACAGTAGATCAGACACATGTCAGGGTGCACATTTAAACCTTCACATTAACTTAGCAATAAAATTGTCACTTTGTGTATGAATATATTGAAAGTAATATGTATTCACTTTCAGTAAGTATTCCTTTCTATTTAGCAATCCAAAAATAGTTTTTCTAGTTTTAAAAAGGTTTTCAGTTAACCAGTTGGAAGACTTTTTACATCCCTCTGGAGGCAGGATATGTTTCCGTTTACCCGGGAGACAAGCTAGTAGGAAATTGTGTTTTGGCTTTCTAGGCTTCCCATGTAACTATTTTAGTCTGTACACTATGGAGTCTTGAGGACTTCTGCAAGTGAAGGAAAACTAAAGACTTCCTCATGACTCTGTGAGAGTTCCCTAGAGGTTATGTCTCGGATGTCATGTCTCATTCTAAAGAGTTCTGCTTTCATATTGATTTCTTTTCAGCAATGGATCTTGTGGCAAAAAATCCAAGTCATCTACGTTTGTTGCATGATTCTTTCTGGAAAATAGCATATATACTGTACATGCTTCAAAAGCAAGGTAATTTAAATGTATCACTCCCTGCAGCATCCCATGTCTTTTAACGTGTAATCAAAGGCATGCGCAGGGGGTGTGCCTGGACACGTGCAATGCCATTTCCCCTACTGCCCTAGGCTTCCCCCATGTTGCCTCCCCCCCCCCCCCCCGCAGTGCTGCTGGCTTCCCTCCTCTTCCTCCAGCTGCTGGAAAGGGGGGGGGGGTGTTTTAGGATGGATAATGGAGGAAGGGGCTAGTAGATATGTAATTTACCAGCACCTTACTTTTCTAAATAATCACAGTGAACACACTTACTCACTGTTCATTCATAACTTTAGCATAGTAAACTGTTTACTATGCTTCAGTTTGTAAATAACCAGGAATCCGCTCAGCACAGACTTCCCATTCATTCACTGTCCCATGCACAGTGCCAGGACAAAGTCATTCCATGCCCAAGGCAAAGATACCAAACTGTGCCCTCCCCTTTCCTTAGAGCCCTTATATACTGACAGTGTAGGGGTGTTGGCGGTAAAGCGCCACTAGTTTTAGCGGTGCTTCACGGCCCACTAGCGGCGATTTTAACCCCGGCTAGCGGCCAAATAAAGGGTTAAAAGCACCAGCAAAGTGTCGCTGCCGAGGCACTTTGGCGGCACTGCTCATTGATTTCAATGGGCAGGGGCGCTTTAGGAGCGGTGTATATACCGCTCCTAAAGCGCCTCAAAGAGACCTGCTTGCAGGACTTTTTTTTAAGTCCTGCCAGCGCATCGCCCCAGTGTGAAAGCACTCGGGCTTTCACATTGGGATTGCAGATGAGGCATTTTTTCAGGCGCTTTACAGATGCGAGTTGTAGAGCTAAAGCGCCTGAAAAATGCCTCCAGTGTGAGAGGGGTCTTAGAGAATAAAAACTGAAATCATGTTGGACACTCCCAGGATCCATCAGGGTGACAATGCATTTGCCAAGCTGCTGCTTACAGAATAGACTATCAGACAGCAATTATTTTGCTGTATCTGCTAGCAAAAGAAAACATTCTTTTTTATGTGTTATGCTCAAAAGTGCTTGCATTTTTTTGTGCACCAGCACAGTGTGCACTTTACATGCACTCTTCATCGTTCCAGCTCTTCAAACACTAAACTACTGTGTAAAATAAATATAATAATATTATTCATAAAATAGCATATTCCCCCGACTCAAAATGCCAATATATACATGCATATGTTTTATCCTAGTCCAGTCCCCTTTCGCACGCAGTTGCTTAGGTCAGTTACAGCATAACAAGGTCTTGTCCAAAAAGAGAATGAAATAAATATATCTTCAATAAATATCTGTGCACATACAGTATACAGGGAAAATTTGAATGTGTTCATCCAGAAGTTTCTAGGGATTCCTTGAGCAGTGAGCAGTGATGTATTGATCTCCTCCCTGCACTAACCACCTATGTAAGTGGACACTTTTCAATTGGTCTACAATGTAAGTGGACACTTCTCCACTGACCACCAAGGTTATCTTACAGAGCAAGTGGTGTAAAAAATGATCCCTTCCAGGTATCAAATCCACTGGGTACGTTGCATTCTTTATTATTTCACTTAACACTTTCTAAATGTACCATCAGCTGTAGATATAAAATATATAAACATATTTCTTCAGGTGTTCCATCATGGTGAAAAGATAGAGAAAGGCTGTATTATGCAGTGGTGGAACTGCTGCATTCCACAGCGTTTTCAGAGAGTGTCTTTGACATAAGTACTGCAGTTTGATGTAAGCGATAACCTGTGAGTACAGAAGGCCATATTTTACTTGTCACTGCAGTTCAAGGCTAAGCCAAAAAAGAGTATTGGAGTTGTAGACACAGCAGAGGTAATGGCAACCCCTCCTCCATGCAAAATTAAATACTTGTCAGGACCAATAGGAGACTGCTAGTTGAGGTTCTGGGGTTTCAACACTCCTACTGCAAGATTAAATAGAAAACATATACCTTAATCTTAAGCAAAGCTGAGGGCCAAGTGCTAGATAAAGAAGTCAGCCAGGGGAAGGGGTCAGAACCATCTAAACAGACAAACACAAGACAATTATAGCATACAAACAGAGACAAACCAAGAATGAAATTTGTGTTACCAGTGGGTTGCAAAGCTCACCTTGAAGATGAGGTTCTGAACATGCCTGGTCTTCACCAGAGCTCCTGTTGGTGGAGATGAAGTTCTGTGGCTGACACTCTCAAGCTGCGGGCCCTCGCTGTCGTCACAACTAAGAAAGACAGAAACAGACTGTAAGATACCATGGGCAGTTGGGTTTACACATTATCATACAGGGCTTTTTTTCTCAGAGAATAGGTGCAGGAACTTCTCCCTTCCAAGTCACCTTTGACTCCTACCCACCTCCGAGCACCGTTCCTTGGTTCCACCCCTTACCCACCTCCCAGTACCACCCCTTTTAGAGAATACAGAAACAAGTATCATTTTATGGTGCTAAGTATTTTCTATGGAATTTGTTAATGATAACAAATGCAGTAAAATAGACCTAGCAACAATGCACACTCCAGCGACAATAGATCTACCAAAGTAACAATGTACTCCCAACAGCCAGCATCAATAGACCCTCAAGCAGATCCCTTCCAGCAACGATTGACCCCCTGCACCCACCCCCAGCAACAATAGATCCCCTACCAGCAACAATAGACCCTCCTGCAGAAATAGATCCCCTCCAGCAACAATAGATTCCCCAGAAGCCAGCATCAATAGACCCCTCCCTCAACAGTACATCCCTCCTAGCAATGACTGACCCCCCAGCAACAATAGATCCCCCACGAGCAACAGAAGAACTCCCCAGCAACAATAGACTCCCTCCTTTGCAAAATAGAGCCCCTCCAGCAACAGTAGATGCCCCAGGAGCCAGCATCAATAGACTCTCCAGCACACCCCAACACCTCTTTCCATTACATACATTCAGTTTGGGAGGTGCCGGAACTGCGTTCCCCCGCGTTCCTGCTGAAAAAATGCCCTGATCATGGATAACCTGTGGTCCTCAAGAAGGTGCAGGACAAACATTATTAGATGAACGGGGATAATGGGTGTGTCACGTAAGCTTATTAAGTCAGTCTGTATGGTAGTGGGCAAAGAGAGAGAGTGAGTCCAATAACACAAAGAATGCACAATTTGCACAAAGAAAACAATGGTACCCTTACTTAGGTCAAATGAAGGACCCCCCCGAAAAATAACCCATGTTCAGTATTCAAGCTGTAAAGCTGCAATGCTTCATTGATGCAGAATAGTGTGGTGTGTGATATTCCCCCACATTACTGAAGTTTTGAAAAATGTTATAGGATAGTGTAACAATTTGGGGTGATTATGCTCAAGTGGTGTATGCGTTTTCAGGAACACCGGTCAGTCCAGACTGTATTTTTAAAGGCGTGGCAGCCCAATTTTATTTAAACAAAACAAACTTCACAGAAAGTCTTCCTTCGCAGGGGGTTCCACCATCATTGTATAACAGAAAACTTCAGCCTCCTGGCTCACTTACTCTTACTTAGTCAAACTCCCTCCTGGAGCTTACTTGGAAAGCTGTGTGCTGCTTGGTCACGGGCCACATCTGCCTCCTGCAGACATACACGCTCAGACTCCTAGAGACCGCCTGTCTCTCTTTCATGGAGCCATCTCCACCTGAAAGTCCTCTTAACTCCTACACCAGGCCACCTGCCTGTAGGGTGGAGCTGCTCCCAAGTGTGAGCGCTGAGCTCTCTTCATGAGGGGAATATAAACCCAGCCCACAGGTGTGCAATCATCATGTCTGTCTTTGCAAAAACTAGGCTGAAGGTGCTAATATACACCGTGACCTGGGGTCACCTCTCCACAATAGTGATAATTATACCCAGTTTAGAGAACTGTTACCTTCCATTTTAGTATGCTGAACAGTTCATGAGATTGCCATTGTTGAACCCCACACTATAATGCCATATGGTAATTAAGCACTGGAGCAGTATATGATGTGATTTTGTGACTCCCACACATTGCCTGAAGCTTTTTAAGAGTGTGTGCATTGTGTGTTACATTGCCATGATGGTGATTCTGTTGCAGCAAAGATCCTGGATGTCAAAATGAATGTACATTAGTTATTCTTTGCAAATCAGGCATCAATTACAGGTATTGAAGTTGGCAGTGGGCACGTGCAGAGTTTACCCAGCTGCTTGGAATAGGTTCAAAACATATAAAGGCTCCCATCAGCTGCTAACAGAAAGGAGAGATCAAGCCAACTTCTAAAATCCCAGTACATTAAAATTTAGGGTTTTCCCAGGTTTTGCAACATTCTATTTCATCTATGAAAGCCATCTCTCTGAAAGGGATTTAGCTGTCAGAGATTTCTAAGCAAGCCTGAAATTGCAAAGTTTTCTTTTTCTTAGATTTTTTTTTAACCCAACAAATTATTTCTTATTTTTTTGATCATTATATTTTATATTACCACTAATCATATGTTGTAAAGCGCTGCACAAACTGTTGGTGCTTTATAAATCCTGTATACTAATAATAATCATGCATGGTTCAGCTGCACAAATGATGGAAATCAGGTTATGTATGACCAGGCTTATCAGAGAGCTTTGTGACTCACATCTCATGCAAACAACCTTTCAACAGATAATCTAACAGGAGAGGAAACATGAGTTCTTTTGACAATAACTGAAAATGTATTGCCATGCATCTTTCAGCTCTAAGACCTCACATGAAAAAAAAATTCAAACACTATAAATGGTCAAAGGCATGTAAAGAGCCTGATCCTGACTACTACATGTCAATTCAACACAGGACTGCTGAGAAAAAAATCTATAAGCCACGGTTCACACTGGTGCAACTTGACAACAATGGGGTCGCAGCAGTATTAACCAAGGCAATTTTCAGCGGGACTATGCAGTGTGACTTGCTTCCGACTATGGTACTCTAAGTCGCATCAGAGTAGTGCAGGAACCTTTTCGGCTTGAGTCACATTGTTTGGAATGGCTGTTATTGAAATTAATGCATTTTCACTTGTCATGCGACTCTATGTGTCGCAGGCCAATTCGTGCCATTGTGACCCGGGATCAACTATTTTTCTACATTGATTTATGTCAGTGATGGCGAACCTTGGCACCCCAGATGTTTTGGATCTACATTTCCCATGATGCTCATGCACTCTGCAGTGTAGGTGAGCATCATGGGAAATGTAGTTCCAAAACATCTGGGGTGCCAAGGTTTGCCATCACTGATCTATGTGTTCAAATAGTTTCAAGATTAAAAACAGAAGACTTAATCTTGCACTAGGCAGTGTAATGCCGCATGCACACGAGCGGAATGTCCGACAGAAAAAGTCAGACGGAAGCTTTTCATCGTCTATTCCGATCGTGTGTAGGCCTAGAAATAGAACATGTCTTAAATATTTCTGACGGAACCAATTCCTATCGGGAAAACCACTCGTCTGTATGCTGTTCCGACACATGCTCTGAAGCAAGTACGAGACAGAAGCTATTGGCTACTGGCTATTGAACTTCCTTTTTCGAGTCCCGTCATACGTGCTGTACGTCACCGCATTCTGGACAGTCGGACTTTGGTCGGACTTTGGGTTGATCGTGTGTAGGCAAGACCACTTGAATGGCATTCCGTCGGAGTTCTGTCGGAGAAACCTTTGGAGTTTATTCCAACGGCAAAACTGGTCGTGTGTACGTGGCATTGGTCTTCTTCACAGACTGGGTTGGGTTGAGGGGTGGACAGAAGAAGCAGCAACCTTGAGATCCTTTGCTTGGGTGCTCAAGGATCTTGTCGAGCCATCAGGGGTGGGTAGAAGAGAAAGACACCTTGGCAACCTATGTTGCTGAAGTAGTTCACAGCTCAGTTTGGCCTTTTTGGTTTGGGTGCTCAAACATCCTGTCCTGCCACTGTTCACAGGATAGGCAGACCATACTGGGGAAGAGATAGTGACACCACGAATTTCAATAATTATAATAAATAACATTTTCATAATAGCTGTATAATAAAACAATTGTAATATGTTCAAATGACACATTATATACTGGACTGGTATTTTTTTTTTTTTAATAGGGAAGCATGTCTTGCCCTATGTAATTAATAGTTGAATTCTGAACTGAAAAGCACTCCCCCTAATAACTGGGCCACCTTAACCCTATCCCACCAACATAAGCATATATGCGGCCTCACGGAAGTGGGTCTATATCAATGGAGCAACATATACTGTATGCACTACTCTGTTTGTGCTCAGAGCACACATCGCACAGTGCACTCCCAGCACAGAGACTGAGCTGTAATTGACAGCTATGGGTCTCATACTATTGATTGGAAACTGGGAGGACCAGTTCCCGATCACCTCGTCACTTTGGTAGCCTGTGATTGGCTATCACAGTTATCATTCACTGTATAGCACGCCCCTGTGTTTTTTCATCTCTTGAATGGGGAAAAAGATACATTGTCAAGAAAAAAGTGTATGCGCAAAAATAAATAAATAAACATAAAATAGCTACATTTCCTTGAAAAAATATTCATACTCCTTGAAATTTTTCACATTTTGTCATGTTACAACCAAAAACGTAAATGTGTTTTATTGGGTTTTTATGTGATAGACGTAATACGTAAAAGCATGGTGGTATTCAGCCAGTCAATACTTTGTAGAACCACCTTTCGCTGCAATTACATCTATACATCTTTTTGGGAATGTCTCTAACAGCTTTGCACATCTAGAGAGCGAAATATTTGCCCATTATTCTTCGCAAAATTGCTCAAGCTCTGATTGGATGGAGAATATCTGTGAACATCAATTTTCAAGTCTTGCCACAGATTCGCAATTGGATTTAGGTCCGGACATTGACTGGGCCATTCTAACACATGAACATGCTTTGATCTAAACCATTCCATTGTAACTCTGGCTGTATGTTTAGGGTCATTGTCCTGCTGGAAGGTGAACCTCCGCTCCAGTTTTAAGTCTTTTGCAGACTCTCATGCCGCTTACACACCGGCAGACTTTTCCACCGGACTGGTCCGACGGACTTTCCGACGGAAATTCGACGGACTTTTGACAGACTTCCGATGGACTTTTGAAGAAACGGACTTACCTACACACGATCACACCAAAGTTCGACGGATTCGTACGTGATGACGTACGACCAGACTAAAATAAGGAAGTTGATAGCCAGTAGCCAATAGCTGCCCTAGCGTCGGTTTTCCTCTGTCAGACTAGCATACAGACGAGCAGATTTTTCGATAGGAACTGGGTCCGGCGGAGTTACGACGTAAAGATTTGAAGCATGTTTCAAATCTAAAGTCCGTCAGATTTTTGACTGGAAAAGTCCGCTGAAGGTCCGCTGAAGCCCACACACGATCGGATTGTCCGCCGGACTCGGTCCATCAGACCAGTCCGGTCGAAAAGTCCGCTCGTGTGTACGCGACATAACAGGTTTTCTTCTAATATTGCCCTGTATTTGGCTCCATCCATCCTTCCCATCAACTTTGACCAGCTTCCCTGTCCCTGATGAAGAAAAGCACCCCCACAACATGGTATGCCCACCACCATGTTTCACGGTGGGGATGGTGTGTTCAGGGTGATGTGCAGTGTTAGTTTTCCACCACACATAGCGTTTTGCTTTTAGGCCAGCAAGTAAAATTTTAGTCTCATCTGACCAGAGCACCTTCTTTCACATGTTTGCTGTGTCCCTCACATGGCTTCTCACAGACTGCAAATGAGACTTCTTATGGCTTCCTTTCAACAATGGCTTTCTTCTTGCCACCCTTCCATAAAGGCCAGATTTGTAGAGTGCACGACTAATAGTTGTCCTGTGGACAGATTCTCCCACCTGAGCTGAGGATCTCTGCAGCTCCTCCAGAGTTACCATAGGCCTTATGGCAGCTTCTATGATTAATGATCTCCTTGCCCGGCCTGTCAGTTTAGGCGGATGGCCGTGTCTTGGTAGGTTTGCAGTTGTGCCATGCTCTTTTCATTTTCCGATGGATTGAACAGTACTCAGTGAGATGTTCAAAGCTTGGGATATTTTTTTATAACATAACCCTGCTTTAAACTTCTCCACAACTTTATACCTGACCTGTCTGGTGTGTTCCTTGGCCTTCATGATGCTGTTTGTTCACTAAGGTTCTCTAACAAACCTCTGAGGGCTTCACAGAACAGCTGTATTTATACTGAGATTAAATTACACACAGGTGGACTCTATTTACTAATTAGGTGATTTCTGAAGGCTATTGGTTCCACTAGATTGTAGTTAGGGGTATCAGAGTAAAGTGGGCTGAATACAATTGCACGCCACACTTTTCAGATATTTATTTGTAAAAAAATTTGAAAACCATTTATCATTTCACAATTATGTGCCAGTTTGTGTTGGTCTATCACATAAAATCCCAATAAAATACATTTACGTTTTTGGTTGTAACATGACAAAATGTGGAAAATTTCAAGGGGTGTGAATACCTTTTTAAGGCACTGTAGAACCGGGTTTTATCCAGGTCAGTGTCAGGGTTAGGGTTAAGATTAGGGTCAAAGGTCATGCTCAGAGTAAAAAATCAAGGTCAAAAATGTAATTTAAATTTAGTATCAGTGTTGTTCTGGGCCCTACTATATTGAAAAACAACAAATAATATACACATCTCTGGTATCGTCAATTTTGCTTTGATTTAAATAAAAAACAACAGGAGAAATCTATCACAATGTATAACCAAATGAAAGCCCAATTTGTCCTGAAATAAGCAAGATATAATTCACCAGGATATACTAAGTAATTGCCATGGTATGTACAGTTTTACCAACACGTGTCAAAGTTGAAAAACTGTGTTCAGGCATTAAAATTTGTTTTATCATCCATCACGAAGGGGTAAGGCAATCCATTACTGGTTCAGTAAAGTACATTCTCCTTGGGCCTACTTTTGTGCCATTAAGTAAATCTGGAGAATCATTATGACAGCCAGGCAGAAAGAGAGAACAACAATAGCTAAGTATGAATTATCTGAGTAAATGTTTCCTTTAAACACTTGACTATAATTATTTTCATATATTTAATTGTCTTCAATTGAGATGTAATTTGATTGGAAACCATGGTTTCCATCCAACAAGAACCGTAATTGCTAAAATAAGGAAGGAACTGACTGCAGAAACATTGCTATAACAATTAACACACACGCACATACATGCTCTTTATGCAATATGGGAAAGAGCACTTGATTGCAAATATTAAGCAAGCTCACATCATAACCCATGCATGATTACAAAAAAGCACATTGACTACTACATAAAGGTGACTTTTGCCAACATTACTTTTAAATGAGTGATAGAATGAAAATGTTTCAGTTCAATCAAAGCAAAATGTAAAGTACTTATAAGCTGTTGTATATGATTGTGAGCCTCAAAATGGTTTTACAGCTATGACTAAGGTGAATGTGCATTAACGTGCCTTAATATGTGAACTTCATGAGTTAACATGCATCGTATTAGCCTATTCATAAATGATCAAATGCATCAAAAAACTCACATGCCCGTTTTTTTTTTAGCAACACAGCACACCACAATGCATGGTGTGTGAGTTATGGTGTGTTGTGGTGCATCATGCATTAAGCTTTACTGTAGAGGGCAGTGAGGTGCCATTCATTTTGGTGCCCAATACACCGAACTTAAAGAAGGTGCATTGCAGAAATGCATGGTAATGTATATAATGTATATTTTAGTGTTGCTGCATCACACACTTGTGAATAGGCCATGAAGGAAGATGTATACTGTATAATTACCAGGAAATCCTCTAGTGGGCCCTATTCATAGCTTGGTTCTATTACATTTGCGAGAGGGGGTGAGTACTGGAGTTAAGGTGACAGGGTGGTCTTCATATCCTCCATGTTTCCCTCCTTGTTGGGCGCCAAGCAAGGGTTACATGACAGGCTTAATCTAGAGTGGTTCTTCTGGCTATGCTAGGTACCTTGTACTGGGTCACTTTACTACACATGGGGTACCTTTACTTTGTGCCATTTTCATCAATGCCCAGGACAAGGCTGAGGCTGCCATGGGTAAATACTTCACCTTAAGGCAGGCCTCTACTCTCAGAGATGAACTTATAACATGTACACTTGCACTGTAACTGTTCTCAAGTCAACTTTTGAGTCCCTGTGTCAATGTACATCTTCTCAGTAACTTGCATTTAGGAGCCTTGTCCACACCCACCTGTTCAGTGTTTTCCACTTCTATTCCCCAGTAGTACAGTGGGTCCCACTGGGCACCTTGCACGGGCTCCAAAGTGCACTTATGGCCACAGGGGCACAGTCGGTTTAGCCACGTTAAAAACGTATCAGTTCTTATCCGTTGCTTCATGCGTCTTCATCCATTAATCTCCGCTTTCATCCGTATTCCATTTCTTTTAACATCCGCTTACATCCGTTAATTTACCCGTTTACATCTGTTTTTGCATCCGTTTTGATCCGTTTACAGCAGTTTCTGTGGCTTTGATGACATTACCCAGAAAGCATTTCTCCTCCCATGCTGCATTGAAGTTTTCAGTGAGTGACTTGTCCTTGCTGTGTCCTTGCCTTGTCCTTGTGTGTGCTATCTGTGTAGTGTGATGGATTCCAACAATTTTTGGAACAGTGTGACATCGTTTGTCATATTTGCCTATATGTGGAGAAAGGAGAGAAAGAAAAAGCAGATTGTGGCTAGGAGACTTCGTCGATTTTGGACCCATCCCACGCCACTGAAGTGGCCTTCTGAAGGTTTTGTGGCTCTGCTGCACTACACTCATCTCCGACAGTATCCTACAAAGTTTTTCAACTTCACCAGGATGACCTTAGGCACATTCAAATACTTACTGGACCAGCTGCACCCACGGTTGCAGCGGAGACATACCAACATGAGAAGGTGTGTACCTGTTGATGGACGTCTCTTAGTGACCTTGAGATAAGAAGTCATTCATTTATCAAGTGTCATTTTTTTGTTGGTCTACTGTGTGTGTGTGTGTGTGTGTGTGTGTGTGTGTGTGTATATATATATATATATATATATATATATATATATATATATATATAGTATGTATAGATAATAAATATTGTATCCATTTATGTGCCAGTAGAATGTTGTTTTACTTAAAGTGGAGTTCCACCCAAAAAAAAAAAATCATTAATGTGCATGAGATAAATTAAAAACAAACATTTGGAGAAAATTTTTTTTTTTTACTCACCTCTTAATGCCTGTTGCTAGGGGGTCCCTCGTAATCTGCCTCCTTACTCACCTCGGCTTCTTACATCACTTCCCTCGGTGCCGGAAGGGAGATCAGCTCTGCCCCCTCCCTCTAGGCAATCATCTGGGACATGTCACAGGTCCCAGATGATTGCGTGGCCAGTCACAGCACGCGGCGTGGCTCGCGCATGCGCAGTGGGTGCCCGGCTGGGAAGCCACAGCCAGGCGCCCACAGTTACAATGCCGGTGCCACCGAGTGGAGGGGGAGATGAGTGGGGCTTCGATCCCCTGCATCACTGGACCCTGGGACAGGTAAGTGTCCGATTATTAAAAGTCAGCAGCTGCAGTATTTGTAGCTGCTGACTTTAAATTTTTTTTTTTAAGCGGAACTCTGCTTTAGAAAGCTAAAAAGATGTTCAATTTTTTCTAGGTTTCTTGCAACTGCCCAGTTCTATACCTCTTTAAATCATTATTTTTTACTGGGCATTTCAACTATTTTGGAGTGCATGATACTTGCTTATCCATATGGGAAGAGCTGTGTCCAGCAGTGATGCCATTACCAGATGGAAACATCTGGCGAAGAATAACAGATGGATTTTGGAATCTAGCAAACTTTCCAAATTGTATCGGAGCCCTTGATGGAAAGTATATCCGTATCCAAAGATTTCATAATTACAAAAAATATTTTTCATTGGTCCTCGTTGCTATCTGTGATAGCAATTATAAATGTATCGCTGTGGACATTGGGGCATATGGCAGCAGTTCTGATTCCAGAGTGTTCCTTCAGTCTGTAATTGGTCAAAGATTGCGAGAAGGGCGATTCATCTGCTCAGCCTCTGCCTGGAACTGAAGGACCAGACCTGCCTTTCGTGCTTGTTGCAGATGATGCCTTCACACTTTCTCAATATCTGCCTAGGCCTTATGCCAGAAGTAATCTGGACGACAAGAAGAGGATCTTTAACTATTGGCTGAGCCGCACAAGATGCCTCATTGAATGTACATTTGGCATATTGTCTAGTAAATGGCGTGTTTTCCAAACACTGTTGCAACTCAGTCTTGAGAATGCTGCGTTAGTAATTCAGGCCTGCTGCATTCTTCATAATATTTTCCGGATAAGGAGGGCATCCACATTGAGGAAGAGTTCCACCTGCCCTCCGTACAGTACAGCAGAGTACGTGCAAGGAGATCCTACATTGCCATGCGGGAACAATTTACCGACTACTTTCTATCTCCACGAGGAGATGTTCCATGGCAATATCAATATGTGTAATGCAGTGCAAATTTCAATAATTGTACAAATATGTCCTAAGATGCCATATGAAAATTACTTGTGCTATGTTTGCTATTTTTGAGTATTTCATTGTGTTTTCATAGCATAAAAAGACACAAAAGCACATGATATGTTCAAAACAGTTTTAGTTTTATTATTCTGCATAACCTGTTTAAAATTAAAGGTTTTTTCATTTTACTTTTTTTTTCTTTTTATCTGTCAAAGCTTTAACAAAGCATAAAATATGCAAACTTTCCAAAAAGTCATAGTTTAACACAAAAACCCAGTTACAAATCCTGTCAAAAAGTGGTGAGGGTGGGGAATATGAATTGGGACGAAGAACCAGAGCTGGTTTGGCTATTAGCTTGAGAAACATCTGCGGAACTTGAGCTAATGTTTACACTCGGAGGATATGTTACCTGTGAGGAATGAGCAGGAGAGGAACTTACATAAGAAGGCCTCTGGGTATTGTGCATTGAGCTGTATGAATGCAAAAGGGTCTGTGGATAGGGTGGCAGATATAGCTGGGCTGGAAGGCATGGGGACTCATACGGATATTGGCGCTATGACCTCTGAGGGGGTTCATACTGGCTAATAGTGGGCAATGGCATCCCTGACTTGGCAGCTCTAATACATCCCCCCACATAATTAAATATACCCATATGTATCTCCACCTGCCTCTCTGCTGGTTGCTTTTTGAAGTGTATGATAAATTTCCTCAGGAAGGACGCATTTGAGTTTATTGGATCAAAAAATGGATCCTTACTCTCCTGCCTTTAAAAGGAGGTCATCTCGTCCATCAAGGACTTCATGGCTTTGTCCATGTCAGGATTTTCAGGCTTTTTGACACATCGCGAGGATCGTGATGTTATTGGCCTGTCATGACTAACCTGTAGAGAATAATATGCCGATTGAGAAATGCAATGATGCCTTGGTGTACATATAATAAAGCTTAGTAATCAATAGTATGTTTACATGTATGGATATTTGCGAAGGGCTTGGGCTCATCCACAGACTGGGACTGGCCTTCTCCCTCTTGTGTGGCTTGCTCACCTCCCTGCACTGCTTCTGTCTCATTATCTTCAGTGTTCTCCTCACACTTTGTGGTGTTTGATGATGTATTACAATAAAAAGGAGGAACATTGGTCATGGAGACCTACCTCCTAGATGGAACATCCAAACATCACTTACTGTCTAACATCCATGACTTTCTTTATAATTGCTGTGTTGCCACACTATCACTGTGGTCCTGACATGTTGAGTCCCATAAGCCTGGCCTTTCATGCACCAGGTTTACTAGTTGCTCCTGGGAGACATCTTTGTTGCCTCGGTCACAGGTTGAGTTCACATAAAAACAAAAACAAAAATTTCTTCAAAACAGATCTTAGCTGATCGGACATTGACAGACATTGTCTGTCAGCGTCAGGTAATATTCGCTTTCACGGATCTCGGCGTAGCCTTGTACGTTAAAAAAAACGAACAAGTTTGGAAGCGGAGGTTAACAGATGGTAGCGGATGGTCATCCGTTCGCCCATAGGAATGCATTGTCATCCACTGACGGATGGATGAAAAATGGATAGACGGTCCGATCGTGTGAAAGAGGCCTAACTCTTAAACTTCCGTACCTCTGTACCGAATGGAAACATCTGCAACGCGAATATGCTCCCACTACTCTGAAAGACAGACCGCTGATGGAAGGAGTGCCGATGACATCTCCTTTGCTGCTAGAGCCCATTCCACCTATAACAGGCATACGCTACCAACAGGCTGCTGTAACATATCTGTTGCCCTAGGTAGCCACTTGGGTCTTCACACTGCTCCACTTTACATCAATGTATTCATACCTCAATGTGTTTAAGATCCACTCGGTAGGCTATGTGTGCCGGTTACTTGCATTACACCCCTTTCACTAATTTCAGACCAGACAACAAAAAAGGGCAACATTTCAAATGCTTTACTTAGAAAAGAGCAATTACAGAGTCCAGAGTTTTGTTTTGGGTTAAAATCGCACCCCCCCCCGTCAAGTTACTAGCTTTTAAGCAAATTTGCATTTTTAAAGGCACTTCTCCTTGTTTCATTTTTTTGGGGTTGCCCCCATACCCATTTTAAGGCCAATAACTAGAATATAAGCCAGCCAAGTGGAGACTCACAAAATTAACAAGTCAGTTCCCATAGACTGCAATGGTATTTGTTGTATAACTTTTGCCCATGTTAGGCTTTTTGTTTGCCCCACGGACCGGGGGGTGTTTGTCCCATCTGTAATTTTGTAGCATGTTCGATGATGTGCTTAATTTTGGACAGGGGGTGGCTTATTTTGTGCTAGCTGCATTTGGGTTGTTCTGGGCATGCTCAGGAACTTTGGTTTTTTGCTGTGGCATTTGGTGTGTGAACAGCACTTGGATTTTTCTGGGCATGCTCAGAGATTGTGTTTTTTGGTTAGTAATGTAAGGACATCCTTAACAGGTGTACCCACTTTGAAGTAGGGATGGGCAAACAGTTCGGGCCGAGCATAAGTTCGGGCCGAACTTTGGTTGTTCGGCTGTTCGGAGAACAACGAATATTATGCGGTGTTCACGGCAAATTCGAAAGCTGCTGAACACCGTTAAAGCCTGTGGGACGTGAACATGAAAAATCAAAAGTGCTAGCTTTAAAGGCATATATATATATATATATATATATATATATATATATATATATATATATATATATATATATATATATATATATATGGGCATATATATTATTCCCATAAAAAGTGTATGGGGACCCGGGTACTGCTCTAGGGAACATGTATCAATGCAAAAAAAAGTTTTAATTTCGGCCGTTTTTTCAGGAACAGGGATTTTAATAATGCTTAAAGTGAAACAATAAAAATGAAATATTCCTTTAAATATCATGCCTGAGAGGGTGTCTATAGTATGCCTGTAAAGTGGTGCAGTTTTCCCGTGTTTAGAACAGTACCGCAGCCAAGTGACATTTCTAAAGGAAAAAAGTCACTTAAAACTGATCGTGGCTGTAATGAAAAAAACGGCATGGGTCCCTGCCAGTCCATTACCAGGCCCTTTGGGTCTGGTATGAATATTAAGGGGAACCCCAACCAAAAATTTAAGAAAAAATTGCGTGAGGATCCCCCTAAAATCCATAACAGGCCCTTCAAGTCTGGTATGGAAATTAAGGGGAACCCTGCGCCAAATTTAAAAAAAATGGCGTAGGGTTTCCCCCCAAAATCCATACCAAATGAAGGGTCTGGTATGGATTTTAAGGGGAACCCTGCGGCAAAATTTTTTTGAAAATGGCATAGGGGCCCCCCAAAATCCATACCAGACCTTTATCCGAGCACGCAACCTGGCAGGCTGCAGGAAAAGAGAAGGGATGAGAAAGCGCCCCCCCCTCCTGAACTGTACAAGGCCACATGCCCTTAACATGGGGAGGGTGCTTTGAGGTCTGACCCCAAAGCACCTTATCCCCATGTTGATGGGGCCAAGGGCCTCATCCCCACAACCCTTGCCCGGTGGTTGTGGGGGTCTGTAGGTGGGGGGCTTATCGGAATCTGTAAGCCCCCTTTAACAAGGGGACCCCCAGATACTGACCCCCTATGTGAATTGGTAAATGGGGTACATTGTACCCATAACCATTTCACAAAAAAGTGTCAAAAAATGGTAAAAAAGACAAGAGACTGCTTGGGACAAGTCCTTTATTAAAAAATAAAAAATAAACAAAAATGTCCAATGATGTAAATCCACGGTGCACGACGAACCGAAAAAGAAAAAAAAAATGCGACACTTCCGCCTCTATGGGAGGCTCCCGCCGAGTGACACTACCTCTCGATGACAGCTCTTATATAGCTGAGGGTGGGGCCACCTGGTGGCGTAAACTGGCTGCCCCCCTCTGACACCACAGGGGCTTCCCGTAAAAGGGTCTGGTATGGATTTTGGGGGGACCCCACGCCATTTTTTTTTAAATTTGGCGCAGGGTTTAACTTAATTTCAGTACCAGACCTGAAGGGCCTGGTATAGATTTTAGGGGGACCCCCACGCAATTTTTTTTTTAAATGTTTGGTTCGGGGTTCCCCTTAAAATTCATACCAGACCCAAAGGGCCTGGTAATGGACTGGGGGGGAACCCATGTCGTTTTTTTCAATGAGTTTTATCTATATTGCCGAGACCCAACAATTCATTACAGCCACGATCAGTTTTAAATGACAATTTTTCCTTTAGAAATGTCATCTTGCTGTGGTACTGTTCTAAACATGGGAAAAATACGCCACTTTACAGGCATACTATAAACACCCCCCCCCAGGCAGGATATTTAAGTGAATATTTAATTTTTATTGTTTCACTTTATTATTAAATAAATCACTGCCCTCGAAAAAACGGCCGTTTTTAAAAAAAAAATGTTTGCATTGATACATGTCCCCTGGGGCAGGACCCGTGTCCCCAAACACTTTTTATGGCAATAACTTGCATATAAGCCTTTAAAATGAGCATTTTTGATTTTTCATGTTCATGTCCCATAGACTTTAATGGTGTTCGGGTGTTCATCCGAGTCTTTTGCCTGTTCGCATGTTCTGGTGCGAACCAAACCGGGGGTGTTCATCTCATCCTTACTTTGAAGTTCTCTCTCTACATTGGGTGAACTTGCATTTTGTGTGTTTCATGGACTGTGCATGTGTTTTCAATTGCCTCATTAGCACACAAATCTATGTTATATAAAGCATGCAGATAGCATTCTTTACCTTGCCCTGAAAAGCGGTGTGTGCGTGTGTTAAGAGAGTACATTTGGGTGTCCCTATAAAGTTTGTAACACATGTATTTTCTCGTTGTATTTCGTTTGTTATGTCTTTGTAAAGCAGATGTGTTTTAGAGCAAGTATTTATTACTTTTGTCTGTTTTTATTTGTTGGGGGGGTATATTTCACTGAAATATTTTTGATGTTGTCAATCTGTGTTTGTAGGTTGTTAGTTTCACTTTGATTTAATTGTCTGTGCTGCATTATTTAGCAAAATCTTCCTCAAGCTGTTGTGACTACTAAATGTTTAAATCCTTAAGAGACTTTCTATTTGTGGGCGCAGTCCTTTTAACTCCTGTTAATTTCCTCTGCAAAATGGTCAGACCTTTAGGCTGGATTCACACCTATGCAGTTTTAGTGCTTTTTGCATTTTGCAGATTTGCACTACAGTCCATTTAACATTGTTTCCTATGGAACAGGATCTGTAGTGCAAATCTGCAAAATGCAAAAAGCACAAAAAATGCATAGGTGTGAATCCAGCCTTAAACCATATTCTGTTAGTGTCTCAAATTAACATACATGTGTTTTTTGCTTTCCTTGCTCTTTTCCAAGTCCTGTATTGTTGACCAATAAAATTTGTAGCCATTTTTTATGTTTTATGTGTTTTATTAATAACTTGTTTTTTCAGATGCATGCTCAATCCAAGTAATGCATTTTACACCCCCCCCCCCCCCAAACAATTTTTATGCAACAGATTTCCCAGCTGCAGCTTAATTAGGCTGATTGGCGTGGCAAAACAAAAAAGGGTGTGATTTGTCTAAAAGCTACTTTCCTGGTGCCTTCATGGTAGCATATGCATGCATATGCTGCCATGGATAGGCACCAGAAAAGGAAAATTATAGAGAGGTAAGTACTCAATTTTCTATTTTAGCGCAGTGGTTCTCAGCCTCACGTACCCCCGACAGGACAGTTTTGGGAATTTATCTTATCTAAATAGCTGTCCAAAATACCAAGCTATTGACTGTGATTTAAAGCACCTGTGCAAGATGAAGGTAGACCTGCAAACATGGCCTGTTGGGGGTACTTGAGGACAGTTTGAGAATCACTGATTTAAAGCACTATTTTGTGTGCACCCCAAATTATTAGGTATTTTGGGGTTTATTAAAGGCAAATCCACTATTTGGGGTTTATTAAAGGCAAAATGTACTCACTGTAAATCTGAGGGGAAGCACTGGTGATTTTATCATCTCTTCACGTAGAAGCAAAGATGCTGTTTTTTTAATTTTCCTCGCATGTCCCCCTCGGATCTCCAGCAACTGCACTTCCAAGTGCACTTGTAGGGCAAAGTGGATTTGCCTTTAGTAAATAAACCTCAAAGTCCAAGATACCTAATAATTTGGGGTGTACACAGCAAAATGCTAGAGTGCAATTTACCTAATGGGGAAACTATTTAGATTGATCTGTGTGTCTCCAAGGAAAGACATTGGTAGGGTTTTACCTTCACTTCCTGTTTGGTTATGTGACAGAAAGTGAATAAATTTGAAGGAGAAACTGTCAAAATTTGTGAGGTGTCTTCACCCTATCAGGGGTGCAGACATCCCCAAAAACTGACAAGACTTCTAATCCCTCTGCAGTCTATCCCCAAGCAAAAATAAGAAGGGATTTTATTTAGTTTAACTTTGCAAAGATACATTCCTAAGTTCAACTGTGATGCATGTCATTGGCCCATTTAGACCTTGTTTAATAGAAAACACCAGTTGCCTTTCACTAAAATCATTTGTTAGTCCAGTCCTGGAAATCTGCATCTGTTTTACTATTAATTTCCATAAAAATTGGGTTCCTACAGCTAGATGGGCCAAATGTATCTAGATGCGCATCCGCAGTGTATGTAAGATGTGCAACTGCTGTGTGCACGGAAGTATGTACCCATGGCACATATATGGTTCCTGGACGTGGTGGACATCACGCCCCTCCAGGAAGTTGCTTGTACTGCTGCTAATTTCTTCCCACCACCATGCCCCGCTCACTGTTATCTGAGGAAGAGATGATCCTTATTTGCAAATTAAGATAATTTTTTATTTATTTTTACATGGGGTGGTGTTCGTGTGGGTCATGTGTGTATGTCTAAATGATTTGGCCTCAAAACACACACCTACTTCCTGTGTACAGATTCACTTCCGGGCCAATGTATATTGCTTCCTGCTCCAGTGTGTGTGTATATCTAGATATATATATCTATAGATGTAGGTTCTTATTTCCACCAACAGAGAGAAGTTGGGTAGATGCCTCACTCCCAATTCTGGAGGCATAATTATGGTTTAGCACAGTTGTCTTCAAACTACGGCCCTCCAGTTGTTTAGGAACTACAATTCCTCATCCATCCATTCCATCATCATGACTAGTCATGTCTGTGAATGTCAGAGTTTTACAATGCCTCATTGGATGTGTAGTTCGGCAACAGCTGGAGAGCCGTAGTTTGAAGATTCCTGATCACTCTAGTATGTCTTGAAAAAAGGTGGTTTCTCATGTGCCTTGTATAATGCCCAAGAAATATCGTTAGGAAAATACAAGAGGGTCATGGCACATCTACATTCCAAATTTGGCACTTAAGATGTTCATGCACTATGCAATCTGATTGGTCAATCTCAGTACAACTCAATATTTTAGCAAAATAGGTAATAGGAAGACGCACTTGAACAAATAATTCAAAATATAAGAAATCAAACAGGCTCTTGCACTAAATCTAATTTATTTAAGATCTAACTGATTACAGTGTACGGTCACCTTTAACCACTTGCCGACCGCCTCACGCATATATACGTGAACAGAGCGGCACGGGCAGGCAAAGTCACGTACCTGGTACGTGATTGCCTTCCCGCGGGCGGGGGGTCCGATCGGACCCCCCCCCGGTGCCAGCGGCGGTTGGCATTTGCCTGGCAGCGATCAGAGATGAGGGGGAGGCCATCCGATCGTGGCCCCCCCTCGCGATCGCTCCCAGCCAATGCGAAACATCCCCTGCCTGTGTATAGTACACACAGGCAGAGGATGTGATGTCATCTCTGCTCGGCTCGGCAGTTTCCGTTCCGACGCCGAGGAGAGAAGACATCCAAGTAAGTGTAAAACACAAACACACACAGTAGAACATGCCAGGCACACTAAACACCCCCAATCACCCCCCCCTGTCACAAACTGACACCAAGCTGTTTTTTTTTTTTTTTCTTGATTACTGATTGGTGTCAGTTTGTGACAGTTAGAAGTGTTAGGTCAGTGAGTATTAGCCCCCTGTAGGTCTAGGGTACCCCCCTAACCTCCCCTAATAAAGTTTTAACCCCTTGATCACCCCCTGTCACCAGTGTCGCTAAGCGATCATTTTTCTGATCGCTGTATTAGTGTCACTGGTGACGCTAGTTAGGGACGTAAATATTTAGGTTCGTCAGCGTTTTATAGCGACAGGGACCCCCATATACTATCTAATAAAGGTTTTAACCCCTTGATTGCCCCCTAGTTAACCCTTTCACCACTGATCACTGTATAACCGTTACAGGTGACGCTGGTTAGTTTGTTTATTTTTTATAGTGTCAGGGCACCCGCCGTTTATTACCGAATAAAGGTTTAGCCCCCTGATCGCCCGGCGGTGATATGCGTCGCCCCAAGCAGCGTCAGATTAGCGCCAGTAGCGCTAACACCCACGCACGCAGCATACGCCTCCCTTAGTGGTATAGTATCTGAACGGATCAATATCTGATCCGATCAGATCTATACTAGTGTCCCCAGCAGTTTAGGGTTCCCAAAAACGCAGTGTTAGCGGGATCAGCCCAGATACCTGCTAGCACCTGTGTTTTGCCCCTCCGCTCGGCCCAGCCCACCCAAGTGCAGTATCGATCGATCACTGTCACTTACAAAACACTAAACGCATAACTGCAGCGTTCGCAGAGTCAGGCCTGATCCCTGCGATCGCTAACAGTTTTTTTGGTAGCGTTTTGGTGAAATGGCAAGCACCAGCCCCAGGCAGCGTCAGGTTAGTGCCAGTAGCGCTAACACCCATGCACCGTACACCTCCCTTAGTGGTATAGTATCTGAACGCATCAATATCTGATCCGATCAGATCTATACTAGCGTCCCCAGCAGTTTAGGATTCCCAAAAACGCAGTGTTAGCGGGATCAGCCCAGATACCTGCTAGCACCTGCATTTTGCCCCTCCGCCCGGCCCAGCCCAGCCCACCCAAGTGCAGTATTGATCGATCACTGTCACTTACAAAACACTAAACGCATAACTGCAGCATTCGCAGAGTCAGGCCTGATCCCTGCGATCGCTAACAGTTTTTTTTTGTAGCGTTTTGGTGAACTGGCAAGCGCCAGCAGCCTAGTACACCCCGGTCGTAGTCAAACCAGCACTGCAGTAACACTTGGTGACGTGGCGAGTCCCATAAGTGCAGTTCAAGCTGGTGAGGTGGCAAGCACAAGTAGTGTCCCGCTGCCACCAAGAAGACAAACACAGGCCCGTCGTGCCCATAGTGCCCTTCCTGCTGCATTCGCCAATCCTAATTGGGAACCCACCACTTCTGCAGCACCCGTACTTCCCCCATTCACATCCCCAACCAAATGCAGTCGGCTGCATGAGAGGCATTTTCTTTATGTCCTCACGAATACCCCTACCCAACGAACCCCCCCCAAAAAAGATGTCGTGTCTGCAGCAAGCGCGGATATAGGCATGACACCCGCTATTATTGTCCCTCCTGTCCTGACAATCCTGGTCTTTGCATTGGTGAATGTTTTGAACGCTACCATGCACTAGTTGAGTATTAGCGTAGGGTACAGCATTGCACAGACTAGGACACACTTTCACAGGGTCTCCCAAGATGCCATCGCATTTTGAGAGACCCGAACCTGGAACCGGTTACAGTTCTAAAAGTTAGTTACAAAAAAAAGTGTAAAAAAAAAAAAAAAACACAAACAAAAATAAAAAAAAATAAATAGTTGTCGTTTTATTGTTCTCTCTCTCTCTATTCTCTCTCTCTATTGTTCTGCTCTTTTTTACTGTATTCTATTCTGCAATGTTTTATTGTTATTATGTTTTATCATGTTTGCTTTTCAGGTATGCAATTTTTTATACTTTACTGTTCACTGTGCTTTATTGTTAACCATTTTTTTGTCTTCAGGTACGCCATTCACGACTTTGAGTGGTTATACCAGAATGATGCCTGCAGGTTTAGGTATCATCTTGGTATCATTCTTTTCAGCCAGCGGTCGGCTTTCATGTAAAAGCAATCCTAGCGGCTAATTAGCCTCTAGACTGCTTTTACAAGCAGTGGGAGGGAATGCCCCCCCCCACCGTCTTCCGTGTTTTTCTCTGGCTCTCCTGTCTCAACAGGGAACCTGAGAATGCAGCCGGTGATTCAGCCAGCTGACCATAGAGCTGATCAGAGACCAGAGTGGCTCCAAACATCTCTATGGCCTAAGAAACCGGAAGCTACGAGCATTTTATGACTTAGATTTCGCCGGATGTAAACAGCGCCATTGGGAAATTGGGGAAGCATTTTTTCACACCGATCTTGGTGTGGTCAGATGCTTTGAGGGCAGAGGAGAGATCTAGGGTCTAATAGACCCCAATTTTTTCAAAAAAGAGTACCTGTCACTACCTATTGCTATCATAGGGGATATTTACATTCCCTGAGATAACAATAAAAATGATTAAAAAAAAAAATGAAAGGAACAGTTTAAAAATAAGATAAAAAAGAAAAAAAATAATAAAGAAAAAAAAAAAAAAAAAAAAAAAAAAAAAAGCACCCCTGTCCCCCCTGCTCTCGCACTAAGGCGAACGCAAGCGTCGGTCTGGCGTCAAATGTAAACAGCAATTGCGCCATGCATGTGAGGTGTCACCGCGAACGTCAGATCGAGGGCAGTAATTTTAGCAGTAGACCTCCTCTGTAAATCTAAAGTGGTAACCTGTAAAGGCTTTTAAAGGCTTTTAAAAATGTATTAATTTTGTTGCCACTGCACGTTTGTGCGCAATTTTAAAGCATGTCATGTTTGGTATCCATGTACTCGGCCTAAGATCATCTTTTTTATTTCATCAAACATTTGGGCAATATAGTGTGTTTTAGTGCATTAAAATTTAAAAAAGTGTGTTTTTTCCACAAAAAATGTGTTTGAAAAATCGCTGCGCAAATACTGTGTGAAAAAAAAAATGAAACACCCACCATTTTAATCTGTAGGGCATTTGCTTTAAAAAAAATATATAATGTTTGGGGGTTCAAAGTAATTTTCTTGCAAAAAAAAATAATTTTTTCATGTAATCAAAAAGTGTCAGAAAGGGCTTTGTCTTCAAGTGGTTAGAAGAGTGGGTGATGTGTGACATAAGCTTCTAAATGTTGTGCATAAAATGCCAAGACAGTTCAAAACCCCCCCAAATGACCCCATTTTGGAAAGTAGACACCCCAAGCTATTTTCTGAGAGGCATGTCGAGTCCATGGAATATTTTATATTGTGACACAAGTTGCAGGAAAGAGACAATTTTTTTTTTTTTTTTTTTTTGCACAAAGTTGTCACTAAATGATATATTGCTCAAACATGCCATGGGAATATGTGAAATTACACCCCAAAATAAATTCTGTTGCTTCTCCTGAGTACGGGGATACCACATGTGTGAGACTTTTTGGGAGCCTAGCCGCGCACGGGACCCCGAAAACCAAGCACCGCCTTCAGGCTTTCTAAGGGCGTAAATTTTTGAATTCACTCTTCACTGCCTATCACAGTTTCGGAGGCCATGGAATGCCCAGGTGGCACAAACCCCCCAAATGACCCCATTTTGGAAAGTAGACACCCAAAGCTATTTGCTGAGAGGTATAGTGAGTATTTTGCAGACCTCACTTTTTGTCACAAAGTTTTGAAAATTGAAAAAAGAAGAAAAAAATTTTTTCTGGTCTTTCTTCATTTTCAAAAACAAATGAGAGCTGCAAAATACTCACCATGCCTCTTAGCAAATAGCTTGGGGTGTCTACTTTCCAAAATGGGGTCATTTGGGGGGGGTTGTGCCATCATGGCATTTTATGGCCTTCAAAACTGTGATAGGCAGCGAGGAGTGAAATCAAAAATTTATGCCCTTAGAAATCCTGAAGGCGGTGCTTGGTTTTTGGGGCCCCGTACGCGGCTAGGCTCCCAAAAAGTCCCACACATGTGGTATCCCCGTACTCAGGAGAAGCAGCTGAATGTATTTTGGGGTGCAATTCCACATATGCCCATGGCCTGTGTGAGCAATATATTATTTAGTGACAACTTTTTGTAAATTTTTTTTTTTTTTTTTTTGTCATTATTCAATCACTTGGGACAAAAAAAATAAATATTCAATGGGCTCAACATGCCTCTCAGCAATTTCCTTGGGGTGTCTACTTTCCAAAATGGGGTCATTTGGGGGGGGGTTTGTACTGCCCTGCCATTTTAGCACCTCAAGAAATGACATAGGCAGTCATAAACTAAAAGCTGTGCAAATTCCAGAAAATGTACCCTAGTTTGTAGACGCTATAACTTTTGCGCAAACCAATAAATATACGCTTATTGACATTTTTTTTATCAAAGACATGTGGCCGAATACATTTTGGCCTAAATGTATGACTAAAATTGAGTTTATTGGATTTTTTTTATAACAAAAAGTAGAAAATATCATTTTTTTTCAAAATTGTCGGTCTTTTTCCATTTGTAGCGCAAAAAATAAAAACTGCAGAGGTGATCAAATACCATCAAAAGAAAGCTCTATTTGTGGGAAGAAAAGGACGCAAATTTCGTTTGGGTACAGCATTGCATGACCACGCAATTAGCAGTTAAAGCGACGCAGTGCCGAATTGTAAAAAGTGCTCTGGTCAGGAAGGGGGTAAAACCTTCCGGGGCTGAAGTGGTTAAAGATCAAGATCTGAAAATATTAATGAATTGGGTTTAGAAACACGTCTCTCTTCTTTGTAATGTATTGAAAGATTTGGGTAAAAAAAGAAAATAAATGTCAACGATATATTAGAAGTGATAGGAATGAGATTAGCATCAAAAGTGTTAACTAACTGAGAACACCTACTAATTGCCTAACAAGACACATCCAATGAGATGAAATTAACCAACTGTATTGGGTGTGCGCTATTATCAATGAGAAAACAACAGTTACCCTAGCGACAGTTGCAGTTTACATATGTGGGTATTTATTATCGTTATTTACGCTTTAATGTGCTCCGGTTCGCACGTTCGATTAATGACATTTCCGGCGCACCAATTAATGTATGAACTGGTGCAGTGCCTTCTTCTTAGTAAATCACCCGCAGTGCATTTTACCAGTGCGAGGCAATTCACCACCTCATAGTGGCTGGCAGCCAATTTAACTTGAGCTTTGAATAAAGCTTGTTTAAAAAAAAAAGAAAAAGGAGGGGCAGGAGGCGGAGCCTAGCGGAGCAGACATGCATTGTTAGAGCTCCACACCGCTGAGGAGAGAAGAGAAGGACAAAGCGGAGCCTGCAGGCTCAAAAGGTATCCATTTGAACCTTTTTGCCCCTGGGAACAAACTGTGAAAGTTTGGGCAGGAAATATGGTACTGGGAGGAAACCGTGGCAGAAATAAAAATCACCTCACAAAGAGCTCACAGGCACTCACTGCAGCTGAAGCAGCTCCAGTCACCTCACAAGATACAGCATCAGGGCGCTCTCACAGACAGAAAATGTCACAGCAAGACTCTCCATTTGAGTCAGATACAGAACAAATCCTCTCACAAACTTCTCCACAAGCCTCCTCAGCATCCCCAGTAATATTATTACAATATGAAAAGATGCTTCATAAGGCTTTAAAACAAACCTCAGACCAAATAACAAAAAGCCTAACCAAAGAAATAAGAGAGCTGGGAAACCGCACCGCAGCCTTAGAAATAAAAATGGATGAAATTGAAATTACAACCCAAGAAAATATAACAGAATTGGAACAATTAAAAAAAGAGAATTTAATACTTCAAACTAAGCTCGAAGATTACGAAAATAGAGCCAGACGTTCAAACTTGCGCATAAGGGGAATACCTGAAACTGTGACAGACCTGCAATCTACTATTACTGCTCTATTACAAGAACTAAAGCCAGATATCCCTATTGAACGTTTAGAACTGGACAGAGTACACAGAGCCCTCACAGCCAAAAAGAAAGATGGACCCCCACGTGATATAATCACAAAATTTCATTATTACAGAACGAAAGAACAAATACTAATTGCTGCAAGAGAAAAAAAGGAACTTAATTTTCAAGGACACAATTATCAAATTTTTGCTGACCTATCCCAACTTACTATTACTAAAAGACGATCCATGAAACCCCAACTAATGGAACTGCAACGCCACAACATTATGTATCAATGGGGCTTCCCCTTTTCAGTCAGATTTACCTACCAAGGTACAATTTACAGAAGCAGATCAGCAGATGAACTACAACAAACCCTTTTAAAATTAAATCTGACAGAACCCACAAGCAGCAACACTCCCACACGCAGAAGAATGGCATCATCTTCACCTTCAGGCAGCACCCAGAAAATTTCAGAACAAAATGGGAATCATCATTCTCACAAAAGAGGCCGTTATGCCACATCATCCATGGACCAAGAAGATTCAATGGACTGACATCCTAATTCCTGTTATCTCTTCATTTATTATACTAAGAGATGGTTCTCTATAAAAAAACCTATATTTATAACTGAATGTAACTGCATTCTGATAGTCACACACTGTGTGGGATCATGTTACATTCCAGTTATATTTCTTATTACTTCTGATTCATATAGCCTTAGAATATATAAGTGAAATAAGGAAATTCTTGTTCAGTTATATATTATCAGGTAATAACAATAGATTTATTACTTTTTAGGACAAATATGTTCAATAACCCCGAAGTAATGGAAGCTTTTTCTTTCTTTTCTTAAAACAAATATATTATTACCTAACTAGTTCCTAGAATTATGTTTTTGTTTATTCTAATCTGAAGCAATACAACCTCAATTTTATGAGTTAACATATCTAAACAGTTACATATGAATAAAATATGTAATTGTTTACTCTAAAAGGGTTAAAATCCCAAAATAATTCAAACTATCTTCATCAATACCAAAGTTATTAACAGTACCTTTCTAACTGAATTATTTAGCCTAGGGCAAGACTAACCATATACAACCACCCTGGAATAAATAATTTCAACAAAAACTATATTCTGCACTCCAATTAATGAAACATCATTTTGATGTCTTTTGACATAGCACTTCTCTCCTGTAAGCAGAAGATCCGTGTACCCCCATTAGCCCTCCTCATTCTCCCAACCATATTATGTGGGAGTGTGACGAAGGCACTTATTCCCCTGAGAGAGATATTTATTCTCTTTCACGGGTAAATTGTGATTACTTGCAAAAAATAATTTATACAATGTATCATCTAATCTCATATGTTTTTTGTTTACTCTTTACTCCAGAATTCACTGGTTTCTTTTCTATCTATTCATCTCTTCAGTCCACACAGGTTGATCTGCGCAGTCAGCTCTGCATAACAAAAAGTAAGTCAAAACTATTTGATCTATTGCCATGGCACCACTGAATATACTTTCCCTGAATGTTCAGGGAATAAATGTCCCTCAAAAAAGGACCAAAGCCTTCCGTACTTTCCATAACAAGAAGGCTCACATAGTATGCCTCCAAGAAACACACTTCACCAAAGATTCTACTCCAAAATATATTTCTCCTTTTTATCAACAAATTTACACGGCTTCTGCCTGTACCAAGCAAAGAGGAACTCTAATTGCATTTCACCGATCCACACCATTCACCTTATCATCAGAAATTAAAGACCCAGAAGGTAGATACCTGATACTCATGGGTTATATAATGGATACAGCAATCACGGTGATTTCCTACTACGCTCCTAACAAACAACCTACATCATTCCTCTCGCATATATTACAAGTGATTAATACACACAAAATAGGAACAGTGATAATGTGTGGGGATTCGAACCAGGTCCTCCTCCCATTTCTAGATAAATCACCTTTTACACCATCCAAAATAACCTCTAGATTACCTTTTTCTCAACTTCTTTCCAAATACAATCTGGTAGATTCGTAGAGAGAAAGTAACCCAATGAAAAAGAAATTCACTTATTTCTCGCATCCTTTATCAAACCTTCACCAGAATAGATCATATTTTGCTAACAATAGGAATGATACCAGAAATTATTGCATCAGATATAATTCCGATTCCGTGGTCTGACCATAATGCAGTATACACTACTATAGCCTCAGCCATACCAAAAGCGCATGACCCAACGTGGTACTTACTGGACATAATGCTCAAACACCCACTAAATCAGATGGCCATTGAACAAGCTTTAAAGGAATACATATCAATTAATAATACAACAGACATCTCCCCAATAACACTGTGGGAAGCTCATAAGCCTGTCTTGCGTGGTACAATACAAAGACAAATGGCACTATTTAAACGGGAACGCAAAAATCTAGCAAAAAGACTAGAACTCAATTTTAATGCAGCCTACATATCATTTCAAGATAATCCATCTCAGAGTACAAAATCTCATCTGGAAAAATCTAGATTGGAATACGATCTATTTCTCACTGAGTCAGTTGATAAATCCCTCAAACGCTCCAAACACAATTTCTACATGAATACAAACAAACCAGGTACATATTTGGCTCGGGCATTAAATTCAACTAACAAATCTTTCAAACCAATATGTTTGAAATTATCAAAAAATGTTTACACTTGTAATCCACTTAAAATAGTCCATAAATTTCACTAACATCTCGCAACTTTATACAAGACAAACAATGAATTTAATCCTACAGAGGCTGAATCCTTCTTCTCAAAAATAACCTTACCTGAGTTATCTCAGAATCAAAAAAGCAGTTTGGATGAGCCTATAACTATAGATGAAGTTGCTAACACCATAAAAGACCTAAAACTTAACAAAAGACCAGGCCCAGACGGCTACTCGGTTTTATACTATAAAACATTCTCAGAAATACTCTCTCCCATTCTCACTGAAACTTTTAACAAACTTCTAGATGGACATTCTTTTCGGCAAGAAACACTAATGGCAATTGTTTGTATGATCCCAAAACCCCTTTCTGATGATACTTCCTGTGTGAATTATCGGCCTATCTCTCTGTTAAACCTCGATATTAAATTATTAGCAAAAATAATAGCAAAACGCCTCAATAGCATTATAGGAAAATTAATACATAGAGATCAAGTAGGCTTCATGCCAAATAGACAGGCAGGCGATAATATACGCAGGGCAGTGTTATTGGCACATATTGCTAAAAAACGGAAAATCCCTTTATGTTTTCTATCTCTCGATATTAAGAGGGCATTTGACACAGTATCCTGGCAATATATGCAATATTCATTACAAAAATGGGGTTTTGGACCCCACTTTTTAACATGGATCAAAGCATTATATAATAAACCCAAAGCCTATATAAAATATGCTGGATACAAATCTGAAGCCTTTAATATCGAAAGAGGTACCCGACAGGGTTGCCCATTATCTCCCTTATTATTTGCCCTTATACTCGAACCCATGGCCCAATACATCAGAACAAACCAAACTATAACTGGCATTGAAGTAGGAGGTATTACACACAAATTATGTATATTTGCAGACGATATATTACTTTTTCTATCATCACCACAGGTCTCTGGTCCTAACTTAATACCAGCTCTTGATGGATTTGCAGCCCTATCCGGCCTTATGATTAATCCTAAGAAATGCCTAGTGCTTAATATTTCACTCACAAACATGGAATTGATCCCAGCTAGGGCTGCACTCCCATTCACATGGGCAGAAAAATCAATCCCATATCTTGGAATTCATTTAACAGCATCTCATTCTGACTTATTCTCAACCAATTATCCTCCTGTATTAAGACAGATCACAAATCTAATAAAACAATGGTCGCAACTTCCTTTATCCTGGATAGGGAAGATTAATGCAATCAAAATGACTATTCTACCCAAATTGCTTTATCTATTCAGAGTCCTCCCTATTCCAATTCCTTCCTATTTTTTGAGAATAGTACAAAAAAGAGCAACTTCGTTTATATGGGGCTCTTCTAAACCACGTATACCTATACACACACTACATCTTCCCAAAAATAAAGGAGGCCTGGGATACCCTAATTTTACTAACTACTACAGAGCAGCACATTTGGCCAGTCTGTCCAAATACCATGCAAAACAGGAAATCCCATTATGGGTATTTATAGAGGCTTCAGAAAATGACCCTCTATTAATATCAAATTTATTATGGCTTGATCCTAAAGACCGCTTTAAAATTCATAATCCCATAACTAAACACTTCTTATCTCTCTGGGATAAACTAAAAACCAAATATCAGTTACAATCTCCACACAATCCTCTCCTTTCTTTTATCAGAAATCCGGCCTTTTATCCAGCATGGATCTACCCAAATTCTTTTAAAGCTTGGACAACATCAGGCATTCAGACACTAAATGACTTCATAGCATCTAAATCATTCCTTTCATTCCCATCGCTTAAAGAAAAATATGATCTACCAAACTCTGAGATATTTAGATATCTCCAAATCAAAAATTTCTATACACCATTCCTAAAGGGGGATACACCATTATCCCAATTATCCATTTTTGAATCAATCTGTACAAAAGATCCATTTGCTAAAGGTACAATTTCATCACTTTATAATCAATTATATGGAGTAGCAAATCTTAATAGACCCTCTTACGTTCAGAGGTGGGAGGAGGACCTGGGACAAACTTTAGAAGACACGGACTGGTCTAACATATGGCTCACATCTAAGTCATCTTCACCCAACATCTTAGCACTGGAGACAAATTATAAAGTCCTAACTCGCTGGTACCTTGTACACGCTAGAGTAGCAAAATATTCACCTAATACCTCAGCTCTTTGTTTTCGAGGATGCCCAGAAATAGGCACATATTTACACATATGGTGGACGTGCCCAGTAATCCAAACCTTCTGGAAGGAAGTCTTCGTGATTGCATCTAAAATATTTAAAAAAATAATACAACCAGATCCATATTTAACTTTACTTAATCTAAAACCGGAATGGTTAACACTCTCTCAATTCAAACTTATGATCCAACTAATAACGGCTGCAAAACAAACAGTGGCCAAGGCATGGAAATCTCCTACATTGGTACTAGCAGAAACAATTCACAGAATGAATAATACAATGTCCCATGCTAAGATGGTAGCCATCAATCAAAATCAAATTCCAAAATTTGAAAAACTTTGGCATCCTTGGATAAAACAACAGTTCCTGTCAAACTTCAATGACTGTCCTGTTGCCATGGTAACAGATTAAATGACTTACAGAGACACCCGTTCTAAGGCTTCAAAGAGAACTAAAAAGAATAATAAACTGACGAACGGGACAACCTTGTGGACCATACCTCTACCTTTCAACCCTTTTTCTTCTTTCTCTTTCCTTTTCTCCACCTTACGATTAAAGCTCATTATCAGAATTTATTTGACCTATATACACACTACTTGTAAACAATATGTATAGTAGGTATAAATCATTTAAATACCTACAAAAGTTACTAAGGAAATGATATATATCTTTAATTTAGGTTTACGTGAACCCAATGTTTAATATTTGCAATTTCATGATATTTACCTATATAAACCCTACTGTAAAACAATGAGCTTACTTTATAGATCCTTGTAAACTTACTTTATGTATCTTTATAACATTGTATACTCAATAAACTTCTTTTGACAAGAAAAAAAAAAAAGAATAGTACAATGTACCGCAATTGGTGCAGCTAGACTGATACCGCACAGCACGCTGTAACGCAGTGGCTGGTGTGAGTGGACCCTAAGCTGACAAGGCAGTAGCTGGGGGTGTACACATGCTGCAATACTTTGCTTTGCGGTGCGGCAAACATTATATTCCTTGTTGCATTCACCTGGCACTACCACTCGCCGAATGCACATAGGAGGTTAAAACATATTGCCTCCTCACCACCTGTCAAATGCATCTGAAAAGTAATCTGTGTGCATATTGCTATTCAGAGAAGCAGCAGTCTTTTTCAGTCAGAAAAGCAGAGGGGGAGAATATCTGCAAATGTCAAGAGGAAGAAGTGGAAATCAGTGTGTCTGCTATTACCTATTACCGTATCTTTCGCATCATAAGACGCACCTCCCCCCCAAAAAATGGGGGGAAAATGTCCTTGCGCCTTGTGGAGCGAATACTACCTCCCCCCCGTCGCGGCCGCCGTGTTACATACGGGGTCAGCCATAAAAGGGATGCTTCCGGCGTCTTCTGCTGTTACTCACAAGGGGTCAAACTAATCTGCGGCTGCAGTGATCATCTGGCACGCATGGTGATCATCAAAAAGCAAGGGAAGGGGGCACGGCCCGGGTAGAGGAAGCCCCCAGGATGCCTTGCATCAGATGACCCATCCCAGTGCACAGAGGCACGCCCACGCAACGTCATTACATGTTGCCCCGTGCACTGGAAACCGACAGTGTTACATAGTTACATAGTTACATAGTTACATAGTTAGTCAGGTTGAAAAAAGACACAAGTCCATCCAGTCCAACCATAAAAAAAAAAAAAAAAAAAAACGTACAATCCAATATACCCAATACTATACCCACAGTTGATCCAGAGGAAGGCAAAAAACCCCAGCAGAGCATGCTCCAATTTGCTACAGCAGGGGAAAAAATTCCTTCCTGATCCCAGAGAGGCAATCGGATTTTCCCTGGATCAACTTTACCTATAAATGTCAGTACCCAGTTATATTATGTACATTTAGGAAAGTATCCAGGCCTTTCTTAAAGCAATCTACTGAGCTGGCCAGAACCACCTCTGGAGGGAGTGTACTCGGTGCATGCACAATACATCCACCTATGATGCGGTTGGAGGTTTAAACAGGTTGGAGCTTTTGACAGAACACCGGATTACCTCACTCCAAGTCCCTTCCAGTCCCTCAGCAATCAGTGCATTCTTTTTACACTATGAACACAACAAATGTACTGTACTAAGCAATGTCTCTATAATTAACACTGACCAGGTGATTAGCCACGCCACCCACTGCAGGGACCAGGTGATCAGCCACGCCACCCACTGCAGGGACCAGGTGATCATTAACGCCACCCACTGCTAGCCCAGCCACCCACTGCAGGAAACAGGTGCTCAGCTAAGCCACCCACTGTAGGGACCAGTTGCCAGCTCAGGCACTGCAGGGATCAGGTGCTCAGCCACGCCACCCACTGCCACACGATGCCACCCACTGCCAGCCCAGCCACCTACTGCAAGAACAAGGTGCCACCTCAGCCACCCACTGCAGGGACCAGGTGCCAGCTTAGGCACTGCAGGGATTAGGTGCTCAGCCACGCCATCCATTGCCACACCACATCACCCACTGCCAGCTCAGCCACCCACTGCAAGAACAAGGTGCCAGCTCAGCCACCCACTGCAGGGACCAGGTGCCAGCTTAGCCACCCACTGCAGGAACCAGGTGCCAGCCTGCAGGAACCAGGTGCCAGCTTAGCCACCCATTGCAGGTGCCAGGCCAGCCGCCCAATGCAGGAACCAGGCGCCAGCTCAGCCACCCACTGCAGGGACCAGGTGCCAGCTCAGGCACTGCAGGGATTAGGTGCTCAGCCACGCCACCCACTGCCACACCACACCACCCACTGCCAGCCCAGCCACCCACAGCAAGAACAAGGTGCCAGCCCAGCCACCCACTGCAGGGACCAGGTGCCAACCCAGCCACCCACTGCAGGAACCAGGTGCCAGCCCAGCCACCCACTGCAGGAACCAGGTGCCAGCTTAGCCACCCACTGCAGGTGCCAGGCCAGCCACCCACTGCAGGAACCAGGCGCCAGCTCAGCCACCCACTGCAGGAACCAGGTGCCAGCCCTGCCACCCACTGCAGGCCCAGGTCCCAGCTCAGCCATCCACTACAAGGCCCAGGTGCCAGCTCAGCCACCCACAGCAAGGCCAGGGACCAGGTGCTAAAGCAGAAAAGATGATAAAGCAGAAAAGACTAACATATAAAATTCCTTTTAAACTGCAGGTAGTAAAATATGCCAAAGAACATGGAAATAGAGCAGCGGAGAGACATTTTGGGCCACCTCCAACTGAAAAAATGATAAGCGAGTAAAGGAAACAGGAGGATCAGCTGCAAAAAGCAAGTAAAAGTAAGCAAACTTTTCGTGGGCATGCTACAAAGTGGCCACAGTTAGACTGAGCTTCATAAATTCTGACACTAGCAATGATGAGTTCTTGGGGTTCCCAGAAAACTAGAAGAGTACTCAAACCTTAAAGTCTCTCCTCATTTGTTAATGACAGTGATGATGTTTCTTAACCTCCTTAGCAGTATTCCCGAGTGTGGCTCGGGGTGAATTTTCCATATCAAAAGCGGTAACAACCAGCCACACATGGGATCGCATCGCAGGATCCAGGCAAAGTTACTTACCTTGTCCTCAGGATTCTGCGATGTTTCCCCGCTGTGTGTGCAAGCCGTGTCTCCGCTTGAGTCATCACAGTGCCAAGCTCTGTTCCCTGCGAGCATTGCGACGCACAGGGACGGAGCACTGTTCTTTCTGCCTGGAAACTGGAGATTGTCCATAGCAACCAAAAAGTGTCAAAAGTGGTTTTAGACCAGCTAGAAAACAGTGATAAAAAATTAGAATCACATGCAGAATTGAGCGATAGTGATTTGTGGGGAAACCCGTCATCAGACGCTGAAAGCAATGACAGCGACAATTCTGCAACTGAGCAAATTTCAGTGTTTTCGATTTGATTACATTATATTATTATTATATTATTATTATATATTATATTATGTATTATATATTATATTATTATACTATTATATATTAATAATATATTAATAATATTATTATTTGTTATAATTATTTATAGCTATTTATTATATTCTAATTTATGATTTTGTGTTCCAAACTTTATCATACCTGAGATGTCTACTAGACTCTTGTTTGGACAGATTTAAGTATGGAATTGCTAAGAATTATAGGCCTACAATATAAAACGCCAAATTTCCATGCAAAACATTGTACCGCTTTGAGCATCAAAAATCTGAAATAATCATAGAGGCCAGAGAGGTTAATGTCATTGTTGACTGCTGTTCACTTTACATAGTTGAAATATTATTCTGTTATATTTTATTAAACATTTTAGTACACCATTTGGTTCAGAATCTTTTTTTTTCTTGTTTTCCTCCTCTAAAACCTAGGTGCGTCTTATGGTCAGGTGCGTCCTATGGAGCAAAAAATACGGTACACCCTCAGACATATCCAGTCAGGATCTACTGCTACTTTGTGTACCCTGTATCCAGTCTGGCGCCTGCACATACACAGCAAGCCCTTTCACTACTGTGTGTGCACACCAGGGGGTGGATTGTGTGTGGGGCAGACACAGCAGTAATAGAATGGAAGACAGGGCACATTCAGCCTGTTCTGTCCTATTCATTCAATACACTGTGCTGGGCACTGTCAATCCTGTGTGCCTCACTATCTCACTCACAGGATTCTTGTGAGTAAATATTGAGTAACAGAATTGGCACGGCACAGTGCCCCCAGCCAGAAACTCCCAAGACCGGCAATAACAGGGAGATTAAAGATGTACTGCTGACAAAATATGATTTATAAATCTGTGTGCAATCAATGTACCAATGTCACTGGGGTGGGGGGCACCATTGAAATCTGGGGGGGGGGACCCACTGCAGCATTCGCCTATCCGGCCCTGGAATCCAGGCAAATTTAAGCCAGCTAAAGATACCCAGTTGTGTATGTACAAAATACAACAAATTGAGATTGACTGGCTACATTTGACCGGGGCTTTAGTTGTATTCTAGAACCATGCTTATGCATAACTTGATGTATGGTATTCTGCTTTCTAAAGTCAAAGTCTCTCACTGAGATACACTGTGTTTGTGGGTCCAGAACAAACTTTGTAGAGACTCCGACAGAACAGATAGCAATCTAGTACTTTCATAGGCGTGCGCAAGGGGTGTGCCAGGTGTGCCTGGGCACACCCTAATCCTGGAGTTGGCAACCCAACAATTGTGGGCAGGTGACAAGTAAGCCGCGATCTTTACTTGCTGACCCCCAGAACCTGGACAGGATAGGCGGCTGGAGTGGAAATTAAGGGACCAATCTGTATTTTCTTCTGCAGCAGCTGAAAGTACGCTTCTCCTTCTCTTCCTCTCGCCGATATTCAGCTGCCATGGGAGGAAAATACAGGGGATTGGTAGGTACCAATGTATGCCACCCCTCTTGTCCCAGTCCCTTTTCTTTCTCCCCCCTCATTGTTTTAGGATGACAAGTGGGGAAGAGGCCGGTTAATATGTCATAAAGGCATATGTGTTGGAGCTTTGAGGTGCACAACCTAATACAATAAGCTGCGCACACCTATGAGTACTTTATTCATTCATAGTTGATAACTGCTGCAGCAGGTTAAGTTGGCCATATACCAATGGAGCAGGGTGAATCTGCTCTGCCTCCCATACTATTTCTCCTGTGTCTGCCCTGAACGTTCATTCAATTCTCTTGAATAATATGGGGTCAAACCAATTATTGTTTTCAATCCTAGTGAGAAAAAAAAAAAAATTGGGGGAACAGAATGAATTTGTTTTTTCAAATGAACAAAATTCCACCAGTGAATGTGTTTTCTGTTTGGGAAATGCCATTCATTCCAAAACTGAATCTGTGTTCAATTTTGACATACATTTGAAAATTTTGACATACATTTGAAAATAACAAATAAAATTTTGAAATACATTTGAAAATTACAAAGAAAATGTTGACATACATTTGAATGGCATTCTTCGGGTCTCTGATGGCATTATTACTGTAAGTACTAGTACTAAGTACTGATGAGATTCTTTGTACAAACATTCCAATTGTGTTTATGGACAGTTTTAATTTACCTGCATATAAACAAAATATTTCTTGCCTGAGGCTGTTGAACTAGGTATTCACCATTAATCCTCATTGCTGGCTCAGTTCTATTGGACAGCTGGAAAATGCTAAAACTAATATAGCAAGAACTCACCCAGTCTCATCTAGGTGAAGCTCCAATAGCCCATCCCCCCCAAGCTTTCCTTCCAGGATCTGGCTCTACAAAGCAAGCTTGCCACTCCCTAGGACAGTGGTGGTCAAGCCTCAAGTGCAACCCCTAATACCACCAGAGAGCCGCACAATACCAGTGCATTTTAGTATCTCTACGCCCCAAGCTTTGCTCCTGTATCGCAATGCACATTGACATTAGAGTGTAATAACCCCCAGCATTGGTGTCAGTGAGTGCAATAATAAACCTCCAGTATTAGTGTCAGTGGATCAATAATAGCCCCCAGCATTGGTGTCAGTGAGTGCAATAATAAACCTCCAGCATTAGGGTCAGAGGATCAATAATAGCCCCCAGCATTGGTGTCAGTGAGTGCAATAATAATGTCTTTGGTGTCAGTACAATTGGTCAGGTGCAGTGCAGTTTAACCCTCCCTGCATTGTGGAGTAGTGGTAAGTATTAATCGCCCTTCTCCCCCCGGTATTTTGGACTAGCAGTGAAAGGTACCCCCCTCCACCCCCATTCTCCTGTATTGTGGACTGGCAGTGAAAGGTAACCACAAATCCCCCCCCCCCCCGCCTGCCTCTGTATTGTGGACCGGAAGTTAAAGGTAACCCCCCTTCTCCCCCTGTATTGTGGGCTGGCAGTGAAAGTTAACCCCCCTTCTCCCCCTGTATTGTGGATTGGCAGTGAACGTTAACCCCCCCCCATTTCCCTATATTGTGGACTGGCAGTGAAAGGTAACTCCCCTCATTCCCATGTATTGTCGGCTGCCAGTGAAGGTTAACGTCCTCCTCCCCCTGTATTGTGGACTGGCAGTGTTAACCCCCTCATTCCCCTGTATTGTGGACTGGCAGAGGAAGCTAACCCCCTCCTTCCCCTGTATTGTGGACTGACAGTGAAAGTTAACCCCCACAGTCCCCCTCCCCTTATACTTACCTGAGCCCGATCCGATCCAGCGACGTGCACGACGATGTCTCCCTCCTCACTGGGTCAATTGATAGCAGTGGCAGCCATTGGCTCCTGCTGCTGTCAATCAAATGCCGTGATGAGGGAGCGAGGGGGGCAGGGCCAAGTCGCCCAGTCTATGTCAATAGATGCAGACTGGATGGCTCGGGAGTGAGTACACCCGGGTGCCCCCAGAGTAAGTGGCTTTCCCTGGGGTCACTTCCCGAAGAGGAGGGACCTGAAGTGCCGGTGGGGGGCTCCAGAAAAGGAGCAGGTAAGTATAACATGTTTGTTATTTTGGTTTTAAAAAAAAAATGAAGGTTTATAATTACTTTTAAGTATAACTAAAGGCAAAACATTTTGGATAGAGTGGAGAGGGATTAAAACTTTGTCCGTTTTGATTGCTTTCTGTGCCCCTCTTAAGGAGATTCACCCTCTCTATTTTCCCTGTTTACCATTATCACTGAAAGCTAAAGTAAAGAAAATCACAAATTTTGGGTTGTCCCTAGAAAAGTAATAGAGGGAAAATCTTCCAATAGGGACACTAGTTCTGGTGACCTGGGGGTCCCCAAGAGATTCCCTTCATTTGTAGGAATTTCCTTGCATTTTCTGTTTGGCTATGGTTCAGTGAGAAAGAGAGAAGTCACCGCAGGGGACATACCCTAGCCTATTTTAATGCTGGTTAGTATTTTCTTATTTTTCCCTTAGTACAGATTTTTTTTTACGTGTAATCGCTCAAAGGCAGACTGAACAGAAATAGTCTAGTCACCCTGCACTATACCAAGCTAATCAAACTGCAGATGGTCAGTTTTCTCCTGAAAGGACCAGACTTCCTCCATCCGCATTACAGCAGTGAACCTGTCATAGCAGCATTACTGACTATGACTATGTCATCTTACAGATACTTTATAAAAGCAGCGTGCCCCACAGTAGTCTTCCAAGAGACAGTACAGGTACTGAACAGCTAGGATGCCCTACATTGAAATGTGTGCTCCTCCTAATGAGCTGCTGTCATGTAAAAACATTACAATATAGCCACTGGCATTTAATACTGACTAGACAGGATATTCCACATCTTTAGGGTACTGCTGGATGCTTTTCTAATTCCAAGAAAAGTTGCATTCTAAGAAAAGCTATTGTTGAGGTAATGTTTAGTGGGTGCATTCAGTACTGGAGTTCAACTAGGTTTTCCTATATGATGGAGGTCCCTTTATGTCCCTTTTGTTGCTGTGTGTTAACTAATGGAATTTCTGCTGGCCCATATTTGACTTTTGCCTTCAGCATTATGTAAATGACTAATAGAATGGCTGGTTTAGGGAAGGCAGAATTCACATGCCTTAATTGTTCCTCTCACTGCCTTGCATTGGAGGGCTCGGGGTCGAGAAAAAAATTCTGGCAAAATCCCTGAATTACCAGACCGGCCAGATTGAATCCTGCAGAGCCTGTTCGGACATAACAAGCCAACTTATTTTTTACAGTTTCGGTATTTTGTTGAGATTTTTTCTTTATAGGAAGATGGACATCAACAAACTAACATTCCAAACACACTCTATATCAGTTTAGATACAGGTCATTTATTCAAAAAATTGCAAATGGTGTAATGATACCCATAGATAGAATGACATTTCAGTAAATAAATAAATGGGAAATATATTGACATCTAAATTGTTTAAAAATTTATATTTAATATACTAGAAGTTGTAGTTTGCATAGCTAGGACTGCTAAAATGTGTTTAACTTCTTAAACAGTCCTTTACCCTAAAGGAGTTTCACAGAATTGTTTTACACTAGAAAACCCTTTTGTAAAAAAAATTGTCTGCAATTGTTCATACTATGTGATGCTCACTTGTGGAACTGCTAAATATTGGATCTTTACTTATACTGTAAGGAAGATTAGCTTTATAGGAAATGCGTTGTGTTGAAGAACCCATAACGGCATGAAATCATGTATTAACACAACTATTAAAGCGGAATTCCGGCCGAAATATGACTTTTAAGATAAAAATACCCCTAGAATACTTATGCCTCATGCAATGCAATAAAGGTATGCTGTAAACTATGCCCAGTTTTCTATCTGCGCAGCATTGTTTTTTTACTTTTTGATGTTTCTGCACAGGACGGCCATCTCCAGTCTGGGCATCTGAATCCTTCTTCCTGGATTCCGTGCATGCTGGCTACCCAGCATGCACCTGCTGATCTCACGCATAGGCAGTGCGGTGCAATTTTCTCACAGCCATGCCAAGCTGACCAAGATTTTCCATAGACGCCAAGGTTAAATGTTACCTGGAGTGGTGAGATGCCAAGCTGGCCAAGAATTTCCATAGAAGCCATGCTAAGCTGACCAACATCACCCAGGAGCCAATGCAAAACTGAAAATGACATCTGCAGCCGCGGCCCCCTAGAGGTGGAAGTGAAATTAGATATAGGGAAAAAACAGATCGGTGAAAATAATAAATTGCCAATTCATTTTAAGGATGCATATTAGTGCTGCATGGTGAGGAGTGAAAAATGTGGGTGGAACTCCGCTTTAAGAATATTATGGCTGAAGCGAACATCTTGTTAAATTTTTATTTACAGCATAAGTGTTTTAACAATTAAAAACAGCATAAGTATTTTAACAATTAAATAAAATTTTAAAAAAAATTGAAATAAACAAAATAATAAAATAAATGTGTGTTTTACATTCTTTTCTATTTAGAAGAGCTCATAAAATAAGTAAAAAAAATAAAACACGATAGAAAAAGCAATAAACTGTAACTGTCATAAAATGAACATAGTGTAACAGAATGTCTCATGTTAGCCAATTATCCAAACAGATCCAAATCTAATAAAGGAAGTCATTGTTTATTAAAGGAATAAAAGGTCAGTAATTACCTTAATATTCTGGCAACTGTAAGATTTTTTTTTTTTTCATTTACATGGGTAAACTTATTTGTAGTTATTCTTTCAAAGGTTGACACATGTATTCCAAGCCTGGGACCTCATCCTCTAAGTGAATTTTTATTTTATTATCATTATTTTAGTCATTTTCATCTAGACCAGGGATAGGCACGAAACAAAAAATTTAAATGAACACTAACTGTTCTGAGCCCCCTATAAGGTTGGTTTCACAATGATGTGCTGCAGTTTACTTGCATAGCGGGTACAGCGCAGTGCATTTGCGACTTTCCTGGGTTATCTGCGCTTTGCCATAGACTTCTATTATATCCTGCAGGTGTGGTGCAATTTCTGAAAGTGCACCAAAACTCCAGCATTCAGAAAGTTCACCAAAACCTGTAGGATATGATTGAAGTTTATGGCTAAGCACAGCAAACCTGCAGGAAGGGTGGAGGTACACCACAATGTGGGTAAACAGCAGCACATCAGTGTGAAAGCTGCCGTATTCTATTGTGCACAGTGTATTGCTTCACATTGACCTGAAGATCTCCACTTTCCTGCTGCTGGCACCACTCTGGAGACCACTAGCTGGGATAAGAGGTGGAGTGCAGTTGGTATCCCTCCACATGGGGCAGAATCCAGCACAACAGAGGAGGCATCAGCTTATGCAGGTCTTGCTACTTACTAGGGATGAGCCTGACACACCCTGTTTGGTTCACACCAGAACTTGCGAACAGGCAAAAAATTTGTTCGAACACGCGAACACCGTTAAAGTCTATGGGACACAAACATGAATAATCAAAAGTGCTAATTTTAAAGTCTTATATGCAAGTTATTGTCATAAAAAGTGTTTGGGGACCTGGGTCCTGCCCCAGGGGACATGGATCAATGCAAAAAAAAGTTTCAAAAACTAACGTTTTTTCGGGAGCAGTGATTTTAATAATGCTTAAAGTGAAACAATAAAAGTGTAATATCCCTTTAAATTTCATACCTGGAGGATGTCTATAGTATGCCTGTAAAGGGGCGCATGTTTCCCGTGTTTAGAACAGTCTGACAGCAAAATGACATTTCAAAGGAAAAAAAAGTCATTTAAAACTACTCGCGGCTATTAATGAATTGCCGGTCCGACAATACACATAAAAGTTCATTGATAAAAAAGGGATGGGAATTCCCCACAGGGGAACCCTGAACCAAAATTTAAAAAAAAAAAAATGACGTGGGGGTCCCCCTAAATTCCATACCAGGCTCTTCAGGTCTGGTATGGATTTTAAGGGGAACCCCGCACCAAAATTTAAAAAAAATGGCGTGGGGTCCCCCCAAAAATCCATACCAGACCCTTATCCGAGCACGCAACCTGGCAGGCCGCAGGAAAAGAGGGGGTACGAGAGAGCGGCCCCCCTCCTGAACTGTACCAGGTCACATGCCCTCAACATTGGGAGGGTGCTTTGGGCCTCCCAAAACACCTTGTCCCCATGTTGATGGGGACAAGGGCCTCATCCCCACAACCCTTGCCCGGTGGTTGTGGGGGTCTGCGGGCGGGGGGCTTATCGGAATCTGGAAGCCCCCTTTAACAAGGGGACCCCCAGATCCCGGCCCTCCCCCCTGTGTGAAATGGTAAAGGGGTACAAAAGTACCCCTACCATTTCACAAAAAAACTGTCAAAAATGTTAAAAATGACAAGAGAAAGTTTTTGTAAGCATTATTAAAATCACTGCTCCTGAAAAAATGGCCATTTTTAAAACTTTTTTTTGCATTAATCCATGTCCCCTGGGGCAGGACCCGGGTCCCCAAACACTTTTTATGACAATAACTTGCATATAAGCTTTTAAAATGAGCACTTTTGATTTCTCCCATAGACTTTTAAAGGGTGTTCCGCGGCTTTCGAATTTGCCGCGAACAACCCAAATTGTTCGCTGTTCGGCGAACAGCCAATGTTCGAGTCGAACATGAGTTCGACTCGAAGCTTATCCCTACTCCTTACTACAGCTCCAACTTTACAAGTAGCCCCTCTGCATTGCACGCTGTTTGATGCTCTGGAATGGCAGGTCAGCAAGCTCAAACCGCAATCTACCAGTCACCTGGCTGCGATCTACTCATTGCTGACCCCTGATCTAGGCCATCCATAGGAATATATTTGACTGTTAATTGTTTTACAGTTGTTACCTTTCTGCTGTCAGAATACACAAAAATAATTTTCTAAAATAATTAATGTATAATAGTTGATCAAAATTATATTCATTAAAAAACTTTGTACTGATTAGTTGGATTGTTGTACACCAAAAAGAGATAGTGATGGGATGCTTCCTCCAGAAATAGCTGTAGGGGCCCTCAGTGTGGCATCCCCAACAGCAATCAGCTAAGAGAGCCAGTAGAAGGACTATCGAATAATTCCAGAGGCTTATAATGCCACAGTCATAACTTCTTGTGTTGACGCTACATGATATTGTACTAGTAAATTACTAGTAGTGATTGCAAAAATCAAATCTAGTGTGGGACCCGACTCTGTCTTGTGCTAAACCCAACAGTTTTCCTCAAAAAGTGGGGCACTCAAGGCGACACAGGTAAAAAAAAAATGTTTTTAATATAATGAGGAAGGCTTAGGACCTTTGTTAGGTTTTTAATGTTGCCTGTCTCACCATTAAGAAGATTTCCTATATTTTTTGTGCTAATGATGAGTATTTTTGAGGAAACAAATGTGAGTTATAAAGAACAATAACATTCTGACAGATGTTTGTAACCTTCCACACCCATAGAAAACTCTAAAACAAACCAAAAAAAAAAAAAGTTTTGGAAGTCTTCATTGAGAAAATTGGCTTTTCAAGTCTTGTACACTGAGCAACAGACTGTACATGGCATGCAACTCAAACGTATGCTGAGTACACTTATGAGCCTGTGAAACACTATCACAGTAACATTGGAATAATTAGGCATTGTAACAGATGGAAAGCCTGTCACTGTCTATAGATACAGATAGTGCCTGTTTCCACAAAGAAAGGATCCCAGATCAGGTGTAAGACTCATTGGAGACAGGTGGGTGTTGGCCAACAAAAGAGAGTCAGTCTAGTCAGTCAGTGCTACCTCCTCAGTAAACAGATTGCTTCAGTGTATACAGACACACAAGGAACGTGTGTCCAGGCCTGCCTGGCCTTACAGATTGGCACTATGATTAGGCCAATGCCTGAGGAAAAGTTTAGTCTCAGCTGAAATAGACTGAAAATCCAAACAGACCAAATAGCCAGGGGGCTGATTACTACAAAGTGTAAAGCTGAGGGTAAGGCTGGCCGTACTTTTCACTGTGCATCAAAGTCCAGGACCAGGGGGGACTACGGTCATGTGAGAATCAAACATTAAAAGGTTAAAAAAATGAGCAAACAAAAAATTAATAATAATAATATAGCATATACAATTGTGATACAAGTTTAATTGTAATTGAATGTTATTAATAAAATTACCTTTCCTTTTCAATCTGCAGCACTGTAATTCAGTAAAATACTATGCAATATGGCAACCTGGAGGCATTCTGTAACACAGATGGTCAGATGACAACAGCAAAAAAAAAAAAAAAGGAGATTTGGAGTATTCTGTGGGAGCAATAGAAGGTACCTTTTAAAGTTAAAGGGGTTGTAAACCCTTGTGTTTTTTCACCTTAAGGCATCCTATGCCTTAAGGTGAAAAAAACATGTAAAAGTGACCGGCCCCCTGCTTTACTCACCTGATCCCCTTCGATCCCCTCTGCCCGGGGTTCTCGGCTCTTTATTCGATAGATTGATAGCAGCGCAGCCATTAGCTCCCGCTGCTATCAATCAAATCCAATGACGCGGGCGTCGGGGGGGGCTAGGCCGAGTTCTATATTCTGCGTCTATGGACGCAAATGCTGGACTTGTGAATGCGCCCGCTAGGTAACCCCCCGGGAGAGCGCTTCTCCTAGGGGGTTATACGATGCCGGGAGGAGCTGATAGCGCCACAGGGGGACCCCAGAAGAGGATGATCGGGGCCACACTGTGCAAAACAAACTGCACAGTGGAGGTAAGTATGACATGTTTGTTTGACATGTTTAAAAAAACACAAAGCTTTACAATCTCTTTAAAGGATAATTACGCCATATCCAGGGTGTAACATGTGACATGTTACATACTGACCGCCCCTGCACCTCCCCGACCCCGAATCTCCAATCTTACAGCTAGTGAGGATCTCCCCCCCCCCCCCGCTAGCTGTCACAACTTAAAAAATACACAGCAGAGCGGCGTCACTCATTCACAGTGTCCTGGAAAAAGTCCGGCAGTCTTTGAACTACTACGGTGCTGTGGAGCGCTTTTGTAGTGCATTCTCTTTTCTGTCATCTATCTATTCTATTCTGCCATTGTATCTGCTTGTCCGTACGCAGTGGTCATCAACCCTCAGGGCCCACTAACAGGCCAGGTTTGCAAGATAACTGAAATACATCACAGGTGATATCATTTGCTGCTCAGCGATTGCAGTATTCTAGTCTGCATCTCCCCAAGGTAAAACATAAAACCTGGCCTGTTAGTGGGCCCTGAGGACAGGGTTGATGACCACTGCCGTACAGGACGTATGGGCACACAGATACACTGGCAAATCTACTGGAGACCTGCATGGCACTAGTGATCTGCTAATCATTGGTGCAATGCTTTACAGACTCTAAAAAATTTGATAAACAAATGCATGTTTTCTACCTGAAAAAAATGTGCATTTAATATTTTTTTCTAAAAAGTGAACTTATCCTTTAAGAATACATACTTGAAGAAAATTGTTTTTCTTTTTGAACCAAAGTTTAGTCTCTTTAACTTTACATTTTTTTAATACATAGATTTAAGGGTCTGTTCACACCATTTACTTCAGGAACATGCTTAGCAATCTAGCGTGCATTGATGAGATGCGAGGCCATCCAGATGTTGCAGCTCACCACAACAAGCCATCATGCAAAAAATAGTACCTGTGCCTTTTATTATTGCGTTAGGCAAGCTATTCAAATGCATAACACAGTACAACAGTGCAAACAGGTATTAAAAGGAAAGTTTGCTGAATGAAATTTACTGACTTCCATTCCTTTAACAACCTCTCAAAAAGAGGAACCTAAAGAGGAACTGCAGTCTGCTTACATAATTTGTAATAAAAACATCTTTGCTATTCTGAAGCTTCTCTCCAACCACTTTGCATATTATTTTATACATACTGTGATTCTGTACTTGCCAAATATGCTGCAGAAATCTCCCTCCACTAAGTCTGGCTGCATGCATTTTAACTGTGGGCAGCTGAAGCTGCTGCCTGTTCACTTCCTGGATTTACAGAAACAGACACACAGAGGCACACCTCCAGCTCCGCAGCCCTGCAGTTCTCATTGGCCCTCTTATGATTCATTCCCCCTCCCTTCCTGACAAACTCTCATGAGAATGAGAGAGAGCGGTGCATGATGTCATAAGCCTAGTTTAATGACCCAACAAGTGTAGTATCTGATCTTATAAGTTGCCGGAGGAGGCGCTGTAGTGCTCTCATTGGGGAGTGATATGCAAATTCTCTGGCGTGATGGTATCTGGATGGTCCATTTCAGCAGGGGCCGAACCTGAGTGTTCCCGGGTAAGGGAGGCTAGTACTCGGTCGAGTCTGGGTGGGCCAAAAGGGTACTCCTGCTGAGGATGAGTGCTGCACTGGGTCTGACCGAAGGGCTGGGTCATCCCGGCCTTCTGGCTAGGATTGGTGTGGTCGCTGTTCCTGTCAGTGTCCGGTGGAGGAGCTGTCACCCTGACCATGAGATCAGGGTGTTGCCATGCAAATCCACTGGACCGGGATGGGGACCCGGGAAGGTTAGTATCGGTGGAGGCTGCATTTGGCATACGGGGCTCTCCCCAAGAAAACCTAGAAGGGCTCACTATCTGGCAGGGAAGGAAGGCCGCACTGGTCTGGCTTAGGGTCGGGCCTGAAAAGAAGCCCATGGTGTATGTGCCCCTGGAATGGCAGTCCAGGGGTGCCGTAATATCACTGTGAGTAAAGGTCACATTGATTTATGGCACCACGGTCACTGCACCATTCACACTTTTTTCCCACCTGCCTCCTGGGCCGAGCCTTTTGGCTGGGACCGGAGGAATTTTTTATTCCTGGTCGGAGGGCCTGGTCATTGTACCACATAATGGCCACTTTTCACTCTCTCCACTTCCTTCTCCCCCACTTTCTTTTATTTAAGCCTATGTTTGTCACTTTTTGTATTTTTATGTTTGTACACGGTTTTTGCACGTGTGACTGGTAGGGTGTAGGCCCTCGGGCCTGCCCTGAAAGTCTTGGGAGGGGGTGGACATGGCCTTTTTGCTTGGTTTGCCCTCTCTCATGGGATCTCCCTTCGGGGGAGCCCCACTTGGTACTTGGATGGGTCTGTTTTGGCAGACCCTCCAGAGGATGGGGTCTGTCTGGTTTCAGCCAGATGAACCAAGTGTAAGTACCCCAGTCCCCGTCTGGGGGGATCAGGGCGAGGTCCTCTGATTTTAGAGGACTTGTGTACACCCGTTGCACGTTTTTGTGTTTCACTCTTTATGTGTGTGCACATTTTTTTGGCACCGGGTGAAGTTTTTGAGTGTGTTCACTTGGTGGCCAGTCAAGCTCTGATGAAGGGGGCACATAGACCCCTGAAACGCATTTCTTGATCTGTACCCTTGATCTTTATTAGAATAAAGTTGTATATGGACCTCTTAGCAGTGGTGTGGTGCTTAAATTTCAACCTTCCTACATTACACTACTTGGGCTTTAAGAAGTCAGCCATGACAGCTTCTAGATTTGCATTATACTACTTTCATTATATTGTACAACTATCCTTTTAGGGCCCATTAATACTTTCTTCTTTAGTAGCATGCGTTACAAACGTCAGCGTGCTGCAGTGTCATACATCCTGAATGGCACCCCAATGCACCTTGCCGATGCAGTGAGCAGTAAAGCACTAATGTAGGTTGCTATGTTTTGCACTGCTAAAAATGTTATATACACCTATTTAGGTGCATTAAGCAGCTTATTGATTTGGGCTGCCATAACACAAAGTATGTTACCGTGCAACATGAATATTAATGGGTTAACATAACTCCTTCCCCGATGCATCGATATCCAGATACAGAATTACTAACAGACCTCTCATCTTCTGTAGCGGCATCGATGTCACCAGTAGAGGAATCACCAGAGAGTTTTGGCCCTTATGCATCACATATTATAGTAGATTGATTCCTTAACAAAGCAATACTTTTCTGAGGGACAATTAATAATTGCATTACAGCCAGAACACCAATATAACTTGTGTTATAGGGTTCTATTAGGAAGTTTTCCTTCACAGCTCAAGACTGCTTTTACAACAGATAGGTATCTCTGCAGATTTTGAGTTAAATAAAATGAATTTCGATCTCAAATGTGCCGTGCAATTGAAATAAGACAATTTCACATTAATCACACTTCGTAGTTTGACTGACTAACCTAGTTATGTCAGAGAAATGTCTGCTATGCAAAAGTAAGAGGATAGAGGATAGATCACGGCATATGATAGAGAATGATCAATGATGTCTACAAGATAAGGCACTTACTGGCAGGTCCAGTGCTTTTATTCCTCTGAACTTCAGATTAATAGAAAACATTCTGTTTGTGCAAGATAACTATATGGAAATCTGATTTTAAAAAAATGGTCATGATGGGAAAAACCTTTTTTTTTTACAAATGTATGTGATTAAGGCTGAGTTCACACTATCTTCGCACTGGAGCCACAGCGGAGATATGTGAACCGGGTCCGGTCAAAATTGCGGGGAAGCCGCATCCAATTCGCAATAATGTGAACCCAGTCTAAATGATATATATGACATTTGAAAGCTATGTGGACTATGATATTTAAGCCAGGTGTGTTTTAAAGAAAGCTATCAAACTAAAGAATAAATAAAACATGGTTTAATAGAAATGATCTGGCTATGGCTCTTTGTGGATATATGAGCTATATTTAAGTATTTTTGCATGATTGAATATATGAGTTCTGCAAATCCTGTTTAAAATTTAGCAAACTCAGACTTTGTGACGCCCCATTGAAGTCAACTGTACAGTGCCTTGAAAAAGTATTCATACCCCTTGAAGTTTTCCACATTTTGTCATGTTACAACCAAAAACGTAAATATATTTTATTTGGATTTTATGTGCTAGACCAGTGGTTCTCAACCTCCCTAGTGCGTGACCCCTTGATAAAATTTCCCAAGTTGTGGAGACCCCTAATCGTAAAATTATTTTCATAGCGTGGGTTATCAGCACCCAAGGCAAGACAAGTAATTTGCGCCCCTAACCCATGGACATTCTACTTGTCCCTTCCACTTGTACAGTATTAAAACCCCTTATGGTACATTTTAGGATATACCACTCTTTCTCTTTGTTCTCCTTTCTTTCCCTTTTACCTCTCTCTATCCTAATTACTTGTCCCCCCCCATCCCTCTTTCTAGCCGTCTTTCTTGTTCTTTCTCTTATTCTTTCTCTCCCTTTTTTCTTTGTTCCGCCCCCTCTTTTCCTTCTCTTACTCCGTGGTGGGGGGGTGGGGGGAATGGGATGAGTGGCAGTGCTGGCGGGGAGTTCTGATCAGCCAACTTAGGTGCTCTTGATCAAGGTCATCTGCTGATCTGAGAACTATAGTGGGGACTTTTAATGGCAACTATAATCACAGGTAGTGTTACTCACTGTGTCTCCGGGTTCACTGTGTCTCCAACTTTGTGGTGTCTCGTAGCAGTGACACCTATGCCGAAATCATGAGATAGGGTCTCCTTCAGCCCCTCCCACTTCACATTCCTCACCAGTCAGCTGACCTCTAGTCTCTGCCCCCAGCCATGCCGTGAACTGAATGGATGGATGGCTGCGAAGAGGCTGAGTGGGCAGCCGCGGGCTCCAGGGACAGCTCTGCTGGGTGGCCGCAAAAAGGCTGGGAGAGCAGTGCAGGCGTCAGGAACAGCCAAGGATTTGGTGACCCCTGGCAAATCATCATTTGACCCCCGAGGGGGTCCCGATCCCAGGTTGAGAACCACTGTGCTAGATCAACACAAAGTGGCACATAATTGTGCCTGCTGGAAGGTGAACCTCTGCCCCAGTCTCAAGTCTTTTGGAAACTCTAACAGGTTTCCTTCTAAGATTGCCCTGTATTTGGCTCCATCCATCTTCCCATCAATTCTGACCAGCTTCCCTGTCCCTGCTGAAAAAAATCATCCCCACAACATGATGCTGCAACCACCATGTTTCACGATGGGGATGGTGTGTTCGGGGTGATGTGCAGTGTTAGTTTCCCGCCACACATAGCGTTTTGCTTTTAGGCCAAAAAGTTCAGTTTTGGTCTCATCTGACCAGAGCACCTTCTTCCATACGTTTGCTGTGTCCCCCACATGGTTTATCACAAACTGAAAATGGGACTTCTTATGGCTTTTTTTCAACAATGGCTTTCTTCTTGTCACTCGATTTGTGGAGTGCAAGACTAATAGTTGTCCTGTGGACAGACTCTCCCTCCTGAGTTGTGGATCTCTGCACCTCCTCCAGAGTTACCATGAGCCTCTTGGCTGCTTCTCTGGTTAGTGTGCTCCTTGCCCGGCCTGCCAGTTTAGGTGGACGGCCATGTCTTGGTAGGTTTGCAGTTGTACCATACTCTTTCCATTTTCGGAAGATGGATTGAACAGTGCTCCATGAGATGTTCAAAGCTTGGAATATTTTTTTATAACCTAACCTCCTTTAAACTTCTCTGCAACTTTATCCCTGGCATTTCTGGTGTATTCCTTGGCCTTCATGATGCTCTTTATCACAAAGGTTCTCTAACAAACCTCTGAGGGCTTCACAGAACAGCTGTATTTATACTGAGATTAAATTACACACAGGTGGACTCTATTTACTAATTAGGTAACTTCTAAAGTCAATTGGTTCTACTAGATTTTAGTTGGGGGTATCAGAGTAAAGGGGGCTGAATACAAATGCACGCTAGACTTTTCCTAAATTTATTTGTAAAAAAAATTGAAAACCTTTTATCATTTTCCTTCCACTTCAAAATTATGTGCCATTTTGTGTTGGTTTATCACATAAAATCCCAATAAAATACATTTACGTTTTTGGTTGTAACATGACAAAATGTGGAAAATTTCAAGGGGTATATATACTTTTTCAAGGCACTGTATATAGAGTAAATTCTGCTTGTAGATTAGGCCATTTTAGGGCTAATAGGCAAACTATTGATTCATTTTTGTTTATTTATTTTCATTTTCAATTATTCATTTTCAGTTTGAAAAAAACTATTTTTTTTGGATGTTTTAGCAGTAACACATGTTTTTTCATCGAACTGTAATAAGCCTGCTTTGATCAGCAGATAGAAATACACCAGTAGCTCACTGACAGTCCCAATTCTCAATGATGCAAAGCGGCCCTGATGAAATGTACTGGAAAAAAAAGTACATAAAGGTAATTTTCTACAAAAATGTAGTGACTGCAGATTACACAGCAGTGTAAAATTGGCCAGCAGCAGGACAATTTTAAACAACAAGGCTAAGCTACGATTTACAAGAGACAAAAAGGAACAAGCTTGGGCTTTACCCACAAGTTTACATCGAACAAGCTATGGCAGAGGATAAAGAAGTGTAAAATTAGCCAGCAGCAGGACAGTTTTAATCAGTGATAATTGATACAACTAGTATACAGTATGTCTAACTTTTATCTATGGGAATAGGGGTGTGTGGTGAATGTGAGTAATTGAATGTGAAGCATATAATCTTAGATTGATTTAGATGCACACTTTTCTTGCACTTAGATTTTTTTTCTCTTAAACAATGCGTGCTGCAAAGCAATGGCAGCTCCAAGAAAAGATGGTCAGTAACAAGTTAACGCCAAGAGAAAAAAATAAAAACAATGAAAACTCCTAAATACCACACTTGAAACAAAGTACTTTTTTATTTAAAGGTAAGCTTACTGAAAAAAAAAAAAGGTTAACATAAAATAAAGGCCATATCAATATTAAATTAAAAACTATATACACCGAAAATAAATGAAATCCCCAAAATACCACCCCCCCATAAAACAAAAGTCAATTATTTTTTTTTATAATTGTATTTTTATTGGGTTATAAAGGAACAGATATAAAATTGTTACAGAATGCCCAACATACTGATAATGAAGACATAATGATAACAGAAAAAAAAAGTTATGTAATTGGTAGATACAGGTGAACAGTGTCCATAAATACAGAGCACAGGGAATGGTCTGCATGGCTTATCAAAAGTATATAAACTAAACAACTCATAGGTGAATAATAAACTCAGGGCCTGAAAGTATTTATAAAGGTAAAAAGGTTTTTTTGGAGGGTATTCAATAGGTGACATAAAATCTAAGAGGGCACCAAATGGTATACAGAAAAATGGAAGGGTGGGGGAGGGGAATACAATCAAAAATAATATAATGCTAATATAATTTAGGATGTGGCAGTTGGCATGGGGGTTCCATACTCTGATCGATCCCACGGTTCTCAAATCTTATCAAATTGAGAGATGGAATCATGCACAGAGGCCATCAAAAACTCCATCCTCCGAATTTCAGCCACTAGTTGGAAGAATCTGGATCATGAAGGAGGTGCGCTGGACAGCCAACACAGTGGAATAAGTCTTTTGGCAGCTAGCAAAATATAAGAGATTAGCCAATTGACTTTTTTGGTTAAACCTGAAAAAGGGAGGCCCAACAGACAATTTAAGGGATCTAGCAGAAGGGATATATCCACAACCTTCTGTATTAATAACCTCACATCATGCCAAAAGGGTTGGATCAGGGAGCATTGACAAAAAATATGAAATAAAGAGCCTGTGTCAGTTCCACAGCGCCAACAGCGCGGCGGGACTGAGGGATCATATTTGTGAATGACGTCAGGGGCTTTATACCAAAACATGAGAATCTTAATTGACGTTTCCCTTTGGGTTACACATTTGGAGGATTTAAAAGTAGAGGACCAAATCTTATCCCATACCTGGACCGTAATAGGTCGGCACAATAAATGGGACCACAAAAGTCAATTTTTTAAAGTGGTGCAGAAAAAAAGTTTGGATCTGGCACCAGCTAAAAGTAACTGCTGACTTCACATAAACCAAAAAATAAAATTAAAGGCATCAAAGCTCCCAATAATAAGGAGTTGATTGCCCAAATAGCTAACCAATCACATTTTACACAGTTAGCTAACTGACCCTAATTTCTCCCTATTTTGTCATTTTTCCTATACTTTATTCACAGCAGTTTCCAATAAACTGACACTACTGGCTGCTTTGTGTTGCCCCTCCTATAGCGAAGGAGCTGGCTTATCGGCTCTTCTAAATTGCTACAGGATTCATCTCATGGTAGCTGCAGACTCAAACCTCATCTCTAATTACAGTTTATGATAAACTGTTGGGTTATCTGACAACTATGTAATTTAGGTTTGTTGATTTTTACAATATGATGGCCCCACATTTGTGTACATGTTTTAATCCCTGTGTGGCACAACGTACAAAATGTAGATAATCATTTTTAATGGTTATATCTTACTAGTTACTTACTGGTTATATCTTACCAAACATTTCTCTTATGGAGATGTCTTAACAAACCTTAACAAACCTTTCTCCCCTCTCACTCATAATAGATAGATAGAGAGATAGATAGATAGATAGATAGATAGATAGATAGATAGATAGATAGATAGATAGATAGATAGATAGATAGATAGATAGACGGATGCCTGAAGGTCAAACTCCAACTTATCCTGATATCTACTGATATTGATGGGAATTTGGCTTACAAACCTTTTTCCCTGGCCGTTATGCTAATTCAGTGGCTTTCTTAAATTGATCCTAATTATGTGTCCACATTGCTGCCTAGTGGCTATGTGAGAGTTAATGTTGGACATCCATTGACAAGGTCCTCATAGGTGCCAAGGATTTTACTTGTGACAGGCGCTAACTGCAGTGCTGGATCACAGAGGGAGGGTCATGTGAGAGTAGAGTTGGGGTCAGGTAAGAAAAAAGGGTTTTGGAGGGTTTAAAAAAAAAAAATGGATGGAAGGGTTGGTTTAGATTTTTTGTTGTCTGGAGATGAGCGTTTACAAAAGATAATTAATCTAAAAGTAAATAAACTGTATGTGATGCTACAAAGAATTAGCAATTTAATTGTTGATCAATGAATATTATTAATGAATATTATTAGTAAGGGAAACATCTATATAAACTGCAAATTACTGGTAAGTTTTGAAATCCAGAACTCTGCAGCAGCTTTGAGGGAAAATGCAGTTACTAGTAGATGTCTGAGAATGTATGCACAAGATACAAAAAAACAGTTAAGTGATTGAAGTAGGGTGAGCTCACGCCTACACTTTTTTTTTTCATCCATGCCATTTAAAATTTGTGATCATGTCTTGTGTCTGAAAGTTTTTGCTAAGGGAAAACCCTGAAATTTGAGACTGTCATTGATGCTGCCCATTGAGAAGGTCAATGGAAGTGCAGCTTCCACAATGGGTCATACCTGGAACCACTTTAAAATGAACCCGTCCTTTGCCCATGTAGGACAAAGCATTAGAACTTCAACTCAGATGGTGTGGGAGATGTTCTAAAACGGGAGCATGCAAAATATGGTGCAGCTCTGCATAGAAAATAGTCAGCTTCCAGGTTTTATTGTCAAAGCTTATTTAAACAAGCTGAAGTTAGACGCTTCAGCTTATAATGCACATCTGCACCAGATTCTGAGTGCTCCAATTTTAGTAAATTAAAGAGTAGGGCACTATTTTAATACTACTGACTACCCACGCTAGGTTAGAGGGACCATTTTACTACCTTCTGACTATCCACGCTAGGGTAGAGGGACTATTTTACTACCTTCTGACTATCCATGCTAGGGTAGAGGGACTATTTTACTGCCATTCATTACCAATCTTGGAGATTCTTTTAACTGCTATTGACCACCAGTGCTGACGGAGTGGGCACTGTTTTTAACTGCTATAGTCTAACAATCCTAGAGGTTTGGAAGAGGGCTTTTTCTACCGTTACTAACAGCCAATTACTTACACAGTGACTACAAGTTTAGGCTTTGACCAGAGCAATTTAACCACTTCTATTTTTTTTTTGTCATGTCCTAATGTTGGAAGGTGTGCGGAGATGGAAAAGGGGTGCTGGGTGTACATGTGTGTCTTAGTTAAAGGTGCTTCTTTTATCATGCTGTTATTGTGGTACTATAAACTTGCAATTTAAGCCCAGGTTCACATAACTGTATGTCAGTCCAACTTCGGAGGTGATTTCAGAGACATCTGTGCGGGTTCCTGCACATATGTCAATTGAAATCGCACCCAAAGTCGCTAAAAGTAATGCAGAAACTACTTTTGGGAATCGGTGCGGCGCCACAAAGTTGGCATCGCACAGTTTCGAACGGCGCTATTGCCGGCAATAGTTGCCATTTTGGCATGCAATTTCACATGTCAAATCGCATGCCAAATCACATTAATGAGAACCTGGGCTAAAGCAACAAAATACATTTCATGTGCATCCAAACTAGAGGTGTGCAAAGCATAAAGCTGGATACACATTATACAATTTTTGTTGTTCAATTTCCTATAGATTTAGCTTCAACTATGTAGTGCAAGAGCTTGCCTAATTGCATACAATTTAAAAGTGTTTAGGTTTGACTGCATATTATATGGTTTTGGTAAATCTAAAGATAAGTTGTACAAGAAAATTGTAGAAAAATGATATAGTGTGTAGCCAGCTTTACAGTTCAGCAACAACATGAGTAGAAAAAACTGACCCCAGCCAACATGCTGTGGATAAGGACCCTTGCTCTCTGTGCACAATAAGCGGTCTCTTTGCAGGGGTTTCCCTGCCCACCTGTAGTTTTCTGCAGACAATGATGATGCATGGGGGGTACGCTCTGATGAATGTAGCCAAACATCTCTCTGCCTCTCCCTACTATGCACTCCACCCTTTTTCCAACTAACTGATGACAGGAGCACACTCTATTCTTCTGGTAGCTCCCACAGCACATTGAATTTCATCCCCAAGAGCCACTACACATCATTCATACATTCAGGTGGCTCTTGGGAGTTGTAGTTTTCAATGTCTATCAGGTTGTGCAGGTGCAGCTCTGCAGATACCTCCCCCTGTCTGGTCCTGGAACAGTATTTCACAGGTAAATACAGCACTTGTGTGATATGATTGAGCATTTTTTTTTGTCAGCAATACATATTAATATAATTGCCAGGGGTTCAGTGTTAAAGAGAAACCAAAGGCAAACTTTTTTTTGTATAGAGTAAAGGAAGGTTGTAACCAATGGCATTTTTTTTTTTTTTTTGCCCTCCGTGTCCCCTCACTTCCTGTCCCTCACTTCCTGTCAAAACAGTATTTAAGAGGAAATCCCTCCAAAGTGCGGGAATCCATTTTTGTCACCAGAACTAGTGTTCCCATTGGAAGTTTTTCCCTTTATTCCTGTTCTGGTGATAGGCCAAAATGTGGGGATTTTCTTTCACTTGCAATGTTAATGGTAAGTAGAACAAATAGAGAGTGTGAATCTCCCAAACTAGCAAATAAACAGCAATAAAATCCCTCTCCATGCTATCTAAAACTAAAAACAAATAAAATAAAAATAACCTGTTATTTTGGTAGGCTGCAGAAACGTTGGGTTCACCTCTGCGTTGGACCCTCTCTCATGTGACAGCACTGGGTGCCTGAGCAGCCAGTTGTCAAGAACTATTACCGGTATATGAATGAAATAGGCATGAGTAACATGCTACCCCATACCCCGAATTACTTTTTATTTACCCGTGGTGGAAAAACAAAGTAGCAGAGATATAAAGAGCAGGTCAATAATATTCTTGACGTGTCAAACAGCGGTAATTAATCATTTTTAGTGCCATATTTGACAGGCCAAAAGGGAGCAAATAGGAGAAGTCCATTGTCCGGGTTTACATACACTTTAAGACCCACTAACACTTGGCTGCTTTTGTGCTTTGGTTTGCCTGTTTAGTGACCGCCCTACGTACATTTACTGCAGCAGGGTGGCCGTTCTGCAGCAGATCATGTACCTAGTACTTGATCTGGAACTTCTATGTCTGGGGAGTGCACCCTCTGTTTAGGCAGTACAGAGGCAGAATGACAATCTGCCTATGTAAAGAAGGCAGATTGTTGTTCTGTCAGAGGGGAAGGTACTCATCCTGTGTTTCTGCTAAGCAGGAACACGGATCTTTGCCTTCCCCTAGACAAAGCACCCCCCCCACGGTTAGTAAGCACAACTTAGGCATACATTAAACCCTTTGATTGCCCCTGATGTTAGTCTCTTCCCTGCCAGTGTCAAATGTAAAGTGACAGTGCATATTTTTTAGAACTGATATCGCAGTCCCGCTATTTTTTTTTTTTTTTACCAAAAATATGTAGCATAATACATATTGGCCTAAATTGATGAAGAAATTAGATTTTTTTATTGGATATGTTTTATAGCAGAAAGTAAAGTGTTTTGCGCTATTTTGTTTATAGCACAAAAAATAAAAACCACAGAGGTGATCAAATATCACCAAAAGAAAGCTCTATTTGTGGGAAAAGAACAAAAATTTTAATTGGGTATAATGTTGCACGACCAGCAATTGTCAGTTAACCTCCCTGGCGGTTTTCCCAAGTGTGGCTCGGGGTTAAATTTCAGTACCATTAGCGGTAACCCCGAGCCACACTCGGGATTGCATTGCAGGATCCTGGTGCGGTGTACTTACCTTGTCCCCAGGATCCTGCGATGTTCCCACGCTGTATCCATGGACTGTGTCCTCCGCCCGAAGCCTCTGTGTGCTGGGATCCGTTCCCTGCGAGCATCGTGACGCACAGGGGCGGAGCCCAGCGGCAAATTAAAAAATGTAAAAATGATAACACATACAATACGCTGTAATCTTACAGATTACATTGCTGTATGAAATTATTTCACATCCCTTTTGTCCTTAGTGGTTTGTCCAATGCCCTGCATGCAGTTTTATGTGATATATACTGTTCTTTCTGCCTAAAAACTGGAGATTGTCCATAGCAACCAAAAAGTGTCCCTTTACGTCAAAAGTGGTTTTAGACCAGCTAGGGCGCCATCATACACGTGCCTACATCTGGGCATGTGGGAGCTGGACTGTGTGTATCCCTCATCGATGTACCTTGGCCACTGTCCTTTGTGGTTAAGGTACATCGATGACGTGATTATGCTCTGGAAGGGCACACTTGAGGACCTTACTACCTTTATGGATGAATTAAACAATAATGATAGAAATATCAGGCTTACATATACATGTGATTCCAAAGTTTTACCCTTTCTGGACCTCACCATCAGGGTCGTTGATGGGGAGCTCCAAACCAGGACTTTTAGAAAAGACACGGCGGCCAATACAATACTATTGGCCTCTAGCCATCATCCGAGGCCTCTCATACGAGGTATTCCAGTCGGCCAGTTCCTCAGAGCCAGGAGGAACTGCTCGCGGGAGGATGATTTCCACATTGAAATGCATGATCTTTATGGGAGGTTCCGGGATCGAGGATACTCCCATAGAGTCATCAGGAAGGCCAAAAGGAGGGCTCTCCTTACGGATAGACAGTCTCTTATAAATAATCAAAATGTAAGTAGATTAGGAAATGAGAGTCAGGCTCCAATTAGAATTATAACTAGATATGGAGCACAGTGGGAAGAAATCAGGAGGGTCCTTGGCCGCCACTGGCATATTTTGTCTGAGGCCCCTATTCTGGGAAAAATTGTTGGTGGCAGGCCACTTCTCACAGCTAGAAGAGCAAGGAATCTTAAAGACATCCTAGTACACTCTGAATATTATAGACCTAAAAAACGGGACTGGCTTACCAGTCTTGCACCCCTGAAGGGTATGTATCCATGTGGAAGGTGCCACATTTGCAAGTACGTTGACAGGACTGACATGTTCGCCAGCTCTAATGGTAATAAACAATTCAAAATCAACAGTTTCATTAATTGTACCACAACACGTGTAATCTATACACTAACTTGTCCCTGTGGACTAATTTATGTTGGCAAAACTAAGAGACAGTTGAAGATTAGAGTTGGCGAGCATGTCCAGAGTATTACCAACAAAGAGGACGATAGTATAGCACTGCATTTCCTGCGGGAGCATGAGGGAGATCCGAAGGGCCTGAAATGCAAAGGCATTTATAAACTGAACCTACCTGCCAGGAGGGGGGACTTTGACAGGGTCTTGTACCAGAAAGAAAAAATGTGGATTTTCTATTTAGACACTATGCAGCCCCTTGGTTTAAACAATGAGTGTACCCTTTCTGTATTTTTGGAACGTTAATAAGTGGGTACAAAATAATCATATACAAAATAATGGGGAGATGAGGACTGAATGTACTCCCAAAATGACCCTCAATATATTCCCTGGTTAACTAATAATTTTTATGTTTATCTCTATTAAATTTCTCTCTCCTTTTCCTCCTTTGTGCTATTGTTTAAACAAGCTATAAATGAAGTGTTAATATGGCTGTCCATGCTGACCTATGTTGGGGTCTGGGCTATCTAAAAAATAGATATGTTGCCTAGTCAAATTTTGATTCCCCTTCCCATTCAGGGATCGCACCTGTCTTAGGAACTAGTGTTGTACTAATGGTGAATGACGTGGTGTTCAGGTGTGTTAGGTTTTAATTGGTGATTGTTTTCATTAGTTTGGCTATTTATAGCACGGATCCTGACCTATTACGCATGCTCTGAGGAAGCCTGTGATCAGGTGAAACGCGTAAGCATTGTGCCACCGTGCTACCGGTGACAGGGACCTTTGGATGTCCACCTATGTCCTTAACCCTCTCCACATATCCCCATACCACGCTATTGCTAGCAGCCGTACAGCCTGAAGCATTCCTGAAGTGATCCTCTTTACTCACTGACCATTCATTGAATCTGGATATCGCTCACGCTCCACACAGCCCCTGAACACTGCTCGGTCTGAAGACATGAACTCTGCCGCTCACCGTACGCTGTGAGTCTGAATCAATTAACACAGATGTAAGAGCATTGTTTGTCAGCGTGTATTCCTTCCGAGTGAGGAAACCGCGAACGGACGGGAGTCTGAGGGAGTGAGAATCAATCAATATAGGAGTCCTTAATGGTGAGCTTTAAATATATCCCACTATTGGGGAACGAATGTACTAGGATCATTGACATTTAAACTGTACTGGGGATACTTGAATTTCCAGATTACTATTTGCTCCTTGTCTGTGAACATCAGTACCGCATTATGCATATATCTAGCCGGGAATAAACACTTGCAAGTGGACTTTGTATCCATCTTATAAACCCAACTCATGCAGGCAACTACTTATATCATAAGCCCATTTGATGTCTTCACTATGTCCTTTTAAATTGGAGCCTTTCTGGACTAATGAATATGCATCGGACCCGGGTCTAAGATTTTTGTCTGCATGTGTATGGTTGATGGCTGTGTGAGATGTGTGTATCAGGTTTGGTGGCCACCCAAGTCCCTTAAGACGTCAGTCTTATTTTAACCATATGTTGTTGGTAGTTGTAATTTGATGTGGAAGAGTTATTTGCAACATTGTTGCCTCTTTTCTACTTTTGTTTTAATCTTTGATAACTAATAAAGATTTGTTATTAAACATGTTAGTTGGTCCTTGTTGAAGAACTGCTTTGCAGAATTCTCTTCTGCTTCCTTCTGGGTAAATGTTTGATTAGTTCAGAGGACAATCACCCTATATCTGGTGATATCTTTACCGTTTATTATCGGGGCTGATGAAATATACAGGTGTTTTAAATTTGAGTGGGCAATAGGTAAGCCCCATTGTTACTCACATTCACCTTCAGCAAATTGGCTGGGTCTTTGGTTAATTTTTCTCTTTTGTTTGTATGTTCTATAGTAAATTAGAACACTTGCAGAATTGAGCGATAGTGAATTGTGGGGAAATTAATTTTATTATTATTATACTATTATTTTTTATAATTATTTATATTTATTTATTATATTATAATTTATGATATTGTGTTTCAAACTTTATCATACCCGGGTTATCTACTAGACTCTTGGTGGACAGATTTAAGTGTGTTATTGCTAAGAATTACAGGCCTACAATATAAAATGCCAAATTTCTATGCAAAATAATTGTACCGCTTTGAGACGCAAAAATCTGACATAATCATACCGCCAGGGAGGTTAAAGTAACGCAGCGCCGTATCACAAAAAATGGCCTGGTCATGAAGGGGGGTAAACCTTCCGGAGATTAAGTGGTTAACACACCCTTGTTAATACATTTATTAAAACTGGAGAGTGCAAAATCTGGTGCAGTTGTGCATGTTAGCCAATCAGCTTCTAACGTCAGCTTGTTCAATTAATCTTTGACAAAAAACCTGGAAGCCGGTTGGTTTCTATGCAGAGCAGCACCAGATTTTGCACTCTCCAGCTTTAGTAAATCAACCCATTGTGTCATGGAGTGCTATATGGTAGGATGTAATTCACGGCAATGCATGTGTGTTGATTTTGCCTTTCTTTAGTGTGTTGCACTAGGGTGCATAACATTGGTTCAATGCGCTGCATTCATATTTGATAAATTTACTTTACCATTCGCTTATTGCTAATAAAAAAAATAATTAAAACCACTAGCAATATCAAAATCTCCATCTGTTTGTTTAACCAAATTCTTTATTTATTAGCTGAGACACCGATTTCTTGGGAAAACATGCAAATAAATAGTAATCTGAATCTCTTGTCCATTTAAAGTAAACCAGTACCAAGAGGAATGCTGCCCACATTCACAAAATACTTGTTACCTAATTGCCTCTGGCTTCAAGTCAAAAACTGATTTTGCTGTACATTACCAATCTTTGCATTGGTAAGACTTGTTTAAAAAACCCACTCTTCATTGTTTTTAGAATTTTCTTTTGTAGGGGGGGGGGGGGAGTACATTTATGGTAAATTTGCTTATTTTATTTTGTTGACTTTGTATTTATGTTTTTCCCTCTTTTTTTCTGTTTTTAATCGTGATGTTTGTGTACTGTTACGTTTTTCATTTTTACGTTTTGTTTTTGTTCTGCTATCCTTTTTTTATCTGTAAAAAGAAAAAAAAAGATAAAATAAAGAGGCTTATGAGCTTTTGACCATATATTGTACAAGAAGAGGAACAGGATAGTAAAAAGGCAGCAGGTGGGGCAGGGAAGCCGGCACATGCTGTAAAAAAGGGGCAGAAGGGGGGATAGCATGATGACAGGAAGTGGGATTGGTGCAGGGAAAGCAGCTACAGGAATGATATTCTGTATCTCTCCCTGAAGCAGCTGAAAGCTGGCTGGAGAGACAGAAACTGATAGTACTGGAAGCTAGCGGTCCTTCAGTTTTTCTAAATCCCTCGCTTTGGCCAATGGAACACTATAGCAAGCCGCTATCCAACATAGCAGCCCACTCTGATGGTCGCCTCTCACTTTTCCTATGAGACTGCCTATAGACCTGGCCTCTCATTTCTTTTCCTCCTCTTTTCAGCACTCAGGCCTCTGGGTCTTATAGTCCCACACAGTTCCACAACACTGAGTCCAGTCTTTCTGGGAACTACCCCCCCCCCATCAGTATTTGCTCTGCCAGCAGTCCTCAGGCAAGGGTGATGTGGCCCTTCCTCCTCAGGCTGCACCGCAGCCAATCACAGTGCCCTCTGTATCCTGGGCAGTGGAGGGGCTCTCCTCAAGAAGCTGTGGCTGCAAATGCAGTGCTCTCATAGTGCCTGTGTCTTTTCTCTACCCCTCTCTGACTGTGGAGCCAATCCATATATATCTCTTTTGCAGCTGGGAAGAGGTAAATGACATCTGCAATGTGAGGGCAGTAGTGTTCTGTTGCCTGGGACTACCTATGCATATTCCATACCTGTGGGGCCATCGTGGAAGCAGAGAATCACTTTAGTAGTCACGGCTACTTCAGTGATTGCCACTGTCTTCGGGGTCCCATGCCAGTCATTCTATGATTAGGCTAGGTAGTCATTGCAATGTCACCATCCTGCTTCTCCACCTCTTCAAATCAGAGAATGCCCTGCATTCATTAGGAAAATTGCAAAGCATTCTGTGAATGGCGTCTTTGCAGAGCAGCTGCCCTGCTGCATAGTAACCACGAGGCACCATTCATAGAATGTCTCATTGCTCTTATGTATTATATTCAGGTCCTTCTGGATCATTTATTATGTCTAGTTTACATTATTCAAGCTCCATTCTCCTTTTGCAAAGAATTTATCATATTTTCAATAAATGTATATATTTTTTAAACTGTGGCCTTTCAGTTCTTTGTCCATATTGTCTATAATAGTCCCATATCTCTGTAGGGTTCTCTTGTTCCATTTATAGGACACCTTCCATTTTTTTTCAGTAAATACAAGCTTTTCTATGATTAGACAAAGTAAAGATTGTGACATCACCAGCCTGCTTTTCCACCTTGTCCAATCTAAGAATGCCTTGCATCTGTCTCAATATGAATTGTGCCATGCCGGGCAAGCGACCTACTGTGGTTATTATGCAGAGAGATCCAGAAGTAGGGATGAGCCGAACACCCCCCTGTTCAGTTCGCACCAGAACATGCGAACAGGCAAAAAATTTGTTCGAACACGCAAACACCATTAAAGTCTATGGGACACGAACATGAATAATCAAAAGTGCTAATTTTAAAGGCTTATATGCAAGTTATTGTCATAAAAAGTGTTTGGGGACCTGGGTCCTGAGACCAAGATAAACTTATTTGGTTCAGATGGTGTCAAGCGTGTGTGGCGGCAACCAGGTGAGGAGTACAAAGACAAGGGTGTCTTGCCTACAGTCAAGCATGGTGGTGGAAGTGTTATGGTCTGGGGCTGCATGAGTGCTGCCGGCACTGGGGAGCTACAGTTCATTGAGGGAACCATGAATGCCAACATGTACTGTGACATACTAAAGCAGAGCATGATCCCCTCCCTTCGGAGACTGAGCCACAGGGCAGTATTCCAACATGATAACGACCCCAAACACACCTCCAAGATGACCATTGCCTTGCTAAAGAAGCTGAGGGTAAAGGCGATGGACTGGCCAAGCATGTCTCCAGACCTAAACCCTATTTGGCATCTGTGGGGCATCCTCAAACGAAAGGTGAAGGAGAGCAAGGTCTCTATCATCCACCAGGTCCGTGATGTCATCATGGAGGAGTGGAGGAGGACTCCAGTGGTAACCTGTTAAAGCAGTGCTGGAAAATAATGGTGGCCACACAAAATATTGACACTTTGGGCCCAATTTGGACATTTTCCCTTAGTGAAGAAGCAGCATCATGAAGGCCAAGGAACACACTAGACTGGTCAGGGATAAAGTTGTGGAGAAGTTTAAAGCAGAGTTAGGTTATAAAACAATATCCCAAGCTTTTTACATCTCACAGAGCACTGTTCAATCCATCATCCGAAAATGAAAAGAGTATGGCACAACTACAAACCTACCAAGACATGGCCGTCCACCTAAACTGACAGGCCGGGCAAAGAGAGCATTAATTAGAGAAGAGGTTCATGGTAACTCTGGAGAAGCTGCAGAGATCCACAGCTCAGGTGTGAGAATCTGTCCACAGGACAACTATTAGTCGTGCACTCCACAAATCTGGTCTTTATAGAAGAGTGGCAAGAAGAAAGCCATGTTGATAGAAAGCCCGTTTGCAATTTGTGAGAAGCCATGTGGTGGACACAGCAAAAATGTGGAAGAAGGTGCTCTGGTCAAATGAGACCAAAATGTAACTTTTTGGCCTAAAAACAAAATGCTATGTGTGACGGAAAACTAACACTGCACATCACCCTGAACACACCATCCTCACCATGAAACATGGTGGTGGCAGCATCATGTTGTGGGGATGCTTTTCTTCAGCAGGGACAGGGAAGCAGGTCAGTTAATGGGAAGATGGAGCCAAATACAGGGAAATCTTAAAAGGAAACCTATTAGAGTCTGCAAAAGACTTGAGACTGGGGCGGAGGTTCATCTTCCAGCAGGACAACGACCCTAAACATACAGCCAGAGATTCAATGGAATGGTTTAGATCAAAGTATATTCATGTGTTAGAATGACCCAGTCAAAGTCCAGACCTAAATCCAATTGAGATTGTCTGTGGCAAGACTTGAAAATTGTTGTTCACAGACGCTGTCGATCCAATCTGACAGAGCTTGATCTAGTTTTCAAAGAACAATGGGCAAAAATGTCACTCTCTAGATGTGCAAAGCTGATAGAGACATACCCCAAAGGACTTGCAGCTTTAATTGCAGCAAAAGGTGGTTCTTCACAGTATTGACTTGGGGGCGGGGGCTGAATACAATTGCACGCCACACTTTTCAGATATTTATTTGTAAAGAATTTGGAAAACCATTTATCATTTTCCTTCCACTTCACAATTTTGTGCCATTTTGTGTTGGTCTATCACATAAAATCCCAATAAAATACATTTACGTTTTTGGTTGTAACATGACAAAATGTAAAAAATTTCAAGGGGTACTTTTTCAAGGCACTGTATAATATGACATGTATAGTATGATATGTATAGTATGATATACAGTACATAGTATAGGTATAGCATGATATGTGCAGTATGATAGTATAGGTCATCCCCCAAAATTTTCGCTCGCATTAGGCGAGTGGAAATAACCTGAGAGCGAGTGTGGAGCCATATCGTAGGGGGGGGGGGGGGGGGGGCGTGCGCCTCGGGCAGTTGGGGTTGAACGGGAGCCCATTCTCCTCCCAGCCTCCGCCCCCTGTCATTCTTTTATCAGGGTCTGTCATACAGCGGGAGTCGGCAAACAACTTAAAAGAGGGATTAGGTAGGAGCTGCCAAAGTTAACATTTCCTATTAACAAGCTGGTGATTGGTTGCTCAGACTGCCTAGCAACCAATCAATAGCTTGTTAATAGGAAAAGTTAAGTTTGACAGCTCCTGCTCCCCTGTCCAGTGCTGTGCTCCGCTGTAGGTCTATCTGCATCCTAAATCAGTGAAAGCGTCATTCATTGGTTTTAATTTTTTTTAAGGCTATATTTAATATAGAATTAAAATATTTACTTAACAAGCCAGTAATGATGTGTACATTGACTATAGTAGCCAATCATATTTTATCCTTATTTTATTTATCACAGTCAGATAAATGAAATATGCTTTAAGTTAATATTGTTAAAATTGTTGTTATTATTTATTTTTGTAACTTAACTTCCTCCCGTCCGCACTATAGCCGAAAGAAGGCTACAGCGCGGGCCATAAATGCCATGTACGTCCAGGGCCGGATTTCCCACAAGGCCACCGAGGCCAGGCCTCGGGGCGGCAGTGGTGCAGGGGCGGGATTGCCCAGGATTGTCCCTTAATTATGATCTTTGTCCCGTGTCCCGGGCACCGGGCACCTTCATTCCGGGACAATACAGTGTCCCGGAATGAAAAGAAAAAAAAAAAAACGGTCCGCCTCCGCCACTCTGATATAGTTACACTCATCTGCAGCAAAACTGGTTGCTAGGCTAGGGCCACCCCGCATCTAGCAACCAGTGACGTCGGCTGACACGTGGGCAGTGCACCCTATGGCTGAGCAGCGCACCTCCGACTCTGAGACAAGTCCACCCACAGCCAGGCACACCAGAGGGACAGGTCACCAGGATCCAGCCTGTGCCCACTGCCCAGCCAGTGCCAGTGAGTCCCGGGGCCACCGCCACCGCCGACTACTCCCGAGTCCCTCAGCCGCTACAGGGGAGCACATTGCCAGCAGCCCGACTTCTCCAGTCCAGTTCTCCTCCTGAGCCTCCTCCCGCCCACGAGGGCGCGAGTTTTGAGCCGCCACTGCCCCAGACAAACTTTCAGGACCAGGTTATTGTTTGTGCATGTGGCAGCAAATATCATTCATGACAGTGATACAGCAACTTGCTGGCAAATTCTTGTTTAGTCACTATTCAATTATTAACCACTTAAGCCCTGGACCATTTTGCTGGCCAAAGATCAGAGCACATTTTGCGATTCAGCACTGCGTCGCTTTAACTGACAATTGCGCGGTTGTGCGACGTGGCTCCCAGACAAAATTGACGTCCTTTTTTTCCCACAAATAGAGCTTTCTTTTGGTGGTATTTAATTACCTCTGCGTTTTTTTGCGCTATAAACAAAAATAGAGCGACAATTTTGAAAAAAACGCATTATTTTTTACTTTTTGCTATAATAAATATCCCCAAAAAATTGATAAAAAAACAATTTTTTTCCTCAGTTTAGGCCGATACGTATTCTTCTACATATTTTTGGTAAAAAAATCACAATAAGCGTTTATTGATTGGTTTGCGCAAAAGTTATAGCGTCTAAAAAATATTGATAAAGGTGAAGCTTCAATTTCAGAGCTCTACAAAACATTTAAAGCAGAAAAACTGCAGGTTATTTACCCTAATATTGATATAGCAATGCGTATTTATCTTTGCACTCTGGTTACTAACTGTTCAGCAGAACGATCTTTTTTATGTCTGAAATGAGTAAAGGACTATTTACGATCATCTTTGGGTCAAGAAAGACTGAACAGTTTAGCTTTACTTGCCATTGAGTCAGAACTTTTAAATACGTTGTCCTACGAAGATATTATCAATAAGTTTGCCAAAAGAAAAGTTAGAACTAAAAACCTGTAGGGACTTTCTTACTGCTATAATCTTTAAAAGGCATTTTCTGCATTACAGAGTATTTTCAGTCTGTACAATTAAAGCCAGTTATTTTCAGTGTTCTTGTGTGTGGAGATATGTTTTTAATTGATTTATTGTAGCAGTCATCGATAAAGGACGAGAATGGTGGTGTGTGTGGGCGAGGGGGAGCGGCATTGAAGGACCCGGCCTTGGGGCGACAAAGGGAGTAAATCCGGGCCTGTGTACGTCCTCCCGAGAATGCACTGCATATCAGTGTTCTTCAGTTTCACCTATCAGTGCCCTTCAGTGCCTTCTATCAGTGCCACCCATCAGTGCCACCTATCAGTGCCTCATCAGTGCCTATTAGTGTAGCCTATCAGTGCCCATCAGTGCAGCCTATCAGTGCCCATCAATGCCACCTCATAAGCACACATTAATGAAGGAGAATAATTACCTGTTTTCAAAATTTTATAACAAACTATAAATTTTCGGTCTTTTTTCATTTTTTTAGCAAAAAATTAAATACCCAGCAGTGATTAAATAACACCAAAAGAAAGCTCTATTTGTGGGAAAAATATTATACAAATTAAATTTGGGTACAGTGTTGCATGACCGCGCAATTGTCTTTCAAATTGTGACAGCGTTGGTCTGGGCAGGATGGGGGTTTATGTGCCCAGTAAACAAGTGGTTAAGCAACATTTAACAGTTTCATTTCATGAGATAATTTACAAGGGCATGTTTAGGGGTGGAATTAGAGGTAGGTCAGGGTAGGGGTTGGCTGGGGCAACTGGTAGTGAGTGACTAGTAGCTCAGGACTTAAAATTTTGAGCCCTGGTATAGGTATAGTATGATATGATACTTATAGTATAGGTATAGTATGGTATATGTAGTGTGATATGTATAGTATATGTGTAGTATGATATGTAGAAAAAAAAAAAAAAAAAATATATATATATATATATATATATATATATATATATATATATATGATATGTATGGTACAATATGTATGGTATAGGTATAGTAAGATATGTACAGTATAGGTAAAGTGTGACATGTATAGTAAGATATGTACAGTATAGGTATAGTATGATATGTGTAGTATGATACGTATAGGATATGTGTACTGTAGTATGATATGCATATACTGTATGATATGTATAGTATGACATGTATAGTATGTGTAGTATGATGTTTATAGTATATATACAATATAAAGTGGGTATAGAAAAGATTCACCCCCTTTAAATTAATCACATTTTGTTGCTTTGCAGACTGAAATGAAGACAGACAGTTTTTGTTTTATCCAGCTGTATTTACTGCAATGTATAACATCCAAGTGGAAGATATGGTGTGGAGGAGGAGCTAGGAGCCGCACTGTCCTAGGACCCCAGTTAGGACCACAACTAGACATATCCCAGCCCCCAATAGGATCCTGTAGAGTCAGCAAATCTGGACACAGAGACGCAGGAGAGACCCAGGACCTCGGGAGTTAACAACTTATATGCGGTTGACCTAGCACCGCTAGGTAAGGGGCCATTACCTACACTAGTGCATGCTGCATGAAGAGGACATAGAGTGTCTGATCTGCATAGCAACACCCCACTGTCATTTGATTATTGTGTCTGAGCACTGGTTTTTGAACACTATTCATTTCTTTGGACACTTGAATTACCAATTTACTTTGGACACTAATTATCAGAGTGGGTTCATTTACTCACGTGATCATTCACACTATACTTGCACTGTCGCACGGGTCGCAACACGAGGATCAGGCGACCATACCTTTTTTTTCCTGTTTGTTTCACTTGATTTTTGTTTGTTTTCACTTGATACATGACCTGTTTTATTTTATTGCTCCATTCTTTGCACTTTAGCATATGTATGATCTTCATATTTAAGGCACAAGAACACGAGCACTTTGATTATATTGTATATTTTTAACATATGCAGAATTGGTTTTTTACCTATCTATATATTACTTTTACTTTTTTGATCAATTTATGCATGAGTGTTTATATTTATATCACCTATTGGATCAACATATATGTAATTAATTTTGAGTCACTACACCTACGCATACTCTCTACTCCAATTCATGCGATTTTTTGACTTTTTTTGACCATCTATAACCTCGTGATCTATGAATACTAGGAGACATTACCAATACCTATAAGTTGAGACCCCTTTGGATAGCGCAGCACCCTCCCCCTCTCTCTTTATACCAAGTGGAAGATATAACACCAACATGTCAGAAAAAAATGAAAACAAATTAAAAAACAGAATCACTGATCTGGAAAAAGGATCACCCCCTTGTGTCAGTATTTTGTTGAACCACCTTTTGCTTTAGTTACAGCCTTTAGTCTGTTGGGATATGTCTCTACTAACTTTGCACATCTAGACTTTGCAATATTTGCCCACTCTTCTTTGCAGAACTGTTCAAGTTCAGTTAAATTTGATGGTGACTGTTTGTGGACTGCAGTCTTCATGTCATTCCACAGATTTTCAATGGGGTTTAAATCTGGGCTCTGACTAGGCCATGCAAGGACATTCACCTTTTTATCCTTCATTCACAGTCACTTTTGCTGTGTGCTTTGGGTCATTGTCATGTTGGAAGGTAAACCTTCTTCCCATTGACAACTTTCTGGCAGAGAGCAGAAGATTTTCCTCAAGAATTTAATGGTATTTTGTCGCATCCATTTTTTATCCTGACAAGTGCTCCAGTCCCCGTTGCAGAGAAACACCCCCATAACAGGATATTACCACCTCCATGCTTTACTGTAGCAACGGTGTTATTTGGATAGTGAGCTGTAGTGGATTTCTGCTAGACATATGATTTGGTGTTGAGGCCAAATAATTTAATTTAGATTTAGTCTCCTCTGACCATAACACCCTTTTCCATGTGGCCTCAGAATCTTCAAAGTGCATTTTGGCAAAGCTCAGTCGTGACTGCATGTGGCCTTTCTTGAGGAGTGGCTTTTTCCTTGCACCCTCCCTTACAAGCCACATTTGTGGAGAATTTGTGATATTGTTGTCACATGCACACAATGACCACTCTTTGTCATAAATTCCTGCCACTGCTTCAGAGTTGCTGTAGGCCTCTTGGTAGCCTCTCTGACCAGTTTCCTACTGGCTCTTTTATCCAGTTTGGAGATATCCTGATCTAGGGAGGTTCTGTGTTGTACCATATACCTTTCACTTCTTAATAATATACATCACTGTGCTTCTAGGCAGTGATAAAGCCTTTGAAATTTTTTGATATCCATCTCCTGACTTGTGCCTGTCCACAACTTTATCCTGGAGACAGTGCTTTTGACAGTGCCTTGCCACCCATAGTTGATTGTTTGCTTCATTTGCCTTACCAGGGACTAAAATGCTCCAGGAAAGCTGTTTTCGTGATGAGCTAATCAAAATGACCACAGTTGATCACAGTTGAAGGTCAAATGACTTTGTGTGTCATTATAAAAGGTGATTAGCTACACCTGATTGAGTTTACAAGTCATTTTTAGGAGGGGGTGATCCTTTCTCCAACTCTCCACCAGTTCTCAGTGATTCTGTTTTTGAGGTTTTTTTTAAATGTTCTGACATGTTGGTGTTATATCTTTGACTTGTCATTACAGCCAGATAAAACAAAAACTCTGCCTGTCTTCATCTTCATTTCAGGGTGCAGAGCAACAAAATATGATTATTTTAAAGGGGGTGATTCTTTTCTATACCCACGGTATGTGCAGTATGATATGTATAGCAGCTCTCAAAAATTCAACTTGCCTACTCCCATTTTGCGAGTGGAATTTAGTGCAGGGCGAGTGAGGAGCAGGGGTGGACCAGGCTGACAGTTTCCTAGCTGATATCTTCTGGCAAAAGAGGTGCGGCCATTAGAGCGGCCCGGAGGGGGGTTCCCTGCCCCCCCCCCCCCCGGGCCGCTCTGCTGTCCTGTAAAAAAGCCTGCACTGCTTCTGGCAGAATCGATCAGCCAGGAAATTGTGAGAAGGATCAGCCATCAGGAGTACACAGAGCGGGCAAACAAAGTCCCGCCTCCTGGACCAGCATTGAATCAGTATGCTGTCTATTAGATTCCAGTAGGCGGGATTTCATTTCACAGTGCGGCTATTCATATACAAGCCGCGTCTCAGCGGGAGATTGCCGCTCTGTGTCATCCGGCCGCCCGATCCTCCCTGTTGCATTGCTGATGACTGATGAGGCTGCACTTTTGGGCAATGATGAGGCTGCGCTTTTGGGCAATGTTGAGGCTGCACTTTTGGGCAATGATGAGGCTGCACTTATGGGAAATGAGAGGCTGCATGATACACTGCAATGGTATGCTGCACTGGTATGCTGCACTGGTGGGCACTGATAGGCTGCACTGATATGCTGCAAGAATACGCTGCACTGATGGGCACAGATATGCTGCACTGTTGGGCAATAATACGCTGCACTGATGGGCTGCACTGATGGGCACTGATATGCTGCCCTGATGGGCACTGATGAGGCTGCACTGATGGGCACTGAAACGCTGCACTGATGGACTGCACTGATGGGGCTGCACTGATGAGCACTGATGAGGCTGCATTAATGGGCACTGATAGGCTGAACTGATGGGCACTGATATTCTGCACTGATGGACTGCACTGATGGGCACTGATATGCTGCACTGATGGGCACAGATACGCTGCACTGGTGGGCAATAATAAGGTGCACTGATAGCCACTAATAGGCTGCACTGATGGGCACTGATATGCTGCACTGATGGACTGCACTGATGGACTGCACTGATGAGGCTGCACTGATGGGCACTGATGAGGCTGCACTGATCAGCTGCACTGATAGGCACTGATTGGCTGCACTGATAGGCACTGATTGGCTGCACTGATGGGCACTGATTGGCTGCACTGATGGGCACTGATAGGCTGCACTGATGGGTACTGATATGCTTTATGTTAATATTGTTAAAGTGGTTGTTAATATTTATTTTGGTACTTAATTCTGCATAAAACATTTACCAGTGTAATTTAGGGGCTTGTTTAGGGGCAGACTTAGGGGTGGGGCAACTGGTGGCGAGTAATCCTTAAGATCTGGATAGTGGCTCAGGACTTGAAATGTTGAGCCCTGTGTATAGTATAGGTATAGTATGATATGTGTAATATAGGTGTAGTACAATATGTGTAGTATGATATGTATAGTATATGTATAGTATGATATGTGTAGTATAGGTATGGTATGATATGTTCAGTATAGTTATAGTAATATATGTGTAGTATGACATGTATAGTATATGTGTAGTATAATATTGTGGTATATATACAGTATGATATGTATAGTATAGGTACAGTATGATATGTGATGTATGATATGTATAGTATAATATGTATTGAATGATAGGTATAGTATATGTAGTATATGTATACTATGATATGTATAGTATAGCTATTGTATGATATGTGTAGTATGGTATGTATAGTATAGGTATTTAGTATGATACATATAGTAAGAGGTATAGTGAAATATGTATTGTATGATTTGCATAGCATATGTATAGTATGATATGTATAATAGAGGTATTGTATGATAGTATAGGTATAGTATGACATGTATAGTATAGGTATATAGTAGGATATGTGTAGTATGATATGTATAGTATAGGTATAGTATGACATATATAGTATAGGTATATAGTAGGATATGTGTAGTATATGTATAGTATAGGTATAGTATGATATGTATAGTATAGGTATAGTATGATATGTATAGTTTAGGTATATAGTAGGATATGTGTAGTATGATATGTATAGTATAGGTATAGTATGATATGTATAGTATGATATGTATAGTTTAGGTATATAGTATGATATGTATAGTATGACATGTATAGTATAGGTATATAGTAGGATATGTGTAGTATGATATGTATAGTATAGGTATAGTATGATATGTATATGTAGCGCTGGTAGATTTACAATCTACCGCAGATTTGGTAAATTTAGTACATTGTGTGTTAGGAAGGTTAAAAGTTCGCCTCTGTTCCAGCTTGGCTGACGTTGTGTGTGCTTCCGTGCTGACCGGTGGGTGTCGCTGTTACCATTAGTTAGTGTTGGAAGGGCGACGTGTCGAAGTGTATAGATGCTCCTCTGTCTCGGAGACAAGCTCGGTGGAGTTGCATTCTGGGAAGGGGGTATTTATGGGACAGACGCCATGTTCTAAGGTCGTTTCGCAGCCACCTGCTGGCCCTCCTGGCCGACAGGTATGCGTTAAGGAGCTACCTCGTGGTCCTCCGATCGGGAGGCCCACGATGCTACGGCGCAGGGGTGGGTCCAGAGGCTTGTCTGGGGCCTACCCCCCGCAGCCAAGGAATGGTCCTGAGCTGTCAGTCCTGTGTGACGAAGCTGAACGACCGGGGTGATCCCAGGGGAGAACCCGTCTTGGAGAGATCACGCGGCGTGCTGGTCTATAGAGGGGCCTGGTGACTTGGTTGCAGGACGTATCCAAAAGAAGTAATTATACAGCATAGTGTCGCCAGTTCGGCTTAAAGGTTCAGGCACCGTGACTGACTGTTCACTGCAGAAGATCTGATACATCCTGTGGCAGAGGATCGTGCAGATTTACCCCCCCCAAATGAGTCTGTGGCAGAGACTTTAGATTCGTGCTGCATACTGGCTGCTAGACTGGTGAGAGAGGCCTATCCAGACGAGCAAGGAGTGTGTCCCATGAGGGGAGCGCATTCCACATAATTATCTGAATTCTACCGGGACATTTGTCACTAAGATATTGTAAGAAGATATTTGAGTTTCTCCTGAAGGTTTCCTTTTCCGTCTCTTTCCTGCTACTTCCTAAAGTTTGTTTGTTCATTAAAGCATTGAAAACGTACTCCAGTGTTGGTACGTGTGTGGTCCAGCAGTAAACTCAACGGAACCCCTGGACACAGTGCCAGTGAAACCAAGGGAAGCAAGGTGAAGGTAACAGACCTGCTTAAACCAGCAGCTCCACCGTGAGCATTGCTACATATAGTATGATATGTATAGTTTAGGTATATAGTAGGATATGCGTAGTATGATATGTATAGTATGACATGTATAGTATAGGTATATAGTAGGATAGGTGTAGTATGATATGTATAGTATAGGTATATAGTAGGATAGGTGTAGTATGATATGTATAGTATAGGTATATAGTAGGATATGTGTAGTATGATATGTATAGTATGACATGTATAGTATAGGTATATAGTAGGATAGGTGTAGTAGGATATGTATAGCATGACATGTATAGTATAGGTATATAGTAGGATAAATGTAGTATGATATGTATAGTATAGGTATATAGTAGGATAGGTGTAGTATGATATGTATAGTATAGGTATATAGTAGGATATGTGTAGTATGATAAGTATAGTATGACATGTATAGTATAGGTATATAGTAGGATAGGTGTAGTAGGATATGTATAGCATGACATGTATAGTATAGGTATATAGTAGGATAAATGTAGTATGATATGTATAGTATAGGTATATAGTAGGATAGGTGTAGTATGATATGTATAGTATAGGTATATAGTAGGATATGTGTAGTATGATAAGTATAGTATGACATGTATAGTATAGGTATATAGTAGGATATGTGTAGTATGATATGTATAGTATAGGTATATAGTAGGATAGGTGTAGTATGATATGTATAGTATAGGTATATAGTAGGATAGGTGTAGTATGATATGTATAGTATAGGTATATAGTAGGATATGTGTAGTATGATAAGTATAGTATGACATGTATAGTATAGGTATATAGTAGGATATGTGTAGTATGATATGTATAGTATAGGTATATAGTAGGATAGGTGTAGTATGATATGTATAGTATAGGTATACAGTAGGATATGTGTAGTATGACATGTATAGTATAGGTATATAGTAGGATAGGTGTAGTATGATATGTATAGTATAGGTATATAGTAGGATATGTGTAGTATGATATGTATAGTATGACATGTATAGTATAGGTATATAGTAGGATAGGTGTAGTATGATATGTATAGTATAGGTATATAGTAGGATAGGTGTAGTATGATATGTATAGTATAGGTATATAGTAGGATATGTGTAGTATGATATGTATAGTATGACATGTACAGTATAGGTATATAGTAGGATAGGTGTAGTATGATATTTATAGTATAGGTATATAGTAGGATATGTGTAGTATGATATGTATAGTATGACATGTATAGTATAGGTATATAGAAGGATAGGTGTAGTAGGATATGTATAGTATGAAATGTTTAGTATAGGTATATAGTAGGATATGTGTAGTATGATATGTATAGTATAGGTATATAGTAGGATATGTGTAGTATGATATGTATAGTATGACATGTATAGTATAGGTATATAGTAGGATATGTTTAGTATGATATGTATAGTATGACATGTATAGTATAGGTATATAGTAGGATAGGTGTAGTATGATATGTATAGTATGACATGTATAGTATAGGTATATAGTAGGATAGGTGTAGTAGGATATGTATAGTATAAGTATAGTAGGATAGGTGTAGTATGATATGTATAGTATAGGTATATAGTAGGATATGTGTAGTATGATATGTATAGTATGACATGTACAGTATAGGTATATAGTAGGATAGGTGTAGTATGATATTTATAGTATAGGTATATAGTAGGATATGTGTAGTATGATATGTATAGTATGACATGTATAGTATAGGTATATAGAAGGATAGGTGTAGTAGGATATGTATAGTATGACATGTATAGTATAGGTATATAGTAGGATATGTGTAGTATGATATGTATAGTATAGGTATATAGTAGGATAGGTGTAGTATGATATGTATAGTATAGGTATATAGTAGGATAGGTGTAGTATGATATGTATAGTATAACATGTATAGTATAGGTATATAGTAGGATAGGTGTAGTATGATATGTATAGTATGATATGTATAGTATAGGTATATAGTAGGATAGGTGTAGTAGGATATGTATAGCATGGCATGTATAGTATAGGTATATAGTAGGATATGTGTAGTATGATATGTATAGTATAGGTATATAGTAGGATAGGTGTAGTATGATATGTATAGTATAGGTATATAGTAGGATATGTGTAGTATGACATGTATAGTATAGGTATATAGTAGGATAGGTGTAGTATGATATGTATAGTATAGGTATATAGTAGGATAGGTGTAGTATGATATGTATAGTATAGGTATATAGTAGGATATGTGTAGTATGATATGTATAGTATGACATGTATAGTATAGGTATATAGTAGGATAGGTGTAGTATGATATGTATAGTATAGGTATATAGTAGGATAGGTGTAGTATGATATGTATAGTATAGGTATATAGTAGGATATGTGTAGTATGATATGTATAGTATGACATGTACAGTATAGGTATATAGTAGGATAGGTGTAGTATGATATTTATAGTATAGGTATATAGTAGGATAGGTGTAGTATGATATGTATAGTATAGGTATATAGTAGGATAGGTGTAGTATGATATGTATAGTATGACATGTATAGTATAGGTATATAGTAGGATAGGTGTAGTATGATATGTATAGTATGATATGTATAGTATAGGTATATAGTAGGATAGGTGTAGTATGATATGTATAGCATGACATGTATAGTATAGGTATATAGTAGAATATGTGTAGTATGATATGTATAGTATAGGTATATAGTAGGATAGGTGTAGTATGATATGTATAGTATAGGTATATAGTAGGATATGTGTAGTATGACATGTATAGTATAGGTATATAGTAGGATAGGTGTAGTATGATATGTATAGTATAGGTATATAGTAGGATAGGTGTAGTATGATATGTATAGTATAGGTATATAGTAGGATATGTGTAGTATGATATGTATAGTATGACATGTATAGTATAGGTATATAGTAGGATAGGTGTAGTATGATATGTATAGTATAGGTATATAGTAGGATAGGTGTAGTATGATATGTATAGTATAGGTATATAGTAGGATATGTGTAGTATGATATGTATAGTATGACATGTACAGTATAGGTATATAGTAGGATAGGTGTAGTATGATATTTATAGTATAGGTATATAGTAGGATATGTGTAGTATGATATGTATAGTATGACATGTATAGTATAGGTATATAGAAGGATAGGTGTAGTAGGATATGTATAGTATGAAATGTTTAGTATAGGTATATAGTAGGATATGTGTAGTATGATATGTATAGTATAGGTATATAGTAGGATATGTGTAGTATGATATGTATAGTATGACATGTATAGTATAGGTATATAGTAGGATATGTTTAGTATGATATGTATAGTATGACATGTATAGTATAGGTATATAGTAGGATAGGTGTAGTATGATATGTATAGTATGACATGTATAGTATAGGTATATAGTAGGATAGGTGTAGTAGGATATGTATAGTATAAGTATAGTAGGATAGGTGTAGTATGATATGTATAGTATAGGTATATAGTAGGATATGTGTAGTATGATATGTATAGTATGACATGTACAGTATAGGTATATAGTAGGATAGGTGTAGTATGATATTTATAGTATAGGTATATAGTAGGATATGTGTAGTATGACATGTATAGTATAGGTATATAGAAGGATAGGTGTAGTATGATATGTATAGTATAGGTATATAGTAGGATAGGTGTAGTATGATATGTATAGTATAGGTATATAGTAGGATATGTGTAGTATGATATGTATAGTATGACATGTACAGTATAGGTATATAGTAGGATAGGTGTAGTATGATATTTATAGTATAGGTATATAGTAGGATATGTGTAGTATGATATGTATAGTATGACATGTATAGTATAGGTATATAGAAGGATAGGTGTAGTAGGATATGTATAGTATGACATGTATAGTATAGGTATATAGTAGGATATGTGTAGTATGATATGTATAGTATAGGTATATAGTAGGATATGTGTAGTATGATATGTATAGTATGACATGTATAGTATAGGTATATAGTAGGATATGTTTAGTATGATATGTATAGTATAGGTATATAGTAGGATAGGTGTAGTATGATATGTATAGTATGACATGTATAGTATAGGTATATAGTAGGATAGGTGTAGTATGATATGTATAGTATAGGTATATAGTAGGATAGGTGTAGTAGGATATGTATAGTATAGGTATATAGTAGGATATGTGTAGTATGATATGTATAGTATAGGTATATAGTAGGATATGTGTAGTATGACATGTATAGTATAGGTATATAGTAGGATAGGTGTAGTATGATATGTATAGTATGACATGTATAATATAGGTATATAGTAGGATAGGTGTAGTAGGATATGTATAGTATGATATGTATAGTATAGGTATATAGTAGGATATGTGTAGTATGATATGTATAGTATAGGTATATAGTAGGATATGTGTAGTATGATATGTATAGTATGACATGTATAGTATAGGTATATAGTAGGATAGGTGTAGTAGGATATGTATAGTATGACATGTATAGTATAGGTATATAGTAGGATATGTATAGTATGACATGTATAGTATAGTATAGGTATATAGTAGGATATGTGTAGTATGATATGTATAGTATGACATGTATAGTATAGGTATATAGTAGGATAGGTGTAGTAGGATATGTATAGTATGACATGTATAGTATAGGTATATAGTAGGATATGTATAGTATAACATGTATAGTATAGGTATATAGTAGGATAGGTGTAGTATGATATGTATAGTATAGGTATATAGTAGGATAGGTGTAGTAGGATATGTATAGTATGACATGTATAGTATAGGTATATAGTAGGATATGTGTAGTATGATATGTATAGTATAGGTATATAGTAGGATATGTGTAGTATGATATGTATAGTATGACATGTATAGTATAGGTATATAGTAGGATAGGTGTAGTATGATATGTATAGTATGACATGTATAGTATAGGTATATAGTAGGATAGGTGTAGTATGATATGTATAGTATAGGTATATAGTAGGATATGTATAGTATGACATGTATAGTATAGGTATATAGTAGGATAGGTGTAGTAGGATATGTATAGTATGACATGTATAGTATAGGTATATAGTAGGATATGTGTAGTATGATATGTATAGTATAGGTATATAGTAGGATATGTGTAGTATGATATGTATAGTATAGGTATATAGTAGGATATGTGTAGTATGATATGTATAGTATGATATGTATAGTATGACATGTATAGTATAGGTATATAGTAGGATATGCGTAGTATGATATGTATAGTATGACATGTATAGTATAGGTATATAGTAGGATAGGTGTAGTATGATATGTATAGTATAGGTATATAGTAGGATAGGTGTAGTATGATATGTATAGTATAGGTATATAGTAGGATATGTGTAGTATGATATGTATAGTATGACATGTATAGTATAGGTATATAGTAGGATAGGTGTAGTAGGATATGTATAGCATGACATGTATAGTATAGGTATATAGTAGGATAAATGTAGTATGATATGTATAGTATAGGTATATAGTAGGATAGGTGTAGTATGATATGTATAGTATAGGTATATAGTAGGATATGTGTAGTATGATAAGTATAGTATGACATGTATAGTATAGGTATATAGTAGGATAGGTGTAGTAGGATATGTATAGCATGACATGTATAGTATAGGTATATAGTAGGATAAATGTAGTATGATATGTATAGTATAGGTATATAGTAGGATAGGTGTAGTATGATATGTATAGTATAGGTATATAGTAGGATATGTGTAGTATGATAAGTATAGTATGACATGTATAGTATAGGTATATAGTAGGATATGTGTAGTATGATATGTATAGTATAGGTATATAGTAGGATAGGTGTAGTATGATATGTATAGTATAGGTATATAGTAGGATAGGTGTAGTATGATATGTATAGTATAGGTATATAGTAGGATATGTGTAGTATGATAAGTATAGTATGACATGTATAGTATAGGTATATAGTAGGATATGTGTAGTATGATATGTATAGTATAGGTATATAGTAGGATAGGTGTAGTATGATATGTATAGTATAGGTATACAGTAGGATATGTGTAGTATGACATGTATAGTATAGGTATATAGTAGGATAGGTGTAGTATGATATGTATAGTATAGGTATATAGTAGGATATGTGTAGTATGATATGTATAGTATGACATGTATAGTATAGGTATATAGTAGGATAGGTGTAGTATGATATGTATAGTATAGGTATATAGTAGGATAGGTGTAGTATGATATGTATAGTATAGGTATATAGTAGGATATGTGTAGTATGATATGTATAGTATGACATGTACAGTATAGGTATATAGTAGGATAGGTGTAGTATGATATTTATAGTATAGGTATATAGTAGGATATGTGTAGTATGATATGTATAGTATGACATGTATAGTATAGGTATATAGAAGGATAGGTGTAGTAGGATATGTATAGTATGAAATGTTTAGTATAGGTATATAGTAGGATATGTGTAGTATGATATGTATAGTATAGGTATATAGTAGGATATGTGTAGTATGATATGTATAGTATGACATGTATAGTATAGGTATATAGTAGGATATGTTTAGTATGATATGTATAGTATGACATGTATAGTATAGGTATATAGTAGGATAGGTGTAGTATGATATGTATAGTATGACATGTATAGTATAGGTATATAGTAGGATAGGTGTAGTAGGATATGTATAGTATAAGTATAGTAGGATAGGTGTAGTATGATATGTATAGTATAGGTATATAGTAGGATATGTGTAGTATGATATGTATAGTATGACATGTACAGTATAGGTATATAGTAGGATAGGTGTAGTATGATATTTATAGTATAGGTATATAGTAGGATATGTGTAGTATGATATGTATAGTATGACATGTATAGTATAGGTATATAGAAGGATAGGTGTAGTAGGATATGTATAGTATGACATGTATAGTATAGGTATATAGTAGGATATGTGTAGTATGATATGTATAGTATAGGTATATAGTAGGATAGGTGTAGTATGATATGTATAGTATAGGTATATAGTAGGATAGGTGTAGTATGATATGTATAGTATAACATGTATAGTATAGGTATATAGTAGGATAGGTGTAGTATGATATGTATAGTATGATATGTATAGTATAGGTATATAGTAGGATAGGTGTAGTAGGATATGTATAGCATGGCATGTATAGTATAGGTATATAGTAGGATATGTGTAGTATGATATGTATAGTATAGGTATATAGTAGGATAGGTGTAGTATGATATGTATAGTATAGGTATATAGTAGGATATGTGTAGTATGACATGTATAGTATAGGTATATAGTAGGATAGGTGTAGTATGATATGTATAGTATAGGTATATAGTAGGATAGGTGTAGTATGATATGTATAGTATAGGTATATAGTAGGATATGTGTAGTATGATATGTATAGTATGACATGTATAGTATAGGTATATAGTAGGATAGGTGTAGTATGATATGTATAGTATAGGTATATAGTAGGATAGGTGTAGTATGATATGTATAGTATAGGTATATAGTAGGATATGTGTAGTATGATATGTATAGTATGACATGTACAGTATAGGTATATAGTAGGATAGGTGTAGTATGATATTTATAGTATAGGTATATAGTAGGATAGGTGTAGTATGATATGTATAGTATAGGTATATAGTAGGATAGGTGTAGTATGATATGTATAGTATGACATGTATAGTATAGGTATATAGTAGGATAGGTGTAGTATGATATGTATAGTATGATATGTATAGTATAGGTATATAGTAGGATAGGTGTAGTATGATATGTATAGCATGACATGTATAGTATAGGTATATAGTAGAATATGTGTAGTATGATATGTATAGTATAGGTATATAGTAGGATAGGTGTAGTATGATATGTATAGTATAGGTATATAGTAGGATATGTGTAGTATGACATGTATAGTATAGGTATATAGTAGGATAGGTGTAGTATGATATGTATAGTATAGGTATATAGTAGGATAGGTGTAGTATGATATGTATAGTATAGGTATATAGTAGGATATGTGTAGTATGATATGTATAGTATGACATGTATAGTATAGGTATATAGTAGGATAGGTGTAGTATGATATGTATAGTATAGGTATATAGTAGGATAGGTGTAGTATGATATGTATAGTATAGGTATATAGTAGGATATGTGTAGTATGATATGTATAGTATGACATGTACAGTATAGGTATATAGTAGGATAGGTGTAGTATGATATTTATAGTATAGGTATATAGTAGGATATGTGTAGTATGATATGTATAGTATGACATGTATAGTATAGGTATATAGAAGGATAGGTGTAGTAGGATATGTATAGTATGAAATGTTTAGTATAGGTATATAGTAGGATATGTGTAGTATGATATGTATAGTATAGGTATATAGTAGGATATGTGTAGTATGATATGTATAGTATGACATGTATAGTATAGGTATATAGTAGGATATGTTTAGTATGATATGTATAGTATGACATGTATAGTATAGGTATATAGTAGGATAGGTGTAGTATGATATGTATAGTATGACATGTATAGTATAGGTATATAGTAGGATAGGTGTAGTAGGATATGTATAGTATAAGTATAGTAGGATAGGTGTAGTATGATATGTATAGTATAGGTATATAGTAGGATATGTGTAGTATGATATGTATAGTATGACATGTACAGTATAGGTATATAGTAGGATAGGTGTAGTATGATATTTATAGTATAGGTATATAGTAGGATATGTGTAGTATGACATGTATAGTATAGGTATATAGAAGGATAGGTGTAGTATGATATGTATAGTATAGGTATATAGTAGGATAGGTGTAGTATGATATGTATAGTATAGGTATATAGTAGGATATGTGTAGTATGATATGTATAGTATGACATGTACAGTATAGGTATATAGTAGGATAGGTGTAGTATGATATTTATAGTATAGGTATATAGTAGGATATGTGTAGTATGATATGTATAGTATGACATGTATAGTATAGGTATATAGAAGGATAGGTGTAGTAGGATATGTATAGTATGACATGTATAGTATAGGTATATAGTAGGATATGTGTAGTATGATATGTATAGTATAGGTATATAGTAGGATATGTGTAGTATGATATGTATAGTATGACATGTATAGTATAGGTATATAGTAGGATATGTTTAGTATGATATGTATAGTATAGGTATATAGTAGGATAGGTGTAGTATGATATGTATAGTATGACATGTATAGTATAGGTATATAGTAGGATAGGTGTAGTATGATATGTATAGTATAGGTATATAGTAGGATAGGTGTAGTAGGATATGTATAGTATAGGTATATAGTAGGATATGTGTAGTATGATATGTATAGTATAGGTATATAGTAGGATATGTGTAGTATGACATGTATAGTATAGGTATATAGTAGGATAGGTGTAGTATGATATGTATAGTATGACATGTATAATATAGGTATATAGTAGGATAGGTGTAGTAGGATATGTATAGTATGATATGTATAGTATAGGTATATAGTAGGATATGTGTAGTATGATATGTATAGTATAGGTATATAGTAGGATATGTGTAGTATGATATGTATAGTATGACATGTATAGTATAGGTATATAGTAGGATAGGTGTAGTAGGATATGTATAGTATGACATGTATAGTATAGGTATATAGTAGGATATGTATAGTATGACATGTATAGTATAGTATAGGTATATAGTAGGATATGTGTAGTATGATATGTATAGTATGACATGTATAGTATAGGTATATAGTAGGATAGGTGTAGTAGGATATGTATAGTATGACATGTATAGTATAGGTATATAGTAGGATATGTATAGTATAACATGTATAGTATAGGTATATAGTAGGATAGGTGTAGTATGATATGTATAGTATAGGTATATAGTAGGATAGGTGTAGTAGGATATGTATAGTATGACATGTATAGTATAGGTATATAGTAGGATATGTGTAGTATGATATGTATAGTATAGGTATATAGTAGGATATGTGTAGTATGATATGTATGTATAGTATGACATGTATAGTATAGGTATATAGTAGGATATGTATAGTATAACATGTATAGTATAGGTATATAGTAGGATAGGTGTAGTATGATATGTATAGTATAGGTATATAGTAGGATAGGTGTAGTAGGATATGTATAGTATGACATGTATAGTATAGGTATATAGTAGGATATGTGTAGTATGATATGTATAGTATAGGTATATAGTAGGATATGTGTAGTATGATATGTATAGTATGACATGTATAGTATAGGTATATAGTAGGATAGGTGTAGTATGATATGTATAGTATGACATGTATAGTATAGGTATATAGTAGGATAGGTGTAGTATGATATGTATAGTATAGGTATATAGTAGGATATGTATAGTATGACATGTATAGTATAGGTATATAGTAGGATAGGTGTAGTAGGATATGTATAGTATGACATGTATAGTATAGGTATATAGTAGGATATGTGTAGTATGATATGTATAGTATAGGTATATAGTAGGATATGTGTAGTATGATATGTATAGTATAGGTATATAGTAGGATATGTGTAGTATGATATGTATAGTATGATATGTATAGTATGACATGTATAGTATAGGTATATAGTAGGATAGGTGTAGTAGGATATGTATAGTATGACATGTATAGTATAGGTATATAGTAGGGTATGTATAGTATGACATGTATAGTATAGGTATATAGTAGGATATGTGTAGTATGATATGTATAGTATGACATGTATAGTATAGGTATATAGTAGGATAGGTGTAGTAGGATATGTATAGTATGCATAGGTGTGCGCAGCCTATTGCATTAGGGTGTGCACCCCAAAGCTCAAATACATATGCATGTGTATATGTACTGATGGTGTCAGTAGGGCAGTGGACAGTGTCAGTAGTTGTATTTTTATTCTTTTAAAATTATTTTGTTTTGTAATATTTTTTTTTTGGATGAAATATCAGTGGTCTAAACAGGGGGGAATATGCACCACACAAGGCGATTAGGGTGTGCCCAGGCACACCTGGCACACCCTGTGCGCACGCCTATGATAGTATGACATGTATAGTATAGGTATATAGTAGGATATGTGTAGTATATGTATAGTATAGGTATATAGTAGGATATGTATAGTATGACATGTATAGTATAGGTATATAGTAGGATATGTATAGTATGACATGTATAGTATAGGTATATAGTAGGATATGTGTAGTATGATATGTATAGTATGATATGTATAGTATGACATGTATAGTATAGGTATATAGTAGGATAGGTGTAGTAGGATATGTATAGTATGACATGTATAGTATAGGTATATAGTAGGGTATGTATAGTATGACATGTATAGTATAGGTATATAGTAGGATATGTGTAGTATGATATGTATAGTATGACATGTATAGTATAGGTATATAGTAGGATAGGTGTAGTAGGATATGTATAGTTAGTATGACATGTATAGTATAGGTATATAGTAGGATATGTGTAGTATATGTATAGTATAGGTATATAGTAGGATATGTATAGTATGACATGTATAGTATAGGTATATAGTAGGATATGTATAGTATGACATGTATAGTATAGGTATATAGTAGGATATGTATAGTATGACATGTATAGTATAGGTATATAGTAGGATATGTATAGTATGACATGTATAGTATAGGTATATAGTAGGATATGTATAGTATGATATGTATAGTATAGGTATATAGTAGGATATGTATAGTATGACATGTATAGTATAGGTATATAGTAGGATATGTATAGTATGACATGTATAGTATAGGTATATAGTAGGATATGTATAGTATGACATGTATAGTATAGGTATATAGTAGGATATGTATAGTATGATATGTATAGTATAGGTATATAGTAGGATATGTGTAGTATGATATGCATAGTATGACATGTACAGTATAGGTATATAGTAGGATAGGTGTAGTAGGATATGTATAGTATAAGTATAGTAGTATAGGTATATAGTAGTACGATGTGTAGTATGTAGTCCCATACTCCATAGTGCTGCTGAGGAAGATGATTTCCCGAGGATTCGAGTCCCATATAAGGCAGTGGGGGGGCGTGTCGCCTCGGCCGTGTCTCCAGCAGGGGGCGGTGTCCCATATAAGTAGTGCTGATGGTGTACAATCCGACACACTGACTATGATCTAGAGAGCGGCTTACCCGGAGATTAGCCGGACAGTCCAGCAGATGAGAGGCAGCAGTGATTCCGTCCTCCTCATCAGAACACTACAAGAAAGCCAATGCACGGATTAGATGAAATATGCTGGGGCTCCACAACAGCTAAAAGGATCTTATCCGAGCTCCCTGGTCTGGATTGCGGCATCTTTTCCTTATGAAGAAGACAAAAGTAAGTAGTTGTCAGGGAAGCAGACATGTCAGAGATCCAGGTGTTGTATGGAGTGATGTGTGCAGCCCTCTCCAGCACAGGACGTACACCCTGCAGTGTGATATGGGCAGTGCCCTTGGTGTGTATCCTGGAAGTATATCGGTCGGGGGGCACAGGGGGCTCCTCTAAGGGTTTTAGTGCCTGCATGTCAGGACAGCCAGGACCGGGAGAGATTGTGCAGCTCAATGAACTTCGATGCCACCCAGGTAGAGAGCTGAGTGATTAGAATTGGTACCAGCCTGTGGCAGAGCTGGCATAGAGCACTAGGTGCATAAGATTAATACCAGTCTGAAGAAAAGCTGTCACAGAGCACTGGGTGCCTAGAATTTGTGTAATCCTGGGGCAGAGCTGGCATAGTGCGCTAATTACATAAGATTAGTACCAGTCTGGGGCAGAGCAGGCAAAGAGTACTGGCTGCATAGATATGGTGCCATCCAGGGGCAGAGCTGACATAGAGTACTAAGTGCATAGGATTGGTACCATCTTGGGGCAGAGCAGGCATAGAGTACTGGGTGCATAGAATTGGGGGGGGGGGGGCAGAGCAGGCATTGGATACTGGGTGCATAGAATTGGTACCAGTATTGGGGGGGGGGGGGGGGGAGCAGGCATAGGATACTGGGTGCATAGAATTGGTACCAGTATGGGGGGGGGGGGGGAGAGCAGGCATAGGATACTGGGTGCATAGAATTGGTACCAGTATGGGGGGGGGGGGGGCAGAGCAGGCATAAGATACTGGGTGCATAGAATTGGTACCAGTATGGGGGGGGGGGGGCAGAGCAGGCATAGGATACTGGGTGCATAGAATTGGTACCAGTATGGGGGGGGGGGGGAGAGCAGGCATAGGATACTGGGTGCATAGAATTGGTACCAGTATGGGGGGGGGGGCAGAGCAGGCATAAGATACTGGGTGCATAGAATTGGTACCAGTATGGGGGGGGGCAGAGCAGGCATAGGGTACTAGGTGCATAGAATTGGTACCAGTATGGGGGGGGGCAGAGCAGGCATAGGGTACTGGGTGCATAGAATTGGTACCAGTATGGGGGGGGCAGAGCAGGCATAGGGTACTGGGTGCATAGAATTGGTGCCTTCCAGGAGCAGAGCTGACATAGAGTACTGGGTGCATAGGACTGACACCATCTTGGGGCAGAGCAGGCATAGAGTACTGGGTGCATAGAACTGGTGCCATTCAGGGGCAGAGCAGGCATAGAGTACAGGGTGCATAGAACTGGTGCCAGCCAGGGGCAGAGCAGGCATAGAGTACTCCGTGCATAGGATTGGTGCTATCCAGGGGCAGAACTAGCATAGAGTACACAGTGCATAGAATTGGAGCCATCCAGGGGCAGAGGAAGCATAGAGTACCCCATGCATAGGATTGGTGCTATCAAGGGGCAGAACTGGCATAGAGTACTCAGTGTATAGGATTGGAGCCATCCAGGGGCAGAGCAGACATAGAGTACCCCATGCATAGGATTGGGGCCATCCTAGGCTGAGCTGGCATATAATACTCAATGCATAGATAGGATTGGTACCAACCTAGGGCAGAGGTGGCATAAAATATTCAGTGCATAGGATTGATGCCATCCTGGGACAGAGCTGGCATACTATGCACATAGGATTGGTAGCATCCAGGGACAGAGCTGGCATAGAGCACTGAGTGCGTAGAATTGCTGGCACAGAGCACAGAATGCTAGGGGTAGGGGAAGTACAGGAAAGGGATTCTTTTCTCCTGACTTGTTGCTATTTGCATTCTGCTATTGTACTTTTTGAGAGAGATTTGGCTTTGCTCCTATTGGAGATCCTTCTTGCAAAACAGGCTTTAGGTTGCGTGTTTTCCATTGTTCCCAGAGACAATCTTCCTATAGGCTTTAATATTCGGAAGGCTTGCAGTGCACACTGACCGGGTCAACTGATCAGTGTGAACCCCGCAGCCTCCATTGCATAATGCACTTTGGGACAAGACGCCGTTTGAAAGTGTCAGCAGCTTGCATTTGCCTTGTGGCTCTCTCTGTAGCTTTCAGTAATTATGACAGTCGTTTTCTGGAATGTTAAGTCTGTGTGATTTTACAGCCAGAAGTCAATCAATTCTAACTTCCAGGGAGTTTCATTGCTGCATGAACCTTCCTTGATCATATGATTATATTGCATTCATAAAAAGTAAAATGTCATGGTGTATGCCGGTCATTGGGCAGGACTGGGACTGTATGACAGTGGGTGCAGCCATGCACTGATAACTCAAAGAGCAAACCCTTACCTACAGAGGAGTTTGATCTTTGGAAATCATATGCTGACATTGTAAACTATCACTTGTTTTTTGATTTCTCCGTTGTTCAAAGAGAAACTTCCGTTCCTAAAAACTTCTGAAAAATGCTAATTGCTTGCCTATCTCTTGTACTTTCTCAGTCTTTGGCTGCAAACAAGTAAGCAGCAAGTGAAGTTTTAGTTCCTGGCCTGCATACTTATTTATATCAGAACAGTTTTGAAGCTGTAGGACCGGCATGACTGTCAGGCAAATAGCACTTTAGCAAGACGGGGGCCAGGAATGTCATGCTCATACATCCCTTGTATAGATTTCATTGCAAGGGCATAGCTACAGTCATTAGATTGTGCAACTGCTGTGGGCAGGTCCAGTACTGTGCAGCTAGTCCGCACTTGGAAGTTCACTTCAATGTATATGTGGCTCAACACTTTGGATCACTAAGTTGTTTTCCTTGGACTTTTACAAGGGACGGATCTCAGTGCTGGGAGTAAAAGGGCTCATTCAGAGAGGAATTGCATTTTACACGATGCACATGGTTAACAGTCTATACATCTGTATGCAAGATGTTCCCCTGCATTGTACATGGACTCGGTTCCATGTGTGTTTGGTCAGATTGGGAATTAAATGAATACAGATAAAATAAATCACAAAAATGTACAGTCATCCACTACAATCTATGTAATACATAGAACACACAGAGAATAAACATCCATCACTATATATACTAAAAAAAAAATACTTTTTTTTTGTCTACCGCTAACATTATTCAACACTGAGCAAAACCAGATATTTGTAAGAAGGAGCATTGCAAAGCTACACATTACTTAGAATTCTGGATAGATAGTTTATTAATATATATATAGTTATATAAAATATATCAATGTTAGCTACACCTTCTACTTGCAGTATTCACATTATGTATTATGGAAAGCAGTCATGTAAAAAAAAAGTGGGACTTCCTATCAATAGCTACAATGTAAACTATCCCTTCGCATACTTTAAATTTGTTACAATAACATATACTTTAAATTTGTTACATGTTTCCATTCAAATAACCCATTAAAAAATATTTAGAAATGACTGCCTTCTTGTTTGTTTTAAAGTTCTATCTATTATTATTATTCTTATTATACAGGATTTATATAGCGCTGACAGTTTACGCAGCCCTTTACAACATGAGGGCAGACAGTACAATACAATTCAATACAGGAGGAATCAGAGGGCCCTGCTCGTTAGAGCTTACAATCTAGGAGGGAGGGTCAAGTTATACAAAAGGGTAATAGCTGTGGGGGATGAGCCCATGAAGAAAATAGTGCAGTTGTTAGATGGAGGCAGGATAGGCTTCTTTGAAGAGGAAGGTTTTCAGGGATCGCCTAAAAGTGGATAAATGTGGAGACAGTCTGACAGATTGGGGTAGGGAATTCCAGAGGATGGGCGAGGCTCGGGAGAAGTCCTGGAGGCGGATATGGGAGGAGGTGATGAGGGAGCTAGAGAGCAGGAGGTCTTGGGAGGAACGAAGAGGACGATTAGGTTGGTCTATCTAGCTTTCCCCTTCTGTGTAAGGGATTGGGGTAGTTAGGTTTACCATAATTAACCCTGCCTGTACTGTGCTGGCAGATCTCATTATCAGTTGTAAACTAGATGCTAAAGCTAGGGTCACACTGTGAATTTCCACGTAACGCATTCCTATGCGATTCAGTGCAGTGCAAATTGAGCCCTTTCATGTGGAATGGATTCAGATCGCACTGCATCGCAACAAAGTTGTGCATGCACTACTTTGGAAACGCACTGTAACCGGATCGCATGGTACTTTTGTACCATGTGATCAGCTGCAGGCAAACGCGTGGGTTTCGTCCAGTTACTCCAGTTTCCTCCCACACTCCCTAGTATGTGTATGAATGAATGTGAGTTAGGGACCTTAGGTTGTTAACTCCTTGAGGGAAGGGACTGAAGTGAATGTGCAATACATATGTAAAGCACCACGTAAATTGAAGTACCTGTAATAAAATAAATAAATAAATAGTTCTCAAGGATAGGGTGTTATGTTGTATAGTAATGCACTAAAAAAAATTCTCTTATGCAGGCCAGACACGGTTCAGTAGATACTGCCTGAGATTTGAACCGTGTATGAGCAGGCTGAATGTACCAAGTTGACCGATCAATCATCTTGGGTACAACCAGTTTGCAGGGTTTTCTTACGATTATTTCTAGCGGCTGCTATAGTCGCTATTAATAATCAATGTCTTTTCCCAGCGGGGATGGCTTCCCCTGCCCTCTCCCGCCCCCCCACCGGGAGAAGACAGTAGCCCGGCAGGAGGGATTCCCACATCAACACTGTCTGTGTTGATGGAGGAATCAAGCCAATTTCTTTCCTGCAACCAAGAAATTTGCTCTGTATATGGCTGGCCTTAGTCTGTCCCTTAATTGCGCATTCAGTCTGGCCATACACTATTCGATTTTTTACATTCAGTCTGCGGTTTAAATGAACAAAAATGGATTCCTCCATCCACGCTACACAGCACAGATGGACAAATCTCCCTCTGTGGCTGTTGTACTCTGACAGATGGCACCAGCCACCTTCAGAATACTTGAACAGCGGCTGCAGCAGATTGGATACAGGCACTGTTTGGCTGACATTTTTCTGCCCTGGGTCCTTTCATTGTTTGATCACAGAATGGTGGGTGGCTGACAGCAGGACCACCCACAAAGTGAATTTTAGACTGTTTATGAGGAACCAGACAACATTTGAACAATTTAAACTTAGTTTAAAACTCAGTCTATATATAATCCTGTGCCAAATAAACAACTAGAAAGGTAAGAAATATTTTTTGGAACATTTTTGGGTATGTTGTGTGAATGGGAACACATGACAAATATTAGCGGAGACATTTAAGTCAATGTCTCCATTTAGAACGAGCAGACGTCTTGCAATGGCATTGATTTAGTGTGTTTACTGTAATGTCTGTCAATATAGAGATGACAACACATCTGCTAATATCGTGAAACAAAAGGCCGCCAAGGGCACCCTCGTAAAACAGGTATTTTCTTAAATAAACAAACGTTTCACATATCTACAGCTTTCCTGTATTTTATTTACATTTTTTAGCTGATAACATTCAAACCGGTTTAGCCAAACATTCCCTTCATCCTTCCTTGCAGGCTCCGAATCCAGGAGCGAAGTGCAGGCACTTTGAATGTATTGACCTCATGGGACAGCAGTTACATGATTCCAGTAATACTTGTAGAAGTATTAAAGCAAAGTAACTTTGAAGTAGGGTAGGATTAAAGGTTTCTAATACAATTTTGCCAGGGTTTGTCATCAAAGCTGGAATGTGGCAGAGGTGAGAGGTACACTTCACCTCCGGTTTGTAATGACCAATAACATCTCCTGGCCCACATCTGGTCAGTGACCTTGTGTAAGGAATAAGTTAAACTTCATAGTCCTGTTTAGCAGAGGCCAAAGGCATTATCAGTTATCAAAGTCTTAAGTCCTAGTTATATCCTTGTAAAAGATAAATGGAGTGAGCTGGAAAATTGCCATGGAGAGCTTCCTTGAGAGATAGAAGGCTAACTGAGTATGGTTTCCTCATTTTCTGGTGAACTACAAGTCTAAGAATGCTGTGTCGGAAAGTTTATTACCAGTATTTATATAGCTCCAACAATTTACACAGCCCTTTACGTATATTACACATTCACATCAGTCCCTGCGCTCAAGGCGCTTACAATCTAAGGACCATATCTCAATTTCATACATATATTGTACATTCACATCAGTCCCTGCCCTCAAGGAGCTTACAATCTAAGGTCCCAATCTCACACATATACATATATTGTACATTCACATCAGTCCCCACCCTCAAGGAGCTTACAATCTAAGGTCCCTATCTCACATACATACATATATTGTGTATTCACATCAGTCCCTGCGCTCAAGGACCTTACGATTTAAGGTCCCTATCTTGCATACATATACAGTATCTCACAAAAGTGAGTACACCCCTCACATTTTTGTAAATATTTTCTTATAACTTTTCATGTGACAACACTGAAGAAATTACACTTTGCTACAATGTAAAGTAGTGAGTTTACAGCTTGTATAACAGTGTAATTTTGCTGTCCCCTCAAAATAACTCAACACATAACCATTAATGTCTAAACCGCTGGCAACAAAAGTGAGTACATCCTTAAGTGAAAATGTCCAAATTGGGCCCAATTAGCCATTTTCCCTCCCCGGTGTCATGTGACTAGTTAGTGTTACAAGGTCTCAGGTGTGAATGGGGAGCCGGTGTGTTAAATGCTATCGCTCTCACTCTCTCATACTGGTCACTGGAAGTTCAGCATGGCACCTCATGGTAAAGAACTCTCTGAGGATCTGAAAAAAAGAATTGTTGCTCTACATAAAGTATTGGCCTAGGCTATAAGAAGATTGCCAAGACCCTGAAACTGATCTGCAGCATGGTGACCAAGACCATACAGCGGTTTAACAGGACAGGTTCCACTCAGACAGGCCTCGCCATGGTCGACCAAAGGAGTTGAGTGCACATGCTCAACGCCATATCCAGAAGTTGTCTTTGGGAAATGGATGTATGAGTGCTGCCAGCATTACTGCATAGGTTGAAGGGGTGGGGGGGTCAGCCTGTCAGTGCTCAGACCATATGCCACACACTGCATCAAATTGGTCTGCATGGCTGTTGTCCCAGAAGGAAGCCTCTTCTAAAGGGGATGTACAAGAAAGCCCGCAGTTTGCTGAAGACAAGCAGACTAAGGACATGGATTACTGGAACCATGTCCTGTGGTCTGATGAGACCAAGATAAACTTATTTTGTTCAGATTCTGTCAAGTGTGTGGGGCGGCAACCAGGTGAGGAGTACAAAGACAAGTGTGTCTTGCCTGCAGTCAAGCATGGTGGTGGCAGTGTCATGATCTGGGTCTGCTTGAGTGCTTACGGCACTGGGAAGCTACAGTTCACTGAGGGAACCATGAATGCCAACATGTACTGTGACATACTGATGCAGGGCAGTATTCCAACATGATAACGACCCCAAACACACCTCCAAGATGACCACTGCCTTGCTAAAGAAGCTGAGGGTAAAGGTTAAGTACTGGCTAAGCATGTCTCCAGACTAAACCCTATTGAGCATCTGTGGGGCATCCTCAAATGAAAGGTGGAGGAGCACAAGGTCTCTAACATCCACCAGCTCTGCGGTGTCGTCATGGAGGAGTGGAAGAGGACTCCAGTGACAACCTGTGAAGCTCTGGTGAACTCCATACCAAAGAGGGTTAAGGCGATGCTGGAAAATACAAAATATTGACACTTTGGGCCCAATTTGGACATTTTCTCTTAGGGGTGTACTCACTTTTGTTGCCAGCAGTTTAGACATTAATGGCTGTGTGTTGAGTTATTTTGAAGGGACAGCAAATTTACACTGTTATACAAGCTGTACACTCAATACTTTACATTGTAGCAAAGTTTAATTTCTTCAGTGTTGTCACATGAAAAGATATAAGAAATCATTTACACAAATGTGAGGGGTGTACTCACTTATGTGAGGTACTGTATATATTGTACATTCACATCAGTCCCTGCGCTTAGGAAGCTTACAATCTAAGGTCCCTAACTCACATACATACATATATTGTACATTCACATCATTCCCTGCGCTTAGGAAGCTTACAATCTAAGGTCTCTATCTCACATACATATATTGCACAATCACATCAGTCCCTACCCTCAAGGAGCTTACAATCTAAGGTCCCTAACTCACATACATTCATATATTGTGTATTCACATCAGTTCCTGCGCTCAAGGAGCTTACAATCTAAGGTCCCTATCTCGCAATTATACATACATATACTAGGGTCAATTTAGACAGGAGAGGATTAACCTATGTTAATGTTTTTGAAGTGTAGGAGGAAATCCAAGCAAGCACAGGCAGAACATGCAACTCCATACGGGTAATGTGAAAGGGACCTTATGCAATTTTTACATATTGTACATCCACATCAGTCCCTGTCTTCAAGGAGCTTACAATCTAAGGTCCCTAACTCGCAATTATACATACATATACTAGGGTCAGTTTAGACAGGAGAGGATTAACCTATGTTAATGTTTTTAAAGTGTAGGAGGAAACCCAAGCAAGCACAGGCAGAACATGCAACTCCATACGGGTAATGTCGTAGTTGGGATTTGAACTGATAACCCTAGGGCTGCGAGGCGCTAAATAAATATATTAAGAGGGGAATTTCCTCACTTTCTGGTTTATCTACAGAATACTAACTAAATGTAAATTTCCCCAATAGGATTCTGACTTATGAACAGGTCCCAGAATTATGAACTTGCTCAATGACTGACAATGGCTTAAGTAAGTTTTTCCTATATGAAGACTGCCAATGCCCTGGAAACCAATTTAATGTAGCAGGATGGAGTAGTATTACCAACTAAATAAAAATGCCTTGGCATCATGCAAAGATTTTCTATAAACAATAACTGGCTGCCAGATTCGGTCTATGTGTGGATTTGTACTTAATGAACAGGTCACTCCCGTTTTGTTGCATCATTTTTTTTACTGGCCTCTGTATTACATATAACAATTCTAGAGAAGGGGTTATTTTCCTGGTTTATGGCTTTACTAATGACACAAAGCAAAGAGCACTGATATATCGCTTTAGATAAAGGGTCACAGTTTATACAATGGCAGGCTTATAAATGTTTCATTCTGATTGGTAGCCAAGGGTTACTAGAACACTTTTGTTTTGCAGTGTGGTATAAAATAAGCCAGTTACTTTAAGGCCAACACCAGGAAATAGAAAAAAATACCCTTTCACTGCAAGGGTTAAATGGTCATGAGGTTTAGGGGGTAGAGGTACAGAGAGGATTACTTACCCTATTCCCTGCACAGAGAGGTGAGGGAGGAGAAACAGCAGTACACTGATCTTCCCACTGATAGTCTGTGCATGGGGGGGGGGGGTGAGCAGAAGTCTGATCATTGAAGGAGAGCAAACTGAGTACCTAGCATAGCTAGAAAACTGACCACCCTTTGTGTAGTCAGTTTTTAATAGGAAAACAGAGGGACTGGCAGGAACACCAGGGAGTTCACACAAAGGAAGAAATACAAAGAGAGCAGAATACTTTTTCATACAATTACATTGCTCAACGGACACATACACTATATTGTCAAAAGTATTGGGACACCTGCCTTTACACGCACATAAACTTTAATGGCATCCCAGTCTTAGTCCGTAGGGTTCAATATTGAGTTGGCCCACCCTTTGCAGCTATAACACTTTTAACTCTTCTGGGAAGGCTGTCCACAAGGTTTAGGAGTGTGTCTATGGGAATGTTTGACCATTCTTCCAGAAGTGCATTTGTGAGATCAGGCACTGATGTGGACGAGAAGCCCTGGCTCGCAGTCTTCGCTCTAATTCATCCCAAAGGTGTTCTATCGGGGTAAAGGTCAGGACTGTCAAGTTCCTCCACCCCAAACTCACTCATCCATGTGGGCCAACTCAATATAGAACCCTAATGATTAAGACTAGGATGCCATTAATATTAATGTGTGTATAAAGTCAGGCATCCCAATACTTTTGACAATATAGTGCATCAGGAATATGAAATATTGGATTTATATCTCCTTTAACTCTGCATTGTACTTGGTGGTGGCAAGCATGCAACCCGGCCATGCGTGGCTTGGGGAGGAAGCTGCAGTGGACTTGTCCCAATGCTGGAGGGCAGAATATATTTAGTATTTCTTCTTATTACGGCACCCCTAGATATAAGGATTATTTAAAGCTTGCAGTATGGGGAGCCCATCACAATTTTTTTTTGTTTTTTTTTTGTGGTACCTGGAGTTGGGCTTTAATTATTAAAACAGCATAATAGATCTAGGATGATTAATCTCCTTACTACATAATTGCTTTGTTGTTGTGCACCTAGTGAATTATTTCACAAATTGTGTACATCTGGCTGCTCTAGGCAGCTCTGCCCAGTGTAGACCCAAAGCACAGGCAAGGCAAATCACCTTCTGTCCTGTTTGTTCAGTTCATGCCACTGCATTGCGGAGATGTATGCGGAAAATAAGTAGAACAAGCAGTACTTCTTTTCACTGCAGTGCATTGCAATGCACTATACCACATGTCATTTTGTGACATTCCAATAAAGTTTAAAAAAAAAAGTAAACAATAGGATGCACTGTAATCAGCTCACCAGCACTGCATACTACACCGCACACACCAGTGTTATAAAGTGACTTCTGGTGGGAATCAGCCCTAATACATTCATGCTGACAATACACAGTTGCTGCCAGTTGTCAAAATAGTGATAATTTACCCACTGTAAACTCAGAGCACATCATCTCCCAGAGAACCATAGACTTTTTCCATCACCTTGACTTTAACTTTCTTGTAAGCCTCAAACTTAAAGCTGAACTCCAGCCCTCCCTTCAATTTTGCACGGTTGTACTGAAATTGCTTACTCTGATTTCACTGCACACTGTGAGCTTCTCACTATGGGGTTGATTTACTAAAGGCAAATCGACTGTGCACTTTGCCCTCTGCAAGTGCAGTTTCTCCAGAGCTTAGTAAATGAGGTAAAGCTTCATTTGGTAAAGAATACCCAATTACACAGAAGGAAAAAAAAATAAAAATACAGCATTCCGTATTTTCTTGCATGTGATTGAATGATGAAAGTCAGCAGAGCTTCTGCTCATTTACTAAGCTCCTTTGCTTCTGCCCTTGCAGAGTGCAACGGCACTTTGCAAAGTGCAGAGTCTATTCGCCTTTAGTAAATCAACTCCTGTGCGTTCAGAAAGCTATGTATAGCAACTTGCTGACCCCTTCTAACCAGCCAAGAACTGCTTACCCTGCATAGAGAAACACAGATGAGGTCTAAAATATGGAATGTGATGAAAACAGAAAGCTAAAAATGTCATTAGCATGCTGATAAGGGGGAAAAGAAGGAACCAGCAAAGACAAAATATAAGCATATTAAAGTTCAGCTTTAAATTCCCATAAATGACCTTTGCTATGCATACAGTAGATACGCGCATATATTCCTATGTGAAATGTTTAGTCTTACTGTCAGCCTATAACCCAGGTATCTCCTTTACAATATGGAAGCTTAGGGAAAGATTAGTGTATCCTAGGGAAAACCTCTTAACTCTTTGACCCACCATAAAGCATACTTCTCATGTAGGGAATTTACTGTTGTCTTCCAGTTAACTAGCAACCTTAAGTTCTGCACTCTATAAAGTTTGTATTTATCTGAAGTGAGCCTTAAACATGTCTGGGCTGGTAGTCTGGCAACTCTGGTATTTCTGTATAATATATTTTATGATGATTTAGGCTTCTTTTTTTGTTTGTTGCTGCTAGTATGGCTAATGTTTTAGTGTCTTGTATCAGTTTATTTTATAAAAGTCAGCTGTTCATGCACGCATTTGTGAACACGTTTTCCGCTGTTTTGATTTGTATGTAAAATGGTATAGACATGCTTTTGCACTGTGTTTCATTGAGAGTTTTATGAAATAGAAGCATGAGTCATGGTATAAATGAATGGAAAGAGTCATTTCATTAGTAAATGAGAACACACAAGTGTTTGGTGTGAAGAGGTCACCAACATCATTTAAGAACAGTCCAGGAAATAGTTTTAAAAAGGTATCCTGTTGTTTTTCACTGTGATAATCTGATAACTGTTATTAAAGCATACTACATAACAGTAGATGCCTGGTGTCTCTGCTATTACATGATGTCCTTGTGATCAGAGCTATATCAAGCCATTCAAGTATAACTAAACCCAAAAACAAAAAATGAAATATGTTGCAACTTGTAATCCATGGTAACAATCATGGCCCCCTCCACAGATACAATGGACTACAGGAAGGGTTTGCAGGATCACCAGGTGAAAACAAGGGGCAAAAACCCTAAAGAAAATGAATCCAGCCACCATATCTAAGGGCTGGTAAACTGCAATATATTACATTTGTTCTGGGTTTAGATATGCTTTGAGTTTTGAAAGCTCTATGGCTTTTTTTTCAATGGCCATTGCATTAAATGTGCATTTATAATTTGCAATATGGATCATTACTTGCTTAATGCTATGTTACTATTGAAATAAACTGTTTATAGTAGTTATGATAGCATCTGCTAGTGGGAGATCTAAATCTTTTGCCAAGTTGGATGTTTTACATTACTAGGCAAAGAGGTGAGGCCTTGATACTCGTTTAACCTCCCTGGCGGTATGATTATTTCAGATTTTTGATGCTGAAAGCGGTACAATTATTTTGCACAGAAATTTGGCGTTTTATATTGTAGGCCTGTAATTCTTAGGAATAATTCACTTAAATCTGTCCAAACAAGAGTCTAGTAGACTACCATACCATCCCGGGTATGATAAAGTTTGAAAAACGAAATCAAAAATTATAATATAATAAATAACTATAAATAATTATAACAAATAATAATATAAAAATAATAAAAATTATTCAATAATTTAATCAAATCAAAAACACTGATATTTGCTCAGTTGCACAATTGTCGCTTTCGTTACTTTTAGTGTTTGATGACGGATTTCCCCACAAATCACTATCACTCAATTCTGCAAGTGATTCTAATTTATTATCGCTGTTTTCTAGCTGGTCTAAAACCACTTTTGATGTAAAGGGACGGTTTTGGTTGCTATGGACAATCTCCAGTTTCCAGGCAGAAAGAACAGTTTTTATAATATACAACTGCATGCAGGGCACTGGACAAGCCACTAGGGACAAAGGGGATGTGTAATTATTTGATACAGTATACTGTAATCTTACAGATTACATTACTGTATCTATACTGTGCTTTTTACTTTTTGAATTTGGCGCCGAACTCTGTCCCCGTGCGTCGCAATGCTTGCAGGGAACGGAGCTCGGCACTGTGAATCGAGCGAGATGCAGCGGCTCGCAGATCACAGCGGGGAGATATCGCAGGATCCAGGGGACAAGGTAAGTAACCTCTGCATGGATCCTGCAATGCGATCCCGAGTCTGGCTCGGGGATACTGCTTTTGGTATTGAAAATCCACCCCGAGCCAGACTCGGGAATACCGCTAGGGGGGTTAAGCTCTATGCAGTCTGTTATAGGTTCAGAATAAATTAATAGTGATTATCACTATTGTTTATGGGACATAGCATGAGCAGCTTCTAGTGCACTGAATATGTAAGTATAGCTCAAACTTTTTTTTTCTTCTCAGTTTTGGATTGAGTGTGGGTGGTTTAACTTGTCAAGTTTTTTTATTGCTGTTTGTAATTTCTCTCTGTTTATTTGGCCTGGTGACCATTATCCTTGAGACCGAATGGGATGGTAAATCCAAAATATTAGAGTTGTCATAGGCGAGAGTAAAGCTGACCACGAAGGGCTTAAAATGCAGCTGTATTGGCCTAAATCTGAGCCTTGGGTGGGCATGCAAGAACCACCCCGCTTGACAAAAGTGTATTTAAAAATCAGCTGAGCCAGGTGAAGGATTGTAAGCTGAATAGTTAGTGCATCTGAAATGCTTATCAGGTCAGGAAGCCACAGGTGCAGCGACTGTCTGAACACAATAATCAGTAGTGGACATTTCTTCACCCACGCTGCCCATATATGGCCACCTTAAATCCTTCGATGGGGACACTTGTTCCAGTGACAACTGTCTAAGAAGGGAGCTCCCCTCACATCGTAGAGATTTCCTCTCACTTCTTGTTGCATCTCTGGGGCAGGTAGTGAAGGAAAAATTGCCCTAATGGGACGCAGGTTGCAAAAGATAAACTAACAGGGGCTTCTAAACTATTTCCTACTCTGTAAAAGTAGAAGCAAAGTTTTGGCTATGCCTACGCTTGAAAAGTCTCTTGTGAAGTTGTGACCCTTCCTCAATCAGGATAATGATCATGCTCAAAATGTACACAAAACATGACCTGCTTCCAACTTCCAAGGGTTGTAGAAGTGTTTTGTAAATGCTTTAAGCTGACTCTGCATGCACAGGCCTGTTGAGTTCTTTGTCTATCTTTTTTTGAGCTAAAGGTAAAGCATTTCAAACAATTTGCACGGCATCCACTCATACAGTCATGTTTTGTAGCTGGAATAGGCCACAATTCTGTGTTTATGATGCCTGTAGACTGGTTCTCTTTGGGGGAACAATGCAGGTTGATAAACCTGTTACAGGTGCTATTGTTTCCAGCTGTGAATTGCGGCACCGACTGCGTCTAGTATCACAGCTCTCTTCTGCCTCCCCTCCATTCATCCCTGCCAAAACTTTTCTCATTGCGAATGCACTCATTCAAATACTACACAATATCACAATAACTGCTGAAAGCCAGTTTCTCTTCTTGTGAATGTTACTTAATTTAAGGCAGGCATGTACAAAAGTATCAACAGTATAGTATGTTTTTGCTGTAAGCACTAGTTTTGTGAATCATGAAAAAAAATTGTTACGTAAATGTAAATGATAATTTATGCTTGTCTTGGTTGCCCCAAGCGTTGTTCTCTGCGGGCCAACACCTAAAATCCCATGTCTGTCTGGATTTTCAGCTCATCTGCATAAGATTCTTATCACCTTTAAGAAAGGAAGTTTAAGGATCTCTTATTATGTATTTGCATGTGAATAGTACAGACTTTTGCTGAAGCTCACAAGCTCTTACATTTTTCCAAATAAGTTCTTTATTCAAAACTGCAGCTTGATATGTGATCCATTATGATTGCTTGGGGTAAGATTGCTTTTCATTGCTTGTTATATTGTTATGAAAGGTATAAAATGTGCAGATCGTTTGCGATGTAAAACTCATTTGTGAATTTAGTTCTCTTAACCCACATTTATTGTTCAGGATATAAAGGTAAAGGATATGGTTAGAGAACGCAATAATTCTCCAGCTGAAGAAAAGGAATCAAATGTCCTTAACTGAAGTGCACAATGAGGCAGCTATAATGCAATAAAAGAAATTAGAGTTCTTCGTTTGCCATTTCCACCCAAGTGTAGACAGCCACACCAGGCCATTATTACTAGTCATTATTCCTGATAAAATCCAATGTATGTGAAGATTCCCACCACAAATAGAAATTGATTATGATAAATGGATGCATGGTTTCTCTAGGCAATTTAATACTGAAACACATTACATCTCATATTGTATTACCACGGTACTTAGGAGCTCATTTATAAACACTAAATAAAAAGTCTTAGTTTAGTTGATAAGACCCAACCAGGGTCTAGCTGTCATTTTTATTACGCAAGTTAGAAAAAGCAATTTAATCTGATTGGTTGCTAATGCACACACATATATTCCCTTTAGGATACACAAATAAATCAGATATATGGTATCTGACAGATTGCTGATTTTCTTTTCTATAGGATTCAGTGCAGAGCAGTTACCTTCAAGAACACTTAAACCACTACACATGCTTAGAAAAGAATTCCAGGTATGGCATTTTTTACATAGTTACATTGGTCCATCTTGGACCAATGCAACTATGTATATTACGGCACTCGTGGAATCACTCTAGAATTTGAAAATTACTGTAGTAGACATAGCTAATCCAGTGATCTCCACTAGCCTTTGGGTCATGTGCCAAGCAGCTGCTTGCTGCATTTTGAAAATATAAATTTTCCCGCTCGGCAGTGGTGCCATGCAGAGAATTATTAGACACAAAAAATGATAGTGCTCCTGTATCCCCTTTTCTCCCTCCTGTAAAAGAAAGCAAGTCTCACACACTAATGCCCTGTACACACGGTCGGACATTGATCGGACATTCCGACAACAAAATCCATGGATTTTTTCTGATGGATGTTGGCACAAACTTGTTCTGCATACACACGGTCACACAAAGTTGTCGGAAAACCCAATCGTTCTGAATGCGGTGACGTAAAACACATACGTCGGGACTATAAACAGGGCAGTAGCCAATAGCTTTCGTCTCTTAATTTATTCTGAGCATGCGTGGCACTTTGTGCGTCGGATTTGTGTACACACGATCGGAATTTCCGACAACGGATTTTGTTGTCGGAAAATTTTATAGCAAGCTCTCAAACTTTGTGTGTCGGAAATTCCGATAGAAAATGTGTGATGGAGCCCACACATAGTCCGAATTTCCGACAACAAGGTCCTATCACACATTTTCCATCAGAAAATCCGACCGTGTGTACAGGGCTTTAATCTTGCATGTATACAAATATCTCAAAGTCCAAAGTTTACTTACTAGAAGCAGTCTCAATTGTGTTCAGAAGGTAATGGGAGTTGGTCAGCAGCGCTAACTAGGATTTAGCACAGGGTTTCTCAAGCAGGGTTCCATGGAATTCTAGGGTTCTTCCAGAGGTTACAAGGGGTTCCCCGAGCAATGAGCAATTTCTGCTTAGATAAGTTCCCACTGACACTGATGATCTTTTTAGCTATCTGTAAGGGGGTCATTCTTCCTAATGACCACAAGTGTAAGGAGCATTCTTCCCAATGACAGTCACACTTATGTATTATGAGTTGCAGATATAGTCATTTTTAGCAGGGGGTCGCTGAGACCAGAAAGTTATTTCAAGGGTTCCTCTGTATTGAAAAGGCTGAGAAAGGCTGATTTAGCATGTTTTACATTGTATACTATTGGTTTCATTCAGAGAATGTTTTGCATTTTCTCAATGAATTAAAAGTGTTCTCTGAGTGACTCATACTTGGAATTCTTCTTTAAACACGTTGTATGCTTCAGTATTCAGAGCTTGCTTTCCTCTATACCAGTGATGGTGAACCTTGGCACCCCAGATGTTGTGGAACTACATTTCCCATGATGCTCATGCACTCTGCAGTGTAGTTGATCATCATGGGAAATGTAGTTTCAAAACATCTGGGGTGCCAAGGTTCGCCATCACTGCCATATACCATCAACAGAGTACAATAGAGATTGACCCAAATTTTCAATCCTCACACCGTAGGTAAAGTTGAAAAAATAGAAATAAAAATAGAAATAGAAATGTCCATTGTGTTATAGTATAATACCATTCATATTACCTGTCTGTATGCCGTTGATTCATAACAAATCAAAAATGACTCCTTGACCATGTAAGTAGCAATCTAAATATTGCTTTGTATCAATCACTGTGGTGAGTAGGTCTAATAACTCTACATGGAAATGTCAAGCCTAGTAATAAAGGGATCTAGTCTATATGTAATATAGAATATATAGAATAGATAACCATCTGGCATAACTTACTAATAGCAGACACCTGTACACATATGTACCTGAACACATAGGGGGTGATTTACTAAAACTGGAGAGTGCAAAATGTGGTGCATTTCTGCTCCGAAACCAATCAGCTTCCCGGTTTTTTATGTTTGTTTTTTTGTCAATTGAACAAGCTGAAGTTAGCGGCTACCATACACAGCTGCACCATATATTGCACTCTCCAGTTTTAATAAATCAACCCCATAGTCAATATGTGATACGTCCCAAGTGCTTCAAATCCATGTGCCGTATAAAAATCTTTGGTTTTAGGTTGGTGCTCAGCACACCCCTTGTATCTCACTTCTAATTTATTTCATTGCATTGTGGGATGATGTTGGGGACATTTAACATTAGTTGAGTTTGAAACTCCCTGGTTATGTAGGAGAGACATTTCCATAAATGGATGGTATGTATTGGCAGGGCCTGTCTACTGTTAGCAAATTATATTGTTTTTTTCTTTATGTTCTACTGTTAAACATAAAATTACCTAAACAAAGCTACATATCCACTCTGCTGCCTGGCCCCTTGGCTGCCTATACTTCCCTACCCTTTTCTCCTCTACCCCTTCAGTTGCCTGAATGAAGTATCTTACCAAGTACTTTCAGGCATGGGAGAACACGTGACTCACTCCAACTCTTTTGATATGACAGTGCTGGTGCTTGGTGACTGGCTGCTAACCCAGGTTGTCCCAAAGGCGCAAGGCTAGAGGTCTCAGCCTAGTGTATGTCAGTGTTAAGCCCGGCACACACTATCAGTTTTTTTTTGCTCAACCTAGTGGGCTGAATGAAAAATAACTGAAGAACCCGAAAAGAGATCCTGCACTAACAATGTCCAATGTTAGTACAGCGATCTCCCTGCTGAACTATTGTGTTCTAACAGGGGGACACCCCCAGAACACACCAGTAAATGCTCTCAGCCGTTAGGTGAGAGCACTGATCGGATGCCAATCGGCAGACCTTTTTTGGTCAGCCCCTTTAACAGAAGTCATACATTTAACCAGCTTCTGTCGGACCGGCTGCCATACACATAGGCCAAATGTCGGCTGCTCTCTATTGAACCGGCTGATACCACCTGATACCGCTGAAAGAAGGGTTTTTTGCCTTCACTCCAGGGCATAAAGAAAAGCAGGGAAGCAAACTGAAAGTAGGCATAACTAGTGGTGGAGGCTTTGCCTTTATACTTTGATCTTTTAGTTGGCGAGGTATCCTATCTATTGAAGACAAATTGATCAACAATGTGACTTTGACTTTATGGTTATAGCCAGAGCTCCTCCTTTTATCTACAGTATCTCATAAAAGTAAGTACACCCCTCACATTTTTGTAAATATTTTATTACATCTTTTCATGTGACAAAAATGAAGAAATGACACTTTGCTACATTGTAAAGTAGTGAGTGTACAGCTTGTATAACAGTGTAAATTTACTGTCCCCTCAAAATAACTCAACACACAGCCATTAATGTCTAAACCACTGGCAACAAAAGTGAGTATACCCCTAAGTGAAAATGTCCAAATTGGGCCCAAAGTGTCAATATTTTGTGTAACCACCATTATTTTCCAGCACTGCCTTAACCCTCTTGGGCATGGAGTCCACCAGAGCTTCACAGGTTGCCACTGGAGTCCTTTTCCACTCCTCCATGATGACATCACAGAGCTGGTGGATGTTAGAGACTTGTGCTCCTCCACCTTCCGTTTGAGGATGCCCCACAGATGCTTAATAGGGTTTAGGTCTGGAGACATGCTTGGCCAGTCCATCACCTTTATCCTCAGCTTCCTTAGCAAGGCAGTGGTCATCTTAAAGGTGTGTTTGGGGTCGTTATCATGTTGGAATACTGCCCTGCAGCACAGATTCCGAAGGGAGGGGATCATGCTCTGCTTCAGTATGTCACAGTAGTAACAATAACTGTTAGAGCAGAATACAGTATAAAACAAGATAAGATCAATTGGTATCAATTTAAATAAATTAAAATAATGGTAAAATCACTGATACTGGATATGTTTTGGAAGGGGGGGTCATGAGTTCATAGAAATGATGGCAGTAGTCCAAGAATAAAAGTGGTAATAATGTGATAACAGCGGCTGCTGTCCTTTAGAGAGCTGGCTCTGTGTGCAGAAAAATAAAGGAAGAGAACAAAAGGAAGTACCACCTAAGTGCAGTATTAAGGCAGCCTGCTAAACATCCCTTCGTTCCTGTGATCAAGCTCCCCGGATGTGTTCCTGTGACCTGTGACGTCACGTCCGTGTGCCTCATTCTGGTCCCGGCTCCTCTCCTGTGGCCACAGGACGTGCTGAGGACCTGCTACTGCCAGACCAACACACCAGGAAACATTTAAAGGACCCTTGGAGACTCCAGGACTAAAACACACAGATGAGCCTGTACCCCATCAATTTCTTGAGTGTTCATGTTTACTGTGCCATTAAAAACCTGCCTTAATACTGCACTTAGGTGCCGCTTGCTTTTGTTCTCTCCCCTTATTTTTCAGTATGTCACAGTACATGTTGGCATTCATGGTTCCCTCAATGAACTGTAGCTCCCCAGTGCCAACAGCACTCATGCAGCCCCAGACCATGACACTCCCACCACCATGCTTAACTGTGGGCAAGACACACTTGTCTTTGTACTCCTCACCTGGTTTCCGCCACACATGCTTGACACCATCTGAACCAAATAAGTTTATCTTGGTCTCATCAGACCACAGGACATGGTTCCAGTAATCCATGTCCTTAGTCTGCTTGTCTTCAGCAAACTGTTCGCGGGCTTTCTTGTGCATCATCGTTATAAGAGGCTTCCTTCTGGGACAACAGCCTTGCAGACCAATTTGATGCAGTGAGCGGTGTATGGTCTGAGCACTGACAGGCTGACCCCCACCCCTTCAACTTCTGCAGCAATGCTGGCAGCACTCATACGTCTATTTCCCAAAGACAACCTCTGGATATGACGCTGAACTTCTTTAGTCGACCATGGAGAGGCCTATTAAACCGCTGTATGGTCTTGGCCACCATGCTGCAGCTCAGTTTCAGGGTCTTGGCAATCTTCTTATAGCCTAGGCCATCTTTACGTAGAGCAACAATTCTTTTTTTTTCAGATCCTCAGAGAGTTCTTTGCCATGAGATGCCGTGTTGAACTTCCAGTGACCAGTATGAGAGAGTGAGAGCGATAACACCAAATTTAACACACCTGCTCCCCATTCACACCTGAGACCTTGTAACACTAATGAGTCACATGACACCGGGGAGTGAAAATGGCTTACTGGGCCCAATTTGGACATTTTCAGTTAGGGGTGTGTTGTCACATGAAAAGATATAATAAAATATTTACAAAAATGTGAGGGGTGTACTCACTTTTGTGAGATACTGTACATGTTGAGGTTTGCTTTCCAGAAAAGTGGTTGTGTTGGTATTCAGGTTTTCATTGCAGTCATTGCCTACAATACAGATTCAGTTTATACTACAGATGCAAAACATGTATGTGTATTGTGGAAATAGTTTAAATCTGTGTATGAGTTGATAATTTGGGGAACAAAATACCATCTTGTTTAGAACTGATTGGAGTTTTATGATGGTGGTAAATTTGGTTTATCTTTTTCTGACATATGTTTCAATATTATAATTTTCATATGTTCCTTGATTGATTAATAGCTCTGGGCTTCATGAGCCAAATGATTGTATCTTTGAAGAATTTGTCATATGAAGATTATTAAAATGATAGTAGGGTATGCCTACAAGTGGTTTCACAACTAATTTTGTGGCACGGTCTACTGTTTACTTTTCAGGTTTTACTGTATATTGAAATTTGTTTGCCATATTTGAGATGCTGTTTGTTGCAGCACTTTTTTTCTTTTTATTTTCCTTTTTACTACCATTGTTAGGCCCCCTTTGAATTTTATTATGAGCCTTAATTGTCATTCAGAAAAGTTGCTGTGTAGGTAGGGGCAGCTAGTGAATTATAGATAAAAATAGTCATCAGCCTGATGACTGTTCAAATGTACTAGATAAAATTACTCACTCAACTCCAGCAAGATATAAAAACAATTTAATCAAAGGATTATCGATTTAACCATGGATTAACCATTTTAGCTCTTGTACCTTTATACCCCTTAAGGATCAAAGCAATTTTTACCATTTACTGTTTTATTCGTAGATAATGTTGACATTGCTTAAGATAATAATAATAAATAATATATATATATATATATATATATATATAATAATAAGTAATATGCTTATTGTTTGGGGTTTTTTTTGGGTGGGGGTGCAGACCTGCGCGGAGGTAAACCAAAATTTCTTTGGTAATATTGTCTTGCAAAAATTATTTTATTTTCTATGCAATATATGGACAAAATTGTAAAAAAAAAAAAAAAAAAAAAAAAAAGTAGATTTTATTCTATATTTGTCCCATATGAAGCACCAAAATAATTTTTCTGGAACAAAGCATGGCAAAATAGTCTCTTTTCAGAGGTCTGCTATACCCCCCATAATCAATAAAGCTCCTGCATTCCAGCTGATTGGAGAGCTCCAGCTCTGACTCAGCAAGGTGCATGTTGGACCTCTGCAGAGAGGCCACTACTTCTACAAAGAAAGCAAGGGTCATTCTCTATAGCATGTTGGCAGGGGACAGGGATTTCTACGCATGCTATGGCTGCTTTCTAAAGAAAACAAACAGAAAAACTTTGAACACCTTTAGTTTTAATGCACCTGGAATGTATTTAGCTTATTTAAATTTAAAATTCAGGCTAAACATGTAATGTAAGCAATCAGAAAAATTTGAATATTATTCAACTTAACATTCATTAGATGTGAGGAATGCACTCATTTTCTTTTTGCATGCTTTTTCCTCTTTGTTTACACAAGGTAATCCTGCTAGTAATGAAAACGTGCAAAAGCGTACAAAAATGTGCATTAAAAAGAAAGGCGCAAAAGCATGCAAAAGGCAGAAAAATATGAAGTAATACCTTTAGGATTGTAAAAGCAGATTTTTTTGAGCTGCAGTGTGCATAAGCCCTAAAATATATTTTTTTTTTTAAATTAAGAAATTTTAGTTTTGTCCCTGAAACTATATTTATTAACACTGCTGGGTTTCTGAATTGCCAGGCAATAATCACTAGCGTATTCATGTACTTCTAATGTGTACATTATTTAATCTTTGTTTTACCGAGTGTTTTTAAGTGTTTTGGGCGGCTGCTTTTATTTATAAAACACAATTGTTGTAAATGTATAAAACAATAAATGATTGCATGCCTCCTACACTCAGCTGCGCCCATGCTGGCCTTCGGGTGGGTACATTCTAACAGCCTGATTGCTGCTAAGCCATTCTTTGCCATGCCCAATTGAAGAAAAAAAAAAACATCAAATCAATTTTCACGTGATTGCCAAGTGTAAGGGTAAGCAATAGCATTCTTATGAAAGATAAGTTGGCAGCTAAAACGCTCTCACACTCCCACACACAGATTTCAGCTGATAGAAAGCAAATCCTTCTCCCTTGAGTCATTCTCTACTTGTACTTGAAAAGGAAGCATCTGAAATCCTTAGAGATGATTTTGACAGACGTGATTACTCTACTTTTTTTGCTTGCTATCTAAGGAGAACGTAATAAATTATATAACAGCTACATTCTTTTGCAAACATTGGTGAAATTGTTACATTAATATTAAAGTGAAATTTTACTTGTATCATATTGTAAACTAGGAAAGCTCTGTACTAAAGAGCTAATATATCAGGTATGTTTGATAAATTATAGTTTTTAGGATTGGTTTCATCTGTTCAATGCTGTCATTATATTGGCTCAGTTTTATTTTCCCTTGGTTTACAGACAGTTGCTAAGCTCCTAGTAGGTTCCTGACATAAAAATGAAGAGTGAGTCCTAATGGCTGGGCCTTATTGTTGTCTGCTTTCTTCTAATTAATTTATCAGGCTGCTTCTGAAAATCAGGATCAGACTGCTGAACAATTGTTTTTTTTAAAGATCATCCATTAACATATGGATCATCCAAGGGACACTTCGGTGTAATTATAATTTGGAGGAAATTGTAGAAACTGGAAAAAATCCAGTTGAGCAGTCTCCTGTTCCCCAAGCAATGATTAGCCAAGGATTATTGCCAATACTCATTTTCATGGCCATCCTTCAGATTGGGTGATCATCATCATATATTTACCTAATTTGCCAGCAATTGTCCCATGTATATGGACAAATAGGCTGGTCTCTGGCCATGTCTCTTATGTTCTTGGGCTGCTTCTGTTGAACAGATACAGTATCTGGATCTGTGTCAAATGCCTGGTTGACAGTTGCCCAAAAGCGTATGTGTGGTATGTTTTCTGGTGTATGCACAGCTATAAACTAATCCTTGCGGCCTTACCTTAATCCTCCAGTCCCTCTACCCCTTCTTAAACCTAACTACTTCCAGCACCATACTATTACACTGCTGTTTTTCTAGGCTAAGTCCACCCCTCTTTGAAACTTATTTTTAACTCTGTCTTAGCATAACAAAACTTTAGTGTTTTCTATTAACTCTTTTAATTTACAATCAAAAATTAAGATACAATTGTCTTGATATCATCTTTTGGAATTTTACGGTGTATTCTTTTAAAATTATTTAAAATCTGTGGGTATACACTGTTATCATTATTGTCAGTTGGGGTAATTAAAACTGAACCTTTTTAACAAAAACAGTTCTGGCTAGAGATGCAACAGAACCTACAGGATTTCCACTAAAGCCCCATACACGAAGCTGAACGTCGGGCGTCATCAACCGAATCAATAAAAATCGTCCGCCATTAGCCCTGTGTGTATGCCAGCCGGTCCGACAGAAGCCGACCAGAAAACCAGCAGCCAACCATTTCCCGATCAGCGCTCTCAGCCAATGGCTGAGAACGCTAATCAGAGTGTTCTGGGGGGGGCCGCCCCCCCCCCCGTCAGAACACAAAAGCTCAACAGGGGAGATCGCTGTACTAATGTCAGATCATTAGTACAGCAGCTCCGTCCGGAGATGACAGTTTTCTTTTCGCTTAAATCGCTGGGTTGTATGTAAAAAAAAACGCTAGGTTGAACGGAAAAAAAATAGTATGTACCTGTGTTTGTCTCTGAGACTGAAGTATGGCTCCATTCTTAGCCTTTTCAGAAACGTTTTTGAACCCCGTCGTTATCTATCCTGAACTGTTTTTTTATTCTGTTACTTCTCTACCTGGATACAAAAAAGGATACAAAGATCCACATGTTTGTTCCATAGTGATTATGAGACACAGGAGTGGGGAACTCTATGAAACGAGAACCTAGGCAGCATCAGAAGCTGGGGTCCAAAGCCTTTCCTGCTTTGCTAAGAATTTAAAAAAAAATTGATGGGGACTTTTCTCACCTTTGCCAAACAATGAACCTGTCCTTTCTGGAAAAAATGCCATAATATATATATATATATATATATATATATATATATATATATATATATATTTATGTATTTTAGTCATGTATTTATTATCATGGCACTTTTTATACCAGATGGCAACACTTTCTACACTTGAATGGTACCCCAGTTTGTTGCAGCACTCCACGGTAGTGCATTGCTTTTGAAAAAAGGGCCACATCCATTTTTTGACATGTTTTTGTTATATTGTTCATATATATATATATATATATATATATATATATATATATATATATATATATATATATATATATATATATATATATATTGCTAGGAGCTCACTTGTAGTTCTTTAGTTGACCATTTGTTATCCATGACACATGAACTGTGCACATTCAGCTGAACTCCAGCTAGTAAATTACCTTCTATAGGTTATGACATGTATTCGTTTTTACCGGAGGCACTTATCTTCCTTCATAATGATTTTAGAATTGAGTCTGCAGTTTATCACCAGCCTGATTGTGTCTAATCTGCCTTCACCAAATAAGGAATTAGTCATTTTAAGGTTTTAATAACTCCTTTATGTCACAAGAAATCATTGAGAACACTGTATATCAAATTAGGTTGTCTGTGGAGACACATCAATCAGGTTAGCTTTATAAAGTTATTATATATGGGGTTCTGGAAAACCCTGCAGTCCATCCACTATGCCAATGGGCAGAAAAAGAATTAGACAAGATGAAGTGCATCTCAGTACAAGATTTAACAAGTGCTGCTATTGCTGTAGAGAAGTTTTCTTGTGTTTTTTTTTTTGTTTTTTTTCATTTATTTCTTTTTTTTTGTAATTAACAAAGCAGCAGAAAACATCTTGCAGTGCTGAAAGTAATTATTCATCTCATTGGCTTGTTACTAGTGAAACCTTTTTTACTACTTACTGCTATATATCAACTTACACTCAGCCACAAAGTGACATCAGATCCATCCATTAGTCTCCAAGAGTCAGGAGTGAAAAAAACTATTAATCAGTAACATGATTAAAATAAAAAAGTGACATTTCCAACCTCTTTAGCGGAATGACTGGTCACGTCTGGTGTTTGTGAATCGTAATAGTCGTTTCAAGTGCTAACTCTGATTGAAATAAATTCAGGCACATACGGTACTTAAGTTCCTATCTCGTTTTATGATTGTGGACACCATAAAAAGTTTCTGGCCTTTGAGTCAGATTTGTGGGGAGAGCGGGTCTGTTGCAATTAGTGTGCATGCTGCCGACCATTTGTACGGCCGTAACGCACACCACAAAAGAGAATCTGAATCTGCGAAAGCAATTGAAGATTTTTTTTTTTTTTATTGTAGTAGATTGAGTGCTAAACCCCCTAAGGAATTAACCTTAGAAATTGGAAAGAAGTGTGGGTTTGTGGTAATCTTAATATGTACACTGGGAAATGTATACCCACTAGAGAAACCCTGACATTAATGGCAGTAATGACTTGTTCCAGCTGACTTCAATTAAATAGGCAGCTCTGCCTTGGCTCATTGCATGTTACAAATCTCATATCTTTCTCCATCATTAGCTATCCTGGGAATAAGTGTGATGATTGAAGTAACTCTATTTAAAACATTGTACGCTCTCTTAAGTTGCACCTGTAAGTAATGCAATAAAATGTGTAACCTAAGAACAATGAACGTTTAAAGGAAGTGAAAAAAACTGCTGAAGCTTTGTCCTCTGAAATGTTCATAACATAAAATCTGCTTGGCTAGCAAACGCTGAAGATTATAGGTTTCGCCAGTAAATATGTAGGTAGAGCATATGATGCTTGACACAATATATGTTTTATTACACATATTATTTATATTACTGCCATCGGTTTTCAGTTACTATTGAACTCTGTACTAACGAGTGGAACTTGGCACACATACATGCATGTTTTTCTCCTATGTTTAAAGTGGTTGTAAAGGCAGAAGAGTTTGTTACTTAATGCATTCTATGCATTAAGATAAAAAGCCTTCTGTGTGCAGCAGCCCCCCCAGCACCCCCTAATACATACCTGAGCCCAGGGCTTTTTTTCAGCTGGAACTTGGTGGAACTCAGTTCCACCACCTCTGGCTCAGGCCCTCTGCTCCCTGCTGACCACTATTACTTGAAAACACAAAAGTGAAGGATGGGGACAAGGGAGATGCAGGTACAGGGGGTGCAGCGCAAATGCCAACAACACCACTGGATGATCTCCCTGCAAGTGATAGAGGTGGAGCCAACTACAGTATGCGGGGAGGTACTAGAGCTGGCTGGGTGCTTCAGCTTAATACAGCAACAAAAAAAGGGCATGTGGAAGATGGTGGAGCTTTTAAGGAAATAGGGAGAAGATGGGGGCAGTAGAGGGGGGTTGCATGCAGAGGTCAGAGCTGAAGAGGGGTAAACGTGAGATGTGGATGGGGGATTCAGAGGTAATTAGCTGTGGAAGAAGGCTGAATTCTGCACTCTGTGTAGTGTACTGCTAAACTCTGCACTCTGTATGCAGCACACCTCTGAATTCTGCAGTCTGTGTGTAACCCCCTCCCTGCACTCTGTACATAATGCACTCCTGGTATTTAATGACCCTGTTAAGACCCTCCCACTGTTAGTAAAATTTGACCACACCCACTATTTGATGCGGTTTGGAGGGTGTGTGTCAGGGACGGGGGGTCACGATTGAGTTCCTCTACCCATTTTCCGAGAAAAAAAGCCCTGCCTGAGCCCCATCTCTGTCCAGCAATGTCAACGAGTCCCTTGGCCTTCCAGGATCCTCCCTCCTAATTGGCTGGGACACAGCAGCAGCGCCATTGGCTCATGCTGCTGTTAATCAGTTAGCCAATCAATAGAGAGAGGGGACGAACTGCAGCTCCATGTGTGAATGGACATAATGAGCTGCAGCTCAACTCGGGTGCCCCCATAGCAAGCTGCTTTCTGTGGAGGCACTTGGCAGGAGGGAGGGGCTAGGAGCAGAGAAGAAGGACCTGAGAAGAGGAGGATCCTGGCTGCTCTGCGCAAATCCACTGCACAGAGCAGATAAGCATAACATGTTTTTTTTTTTGTTTTTTTTTTTTAAAGCAAGACTTTACAATCACTTTAACAATAAAATATGACCAGTTTTAGACCTTCTATCTTTTAGTGTATATTTTGTTACTAAATACAGATAAAATATATCTGATTTATTTATGTGTCAGGCTGTCTGTTTTATGGTGTCAGCCCTGCCAGTTGTCTTTTGTTCATTTATTGAACTGCACACAGCCCTGGTTATAGCTGTATTGTAGCTGGTTATAGCTAAGGTATATATACCAAACCAATATGGTTTAGGTGTTACTTGTCTTTGTGTGCAGATGCTTCTTATTTTTTATACCCAGGCAAACTGCCTATGGGGAAATAATAGTTTAGACGTCCCTTTCAATAATTGTATGCATTTATGGTTATTTTCTTGATTAACAAATGGGTGGGGTGGAAGTTGAGTTTGTATAAGTTATGTATTAGCACTAAAGGGTGGGGTGGGGGGGGTGGGGGCGATAAATTTTATAATACCACTTATTTTGCAGTCTGTTCCTAATGAACATGCATACCTTAGTAGTGTGTACTAGGCTTTAGTTAGCATAAAAAACAGTACAAGGGACATTGCTTAATGTCAATGCGATGTATCCCTTGTGCTGCTGGCTGCAGAATTACTTTCATTTCCTCCTCTAACCCCCCTCTACCCTTGCAATCATTTTTTTTTTTTTGGTGTAGCTCATCAAGAGTGCTTGTAGAATACACATAATAATAGTGTTTTGCCATATCAGAATAAAGTAAAATCTACAAGAAAAGAAACAGCTGACACCCTAGAACAGGAAATATGTTGCTGAAAGGTTTACCAGGTGAACAGAAAATCTGAAGATAAAAAACAAATGCTGTCAGCACAGTTTAAAGGAGCTGTAAAGGCAGAAGGTTTTGTATCTTAATGCATGAAGATAAAAAAACCTTCTGTGTGTAGCAATCCCCCCAGCACCCCTCTAATTACCTACCTGAGCCCCATCTCTCTCCAGCGATGTCCACAATCCCCTCAGCCATCCAGGACACTTTTCCTAATTGGCTGAGACAGAAAAGCAGTGCCATTGGCTCCCGCAGCTGTCAATCAAAGTCAGTCAGCCAATCAGGGGAGAGGTGGGGCGGGGCAAGATTGGGCTCCGTGTCTGAATGGGTACACAGAGCTCTGACTCGGCTTGGGTGCCCCCTGCACTATATATCAGTTTGTGCTTGGGTTTACATATGCGTTAATCTTTGGTGGTTTGCTTTTTCATTGTGGATAACTATGAAATGGTGCCTTACAAACTAAAAACAGCAGTAATTATTTTGTGTGGTGCATGTGGAAATCTGGCTCTGTTGTTTCCTGTATATTAGCTATTGTAATAAGAATGACAAAATGGATAATTAATCATATCATGTCTCTGACCTATCTGCCTCTTGAAGCCTTTGACCCTATGAAAATCACCGTTTATGGGTGAAAAATGACCCATTCTTTGCTTACCTGTCATTAGGCAAACATGAAAACCTTCCAGCTGTCATTATCTGTGCTAAAGTCTGTGTATCAAATGGCAATGATACTGAAACCATGCTCCATGTTTTCATTCAACCTGGGCTGGTATACCTTTAGACTTAAAATGATACTGTCAATGCAAACATTAATTTGCCTCATGTTTTCTTTAGCAAGACATGATTTATTTTTGTACAGCATTTTACTATTTGTAGTAGTTTTAGACAAAGTATATGAAAATATAATATAACTTATTTTCATACTGTTTTTAAACTAGAACTACTTTGATTATTTGGCCTTAAATGTGCTGCAATTCTATCATTCTACAGGTGCGTGTTATTTCATGTTTTTGCAAGAGCACATAGAGTTGTCATTGGCTTCTATTAACCTCCTTGACGGTATGATTATGTCAGATTTTTGATGCTCAAAGTGGTACAATGTTTTGCATGGAAATTTGGCGTTTTTATTGTAGGCCTGTAATTCTTAGGAATAACACACTTAAATCTGTCCAAACAAGAGTCTAGTAGACATCCCGGGTATGATAAAGTTTGAAACACAAAATCATAATATAATAAATAACTATGAATAATTATAACAAACAATAATATAATAATAATAAAAATTATTCAATAATGTAATCAAATCAAAAACACTGATATTTGCTCAGTTGCAGAATTGCCGCTGTCGTAACTTTCAGTGTTTGATGATGAATTTCCCCACAAATCACTATAGCTCAATTCTAAAAGTGATTCTAATTTATTATCACTGTTTTCTAGCTGGTCTAAAACCGGTTTTGATGTAAGGAGACACTTTTTGGTTGCTATGGACATTCTCAAGTTTCCAGGCAGTAAGAACAGTATTTATAATATAAAAGTGCATGCAGGGCATTGGACAAACCACTAGGGACAAAAGGGAGGTGAAATAATTTGATACATTAATGTAATCTGTAAGAATACAGTGTACTGTATGTATTATGCATTTTTAACTTTTTGAATTTGGCGCCGTGCTCCGCCCCCGTGTGTCGCAACACTCGCAGGGAACGGAGTCCGGCGCTGTGATAGATCAAGTGGAGACACAGCTCGCACATACAGTGGGGGGACATCGCAGGATCCTGGGGACAAGGTAAGTAACTTTGCCTGGATCCTGTGATGCGATCCCGTGTGGCTCGGGGTTACCACTTTTGGTACTGAAAATCCACCTCGAGCCACACTCGGGAATACCGCTAAGGAGGTTAAACATTCTTGTTTTCTTTGTATTGCTGCCACATTTCTCATCTGTCCAGAAAAATGAGATTCAGGGAATATGTTCCAGTCGAGTGGACCTGATAATAGAATATGACACTCCACCCTGCCCTTTCCCCAGTGATAAAAAATTATAACCTGAAAATCCACTGCCAAAGGCACTGGCTGGTCACGCCTTAGGCCCTCTGATAAATGCAGGTTCATCAATAGAGCAACCTCTGAATTAACATCTGTGATGTCACCAATTGCACTGATTTAACTGGAGGAATTCTAATGGCTATCTGAAAAGTTTCTATCCCCACCCTATACCTATTTATTATATTTATTGTTGTTATTATTATTCTACAGGGTTTATATGGCGCCAACAATTTGAGTAGCATTTTACAAAGTGAGGGCAGACAGTAAGTTACAATACAATTTGAGGGGCCTGCTTATTAGAGTTTGCAATCCAAAATATATGGCTAGAAAACTGACTTCAGCAGAAAAAATTGGGGGAATTTTTTATTATATAACCTAAAATAAGGATATAAAATGTATCAACTGGTAACTATTATACCTAGAATCCTCTGCAGAAATTTGAATACCGTGAATAGAAGTGCATATTTCTGCCCCCGTGAGTACAGGTGTTTGCATTCAGCAATGATTTGTAAACCCAATTTATTCGTTTACACTCAAAAAATGTATTGCGTGATTTAGGAGTTGATTTTTTTAAAGGCAAATAGTCTCTGCACTTTGCAAATGCTCTGCTGACTTCCATCATACAATCCTGTGCAAGCAGAAATGCTGTTTTTTTTTTTTTCTTGTATGTGATTGGGTATTTTTTGCAAATTGAAGCTTCACCTCATTTACAAAACTCTGGAGCAACTGCACAATGATAGTGCACAGTTTATTTGCCTTTAGTAAATCAACCCGTGTTGAATAGAGACCACTGAGCAAAGTGCACATTTACTGAGCTTAGTAATTAGGATGATGCCCTGTTTGCTTTAACCACTTGCCGACCGCTGCAAGACGATGTACGTCCAAACTTTGAAATGGTATATCGTTGTTATAGCAGCAGCTAGCTGCAATAACCCCGGTATCCCTGTTTTCGTGCGGCGGCCGGCTTTCAGATAAAAGTGGTCCCTGCGGCGGATTCGCAGCAAGATCACTTTTATCGGTGGCGGGAGAGGGGCTCCCGCCGCGATCCAGTGCCCTCCGCTGCTTACCGGAGCCATCGGTAGCGGCGGAGGCAATCGCATCCATCTCCGTCCTGTGCCTGGAGACGAGTGAGGCTAAGATGTCGCCCACTCGTCTTCATGACAATGCTGGGCGGAAGCGACGTCAAAACATCACTTCCGTCCACGCCTCTTAAAGGCACATTTTTTCAAATGTAATTTTTTTAAATGACTTTTATTTTTTTTTATTGCATTTTAGTGTAAATATGAGATCTGAGGTCTTTTTGACCCCAGATCTCATATTTAAGATGTCCTGACATTTTTTTTGTATTACAAGGAAAGTTTACATTCCTTGTAATAGGAATAAAAGTGACACATTTTTTTTTTAAACAGTGTAAAAATAAATAAAATAATGTAAAATAAATAATAAAAATAAAAATGTTTTTTTAAAAAACCCCCCGTCCCGACGAGCTCGCGCGCAGAAGCGAACGCAAGCAGCGCCCGCATATGAAAATGGTGGTCAAACCACACATGTGAGGTATCACCGCGACCGGTAGAGCGAGAGCAATAGTTCTAGCCCTAGACCTTCTCTGTACCGCAAAATATGCAACCTGTAGAATTTTTTAAACGTCGCCTATGGAGATTTTTGAGGGTAAAAGTTTGACGCCATTCCACGAGCGGGCGCAATTTTGAAGCGTGACATGTTGGGTATCAATTTACTTGGCATAACATTATATTTCACAATCTAAAAAATATTGGGCTAACTTTACTGTTGTCTTATTTTTTTATTCAAAAAAGTGAATTTTTTCCAAAAAAAGTGCGCTTTTAAGACCGTTGCGCAAATACGGTGCAAAAAAAAGTATTGCAACAACCGCCATTTTATTCTCTAGGGTGTTAGAAGAAAAACAATATATAATGTTTGTGCGTTCTAAGTAATTTTCTAGCAAGAAAAACTGTTTTAAACATGTAAACACCTAAAATCCAAAACGAGGCTGGTCCTTAAGTGGTTAAATACTCAATCACATGGAAGGAAACCTAATATTGCACAGTTTATTTGCCTTTAGTAAATCAACCCGCGTTGAATAGAGACTGACCACTGAGCCAAGTGCACATTTACTGAGCTTAGTAATTAGGATGATGCCCTGTTTGCTTTAAATACCCAATCACATGCAAGGGAACCTAAACCCCCCCCCCCCCCAAAAAAAAAAAAAAAAAACAGGATTTTTGCTTGCACTTGATTGGATGATTGAAATGAACAGCTTCACCTTATTTACTAAGTGAATATTCACTTTGCACTCTCCACTCCTTTAATAAATAAACCCCATTGCATTTTATAGTAAGAGACATATACATTTGTCTAAATCATTCCAATTTGTGCTGTTGAAATGTATACATATCAGTACATGTGTTTTAACAATTTAAAGTGTCATTATGATATACAATGAAATTGCTAAAACCATAATCTAAAGAACAGCATACCAACTTCTGAGTAGACACGTTCCTGCTAAACTGATGGACATACCACTCTATATCCTGTCCTACTAGAGACCACATATTTTCTCCATGTCATACCAGTTTAATCCCACTACATGGCTGCAGGCTGCGATCATTCAAACACATTCTACATTCCCGCTGAAGATAAGGCACTCAATTCTCTTTCATCTAGTTCATTCAAGAAGATTGTGGATTAAACAAGACTCTTTTTTGCCAGATCAGCAGACAGTGATAATGAAAAAATGTACAGTAACAACCCCATAAATAACCTAAGTTTGGGTAGCAATTAGTCATTTTTTAAGCAAGAATATACCACTACAGTTTCTAGTCACTACAACCTCTATATATGAATGCAAATGTAATATTTGTAATAGTTATAGTAATTTCTAATAGTAATATTTGTATGCATGGTTATTATTTACCTGTAGACATTGCAGAATCTGCCCTAAACTGCAACTTGCATTATGTGTAAATGAAGAGGGCCCGGGGCAACTTCTCATATTTGCTATTTATTAGAGTCTCAGATGACACAGCTTGAGTGGGTCATTTACCATAAGCTCCCCCCAGAGGCACCATGTGTGTTTCCAGTACAACAGGTATTCAGGGGTACTTTGCTTAAAGTACCAACACATTCATATGGTAATTATTCAGGTTCATTTACTATCATGTTACTACTACAGGTTTACCACAAAGTGGTGTGAGGTTATTACCAGCGTGGCGTGAGGCTTTGTTTGCTACAAAATTCTATATTATTTTACATTTTATCTTATACTTATGGGGTTAAAATTAACACAGATTGCTATATTTGTATATGACCACATTTTAGTAAAATGTTTGCTATATTCTATTGGTACATTATGATCTGTGCATTGGTTACAGAGGTTGGTGGTAGTCAAGATACCTATACACATGACAGCTATCAATATATAAAGGATGTTTTATATTAAACTTGCTGATTATCTACTTGCCCTCAAATGATTGAAACATACGATCAATACCCAGTCTTGTCATAACTGGTCAAATTGTGTGACATTTATGTCTGTAGACACCTTTATATTAGACTATCTATGTCAGTTGTATCAGATGTATACAGACTGGATAGTAACGGCTGTTTTTTTCCTAATGTCAGGACATGCTTTAGATTCTAAATAATGTAAATACATATATTTTCAAGGGCAGGCCATAGACGATAGAAGAGTTGATAGATTTAATTTAATTACAAAACAGATACTAACCAGCAAATATCAAACATACATTTTTAAAAAGAATGAAAAATGATTCTTACTAGATGATTTTGGCACATTCTTATGGGCAGTGGAGTTGCTGTGACATCTGTTTTAAATCAGTTACATCAATAGCACATGTAATTGAAATGACAAAGAGGTTTCATTGGAAATAATTTCCATACCAATCATTAACATCTAAAAGTGATACTGTTCCTAACCCAAGCAGGGCAAAGGAAAAAGGTCACTTAACTCCCCCCTCCCCAACACCATATACTTACCTCTTCTTGGTCCCCCCATGCAACCGCCTCCCGGTGGTTCTGAACAGAAGGCAGCCTGTAAAAGAAAGTGTATTTTCTTACATTTCCAATGACGAATGTGCTGCAAAGCCTTTAAACATGCAACCCTTTGGGTGGGTCGAATACCTCCTACTATTGCCGTACACATTGGTTCTTTCTGATGGCTCATACTTCCTGTATTGAGGTATGCACCAGTGGGAGAAACCACTGCATACAGTGGGAGAGGGGCTTTTCAACAAATGGGTCCCTGGAAAGTTAAGAATATTTTATTTATTTTTTTACAGACTGTCTTCTGTTTTGAAGTGACCCAGTGGGGATAGACTCACTTTAGGTAGCCCTTTACTTTTACGTTACACATTCTATAATAGAGAATATCTCAGCCAAACTGTTGAAACCTCAGGCCAGCCCAATTTCCATACAGCCATTTATTCAATTAAGTCTGAATAACCTTGTAAGACCAATAATCTTTGTACCCAAGTGATCACTTTGAGCGGTGTCTATAAAGTAATGTAATGTTTGTAATAAACCTGACAGGATACTGTAAAAATTACCTTAATTGTTTTTCGTATGCTGTTAATCTCAGTGTCTGAAGTGCATTGCCTTTCGCCATTTATGCTGTAGAAATTGCTGTGTCGAAATATGTTCTGCATTCAATTAACCAAGATCCATGTGTTTTCTCATAGACTTGGATTGTCACATGCATTTATCTTCAGCTGCTTGTTATCTGCTTTGGAAGTCCATGCAAAAACCCCATCACTGATGCTGTGAATGACATTGACAAACTGGTAAGCCTAATTCTTTTCATCAGCTCTCTTGCTTTCAAAACTGTATGATAACAGTCATTAGTAAAAAGGTTCAATATGCTTTATGTTCCTTCTGCAATAAAGAAGGGAATCTTGTAAAAAGTATAAAGCTGGCTGCCAACAGGCAGTTTTCTTTTCGGTTCTCACAAAAGGTGAAAGAGCTACCTTGTCCTAGTTGCAGTTGATCCACACCCAAAAGCTCTGTTACTTTTTCCCAGTTGAGAAGACTATTGTGTTGCGACACATCCATAGTAAAAAGGAATGTCTTTTCCAGAGAGAAAACAGTATGATCAATGCTCTTTCCAGAGAAGGGACCAAGAGAAAGTGCATGGGCCAGGAATGAGCATACAGATTTTTAGGCCGTTAAACTCATCTGCTACAGTTGTTTCTCTAATTGGGTGATCATCTTTGATGCTATCGTTTCAGATTTGTTCTGATCATGTAACAATTTTTTGTATGGTTTTTCTTAGGGGTTCCCCTATTTTTCCAGTGCATTCAAATAATAATGGCGTGTAAAGTGCAGAGGCACAGAGCAGGCAATCAGATTTAAAGCTAAATTCCAGACAAACTGCCTAATACACAGTTTTAGTTATATGGGAGCTGTTTTACTTGCCAAAGGATTTGTACTTTGGGTAGCCAGGTAACACTCACCCAGCACAGATAACCTGGTTACTAGACTGTATCCACTGTAGTTAAGCAACACATCTAAGCAGCAACAATTTATAGGCAGCAATAAAAACATCACAGAAGCTCCTGCCCTTCCTTACGCCATCAGAAAACTAAAAAGAAAAACTTTGGCTATATACAGTTTATTTTTAAATAAAGGCAATGCTCCTTTCATTTGTGTTTTTTTTTTTATTTTTTATATCTGCCCGCAGTTCAACATTAAAGTGTATATAAACCCAAACACTTAAATATTACAGAATCTTTACAAGGTCCTTGAGCAGACACTTCCTGTTTGGGGTAATGCTCTGTCTCTCGTTTGTGCTTCTATATTGTCACCCTGTCACAAGGGCTTCCAATGGAGATAAGTGCCCATTTCAGCATACATTATTCAGGTAGGGTCTACTGTTATCAATATCAGAAAACCCACCATGATATTTTCCATTCAGGCATTGCTGGAGAGTAGGTTGACAGGAGTTGGCTGCAAAAGATGCTGCAGGTGATCAGCAGCATTGGGATGCAACAAGTTAAAAATTAGTATGTTGCTAAAAAAGGCATAGAATGCTTTAGCAAATTAAAAAAAGGATCATTCAGTTAGGGTTTACATGTACTTTCAGTTTACTGAAGTGTAGGCATTGAAAGATGAATTCTAATGGGTTGACATGACATACTGCACTTTGAACATTGCTCTTGCCTTAATAATTAAGTCTGATAATGCCATATTGAGACTATGTACGATTATAGTCATATAGTATAATATCCATGGAGATTATTAACCCCCTACTTCAAATTAGATCCAGAGGGTATTGAATTCCTTTTAGCCTTCATCGTGTGGGAACTTTTTATGTAATCTCCAGTAAGGGCTAAATATTACCTGTTATACAGGTTTATAATGTTTATTTAATCCCTTGAGAATTATAAAGTATATACCAGAAACATTTGTGTTGCTTATGTAAAAGCCAGTTAAGTGGAATTTCAGAAGCTGGATAAAAGGATACCATGTTATATCCCCAGGGCCCAGCAGGTTACTTGGATTTAGGTAGTCAGAAACATCAAAGACTATTCAGGTATATCATCAGCTATCTAAAGACACAAAACAGACACAGCATTGTGTAGGGACAGATATGTTTTGTCTTTTTAGAAAGATTCCATTCAAAAAGACCTGTGTAACAAACATATTGCTTTACAAATGGCTTTTTAGATCTGAGGTTGTGTGTTGAAAATTTAAATTTGTTAGTTGCATATGCAGTTTAAGGTAGCTTTATACATGCAGATAATTGTAATAGATCCTTTGATTCATCTGTTGCAAACATCTGGCCATTTCTGACCACATAGGTGGCAGTACCTAGTGCCTTGAATGAGCGGAGGCATTCACTGCAGAAAAAAAATCGAACCTGTTAAAAAAATTGCCGTTGGCTGGCCTAATCTTTTCTTTCAATATAGACAAGAAAAAAGGATCAAAGTAACACATATCTGTAGCTGCCACTATTGGGCGAATGTTATGACAGGTCCTGTCATCAGAGCAACCTGTTATGGGACAGCCAGATATATCCCTTCCAATAATTTTCTGATATGCGTATCTCAGACCAGCCTTTAATCATGTAAAACCTGGCTTGCAAGAACATATTTATAAATCAAGCAAGTGTAATCCCCATTTGTTTGTGTTCAAAAAATAGCTACCACTAGAAATGAATGGCAGTTACATGTGTAGGCAAAAATATTTATTTATTTATTTTTTATTTCAGGTACTTATATAGCGACGTCAATTTACGCAGCACTTTACATATACATTATACATTCACATCAGTCCCTACACCCTCAAGGGGCTTACAATCTAAGGTCTCTAACTCACATTCATACATACTAGGGACAATTTAGACAGGATCCAATTAACCTACCAGCATGTCTTTGGAGTGTGGGAGGAAACCGGAGTACCCGGAGGAAACCCACGCAGGCACAGGGAGAACATGCAAACTCCAGGCAGGTAGTGTCGTGGTCGGGATTCGAACCAGTGACCCTTCTTACTGCTAGGTGAGAGTGCTACTCACTATACCACTGTGCCACCCCAAAATATGAATTAACTGGTGGATGAACATGTATTATTCTCACATCAACAAATCATTTGATGCATACCCAACACCCAAACAGCCCCAGGAAATGATAATGTGTAAAGAAATCTAACAGGGTGACTGATTATTCGCTGAGAGTATTTATCTAGGAGTGCTAGGATAACAGTTTTATTAAATGATTATCCCTGTCTGTGTGTACCCTAAAATTCAGCGCACCATAAATGAATATTTCTGTTAAAAGTATAGTCTGGTAGGTTCAGTCACATTGAAAATTAAAAATTAAAAATAAAAAACAAACTTTGCAAAATGTTTCCCTATTTTGGAGACAGAGGATATTACCCTTATGTCTAGTTTGGATGCAATATGATATGCTTCCAGAATTTTTAAGGGAAATACATAAACCATATAAACATTCTTTTCAAAATACATAGCTGGTTAAATTTTCTTTGACCATAAATAATTACCGTTTAAATGTGTGAGATATGCTGTTGTTACGCTTCCACCTTTTAGAGGCATGTCAGTTTTTTGAACTGTAATTCATTGTTACCAGGAATAATATGACATTTAGGTCTTAATATCTAGCGTAAAATCAATTTACAAGGCCATATACATAAAAAGCAAACAGGCAATTGTATATTCTCCCCTACTGAGATTCACACCACTCTAGGATCCTGCTGAACACCTCAAAAACATAGGCAGGGGTCAGGGATCAACTGATGAATACTTTATTAGTTAAGCTGGCCATCTGTATATGATCAAAGTTTTTGTTGGTGCTAATGAAAGGTTTGATATACAATATACCAGCTACACAAGGATTGCCTTTGGCATCAGATACTTTTCCTCCAAGCATGGGAGACTTTTTAGTCATATTTATGGAAGCATACAACAAAACTTAGAGTGCTTCTTCCATAAGTGCATGATATAAATAAAAAGTAAGTATTAAAACTATTTGTCAAAGAAACATCACCTTCTTTCATTCCACTGTTAGGAAACCATTTCCACTGTCTAAAGAAGATGGGTCCACTTGTATATTTGCAAAAATATATAAACAGAAACTTGCATAGCATAAAATGATTTATTAATTAAAAAAAATAGACAAAAGTAAAAACTCAGTAAAACTCAGATTCTAGTGTTTGCTTACAACTGCATGAATAACAGCATTCTCTAACACTTGTACCTCCATACTGTACTATACAAACATGTGTGATGATATCACCACAGTGTTCTCATCCAATACAGGAGAGCATAGGGTGGTGGAGCCATACCAATGTCTATTTACCTTGGTTAAACAGTTAACCTGGTCATAGATGGGTCTTTTTGTTTTCATTCAGCCTTTGGGCAGTGAGGTGGATGGAGGAATCCCTGCCGCTGGGACATTGTATTGTGACAGCGGGACTCCCTAATAATCGCCAAGCAGGAACGGTCACAAATGGATCAATATTCAGCTGGTCCCTGCTGAACAGGCCAGATTTGGATCCATCTATGGCCAGCTTTAGTGAATAGGTAATTAGATAATTAACCATTTAAGGAACACCCCTTCATATATTTCACAACTTAACCATGCAGTCTCCACTGCAAATATATAATATTATACATAATCTACAACAATCTGCCACAAATAAATAAAATAAGGGATGAAATGAATGTGATATGAAAGGATTTTTTTAGTTTTAAAAAAAGAGGTTATACTTGGCTGCTCTTCTTCTGGAAATTCTCTGTCTGTTCCTTCTTCCATCGAGTGCTCCCTTAGCAAGCCGTGTGCTATGGAAGCACCAGTGCAGGCGCTTTCCCGAGCCACACAACCACTTCCTCCTCACAGGGGTTTAACTGACAGCAGCAGGAGCTGGTCCTGCAGCCAGGATAGCCCTGAATTGGTGAAAGGACTCAGATAAGCATTTAGTGACAGAGGGGCTAGAACAAGTTGTAGTTTTTTACCTTAATACAAAGAAAATATATTAAGGTAAAAAAAATAACTATTAGGTTCAGAACCACTTTAAGGTCTCTCTGTTCTTAACGCACATCTGGTGCTGTTGAGTGCCTGGCTTTCTGCACCTTTTACCCAAGTTTCATATGCATGTGCATGTAAATCCATTTTGATGTATATAACCTTATCAATTTGTGTTAATGTTTAAAAAAACTGTATACATGTATAGTTTGTAAATACATTGTTATATGTTAGAAGTGATTTTTTTCTCATTATGTATGCAAGATTTGCTTGTTTATTAGAGTTGTGTCCTGCTGATCCTCTTATCTCACTTTAAATCTACCAGACAGGTGTGTCTGGCTGAAGACAGTAGATTATCTGCAATGACAAAAAACACTTACAGTGCTCCTTTGTAGCCAGAGATTAGGAGATTTTTTTTGTCAATAGAAGAAATAGGTCAATAATTACTCAAATTAATAAAGTTATTTGGTAATGCTGACAAGTACTCAAGTCCTGGAAAGATTGAATGTTAAGCCTACTTTACTTTATTTTGCTTTCAAGGCCCCTAAAAAATAAAAGTTTTACAAAACACTCTCACAAAGGTGAAAACAATCTTTATTATAAGTAATAAATTACAAGTCTATTAAGTTGTTTAAAAGCTAATCCAGAAGGGTTTCGGTCATTATCTGGACTTTGACAAATCTTCTCCAAATCTGTTAAGGGTTAAAGTTTGGCAAGGCAATGTAGAGATTCATAATGGCAACTGGTCCATTAGATTCCAGGTGATTCTCACAGTCCAGGACTTATGCTGCTATTGTTAATTCCTATATCCCAGTTACAGTGTTTGCTTGTTTTTAAAAGGGGAGGGGCAGTATTTTGCCTTCCTTTTGAAGGACTAGCCAGGTGCTGGAAAACAAGCAGGTTGGTATCATTGTAACAGGAAACCCTGCATAGGCATACTAGCTTATAGTTTTCACAAGCATGTTTTACCAAAGAAAAAGTTATAAACTAAAAACTGGGGATGCCAATTTTATGCGATAAAATGAAGGATATTTACTATCTGTGAATCAGCCTGCTTAGGGCTGACTCTTGACTCACTCTATTGACAGCATTGGTTGCAAATGTATGGACCACTATTGGACCTTTTTGGGTCCATCTGTAACCCACAGTGAAATATATAAATGTAGGCATAGAAGCACCAAAAAAAATGTATTGCCTAGAGTATATATTTATAATTACTTGTCTGTTTAGGTATTTATAGCTATTTTGAATATTATTAATGATAAGGAGAAGATAGAGGCCTGTCATGTAAATGTTTTGCTTAGGCATATTTTAGTTATAAATCTGATCTTTGACCAGCTGGTGTGTTTGTGTAGCATTAGTAGTATTTTTAAGGAGAGGTAACTGGTAAATTTTTATTGCTTTGTGATACATAGTCAATTTGTGTTTGATGTATGTCCAGGTCATTCGGTTTATAGTTTATTATGATTTCCATAAACCTTTTATGGCCTATTTTCCCTCACTTTTTATACCCTAATGATTCGGTAGTGTGCTTATGATTTTATGTGCTGAATAAGGTTTTTTACCTTCATTAAAATTCATCTATATCTAATAAATAATGTAATACTTTAACATCATTTTTAAGCAATCTTTAAGGTCTAAAATGTCTTGCAAGACCTGCATACGTTTAAAATGCTAATTTGTACATTTTTAAATTAAATGTTTTAAAATAAAGTTTTTTTGAATTGTACTTAGTATTCATGCATATAGATCTTTATTCCAACCTAAAAATGCCTAAATGTAGCAGTAAATATATCAAATAGAGCCACAGACATTCCTGAAAAAATGTAATTGACCCTTACGCATCTTAATATCTCAAAGTCTTTTCATTAAATAAAAAACGTTGATTAACTGGCAAACGAATGTAATAGCATGAACTTGCAGTGAAGTTCTGATATTGATTCCCACCAATAATGCTATTGATATGATGTTTATGCATTCTTCCTATATTTGCATAGGTTTCTTTTATTTGCTCTTCATTTTACCAGCATTCCAACTTGACCTATGTATAGCCCTGTGGTACATACAATATACATTAAATACATTATATCTTCCTTCTGCAGCAGAAAGGGGTATGCATGTTTTCAGTAATTCATTGTTTAAATGAGTAGTAGCACAGGACATTTTAATAAAATAGATCTAATGGGAATTGTTACAAATAGTTTCAAATGTACCAGCAATTATGTTTTCAAACACACTAGCCATTTCAGTCTTAGCCTGAGCCAAGTTCTGTTCAGTAAAAAGGTCAGTACATGATATATAAATCCATGCTGTGCGCTTGTTTATGATGTCATACCAAGCCATTTGCTCCATTTTTACCGCATCATTAACAGTTATACAATTATACAATTAACAATTATGACAATGAAAACTACTTATATTAACTAATTGCTGTGCTATGAAATTATGTTTGTAAAGCACAAGTAATATAATTCTATATAAACAATATTTATAAAATCGCACAATATTAAAAGTAATGAACTGGCATAGACTTCTTGGAGCAATTGTCTCTATTTTTACTGCATCATTAACAGTTATAATAACCAATTATGACAATGAAAACTACTTTTATTAACTAGTTGCTGTGCTATAAAATTACATTTGTAAAGCACAAGTAATTTAATTCTATATAAACAATATTTATAAAATCACACAATATTAAAAGTAATGAACTGGAATAGACTTCTTGGATACATTATATCATTTAGACTCACCCCAAAAATGATGCATGCCTTTAATGTTTTTTTTTTTTTTTTTACAAAATTAAGGTATGATAGACTATCAAACGATTTATCCAGTTCAATCAGCCCCTACCGTTAAGAAGAAATTACATGAACAGTGTTTCCATTTGAGCTCACTGGCTGCTAAAGCAGACTTGCTGGGCTGGTAAACATTTCTCTTATGCCGCGTACACACGAGCAGACTTTTCGACCGGACTGGCCTGACGGACTTTTTGTCAGACTTCCGACGGACTTTCCCAACGAATGGACTTGCCAACACATGATCACACCAAAGTCTGACGGATTTGTACGTGATGACGTACGACTGGACTAAAATAAGTACGTTCATAGCCAGTAGCCAATAGCTGTCCTAGCGTCGGTTTTCGTCCGTCGGACTAGCATACAGATGAGCGGATTCTTCGATAGGAACTGGGTCCGGCGGAGTTCTGACGTAAAGATTTGAAACGTTCCAAATCTAAAGTCCGTCAGATTTTCAACCGAAAAAATTCCGCTGCAGGTCCGATGAAGCCTACACACGGTCAAATTGTCCGCCGGACTCAGTCCGTCGGACCAGTCCGGTCAAAAAGTCCGACCGTGTGTATGCGGCATTACACTTTCCATTATAAACCCATGTCTGTCAAAGAACCCTTTAAAAAGTAGTTCTTCTCGAAAGTAAGCTATATCAGCAAACTAATACGCTTCAGAAAAGTTGGCAACTTTAGGCAGTATTAAAGCCAAAAACACAATTTTTACATATCGCAGCTTAGATTTTGTGGATGCATTCGTTTTAGTTTTTTAGGGGTTTTTTTTTTTTCACCTGATGTCACTGGTAACACACTTCCTGTCTTATGGTGTCTCCTCTATCTATGGAGAAGAAACGGAACCAGCCTTGGACAGCAGAGCTGTCTGGAAAGGGTAGTATTAGATGGACTAGTAGACTTTCGACAGACTTTACTTAAGTTACTAGCAAATTAAAGCTGAACTTTAACTAGCTTTTTTAAGCAGTTATAGAAACAGTTTGTTCTACTTTTGGAATAAAGGTTTTACATAAATGAATAAACGCTAACCATTATAAGCACCTCTGTCAGTGTTAAATGGTTTATTTGAAACTTCTGACTGACACTTTATAGCTAGACAGCTTAGCCTGTTAAAGAAAGTTGGAAGAAAAAACACCAAGACTAATGCCCCGTACACACGGTCGGATTTTCCGATGGAAAATGTGTGATAGGACCTTGTTGTCGGAAATTCCGACCGTGTGTAGGCTCCATCACACATTTTCCATCGGATTTTCCGACACAAAGTTTGAGAGCTTGCTATAAAATTTTCCGACAACAAAATCCGTTGTCGGAATTTCCGATCGTGTGTACACAAATCCGATGCACAAAGTGCCACGCATGCTCAGAATAAATAAAGAGAGGAAAGCTATTGGCTACTGCCCCGTTTAGAGTCGCGACATACGTGTTTTACGTCACCGCGTTCAGAACGATCGTATTTTCCAACAACTTTGTGTGACCGTGTGTATGCAAGACAAGTTTGAGCCAACATCCGTCGGAAAAAATCCTAGGATTTTGTTGTCGGAATGTCCGATCAATGTCCGACCGTGTGTACGGGGCATAACAGGTAACAAAAAAAAAGTTAAAGGGGGACTCAGAAAAACAAAGACTGCTTTGTTAATCTTGGTGACAGACTGCATCATAAATGTAATTTTTGATTTTGCATTTAGTGCCAATTTAAATCAAGAAGACTTTTCACTTTACCTTTAATTCATATTTTATATCATTTTTATTTATTTTATTTATTTCAGATACTTATATAGCGCCGTCAATTTACGCAGCGCTTTACATATACATTGTACATTCACATCAGTCCCTACCCTCAAGGAGCTTACAATCTAAGGTCCCTAACTCACATTCATACATACTAGGGACAATTTAGACAGGATCCAATTAACCTACCAGCATGTCTTTGGAGTGTGGGAGGAAACCGGAGTACCCGGAGGAAACCCACGCAGGCACAGGGAGAACATGCAAACTCCAGGCAGGTAGTGTCATGGTTGGGATTCGAACCAGCGACCCTTCTTACTGCTAGGCATCTGTCAAATGCAGACTTATCATATTTTAACAGTGTATTTGGATGTAGCCAATCAGGAATGCATGTTTGTCATAATAATGTTTGTCATAATAATGCTGTCAGTTTTTTCCCGAGAATTGCAGAGGGTGTGGATTGATATTATACTTCTGAAATAAAGATGTCAATAGAGATGGTTTCCAAAAACTGCACTGATAATGGCCAAAAAGTCTGTAACACTTGTATGCAGTTTGGAATAAATGGCTCTGTAATATTAGGCTATGTTTGTACTATACATGAGCAGTTCTGCAAGTGCATCTGCCCAGAGTGATTAAAAAAAGCAATGATCTGCATGGCTCCGCCCACTGTCTTCTTGTTTATGGGATGTGTGATGCAATGAGTCATGCAAATACCTTCTGTTTTAAAGTGTAACTAAAGGCAATTTTTTTTTTTTTTTAAGTTTTAGATAGAATGGAGAAGGATTAGAATCCCTTGGGTTGTCATCAAAACAGGAATAAAGGGATAAATCTTCCTATGGGGACACTGGCTCTCGTGACTCTGGTGACACACCAGGATTTCCTCCCACTTCCTGTTTTGGCTATGGGACAGGAAGTGAAGGGAAATGTCTCCAATGAGACACAGATGGCAAAATAAATATTACAGGGGTTAGAACCCTCCCTTACTCTATCCAAAATGAAAACAAGTTTTGCCTTTACTTATACTTTATGTGGGCTTTACTGTGCTACACATTGCATAGGGTGAGGGATTTTTGATTGTATTACTCTCATAGCATCATAAACTGTATGGTTATACTTTCTGTTCTGATACAGTGTTCTGATACAATTGTTTCTAATAGTAAAGACATGATTACGGATCAGATCTATTTCGATTTTCTGATGGTAATATTTTCTTTGTTGGGCAAACAATAATTAAAAACATACCAAACAGGTTTAGGGGACCAGAGGATCTTGAACTATGGATATGGTAGAGCCAAATCATATGTATAAATTTAGTATATGGAGAACTATCTTTAGGACAGTAGGATGAGCCCCCATGTTTGCCTTCACAAATTTGGCAGGTGTGGAAAATAAAATTAAGCTAGCTACTCATAAAGACTTATGGAATATGGCATTTTTGTCATGGTCCATGACTTTTTTTTATTATAACAGATTATGACATTATTAACTACAAAGATTTGGGCAATTCAAAGTATTGGCACTAAGAATTTGAGAATAGTACTAAAAGCAAGGCTGAACACACAAGAATACACACAAGAATAAACATTTATGTACTCATCCTTTGTGTCACACTTACCTTGGTAGAAGTGTAGGCTGTTTCCAAGGAGTCTTTTCACTTGGAGATGCTCTAAACTGAGGACTCCCACAGCACCATTTGATGTCTTTGTAATTTTATAAGCTATAGTCCTGAGATGTACACAATTCTGCTGCACAGTTAGTCTGGTGGCCTGACCATTATCTAATGCAGTTAGGCAATACAGTTAGGTCACCTTCCTGCCTCCAACCTGTAATTGGACAGGAAAGGAGCAGTAACAGACTGATGAGGTTATCCCTCTGTTCTATACTCCTGCCTGCATGTTTTTGTCAGCACATTAAGACACTTGGTTCACTCTTAGTTTTACCTCTCCCTCTCCTAGGCAGGAGAATTCAAGATGCTGAAATTAGGTCTAAATAATGTACTTGTTCTATCTGCAGTTAATATACATTTAGGCTCGATTTATACTGCTACAATATAATTTGATGCAATTTTCAGTGCAATTATGTATTGTGACTTTGCATATTCTATGGGGCCAAATCGTACTGTAAATCAGACCAGTAGCACAGAAACCTTTTCCAAAGTTGCACCATGCTGGGACGCATTGAAGAGAACGGGCGCCATTGAATATAATGTATATTTCATTTATTTTGCTTATGCAATTATACTATTACTCTGTTCACTACATCGACCGTTGGGTACACTCCTCATATAAAGTCCCAAACCCCTTTTTCTTATGTACATTATGGATGGAAGCACATGTCCACATGAGTCTCATTTAAAGTCCCAACCCCTTTTTCTATGAATATAATGTGTTTTCCCTTTGCATGCAACTCTTGTCAGAAGTCACGCTAGTGTGAACCAGCACTTTTTTTTTTTAATAAATGTATAACTACATATATTATGTTTTTGTTTTATATGCCTGGAATTCCATTTAAAAAGGTTATGAAAAATAAAATTAGAGTTTTCTGATCCAGGAAACCCTGTTGTCTGTAAGGGCTGTACTAAGGTGTGGATAATCAAGATTATTGGTGCATTTTTACACGTGCCTAATACAATCATTTCACAACATTTCTCGGAATACAATATTTTATTGGGCCTGGCCACTTGCTGGATTGCCACATAAATAAATGTGTTTAAGGAATTAGTGCTGACAACCATTTGTTTTCATCCCCTCTACAGACTTTGCCAGCATCTTTGAAATAATAGCCTAGTCATGTAGCATTGCAAACACAAATTCATAATGAATGTAGTGAAGCCAAAGCTGTAATCCTGAAATTTGGCTCTCTTCTGCAACCATTATGAATGGAGTGTGTTGAATAACTGTTGCTCAAAACAGCTTCATTATATGCTTGGTTGACATTAAGTTCTAAAGTAAACTCTAGTAAGTCAGTTACAAACTGTTGTTGATTTATTCCACCATATGGATAATAGAGAACCATCATTTTAGTTGTGGATGAAGGCCAGTAGCAGGATACTTATTTCACCTGCAGAACAAAACTCTTCTAACTATTTACTAGCTTCTAACCTTTTCTTTGGCTTCATGTACACATAGTCTACTTTGACCGCTGGCCATAGGAAAATGCAGCAAAACGTTCCTATCCTGAACACGATTCATCCGCATTTTGATTTACTAAAGGCAAGTGCAGTTGCAAAATGAGCTGTAAATGAGCAGAAGTTCTCCTGACTTCCATCATCCAATCATGTGCAAGCAAAAATGCATTTTTTTTTCTTTTCCTTGCATGTGATTGGGTATTCTTTGCAAAGTGAGCTTTTACCTCATTTACTAAGCTCTAGGACAACTGCAGTTGCAGAGTGCAACTGCACTTTTCAAAGTGCACAGTGTTTCTGCCTTTACTAAATCAACCCCATAGGCTTTTATGGAGTTAAGTTTAGGATCTTTGGCAAAAAAAAAATGACAAAAGCTGTAGTGTACATGAAGCTTAATACTGAGAGCAGAGCTAACAGATCTTATTGATGTGTATCCTTGCTAATATCTCCTGGGTCAAGGTTTAGTGACAGCAACTCAGTTTGTACAAGAATGTTTTTTTTAGATTAGTAGTGCTTCTCAAAGTCAGATTAGTTAGTTCTATCTAAGTCTGTGCAATTGCCAAGTATTATACCTGTTGTTAAAAGCTTGTCAGTCTCCTACCATTCTTCTTTGTAATAATTTATAATATATTTGTATACTGTGAAAATGCTCAGTTTATATGGTTAGGGCAAGTATAGATGAGTTCTGGGTGTCCATGAAAAAGTTCTTCCAAATCCATTAATTTAGTGTTCTGCAAATTGTAGAAGTTCATGGAAAAAAACTAGTATCACATCGCACCATGAATACCATGTTCAGATGTTCAGACGGAACTGCTCTTCTTAGTATATGCGGGCATTCATTTTCGTATGAGTATAAAAGCATTTTATATCAGCCACAAAGTAGGGATGTAGATGGGCCTTTGAGGGTATGCAGAAAGGCATCCAATCAGCACAATTCCAGCAGACTGACAAAAGGCTAAGGGAATAGGTCAGCAGTCAGAGGAGTTGTACAATGACACTAACATGAACAGAGTGCTGTAGGTAGCATGATGTTGAAACTTCAAACGGGAAGACCCAGAATTGTCATACGAGGGTTCTTCAAAAAGTCTCCACGCTTTAGTAAAAAAATAGTCTCTTATATTGTGCAAGACTGTGTGCTGCAGACACCAATCTTTTTAACTATTGATTGATAGATGTACAATACATCTATCTCAGAGATTATTTTAGTAATTCTTCAAATCATCACAGAAGGCTGGGTGACGTCATTTGAGTTCAAGACTGTAGCTCCACTGTGACAGCTTGAGGTTCCATGAAGTCTTGATGATACGAATGAGGAGCTGTAGACAGATGCCAGACATCCAGTGATTTGAAAGGGTAAACCCAATGCTTGAGACTGTGTGGCAGACGTGTTACACGCAGGCACCACTCTTTCTAACCAGCAACTGATTTTTTTATATTTCTGCTATGGTTGCTTCTATGATGTCAATCTTGTCTTTGCTGTATGTGGGTTAGTTTAGAAGTGTGACTAACTTGCTTAGTAAAAAAAAGAATATGACAAGAATCACTTAACCTGTGCAGTTTGACCTACTGGCTTTGTGAATTCAGGGCGAGGTCAGCAGTGCGTGTTCCAAATATTTCCAGTTGTACTTGTACAGATTTAAGGAATATGCTGATGCGTGATGGGCAAGTGATCTAATAAGTTGAAAGAAAACAGTTTAACCTAGCTGTCATGTCACCCCTGACGCCTGCTTTAAAAATGCAGTTAAGAAAGTGTTTTGCAACCTTTGTGAAGCTTCTGTAACATGATATATTTTGTGGCAGGACGATTCCACCATTTGTTTCGAATATACTTCCGTTCTCAAATGACTATGTTGGTAGAATGCTGGGGGTTGTCATACCTGTAGCACTCAAATAAGAAGAGATCTGTTAAGAGCCATAAAACAGCCTTGTTTTACTTACCACATTCCACCATATTATATGGATGCTTAAGGGCAAATGCATTAAGGCAATGCACTTTTTTTAACATTGACTTTTTAAATCAGATTTTATCTTTATTTTTTTTTTTTGATACCACAACAACATATACACAAACATAACATTGTAATCAAAACACAAAAAACATACACATAGCAAAAAAAAAAAAAGGGGGGGGGGGCAATTGTAACCTACCCCTTTTCCCACTCCTTCCACTGTCAAGTCAATACACAATCCTTTTAGCCTATAAATAAAAACTGTTTTTCTTTTTCCATGCATCTATATTCTGGCAAAGGTAACTCCTAACTCAGTCCTGTATCCATATGGTCAAGCCATGGCTTCCAAATAGTATCAAACCTCTTAGATAAATTCCTCATACTTTTCAGAGGTGGTACAAAATGAACCTCTTTATGCTGTCCATAATACTCAGTACTACACAGTTGTTTATGGAACCTGGATGCGTGAAATGTAATATACTTGTGCAAAATTATAGCAGAAACACCCACATCCCTTCCTGTTACACAGTTACAAAAAAAATTAAAGCTTAAAAAAAGGAAATACCATGTTTTTTTTCCAAACTTCATATGCTCAGACCTTGCCTATGCATAGGTGATGTATCCAGACCTTGAGCATTTGCAGAGACATGCCTTGGTTCTCTGCAGGAGCCACTGCAGCATTTATGTGCATGCTTGAGATCCTGAAAACTGACTCCTGGGATGTCTACATCTCATGCATGCGCAGAAATGCTGCAGAGTCTCTGCCATTCTACTGACAGAGCTCCATGGCATGTTTGCGCACCTGGCAAAGATCCCTGCGGAGTGTCGAGGCAAGATGACAGCTTTGGAGAAGAGCAGTGTAGGAAGAACTTTGCCTGCAAGCAAGTCTACGCGGGATACCATGGACTAGTACATGGAACAAGGGACAAGTGGGTACAGGGAACAGGGACAAGTGTTTTATAGGTATAGGTAGAATGGAGTTATTCTTTAAAGCCAAAACATTTCTGTGTTATGCTAAATGTATTCAACATTTATAATACTTTACCTTGCAAAAAAATAAAAATGCTCAACTGTTCGTAAACAGGAGGTGCCTGTAGATTTTAGGTAATCTAAATGTTTTTAAATAGTAGAAAACACATTTAGCTTAACTGTTGTTGGGGTGCCAAGCAATCGGCCATTTTTAATTTTTTGGGGGATGATCGCTATTGTTTCTGCCAAGATAAGTTTTGTCCTAGATGTCTGCAGTTGTCCATTATTAACATTGATTAGCTTATTCAGGCAATAGGAGTGTATATGCTAAACAAAAGATATTTTTCAAAAATGATTGTTCAGCAAACAGACCTTTTGAGCATGTTTGAACAGCTCCTAGTGTTTTTTCGTTCCTTCTAAGGACTAGCTTTATGAAAAAAAATACACATTGTAAAAAATTACCCAATTTTTTTAGCCTATATAGCTGTTATAAATGTTCCAACTGTGTTCAGCTAGGAGAAAGAATGTGAATAAAAACATGATATAATCAGCCTAACCTGGATTCTGCTTGCATAGCGATAAAACAATTATAAGCAAACTTCAAGAGAATTTACAGCTGTTTACAATTAAAAACATCAAACAAAAATGAAAAAAAAAAATTGAAAACACAGATTTTGTTTAATTAAACAATTGTTATTGAGAAAAAGGCAATTTGAGGCAACACTTCATAAAACAAAGTAATTAGTAATGTGTGTATAATGTTTTCTAACATCAGTAAGTAAAAACAGCATTATCTATTGTAATAAAGACAACTATGCTAAAGCATGTTTTTTTACCTTAATGCATTAAGGTAAAACACCTTTTATGTGCAGACCCCCCCTCCCCCCTGCTAAATACTTACCTGAGCCTGATCTCAGGCCAGCGCTGTGCCAGAGAACAGTGACCCTACTCTCTCTCTTTCTCCTCATTGGACTCAGTGAGAGCAGCCTTATCCATTGGCTCCTGCTTCTGTTAAATCCAGTGGTGGCTGAGCCGTATAGTGTTTGTCAATTACAGCACATCGTGCAGCTCAGAATCGAGCCTGCACTACTGCACCCCTAGCAAGCGGCTTGCGGGGGGGGTACTCAGCAGGGGGGAGGAGCCAGGAGTGTTGGCAGGGGACCCCAGAAGAGGAGAATCGGGGCTGCTCTGTACAAAACCATTGCACAGAGCAGGTAAGTGTAACTAGTTTGTTATTAAAAAAAAGATCCTTTACAATCACTTCAACTACACGTAACATTGCCTAGTGAAAAAAAACTTAATGGTACTCTTATATGCCTTGCTGACACAGGCTTCAGCATGTATAGGGGCATTGTGTAGAGCAATGTTTCTCAACTTCAGTCCTCAAGTACCGCCAATAGGTTATGTTTTCAGGCTTTGCATTAATTTGCACAGGTGATTTGATCATTTTCACTGCCTTAGTAATTACCACAGCCATTTCATCTGAGGAAATACTGAAAACATGACCCGTTGGGGGTACTTGATGACTGAAGTTGAGAAACATTGGTGTACAGCAAGCTGTGGACAATCATTTGAAGAGCTTTTGACAAGCTTATGAATCCTTTAAACTACCATTCTGCTCTACTTTAGGGTGTTAAACTCAGATCTTATTGAGAATACTGGATTATAACTTTAAAGCCCAACTCTGTGCTGCTTTAAATTTGTCTATGCAGTGAGATCCCCTTTGCATTGCATGTGTTAATGTAGTAATAAACCTTCAATTATTCCTTATTACCTCTATTTCTACCTTATTAGTTGTATTTTCAATTTTTTTTTTGTAATTTTACCCCAAAATGTATTTTTTTTAAACCACTTAAATATTTGATGGATAAAATAGTTCACAGAATTTATTACACCCCAGCGCGGTTAGCGTTGATTCATACTTCCACTTTGGCGGAATGTAGGAGATGTACAACCTCACCAGCTGATTTTGACCACATTTTTTGGCATTGTACAGTGATAACACATTTTTGGTTGGAGGTCCTGCATACGCTGCAGGAGCTCCTATTGGTGCCGGTTCCCCTGACCATTCCATTCTGTCTTCTGGGGTTGGTGGAGTAATTGGTACCAAAAGAGGGCAGAAAGGAAATTTTTAGCTATTGCATTATTTTATGGCCAAAAAGCAACTGTTTTATATTGAAAAAAAACAGAGGCATTTTGGAAGGGTATGGTCAATAAATCATTACCTTTCTACAAGACAGCATATGCAACCCGGGGTTGTCAGCGCAAATTTGATAAGGTTTGGCAGGGGTGGCTGGCAGATTTGTCTACTGACGGATGAAGTATTATCTAGCTCCTGGGAGGGGTTTGAAATAAAGGAGATACTATGTAGCAATTGCACCTGATAGGTAATGTAGATGGTAATTAGGGATTGCCTTCATCGAGATATTGGTGGTAGGTGGAAAGGTCTCTATCCTACTGTGAAAGAAAAAACAGAAAAGTGCCTCTGAGTGCAAGGTTTAATGTTACAGTAATATGTTATCCAACACATAAAAGTAAGGGATGACAGGCTCATGGAAGGTGAGATCCCCCAGGTTGGTCTCCAACGTCTCTGGCGTGTCCTGTGTGAGTGGAATGTCCAGCTGTGGTGATCGCAATGACCCTGGAGGAAGCCAGTTAATCCTCTCTTTGGCTGGAGGAAATGGAAGTATTTGGCTCTTTGAGCAAGCCAGTGAGTGTGTGATGTCACAGAGGTATGGCAGAACACGTGTTTCTCCTATCCCCCGATAATGTCACACACTCACTGGCTTACTCACAGAGCCGAATGCTTCCATCTTCCTCCTGGGTCATCACAGTTACTGCAGCTGGACATTCCACTTACACAGGACACGCCAGAGACATTGGAGACCAACCTGGGAGACCTCATCTTCTATGAGCCTGTCATCCCTTACTTTTATGTAAGTGTTGGTTAACATATTACTGTAACATTAAACCTTGCACTCAGAGGCACTTTTCTGTTTTTTCTTGTGTTGTCTACCAGAGCTGGCTTCGCTCACGTGAAAAACTGTGCCCTCAGTGCTGGTCTTATCCCTGAGATGTCATAACATCCACTTTTAAGGAAATATCGTCTCAAATCTACCTGGATATTTTTTTTAATCCCTACCCTTTGGTCCTATTTTCACCAATTGTTTCCACTTTAGTTGTACTTTCCCACCTGTATCCTGAGTGCTAGCATTTGTATATTTTCATCCTACTGTGTGGGGAAGGGCGTATTGCACAGAGGGGTGGGAAGAGGGTGGGGTGGTGGGGACGAAAGTCAGTTGTTTATGTATAGTTAGTCCTTGTGACCTTTTGAGCCTGGGTAAGCCCGTTAGGCTCTGTGTTGTATGCATTATTTCTTTTCTTTTAATAAGAATAAAAAATATTTGATGGATGCTGACACTACATGGGTACTTTTGAAAGCAGTCCAGAGTTGGGCTTTAAACAAGCTGCTAGCACATTCCTTCAGCACGACTTGAGGTTTGAAAGCCTGCTACTTGTTTAAAGTGACAGCACTCTTGAGATCTGTATTCAACATTTCCATTGCCAGTTCTTTAAAGGATAAGATCACCTTATGTTACATATTACACCAATTTTAGGATCTTCCCCCCACACCCACTGTCACATTTTAAAAAGAGCACAGCCATGCGGGTCTCAGCCCACACTGCCGTGTCATACATTTATAGTGATCTATGAATGAATGAACTACAACTACCGTCTGCCACTGTGGCAGATAGCTTGTAGCTCTCAATGAACTGCAAGGACGCCGGTGAGTAGTCTTGTAGTTCATTGCTCTTCCTGCTCCCCAGTAACTGTGTGTACAGGAGGTATGGGCAGACAGCTATAGTAAGAGTCTGCAGGAGCCTGACATTGCTCCTGTGAATCCAGGAAAAAAATGCAAATGTTTTACCTGCAAAAATATGCACATTTACTATTATTTTTGTAAAAGATGAACTTAGCCTTTAAAGGCATCAGCAATGCAGCTTGAAGCTTGCTTGAAGCTTGCTTCAAAGCTTTGCAATCATTTTCTGCTCTTACACAAGGTAAAGCCTGTGTGAAAAAGGCCTTATAATGTTACTAATCACTGCAACTATGCTTGAAACATTTGCATTTTAGTGTGGTTGTTAAAAAATCCTTCTTGCTAGATCTTAGTTTTTTCCAAGTTAAACACGCCTTATATAGGGATGACCATTCATTTAAAATGTGTCCAAAAATGCATCATACTTCTACTGTATGAAAAATGCAAAAGTGTAAATGTAAACTCTCCAAATTATTAGGGATGAATTTTACACCAACATAAAATGCTTATCAAAGTCCAGCTGAAACATTTAAAAAACCAGAGCACTGGTTGTGGGATATATTTATTTCTGTCAATGTTTTCTTCTTATCAATGATAATATTACATAAGTAAATGTAACGCCCATTTTCTCTCTCATTTTTAGGTTGGAAATCTCCCAAGTGATTACATTATGCATGTAAACAATATCTCCAGAAGTAGCTTGGTAAGATTTGTGTATTTATATTTATAGATGGATGTGTGTACATGTGAGTAATATACAACTCCAATATACATTTTTATTGGGCAATGTTGCATTGTATCATATCTGAATGTGTGATAAATGTGAAGTGTGTTTAGGAGAAATATTTAGTAGTATGAAAGCTACCAATACTGACCTTCTTAAAATGCTAGTTAACTGTCTGTGATTTTGATCCAGTGGGTAGCAGTTATAGAACAAACACATAGAGCGAGCTAATGACCATATACTGTATAATGCCTGTGTATAGAGTTCAGCAGAAACAACGTTAAGGCCTAAAAATGAATACTCTAGTTTAAAATTTTGCTGAGATCCAATCACTCTGTGCAGCACCTCTAGGAGACTGCAAAATCTCTAGGAGTACAAATTAAGATAGCAGAGGGCACGATCTAAGTGTAATAAGCATAGTACATTTGTTATAAAACCAGTAAATTGGCAACTCACATACAGCCAGTAAAAGTTTGTTTATCATCAAAGTCAGTCATGAGTGGTGTAGGCCTCAGCACAGTAGTGAGCCAGATTCAAGTCCAGGATAAAGTATGCAGGACTGTCAGTGAGGTATACAGTACCTGTTAGTCTGACACCCTCTGGTGTTCCCTTGGCCTAAGTGTAGCATATAATGGCATAGTGAACGCACACAGTAGGCAACTCAGATTGGTGGAAGAATCAGTTTGTATCAAATAGTCCAAATCTAGAGTTCTATAGTATCTGTAGCCCTGCAGGGGCTGTGAGTGTACCTAGGGGACAGCCCTGCATGTTATATCCTGGACTAGAATCTGGCTTACTACTGTGCTGACTTTGATGATAAGCAAATTTTTACTGACTCTATGTGAGTTGACAATTTACTTTTTTTCTTTAATAATAAATGAACCCTGCTTACTACCCTCATATCGCACATTCTGCTATTTTTATTATGCTTATCCAATAGACCTATCGGAATAATTTCCATGAAAAAAAGTGTGCAGATTAGAATGTCACCTGCTGTTTCTTAAGCAGTTGTTGATTTGTACAGTGCCAAATTAAAAAAAAAAGTCTTTCTTTCCTGTCTCAGCAGAACCCCCAAAATAACAAGAGATTTGGCATCACCCTAAAACTGCAGTGGAATTTTAAAGAGATAGTTTAAATATATACACTGCATTTTGTATTTTTTCAATGCTTAAATCCACTTTCTGAGTGAACGGCTGTTGCCTTAAAGCTTACACTAGAGGAATTTTGTTTAAAAATTTTCAACTGTTTGATTTTCAAACCATTAGTGGGGTCAAAACAATGATCATTTTCCACTGCAATGTTGAGAAACTTTGATGAGTCAGATGAATATTCTTATGAACGTTTGTTAGAAAATCTACTAGTGTATGGTCAGCTTTAGTAAATAGACCCCATTATTTCCTTTTTGATTGGCTTGTGCGTCTTTGATGGGCAGCGTTCAGCTGAAATAATGCACTGACAATTGTTAGCCAATGTGACAGAAATGCATATGTCTTTGATGCAGACAACACCTTTTATTACTTTAGTTCTAGCAGAAGATCTGAAAGGCACATACTCATTCCCTGTGTATATGAGTAGCACAAGGAAACCTTACCCTTGATACCTATTGAGTTCAAAGGTAATAAGGAAGTGGGTTAAGCCCACCAGGGAATATTCAGTGACATGTATGCTGTTTCACTGATCTCTTTAGTAATGCAATGTAGAGACAGACACACTTTGGAGAATTAGTGAAGGTACAATAGGTCAAAAGTTAGCAAAACTCTGGAATTCAAGTGGAACAGATAACATCATCAGAGCTTTTGGCCTTCTTGTCACGAGAATGTTACATAGGGGTACACTCTGAAACATTCTTTCTTGGTGTTTTTGTTTTTTTTAAGGAAAAATATCCCATTTTCAGTATATCTTTAAAAATCTGTTGTTTCCGAGGCAAAGCAACAGGTTTACATAACTGCTGCCCTCCCTAGCTTATAGTAGTCACTTTTTATGTGATACTCTGCAATTAGGAGTGAGGGGGGAAAGCAATGTTTTAAGGCAGGATATAGATGATGTGATTTTCTTTCCTGCAACCACAGATTTGAACCATCTATGGCTGGCTTAAGTTCAAAGTCAGCACTTGCAACTTTTAACAGCGGCGGGGACCAGATATAGTAAATGCAGGGTCCTGGGTTTAGTAACACTTTAAGTGGCCAGTGAGCACCAACCAGCACTGTCTCCAGCTGCTCCCCATATTTGTACATAGGTATTTCTCTTCACTCCTGGAAGGCTGATTCAGCAGCAGGAGAGAGAAAGAAAGGTGCAAATGTTAAGATGAAGGGGATAATTAAGTGAACCTGTTGCTTTGCCCCACAAAGCATAGGTTCACTTTAAGCCTTAATCATTAACTTGACCCTGTGCAAAGTTGATGTAGAAATGTTTAGACCTTTAGAAAACCTCTTTTTCATCTTTGATGAATACAGGACTTCCCCAGAAATAGTGACGTAAAATACCAGCTTACCTTTGCACCGTCACTAAAAAAACAACAGCAAACAGATAAAAAATTTCCAAGCGGTTGGTTAAAGGTCTAATCCATAGAAACCCTCTTTTGTAGCTGTCTGTAACATTGATTCTTTAGGCCTTCTACACAGTGGCTTCGGATTGGTGTGCTTACAAATGCAATGATGCAGTTAGCTTGTATTGAACTGAACAGCTCAATGTACACAATTCACAATTCTGCAGCCAACACCTGCTTGTATGAACTCTTAGGATCCATAAGTAAACAGATTAATCACGTAGGAAATATGACAATTTATGCTTCCTCTTATAACTGCAAGCATTTAACAAAATAATTTGGCTGTACAGACAAGTGTTTGTTGCTTTATAGACACTTCTAGCATATTGTGCAACAGCGCGTTAAACTTGAATGTAAAAAGTCACTAGCGTACAGATGGACTGTTTTTAAGAAAGGCAAGTAAGTGTCCACACTAATTATATGCCTTCTGCACTCTGTACAAATAGTTCTTTGTGTTTTTTTAGCTAAATACTTTACGTGCATATCTTTCAAACATCGCCTGCAGGAGTGGGGCATCATTCAAAGCTTTGCTACAGACAATTTGCTGTCCAAATAGCTGGGGGAGACAGTATTAAAAGCATGACCAAAACTCAAATTCTTATGCCCTGTACACACGATCGGACATTCCAACAACAAAATCCATTAATTTTTTCCGACCAATGTTGGCTCAAACTTGTCTTGCATACACACGGTCACACAAATCTTGTCGGAAATTTCAAATGTCAAGAACACGGTGATATACAACGCGTACGACGAGCCGAGAAAAATGAAGTTCAATAGCCAGTGTGGCTCTTCTGCTTGATTCCGAGTATGCGTGGAACTTTGTGCGTCAGAATTGTGTACACACGATTGGAATTTACGACAACAGATTTTGTTGTCGGAAAATTTGAGATCCAGATCTCAAATTTTGTGTGATGGAAATTCAGATGGAAAATGTCCGATGGTGCCTACACACGGTCGGAATTTCCGACAATAAGCTCCCATCGAACATTTTCCGTCGGAAAATCCGACCGTGTGTATGGAGCATACCATGCAAAATTAAAAAAGGCAGAAATGTTTTTGGAGTTTCTTCTTATAAAAACCCCATGGCAGGATAGTGTGCAGGAGATCTGTGTGCAGTAGATATAAAAAGGTTTGCTTGTCTTTATTGGTAATACCTAGTACTATTATATAAAAAATGTGTATTTCACATTAAATAGTGCCTGGGCTACATAAATACCAGGTTCAGTAAAACAGCAGTAAAAATTATATGAACACATTTTAATGCACTTTCCAAAAACTCCACCAAGGAACTTGTTCTGTAGAAATCTGGACATACTGTCTATGCTAGAGCTCATTTCTTTCCTAACATAGAAATTGTCTATAATTGTAACTAATTTACTCCCATTCCTAAGTAAAGGACAGCATTTCTGTATGATAAATTGTATAACTAGAAATACTAGTTCATCAGTTTGTTGGACTAATTAAAATGGAACACTGCAACATTCCTATTCAATTGTACCCACATCCTGAAATTCCAATTCTCCGCAATATGGGTTTGTTTTGTAAAACAAATAATGATGATACTTAAAACAGAATTGTCCACAATATTTAAACTATACATCACAACTCTGGAAATGTAAGGCACGCTGTAGACTGAAAAAATTACAGTAAAAATCTGGTTCTAGTTATATACAGTATGAGAGCCAGTTCATGTTATGCACGACCGGACTATTCCATCAGAATAGACTCAGACGGTCCTTCCGACAGAGTTCCGCTGAAATGGACTTGCCTACACACTATCACACCAAAGTCTGATTGTTTAGAACGCAATGACTTACGACGGGACTAGAAAAAGGAAGTTCAATAGCCAGTAGCCAATAGCTGCCCTTGCGTCGTTTTTGGTCCGTCGGAATAGCATACAGACGAGCGGTTTTCCCGATAGGAACTGATTCCGTCGTAAAGATTTGAAACATGTTCTATTTCTAGGTCCATCAGAATTTTAGAAAGAAAAAGTCAGATGAAGCCCACACACGATCGGAATGTCCGACGGAATGACTCCTGTCGGACCTTTTCTGCCGGAAAGTCTGGTCGTGTGTACGCGGCATAACTGTTTACATTTAACAAATATCTGTACACCTGAACGTAAATCCTTCTACAAGAATTTTGATCCCTTCCCCAATTGAAAACATTTATATAATTCAAATTTTTGCACATAAACCTGGTTCCAATAGGTCAGAAACTGGTTGATCTTTTGTTAAGTAATTGTTTTGACCAGTCATACATTTTCTGCAGCAATCTACTTCAGCGTAAAGTGAATCTTCACCCTGCCACCCCACCTAAATTTTTTTTTAACCCATGCTTGGTTGCGGGTCTTACACAGTTAAGATACTCACCCATCCAGTGGATCCAGCTTTGTCCTGCTGAGATCCATCTTCTTGCTTGACGTCATCAGGAAGCTGCTGGCTCTTCCGGTTCCAGCTAGCAGCTCTCCTGATGATGAGCCGCTAGGCCCACCCCCCTCCTCCTTTCTCAATGAAGGACTATGCCTCCTGTATATATCCCATTAGGCACAGCAGGCAAACTGCATGTCGTTCACCTAGGCAAGTTATGTGCATTGGGGGCACTCCCGCTGCCTCAGCAATACAATGCATTAGGAAAAAAATGTTTAGGCTTTTGAACCACTTTAAAACTTGGTCACCAGCCTGCCCCAGAACTCTGATTGGGATGGGTGTCACCACTGTACAGTGCAGTAGAGACTCAATAGTTTAAAGTGCTAACCCTCCTTTTTCCAATGTGAATCCCACTTATCAGGAGACTACAGAAGGCTGATTTTAAGACTCAGGAAATTATGGCAATTTCATTTAAAAAATAAATTATTTGTAATGATTTGTATTGGCTACAGAACTAGATTAAATGGTGCTTTATATCTATCTGGAGATTAACTTTAAATATGCAATTTGTGCTAGAAAGAAAGGTTAATTTGAGGACACATTGAGGACGTTATGCTGCAACAGAAGACATCTGATGAATTTGGCTTGAGGATACTTATGTCACCTAAACACAGACAGAGAGCAACTTTTTTCTAATATCAAATGGCAGAAATAAGCTTTCTGAACTTGGTTGGGTGTTGCTATATAACATTGATTCTCCAATCATTTGAACCATGTGTTCATAGTGTCATTGTTCTGCTAATTCAGGAAAATCTGTTATACCATACTGTGCAAAAGTTTTAGGCAGTTGTGAAGAAATGTAAGTAAGAATGCATTCAAAAATATATATTTTAATTGTATATTTTATATTAATTTACAAAATGCAAAGTGAGTGAACGAAGAAACATTTTCATCAAATCAATATTTGATGTCACTACCCTTTGGCTTCAAACCAGCATCAATTCTTACACTTGCATACTTTGTGCACTTGCACAAAAGCAGGACATTTGTAGGATTGGAGTCGGGTGAATGATTAACCAATTATACTAAGAAAGTGGTAATGATCATCAATTTCATATGTAGGTTGAAAAACAGTCATTAACTGAAACAGAAACGGCTGTATAGGAGGCTTAAAACTGGGTGAGGAACAGCCTAACTCTGCTACTAAGGTGAGGTTGTGAAAAACTGTTAAATGCCACGGGTCATATACCATGGAAAGACTTAGCACAACAAGAAAGATCTCTTCCAGGCAAAGATTTCAAAGCAGGGTTTCAAGATGTGCTGTTTCAAGCTCTTTTGAAGAAGCAGGCAAAGTAGAGGACTGTAGACTCAGTGATCAGCCAAGGAAACTTAATTCAGCAGATGAAAGACACATCATGCTTACTTCCCTTTGACATCGGCCAACAGCACAGAACTGGTGAAAACTTTTGGGACCCAGGTACACCCATCTACTGTCCAGAAAACTCTGGCCAGAAGTGGTCTTTATAGAAGAATTACTGCCAAAAAGTCACACCTCCGGCGTGGAAACAAGGCTAAGCGACTCAAATATGCGCTAAAACATAGGAACTGAGGTGCAGAAAAATGATAGCAGGTGCTCTGGGTTGAGTCAAAATTTGAAATATTTGGTTCTAGCAGGAGGCAGTTTGTTGAAGGGTTGGAGAGTGGTACAATAATGAGTGCCTGCAGGCAACAGTGAAGCATAATGGAGGTTCCTTGCAAGTTTGGGTCTGCATTTCTGCAAATGGAGTTGGAGATTTGATCAGGATCAATGCTGAGAAATACAGACAGATACTTATCCATCATGCAATACCATCAAGGAGATTTGTGATTTGCCCTAAATTTATTCAGCAGCAAAACAGCAACCCCAAACATACAGCAAATGTTATTAAGAACTGTCTACAGCGTAAAGAAGAACAAGGAGTCCTGAAAGTGATGGTTTGGCCCCCACAGGGTCCTGATTTTAACATAAAGTCTGTCTGGGATTACTTGAAGAGACAGAGGGATATGAGGCAGCCTACATCCACAGAAGATCTGTGGTTAGTTCCCCAAGATGTTTTGAACAGCCTACTTGCCGAGTTCCTTCAAAAACTGTGTGCAAGTGTACCTAGAAGAATTGATGCTATTTTGCAGGCAAAGGGTCACACATCACATATTGATTTGATTTGGATTTCTCTTCTGTTAATTTACTTTCAATTTTGTTAATTGATAAAAATTAGATAACTCTTCTATTTCTGAAAGCAGTCTTAATTTACAGCATATTTTCACAACTGCCTAAAACTTTTGCACAGTAGTGTATGTCTGACAATTTGATTGTTTCTTTCTAAATTCTGTCAATTTTAGAAGATCATTCATCATCTCTGTATTTCACTCTGCACGTCCACAGTCATATGGAATGTTAAACAAATTTCAGATATTTGTGTTATCTTCAATGCATACCTTTCCGGTCAGTCCACGTACAATATTGCTGATAAATATTAAGCATTTGTTCTTCATTTGTTCAGATGCCCTTGGCACTTACATGCAGCAGTTGATTAACATTCAGTTTAAGGATCTCGCCCTGCCTTATAATTGTGCACTGCATCAATTTAGAAATATATTATAGTTTATTATTCAGTATTGTTTATTAGAAAAAAAATTGTTTCCAGGCATAATACATTTACGTTTACAATTTTTTGTTTAAGTGAATTGTAGTTTTACTTACAGTTTAGACTCGACCTTTGTAAAACAAAAGTACCCGTATTTTATAGTAGGAAAATGATTTTGTGAATGTGCTCTATAAAGTGTGCCTAATAATATAGACTTGCAGCTCTTGACAGAACACTTAAACGTTTTAGTTGCTATTACAAAGAATTTGTTTTAAAACCTCCTTAAAATGTACTTCATTTATTTTTATTTAGTTAGATAAATATGAAATATTACATAAGAATATTTCAAATCTGCTGCCAGAATAAACCCTAATGCCTAACCCAAACCCTAACCCACCTAACCCTAAGGTGAATAAACCCTAATGCCATCGGGGAGGTACCCTAATTTCAGTTAGACTGTAATGGTCAATATGTGATCAGGTAGTGCTGGACATTTTTAGAAAGATCAGAATTCTCCTCAACGCATAATCTTTGTTGTCCACATTATGAAATATACACTATATTGTCAAAAGCATTGGGACACCTGCCTTTACACGCACATGAACTTTAATGGCATCCCAGTCTTAGTCCGTAGGTTTCAATATTGAGTTGGCCCACCCTTTACAGCTTTAACAGCTTCAACTCTTCTGGGAAGGCTGTCCACAAGGTTTAGGAGTGTGTCTATGGGAATGTTTGACCATTCTTCCAGAAGTGCATTTGTGAGGTCAAGCACTGATGTAGAAGAGAGGGCCTGGCTCGCAGTCTCCACTCTAATTCATCCCAAAGGTGTTCTATCGCATTGAGGTCAGGACTCTGTGCAGGCAAGTTAAGTTCCTCCACCCCAAACTCGCTCATCCATATCTTTATGGAACTTGCTTTGTGCATTGGACATTTTGGAGAATTTCATGCTCCCAGCTTTCAGGGAACAGTTTGGGGATGGCTCCTTCCTATTCCAACATGACTCTGCACCAATGCACAAAGCAAGGTCCATAAAGACATGGATGAGCGAGTTTGGGGTGGAGGAACTTGACTAACCTGCACAGATTCCTGACCTCAACACGATAGAACACCTTTGGGATGAATTAGAGTGGAGACTGTGAGCCAGGCCTTCTTGTCCAACATCAGTGCCTGACCTCACAAATGCGCTTCTGGAAGAATGGTCGAACATTCCCATAGACACACTCTTAAACCTTGCGGACAGCCTTCTCAGAAGAGTTGAAGCTGTTATAGCTACAAAGGGTGGGCCAACGCAATATTGAACCCTACGGACTAAGAATGGGATGCCATTAATGTTCATGTGCTTGTAAAGGCAGGTGTCTCAATACTTTTGACAATATAGTGTGTAATTGTAAATTAAACCTGGTATGGAATTTTTCCAATGTTCTCAATATTCTGTTCTGCCTCTTCCAAAATGTGCTTAGTGGTCTCTTTTTTAAGCCCACCCACACCAATGCCTTTTTAACAAGTGTACACAAGTTAGCTATTTCTTTAAATGGTGCTTGTTCACATCCGTACAGTAAATATTTGATACATCTATGTGCATTGTATTTCCTATTGATGACAATGACAGTGCATGAATATGCATAATTGCTAATACTTGTAAAAATGCCTGACAACATACATGGAATGGTGTGACTCCACCTTTGCTTAGGATAGGAAGTGGTAAAATGTATTTATTTTGCCATCTGTGTCCGAATTACTTCCTTTCCAGTAGACACAATAGGAAGTGAAAATAATGTCCCCAAAGTAAGGGCAATTCTCTATTAGACAGTTGTTACTGAAACAAGTGCCTGTATTAGAAGAACTCCCTAGTGGCAGAGGTTCTTACCCTTCCCTACTTTATCCAAAAGGAAAACCATTTTATTCCCCCTGTACCATCTATTGTTTTGTATTTAAACACATGGTTTCTAGTAACACAAGCACATGCTCTTAAGCCCATTGGGCTAAGTGATGTCTTAAGGATATTAGACCATCATAATAAAATAATATGCTGAATTCACTACATTTTATAGGGTTGTTGAGAGTACATTATTTGTTTCAATTTCTGCCAGTACTTCTTTAGCTTAGTGCGAGATGTTTCTTATGCTAAAGGTCTTTAATTTACCAGAACCCAAAGGCTGAAGTTTTTTTTTTTTGTTTTTCTTAATAACTCTCAAGAGCTCTTTTGAATTGTATAACTGTGTAGAGTATTTTTATCCATGCAAAGATATCCACTTTCCCATCAAAATGGTTTTTGTGCACAAAACAATGAACATCTGTACTAAATAAAAAAAGTCCATATGGCAATTGTGTGGAAATATAATTTGGCATTTCTGACATAAAGCATTAAGTCATTTTCTTGTTAAAAATGTTCCCCTCTAGAGATTATTTTCTAATAAATGACCATGTTTTACAAGTATACAGAGATGTAACTATTTTGATGTTTGTATTTATTCATTGTTTTTTGTGTCTTTTAGTCAAAACACTGCTGGTTATATGTTATGGTATATGAAATGTCAGCACAGCTTACAGAACTTTCATCTAAACTCTCAAACACATCAGATAATTATCGTATGATATACAGACTTTCTCTTATATTTCGAGAAATCAGGACATGTATCCAGTCTTCTAAAGAACAGGTATTGTAGATATCAGCTCTTTGATAATAATAGTTTTCTCATTTATTTTAATATTTTCAGTTATTTGTAACTTGACATTTGTAAGTGTATATCCTTTACTTCAGTATTACAAAAGCATAACGTCATTATAATAAATTATGAGTTTGCACGTTCATATACTATTATTGCTAGTAGACAACACAAGTGATTTATCTTGTTATCATAAAAATAATAAAAATAAATAAATAAATAAAGATAAAAGAACTACAGCTACACAGTCTTCGCCACACCCCGCCTATATTAGTGTCAGAGACGCAGTGAGAATGAAAGAAGATTGTCTTATCTTCATTTACTAATGTTTAAATTGAATTAAATGCCCAAAGGCTTTTTTTAAATAAAAGCTCACTTTCCATAAACTTTGTATGATTTAATAAAGCACATTCTGTATTCAGGAATTTTTGCTAGGTTTTCAATTTACAAATAATACATTAAAGCTTATTCATTTTTTTTTTTTTGTTAACAACCAACTTCTAATAGTTCTAAAATAAGAGGAAAACATTAGTGTGTAAATGCCTCAGTCAAAAAGAAATAATGCTAGTGTAGGACAAAAATATATTTTCTTAAAAAAAAATCAAGAGCAAGTTAAAGGGCCTCCCACAGAGAACAGAATGTAGCTGCAGGCCAACACATAATTGCTGGAATAAGCAGAGCATTCTTTCATGCGTGTTCAAATAGGTGAAAGAACTTTATCCAGTGGCAAAAACATGGCCCCCCCGTCACGTATCCATTATATGAACACTGTATGTAAATATTTTGCATTCGTTCTGTAAATTACAAATGTTGAAAAACAGAATTACTGGCAGAGCTAGTGGTAGTTAGTCACATTCAACTGGACTTGTTCTGTAGACATTTCAAAGCTTATCCAATCAAGTTTTTCCGTTTTAAATGAGATCTTTCATAGACATAATCTCGGGCACTCATCAAGTGGATAAAGAGAATTCATAAGCAAGGTTCTTCAGTGTTAACTAGAATCAGGGCTGTGTGTTGAACAGTGGTTCTTCTATATACATTTTTTAATTAATAAAAACTTTACCAAAGAACCAAGTGTAATGTTATTTCCTTTTTTTGTTCTACCTTAACAGGACTTTGTACAAGAGTATTTAGAAAATGTTTCCAAAGAGATGTTATCCCCAAGGATTTTTTTTAATTTGGTTACTGAAACTATTTCAGTTTTCCAAGAAGTAAATAATACTCACTTTGATGATACGTGTATGGTACCTACAAGTGACCCTATGGCAGGTAAAGTTTTATATCACATGGCTTTGTTTACCGCATCTCCTATGTTAATATCTCCTATTTTACGAGTTCAAAATATAAAATTGTTTTTCTTCTTTTTAGGAGACTCCGTTACAAAAGGAAGCATACAGTATGCATCAAGTAAATTAAGAAATGGCAGCAAATCTGGTAAGTAGATTTAATGACTTATGTTCATGTGATAGTTGTTTTGATATAGATTGATTAAGCGGACCTTCAGTAATTTTATCAACTTTCCATCTATTAAATCTTTTGCCCTTGTTGTTTTAACTTTGGATAGTAAAACATTTTTTTCTGCCAGTAAATACCTTATACGTCCCACTTTCTGGTTAAAAGCCTAGGCTTATGATATCATGCACAGCTCTCTCTCTCACTCTTGGGAAAGTTTTCCATGGGGGGGGGGGGGGGGGAGTCACAAGAGGGCCAATGAGAGCTGCAGAGCAGGAGGTATGCCTCTGTGTGTCTGTGTAAATCCGGGAAGTGAACAGGCAGCAGCTTCAGCTGCCCATAGTTTAAAATGGATGCAGCCAGACTTAGTGGAGGGAGATTTCTGCAGCATATTTGGCAAGAAAAAAAATCACAGTATATATAAAATAATATGCAAAGTGGTTGGAGGGAAGCTTCAGAATGGGAAAGATGTTTTTATTACAAATTCTGGTGTCCGTTTATGAAGCAGTGATCAGCGGTGATCCCGAGGATCACCGCTGATCACAGTCCATAAACAGTTTATGAAACAGTGATAATCGGGGGAGAACATGTTTGAACTTGTTCTCCCTCCGATTATCTCTACACACGGAGAATCCTCATTGAATGACACAGAAAGGGCCAGTTTATGAAGCGGTGATCTCACCGCTTCACTGGTGATCTGAGTCAGAATTCACACTCCCAGGTTCACCAGCTCAGAGGTGGTGAATCGGGGAGTGAAGAGGAAATCTGGGGGGATCTGAGGGGGAAGGAGGAAGATTTTTAACTTCCTTATGCCTCGTTCAGACCCCCCCAAAACTGTAAGCATGTCCCCCTGTCATATTTATGTGTATACATATATATACATATATACATATAATGTGTATATGTATATATATATATATATATAATGTATGTGTATATACATGTATATATAATGTGTGTGTGTATACATATGTATATAATGTAGGGGGACTCATTATTTTATTAACAGTAATTCATGCCGTCTGTCCGTGTATTGAGCGGTGATAATTTATCACTGCTTAATAAACTGACATCTCTGTATTTCTGGTGCTGTAATCTCGTAAAGTCTCACGAGATTCCAGTATCAGGAGCCTTTCTCCACTGTTGAAAGCATTTGTAGATCTCTTCACTCCTCCAAAGGTGAAGCGATCTACAAAGCTTCATAAACTGGCACACAGAGGAGAAAAATCTTCACTGTGAATGCCGGAGAATGAAGCAGTGAATAGATTTCACTGCTTCATAAACGGACACCTATGTGAGCAGACTGCAGTCGTCTTGAACTTGTTTGAGAAAGAAAAATTGTGCTACCGTTTTAACACTCACAGAAATAGAAGAAACATTTTTTTTACTATTTATTTAAATAGTTTTTTTTTTAATCATTTTTATTGACTTATGTGACTTTCAGATTTTTACAGATTTGATTTTCCTTGTTTTTATTGTTTAAATAGGATAGATATTTGTTGAGGGGAGCTTATTGCAATATATATATTACATAATAGGGTGGTGAGCTATTGGTCACACAGGGAGAGCATTGTTTTCAATGAGTCAGCTGACACAAAGGGGTTGATTTACAAAATGAATACAAGCTATTTACTTTGGCAGGTGTATGCTCACTTTGCAAAGTGAATGTTAGTGAATAAGGTGACTCCATTTTCCCTTTGAATACCCCATTGTGCTAGCAAAAATCCTGCCTTTTTATTGTATCAGCATCAGGTTGGTGCATGAGATACGGTCCATCTTTCTTTGGCCGGGGATATCTAACACATATTAGGTACTATAGCATCTGTGTTCTGTCTCTCAGATAATACTAATTAATAATTGCAACCTGAACTGGCAATGCCCTTTGTTGTTTAGGGCCAGCTCACACCAGAAGGCAGTGCGGCAAAGGCATGTTCCATTTGCGTTTCCCACACCGCAGATGAATGCACCGCCCTGGCGATCTGCATGTGGGTGCCAATGTTGTTATTGGCACCCCAAACATAGATCGCAAACGCAAAGTGTTTGCAGGGCACCAACTCGCATGGTACCACAATACCATGCAGTTTGATGCAGTGCATTTTTAAAACTGGTGTAAACACTATTTTTTGTGCAGCCTCGGTCTGGTGCATTTCGCAGCCCATTCAAATGAATAGGTTGTCAAAATACATAGCACGGGAATGGGTGGTAATGACAGTGTGATCACAGTGTGAACTTTCAAAAAAGCAGGCTCAGTAAGACAAGGCTAGAGTATGGCGACCTTGACATGATTTAAGGTTGCAGATAGCATTACCAGTAACTCATGGTATAGAATTCATCCTATATATTTTTAATTTACCAACAGTACATGCAATACAATACAATTGTTGGACACTTTTGTATTGTTTAATAACAAGATGTTAGAAGGCGGAAATCCACTTTAATACCCAGGGGGCTCCCAGTCTTTGAAATACTTGGGAAAGAGTGAGCTCCCCAAGTGGCTGCCACATTTCCAATTCCTCTCATTATACGCTGGATTTCATTAAAACACACAAGAATGAGCAAGCTAAATTAATTTGCCCCAAGACATAAATTTTTTATATTATGGAATGAAAATATTAATTTATATGACAGCAGTCACAGTTATCAAAGTAAAAATTGAAGTTAGAAATATTTTTAACTCACTTAAATATGAAAAAGAATGAATATCCTTCAATAGTGCCATTTCTCTCTGCTACCTGGTTCCTCTGGTATCAGCATGACTCAGTTCTGGCAGCTTTTCCCAACACCCAGAGTTAAAATGGTGATGAGGAGGGAGCTGCAGCACTCACTCTGACATTTGTGACAATACCTCACATGTGTGGTGCGATTACTGTTTACTGTTTATTTTTAAAAATGACACTGCACCTTTAATTTTTTTTTTTTAATTAAACTTTATTGCTATCACAAGGGATGAACAACATGCACCTATATGTGTTCATGTGTTTGTGCTGGGAGCATGCTGCACAGCCCGCTCACAGCACAGAAAACCTGGGCTCTGACCCCGGTCTTGTACTAATGATCGGGAACTGGGAGCCCTGGTTGCCTCTGATTGGCTATCACAGTGATCAGAGCAAAGGGGAGCAAAAAAGAGAAGTCCATAGTTGGGAGTGACATACACTTTAAAGCAGCACTAAACCCTTTACAGCCAAGGAGGCTGCCATCTTGGCTTCTGTTTGATCTGCAGTTGCTATGGTGATGCACATGTGATCAATTACGACACCAGTCATTTGATGGCTTAAAGGTGTGGTTGAGAGCACAAGCAACTGTGACAGTTATCATTGATGGCATGCCTTGAATGTAACTCTTTTGTGAAACTGGATTAAAGTGGATGTAATCCCATTCTGTAGGCTTGTACCTACAGGTAAGCCTATAATAAGGCTTACCTGTAGATTCTATGAATATCTCCTGAACCTTCATGGTTTAGGAGATGTTCACACTTCATGCAGCCAGTAAAGTCACCGACGCATGCGCTCTGAACGGACAGTATACCCGTGCCATCAATTCAGAGCTTCGTGCTACGGTCCGTGACTCCCGTGGCGCATGCGTGAGAGTGACCTCATTGCGGCGTGGCCAATCAGACAGCCAGAGGACGCACACCCGAAAGGAAGACGGGGTGAAGATGGAAGCGTCTGTCAGAGCTCACAGCGCGGCGGTGCGGGAGCTTCATTCTAAGGTAAGTATTTCATAATGTGCAAGTATGCGATGCATACTAGCAGATTATGCCTTTACTTTACAAAAAAAACTAAGAAAAATTGGTGCGGTTTACTTCCACTTTAAGGTTATAGGCATCTCTATCGCAATGTTAAACTCAGCCAGCAAACTATTTTCAAACTGGTTCAGCTTCATCATTCTTGCCAACACCATTTTTCACAAAGTACCTGCTGCAGAAAACCATTTTAACATGTCTGTGAAGCACTTGAATTTATTGATATTTATATTAAGTATTCTAATGTTATACAGTTCAATAGGCAGTGTTCCATATCAGATTAACCTACTCCAAATATTTACATTGTTGCATATTCTTGTACTATACAGTATACACTCTACCTTTCACATTCTAAATAGAGAGACATTTGGTGTACTTCAGATACTTCAAAGTTTGTATTTTTTTTCTTTTGTTTCTCTTTCTTACTTTACATCATACCTGGAAATCTTTTATAACAATTAATCTTATTTATAAAATATTTACACTGAATCGGAGTTGGAAAGGATGGAATGTAATGTCATAGTTGTATCTCCCATCTAAGTGCTATGTTTGGTATTTCATTTTGGTTCTGGTCCTTTTAGAGCGTCGCACAGTAAAACACATGTTGCATAAATGATTGCTTTTTTTTCAACATAGCTTTTGTTGTTTTTTACTTCATAAAAACAGTTCAACGGGAATAATACAGTGTATATACAGTAAATGTAATCATTTTTAGTCAGGCATCAATCCAACAAATGCACATTTAGATCAGAAGGTGGGTGGATAGTGGAGTATTAAGAACAGATAAATCAAAGTGTAGACATTCCTGCTGACTGGTGACATCATAGACAAGTACTTTTACTTGCAGTCATTGTCCAGAACACTTCCTTATAAGTTATTTCAAGAATAGAAATGATAAAACAAGAGACTAAACTAAAATCAAAACTTAAAGTGTATGTCTGGGCAAAAAAAAAAAAAAGTTATATCCCTTAAAATGCTGCAGGTACAGAAGGAATACTTGTTGATCTGCTAGACATCAGTAATGCTAACTTTTATTTTGAGCTGGCAACACAGCTCCTTCTCTGTAGTCAGGGCCGAGGCATAGGCAGAAGAGGCACCTGCCTTCAGTACTGTGCTTTGGAGGACACATGTGAGAAGGGGGCCTCGCTTGCCTCTTCATCACCATGTTAAAGTATAACTAAAGGCTTTGGATAGAGTGGAGAGGGATTAGAACGCTTGTCAGTTTTTATTGCTGCCTGTGCCCCCATTAGGGAGATTCATCCTCTCTATTTGTCCTGATTACTGTTATCATTGAAAGTCAAAGTAAAAGAAAATCCAAGATCTTGGGTTGTCCCCAGAAAAGTAAGAAAATATTCCAATGGGGACACTAGTTCTGGTGAGCTGGGGGTCCCCAAAGAATTTGCTTAATTTACAGGGACTTCCTCTCCCTTCCTGTTTGACTATGGGACAGGAAGTGAAGGGAAATCTCCACAATGGGACACAGATAGTGAAAACAAAATTGACAGGGGTTATAACCCTCCCTTGCTCTATCCAAAATGGAAAAAAAGTTTTGACAATAGTTCTACTTTCTGCACTGCACCGGACTGAGCTGTCAGACAGCTCAGTCCTGCAGATCATACTGGGAGATTGCGTCTCACCTTGTGTAACCAGCGGTACTCACCTCTGCTTTCAGTTGGAGAGCTGCCTGTTCTATATCAGTATTATTAAAGTATTATTTACTACAACTGGGAAAGCTGCATATTCCCAGTGTAATCATCAGGGCTCAGCTATCAGTTGGACAGTCTGGGTCCTGTTTTGCAGTTATTTATGAATGAAAGCTACTATTATATTAAAATAAAGCCCCTTATTAACCCTTGGTGAATCGTAATTTTTATGTTTAATCATTTGTAAATACACTTATAAAATTTGCGTTAATTTGTGATTGTATCGCAAAATTTGAAAACAAAATGCGTTGTACCAGAATCATGATTTTAGGTCCATTATAAAAGGGACAAATGGCAGAATAAAATTAGTTCTTAATCCTGATTCGTTTTTTTTTAACACCAATATTTGCAGTTAACTGTTATTAGTTTTTCGCTTCTTCAATCCATTTCCGTAGCTTCCCATAGGGGGTGCTCACACATGTAATGTTAATACATTTTCTAAGTTAGACATTTTACGTCTTGTAAATCATTATATATACAATCTATCACTCCATAAACGAAAGCAGTGGAATTAATGGCTATAATATTTTCTAAGACTTAAAGACTTGCATAGATAATGCAGATTCACAAAATGTAAAACTGCAAATCCTTTATCTTTAAGAATATGCAACCATCTATAATATACTGTATGTTGCCTAGCAGTAAAATATACAAAATGTGAATATTTCTAAAAATATATCTACGCTTCTGCTTTGTAGACTACCTTCTGGGAATAGTTTACTAAAGTATTTTTTTTTCTCTTAATCAAATGGCCTTGTGTTCATTTTGAACACCCAACCATGTTCAATTAAATTCCTCAGAAAGATCTTGTAATATTTTTATCTGCAATGGCTCATGAGCATAAGTGCCGAAAGATGCAATTAGTACAGGTTCCGCACCTGCAAGAGGAGAATTAAGTCATATGGCTTAACATAATATTGTGCATTACAATTCTTACTTCCCTTCTTCTTTAATCAATCTAAACTGGATACCAACTGCAGAATTGGCCAAAGCTGACTCTGGAAGCCCTACCTAGATGAGGGTAACTCCAAGTTTGGGTTCAGGGATTTTTACATAGGTACTGGGTGGACTTTTGGATATAATTGCTTCAAAAAATACCTTAGGTGTTGTAGAATGTCAATGCAAGTCTATTTTCTGTCTCAGTCATAATTTAGATAACAGCTGCCTGTTATGTGTTTACTCTTTCAATAAACAAGGGTATCATTAAGTTGCACAAGTTTTAGATTCTTCTCCATCTTTTACATGATATCATGACATTTTTTAACTGATTGCAGAGAAAGAGGCTGCGCAGAACTGTGTACTTCAGATCATTTGGCCAGACTTTGATAATTTATGAATATGAATGTGATAGCTCTACTTCTAGCTAGTTGTTTTATCTCAAAATGTTTCCAGCAGGTGAAAAGTACGTCATTTGGTTCCTATCCAAAATGTATGAACTGCCAAGCACAACACTTTTAACAGCAAATGTTTACTTGAACTTACATTTTGGATATTCCTCTTGTGATATCTTCATAGCACATAGACCTTGTTAATAACTTATGAGTACATCAAACTACCTGTTACAATATTGTAACTAATTCATATTTTGGCTTCATTTATCCAAGTGTGTTGCAAATGCACTGCTGTGTTGCTTTAGTGCCCCCATTTAGATTCAAACCTGAACAGGTGCTTGACAGTTGAAGATTAAAAGTTTGAATTTTTTTTTTAAGCAATAAAGGAAAACACTTTCATTACTTATACCAGTTGATGCAGCTTTTTGTCTCAGACGCGTTGGGGCAAAATCGGTCTATAGTCAATGATTATGACTTTTTTGTTTCATATCACAAAGAACATAAGGCTGTAGACCATAGCGCAGTGTTACAATCAATGAAGTATAATTTCTGAGAAATCTTAATCCATATGATCATTGTGGAACTTTACCTAAAGAGAAAAGAACATTTTTGGCAAACAGGCAGGATTTTAAATGCAGAAGAGACATGCTTTGTCTCTTCTGCATTAAATTTACTTACCTGCCTGTCAGCCCTTGTACACTGAGCTGCGCGTGCTCTGCTCACTGTAGAAATTTGGCAATGCTGAAGCTGACTGCACTCCCTCGCATGCACGGGAGTGATGTCACACCGTCAGACCTGGAAGCCGCCATGAGAAGATGTCAGCGGCCAGCAGAGAGCTACGGTGCATTGCATCGCTGGATCCAGGGTGAGTATATTTCCGCTTTAAATTATATTTATATTAACATTAAATTACAAAAAAGTTTTCATGTTTTGTTGAATTCTTATCTGTTATGTCAAGAAGTGCTTAGAAAGGCAAAGAGCAATGAACATAATGCAGTATTCCTGACATGTTGTGTTGTAGTTTTCAAAGACATTAAATAATTCTGGGGTTTATTTAATAAAGCTGGAGAGTGTAAAATCATGCTCACTTTTGCATAGAAACCAATCAGTTTCCAGATTTTATTGCCTAATTGAACAAGCTGAGGTTAGAAGCTGACCGGTTTCTATGCAGAAGTGAGCCTGATATTACACTCCAGCTTTAGTAAATAAACCCCACTACGTTGGTTTTATTTAATGTTATAGAGCAGGGGTCTCCAAACGTTTTACTTTGAGGGCCACATTGTATATTTTACAGATATTCATGACCCGAAAAAAATAAATGAATCCTCAGCCAAGGAATAGAGTAGAATTTAAAAAAATGCTGCCATCAGCGGGGCTGGATGGTGCACCTGTATCCTCTGCCCACACCTAAATGCCAGAGCCTCGTGCACCAGGGCTAAACATTAAATGTGCATGAGGCCTTACAGCTGTGTTCTGGTCAGAGCCTCCCTGCCCATTTGTGTCACCAACAGAATCTCCCCACCCAATTGTGTCCCCAGTAGAATCTCCCCACACAGTCCTCATCAGACTCTCCCTACACGCTTGTGTCCCCATTAAAACCCCCCTTGCACATTTCTGTTTTCATTACAGCCACCCCCCCACACATTTGCATCCCCATCAGAACTCCTGCCACACGCTTCTGTCCCCCCAGAGCCACCTCCCCACACCCATTAAAACCCTTCCTTCACATGTCCCTATCAGCACCCCCACATGTGTGTCCTACATCAGAGTCCCCCCCACATTTGTATCCCCATCAGAGTCCCCCCACACACTTGTGTCCCCATCAGAGCCCCTCTGCACACTTGTGTTCCACATCAGAGCCCCCACATGTGTGTCCCACATCAGAGTTCTGCCCCCCAACACTTGTGTTCCAATCAGAGCCCCCCACACACTTGTGTCCTCTATCAGAGCCCCCTCCACACTTGTGTCCCCCATCAGAGCCCCCTCCACACTTGTGTCCCCCATCAGAGCCCCCTGCACACTTGTGTCCCCCATCAGAGTCCCCTCCACACCTGTGTCCCCCATTAGATCCCTCTCCACACTTGTGTCCACCATCAGAGTCCCCTTCACACTTGTGTCCCCCATCAAATCCCCCTCAACACATGCGTCCCCCATCTATGCTTGTGTCCCAACCCCCCCAGCACATTCCTTTCCCCATCACCGCCTGCTATTTCCCCCCCGTAGATCAGTGTTCATTACCAGCATTACTGGCATTAGAGCAGACATACTGCACTTCCCGGGTCCCTCCCAACTTTTACACAGACATACTGTTACAGTGAAAAATGACACTGAATCTAACTGCATGGCAGGAACTGGGAGGTGCAGCAGGTCTGCACTGAAATAACATAGGCTTTGTTGGCTTACTCAAGTCGCAGGACTTGTGCTGCACACCCCCTTAATGCCTGTCAGAAGGCAGAGCAAGCCCCGCAACTCAAGCAGAGTCCATCCCTGCAGTGAGTCTGATGACTGAAGCTGTGGGCCAGACAAAACGTCCTAGCGGGCCGGATGTGGCCCGTGATGAAATTCTTTCATATTGGTTCATAGATGAAGACTACTCTTTGCACCTTGCCTTATCCTTGAATAAATATGCGTGATTTCACTGCCATTTGACATATGAGCTGCTGAAAAAAAAAAGCATTGCTTAGATATGAGACTTTTTTCTATTTATTCATAAACATTTTTCTAGAAATATTTAAGGATACCACCAATCCTAATTATTACTATTATTTACAGGACATACAGAGAAAACTGAAGTTAGCAGCAGTTCATCCTTACCATGGACTAGCATAGCATCTATAGCAATGGCCTGTACGGTCGCTGGATTTTTTCTTGGTGTAATGTGCTGGAAGGTAAGCTGTTCTCACTAAATATAGAATTTAATAGGCTCTAATAATAGCAAAGGTAGTAATAGTATTATTATTATTTGAATTGGGAGTAGTATAGTAGCCTAGACTGTGACATATAGTTAGCATTTCTTTTCATAAAAATTATCAACATAATTGGGCTTGATTCACAAAGCTTTACACAAGCATAAGAATCTTTATTTTCAGCCATGTGACTTTTCAAATCTCACTTTTTTTTAAATAAGGATCCTCCTTCTGGAATTTAAGCTTTGTTAACTGAGCCTAATGTCAGGTATCAGATTAAATAGCTGTTAATCTCAAAAATAGCATACATAACATGCATTTATTCTTTTTTTTTTCAGTTAAAACACCAAAGAAGAGCAAATAATGAAGTATCTGAAATTCACACCGATCAAAGAGACACTAACGAATTAAAAAAGTATGTTTTTTTCTTCATTAATTGACTACATACTGTCTGCTTCTAAGTATAAAATGGTCCTTGATGGATACACAGATGCAAGGAGGGGAATTTACTAAGACTGGGGAAAGCAGAATGTGGGACAGCTGTGCATGGCAACCAATCAGCTTCTATTTTTTTCTATTCCTTCTTGTTTTTAACTGAACAAGCTGAAGTTAGAAGTGAATTGGTTACTGTGCACAGCTGCTCTAGATTCTCTCTACTCCAGTTTTAGTAAATTCCCCCAGAGTGTCATAATTAGAGTATTGCCAGATTTGAAACTTGACTATCCATACCTGAAGATAGGTTGGCCCTTATGCAAGAAAGTCCTAGGTATTGAAACCTGGACCATTTAGGCCTGATGCAGTACATGCTAACACCAATGTAATGTCGTAAGACATGCCACTTAAAGGGGTTGTAAAGTCAGAATGTTTTTTATCTTAATGCATTCTTTGCATTAAGATAAAAAGCCTTATGTGTGCAGCAGCCCCTCTTAGTCCACCTAGTACTTAACTGAGCCCCATCTCTGTCCAGCAATGTCCACAAGTGCCTCAACTGTCCGGAAGGGAGGAGGCGGGGCTGAACCGCAGCTCAGTTTCTGAATGGACACACAGTGCTGCAGCTCGGTTCAGGTGCCCCCATAGCAAGCTGCTTGCTGTGGGGGCACTCAACAGGAGGGAGGGGCCAGTAGCACAGAAGAGGGAATCAAGAAGAAGAGGATCTGGGCTGCTCTGTGTAAATATACTGCAGCAGAGCTGGTAAGTATTACATGTTTATTATTTTACTTTAAAAAAAAGATTTTACAATCACTTTAATCATGACTACGCTCCTCTATGGCTGACCCAAAGCTGCCTTGATGGTGCAGCATACATTTTCATATATGAAATATGCTGTACAAAAAATGTAACAAATCTTTACCCCAAGAAGCCTCATGACTGTTCACTAAGTGTTCTTGCAATGTTACTGCTGGTTAAAAAGCAGTCCCATTATGACATAATTGGGGGGGGGGGGCATGCCAGTTCCTACACGAGCCCTGATGTTGCATGATATTAATACTTTATTGGTAATGTAACAGCTTCATTGTATATGAGGTAATCAATACCGCTGCAGCATTTCTTGGGTAAGAGGTCCTGTCAAATTATACACAGAATGACAAATGTGCAAATTCAGTAAAAATGGGATATCCCATTTCCATCTGTAAAGGTAAACTGACGTCTAACACTATAAAGCCAATGCATATTATATAGGCTATTTATATCATAGTAGACTATAAGTGTGTTTAATGTTTTGGACTGTCTTCTGTATGAACTATAATGTACGTTTTCAGATGCAACTCAATCTAAAACTCCTTTACATATTTCCATTGAACAGGGCTTTATTCAGTGATTATTTGGTGAAAGTATATCTTGAATCCTGCAATAATGTGTATATTTAACTTGAATTAGTATATTAAAAGTTTTCCTTTTTTTTAGCATGCTACATCAGACAGCGAAAGAAGTTTCAATAATTTAGATATTATTTCAGCAATTTCCAGTAAGTATTTTTTTTTTTTCATTATTGTAAGATTATGTGATTTTCTGCACATTAATCTGATATCAGAACTAGTTATTGTTAGAAGTGTAGCAAATAAATGATTGACACTGGTCACTGACTGTTTGCCAGTCAGCTTACTGTTTTGTATAATGTGATCAAATAAAGCTTTGTGAGACCTGAGTCAAATCTAGATTTATTAAAGTTAGTCTGCTTTTCTGTTCCATTTACAAATTATGGCTGGAGATAAAAGCATCCCTCCAGTCCCTGATTTCTAAGACCAAAAATTCAAGTAACTTAGTTTAGAACAAAACATGTTCATTCGGGTTAATTTATTGTAGTCCAAAGCCTTCCAAAATAAAATATTTCTTCAGGAAAACTTTGTTGTAAAATAAATCTTTGGCTGTTTTCGTGTCTTCTGCTTATATGCATATATTTTATATTTTATATATATATATATGTGTGTGTAGTAATAAAGTGACAATGCAAAATTATATGTAAGCAATTGTTTTAGTTAAAATTCATACTTAAGATGAACTAAACAAGTCACGTCAACGTTACTAAAATATATTTTTTGAGTAAAAGAGTACCCTTTTCTTGTCATAAACTAAAAAAAAAATGCTACTTGCAAGTGTGACCTAAATCCTGGACAAGTGATCCCACTGTGGATGACTACTTGGAGGGCTGTGAGTGCTTCACATCCTTAAGCTTGCCATATACTGTAACAAGAGAACTTTACTGATTCCCCCATTCACATTAAATGGTATGGATGGAGGAATCCCAGCTGCAGGCTGCATCTGATTAGAATACGCAAACAGTGGATGCTTCTGATTGGATGCAGCCGCTGTTTGCCCAACAGTTTTATATCTGGCACCTTTTATTTTCAGTCCAGGCCAAGGATTGTCGAGGTAGTGAAGTCAGTATGGTACCCCCAGACTAAAGGCAGCTCTGATATTTTTGTTCTTATAGGTTCTCTTTAAGAATAGTGCATAACCATCTGTTGCACTATATACTGCAGTAAGTGAAATAAAATTTTCTTAGCAAGGCACAACTACTTGACAGTTTATACAGTTTTTTTTTTTTTTTTTTGTTAAATAGTGACCACAAAAGTATATTGTACTCCCCAAAGCTCATAGCTTCCATGCATGAGCATATGTATTATAAGTACTTTTGATGTGATATTAGTTAAAGCTGTATCACTTCTCATGCAGTCTCTTACAGACAGCCCACTTCTTTTAATGTGTGATGAGGACCATAAAAGAATCTATTCTCGTGTGCCCGCCAGCATTTAATATGTTTGGTGTTTTGTTCTTGATTTTGTATAATGTGTTAATTGAATCCACAAACCCAACTTAAGAAATACACTGTGGCATAATCCAGTATATTAAAATCAAATGTTTGATCCACAGTATAATTTAACAGGACATTTAAATAAATAGCACAAAGTTTGTCAAATGGTCTTTTTCCAATTAGAGCAATATTATTATTCCTAAAAAATGTAAAGCTATTTCCATCTCATCTAAAAAGGATCTTTGGGAAATGTCATGGTGCATCTGACTTCAAAATTCCTTTTGCAACCCAGTGCCATGTAAGGATAACTTTTATGCTAATAAAAGTTGTACAGCTGATATTATCAGTAGGCATAAAATAAATTGCTCTGAAAAATATTGATTGATCTGTATAGAACACAGGTAACAGTTATTCAGCTTGTATCTCCAAGAGTGTTTGGGCTGTCAGAAAATGAATCTGAAATTTCTATCACAGTCAAATGGAGAATGCATTCAATGGATGTTAAAAAAAAGTCAGCCAATTCCTGTTCTCCACCTATAAAGCAATTTATTTTAATATACAGTATGTCACAAAAGTGAGAACACCCCTCACATTTTTGTAAATATTTTATTATGTATTTCATGTGACAACACTGAAGAAATGACACTTTGCTACAATGTAAAGTAGTGAGTGTACAGCTTGTATAACAGTGTAAATTTGCTGTCCCCTCAAAATAACTCAACACATAACCATTAATGTCTAAACCGCTGGCAACAAAAGTCTTGTCACATGAAAAGATATAAAATATTTACAAACATGTTAGGGATGTACTCACTTTTTTGAGATACTGCATGTTTAAATACAGAAAACTATACGTAGAATGCATATACCAAGCCTTCCTAGGAGAGAACAAAATGTGGGAGAGATAATTGCATTGTATTGGATGCCTTTGTCAGGCTGGCAGTTGTGCAGCCGGTATGCCAATACTTACACAATCTATTTGACTCATTTCATGAAATGTGTTTTGGCCAAACAATGGGCTACTGTCAGACATTTAGAATCTTTAGCCTATATAAAATAAATAACATACTGTAAGTTCACAATATCACATGAGCTTGTAGTAGATTAAACCTCATTTCTTAATACACTAAGGCATATTTATTGATTACGTTCATGAACAACCCCTAGCTTTTTCTCCTTCTGGATTGTTAATCTGTGTTTAATTTACTTTTGCAGGTGGCACACCTATGTTCACATTTTATCTGGAGCAGTTGAAAAGACTCTTTTACTCTTGAGCTGCAACAAACTTATTAGGACTCCTTTGTGATACACATGAATTTAATCTTTGCCCTGATTTAACACAGCCTACAAGAGTATGTGCTTAATGGAACTGTTTTGTGCAAGGGGACACTGTTTCCTAAAAATAAGAGCTCAGCTTGTAGGACATCTGCGATCATAGGTTACAGAAGCATAACTACGGAAAAAGTAGTAAAGGCTCAAGGGGAACTCTGAGATCAAATGCTCTCCTGTCAAGTTGAAAATGAAAAATACCTTTTGGACTATCAAGTAAGAAAAATGTTGGAACAATCCAGTGGTTCCTCATATTTCAGCACCAAATATACTGTAATTAAATGCAAATCTTTGGAATCAAACACTCCCACTAATCCTTCTTCACCTTGGAAACTGTTCCTCTACATCAGCCATGAAGAAACAACAGCACCCAATGACAGTAGTGTGAAGACTCTTCATAGAAAGTCATCTACGGGATTTAAAGGGTCATTTCCTTAATAGATAAGAACAGTGCTTCTCCTACCAGCACAAGAGTCAGGATATATGCGTATATAATTTTTTTTTTAAGTTCACATAATAAATATATTTTTTTATATTGGATGCACATTTCTGTACATAAAGTATTAGAGTACATACCACTTACGTTCAGTTGGTAATTATGATAGCTAAAGAGCCTGGTAGGCATAAATTAATAAAATCACTATAAATAATATGACTAAAATATGAATGGCATGATCTGTTTAACTCCATTAGTGAGCTACAGAGTCCTGAAGTCAACCATGCAAAGAATGCTTCACCAATAATGTCCCCTCGGTAAAGTATCACGGAAAATTAATGGTGGGACAGGGTGACAAGAAGAATGTAAGAAAAACTATACAATTTTAGTTATGCCTTGAATGGCATAATCAAGTGGTCTGTATTTATATCCAAGTTTAAATTATTTATTGCAACCATTTACTATAGTAAAAATTATGATCTTAAATACTTTATTACAAACCTGATGTCATATCATAAATAACTAATCTTACAGCATATGCCAGTAGTAACAGGAGTGCTTTGTTGGAATCTGTTAACACATTCTTCTCCCAGTATTTGCTGACACTGGCAAGAAATCATGGTAATCTTATTACTCCAATTTATGTTTATTTTATTTTCAGCAACATCAATTATATATTTTATAAATGTGAGATCACTGCATTCGTGGAAAGTGTTTTTTTTTTTTTTTTGGATATGTGAAATGTATGCGTGGGCTTGATGTATATTTTGTCTTTACCATGTATATAATCATGTTTCTCATCTCTAGATCTGTTAACATTTATACAAATGAAACAGGTTTATTTTTTGCTATGCAAGTGGTATGGTTGGGTACTTGTCACACAGGCCATGGGCTTGCCTCTAGTGTGGATTCTGCATTTCTATGAAGATGGCTCATTTCTGATAACTTACGTGTTAACATTATTCATTGTAAATGTAAAAACTGCATATAACTGAATATTCGTTTTTTCTTAATGTTATAATTGAAGCAGGGTCAGCTTTTATATAAAAAAAAAAACTATGTCTATACATTTTATCTATGTATATCAGATGTCAATGAAGTTGTGGTATATGGAGTAGTAAGAAAGGTTATTCTCAGTTTATAATATAAAGTATTAAAGCAGAACAAAAGTCCCAATACTTACCTCTGCTTTAACAGTGTGAGGTCAATCAATGGTTCCGGCTTCTTCTCCTTGGCTTTTTATGGGTGTTGGTCTTCGCCAACTTGATTGGCTGGCGCGGAATGACATCACTGCACATGTGCAGGAATACAGTCATCCTGGCTCACAGGAACTGTGCGGGAATGTAAACTAAGCAGTGCAGGAACAGGCAGGTAGGTTTATTTTATTGCAGAAGAGACATTCCATGTCTCTTCTACAATAAAGAGCCTGCCTGCTCTCAGTTTTTTTTCTAATTAAGACTTTAGTTACACTTTAAGTCAAACTAACAGTAGGAGATACCGCCTCATCTGATAATGAGTGTAGACGTTTTTCCATACACTTCAATTCTTTAATTAATTGAACAAAAGATCTTCATCTAAATTAAATATTTATTGTTCAATATGCTTGCCCAGCTAAAACAAAAGAACTTCAGATCCAATTTGGCAGAAAGCCCATGCTTTAAGGCATACAGTACTTTGGGATTATTCTGTGAATGGTTGCTACTTGGTTTAAGAAAGTATTCAACTGGTCTCAAATAGTATACTAGAGTTGTAATTTTTCTCCCCTTACTGTTGCTGTTCAACAACAAAGACATAAGGAATATAGGGTGTTTAATCTAAACTGTTTGTTAGAAATAGGCACAACTACTCAAGCAGGACCCACAGTGGCCATGTATCCAGTTATTAAATAGCCACTTTGTCCCTTTGAGTTTCCAATGGACACCAGCAACAGTAGACATAATTGATCTCCCTATACTTGTGTACATCAGTAAAAAAATCGGGGGGGAAATTGACAAGATTTGACAAATAACCCCTTTTCATTCAATATGACCACTCATTTTACTAAGAGGAACACATTTATATGCTTAAAACTACTATAGCAGAGGAAATGCCAAATAATGCTTTTTGTGCAAGCAATTTGCTCAGTGTGTATTTGTTCAATATATCAAGGCAAATACACTAAATAAAAAGATACACTTCATTAAAAAAGCATTGATACATAAAAATAGGATATATTGATTTTTAAAGATGCATTTGGGGTGAACTATACCACTGAACATAAGGTAACATTTTATATTACATAGCAAATGAAAAGTGCAGAAGAACCACATTGATTTTATACAAAACAGGTTACTATAACATATTCATTGTCATAAAACTCTTTGCCAAAATACACAGGGGGACATTTATCAATGTAGTTAAATTGCTGCAGCATGTGTGCTATTTAAACACAAGTGTTATTTGCACCTCTGCAACAGATCATTTGCAATTGCTGCAATAGTTTAAGGTTAGTGACGCAGTGTGATTATTTTCACACATTACTTTAAGCAAGTTAGATTGCAGCAGAAAATAGCATCAGATCTGTCACAGAAACAACAAATGGTATGGACCAGTTTTTAAAATGGTGCACCTTTATATGAATGGTGTAGAGAAGTGCTTCTTGCAGCCCAAGCCCCTCTCCTTGCTCTCGAACCTCCCCCTGCTCATTCGCTGCCCTATCTCATGGCTCCTGATATTCCACTGAAGTAGCAGCCCTGGCTTTGATCTCTGACTGCATGCAGCCAGAGATCAAAGCCCCTATTCTGAACCAGATCTCCACAGCCAGCAGATCAAAGCCTATCATAACACTTCCCTGGCTGCATGCTTGAGCAGCATGCAGTCAAAAGTTCAAAGGTTCTACTGTAGACCCTCGGAGCTTCACCTTTTTAAAAATTATTGCTGGCAGCATGCTGTTGCAATGTGTAGCTGGCATATCAAGGGAAGACACCCAAATCTATCTCTCTGCCCCTCAGCTCACCCCATCAGTCACCTCACGCATCACTGATTTACTAACAGACCTATCAGCCTGGATGTCACACCACTTCCTCAAACTGAATCTAAAACTGAGCTCTTATTTCCTCCCCCACGTGCCCTTTCCCCTGACTTCTCTGTCAAGATCAATAGTACATTTAGCAGTCCGTCCCACATGCCAGGGTTCTAGGGGTAGCCTTAGACTCTGAACTGGCCTTTCAGGCCCACATCCAATCCCTGTCCAAATCCTGCCGCCTTAGCCTCCACAACATTTCCAGAATATGCCCCTTTTTAACTAATGACACCACCAAGCTTCTAATTCACTCCCTGGTTATCTCTCACCTCGACTACTGCAACTCACTCCTCATTGGATTACCTTTACATAGACTATCTCCCCTTCAGGACATAATGAATGCCGCTGCAAGACTCGTCCACCTTACTAACCATTCAGTGTCCTCCACCCCTCTCTGCCAATCCCTTCACTGGCTTCCACTCACCCAACAAATAAATTCAAAGTACTAACAATAATTTACATAGCCATCCATAACTCTGCCCCCAGCTACATCACTAACCTAGTCCCAAAATACCAACCAAGCTGCTTTCTTCTGTCCTCCCTAGACCTCCTGCTCTCTAGCTCCCTTGTCACCTCCTCCCATGCTTGCCTCCAGGATTTCTCCAGAGCTTCTCCCATCCTCTGGATCTCCCTATGCAATCTGACTGTCCCCTAATCTATCCATCTTTAGAAGATCCCTGAAAACTCTTCTCTTTAAAGAAGCCTTCCTGCTTCTAACTAATACACTGTTTTACTTTCTCCATCAGCTCATCCCCCAAGGCCATTAAATTTGTTTCAATTGAACCTCCCTTTTTAGATTGTAAGCTCTAATGAGCAGGGCCCTCTGATTCCTCTTGTATCAAAATGTAATGTAACTGTAATGTCTGCCTTCATTTTGTTAAGTACTGCGCAAACTTTTGGCGCTATATAAATCCTGTATAATAATAATTTTTAAAAAAGACACCTAGTGTGCTGCTTCCAGCAAGGTGCTTGACACTTGGAGTGCAGGGATATCTGCACATGCCTGAGTGCACAGCCCATAGCATCTGTGACATATCTACCACACAAAATGCAACAGATTGCTAAATAAGATCCAAGGCTTCATAGAGGTTTGGCAGAATAACATCCACACAGACTGCAACAATCTTTATACATGTCCCCCCACAGTTGGTTACTACACAATGAGACAGAACATCTTTATATATTTGGATTACCTTATTTTCAGGATTTTCTAAAAAGAAGTTTGAGTGCATACTTTGGTCAGAGATTAATTAATGATTTGTGTGTGAAGTCAAGCAAACTAATAAAGGAACATGCTATTTGCACTAATTTCTGAACAAGTGCTAGAACAAACACTGTCTGGTATACCATTAAATGTCCATCTCAAATTGGGCTGCCTAAAAATCATAACATAATAATTGGCAACACTTGCATTAGCATTCTTAGTTCATAGGAATACAACTTTAAGGTCTCTGACCTTTCTACCTGGACATTAGACAAAGATTTGGCTAAATGTGCGTATTGACACATCTGTTAAATCTGGATATCTCAGACCCAAGCCAAATAAAGGAAAAGTATAGCCAAAGATATTTTGGCTGTGCTTCTCATATAGATCACAGGAGTGCAGTGAGTTCTGCACTCCTGTGACCTGTTTTCAGCCAACAGCAGGCTAAAGACATCACAGAACCGCTGACCGCTTAGTCTTCAGCCTGCAGAGAGATGGTGACTGTCATTCACCGGCTCTCTGATCCTTCTGCACTCACTGGAGCATCAGTGAGTGGAGGGGGCAGGAGCGGCTAGCTGAGAGGCTGATCCAGCCGCTCCTGCCCCCTCCACACCCCGACACTCCAGTAAGTGCAGAAGGATCAGAGCAGAGAGCCAGTGAATCAGCATTTCTTGATCACTCAGTTCTCTTAGAGCCGGTGGGGAACAGCTGCAACTGGGATCGGTGCTGCAGCCATCTAGGTGAGTATAACTTTAAAACCATATTTCTCTTTAAAAAGTAAAGAAAATCATACTGTGACCTCATAAAATGAAAATGTCATGGAATGAATTTTCCAACCTATCAGTTCAATATCCAAATTAAAATCAAATGACAGAATATTCATATTCATCACCAAAAAGAGCAATTCAATCTGTGTTTGTATGATCTCCTACATGCTCAGGATGCTATTATTTTCTTCCTTCACAGTACTAGAGTATCTGCTGTATCAAGCAAACTCAATGACCACAAAGGGTTTGATAAGTCATAGATCTTTTGTCACTACTAAAGTAATTCCTGTGACATTTATAGCAGTTACAGGGGGCAAACCTCTGCAAACAACATGTTTATGCTTTACAAGTAAAAAAAAAAAATGTCTTTAAGATTGTCCAGGAACAGTTAATGTTGCTTATGGTCCAAAAATAGAGCTAAACCAAAATTGGCAACCTAGAGTTGTCCCTTGATAGCAATAATGAACTTTTGTAGTCAGAAGTGCTTACTATCACTTACTAATTTCCCAGCTGGTTAGGGAATCTCTGTGCATCATATCTAATTCTTACTTCTTCTCAATTGCAAGAAAGAATTTTAGGTACATCTTTTCATTACGTATACATTTCCTCCATGTTTTGTCTCTTTATAAATGCTGCAAGTACAGAATCCCAAGTACTCTCAACTTTCTGTGCTCTGTGCCTTTGCACAGAAACTTGTGCGTGCAAGGAATTTATGGCAGGATCACCAAGTATTCTGTACTTGCAGCATTTATAATGAGACAAAGCAATGAAATCCAAAGACTTGTTATCAAGCCTGCTAGGTACACATTTGTAAAGTACAGAATGACTCCTCCAATGTTATGGAGATAAGGAAACAGAGTGGTGTTCTGTAATTCAAGGCAGGCACAGCAGCATAGGGTGACAATACTGCTCCACTATAAATACAATACAGTGAGTTAACATTTTCAACCTAGAACAGAAAGTATGTGGCTAGCAGGATCACCAGGTGAAAGTAATGGAAAAAACAAATGCAGCCATGATATCCAATGACTGGTAAGCTACAATACATTACATTTTTATTCTTGGGTCCAGTTGTATGTCACTGTTCAGACAATTGGACCATTGTTGCATTGCTTACAAATACTGAGATATGTTAATTACTTACAAACATTGAGTCATAGGTGAACGTATATGTTTGGCCAAAAACAGACATCACATTATGCATTCTTTTTACAATAGCACCTTGAACTTGATTACTTCAAATACAGAAATAAGGATAACATACTTAGGATTTTATTGATAGTACTATTTCTGTTTTTTTTTTTTGTTTTTTGTTTTTTTTTATGAATACCAATGCAAATAAAGTTAATTGGGATTAACTGTTCTGTCTTATACATGCCAAGCCAAAGTTGTAACTATTATCAAGAGAAGCAAAAACATAAAAATGCAAAAATAGAAATGAAAGAGATGTTAAATACATTTTGATTAAACATTTGTGCATTTGGCAGAGTCACTACTTGTCAGGGGGTTTTCATTTACTAGAACGAATACAGCTAACAAAGAAATTACTTAAATTGATATCCAAGACTGAAATAATAACCAAAACTAATGTGAAATAACCAAATGTTGAAACTGCAGACAGGGCATGGGTTACTGAAACAATCTTTGATTGTCTTTTTCATGTTAACTGGTATACAGGAGTAGTGAGCATGACTTGATTAAAGGATGATTTACTAAAAGGCTTATAGTAGTCACGTATGTTTATAGAAGCATGATAAAAGTAGCATAGCTGGAGGTATCCAGAGCACCACTGACTGCACCTTTGTTTACTGCCAATATACTGCCCTCTTTTTTACTGCTAAAGATACATTTTTTTTGCAGAGCACACCAAGAATAGAGGTGCTGGTCCCATCCTTCGGAGCACTTAGCTTTGGGTATATGCAGTGAGGCTCCCCCATGCATCTTTTGCTGTGGCTCATGTGATCTATGAGAAATGACCCAGGGAATACACTAGAGTATCAATGCATTTTGTATTAGCCTAAATCTGCTTCCCTGCACTGCTCTGCTCATGAGATATGATGGGCACTTTTCCGTTTGAAAAACTTTGCACACTATTCTGCAAAAAATGTAAGTGCTGATGCATGTTGTGACAAAAGAGGGACAAACCTGTGGAATAAGTTCTGTGACCACACTTCCATTGCATTGCTCAGCAGTCATGAAACCCAGGGTACTCTTGTACTCCCTGTTGCTTACTTTATACAACTTTTCTGTATTATATTTGAGATCAGTGAACCTGTATTTGATTCAGTTGAATATTTTTTTTTTTACACTTATCCCAATTTAGAGATGACTTACTAAAGAAGTTAAAAATCTACATACTTCAAACACCAAATCATTTGCAGGGAATGTCTATTGGGTGATTTCTGATTGGGTTTGGGTGATTTCTGATTGAGTGTTTAAAGTAAACACCGTCTAGTTGAGTCACCATAAAATTAGCATTTTAGTAAATCCATCCTATGATCTTTACAGCAAATCAAATCCTAATGTCAAGTATACGAATCTAACCCTATAATGGTAAAAATACTTCATTGTGGCAGCCCCACTAAAAGAAAAAATCTGTTTGTAAGATGGTCACCAAAACGTTTTGTTTTGTGAACATCTGAATTCAAAAGAAAGATGAACACACCAATAAACTTTGCACATCATTTAACTTTTTTAACTTTTACATTTATTACAGTTTTTTCTTAAGGCTTTCCTAAATGTTTGAAGATGCAAACAAAATGTATTTTAAATGATCCAAAGCATTGCCAATTGTCTACTTGGGTATGATAGTAGTATATAATCTTGACCTTGCCATTTTTCTTTTTACTGCTGGTATGATAATATAATATATATATCCAAAACTTTACCATTTTTTCTAGTGGTGACATAATTCAATGATTTGTGGCACTTGAAAAAATTGAGATTGTTTACAGCGCCAATACAGTTATCAGCAGTATAACCATTTGATGTTATAGTTTGGGTAATTATATTCTGACTGCAGGCCAAAAGAAAAATAATGACAAACTTTTATATATTGTGATATGTATATATTTGTTTTAAAAATGTATGTATTTCCTGATTTATTTTTTACTGGTTTGAATTTGGTATTGCTTTGTATACATATACTTTATTGTTATAAATAAAGAATTCTATGCACTGCCAGTATACCTCTGTGTTCTTGTTTTTGAAAGACTAGAGTTACAAAGATGGTTCTCAACCTACTAGTGCCGTGACCCCTTGATAAAATTTCCCAAGTTATGGGGACCCCTAACAGTAAAATTATTTTCGTAGCGTGGGTTGTCAGCACCCAAGGCAAGACAAGTAATTTGTGCCCCTAACCCACAGACATTTAGCGCTCCCTGAGTCCCTTCCACTCGTACAGTATTAAAACCCCTTTTGGTACATTTTAGGATGTACCACTCTTTCTCTTTGTTCTCATTTTATCTCTCTCTATCCTAATTTCTTGTTTTTTCCCCCATCCCTCTCTCTAGCTGTCTTTCTTCTTCTTTCTCTTATTCTTTCTCTCCCTCCTCTTTTCCTCTCCCTTTCATGTATTTTCTATTTTTATTCCTTCTCTTACTCCTTGGTGGGGGGGTGGGAGGGAATGGGATGAGTGGCAGTGCTGGTGGGGGGGTGGGAGGAATGGCAGTGCTGGTGGGGGGTGGGAGCAGTGGCAGTGCTGGGGGGAGCTCTGGTCAGCCAACTTAGGTCTGAGAAATGTGGTGGGGACTTTTAATGGCAACTATAATCACAGGTAGTGTTACTCACTGCGTCTCCGGCTTCACTGTGTCTCTGACTTTGTGGTGTCTCGTAGCAGTGACACCTATGCCAAGGAGATAGGGTCTCCTCCAGCCACTCCCACTTCACATTCCTCACCAGTCAGCTGACCTCTAGTCTCTGCCCCCCAGCCATGCTGTGAACTGAATGGGTGGTTGCAAAGAGGTTGAGTGGGTGGCCGCGGGCTCCAGGAACAGCCCAGCTGGGAGGCCACAGGCTCCAAGAACAATCCTGTTGGGCGGCCATGAAAAGGCTGGGAGAGCAGTGTGGGCTTCAGGAACAGCTCAGGATTCGGTGACCCCTGGCAAATCATCATTTGACCCCCGAGGGTGTCCCGACCCCCAGGTTGAGAACCACTAGTTTAAGCTTTCTGCTAGAGCTACACAAGGTTTAGAATGCAGTTGCAATGGATTGGTGAGCGTCATTGATTATACTACATGCTACTTACAGTGCCACATATTTATTTGTAAAAAAATTTGGAGAACCGTTTATCATTTTCCTTCCACTTCACAATTATGTGCCACTTTGTGTTGGTCTATTACATAAAATCCAAATAAAATACATTTACGTGTTTGGTTGTAACATGACAAACTGGAAAATTTCAAGGGGTGTGAATACTTATTCAAGGCACTGTAGCTTATATACATTAAATGAATCAATTTAAAAGAGACGTTTATACAAAATTCAACTGCTAGAACCTACCACTTATATACTATCACCTTAAAAATATCAAAGTATATTAAAGAAATATAATAAAATATAATAAACAAATTTTATATAATTATAAATCTCACATGTAAAAGTCTAAAATTGAGATCCACTGTGCATATTGAATAAATGCCTCTCCTTATTACATACATTGCACACAAACTACCCCCTAACTCAAAGTTATATTCACCTGTACCTCCTGGGTTTTGAACCCCAACCCCATTGCTCCAAATCACAATCATTTACCACTGCCCTACAAAGGTGGTCTTTACATCACTGATGAAAAAGTTCAAAGCTATTTCTGCATTCAGTCCTCTAGGTACTAAGGTGTTTATATCATAAATCCAATTTGTTTCCCTCCTGGAGAGGTCCCTAACAAAGTTGGATCCCCTCCATGAGGGAATAACCCTATCAACCCCCCAGAATTGTAACCCCAATGGGTTTCTTCCATGGACTTCGCTAAAATGTAGATATAAAAGTTGCTGTCAGTATCCATTAATAATATTTTGAATATTAACCCTTTTTTAAGAGTCTTTTTTGTGCGACCAACATAAAATAGCCCACTTGGGCATTTGATGATATCAACTACGTGTAAAATTACAGGTTATAAATTCTGTAACAGGCTATCGAATCTTGTAGATTGTAGCTTTACACCATTGCTTTGTATCTGGCACACTGGAGGTTAATTACCCTTGGTGCAATCTTTTTAAAAAACAGTGAGTAGATGGGTTGTAGTTTGGCTCTATGAGGAAGTTTGCATGATTTAAACATGTCAGAGTATAACCGCACATCGGACCGCAAGTGTGGTAGGCACGCTGATCCAGAGGAGAAACGGGAGGTAACGAGCTGTACTGCAAGGTGGTGAAACGCCAGAGATCTGGCTGATGCAGGAAAAGCAGGCACACTGACGGCTTGTTTTAATGATTGAAGGCAATGCTTTTTAATTGTGAGTATTTTATGGTTTAATAAATTATGAAGGTGTAAAGGTACTGCACTATTGTGAGCCTTTCTTTTTCATGGGTGAGGGTCGGAAGGTGAATGTTTAAAGCGGAGTTCCAGCCTGGGGAGAAAAAAATTGAAAGTCAGCAGCTACAAATACTGTAGCTGCTGACTTTTAATATAAGGATACTTACCTGTCCAGGGAGCCCACGATGTCAGCACCCCAAGCCAATCCATCAATCAGCTTAGGGTGCAGGCATCGGCATTGCAATTAGGGGAAACTGGAAGTGAAGCCTGTGCATGCGCGAGTCGCGCAGTGCTTTCTGAATGGTCCCGTCATCTTCTGGAACACACACAGGTCCCAGAAGGCAGCGAGAGTGAGGAGGAGGGCCAGATGCAACCATGGAAGTGACATACCTCGCTCGCGGCGATAATTGATGGATGTCCCGAACAAGGAATGCAAAAAAAGTACCAAAAAAACAAAGGGGGGGGGGGGGAGGGGGAGGGTGGTCAATTGTTTGAGTCAATTGTTTGAAACGGGTTGTCTTTTTTGCCTGGAACTCCACTTTAACAATATATGTTTTTTCTGGAGCAAAAGAACCATGAGATATGTGTGGAGATATGATTAACCATTTCAGCTTTGCATGCTGATCATCATAGATGTGAGACAGTGAGTTTTAGTGAGTCATTGAATTCACATTGAGGGAGTGGTGATCACAAGCATTGCATGAAGAAGGAAATTATTTGAATATATGTGGACACTATTGGTTCATAATACACACTGCTGTGTAAAAAATTTTGGGACTTTCATTTGCTTCTACTTCTTACTCTCTTATAAAAGGTTATTAATTTGGTATAGTTTGATTCAATTGTATACGTATTCATATTGTATCTATATTGTAGGTATGAGGATTTGCAGCGCCACCTAATGTCTGTTTATTTGATTTTTTTCAGACACTGATTTGATTTGTTTGATTTTTAAAGGGGCAGCAGCACTACACACTATTTGTGTTTAGTATTTTTTTTTGTGTTTAATATTTACCTATAGTAGAGATTTTTTTCTTGTAAACATTATATTTTTACACATTGGCATATTTAAAGCGGAGTTCCACCCACTTTTGAGAGGTCGTCTTAAACGAAAGACCACCCCTCATTTTTGGATATATAAGTTTTTAAATTTTTTTTCCTTCCTACCTTTTTATAAAATACATAGTGTACTTCCGATCCATCCAGGCTGTGGCACAGGACATTATATCCTTTTGTGCGGCGAGCCCCCCCCCCACTGTCTTCTGGGACCTGTGTGTCCCCCAGAAAACAAGCTGGCCATTTGTAAAGCGCGCGTCTAGCGCATGCGCAGTAGGAAATGGGCAGTGAAGCCTCAAGGCTCGGCCCAAACCCAATCCAATAGACAGATCGGCCTTGTGAGGCTGACATCTCAGGCTCCCAGGACAGGTAAGTGTCCTTATTAAAAGTCAGCAGCTACAGTGTTTGTAGCTGCTGACTTTATAAAAAAAAAAATTGCGGCTGGAACACTGCTTTACGTGTTTAGTCTGTGGCATGGTTAAAGTGTGATTTATAAACAGTATCTCACAAAAGTGAGTACACCCCTCAAATTTTTGTAAATATTTTATTATATCTTTTCACGTGACAACGCTGAAGAAATTACACTTTGCTACAATGTGAAGTAGTGAGTGTACAGCTTGTATACCGGGTAAATTTGCTATCCCCTCAAAATAACTCAGCACACAGCTATTAATGTCTAAACCGCTGGCAACAAAAGTGAGTACACCCCTAAGTGAAAATGTCCAAATTGGGCCCAAAGTGTCAATATTTTGTGTGGCCACCATTATTTTCCAGCACTGCCTTAACCCTCTTGGGCATGGAGTTCACCAGAGCATCACAGGTTGCCACTGGAGTCCTCTTCCACTCCTCCATGACAACATCATGGAGCTGGTGGATGTTAGAGACCTTGCGCTCCTTCACCTTCCGTTTGAGGATGCCCCACAAAATAACTCAACACACAGCCATTGATGTCTAAGCCGCTGGCAACAAAAGTGAGTATACTCCTAAGTGAAAATACTCAAATTGGGCCCAATTAGCCATTTTCCCTCCCCCGGTGTCATGTGACTCATTAATGTTACAAGGTCTCAGGTGTGAATGGGGAGCAGGTGTGTTAAATTTGGTGTTATCACTCTCACTCTCTCATACTGGTCACTGGTTCAACATGACACCACATGGCAAAGAACTCTCTGAGGATCTGAAAAAAAGAATTGTTGATCTACATAAAGATGGCCTAGGTTATAAGAAGATTGCCAAGCCCCAAAAACTGAGCTGCAGCATGGTGGCCAAGATCATACAACGGTTAAACAGATCAGGTTCCACTCAGAACAGGCCTCATCATGGTCGACCAAAGAAGTTGAGTGCACGTGCTCAGCATCATATCCAGAGGTTGTCTTTGGGAAATCGATGTATGAGTGCTGCCAGCATTGCTGCAGAGGTTGAAGGGGTAGGGGGATAAGCCTGTCAGTGCTCAGACTATAAGCTGCACACTGCATAAAATTGGTCTGCATGGCTGTCATCCCGGAAGTAAGCCTCTCTTAAATATATGATGCACCAGAAAGCCTGCAAACAGTTTGCTGAAGACAAGCAGACTAAGGTCATGGATTACTGGAACCATGTCCTGTAGTCTGATGAGACCAAGATAAACTTATTTGGTTCAGATGGTGTCAAGCGTGTGTGGTGGCAACCAGGTGCGGATTACAAAGACAAGTGTGTCTTGCCTACAGTCAAGCCTGGTGGTGGGAGTTTCATGGTCTGGGGTTGCATGAGTGCTGCAGGCACTGGGGAGCTACAGTTCATTGAGGGAACCATGAATGCCAACATGTACTGTGACATTCTGAAGCCGAGCTTGATCCCCCCCCCTCGGAGATTGGGCCGCAGGGCAGTATTCCAACATGATAATGACCCCAAACACACCTCCAAGACGACCACTGTCTTGCTAAAGAAGCTGAGGGTAAATGTGATGGACTGGCCAAGCATGTCTCCAGACCTAAGCCCTATTGAGCATTTTGTGGGGCATCCTCAAACGGAAGGGGAAGGAGCGCAAGGTCTCTAACATCCACCAGCTCCGTGATGTCATCATAGAGGAGTGGAAGAGGACTCCAGTAGCAACCTGTGATGCCCTGGTGAACTCCATGCCCAAGACGGTTAAAGCAGTGCTGGAAAATAATGGTGGCCACACAAAATAGTGACACTTTGGGCCCAATCTGGAAATTTTCACTTGGGGTGTACTCACTTTTGTTGCCAGCAGTTTAGACATTAATAGCTGTGTGTTGAGCTATTTTGAGGGGACAGCAAATTTACACTATTATACAAGCTGTACACTCACTACTTTACATTGTAGCAAAGTGTCATTTCTTCAGTCTTGTCACATGAAAGGATATAATAAAATATTTACAAAAATGTGAGGGGTGTTCTCACTTTTGTGAGATACTGTATTTAAGATAATTTGCGCAGTACTGGTGTTATTAAAACTTATAATACCTTTAGTGATTGTTGCTGTCTGCTCTAGCAGCCGCTATCAATAATCGCAAGTGAATCTGGCAGGCTGGTTGTATCCAAGTTGATCGATCGATTAACTTGGTACATTCAGCCTGCCTACACGCGGTTTGAATCTCGTCTGATTCCTGCTGAACCGGCCAAGATTTAAACCGTCTATGGCCAGCCTTACTCTTGCTCTGTGATAACTCCCAGCTATTGGGTGCACTTCGTTGTTTGTTTTTATTATTATTAATAAATAGTTTAACCTGGGCTATCCAGTGCTATTCACCTGTTCTTTTGTTTCGTACCCACATCAGTTAGACTGGGATCTCTTCATCCTGCAAGCACAGGGACTAGATAGGCACTTTCATTGACAGTGTGACTATACTCTTCATTTTACACACTTGCTGCTGTTGTAGCTACTTAGATGCTGGCTCCACTGTAAGCCCTATAAATGAAAAACCATGCCTACCTTCACCTACAGCCTTTCAGATTGACAGTACATTTAGGAGCTTAGAGAAATTATAAACACGCCCTACTCTGTCCTTCCTACCCTCTTTCGCAATGTCTAGCCAGGAACATGGGAAATACAGCGTGTGAACTGAATTTATCATCTACAAAGATGAATTATATTTCTTTCAACACATTTGATATGCCAACTTGCATTGACAATGCCTATTTCTCACCGTGAGTGAAAAAAAAAACTGGAGGCTTTAGATGGACTTTGACTCTTTGATTGAGACTAGAATAAAAACCCTCCAAAGGCAGTTATAGGATATCACATCCCACAACTGTCCCTAAACAATTTAACAATGCAATCACAAGAACAGACACACATGTAAAAATGTATTAATAGGGAATTGCGAGAATTTTAGTGAGTAAGCAGCACAGTGGGAAATTTATAAACTTACACCTGTAAGAAGAAGAGTTGCATAAATTAATTTTCTTTTTTTTTTTTTTTTTTTTTACAGTTAATAGGACAGTCACTTCATGGAAGGCTGCCCCTAACAATTACTTTTTCATAAATAATTCAATATCTTTCTAGCTCCATATGTTTAAACTGCATAATTTATGCATCATGTCACTAAACCATGCATGCTATGTCAGCTATATCTTCAACACAACAAAATGTACTATTAATATGGAGCAAAAGATATATAATATCAATTGGAAATGAAACCATTTGTTTTTTAAGAAAAGCAGAATATTCACAACCTGAACTTTCCTTGAACTGTTAAATGAGACAGATGCACTATGGCCTTTTCTAAGCAGACAATGACTTGATTTTTTATTTCAGACAGGCTAAGCCTGAACATTTAGTCCATGCTGAAACTTGGGATATACAAGAGTGTACCATATTAATACAGAGATATTGTAGTGGAGCATAATAAGGTCAAAGGGATAGGCCATGTGGGGCTTACATTTAATAAGAAAGTTCTAGTTCTAGATTAACCACAGGGAAAGATTTTAACATATCAATAATCTTCTTTTGTCCTAAAATGGCATAATCCAAAGTAATGGCCCTTGTGTATCTAATATTCAATTATATATCTGTTATTAGAAAGGACTTTTTTCCAATAAAAAATAAATGAAAAAAAGCATGCAAATCAAGATTCTATGGGACCTGATACAGCTGCTTTTTTTTTTTTACTTTTGGTCTAATGGTGATAATTGAATAATAAAAAGATTGTAAAGTATTGTCTATCCCTGCAGTAAATTATGTACAGGATCAGAAACAATAAGCATAACCTGAACAGAAAAGTAAGCTGTGATGTTGTTACTTTCTCTTTAGGCTGTATGAATTACAAGGATATTAGAACACACTGAGATTCATTCACCTGTTAAAAGCACACAACCGTATCCCTTCCTAATATCTTAATGCTAATTTTTACTACTTTTTTGAAGGTGGTACATTCTTTCAAATTCACCAAGTCTAATACAGATTGATAGACATTAATAGGATACACTTACCAAAACTTCAATAGTTTTCAGCTGCTATTTTAAGAAAGGTGTATGGCAATTGCTGTACTAATGGGAGAGCGCGGGAGATCTGCTCCCAAAAAATTACATTTAACATATATCAGCTCTCACCCTATCATCGCTCCCCTACTGCTGTTACTGGCAATTATCAGCTGTCAAAATGACAGCTGGGAATTGCTTTGTATTACATAGCAGAAGTCAAAATGCAGCCACTCCTTCTGTAAATTTACACTTTCAGATATTCTGATACTGATACACTGTAATGCAGTGTAGCAATGTACTAGTACATCGTGTTTACTATTTAATTTATATGTAGACCAAAGGTCTGACCTTTGATCTGCATATGACATCAGTTAAAGAACTGTTAGAAGTAAAATAAATAAATACAATAAATAAATACAATGGGCACCTATTTAACCCTAATCAGTCCTAATTAACTCCTCCCTCCTCTTCTCTCCTTAGCTTTATATTTCTGTAGATTGTTTTATTTTGATATTTTTACGATTAATGTTTACATTTTTTAATTTTTTTCATTCAGACACAGGTTTACAGATGCAGGCCTAGGAAAAATTAGATACATTGGACCCTTCATATAATAATTATTTCTTGTATCAGTGTCAGCTGTCTTATGTATATTGTTTTAAAAGTTGAGAATATTGCAGGGTGACTATGCTGGGGTTTTCTGGCCTCAACAACTTCACAATAACCACCAAAATACTCTCATCTAGTGTAATCTTTTGGATTGTAGAGCTTTAAACTTATCATACTGTTGACTCCTATTTGAAGAAGCTGGCATACCACCTGCAGTGCTGCACAAGGTCCAAAACAAACTAAGTAAACCATCAGGAGTGTTCTATAATTGAGCTAAGGGCCATGTGTTCAGGATGTAGAAGGACTCACAAAAATCACCTGGGCCCTTCTGCAGAGGGACCCAGCTGTGTTTTCAACTAAAAAAAGTGGTGGGTCTGTGTTTTAAGTGTCATAAGAAGTATCACCCTTAGTGCTGAAAATGGTAGAAAGGGTGAAAATGGATTGCACAGGGTTGTGAATGGTAGGAAAGAAGAGAGAAGGGTAACAGTGTAGTTGGAATTGCAAGCAAATATATATAGCATATATGTGCTGAAAATTCTTGAGGAGGTAAGAATTAAGCTGGATAATACTACGGGTATCTATATAAATCCAGCAGGGGAGAAGTGGCAAGAGATATGGATCGCTTCTTTGGGGGGATTGAGGTACCAGCTCTTTCACAAAGGGAAAAAAATGAGCTAGAAGCCCCCATATCTCTGGAGGAATTGCAAAGCGTAGTGGCTGCGATGGATAACCAGAAGTCCCCCGGCCCAGATGGTCTTCCCACTGAAATTTATAAGCGGTATGGTGAGGTGATGCTTCCAGAGCTATTGAGGATGCTAGGAGAGGTGGCAGAAGCCATTGAGGAGGGCATCCCAAAAGAAGGGAAAGAACAAATGGATACCTCATCCTATAGGTCAATATCCCTACTTTGTTCAGACGCAAAATACTGGCAAATGTGCTGGCCGCTAGGGTGAATAAATATATACAAAAGCTTATATACCCAGATCAATCTGGGTTTATTCCCAATAGATCTACTAATATTAATGTAAGGCGAGTATACCTGAACCTTCAGATCCCGACAATAAATGGGGGTTCATGAGCGGTCGTCTCTTTGGATGCTGCCAAAGCTTTCGATAGCTTGGAGTGGGAGGACTATTTGTGGCGGGCTCTGAAGGTGTTTGGGTTTGGACCCACTTTTATAGGCTGGCTGAAAGCACTTTATAAGACACCAAGCGCTAAGATAAGGATTAATAATACATACTCTGATCCGATCCAGCTGGAGAGGGGAACACGGCAGGGATGTCCCCTGTCACCTCTATTGTTTACTTTAGCAATAGAGCCTTTAGCAATTGCAATTAGATCTGCAAGGGGGATACAGGGGTTTAAAAGAGAGGTGGGAGAAGAGAAGAAAGGATTGCATTATATGCAGATGACATTTTGTTCTTCCTCTGAGATATAGACACATCCCTGGCGGGGGTTATGAACATAGTGGAGGAGTTTGGGAAGCTCTCAAGTCTGGTAATTAACTGGGAGAAATCGGTCCTGATGCCTGTAGACACAATAGACCTTTTCCCATCCTCGGTCGGGCAACTAAGGGTGGTAGACAGGATGAAGTATTTAGGAGTATGGTTAACAAGGGACCCAGGTCAGTATATTGAGGATAATCTTGCTCCCCTTCTGCTTAAATTTAAGTGGAAGTGTGATATCTGGAGCTGTCTTCCTCTGTCAGCAGCTGGAAGAATTAACCTCATTAAAATGATCTGGATGCCCCAACTTTTGTATCAGCTACATAATTCTCAAGTTTGGATCGGAATGAGATGGTTCAAAAAAATTGAAACAATGTTCCGGGAACTAATCTGGAAGAAGGGGCAAGCTCGTATTAGCTTGCAAATACTGCAGCTACCAATAAAAGAGGGAGGAGCTGCAGTTCCACACCTGCGCAGTTATTTTTTGGCCGCCCAGTTGCAGCATCCGCCCAGTTGCAGCATCTCAGGGGATGTAATATACCAGGGGACAGTAATAAAAATGCACGAATGATGCTGCAGGGAGCCTTGCATAGCAGTTTGGTGGAAGCTCTGGAAGCGGATTCCCTACTCGCTGGATGCCCCACATTAAAACTGATAACAAAATTATGGCAGGCGGCCAGGGTAGTAATGGGATACAGGGGGTTAACAGAATATACCCCAATTTGGGACAACATGCAATTTCCATATTTGATCCCCTTGGGTAAAATAAATGAGTCGGAGGTTTTTGGTATCAGAAAACTCGTGCAACTATATGATGGGAGTACGTTGAAATCATTCGAGGAGTTGAGGGGTGAGTATGGTATCCCAAACCAATCATTCTACCGGTATCTTCAAATTAGACACGCATTGAAGGCCCATTTTAAAATACAAAGGGTGGAATGGTGTAAAGTACCTCTTATACAAAAAATAGCTATGACAGGATCCTCCAAAGGCTTAATATCAGAGATATATGAACAGATATGTAGTAAAACCATTAATGGGGAAAGACTGGCTAAAAAGAAGAAGGGATGGGAAGAGGACCTGGGGGAAAAAATACCAGGAGAACAATGGAGAAGGATATTGGACTTGAGCTCCCAGGTGTCAGTCTCCCCTTCACAGAAAATATCACAGCTATTTTTGCTACATAGAGTTTACCACACTCCAAAGAAGCTTTTTCGGTACGGATACAGAGCTGACGACAAATGTCCAAGGTGTCAAGGAATAGGGGATTTGATTCATATGATGTGGAGGTGCCCAAAACTATTCAGGTACTGGACAGAGATACTGGAGGATATTAATAGTACCTTTGGGCTTAAGATAGACCTGAATGGTGCTATATGTCTGTTGGGGAAAATAGAGGAAAATACTGTGCCCAAAAATAGTAAAATTGCAGTAATAAGATGTTTATTCCAAGCTCGAAAGATAATAGCTCAGAACTGGCAATCAGTGAGACCCCCGGCATCAGAAGAATGGACTAAAGTGATGGATGCCACAGTATGAAGGGAAAAAGTGGTATTTGTTAGACGGAGGAAACTGGACAAATTCTTAATGATGTGGAAGCCCTGGTTAGATAAAATGGGATGTCCCCTTTAAAGGGAATAACTAGGGAGAGGAGATCATATTCAAAGACTAGGATGATATTATCTGGAAAATAAGGGGGAAGTGGAGAGGACGAAGGGACGTGGCAAATAAGAGTGAGAAGAGAGAAATAAGAATACATAATATATCTGTTATTTAAATAGACACGGTGTATGGAAGGGACAGTTGCACTTTATTAAAAAAGATTAGGGAGGGAGGAGAGGGGAGGGAGGGGCTATAAAAGGATAGAGGGTTCACAAAAGGTTAGAGAACCATAGAGTAGAGGGAGGTGAGGCATTGGTGGTAGTTGTGTGTCTTCTAAATGTTCCTTTTTTTCCCCCTTTAAAGGAAGTAAATACGAACTGGGTATCATAATGTATTGAAGGTTATTTAAGTGTGAATTTATACACAACATTGTAAAGATGTTATAATAGTATGTATACGAGGTGCCTCTCGATCAGTGGTGTATGTTTTTGTAAAAATTTATAAAAATAAAGGAGTTAAAAAAAAAAGCTGGATAATACTATGGCAATAGGACTGGTATAGACAGAAATGAATATCCATGAGGTGACATGTGGATTCAGTGCACAGTACATTTAGCAACATACACTCATCTGTTAATATCTGTAGCACCCACATCCAAAATTAGAAGCAAGACCTACATCCAAAATTAGAGCCAACATATTAAATAAGTATGCAAAAAAAATGACTTGTGTTTCCCCAGACATTGTCGCCACAACACTCCGGCTAGACATGGTCCTGTGGTCCACAACCACCAAGCTGGCTAACTTTGTGTACAGTGCCTTGAAAAAGTATTCATGCCCCTTGACATTTTCCACATTTTGTCATGTTACAACCAAAAACGTAAATGTATTTTATTGGGATTTTATGTGATGGACCAACACAAAGTGGCACATAATTGTGAAGTGGAAGGAAAATGATAAATGGTTTTCAATTTTTTTACAAATAAATATGTGAAAAGTGTGGCGTGCATTTGTATTCAATACTTTGTAGAACCACCTTTCGCTGCAATTACAGCTGCAAGTCTTTTTGGGTATGTGTCTACCAGCGTTGCACATCTAGGGAGTAGGGATGGACTTGACTCGAACATTGGGTGTTCACCCGTTCGCTGAATAGCGAACATTATGGGATGTTCACGGCAAATTCGAGCACCGCGGAGCGCCCCATAATGCACTGCGAGATTGCAGTGCATTAACGTCTGGTGATTGGCCAAAGCATGCACCTGACCTGCATGCTTTGGCCAATAACAGCGCACTCTGCTGCGAGAGCCAACCCGTGTCTCCTGCATTTCTCCAAGTAAACAGTAGTCACCGTCCTCATGTTGTTAGCTCCATCACTCGACTGCCTGCCCTCATGAGCACAGGCACCTTTTATTTATCGCCAACAAAACGAAATGACAAACAGGAAGTCATGGCCCCAACAGCCAATTGCTTCCTCAATGCAAAATGACATCACAGAAAATTACCACACAGGAAATGACAACACTAAAGGGGAGGGCATCCACAGGAGCAGGAGGGAGAAGTACACATGTCTCATCCACTTGAGGCATGTACACTGCCCTTCGCCCAGCCACATGCATGCACATCCACCATCTTGATCAGCATGGAGCCCACTCAATACTGCTCAGAGTAACTAGTATCTAGTAAGATCATTCTACTTCTTCTTACAGGCTTGAGAAGATCTGCAGGGACATTGCTACTGCTGTTGTCAATATACGGTATGAGAATACCAACAAGGCAGATATAAATGTCCTCTTATTAAAGCAGATATGTATCTAAAAAGTGATAGCGTAGCCACAACAGAGATATAATATGTTTCTCTCGTTATGCGGGCTTTGCTTCCCTAATGTGCATAGACATTTGAAAGGCAAGAAGCCCAGCGCATTGTGCTTGATACTTACAAACCAGCAAACGCCCACACAGAGAACATGTTTCCAAGCCCATGAGAAGGTTTTTATACTGACTTTTTTGCCACTGGTCCCGATTTAACCCAAGTGCGCTCTGCTAGAGCGCGCCTTGGTAAAATAAGACGCAGGGAGACAGATGACAATCTATAAAACACACATCCTAGAATAAAATGTCCACATGACAAGGTCTAAGGTGTGAATGGGGAGCAGGTGCGTTAAATTTGGTGTTATCACTCTCACTCTCTCATACTGGTCACTGGAAGTTCAACATGGCACATCATGGCAAAGAACTCTCTGAGGATCTGAAAAAAAAAGAATTGTTGCTCTACATAAAGATGGCCTAGGCTATAAGAAGATTGCCAAGACCCTGAAACTGAGCTGCAGCATGGTGGCCAAGACAATACAGCGGTTTAACAGGACAGGTCCCACTCAGAACAGGCCTTACCATGGTCGACCAAAGAAGTTGAGTGCACATGCTCAGTGTCATATCCAGAGGTTGTCTTTGGGAAAAAAAACGTATGAGTGCTGCCAGCATTGCTGCAGAGGTTGAAGGGTTGGAGGGTCAGCCTGTCAGTGCTCAGACCATACGCCGCACGCTGTATCAAATTGGCTGTCATCCAGAAGGAAGCCTCTTCTAAAGATGATGCACAAGAAAGCCTGCAAACAGTTTACTGAAGACAAGCAGACTAAGGACATGGATTACTGGAACGATGTTCTGTTTTCTGATGAGACCAAGATAAAGTTATTTGGTTCAGATGGTGTCAAGCGTGTGTGGCGACAACCAGGTGAGGAGTACAAAGTCAAGTGTGTCTTGCCTACAGTCAAGCAGTGTGGTGGGAGTGTCATGCTAAAGCAGAGCATGATCCCCTCCCTTCGGAGACTGGGCTGCAGGGCAGTATTCCAACATGACGGCCCCCAATCATACCTCCAAGATGACCACTGCCTTGCTAAAGAAGATGAGGGTGATGGACTGGCCAAGCATATCTCCAGACCTAAACCCTATTGAGCATCTGTGGGGTATCATCAAATGGAAGGTGGAGGAGTGCAAGCTCTCTAACATCCACCAGCTCTGTGATGTCATCATGGAGGAGTGAAAGAGGACTCCAGTGGCAACCTGTGAAGCTCTGATGAACTCCATGCCCAAGATTGTTAACGCAGTGCTGGAAAATCATGGTGGCCTCACAAAATGTTGACACTTTGGGCCCAATTTGGACATTTTCACTTAGGGGTGTACTCACTTTTGTTGCCAGCGGTTTAGACATTAATGGCTGTGTATTGAGTTATTTTGAGGGGACAGCAAATGTACAGTATTATACAACCTGTACACTCACTACTTTACATTGTAGCAAAGTGTCATTTCTTCAGTGTTGTCACATGAAAAGATATATTAAAATATTAACAAAAATGTGAGGGTGTACTCACTTTTGTGAGATACTGTATATATATATATATATATATATATATATATATATACAGTATTTCACAAAAGTGAGTATACCCCTCACATTTTTAGCCCATGTGGCTTCGAACCATTTTTAGCCCATGTGGCTTCGAACCTCTGTACCGAGTCCTGTAGTATGCTGACCATCTTCTCCTGGGTCATGGTCCAAGAGATTTTCTTTTTTGCCATGGCACAGGATACGTAAAGTTGCTTCCAGGCTCTTGCTATTGTCAATTTAGCCCCCAGGAAAATGAAGTAGGTCAGCCTCCTTTTGCTTTTGGAGGCCTTTCCTATTGGAAAGTTTAATAAGCCTATATGAGGGGATTGGGAGTTCTATAACCTTTCACACTATTGAGAAGATCTTGTTCCAGAACCCTCTTATTTTTGGACATTCTAACCATATATGTATCATCGAGCCCGTGTGCGAACAGTCTCTAAAGCAGAGGGGGGGGCAGATGGGTTAAATTTTGCTAATCTAGAGGGGACTAAGTACCACCGTGTCTGAACCTCAAGGTAAGCCTCAATCAATGAGATGTTAAGAATGCTTCTGTATGAACAGGAAACGGCTCTGTCCCATTCCTCCAGATCCTATTCCTGTGAGAGTTCTTTCTCCCACTCTGTCAGGTTTAGACATGGAGCGTGGAGAGTGACTTGTAGATCATGAAAGTCCCACCTCTTTGCTCGGTGGCCTGGCCACACCATTGTTCATATGGAGTAATGTTGGGTGGTTCAGGTTTTGACACCCATAAAGAGTTTAAAAAAATAGAGATTTGGAGGAATCTAAATTTCTCTGCCATGGGCATTTCAAGTTTGCTGATGCAATAGTTAAGGGTGATCGGGCACGCTGGGTTGAAGAAGTGACCAATCCTGTACAACCCCTTGTTCAACCACCATTGGAAGGCTTTGATGTTCATACCTGGGGAGAATTAGGGATTGTGGAAAAGGTGTACAAGTGGACGTGTCTGGGACACTAACTCTGAACAACCCTTGAGGTTCTCCCACAGAGTAAGTGAGTGAGAGAGCTTAGGTGATAGAATTGCTGGGCTCCTTTTGGGGTTGCATCATAATAGATAATCCAGGGTAAAGTGTGGGACCGCCTGTTGTTCCATGTGTGCCCAATCGGGTTTGGCTGTATGTGAGTAGATAGCTGATATCTGGGCTAGCTGGGAGGCTTGGTAATACCAGAGCAGGTTGGGAAAGCCAAGGCCCCTTTGTTTCGGGCCCTTTAGCTACTCGGTGCCCCTTCGAGCCCCAAACAAAGGAGGTCATTTTTGCCTGAGATCTTGGTAAATGTTCCCTGTTTATGGGTATGGGAAGAGAGTGGAAGAGGTAGAGAATTTGCGGGAGTAATGTCATCTTGATAGAGTGAACCCGCCCCAGCCATGAAAGGTTGAGACCATAATCTAAGGTCTGTTTCTAGTTTTTTATAGAGTGGGGGGAAATTGGCAGGATATAGTTGCTCCACCGTATTAGGGAGAAAGACCCCCAAGTAGGGTATAGTGGATTGACCCCAGGTGCAGGTGAAGTCAAAAAGGGCCTTCAATTGGAAGATTAAGGACTCTTGGACATTGATATTAAGGGCTTGAGATTTGGACATATTTACGCGTAGGCCGGATATGTTGCTAAACTCGTCAAGTAGGCGACATATGTTGAGTAGGGAGATGAATCGTAAAGTAATGAACAAGAGGAGATCATCCACGAAGAGTATGCATTTGCGTGTTTGTGGGCCGTACCTGACTCCATGTATGTTTGGGTGGGTCCTGAAGGCTATTGCTAGAGTTTTGATTGCTACTGCAAAAATCAGAGGGGATAGGGGGCAACCCTGTCTCGTGACTTTAGAAATCTGAATGGAGTCTGAGTAATAGCCTTGGAGGTGAACCTGGGCTTCAGGGTAGAATAAAATGCGCTTAAAACGTTAGTGAATTGCTGACCAAACCCCCACCTCTGCAAGATAGAAAAGAGATAAGGCCAGGAGACAGAGTCAAATGCTTTCTATAAGTTGATAGATAGGGGGAAGCCTTCTTGGGGCTGCCCTCCATCCCGACCTGACTGCAACAGTGAAATTATGTCTATCGCTCGTCTAATTTGGTCAAGGCCCTGTCTGCCAGGTATGAATCCTACCTGGTCCTTGTGGATGTACAGGTTGATGAATGAGGAGATCCGATCAGCCAGGTTAGAATTTTCAGATCATTGTTTATCAGAGATATATGGCGATAATTACTGACCTCACTCGGATCCTTCCCCGGCTTTGGGACTGCTGTTATAAATGCGGAGTTTAGCGAGCTCCCCAGGGAAGCACCCTTCCTTGCATTAATGCATTAAAGAAAAGAGCTAGGTAAGGAGATAGAATGACTGAGTAGGCTTTATAATAAGGGATCAAGAAGCCATCCGGTCCGGGGGCAGAGCCCGTTTCAGGTTTTTGATAACCTGAGTGACCTTGTCGCCTATTATCGGGGCCTCCAATCTGGAGCAGTGCCGATCTTCTAGTTTGGGGATGGGAAGCGAGTCGATATTAGTTTGTTCTACCAGAGTCCCTCCTGGTATAGTTTTTGTAGAAATCGTGGAAAGCGCCCATAATTCTCTGAAGGTTGCGTTTTACCAGACCCCCTGGGAGACATATTTCGGGAAGCATGTGTGTGCGGGGTTTGGGGTTCAGACCAACCGCTAACATCAAGCCCATTCTATCTCTCTGTTGGTAGAGTCAAGCCCCACTCCATCTCAAACTCTTCTCTGCCCTGGAAGGGAGGACGAGTTTCAGTGCAAGTATGCCGCATCTAGTTTAGAGTTTGAGTTGGGTTTAGGGTCTTGTTTATGTTTTTTGCTAACTTTCATAAATTCCTCCTCTAGTCAGTCCATGTCTGCCTCCTAGCTCTGTGGATTTGGGAGGATATCTGTATAAATTTCCCTCTAATGGTGGCTTTGTGTGCCTCCCAAAGAGTTTCTGGTGGGACATCCTCTACATCGTTCGTTTAGAAATAATCAATGATAGCTCTCTCTACCTCTACCGTTCTCACCAGGTCACTAAGAATTGATTCTTTAAGTCTCCAGTGGCCCTGGGGTCTCCGTAAAAACTAAGAAAACGAGTGGCCATACCGTGTCCCTGATGAATGATTTACATACCCATGGTGTGAGGGCAGGAGATAGGAAAATATGGTCGATCCTGGCAAATGATTGATGTTACATAGTTAGTCAGGTTGAAAAAAGACACAAGTTCATCTAGATCAATCATAATAATAATAATCATAATCAACCATAACCACCTCCTCTGATGCACAGGGAATTCACAGGACTTCCCTGTGGCTTTCCCCATGTTGTCAGAGGGTGCTGTCACCGGGTGGCCCCGCCCTCCGTTATATAAGAAATGTCGGAAGAAGCGAAGTGTCACATGGCAGAAGACTCCCACTGAGGCGGATCATGCGGACGGAGCAGAAAAGAAGAAGCCTGGAGGAAGATGCGGGACGAGAAGAGCAGAGGAAGAAGAAAATGGAGAAGAAGAAGATGAAGAAGAAGATGGAGGAAGAAAAAGAACACCAGAGGAAAGAAGATGGCAGAAGAAGCCGAAAGAAGAAGAAATTAATAAAGGACTTGTCAAAAACCGTCTCTTGTGTTTTTTAACCTTTTTGACACTTTTTTTTGTGAAATGGTAGGGGTACATTTGTACCCCATTACCAATTCACATGGGGGGCAGGATCTGGGGGTCCCCTTGTTAAAGGGGGCTTCCATATTCCGATAAGCCCCCCACCCGCAGACACCCACAACCACCGGGCAATGGTTGTGGGGATGAGGCCCTTCTCCCAATCAACATGGGGACAAGGTGTTTTGGGGGGCTACCTCAAAGCACCCTCCCAATGTTGAGGGCATGTGGCCTGGTATGGTTCGGGGGGGGCGCTCTCTCGTCCCCCCTCTTTTCCTGTGGCCTGCCAAGTTGCGTGCTCAGATAAGGGTCTGGTATGGATTTTGAGGGGGACCCCCACGCCATTTTTTTTTTAAATTTTGGTGCAGGGTTCCTCTTAATA